>NC_135309.1:55859839-60659839 GCF_048772815.1 Callospermophilus lateralis
AAAAGCAAAGTGGATGGAGGTGAAAGGAGGTAAGAAAAGGGACAGGAAGTAGTTTAGAATACTAATGAAGTTCTTGCAGAGAGTTATTTAAAGTTACAAAAGTTGAGTAATAGAAAACATAGAAGTAAAATAACACAATTTAGGGAGGGGTAAGAAGAGTGGGGATTAATATAACAATCCATATCCTCATCTTCCTTACAGGGGTCATTGGAAGCAGAAGAATATGCATATTAATCCAGTTCTCAAAGTAACCATCAGAATACCTAATAATAGAAACATTTTAAAGGAGTTGCCTCTGGGATGGAGCAGGGAACTATTGATTTGGTTTATAATGTCTACATATTTAATGTGTTACTTTATACATGGATTACCTTAATATTAAAAAGTTTAGTCTATATTTGTAATAGACAGTTTATAGACAGTATTGGGCCTTGGTGATCTGATGTAGAGCCCATACTTGGGCTGTGTTCTTCCTGGTGGGAGAGTGAATTTGTGCTCAAGGCCCTCAGATGGGGGAATCAACAGTCAAAGAAGACTTCTGCAAAGAACCACCATAAATGCCATCAGCCAGCCCTTCCCAGGCCAGTGTGTCCTGCTTCAGCAGTGGTCCCTGCTGCCCCCATCCTGTTTCTCCAAGTATCCAAAGAAAAATCTCCCCTGGTTTATTTGAGCCAACATATGAGGATCTGTTTTCAAAAGAGATTTCACTCAGAACAAAGAGAAAAACTAAATACATCAATAAAAAAGTAGCAGTACATACCAGGTGATTTTATGAAGTAGAGATTTTTTGTTTTTAATCTTAGGGCAACAATGTTGCAGATCATTGGCACATGTGTTGCAATTTCCCTTTCCCAGATCCATGGCAGCCATTGCTAATTGATCCCAGCACTCTTTTCCATTGACTCTGTCTTGAAACCCTTAGCAGGATAGCCCTATTGGTCAGTCAGATTTGGCGTGTGAGTTGTACATCCTGTTCTTAAAGTAATTAAATTTTGCCAACAAGTTGGCTTCACAGACAGAACTTGTCCTGCACACATTCATGCACTGTTTGGTCCAGCTTGACTGAGGCAGATTTAATTTCTTCTGGCTAAGACTCTTAGGCTTTCACACTCTGGTGGCAGCTACCATTCCTGTCATCTCTGGAACCTCCTGTCCTCTCAAACCCCACACCCTTCTATTTTGAAATTAGATTACTTCTAGTTTACCAAATTTCTGTCGGGTGCTGTACCCACTTACTCATATTTTTTCCAGCTGTTTCATCTTGAATTTATTTCTTTCCCTCTGACCAAATGCAGCAATAGCATATGTACAGTCAAAAAAAAAAGGGTCTTAAGTCTTGCCTTATTTCTGTGATAGACCACAGTTTATTTATAATAGGCTACAGCTTTGTTTACAAAGCAGCTAACTTCTCCCTACTACTCTTTTCCTGGTTTCTATGATTTTTAGAAATTATCACATTATGTGACTGCCCTCAACCAAACATATTGATCTGAGTGAGGCCTGAGGTTTGACTCTTACCACCAAATAAAAATGCCTATGGCTTTTGGAAACTTTGTTCTGAAGGAGCTTCCAGATCCCTGTGTGGGTCAGGCTCACCATGCCTAACTCAGAAGTGAACAGGTGACATGAGCTTTCCTCTTGATTCTTTCTAGTGTCGGATTGAGAATCTATTGTCAGTATTTGAGAATACTGGGCTTAACTAAACTGTCATTTAACAGGACATATGGACGTATCTTGTGAGGCCTCTGCCTATGCATGAATTTTCTCATGTTGTCTTCATGGCCTCATCAGTATGCCAGTAGGTGTCACTGTATGCATTAAGTGGAAATAAAAAATGTCATTAAAGGATTTTCTGACAATAAGTATCATTCCATATTTTTCAAAAACAGTTGCCAACAGTTAGAATATTTATATCCTTTCCTTTTTTTTAAAATAGTCTTAAACATTATCTTCTTAGACTATTTTAAGAAAACCTGGTGTTGTTCCTTCACCCCCTGATCTTGCTACCTTAACACCTGCTATGAGCTCTCACATGAAGATATTTGTTTTCAGTGTGTTCGAAAGAATCAGAAGGCGGTATATGAACATGTTAAGCTGAAGGAATTGATCATTTTTCACTTGTGAATATCAGGCTCTTGGTACAGAGTTTTATTGTTAGAAATCTTTCTTTTGAAAGGCTTAGACTTCTTCACTGCCAATATTTATTTGTGACAGTGCAAGGGTATTTTTAAAAATCTGCTAATATGCAGTGAATATGTGTATGTCTACACATGCGTCTTTGTCACCTGAAGGGTTTTTATATATATATATATATATTTTCAGTTGTAGTTGGACACAATATCCTCATCTATTTATTTCCATGTGGTGTTGGGAATCGAACCCAGGGCCTCGCCGGTTCCAGGCGAGCGCTCCAGCGCTGAGCCACAACCCCAGCCCACAGGGTTTTTTAATGAGTATTTTTAGGCCCTCAACATATTCATTAGGCTACTATTCAGATTCTTTAGTTTCTCTGTAACTCAAGAAATTCAGTTCTGTTCCAAATACCTCTAAAACAAAAGAAACTGTTTCTTATCATGTTTCATGAGTCTTACTGACCATGTTCCCTATAATTCTAGTAGAAATTAATTATTTAAGTAAGTATCTGACTCTTTTTTTAATATTTATTTTTTAGTTGTAGTTGGACACAATACCTTTTATTTTATTTATTTATTTTTATGTGGTGCTGAAGATTGAACCCAGAGCCTCACACATGCTAGGCGAGCGCTCTACAGCTGAGCCACAACCCAAGCCCTATCTGAGTCTTTTTATGTGGTTTTACTATCTTCTTTGCTCATTCAAAGAAGTGAAAGTATTGGCCTTTATGTCTTTTTTGCAGCTAGTGAGATGCTCACTTACTTACTTTGCTGTTAAGACCAGTAGCACTGTAGGATGCTTTCTTTGGTTTAGTAATACCAGTTAGTTATACCAGTGGAAAGCTGTGTTTGTGCATGGTATTTTGGGGGAAGGGGTACTGGAATTGGGATCTGTAATCTGAAATACTTATGTGTGGTTTTTCCATTCAGAAGAAAGTTTCTGTTTCTTTTGTGAAGAGTGACTTAGGGAAGATTCGTGGAACCCCGTGTACCTGTGTGAGGCTTTAGGGTATAGGTACACTCCTGCAGAGCCAGTGTTAAAATCACCTTGACTCTATTTTCCCTGATAGACATAATAAAAATGGAGATGAATTCTGATGGTAAGAACAAAATTGGCTTCAAGAAATGCACAGATAGCAGTTAAAATGCAGAGGGGTTTACTCAAAATTCCTTTCACTTAGAACTCTTAAAAGTAATAATACTCAAAAGCCCTCACTCAAATCCAAGTCCCTGCAGAAAATATGGCACTGCAGCAAGCCACATGCTTTGGGGTCAGATGTTGGGGCTCCAGTGCTCCACAGCACACCAGGTTGTGTGCTGATGGGAGCAAACTCGCATTTTCTCCAGTTTTGACTTCCTTGGTCTGGGAAAGGGAGACAAGTGTTGTGAAGGTTAAATAGGGGGCTTTGGCTAAATTTTAACATTTTGTTCCTTAGAAGTTGAAATCAAGCTTAAGTATGGAAAAATGTAAGCATCTCTTAAATATTAATGTGTCTGTACCATTTTCTGCCTAGAGACTAATCTAATTGGTCTGATTGAAGGCCAGGGTATCGATACTTTCAAAATGTTCCACAGGTCACCAGGTGAAGTGGCACACACTTGTAATCTCAGTGATTCAGGAGGCTGAGTAAGGGGGATTGCAAGTTTAAAGCCATCCTCAGCAATTTAGTGAGGCCTTAAACAACTTAGTGAGATTCTGTCTCAAAATAAAACATAAGGCTGGGAGTGATGAAGGATGCCTGTAATCCCAGCAGTTTGGGAGGCTGAGGCATGAGGATTGTGAGTTCAAAGCCAGCTTCAGCAAAAGTAAGGCACTAAGCAACTCAGGGAGACCCTCTCTCTAAATAAAATACAAAAAGGGCTGGGGATGTGGCTCAGTGGTTGAGTGCCCCTGAGTTCAATCCCTGGTACCAAAAAACAAAACAAAACAGAAAACATAAGAGCTAGGGATGCAACACAGTGGTTAAGTGACCCTGTGTTCAATCCCCAGCACCAAAACAATAAAATCAAAAAGTGTTCCACAGGTAACTAATGTTGAATCAGGATTGAGAATCATTGGTCTACCAGGTGTCTTACTACTAAGTGGGCAGGACAAATATATCTGATGAGGCAAGTTTGCAAGAATTGAAGTTGGATAACTTTGTACATTTTGAAAAAAAAAAAAAAACCTTAAGGAACATTGAAAGCATAGTACAAGGAGTACATATTCATTCAGATTCACCAGTTAACCTTCAACCTGTTGCTTTGTATTCTTTTTCTCTTTTGGTGTGTGTGGAGGGTGGCTACAGGCTTACAGTGTGTATGCATTGTTGGTGGGTCTTCCTGGCTGTTGTTGACAGCTCCTTGATGTTGGAAGCTTTGCTGTCTGCCATTCCTGTGGAATAACTTTCCTGCCTTTCTGCCAGCCTCCGTCATGTGTCCCCTGCTCTTACTCCTACAGGCGTCAGCACACACCTGGCTGGGAGTGATGGTGCTTTGGAGCTGGAGTAGTAAATCCTTGCTGTTGGTAGGGTTCTGACCCAGATGTTCTAAGGGGAGGGTTCATGCTGGTGTTTGCAGCAGTAAACTTATTTCCTCAGCTTTTGTGGAATCAATAGATATTTACCACTTGTGCCAGGAAAAAGTAGTTTAACATATGGTCTATTGTAATGTTTCTGTTGAACAATACAAAGTTTTGCCAACGGTTACTTGAGCATTGCTTGATGTGAATGATGATGGAAGTATTTAGTGAGCTCCTAATCTTCTAGGGCAGCATATGTTTGTGTGGGGAGCAGGGGAAAGATTTTCCTATTAAGACTTTGTGAATGTAATTTTTAAAATCTTGATCTCTTCCCTTTTTTTTTCCAGCTTCATTGAAGTATAAATTGTATGTATTTGTGTATAATGTGATGTTTTTGTTATACACATTGTGAACTGAATATCCCAACCAAGCAAACTAGCATTTCCATCACCTCATGTAGTTACTATTGTGTGTGTGTGTGTGTGTGTGTGTGTGTGTGTGTGTCTATATGTCTGTGTGTATGTAAGTGATTTTCAAAATGTGAAATATAAAACCTCCTTTTAAAAACTGGGGACAAGGAACATGCAAGTCTGTGCATTAGAAAAGATGCTCAAATTTCAGTTCTGTGTGGCCATATGGAAATGGATATGGTGTGGTACAGAAAAAATAACTGGGGAGGGATGAGATCTTGTTAAAACTCAAAAGTCAAAATTTTATTTTTTAACCAGTACAAGTAATACTCCTTTTTGAGAGGGATATATGATTAATTTGTTTTAGAAAGACAAAATGTGCTCATGTTTATGATGAAGACCTTTTGGACCTCCCAACACAGCTTGTTTTCTTTCATTTGGCAAGTGTTTATTGTGTCCCTACTTTATGCTTTACACCGTGGGGGACAATAAGGAGATCATAGATTTATAAAATGCATCATCTTTCCTTTAGGAATTCGCAGACTATTTGAAGAGATTACAACAATTTGAAAATCAGTATATTCTTTTTTTTTTTTTTTTTTTTTTTTTTTTTTTTAATTAATTTTTATTGTAGGTTGTTCAAAACATTACATAGTTTTTGATATATCATAATTCACACTTTGATTCAAGTGGGATATGAACTCCCATTTTTACCCCATATACAGATTGCAGAATCACATCAGTTGCACATTGATTTACATATTGCCATTCTGGAGTCTGTTGTATTCTGCTGCCTTTCCCATCCTCCGCTATCCCCCCTCCCCCCTCCCCTCCCCTCTTCTCTCTCTACCCCCTCTACTGTAATTCATTTCTCCCCCTTATATTTTCCCTCCTTTCCCCTCACTTCCTCTTGTATGTAATTTTGTATACCCCTGAGGGTCTCCTTCCATTTACATGCAATTTCCCTTCTCTCTCCCTTTCCCTCCCACCTCTCATCCCTGTTTAATGTTAATCTTCTTCTCATGCTCTTCTTCCCTACTCTGTTCTTAGTAACTCTTCTTATATCAAAGAAGACATTTGGCATTTGTTTTTAAGGGATTGGCTAGCTTCACTTAGCATAATCTGCTCTAATGCCATCCATTTCCCTCCAAATTCTATGATTTTGTCATTTCTTAATGCAGAGTAATACTCCATTGTGTATAAATGCCACATTTTTTTTATCCATTCGTCTATTGAAGGGCATCTAGGTTGGTTCCACAGTCTTGCTATTGTGAATTGTGCTGCTATGAACATGGATGTAGCAGTGTCCCTATAGTGTGCTCTTTTTAGGTCTTTAGGGAATAGACCGAGTAGTGGAATAGCTGGATCAAATGGTGGTTCCATTCCGAGCTTTCCAAGAAATCTCCATACTGCTTTCCAAATTGGCCTCACCAATTTGCAGTCCCACCAGCAATGTACAAGAGTACCCTTTTCTCCACATCCTCGCCAGCACTTGTTGCTGTTTGAGTTCCTAATGGCTGCCAATCTTACTGGAGTGAGATGGTATCTTAGGGTGGTTTTGATTTGCATTTCTCTGACTGCTAGAGATGGTGAGCATTTTTTCATATACTTGTTGATTGATTGTATGTCCTCCTCTGAGAAATTTCTGTTCAGGTCCTTGGCCCATTTGTTGATTGGGTTATTCGTTATCTCATTGTCTAATTTTTTTAGTTCTTTGTATATTCTGGATATTAGGGCTCTGTCTGAAGTGTGAGGAGTAAAGATTTGTTCCCAGGACGTAGGCTCCCTATTCACCTCTCTTATTGTTTCTTTTGCTGAGAAAAAACTTTTTAGTTTTAGTAAGTCCCATTTGTTGATTCTAGTTATTAACTGTTGTGCTATGGGTGTCCTATTGAGGAATTTGGAGCCCGACCCCACAGTATGTAGATCATAGCCAACTTTTTCTTCTATCAGACGCCATGTCTCTGATTTGATATCAAGTTCCTTGATCCACTTTGAGTTAACTTTTGTGCATGGCGAGAGAAAGGGATTCAGTTTCATTTTGTTGCATATGGATTTCCAGTTTTCCCAACACCATTTGTTGAAGATGCTATCCTTCTTCCATTTCATGCTTTTAGCCCCTTTATCAAATATAAGATAGTTGTAGTTTTGTGGATTGGTTTCTGTGTCCTCTATTCTGTACCATTGGTCCACCTGCCTGTTTTGGTACCAGTACCATGCTGTTTTTGTTACTATTGCTCTGTAGTATAGTTTGAAGTCTGGTATAGCTATGCCGCCTGATTCACATTTCCTGCTTAGAATTGTTTTTGCTATTCTGGGTCTTTTATTTTTCCATATGAATTTCATGATTGCTTTCTCTATTTCTACAAGAAATGCCGTTGGGATTTTGATTGGCATTGCATTAAACCTATAGAGAACTTTTGGTAATATCGCCATTTTGATGATGTTACTTCTACCTATCCATGAACAGGGTATATTTTTCCATCTTCTAAGATCTTCTTCTATTTCTCTCTTTAGGGTTCTGTAGTTTTCATTGTATAAGTCTTTCACCTCTTTTGTTAGGTTGATTCCCAAGTATTTTATTTTCTTTGAGGATATTGTGAATGGGGTGGTTGTCCTCATTTCCTTTTCAGAGGATTTGTTGCTGATATACAGGAATGCCTTTGATTTATGCGTGTTGATCTTATAGCCTGCCACTTTGCTGAATTCATTTATTAGCTCTAATAGTTTCTTTGTAGACCCTTTTGGGTCTGCAAGGTATAGAATCATGTCATCTGCAAATAGTGATAATTTGAGTTCTTCTTTTCCTATTTTTATGCCTTTAATTTCTTTCGTCTGTCTAATTGCTCTGGCCAGTGATTCGAGAACTATGTTGAACAGAAGTGGTGAGAGAGGGCATCCCTGTCTTGTTCCAGATTTTAGAGGGAACGCCTTCAGTTTTTCTCCATTCAGAATGATGCTAGCCTGAGGCTTAGCATAGATTGCTTTTACAATGTTGAGGTATGTTCCTGTTATCCCTAGTTTTTCTAGAGTTTTGAACATAAAGGGATGCTGTACTTTGTCGAATGCTTTTTCTGCATCTATCGAGATGACCATATGGTTCTTATTTTTAAGCCTGTTGATGTGGTGAATAACATTTATTGATTTCCGTATATTGAACCAACCTTGCATCCCAGGGATAAATCCTACCTGATCATGGTGCACAATTTTTTTGATATGTTTTTGTATCCGGTTCGCCAGAAGTTTATTGAGGATTTTTGCATCTAGGTTCATTAGAGATATTGGTCTGTAGTTTTCTTTCTTTGAAGTGTCTTTGTCTGGTTTAGGAATCAGGGTGATGTTGGCCTCATAGAATGAATTTGGAAGTTCTCCCTCTTTTTCTATTTCCTTAAATAGCTTGAAAAGTATTGGTGTTAATTCCTCTTTAAAGGTTTTGAAAAACTCTGCTGTATACCCATCCGGTCCTGGGCTTTTCTTAGTTGGTAGTCTTTTGATGGTATCTTCTATTTCCTCAATTGATATTGGTCTGTTTAGGTTGTCTATATCCTCTTGGCTCAATCTGGGCAAATCATATGACTTAAGAAATTTATCGATGCCTTCACTATCTTCTATTTTATTGGAGTATAAGGATTCAAAATAATTTCTGATAATCTTCTGTATTTCTGAAGTGTCTGTTGTGATATTGCCTTTTTCATCCCGTATGCTGGTAATTTGAGTTCTCTCTCTTCTTCTCTTTGTTAGCGTGGCTAAGGGTCTGTCGATTTTATTTATTTTTTCAAAGAACCAACTTTTAGTTTTGTCAATTTTTTCAATTGTTTCTTTCGTTTCGATTTCATTAATTTCAGCTCTGATTTTAATTATTTCTTGTCTTCTACTTCTTTTGCTGTTGTTTTGCTCTTCTTTTTCTAGGATTTTGAGTTGAAGTATTAGATCATTTATTTGTTGGTTTTTTCTTTTTTTAAGGAATGAACTCCAAGCAATAAATTTTCCTCTTAGAACTGCTTTCAATGTGTCCCATAGATTCCGATATGTTGTGTCTGTGTTTTCATTTATCTCTAAGAATTTTTTAATTTCCTCCTTGATGTCTTCTATAACCCATTGATCATTCAGTAACCTATTGTTCATTCTCCAAGTGATGCATGATTTTTCCTTACTTCTTTTATTGTTGATTTTCAATTTCATTCCATTATGATCAGATAATATGCATGGTATTATCTCTACTCCTTTATATTGTCTAATAGTTGCCCTGTGACATAATATATGATCTATTTTTGAGAAGGATCCATGTGCTGCTGAGAAAAAAGTGTAACTGCTTGATGTTGGGTGGTATATTCTATATATGTCAATTAAGTCTAGGTTCTTAATTGTGTTATTGAGCTCTATAGTTTCCTTATTCAACTTTTGTTTGGAAGATCTGTCCAGTGGTGAGAGAGGTGTGTTGAAGTCTCCCATGATTATTGTATGGTGGTCTATTAGACTCTTGAACTTGAGAAGAGTTTGTTTGATGAACATAGCTGCTCCATTGTTTGGGGCATATATATTTATGATTGTTATGTCTTGTTGGTGTATGGTTCCCTTGAGAAGTATGTAGTGTCCCTCTTCATCCCTTTTGATTAACTTTGGCTTGAAATCTATTTTATTTGAAATGAGTATGGACACTCCTGCTTGTTTGCGAAGTCCATATGAGTGATATGATTTTTCCCAACCTTTCACCTTCAGTCTATGTATGTCTTTTCCTATCAGATGTGTCTCCTGAAGGCAGCATATTGTTGGGTCTTGTTTAGTGATCCATTCTGCTAGCCTGTGTCTCTTAATTGGTGAGTTTAAGCCATTAACATTTAGAGTTATTATTGAGATATGGTTTGTTCTTCCAGCCATATTTGTTTATTTATGTTACTAAACATGGTTAGTTTTCCTCTTTGATTATTCCCCCCCACCTTTACTGTACTACCTCCCGCTGTTGGTTTTCATTGATATTTTCCATTTCCTCTTCCTGTAATATTTTGCCGAGGATGTTTTGAAGAGCTGGTTTTCTAGCTGCAAATTCTTTTAACTTTTGTTTATCATGGAAGGTTTTAATTTCATCTTCTATCCTGAAGCTTAATTTCGCGGGATACACAATTCTTGGTTGGAACCCCTTTTCTTTCAACGTTTGAAATATGTTATTCCAGGATCTTCTAGCTTTCAGAGTCTGTGTTGAAAGATCAGCTGTTATCCTGATTGGTTTACCCCTAAATGTAATCTGCTTCCTTTCTCTTGTAGCTTTTAAAATTCTCTCCTTATTCTGTATGTTGGGCATCTTCATTATAATGTGTCTAGGTGTGGCTCTCTTATGATTTTGCACATTCGGCGTCCTGTAGGCTTCTAGGATTTGGGATTCTGTCTCATTCTTCAAGTCTGGGAAGTTTTCTCGTATTATTTCGTTGAATAGATTGGTCATTCCTTTGGTTTGGACCTCAATACCTTCCTGTATCCCCATGACCCTTAAGTTGGGTCTCTTTATGTTATCCCATATTTCTTGAATGTTCTGCTCATGGTTTCTTAACAGCTTTGCTGAGCTGTCTATGTTCTTCTCCAGTTGAAATACTTTGTCTTCATTGTCTGATGTTCTATCTTCTAAGTGTTCTACTCTGCTGGTAGTATTCTCAATTGAGTTTTTAAGTTGGTTTATTATTTCCTGCATTTCCAGGATTTCTGTTTGTTTGTTTTTTATAACCTCTATCTCCCTGTATAATTGATCTTTTGCTTCTTGGATTTGTTTGTGTAATTTATTGTCGAAGTGGTCGAAGTGGTCTTTCATTGTCTGATTTTGCTGTCTAATGTCTTCCTTGAGACTCCAGATCATCTGAGGCATGTATATCCTGAATTCTTTATCTGACATTCCATCTGCTGCAGATATTACCTCTTCTAAAGTTGAGTTGACCTGCATTGCTTGTGGTCCTTTCTTTCCTTGTCTTTTCATACTGATCGCGTTTCTTTCTTCTGGTAGCCACGCCCCCGTATCTGGTGCAAGAGACCTCAGTTGTCAGCACTGGTGGGGGCTGTAGCTGGGAGACCCGCGCCGCGCGGCTCCCGCCGGCTCCTGCGTCAGCGCCGCCTCAGCTCCCGCCGGTTCCCGTGCCGCTGCCGCGGTTCCCGCCAGCTCCGTCCGGCTCCCTCGCCGCTCCTGCTAATTTAGAGTCCGCTGGGAAGGAATCTCTTTGGCCGATCTTTGGTGTCTTCCCCTCTCTGCTATGGCGGGCCCCTGGCTCCTTGCAGGAGTGACCGAAGGGAGAGGTGGAACTGGCTTGTCTCTGGTCTGATATAATCTCTGGTTTTAGATCCCAGTTCGCTAATTCATAGAGGCTTGGTTAGATTTCCTTCCCATCCTCTCAAGGTGGGGAGCCCTTTCCTGGGTGTGCAGGGCCGTTAGCAGAGCCGGAAGGGCACGTGCCTTCTGTCGGGCCAGGCGGGGACCCTTCTGGCTGCGCTGGGCCGCCGGGGGCTCCCTCAGCGCCAGGCAGATGGCGCCCGCGTGGCTAAGAGCCGGGTGGGGTAACCCTTCGCCGAGCGGGCGGGCCGCCAGGAGTGCCGGGATGGTGGGAGCTGTCTGCCGGCCGGGCAGGGACCCTTCTCGACGAGCAGGGCCGCTGGGGGCGCTTGTAAAGCCGGGCGGCTGCCGCCGCGTGTCTAAAACCCAGGCGGGCGGGGTGGCTGTTTGCAGGGCAAGAGCGGGACCGGCAGGGTAGCCGGGATGGCGGAAACTGTCTGTTGGCCGGGCAGGGACCCTTCTCGCCAAGCAGGGTCGCCGGGGGCGCTTGTAAAGCCGGGCGGCTGCAGCCTCGTGGCTAAGAACCAAGCGGGCGGGGTGGCTGTTTGCAGAACGAGAGCGGAATGGCGGGAGCTGTCTGCCGGCAGGGCGGGGACCCTTCTCTCCGAGGAGGGTCGCCGGGGGCGCTTGTAAATCCGGGCGGCTGCAGCCTCGTGGCTAAGAACCAAGCGGGCGGGCTGGCTGTTTGCAGAACAAGAGCGGAATGGCGGGAGCTGTCTGCCGGCAGGGCGGGGACCCTTCTCGCAGAGCAGGGCCGCCGGGGGCGCTTGTAAAGCCGGGTGGCTGCCGCCGCGTGTCTAAGACCCAGGCGGGCGGGGTGGCTGTTTGCAGGGCCAGAGCGGGACCGGCAGGGTAGCCGGGATGGCGGAAACTGTCTGTTGGCCGGGCAGGGACCCTTCTCGCCGAGCAGGGTCGCCGGGGGCGCTTGTAAAGCCGGGCGGCTGCAGCCTCGTGGCTAAGAACCAAGCGGGCGGGGTGGCTGCTCGCAGAACAAGAGCGGAATGGCGGGAGCTGTCTGCCGGCAGGGCGGGGACCCTTCTCGCCGAGCAGGGTCGCCGGGGGCGCTTGTAAAGCCGGGCGGCTGCAGCCTCGTGGCTAAGAACCAAGCGGGCGGGGTGGCTGCTTGCAGAACAAGAGCGGAATGGCAGGAGCTGTCTGCCGGCAGGGCGGGGACCCTTCTCGCCGAGCAGGGTCGCCGGGGGCGCTTGTAAAGCCGGGCGGCTGCAGCCTCGTGGCTAAGAACCAAGCGGGCGGGGTGGCTGCTCGCAGAACAAGAGCGGAATGGCGGGAACTGTCTGCCGGCAGGGCGGGGACCCTTCTCCCCGAGCAGGGTCGCCGGGGGCGCTTGTAAAGCCGGGCGGCTGCAGCCTCGTGGCTAAGAACCAAGCGGGCGGGGTGGCTGCTTGCAGAACAAGAGCGGAATGGCAGGAGCTGTCTGCCGGCAGGGCGGGGACCCTTCTCGCCGAGCAGGGTCGCCGGGGGCGCTTGTAAAGCCGGGCGGCTGCAGCCTCGTGGCTAAGAACCAAGCGGGCGGGGTGGCTGCTCGCAGAACAAGAGCGGAATGGCGGGAACTGTCTGCCGGCAGGGCGGGGACCCTTCTCCCCGAGCAGGGTCGCCGGGGGCGCTTGTAAAGCCGGGCGGCTGCAGCCTTGTGGCTAAGAACCAAGCGGGCGGGGTGGCTGCTCGCAGAACAAGAGCGGAATGGCGGGAACTGTCTGCCGGCAGGGCGGGGACCCTTCTCGCCGAGCAGGGTCGCCGGGGGCGCTTGTAAAGCCGGGCGGCTGCAGCCTCGTGGCTAAGAACCAAGCGGGCGGGGTGGCTGCTCGCAGAACAAGAGCGGAATGGCGGGAACTGTCTGCCGGCAGGGCGGGGACCCTTCTCGCTGAGCAGGGCCGGGACCCTTCTCGCCGAGCAGGGCCGCCGGGGGTGCTTGTAAAGCCGGGTGGCTGCAGCGGCGTGGCTAAGAACCAGCCGGGTGGGGTGGCTGTTCGCCGGGCGAAAGCAGGGCCGCCAGGGTAGCCGGGATGTCGGGCGCTGTCTGCTGGCTGGGCGGGGACCCTTCTGCCGCGCTGCTCTGGGCCGCCTGCCGCTTGCAGAAGCGGCGGGTGGCCGCGGGATTGGACTCTGAGCCCGCGCTGCCAGTCAAGTTTCACTTGTCTGGGGCAAACTGTCACGTCTAAAAAACTTACTAATTCTCGGCAGGTCTCCTTTCAACGGAATTTTGCTAGAAGATCCTCAGTAGGTAGAATGTAGCTGTTTTAATTGGTGTTTCTGATCCCGTTAATGTGGAGATATTGAAAGTGCAGCTTCCTCGCCGGCCGCCATGTTGGATCCCCCCGAAAATCAGTATATTCTTACGGACAGAATACAAAGAGATGATAAACATTCTAGAGACGTGGGGACCACAGACTGGTCCAGAGGGCTTACATGCAGGGTACGTGGACATTCCAGCCCTAGTCTTAGACCTGGTTGCTCCACTGCTTCCTGGTTCCATACTCCGGCTCCCATCCCAGGCTTACTGGCCCTTTGATTTTTTTGTCTCCTGTCATTGCCCTTGAACTTTACAAATTTATCTTTGTCTTATAGAACCTTTTGTGTACGAGTTACTAGGGATCAAACCCATGGCCTCACAAAGTTCTCTCCCACAGAACTACATCCCCGGTCCTATCTTCAAGGATCTTGACCCTCCATCCTCTCTCCTTTGGACATACCTTGCACACATGTTCTTGTTCTTTCTGACCTTGGCCTCTGGGGGCAAACACTGTGCTCAGTAGATGCTTGGCTGTAGGTGGCCCACAGTGGCCCTCGTAGAACCATTCTGCCCTTTCTTTCTGCGTACTCAGAACATTTTATAGACACCTTCATTCAAAATGTCCAAACCTAATTTTGCTATCTGTATTCTATTTTTCTTGCTCTCATAAACACACAGTTCTTTTATCTTAGTTTTATAGATTTGAGTCTGGACATTAACATTGTATTAGTCATCTTTCTGTTGTTGTGACAGTATACCTGAGAAAAACAGCTTGGGGGAGGAAAGATTTATTTTGGCTCATGGTTTCAGGTGCTTCAGTTCATGATCAGCTGGCTCTATTGCTTTGGGCCTGAGGTGAAAAGAGCATCACGGTAGAAGGACATAAAGAAGCAAATTTGCTTAGCTCATAGCAGCAGAGCAGGGGAGTGAGGGGAAGAGAGAGAGAGAGAGAGAGAGAGAGAGAGAGAGAGAGAGACCGACCCCAAGGGCAAACCCCCAGGGATCTCTTCTCTTCAATTAGGTCACTCTTCCTATAGTTTCCACCACCTCCCAATAGTCCATTCAAATTTTGAATCCATCAGTGGATTAGTAATCAACTTACAAAGTCAGAGCCTGTGATCCAATGAGTTCTGAAGGCTCCATCTCAAAACACAACTACACTGGGGACAAAGCCATCAATACATAAACCTTTGGGGGACATTCCAAATCCAAACCATATGTCATCTTCCCAATTTCCCAACATAAAACATGAATAGAATCACTCTCTCTCTCTCTCTTCTGGATATGCAGCTGTTTAACAGATTCCTGTTTGGCGTTGGTGCCTACACTGTGTCCTCCCTTGGCTTCCACTTTCCTGTGTAGTCATGGTGGCAATGCCATCCTGTGTGTCTGTAAGCAGCTCCACCTTGCTATATGTCTTTTGAATTTGCCTGAGTAATTTTTGCTGCCTCTGGGCTGTCTATAGTCTGAATGTCAATCTCATGGGCACAGTTGTAAAAGTGTCTTCCCAGTCCTGTCACAGACTCCCTCTGTGATCTCTTCTTAGCAGGTTCTCCTCTTTTTAACTACAGACCCCCTCCCTTACCCGATTTGACCAACTTTCAGCTCATACCAATTTCTCAGTGTTGCACAGATATTTCATAACAGTGCTGGATCTGTGCCTTGCGACTTATTATTCCATAGACCTGAGCCATATCCAACCTGTGGTCTTAGGTCCACCCTACAAATAAAGAACCCTGGGCTGAGGATGTGGCTCAAGTGGTAGCGCGCTCGCCTGGCATGTGTGCGGCCCGGGTTCGATCCTCAGCACCACGTACAAACAAAGATGTTGTGTCCGCCAAGTACTAAAATATATATATATATATATATATATATATATATATATATATATATAAAACAAATAAAGAACCCTAACTGGAAAGCATGATCTTCTGTGAATTGTTGCTTATTTGACCCAGAGTTGATTGTACTCCCCTCTGCATTTTTATACCAATGTGTGTGCTGTATTATCCTGGCCAGCTGTTTGTCCCTCTACTAATCTTTGATCTCTGACCTGCAGATCATACTTTATGCATGCAGGTACGTCTTAGGTGCTGACACCCACAATCTTCATCTTTGTGAATGAAGGTCCACACCGAATCAAATTTTAAAAGTTTTTTTTTCCTGTGTGTTAATGTTGAGCTTTGTTTCTTAATTATCCTTAAATTTTCTTTGAGTTTAGTGTATCTGCCTCGATGTTCCTATAATTTTTTTTATTTAAAGCATAATTACTAAATGAATTGAGACAGTCTGTTTGTACTTTTGTTAAGCTCCTGTGTTGCTACATTTATGATTTCCTTTCATTATGGACTACTGTTTCTAATGAAAATACTCTATCTACTGTACAAATATGTTCTAAATTCTTATCCTACTGCTTTTCCTGTAAGCACATAAAAAGATATATAAATATAACATATTAAAATTAAAAACATAAATTTATGAGTGTAGTATTGAATTAGTCCTAGAGTTAAATGACACAATAGGGACAGGAGACTTTTTTTTTGGGGGGGGGGGTAGCCGTAATAAATTGCTGGGTTATGTGAGTTAAGTTTAACATTTTAAAAAAATTAAAAGATGCACACCTGTATAATCCCAGCAACTCAGGAGGTTGAGGCAGGATTACAAATTCAAGGCCAGCTTTGCAATTTAGTGAAATCCTATCTCAATATTAAAAAAAAAATTGAAAGGGCTAGGGATATAGTACAGTACTAATACTATGGTTATATATTAGGTGTTCCCCAAAAGCTCATGTAAAAAACAATGCAAGAAAGTTTAGAGGTGAAATGATTGGGCTATGAGTACCCTAACCTAATCAGTGTATGAATCCCTGCTAGGAATTAACCAGTAACTGTAGGGTGTGAATGGAGGAGATAGGTCCCTGGGGGCATGCTTTGGGGTATTTATTTTGCCCTGATTGAGCAGAATTTGTGCTCCCCCCCCCCACCACTTTCTGGTACCATGTTCCCAGTTGCTTTTTTCTACCACACCCTTCCACCATGATGTTCTGCCTTCCCTCTCCAGCCCAGAGCAAAGCAGTAGGCCATGTATGGACTGAGACCTCTGAGACCATGAGTCCCCAGATAGACTTTTCTTCCTCTAATTGTTACTGTAAGTTCTTTTGGTCATAACAATGAAACAGCTGACTAAAACACCTGGGTTCAATCCTTAGTACCACCAAAAAAGTTTTTTTTGACTTAAACATAATAATTATATGTATTTATAGGATTCCATCTGATGTTTTGATTCATGTGTACATTGTGTAATGCTAAAATCAAGGTAAGACCATCCATCTCTTCAAACATTTATTTTTTTCTTTGTGGTGTGAACATTTAAAACCCTTTCCTGTATTTTTTTTTATACTGGGCAATAGTACAGCAGCACTCCTTACTCCCATATAACTGTATAGATTAATAGGGATTGACTGACTGATTTTTCTCTGCTCCTCCCTCCCTACTGCTCTGGTAACCACCATTCTACCCTGAACTTTGAGAATATTTGTTTTCCTCCAATGCTGAGGCTCAAACCTAGGGCTTATGCATGCTAGGAAAGTCCTCTAGCACTGAACCACCACCCCAACTCTGAAAGCAGCTGTATGATGTTCCATGTATGAATGAGATGATATGGACTTCTATTTCTGTGCCTGGAATATTTCACTTAACATAATGATTTCCTGTTTCATCCATGTTTTTGCAAATGACCATATTTCCTCCTTCTTTATGGCTCTGTAGCATTCCACTGTGTATCTATGCCACATTTTCTTTTTATCCATTCATTAGGTTGTTTTCGTAACACAGTTTTAAACACTAGAGCAAGAGAACCTTGAGAATGATAGATTGTTGACGTAAAGCATTCAATAGAATACCTACTTTTTAAAAAAGTTAATAATTTTAAATTTATTAAATGTCTAAATGCCTTTTCTATAAATCTGTAACTATATGCTCCTGAGATTTAAAATATTGTCCTATAGTTACAGCTTTCTTCCATATTTTGTAGATACATCAGTAATTTATATAGTCATCAGATAATTTGATTTAATGTATTTAATTGTGTTCATTATGCTCTATAAAGTTAACTTTGTGATCAACAGAAAACTTCAACTAAGAAAGCCAAAAGTTTTTCATTGATAGCAAGTCCAAGACTAATTTTCCTTTTGATTTTAACTTAAATTCCATGGAGTTTAACTGGAAAAAATGCCACTGCTGTAGATCATGCACCCAGGTGGAAGGAAGACCAGTTGGCACTCCAAGCATGCCCAGAAAGTCTAATGGGCACTTCCTCTCTCGTGACCCGTCAAACATAGCCAACATTTAGGAGGCCTGATTTGGGTGGTGGCCCCCAGGAGTCATTAAATCAATGTATAAGAACATAGATGTTTCTGTTCAGAGAAATTCTTCCAAGTCCTTAATATGAAAGTATGCATAGAGCAAATTGTGTGTATGGCCCACAATCCAGCAGTGTAGATATGAAACAAGACTGCAGTAAGTATATTTGACCTTCAGAGGTTTTGTTGGTTTTTGTTTGTTTGGAAGTAGTTTGTTGTTGTTTTTTTGTTTATAGATAGGGTTCTAATTTCATCCTGAGGTCATCAGCAATGGGTGGAAATGAGGGAGGTGGGGCCTTTGAGGTGAGAAGCGGTGTGTAGAATGGTTAGTTCTGACTGTCAGGTGCATAGAGAGAGCTCCTAACAGCTTTTGATGAAGACTGGGTTTCTGTATCTTCACTGTATAGATGGGGATGGTCAGCCACAGCCACCCACTCAGAAGGCCACTCAGAGTTAAGCAGGTACCACAGCTTAACTCATTCCAAAGTAGTCCTAATAAAACATCACACTTGCCAAGTGTGGTGGTGCATGCCTGTAATCCCAGCAACACAGGAGGCTGAGTCAGGAGGATCTTGAGTTCAAAGCCAGCCTCAGCAACTTGGTGAGGCACTAAGCAACTAAGTGAGACCCTGTCTGTAGATAAAATATTTTTAAAAAGGGCTGGGGATGTTGCTCAGTGCTTAAGCATCCCTGGGTTTAGTCTCTGGTACCAAAAAAATAAATAAGTAAAAATTAAAATAAAAAAAACATGCTTACCCTTAGAACACCCCAATTTTAAGGCCCTTCTCACATTCCAACTCATAAGATTACATTTGTAATTATGATTTTCATATTTGGACATAATACTTAGAAACTAGAATATAAATGAATTTCACCTAATCATTCACTACTTTCCCTGCTTTAACTCAGTCCTATCAGGTAAATTCTAGTCCATGGTGTTGTGGATGTCTCAGGAGTAATCATTCAACCACAATTAAGTATGCAGTATCTGGTAAAGTCTTCATTGGGCACTGGAGACAGAATTAGAGTAACAGCTCAGAGTTAGGCAAGAATATCTATATAGAACTACATACATATAAAACAATGGGCCACAAACACTTTAGGTACAAAGAGCTCCAAGATTACAGAATCTGCATGGAATGGAATATACCTTCTGCATTCCTATGGTGACCATATAAGTTGCCCAGACTAATATCCTTTTGAAAGTGAAGGGTGGCAGTATTGATAACTATGCCAGGATAATATCATTAAACCCACACTCTCTGGGGACAGCCTCTCCACTTATCACTTAGCAGCTGGCTCACTCTGAGTTCCACCACTGGTCTCTTGTGATTGCACACTTTACAAAAATGTATTTAATGGTTGTTATGTGCCTTATTAATGTTAAGACAGAGTGAGTCTGACTCAAGTCAATATTTGTTTCCATCTAGATGTAGAACACAGAGTGTGAAACAAAAGTATTTGAAAAACAACATGTGGTCTGTGATTCAGGGGCACTGAGTTAAGTGTGCTAAGACATACATTTTGTTCTGTGTGGTTGAAAGGGAAGATTTTATTCTAGTGATCTCAAAATACAAAAATTGAAGCTGAAGCATTCTATGTGGTATGACTTACGAAACAGCAGAACTTGTAGTATTTCTTGAAAAAAATGTAATGTGTTGGAAGTAAATACACTGAGCCTTAACATGCTATTTTTTACTTGTTTTATTATTCAAGTTGGTATGATAACTAAAAGGTCAGAAGCCAAAACAGACAGTCCCTTATTCATATCTACAACACACCTCCACCCTCAGGCCAGCCTGGTGTTGGTATGGCCTTGGGAACAAGGAACCCTGAGGGTGTGTGCTGATTTAGCCAGCTATACCATGCTGGCTGGACTGGGCACTGAGCTGGGATTGAGCACACTGGGGGAGGCTGGCCTCCTTTTTCAAGAGTTCGAGCGAGTAGTGATGGCATGATACTGTGCTTCGATGGTGTTAGAGGATCTGGGGGGAGAGCAGTGATTTCTTTTTTTCCCAAAGGAAAGGAATGCAACTTGATGAAAAGGAAGAGAACTTTACTAACAGAGAATGCTCAAGTGGGTCTGAGTCTCTTCAGCCCTATCCTTTTTTTTTGGCCTGGATGAAGTAGCTTTATTAGAGAAAACAAAGAGTACATAGGACTTAGGAGTTGGAATTGGGGTCTTTCATTTCTTTTTTGAAAACTGAAGTCCACATAAGGAATTGGGAAAAAAATGAATGAAAATGGCTAATGTTTTCTAAACATTTTCTTAGTGTCAGATACTGTGCTAAGCACTTTACATGTACAGTTTGTTTACCTCTCAGAGCAAGCCTTTAAGGTTCATGTGCTGTTAATATCTTTTTATAGAGATGAGAAAAGATTGAGTCCTGCAGAGGTTAAGTAACTTGCTGGGTCACACTGTAAGTGGGGGTGGGGCCATGATTTGACATCAGCAGTGTGACTATAGCTCCTGTTGCTGTGTACTATGCCAGGTTCCTGGGTTTGGATACCAGCCACCAGTGCTGTAGGAAATGATTTAAATGGTGCCTGGACATAGAATAACAGTGATTCACAAGGGAGAAAGTTATTCTCTTTGCACTTATCTTTTAATCCTATGTCATTTCCCTTCCTCCCCTAAGAAATTCTCCAAAAGCTTTAACTTGACTTTGCTAATCTCTTTTTCTAAGGAAGAGAGAGCCACTTCAAGCTCAGAGCCTTCAGTAAGAAACACAATTTGAAAAAAAAAAAAAAATTAGTACTTATCTTCTGTTTATGCCAAGTGATATAGGCTTCTCATATCTGGTTGTGACATCAAGTTTTCTTTAAATCCTAGCAAAGTAAAAAAAAAATCTATTTAAAAAATGAAACAGAACTTCAGTCCAGATAGGATGCAGATGTTGCCAAGTTGTGAAAGTAGTGTGGGAATTTGTAATTTGGGAAAATACTTCCTCAAGGGAGGAATTAAGGAGTAAAGATAAGATCCAGACAACCATTTGGGGTAGGGCTTCAGCATTCTTTCACCTAGGAGTCAGAGGGCTGGTGGTAATCCTGTCCCACTTGCTGCCTTTTCCTTTTCTTATGTATGAGAAGTCGCGTGGCAGAATATTAAGTCAGCCTGATTTAAGATCCTGTTCTCGGCATGTACTGATTTATAACTCTATGGCCATCTATCTGCAGTGGCAATGCAAGTGGAAGAGGTTGACAGTGTTATCTTTAAAACCAAAAGGAGCAATTTGTATGCAGAGGTCTTTAATCTGGTATCTTGGTTCTTAAAACCAACTAAATTCTTCCATTTATAAGTAAACTTCTGCTGTATCTCAAGTTACCATTTTTTTTTGTTTGTTTTCCTAACAATGCCACAAAAATCAAAGAAATATTCATTTAAACTTCTTTACACAGGGCTATAAAAGTTTTCAACCAAGCAGTTATAGCTCACTAAATGGTAATTCTATTTTTTTTAAAGGACAGCACAATTAGATTTTGGTAAGATTGAGACTTCAGTGTCTCTTCCTATATTTGTCAGGACAGATTCACAAGTAGTTTGCAAGTGTTCATGAACAAATCAGGTTAGTGATACATTGATACCAACTCAAGTAGATTGTCCTCATCACCACATAGACAAAACAGTCAGGAGATGGGTTTGGTGCTGTAAGCACAAGTGGCATGATATAATGAAGTTGTATTCCATTAAGCTCTCGTGTACGGGGAGCAAAATGTCATCACCTGAATGTGGCTGCATTTCTGTGATACAACCTCATCTGTTCCGTCAACTGATTTTGCTCTGATCAATAAGCAGTTTTCTGTGGCCTTTCACTGCTGTCAGATGTCATTGAGTGATGTAAATGCACGTCAGAAACTAGAAACTTGACAGCTCACCCAGAGTGGGAAGGGAGAGAAGTGAGGGAAATCGCTGCAATAGACATGGTCGACAGCTGACATCTCCTAGGGGTAACTGATTGGATACTGTAGCAGGCTCTCTTTTCTCATATAAACAAGAAGGAAAATGATACTGTTATGTATAAAAGTCAAAGCAGATGTTTTAAAATTAATTAAGGGAAAAATTATTCTTCTAAGTTGTAACATAGTCATTGTGTAGGGTATTTGCATAAACTATACCCCAAATAGTTGATGTTAGTTTTTGACAAAGTACAATTAAGGCAAATGAAAATACTCTATTTCTACCCATTTTCTCTGTCACACTCTGCCAAAACTATAATTAGTAAAGTTTGTCGGTCCAGAAAGACACGTAGCCAAAAGGACAAAAAGCAGTTGTACAACAAAAGGAAGAAAGGAAAGGTTTATGTCCTCAAGTGGGAGTAGCATCCAGGCCCCCTGCTAAGTGAAAGAGCCAGAGGTGGAGCAGCGCATGTGCCTCCTGTTAAGGAAGGGCCTGAGACTGGCTCTGCTCAGATGTGCACAAAGCACAGGCGGAAGCCTTAGTTACCTGTGAGTACCTGGAGGAGGACTGAACATGGGACCTGTCAAAGCAGTTGGGGCTGAGGAGCCTTCCTCCTATGCATCTATTTTTATTTTTATATCTTGCTTTTTAAACCATGTGAATATATTTTATATTTAGAGTATTAAATTATAAAAAGATTTATTTCATATAAGAAGTTGCCTTAAAATAGTTAAAATATGATATTATGTTATTACCAAAGGATGTGTATTCCAAGAACATTTGGGTTAGATTCTTCATTACAAAAGTTAGAAAAAGCATTCAGACACTTTGGAATGAGGGGTAATGAAGTCTCATTAACTGCTACTATATTTTATTGTTATTATTTTTGCTTCCATCATACTAGGGATTGAACCCAGGGGTGCTGTACCACAGAGATATATGCTTTTTATTTTTTCAAACAGGGTCTCACTAAGTTTCTCAGGTGTCCTCAAACTTGAAATTCTCCTGCCTCTACTTCCTAAGTAACTGCAATTACAGGTGTGTGCTACCACATTCAGTTTATTAAATATTTTTAAGTGACTTTAATGTCACTGGCTAAAATTCAGGGAGACTTGAATTGTGAAAAATATAATACCAATCAATTATTGAGTGCTTACCATATACTAGACACCATACTTTATGCCTCATAAGTGTTAACTGATTTAAATTTCTGCAGAGAAAGTAGAAAGTATTATCATCTCTATTTAGTAGATTGGGGGAAAAAAAAACGGTGCTCAGAGAACTTCCTGTAGGTCATGTAACTAGTAAGAAGGCTAGAGTTCCAATCCATGTTTTGGGTCTCCAGAGATAAGTCTAGAGTGAGTAATGGTGGGAAGAACTGCAAATGCCAAGCACAGGTATCTAAGCATGTGTATGTCTTGAGGACAGTTGCATTAGTCTGGCAATGCCATCAAAGGTAGCGTATAGGGTGACATCGCTGAGTGGCCCTTCATTGCCAGTCTTCCCCATTAAGATGACTTTCTGGCATCATCTCATTTCCTTCCAACTCCCATTTTAGTCATAATAATGTGTTTACTCTGGTTAAACTCTTGTCTCTTCTCTGAATTCAATGGCGAGAGATTGCATTTCCCTTGCTGCTCATTGTATTCCCTGGCCCAGGAAAAGTACTTTATAAATATTGCTAAAGGAATGACTGACGTAAATACCACAGGCAGATTTTGTAGCAATGACAAGATTATATACATTGGGCATCTTCCACAATCGGCCTAAGGGAATAATTCTTTCTAGTGCACATTTTTCACTAATGAGGACTGTAGGGTTTAGACTAGAGTGGATTGAGAGCTTTTAGGTTCAAGGTGGAAAGATACCAGTTTATTCTATAAATAGTAAACCATCGCTGTACCCCCTTTTTAAAAAAAAAAACAACAAAAACACATTTTTAGTTGCAGATGGACACAATATCTTTATTTTTATTTATTTGTTTTCCTGTGGTCCTATGGATTGAATCAGGGCCTCACATGTGCGAGGCAAGCGCTCTACCATGGAGCCACAACCCCAGCCCTGTTGCTGTACTCATAAGAGTAAGAGCTATAAAGAGAGAAAGAAAGTTAAGAAAATCACCAGCAATCAAGTTTGCTTTGAGAGTGGGAAACTTAATTGAAATAATTTAACAGAACAAAGGTACTATAGGACTTTAATACGCCCATTGCGATGTACAGGGGCGAGGTGCTCTTTGCTTGCATGTGTCTTGAGACTACCTCTTTCCCAAACTAACCTCCTGGGCTGCAGTCCAGTCCCCTTCCTTGTTTACAGCCAACCCATCTCTACCATCCTTTATATTTTCACTTTTTCATTTGGTGTTCTTTTCCTGTTTACTCCAGGATCAAGGTTATAAGAATCTGGAAGGAGTTCAAAATTACTGCCATGGCTACAAGCTCCTCCAGGGGCCAGCCTGGGGGAGAAGTCTTTGAAGAGTGAGTGAGTGAGTGGGGAGAAGTTTAGGTAAGGTGTGACTGGGGAGGCTGGAGGCTCCAGCATGGATGATTGCTGGCCAGTCATCCACGAGATAAGTCTAGAGTGAGTAAAGGTGGGAAGAACTGCAAATGCCCGGCACAAGTATCTTAGCATGTGTATGTCTTGAGGACAGTTGCATCCCCTTTGATCAGCTTGAGGAGGAGGGAGGGAATGATGCTGGTAGGAGATAGATGGAAAACTGTGCTTTGGATATTATCAGTCCATTGTCCACTTTGTCTTTCTCTAAAACGGGCCAAAGAATCTTCTCTGGCCTCAACCTTCTAGGTGCTTCCTAGAGTACATAAATAGACTAAAGATATGTGTGCCCATATATACCATCTCACCTTCTCCCAGTAACATTCTGGATAGGAAACCAATATTTGGTTGGTACTTCTTTCTTATAGTTCAAAACTATGTCACCACCCTAATCATGACATTGTTTTTACTGGAACCTAAAGTTGATCATTGTCACAGATAATCCCAGTCATATATAGCCTTCTCTGGGTTTTGCATGGATAGAAAGTGGAGAATAACCTTTGATGAAAAGTTTCTTCAAAGGAATTTGTGATTCATTTTTAAAATGCCAACATCCGTTTTGAATGTTTAAAGACCCAGCTTTCTGCTATGTGATTGAGTTCACTTTTACGTTGATGTTATATAATTATAAAATGCTTAAGTGAAACATTTGAAACATAAAAATTTGAGGTGGGAGAGTTCTGGAGAAGACTGTAGAGGGTTCATTTTTCGTCTTCATTTTTGTCTTCTGTCTTATATTCCTTCTCTTTCAGCTGCTGCTATGCACCCAGATTTCAGGTTTCAGACAGGGGAGCCACCTGTCTCTTCCCTCTCTGTCTGATCTCCAACAGCCAGTCTGTTGATCCTCCTTCCTAATCATCTTTTAAAATCTGTCTACTTTCATCTGCTCCTCTCCATCTTCATTCTCCTGGCCTCCTGTCCCATCATCTTTGCCTAATTATAGCAACTTTCTGCCCAGTTCTCCCATCCACTCTGAGCTTTCTAGAATCGTTTAAAATCAGAAGCTTTTTTCCATTGCACCTCTGACCAAGTCGTTTCCTGAGTAGTCACTGCATAGCTCTCATTGCTTGTCCAATGGCCAGTCCCTAGCATGGCTTTTGAGGCCCAGCTTGGTCTGGCTGCAGCCTGCCAGAGCAGCTGCTCTTGATCCTTCCTACCAGTCTCACAGTCTTAGTTCCTCAAATAAATCTTGTGTTAAATTTATCATTTGTCTTTGCCCCCTCCTGGCCTCCACTCTCAATTCCCCTGCTGGCTTCTGGCCTCAGTGCCAGCATCATCTCCCAGGGCTTTGCCCTGATGAGCTGCTCTCTTTCTATGCTCTCGGTTGCTCTCTGTCCCCTTTCAGCATTGGCATGCCCTTAATTGACTGTAATCCCAGTATCTGGGACACGTTTACAGATAGAAGTGATCGATACGTTTTTACTAAGTAAACAAACAAGTAAATAAAATAACTATAACTTGAAGTAAGAGTGAACGATTTACCCAAGATGGCGTGGCCACTTAATACCAGAATGAGGACAAAACCCACAGCATTTTCCACTGTGTCTGGTTTTTGTCTCTTTATTAGTAGTCTGGGTCCACACATGTGACTTATTCATTTTGACTGCAAAAGGAAAATGTGCCTCTTCTCTGTTTCCAGGGAGCAGGGTCTCTGTTGTTTGCAGCCCTCCTGGAGTTGGCCCCTGCTGGTGCTTTTCCTCTGGCCCCTCTTGGGGTACATCACCGAGGACCTTCTTTGTTCTCTTGGCATCGAAAAGCTAAAAGTTGAATGTTTCTAACTTTTCTTAATTCTTTAAAGTGACTATTTCAGATCTTGTGTTTACTTTATGTCGTACTTTTGGATTGTAGAAGCTTTCATTCTGAGTCTTGATCTTGCTGCTTTCTTACCAAAGATATTATCTTTGAAAAGTCTATCTGGGGGCTTTATCTTTACCATCTGCTTCTCAAATTCTGTGTAGGTATTTCTATGGCTTAGTGACAACTCTGCCCTTACTGACCCACTTTAAAGAAAGAGGCTGTTTGCCTAAACAGTGGCATGTAGTCTGTTTCCCCACAATGCAACCTCTTTCCAGAGACCGGGTTGAGTAGCAATCCCTTCTCACATAAGATGCCTGGAAGCTGTCAGGTCGGCCTTATCTGGTGGGTGATTTGGGATGTGAGCTCATTGTGCTTGCACAGCATACGCCGTCATGATCTTTTTTCTCAGCTCTAGACTGTACAGAAAATTTACTAGCTGGCCTTAATTCTGTTATTGGGATCTATAAAACTTAACTACAATTCCTTTACTCATTTTTTTTTTTCCTGAAACTACTTGAAGATTGCTCCCTTGATGTAAATATCTTTCCTACTCTTCAAATGCCATAGAGGAAGAGTCCTGCTCCTGCTGTGGCTTGTCCATGGAATGGACTATTTCATTTGATAATGACCTTAAAATGCAGCTTCCAGAACTGAGCTCAGTAAACCTTTAGGAGGTGATTTGGTGTGGACCTAGCATATAGATTTTTAATTTCTTTTTACTACTAAAGGAATAAGGATATTGTTTGTTTGCTTGCTTGGTTCAGTTCTCCTTTCTTTCCTTGGCTTCAAAATTGGTTACCAGACATTTAAGAAGGAGGGTTTGAAGAAAACCATGGTGGTGTAGTTTTATGTTTGCATCTTTGTCTTCAAATTATAATGGTAATATGCTCATCATAAATTTTTAGACCTTGGTATAAGGACCCAACACCAAAGCAATTAGCGCAGAGCCTAGAAATCATGAAGCTGTGTTCTTCACATATTAGCTTAACATATGTAAGATAGAAGTGCTGTAACTTCATGGTGTTCAAGGCAAACAGTAGGTTCTGTTGTGAATGATGCTGACATAGCAGAAGATGACATTGAGGGCAATGAAGATTTGTCTGGGTGAGAAGAGGTAGTAGGGATAAAGTCCCCTTGGCCTTATTCAGTGATTAATTTTAAGGGCTGGGAGTGTAGCCCAGTAATATAGCACTTGCTTAGTATGCATGAGGCCCTGGGTTCCATCTCTGGCATCACAAATAAAAAGAAAGAAAAGAAAATTAAGTTTAAAGAAAGGTAGTCATGCTGTGCACCATGACGCATGCTTATAATCTCAGTGGCTCTGGAGACAGAGGCAGGAGGATCGCAAGTTCAAAGCCAGCCTTAGCAGTTTAATGAGGCGCTAAGCAACTCAGTGAGACTCTGTCCTAATACAAAGTAGGGCTGGGGATATAGCTCAGTGGTGAGTGCCCCTGAGTTCAATCCCTGGTACCTGTTCCCCTCCCCCCCCCAAAAAAAAGAAAAACAAACTGAAAGTAAGAAAGGTAGTCATAATCATATTCTGGAAGACTCATTCCTCCACTGTGAGGCTTTGAAAAGTCATTTACCTTTCACATCCTCTTTTGATCTTCTCATCTAAAATGATGATGATAGATTGCCCTTTGGGCCTTGCATGAGCTATTAAGTAATGTCACGATATTGAAATAAGTGTGATTAGATGGTTGTTACATGACTGTTAATGTTTCAGAGGCACCTTAGTTTGGGGACTCTATTTATCAGCTCAGGCTGCCTAATAGGATACCACAGACCAGGTAGCTTAAACAATGGGAATTTATTTTCTCAGTGTTTTGGAGGCTGGAAGTCCAAGATCAAGGTGCTCCCAGGGATGCTTTCTGGTGAGGTCTCTCTTTGTAGCTTGTAGAGAACAGCCTTCTCTCTGTCTTCACACATGGTTTTTCTTCTGTTTGCACTCAGAAAAGGCTGGATCTCTGGTCTCTCTTCTTTTACTTTTAACCATACCTGCCCTATCAGATTAGGGACTCACCCTTATTGCCTTTTTAAATCTTACTTTCCTCCTTTCACACCTGACTGTAAATACAGTCACATTGAGAATTAGAGCTTTAACATGTGAAGTGTGTGTGTGTGTGTGTGTGTGTGTGTGTGTGTGTGAATCCAGTCACTAACAGGGGCTTCATTCACAAAGTTTTTAGTTTCATTAAGTGACCATCTGATGAATACTCTTCTATTTGCCTACAATTAGAAGACCAAATTGTATTATTTGAATCACTGCCAAAGAAGTTGTATCTCCCATTTGCGTGTACAGCTATCCCTTAGGACATTTGGAAAGATAATCTGCTTTATATCATTGGGGTAGCACTTTGGTATATTGCTTCATAATTAATTATATTTACATGTCTCCTCTTTATTACATTTTAAGGTTCTTGAAACTATGAATTAGAATTGGTATAACATTACAACATCGTACTGTTTCCTGTGTCTAGTAAATACAAGCACTGATTAAGGATTTACTAAATATTTCATAGACTTTTAGAGCTAGAAGAGTATGTGGTAATCATCTAGTTTAGTATTGTCATATATTTATAGAAGGAGGGGAAAAGGAGATCCAGAGGAGTTAAATGTTTACCAAAGTCACTGAGTCCTGGAAAAAGAGCAGGATGTGGGCTTTCTGAAATGTTGTTTTCTACTGTGTATGAGGTATTGCACTCACTGCCTTTGAATAAAGTTTAAGTGAGGTTATATGCCCTTTTAAATACATCTCCCAATATACAAATTCAAGTATGTATATGTCTAATCTATAAAAAAATTTATTTTATACTCTTAGTGCAATTACAACTTTTTTGCCACTTATTAAGACTTCAGAGATACAAACCAGTAGCTCAGTAATTGCTTTCTTGAATCTGCCTTTAATAATTACATTTAGTAAAGCTGTATCGAAAATTAGAAAGGCAGAGACTAATGGAAAACTAGATTTTTCACTGAATTAGAAAGCAAGACAATCCATATATTGACAACACTTCAAGTTGAAACAGATCAGGAAAACTGTTTTGGACTGTTTGTGCAAAGAGGCAAACCTGGACCTGATGGGCAGTGGCATCCACATTTTATGGAAGCAGAGAAACTCTAAGAGATTTCATGTAAATCGGCATGTGGAGAGGAGAGAGTGCAGGTCTGATTTAGATACAAGTCATTTGAATCTTTTAAAGCCTGGAATTTCTCCTTGGTACTAACAAAGGAGTAGAAAATAAAGAATTGTGTTAATGAAGTGGGAATATCTTTGAATAAGAAAAAGTACAAAACTCATTTGAGGGTCATATCTCGCAATCAGAAAGAGACCTGAGTAGGAAAATGGCGAGAAGGCTTCTCTAGATTTGCTTCTGTGGGCTTTGGTGTAGTGCTTTTTCACAGCCAGGAAAATTAGTCATTTTAGTTTTATTGTATTTCAGAAAGCATATGAAAGAGATCCAATAGTAGGTTACCTTAGAATTGTTCGGATTTTAGGAAAGTAGTTGATGTAATAATTGTAATCAAGCAAAAACAAAAATGAAACACTGATATATCTTCTTCATCTATCAGAAGGAGTGTGTTTTTGCACATTAGCCAAGAGACAGGACAAGTAACCTGCTAATGTGCCAACATTCCTCCCAGATCAGACTCTGGCTCCATAGTTCACATGCACCAGGGCCCAGCAAATCCTTCCCACACACAAGGTTATAAAAAACTTCAGAAAAAAATGCCTTTTAAAAGACCTTATTTTATGTATCAAATCACCATGGATATCTTAGCTGAATCTAAATAGTGACCCGTTGTCTGAGTCCATCCCTTCCAGAGAATGAGTGCAATTTTTTGCTTTACAGTCTTTGGCTGTGGGATATTTTAATGTGTCCCTCCAAGACAAGAGGAAATGTCTAGAGACTAGAGGCAGGCTTTATTGCATTCCATTTTGAGCCAGGGAAGAGAGGAATGAGGATTTTGGAAAAGGAGCCAGTGCAATGAGAAGAGAACAGACAGCATTTGGTGGAGCCTTTTGGAGAATGACTAAGATAAACCTGAGGCTACGTTTGACAGAACTCCCTGATTTCACAACCAGAAGTTGCACACGGGGTAGAGAAATAGGGCAGGGTAGGTAGAGTACAGGGTAGGGTTGTCTCATTTTAAAAACTAAATTTTCTGTTTAGCAAGAGAGTTACAAACTAAGACAGCTAACTGAATGAAATCTGCTCCTGAAGAGAGACATTTGAACAGTAGGTAGCATGCCATGAATTAGTTGGCATTTGATTGCCCTGGGCCTGTGTGTGAAGCATAGAGTGGAATATGTATATGTTGCAGTCTCTACCCTAGAACAAACCTGGAAAGAAATATATGTAACAAAGCAATATGCAGTTGTTATATGTAAATGAAATATTAAGATGTGAAAAAACACCTGGTCAACTCTTAGGAGGCTGATCTAGTGGTTTGGGAGATTGAGACAGGAGGATTTAGAGTTCAAAGCCAGCCTTGACAGCAGCAAGGCGCTAAGCAACTCAGTGAGACCCTGTCTCTAAATAAAATACAAATAGGGCCGGGGATGTGGCTTAGAGATTGAGTGACTCTGAGTTCAATTTCCAGTACCAAAAAAAAAAAAAAAAAAAAATTATAAAGAAGTTATTTTTCTGCCTTTATGGCTAATAAATAAGCAAGTGTCAAAAAGATAGGTAGAACTCAGGATTTCCAATTATAGCTACATTTTTCATTGTTAAAGACCACTTTTACTCAAAAATTAAAAAAAAAAACCAATATGAACCATATATGTTCAATGTTGAAAAACTGAAAGAAAAAATCCTGAAAAGTAAATTCACAATCCATCCTAAATATTTGGCATTTCTCCCCTGCCCCCATTTTTTGGTACTGGGATTGAACCCAGGAGTGTTTTACCACTAAGCTATATTTCCAGCCCTTTTCCTTTTGAGACAGGGTCTCAACTCGGCTGGCCTCAAACTTGCCAACCTCCTCCCTCAGCCACCCAAGTAGCTACTGTATTTAAATAGGATGGACTATTCATCCTTGAGGGCTGAGCAACTGAACTCCCTGGAAATGTTTTTATGTATTGGGCTGATCTTGTGAATTTTAGTCTGAAGAAGGGTAGGCTTTCTTAAGAGCAAATGAAAGAACTCATCATGATTAGGAGTATGCATTCCCTATCTTGTGAATTGTTTTTGCCCAGAAAAGGACTTATCAAAAAGTTTCCTTTAGGGCTGGGGCTCTAGCTCAGTTGGTAGCTTGCCTAGCACAGTGAGACACTGTGTTCGATCCTCAGCATCACATGAAAATAAAATAAAGGTATTGTGTCCATCTATTATAAAAAAAATATTTTTTTTAAAAAAAGTTTCCTTTAAATCTCTGTGCACTGGCCCGCAGGGAAATGCTTGGCAGGAGAATTCACAGTTGTACTGTCTCTGTACAGAAATACTGTGGGGAGAAAGAAAAAAGTTCATATCCAGGTGCTATAGGTGATTGAATTGTGAATGTCTAATACATTAAAGTGAGGGGTTAAAAAAAGGTTCATCCTTCCTCTCAGAGCAATGTAAGAGTTCTCAGATATTAGTCACTTTAGATTTAGTACAGGCTCCTGGGAATGGCATGAATTATAGCTTTGCATTTTCAGTTTCTCTACAGAGAGTACAAATGTCATATTACTAAGGGAAAGCGACCCATAGAAACAACAAAAATGCTGCCAAATCATTATATTTTGCAAGTCAACAGCTTTTCTGGAATCTATTGTTCTTTCTTTAAAGGAATCAGACAAATTAAGTGATTATGATATATCATGTAACTTGGAGAATCTCTTTGTTTGGGGTAAAAGAAATCAATACACAAAGCTCTAGCAATGGCCTTTCTCTCTCTCTCTCTTTAGCAGCTCCTTATATATGAGTTTAGAAATGCTGATTCTACATGAAGAATGACAGTGATTCATGCTGAGGCCCAGCCTCGTTAGACTCCTAACTTCTCTCAGAGAGTGTTTGACACTGATATTGGATATATAGAGCTAGCGATTGGTTTAATTCAGAAATTTAGTTGTAAATTCTTCATTAAGTAAACAGTATTTAAAATTGTGTAGCCGTGCAGATTTTTTTTTTAAGTAGGTTGACTTAAATTTAAAACAAACAGTGAAGACTATTCCTAAATTACGCTCTGTGATACCATATTCTGCAATAACACCTTCTCAATGCAGCCTACTCTGATTGTTCTATTGTAAGGTGACACCTTTCCCCAGCAACACTGATTTCTTTTACCAGACTCTATTCCCATTCCTATCCCTACCCCCAACACATACCACTTTCTAAAACTTATAATTTTCTTATTTTTATATTCATTGTTTGTTTCCTGTCTCCTTTATTAGACTATAGTAGCATTAAAGACAGAGATTTTTGCCACTTTACTTAAGTGGTAAACTTCAGAAACCTGTACATGCTGGGCACAGTGATGTACACCCTATGATCCCAGTTACTCTGGAGGCTGAGGCAGGAGGATCACAAGTTCAAGGACAGCCTAGGCAAGTTAGTGAGAAAACCTGTCTCAAAATTAAAAGGGGCAGGGATGGAGCTTAGTGGAAGTTCACTTGCCTTACACACGAGTCCCTAGATTTCATGTGGGATGGGCTTAAACTATGTCTAGCACATGATAGGTATTCAAAAATATTTTTATCAAAATTATAATCATTTTTATAGTACAGAAGTTATTAAAGCAAGTATATCATGGGAGAGTAAAAGGCTTAATAAATGTTTTTTCTTAAGAATTGAAATTTCTGAGTTCTGAAGGAAGACTGGGGATTTTATGATATTAAAAGCTTACTTTTTTCTTACCAGAGGAGTTTTAATTTTCCCCTATTTTTTTCAGTACTTGGGATTGAACCCAGGGGTGCTCTACCATTGAGCTACATCCCTAACCCTTTTTATTTCAAGACAGGGTCTTACTGTTGCCCAGGTTGGCCTGGAACTTGCAGTCCTCTTGTCTGATCCTCTAGGCACTGGGATTACAGATGTGTACCACCATACCCTATATAAGAGGGCCTTATAAAACCACAGATGCATGCTTTCTATCACCTGTCCCTGGATCAGGAAAAACTTCTTTCCTATTGACAGGAGCAGGGGTCCTCTTTGTAGGGAGGGTCCTTGATTATAGATGTCAGTCATTGGCTTGCATTCTCTTCTGGCCACAGGGCTTGCCTCTCCACCTACTCTTTATCTTTCAGAGCTCGGAGGCTCACAGTCCTGCTGCACACTGCTGTGTGCAAGCAGCTTCCCTTTTCAGGTCTCAGTAAAGACCGTGAAATCAGCCTTGAGAGAACACAGGAGGCTCTTGGATCTTATCTCCATGATGCCCATAGAAAGGAGCCTAATTAATGATGAGACAAGTAATTCCCAGCCATTCAAACTTCCACTTGCCATTTCTTTGGGTTAATATTTTTCCTATTTTAATGTGTACATGTATGCTTATTTATTAAGAGTGTGTGTGTGTGTGTGTAGGTGTGTGTGTGTGTGTGGAGAGAGAGAGAGAGAGAGAGAGAGAGAGAGAGAGAGAGAGAGAGAAAGACCTTAAAGGTTTTGATCCTTGACATTAAATTTGTTTTAGTGAAAATAATTGTTTTTCAGAAATAGGCACAGCACATAATAGTACTTCATAGCATAGTATACTGTAGAAATAAAAGTTATTGATTCCATTTAGATTTGTGGAAAGTGGAAAACCTGGTAATATTCAGGAAGATGCTAGAATGTGTTAAGCACCAACCATGTGCAAGGCTGGGTGCAGAGTGTTTTATCTACCTTGTCTTATTTTTTTTTTTTTTTTTGCTCCACCTTTAGTCTTACTAAAGAAGTGTTTTCATCCCTATTTTGCAGAAGAGGCAAGACTGCAGCACCTGTAAGGAAATACAGCTAGGAAATGGCAGATTTGGATATCATGATTCCATATCATGTAGCTTTCCCCAGAACAGTATTAATGAAGACTGATAGTGTCTCTCTAATAAAAGGTCTTTATTACAAAGCTATTCTCATAGCTTTCAAGGCCTTATGAGTTGTAGTATTTTGACCAACTAAGAGCACTTTCCCACCAGAAAACATCTTACACTGCATAATCCGCCTCTATCATGTCTAACTTACTGGCTTTTCTTTCTAACAAGAATAACTCATCTTATCGTTTTCACTATAAAATTGCTAAGCTGAACTGAGGTGTCATTTCATTCTTCCCAATTTGTTTTCCTTCTGTGTTCATCAGCTTTCTTGTCACTGTAACAATACATGAGATCATCAGTTCATAAAGAGGGCAAGTTTAGTTTGGTGCAGTGGCACACAACTAATCCCAACTACTGAAGAGATTGAGGCAGGAGGATCACAAGTTAGAGACCAGCCTGGGCAACTTACAGAGACTCTATTGCAAAATAAAAAATAAAAAGGCTGGTGATGTATGTTAGTGGTAGAGTGCCCTTTTTTCCCAAAGAAACAGTTGTCACAACCATTAGCGTTAATAATTATATGAATAGATAATGTTGTCTGAGATTCTTGATGAAAGACAGACAATGTGTTAAATGATTTACCTGGATAATCATATTTAATCCCTGCAACAAACCTATGTAATAGGCACCATTGTAAGATTCATGTTAGTAGGTGAGAAAACAGGACTACAAAGGTTAAATAACTTGCCCCAAATTATAGTGAGTTAACAGAGCCCAAAGGAGAGCAATGGCAGACCCAAGACCCAAACCCTGTAGTTCAATTCAAGAGCTAGAACTTCACCACTGTGCTAACTGCAAATCTTATGCAGGAAATAATAACATTAAGATTGTAATTTATACATATTTGGGGTTAAATTGTTTTTTTTTTCTAGGAAGGCATTAAACCTCACTACCCTTTATACTGATTTTGCTGAGTTTTAAACTACCTAAGAAATGAATTTTGGGCACATCATGACTTTGGGGAATGCCACTATTTTATTGAGTCCTGGATTCAAAACTTTGAGGAGAATGTTGGCAAGTGTATTGTATCCAGAAGGTGGTTAATAGTGAAAGATATGAAAACCAGTTATCTGAAGGATAGCTGTGGGAGCTAGAGAAGATTAATTGGGAAGAGGAAAGCTCATAAAATGATGCACAGGCTCCCCATTTCTGACATGGTGAAACTATAAGACTGATATGATCTAAAAATCCCTAAATAAATGTCTAGGTAATCATAAACAGTCTTCTGGCCTTGAAACACTGATGACTCCCAAATTGATATCTCTGTCTAAGACCACCCCCCTAGTCTCCAGGAAATTCAGTCCGTCTCAGCATCTCTACTGGATGTCTGATGCGATCTCAACACAGCCCAGACAGCATTGAGTTGCTATTTACCCCCACGAACTGATCAAGGCACTCTGCCCCAGCTCTGTAACAGTACCACCATTCCTCCTATTTCTCAGACCGAAATCCTCACCATTGCAAAGGATTCCCCTCTCTCTGTCTTTTATTTATTTTTTACAAACTCTATCTATATTCAGTCATCACCCCCGGTTGGTTCTACTTTCCTCATCCCCCATTACAACTTATCCCTAAGCATCCTTCCATTGATCACTCTAAGCACGTAAACACACCAAGCATTTTCTCTTCCATCTGCCCGGACTGCTTCCCTCCCAATCATGTCCACACTCTAATTCCCCAGACCTGTGAGTAGGTTACCTTGCTGGCAGAAGGGACTTTGTAGATGTGATTAAAGTGTAAAGGATGTCGAGATAAGGAAGATTATCCTGAATTATCAGGAAGCTCTGTGTAATCACATGAGTCCTTAGAAGATGAAGGCAAAGAGTAGGTTAGAGAAATGGGACATGAGAAGAACAACAACATGCTGTTGTTGCTTTTGAAGTTGGAAAAAAGAGGTTGTGAACCAAGGAATGCAGGTGGCCTGTAGGAGCGGCAAACAACCAGCAAGAAAACAAGGACAGCCGTCTTAAAACTGCATGGTTACAGAGCTCTGTCCTCTCTCAGAATCCCAAAAGGAAACAACCAGCACCTTGATTTTAGCCCAGTGACATTTGAACAGAGAAAGTAGCCAAGCCCACTGGAGTTCTGACCTACACTGCTGTGAGATGGTGAATGGGTGTTGTGGTTTTCATAGTAGGAACAGAAAACCATGCAAGATCTCCATTCCAATAGGACTTTATCAGCAAGATCTTCTCTGACCACCTCTTATAATAGCCGTCCACCCTCTCATCCAGGCCCTCTTTTTCTCCTATTTCCCTGATTTTTTTTTTCCTCTGGGGCACTAATCATTAGTCATTAATTTGTGTGATAATCTTTATCCTTCCTCTCCTTCTAAAATATAAGTCAGTTCTGATAGGGAATTGGCTGCTGTATGGTAGTTTGCCACATAAGCATCACCACTGCATTAACATAAATATGTGAATATTCTGTGTATCCTGACCTTGCACCAAAGATGATCTAGTAATAAATAATATTTAAAGGATTCCAGCACATTTTTTAAAAGTTCCACATGATGATTGCATCACACTTTTTGAAAAGCATTTGGCATAAAATCTGCGAAAATTACATGGAGAAGCACTATATTATGAATATTTTCTCAAACAACATGATAGACTCCTCCTGATTTTTTTCCTTAAAAAACTAGTTAAAATAGTACCATTTATTTGAGACATGTAGTACATATTAATATGAAGTAGTCAATAAGAATACAATGCTGAAAATTAGACACCGTGACTGTACTTTTAATGATGTGATTGTAGCATTTGCATGCTCTTGTTCAAGGTATGGAAGATAGCTATGCCTAAAGTTCCAGAAGTCTCTGGAAAGGAGGTGGGATTTCACTGGTGTGCTTAAAGGACAGGATAGCAGACAGCTCTGGACCCCAGAGAGGGTTACCCATGAGCAGAAGTAGATGAGTCAGTTCTGCACAGGTTCTGGCCAGAGAGAACTCAAAAAAGAGTTGGCTCTGGGTGGAAAACAAGATTGGATGAAGAATTGGAGCATATTCTGGGGCATTTTGGAAGCAGGTAGAAAAATTGGTCTTTTGTGCAGAAGCTATGAGTTTGTGATAAAGAGGTGCTAAGGAGTTTGGGTTCTTTTTTTCCTCTGTATGACAAGCTTTTTCAACTATAAATAAACAACCTGTGAGAAAGGCTGTTCTTGAATGCTCGTGAAAACTATCCTCTGCTTCCTAAGGGAGACTGTCTAGTTCTTTGTAATTAGCAATAATTATTCCTTTCATCAAAGCATTTTACAAAGTACCAAGGCAGTGGTTATCCAGCAAATTGGTTCAGAAGGTATTGTTGTGTCATTCTTATTTTATTAATGAAGATACTATGACTCAAAGATGTTTCATGTTAGTAAGTAGTAGATATATATATGTATGTATACACATATAATTATAACATTGGAAACATACATTATTGTTTTCACTTTATAGAATTAATCTATACAGCATGGAAAATGATTATTTTACACAATAGATTATATACATTTTAAAACCTTATCACTGTTCTCTCAAAGCAGGTTGTAAAGGATAATCATAAAATGTATATAGTAACTATATTCTAGAATGTTTCATTGTTTTACGTATGAGGTTTATTATTACAACAACTCAGCTAAGCAAAGAACTGGCAGTATTCACATTTTATTAAGTCAAAGTTATATTGAAACTAATGAAAAATCATGTAGCTAGTCAGCATGTGTGACCCAATATATTTGAATACATTTTTTCTCTTACACTGAATTGATTGATTGGTTTTGTGTCATATTGATGCAGCTTAAGAGGAGAAGAAAAATGAAGAATTTCATAATCAAATAATCAGTCAAGGAGCTGCTGCTAAAATTAGTCAGTACTAGGATTTAAAAACGAAAACCTGGAGTTACACAAATGTATGTAATCCTCTAATCCTACAAATAATAAACACAAGAAAATCTTTCCTCATAACCTTTCCAGAGAGATTTAAAACATTTAACAGGGATTACATTGTTATAGGATGTCTGAAATTAATATGTGTGCATGGAAGAAAATCAACATTATTTAAATACGTGAAAGGAAAACAAAGATATGTCAAGAACTTTCCAGAACCAGAAGTTAGCTAAAAGCAATTGGTAATTACTCTATATTATATATGTGTAATCTCCATTTTTTGATGTCTGACTCTTTGAAAATCTCCATTGTTCTTCCACTTTGAAAGATGGACTTAGCTCACCCTAACCATGTATTTTTCTCTCACTATGTATATGATTGTAATTTCATGAAGATTTTTTAAATTAACATTATGATTGTTTTTTCTGCATACTACTTTGCAAATTGAACTCCCTTCTACATTCACCAACTTTTAGCAAAGTACACTCTACCAATTATATCAAAAGAGAAAATTTGTACCCCATTACAGACTCTCACCTCAGTCCCTTCCTGATTCATAAACTTTCTTTGGCTGGATATACCATTATTTTGTATAGTGATAAGGTTTTAAAATGCATACAATCTATGTATAAAAATAATTATCTTCCACTCTATATAGATTACTTCTATAAAGTGAGAACAATAATGTATGTTTCCAATGTTATAATTATATACGTGTGTGTGTGTGTGTGTGTGTGTGTGTGTGTGTGTTGTGTATGTAATATTTTCATTATACAGTCAAGAAATGTGTTTGTACATTCCTGTAATCCCATGGTCATGGGAAACTGAGGCAGGAGGATCAGAAATTCGAGGCCAGCCTAAATAATTTAGCAAGACACTAAAATTTAAAAAAGAGAAAAAAATGTGTTTGGAATTTTAGGGAAGGAAATGTTGCTTTATAAATCGCTAGATCTATACTGCTCCATGTAAGCAATTCATGTATTTTGTGGAACAGGAACTCTTTTTCTTATTCTTCTATAAACTGTACTAAATAATTGTTACCTTTAATTTGTTTTGTAGTTGAACCTTTCATTGTATATATTTTTGTTTCTTTTTCTTGAAGTTTTTAAGCCCCTTTTTGGTTGAATGCAGGTTTTTAAGCCCCTTTTTGGTTGATGTCCATCTCATTCCACTGCCTTTTCTACCAGCATGTCCCCTCCCCTCTCCTCCCTCCCCTTTGCCCTATCTAGAATTTGTCAGTTTCTACCATGTCCCCCCCCAATCCCCATTATGAATCAACATTCTTATATCGGAGAAAACATTTGGCATTTGATTTTTTGGGATTGTCTAACTTCACTTAGTATTATATTCTCCAACTGCATGATTTTATTCTCTTTTAATGTTCTTTTAATCCATTGTGTATATATGCCACATTTTTTTTTATCCATTCATCCACTGAAGGGTATCTAGGTTGGCTGCACAGTTTAGCTATTGCGAATTGTGCTGCTATGAACATTGATGTGGCTGTGTCCCTGTAGTGTGCTGTTTTTAAGTCCTTTGGGTATAGACCAAGGAGAGGGATAGCTGGGTCAAATGGTGGTTCCATTCCCAGTTTTCCAAGGAATCTCCATTCTGCTTTCCTTGTTGGCTTCACCAATTTGAAGTCCCACCAGCAATGTATGAGTGTGCCTTTTCCTCCACATCCTCACCAACACTTACGTTGTTTGTATTCTTAATAGCTGCCATTCCGACTAAAGTGACATGAAATCTTAAAGTAATTTTGATATGCATTTCTCTAATTGCTAGAGATGTTGAACATTTTTTCATGTATTTGTTGATTGATTGTATATCATCCGGGTTTGATCTCCAGCACCAAAAAAAATAAAAACTCACAACAGAAATTTATTTCTCTAGTTTTAACCTCTTTGAATTTCTTTTTATAATTTTAAATTTTCCAAAGAAGATTCCTGAAAGTATGTATGAAATAGACCTTTTGTGCTCCTGCATGTCTGAAAATAGCACTTTACTTTGCACAGGATGGAAGATTTGGCAGGATGTGGAATTCTTTGTTAAAGATCATTCACTACAAACTTTGAAAGCTTTTAAAAGCTAAAATTTTAAACCAGCTTTTCAATAGATTTTGGCATTTAGTGTGGCAGAGAAAAAGTTTAGGGTCATCCTAATTTTTGTTCCTGATTTTTTCCATCTGTGTATTGGCAATGCTTATTTTATTATTCTTAAAATTAAAAAAAGAATAAGTTGTTTAGGTGTGGATATCCTTCACTTATTTTTCCCTAGGAATTTGGTAAATGCTTTGGATCTTTTCGGTGTAAGAAACTTTGGTTTCTTTTGTCTCTGAGTTTTGCTTTTCCTCTAATATTTTTGCTCTTTCATCGGGGAGTCTTCTAATTTTAGGTTGAATATTCATTCTTCCTTCCATCTTAATCTTCCTGATCAGCATTTTTTGGGGGATCCTGTTTGCTAACATAAGTTTTCTTTGAAAAGAAGAATCATATTGATGGACAGCCCCATCTACCTACCTACCCATACACATACATAAATTCAATCATACCTGTTACATAGATATTCTGTGTAGCAGTTACTTAAAGTTTAACATTTTTTATCAGTGTTTTGTTTTTAGCAATATGTCTTTCTTACAAACATTTGAAATTTTCTGAAATACAGATATTTTTTAAAATTGAGGGGGAAAAAGTAGCTGCTTTTGCTCCAACCAAAAAAGTATACTTAAATTAGTGATGTCTCTCACTTTTTTCATGTGGCATTCTAGAATAAAGGAAATATGATTTAAACCTCAGTACAGGAACAAAGCAAGTTTTACACTGGATTTTTAAACTGTAAATTTACTTAATAACTGAATAATGATCCTTTTTCTTCCTTCACCCCCTCATAAAAACTGTGTATTATGAACTAATAACTTGTTGAGAACCTGGCTCCCAACAGGCACATAATAAATAGTTCCTTTAGAGATTTAAATTTTATAGTGAAGTAACAATTTTTTTTATTGCTTATTTCTACTCAAGAAAGAGATCTGTTGACTTCAGGCCTGTAGTCAATATTTGGCACATCTTGCTCTGATTGAATAAGTATTAAATATACAATGTGTACAAGCACATGTGTGTGCATGACTGTGTGCATGTACATAAACATATAAGTACAAGAAAAGCTATGTCCTTAGCAGATAATTGTCCTTCATGTCTATCTCAGACAATATGCTGACTTAAACTACTTGGAACATTGAACTTAAAATTGTAATTTTATATAGAACTGCATTCTGATTGAATTATTTATTAGATGCTTCTAATTTGTTCCAGGGAAACTTTGTTTTTGTTTATCTTTATTGCGAAGTAACTTTGTATGGTCTGAGCTTCTAGAAGAGAGAGACATTTAAGGTGGAAATTGAATTAAGTACTTCCTCAGCTTACATTTATTTCTTAGATACGTATAAACCCACACTTTGAAATATTTTATCATTGTTTCCAGTATAATTTCAGAGGTGTTATCACAAAGGGGAAAAAATGGCTCTGATATGTACTAAAAGCCACACTTCAGAATCTTCCCTTTAAAGTAATGTCATTTGCTTTTCTTTTTAATTTTAGTTTTCTTGACTTAAAAATGTTTGCGGATACTGTGGCAAATATTTAGTCAAATGAACAAAATAATTAGTGTTTCTAAGTGGAAGCGTTAACACATTTATTTAACTGCATGCAGTTTCTCTTGCTTTGTTCAGAGGGATTTCTGTAAACCTCTGAGGGAAGATGTCCCCAGGAGTGGAGAGCTAAATGGGTAGGTTGGGTCCCATCCTGCTTTATGTGAAATGGTTTAAATGGCACCTTGTGCTACCATGCCATACACTTTGTTGAAATATGCCAAACAGTTCTCATTTTACTCATCAGATTGGGCAGAGTGACTCATGGTGTGTGTTGGTCAGGATGAGCCAGGAATTCCATATCCTTTTGATGACAGTGGAGAACATTTGAGGAGGGAAATTTGACAAAATGTTTTATAATTCATCCTGTGTATGTATGTATGTGTATACATACATGCTTAGGGATAAGGATGTTCTCTCTTTCTCCAACAAGACTACGAAAAAATTTAATGTCCACCTTGAAATCCTAGCTAAATAAATTATGATACGATAATATCATACATAGGAATATTATATATAAGAGTACTTTGTAGCAATTGAAGAATGAGGTATGTCAAAATACACCAGTAAAGGGCTGGGGATGTGGCTCAAGTGGTAGCGCGCTCGCCTGGCATGTGTGCGGCCCGGGTTCGATCCTCAGCACCACATACAAACAAAGATGTTGTGTCCACCGAAAACTGAAAAATAAATATTAAAATTCTCTCTCTCTCTCTCTCTTTCTCTTTAAAAAAAATACACCAGTAAAGATGTCTAAGAAGTATTACATGAAAAAATAAAGTGGTTTAACTATATAGTATGTATTCAGGTGTGTAAGGAAAAACCCCTCCTACATGTATCTATACATACAGAACTTACATGTGTATGGACAATTTTTGAAAGGAAACTTTGAGTTGGCAAGGATGTGGACAAATTCCTTATCTGAATGTCTTATACTTTTCAGTTTACATCCTTTTGTAACTTTTAATTTTTTTTCCAAGAGCACATACTATTTTTGTTGTAAAAAGTACCTCTGCCCTGCAGAGTTGTGTGCTTTTTATATTGACCAATGTCCTGATTTTAAATGTCCTCTTAAACTCATATAAATATAGTTACTTCATACCAGAAAAAGGAGTCATAAACACACATTGGAGGAAAGATAACCTCTTCAACTACAGTTTTTCCTGGGAAAACTGGAAATCCATATATAGCAGAATGAAAGTTACCCCCCATCTCTCCCCTACAAAAACTCACCTCAAAATGGATTAAGAACTTAAGCATTAGATCAGATACCCTGCATCTACTAGAAGAAAATGCAGACCTAACTCTTCATTATATTGGCTTACAAACCAGGTTCCTCAACAAGACTCCTAAAGTACAAGAAGTAAAATCAAGAATCAATAAATGGGATGGTATCAAACTAAAAAGCTTCTTTACAACAAAGGAAACAATCAAGAATGTGAAGAGAGAGCCTACAGAATGGGAGAAAAATCTTTACCACCTGCACCTCAGATAGAGCATTAATCTCTATCTGGAAATATAAGGAACTCAAAAAACTTAACTCCAAAAAAACCAAATAACTCAGTCAGTAATGAGCAAAGGAATTGAATAGGCACTTCACAGAAGAAGAAATACAATCAGTCAACAAATATATGAAAAAAAAGTTCAATATCTCTAGCAGTTAGAGAAATGTAAATTAAAATCACACTGAGATTCCATTTTACTTAGAAGTGAAATGGCAATTATCAAGAATACAAGCATCAATAATTATTGGTGAGGATGTGGAAAAAAGGGTACACTCATATATTGCTGGTGCACTTTGGTGCAACACTCTGGGAAACAGCGCAGATGTTCCTTAAAAAACTAGGAATGGAACCACCATTTGACCTGTTTATACCACTCCTTGGTATATATCCAAAGGAGTTAAACCTACAATAACACATCAATGTTTATAGCAGCTCACATAAATATAGTTACTTCATACTAGATATAGAGCTAAGCCAGGTGCTAGGAACCAACCTAGGTGCCCTTCACCAGATGAATGGATAAAGAAAATGTGTGTGTGTGTGTGTGTGTGTGTGTGTGTGTGTGTGTGTGTATATATATATATATATATATATATATATATATATATATAAAAACAATTGAGTATTTATGACTTTCGTCAGCAAATATATGAAAGTAGAGACTATCAGGCTAAGTGAAATAAGCCAATCCCCCCAAAACCAAAGGTTAAATGTTCTCTCTGATATGTGGATGCTAACACACAACAAGGGGGGATGGAGAATAGAAATTCAGTGGATTTGACAAAGGGGAATACTGAGAAGGGCGGGAGATAGGAATAGGAAAGACAATGGGATTAATCAAACATAACTTTTTTATGTTCAGATCTGAATACATGACTAGTGTAATTCCACATCATGTACAACCACAAGAATGGGATCCTAATTAGAATAAGTTATACTCAGTGTATGTATAATATATCAAAATACACTCTACTGTCATATGTATCTAAAAAAAATTCAAAAGGAAGAAACCTAGAAATAAATAAATAAATAAATATCCTCTGGGAGTAAAGATCTTATGCCACTCTCCTATCTTCCCCAAGTGTTCTGTGTTCTGCAAAGTCCCCTCCAAAACCCAGAAGCTTGGAAAGAGCCTGGAAAGAAGATACTGTCTTCACTCCAGAAATGTTTCTGGGCTTCCCCTACTTTGGGGTGTTTGCTTTTTCCTAGATGAGGACTCTATTAGGGAGCCTGTGTGTCAGGAGTCAGTGTTGTGCACTGATTAAGACAGATTCAGCCAAACTGCAGGCATCAAAATGTAGCTGTACTATAGTCAGTTGCTCATTCTCTCCATTTCCTTAATCTGTTTCCTTACCTGAGAAATAGGGATAATAGTGCCTATTTTATAAAGTTGTTGTGAGAATTAAATGAATTATTACTATAAGTAACATGATTGGAAAGGCCTACATATAGTGAGTTCTATAAAAATACTTTTTGAAAATATAATTTGCCCCCCATGCCATTTATCCTTAATGATAGAGTGGGTTTTCCTGCCAAAAAATAAAAAAGAAAGTAATTTAAATGTATATACATAGAATCTTGGTTATTTATAGTAATCATAGAGAAAATTGCTATCAGACTTTTATCCTTTTTATTTCTGTGTAAGGAAAGATAGTGGAATGAATCAAATATAACTTTTTAAATTTTTTTTCTTTTTTCTTGCCTGCATTTCAGATTTTCTCTTTATTCCTGGTTTAAAACAATTCTATTACAAAACACCTTGGGTTTTTTCCATTGTGTTTCTTGTGTGCATAATCCATTGATCTTAATCTTGGATCTGTAAGTTTATAGTTTCCATCAAATTGGGGAAATTTTTGGCCATGATTTCTTCAAACATATTTGTCTTCATGTATCCTCACCACCCCTGCCGCCCCCATCTCTCTTCTCCTTTAGGGATTTGGCTTCCACAGTTCGCTGTTTAGAGTTGTCTCATAGTTCACTTAGACTGTTTCTTTGTCTACTTTTTAGGGCTTTTCCTCCTCTGTTTCATTTTGGAGAGTTGCTATGACCAGGTCTTCATCACAACCTTCACATTTGGAACATCTAATCTGCTGTTAATCCATCCAATATGTCATTATCACAAACGTTGGTGACTTCACCAGTTGGCCCCAAACCTGTTGTTCGGGTCTTTTCTCATTCCCTTTTACATGTCCACTGAACATCGTCAGCATTTCTTCTCGGTTTTTGTACAAAAACAATGTTAGGTGCTTTTGTCAAATGTCATTTCTGAATCAGTTTCGATCGATTGGTTTTTCTTCTCATTACGAGCTGTGTTTTCCTGCTTCTTTTTGATTGGGAGATGTCTAATTTTGTGACTTTTATCTGATTGGGTGCTGGATATTATTACATTTCTAAAAATATTAACTCTGGTACACCCCATTTCCTGGTGTTTGCCTCAGGGTTCTGTTCCTCTCCCCGCCTTCCCTGACCACGCTGTCTGAGCTTCACTTGTCAATCTCAGTCTCTTACCCTGCTGTGCCGCTCTTCAGACCCTCATTATATGTGGGCATCATGATATGTGTCCGTGTGCAAGTGTGTGCACGTGTGTGTGTGGGGGGGGTCAGCCTCCCTACTACATAGGACAGGAGCTCCATGAGGGCTTTGCTCTTGTCTGTCCTCATCACTGCTGCATCCCAGAGCCTAGGACAACTCTCTGGCACATTTTAGGCCCTCAGAGAAGATCTGTTGAGTAAATAAACAAATAAATACCAGATACTGTGCTGGGTGCCGTTCCACACCATCCAGTGATGCCACTGCCTTCTAAGGTAGTGACCTTAGAAGTCTGACAGGAGAGCAAAGTGAGAAAGAGTTTTTTCTATGAAGCAGGGAGATTAGATGTTTGACAGTCGGAACAACTAAAGAGAAAGGTCTGGTACAGATCTTCAGGAAAATAGGGTTTATGAAAATGGTTCCACTTTTTGCTTCTCTTGGCCATAGAAATCCTAGTTAACCAACTTCCTTTTAAAGATGTTTTCCCAGAATTGAGAAGAAAAAAGTCTTAACAGTATGGGTATTCTGGATGTTTTTCCCAGAGGCAACATGATAAAGCATTGAAGTTTATCACGTACTTTCCTTGTGTGTCTGAAGGCATCCTCCATCCCTCTGCCTCCACTGTGAACTTGGTGCTGGTGGAAAGGAATCGTGGAGCTTTGGTGTTGGAACCCTCTGATCAGGAGGAGGGGTGACCTTCCCTGGGGCAGCCATTTCAGTATGTCTTGTAATTTCACCTTCAAGGAGGCACTTGAAGGGCTGACCTAGTATGGAGAGCCTGGCTGAGTCTTCAGCCTTCTCTCTGCTATATGGATTCTGTGACAAATGTGCCAATTAAAGTGGTGGCTTTGTGATGAAGCCTCAAGTAACGAGACCCAGAACGTATCTTCGTTTACTTCACATGGCTCAGCACATGGAAACTACTTTCATTGCTACCACATTGTCCTGATTTAAATCAGGGTCCTGACACTGAGAAGGGAACTCTGCAGCCGATTAGCCAAGCCCCAAGTTAAAACTGTGTTGCTCTTGTTTGTGTTTCTCAGGGTGTTTTCCTGATTCTATTTCTGGCAGAGTCTTTGAAGAAGAATAGTTTTCTTTTGTGAATTAGTAAATGGAATTTTTTTTTTTAAAAAAATAATGGATGTGTATCTGAGAGCTTGAAGTATATGCATGTGCTTTTTGAAGAAAATATTTTCATTAATTCACCAAAGAAAAGTATTTGTTTAGGAAGATTTCTTGAAAAAAAAAAAAAAAACCAAAATGTTAAGATAAAATATTCTTTAAATTGGTAAAAATTCCCATGTATTTAAAAACAGGTTATGTAAACCAAATTGGCAACAGAATATTTTGCTTCTAGTTCAAGGAAGCACAAAAATGCTTCATGTTTCATGACATAATTTCTGGCTTTCTAAAATAATCATATTTACATATAAGGCAGAAATATAGAACTATAGGGATCTATTTTTTGAATGAAAGCATGTGATGTTGTATCTTACATGTTAAATTTGAATAGTTCTTATTTTTAGGCTTAAAATAAGTATGCTTTTAATATTCTTTAGTGCCATGTGATTTTAACTACAGCTTATTTTTCTTTCCAAAAGTCACTTAAACAGGAAATGAGGCTTACCAAGTACTTGAACAATATTCTTTCATCTTGGTATTTACAAACTCTCACTTAGCAAAACAAGGCTCATGTGTAAACTCTTGGAATAACAGAGCACCTGCTCTTGAGTTCCTGCCAAGCATCCCTCCCCGCTCAACCTGAACATTGTATTTTCATGAGCATTTCACAATATTTCTCATCCCTGTTCCCAGTCTTGACCCACTGACCCAAGAATCAAGAAAATGTCATGTTAGTGCCTACTAATTAGTGCACCCAGAGAGCCTTTTCATCTGGCCTTTCAACCTTCTGGAGGAAGGAGCACAAGCTGTCACTTGCATCATGCAGGGAAAATGAGCCTTTACTACATTTTCCCTGTTTTGCAAACAGCCGAATAAGCCCAGCTGAGCTAGAGATGAATATGCAGGTTAGGAAGAAATTAACCTAAAATGCACTAGTGTTTGCATGACAGTATTACAGATGACACAGTACTGCTTTGTTGAAATACCCCAATGGACTTCCGCAAGTCTGAGTTTTTTAACCCGAGTATTGCTGTTGCCTCACACTTTCATTTCAAAATTATCATAATCATCTGATGAAGTTATTTTAAGGTTAAAAATAAAACAGTTAAAAAATTGAGTAGCATTTCAATGCATTGAAGTTTCCCTTGTTTTAAGACACGTTTTTGGAGAATGCTATAGTTTGTTTGTGAGCATATTTCGTTTGAGTGCTCATTAATCAGTGCTGTTGGGCCAGGGTCTCCTGAGCCTTCTGAGTTTGGGGGGAATCAGCTACTGTAATTAAAGGGATGAAATATATCATGGTCACAAACTTACTGCATCAGACAATTGAGGGTTTTATACTAGTAGAATTAATCTCTTTAATTTTTTCCTTAGGTGTTTAAGATAGAAGTGCTAATGAATGGAAGAAAACATTTTGTTGAAAAAAGGTACAGCGAATTTCATGCCTTGCACAAAAAGGTAACCTTTGGTTTTTGTTCTTTGCCTTCTTTTCTCTATATGGCAGATGATATAATGTTAAGACTCCTTTCTGTGGTTCTAGGACCACTAATATTTCTTGTGTATACATGGTTTCTATTATCATGATGTAAATTTCATTTTAAAATGGATTATTCAGTCTCTTAAAGGTGTGCTTCTTGTGTAGATGGGGTTTCTCTTAGGATCATTTCTGTATACAAATCTGAGGCTGCAAATCATTTGTAGTATACTGCATTGGATGTTATAGCTTCTGAAAGAATAAGACCCAGACCCTGTTTTATCCATGAAATATACTTACTGTTCTGTGCAAAAGTGAAAAACAAAGTAAACTATCATTTTATGGAAAAAATATATTAAACTCAACTTATATGTACCTGGATAAGATAATATGCATGTATATGCATTTTCAAGACTGAGGAACATATGCAAAAGAGGATCATAGATCCTCACCTTCTTTTGAGTTGTAAAGGGCCACTATAAAAGACTGATGTTTCAGTTCTAGAATCTATTTCTCTAAAAGTCTTATGTAAAGGAAACAGAATGTAAAAGCAGTAACTGAGTTGTAGGGGAAAATGATCAGTAATGAACAGAAAAGTGAACAGTTTTTATCTTTTAACCAAATTTATTTTTTTTTCAGGTTACAAATTATTATTGGGATGCTGAAATTATCTTAATTAGAAATACCTTGTGAAATTTCTCAGAAAACTAACCATGTATGAGTCAGTGCAATTTTACTATTTTTTTCATATGAATAAAATATATATGTACATGTCAGTGTGTGTATATATATTTACCCACCCACATGGACTGTATATATAAAATATATACATACACATACAATGTATGACATAATTCAGTCTCCTTATTGGTTAGGTGAGAAGTTAGATGATTAGATACTGAGTACATATTAAGAAAGAGAGTCATTTTTTTAAAAAGATTTCATTAATGACCTCTTCAATTTTCTGGGAAATATCATTGCATAAATAATTTGTGATGGTGTACTAACTCTGTATTTAAACTTTTTAAACATTTTTTTTTCAAATTAAGTTTTCCCACTGTGTTTAATCAGAAAAATGGAGAATTGAGTATAAACTGTAACAGAATATTGTTGGGAGGTTAGTGAGCCTGTTGCTCTCTGTTTTCCTTTAAGGGGAGCTCCAGGTTGTCTGTATGCTTCTCTGTTAGGACAGCAAGGGATAATTCACAATGAATCCCCCAGTTCAAATTTTGTTAAGCTCAGGTTCACTTTCAAAAAAAAAAAAAAAAAAAAGAATTACAGGTGAATAGCTATTTAGGCCAGGTTTTGCCAGCAATTTTTCCAAAGCACCAATTCCAGAGGCTCAAAGAAAAACAAACTTGAAATCTAGGTCTCACTTCCTTCTCATGGAATTCTGTTTTCATTCATTTTTTGGAGAAAACAGGCTCTGGAGAGGTTCTGCTGGATACCTAATGAACTTAGTCTCTCCAGGGAGAGAGAGTAAGACCAGCTCTCCCCCCACACCCCACTCATCTTCTGCCAACCAGTCTGGACTGGGCAACCTGTCATGTGTAGGTTCCTTCCTAACTGCCTGGGTCAGCACCCAGTACTGCATGACCCGACAAAGCCCAGCTCTTCTCTCCAGATACTGGGAAGAAGCACAGCTGGGTGATTGCCAATTAGGCCAGCTCTGAGCAGGCTGCCCAGGCTGCTGGAGTGGAGGCTCACTCACCCTCTTCTCTAATTCAGTTTGTTTTCCTCTGCAGCAAAAGACCTTCTCCCCAGTGATCTAGGCAATTTTTAGGTATTTGAAATCAGAAAAAAATTCCTAGATTTACTACGACTTGCTCTCCTCTCAATTTCTACAGTTCTATTAATAATTTTAGCTAGTCTCATAATTCCATAACAAAGTCTGCTAGAGTTAAAACAATACAAATTCTCAAATTCTTCAATTTTGCATATTTCTAGCAGCCTTGTTAAAATATTTGTGATATCATTACAGGGACATAGAGACAAAAATAGGTTTGTGGGGCAGAGTTTTAGTTGGGATGCACTATCTAATCTTCTGCATTCTAGAGGTGATAGCCACTGCTAGAAAAGTCACCTTTACTTCTATTAAATAGGTAAAGTTGCCCCATTTGACTGTATTAGATTTCACAAAATGCTAACTATAAAAGCAATTAAATAAAGTAATAGTAAGATGTAAAAAGAAAAATCATTCTGTAATCTTAATTATAAAAGTGTGTGCTAAGGATTAAATGGGTAAAAAATTAATCCAAATATTGTACACAGCTTTATTGATTCTGTTGTCCATGTGTGGCCTCATTCTCTTTTTACAGTTTTCCATATTTGAATTTTGTAACAGGTTATGAATATTATATGTTTACTAAGAATTATGTTCCTTTAAATGTAGTTGAATCGATTGTCATTTAATTTCTTGAAATATTCAACTATTTCTGCAGTGTATGTAATTTATTCTCTCACCTATCTTGATTTTTCTTACCTTTGACATTACATTTCACTTTTTGCTTAAAGTGTTTAACCAGCGTCCCCAAGTTGACTCTAAATAACATATGAGCTATTTGCAAGTGCTTTGCACCTTTAGGATAATGAATGAATAGCTTCTGTCCAGGCACCACAGCAACACACAAACACACAAAATGCCGCCTAGCTGATTGTCATTGCTGATTTAAAGGCAGAAACTAAAACCATTACCTACTTGACAGTTTGGGTAGTGTTAAAGAAAGTCCTTAATGCTTATTACTTCTCCTGAACTTTTGTAATTGAACTTGTTAAAGTACTGTTTACATCTTTCTTAGAATTGTTTTTCTAACATTTGGAAAAATGTAAGAATTTCTTTCTATGTGTGCGTTGTTTTTCTCCCTTCAACTTGCTTTTAAATTATAAACTGAACTCTTTTCAAAATTATTTTTTTGTATTTGTAGATGGACACAATACCTTTATTTTATTTAGTTTTATGTGGTACTGAGGATCAAATTCAGTGCCTCACACGTGCTAGGCAAGTGCTCTACCACTGAGCTACAGCCACAGCCCCATGGCAGATTTTTAATGTAACTGGCAAGCATGATAGTGTAAGGCTCACAGCACCCCATTAACTTGAACTTTATTCCTTCAAAAATTGTGTTTGTTTATTTGGCAGCACACATGCCTTATTGTTGTTGAATTGGTATCTCTTTAGTTTACTTAATAGTTGTAGCTTTTTTTTCAAGTTCTCTATTTATGTGTGTTCTCATTTAGCTACCTGGTCTTATTGTTTTTGCTTATTAGTTTGGGTGGCCTTGAAATAAAATATTAGTCATTTGCTGAAAGTATATTTTACCTAGTGGCTATTTAATTTTGGTTATGAAGTTATTTTAATTTGAAAAAAGTTTTATATTTTTATGTTTTATAATATGTCCATTTTTACTCTTTTAAATTTGTCATTTCTTTTAGAACTGTGATGAGTATTTGATTCTTTTTTTTTTTTTTAAAGTTTCCATAGATTGTTATTTTTTCAAGTGTGAACTCTGGACCATCTAAGTGCTGATTTCAGGATGCCAGTCAGACTCTGATGCAGCTCAGAAATCTGCTTATTAAACCAGCCCACCAGAGGATCTTAATCCTGGTTCATGTTTGATAAATTCTATTGTGGGTTATATTTTTAAAGAAATTACTTATGACACGGCCCCTCTCACCTATCACACACATACACCCACAAGGTGTAGAGCCATACCGCTCAAGGTTTTAAGCCTCGAAGTGCTTTCCTACATTCTCTTGCCTGCATCATCCAGAATGTCACTAAGTCCTGTTGATTCACTCTTCCAAATATCTATAACATATACCATTTTATTTTTCATTGTGTACTCCCACCATTCCAGTCCAGAGCTACTGAGGATTAGTGTTGCATTACCCATTTCTGATTCCTGTCTTCTTTCCATTCTCGGCTGCATGCAGTTTTCCTAAAGCACCATTTCCATCTCAATTCTTGCACTCATTCTGAAAAAGGCCTGTATTGTCTGCCACACCGTAGACATTGACTCTCAAGGCCCCTATTCTTAAACCTCAAATGGTATCCTAGTGTCACTAGAACACTAAGTGTCACCAAGCACTTAATGGCTTAAACCAACATGCCTTTATTATTTCACTCCAAATGGTTTGGCAGGACTACATTCTTTCCGGGGGCCTTTAGGAGAGAACCAGTTTGCCTTTTCCAGCTTTGAGGTTCATGGTCCTGTTTCATCTTCAAAGCCAGCAATCACGTTCCTCCAGCTTCTGCTTCCACCATAACATCTGCTGTCACATCTCCTCTCTTTGATTTTGACACACCTGCCTCCCCCTGTGGTAGCACTGAGCCCAGTAATCCAGGAAAGGCATCCTATTTCAAGATCCTTTGTGTAAATCTCATCTGTAAAGCTCCCTTTTCCATATAAGGGAATATATTTTTAGATCCTAGGCTTTAGGGATTCTTGGGCATCATTGAGAAAACAATTATTCTGTCTTCCTCAACTCTTTGCTGGGCTGTTCTTATTTCTCACTGCTCCTCCTAAGAAAATGTCAGCCCAGCCACTCTGTCTCTCCCTGCACCCAGGTATCTGCTGTGAAAATCACCACCTCTCTCTCTTGTCAGGATGAACATCCTTCTGTGTTCTGACCATTCCAACCAATCCAAGATGTGTCAGTTTCTCCTTCTTCCATGTCAGCTTCCTTGGTTCCCTAATGTCTTTGTCCTGGAATCTCTTCCATTTAGAATAGAAATTTCTACTTAAACACTCAAAACATCTAAGATAACTAAAACTTAGTCATCCCTAAATTTTGTCAAATTAAAAGATAATTTTGTTTTAAAGGAGGGACCAAGCCTTATCTTTTGTATCTTTCTTGCTGTTAGAGTGTTGGGCATATATTAGGCATTGAATGAATATTTGGCAAATGGGATATTTGAAGAACTCCCTGAACATTTTCATGTGGAAGTTTATTCCACTGAAGTTTGACTGCTGGTCCCAATAGACCTACCTGGTTCCTTCATAGCTCCCACTGTGCTAGCACAGGATAGGAAAAACCCCACTGCTACCCTGAAACAAAGCAAGGCCCCCCTCCCTCATTCTTTGTAGCAGGGTGCCCTTTCTACAGGTCAAGCAAGTCTTCTGTGGGCCCTTAAGCTTGTAAATGCCTCCCCTATGCCCCATCTGCCCCTGTCCATGACCCCCGACAGCCAATTAATTTACTATTTTCAATGTTGGTGCTTGAGAGGAGTTTTACCTTTGTAGACCCCAGATCTCATGCACGGGCAGGAAAACCTTCCCTGCAATGCAAACTGTTAAGCATATTTTAGTTTTCCTGCCTTCCCAGCTGTTTTCTGTCAGTTCCAGCCCACCCTTTTTATTCACCAAAGTTTTCAGTGAAACATGGTGCTGGTTCTCTTTCACATTAACTGTCCTCATTTTTGTTATTGCCTACATTGGGCTTGAGTCAAATAGTGCATTCTCTTCTATTTAATTTAATGAAGCACACATTTCAGAAGAACCAGAAAACTGCTGCATGGGATCAGACCAAGAGTATCACGTCATGCACTGTCTCTAAAGGGAACCCTGAGAGAATGCGGGTGACAATATGCGGGGAGGGTCATCTTGCTACTTTAAATTCTTTTCTTTTCCATTGTTTTTGTTCATGTGTTTTGGTAAAAGTATTTCCCATCCTTTCTGTGGAACATGGTTGATTTTTTTCTAACCAATGTGTATGCCAGCGTCTATACAGAGTAAGTTCTATGTAGATCCTAACAGGATAGTAAGGAAAAGGAAGCGGTGGCACCAGGAGAAGCGGATTGTGTTTGCGGGTATCGTGGAATCTGGTACTTATCTGCGTGGATCAGAAAGGCCATGTGCCTGGACGCGGCTGGGCCGGGACAGTTAATCATCGGAGGAAGCGGCAGAGGAGTATTCATCTTGCAAGCAGCTGAGCCCTACTGGAAACGCATTGTCCCCGGGTTTGTCTCTCATCTAAAGCAATCCATTACTCACCCGCCAGTGTCATAGGTCCGGCCGCGGCGATGATGGGCTTCCTCAGCACTGCTCACATAAATAAAAAGGAAAAATCTTTTCAGTGCTATATCAGTGGGATTCAAAAAAAAAAAAAAAATCAAAAGAGAGAGGAGACAGATAATGGAGTTGATTTTCTGAAATATAAGACAAATTGTGATTCAATAATTTCAAAGGAAATTTCTATGTGTGTAAATGGAAACTTAGCAAGCTTATTACCACAGAAAAATTGAGCATCTGGACCTCATTCTTGGTGAAATCCCTCAAGTAGTACAGAGATGAGATAGCTGTCTGTTCCCTCGCAGGCAGTGCTGAATTCCTCCCTCCTCCTCTCTGGCACTGTCCTCTTCCCCCAGCCCTGGATCGGTCAGTAGGTGAACAGGTAACAGTAGGTGAACCCCTTTTACAGAACAGAGCCCACCTTAGGCCACCAGCCCCCTCCGTGTCCATCCGACCGTACTCTTCCTCTCAGGAGTCCTTCTAGGGAATCCCATGCTTCCCTTGGTACCCCTCCTCTCCAGTACCTATGGTCATTGTGTGGTCTGGTCGTGCCCTGCCCCCTCTTCTTGAAACATTTTTCTAAAGAACTTGCTTTTCACTCTTCCCCCACCCTCTGCCCTCCCTTAGAGTTGGGTCTCTCAGCCTTGGCCCTCCTTGTATTTTTCCATTGCAGCATAATAAATTACCACAACCACAGACATATAAGCTTAAAACAACAGAAATTATCTCCAAGTCTCTGTGGGTCGGGAGGCCAGGCCCCGGGGTCCTGGATTCTCTGCTGAGCATCCCACCTGGCTGAAATCAAGGTGCTGACCAAGGCTATGGACTCCGAAGCTCAGAGTCTTTCTTCTGAGGTCATTCAGGTGGACTTCCATGCCTTGTAGTTGCAACACGGAGTCCCCCACCCCTTTCTTTCTTTCTTTTTTGTTTTTTTGGTGGCTGTTGGCCAAAGGTAGGTTTCAGCTCCCAGAGAGCACCCTTGGGTCCCAGCCAGGTGATACTCTCACAGCATGGCAGCCTGCTATGACTGAGGCTTATAGAACACAAGGTGGTCATGGAGGTAACTGCCCCAAGGTCTTCACAGGGTGAGGGGGCTCTGTAGGGCATCTGAACCATGGGCCCTTTTCCTTCATTTGGACCTAACTCCTGCTTTCATCTCCTGTAGTTCCATGGCTGTAAATATACTTCTACATTCTGATTCCCATGTTTACAGACCTTCTACAACTGATTACCCATCACCCCAACCTGGGTGCCTGTGGGGCATCTCCAAACAGAACAAAGGATATGTTAGGAGTATCTCTGGTTGCATACAATAGAAACTTAACTGGATTTCTTGAGGAAGAAAGAGTTTTATTATTCTTGCACACAAGAAAATTAAAAGTAAGCAGTCCCAGGTGATGGAGCAATTCCACTACATCACATTCCGGACTCCTGTAATCCTGCTTCACCAGCCTTACCTTCACAGTTGATTTTTACCCTATAGTTATAACATAGCTGCCATCCTTCCCGGCATTGCTTCTGCATTCCTGGCAGAAAGAAATATTGCTTCTTGTGAGAAAATAGGAACACTGCCTAGTAGACTTGTGCTGCATTTCATTCACAACCCTGTCGTATGCCACTGTAATTACAGGGGAACTTAGAAATTCAAGAGTTTTAACTCAGCATGTTGGCACTCTAAATGACATTTTTTTTTTTTTAGTTGTTGATGGTAGTGGTGAACTTTTGGTTTTTGGTTTACAAAGAGGGAATGAGTATTGGGCAGGCAGCTAGCAATGGCAGCCACATTCCCGTATTCATGTGGGATTAGATTTGGTCAAAGTGACTCTAAAATCAAAACAATGGTGACATTAACAAATCTCACTTTGCTCCTTTCTCACGTGAATGCCTGGGCTGTTGAGGCAGTTTTGTGATCATCAGGGACCTGGGCTTTTGTTGTTGTCCATTCTCAATATGAAGCTTCTGCCTTATCATCAAAGGTGGCTACTACTGTGTGGGTAGTTTAGCTAGCAGAAGGGGAAAAAGAAAAGGCAGTAGCCCTACCTTTGAGAACGCTTCCTGAAAGTTGCACATATATGTTTGTTTAGCTACCTGTGACCAGAATTCTGTCACATAGCCACACATAGCTTGAGGGGGAGGAGGGTTTGGGAAATGTGTTCCTTATTATGAATGGCCACATACTCACCTGAGGATCAGGAGTTGTATTCTGTAGAACACAGGGACAGTGGATTTGAGGGGAAAATTAGTCCATGAGCCACTTATCCCAATCTACTACTTTTCAGTAAGGTGACTACCAGGTCACTCATAGAAGGGCTGCCAGGGAAATTAAAAAACCTAAGAAAGGGGCTGGGGCTATACCTCAATGGCAGAGTGCTTGCCTACCATGTGTGAGGCACTGGGGTTTGATCCTTAGCACCACATAAAACTAAACAAATAAAGGCATTCTGTTCATCTGCAACTACAAAAAAATTTTAAAAGAAAGAAAGAAAGAAAGAAAGAAAATACTTAAGAGGGAAGATCTGTCTTAGAGCTATCCTAATTGCTTCTACTTTGCACACACACCCCGTGACCTTCCATCTGCCATCTCCACGGCCAGCACGCAGTCATAAGCACCATCACCTTTTGCCTGGGTTTCTGTAGGCGCTTCTGACTGTTCTCCCTACTCTTACTCCAGGCCCTGGGTCATCCATATTGCTCCTGGAACCCAGCATGTATTCCTTAAAGTCAAAATCATATCACATACCAGCTTCCTGCCTTGCAGTATCTGGCACTGCCACCTCTCATCCAGCCCAACTCCTGCTTTCTGGTTTTGAATACCTCAAGCCTGTCACTCCTGTAACATTTCTCCAGCTCCACACCTGGGTCCCTCACAAACATGATTCAGGTTGCTCCTAGATTCTCCCACCTCACACAGGCCTTCCCAAAGGCTACCCCCTTTCTGATGTCGGCTGTCTTTGTCCTGTTTTATCAACTGCTTACTGTTTGTTACATTTATTGTTAATTGTTACTGTTTATGTAAGCTGTATGCAGCAGAAATGTCCCCAGCACCCAGGAGCATGAAAGAGCTCAATCTGTTGAATATTCCATGACTACCTTCAGGGGCTCCATTTTCTCTGGAACTTTTTTCTGACTGGTGAAAGAATAATGTGCTTTAATAAATTCTAGAACTTACTATTTACTTCATGGAACTAACCTCACTTTGGATAGCTCCCCTCCCCAGATCCATGGACTTTCTACTACAACCCAAACTGGTTGTTCTTTAGGCCTCTTCTGCCATCTTTGTATTTCCACCCCAAAGGGGCAGAGCTATGAGTTCTAATGCTATTTCTTCTCCTCTTTGTGTTAAGCTCTGTTTTCTGGAATTAAGTTCTCAAACAAGGCATAGGAAATGAATGTTCTGAGTCTGCATGTCTGAAAATGCCTTCATTCTCTCACTTGATTGGTAGTGTGGTTGGTTGTGGAAGTGCGTTTTCAGGTGAAATCTTTGGGGTATCTTCCCGCATCCATTGTTGCTGTTGAAGAATCAGTTGCCACCAGAGACGTGTTTCCCCTGTTTGTGACCTCATGTTTTCCCCTGTCCTCTCTCTATCATTGATGTTCTGAAATCCCAACAGACATATAATATATTATGCTGACACCCAATTAATTCTTAATCTGAAGACATACTCTTTTTTTAGGTCATATGAAAGTGATTTTTATGTCTGGGTTCCATTCTATTCTTAATGGATTATTAAGTCTAATTTCAAACATCCTGAATTTATTCTCTTTATTGTTTTATCATTTCATTGACCCTTTCTTTCCTTTGTTCTACATTTTGGAAGATTTCCATGATTTTGTATTCTACCGCTTTTTTTTATTTGGGTCATTTTTTAAATTTTCAGAAGATCTTTCCTCCTTTCTGATTGTCTCTTCATTCATAGTGACCTCTTATTTTTTTATATATAGAAGCATGTCTTCTCAAGTCTTTCTGCAGGTAATAAAACAAATTGTTAAAGCTCTCACCCGTTATTTGATGCATCTGTTTCTTTTGGGATTAGTTATTCCATTTGTTGTTGTTGTTGTTTTGGTTCCTTTTCTTTCATAGTGCTGGTTTTCCTGTGAAACTGAACCTTGATTGCTCATCCAACTAGATTAATTATTCCAGGTATTCTCTGTCTTGAATACATAAATCTGCTCCTTCTACTGAGTGTGTGGAATATAGGGCTGCCTCTCTGTCTCAGTCTCATTATTTTTCTGTGTCCCATTCCCTATGGCTCCTTGCTTTTTTTAAAAAAACACTATCAAGATTAAATCCAGGCATCAGTAACCTTTTTTAAAAGGGGATTTGTTTTTTTCTCTCAAAAAAAGCCTGGCAATGGGCAATCCAGAGTTGATATGACTGCTCCAGGAGACTGTCCTGCACCCTGGCCTTTTCTTTCTCCTTAGTCATTTAGAACACCTGTCCTCTATCTTTAGAATTCCCTCATGGAAATCAATGTTTACAGTTGCATAGGCATATGCTAGGCATGAAAAGGGTGAAGAGGGGGCATGGGACTGAAGGTGCAGCCAGTTGAGTCTGGTTCACGTGGAAAGTGTTTTTATGGAAAGTCTTTTGCTGTGGCTTCTGATTATATTGCATTGGCTTCCACTATCCTCAAGAGGCATTGGGAAATTTAGATTTTTAGCTAATAATGAAATACTTTATTTTCCCAAGTTATATAGGAGTTCTGTTGTTAAGGAAGAATAGATTTTTGAGTTTGCAGCCATTGCCTTCATACTGTGATTTCAGTGGTATTTGGAAGAAGGGAGGAGGCCACACAGGCTTGGCCTCAACACTTTTAATTTAATTGTGTGCATTTTAATTTAATTTAATTGTGTGCATTTTCTTATTCATTATGATGCTTTTTTCTTTGCATGTGTTGGGAAGAGGGAACCTTTGCAGGTTTTTCCAAATCTTGAATTGGACCATTGAGATTCACTCTATTTTTAGAGGCAATCTATTAGTGTCCTACTGGTAATGTAGTATCATAAATGAAGTGACTTAAGATAACACAAATTTATGATCTTGCACTTCTTGAGCTCAGAAGTCCAAAGTGAGTTTTACTGGGCTAACTAACATCCAGGTAGTCAATAGGATTGTGTTCCTTCTGGAGGCCATAGGGCAACATCTGTTCCAGCTTCTAGAGGTTGCCTGGGTTTGGGGTCTCTCATTTCAAAGCCAGTCCCCTGGCATCTTTCAGTCTTTTTCTGGCTCCGACCCTCCTGCCTCCCTTTTGTAAGGATCCTTGTGATTACATCGAGCCTGCCCTGATGATCTAGGATAATCTACCTGTTTTAAAATCATTAATTTAACCAAATCTGCAAAATCCCTTTTGCCATATAAGGTAACATTCACAGGTTTAGGATTTGGTCATCTATGGGGGAAGGAAATTATTCTGCCTACCACAGGCAACTGTAACTCAACTTTGAACAGAATTTTCTTTATATTGTTTCCTGAAACTGCTGCCTAAGAAGAAGTAGCTAAGAACTATCATTGAGTTTTCATGAACAGAATATGAATTTAATTGTTAGGGATGTTGGAAAGATTATCCTCTATTCCATTATAGAATTGTCAAGAACCTCTGCAAGCAATATGGTCTAATTCATGTGGCATTTCTAGGGACAGTGGTTATAAACAATTGTATTTGGTTTTGCTTTCTTAGGTGAAAAATATGTGGGAAGACTTTTTATCAGAAAATTACTTGAAACAAAATTTGTTCCATTGATTTCTTTTACAAAATAAATAGATTTTTAAAACTTTTTTTTTTTTTTTACTTTTTGTCTTGTTTACTGAACTTTTGCTTTTTTCAGGAAAAGTAATTTCAATATGAAATATCCCCAATAGTAACAACTACCAGAACACAACATTCTTGTTCTAAAATCTGAACAGTTAGGACAATTAAGTAACGAATTTTTTGACAAAATTCCAGCATACTTATCTTCTCCCCACCTTTTATTATTATTATTATTATTATTATTATTATTATTATTATTATTGGCTATAACAGTGTTTTACTTTCTTTTATTGGTTCCCTGCTCATATGTCATTATAATTTTTTCTCTCATATTCTTGTCTTTATAGCTTAAGAAATGTATAAAAACTCCAGAAATCCCTTCTAAACATGTCAGAAACTGGGTCCCAAAAGTTTTGGAACAGCGACGACAAGGTTTGGAAACATATTTACAGGTAAGATATGTTTAGATCCTCAGTTAATATAACCTAAATAGTTGTATGTCTTACTATTTTTAAGAGTATATGAGAGTGATACAAAAATATATAAAGAAGCAAAATAAGGGAAGTTTTATAATTATAAAATGTTGTTGGTTCATTGATTCTAATTAGTTTCTATTTAAAATTGGTTTTTGCTATGGGGAAGTGAAAATATGGTACAAAGGGAAAAACTGACATAAAGAGGACCTATCCATTTTTTAAACTCACCTCTACAACCACTTTGTTTTTGTGTTTTTTTTTTTCTCCCCTCTTTATTGCTTCCTCATAGCAGCCCCAGCCTTCAGGTTTTGGGTGTTTGGGGACAGATTGGTTTAGTAATAAAAAGTGAATTTTTAGTGGACCCCACTAACATACCTATAGAATCACACTGAGAATGGGGGTATCACCTCTAACGAAGCACCTCCTTCTTTGAAAATTAGAGTCTCTGTGTAGGAAGAACGCATTAGGAGCTCTTCTGCAGCAGAGGAGAAGCAGAACTACCTGAGTGAGACCAAGGCACTATCCACCAGTGAATGAAAAGCAAAGGGAAAAGGCTGAACAGTTTCAGCTTCTCTGAACTTAAAACCAAAAGCTCCAGAGGCCTGTGATAAATATTCAGTGAAAACAAAACACGAGTCCAAGGCAATGCTCAGGGCAGGGGCGGGATGGGCCACCTGAGGTCAGCTAGTGCTCCTCACCTGAGCCAGAGAGGATCCATGTGTGGGAATGACTGAGGCAGACAGGGCAGGAGCAGTGAAATCTTGCCTCTCAAAAAAAAAAGGAGCTGGACTTCACTAAGAGTTAGGAATTCTTCCAAGACATGTTCCATCAGGGAAATAAGCAGCCACAACTATGCTCTTCCTTTAATATCATAGGAAAAGGAGGGAATGTGTAAAGCCACTGTGCTTTTTCCTCCACAGAGGATGGTTGTGGATGGTTGTGCCTGAATCACTGGTGATTCGATGCTGAGGAGAGACTGTGCTTGGTGATAAACTCAGAGAACTGCTCTCAGATGGCAGAGGTCTTCTCCTGGCCCCCTGTAGTTGGCCTGGTCTTCACACACTGGCATGCTCGAGGCAGCTGGGATGTGTGAGGGGGACTTTCCTCACTGTTCTCGCTCTTTTTCTTTTGGCCTTGGTGGAAGGATTCTTCACCGTCTCTCCCTGAGGGTGAAACAGCTTAAAGGAAACGGGGATCACCAATCACAGGAATGTGTGTGTGGCCGTGTTCCCCAGACTCTACGTGACTCCCATAGCTTCAGGCAACACTTCAGAGCAAAAAAACAAACCAAAACCCAAAAAAACAAGACTTCAGAAATTGTATGCAAAGGGTAAAAATGCATGTTCTCTATAATTAAATAGCATAGGTAAACAATGCATTTTCATTTGTAAGCCAGATTTTCCACAGATATTGTATATCTTCAAGCTTTCGTTCCAAGGAAAGCTTTATTCTTTCCCCCCATTGTATTTGACACATGACTTCCATTACTACTCAGTGTAAACATTTTAAGTTGTTTGTACTTTGGATATAAATATGTGGATAAAATCATCTGGCACAGAGAGGAGTTTATAGTGATACTCAAATTGAGCTTAGAATTTTCTATTCTCAGAAATAGGGCTTGAAAGATGTGGTTGAAGGGCCGAGAAGGCTTGTTTCCTGTTGTGCTTTTAATATTCAGTTTGTTGTCACTTCATTCCCCAGAGGAGTTCAAGGGAGTTCTTCTTCCTTTTCTACCTGATTCTATCTGCCCGCAGAGGAGTTAGCCGGAAGTTGCAGAGATGAATGTAAATGCTTTATTAATCCCAGGTGAAAAGCAGACCCTGGCTAGGGGTCATTTCTTGATTTTTAGTATTAAAGTTTTTAAATAAGATAATATTACCGTTTCTTTTGCTTGCTTGTCTAGCTCCAGTTACATATTAGTCTCAACCCCAGGGAGGGGGTGCCCCTGAGCCCTCCTCAGCAGGCACCCTCTTGCTGCTAGTCTGTCTGAAGAGAGTGCTCCTGATTTGGCCCGTGAACCTCAGAAAGTACTTGTACCCCAAGCTCAACAGGAGCTTAGCTGCTACGTTTTCTCCAGCTTGCCTCCTACCCTTCAGGTATGTTCAGGATCACCCCTCTGACCTTGATTTCCCACACGTAAAACAGGCAGATCAGCTCTTGTGAGGGTCAGAGAAAAACCTTTTTCTCTTCTTGAGAGAGCAACCTTCTGCACTCCTACGAGAGCCCAGGATGCTCTTTCCTGTTAGAGACGGAGAAACTTGGTCTAATGCTGTTCAGAAACTTGCTTTCTCCTGGAATTACTAGTTAAAAGATTTGGACTGGAATTTTAGTTTCCTAATGACCAGTTTAGTCTTTTTTCCTTGTATATTGTAGATTTTCTAAATTAGGTAAAAATTTTTAGCCTTTGCATATGTCTTTAAGTAGATTAAAAACAAATACTTTATAATCATAAACTACCAACCCAACTCCCTTGATAGATAGACATATGATTTTTAAAAAATAATTTTAAAAAACATTTATTTTTTAGTTGTAGGTGGACACAATACCTTTATTTTATTTTTATGTGGTGCTGAGGATCAAACGAACCCAGTGCCTCATGCATGCTAGACAAGTGCTGTACCACTGAGCCACAGCCCCAGCCCCAGCCCCAGCCCAAAAGCTACTTTTTTTTTCCTCCAGTAGAAATCTTACGTCTTAAAGGGGAAAAAAAGGATACACAACAAATAAAAGTAACATGCAATCTCCATGATACTTAAATAATTCTCTTGTAGCATGTAGATGATGGGCTTAATCAGTGCCGTTTACTTTCCAAAACTTCTGCCAGATTTGGAAATGGTTATTTCCTCATAGTCTAACAATGTAACAATGACAGCTATGGCTATTTAGTATTACTTACCATTACTTACTTAGGAATTAAAAAAAGAAAAGAAAGAAAGAAAAAGAAATAATACAATGCTATTTAGTAAGTTTTTAAAACATTTTGTAAGTACATTTTTGAACCATGATCACTTTCCTACTTAACATTTTTAAATCATTTGGTTAAAAACAAATTATTTTAAAAAATTAAATATCAAAGAACACACAGTATCTTAGAACAAAAAAACTAAGCCAATGAGAGGTTAAAAGTTACATTGGACATATGAGTGATTTGAAGTATGGCATTCTATCTGATGAACAGTGATTATTAATTTCATTTTCGAGAATAATTTTCTACGTATTGAATAGAAAATCTATCCCAGGAAACCTAGCTCTTAGTTGTGTTCATCTTCTTCCCCAGACAAACTCCCTGAGGTTTCACGAATGAGGGAATTGATCCATGTAAAAGTGGAATTAAGTAAAACAAGGTCTTTCTACATGAATGGAAGAACACTAATTCGTTTTAATTCCAATAAAAAATTCATGCCAAATAAAAATTTTATGAAGAAGCAAATTTTTGTTTTCCAAATTATATATACAGATGTGCTTCAATTTATGATAGGGTTATTTCCTGATTAAACCCATCATAAGTTGAAGATATCATAAGTTGAAATGCATTTGACACACCTGACCTTCCAGCATCACAACTTATCAACACAGGAGTAAACTTTAGAGTATTGATGTATACACCACAGTCACATGGCTGGCTGGGAGCCTTAGCTCACTGCTCCTATCCAGTATCATGAGAGTGTCATACCACATATTGCTAGCCTGAGAAAAAGACCAAAATTCAAAATTAGAGGTACCATTTCTACAGGATGCATATAACCTTTGCACCATTGTTAGGTTGAAAACTCTTAAGCTGAATCATTCTAATTGAAGTCCATTTGTACTAGAAAGTCATCTACTTTAGGAGATGTCTTAACTGGAAGATAAAAACAAGTTAATATTTTACACTGATTTAATGAGAAATGTTATATGCATATACAGAGTTTTTGCTTAAAGATAAGCATTCATCAGGCACTTGTGGTATTTGAGGCAAAAGGGTAGATCTAGCTTCAGAGGAGCCTTGAACCATATCTCAGTTAAGTAATCATAGTTATTTTATTCATTTCTCTTTTCTGTTTTCCATGGTACAAGCTTCATTGGGCCCCTTTCTGATACAAAAGGACTACAGTGGTTCCAGACCTCTCCTACTGTTATCAAATACACCAGAGCCCTAGGGAAGAGTAGGGTCTCTTTTAGTAGTACAATGGAAGAAGGAGAAAGTGCCTTTCCTTAGAAGTCTTCCTGGTCTCGTTGGTTTATCTTTGCACGTGTGCCTACCTATGAACCTCACTGTGGCTAGTCAGATTCTACTCTTGAAGCTAGGGGTGAGGTTGGGTCATTTTCATAAGAAATAACTAGGGTGTTCTTGGTAAAAGAAAAAGGAATGTCCTGGGTGTGAGTGGAGGAGCAGAGGCAACCAGCAAGTGCACACTCCAGAAAACAGTGATGTTCAGATAACTCAGTACTTATTGATCAACCTCTCTGCATGTACACCTCCTATCCTCTGGTAACCGCTGTTCTACTTTTAACTTTCATGACATCAACTTTTTAAGATCCCACATATGAATGAGATCTTACGGTATTTTTCTGTGCCTTGATTATTTCACTTAAAATAATACCCTTCAGATTAATCCATGTTGTCACAAATGATAGAAATTCATACTTTTTATGGCCGAATAATATTCCATTCCATATACCACACTTTCTTTATCCATTCATCAGTTGATAGACCGTTTGTTTTTATTTGTTAACTATTATAAACACTACTGCAGGAAATATGGAATTGCACGTGTCTTGGACATACTCATTTTATTTACTTCAGATATGTATACAGGAGAGAGAGAACTGAATCATATGATTGTTCTATTTTTAATTTTTTGAGGATTCTCTATACTATTTTCCATGATGACTGTACAAATTTACATTCCTATCAACACTATGTAAGGGATTCTGTTTCTTCACCAGCATGTTTTGTCCTTTGTCTTTTTTTTTTTTTTAATAATAACCATCCTACCTGGAGTGAGATGATCTCATTGTGGTTTTGATTTGCCTTGATGATTAGTGATGTTGATCATTTTCATGTATTTTTATCTTTTGGCCATTCATATATCTTCTTTGGATAAACAACTAATTAGAGCTGTTGCTCATTTTTAAGTGGGCTCTTTGGTTTCTGCTGTTGAGTTTTTGGTGTTGCTTATGTGGTCTGGACTTCACTCTCATGTTAGATATATAGTTCACAAATATTTTCTCTCATTCTATAGGTTGTCTCAGCTCTGTCAATTGTTTCCTTTACTATGCAGAAGCTGTTTAGTTTGATATAATCCTATTTGTCTTATTTTGGCTTTTGTTTACTGTGCTTTTGGAGACTAACATAAAGATATTTTGCTCTTTCCAACATCCTGAAGCATTTATTCTGTGTTTCTTTTAGTAGTTTCATGTCATACATTAAGTCTTTAATCCATTTGTCTTAACCATTTTTAAGTGCACAGTTCTTTTAAGTGCAGAAACTTCACATGCACTTTATATTTTTTTCACAACCATCATCAGTATCCATTCCCCAAATTCTTTTCATCTTGCACAATTTAAATTCTGTCTTCCCTGAACAGTTTCTCCATCCCCGTTAACCCCAGAGCCTGATGGGCCACCACCTTTCTACTTTCCGACTTTATGATTCTGACTACCCAGAGAGTATTTGCCTTTGTGACCAGATTATTTCCCTTAGCATAAAGTCCTCTAAGTTCATCTGTGTTGTAGTATGTGTTACAATTCCCTTCCTTTTTAAGATCACACAATATTTCGTTGTATGTATATACCACATTTTGCCTATCCATCTGTTGATTAACACTTGAATTGCTTCCACATTTTAGCTCCTATAAACAGTGCCATTTTGAACATGTGTGTACAACAGCTCTTGAGACCCTGCTTTCAGCTCTTTTAGATGTATACCCAGAAGTAGAATAGCTGACTCTTGTGGTAATTCTATTTTTAGCTTTTGAGGAACTGTTGTACTATTGTCCACAGTGGCTATACCATTTTAGATTTTCACCAGCAACGACAAAGCTTCCATTTTCTTCATATCCCTTCTAACACTAGTTATTTTTATTTTTTGACAGTTGCTATACTAATGAATATGAGGTATTACCTCATGACAATTTTGTCTTGTTTCCCTAATGATTATGCATGTTAAGCACCTTTCCATGCCCCCCTAATTTTAAATATGCATAATAGTAGAATTCATTATTACATATTCATACATCTATATCATATAGCAGTTCAATATTGTTCCCAATTCAATACTGTTCAATATTGTTTCCCCTTTCCCTTACCTCCTTCCTCCCCCTGTTCCTTTTCTTATACTGATCTCTCTTTGATTTTCATGAGAAATCCTCTCCCATACATTTCTTTTCCTTTTTCCCTCTCTAGCTTCCACATATGAAAAAAAAAAAAAACAAACAAACTTATGACCCTTGACTTTCTCAGTTTGACTTATTTTGTTTAATATAATGTTCTCAAGTTTTATTCTTCTTTTCCATGTTTTTTATTGGTCATTTGTATATCTCTTTTGGAGGATGTCTGTTAAAATATTTTGCCATATTAAGAATCAGTAGTTTGCTGGGTGCAGTAATCCTGCAGCAGAAGACTGAGCTAGGAGGATTTCGAGTTCAAAACCACCCTCAGCAAACTAAGCAAGGCCCTAAGCAACTCAGTGAGACCCTGTCTCAAAATTTAAAAAGGGCTGGGGATGGGGTTCAGTGGTAGAGCACCTCTGCATTCAATCCCTAGTCTCCACCACCCAAAAAAGTTAGTAGATTGTTTTTACATTGCTGAATTTTAGAACCTTTTTGTATATTCTGGATATTAATCTTTTATTTTATAATATAATTTGCAAATATATTCTCCCATTCTGTGCTTTGCCCTTTTATGTTGGCAATGTCTTTTGATGCAGAATATTTTTTACATGTTCATAAAGTCCCATTTGTATTTTCTTTTGTTTTCTGTGTCTTTGGTGTCATATTCATAAAATCATTGCCAATTTTAGTACCATGATTTTGGTTTTTCCCTCTGTTTTCTCTTTTAAGAGTTTTATAGTTTTTGGTTGTACATTTAGGCCATGGATCCATTTTGAGACACACACACACACACACACACACACACACAAACTGGGGGTGGAACCCAGAGGTGCTTCACCACTGAGTACCCAGCTTTTTCTTTTTTCTTTTCTTTTCTTTATTATTTTATTTTGGTGCTGGGGATTGAACCCAGGGCCTTGTGCATGCAAGGCAAGCCCTCTACCAAATGAGCTATATCCTCAGCCCCCCAGCTTTTTATTTCTTGAGACAGTGTCTTATTCTGTTGCTTAGTGCCTCACAAAGTTGCTGTGGCTGGCCTCAAATTTGTGATTCTCCTATCTCAGCCTCCTGAGTCACTAGGATTATAAGGCTTTGCCACCATACCTTAATTAATTTTTGTATATTACATAAGGAATAGAGTTAATTTTTGTTTATTGTATTATATAAGGGTCCAACTTCATTCTTTTGTATTTGGATATCCAATTGTTTAAAAGACTATCTTTTTTCCCTATTGAATGGACTTGGTACATCTATTAATATCATCAAACCATATAAACGAGTGTTTCAATCTGAACTCAATTCTAGTGCTCTAAATGTCTGTCTTCATGTCAGTACCACACTGTTTTGATTGTTGTAACTTTGTAGTAAGTTTTAAAATTAGGAAGTATGAATTTTTCAGCTTTTTTTTTTTTTTAAGATAGTTTTGGCTGTTTGGGAGTACCTTGAGATTTTGTATGGCTTTTAAGATTTTTTTTTTCCTGCAAAAAAAGGTGATTGGATATTGATAGGGATTGCATTAAATCCTTAGATCAATTTGGGTAATATTGACATGTTAACAATTTCAAGTCTCAATCTATGAAAATGGGATATCTTTCCATTTATTTGTGTCCAATTTCTTTCAGAAATGTCTCAAGTCTTTTAAATTCTTGGTTAAGATTATTCCTAAGTATTTACTTTGTTTTGTTTTGTTTAGCTCCCTTTTTTTATTTGTTCTCTTTAGTTATACATGACATTAGAATATATTTGACATATTTATATAACATGGAGTATATCTTATTCTAATTAGGATCCCAGTCTTGTGGTTTTACATGAATGTTCTCTCTGATATGTGGATGCTGACATACAACAGGGGGTGGGGTCGGGGGAATAGGTGTTTAGTGGATTAGACAAAGAGGAATGGAGGGAAGGGGATGGGGGACAGGAATAGAAAAGACACTGGAAGGAATCTAACTTAACTTTCTTAAGTATTCTGCTCTTATAGATGCTATTATAAATGGAAATGTTTTCTTAATTTTCTTTTTGTATTTTGCATTGTTAGTATAATGAAATACAACTGATTTGGGGGCCCTTTGTATCTTGCTATTTAGCTGAATTTTTGTGTAGCAACAGGTTTCATGGAATCTTTAGAGTTTTCTACATATAATATCATAGCATATGTAAACAGGGATCATTTTACTTCTTTTCCAATTAGGGTGCCTTTTATTTCTCTTGCTTGTCTGATTGCTGTGACATGCTTCCTGTACATGCTGTGTTGAATAGAAGTGGGGAAAGCAAGCATCCATATTGTTTTCCTGATCTTAGAAGGGAGACTTACAGTCTTTCACGATTGAATATGATTTTTGCTGTGGGTTTTCATATATGACTTTTATCATGCCAGGGTCGTTTCCTTCTATTGCAATTCACTTGAATGTTTTTGTCAAGAAAGGGTGTTGAATTTTGTTAGATGCCTTTTCTGTTTAATTGAAATGATCCTGTGGATTTACCCCCTTCATTCTGTTATTTTGTTACATTACATTGATTGATGTTTGCATGTAGAACCATCTTGCATTTTAGCAATAAGTTCTACTTAGTTATGGTTTAAATATCTTTATATTTAAAAATATTTAAATTAAATATTTACACACACACACACACACACACACACACACACACACACATATATATATATATATATATATATATATATATATATATATTTGATAGACCTTTATTTTATTTATTTATATGTGGTGCTGAGAATCTGAACCTAGTGCCTCAAACATGCCAGGCAAGTACGTTACCACTGAGCCCCAGCCCTGGTTTAAATATCTTTTAAATTTGCAGCTGAATTTGGCTTCTTGTATTTCAATGAGGATTTTTACATCAGTTTTCATCAGAGATATTGGTCTAGTTTTCTTGTCTTGTGTTCATTCTCTGAGTTTGGTATCAGGATAATGGGGGCCTTGTGGAATGAGTTAGAGAATGTTCCCTCCTCTTCAAATTTTTGGAAAATCTTGAGAAGAATTGCTGTTTGCTATTTCTGTAAATATTTGATAGAAGTCATCAGTGAATCCATCAAGTACAGAGATTGACTGGTAGAAAATTTTTGATAACCACTTTAATCTCCTTATTAATCATAGATCTATTCAGATTTCCTGTTTGTTCATGGTTTGCTCTTGGTATGTTTGGTGTTCCTAGGAATTTGTCTATTTCATTTATGTTATGCAACTTATTGACATAGATTGCTCATCATAAATTATTCTTTTTATTTCTGTAAAATTGCTAGTGATGTCCCCTACTTTCATTTCTAATTCTAGTAATTTGAGTCTTTTTTCTTTTTTGTTTAGCTCATCTGACTAAAGCTTTATCAATTTTGTTGGTCTTTTCAAAGAATCAAATTTTGGTTTTTATGATTTTTCTCTTGTATTCTTCTATTTTCTGTTCCATTTATCTCTGCTCCAATCTTTATTATTTCCTTCTTTCTGGTAGCTTTGAACTAATTTATTATTATTTTTCTAATTTCTTAGGTTGAAAAGTTAAATTGTTGATTTGACTTATTTCCTGGTTTTTATTGTAAATATTTAAAGCTATAAATTTCCCCCTATAGTACTGCTTTTGTTTTGCTATGTTGTGTTTTTATTTTCATTTTCATTTGTCTTTTAGTATTTCCTAATTTCTTTTGTGATTTCTTTTTAAATTCATTGGCTTATTGAGTGTTTTTTACTTTCTACAATTTTTTAAAAATTTTTTTTTCAGTTTTTCTTTTAGCATTGATTCTACTTTAGTTCTACTATAGTATCTTCTTTTGGAGAAGATAGTTTGTATGTGATCTACCTTTTAAAATCTATTGATACTTAATTTGTGGCCTAACATGTGGTACATTGCTAACAGGTTTTAGCTCATCAGTGCTTCTACTTTGTTTTCTTGAGCTTATATTGATAAAACTTAATACTTTAAAAATTTTATGATTAATAATTTTATTGAAGAAATGATAGTATAATTATAAAATATTCTCATTTTTATATTTACACTAAAATAACTAATTCAATTTTTTTTTATGTCTACATTACTGTTTCCTTCCAGTCATATTTGAACACGCTTTTGTAAAGTAAAGCAAAGCAATGCATTTGTCAAGTAAATTCTGGTGTACAAATATTGTAAAAAGTGAAAGAATATTATTTCATAATTTTTAGCAAAATGAGGTGGTTCAAGTTCCTCATACAAAATAATTTGAGATAAAATTCTCCTTATTGAATGCTTAGCTTCATGAGAATGCCACATATTCTTTTCTACATTGATCATTTATCCAGAAGATCATTATTTGAAGTCTCATGATCTGACATTTTGCAATTTTGCTGTACATCATGGCATCTACTAGTTAACATATGGTTATTGAGTATTTAAAATATTTGCTAGTTTGAATCAAAATGTTCTATAATATAAAATTTTCAGATTTCAAATCTCCTTCCAAAAAAAAAAGAATGCAAAGTGTCTGAATGTTTAATTGGTTAAATGTTTAAATAATATATACATTGGGTTAAACAAAATATATTACTAAAATTATTTTTGCCTATTTCTTTTTACGTTTTTAGTGTGCCTACTAGAAAATTTACACATTACATTTGCATTTCAGTTATTGAAAAGTACGTGTGGCTTGCATTCTATTTCTGTTAGACAATGATGGTCCAGAGTATTACTGTCTATACCTGCAGTCATTGTGTGAGTCTTCTGATAGTTGCGAAGCAATTTCCTCTATCAGTTTTTTTCTTTAGCATTTTGTGCATATATCCTGGAGATTAATGCTCTATCTGAGGTGCAGATGGTAAAGATTTTCTCTTGTTCTGTAGGCTCTTTCTTCATGTTCTTGATTGTTTCCTTTTTTGTGAAGAAGCTTTTTAATTTGATACCATCTCATTTATTGATTCTTGATTATACTTCTTGCACTTTAGGAGTCTTATTGAGGAAGTCAGTTCCTAAGCTGATATGATGGAGATTTGGGTCTACTTTTTCTATTAGTAGCTGCAGGATCTCTGTTTTAATGCCTAGTTCCTTGATCCACTTTGAATTCAGTTTTGTGCATCTCCTAATCTCTTTGAAAGATGACTGAGTACTTTGACAACAAAATAGGAGAACTGAAGGGTGATGTAATAATTATGCTTTATATCATTATTCTTCTAGACAATTCCATAATTCTTCAATTTTTCAATTATATTAATATTTTCTTAACATAGTTAAGAATAATTGGTAAGTAAATATGAAATGATATTTAGGATGAGGAAATAGTGAAATATTTTCAGGTATATGAAAAATAAAATCATACTATGTTTTAGAGAGATTTTTAACGGCTCTAAATATATGGTAATTGTAAGATATGATGACTTCTATTTCTATTTTTTTCTTATTATTTTACAGTAGAATGTATTTTAATTTTTTTAGTTGTTGATGGACCTTTATTTTATTTACTTATTTACATGTGGTGCTGAGAATTGAACTCAGTGCTTCACACATGCTAGGCGAGCACTCTACCACTGAGCCACAACCCTAGCCCCAGTAGAATGCATTTTGACATGGAGAACACAAATGGAGTACAACTTCTAATTCCTCTGGCTTTACATGGTTCAGAGTCACTCCACTGTATACATGTAATTATACATGTGTATAGGGTAATAATGTCTGTCTCTTTCTACCATTCTTCCCACTCCCCTCTACACAAACCAAAGTTCCTTTATTCTTCCTTAACCCCCTACCCCACATTGGATCAGCATCTGTTTATTAGAGAAAACATTTGACTTTTTTTCGGGGGCAGGGGGGATTGGATTATTTCTCTTAACATGATATTCTCCAGTTTCATCCATTTATCTGCAAATGCCATAATTTCATTCTTCTTTAAGACTGAGTAATATTCCATTGTGTATGTATCACATCTTTTTTATCCATCTGTTGAAGGGTGTCTAGGTTTGTTCCATAGTTTAGCTATTGTGAATTGTGCTGCTATAAACATTGATGTGGGTGTGTCACTATAGTGTGTTGATTTTAAGTCCTTTGGGTATAAACCAAGGAATGGGATAGCTAGGTCAAATGGTGGATTCATTCCAAGTTTTCTAAGGTATCTCCATACTGCTTTCCATAGTGGTTGTATCAATTTGCAATTCCAACAACAATATATAGGTGTACATTTTCCCCCACATCCTTACCAACACTTATTTTTTGCTTGTATTCTTTCTAGTTGTCATTCTTACTGGAGTGAGATGAAATCTTAGTTTCGATTTGCATTTCTCTAATTGCTAGAGATGATGAAAATTTTTTTATTGTGTTGTGGCCTATTTGATTCTTGAAATTGAGAAGGGTTTGTTTAATATACATGGATGTTCCATTGTTTGGGGCATAGATATTTATGATTGTTGTGTCTTGTTGATGTATGATTCCCTTAAGCAGTATGAAATGTCCTACTTTGTCCATCCTGACTAACTTTGGTTTGAAGTCCACTTTATCTGATATGAGGATGGAAACCCCTGCTTGTTTATGTGGTCCATGAGAGTGGTATGAGTTTTCCCATCCTTTCACCTTCAGTATGTGGGTGTCTTTTCCTATGAGATGAGTCTCTTGAAGGCGGCATATTGTTTGGTCTTTTCTTACAAAACAATCTGCCAGTCTGTGTCTTTTAATTGATGAGTTTAGACCATTAACATTCAGAGTTTTTACTGAAATATGGTTTGTATTCCTGGTCATTTTGGTTTATTTTTGGTTTTTAACTTGACTTGGTTTCTCCTTTGATTGTCTTTTCCTTTAGTATAGTTCCTCCCTTTGCTGATCTTCATTGTTGTTTTTTTATTTCCTCCTTATGGAATATTTTGCCAAGAATGTTCTATAGTGCAGGTTTTCTTGCTGTAAATTTTGTTTATGGTGGAAGATTTTATTTCATCATCAAATCTGAAGCTTAATTTTCCTGGATATAAGCTTCTTGTTTGGCATCCATTTTCTTTCAGAGCTTAGTATATATTGTTCCATGATCTCCTAGCTTTGAGGGTCTGTGTTGAGAAATCTGCTGAGATCTGAATTGGTTTCCTCCTGTGTGAAATCTGAAACTTTTCTGTTGCAGCTTTAAAAATTCTATCTTTATTCTGTATGCTAGAAATTTTTATTAAAATATTCCTTGGTGTGGATCTGTTGTAGTTTTGTACATTTCATGTCCTGTAAGCCTCTTGTATTTGATTTTCCAATTCATTCTTCATGTTTGGAATATTTTCTGATATTATTTCATTGAAGATATCGTGCATTCCTTTGGTTTGTATCTCTATGCCTTCATCTATCCCAATAACTCTTACGTTTGGTCTTTTCATGTTATCCCATAATTCTTGAATATTCTGTTCATAGTTCTTACATCTTCATTGTGTGGTCAACTTTATTTTCAAGATTATATATTCTGTCTTCATTGCCTGAGGTTCTATCTTCCAAGTGATGCAGTCTGTTGGTGATGCATTCTATTGAATTTTTCATTTGGTTAAATATTTTCTTCATTTCAATGATTTCTTTTTTTTTTTCAGAGTCTCTATCTCTTTCTTGAAGTAATCTTTTGCTACTTGTATTTGCTCTCTTATCTCTTTGTTGGAGTGATCGATTGTTGCCTCTAATTGCTCTCTTATCTTATTCTATGTTTTGCAGATCATTTTAATTATGTACATTCGGAACTCCTTCTCTGACATTTCATCTACTAGGTTGTCAATGGATTCAATTATTGTAGCTTTTTGGTTTATTTGGGACACTTTCTTCCCTTGTTTTTTCATGTTGTTCATTTGTCTTCCTCTCTGGAAGTGTGGATCTAAGGTATTACAGTTTCTACCTTATAATCTTGTAGTGTCCCTGCAGGTTACCAATACCTTGCCTCTGGTGTAACTAGGCCTGCAGAAACCTTGGTGATGGTCTTCATGGTCCTGGCTGTTGTCTCTAGGTAGAAGCGGTCTGAGAGAGCCATGCATTGGCAATGGTAGATGGGGGGCTACAGCTCTGTCGATCTCCTCCTCAGCACATGGGGCCAGGATCAGTCTCTGACTTCTGTTTCTAAAAGCACATTTTTTTTTTTAGGATGGCATTCAAGAAAAAATAAAAATCATAAAATATCAGAACTGTTTAATTTTCTGACTTTTCAGAGAAATATGTCATTTTCTTTTAGAATCTTGGTTTTCTTCAATTCTCCTATGAAAAGTCATTGTTATAATTGTTCTGTATCTAAATGTTGATTAGTCTAAGTGCGTGTGTGTGTGTGTGTGTGTGTGTGTGAGAGAGAGAGAGAGAGAGAGAGAGAGAGAGAGTGTGTGTGTGTGTGTGTGTGTGTGCACGCGCGTTGCTGAGAATTAAACTCAAGGTCTCATATATACTAAGCTCTACCACTAAGTTGCAATCCAAATTGTTATTGTTTCTGGAAACATTAAGGTACCATTTCATCCCCATTTTCTATTCTGTTTTCTGTTTTGAGTCAGATAATTTAATGACTGATGTCTTGAGTCTAAGTTGACTGCTTTTGTTTCTGCAGGTTCTTGCTCATGGTTATTTATTTCCTCATTTTGTGTACATAAGTTTTTTGATTTTGTTTTTTGTATATTTGATTAAGTGATCCAGTTTTCTGGATCTTTATCCTTGGGATTCTTTGATGGCCAGGGTTGAACTGAATATTCACAAAGAGAACTTTTATTTGCTTTTTCTGATCACTTGCAAACACTGTCAACTGAGACTTTTTAGTTTGAGATTTTAAACAACAACAACAACAACTTTTTAACCACGATGATGGTATTAATCTAGGCTACAAACCTATGAAGGAACTAGCATGTGGTTGTGAGTTCTCAGAGTACGTGTATCTTCTTCCCCTTGTAGTGCTAAGCTCTAGACTGTTCTTCATTTTTTCTTCCCCTAGTGATGTGTCCTTTTGAGACACCAACTTCATTTGAAGATCGCCTTTTAGATCTCCATCCCACCTAACTCAAGCAGACGTTAGGAGTTATCTATGGCCCTTGTGCCTATGCAGCCCCATCGTGGATCCTCAGAGTTCTAGGAGTTGGTGCTTGCTTATGTATAGAATTCCTGTTTATAATCTGTTGAAAAATGTATTTGATTTTCCAATTCACCCTTCATGTTTGGAATATTTTCTGATATTATTTCATTGAAGATATCGTGCATTCCTTAGTTGCTTACCAATTCAATAATATATTTCCTTTTCTTCTTTTTCTTTCTTTCTTTTTATAATATTCAGCAAGAAAATTTGAGCACTAGTGAGCATTTGAGTGCTATATCACCCTTCATGATCAGTCAGGTATTATCAGGAGCTATACAGGAGACCTCTCTAAACAATGATAAAATACTTTCCTATACTATATTGTCAAACATGGAGAGTTTTGTAAAAACAAGATAACAGATTTCATTAGGAATTAGACCAGAGTGCCTACACCTGTTTTTATGACTTTATAATTTTATTTGTCAGCATTTATTTCCCAAATCAAAGTTCCAGGAGATCCTTTGTACCACTACTTGAAACAGATTTCATATCCTGTTCATTCAGGAATGAGAATGTAGGAGGTAGGGTAATTGTTATCCGGGTATGTCTGAGGGCTGTCCGCCTGTGGCAGCAAGTGGCTGATTGTACAGATGATGCATTTCAACTCAAGCCAAAATGGAGCATGCTCTACTAAGTAGAGCCTGCTGTACTTACCTTCAGCATTCACACTGGACAGTCCCAACAAAGGCTGCATCTTGACCAAAATGTTTTGTTGTCTTTATTGTTTGCATAGCTTATAGGAAGGCCTAACATCATGGGCTTCATGAATAATGGAAGGTCCATATCTGCCTTTGACCCTTTCCAGTTTATTTCTTTCAAAATAGTCTGCCTTCCCTAACACTGGATGTATTTTCCACCTATTAGCTTTGGTTTCAATGAGCTTCTTCACTCTCCAAACGAAAAAATTCTGAAGTACCTTGGTCTTCTTCCCAACTAGGCCCTGAAATCTGCTTCTAAAATGCTGAAATCAGTGTTTTATTTTGAACATGGTTGAGTCAGTAGTGCCCTACCGCTGGTATCTCATGTTGCTTCATGAAAATGCTTGAACAAGGCCTGTCTGCTGCAGAGGCTGTGGTCTCGGGGTCAGGCAGGTCTGTCTGGTGCCTCCCTGCCATTTCCTCTGGAGTGTGCTTCCCTTGATGAGCCATCTCTGTACTAGTAGGAACATGTCCTTAAGCTATCTTATGAACCACATTTTCTTTCACACTAGAGTGTATTTGTGTGTGTGTGTTTGATTTCAAAAATCACTTATAATTTTAATGCTGCATTCTGGAATTACTAAAAATGTGTATTTCATGGCCAGTAGTAATTTTTTAGTATATATTTCCACCTTTTTCCTCATTTTTAAAATAGTACTGTCAATTACTGTTTTTTTCTCCAAGTCCTGTGCAACTCCCAAAGTTTTTGTTTGTATAGAACACTTCATGAGAATCATCGAGTGGGTATAATTGAGCTGAGAACAACAGAACTGAGATTCTCTGTTGTTTCCAGGAACCACTTTTCAGAGTAGGGGCACTTACTTTCTTATCTCAGCAAAATGCAAACCACTACCTAGCATAGACTCCTAGGATTTTGAGTAATCAAGACTTCCAAGTTAAGCTTGGAACAGGTTTCTGATTAGTGTCTTAGAATTATGATTATTTCTGAGTTAGTTTTACCTATGTGTGGGACAGTATGTACTGGAGATTTAACCCAAGAGGCTATACCACTGAGCCACACCAGCAGTCCCCTACCTTTAAAAATCTTTTTTATTTTGAGATGGGATCTATCAGCTACTTAACCTGGCCTCCAACATATGATCCTCCAGCCTCAGCCTCCTGAGTTGCTGGGATGTGCCACCAAGCCTAGCTTAAGTTAATTTTACTTCTTAAAAGTTTTGTCTTTATTATTATCAGTCACATCACCATAGATGTCCATGTAAGAAATGTTTCTCATGTAATATATTTTTATCCTCTCTTTCTCTACCTTCCATTTTTGTAATCTTAAGTCCAACAAGCATATATCAGTTCCTGACTATTCAACTCTGGCTGAAGACTCATTGAAATTTTCTCTTTTAATTCATCCCTGACAAGGTAAAGGCATTGATGAAGTCAAGTCTGAATATAGCAGGGAGATCCGATAGTGTCCCTGTTACCACCCTAACTCTTACAGTCCAGGTTCCTAGAATTTTGAGTTTAATTCATGGATAAAGTAGTGATTCATAATGGCAGCTTCAGTTCTTACCAAGGATTTCCTTTAAACTGCAACTGAAATCAAGAACAAGACTTTATGTCATGGGGGGAAGGGAACTGTTGGTAGAAGAGGGAGGTGTAGTTTGAACTTCAGAAAATCACCATAAAAACCTGTAGAAATAACAGTGTACTTAAAGGTTCTGCTTATAACATGAGACAAACTGCTCTTTGTTCTCGTTAAAGATTGTGAACAGTGTGTTAAATAATATTAATGGCTGGGATTGTCAGTACTTAACAGTACCTTCCTTGTACAAGTGATTTTATTGATCGATACAGACTCAACGTAACGGGGGCAGATTATTTTTACTGATTTTATCGAAACGTTAACCAAGTTTGTTAGTGCACCACATATCTTTAAATAGATCTAGATGATGATGTAGATTAAGGAAAGCAAACCACCATCCGTCTCTTGTTGATCTGTTAATAACTTAAATCCATCACTGCTAGCGAGTGTTTTCAGAGTCTGTTGTGTATACTTGTTTCTGTAGTGCCTTGTTAGAAATCTTACAACCTTATTTCAGTGGTTAGTTTTTCATATAGGAAAACCCTAACTACTACACTAGGATTTGATATAAAAGTATGTCAGCATAATTGGTGAAATGATTGACAAAATACAAAAAAAAAAAAAAAAAAAAAGAAAGAAGGAAAAACAAACCTATGTTTCTTAAATTTAGTTTTGATTCAGGCATTTATTATGGATTTATGGTTTAATTATGAAAAATTGTTTTGCTTAAATCAAAATGCATTTTATTTTTTCATTGATTTGCAAGTTTTCCATTGTTCTGAAAATGGTATATATTTCATTTAATACTATTTTTGTTGCAGAGCAGTTTTTTAAATTTCTGAAACCCACTGTATTGTCTTTTAAAGGAAAATGGTACATTCCCCTTTCAAGAAAATAAACCAGTATTTTAAGAATTCAGATAGTGCCTTCCTTCCTGCCCACCTGAATGGACAAGCCCTAGTGGCAGAGAAGCCTACGGAGCTGTGGATAATAAGCCTTCAGAGGTGATATAGGTCCGTGTCTATGGCATCAGTAATGGCAATTAGAAAGCCTTTAGAAATCTCAAAAATGTTTATGATCTCATGGAGAGGAATTTATGTGCAATGGAAATGTAATGGAAATATGAACTCCAGTGCATTGTGGCCCCGAAGCTTTGATTGGGCATAGAGCTTGAAACTGAGAATTTTGAGCCTATGTAATAACAAATGTTGACCACTTGATTTGGCAATATGTACCAACTAAAAACCAAAACAACAACAACAATGAAAAAAAAATAAACCCCAATAATCTATTAGTAAGGTTCCGTGTCTTAACCTGGAGCCTGTGTGAATGAGTATTTTGTGTTAAAACTGCCTGTAGTGCTGATAGTGGTGGTGAATGCGCTAAGGGCTGCATGGTATTTCCAGAAGAGCACAGGTGGGACTAGTGGCACAGACCTGCCCTCACGTGGAAAGCCAGATCAGAGCCACTTCCTGAAACAGGTGGTTGGTGAGGTCATTCCATATACATATATATCTCCAGTTGTTGGTTTTTCTTCAAGTTCAAACTTCTTTTAAAAAGTGGGTGGTTTTGTCTAACAAAATTTAATTCCCAAAACTAGCATTTATATATCTGTGAATATTTGTCCCTTAAAGGTGAGTGTTGTGGGCTTTAATCTCTCTTCAGACCTGTGGTTTTCCATTCTGAGAAGATTTTAGAAAACCAGACATTATTTTTGAGATGCATTTGATTAGTATTTTATCAGATTCATGTGACAGAGTCATGAGTTTTAAAAGAACTAGCTTTTGAAGAGAGGTTTACTCTTAGCTTGATGACTCCAGGGTAACCAAGGGATGGTCAGAGCATATCTACTTCATGGCCATTTATTTTCTGACATAAGAAGTCTGTTTTTTTCATAGATAGCAAGAGCTCTTCTTGCAGGTTAAATATTTATATATATTTTTTAATAGTGTATTTTTATTGTTCTGATTTTAAGCATATGTATACGCACATTCAACAACTTTTAAAAATAAAGAACAAAATAATTTTTGTAATGCTTCCTCTTAGACCAATGGTTCTGAACCAGGAGTGATTTTTGCTTCATTGGGGACGTTTGGTTATGTCTGGAGACATTCTTGGTGTAACCACTGAGAGTGGGGCACTACTGGCATCTGGTAGGTAGAGGTGTGCTGCTAAAACTCCACAGTGTGCAGGGCAGCCTTCAGTAGTAAATAGCTGTTTGACTAGAATGTTAGTCCAAGGTCAAGACACTCTGACATGGAGACCTCAAAATTGTTGTGAGATTTTTTTTTTTGTCTTTCTCTTGTTCATATTTCTAATTATATGTTTTAAATGTTTTTGGTGTTGATAACGCCAAGGTCGAGGGTTCGTTCCCCGTACGGGCCACCAAATGCCGCAGACTGGCTGGGCACAATTCAGGAGCCACTTGTCAAAAGAAACTAACTTTATTTTTAGAACTACACACGCCAAACAAAACAGCTCCTCAGGAAAAAACCCTCAGAGCCCAACTGCCACCACCGGCTTCCCACAAGCCACACACCCCAACCCAGCCTCTTCCTCCCACAGTCCTCCTGCTCTTGAGGCCGATTGGCTGGGTCGCATGGGCGGAGCCAAAAAAGTCCCCCAATGAGCAGCTCCGTGGTCTGAAAGGGCAGGGAAACAGCCCAAAGAGCATCACCGCAGAGGAGCCAATCAGCTAGATATTGCTAGATGTTGCTGGGGCCGCTGTGAGCCAATCATCAGCTGGTAGTCTGAAAGGGCAGGGAAACAGCTCAATGAGCATCTCCAATGAGCATCACCGCAGAGGAGCCAATCAGCTAGATGTTGCTGGGGCCGCTGTGAGCCAATCATCAGCCGGCAGTCTGGAAGTTTGCTGGCAGCTGGAAGTTTGCTGGGGCCCCTTTGGCTGTGGCTCTCAACATATTATGTCCTCTATAATGCTTTTTAAACTCCTACTTTAATTTAAAAATGTGTCATAAGAATTTATCATGAGGTTGGGGTGTGGCTCAGTGGCAGAGTACTTGCCTAGCTTGTGTGAGGCACTGGGCTCCATCCTCAACACCACATTAAAAAAATAAATAAATAAACAAAATACAGTAATAAAAAATTTATCACTTATTAATATTTCTCTAAGGCAAGAATTTAAATTTTTTCTTTTATTCTGAAAATTTTAATATATGCAAAGTACAAAAATAATATAGTGGCATCATGCAGCTTGAAAAATTAGAGGAAATTTTATATACTCCATTCCGACCCTTTCCCACCCACACATTATTTTGAAGAAACTTCCTGATATTTTCACTCATAAACATTTTCATACATATCCCTAACATATAAGGTTCTTTGTAAAACAATTTTTTAATAAAGATTCTATCACATTCTGGTCTGTTGAGTTTTGGGGTCGTTTCTAATTTTTACTTTGGAATTTTTGTCTTGATTTGTTAGGGTTTTTGGTTTTCTTTTATTATGATCTTCACATGGCATATCCTCCTTGTTCTACAGGTGAAGTAGAAAGTGTGCAAACTAAGCAAGGCAAGAATGAGCATGAGATCCTTAATTTCATTAAACACTGTGTAACTGGTAAAGATTAATGTACATATCTCTTGCTAATTCTTTCCAATTACCTAGTTCATATAAATTCCCAAGCCTGGTTAATTATGCTGAAGTCAGGTAGTAATTTTGAACAGTGTTCTGACAACAAGGGAATTTTCTTGGTGTAACCTTGCCCTCTCTCACGGGCTCTTAGCAGATTAGGCCCTCAGCCTGGAGTCCATTCATTTTCTGCTCGGGCCTAATTGCTGCCGACTGGCTGCCACAGGTACCTGGATAGGCTGCGTTTAAAGAGTCAGGGACTTCTGAGAACAAATAAGGAAAGATTAATTGTTTGTTTTGTTCCCTCCCAAGAGAAATGTGTGTGCTTAATCAAGAAAAATAATTTCTTCTGTTGATTTGGCTTATTTGGAGAAAAGATAATTGTGTAAAGGTAGGTGTGAAATGCCTTTTGTAAGAGGTATTGCCATTTACCTACACAAGAGACGAGGATATGGGGAAATAAATGTAAGACACTGACGAAATGGATGGGGATAGCTCACATTTCTCATAGTAAGTAATCTGGCTGTTGGGCTTTTATTTGTACCAATTGTACTAGCTGGTATTGTCATTTGTTTTGTCTGGATCTTCGGAAATCTAATCAAGGAGACAATAGCGTAAAAAAAAAAAAATAATCAACAACACTTTTCCAAATTGTTCTTAATTGCTTGAGTACAAAGTGAGCTAAATGCTGTGATGTTTCCAATTAAAGAACCTGTTTCCAACAGGCACTATTAAATCTATCTTTCCCAATCTGATAAATAAGCTATCAAAGAGTGGTGCAGATTAATTGAGAGCAATTAGTTCCAGATTTCTTATAATAGGGAATGTGAACCAACCTTATTAATGGATATGGTACAAATTTTGGCATGGTAACTGTGTCACTTATACTGGTTAATAAAAAAAGAAAATCAATTTAAATATTATATTGCTTATGAGTTTTTAGTACCAAAACCAATTTTTCCCAGAATCTCCATTTATATGAAAAGAATGTTTAATTATTTTTAATCAAAGTTGATTCTTGAATTTTGGAAGGAGAAGTTGATCAAATTAAAAGAGAAGCGCATATTGTCCCTCTGACAGGACAGGGTGGACTTGCAAACACAAGAATGTCTAGAGTAGGCAGGATTTGGCAGAATTTCTGTAAGAGATCAGATGGTAAATACTTCAGGCTATGCCAGTCACGTGGCTCTGTTGGCACTACTCAATCTGCCATTGCAGTGTGACAGCTGCTCTACACTAAAATTTTATTTACAAAGGCAGCAGTGGGCAGATTTGGTCCTTGGGCTGTAGTTGACCTTGGACTAGAGGCTGGTGGCAAGTGGATGGGTGGCAACAGTAGAGGGCTGGGATGGAAGAGCATGGCCTGGCATGGGAGGGCGTGGGATGAGAGCCCTAAGCCTTTACTCTCTGCTGAATATATATATATATATATATACACACATACACACACATACATATACATATATATATACATACATACATACACACACTCTAGGGTAGTTACTTATGCTTCCTAAGCACTGGTCACCTTTCAGTAAACGGATAATAAAAAGACGTACCTCACTGAGTTGTTTATGATGACTAAATGAGCCAGCATACATGAAGCATCATCCAGTTCCTGGAACCCATCAGACATACAGTAAAGAGTAGCTATTGTTTTTCCTCAAATCTGGTCCATATTTAGCATGTATATCCTCTCCACATTTTCCCCAAATCCAAAGATATCTCTAGCACTCCACAGAGTCACAGGGATTAATGCCTAATCTTAATTATTTAACCATGAAAATTAAATTAGAAAATGTTCTTTCAAGAACCATCTCAGCAATTCAGCTGAAACCATGACGAATTTAAAATACTGTTTGGGACCAGACAAGGCAGAAACTTTAAGAATGGTGCAGAATGTTGTAAGCATAAAATTCTGATGAAATTTTTCATCCATTCATTCATTTATACATTAATTCACAAATAAAAGTCTCATGAGGATGCATTCTGGGCCAGATCTCCCGCATGTTCACCTTTGTTATCTTGTAGTCCTCAACACCACCCTGGCTCCACAGCATCCTCTGATACTTGAAGTCAGTCTGCCTAAATTTAAGACCATGTCTGTCAAGAACCTTGGTTTTCTCACTAGACAGCAAACTAGCAACCAGCATACAAAACCTTTTCAACTTCTTTAAGACCCTAGTGTCAAGAGAGCTGATCTAAAGAGTGCCTGTGTCGGAATCTAATACCTGAGGTATAGCAACTGTGGCCCTTCTGCTGGCCAGTCTCCTAGGTGGCATGTGTATCACGGTCTGCCAAGGCACAGGAGGAGCCAGGATATTCAGCAGTTCTCTTTGATTTTCCTCTGATAAAGAAGTGAAGAAAGATCTGCTAATATTACTATTCAGACTGACCTTGGCATTTTCACCAGACCAAAGGTCAGACAGCGTGGGGCCATGTGTCCCCATAACTAGTGGCCTGACCCTGGGGCCTGACTCATTTGTTCACTGCAGCGAATTGCAGTTTGTGGAGCCTGAGTAGGTGGATTTAAGGGCTGTATTTCCTGTGTTTGACAGATCCTTAACAGCAGCTCTGCCATGAAACCAGGCACTGGAGATAAGAGGAGAAAAAAGCAAGAACAGCACCCGTGGGTGGGGGTGGCACCTGTGTGGGAGTACAGTTGCTGCCCCTGGTCTTCCAGCAAATTTTTTGTCAGCCCTCCTGCAGAGAAAAGGTCCTCCAATACCAAATGAGAAAATGAGTGGCTTTTGAAAGATCAAAAGCCTCGGAGGGAACATCTTGGACATGAATGTTTTAAAAAAATTGCTATTGTTATGGGATTTTGTGGCTGGAGTTGAATGTGTGTACCTATAAAACTTTCTACCTTGCTTGAAACTTGGAAGCAGAATTCCTGAGCCTGTTCAGGAAACTTCCACAGGAAGTTGGTCTTTGACCAAAAATTTATTAAATGCAGCATTTTCAAGTTGTTTTATAACTGTGTGACATCAAGAAACAAGAGAATTGTCTGGCAGAATCTCATCAGAAAGTTTTCATTATTGGTGAATGGAAATGAAAAAATTAGTATAGTGATTCAATAAGTATAGCTGTCAGATCTACTTGAAAGATACTCTTTTCTGCAATGGCAGTCATTTGAGCCAAGTCTTCATGAAATAAACTGAATTTTCAGCCACTCTTGAACACAAATGAAGAACAGTTGCTGTTTTCCAGCCTACCAGCATATTCACTCACAGTACTCATGTATGAAAATATCACTATTTGTCATTTTAAGTGAGAATGGCAAGGTTATTTGTACTACTAGTAAATACAATAAAATAAATATTAGGTCTAAGTAGATAAACGTACATCTCTTAGAGTGAGGACTCAGCCTTTTTTTTTTTGTTTGAGAGATGGATGATGAAAAATGTTTGGAAATACTGATGTAGGATTTCTCTATCATTTTTTTTCTTCATTCTTTTTTTTCATACCAGGGATTGAACTCAGGGGCACTTATCCACTGAGGCACACCCTATCACTTTTTATTTCTTCTTTTCAGACAGGGTCTCACTAAGTTGCTTAGGACCTCACTAAGTTCCTGAGGTTGGCTTTGAACTTGCAATCCTCCTACCTCAGCCTCCCAAGCCTCTGGGATTACAGGCCTGTGCCCCCTCTTCTAGCTAAGATTGTTCTATCTTGAGTGAAAGCCTCTATTTCATTCATGTTGATGGGTTTTAAATGAGTGGAATAGTTTAGTGGTAGTGTATTTATAACTTTATTGTAAGATACTCTTTTCTGCAATGGCAGTCATTTGAGCCAAATCCTTCCACACTCTAGAATCCAGAGTGAATTCTAGTTGTGGCAATGGAGTTAAGGTCTTAAGAAAGTCTAATAATATTTTCTAAAAGGTTCCCTGGTTTTGCCTCCTCAGTTTTTCTTGTCCCATTTATAAAATAGCTTTGTTCCTTGTTCATGATTGCCATGGCAGTGTTCTCATAGCTCTGTCTGCTCTGTTTTTGTTTTTTAAAAAAACAAAACAAAACAAAAAAAAACAGTGGCATGTTGACGTGTGCTGTGTTCCCTGACTCTTGCAGTGATTTGTGATGAGGTGTCGTCATCTCTGTTCCTAAAGGGCCTTTTATAAAACATAAACAAACTAACTTTTCCATTTTTATCCCACCTGGGCAGGAGGATAGGGCATTGACTCAGAGCTTTGTGAATCCAGTGTTGGAGCTCTAATAATCTGTCTGTTGTTATTTTGACCATTCATCATAGTGGACTAACCCTGGACACCTCAGGCCCCACTGAGACCTTCTTGATGTTCCACATATATAACCAAATTCAGCATCTTTCTGCTCAGGCTGCTGTTCCTTGTAATCAGTTATTTCAGGCATTCCTGTTAGACAGGCCTTCTCTCTTTTAGTATTTTTGAAAAAAAGTCTGGGCCCTTCATTGGTTCCTTTATGAAAGTCATATCTTCACTAAAAATCACAGCTGTGCCCTGGAAGCTGTTCATGTCTGGTTAGAGGAGTGAAGTCTTGTATGTTGTCTCCACTGCCATCACCACTGACTAATGCTTTGTCCCTTGTTCATGATCGCCATGGCAGTGTTCTCACTAGCTCTGGCTGCTCTAGTTCACCCTCACAGTCTTTGGATGGGTACTTCATTCCAACTTCCATCTCCACTCATGGTACCTATCAAAAAACTCTTTTCTAGCTCCTTGTCAAGTACCAAATTGTAATATTCTCACATTCGGCATTCTGAATTCTAGTCTCATTCTGCATGGATGTTGTGTCAGCCCCACTAATGTACTGTCCCCATGGCTTGGCCCTTGCATTTCCCATACCCTGTGCATGTCCCATATCTCCTTTTCTCATTTCTGTTTGTTAAAGTACCCCTTCAAGATCCATTTCCAGTATTCCCTCTTTTCTGAGACCTTTCTCGATTATCACACCCAGATGTGATATTCTTAAATACTAATGCACTTTAATGGACTGTTCTCCCTCCGTTATAGCTCTTGAGTATTGGTCTTACTTCTCCACACCAGGTTACCAGTATTACATGCCACCCACTTGGCTCCCCCCAGTGTCTCCTAAATTTAGCTCAGCCCATCCTGATTGCTGCCTTAGGGGTGCCACATAGTTTGTTCATAATGATATTTGATATTATTTTAACCCTCTCTTTGGTTTGCTGAAAATGTATTTATATATTTTTGTTCTCTGAATAATCTGGAACATAACTTTGATTCAAATGAGTCATGCCTATATGATTTCATTATGCAGTATTTCATTGTGTCATAGTCTCTGAATTGGTGAGGTATTTCTATATTAGTTGGTGTATGCAAAATTTAGCTATACAAGAATTTTTGAATTCTGTGGAACAAAATATGCCACCACAAATTCAAATCATAAACAAATAGCCTATTAGAAAATGTACAATACACATGACAAAGGTTGGTTCCCATGTCATACAAAGAGCTTTTATGTGTGACTAGGAGGAAGACAATGCAATAAGAAAATTGGCAAAATTAATACATTCAAAAATAATTATAAATGGTCAGCAAACAAGGAAAAAGATAACTCATTATTAGCATAAAATGGTAAATTAAGATAACATTATTTCTAGATCTGCAAAGATTAAAACAAAATATTTGTATCCATCACTGGTAAGGGAACAAAGAAATAAGTGTAGGCATTTCACATACCCTTAAGGGGACTGCAAATTGCACTAACCTTTTGGGAAAGCAGTTTGACAATTCCCTCTCCATAAATCTGTCTTACAGTTTTTCTTACATAATTTGGCTCTGCTGTGTGTATGGCATTTTCATTGCAATATAATCATTAAAATTGTCCAATGAGAAGGGGATTCATTAAAAAATGTATTGCAACATTCATTCAATGGAAAAGATTTACAAAATACTCCACAGCAGTTCAAAATACTGTATATCTACTTATTTTGATAGGAAAAGATGTACAACACCTTTGAACTGATACAGAAGAAAATATGGGAAGTTCTCTAGAGACGAGCTTTAAAAGTAAATAAATAAATAACACTTTTGGCTTCTGATCAGTAACATTCACACTTTGGAATTCTGTGAAGACCAAAATGCAGGATCTTGTAGCCCAGTAGTCATTGAATATAGGCAAATAAAAGATCTTATCTTTTATGGATGGAGTTTTTTAAAGCCTTAAGTATAAGAAATCTATGTTACTTTTTCTCAAAACCACAACTTTCTTTTGTTTTTATTTGCGTATTGGTAAGAAAAAAATCACACGAGTTTGGTAATCCTGTTCTATTATTACCAGTCCAATAAGAAAATTTGCTGTAGAGGGACAAGGATGAAAGCCACTCTTCCAGATTGATGCTATTTATTTTTCATTGGCACACAAAAGGTTGCTGAGCATCTCCTGGTCAGGTTCTGCCAGCCCTTTACACCAGTAATTGCATTGTTCCATGTCTTTATCGAGGAATCCCTTGCCAGTGAGTTTTGGGGAGGGACAAGTGTCAGGGAAGAGAAGCCACAATGAAGTAGCCGTGATTGAGCAAAGATTACACTGCTCGGGTCACTCTACAAAAACTTGTCAGTTTGCTGCCCAAATAAATGCCTAGGGTGCGTAAAACACAGAGCACAGTGACCCCAGGAAGAAAAATCAATTGCGATTCATATTTCATATGTCTATAATTGCTTGTGAAAGCCTGGCAGTGGTTTGTTTGCAGGGCAGATTTTCCTCTCCTGTTGTTTCCTTTCTTTTCTCATTTCTAATGGTCATGTCTTTCACAATGTTCTGATTTACAGTGAAGCAGAATTTGGACTTTTTTTTTTTTTTTCACTCATCCACATTACCATTCTTATTACTGGAGCCCCGTACTGGATTTGATCAGTGCATTGAACTGTAGACAGGCACAGACCATGCACTAGATGCGGCTATTTTGCTTTGAGAATCTTGAAGGTTTGGGGCAGTGTACTTTGTTTCTTTTGCTTGGAAGTGAGGAAGGGGGGTTGTGGAAGGAATCATCTTTCATTAGGACAGCTATTCGTTAGGGTTTTGAACATCAAATGTGGATTTTTATTTGTGACTGTGATTTTAAATACTGTTTTATCAGGACAAGGAAACTATAATACCTGCTAATTTTAAAAATCACCATCTTATCCATCCTATCAACCCTCTCTTGCTCCCATCATTCTTTCCCCCACCCACATACATACATTTTTTTCTTGTACAAAGCTACTTTTGAATTCGTAGCCCTTCTGTGGACTGAGATGTCATCGGGATAGAGAAAATGCTGCTCACTTTATGGATTACTGTTAGGTCAACAAAACTTTGGCAGCATTGATTAACTTGACAGTGAGTACAGCAGTACATTTATCACTTATGGCTGTGCTGTAGAAAATCTAATAAGAGGCAAACAATTCCCTTTAGAGCAGTAACAGGTTCACTGTGGCTAACGGTGCATGCACTGGAAATTTCTGCCTTTAAATTATACCCTTGCCGCTGGTTGGGTCATTGACTCAAAGCTACTGCACTTCTACAGACATGCTGTTGTTAATTTCATCACAATTATTTGACTTAAATAAATATTTAAATTGTTATTTATATGTAGGGTTTTTAAATTATGAGTGGATGGATTAGGTCAGTTCTAGAATGGTGATTTTAAAATAATAGCTAGACAGAAAATTCTATTGTCTGACTTCTTACAAAGCCAGGAATATCAAGGAGATTACTTCCACACAATCAGTGTTATAAAATGTAGCTTGATTCATGGTGGAGAACTTTTAGGGAGGTTTTTGGTCTCAGTTAAACATTTTTTGTAAAGAATACCTGTAATATAGTATTTGATATGAAATGACATTCAAACATGTATTGCGGGCAACTTGGTGGGATTTTTTCATCATTTTTCCTTACAGATATATTGTTAATATTTTAATACTTCTTTTTCCCTTCTTTTATATAATAAATAGCAATATATAATAAATATATAATTTATATTTTATATAATAAATATATAATAAATAGCAATGCTCATTTCCCCCAAATGTCACTTAGATCTTAAAATAGCACACTTTGGTATACATGTAGAAAAATAGGGAAAAATATGTTTATTGAATAACACAAATTATATCTAATGATTAGAGAAGTGTTTACAAGTGTGATGAATTCAACAGATCAGAGTAAAAAATAGATCTTTAAACTGCATTATAATAGTTATTAGGGAAACTAAAGAGTATTTGATTAATAGGTAATTTGTCACTTTTATAGTATGCAGAAAATCTGAAAACCTGCTAAAAGAAAAGCCATCTTTATAGGGCACTTCTTATTTCACAGGGCAGCATTTTTCTTTCTATCAAACTGCGTGTTCGACTTTCTAGCATCATTCCTAATTTACTTCATCTTATTTTTTTTATTGTGCTACACTAAAATCCACAATTCAGCAGTAGAGATCCAGATAAAATGGGGGAAAATTCCAGCATTTTTAGTGCTTTGCATTTTGCTAGAGAACAGTCTTGAATTGAGGGCTTTTACCCAGTGGCGTCTGTGAGATGATATAGTTTTCTTTGTTGGGAGAAAAGTATTCTGCCTGAATCAATTGTCAAGAGGTTTAATATAATAGGGCAGCTTGTGGTATGACTAAAAGAAACACTGCACAAGAAATTCCCACAGCAGTTTGTTTTTAGAAGAAAAACTGAATTCACCTGAAACATGAATACATTGAAAACCAAGACTTAATAAGGCAGAGCTGAAAGGGTTGCTGTCCAAAGCTCCCTGTCAGTGATCTTGTCCAATGTTTGTCTTTGAGATTCTAAAAGGCATATGAGCCCAAATTACTTTTTCTTGAGCTTTGGGAAGGACCAGCCTGAATCAGTAACATTCAAGCCTGTTGATGTTAGCATTTTGATTTAATTCAGTGAGAATGTATTCTGTTTAATCTACAGGGTAAATGTAATGTCTTTCCCCTCTAAAACAGTCTTTTCTGAAGGAGCCACATCTACCACTCTGGATTTTGCAGGTTACAATAGGAGTACCCCCACCACTTGCCCTAGTGAACAGAGGCCAGGTATTGATTAACTATCACACTGGCATCAGAACTACTCTTAGGATTCAATTTTTTTGTTGTTTTGCATATTTTATTGATCAAAGTGGTAAATGAGCATCAAGCGTGCAAGAAGACGATGAATTGTTTACTTGCATAAAATAACCTTTCAATAAGGGAAGATGCATGGCTTACACTTTGGTTCTGTTCTGCGGCCCGAAGCAGATGGCATTCAGCTGCTATTGATTTGCTTCCATAGTTAAGGGAGCAGCCTGCAACCCAGCATGCCCACTGCATTGTGAAAAGGGGTGTAGATTTGGGGACCAGGGTGGAAGCCAAGAAGGACTGTCTAGCCTGCCCCCAAATCCTAAGAAAAAAAAAAATCTCATTTGGAAACCAGACCTATCTACTACAATGAAAACTGAACTAATGTAATCAAATCTGATAGGCCGCTTTATGCACTGATGCTTTTAAAGAAAGAACGTTTGTGGTCATCACTTGTGCAGATGTCTCCAGTGAATAACAAATGGAGTAATAATCACAGAATACTAATTTTAAGCATGTGATATTTGAAGAAAACTAAATAAAACCTTTCTTCCTGCCTTTAGGGTAAAATTAGGTAATCTTCATATATACCGTGCAGTGTCCACCATTGAGCCTTCTGGTTTTAAACAAAAGTGCACACACAAGTTTTGCTGACAGCCCACCTCTTATTTACCAGTTGTGCCATCTCTGCTTATACAACAGTCCACCCGTGTCCTTTGTCAGCAATCACATTTGGTTTTGAAATGTCTTTTCACAATAGGTAGTTACAGATGTTGAATCTATAAACATTTTCCTTGAAACTATGTCCAACAATGACTTTACATCTCAACAATGACTTTATATAAGGATAAGCTCACCTCCAGATTGTGGATTACCCCTCTTTGCCCCTTCTAGACTTCAAAATACCAAAAACCTCTTGTCAAAAACAATGTGAACAAATAGTAAATATAGTTACATAATAAAACATCTATACATTGTGCAGTAATACACATGTTAGTCTACATATCTAACCTAAACTTCGTTTGCAATTTGTAATTTTAAATATAAGTTACATACACAGCAAAAACTTCAGATGAGGCCACTTGCCCATAATCTTAGAAATGTTTTTAGGACATATGGCTCTTTCTCATAAACTATTTTAAAAATGATTGTCCTCAAAACATTTCTATACAGTTATTTCTTACAGCAAAGCACTTTGTTATATGCCATTTTCCATGTTTGTGGAGGAAAGAGTCAAGTTCATATTGCCTGGTCTCAGGTGAATTATGGCTTCTCTTCCTACCTCCATCCTACCCTGGCAATACAGGTCTCGCAACTGAAATTTGATTTCTTTGATTCTGTAACAAATGACAGTTGCACTTCATATTTCTTTCTTTTTTTTTCTACTATTAGAAAACCCAACTAATTTCTCAAACCAGTTACTATGGTTCATATGTTCTGTGCCCTTTCCAGTATCTAGTATGATTCAGAAAATACCCATTCAATGCATTTTCCATGAAATGGAAAATTATAAGATTGGAAGATGAGAATAATTAGCATCAAAGTAGTCAGACTCAAAAGGAGTTGAAAAGAGAGAAGTCCTTTGCTTTGCTGCGTAGGGGTAGGAATAGGGCCTCTGATATTGGCAATGCTCTCGCCTCATTTCAAATGAGCTGTGTCCTTGAGGTCAAAAGGCAATCAGCAAGCTAAAGGTACAGAAGATACCGTAGGGAAGATATCTGAATGCTTTGAAACCAAGCTACCAGCACTCCATGTGCACCAATGTGTTGACTGTGAAAAGAATTAAACAAAATTTTGAATATTAGGATTGGCTCATTTAAGCAGTTAGAGGTTGTGATTGAAATCTTTAAATTCCTCATTTTGAACTTGTCCTATTTCGGGCAAAACATATCATTTGTAACAATTTAATATGTTTTTAGAAGACAAATAATATTTCTACCTTGATCTACAATTAAATAAACAAAAAGTGATATGCTTAATTAGTCTTTCCTCACTCACAAGAAAATTTCTCCCCATTTTCATGGCATTGGGTATCAGCTGTGTTCAACAAACTTTTTGCTGACCCGACAAACAGTGGGTTAGTATTTAGCCTAATCATTTGGCAGTAAAATATCAACTGCAGGAGAATGGAAAGATGCAAAATGCTCTTTATTTTTAATTTATATACCATAAAATACACAGAGAGTATACAATTTAAACTTTTTAATAAACTTTTAATTGTGTGATCATGGGCACAATTCAGTTTTAGGACATTTATGTCACCCTCAAAATTGACCTTATGGCCATAAGACCTACTTTTTGCCTTATAGTTTGAGCGATTTTTATGATAAACTTGAAAATTTTTTTAAAAATCAAATACATGTTAACAGTTAGGTGCCTGTCTTTTCTTATTCATCAGCCCTTGATTGTCTACTTACTAGTTCACTTCAGGTTTGGAAGATGACTTGTCCCCCAAATGCAGACCACTTTGAAAGTCTATGGCTGTATTTTACAATGTGACTTTTGGAAGCTGTACTCATAGGTAGTCAAGGAAAAGAAAGAAAGAAGGCAAGAAATGGAAAAAAAAGGAAAGGCAAGAAGAAAGTAATCTAACTTTTATTCTGTTTGAACCTTAGTCTTTTCATTTGGCAAACACTTTTGTTTTCCAGGGAAGAATGGCTGGTAGGTAATAAAAACCTTTTCAGTGGGAATTTCTTTCCTGACTCCCCAATGATAGTAAATACTAGGAAGAAACAGATTTCTAGAGTACTTGCTGTCTCAGGGATCTGTTAGGGGGTGATTTGTGGGAGAATTAAACTGAAGACCTGTTGTGTAATATTCCACTGCTACTTATTCACCCTTTATTTTGAACAGTTCTTTTAATGGGTTGAATCATGTTCGTTTAGCATGTTTTGTTTGTTTCTGTTTTGTGGGGCTAGGGATTGAACCCACGGCCTTGTGCATGCAAGGCGAGCAATCTACCAACTGAGCTATATCCCCAGGCCCCATTTAGCATATTAAATGAAGTATATTGTGGCAAATTAAATTACAAAATTTAGAATTATAGGCAACTTACTGATTTGTGTTACTGGGGAAAAGGGAGACCTGTAAGAAAGCTACAGTGATAACTGATAACGAAAGCATCTCTCTTAGAATGAAATTTCATAGTTATCAGAATCTGGAGCATGCTGTCCACAAAGTAGGAGAAAGATGACAGTGTTCAGTAGATACTTAGAAATCTGCTGTGTGAGCTGCTGCGCATGGAGCACATTATTAACATATAATCCTTGCCTTTGAGAAATTTATATTGGCCATTCAGAGATCTAAACAAATTACTACCATGTAACATGTATGTTTCAAAGAAATGAGGATAGCCAGACACAATACTAAAAGGAGGATCAACTTGGTTTGTCATATGGGTAGTTAGAGAAATCACTTGGCTTTTACCAAAGTGCTATAGTAAATCAAAACAGACATGAAGTTTTAGCATAAGAATAATAAAATTAAGTTCATTCATAGGAGATTTACTTATGTTGTCTGCCATGGTAAAAAATTAATATTGCCTAAGTTTTATTAGAAAAATCTCAACTCTTTTTAAGAAGCTGTTTCATAGTAATAGCTATCATGACAATTATAATGCAAGGCATTGGTAGTTATCTATGTCTCCAAGGAAGATTTTCAATATTTGTTTCCAAAACTCACCTGCTTGCTTCAATAAGAAGTTAAGGAAACAGCTCAAAGTTCTAATTTCAACAAGTAATATTTTCTTCTCAGTATTTAAAATAAGTTATAAAGTTAGTCCCAAAGACAGGGTATAAGATTCATGGCCATTCTCAATTTAGTTTATATTTTAATTATTTTCTCACTTTTATTCCTTTTCTTTCTTCTTTTAAGTGAAATAATATTTAAGTTTTGCATTTTCTTTGTTGACTTTTGTTCAACTAAGAAGGTATCTTATAGTTTATCTTCACTGTACTTTCCTGCTTTAAGGCAATTAGAACCTGTGGTTTTTAAGCATTATTGAATACTTAGTGTACCATATACTGTCTGTATAAATTCATTTAGCTTCAGCTCTGTGCATGTCAGAATCAGATCCATTGGAGTCCTAATGGGTAGACTTCTAGGCGGAGACTAGGAGTTAGCTTATAGTGTTAGAATGACTGGCAACTCAAACTTCATCAAGATCCTTAGTGTAGGGTAGGTGTGGTGATGCACACCTGTCATCCCAGCGACTCAGAAGACTGAGACAAGAAGGTCACAAGTTCTAAGTCAGCCTCAACAACTTAGTGTTTAGAATAAGAAAAAAATTAAAATATAAGGGGCTCAGGATGTTACTCAATGTAAAGTGCCCCTGGGTTCAGTCCTCTGCCAATACCAAAAAAAAAAAAAAAAAAAAAATCTATTTTAGCATATAAGAGGCAGAGTGATCAGCAATTATTTCAAAACTATGGTTGTATTGTTTCTGTTTATATTTCATAGAGTGAGGTTGGTATACTTGAAAAGGTGTACTTTGGTTTTACTAAATGTTCATAATGTGATAGCCATTAATCACACTATATAATAGAAGGCCACTGAAAAATCATGGAGATCCATTGGTTTGGTATAGCATCAATATCAATGTATTTTCCAGAGTAATCCCCCCTAGTATCAATCAGTAAGGAAGTGCCTCTTCTGTCCAAATCAGGTTTAAGGCCTGGCGATGTGGTTCCTACTAGAGTGTTTTCCTAACATGCTTGAGGCCCCAGGTTTATGCCCAGCATCACAAAAAAAAAAAAAAAAAAAAAAGAACCAAACAAAAAAAGAGGAGAAGGGTTATCAGTAGAGTTCAAACCAGACCCAGATCTATCACCTTCCTCTGCAGCCTGTGTTCCATGCTTAGGCTTTGTAGGATCATCACATCAATCTGTTGAAAGTTGTAACTTGAATAACACCTTCTGTTTACTAAAATAATGCTTTTCCGATTCATTTTGGATCACCCAAACATTTCAGAGTGTATTTTTAGAGCAGCTAATTGTATTTTATAATTTTTCATTTCAATTTATCAGATTGGTTCTTCTTTTATCTCTACACAAATGACACAGTGAAACAGCTGATATCTAAGTTTGAAGAAACTCCTTAAAGAGAGCACTAACCCCAAGATCACTGAAGTCCCTGAACATTCTGCATTCTCCTGCTCAGACTTGCACTGGGCACCTGCTGTTTAATGTAATTAGTTTCAGAGGGAATGTCAGATCAGTCCTTGGGAGTTTGCTCTGACCCAAAAACCCTCATAAGGATATATCAGTGAACCAAAACAAGAAAAGTTACCACAGTGGGGAAGCTTCCTCTCACTACATTATTTGGGGGTGTATTTTTAAGAGTTCAATTTGCTGTCCGACTCAAGTTATTTCCTAGTTGCTAAAGTGTGCTCGAGACAGATGGCTCTATCAAGTTGCTATTTTCCAGAAATGAAGACAGATTTGACTGTATTTAAAAGAATTACAAAATGTTTGAAAATTTAACCCTCGTTTTTAGCAATTGTTGTGATAATAAGATTTTAAAATCCAAGACAAATTGAGATAGCTGATTTTTCAACCTGGATTTGTTCATATGAATTAAAAATAGTACTGAATGAGACTATTTCCAATTTCCTTTTTTTAAGCTGCAATTCAGATTATAATAAGCTGTAATAAAGGGGTCAAAAAAGGGCTCCTTTTGGTAGCAAAGCAAGTCTGACACCAAGTAAGAGCACAGCTGTTCCGTTCAGTTTATTTTCCCTGAGACATAGATGAGCAATGGCTTATTTTGTTGGTATTTGTAAACCACATCATCAAGTCTCAGAACCCTCTTTGTTTATTTCTTGGTTGAGCCTTGCTTATACAATCAGCAACAGCTTATCTGTGCTCCAGAGTTTAAGGAAAGGGCTGTGGGTCTACCTCTGGCCAGTGTGAACAGGAAACAGCTGACCCTTGAAAGACCAGAAGATAGTGAAAGAAGGACCCTAAGAGCACTTCAGAGAGGGAGTACAAGACCCGAGTACAGCCTTCCACTCCAAGAGGAAGACCCTGTCCTTGGAGCATCCAGACTTGAATTTACTAAGGATGCCAGATCACTTCACATCTCCACATCAGTTTCTCATCCATGAAATGCTTTTGAGATGATCTGCCTCAAATGTGGTTGTGAGGATTGACCAGTATCTCTGATAGCATTTAGCAAGTTACATACATTCTGCAGATATCAGATGTTATTATTTTTGTTAGCAAATCCTTTGCTGAATTTCCTACTTGTCTATAAATTCTTCCTTTAGAATTCTATGAGCTGAGCTTCTGGCTGGTTTTGCTGTAGTGGTACTTGTTACCCTCTAAAACAGGAACATTCCATCAGAAAACTATATAAATGAAGCCAAACTGACCCTTTCAGTATTTCCTGTTGTTGGCCTCAGTTCTGCCTCTGGAAGAACACCCATGTGTTCACAGCCATGTCTGGAATTCAAGGGAGCAGTGTGGAGTGAGACATGTCAGCCCGACCCTCTTGGAGCTGGAGTTGATTGAACATAACCCAAGGGAACCCATAACGAAACAACCGCCAATGCTAGGAAGGAAACACGTAAGGAAGTAGGGAAAAGGTGATCAGAGAGTGAGAGTGAGGGCTAGAGTTCTGTCGGTCAAGGAATGTGACAAGTAATATGCGACCTGTAATGTGACATTGAGGCTAAGACCTAGAATGGAGAGCATTGACCTAGTCAGGTGTGAGAAGGCAGCCAAGGGAACGGCATTTGCAAGGGCCCAGGTGAGGGGAATATAAGGAACTGTGGCTGCAGCTTCTTGAGGGAGAAGAAGAGGAGCTCCAGGCAATGGAGAGGTGAGGGAAGCTTCCAAGCTTTGGCAGCTGGGTGGATGGATGGTGCTAGCACTGCCTGAGAAGATGACGGGAATGGAGTGGTAGTGAGGGCTTTTGGTTTGTTTGTTTGTTCATTTTTGTTTTAGAATAACTAGTACTTGTTTTGGACATTGTGAATGGAAAGGTGTTTAAGACATCCAGGTGGAGATGGAACGCAGGAAGAGATCTAGCCTAGAGATGTGAATTTGCACATTATCAACATTAAGGTTTTAAAATCCATGGCAAGTGGTGCAGTTAGTTAGAGGAGAAAGTGTGGAGAATAAGAGGACACAGACTAAGCCTTAAAAAAATCCTGACATCTTGAGGTCAGGTAGAAAAGGAAGAGGCAACAGGACAATGAGAATGCGATGGGACAACAGCCAGAAGAGTCAACAGGAAAAAAGTATTTCAGGAAGTGGGAAAGTGGTAGCTGTCTGGGGGCTGCTCAGAAGCTGGGTAAAGTGAGGACAGAAGTGGCCTGATTAGTGACATAGAAGAGGTCTGTGACCTTGCTAAGCTAAGGATGGAGAAATGAATGAACTGGGAATAAGAAAAGGAATCAGTATCTGAGAACTTTGCCATGAAGAGCAGAGAAAGGGATTGAGTTAGCTTGTTGTGTGTGTGTGTGTGTGTGTGTGTATGTGTTTTAATTTTCTTTCTTTCTTTTTTTTTTTTTTTTTAGATATAGATGGACACAATACTTTATTTATTTATTTATTTTTATATGGTGCTGAGGATCAAACCCAGTGCCTCACATGTGCCAGGCTAGTGCTCTACCACTGAGCCACAACTCCAGCCCCACTTGTTTGTTTTGATGTGTTGTTTTACATGAGATATTACAGTGTGTTTATTTGCTAACAAGAATGATTCAATAGAGATAATGAGTTTAGATGAATAGACTGCTAGGACAATGTAGGTGGATATATCCAGTTAGATAGTAAATAGGCTGGAGAGGTAGAAATAAATATTTGAGAAAGTCAAGGAGTGGGCTGAGTGCCAGAGTGATGGAAACTGGCTTCTGATAGGAGGAGCCTTTTCTCCACTGTAGCACAAGAAGGAGGAGAAGGTTAGTGGATGTATAGGGTAGGTCAAGTTGGGAAGGGGAAGACGGGAAAGATCAAGTCAGGTGGCTTCTGTGATCTCACTGAAGTGTGAAGAGTCGTTATCAGCCGAGAGGGAAGATAGAGGAAGGAGAAGAGGAGGAGGTATGAAAATGGGTAGAAATTTATTTCTTTTAGAGCAGCAGTGAATTTCAAAGTGTGGTTCCTGGGCCAGTAGCATCGGCATCACCTGGAAACTTGATAACTCCTATGAAATGCTAATTATTGGACCCCATCAAAGACCAGCTAGGTCAGGAACTATCAAGATAGGACCCAGTAAATGGCTCTAAGGACTCTTTAGGTGATTCTGATGCTGGCTAAGGTGTTGCTGGACAATATTTTAAGGATAAGAGCCTGAATAAAGTGAATGTGATCAATGAGACATACTTAGTCCTACCCTCTTGGAGCTGGAGTTGAGTGGACAAAAACCAAGTAAACAAAATGATATATTGCAAGTGTGTTCCTGTTGTGTGATTTTCTCACTGTGTTTGGAAGCTTGGCTTGAGGCAAGGATGAGGGATTGCTGGGATTCAGCCTGAACAGGGGTGTCCTGAGAACAGCAGAGAGTGGTGGCTTTGGAGTGTTTCAGGGGCATCTTCCCATGATGGATCATGAAATCTTAAGCCAGACAAGAAGGGAAGAAAATCAGAGGGGGCTGATGGGAAGAAGAAATAGTGGTCAGTGGGTTGAAGGTCTCACAATGTCAGAAGGGCCACACCAGTGCACAGAAGGGTTTTATATAGCAGAGCTGGGTCCTGCTGAGCCTACTAGCCATAGAGAATAGTGCCTTCAAGAGCTGACTAAATGAGTCCTGTGTAAAAAAAGTCTGACAACAAATGCTTTCTTTGGCCTGTATGCGTGCATTAAGGGGCCAGGAAGTTACAACATAGTTGGATGACACACAAGCTTTTTAAGGAAAAGTTAATAATGATATAAGTAAAACCATACTGGAAAATGTTCCCTTTCTTTAAATCAGCTATTGAAATTATTCAACTTCTATAGTAACTTATTTTTGTGCAACTCATAATAGTAATAATAACATACTATCAGATGTGCCAGGCATTTATTATTTTTGTTTATTTTTAATAATCTATATTTGCTACATTATTATTATGTACCAGGCACTGTAACAAGTTTAAAGTCATGAGTTTTAGCTTATCATGATTACAGCCTATGAGATAGATTTTATTACTGAGCCTATTTACAGATGAGAAAATAGAAGCACAGAGGGCTTAAAAACTGACCAAATATTAAATTTAAACAATTTAAGTAAATAGATGTTCAGAAGTGCATACAATTTACACAATTCCTATAAACCCAAACTACCTACCCTTCACTTCTAAGTAACTATGAAATAATAAATGTCATTTTCCCTTGATTATTGGCTGCTCCAGGTTGATCACACCCAGCTAGGGAAATGTACATAAAGAAGTGTTGACAGGAAATTGCCAGGAGATCCCAAGCTGCCCAGCCTCTCTTTTGGGCACAGTTGGGACAGGCTGGGGATGAGGGTGGCTGAGTCAGATCTGGCCTGGTTGTGTGGACTATTGGGTGCTGATCTCTTGTGGTGTTTGGTGGTCTCCTTGATTATCTCCTGACCCTCTACCCATCCTGGGTGATGTCTGGTCCCTCAACATCCCTACCCTGGGACACTGATGGGCAGGAGACAGAAGGAACCATGAAGGTTATCTGGAGATGTAAAAGGCATATGATGACTTATGACTGCTGCTGCTGCTTTTTTTTTTTTTTTAATAAATGTGTTTTTTCCTCAAACTTATCTAAGATCTTCAAGTTATAAAACTTCTGCTTGAAAATATATAGTCATTTTAACCTACTAGTAAATCCTTGCTGTCTCTCTTTAATTGTTCTTAATAGGAAACTGTTAAAAGATCATAAAATTTGTGATTAAAGACCTATTAACGTAAAATGGCATTTTTTTTTCCACCAGATAATGCTGACTTATACCCTATGGCTCATTCCACAGTGATTTAGATGATCCTTTGTAGAATAAGTTTAATGAAACACGCCATTTCCATAGGGATACTATCTATGATTTGTTTAAAAGACCCAATTTGTGAGGACATTTTTCTAAATAATCAGCTTACATTTTTCTTTGTTTAGTCTCATCTCATTAACTATAAACTTGGTTTCTTTACTGTCTTATAACATGTGTTCTTAGCAGCTGCTGAATTAGGCATACAAGGTTTTTCATGCATTGGTCTTTCCTTGCTTTTTATGGACAATGCAATGTGTATGTAAACCTCATTTCTTGTTTCTTTTACATTTGCTATTCTTTATGTCATAGACTTTTTAAAATAGCAAATTAAAAAATAGTATACCAAGGTTGTTTTTCTTTTTTTCTAAGTATTCTATCTAGTTCTAAGGTGGTACATTAAAAATAAACAGAATTGGTGTCTCCCCCCACTCACTGTGTGCATGCACAGCCATAGGCAAGAGGCCTGTGTTAGTGTTAGAGATAACAACCCAAGGAAAAGGACTTACCTAAGATTGAGGTTTATCAAGTATTGAGAAGTGTAGTGTAAAGTAATCCTGATTTTTTTTAAAGTTCATTTGTTCAAGGTGAGAAGGGATTGGAAATGTTTGATTCTTTTCTCCTTTCCTTCATAACCACAAAAAAGCAGCTAAGGTCAAAGATCGTGTCCATAGTCAAAGTGAGAGGAGGGAGGAAATGGGTAAAGAAATGAGCAAGAAGAATGAGGGCCGGTGGAGTCTGGGGCATTCACTTTAAGGAAGTTGGTTGATGTTTCCCAGCCAGTGACTCCCAACAGACATCTTACTGACCAGATCCACATCACAAGCAACGGGGAGCTGGTTTTTCTTATTTGCTCTTTTTTTGACAACTTGCCACATACCCCAACAAAATTGGTGTTTCATTAATAAGGACAAGGGGGAGACTGGATCACATGTATGCACTATCAGTTGATGCCACACCTCCAGGGGCAGACAGCCGGCAGAGAATCCAGGTGGAGCAGCTTTCCGTGCACTCTGTGCCTACTTCCTGGGGATACCTGGGCCAAGTCAGGAGTTGGCCCAGTTACTGGATTCCAAGTTACTGGAGGATGTATTTGGGTGCTGGGTTTGGGATAAGGGTTGGAGTATTCTCTCCATGCCCTCAGAGAACAGATTCCAGCTTGGACCCACCATGCAGTAATTACCAGCCATGTACATACAGGCCTCTTTTCTCCCGTCTTTGATTGTGCTCTGTCTTCCTTGGTGTTGTTCTTTTGGGCTGCTGATGGCCTTCCTCTGTATTTGTGTGAACAAGATCATTGCATTTTTTTTGTTGTTGCAGTGAAAAGACCAAGCACCTCCTCTCACTTTTCTTTACCATTTCTATGTAGATTTGTTCTTAACTGTAGACCCCTGAGCCACCTCCACAAAGGCCACTTTTCATTCCTTGTATTGTTTCTCTGAAGACTTTCTACGAATCTTGAAATAAGTGTCTGGCCACACTCTCTAGCCATTTCCCACTGTGTTCGCAGTAAGTGCTGCGCACTGTGAGCTTTGCCAAGGGTTGCTAAATTCCTGTAAAACATTAATCGCATACTGCAGCATTTAAGTAGGTGACTCAATGCAGTGTTTATAACTGGATAAATGTAAAATGGTGTTGAAGTTCTTCTTTAAAAAGAAAAAAAAAATGATGTTAGCCCAGTACACTGTGTCTTAACTACAGTGCAATAGGAATGTGTGTACCTAGGAAGGCCTAATCCATTTAAATTATACCACTTGAAACCCAGCTGTGCTGGAGCTGGGTCAAAGTGTGCAGTATATAAAGAAAAAGAATGTTAAATAAATCGAAGGAATAAACTGGGTACTTGGAGGAACAAGTAGGGGACTTGAGAGAGCAGATTGTTTTCAAGCACTTTAAAAACATCAATTCATCAACACCCATGGCTATGCTAATTGTAAATCTTTCATTAAAATCTGGTCTCCTGAGGCTACCTTGAGGCAACATCTTACAAGCCTACCTGTGATTACCATTTCTTCTTTAAAATAATAAGAGCACTTCCATAAGCATATTCTACAATTTGTATTTAAATTAGTACCTTACTACATTATTTAATTACTGAATCAGCTTTGGTTTGCTTGGTAACATAGTATTTTATTCAAATGTGTAAGTTAGTCCCCTGATCTTAGTTTTGACTTTCAGGTAAGTAGCTAGTTTATAATTGCTTTTAGAATTCGTTTTTCTGATGTATCAATAAAATGTCTCATAAATTCTGATGTTATCTATAATGTATAGTCGAGGCACATTTTTATTAGACACAGGCAATTTAAATGGATCAAATGTGTATAATGTATGACTTTATTTTACTTTGTGCAGTGCTAGAGATTGAACCCAGTGCCCTGAGCATGGTAGGCAAGTGCTCTACCCCTGTACTACCTCCCAGTCTGAATATATGAATTTGAAGTCATTTGATCCGATCATTTGTGGAAAAAGAATTGAGCTGGTCAGAAGTTGTCAAATAAGTTTTGAAATGTTATGAGTTCAGATCCTTTTGTATTTCTTTTGCTTTGTTTTCAATTTTATAAATTTTTATATGAGGGGTGAGTATAATTTTATTGCCTTTTTTCTTCTGAAAGCCTTTATATACTTGTAAGAATTAGTTGAGCTGTGAAGATAAATTTAAAATAAAGGAAAATCAAGAATGTATTTAAAGGAGCCGATTTCTTTTTATATTTTTTTCCTTCTCCCTACTCTCTTCCCTTCCCCTGGTTCCTCTCCTTTACTGATCTCCCTTTGATTTTTATGACACTCTACCACTACCACCTTTCTTTTCCTTTTTCCTCCCTAACTTATACATATGAGAGAAAACATAACCTTTGGCTTCTGAGTACCGTTTTACTTTGCTTAACATAATGTTATCAAGATCCATGTATTCCTCTGCAAATGACATAATTTCATTCTTTATGGCTGTATAAAAGTACATTGTATGTGTATCCACATTTTTCTAATCTATTCATCCACTAGCAGACATTAAGGCTGGTTCCACAGTTTGGCTATTGTGACTTGTGCTGCTATAAACATGGGTGTAAAGGAGCCAATTTCAATAGCTTTCTTAAGTTTATCTATGGTATAAATTAAGTTTATAAATATTAATAGAAAAATACATATCGGAAAAGGTAAAAAATTTCAAGAAAATTCAGTAAGAAGCTAAACTATGTAACATGGAACATTTGTATATGCAGTAAGTGCTGATAAATATTTGTGAAATGAATAAATCTGTGAATCACTATATCTATTTGAAAGTAGTTTGGAACTAGAGAGACCTGGATTTAAATTGTGACTGTCCCTTATGTTTTGAGAAACTACATAGATTCAGCCTTTTTGAGCCCCAACTTCTCATATGTAGAATTTGGGTAATAACAATGTCTTATCACATTATGAGAATTAAATATGATAAAGAGTCTGGCAGAGAATAGACACTAAGTAAATATTATTATTATAAACCACATGAAAATGGCCATATTTGTTAGGTTAAAATTTTTGAAAGTTAATATGATTCAACCCAGCATTAATCATCATATGACATAAACTGATTCTTTTACAAAAAAAAAAAAAAAAAAAAAAAAAAAAATCCCTCCAAGTTAACTTAATCCAACCAGAGGTTTGAGGAAAATTTCCTAAGGGAGATATGACTTGACCTAAGACTTAAAAGATGAGGTAGTACTGGCCAGTTGAAAAAAGGTGGAAGGACTTTTCCAATAGTAGAGCTGCACCCCCACCTAGCTTGCTGCCTTGGGGTGAGCTAGCATAAGAGACTGTTTCAGGTGGTGCTGGTTGGCTAGATTTGGTTCATTGGCTGTTATAAACTCTTTACAATGCTATATTGAGAAGCACAGTCTACTGACCCAGCACTATAAATCTTTTTCAATAAAATAATGTTTGAACATAGCACTCTAATTTATGTAAGTTTAATTAAAGATTTTAGACATATACTATTATAAATCTACATGTTAAAATTAGAAAAGAACAATTTATTTATTTTGTAATTAACACAAGTAGAAATAAAAGTTCTGATACTTTTCTCCTCAATAACAATTAAAGGTAAGAATTAACTCTCCATATGTCCATAACCCACTTTTGAGAATTTTTCATATTGACCTCTGAAAAATTCACTGAGCATGGGCAAAAGTTTTCCTAATGCTTCTTAACAATGTTTCTTGAGAGGTTAAAGCTTATATTTTCAGTACCTGCAGAAGCCCCAGCTTAGAAAATGAATGTAATCATTGCTTAAAACTGATTGTATCCGTAGGATTACTAAGAACAGAAACAAAACCCTTTAGAGAGGATATACCTTGAACTTGCAGTAGATTCTTGAGTTCATGTACCAAAACTACAAAACACAGAAGAAAATCAGCAACTATGAATAAGTGTCAAGACATACACATACACCAGCAAGATTAGATCCCAAGAACTTGAAGTAAAACAATAATTTGATGGATATCAAAATATGTTTAATGTAATAGAAGACCTAAGAAAAGACCAAGAAGCTAAGAAAAACAGAGCAGATGGATTTGAAAATGAACCAATATAATTATTAAAATTAACTCAGTGGATTGATCAAGAACATTTTAGAGATACTCCCCCCCCAAAAAAAGGATTGAATGCAAGACTGTTATATCTGAGGAACTCAGGTCATGTCATGTACACCTAGTTATCCCACCTACCATCCATCCGTGTAAGATCATTTGAAGGCCTCCAAATCGACTGAGCAGAAAAAAGCAAATTCCTTCCCCTGACCTAGAAACCCCATCCAACATCTCTAGCTCCAGTTCTCCCATTTTATTCCTCAACTTCATTATTTTCTTGTAGCTTCCTTTCAGTTTTTCTAATGTCATGTTTCTATCTTCACAGACCTTTGAACAAGCTATGTTTTGTGTTTGAAATATTCCATTCCCTTTACCCTCTTGGAGGCATTCAACTCTCAGCTCAAATGTCACTTCCTGGGGAAGCTTTCCTTTACTCCACTGATTAATACAGGTACTTTGTAACTAATGATCAAGGAACTTGATCAAGGAACTTTTATTCAATACTAAGTTTGCAATTTCACATTCATTTATTATGATTATTTGGATACCATTCACTTACCCCTTGTCAGATAGGGGGTAAGCCTCAGGAGAGCAAGACCACTTTTGTTTGGCTAAATATTGTATCCTCAACATCATGCTTGTACCTTGTAGAGGATAACATTTTTATATGAAAAGATAATTCAGAAATACACAGCATAAGCTTTGATCTTAAAATAGCTCAAAAAAGATAGTGGATTTTCCAGTTTCTACTATTCTGTAGTTAGTTTTTCTTTTTAGCCACATTATCAAAAATGATATTACATTTTTTTCAAATCTTCTTAAGCCATATCACATTATTTCTTTGCACAGATTCATTACTCCTTAAATTGGCCCTTCTTAGCATTCAGTTTTTAGTGCAGGTCCACAGATTTATTGCACCATCATCTGTAAAGCCCTGTGAAACCCTAGCAGATATCTGTTCAAATTCCATGACTGGTACAGTTTTTACCAAGACAGGGTAGACATATCTTGGGAATAGTGTCACATGCAAAAAAAAAAGGGGGGGGGGGTGCAGGGTGCAGTGGCAGTGGGCTCTTCAGAAGTACCACCTGATTTGTATTTTTCAGATGGTCATTATTCATCTTATGTCTGTTTACTGGATGACTTTTTAAAAAGTGTTCTTTGCTAACCTTACTATGGTTCATTTTGTGAAATGGTGAGCAAATGCTAGGACGTATGTCCATTTTTAAAGACTGAGACTGCAAAGCCTCTGTGAGCTAGTTGGTTTGAGTCCCAGAGGACAGTGACACTGGAGCCCACTTACTGCAGTGAGGAGGTATTGATTTTTCTCTCTCCTTGTTCTTAGCAGCACCTCTGAAGTAGGTATGGTTTGAAGCATCTTTCATGGTGAAGAAGGGAAATACTGTCTTGGTGAACTTTGTCACCCCCCAAATCAGACATTTCAAACCAAACTAGATGGAATGGGAAAGGGGTTTTAAAGGACTCTGGTAAACCTTCTGACTTGGTTCAGTACCCTGGCTTTTGTGACAGGGAGGTTCCCTACCGTTTATAGCGACATTGATAGACAATGGGGAAAGGGGTGTGTGTGTGTGTGTGTGTGTGTGTGTGTGTGTTTCACATTTTGAAAAGAGAATAAAAGGATCAAACTGGTGAAAACAACACAGCTTTGTGCAGTGATCGTGTAAGGTTAGCAAAGTGGTCTTGTCCAAGTTTTCAACAAGATGTTCCTTTCCTGTTATAATTGGCTGCTGGGTAGGTTTGGACCTAACTAGAATGCCAGCGTTCGATTTCACCGTGTCCTCGGTGGAGATGTGTCACCGTTTATGCTCGCCTTAGTGACAATTTTCTAAAATGGAAGCTCGTGGGAAATCATTACAGTGTTTATATGTCTCCCTCGTTGGATGGCGTTATCCTGTGATATTTTACCAGTGTTTTCTGCTGTATGATGGCATCTTGTGAAGGTTAAGGCAGAACAAGTCCCTCTGTAATTTTGTGACTACATTTTATGCACTGAAGAAGAAAAGATAACTGACAATTAAGTATTTGGGATGTCACAGAAAGAACATGTGCAACTAATCAATGGTATCCTTTGGGAACATGATTTTATAAAGCTGATAAGGTAGAAAAATCAGGATTTTGTGATTTGGGTTACATGATGATAATTGTACCTTTTCAATAAAAAAGACATTTCTCTTGGAGTAAACACTGAGCTTGCAGGGGCTTTGGAAGCAATGATGTTGTTTTTCTGCCCCATGCAGGCAACTTTTTTGTTAATCCTTTTGTAGATTATGAGGTTTTTTCTTATTATTTACTTTTTCAAGTGATATTTCTGAAGGATCATCTGGTCTGTTTTAAGGGAAATGGCTTATTCGTACGAAAGTGAATAACCCTGTATAAAGAGAATATATATATATATATATATATTGTTTTGCTTCTTAGAAACTATACTCAATTACCCAGTTTTAGTATTTATCAGTTGGATATAGTACTGTCAAAGTCTGCCACATAAGATATCATATATTTATTACATTTCTTTGATTTAACCTCATTTTTTATGCCTTCTTAATTATCTGATTTTTAGTCTAAATATATTCCTGTAAATTGTTTGGAAATTTCTTTCTGTTAATCCCATAGCATCTCCCATCTGCATGTGTATTAAGGGCCCATAGTATTTAGATGTTCTTTGAAACCTCCTCTCCCCGTTCATGTGTCACTTTTGCTAGTTGTATTGCACAGGCTTAGAGGTAGACTTCTTCCCTGTTGGTTGGGACATGCTTGCTTGCTCCAACTGCTTTGAACATGCTGAAGAACCAGGGGCCACCTCCTTAACAGAATGGTTAGCCAACTTAAAGATCATTTTCTTCTTGGCCCTCCATGCCTCATTCCACTAGTCCAGTAGTACCCAATATTGGGTGACCTCACTGAGTCTGAGTTTCTTCCTAAATATACTCTTATTTCTCCCTGTTTGGGGACTTGATCATATTGCACTAAAGTGGAGGAGAAGATGATTCAGCTCATTTGACACCTTGTGGAAGCAGCACTTCTTGGTGATCTACCATTTGAGACCCACAGCACTTGCCCACATACAGTCACTCCGTCCTGCCTCTGAGTAATTAATTCTGCCTCTTGTAGTATTTTACTCAGTGCTTACAGTACGATTTATTTCCAGCTTTTTCTCCAACTTCTCATGTTCACTTTTATTTCTGATGTCTTACTGCGTGATTTCGTTGCTGGGCCACGAGTACCGAGACTCAAGCAGCACAGTCATTAGGTAATGGGTTAGACAGCCCTGGACCCAGGACCCTTCACTGCCCCACAAAACAAAATGCCCCTCTCGTGATGGACCCAGGACCCTTCACTGCCCCACAAAACAAAATGCCCCTCTCGTGACAGGTGTGGTAGACTAGTGTACCCTGGCCCAGCAGCAAGAGAGTTTAACATCATTTTCCATAATAGTTTTTCAAGTTTGGGAACCCTTCCTACTGATGATTCTTTCATTTCTTAGTTGTATGTAGAAGACTCAAAAGCCACAAATATAAACTACTTTCTAGAACTGGTAAAGTAGTAGATTTTGATCTATCAGAAAGAATCCTTTGCCATGATAGTCTCACTACGAGACAAATATTTTCAAATGCATCCCAGGGTTGGAAACCTTAATGAGTTCTAATAGCCAGGCAGCCACACTCCAGCAGGGTTCTAATTGACAGAGTAGAAAACGGCAGCAGGAAGGCCAGTGTGTCTTTGGGGAGCTGGCATGCAGCACAGGACCGGCTGGGTGTCAGGCGCCCAGCCAAATAAGTGCACCCAGCAGTGTGGTGTCACAGTTGAGCTAGAAGTTGGCAGTCGATGGGCTGCCAGTGGTCCGAGAGCCTCCTCCTCTGAAAGCACCATTATAAATGTCTGTGTATTTTTTAAAAAATTATAGTAGATGGATACAATACCTTTATTTTATTTTTATGTGGTGCTGAGGATCGAACCCAGTGCCTCACACGTGCTAGGCAAACACTCCACCAGTTGAGCTATAGCCACAGCCCTGTCTATTTTTTTTTAAAATCAAGCAAACTGCTCAACTTTTATCCAGTTTTCAAAAATTTCCATGAATCATAGAAGGCTAAGAATCCCTTTTTACTAGATGGACAATAACCTGAACTTCCAAAATGGATAAAATATGTGGTTGGGCATTGATTCAACAAAACTGCTCAAAGGAAAGAGAATTAACACCTCTTGAATGCTAATTGTATACCAGAGACTCTTGGAGACCTTTCCCTTTAAGGTAACAGAGGAAGAATTTGAACCCAAGTCTTGCTCTAAAGCCCACATGCTTCATATACTGCACTACTCTGTAAAGAATGAAAACGACTAACCATTGAAGATTAGTCAAAAATAAAAAGATAAGCCATCTTAAACAATGGGGAAATGTGATTTGTTGTCCAAAAATGTGACTTCAAAAAAAAAAATTAAGAGCTTATTCATGGAATAGAGATAGGTGATCCAAACCAGATGAGGGTCTCAAGTTCATGGGATGATCCAGGTTGCAGCCTTGAGAAGGGGCAACTCCTCCCCAGCAAAAGCGTCTCAAGCAATGAAGACAATGTCAATGGAACAGTTTTGAGGCCCCACTTCACTGTTCAGTCTCTCCTGAGTGAGATCATGTGTTTATGAACAGAAAGATTTGGTTGAACTAATTTAATTCCTCTTTTGCATCTCTGTACTAATTAATGACAGTTGTTTCACTTGTACATTTTTTATTAAATTAGGTAAATTCTGCTATATTACCCTTCATCTCTGTTTGGACTTAAGTATTAATTCTTTTCATACAAGCTCTCTTAACAGAGTTAAGAAAATATTCCTGCCCACATAACTGATTGCTTAACTAGCCCCCTCCCCCTTCCAGGACTTCCTTCTTTTTGACTGTAAATCCTAAGAACATTTTGGTCATTGTTTTCTGGGAAATATTAATTGGCAATATTCAGGGAACAAAAATAAATACAAGTTTCTGGAGTTTTCTGTATCCTTTTTTTGCCAGTGTATGTTACCTAAAACAATGTGATCATCTATTTGGAGAACTCTGGGGAGGCTGAGCAGGATTAATTCCTGTCCCTGTGTTGCAGTGTAAACAGCTTTTTGCCTGTCTTTTGTCATTAATGATCATGCTGTAGATGTAGCCAGTGCATTGTAAGCCAATCTGTCAAGGCAAATAAACAATTCACCTTGTTAAAATTCCCTAAATCTTGCATTAATAAAACCAAAGTAACCCCCTGAACACTCAAGAGATGTCTTCCTCCATACTGCGGTGATGGATGACATGTCTAAAGATCCTGGAAATTAAGTAGTTCAGGTCATTAAAAGTGTCCCACACTTGTTATTGATTTAATTTATTTTAAAAAGGTGGGGGTGGAGATAAGAATGTGATACCCCCGTTTTTTTTTAATCTGAAAGCTACCACTTGTATAGATAATTAAAGCTATTGCCCCAGTGAACAGCTCTGTATTTGTTACAACATTAAGCTTTATTATTTAAATAGGTATTATGTGTCCTCTGAAACAGACAGATCACTAACAACTTGATAACCATTGCAACTCGTATCCTGGCAAAAATTCCTTAGAGTTTCATATGTGCGATAATTCCCCAAGCTTCTGAGTACCAGGCACTGAAATAATGACCTCTGGGCATCCCCAAAATCCCCTTGGGTAGGTAAAAATTTAGATGAAGGTCAAATGATTTGGAGGAAATTAATTGCAAGAGCAATGGGATCATGCTTCTGGACAGAGGTTTATTTATTTTTTATTTCTTAACTTTCCATTTTCTGTATTTTTATAATCAGGGAAACAATATTATAAATAAATATGCGATATATACACAGATATTTATATATATATGGCTACATGGGAAAACATTTAAGTATTTTGATTCTATTATTAAACTCAAGTTTGAAATTGTGTGTGTGTGTGTGTGCGCACGCGCGCGTATACTTGTTCATCACTAGGTTTCTCCACCAGCCCACACTCCTTTGAAACCATAGAAGTCACTTGTGTCCCAGTCTCTTATGCAAGAGATGCCCAGTAAATATTTCATAAATAAAGTAGAATTTCCACTTTTCTTCTCTTTTATTCTTTAAGCTTCCATGGCTACCACAGACTGTGTGAGAAATAGTGACAGCGCCTACCCTTTGACAGTGCTGGCTCTCCAGATGAGCCAGCCCTCTCTAGAACTGAACAGCAAGAGGGTTGGGCACTAGTAGCTCAGTCTAGCAGGACTAGCAACTGATATAGTCCCTCACTTCATCTACATGTCCTGAACTGGGCAACAATTCCAAAGCCTTATGAGAAATGGGACAACTTAATATGTAAATTATGAATAAAAATCAAGATATTATGAAGAATTGTATATTTGAAAGATACACAGAATTTGACCTGACTTTTTTCTTTTGCTGTGTATCTTATTCATTATCTTACCTGGTTGTTCCTGATTAGCTGTGTGGATGATATTTCAACATCAATTTTCACTGGTCTTTAAACAACATGTGTTTATTGGGAAAAAATTTCCCCATGATAAGTTATAAAAAAGGACTCTTACCAATAGTTATTTTAATTTCAGAAGTTATTATATTTTCTGTTTCCTTCCATAATTTTTTAGGGAAAAATGGAGGGGAGATCACAATTTTGAAATATTTTTTTAAAAAACCATAAATATGGTTTTTTAAACCATAAATATGGTCATTTTTAAACCATAAATATATTTTTTTAAAAAAACCATAAATATGGTCAGTTCACACACTCTTGAAATATTTTTTTTAAAAAACCATAAATATGAAAATGCACTGTGTAGTTGTCCATCAGAGTTCTCCTTTAAATTGCATAATTCAAACCTCTGAATACTGACATGCTTATGCCATTATGCCAGCTATTTAACAGAGCTCTTTAAATGATAGAACTCTATAGATTTTTTTTTCAATGTATACACTGATTTACACTTAGCAGGTAAAGTTGTTACTGACCCTTTAAGTGGAGCTCTCCACATAGAAATAAATGTCAGTTGATCCTAGTGCAGAACAGGTGATAGCTGAGGGTTTTGACTAAATCTTCCAGTTAGAAAAACTATTTTCAGTATTCCTAAATAGTAGTGGTCTCTTGTGGGGAGATTATACACACACACACACACACACACACACACACACACACACATATACATACATACACACAAACACACACACATCAGACCATTTATCACTCAGTAGGGAATTATTTAATGACATATCTTGGTGGGATTATTGATGTGCTTAGGGTTTGAAATATTCACTCCAGATTAGAATCTCCATGAAGCCAGGGACTATATGTAGCAGCTTTCCCACTGCCTTGTCCCTTGATTGACATCTGAAGCATAGGAGGGGCTCTGTGAATGCCAGCTGAATGAATAAATTACAGCATTTGTCAGCACTGCATAGCACATGTGTCAGCCTGAATTCTTGGTGGGCAAAATGGGGACCACTCTTCCTATTGATTGTGAGAATGTTGCTGGTAAGGACTTTGATGGACGGTTATGACTTTTTGATATAGTTCCTTTGATTGATTGCCTAGCAAACTTCACTTCAGTTTCTAATTCTGTTTTCTGCTTCCACAGGCTGTCATTTTAGAAAATGAAGAACTTCCCAAACTCTTTCTTGATTTCTTAAATGTGAGACACTTGCCCTCTCTACCAAAGGCAGAAAGCTGTGGGTAAGAACTGTTGTGTACATACCAGATGTATATTTTAAGTTACTTTTCAGTAATTCCTTGGCCTAACAAATATCCCAGAGTGGTGCCCAAGGAGAAGATTGGCTTTACCCAATCTTTTGGTTGGGACAGCACTTGCTCGCCCCCTGCTTGTAGTCAGAGGAATTCCCTCCAAGTCCCCATCTTGCTGCCAAATGGCCAAGGCTTACGAACTCATGTTTAGATGTAAGGAATTGACCTTTTAAATTATGCTGTTGCATAGAGGGATGGTACATGATGGGAATTATGAATCTAGATGGTCCATTTAGGGACAGTTTATTAACTTGTGGATACTTGAACCAAGCCCATATCCACCTGGTGTGCATCTTCATATCATTTTAAAGCTCTAAAGACATTAGAGTGATTTGTAATTTTACAGTTGTGCAAACACAAATGCAGGAATTAAGTGCCTTTCCCAAGATCTCGCTCTGTACTGGTAGAGCCCAGGCCCTTTTTCTCTACTGTTCTTTCTTCACTGCTCCCTCTCCCTTGGGAACTTCTAATGGCTGGGTTGCAGACCCTAGTCTGTGTCCCCGAAGGAACGAGAGGCTTGATATCACCAGCAGTTTAGAAAGGCTGCAGAATTAATTTTGAAACAAGCCACTTGCCCTGCTGTGGACACATGAATGGGGCCGAGATAACCCCAGAAGGCCGTCAGAACAAATACATTTACAGAGAAATGAGTCGGCAGGGAAAGGGTTTTGCCCATTTTTCACTGCCTCCAGGCCCACCTGAAAGGAGCCACACCAATTGCATGATGATCAAGCTCCCACACCCCAAGTGTTGTTAAGCCCCAGCCGTCTGCTGGTGGGAGCTGCACACACCTGTCATAGCTCCTCACCAGAACTGCTTCCTCAGGGCCCCTTGCCACTTGCCCCAGCACCAGAATTATATACCACACGTATCAAATAACCTGTTGTTGGTGTGTTCAGTTCCAATTTGTGTGTCTGTGTTTACTGGAAGTTAAGTACATATATGTGTGACATTACCAATGACAGTCAATGAAATCTCATCATTACATAAGCCCCAAAGTAGTAATAAAATCTTGGGATTTCATAAGTGATCTTCAGGAAAATGGAAATACAAGAATCCCCTGATCTTAGGATTCTTTTTTTTTTTATACTTATATTTTAATTATAGGTGGACACAATATCTTTATTTTATATTTATGTGATGCTGAGGATCAAACCCAGTGCCTCATGCATACTAGGCAAGTGCTCTTCCACTGAGCCACACCCCAACCCCTAATCTTAAGATTCTTTAGGATGAGTCATCAGCCATGCTGTGTCTCAGTATGAACTCCAAACTCACAACTTTTTTACGTCTCCCAATTTAGTGCTCTAAGAATACTGGCCATTTTTGCCTATGTTGGTATAAACACTGACCCAGCTTATTTGGTCTTTTTCTTTTTCTTTTCGAAAAAAAATTTAGATCTTTTGATGAGACAGAATCTGAAGAGTCAAGGTAAGAACTCATACTAGTCAATCAAGAGTTATTCAGGGGAAGAAAAAGACTGTGGTCTTGTTAAATGTATAATTATACAGGGTATAAGTGTTTAAAGTTGTGTTTTTCTTGAAAGCCTTTGTTAGTTTTAAGATTATAAATATTTGATAGGGAATTACAGGAGTGACCAGTTATAATAAGAGTGAATGATTACGAGACTGACATTGTTTCGTACAAGTAATAAGAATACTGTTTTATCTATGACCATATTACAGATTTTTAAGAAAATAATTTTCAGCAATGATGCATTGTGTAGATTATGTATCTGCTTCTGATTCCACAAAGAAATGTTTAGCAGATGAGCACGGTGCCAGTTCATTCCTTGCGTTTGCTATTATTCACCCACATCGCAAGATACATAAACCCTGAGCTATCCCCACACAGCAGTTTGATCCCCTCAAAGCTAGTTTGTAGTGTTTTCTGTTTACCGTCGTCCCCTGATGCTGACATGCCTGTTCTTGACCTTTCCAGCAAACTGTCCCACCAGCCGGTGCTGCTGTTCCTCAGGGATCCATACGTCTTGCCTGCAGCCAGCGGTAATCAAACCTGTCATCTGCTAACAGCTCTTTACTGATCTGACCCTGCACCACATAAACCACGTTTTTAATACAGGTCTAACAGAGTGACATTGGTCCAGGGCTTAATAATCTGCCAATAAACCAGTGCTCTTGGTGTAAGAGACATTTAGAATTTTAATTGGGGCTGGCCTTTTAGGAGGAAATGTAATTTTTCTTTCTTTCTTACAAGGCTATTTTGAATTAGAACAAGAAGGGGTAAGGAGGAAAGATATTTATTGTCTCTAATTTTTTTGGGGGGGATGGTAATATTTGGGCATCTGCTTGTTTTTATCCAGATGCAATGGGTGGTTCAAATTTAATACTGTCACCCCTTTTAAAACTGTTTTCCAAAAGAGCTGCGTGTGTGCATGCATGCATGCATGCGTGTGTGCGTGTGTGTGTGTGTATTGCAAGGGTAGCTCTATTCCCATTTAGATTGAAGCATCTTTGGTGGTTGAATATATATTTTATAGTTATCATGTTGAATGAAATTAATTGATTTAAGTATAACAGTAATCAACCTTTTAGCCTGAGTCCTTTCTCTATACTACAAAATTAAAATTCCCCGGAGTCCCTCTCAAAGCGTTCTCTTACACAGGTCCCTATGAGTACCTTCTGAGACATTAACTCGTTTTTTTCTTAGTAACCTTACAAAATAGGCAGGGCAGGTAGTATCATTGGCCCAACCAGAAAACCAGAACTCAGGAAAGTCCCGACTTGCCCAGTCTCAGGGGGTTGATGGACGTATTCCTTGTTGTCTGAGTTTGTCTTCTGCACTTTTTGCATAAAGTGAATTTTCAGCCATTGTTTCTGACAGTCACAAGATAGCACACCAACTAGATAGCACTAGATAAATGATCTATTGAAAGCAGCCCTTGTTTCTGACAAGAAAACCTTATCACCAGCAAGAGAAAGGGGACTGCTGTCTGTAGCAAGGGACCCCATCCTCAGATCACCCGTTTGGCTGTCAGCCGAAGGAAAGGTGGCCAGAACATAGCCCTGCTCTGTTGAGGGACCCCTCAGCACCTTGATCAGATCTGCCTTTGATGTAAAGACTAGTCTCACAATGGTTTTTTGTTGTTGTTTACAAAATATTTTCAGTGAGGAATAATTGCTTCTCTTAAGTTCTTCATGTTTAACAAGTATGCATGTTATATTAGTAGATGTTATGTTAAATGTTATAATTAGCAAATATTCTTTTTTTATATTTTTAGTTGTAGATGGACACAATACCTTTATTTTATTTATTTATTTTTATGTGTTGTTGAGGATCCAGTGCCTCACACATGCTAGGCAAGCACCCTGCCACTGAGCTCCAGCAAATATTCTTACTGCAACCTAGTCTAGATTAAAGAGGGAGTGTTTTGTAAAATATTATTTTCTTAAAAATAACCACATAAGTATTTTTTGTAGATATTGTTCTTGTTCATGTATTGCACGAATCTGACCTAAATTCCTGCATAAATATAGAGAGTGGAGTGATCACTGAGGAAAAGAATAGCCAGGATATAATGGAAGAGGGAAGCTACTTGATGACCCTTTCATTATTAAACAGCACCTACTATATGCTGTACACCTGACTAGACAACCAAGAACAGGAAGAACCTTCTGGAAGAGTAAATGGAAATAATAGGTTTAGTGGTTAGATGGAACCAGGTATAGGAGGGCCAGTCATCACACCTATTTTCTTAGATTTTGTCCAACCTAGTTTCATAAATTAGATTCCTGTTACCTTAGAAGGTGTCATACTAATGACATGTTCTTGCAAATCTTTACTTGAAGAGAAACTTTACTTTGCATCACATTCTTATATTATGATGCCTCTTAGCAAGATGTTGAGTTTATTCCAGAGCATGCTGAATATGAAAATATCTTTGGAGATAACTGACCCTCAAAAAGCCAGAGGAGTGTCTGTTTTTAAAGTTCAGATATTTGAACGTTATCTTCTCATAACATGCTAATAGCTTTCAACATCAGAAGTCAAAAAAGTGCCCTGTATAATGGATTGAAAACCATAAGCCTTTTGGTCTTCATTTTGATTTTTCTAGGAAATTCAAAACAACTCTTTCCAAGGTCCCCTGTGACTTGAGTGTGGCCAGACTCTCTGGACAATTTTCATTCTTCATCTTGCTTGGCTTTTCATCAGCTTTAGATGTTTCATGTTCTTTCCATCAAACACTGTCTCCCCACGGCTTTCTGCTTTTCTTCAGACCTCTGGCAGCTCGATGGAGGCTATACTGGGCTTCTCTTCTTACTGTGCTTTCTTTTGAATAATCTTCTCCTTGCTCATGGCTTTGTTTACCCCATGTGTGCAACTGAGGCATGGTACTGTATTTGCATCCAACACAAACTCTGGCTATGCTTTGCAAGGCCCCTGTAGTCTGCCCTAGTCTATGGGTCTCCTGAGACCTTGTCCAACACTCTGTCCCCTCCATCCTAGAAATGTTTCTGGGAATCACATGTGCTAACCTTTCCTCCCCAGGTACCTGATGCCTCTTCCTCCTTCAGCCTTTGGGTCTGCACACATGCCTCATCTCCCAGGCCTCCTGATGAACATCACAGCTTCAGGGGCCTTTGGCAGCAATCTCACTAGAGCTGCCTGCTGGAGTCCCTCCTCCACTCATTCATATTTTTTTTTAAGTTCACAATAAATGTTTATTAAGTAAATGAAAACCAACAAAAATAACAACAAACCTTACCCCAAATTATATTTCTTCTCATTGTCTCTCAGTGGGAAACAAGGATTAGGACAGTTTTCAGAGTAATTTAAGCAATAATGGATATTGTATTAATACTGATGGATAAAACAAAGTACATAGACCTGTGTGTGGCACACAATAAGTACCAGCTAGTACCACATGCTTATGTACTTTCAAATTACTGGACATAAAAGTAAATAACAGTCCTGCCCATGCCATGGATCATATATGCCATTGGGGTGGCAAACAAATCACCAGACATTTTATCATGTGTATAGTGAAGCCAAAGCCCAGAGTTTAAGTAGAGTAGAACAAATGAAAAACAAAGAGGGCCATGGGGAAGTCCCAACTATCATATCATGGATCACGAGTTGGTAGACTCAACCTTGTTATAAAATCCCTCCATCCCATTCACTTTGGGGTATTTTTGGAGGGGGTATCAGGGACTGAACTCAGGGGCACTCAACCCCTGAGCCAATCCCCAGCCCTATTTTGTGTTTTATTTAGCAACAGGGTCTCACTGAGTTGCTTAGCACCTTGCTTTTGCTGAGGCTGGCTTTGAACTTCGATCCTCCTGCCTCAGCCTCCCCAACCACTGGGTTTACACGCGTGTGCCTCTGCTGTTCACTTTTTATCAGAGCATCCCCTTTACATCCTTGAGTAATGGTCACACACCGCCTGTCCTGCCTCTCCCACCACCACCATCCACATTCACCTTCTAAGTCCCCAGTGTCTAGTGTCTTGTACATTCTCAGCTGTGGGTGGACAGTAAGTGTAAGTAAGGCCTTAGCCTTTGCTGTTCCCTCTACTGGGGATGCTGGCTCCTAAACACCCCGATGGCTGGCTCCTGCCACTTCATCCAGGTCTGTCCTCAGAGGGCCCCTTCACATGAAGCCCTCCCCTCTCTCCATCCCCAGCCTCGTTAGCTGCCCTGCTAGGCTCTCTTTTTGTCCTTGAGCTACTGCCTGGCATATTAATGGTGCTATAGACTACTCATAGTATTTAGTGTTGTTTTCTTTGTCTTTTTGCTGAACTTAGTTGAATCTATTTAAGCTAAATATATGTATGATGTATCTTCATGTATCTTCAAGTAAACTTTTAGATTTGGAATGGCAGAGGATAAAGGCACATGTGCCATTTACATGTATATGTCCCATTTGGGCATTTTATTGAAAATCAATCAGTAGCTCTGTTTTGCTATTAGTATTTCTAATATTTTTATATGAGATACATTTTAAGATGTATTTTGTTTATTTGTTCATTTGCTTGCCTCTGCATCTAGCATGTAAGTTACATTGCATGGGCAGGGACAGTTCTTCACTTACGATCATCAGTTTCACTCCCACTCTGGTCCCCCTCCACCGTCTGGTTACACAATCCAGAAACTCAGAGTCATCCCTCACTGCTCACATCTGATCCATCACCAGGTCATTTCCTTCATTCTCTAGAATCCAGCCTCTTTTCTGTATCATACACCATGATCCTCCAGAAACGGAGCTGATTTCCTTGTGTCTGCTTTGAACTAGCTTCAGTTCATTCTCTGAGTGGCAGCCAAAGTCATTTTTTCAAAACACAATTTGATCCTGTCTCACTCTGTTTAAAATCCTTCAATAGCTTCTCATTATATTTCAGATAAAGGCAGAATTGCTGTCGATTCTTCCCAGGCATGACTTGGCACCCTCTGCCATCTGGCCTCCTCATGCCCGCTCCCCTTCCTGCCTGTCTTCCCTTTAGATCTCTGAACCTTCAGGCCCCCTCTTGCTGCAGACTTTCCCATCAACTTGCTCTGCCTCAAATTCCCCTGCTCGTCCTTGCCGAGAGCCTTCCCTCCCTGATGAAGCCCAGTCTCCTTGTACATGGCTCTAGGTAGTAGGCACCCTATAGAGCATTAGTCAGTAAACATTAACTGTGGATTAATAAGTAGACATCATTTCTTTGTCTCAGACCACTTTCTTACAGTTAAGTGCAGGGTTATAGGATAGTTTCTGGATATAATTATGTACAGATTGAAATTTAGAACTTAAGCATCTAAAGCATAAGACAGATTGATTTCCTCTCAAGCAACCCATTTGTGTTTCACCTGCAATGATAACTGGAATTTGGTACACCATACAGTGTGCCTCTGAGTCTCCTTTATATATCATACAGAAAAAGAAGTGGCTGATTTTTCAAGTTTGACAGGATGGCTATTGTCAGATATTTGCCTTCTTAGGCTGGTAAGAAAGGTCCCCATCTTGCTGCTCTCTAGAAACTTGTGTAATAGAACAAGCATACTCAAAACAACTTGGACTAAAACACTGCTGTAAACCACAATGGAAAAACTGCAGCGAAGTATTCCCAGTAGAAATCTTGGAATTCCTTCAAGTATATTGAGATTTTGTTAGAAATTGAATTGCCAGAGTAATCCATCTTCCTAGTGAGAAAACATTCAGATAAAGAGCTGGGGCCTAGCAGCATTAACCATTAGAACATCCCTTAAATCAATAAGCTACAAATCTGGCTGCACATTCCTGCAGCGTCTGGTGGTACGCGAAAGCGGCTTCCGGCCGAAGCTGTATGAATGATAGCACATCCTGAACCAGGGCAAACTGCAAGACGCTGCAGATTCCTAGGTTGTGGTGGCCTTACCTTGTTAAATTCTGCAAATTCAATTATATTTTTTGATGCAAATAAGAAAATCTGTTTTCATTTTGTTTTTCAGATTTTCCAAATGTGGTCATTGAAGGAGTTCTCCATGGGATATTTTACCCTCATCTGCAGCCCAGGTAGAAATCCTACTTGGCTCAAAGAAGCTGAAGCAAGTTTTCAAAGTCATAGTCAAGGAAATCGATATCTACCAAATTAACCTAAACTCTATGGCATAACAGCTCTAGCTAGTGGTAAAATCCACAGTCCCAGCTTAATTCAGGGCAGGGACGTTTCCATTAGAATGGTGCTTTTAAAAATAGAAACTGTACCAGGGTGGTGGTCAGGTTAAGGCCGAGTGTTTAAGAAGTAGAAGTAGCTGCCAACTTAGAAACCCATCAAAGGAGGTCACGGTAGATTGCTGGGAGCACAGAGTGTCGCCGAAGTTACTCTCTGCTTCAGTCGCACCATTTACTAATTGAACATCATATCCTGAATCATACTGAGACTGATCAGCTTTGGTGGACTTTTGTTCAGATCTCATGACACACTAATCTTTTCATCCTGCAATTTTCTTGGCCGGTGATTGTACATTCGGAAGTGCTGGCACCAGAAGAACATCACAGAAACACACTGTGCTGTGAGGAAGGAACCAAACTGGAAATTAAATTTTATTGACAGTATTATGACATTTAAAAATCATGGCATTTTAATTTATACTACAGTAGAGTTATATCCCGTCCCAGAAGTGAACTTCTAACAGCAGTGCCTAAGAGGAAATGGCGGGTTAGGACTACCCTTGAAAGCCCTTTAAAAAGGTACCATATTGGAAGTCTGTACACCCACCCCATCAAGTCTCTTCTCCAGTGTTGGAAGATAAGAGTGTTCCATTGAAGACCAAATTTCATTGATGGTGGTGGTTTGGGGGCAATTGTGTATAAAAAGCACATTCTTTTAAACACTAGAACCACACTGAGCCCTACAAGATGCTTGCTGGGTAAGAGACAGATGACTGAAGCAAGAGCAGATGCACAGTACTGGTCCGGGTTCACTTGGGGGGCGTGCATTCAAGCTAGTGGCATTGTCACCGGCTTCTTGTTATTTTCCTTGTGGGTTCCTCTTCGCTGACCTCATGTAGTCAGTTAAATGTGTTTCTGATGTAACTCCACTGTATGTTGAACATTCATATTTTGAGTAGCAAAGGATAAAAGCATATATGCTTCCTGTATGTGTGTGCTGTACATGGGCATTCATCAAAAACTAATTAATAGCTAGCCTAGTTGTGGTTATTAGCTTTAATAAATTTCTGTGTGGGAGAAAAATATTCAAGATTGAAACTAATAACTACATCATGGTGTTTGATTAGGATCTAAATATGTAAGTTTAAAGCCTACTGCAAACTTAAAAATGTTTTGTGGTAAATTATGTCATTACATGTTGGAAATAAGCAAAAACTAAGTAATCACGTGTCATCAACCAAAAATAACTGAATTGTCAAGTATTGGAGATATTTTTTAAATGTTTTTATGTTACTAGCTATTTTGAGTTAAATAAAAACAAAGAATAAGAAATATTCTAATTTATCTTCTGCTTCTAGCACTTTATTAGAAACAGATTGTGTCTGTCTCTACACATAAGCGTATGCACACAAACAAAACTTCTCATTCACATAGGCATTTATTTCTAATCTGATAACGTATGAAATTACCTCATCTATTGTTAAGCCAATAGGCACTCATTGATGATTTACCAAGATAATAAGAGTTTTTAAAATACAGACCAAACATTATGCGCTACTCAAGAAATCTTTTTTGCGAATTAAAGTTTTTCTTAGTGATGACATTCATTTTTATATTTAAATTTTTAGTATATAATTTTAACAAGAGTCCTTATAGGAACTAGAAACCACTGTATGTCTTTTAAGCAAACAGAGCTGTATAGAGGAAACTGAATGCTTGCAGAATCTTTTGGAAGGATGAGAGGCGTGGACTCCTCCTGGTGAGTGTCCAGGAACGCCTTCTAGAAAGTCTGAGCAACCTTCAGCACCAACCTGCCAGGAGAGCGATAACCTGTACCTTAAGCAGGAACTCTGGGAATCAGGAGGCTGCTGGAGGTGGGGGGCGGAAAATGAGATGAAAAACAGCACTGGTGCTACAATCCAGGGATCAGCAAATCCAATTAGGAAGTACCTGTAATCACCATTACTGCCTCACAGCAGCACCCAGGAGGCTAGGCACTGGGCACTAGAACGAAGAGTCCAGCTGCCGCACCTACACTGCAGTTGCTTCTCAACCCTTGCTGGCTGGCAACTACAGCCCAAAGCAGCAGGAATATGGTACTCACCCACCTCCATATTCCACTCCATTTCTCATCAAAGTACATCCAGTGTGCAGAACATTACTCCAACAGAGTCTGGGAAAGAGCTGGCAGCCTTCTGGACAATTCAGCTCAGGAAGGCATCTTGGAAAGATGATTGAATATATTTCCATGGTTGAAATTTTAATGAAAAATATAAAGGATAGATAAAACAGAAATTACTCTCCCATCCCAACTCTCATATCTAAGTTCCCTCCCCTAAGCACTGCTATTCTAAAAGTTTGAGGGATATTTCATCCACATGCAAGCAAATATTATATATTTCTATATTCTACCTTCCCTACTTTTATAACAATGGCAGCATATAATATCTGTTTTCATCTGATATATCTTGGCAGTCTTTCATGTCAGTACCTAAAATGCTTCTCTCTTCTTTTTACAGTTGCATGGATCTGCTACAGTTGATATAACCAGTACCATATTAATGGATTTGTTTTAATTTTTTATTTTAAGAAGTCATAAACTGGGCTGGGGCTGGGGCTCAGCAGTAGCACATTTGCCTGGCATGTGTGAGGCCCTGGGTTCGATTCTCAGCACCACATATAAATAAATAAAATAAAGGTCTATCAACAACTAAAAAATATTAAAAGAAAAATCATAAACTAATTTTTCTGTATATGTATATAAACATATATGTATATGCATGGACTAATAGTTTTGATTAAATAATTATAAACATCAAAAACTTCAAAAATCAGACTATCAGATGTGTAAACGCACATTTATATTTAATAATATCTCACTCTTGGGTTTAATTGGACATGGCTGCCCCATGTCACTGTGCAGACTGTGCACTATGTTAAAAAGGACTCTAGCATGCTCCTTGGGATGGCTGCTATTAAAAAAAAAAAAGCAGAAAATAGCAAATGTTTACAAGGATGTGGAGAAAATAGATCCCAAAAAGTAAAGTAAAATGGTTGCATTTTCAAAAAAATTTATTTTTGATATTGGGGATTGAACCCAGAAGAACTTTACCATGGAGTCACATCCCCAGCCCTTTTTTTTTATTTCTTATTTTGAGAAGGAGTCTCACTAAGTTGCTTAGGGCCTCACTTAGTTGCTGAGGCTGACCTGGAACTTGAGATCCTCCCTCCTCAGCCTCCTGAGTCGCTGGGATCACAGGCATGCACCACCACACCTGGCTTCTTCAAAAAAATAACAAATTATCATGTGTAGGGCACGTCACATCAGAGAAATAGTAACCTGTGATGGAGAAAAGGAAACCTAACTTGGAGACTGATGCTCACTTCCTGGTCTTGGGGCCACACATGGCTAAGATGGCGCCTGGTGATCAGCCAGAACGCGTTACTTTGGGTTGTGACGAAAAATCGGACCACCTCTAGGATAGGCTCAGAACCCTTCTGCCCTCGTGGACAGCTCCTGTCTCCCCTTACTGCCTGTAGAATGGGTGTACTCGTGAACTCTGCTGACCTTTATCCTGATTGGCTCCTGTGCCTTATATTAGCTGTGTGTGCTTCCTCAATAAAGGAGCCCCAGCCTTGACTGGTCTCCCTGACCCTTCTGATTGTCCTGTGGCAGCGAGGGAGGGCTGGGTGCTAGCGGTCAGTGGGCCCTCTCCTTTCTTGGCTCGTCCTGGTAGGGATGTGCTCTCCCCATCTCTCCGCAGGTCAGGAGGGAACAAGGACTAAAAACCCCGACAATCATGGATCCAGTAATTCCACCTCTGGATATATGCCCCCAAAAAGTGAAAGCAGGAGGGGGCTGCCGCTGTGGCTCAGTGGCAGAGTACTTGCCTCGCACGTGTGAGGCACTGGGTTCGATCCTCAGCACCACATAAAAATAAATAAAAAAAGATATTGGGTCCATCTAAAACCAAAAAACAAACAAAAAAAAAGTGAAAGCAGAAGTTAAAACAGATGTTTGTGCACTTATATTCATAGCAGCATTATTCACAATAACCAAAAGCTGTAAACAACTATCAATGAAAGAATGAATAAAGAGGAAGTAAATTCTGATAATGTGCTATGTGGATGAACCTTAAAGACATATGCTAAGCGAAATATGCCACAAGAAGACAAATACAACACGTTTCCATTTACATGAGCTACCTAGAATAGTCAAAAAGTTGGATGATTGTGGGGGCTGCAGAAAGAGAGGAAAAGAGAATTTGTATTTAACAGGTTTCAATTGGAAAAGATGACAGAGTTCTAGAGATGGATGGTGATAATGGTTATACAAGAATGCGAATGACTTAGCACCACAGTGCTATACACTAAAAATGATAAAAATGATAAATTTTGGTTATGTATGCTTTAGTTCAATTTTTTAAAAAATGAAGTAGGGTTTTGATTGAGTACAGGCTTGGTGAAGAAGGGCCCAGTAATGGATTAGTGTTTCCTGCCTTGGGTGCAGGAAGAGTCTTGGCACTCAAACCAGTTGTTAATCCCATGTCCTGGGCAACTTTTAATGCTCTAAACCAGCAGTTCTAAACTAGAATTGTGCCTTAGACTCATTTAGGATTATGAATCAATAAATCTGAGCTGCGGCCTGTGCTTGGGTAGTTAGAAACACTGCTCAGTTGATTCTGACACACAGTTATGTTAGAAACCACCATCTGAAGCAGACAGTTTATGATCTACCCTTTAACATCTTGAGTGTTTTATGCCTTCTTCCTTTTCCTCCCTTTCTTCTCCTACATTTTTTTTTTTTTTTTGAGGCAAGGTCTTGTGAGTTGCCCAGGCTGGTCTCTGCCTCCTGGGCTCAAGGCATTCTCTCCTCTCAGTCTCCTTAGTAACAGCGTTACAGGTGTGCACCACTGTGTCCAGCTCCTGATTAATTATTGACTTTGATAATTCCTTCGGAATCCATTACCAAAAGAATACCCTTCCACTCTTGGGATATTACATGTGGCCACAAGAAAGGACTCTGAAAAAAAGCAGGAAGGCTGACAAATTTGAGAGTTAGTCTCATTCAGCATGCCATACACAGTAGGAAAGTTAGACCTTCATTTATTCATTCAATGAAACACATTTGAGTTTCTTCACTGGATTAAGGCAGAATGATAATAAAGAATAGAGACATAATCCTTATTTTTCTGGAATTTTCAGTCATTAATTAGAAGTGTCTTCCATTTATTTTTCCGTTTTACTGAATTGGATATAACATTCAGTTTAATCCAATCTATTACCTCTCCTTGGAAGTTATCATCATCATCTTGGCTTTGTTTTGGTTTTTATCTTTGATGATAATCATAGATTTTTTAATTCAGCAAAAGAAGCCCAGGAAGGTAGCAGTCACTAACTCCAAATCTACAACATTTGTTTTCTATCCATGCAGAAATATACTGATAGACTGGATTCTGAGGAAGGTGAAGCAGCATTTATTTTCATGTGGAAAAGTGGAGGAGGACTGGGTAACTGTGTTAAGTCATTGGAGTGTACGTTATTCACTAGAGAAGAATGATTGTTTTGTGGTCTAAGAGTGTGATTGTAATCTGACCCATAAAATGTGAACCATTTTCTGTCTTCATGCCTAACCTCAGTTAACGTGACATCAGTGATGTCCCTAGCTATGATATTCTGTGTCATTTAGCTCCTCCTGTGTACTGAGCTTCTCCTGGAGTCAGATGTTGTTGAACTAGGGTTTGGCATATTTTATTCCATTAGGTGCTTTATGAAGTAGGTTTTTAGTATACTGATTTTATTAGAGAAGAGATCAAAGATCAGAGATTCATAGTAATAAAAAGTACCTAATATGATAGAGCGCTAATCTAGACCAAGATGCCTTGGGCTGCTGGGCACAGTGGTACATACTTGTAATCCCAGTGACTCGAGAGGCTAAGGCAGGAGGATAATGAGTTCAAGACCAGCCTCAGCAATTTAGCGAAGCCCTATCAATTCAGTGAGACCCTGTCTCTAAATAAAATATAAAAAGGCTGGGGATATGGCTCAGTGGTAAAGCACCCCTGGGTTCAATCCCATTTACTACCACCCGCCCCTGCAAAATGCCCTAGGTTAAATCCTATTCACAGATTATGTTATTGAAGCCTCACACATTTTTGGTGATTTCCTCATGCTACAGTGAGAAAAGCTATAGCTTGGCCAAGGCCATTGGTTAATAAAGTGATCAGGATCTGAACCTTTTTTCTACAAAGCTTGGACTAATCTACTCCCCAATGAACTTCACATCAGAAGTACAAGAGGTATCTGAATTTATGTGCATTTTAATCAGATGTGAATATTCAAATCAGAAAGAACTTTTTGTATTATAATAGCTGCTCACATTTCCACACTACATGATGAAATACCAAATACTTCCTCAGTTCCTTTGATTAAACCATGCTCTCTGCTAGCAGACCCTTCCTCCAGCTCTCTGACATGAAAGCCAGAATGATCTTTATAAAATGCCCATCAGGCCATGTCACTCTCCTGTTTATGATCCTCCATTAGCTTCCAATCCAACTTGGAATAAAATTTAAACTCCCACCTCCCTCTCCAAGTTCATTGCACAGCTTTTGTCCATACTCCTGTCACGGGCAACAGTGAGTGGCCTCTCAGTTCCCAGATGTGCCAACCTTGGTTACTCTAGTGTCTGTTCTTCTCTGCAAATGAGTAACTGAAATAATTTGGTGGTTACCTCCCTGGCGTGGTGACACTTTGGGCAGTGGTTTTGAAGTGCAATCCCTGGACCAGCAGCATTAGCATCATCAGGTTACTTGCTAGACACACAAATCCTTGTCCCCTGTCAGGATTACCGAATCTGACAAAACTGAGAGTGGGGACCACAGATCTGACAAGCCCTTCAGGCAATTCTGATGTAATACAGGCAATCCAAGGGCATTTCAAATTATTTTCATGTTGCTCATTTTTTAAAGTTTTAAATTCTCTTAAAAAAAAAAAAAAAAACAAACACGTGTCAATACTTCTGGGAGAAGGCACTAAATCAAAAAGAATGCCAGAATGGCTACTACAGAAGGCCTTTCCAACAGAAGTCTAGCCCATCAAAAAGAATCAGGATGATTAGGCCAAACCAACAAGGTATTTTAAATGGGGTAAAAGATAAAAGAGATTCAGACCCTTAGAAATGGTCATCGTTCTCATGAACTTCTATACAAGGTTATCATGGCTATTTTTCCTTACCCACAGACAGTAACATGATGTCTTTCTATATTTTTGCTCTCTCTAATTTTGCATCTCTACTTTTTAATTTCTGATTTTGAATCCTTGTGTTCATGGAACTTATAGAATAATGTGATATTTTACTGGATGAATACCCAATTTGTGATTATGAAGTATATTAAGTGTTATGAAGGCAAACTAAAACACTTTTCTAATATGCAGGGAAGATGCTAAATTTAGATGGGCAGGTTAGGATACTTCTCCAAGGTAGTGACACTGAAATTCAGATCTACAGGATGTTGGTAGAATTGACCACGAAAGGCAGGGAGAAAGGGGAAGGGTGGGACATCAGGAGTTTCTAGAGCCCTGAATCAGCAGAGAGCTTCAGCTAAGGTCCTAAAAGAAAACCAGTGAGTGTGGAGGACAGTGAGGGACCAGGGTGGTAAGGAGGGCAGGGACTGGGTTCCATGGAGCCTCCACTGAAGGTGGCATTCAAGAGTTTGACTTGTAGTCTGTGTGCCCTGGAAAACCACTGGCAGGTTTTCCACATGAAGGATATTATCTATTTTCTAATATGCATTTATTTACTTTACTAGGGCATGAAAATTTTTAAAACCTGAATGGGGGGGCTGGGGTCGTGGCTCAGTGGTAGAGCGCTTACCTAGCATATATGAAACACTGGGTTTAATCCTCAGTACCACATATAAATACATAAAAAATAAATATCCATCAATATCTGAAAAACATTTTTTAAAAAATAATTTTAAAAAAACCTGAATGGTTAAGAAAAACCCTGCAAACAGCTACCAGGCATCAGCAAACAATCTGAAATTTAGGATAATGTATATTATGTATCACATTTCATCTGATTTATTTTTAAAAGATCATTCTGGCTGCTTGGGAAGAGTGCACTGGTGTAGGATGTGGAGCAGAGACTTCTAGGAGGCCACTTGAATAATCTGGGTGAGTGGTGACCTCCTGGTGCAGTGGCAGCAGTGGAAAGGATGAGGTATGGATAGTGCAGCTGCCTTGTAGGGCCACTAGTCAACCTGCTGATGGTCTCAGGTGTGGAAGGTAAAGGGAAGGCAGGAAGAGGTCAGTAGGGTGGAGCTGGTGCCATTCATTGATGGGGGCTGAGAGTGGAAGGTTGGGAGCTCCAGAGTTGGTGAATACTCTCCTAGGCCTCGTTCCCTCCTCCAGTTCAGATACTCTGACCCCCCATTTGCTAGTACATCTGCAGATGCCTGCAAGCAAACCTAGACCAAGACTGACTCGACAGCAGAAGGAAATGAGCTTGGATTTTTCCCATTGTGGTGACAGATTTGTGCTGAATCATGTCCAAATTTCTTCCCAGTTCACTAGGGTCAGGAACATGCTCTGTAGCCAGGAACAAAACAAAGCAGAGATCAAACCAAACAAAGTACCTCAGTCAAAGCACATATTACCATGTGAATTTACAAATAATAAATGTCATCATTGTACATGATTTCCTCATGGAGCCCCAGGAGGACCACATGGCTCACCCAGCAAATGAGGATTCAAATGTAAAAGTGGCCAGAGTGGACACCTAAGTCCACAGTACCTGGGACTCCAGGGGGGAATGGTTTCTTGTTACTTCTTCAGGTCACATCGAAATGCTTAGCTCAGAACTGCCCCTCCACAAACTGCCTTGACCATGCTACCTTCACACTGAGTATTCTGCCTCAGTTGCTGTCACTCACAACACCGGGGTCTGCCCTCTTACTGTTGGCCACTCCCCTCACTTTTGCCAGGCCACTTCTGGCATGCCCATCGAGCTTCCACTCAGAAAGCAAAGAGGAAGTTTATGCTTTTAGAGAAAGATAACAGTCTTTGAAAAATAGTAGAAACAGTTGAATGACTAATGCCAAAGTTTATCAGCCTTTATGGTCTTGAGAGATTACAAGCACTTCATAGTATAAATTTAGGCTTATTCTTTCTGGTCACTGATTTTGAATATATTATTGGTTAGGCATAAGACACAGTTTAGGGGTAGATTAGGAATAAAATCTACTCCTTGCCCTTGAGGAGCTTGTAATCAGTCCAGGGAGGAGATGGGAGACACCCAGGGGAGTATAGGACTCAGGTCAGAAACCTCTCTGTGAGGGCTTACAGCCCTGAAGAGCAGCTTGCACAGGCATGCGGCCATTTCAGGAGTTCTCAAAAGGGCTGTACTTTAAGGCTGATAGAGCTAAATTAAGTTTTGGTTTCTCTACTGCAGGCTGACCAGTCCTTAATCCTCTTCTCATGATAGTCCAACACAATGTAGCACCCACAGTCACCCAGAAGCAGACTCATCTTTCAAGACCAGGTGGATGAAAAATATTCAAGTTTTCCAACAGAGTTGCCTACCCGGATAACAGGGCATAATATTTCCCACCTAGGACAGAAGGTGACCAGAGTTGTAGTATACAGGTTGCTCTAGGAAGACAATCCTTCACCCTCTGAAAAGTTAGAATATGTAGAAACTTACATGACTCCTAACAAATCATTAAAAGTAAGTGATGGAAGGGTTTTGGAAATATGGAGTCCTACAAATCCTCCAAATTTGTGACTCCCTAATAAGTCCAATTTAACTAGTCCTGGGGTAAAAGTTCCATTAATGGATTGTGAAATGTATTTTGTCTTGTCTCTTGATTATTTGTACATAGATCTTTTTTTCCTCTGGCACAGTTCTTATGAATAGTCACTCTAAGTCTGCATTAGAACCTGCTGTTTTTCCACCATTTTAGCATATCAGTAACACTAGCAAGTCTTGGAGTAGGTTACATTATATCACACCTAAAACTTACTCTTGGCTAAAATCTTAAATCCATGGGATGAATTATAGATTTAAGCAAAAGCCATTATGTACTTAATGGCACCAAAATTTTCCATTACAAATACTGTTTTTACTCTTCCTTAATATGAAAAAAAAAAAAAAAGTGCCTTGAGGGGTCTTTGAATTTCCAAGCTTTCTAGGATCAAAGATTTCTTCAGCTGTCTGAATTGTAAGAATGTTGAAAAACAAAAAACAAATCCTTTTCCTACTATAAAATCCTTGCCATGTTTTTATCTTTATGTAACTCAAACAACTGAACTGAGAAACGAGGCTGGTGAGTTTTGTTCAAAATCTAAAAATTCATCAGAAATGAAGTAATTGATAATTCCAAAAGGGTCATTCTAACAAATCTGATCATGAATACATTTGTAGATTCTTAGCTGTTGATCCAGAAAATTGCTAAATGGCACTTGTAAGAGAATAAAATAGGTATGGCTAAGGATGCCAGAATATTTTAAATTGTTTATTAGAATGATTCAAGACTAACTTGTTGCAATTTGGGCTTGGTGATGTGTCCACTGAAATTTTTCCTCTGATTCCACACCCACCCACAACTACCTATGTGACCTTTCAGTAACATGATCAGCAAAATAGTGAGCTGTTTATTTCTAAGCTTTTTCACCAATATTAGACTATAAAAATCAACAGTTCCTACTTTCATAGTCATCAGTTTGTTGATATTTCAGTATGAGGCTTGCCAGTGGGGGTTGGGGGTGTCCTGGTCATCTGGCATAATGCACAACATGAATATTTGCCACCTGTGCACTTGTGGTTTCAGAATTTTAGCACTTCCAAAATGAACTCTTGTTGTTTTGTCACTGGTGAGCTGTCACTTATGCTTATACTAATCAAAACCTAGACAGTAATTGTGGTGTGCAGGGCATGTCCTTATGCATGAGGGGTCACAGTAGCTTATGTGCTTTCTGACTTTGGAGTTTTGCTTATGTAAGAGGTCATTTGTTTTCAATTCCTCCTATGCTGCTTTTATTTTAAATAAAATTTAAGTTTTATTTTTCTTTTCATTCTTAAGGTGAAACAAAAACTATAAGACTAAAAAAAGTCTGAAGTAGAAATTGGGCATGGCGATTGATGCCTGTAATCCTAGCGACTAGGGAAGTTGGTGGGAAGGATCACAAATCCAGGCCAGCCTGGGCAAATTAGCAAGACCCTGACTAAAAATAAAAAATTTTAAAAACTGGAGATATAGCTCAGTGATGGAACACCCTGGGTTCAATCCCCAGTGCTACAGAAAAAAAAAGTATAAAGTAAAAAGTAAGAGTAAAAAGATCCTATCCTTTGTGTTTATTTTATGCAAATTTACGTTTCGTTGTATTTGCTTTGTGAGAATGTATTATTTCTACTTTTTTCCTTAAAAAAAAAAAGTACTCTATTCTAGATTGTATTCTTTATAAACACATTGGGATTCAATTTGCTTCCATAAATTCTACACTTCACATCCTATGCATAAAACTTTTTCAATATTGCTGTATTAGACAAAGACTTTAGGTTGCAAGCCAAAGGAAATCAATTTGCTCTGGCTTAAGCAAAAAAAAAAAAAAAAAAAAAAAAAAAAAAGATGTATCTGCTTGTATAGTGAAAAGCCAGGGGTGGATTAGTCTCAGATACAACTAGACATAAAGGCTAAACGACGTCTTCAGGAATCTTTTTGTGTTCTGGACCAGCTTCCTTCTTTGGTAATTTCACTCTTATTCTGCACCTTTACATCCTCTCAAAAAGCACAGCTGCTCTTACCTAATAATTCCAGCAGAAGTCCCATGATTGAAGTTCCTTAACCCAGCTGACATCCAACATCCAGGCCTGAGCTGGTCACTGGGGCCAGGGAAAGGGAATGTTCTGCTCCCTCTGCCAACCACCTGGTTCTGCTCAAGTGACCTCTTTACTGTTTCTTGGACCCACCCAGCCTGTCCTTCACTGAGGGCCACTGCTTGTGTCCCCTCTGCCTCCACTTTTCTTTGCAGTTCCCATGGCTTGCTTCTCCCTCATCCCTTCGGTTCCTAATCAGAGACCCGTCCAACCACCCTTCACTCTCTGTCCTCTGTTTTCCTTCTCTTTACTTCCCAGTGTTGTAATATACTCATGTGGAGTATCCCAATGATTTGTGTGCTTCACAGGAAGCACAAGAACTGACACTGTGGCTCTGTCCTGAACTCAAGAAGTATTTATCAAATGAGTTAATGGAAGACTTTGCCAGGCCCCATGTACACCCATCTGTAGGTCAGTCTATCCTCAGGACAAGAAATGGTTGAGGGAATTGGTATAATCCCCAAAGGAAAAAATAACTGGGCAGCCATTACTAGAACAAGGAGCCAGAATACTGAAACGATGGTGTTCCTTACAGCTCAGATCACTTTCTAAGGCAAATCCTAGGAGTGGGAATACAAAGGATATAAATCTTTGGGTTTCCTGATAAGTTCTGCTTCCATATATCCCCCTATAAAAATTCTCCTTGTGGTAGACAAAATAATGCAGATCACATCAAGTCCCTTCCCAATTTGAAATTGACAGCTGCCATTGTGTGTCCCCCTAGTGTTCTGGCCCCAGCTGGCTAGGCTCAGCCTTTCTTCCCTGATCTTGGTCCCCACACTCCCTTCATATACCAGGCCCCAAAATACCAGCTTTCTTTTCTGCCTTGGAATTCACTCATTCTCACCTTGGGACTCTTGCATTTTTCTCATGCTTCTTCTGCCTGGAAGGTCCTTCTCAGAGATCTTGCTTGGCCACCCCCCAGTCTTCCTTCAATCCGTAGGTCCTCAAGAGGCCCTCCTTGGCCTCTCCAAGCTTACTCCCCACCCACCCTCTCCATAAGCACCCTGTGTGTTTTCTTCATAGCTTTCACTGCCCTTTTTATTTACTTGTCTATCCTCCATCTTCCCCACTAGAGTGTCAGCTCCATGAGGCCCTTTTCTCCTGTTCATTTTGGTATTTCCAAACATCAAACTGGAATCTGGTTTACTAAAGACCTTCAATAAATATATGTTGGAAAAAATGAGCAAATTACTCTCTGGGAGTGTTGTAGCAATTTATACCCCTCAGCAGCAACAAGAATGCCCATTTTCATTTCATATTGAGGCAATTTTCTTAGAATGCAGCTTGAGAGGTGGATTCTTTAGTTTCTTACTGCGTGTGTGCTGGAGGAGGGGTACTAACTCCATTTTCTTCCATCTGAACAGAGCGTGGCCCTTCATACAGCAAGGGATGTCACAAGGTCTTGGAAGGACTATATTTTCCCATCTGGTTTAAATACAGCCTGAATCTTAACCCCCATTATGTAGGTGACCAAAAGATTCCTTTCAACTGCAACTGGACTCAGGGAACTTTCTAAAATGTTACTAAATAAAAATTAGTGAATAATCAGTTTATGTATTTGGGATGTAGAAGGGCATAATTCTGTGGTTCCTATCCCAAATTATCCAGTTGTGTTAGCATTCTGATTTTTTCTCTAATGTGTTCATTGTTACTACTAGAGTGCATGTGTTTTTATATTTATTTTTTAAATTATTTTTTTCATATATTTTAGTTGTTGATGGACCTTTATTTTATTCATTTACTTATGTGTAGTGTGGAGAATAGAATCCAGTGCCTCACACATGCTAGGCAAGCATTCTACCACTGAGCCATAACCCCAATCCCCATCCATTTATTTTTTAAAGGAATTTTAAATTTTAAAGAGACTTGCAAAAAGAATTAATGCATATAAAAAGTATTTAATATAGAGAACACAAAAGCACCTTTTCTCAGGCAAAAATCCCCAAGACATATATCAGATTATACTAATCAAGTTTCCTTTTAAGAAAAGAATTATTTGAATACAGAAAAATAAACTTCATGTCTTCATCTTTTTCAAATAAACCTTCAGTTTCACCTAACATACAGATAACAATGAATTTAACAAAAACAAACAAACAAATGAGTGTGTTCTTAAAAATAAATAGCCAATACAAAGTTTTCTAATTTAAAAACAGCACCATGGAAGGAAGAGGATGTGTCTTTTCAGTTCAAAGTTCCTAAATAGGTGATTTACCATAGATTCATACAAAGTAAACTTAAAGAGTGGTTGGTTTTTAAATCTTTCCTGGAGTGGAAATTAAAAGAAAGTAAAAAGCAAAGCAAAACAGTAACTGAAGAATTAAAGGCAGATGGGCAGACAATACGTGCACACACATAATGTTCACACATACACACACACACCCTGCCAGGTGCATTCCTTGTTTTCTGCCGGTTGTGTCACCAGTCTGTGACCTCAACCACGAAAGGCGTTTTCACTTCTATCTTGCCACTGTTGATGATGGTGCAGTTGGTGAGAGGACGGTCATGCTCATCAGTTGCCTGGAGCTCTATGGAGTGCACCACGCTCTGGAGAGAGAAAATCAGACAGGCAGCTCTGGTGTTAGTGTTATCAAAAGCCCCAGTGGGAAAGTAAGTTGTATCACTATAAAAAACCATGCACACTAGGTGTGAAAAACTTAGAAGATTCAGAAAATTATTTTAATTGTGTATGTATATATATCTCATGGAATAAAATTCACCAGCTACCTTGTTTATCCGAGAACATATTGGTCTATTTCCGTACTTCTTTCTTAATAAGCATTGTATGGACTCAAAAAACTAAGATACTTTCGCAAATAAAGTATTTGTATTCATCAGCTACAATCCAATGTAAAGGTTAACATGGAGTTTGAATCAGTTTCAGCTCTACCCTATATTACGTTTAGGCACAATAAAATGGTCCAGAAAGCAGATTTAAAAGTAGACCTAATTCTGGATTTGCTTTTGTGTGTGTGTGTGTGTGTGTGTGTGTGTGTGTGTGTGTGTGTGTGTCCTGTTGGGGACTGAACCCAAGGCCTTGTGCTTGTAAAGCAAGCACTCTACCAAATGAGCTATATCCCCAGCCTCTGGGTTTGCCCCTTTTAAAGGTGACCCAAGCCATTAATCTTGAGTCTGATACTAATATAACCTGTTCAATCCGATAGTGGTATAAAGACCCCTTTCTTTGCCTAAGAAGCCCTCATAAGCACATGCACCACTTATATTTCCCAGTGAAGGAGGGAAGATGTCACAGACCAAAAAGGCAGGCTTTTGATGAGTTTTCCAAACACACTGAGTATTCATCTCAATTCCTGGACTTCAGTTGCATTGAATCAGAATTGCAGGTAGAAGATGTGGAAAATCTACAGTGATGAAACTGGATGATTTGTTTGAATGAGGGAGGCCAAATAACTCACATGAAAATAAAACCTAATGGAACATGGAAGAGAACACGGGAGTCAAGGGTGTCCAGGGCTGGGTTGGACAGACTTCAATATGGCCAGTTTAGAAGAAAGTGATTTTGGGCAGCTGCTAAGGAGACGTGGTGAGAAAGGAAGAGAATGAGAATTTTAAGAAGCAGGCCTTGGGTTATGAATTGAATCCTTTGCTGTTCTTTGAGAATAACAACATAGATTTGAATTCTCTTAATGACTGTTGGTTGCTGTACTGTGTGTCGGTGAATACAACTTGATATCCGGACTGAACCACACTGGTTCAGGGCTTTTTAATATTTTAACTGTAAGAAACATATAACACAGAATTTGCCATCCAATTCATTTTTCACGTGCATAGGTCAGTAGTTTTAAGTATATTCACACTGTTGTGCAATTGGTCTCCAAAACTTTTAAAATCTTGCAAAACTGAAACTCCATTCTAAATGCCTTTCCCCAAGCCCCTGGCAACCACCATTCTAGTTTCTGTCTAGGTATCTCATGTAAGTAGACTTGTAGAGTAATTGTCTTATTGTGACAAGTTTATTTCACCTAGGATAAGGTCCTCAGGTTTACCCATGTGATAGCACATCTTTTCTTTGTAATACTGAATAATACTCCATTTTATGAATGTATGGGACCCTGGTTTTATTTTGTTATATTATAAAGGGCTTTCCATTTATAGCCAGAAGCAAAATAAATTAAGTACTTAGCTTCTCCATGTCAAGTCTTCAGCTTCTATCCTAATGTCCCTAACATGCCATAATGTCATGCCATATATAATTTACTCACCTTTGAAGAGGTCAGTCAGCATATAAAAATGGATCTCTAACAACTGATTTAAGATTAAAATGAATCACTAAAGGTACTCTCATAAATATAAAACTTTGAAAGAGAAAAAAGTAATATATCAAGTTACCATCCCATCGAGGACTTTTCCAAATACCACATGTTTGCCATCCAACCAGGTGGGCTTGGTCAAGGTGATAAAGAACTGGGAACCATTGGTGTTAGGCCCAGCATTGGCCATGCTGACCCACCCAATACCATAGTGCTTCAGTTTGAAGTTCTCATCAGGAAATGTCTCACCGTAAATACTAAAACCTGAGTTAAGATAAAAGAAAAGGGAGGAGAATGAACAGACATCAACCAAAAGTAAACTCTTCATAGGAAACAAAAGGCTTTTGTGTAATCCGTTCATAGAGCCCAACACAGAAGATGAGAATGGGGAATAGATTCAAAGCTATGGAGAAGTGAAAGAGAGAATAAAATTAACTCTTTAAGGAAGCAGGGCCCTAGGGCCTGAAACAGACAAGCAAAAATGCCTATGATATGGCACAGGATGGCAGGTCCCCTCTGGCCTCAAACCAATGCCAAATCTGGATCATATAGGTCAATGATTTCACTCTGAAAGGAGAAGGAACAGCAGGGCAGGGTGGTATCCGAAAGCCAGATGGAAAGGTGGGTGAGCCGGCCTCGTGGCTCCACCTCTGTACTATATTCGGGTGACTTGTCCCAGGTCACTACTACCTTGGCACCCAACCATTCACTGAGTGGACACAACATCCCAGTGTAGTTGGTATTCTCAGTCCCCTTTTCACAGGGGGAAACAGAGGTGTAAAACTTGAAAACAGAATTGGAACATCTGACTTTCTGACTCTAAAGCTGGTGCTTTTTCTTACCTCAGCACTGAGGCAGTAGCAGCTAGGATGAAAGACATTAGCAAGGCTCTCAGGATGCACAAGGGTGCATCCTGAGAATTGGGACCACCTGGGGATCAGCCTGGCTGAAGAACCAGCCTGTGATCTGGAATTCTAGCAAAGTGGCGGATATAGTAGAAGCCCTCTCCCATAACAACAATATGGACCATAGGGAGCATCTGCCTCATTCCTAACACCTTGAAGGCCTCTTGTGCTTTTGTATTACTGAGCTCCTTATCCACTGGTTGCCAACCTCAAAATCCTGACTCCGTTAAAAGGACCAGAAGTAGATATCAAAGTCAAGCAATTTATAGCTGGTTGGGCAGGGACATGTGGGTGACCTAGCTGGAAAGCTCTGCTCAGAGGGGTCTAGGCTAAATTTAAATAGTTCAAAATTTCCTCTCAGAGAATCTTAACCCCAGACCCACATGTGTTGGGGAGGGAAAATGGAGAGAGTATAAAAATAGAAAAGATAGCAAAGTAAAGCTCAGTCACTCTTCCTTCTGGATGGTATGGTGGGATGGTGGATGCTGGTACCAAGAGGGCAGGTACTAGAGCTACCAGGTTTTCCGGTGAGTCTGGCACCTCAGCAGCTAGGATTGCTTCCACAAGCATTCTCAGCAAACCCTGTAACCTTGACGAACCTGAACCAGCTTCTCTACTCCATTCTGTATTCTTATACCCTATAGCATTTTTGCAAGAGCTAAAAGTACTCTTTATAAAGTGCCTGGTAAATCACAGCATTTAATGGCAACTATTTTTATTATCAAGAAATAAACCATTACAATAAACATAAATAGAAATAATGACTGAAAGTGGCTTTTCTTTAAAAAGTAAGCAACTAATATCTACCCTAACAAGTATTTTCTGAGCTTAAAATCTTAAATTTTGTGTAGTTACACATGTAATAGGTGTTCTGGAGGAAAAAAAAAAAAGAAAAGAAAAGCTTCTCCCTACATTTCAGAAGGAAAATAGTCCATGGAGCTGGGTAGTTATGATCCTCAATGAGGCACAATATGCTGAGGGAGATTTGAAACTCAATAACCTTAAGTATTTGTTTGTTCATGGGAATCAGTTATAATTTTGATGACTCAGCTATAACTTTTTTATTATTATTAAAAAAGCCGACAATAAAAGAAAACACTTTTGAAAGAAGGGGAAAAATTAATCACGATCCTGCCACCTACACTCCAATCCTGTTATTCTGGCACCATGTCCCATCCTCTACCCCCGCCCCGACTTGTGGCCAGCTGCCACCCCAGGGCACTCAGCTCTATAGTTCACCTCTTCCTTCCTATGGCATGCACTGCTTTATATTGCTACATACTAGCAGTCGAGCGGTTTTAATAATTGTGAGATATTCTGCCAAATGAATGTATCTACACTACGACAATGAACACCAAAACCATACCATTTAGAATTAGGAAGACTCATTCATTCATACCCAAAAAGATTCTGGTAAATGAGGTCCCCAAACCTCTATCTTCTGGAAAGACTTTGAGCTGTCTTTACGGCCTTGTTTCTTAAATGGGGGAATCTGGCTATCTTGGGTTCACATACTGACTGACTCTTGGGTTTCAGCCTGGGAAGTGGGAAAGGAGAAAGGCAAAAGATGATGTTACCTACCACCAGTGCCATCTCCCGCAGTGAAGTCTCCTCCTTGAATCATGAAATCCTTGATGACACGATGAAAGATGCTTCCTTTGTATCCATATCCTTTCTAAAGAGATTATTTCAATTGAATACACAAGTAGAAAAAAAAATCCATACTGAAAGATGAACCTTCAACCCCAGTGTTTATTTGAAAATGATAAAGTGAGAAAAATCAAAATATCTACAGAATTTGATTAGGTCTTGGCAATGATTTCTCTCTCTCTCTCTCTCTCTCAGTACTAGAGATTGAACCCAGGGGTGTTCTACCACCGAGCCACACCCCCAACCCTTTTTATTTATTTATTTTTTAATTTTGAGACAGATTTCATTAAGTCGCTCAGGCTGGCCTGGAACTAGGTGCCTCCAGCCTCTGCCTCCCAAGTAGCTAGGACTACAGGTGTGTGCCACCATACCCAGTGACAGCAATGATTTCCTGAGAGAAACTTATCACTGGCTGACCAAAACAACAAATAAACAAACTAAGGAAAGAGACTATTGATGTGAATAAGTAAAAACAAGAGCATTTTCACTTGTTTTCTTCCAATTTCTGGAAGCCTACAGAGGCTGTGTACCTGAATAAAAAAGATTTCATAGTAAAATATGATGAAATGTCACAGATTCATTTGACATTAATTTAATACTTGTTCTCCCAGCGGCATTTTGTATTTTACTTCAAAGAAATAAAATACAATTTTTGTGTGTGTGCACAGTTGAAGGAAATAAAATGGAGACAGACCTCTCCTGTTGCCAGAGTGACAAAATTTTCCACTGTCTTGGGTACAACTTTTTCGAAGAGGCCAATCACAATTCTGCCCACATCTCTGTCTCCAATCCTTACATCAAAGAAGACCTGCATATAATTGAAAACACAGAATAGAAGGTTATAACATGGAGAAGACAAAAATATAAGCTAAATCAAAATTAAAATCTGAGGAAAGCCTGCCCATCGGTATTTTAGAAAGGAGTCATGAAGAGGCTATTAGTGAAAGGTGCTCTAAAAATGTCTGTGTCGGTATGGTTCACTTGCACTATTCATTCAACAAACATTTAATGAACACCCTCTAAAAGCTAGGCACGGTACTAGGTACTGAGTTTCAAGTCAGTTCTACAAATACTGCAAGAATCAGCCAATAAAGTCTTCAAGAATTCTACTGCCTACTCATGCCCCAGACAAACTCTGTTGCTACTTCCTGTTCTCCAGCTTTAGGATGAAGATTAGAGTGGAATGTGTTGTTCTTTTCAAAGGTAGTGCTCTCTAATCTTGGCAGGGGAAAAAATAGTGAGGAGAGAAAGAGGCTAGCCATCTAGATTTACTTTTTTTTTTTTTTTTGTCACTTCAAATACTGCCAAACTCCCAGTGAGTTCTCAACAGATGTCTGCTATCAAGGGACTCACAAAAGATGATTAAAACGTACAGCAGTCCTTCAAAAGGCCTGCCACTCAGGTCCAAGCACAGCAAGCACCGGGTCCCCAGTCTCATCCAAAAGACAGCGAGCACTGCACTCCATGGCTGACAAAGTCATTTACCTTTTAAACTTAAGACACTGGATTCTATTGTCATATTCCCAAACTCACCCAAGTAGAATGTGTTCTTTCTCTGTCACAGCTTAAAACAAAACACCCAAAAGTGGGGATGAGTTGCCTTTTTTGCAGATTAAGTCTTAAAAGTTCTTTTAGACTTTTTATTAAAACTGTTTGTTCTGAAACCAAATTATACACGTTTTGCTTCCCAAATCACTGAGAGAGAGGCTTGAAAAGGCCATGGAGTCGAAGGGCATTCTATTAGAGAGTTGAGATTATATGAACCAATTTACTGTTTGAATGGTTTAAAAAAGACATTCAAGAGATGGCTTTAAAAAATATAAGAAGGGTTGTCAAAGAAAAAAGATGTCTTGCAGTTTAGAAAAATCACTAAGTAAAGACTGTCAAGCTTTAGCTCAAGACAAGGACTTCTGCCAATACATCAGCACGTCTGTCACAGGGTGATGTGATATTTAGTGTTCCATGTGGCATTTTACAATCTTTACATGGCTGAAGCAGCAAAAGTTTTATTATTATTATTTATATAGAAGAGCTTACAGAAAGACCCTGCTCTTGAGGTAAGGCAGCGCAGAAGGGTCTCATCTGCAACCAGTGGTCTGGGGACAGCATTCACGGGAGCCTGGTCAGTGTAAAGCTGGTGGCAGTGAGAAGCAGTTTCTACAAAGAATTTCTAAGCCGAGGAGTAAATGCAATGTAGACAATAATGAAGTAGTCTCAGGAAAAAAAATCAGAGATGTAATCCTAAGAAACATCTTATAAGACACTTGAAAGGCCTTCCAGACTTGCAAAATCAAGGAGAAAATTACTCCTGTGACTATTTAGAAAGCAAATAAATAAATAAAATCTGGGAGAGCAGCCTGAGAAGATGAAGAAAAATTGACTGTCCCAGCATAATGCTTCAATAAAAATCATATATTTTTACATACAGTCTAGTTTACCTATTGATATGATTCTTCCCCCAAATTGCAGTATCCTTCAACTTCATGAAGGAGTACAAGAAACCATAGTAGTTTTCCCAACTCTAACAGAAATGAGAAAATCAAATCTTATTTAGTTGACCAGTATTTATTAAAGATCTATGTGAAAGGTAGTGTAAAGTCACAAGGTGTACGAGAGAGCCCCTGTCCTAAAGTAGTTTAAAAGAATAAGATAAGTACAAGGCAGCATGTGACAGATGCCCCAGGAATCCTGTATATCGAGACCTGGAGTGATATTAAGGGCTGGGAGAGGACATCCTGGGAAGCAGGCCTGGAGGAGGGGAGCAGTATCAGACACAAGGGTTAGCTCACCTGCCACTTATTGGAAGCAAAGCACCAAAGCAGGAAATGTGTTCTGTTTGCAGAAAAGCAATGCAGCTCTGTGACCACAGGGGAGGACAAAGTCCCTGGAAGACAGCTGCCCACCAGTTCCAAAAGACAAAGAAAAAATGGTGGACTTGGAGGTTCAAGTTTTGAAGACAACAGAATGGTATGAATCAGGCCCAGTTGGGCATGGCGGCACATGCCTATAATCCCAGCAGCTTGGGAGGCTGAAACAGGAGGATTGAGAGTACAAAGCCAGCCTCAGGAACTTAGCAAGGCCCTAAGCAACTCAGTGAAACCCTGTCTCTAAATAAAATACATGAGGCTCAGTGGTTAAGTACCCTGGTACAGGGTGGGTGGGGGGGAAGGCTAATGAGACATTGGGAATAATAATCAAATGAAGGAGAAAAAGAACCTGGAATTTTATGCACCAGTTCAAGAATGACGCCATAATGGGCTGCACTGGGGTGGTGCCCGAGAGAATGTAAGGATGGTTGACAGGGGGACACCTTTATATAAAAGGGAGAAGGAAGGAGGAGAAAAAAGGAAAAGAGAAGGAAACACAATAGTGGTGTCTCTGTGTGCTTTACCTACATCCTCTTATAAGATGAATCCTCACCACATCCTGGGGAGGAAGGAATATTATCACTAATTTATAAATGAGGAAAGTGAGGGTGAGAGAGGTTAAGTGATTTACCAAGGTTGAGTGTTAGAGCCAGAATTTCAACCCAGGCTACCTGTAGTTAAACAGTGACATATCACCAGTCCAGCTCTTGCAGGCAAGGCAGAGGAATCCCAAAAGGGTACAAAGTGTTTTCAGTTACCCCGATCCCAGTATATTGTCAACACAAGCAGACAGTCAAGAAATGTTCAATGCCAAGTGAAATGAAATAGGGGGGCACACCCCTAGACAGGAGGTGTGGGGCTGCCAGACAACTCATTTCTAACTTTGCTGAGTGTCCCTGGGAAAAAAGTCCAGTGCTGGACAAGGGTGAGCTACAAAGTTTTTACCCTCCTGGATCTAAAGTTCAGTAGAAGAAAAAATATACACATAAATGCTATGATATAATGGGCAACTGGATTATATGAGACGAGTCAGATAAAGATAAGTCTTGGGAAGGGCTGGTGATTGTCTGTGGGGATCAAGATGTTCCTGAAAAACTGGGACTTGGACATTGTGCTGCACTTTGTGGGTGGGCAACTCATCACTTTTCCCCCTCAAGCCATCCTTGAAAGTCATTTAAAAACTGTGGGGCACTGAAGGTTAGAGGAAGTAGGGAAGCAGAGAAGAGGCACTCACACAGCCTGATCCAAATCCCTATGGCATTAGTACTGCCAAAATCCTTCAAAGTAACTGGCAAAGTACCAAGCACATGAGCGGTGATGTGAAGGAAATGGTTAAAGCCAGATCCACCACTAAATGTCCATAGACCCTTGGCAAACTAAACTCTGAGCTCTTATTCCTCATCTGTAAAATAGATGATGATTTCTTGCTATCACAACAGGATGAACATTTCTAACATCAACCAGTGGCCTCTTAAACCAGGGACCATAGACTAAGCATTTTACCTGCTTTAGCACATTTAATACATAAAACCCTTCCAGGTAGGTATTATTTCTATCTCCTTTTTTACAGAGGAGAAAGTGGAACCCCAGATATTAGATAACTTGTCCAAGGTCCCTTAGATGTTGCCGCTTAGCCACTACAGGCTAACATGTTTGCAAGCTGTGTAACTAGAAAGATGGCAGTGCTGTTTCGCATGCTGGATCCTGCACAGAATTCATCACATTTACTGGAAAATTCAGGAAATCAAAATTCAGTGGATTCTGAGTCCAGTGTATCAGAGTCCCACCTGAGTCCCTGCAGGGCAGGAGGACGCTGCCAGGTTGGCTCAGCAGCAGGATCCGTGAACGAGGTTAGTGCCACTCACAGTCCTTTGGGAGAAACCAGCACCTCCTATCTTTTATTTACAGATTTTTATAAAACACTGCTGAGAAAAACAATGCACTAGAACAGTGGCCAATTAATCTACTTTTCTGCACTCAGATAAATTATTTTTAATATCTTCATTTTCCAATATATTTAGTTGCTTAAATATGTTCACTAAAAAAGTAATTCAAAAGAGTCCAATCGGTATAAGGCTTGTCTAGGCAATTAGCTTTCAGAACTTGATACATTTGGTGGGGGAAAAAAATAAAAGATATGTTAAGTTACAATTCCAAACAAGAGTGGAGCACATGAAAACTCTCCCTCAGTGACAGTGCCCTAGACCTGGGCTCAGCATGTCCCAATTCTTGCCCTCCAGGATCTGTCTCCTTGCTCAGCTTTATTCTAGTGGTTCCCAGCCCAGGCTGCATCTCAGAATTTACCAGAATGTTGTTAAAAGGTAAACGACTCAGGCTGGGGTTGTGGCTCAGTGGAAGAGCCACATGTGTGAGGCACTGGGATCAATTCTCAGCACCACGTATAAACAAATAAATAAATAAAGGTCCATTAATAACTAATAATTTTTTTTTTAAAAAAGGTAAATGACTGGGCTCCTTCCCCAAAGATTGTGATTGGCTAGCTCTCCATCAGTATGTCTAAAAAGTTTCCCAGTGAAACTTGTTCCCAAATATTCCAGGGGATGCACAGTAAAAATTTATTCATTGTTAATGTGAAATTCACATCTCATTGGCGCCCTGCATTTTATCTGACCATTCTACCCTCTCTCCCTCACTCTGTCTACACTGTCAGCATCTCCTGTTAGTTATACCTCTAAAACATATTCCAAGTTCCTCCTTTGCTCCCCACTCCCAAGATTTCCACCTTAATCCAAACCACTATCTGGACTCCAGTTCACACTCCACTGACTGACCACAGGGATTACTTAAAAGCAAATATGAAATGATGTCATTCCTGTGTATAAAACCCTTCAGCAACTAACTACACTTAAAATAAGACCTCAAATTATAAGAATAATTACCTCAATGCCCACACTCCTTACAGCTGTTAAACCCCTGAATGATCGATGAGCACCCCTCCCCCACCTCATGTCAGGCCACTGTGCTCTCATCCCTGCCCCAAAGCCACACAGTACTCTGCATCCTCTGAACACACTGATGGCTTTCCTGCCTGGAGATCTTTCCACCTGTCCTTTACTACCTAAGCCTTTCCCAAGATATTTTTTTCTCATCCATCAGGTATTTTTCTTTCTTTTTTTTCCCCTTTTTTATTGGTACATTATAGTTGTACATAATGGTGACGTTTATTGCTACATATTCATAGATGCACAAAATACAACAATATATTTTGGCCAATATCATTCCCCAGTATCTCCCTTTTCCTTCACCTCCAGCCTCCCCCTTGGTCCCTTTCCTTTACTGTTCTCCCTTCCAATTTCATGAGATACCCACCTTTCTCTTCCCTTTTCCTCTTTAGTTTCCACATATGAAAGAAAACATATGACCCTTGACCTGCATCAGGTGTTTTCAAATATCACCCAACCTATATTAGTTTCATTTCCTTCAACATTTCATAGTTGTATAAATTTTATGTTTATGGTTTTCAACAACTAAGAGACAGAAATAGTACCTGCAGACTGAAAGAAACCCTTTCAGCTCTGTGGCCCTCCACAAACCAGTTGCAAAGCTAGATCTTGGGGCTGTGAGTAGAATCAGAGCTTCTCAGAGGAACCAGGCTGAGTTTATCAACCCTGCCTGCAGCATGGCCAGGGCTTTCAGTTCTCTTCCCTTACATCAGACGTTGGGCTGAACCTCCCTCACCCACACCTATTGTCCTCCCTGCTCCCTGCTCCTTGGGTGGCATCTTCCATGGAGGATTTAAGGATGCTAACTAGTTTAAAGGTATCATTTTCACTGACTACCCCCGCCTGCTTGTTAAGACCACTTTAATCTGCCCACACCGTCCTCCAGATTCCAAGACACGACTGCTGGTATCTTCTAGAGGTGGTGATCATGGGCACCACAATATTACCCCTCCCTCCCCCCTCCCCGTCCCCCCCCCCACCTTCCCATTATCTTCTAACCTTAGGTAAAACTCGCTGAAAATAAAACTAAAGCAGCGTTAAGTATTCTGAGTATCAAGCCGTGAGGACGCAATTCCAGGCAGAAACATGCCCCCAACAGAGATGAAAAGTTAGGGTTAGGTCATCTAAACTCAGGGTCCAGCCCAAAGTTTAAAAGTCATCCCAGGGAAGGATGACAGTTCCTAAGTGGAGAGAGAGGGGAGGGGAACAAGGGAGGAGGGAGAGGAGGAGGGCTTTCAAGGCCAGCATGGAGTTCGGCTCTTCCAGACCCAATGACGTGCGTGGCGGGCGGCCGGGCCGCGGTCACTCGGTTGCTAGCGCGTCTCTACCGCCCGTCCCCTCCCTCTGCATTCTTCCTGCTTTGTTCCCAAGTCCAGGCCACGCCGAAGGAAGTACTGGAGTTGTCTCCTCCCAGGAGAACTAGGCTTCCGACTCCAGCGTGGTAACGGCAGACCACGACCCCAGAGACTGAGTACAAACAGCAGGCGACAGAGGCAGCCTAGCCTGGTCCCAGAGCCCCGAGCATCCCGGAAGAGGGCCGCCTCCTCCCACGGGAGCAGCCCTCTACCACCTACCGCACCGCCACTTCCAGTGTCCCCGCGCCCTGGAAGCACCCTCCTGCCGGCCGGGACACAGAAGTCCCAGTCTCCAAAGCACCACCATCCCCCAGGCTACAGGAGGGGAAGTGGCTGCCCGCCCTTCGGTCACCTTGGCTGTCACCAAAGGGCCTCGCTTGCGGTTGCCCGAGGAGCCCGAAGACACGAGCGCGCTGAGCCCCAGGCAAAGCAGAAGCGGTAGCAGCAGCCGGGGACCCAGGCCCATGGCGAGCGTGGAAGTGGCAGGGATGGCACAGGCGACCTCAGGCTCCTGGACAGTTGGCAGGACTCCTGGTCGGCTGCGCCTGCGCGCTTCCAGTTGGAGCGGGGAGGGCTGGTGGGAGGGGGAGGCTGTAGTCGGGGCAGGGCGGGGACCCGGGGCGCGCTCCTCCCAAGTTCGTTCCCGCGACCTGAATTTGGGATTCTGACGAACGCGCGCCGAGGCCGTAGTACCTGAGAGGCGCTGGTCCCCAGGGTTCCAAGCTGCAGGCTCTGCCAGGGGAACCTGCGAGCTGAAGGTTGCGCGCCGGGCCATCTCCGCGAACTTAACCACGTCGCGTGTTAAACCCAGGCGGAAAGTCGAGCACGCTCAGTTCTCTGGGTCTTCCTCGAAATTTGAACGCCGCGGGGCAGGAAACTGCAGCTGGATCACAGTGGGCGAAGCAACTTCAGAATGTGTTCTCAGAATCTTAAAGCTTTGGATGTCTCTCAAAACTTTGGGGATTTCGGGGAGGGTGGAGCTCTGTTTCACATGATGAATATCTTCTTATTGAAATGATCACGTTTGGAGGAACTTGGAAATTGTGGATTCATAGTTCCTTTGCCCTGGAAAAACGTCCAATTAGGTTTGAGTATTTTATTTGGGGGCGCTGATTCTGTGATCTTATCTATACTGTTTACAGAGTAGGCCTAGAAGCAGGGCCAAGTAAAATTCTTTACTGTGAAAACAAAGCGGTCAAACTGACTTTTAGGTATATCTGTAGTATGAATTTTTTTTTTTACAAAATTATGCTGAGGAAGGTTATTGAATATGATAGAGAAATTCCCATTGTATTTTTAAAAGTAAAACTCGGGTTGCAAAACCACATAGGAATCTGATTTCGACTGTGTAAATAAATGCATACAGGCGTTTTAAAAACTAATAGAGATGCACCAAAACATTTGTAGTAGCTATGGAGATAGAATTATGAATTTTTGCTTTCTTTGTAATTTTCTGATTTCTCAAATGTTCTACAGTGGAGCACATAAGTATTTTGTAACCTGGAGAAGATTATTTTAAAGAAGATTATTTATCATGGATTTGTTTGTTTGTTTGTTTGGTACCAGGGATTGAACTTAGGGTGCTTAACTCCTGAACCACATCCCCAGCCCTTTTTTATATTTTATCAGAGACGGTAAACTCATTGCTTTTTGAATTATAAATTCAAAAGAACTTTTTGGTTTTAGAGTAACATCTCTAAAATTTAAGTAAAAAATTAATAGTGTTCTCTGGATTTTTTAGGGGCTGGTGCCCTGACCTTTTTTTTTTTTTTTTTTTAGTTGGGGTTGGACGCATGCCTTTACTTTATGTATTTTTATGTGGTGCTGAGGGTCAACCCAGTGCCTTGCACACACGTGCAGGACGAGCACTCCACTGCTGAGCCACAACTCCAGCCCCAGGTTTCCTTGCTTGAAAGTCAACATTTTTCCTGGGTAAGCAGATGGGATTCCTAAGAGTATATCTAAAATGACACTGAAACCATTTATTATAGATAAAAGGAGTAACCACTACTTTTTAGGGATGGGTAAAACACGTTGGAACTATTTTTATAATTCAGTACGGTGAAGACCTGATGGCTTTTCTCCTCAACTCCACCCCCAATGAAGAAAGAATTTCCCTTGTGCAGTAAGCTAAGGGTATCTCTCAGAGCACTTATCCTACTGGGTGATTGTATATATTTATCTGAGCTGCTCATCACTGTAATTGCCTTTGTCTGTCTCTGTTATCAGAGACAAGCACCACCAGAGTGGTGGGATGGTGCCTGTTTTTATTCCTTTTGATGACTCCGACTTATTGCAATGTCTGGTATATAGTGGTAGATATTGATAAGCTAGGGACTTTCTATACTACCTCACCATCCAAAGGCACAGAAATAAAATATTCACCAGAACTCTAGAAACTCCTCTTTTTCCACTTCCCATTTACTAATACTGTTTTCTTCCCAACTTAACTTCAGTTATGACTTCTGCCTTCTTTTCTTTCAACTTTGTATGAATGGAACCTTCTAGTTGTTTGTTGTTTTGATTTTGCTTAAATTTTTGTGAAATTTCTCCATGTTTTTGTCTGTGGCTATTTGGTGCATAGCACAAGGTAGAGACAAATTCAAATTTTTTCCCTATGGGTACCCACTTGTCCCCACCCAACTTATTAAAGAGTTTCTCTTTTATTCACTGCCCCATAGTTCTGCTTCTGTCCTGGAGCAAGTGTTCAGATATGCATTGGTCTGTTTGTGGGCACCCAATCCTGTCCCATTGGCCTTTTTGACTATCTTTGTGCCAATATCACATTGTCAGAATAGCTATATAATAAATCTTCATAATCAATGGTACATATCCTCTCAACTTTGGTCAATAAATTATTGGCTACCTTTGACCTTTTCCGTGTCCATATGAATGTGAGAATCAGCTTGTCTGTTTCCACATACTGGGATTTTGATTGGGATTGCATTGCATCTATAGATCATCTTGGTAGAACTTGGCAAATTTACAATATTGAGTCTTTCAATTCATAAACGTTTTTCCCCCCTTGCTAAGAATTGTTTTAGCTATTCTGGGTCTTGTATCTTTCCAAATGAATTTCATGATTGCCTTTTCTATTTCTATGAGAATGCCATTGGGATTTTAATAGGAATTGCATTAAATTTGTCTAATGCTTTTGTAAGTATGGCCATTTGGACAGTATTAGTTCTGCCTATCCTGGAACCTGGGAAAGCTTTCCATCTTCTAAGATCTTCTTCAATTTCTTTCTTTAGTGTTCTGTAGTTTTCATTGTAGAGGTCTTTCACCTCTTTTATTAGGTTGATTCCCAAGTTTTTTGTTTGTTTGTTTTTGAGGCTATTGTGAATGGAGTAGTTTTTCTAATTTCTCTATCAGTGGATTCAATGCCGATGTATAGAAATGTGTTTGATTTTTAGGTGTTGATTTTATATCCTGATACTTTGCTGAATTCATTTATTAGTTCTAGAAGTTTTCTGATGGAATTGTTTTGATCTTCTAAATATAGAATCATGTCATCAGCAAATAGTGATAGTTTGAGTTCTTCTTTACATATTTGTATCTCTTTAATTTCTTTCTTCTGACTAATTGCTTTGGCTAGAGTTTAGGACAATGTTGAATAAAAGTGGTAAAAGAGGGCAACCTTTTTTTGTTCCAGATTGTAGAGGGAATACTTACAATTTTTCTCTGTTTAGAATTATGCTGGCCTTGGGTTTAACATATATAACTTTTACAATGTTGAGGTATGTTCCTAGTATCCCTAATTTTTTTAGTGTTTTGAACATGAAGGGGTGCTATATTTTGTCAAATGCTTTTTTCTGAATCTATTGAGATGATCATATGATTCTTGTTTTTAAGTCTATTGATATGATGAATTTCAGTGAAATTAAGTTTCAGAAGTAGCATAGTATGCAATGTTCATGAGACAGGTAAAGAGAAGCTAGAAGCAAAAATTCACAGGAAGAGTGGAAGAGGAACTGACAGATATTGGTTGTTGGTTGGAGAAAGGGTGGAAAGAGAATCTAGGAAAACAGACAAGTGAGAGGAGGAATACCAAAAAAAAAAAAAAAAAAAAAGAATACAACAAAACTGCAAAATACCATTCATATATTATGTCCTCCACACACTAATACATAAAAAACACCCTGCTCCAAATATGGTAGAGATGTTAGAGAATAATAAAATAAAATAAATCTTGATGGAAATTGAACTCTCTGTCAGTGTTCAAAAGTTTCTCAGCCCTGTCTTTGAGGTCTCACAGGACCACCAGGCCCAGCGCAGCCCTTGCAGACCCAGTCACTAGCCCACGGATCTGGGTTTCAAATACCCCAGGCTCCACCATGCTGCAGTCCCAAGATCTCAACACTGTTCTAAGTTTCAGAGAGACCACAAGGGATACCCCCACACAAAGGAGCAACCCTGAGAAGCAACAAGATGGGGGCCACCAGCACTCCCAGCAAAGATACCCCAGGCGCAGTCAAATCCACAGATACCTCCCCCCACACACACTGGACCTCCACACTCCAAGATGGGGGCCACCAGCACTCCCAGCAAAAATACCCCAGGCGCAGCCAAATCCACAGATACCTCCCCCCACACACACTGGACCTCAGAGGCGGCTTCTGACGGAAAAACTGCTAGCACCCTGGCCCCTGTGGACCTCCCTGGAGTCCCAAAATGGATGCAGCCATGTGAAACCAAACCTGTAGGCTCCCTAGCAACAGACCTCTGGGCGGTGGTGGCAACAGTAATCGTGGGGTTGGTGGCAGCTGTAGTAGGACAATGGTAGCAGTGGCTGCAGCTGGAGCTGTGAGGACAGCATCACCCATGCAACTTCTGGGGGTGGGCAGCAGCTGTGTGGCTGCAGCTGCATGGGCAGCAGCACCCAGAAAGAAGACTCCGGGTGACTTCAACCTCAGGGCAGCAGCAGCAGCAGCAGTGGCAGCAGCATAGGCAGTAGCAGTGCAGGCTGCAGTGGCAGTGGCCTCAGAGATAGTGGCATCTGAGCCCAGAGAAAAGACCTCTGAGCCCTGTAGCAGCATCTGCGGCAGTGGTGCTTATGGCCTTTCTTAATTTCTACCAATAATGTTTTATAGCTTTCTGCCAACAGTCGTATGCCTATTTTATTAGATTGATTTCCAAGTGTTGTTTTTTTCATGCTATTGTCAATTATACTTTTTTTCACCATTTATTTTCCTGTTGTCCTACTGGCAGAAAGTTAATTTTATATATTAACCTTGTATATACCAAATTTGTTATACTTACTTATTTATAATTTATTTGAATTATGTATGATTTTCTTCACGGAAAATTATATGGTCCATGAAAAGTAACAGTTTTATTTCTTCTTTCATAGTTTTTATACCTTTTATTTCTTTTTCTTACCTTATTACTCTTGCTAGGATCTATAGTATAAAAGGAAGTGGCAAAAGTGAGTCCTTCTGTTGTAGGTTAAATTGTCCCTGAAAAAGACATAGTGAAGGGGCTGGGGCTGTGGCTCAGTGGTAGAGCACTTGCCTAGCAGGTGTGAGGCACTGAGTTCAATTCTCAGCACCACATACAAATAACTGAATAAAATAAAGACATAGTGAAGTCTTAAACCCCAGTGTTTGTGAACGAATGGGACCTTATGTGGAAACAGAATTTTTTCTGATGTAATCAAATTAAATGAGGTCATATTGGAGTAGGGTGTATCTTCTCTAATATGATTGGTAGCCTTAAAAAAAAATACACAGACACACAAAGGAGAAAACCATATGAAGATGGAGGCAGAGATTTGACTGATAAGTCAAGTGATGCCAAATATAACTAGAAGCTAGAAAGAGGGAAAGATCCTGTCCTAGAGCCCTCAAGGAGAACGACATCTTGGTTTCAGATTGCTGACCTTTGGAACTGTGAGATAATAAATGTGTATTGTCTTAAGTGACCCAATTTTGGGCACTATTTTATTGCATCTTTTAGGAAGCTTGTGTACCTGTCTTAATCCAACCTTGAGAAAAAGCTTTCAAAAGTTCACCATTCAGTATGATATTCACTGAAGATTCTGTTGGACTATGTCTTTTTTTCAGATTGAGACAATTCTTTTCTAGTTCTAGTTTACTAAGAGTTTTTATCATGAACTTGATTTGAATTTTATCAACATCATCTATTGATATCAACTGAAATAATCATATGATTTCCTTTATTCTATTAATGTGGAGAATTACATTGATTTTTTTAAATCTTAGCAAAACCTCACATTCTGGAATATATCTAACACGTATCTGCCTTTTTACTGGAAGTGGTTTGCTAAAGTTTATTGTATTAATAAAATTAACCAAAACAAACAAACAAAAAAAGGGCAAGTTCAGGAAAAATGGTAGCTGAGGTGTGGCTCTGACTTTCTATTTCAGATCAAGTTAAGGATCACCCACATGCTATTTTGATGTTAGTGGATAATTTTGCTAATCTTATTTTTAAGATTTTTGCATCCAAATTCATAAATGAGACTAGACTTACTAGACTAACCCTAACCCTATTTTTTATTTTGATACAGGGTCTTGCTAAATTGCTGAGGCTGGCCTCAAACTTGCTATCGTCCTGCCTCAGCCTCTCAAGAGGCTGGGATTACAGGTATGTGCCACGAGGCCTGGCTCTACTTTTACTCTTTCATTTTCTATTTTAATATAGATCTTATAAATAACATAACATACATTGAGTTTTTTGGTTGGTTGGTTGGATTTTTTTTTTAAGTGTCTGGTACAGGGTTTTGCTGTTTCTAGGCAAGTGCCCTGTCATTCATTAAGCAACATCCTCAGCTTCATAAATTGTTGGTTTTTTTTTTTTTTTTAAGTTGTAGTTGGACACAATCCTTTTATTTATTTTTATGTGGTGCTGAGGATCGAACCCAGGGCCCTGCCTGTGCTAGGTGAGCTCTCTACTGCTGAGCCACAACCCCAGCCCCCATAAATTGTTTTTTAAACGAAGTCTGACCACTTCTGTTTTGTCCTCAACAGAATATGTAGCCTATTTATGCTTATCATAGTCATCTATATACTAGTGTTTTCCCCAGCAGCCACAAATTTTAGATTTCTGCTACTTATAAAAACAAATGTGGCTTTCAAGTCTATGTTTCAAAGTCTTTCAAAATACTTACCTTTTTTTTTTTTCCACTACATTAACTCTTTCCCTCATCTCTGAAAATAACATCTTAGTTAACTCAAACATTACTTTCCCCTCAAACCACTTGGGAACCAACACAAATATATTTGTTAGATTTACTTTTAGCAAATAAATGTCCAAGGCCTTTGTTAGTTGCTGGCTGTCTGATGAGTTTTTGCTTGGGAAATACTTTTAAATATTAGAACAAGGGAAGCTGCAGTCACCTGAGGTCATCAGGAGGAACTAGGGTTTACTGGCCAGGGCCTGGGATTAAGGTGACATTATTGGGGCTCTTATATTGTCCTTGTCTTTATCACACATAGCAAATGGAGCTAGTCATTTACCCAAAAGCTCTCCCTTTCAAGAGCTACCCATGTCAAACTTTCCATAACAAATTCTTGAAGAGATTAAAAACTAATCTTGCAGTGACACTTCAAAGAAGACTTCATGGAGTTTCAAAGGTAGACTATGTACATGAAGAGAATTTAAAACCATGTAAAGGAACATTTGTTTCAAAGCAAGTGAATAATCCAAAGAGCATAATATGGAAGACTGAACCCACAGAGCAACATTGCAAAAGGGAAATCTGACCTTCATGGAGTGTCTGCTACATACAAGGAATCTTGTATGTAGTGGCCCCTATAACTCATTGGGGGGAGGGTGGGCAGAGGGATTGTTAGAAACCTATTCAAATGAGGAATTAATTAGCAACTTAGTGAGACCCTGTCTCAAAACAAAAAGTGAAAAAAGCAGAGGATGTGACTCAGTGGTTAAAAGCCCCTGGGTTTAATCCCTGTTACCAAAAAAAAAAGAGGAATTGAAGTTCATTGGAAACTTTTATCTGCTTGCTTCTATGAAGTTCAAGTGTGAGGGAGATTTCACAAATATCTAACTTACAAAAACTAAGTGGTCAAAATGGTTAATTTAGGGAATACAGAAGCATAACTGGATTTGAGGGTGAAAAATAGGAAGTGTTGAGAAGTTGAGAACAGGTAAATATGGTTCTTGCAACTTAAAATGAAATAGGAGATTAATTAAACATTGATTTTGATCCAAAAATTAAGGGAATTTTGTTTATACAAGGGAACTGAAATTTAATGCTGCAAAACCATGATGATCCCTACACCATGCTGCATTGATCTGAGTGTCTGATATGTCTTCCTTGACAGTTCAGGCAACCCTGTTTCTAATTCTTTGGAGACAATCTGTTATTAAATTGATCTGTATATTTATGTTCTGTCCTATTCACTGTTATTTACTATTCACCAAGGCTGCCAACTTTTAAACAGTCTTGGTATAAATGTTTGTTCCTAAACCTTTGCTGATAGATGTGTTTTATGTAACAGTTATAGAGTCCATTAACATGAAGCACTAAAACACAAAAAGAAACTGAGGAGATTTATAAGCATATGAAATGCCCTTACCAGAGACAGTTGAAATAATAAATCCAAAGTCAAAGGAACATTTACAAAGTTACTGTGAGCAGATTTATTTACTTCAAAACCTGTTTTGTGGGACTGAATTATACTATATATTATGTATAAAAGGTAAAATACAAATCGACTCTTACTGGTAATGACTTCTCATTGTGTTAGAGAAAACCTAGGAGGGGGGAGAAGTTCTACTTTAAACACTCTGTGTCCTTCACATTCTTGTTAAGAGAAATTTCCTCCATCATTGTTTTTAAAAGTTGGAAATTCAGGAAAGTTCAGATTATCAATTAAAAAAAAAACATTTAGCTGTAGTTGGACACAATACCTTTATTTTAATGTGGTGCTGAGGATCAAACCCAGTCTCTCGCACATGCTAGGCGAGCTCTACCACTGAGCCACAACCCCAGCCCCAGATTATCAATTTTTTTTAAGTGGCAATAAAATACTTTTCATCAGTATTGGTTTAAAAAAATAACCAAATCTGAGCCCAACTGCTAGGAACAACAGTAGTCTAGAGGGCAATTTTTTTTCTTAGCTGCAACTTTGGATATAATTAGTATCCACAGAAACAAACATCCCTTCCCCCATCCTCAAGAAAAAAGTTGGCAAAGCAAAATGGTGGCATCTATCTCCTCGTTAAAACATCAGATTGACAAAGTCCATGTACTCCTCTGTTTCAAAAAGTTCCAGCTCTTTTAAACACTGACATTCTTATCATTTTGTGTGCTCTGTGTTGGCCACTGGCTAACAGGATCTGTGAGGATTTCTCTTTGAATATCTTTTTTCCACTAACTGATAAGTGAGTTTCTCCTAGGATTTCTGGTGGAGGGCACTGCTTAAGAAAGCAAGCTGAGAGGACATATTTGAAATTGTTGCAGAAAATATTCCTTCTCTGCTTGATTTTTTTAAATTGTTGCTTGCTTTTCTTTTTCTTTCTCCTCTCTCTCTCTCTCTCTCTCTCTCTCTAATTCCTATTTGAAGGATTGTTGAAACAGTACTGACTTTTCAGGTTGAGATGACATGGGCATTCAAGTGGCAGTTTAATGTGCTTTCCTTGGAGAGAAAAGATACTGGTATTGTAAATCTACCTGTATTCACTATCAAAGGGCTAATCCATGGTCATAAAATTAGAGTCAAATATAAGATAAACTGCAAGCCACTGTTTTTATATCAATCTTTTCAAACAAGCTAATATATTATTTTAGGAGCCAAAAAAAATATTGATTGCTTATTAAACATGTAACTCTAGGTATGGGCCTATTATACTAAGTATTTTTATACTAAATATTTTTGAGCAAACATTTTTACTGTATGTAAATTAAAAAAATAAAAGGTACAATTTAGAAAAATAAGGGAAAATAATCAATGTCCTCATCTTCCAAAGTAAATACTATTAATGTTTTTATGGTTTTTTTTTCTTTCTGTTTTTCTATTATTCTGCTCGTTTGACTTGGTATTTTATTTTTTTCATCGAATTCAATTAATATAATGCTCTGGGATGTCTTTTGTCTAAAGTATAAATTAAGATTTTAAAACATGTTTTTGGAAGATGTAAGATAAGTTACAGAAATGAAATTTTTTTAAAGTATCATCTCTCCCACAATAATAAGAAACCTTTATAAAAGAAAAGATTTTTCAAATCTCACAAACACCACACAGTGGCTTTCAGGTGTCAGAACTAAAAATTGAACTTGAAAAAATAGCAAAGAGAAGTAGAAAGCATCTCATCCTTGACAGGGAAGGGCCTGGCAACTCACTTCTTAGGTGAGCACCTATGTCCCACAACTGCTCCTGGGGTCACATGAGCTCTCTGTACACCTTAGCATACCTCTTCTTGTGAATGCACAGAGCACTGCTCCAGCCAGCCAGGCCCAGAGTGGCAGGGGTGCCCTGTCCCATCCACTTGCTTCTAGAGCCTTATGAATTACCAGAACAGGAAGGGCTTCAGTCCCCTGCCTTTCATTAATATATAATAAAGCTGAAGTCCAGGGAAGTGAAATAACTTCAGGCAGCGCTCTGTCACCAGCCAGGAGCCACTTCACCTCACTTTACAGGTGGTTCTGCTGCCTCCAGCTGCTTGCAAAGGATTGCCTGGTAGTGGTGGGTTGAAGTCAGCCTGAGTTCCAGCATAGACCTGGACTTAAGGTTTTAACTAGAGAGGGATTTCTATCTCCCTTTCAATTCACGGCACATCAGAACACAGTGAAATGATTTTGAAAAGCCTCTAAGTTTTCCATTCAATGGAGGAACATGCCAGGGAAACTGGAAAGCTGTAAAGTTTTCAATAACAGTTCTCAATAAAGTCCTGCTGTACCTTCAAGCTTGACATAAATCCTGGAATTCTCGACCCATGGTGCTGGAAGGGACTTTATAAAGGTGATATTTTCTCATAACTTTTAAGCTACAGTTTAAAAAAGAAAAACAAGGAGGTTATTAATTCCATCAAGAAGAGGTTACTAAAAACTCCTGTCTTCAACTACAGCTATTACAGAAATACTTTTTTCAGTTTTTTGAACTGAATTTCATTGTATTTGCCTTATTGAGAAGATGGGTATTGAACATTACCCATTTACCCAATTTCTGTATCATCACTGTCTTAGTCCATTTCTGCTACTGTAACAAAATATATGAGACTGGGTAATTTATAAAATAATAGAAATTTATTTCTCATAGCTCTGGAGAATGGGAAGTCCAACCAAGATCAAGGTGCCAGCAGATTTGGTGTCTGATGAGGGCTTGTACCTTCTTGCTGCCTCCTCACATGCTGGAAGGGGGAAAATGGGCAACAGCTCCATTGCATCTCTTTTATAAAGTCATTAATCCCATTCATGAGGGCTTTGCTCTCATGGCTTAATCATTTCCTAAAATCTGTACCTCTTAATACTATCACACTGGTGGTTACAGTTCCACATATGAAATTGGGAGATACATTCAGACCATAGCAATTACCAAGGGTTTAATTGTGTCTGCTCTGAACTTACCCATGTGGTAGGTGGTTTGTGACCATTGATCCCAGCTTTCACTCCCTAATCCCAGCATGCACCCCTTCTGTAATGTGACTGTGCTTCCCGTTCCATCTGGAGGTGGTAGCCATTTCCCTGTCCCTTTGAATTTTGGCTGGCTTCATTTACTTTAATAGAATCTGATAGAAATGAGGTGGATTGGGTTCCTGAGAACAGGCCTTAAGTAGCCCTGAAAGGTCACCTTCATGTCTTGGAGCTCTTCCCCAAGGACTATAGCCTTGGTCAGGAAGCTAGTTTGTCCTATAGGAAACTGAGAGAACAAACAGGAAGGAGAACAGAGGCACACTGGCCAGCAGGTGGGTGAGGCTAGCTTCAACTGTCAGCTCAAAAAGTCCTTCAGCACACGCAGCCAGCAGAAACTTCCCAGCCAACTCCAGAAAGTGTGAGAAATAACAAACAAGTGTTTTTACAGTCACTAAATTTGGAGGTGATGCTGCAAAATAATGGATAACTGTTTGACCCTGCCATAATCTTTCAATCTGTAATCGTGTTATGGGAGTTTATTAAGAGAATCCTTTAGGATTTCTCTGCATTTGTTCTATTGATCCTGGTGTGGAGAGACTCTAAGGGGAGCTGCTCACTTTCTCAAAAGGACACACTGACTTTCCAAGCCCAGGAGTGTCAGGAGAATCTCAGGAAGGGAGGGTTACTCCTCATTCTGTCATCATCACCGCCACCTGGTGTAAGACTGACCCATCCCCACTCAAAACTGAGCCTGCCAAAGACTTGGGAATAAGTGAAAGAGGGGAAATACACACACACACACACACACACACACACACACACGCACACACACACAACCCACTGTATCTATCAGAGTTCTCCAGAGAAGCAGAACCAATTGAAGGTGTAGCTAGCTAGCTAGATAGATAGATATAGGAAAAAGAGATATGTCACTTGAAGATGGTGATATGTTCTGAGAAATGTGTCATTAGGCAGTTTCTTAGTGGTGCAAACTTCATAGATTGTGCTTACACAAACTTAAGATGGCTATGACATCACTGGGTGATATAATCTCATGGGACCACCATCATATACTAGTCCATTATTTACTGAAAGGTCATGTGACACATGGCTGTGATAAAAGAAAAAAATCTGGGTTGTCCTGAATTTAGTTACAAATGTTGAAGGACAGAGGGGAGGAGAGATGTGAGACATCAATCTATTAACAAGCTACAGACCAAGAACAAAAGGCCATTTCATATTCTTTTTTAAAAAATTCTATTGGTTATTTTTAGTTCTATGTGACAGTAAATTCCATTTTGATATAATTATATAAGCATGGAATATATATTACTCTAATTAGGACTCTGTTCTTGTGGATGTACATGATGGTCAGATTCACTACTGTATTCACATACGTACATAGGAAAGTTATGTCAGATTCATTGCAATGTCTTCCTTTTCCTATCCCCCTCCTTTCCCTTCATTCCCCTTAGTCTAATTCACCAAAATTCTACCCCCCACACATACCTTATTGGGGGTTATGTTCCACCTATCAGAGAAAACATTCCACCTTTGATTTTTTATTTTTTTAGATGGGCTTATTTCACTTAGGATGATAGTCTCCAAATCTATCCATTTACTGGCTTATGTCATAAAGTCATTATTTTGTATGGCTTCATTATGTGTATATACCACATTTTCTATATTCATTCATCTGTTGAAGAGCACATAGGTTGGTTATGTGGCTTAACTATTGCTAATTGAGCTGCTATAAATACTATGTGGCTGAGTCACTATAGTATGCTTATTTTATTTATTATTTTTATTTGTTCTTTTTAGATATAATGACAATAGAGTGTATTTTGACATACTATATATAATTTATATTATAATTAGGTATAACTTATCCTTATTATGATCCCATTCTGTGGGTGAACACGATGTGGTGTTACATTGGCCATGTATTCATATATGAACATAGGAAACCTATGTCTTATTCATTCTACTGTCTTTCCTATTTCCATCCACCACCCCCTTCCTTTCATTCCCCTTTGTCTAATCTGGTGGACTTCTATTTTATCCTCCCCCTTCCTTATTGTGTGTTAGCATCTGCATATCAGTGAAAACATTCAACCTTCGTTTTTGGGGATTGGCTTATTTCATTTAGCATGATAGTCTCTAATCCATTCATTTACTAGAAAATGCCATAATTTCATTCTTCTTTATGGCTACTAGTTCATTCTGTGTACAGACCATATTTTCTTTTTCCATTCATCTGTTGAAGGGCACCTAGGTTGGTTCTGTAGCTTAACTATTGTATATTGAGCTGCTATAAACATTGATGTAGCTGAGTCACTGTAGTGTGCTGATTTTAACTCCTTTAGGGATTTGTTGAGGAGTGGGATAACTGGATCAAATAGTGGTTCCATTTCAAGTTTTCTGAGGAATCTCTGTACTGCTTTCCAGAGTGGTTGCATCAATTTTCAGTCCCATCAGCAATGTATGATTGTATCTTTCCCCCCAAATCCTTGTCAACATTTATTGTTACTTATGTTCTTGATAATTGCCATTTTGACTAGAGCAAGATGGAATATCAGTGTGGTTTTAATTTGCATCTTTTCTAATTGCTAGAAATGTTGAACATTTTTTCACATATTTGTTGACTGATATGTTTCTTCTTCTGTGAAGTGCTTGTTCAGTTCCTTTCCCCCTTTATTGATTGGGGTATTTGTTTTTGTGGTATTAAGTTTTTTGAGCCATTTCATGTTCTTGAATGTATGTTAAATGTGTGTTAAACTCCTTCCTAAAATCCCCTAGGCTTCACTGCTTTCCACTCTCACCCAACCCAGAAGCAAAAATCACTTATGAACTGTCCTCCTATCCCAAAGCTTTCCTCGTGTTACATATTCTCACCCCTCTTAGCTGTGGCTAATGTAGGGTCAGTGTAAACAATGTATGCCTTTCTTCTCTAATTTTTTAAAAATATTTTTTAGATGTTGATGAACCTTTATTTTTATTTACCTATTTATATGCAGTGCTGAGAATCAAACCCAGTGCCTCACACATGCTAGGCAAATGCACTACCATTAAGCCGCAACTCCAGCCTATCTTCTCTAAATTTTAATTATTTAAAAATGCTCTTATGGGCTGGGGATATATCTCAGTTGGTAGAGTGCTTGCCTCGCATGCACAAGGCCTTAGGTTCAATCCCCAGCACCACAAAAAAAAAAAAAAAAAAGGAAAAGAAAAAAAATGCTCTTAGCTCTGGTCCTGCAGAAGTATTTCCAACTTCCACCTAACTCTTTTGTTGGTAGTTATGGAAACTTGTCCAGGATCTGGTCCTATTCTAGCTAGCAGTTGTGATAACTCAATAAGCCCTTTTATTTCAAATATCCCTCAGTATCAAGAGTTTGGGTTTCACAACTGTGTGTGTGTGTGTGTGTGTGTGTGTGTGTGTGTATAAGAGAGAAAGAGAAGGGGGTAGGGAGGGAGGAGACTGAGGCAGATATATTATGAGGATTTATTCATGTGATTATGGTGGCTGGGAGCCCCAGGATCTACCATCTACTTGCTGGAGACCCAGGGTAGGAGAAAATAAGATGAGATTTCCCAGGTGCAGCAGAGAGTTGGGAAATAAAGAACATATTCCTTCTTCCTCCACTTTTTTGCTCTATTGGTACCGTCAACAGGTTCAAAGATGCCTGTCCACACAGGGGAGGAAAATCTATTTTACTGAGTCCACTGATTCAAATTTGATTGCCATCCAGAAACACCCTCATAGATCCAATCCCAAAAGATGTTAATTTGGATAGTCCACTTACATTGACAGGTCAGTTAATCATTATATTAGTTTGACTGACAATTTTTTTACTTTATGGTGGTGTGAAAGTGATAGGCATTCTACCTTGAATTTTGAATTTTGAGCTTTTCTTAGGCAAGGCTAAGTGATATGTAGATATGGCACTCTCTTCAAGCTGCTAGGCAGCCAGCAAACCATGGCTGTCCGTCAGCTGCAGGGCACCCTGATCTCTGGGGGCAGCTGTGCTAGGATTTTGGAGTCTAAAGTCTAGTTCTCTAGCCTTCTGGAAACTTCTTGGCTTAAACTAACTGGGATTCTACCCTCTTTCTTTCTCTGACACTGACTTTCTCTTGTGTGTTCCATTTTGTTTTAACAGAGCCACTGGCAGAATCAGGTCTTCATTCTTGATGGATTAATTGGCCAATGGCTATCTGATCTACTTAAAGAGAAATGGGCTCTGTGTATAAACTCCAACTGATGCAGCCTTGGCAGCTTTGGGTCACATCCTATTCAAATGAAACTGTAGAACTTTGAGTCAGAGAGACCTTGTGTGTGATGTCTATTTGCTGCTTTGTTAGTGTGGCATCCTTCCTGCAAGGGCTGTTGATTGTCACACACAGAATTACTGTGAGACAGAAAAGTAAAAATTGTACACAGGGTGTAATCCTTTCTCAACTGCCCACTCACTGGGAAGTTGTACACACTTTAAGGACACAGTTCTTGCAGTGACCATCCCTGGCTTCTCCAGTTCCTTAAGGGTGGACTCGGAAAGCTTTCTGAGTAAATCTCAAGTGTAGTCTTTCATCTTAGAAGAGAGCACATGCTAACACAGAGAAGTTTTTTTTCCTGCATCCAGTGTTAACACTGGATCAAATGTGAGTTAAATAAAAGTGTGTGTGAATGTAATGATGTAAAATGCCTTGTGCTTCTGTATTTGGCAAGAAAAAAAAAGGAAGTAAAATCAGGGAAGGGTGGAGATTTAAAATACTAGGGGCTCAATGTGTTCCCTGTTCAAAGAACAGCCAGAGTGTCTCCAGATTGTTAGAACCATTTCGAAGTTAGACCAGAAAACCATCAAAATGTCTTTCTCGCTGTCTCTTTAATGGCAAAGGCCATATCAGCACCTAGTTTCATCTTTGCACCTTCAGCACCTAGTTTCCATGCCACAAAATAGGCATTCCATGACTGCTTGTACAATAAGTAAATCTAAAGCAATGTCAGGGATTAGTTGGATGACCAAAGCAACTTTTACTCTAAGGGCTGGGACAACATACACTCTGTCAAATAGACCAGAATAGACTAGAGCCCCCCAAACAGAGGACTCCTTGTAACTTGTCTGTAGGACCAGGAATTTCTTCTCCAAACTCTACCACCAAAGACCATGCCTCATGCCCCTAGATTCTCACCCTCCACTGTACAACACTGCCTTCCATGCTTGTGTAAAATTCAAACTGTTTTAAGATTAAGAAAGATACCTCAGGAGGGCAATTTATGGGCACACAGAGTATTTATTACATTCATCTTGAAATGAACTAATGTAGTACTGAGATCTGCCTGTGTATTTTAAAAATCTGTTTCATTCTCAAGGTCATTCTTTACTTTAGTCTGAGCTGAAATCCCCTGTTTTTTTTTTTTTTTCCCCTCTCATTTCTCACTTTCCGTTTTTAACCGAACATATTTAACATTGAGTCCTCAGTTGGGGATCTTTGACTTTTAGAAGGCTGGTGGCTTCCTGAGTATTGGGGGTCTAATGCCTCCTACTCGGGGGAATCTTCCTAAACCAATTTCTCTCTTTTATTAGCACAGTGGCTCCGGGCTCTGAGTACTCCTTCCTCTCAGTTCTCAGTCTTGGTAAAAGCATCCCAGCTCCTGTTCCCTAGTCTCTTTTGGCTTCCCTTAATCTTGGACCACACACCTGCATGGACAGTAAATATTAAGTAACTGCCCATCTGTGAATCAACAGTAGGCTTCTGCAGGCCACTCTTGTGTTACGTAAATGTTTTTGTCCTACAAGTAAGTTGGACAATATCATCCATAATAAATTAAAATTTTTTCTTCCTTTCCCTTTTTTTCAACTTTTCATCTCTTTAAAACTCAAAACTTCTGAAAATCACTTCATGGTTACTTTAGTTGATTAAGGTGGTTATATAAGTATCATAATTATCTTTATCATATAATCTTAGATTATATAGTTCATAAGTCAGTTAACATAAATATTTGTAATAGTGTAGAAAAAACATGATGGAATGTCCTAGGTAAAATGACAGGTTGAACACATTTGCCTAATTTTGCTCTCTCCTGAAATCCTATGAAAACTACAGTAAAGAGATTTAAAATAAAAGGTAAAACCACAGAGTGGCCACAACAGGAGAAACTTTGTAAATTGGAAAGTAGATGGACAGGAGGAATCTTAGCTCATGCAAGAAACCAAATTCTAAACCTGCAGTGGGAAAAGCTGGAAACCAGACTGATTGACAAGCAAGGTTCGGAAAGTGTTTGAAACTGGAAGCACAGGGGTTCTGGAATCGAAGGAGGAAGCTTGGATGGGGACGTAGAGTAAGGAGACCCAACTGAGCACTGTTGAGAAAGTTAGCAGACCCCTCTGCTGTCTGCACCCCTACTCTGGGAACTGGCCCTTCTCCTGGGCAGTTGGTCCCTGCAGAGGAGAAGCTGAGGGTATAGACAGGGGAATACCAGGCAGGGTGCGTTACAACCCAAGCTAAGTGAATACGTTTGTGCACTCAATGCTGAGTCCTCCCAGTTTGTTCTACCACTTGATTCAAGATCACAGGAAGCCTAGCTCTTCCTTCGAATCAGGAGAGAGAAGGGTATTTCAGTCCTAGACATAAGATCTAAAAACTCTAACTCAGAAGTTGCCTCCAAAACAACCCAGCCAGCTCATTCTATAATGAAGTTGAACATGGATAAACCCAAAGCAAACATCTCAAAACTTCCAGTCAGCTTTCTGGTTCCCCATATTAAACATAAGCAGACTGCCAAGGATTGCCAGGTATGTGAGGGATGTCAATAACCCAGAAGTTAGAGACCAACACGAACAAACAGGAAAAAAAGCTACTTGGAGAAATCAAAGCAACGCAGAAGTATGAAATGAGAGATGGACAGAAAACAGTACAAACTCAAGTGCTTGCAAAGAACAAAAATGTAACATTTAGAAATTAAAAGCTTAACAGCGGAAATATTACTAGAGTTGGAATTAGAAATGCCAAAAAAAGAAAGTTGAATAAATCTTTCAGAAAATTGATCAAAATTGAAATGAAAAGTAGGAGGAGATAAAAGGTAATATAATTAGATAATTACAAAGAAGATTGTATAAGTATTGTATAAGAAGATTGTATAAGTTAAAGTAGAGAAAAAAACAAAAAGGGAGACATACAAAGGATCAGGAATCACAATGGTTTTGGACTTTAACTGCATCACCAAAAGCCAAGAGACAATGGAGGAATGACTCCAAATTCTGGAGGAGAATTCTTCCAAGCCTGTAATGCATTACTAGCCAAGATACAGATCAAGTGTTGGAAAAGACGTTTTCAGACATGGAAGTTCTAAAAAAATTTTACCTTCCATGTTCCCTTTCTCAGGAAGCTCCTAAAGGCTCTTTCCTGCCAAAGCAAAGGAGTAAATACACCATGAAAGAGGAAGACATGGAAGTTTGGACACTGGGGTATATGCTTAACGGAGATTGGTCTGTAAGTGGAATGTTTTAAAAGACTTTTTGGGTCTGAAGGTGTAGTTCAGTGGTAAAGTATGTGCTTGACATGTGCAAGGCCCTGGATTTGATCCTGAGCACTGAGAAAAAAAAGAAAAAAAAATGAGCTAAGCAAGTGAAAATTGAAAGCAATTATTAATGTCATCAAAAAAGGATATATGATGTTGAATATATTTATCTAAAATTAAACTATAGCTATACTGGGAGGATGGCAGATGTAAAGCAGATGGATGGTGGTATAAAAAAATGAAATCTTCTGTTCCCATAATAGAAAGTCAAGTGATAATATCTAAAAGAGAGAAAGCAAAAAATACCATAGTTTTATATTTAGTTTCACTATATATTATTTAGGAGTGAAGTGTCATGAGACTTGCAACTTACATTTTAGAAAATTTATCCCAAAAGTGTGTGTAATTTATACATATACATAAGTTTAATGTTTTTTTCCATAATACCAATTATGACTAACAGCATATGATTTAGAAAAACTAGGAAGTGTAAGTGTCGAAAACAACAGGTCAAAAGCAGTACTCTGAAGACAGAAATAGGGGTACAGTAAGCAGTGGGTCTAGGACAAGTCTTTTCTGTGAGAAGACTTTTTATTTTATTTTTGGACTTTCTAAACTGTAAGCAAGTCTCATTAGACTAAAAATCAAAGTTTATTTAAAACTTTTTAAAGGGGGGGATAAAGGACTCATGGTCTAGTTATATGCCACCATTAACTAGGTGCATAACCCTGGATGAGTCCTGAACCGTGGAAGACTGCAGGTTCTGGATTATTGTGTAAAGAAAGTTCCACTAGCCCCTCTGTTTCAAGTCAAAATTACTAATCCTATGATTTAAAAAAAAAAGCTTATTTTATTTCTTCACGCTTTATCTTTCTTCATTATCTTACATTTTCTCTATTTGAAGATTCAAAACTATTTCCAGATGATCAAACCACATTTACTAGAAAAGAAATTCTACGTGAGATTGACTTTAGCTGTTTTGTCACAAAATTTTGCACTTGTGCTCAGGCTTTTCTTTCTCACAGTCAACAAGAAAAACGTGTTCTTCTAGGTTCCTAGTCTAACATGGAAAAAATATGGAGCATGTGGAACAAAAATAGCTCAAACGTAGCATCACTTGGGGAATAATTTGGGTTTGCATAGTTAAACGAAAAATCTCCAAAGTCATATTCGCCAGAATTACATCCAAGAACAACGTTTTATTTAGCAACTAACCGAGATGAATAGAAGCTTCAGTAGCTCTAAGCAAAGGCTCTATTCATCAAATTTAAGGACACAGGCAAAGGAAATTGATTCATTTTTGGACCTGATTGAGTTTCCACAGTTAGGTGCATTGGAGGGAGACACGACCTGAATGCTCCAATTCTGTGGTCACTGCCTGCATGTAATCTGGTCTGGAACACCCCACCCTTGTGTCCTCAAGTCCTGCCAGACTGCCCACGTGGAAAAGCCTCTTATCTCCATACCACTTTTAGGGTAATCAACAAAATCTTTAAATACCTTTGATCGCTAAACAGAAAAGCAACTTTCTCCTGGAAGATTCACTTATGTATGAAGCAGGAGATGCATGAAGAACTGGAATATCTTATGAAAAGAGAAGGTTCAGCCTGGTGTCTTGCACTTAGTTTGCGTTCTGTCAATGCTGTGAAATAAATCAAAGGCCTCTTATTAAACTGATTATGTTTACTACTGTTCCAGATTCATTTTCACTTCCTCTCCAATATCTTGAGAGCCTGCGTGGGAGCTGGAAGGCCTTTCTCTTGTGGTGTGTTCTCATTGCCACTTCCAAAGCTTTTTAGGGCCACATGATCACTGGCTCGATGTCTTCTAAAGTGTAAACTCCATAACGGCAGGATGGATCAAGTCTGTCCCCTTCACAAAACATAATTCAAGGCATTTTATAAGTGCTTAGAAAATACTTGTTAGAAGATTATTCACTATTCCTGAAATCAAGGCTTGGTTCTGGTTTTCTTTTCTCAACATCTAGGAAGCTATTTTAAGGTTGGCCTGCTAGGTCCCTTGTTAACCCATTAACCTGGGTTTTTAAACCCTGCCCCTGGAGTCAAAAGGCCCTGTGCTTGAGCCCTAGTTTGGCCTACTAGCTGTGTGGGACCTCAAACAATTTACTTAAATTCTCTGAGCCATAGTGTCTTTACCTCTCAAAACAAGAGGATGACAGCTTCTTCTCAAGATTTTGGTGAGAGTTAAATGAGCATGTAAAAACATACATATGCCCAAATCATATACATATGGTGTTATGATGTGTGTGAAAGACTCTAACCTATCATAAGTAACATTAGATCTTTTCTGTTTTCAGTCCAAGTTACTGATGCATAGAATTTCTTGCACATAGTTTGTAAGGGGCTATAAACTATTTTAATAGTTCAAAAATACTAATAGAATCATTATATTTCTTATAATGAATTTAACTAAAATATTAAATTCCTTTGGCAACTCTATCAACTTATCTGTGCTCATCAGCAATCTTTCTGGGTACACACAGAGATTAATTAAAAATGGGAAAGTGAATTATTCATATGTGTAACTTAGTACATAAAAACTCAAAATATGGAGGTGATGAGGTATCCTTGGTTATTTGGAATTCCAAAGGATCCTTAGTTATTCCAGACCAACTCTTTGGGGTCTGGCTCTCAGCTCAAGCATCATGATGGGCTTACAGAAATTTGAGGACTGTTGTGTTTGCTGCCAGATACTAGGAGTGTTTTGAAAAAACACTGAACCACTATCACAACAATCATACACATTCCAGCTAGGCAGAGATATTATAATTTCACCTGAAACTCATAGCAAGTACATATGTCTAGTTTATGTTAAAGAGTTTTATTTCTAATAACGAAATAGTGCCAATGAGTAATTTTAGGCCAGAATCTCAGTGTCAGGAAATGACATCGCATTCTAAAGAAAAAAAGTTATATTTAAATAGTCTATATTATTTGTGAAAACCTATAAAATCCTCAAGTTTCCTGAATTTTACTCTTAAAATATTTCAAGAAATTATTAGCTAGGATACTTTGGGGAAGTAGTGTACAGCAATAAAGTCAAAAAAGAGTAATTACTTGCTAGCCTAATTAACATGCTATAAAAAATCTTAATTGTCCCATCAGATCTGACTTGTTTATTACTGGATTCTTTTGGAACTGCACTGCTTATGGGATTCATGTGTGTGGTGGTGGTGGGGATTTTGGTAGTACTTCCTAAGTCAGGTAATATATAGATAAAGTTCTGTTTTGTTTTGTTTTTTTAATCAAATTTCTCATTATCCTGGTTTGTGGAGAGGACATGTTTAACAAAGTAATTAAACATTAAGCCATTGCAATCATGAAGTAAGGTTAATAATTTCCTAAATTAAGATGTTTTAGATCCCCTCCTTCACATTTTTATCATTATTCTGTTGAAATAGGGATATGAAATAATGATGTGAAAATTTGCTTCAAGGAAGACTGATGTAGCACAAATATCCAGGTGTCATTTGTGCCTGTTAGGCACATAAAGTGACTTATACTTCTGTCACCTGTCCATAAAGGTTTGATGTGTGTTTTATCTTCCTTCCTCAAGGTCACTTTTATAATTGATATCCTAAAGTACATTTTTAAAGTTATCTGTACTTATTTGAATAAATAGGATCTATTATATTCCTTTGATTACAATATATAGAGTAAAAATAGAAAGCAGTGAGTACATTTATCACAGCTTGGATCTTGAAAAGTATGAAAGGAAGCTCTCAATTTTCTGGATACCCCATATGTTATATAATATCTCATTTTATTCATATAATAATCCTATGAAGTAGGTGGTACAAATACTGTCTTGCTTTATAAATGAACAAGCTGAGGCTTAGAGGTAATTTAAGTTGCTTGTCCATAGTGAATTAGTACTAAAATCAGGACTCAGTCTCATGTTCTTTTACTTATAGTTACTTATTTCTCTTGTTAAAAATTGAGGTGAAATTTACATCATATGAAATTAACCCCTTTCAAGTGTACAATCCAGTGGCATTTGGAACTTTCACAATATTATATAATTGCCATCTCTAGCTAATTCCAAAACATTCTCATCATTCCAAAGGAAAACTCTGAACCCTTAAGCAGTCAGTCTTCCTTCCCCAGCTCTTGGCAACTACCAATCTGCATTCTGTTTTCCTGTTCTAGATCATTCATATAAATGGAATCATAGAATATGTGACCTGTTTTGTCTGGATTTTTTCATTTAGCATAGTGTTTCAAGACTCATTCACATTCTGGCATATATCAGTACTCCATTACCTTATTATGGATGATTAAATTTCATTTTATGCATATATCACAATTTCTTTATCTACTGATGAATATTTGAGTTGTTTCCAATGTTTGGAATTCAGGTCCCAGATTGGGGGTGGGCTGTGTCCTGATTGCCAGTGGAGTGTGGTGGCAGGGAGGCCCCAAGGAGACAACAGCAAGATGTGCAAGATGGACTTAAAACCCATCCAATGTCCATGTTCCAATTCTTGGTACCTGTGAATAAGTTACTTTACACATAAAAAAAAGACTGTAGGTATGAATAAGTGAAGGACCTTGAGGCGAGTGAGTCCCTTGGGATTACACTGAGTCCCTAGGTGGACACAGTGAGTACCTTGGATTACACTGTGTCCACTAAGGAACTCAGTACAATCCCAAGAGCTTCAAGGGAGGCAGTTCAACAGAATCAGTGAAGGAGATGAAATGGTGCTTCCTGTTGTCTGTGAAGATCTAGGCAGGAGGGCCGGAGATGTGTTCAGTAATAGAGCACTTGCCTAGCATGGGCAAGGCTCCGGGTCCAATCCCCAGCACTGCAAATAGTAAAAAATTGTGAAGATGGAGGATAGGGCCATGAATCAAGAAATGCAGGTGGCCACTAGAAGTTGGCAAAGCAAATAAGCAGAGTCTCTTCTAGAATTTCCAGAAAGAACAAGTCCTGCTGATTACTTTGCTTTTAGCCCATAAGACTCATTTGAGTCTTCTGACCTCTAGAACTGCAAGATAATATATTTGTGGCTTTCAAGTTTCTAAATTTCTAGTAATTTGTCACAGCAGCACTAGAAAACTAGCTAGTGTGGGCAGGAAAGAGCAGGGGAGGTTGTGCAGCAAATCTCCTGTACCCCAGAATAAGTCCAGCAGCAGCAGAGCTAGCAGAAACCTGAAGAAACTGTCAGGGACAAGTGAGTGACTCATGTGCAGTGGTGACCAAGGACCCAGCAGACCCCCACAGCCAGTGCCCCGTAAAACAGGCACACCCCAGAATTTCCCATCACAATTCTAGGGAAGGCTGAAGGCTCCTTCCGAGGTGAGATTAAATTTCTGTCACCCAGGCTAAATGGGCACTTAAAATATAAAGAAAGTGATTGTTCTTGCACACTGAGCTTGGGGGCTGAAATTTCTACTCTCTACATAAAAATGTTTCATTTCAACTTAGGAGGAGGCCACATGCTCTTTATAAGCTTGTTCTAGTCTCTCTTCACAATCTCATGAGGCAAGCATCCCTCATCATCAATTTGTTTCTGAAAATATAACATAGTGGATTTTCAGAATGAGAAAGACTATATTCCATTATTTTTAAATATGAAAAAAAGTTATAATGAATTCCAGGCTTATTCAAGAATTGCAATCAATTTGTTCCAAATACCACTGAACAGCTTAGACATCTATGTAACAATCTCCTGGGGATTTCTGCATCATATAAAGCACTAAGAATACCAATCACCTAATTATTAAATATATCCATGGACATTTTGTATTTCAGACACAGTAGAATATAGTATTACATACCAACCACATTTTCCTACACAGAAATGAACTGTAATGAAAATAAACAACAGTCATATTTGTGAAAGATACATGACAAAAGTAAGTAACACAGTGAAGTCCTCTGGGGAGAATGGCTAAGATTCAAACTGTGCTTTCTATAGATTTTGCCTCAGGTATGCACCATAAACTTTATTGTGCCTATGTGAATTCCTCAAAACTTGGGTGATCATGTACTTTGTGGTCAAGGTGAAGAAGTTTTGGTGAGGAAGTAGAGTTGTTAGTAATTATATCAAAACTGGAACTATTTTGGGTAAAGTGGGATATGTGATCATTTTACTTTGAGCAGTTCTGTATTTTGGAGAATGAATTTTGGGCAAAAGTCTTTGCAAGTTTTATGGCAACTGTTTGGATGGTGAGAGTTCAGGTTTTTGTTTTGTTTTGTTTTGTTTTTGAACACAATATCTTTGGTTTATTTATTTATTTTTATGTGGTGCTAAGGATCAAACCCAGGACCTCACAAGTGATAGGTAAGCACTCTACCACTGAGCTACAGCCCCAGCTTGAGTTCAGTGTTTACTTATTCCTGTTTTTCAAACAAGAGAAAACAAGATCAAAGAGTATAAGCACTTGCCCAGGGTCACACAGCAGTTTCCTCAGTAGAGTGGAAATTCAAAATCAGGTCTGCATGCTGCACGTGTGTTGGGGGGGACACCAGTCATTGGATTAAGGACCTGAGCCTGCTAATTCAACATGACCTTGTCTTAAATCCATCCATCAAGAGCCTATTTCCAAATAAGATCACTTTCCAGAGTTCCAGGTGGACATGAATTTTAGGGAGACACTTTTTGATCCCATGCAACTCCCCTCTACTTCACCAAAATCATCTCTTCTATGCATGATCAAGATTCAGACATGCCAGAATACCCATATGAGGAGAGCCTTGGGTGTCCATCTGGCAGTACAAGGTGGGATGTGGGCAGGGCCAGAGACTTCACTTGAAGCCATGTTTGCCTAGATCCTTTTATGAGATTGGAGACAAGTCCATTTTCTTTATGATGAATATACATTAAGGGGTGGGAGGTTCTGATGGAAATTTGGGACTGATAAAATTTTTGGAACACTCTTGTGGTCACCACTATAGGGAGGTTTTTCAAAAACCCTCCCTATTAAAAAAATGAAGAAATTATTTTCCATAGCCACCTCATTTTTTAAAAATCATCCTTCGAACAAATAGGATAATTTTTGGAACTGGAACAATTTTATTTCTCAAGCTAAGGAATTTGAAAGAGTAATCTTTTTTTATGTTTTGCTCTGACCTTGTTTATGTCAGATCCTGAACAATGGAGTCTTATATAACTCCTTTTCCTTCATTTTTTAAAAAAATTTTTTAGTTGTAGATGGACACAATATCTTTATTTTATATATTTATTGATATGTGTTGCTGAGGATCGAACCCAGTGCCTCACGCATGCAAGGCAAATGCTCTATCACTGAGCCACAACCCCAGCCTCACTTTTTATTTTATATTTTTAAAGATATTACAGTCTTGTCATTTTAAAAAGCCACATCTTTGTTCATCACACATACACATACACACACACAATGTGAGATGACAGAAATATTAATTAGCTTGATATTGTGGTGATTATTTTAACATATATATGTATATAGCTAATCATCATGTTTGTACATCTTAAATGTATACAATTTTTATTCATCAATTATACCTCAATAAAACCATGGGAAAACCATGATGCAAATACTTTGCTCATCACTTAGTTCTTGACTTGCTGAAGAAATCAACCTGGTTCTTTTGTGCTATGTACTGCCAACAACCCCAGGGTTGTGTGTGCCTTGAGAGCAAGTACTACTCTGATTCATCTTGGTCTCTCCTGTATATCTTACAGTGTGTCTGGCACAGAGATGGTACTCAACCGCATGTTTGTTGAATGAGAGAACACTATACATGAGAAAGAGACAAGCCTCACTTCCTTTGCTAATTGGATGTACTAATTTCCTTTAGAATGTTTCCTTGTTCTCTCTAAGCTGCCATGCAGAACTACACATTTGTTCCTGCTACTGCTTGGTGGCCTCTGTGAGCACCTCTGATAATATGTTAGCATGAGGTTCCTTCCTCTATCTAATACCTGTTGCTTCTATGAGGACTACACAACAAAGAGTGTGAACTTCAAGTTAAATGTGATTTAAAGCTTCTAGATGCTAGGTACATATTCAGATGTAGAAACAGCTCGTAAATGTGCAAAGGAGAGGTCAGATGAGATTACTGCCTGGATTCCACGCAGAATAGGCACACTGCCCTGCTGTCTTATAAATACCAGTGTTTATAGTAAAAAAAATAGTCTATTGAAGCTCATGCTCCATAAAAGTACAAATGTTCTCCACGAAGAGAAATTGTGGGGAATTCATGACCCATGTCTAGGACAAAATATGGATCATTAAAACCAGCATGCCTCAACCTAAGTTTTCAATGATCACAACTTTGGAGTCACAAATACTGGTCTGTCATAATTTTGAGCAGGTACACCTTGAGCACCTAGTTACTTGGGGAAATTGTTCATAGAAAACTCCCTCTAACTTTACTAGATTTCTAGGCTAAAGAAGCAGTGATTCTCCTTTCTCAAGTCTCTCTCATTTTTGCCCAACATTAATTTAATTTTGATGACAGTGGTATACCCTGAACATTGTATAACACATAATATTTCAACTCAGATCAAGAGTGAAGCAGAACTGGATAATGAATTTCATTTTTTTTTTCATCTGAGGCTGAAATAAAAGCAAGAAAATGTTGGATAAGCCATTAAAGACTTTCTGTCAAGCTTGTACTGTAGTGGCACCCCCTCTTCCACCAAAGAATCTTTTTTTTTTTTTTAGAGAGAGAGAGAGAGAGAGAATTTTTAATATTTATTTTTTAGTTTTTGGCGGACACAACATCTTTGTTTGTATGTGGTGCTGAGGATCGAACCGGGGCCGCACACATGCCAGGTGAGCACGCTACCACTTGAGCCACATCCCCAGCCTCCCACCAAAGAATTTTAATTAAGCTTTTCCAGAGACCCTTACCATAATTGCTCTTATTACCAGAATATCAGCAAAAATTTTTGAAAAAGAAAAGCTCAGTGTGGGATAGGACTTCCTTATTTTTAAGTTGCTCTGTCTTGCAAAACCAAAGTTTGGCTACAAACCTGATGATGTTACTTCTGCTTCTGTGGTAAAACTTGTAAAATCTCTTGATTAATATAAAAATGGAAAATCACTTGTCATATAAACCTGCAAACCCTTCCTCCCACTGGGTATAAAGTTCAAAGAATTTTCAGACTCATAGTCCAGAGACATTTTTTGAGCAATAGCCCCTCTGGACCCTGTAGCCAATAAACCTGCTTTCTGAAAATTCCTCAGGTGTCCAGCCTCTTCTGTCCTACATCAGTACATGTTTGGATGGCCTCTGTACACCCCAAAGACCCTAGGTGGGGAATAGTTATGTACTGTAGTATATCTGTTGGTACTTTGGGTGAAAAGTAGGATGTCTCAGTTAACAGCCCAGCCCCACCGAGGCTGTGATATCTTTTAAGAAACAACACAACTCTAGAGAATGACCATCATGGCCATGTTTCCCAGACAGCTGGCATCTTTTGATTCCTTTTCTCTGATGTGCCACCAGGAGGTGACTCAGCTTCTTGATCTCTCCGAAGAACCTGCTCTTATAGACCCAAAGGCTCTATCTCAAAATCATACTATCCAAGGGAAAAGATGTGATTTGTCAGCCCATCCTGATGCAGCACAGAGTTTACCTCCAGGCAAAGATCTTGGACGAGGCCACCTAGGTCAGTACAGGTAGCTTTCTGGGTCAGGTTCACATTCCTGGCCAAATTAGTGGTGGCCAGTGTACTGGTTTCACATGATACATACCTCTAGTGATGACTGAGGGCAGCCATGGAGATGACAGGCACAGGGAAGTTTCCTTGCTCCCGACATTCCTTGTTCCCTCTGAGAAGTGAGAGGACTTCTCTATTCTTTGTCACATTTTTTTTTTCTTTCCTCATTAGACCTCTGTCTCCCTTGACCTACCACATTCCTCACCCCAACACCATAAAATCCAGCTGTGAAGGTTGCTCTTCCATTTGTGCTCACTTTTTTAAAAAATATCTTTATTTATTTTTATGTGATGCTGAGGACCGAACCCAGTGAGGTAAGTGCTCTACTACTGAGCAACAGCCCCAGCCCCATATGTGCTCACTTTTGAACTCAGAAATCTAGAAACTGAGTATGTTTAATAAATGAGGTTTCCTCTATTTTGCCAAGGGCTGATGTTATGTTATTTCCAAATTCTGTATTCAATGTAGAATTTATGAAAGCCCTGTAGTTCAAAATTAATTTGATGGATTTCTCAGAATATTTGGGGCTTTGCTAGGACCAGCCAAGTTCCTGGTTCTTTCCTGTGTGGATTAGATCAAAATGTTTTAAACTTAGATTTCATGGCTCCATGATTACCCTCAACGGGGCTTATTTAGAATGTCTCAGCAATGCTCCTATGTGAGATATGAGTGCGTTCTGCCAATCCACAGATGTGTGCTGGCATTTTCTATTAAAGAGAACACTCTGGCTTGTGCTTACGAGATCTTAATGGGAATTATTAGACCATAGGGAAGGCTTATAAGAGATAATGGTAATGTGGTAATTTTATCAGGTATTCCATTGAAAGGAGGAATCTCTTAATTTTCCTTCTCTCATTGGAAGAACTGTTTATGAAAGAGTAGTCAGAGGGCTGTGTGAGAGCCATGTAGGGGCTCAGGGGCAAAGACCTCCCACTTCAGCATGGATTTAGGAGTACAAGTAGGTACTAATAAGGGACATGATTCAGTTGGTAGCTCTTTATGACTGGCATCATAAAAGAGAGTAAGCTCTGAATACTAGGCAGGGCACCAGAAAGGACTCCAGAAACAGGAATGAGGTGGACTCAAATCATCTGTGTTACCAACCCCTATCTCCTACCTCTGCCACGGCTTCTGAGGATCATAAGCCACCAGCTGGCTCATTGGCCTTTGTCTCTGATAAGCCTCCATGTGGTAAGGGTTTCAGCTAATTCATTCATTCATTTATACATTTATTTATGTATACCCTCATTCATTCATTCATTCACTAATATACTTACTCCTTCATTTAACAATGATTTGACAAATATCTGTGTAGAGCCTTTATGCACCTAATGGAATTTTGGATTCTGAATAATATCTGAAAATAAAGGCAAGTCTTATCCCCGTTCTCCAAAACTTCATGATTTTTATTTGAGAGACAGGTGTAGCACATATTTTAGGATTTAGTACAGTATATGGCAGGTTAGGATGTTAGTGCTACAAATGTGACCCAGGTAGTATGAGCTATAGAGTTACTGTAAAGATGTGGGCAATAGGGGCTACCTGGAGGAAGCAGGACTTGGGTGGGGTGGAATATTGAAAGATAGGGGCCAATGGGAGGTATGAGATAGGAAAAGAAACCTTAAAATGGAAACCCAGAATAACCAATTGATTTTTATATGCCGATTTTGTGTCCTGCAAACTTTCTGAACTAAGTTAACTCTATTATTTTTTATTTTATTAGTTATAATAGGTATTTTGTTGGTTTCTTAGGATTTTCCATACAAGATTATTTCATTTGTAAATAGAGACTGGAGTCAAGTTGCAAGGCAGAGGATGAGGGTATATGGACAATGAGAATTTAAAGATGGTATATGAATTTTCCTCACAATTCCAGTCTATATATATGCACAGAAATGTACTGTATAACCATTTAGAGGTGAAAATATAATCGACCTTGTTTTTGAGCCATAGGTAAATAAGGACACTGGTGGCATAACTTTGGAAATGCCAGCTATCTTTGGAGCCAGTTGTTCCCACACTATGAAGATAGAAGAAGACAAGACAAAGTACTAGAGCAATTAACCATCTGTGTAAACATGCCACATGTTCCTTACAGTGCCATATTTGTTACCTGGATTATCTCCAAGATACCCAAATTAGGGACATATATACAGCATTTAATGTTCTAAATACCTTTCCCATTCTATCAATAACATGTTCATAACAACAGTGGGGATTTATAGTTGAACCTTGAAGCACAGAAATATTACCAACTTATCTAAAGTCACTCATATATTAATTTAAATGTTGGAGTCAGATTTAAACCCAGATACCCAGAATTTTAGATTTGTACCCATTGACTATTGTGTGTCTATACTGCCTATGTGTGTGCATAGCATATGCCTCCCAAAAGAAATCATGAGTTTAACACCTGTTAGCAAGAATAATTAAAATAGGGAGCCACCAAGTGGTGTGCCAAATTAATAAATCTTTCTGCAAAACACATCATGAATTACATAAATGATTTGGAGTTTTGTATAATGGTTAAAATTACATTTGGCTACAAAAAAAAGTTGTTTTTTTTTTTTTTTTGTCTTACTCAACAAGACTTAGGAGGGCAGATCAAGGCTAGTTTTGTAGCTCAGTGATATTCTGCAAAGGACTAGAACTTATACATTGTGGTTTTTCCATCTTTAGCCTGTACCCTTCTTTCATGGCTTTTCAAGATGATGTCTGCACCTCCAATCATGTTTGTGTTCCAGATGGGAAAAGAGGGGAGGGGCAAATAACAAAAGCCAGAGGTCTAAAGGGCATGCAGCTGAAGCTGTCTTTCTCTGAGCTTTCTTAGAAATTTCACATGAAGACTTCTACTTATATCTCATTGACCATTTCTAAATCAATCCCAGAAACTAAATATGGAAGAGTGGGCTCCAAATGGGAGCTGGGTCAGTTAACTCTTGACATGTGCCACAGGATAATCTGCCCTAGGAGCCAAAATTACTAGTTAAGGTTCTGCTCTAGGAAACACTTATGGTGGATTCAGAGGGTAAGACCAAGAATTTCAACCCCTTATCCAAGATGTGAATTGAGATTCTCTGAGACCATGTTGAGTTTTATGAATGGCAATAAAACCTACAAAAGAGGGCCTGTAGTTATCAGTATGCACAACCTTCCTAGGGAAGAGAACATTTGCTATTTATGTGGTCAACAGTCAATTCCCCTATTCTTGTAATAGCACCCTGTTTTTCCTTTAGAAAATGATTCCTGTCCTAATCTAAATCTATGTGGCCTGGTTAGGAGTAAGGCCCATGTGTGGCCAGTCAATATCCTCTATTACCTTCATTATAATGATTAGTCCAGGAATAATATAGGTGAGTGACTCTTGTTAGTCTGTTAGCGCTCTCTCTCTCTCTCTCTCTCTCTCTCTCTCTCTCTCTCTCTATATATATATATATATATATATATATATATATATATTTGAACTTTTACTTCCTATCAATTCTGGAACTTTTGGGAAGCATCTTTTCTTTCCCTGGGGTTGCAATCTAGAAGAATAAGGTGGGGATAATCACATAGAAGGTCCTACTTGAGAAATTCAGAACAGAGGAAGCAGAACCAAGAGGTGAAGGGAAAGACTGAGACTTCATTACATTGTTTGAACCCCTGAATCCATCTCTACCTGAAATCATAACCTGTTTTTTCATATATGTGTTATCAAATACTTTTTTTTAAGTTGAGAGCAGTTTAAGTTAACTTGAGTCACCTACAGTTGAAAGAATCCTCAGTAATACAGGGAGACTACATCAGCCTTGTTCCTTCTTAATACCCTTCTCAGAAAACCACAGTGACTCTCCATATTTACACACACACACACATACACACACACACACATACACACACACACACACACATATACAGTCACACACAGAAAAACACCAACGTGGTTCTCTCTTTTTTTTCAGAAGATAGTAGAGGGGTTCAAATCATCTACTTTCACAACTCTGTACCTGGAAATGAAAACCCAAATGGTGCAACATTATGCCACTAATAACATGGTATCTACACAAATGAAATACAACATTGCTATATGCACGTGTACTTCCAATTAATCTTTTACTAAGAAAAATCATTTTGAAAATGCTCGCACTCATTTTACAAAAGCACTCCTTTGGACTAATTCATGAAGATCTGTAAGAGAATGTGACCAATAGAAAAATCTTGAAAGCAACAGAATAGTAGTGACAAGTTTACTGAAATACTTGATATTCCTTGCTGGCTCCGACACAAACATTTGTTTTAAGAAAATAATTGTGAGAAATGCTTCTGTTTGAAACTTTTGATTTGGAAATCTATACTTAAACTATTAGATTACTGCCAAGTGAAATATTTGTCCACGCAAACATATGCTTCAACTGAAAATTTTTGCCAATGTAGACAGACAAGCAGGAAATGCTTAAAATATGGTCAAACATAGCAATATTTTAAAGGGTCAAATTGATAATCACTTAATTTTAAAAATGCTAAGTTTTCCAATTAATATTCCAGTGTCATTTGTCAATTACTGCATTGTAAAAATAAAGACTAAGAATGTATTATATGATTATGCATCATCTTTTTCTTAGTTCCTTTTAATAATCTGGCTGTCTTATGCAAAAAAAAAAGATGATTTTTTTTCTTTGAGTCTCAGAATGTTAAGTCATTGTTCTGTCATTTTTTTTCTTTTGAAAGGAGAGTAACAATAGTCTGTAAGGATTTTGGGGAATTATATTTGCTTATCCTAGAATATTTTCTTATATGTTTTTTACTTCAGAAGAATCTGGATTGATAATAATTTGAAATTCTCAATTGTACTAATTTTTTTTCATAGTTCTTTACAGTTTAAAAAGAGCAGGTCAGAGAATCATAGCTCGTACTACACAGAGTCACAAAGAGGCATTGCCACCCTTACCAAATCACAGTCCAGCGGGATTTCTGCTGTTCGGATGGTTTCATCCAAACCCCTCAGCTATTTTTTGATTGTCTTAATCATGAATTGATTCTCAACCTTAGACCTGAGTATATTTTATGAAGTCCAGGAAAGCATCTTTTCCAAATTTATAGAATATGATTTCAGAGTCCCCCAAGAGATGGAGTCCTAGCTTTTAGAGGGAATAGCCAGGCATCTAACTGTTACTCTCACGAATAAAGGAATAATAAAGGAAGAAAAATTCACCTGGAGTCCCAGATTATTTGTGTAGGTTCCTGTCCTTGGTTCTTTGCTCAGTCGGTTCCCCTGTGCTAGAATACCTTTGTCTTCCTCTTTACCCACCCAAATACTGAAAATGCTTGTGGCCCATCTCATTTATGAAGCTTTGCTTGACCATCTCCTAAAGTGATGACTTCCTTTTGTGAAGCTTCGTGCTGTTTATGGGCTCTGTAGCCTGGCAGTTGGAGAGAAAAGGCTGGGTCTCTGAAGTGCTTCCACAGTGTGAAATCATCGGAGGCAGGGGCCGCACAATTTACACTCGTTTGGCATCCCACACAGCAACCTGCACAGTGTCTTTATTTAGGTCTAGAGACAAGTTTTCCAGTTCCAACAAGGAAACTGAGAATAAGTTCTTTTCTTTACTGAGAGGCTCTTACACAGAGAACATACACTCACCAGAAATGGACCTCAAAAATAACCCTTATTGTCATCCTAGATCAGAGAAGAGTGGGGACATCATTCCAACCAGGAGAGTGTATGATGAGCAGGAAGACAGGCTCTCAGGGTTCCTGCAGATATATCTAAGAGCTCCTGTGAGAGTAAGGATCTTGTTTTCTCAGGCTTCTCTGGGAGGGAAAGCCTCAAGGGTCTTTTATTGATGAGTGTCATTGGAAGCCACCTTGGCTCCTAGAGACTATTGTCAGGCACTCAGGGTAACCCACCATGCACTAGGAACTACCAGTCTTCAGAATGTGAATCAACCATAGCACATGTTCCTAATTTAAAACAGATGCACTGTAACATGCTTGCCTCCTTCTGATTATAACTTAAGGCCTATAGGCTTCAGCTAATTTAGGCAACAATCTGGTGACCAAAAGAAGACTATCTTAGAACCAGGTATCATTTGCTAGAAGAGCTTCAAAGGAGATTGTCCCCAAGATTCCTATCAATAATCTCTTCTCATACCATAGGTGCTTATTAAATATTATATATTGCTGTTTGTCTGTAAATAACTTTGGTTGGGTTTGTCCATTCTAGAAAATGGAAGATTAAATTCCTGGGGAAAGGGTGGGTAGAAAGATGATAGTGAAGGGAATACATGAATAATTGAAGGGGATAATTCTACTTGTGTAATTATTTTGCTTTTCATGTCTTATCAAGACTTAAAAACAAAGAATTAGAAAAAAAAAGTACAGCTGTTTTTTCACCCAATGGCTATTTATTAAACCTTTATGGAACTGAACTGATGCAGATATGGTTGATACTCTGGAGACCTTTGTGAATTATAATAGCGATTTCCCTGCAAATGGGAAGGATATATTTAGAGAGGCTTTCCTGGCAGAATGAGCTGTCCCCAGGGATTGGTAATGGACTGTGGAGCCTTTCACCTCAAGGTCAGTAGGTCAAATCCAAATCAGGCCTGGGGTGGCTGAGAAGCATTGTATAAGTGACAGCTGTTGGGTGACCAAGGTGAAAGGAACTCGAGGGTTCTGCCATATTTCAAGTGAAGTGAACAGGTGCTGTCTGCCGCAGTCCTGGCAGAGGATGAAAGATAGTGCTCAGAAATAGGCTGAGCTTGGTCTCTCCACTCCAGAGGCCATCTTTGACCAGGCTAAGTGAGGAGCTTGCCCTTCCAGTATAGTGTGACAGGAGAACTGAGGGAACACAAACTGCCAGTGCCCCCCGAAGAGGAGGGTGTGTCAGTTGAACTGAACTGGGAGGCTCCTGCTGCATCATTTGGGGGAAGAGCTACTTCCATGTGCTGAGCTGGGAAAGTGCCTTCCACACCAAGCACCTCATTCCTCAAGGCCTTTCTTTTCCAGCAGTGGCTGGCACTGTTTCTGTCACTGTGTAAGAAGTGAAGATGCAAAGAGATCAATGGGAAGCCTGCAGTGATTAAAATAAATGGTGTGGACTTTCCCATTTTCAGTTTTTTCAATATATTACACATCTCACATCTTAGATACACAGCATCCTGGAAGTGGGGTATAAAATGTAGAGTAGAGAGGGAAGTCAAAATTTGGTAGCCACTTTATGTAAAGCTAAGGATAGAAAGCCATCATTACTCCTATCCCTTTGTTTGACCTTTGAAGAAACTGAATCCCAAACAGTTTGAGGTGGGTCATGGTGTCAGAATCTAAGTCACTAGCAATAGAGGTGACTCCAACTGATATGAATGGTGAATGGATGTATTGAAAGGATATCAGATAACTCACAGCATCGGAAGGGAAGCAGATGTGGCCAATAGCTGGAGAGGCAGAATTCTTACAGAGCTAGGACCTTGACAGTCAGTCCTTCAGTAGAGGCCGCTTGCTTTTACTGCTTTAGCCCTGTGCCATAGGTTAGGAAGGGATGCCTCTCTCTGGGAACAAAACTGGCTTCCTCTTGCTTTAAGTCTCTATTAAAATTTCTTCAAGGAGAAGCCTTCTCTAATATATGTACAACATTATCACCCTCTGACCTTGTACACTGTCTTTTCCTCCTTTCCTTTTTAAATTGCCTTCCATTGAGATTTATTACTATTTAACAATTATTCATTTATTGTTTACTTTCAGTCTCCAGCCCTCTAGAATGTGAATTTGAGGAGCTGAATGTTTTGTATTGTCCCCATTGTCCCACTTCTTAGGGATAAAGTGCTCATAGGTTACTTATGCCTTTAGCAGAGGAAGTTCCTTCCAAGTCAGGGCAAGTCTCTCTTTGGAAACTTCATAGGGGTAGGGGTGAGGTGTTCTCTTTCTAGAGCTCTCCCTCCTTTGCTTGCATTCCTAGATTTTCAGTTAGATGATTTTTCCCAGCTCCTAAATCTTGGTGGAAAAGAGCTTTCTTCACAAACGAATGAACATCTGTAGAAGCAGGAGAAAGAAGCACTGGAGGTCAGCATCCCTGTGTTTTTTGCCACATTTTCAGCTAAGTTTTGGATGGAAGGTTAAAGGGACCTGTCCACTATCATGGCTAAGCAAAGATTTCCTCCTAGCTGAACCAGAATCTTCATTTTCCCTTTTCTTCTTACCCACCTCCTTTCACCTGCATCCCAGTCCTGCCCCCACACCCGGCCCCCCGCCCCTCCGCCAATCCCTGCCATCCATTTCCCAGGAAAATAAATCTCTAGGAGGAGGCAAGGAGAGTGGATCTCAGGAAACCCTTCTGAATAAATGTCTATATTAATGAATTATTAACTCAGCCACCCGTGACCTTAAACCTAGAAACAGGAGCACCCAGGGCAGAGAAGAGGGCTGCTGAATCCTTTATTGGAGTCCTGTCAAAGGCAACAACCATTTGTTCCCCTCCCCCATCAGGAAAAATAATTTATATAAAAGGCAAACTTTTTAATTGTATGTCAAACGAAATCAGATAAAGGGTCTCCCGGACAGGTCTTCTTGTTTTTCTGCCCCTTCCTGCCACTCTTTCCCTGCTCTGTCTTTTGGCTCCATTCTTCCCCTCTCAGCTAAGTGTACAATAGTCTTTCTAAGGATAATTTTCGGGGGCAAAATGCTCGAGAAAATGATGAATTTGGGTAGTTAATTTATCGATCCCGACTCCTCTTCCCACTTGTTTTATTTTAGAGGTCATTAATCAATGAAGAAAAACACCATCGTGTCCCCCGTTTGCATTTAATACACTCACGCTCCTTATTTATTCCTCTGGAACAAATTCCCAGCAAATATTCACCCATCGATTTGGGAGCATGGATTTTTATCAAGGTTTGATCGCTTCCTAAGTGGTCGAAGTGATTTGTTTCCGCCGTCTTGTAAGTAATGAAGAGGTGGGGAGCGAATTTGAGGGGTGCATGTTTCGCGGTCAGCGGACTCAGTTTCTACCCAACCGCTGCCAGACGTGCAGGGGTGACCAGATGCGCCCAAGGGTCAGCTGCGTGAGGAGGAAACGACCTCGGCAAAGAGCGTAACGCCGCCGCGAAGCTCTCAGTGGTTTCGCTCAAGGCACTGCTCACAGGGGTGAGCTCCCAGTGCCGGGACTGCGCTGACCTCTGCCTCAGCCAGCCCCATGCCAGGGATGTCCAGACTCCCGAAACACTCCCCCGCGACCCCAGACCTTTTCGTTTGTTCCCAAGCCCTCCGAACCTAATTCTGCCTGCTTCCTTCATTCGAGGTCCCTATGACACGGGAACCTCGGCTTAGGTCGTCTTGCTGGTCTGGTGTGCCTGGGGCCGCTGGCGCTGGGGAGAGCCGGGACAAGCATAGTGATAGGAATTTGACAGGTCAGATACTCCACGTATAGGCATAGTGACCGGGAACCTTCGCTAACTTCTCTGCCTGTCCCCAGGCCCCAAGCAAGTCAAACACTTCCTATGATACACTCCCTCTGTCATCATTTCGGATGGACTGGCTAGAGATTTGAGGAAGGTGACTCCCTTGAGGTACACTTGGCATCCTCACAGACCCGGATTTGAATCTGCCTCCATCACTCATTAGTGGCGTGACTGCAGGCAACCTACCTGGCCTTTCTGAACCTCCTTGATCCCCATCTGTAATAGGAGGTAATGACAATGCCTGTCTCGCATGGCTGCTAGGCGGACTAAATGCACGTTAGACCCCTATCGCGCTGGCCCGTTCAAAGTTCTCAGTAACCGGTCAGCTAATCTTACTACGATGAGAAAATACACCACACGACACCACACCACACCACCAACAACAACTTCCTAGAATGTGGTCATAAGGCCTCCGAAGCAGCTGTAGTAACTAGCAGCTCAAAATCCTGAGACTTTAACCGGAGAGGACGAGGGGAAGGCTTCTTTGGGACTTGAAGTCCTGCAGTCAAGAGCTTGGAAATAGCCAGTTTGGGGAATAAACAAGAAAGTGGATAGGGGCTGCTGCCTCTGCGTTGGGACTTCCATCTTCAGAGCTTCCTGCCTTTCCCACGGAACAGAGAAACGTCCTGGTTTTTCAACAATGAACTGGGAGAATGTGAGAACAAGAGTTTTCTCCTTCCGTGGCCCAGAAGCCACTCTTCAAGCCGATTAATTTAAAGTGGGCCTGGAACTTGATCATCTTCTCCCGAAGGAGTTGTCCAGTCTATGGAGACTGCCTGGTTAGCCTGGGGGTCCACAGCATGGTGGCTTTTCCCTTGTGGTGTTTGCCTTAGACTTGGGTGCTATCAATCTATCCAGGGATGACAGATGACCATGTCATAAGGATGCCAGTCAAAACATTTTCGGTCCAACTCTGTTCCAATCAGCATCGAGGTATCCTGTGTGAGACCCGGACAAAGTCTGAACAGCTCATTTCCCAGGCTCGAACAAAATGAGTGGTGGGAAGAGAAAAAGAAACAAGCAGAAATTAGGAAAGAAGAGCTATTAATTGTTCAGAGTGACGAGTGCTAAATAAATTTGGTTGTTTGAATAAAGATAAATGCCATATTTTCTCTTTGAGGTGTGGACTGAACTCTGGCTAAGGGAAAGGGCCTAGGTGGGTCAATTTCATACAGCCCATCGGAGCCCTCTAAGCTGGGGGAGTCTAATTCCTGGATGCTAGACCGCCCATGGAAGGGTGATTGGAGTTCAAAGCTCTGGGAGAGGGCACGTGGGAGTGGAGCTGTGCTCCTACCCTGCACCTTCAAGCCGGGTTTTGGGGAGAGAAACCTATCCTTGACCTGGGCAGCTCCCCCAGGAAGCTGAAGGCAAACAGCTTCGCCCTTGTCCAGGAACAGTTGTGCCACCAGACGTAGCTCTGGATACTTGGCTCTAGCTACCAGCAAGAAGAGGGGGACAGCCCTCCAGGAAGACAACCCGAGAGCGAGTTGGCTGAGCGCTAGGGTGTGCAGACTCCCTTGCAGACGCCTCCCAGCCCTACGGGCAGGCTGGAGTCCCGCCAGGACAATCTTCTCCTTAGAGACCCTCGATCCTATGCCTTCCACATCTCCAAGTTGGCTCCTCAGCTGCAGTCTGAGGGTTTCCCTCCAGCGCAACCTACCCCCAACTTTTCTCCCTGGAGGATTTATGTTAGAGGCTGCTTGGCGGGCAAGTCGACTCTGGCACCCAGCAGCACTCCAGGAAAAACCCAGCAGGGATAAAGTGCAAACTCGATCCGGGTCTGGGTCTACTCGCCCGGCGGCGCGCGCTTGTTCCGGAGCGGACACAGAGCGTCTGCAGAGATGCATTCTGGTTTCTGCATTCCCATTGCTTTCAGGATCAAGACACTGCTCCGGCACCTAGAAAACACATATGGACAGAAAGAGACAACAGGCGTGCTGGAGACGTCACACCAAAAAAAGTGGGGGGTGGGAGGGCAGAGGAGGTATTTGTGTGAGAGAGGCGCACAGGCTGTAAGTGGGTCCAGCCGAGTTAGAACTTCCTTCTTCCCTCTCCCCTCCCCTTCGTTCTGGCCTGCCTCCCGCCTCCTCCCCCACCCCACTTTCTCTCTCTCTCTCTCTCTCTCTCTCTCTCTCTCTCTCTCTCTCTCTCTCTCTCTCATACACACACACACACACACACACACACACACACACAAACACACGCACACACTTGTATTTTGTGCTGTCGTAAAACCCACGTGTCCAGGCAGGAGGTTTCCAGAGTGGAGCCCAGGAGCCGGGACGCGACAGCGGCCAAGCTCAAGCAGCCCACGGCGGCTACGTCCGGCTCGGGTACGCTTGCCCTCCGGCGCCCTCAGCGGGCCTACAAGTTCCTCGTTCAAATCCCTGGAGGGTTCCTGGCGGCGGGATCTCTAAGACTCTCCACCCACACTGCCTGCGGGCATGTAGCGCACACCGGACGCACACCCTCCGGCTCGCTAGCCGAGACCCCGCAAGCGCGCACACACCCGCCGCGGCTCCGAGTGACTCTGAGTTTCCAGGTAAAGTGAGGCTCCCCTGGGGCTAGGAGTCTGGGGCCCCAAGGGTAGGGAGGTTGGAGGGCTCAGGTTGGGGGCGGGGGGGGGGGGCGAGACTGTCCCGCCTCCCGGCGACTAAGGCCAACGCGGCTCGGGCTCTGCGCCACTTCGGCTCGGGTCGGCTCCAGGGCGCTGGCTGAGGGCGGGGGCTGCGTCTTGCAGCCGAGTTCCGCGGGGAAGCGCCTTCTCACCGGGTCCCAGCCTTGCACGGTGCAAGCTGAGATGGCAGGCTGGAGGCAGTGTAGGGTGCGTGCAGCTACACGCGTGGCATGGCTTGGGAGTAAACTTTGAGCCCCGAGTTAGGAAAGAGGGAGCCGCCAAACCGGCTGCTGCAGGCGGAGCCAGGGGCTCTGGCGCTTGTTCCAGGGTCCCGGCGGCCCTCCTCCCAGACCCTCTTGTCCAGGACCGGGGTCTGGCTCACGTGCGCCCTCCTCTCTGCCCTCTGCCCCCAGCTCCAGGCGTCGGACATGCTGAAGCCGGGGGACCCCGGCGGCTCGGCCTTCCTCAAAGTGGACCCAGCCTACCTGCAGCACTGGCAGCAACTCTTCCCTCACGGAGGCGGCGGCGGCCCGCTCAAAGGCAGCGGGGCCGCTGGTCCTCTGGGCGCGCCTCAACCCCTGCAGCCGCCGCCGCCGCCGCCACCCCCGCCGGAGCGCTCCGAGCCTCCGCCGGACAGCCTGCGTCCGCGGCCGGCTTCGCTTTCCTCGGCTTCGTCTACCCCGGCTTCCTCCTCCACCTCAGCCTCTTCTGCCTCCTCCTGCGCTGCTGCCGCGGCAGCAGCCGCCGCCGCCGCGCTGGCGGGTCTCTCGGCTCTGCCGGTGGCGCAGCTGCCGGTGTTCGCGCCTCTAGCCGCCGCCACCGTGGCCACGGAGCCGCTGCCCCCAAAAGACTTGTGCCTCGGCGCTATCTCGGGCTCAGGGCTCACCAAGTGCGGCGGCGGCAGCGGGGATAACCGGGGCGTCCCGCGCTTCCGCTGCAGCGCCGAGGAGCTGGACTATTACCTGTATGGCCAGCAGCGCATGGAGATCATCCCACTCAACCAGCACACCAGCGACCCCAACAACCGTACGTAGTCGCAGCCTTCGCGCTTTCTCTTGTGGCGCCAGTTGGAGAGGCGGGTTCGAATAGGGTGAAACCGGGGTATGGGGTCCTGGTCCAAGATACGGTCGGGCGCCTCCCAGATCACTGTAGCAAAAGTTTTCTGGCGTTGTAGAAGGAAGAAAATCAAATGGGATGATCGGGTGGCACCTTGGTATTATCTCTTTCCCCTTAATTCATCCCTTGCTTCACAGTCCCGAGTTGAGTTGCCCCCGAACCAGGCCATACAGACCCCCGCCCTCCTGTCGGACTGTGCTCTAGGTCGGGCTGGTACTGGCATCGCACTACGGGGAGTGCCCGGGATTGGTCCAGCCTAGCCTTAACCTGGACGAGGGAGGGACTCTCAGCTTTTCTGAGGAACGTGGAAGTCGGCGTTTTTATCTTTACACCTCATCTCTGGAGTTAACAGCATAAGCTCATTTTCGGGCCTCGGGTTGTCGGGATCCTTCAGGAGCTGTTGGCTGGCGTGGCCTCACTCGAGTAGAGGTTCTGGATGACAATGGGTCTCTCCTTACAGACAGGCATTATTCATAGGTCTACTGTTTATTTAGAAAAGGAGGAAAGAATAATGCCCGATAATTTCCGACTTCAGGAAAGGGTCGTTCCCTGAGAATCCCGCATTCTCTGAGCACCCTTGATCCTGAAACGTTGGTTCATTTACTTATTTATTAAAGTTAAGAGTGATAGTAATTTAACAAAAGAAGGTTACTGTCTTTACAGAAAATTGTAAATGCCTATCTAAACACCAACACTCTTCTTGCTCGGTTTCTATATTCACACTTTCAAATGCTTATGGCAAGTACAGTTCCATTTTGAGGTTTTGAAGCAAAACTCTTAATGAAAATCATGAATATGTAATTGCTTTATATCTTCTTAGTAATTTCAGAAGTTATGGTGTATGTATGCCTAAAGCTTTGGGATTAGTGTTATACTTCCAGAGACCTTTGGAGATAACATTAAAGCAGACTAAGAAAATCACACTGAAAGCAAGACAGGTTTTGAAGGATCAGCATGCATTTCAGCTATTTTCTTCATCTGGCTTCTGTATGAGGAAAGTTAATCCTAAGTATTTACATTTATTCTATTTTGAAGGAGTTTCTTCTTGAAGAATATCTATAACTTCACAAACTTCTTAATTTGTTATAGAGGCAAAAATAACTTGAGTTACAGCAATTTAAAGGAATCACAAAGTAGTTGGTTGGATGGGAAAACATTGGATATTAGCATAGTGATTGAGGTGTATTAATCTTTTCATAATGGTTGGAGAATTGCTGTGATAACCAGAGATAATAATTACTACCACCACCCCACCATTAACAACAATAAAAGCAGTTGTATTTACTTCTTTCCTTTCTACAATCTGAGGGTAAAGTACTGGTTTAAAATAGGAGTTTTAATCCTAATTTTGTATGCAGTTAAGAAAACTCATGTTTCAAAATTTCAGTTAACGTTTTATAAAATTATATTCTTGTAATGGATTTAAAAAAATATTTATTTCTTAATGAATTTCTTACTTGCGTTGTTTTCAAAGCACTTCTTTTAAAATGTGGGGAAAATAATAAATGCTTCAGAAAAGGCATTTCTTACTGCTCTGTGGATTATAGCCATTGTAGGTTGGGCATGCCTCATGAAGCTTGCAGAGTTTTCTGAATTTAACAGTGCTGGAAAAGACAACAGCAGCACACCCCAAAGCCCTGACTGTGTGTCAGACTCCCTAAATTGTTTACAATGCAGTCTTGAGATTTATTATATTTTCACTAGACGAAATGTAGACTAGTCAGAGAAAGAATTAAGATAGATTACTAATTAATATATGGATATTGAACCAGTTTATTGCCTAGGTATCTTTTTTTCTGATTGGAGGAAGTGAGTTATGATTTTATTTAAATTATTCCTGTTCTGTTCATCTTTTGGCATCTCCTTTTGAGTCAGTTGGACTGTTTCAATATTCAGAGTGCAGGGCAAGGGGTGGGGGAAGAAGTTAGAATGTCCTCTTAAAGTTACACCCAAAATTGGTCACTAATTAAAGGGACATTGAGAAAGAAAATAAAAAGCTAAGGTAGCTCTGGGTAATGCTGGAAGACCAGGCCTCCCGGTCTAGGAACTTCTCAAGAGAAACAAGCTTAGGCACCCAGGAAAATATGGGATGTGTTTTACAAAGATGAAAAGTGATTGAACTTAACCTAAGTAGGGGCTTAAAACAAATTACAAATGCAAAAACTGAGACACTTTCCCCTCTTGGTTTAGGTCACTTGAAAGACTGAAAATAAAAGCTTCTCATTCCCCTGTTGTGTGTGGGTGGGGTGTGGTGAGAGGCAGCGTGGAGGCAGAAGAGAAGCACCTATTAATTTATCATGTGTAGATTTTCTAGTGTTCCTTTTAGTTTCTTGCCATTTCCCTCTAACAGAAATCTGTGAAGTGACCACTCAACCTTGCTTCATTTTGTCACTTTGTATTTTAAAGAGTGTCCAGTTCATTTTCTCTTTTTCTTACTAGGCAAAGAAAGGGGCTTCCTTATTTCTCCCTTCCCTTTAGAAGAGTAACTTTTTCCTGGCATCAGCAATATATAATATTCTCTGTAAAAAAAGAACCCGGTAACACTTGTTTCACCCTGAAACTGTAGTGTCCCTCTATGGCAAATGCCATAGTGAAGGAGCTTGTAGATCTTTCACACAAAAAGATTTTAAAACGGCTCAAACTGCAAGTTAGCCCAAGCGAGCTCCTCCGGTATATTTCTGTTATCTAACTCCGTGCATCAGTTTACTGTGATTGAACACGCTTTCCACTGAAGCTCTGAATGCTCAGCAGCTACTGCTGCTTCTCCTAAAAGTCAAGTGCTGCGTCCAGTAGTAGGCAGGGGAAGGGGTGGGGGCGAGGCTCTGGGGCTTTTTCTTCCTCGTCTTGTATTAGGGTCCCCATTAGCTTCTGAGTTGCCCGAAGCTGTTTCCGTCAGGCTTCCAGCACAGTGGTCGCTTCTTGGGCTCTGGGAATTGGTATGTTGTGTGTGACCTTGCCTCTACTCTTGGAAGGGAGCGAGACGCCGCTTGCCTGGCGTTTGTAGGGAGGACCTTAGGTCGTCTTTCCGCACAGCCCAATTAGTTTTTTAATACGCTTTTGTAAGAATTTCCTTCCTAGTATCAGACAGGGAGGCGTGAATAAGACACCGTTTGGATGGCTAGACGTAGAGTTGAGCCACCCTTAATCTTTCCTAGTTGGGGGTCTCTATCCACTCCGATTTGCTGGAACCCTCCTGCGCAAGGAATAGAATGAATCAACAGAGCTGGTGTGTGCACCAGTGTAGGAACAGGATTGGAGGCCCCACTGTTGGCAGCGTCACACTTGCCAAAAGTTTGGGGAGAAGGGCTGGGGAGAGAAGGAAATCTGGGACTAGGGCTGGCTTTTCTGGTTGCTAGGGCCCCTGCTATAGGATCTGGGAAAGAAATAAGGAAGGGAGAGTGTTTTCTGACCTTGCACTAATCCGGGTTAGAAAATGCAGAGTCTTCTTTGGGGAGCTTCGAACCCAGTGGTCAGTGGTCCACCAGTAGGCTCTGCGTGCCACCTAGGCACATCCTCTGTGCTCCTCCTGCCGCGTCTCCACAATCAGTGACCAGCTAGCGATTTAGATTTCAGACTTGGTCCCCGGTGGGAGGGAGGCTCAGAGTCGGTGTGTGGGCTTTTATGTTGTTCTATTTTTCTTTTTCTCTTTTCTCTCTTTTTGTGTGCTGGCCCAGCCCTATCCCGTAACACACATGATTTAGCTATTTTACATCATTCGTTATCTAGCGCCCTGAAACTGAACATAGAGTCATATATTAGATTGAGGTTAGAAGAGGTGGCGACTGTTTATTTAAGGTGATAAAATGGTCCATCAGCAGTAATCTCCATCGATATGTGCCACCAGGAGATGAAGGATGAGGGGACAAGCCACAATTAATTGCCCTATAGTTTTGTAGGAGAGAGTGAGCCAGCCCAGATCCGCTTCGATCTCTTCTCCCGACTCCTATTCATCATCTCCGCATTGTATATGGCGGCCTCACAGGGGCAGGGGCCGGCGAGGTTTATCTCCGTGCAATATTCTCTCACCCTCACACACAGGCGCTCCCATTTAATTTATTAATACAGTCATCGAAAGACAAATAAAATCCACATTTTTCCCTTCCCCCTTTCTTCCCTCCCCTTTTTGTTTCTCCCACTTGGTCCCAGGGCCAAGGCGGCAGCCAGGCGGGGCAAAGAAAGCCCAGCGCATCTGCAGTTCGCGGGGGCGGGGAGCTTTAAACTCCAGTAGAGAGGGAGTCCCCAGAGGATGCTAGGAGAGCCGCCCAGCTGGGACACAACCACAATCGACTCCTCTTTCTGTGGCCTCCCCTTTCCTAACCCTCCTCGGCCTCAGGATCTGCTTCTAGAACTGCTCCGGGGACTTTCGGAGACCCTTGCTCGCTGGAAAAGTGAGCCGAGTGTGTGTCTGGGTGCAGCGGGGCCTTCAGAATGTGGGTGGCAGCGGCCACGCCTGGTGACCCACCTCGTGCAGAAGCGGGACAAGGCCTTCCCAACGCAGATTTCGGTGCGAGGCCTGGGCTCCCCATCGCGCCCATCATTTGCACTGCCCGCATTCCATCCAGCCTGTAGTGTGGGAAGGCAGGAAGAACAGTGTGGTCTGACGCGTGGGGAGCGTGAACCCTGGTCCTAAGGTTCCCAGCTGCCGAGATCAGTCTGTCTTTGGCTGCTAGTTCAGTTAGTCATCCCCACCACTACCTAGGGTGCACGCGTCTCTGCCAGCAGGCGGCACTCCCGGGGTCGCGTCGCCGGGCACAGATCGATGGGCGTTGGCCTCTAGGGTTCAGCTTGACGGGCTGAGGGCTGCAACCTCAGCGGTCAGGGAGGATTTACAGCCCAAGCCTGTACCGCCGCCCAGGCGGGAAAGCAAGCTTTTCATCTCTACTCTTCGGTTCAGCAAACAGTGCGCAGTAAAGTCGGGCAGAAGCATTGGAAAGGCTTTGAGGAAAGGCTTGGCGTGGCGGGCACTCGCCGGCTCTGACTGTGCCCAATACTACGTACCTTTGGGCCTTTCCTTATACCAAAAGCCCTGGAGCGTTTTACATTTCACTTTTCCTAGAATGAGAAATGAAATTCCAGAAAAGAAAACCATGGCTTGCTTTGCCTCCTTTACCTTAATATAGATTCATTTAAAATGATAATGATAAAAAGTAAATACACTTGTAAAAAAAATTCACACAATAAGAATATGAAAGGAAGAGTGAAAGTCTGCTCTCCACTTCACTTGGACAGGCCTTCTGAAGTCAGTAGGTGAACAAGTCTGCAACCTAATGATGGCCTCTTGCCTGAATCAGGGACCCATAGACAGCTTAAGATAGAAGGGGGACTATGATAATTTGTACTCCCTAATGCTAAAATCAGGTTTCAAAGACTCTCTCTTGGAGAATATGAAAATCTCATACATATTGAAATTTTTATGAATAATAATTATGAACTTGTATAAAAACTCCATCTCTGATTTTGAAAGTGGAAATATTTATGTGTCTTCTCCTTATGAATGCAACTGGACTTGTCCTATGTATTGCTTGGACTGAAATGCTGTGTGTAATGTAAATGTGTATGTGTGCATATATATAATGGTGACATATATAATATATTGTGTTGTATGTATATTTATAAGTAGTTTGGGGATCTAACCTTCTCTGTCAAATCTTTTCATGTAGGTGTTTATGGCTGGCTGGCTAGAAAACACCTTACTAAAATAATTGTCAACTTGTGACATATTTGTCAACCCTGAGAAGTAAGTTACTGAGTTTAACTTTGTCAAACTACTCTGAGATTCTAAGAAATAAGAAGTAAAATGTTTTTAGATAGAGAGATCTTTTGTATTAAAACATTAGCATATAACATAAAGTTGGCGATCCAACTTTTCGGGCAGAATATTTTGATAAAACTCAAAGTAGTTTACAAATTAAACTCATGTTGGGTGGGTTAGATAAAGTGGATTGGACCTGTCTACTTTACAGTGGACTTAATGTACAAGTGGTCTTTTAGGTATTGGGGGAGCCTAGGTTTTTTCAGTACTCTGCAAAATACTACTATTATGTTTTTTTTTTTTTTTTTTCCATGAGACTTGAAGAGAGGGCTTTAGAGGACTTCTTGGAGAAAGAACTTAACTTTAGTTTTATTGACATTCATTACAAATATTATTAGAAGTGTGCTTCTTGTCTGTGGTGGATAGTGGCTGGAGTTTATTACTCCTTATTTTATTACTGATTTAATTGATGCGATTTTGTTTGTGGAGATATTGGAAGTTGATAGAATCTCTGGTAAAGGCCATTAGGGGTATGAATAGTAAATGTTTTTGCTTCTCACCCTTTGCTTCATTGAGTCAACCAGGAAGAAAAAATCGGTTAAGCAACTCTCTTAGGGTGATTTACATTTATTTTCATGGGCACATTGCCTTTGCTTATTGTCACTTGTTTTTTTTTTTTTTTTTTTTTTTTAACTATTTTTGCTAGGTGTTGAAAGGCCATCTCCAAAGTTAGACACTAACATTCATAATTATGGACATTAGCTATTTACTTTCCTACCCATTATCTTACTTCAGTTTCCCCATATCTAAGAGTGTGAGAAATAGAGATATCTCTGTAACTTAATTATGCCAAAGCAGTTTTGTGGCCTCTCCCCAATAGTGAGTAAAGTGAACTATTTCAGTTCTATTAGTTGATTCACAATTGGTCAACTTGCAGTTCTGGTGATGCATTATTTGACTCATCTGCAAAATAAGAATCATGGTACTTAGATACTATAGTGGCAGTATGGTTCAAGATATATGCATGGAACATAGTAGGCACTCAGTAAAGGTATTGTCTTTCTTTTTTCCATTCCCACATTGTTAAGTTTTTATTTTGACTATCAAAAGCTTGAGAGGGTGTGTGAAATATGTGTGTTTTGGAGGAGCTGACTTATGGATGAGTGTTTGCCTACTTCTGCCTAGGCCCTTGGTTCAAAAGTGTAGCTTTAACAGTTTTAACATTAGCTTGCCACTTACAAAGGGAAACCTTTGTGTTAAGGGAGGCTCAGACACTTCACCACCTGCAAAAACAGGTGGTTGCTTCTCACCTGAGAGGTGTGGTGATCCCTCCAAGAAGTTGAATTCAGAATGTTCCCTCATTCCTTGGGCTATCTGGGGAAGGAGTAGAGGGGGACCACCAGCTGGTTGGCATCCCTTCCACTGAGAAAGGAAGCTCACATAGTCAATCCTGGCCTGCTGTGAAGTAAATGTTTAGTGGTGGGTTTGCTCATCATAATGGATTGTGATTCCCTGTTCCTGAAAAGTTCCTCACCAATACACATTATTACAAGTTCTTTGAGTGTTTCTGCACAGTGACACACCCAGGGTGATCCATCAGGCCTACCTGTAACAAAGGGCCAGCGCAGGCACCGGCACATCTGATGGTGACTGCATCTCACCATCTCCACCAGTCCAGACTGCGTTGCTTGAGGCTCCCCAGGGAGGGTGGGCCTGGGAGACCGGGTCGCGCCAGCGGGCGCCGAGGCTGCCTCCTCTGGGCAGGCCTGCCGCGCCGGGGCGCAGACACCGCGGCTCCGTCAGGCCCATTAATAACCCGGAGGGCACTGCGATCCGACAGCACGGTCGCTTTTCCTGCTCCCCCCCTCCCACCCCGCTGCCTGGCCCCTTTGAGGGACACTGGGTGCTCATGACTAGCCCACTGTAGGGTGGAGGTCCTCTTGCGCTCAGGTGGCTCTGGAGAAAGTCGGAGCGGGACAGCTTCAGCAATAATTTCATTCAGTTTACTGCAAAAGATAATCTCATTTCGCCTTAGGATCAGCAGAAGAGGTCAGGAGTTGGGCCTTCTCCATTGAACCATTACTCTGATCATTAAATTTGCTCTTAGTTTCCGCTTCTGAGAAGAGCTTTTGCGCAAGCACAGACACACCTAACCCCCAGGAACCATCTCCCAGTCTCCACTCGCCCCTTCCTGGCTGGAATCCCTGAAGTGGGCGATGGCAGGAAAGTCAGAGGCTAGTGTCCAATTTCCCTGCAGCCTCCAGGGGCTGGGACCTGAGCTTCAACCTTGCAACGGGCGGGCTCTGCCTGCGCAGGTTTTTGAGAAGTCGCGTTGTCTGTTGCCCACCTGCCTTAGTGATTTTAAAAAGTCTCTTCTCAAATTGTAAAAAGAGGAAAACCAAATCTCAGAAGACCAATGTAGAATCTCTGAAATATCAGATTGGACAAAAGACGGACTTTGGGTAGCGGGTATGATGGTAAACACTTCCTGAAACGCCTGATAGAAGCCTTTGGACCTGGCTCCGGTGACAGAGAGAAGGGAAGAGGTAGAGAAAGAGGGAGAAAGAGAGGTGGAAACCCGGAGGAGAGGCCTTGGGCATTCGGTTCTGTGCGGAGCGCGAAGATGTTATCAGCATCCAGCTCCAAACGTGTTTTGGAACCCAGGGTCCCAGCCAGGCAGATTTGGGTGCTAAGGCGCGGGCCCTTCTCTCCTACTCCTGGTGGCCTCGGCGCCCCCGTGGCGTCACCGGCCCCCCACCCCGCCCCACAGGTGGCCGATCCTGGCGGGCTTAGATGCTACCATCAAATGATAAGCTGCCTCAGATTCCAGGTTAACCCTCTTCCTTCCTTTCCTCTCGCGTGTCTCCTGCAGGTTGCGATATGTGCGCGGACAACCGCAATGGCGAGTGCCCCATGCACGGCCCGCTGCACTCGCTGCGCCGGCTCGTGGGCACCAGCAGCGCCGCGGCCGCTGCACCTCCACCGGAGCTGCCTGAGTGGCTTCGGGACCTGCCAAGGGAGGTGTGCTTGTGCACCAGTACTGTGCCGGGCCTGGCGTATGGCATCTGCGCGGCACAAAGGATACAACAGGGTACCTGGATTGGGCCATTCCAGGGCGTGCTCCTTCCCCCGGAGAAGGTGCAGGCAGGCGCGGTGAGGAACACGCAGCATCTCTGGGAGGTAAGTGGAGTGGCGGCCCACTTCTGAGCACCTCACCACCAATCAGTAACCTGGGCCAGCACAGAGCCTGGTCCTTAGCAGGTGGCAACCTCAGAAGAGCCTCCCTTAAGCTCCAAGAGGATGTTGGAGAACAGATTTCCCTGGTCTGTAGAAAATGCCTGAAGCACCTTGGGTGAGGAGGTTAGCCCTGTAGCATCTGGCAAAATGTCAAACTAGCCCTCAGGGCCTACTGGTTTCTGAAGACAGAGCCACCTTAACCTGCTTCTGTTCCAGCTGGGATGTATTTGACCACTGGTCTGTCTGCATCTTGAGAAAAAGAAAACAGGCTAAGGAGATGGAGCAGAGACATTGGGCTTTGGGTTGACTTTCATGTCCCATTTAAGCTCTTCCATTGTTTCTGGGCCTAGGGCAGGAAGAAACAAAAGCACAGAGAGAAGATGAGATGAGGTGGGGTGGGGGGAGTCAGGTTTATTTTCTCTTTGTACTTGCTGAATGAGAGAGACCCAAACATGTTTCACAACGTCCAAAGTGCCCAAGCACTTTGTAAATTATATTGTAAATTTAAAGATTACAATTTTTTCTTCTTTCTGAGAAAGTGAAATTATGCAATTTTCAACAAAATGGAAAATCGAAGTATGGGGAAACTCTGAGCACTTTTTTTTTGTAACCCAATATCTGATGCTATTATTTAAAAATAACTTATCTGAAAAATGTTAAACTAAGATTTCTTCCAGGGTTTCCTGGTTGATTATTGAGGTCCACTCTTGTAGAGGTAGACAATTATCATTAGGAAATCCCCAAATGATTTTAGCTACTTTCACTCATGTAAAGTTATTTATGAAATAAAAGATGCTATGAATCATAACCTTAACTAATATGTAAATCCAACTGTAGCCAGGTGAAATAATGAAGTAGAAACAGTCAGAAAAGAAAGCTTCTTAATTACCAAGTGGCAAATTGACATGGGCCTCAGAGTTCCAATAATGGGATATTTCTGTAACACTTAGCTCAGTGGCTTGTCAACATGATCACTTTTACATGAGATGCCTCACAGTCACTAAATAAAACTCATGGGACTCAATAATCCACTCAAACGTTTGTTGAGCTTCCATTCAGGCCAGTACTGTATCAGGTTCTAGAGATACAGTATCCTGGAGATAGTGTTATGAAAAACAAACTTGATGTCCAGAAACCCCACATGATTATTGGGATTGGGATGTTGAGGCCTGTATTTACAAAGCTCCCTTTGATGGAGGAGGAGCTGAATGTGTGAGCCCAATGTGAGGACATGGCAGCCCATAGGCTACCTTCCTCACAGTAGTCCCCCAGAGTCTTGCACCCAGCTCCCCCAGGTTCCACTTTACTCCTAAACTGTTGGTGGTAAACAGTTATACCCTTTCCATCTTTCAGAAAAGGATTCCCGAGCAAGGGGTAAAAAATGGGCATATGGGGCTTTTCTTAAAAATAAAAAGAGCAGATGGGGCTTTTCTTAAAAGTAAAAAAAGAAACATTTAATTTCTAAAGCAGGGCAGGAGAAAATGGTTTGGTGCGTAGGTCCATGTAGGTAGTTTAGAAGCTAGAGCTTGGACATAGGAAAACTGACAACTGGGACATAATCAAAGCATCTGGTTTTGAATCATTTCCTAGTTTTTGTTGTTGTTGTTTGTTTGTTTGTTTCTGACTACTTAATTGTAACTTATAATGTGGGTTAAAGTTTAAAACCATTTTCAAGCACTTTTCAGATTCCAGTGGTGTTATTAGGAACAGTAATATCATGTAATTAGGGGTCTGCCAGTTCTTTTCTGGGGAGATCATAAAGTAGTTGTTCTGTGCTACAGATTTGTTCTATCTGAAAATGTTAAACTGACAACTAGTATATTGCCCTCTGACGTCCATTTTTTTAGAGTACAGAAGACTAAATGTGAATAAAAGGATATCAGTTAAAATTCAAATTTTTTTTTTTGTCGAGAAGGCTTTAAATGATTGGAATATTGGCAGAGGGCCACTACACATATAGAATAGGATAGTTTATATTAACACAGTGGGACCTTTCTTTGATACCTTTACTTGTACTTAATGAAATTAAACTTCTATTATAGTAAAGAGACTGGGGCATGTAGTTTGCTTTCTTCTTTTTCTTGGGGCTTCTGTAGATGTAAAATGAGTCTTACCTGTTGTTTGGGGTGAGTCAGGAGGGCATATAGAGTTAGTTCTGTGATATAAGAAGGACTTACTTGGTGTATGCCTAAATGATATAAAAGTCCCTACTCCTAAATTCAAGACATGTTAATATATTTATTTTAGTCATTTGTACACTAGTTATAATAATACACATTTGGGGGATTGAAGGAATACTAAGACTTCAGCTATGTACGGTGTCTCCTGGGACTTCATTAAAAAACACAGCTAACCAGGGCCAGGTCATGTAGTGCCAATGTCTATTTGTAAAATACAACTCTTTTAAAAATAAATTTCAGATTTTTATTAGCATAATTACTTTTTAAGGTATGAAGTACAAATTTATTTTTAATTTTAAGCATCATAATTTATGAAATGTGACTATTTAGGTACATTAATGATAGAAGATTCTCGTTTTTTAAATTTTATTTTTTTCTTTTAAACCTAAATTCTGATGTGAAAAAAATTAATTTCCCAGGGCTTCGCACATGCTAGGCAAGCACTCTACTGCTGAGCTATATCCCCAACCTTTTCTTATTCCTTACTTTGAGAGATAAGTTCTTGCTAAGTTGCTGAGGCTGACCTTGACTTGTGACCCTCCTGTTTCAGCCTCCCAAGTAGCTAGGATTACAAGCTTGTGTTATCATGTCCAATTATTGTGAAAAAATTTTAACCATTTTATTATTTATAGTAGAAAGAACCAATAACTGTAGAAAATATTTGGCAATAATGTTTAATGACTCATATAATAATTATCCATTTAAAAATATATTCTTTCAAATATCTTCCAGAGTATCAGATTGACATAAAGCAGATTTTTTAAAACATTAAAATCAGTCAAATGGTGACTATTTCATTTTAAAAGTCAACTGTAATCATTTCTGTGCCTCACATTTTTCCAAGTCTTTTGCTGATGAAGAAAAGCCTTTATATTTAGAGTTCAATACGCAGGTTCTTATAGAGCTTACCAGGGTTACTTATCTTTATTTCAGTACAATAAATGGATTGCTAATCTTTCCCTGTCATTGTTTCCAAGTAGATGATGGATTTTTGTTTCAGTTTACAGTTCATTGTTTTTAGTATGGTTGTACTTTATTATACACGTGAAGGCTTATTACAGAAACAATCAGACTCACCTTAGTTACTCCCTTTGTTTAATCATTAAAAGCTCTATTCCCTTTGTAGAAAAATGACTTTTTAATATTTAACATATCTCAGACATGAAGAGTTTGATTGTTTTGTAAGCATGCTATCTTTTTTAGTTAATATTTTCTTTGTGTATAATCTTACTTCTTCAAAATACAATTTTAAGAAAATTAAATATCATTGTATTACTTCAATATGTTTTGAATCTTTTAGTTGTTTATGGGAAATTTCTAGAGTTTTTCTTTTTCTTCTCCTCCTCTTTCCTTTCCTCCTTCCTTTCTTTTTAAAGCAATAATTCAAGGTAATTTTTTGTAGTTTAAGAAGATTAACAAACTAAAAGCTGTATTAGTTATTTTTGGGCCAATTTACTTTAAAATTAAAATGTTAATGTGCTCTTAAAAATAATAAATTCAGACACTTTAGAACAAAAACATTAGAGAAGGCATTAAACAACTACCTTGGTTATATACATTTATTCCAACAATACTTTAATGCATGATGCATTTCTACTTATATGGAAGTGTAGGGGAATGTTTATGAATGTTTTTCTAAGAAAACAGAATCTTTCTCAGCAATTAGGGCTTATTGATGAGAGTGAGATAATTTTATTCTAATGTGTTTTCTAATAAAGAAGTGAAGGGCACATTTTAGTCCAACATTTATGAAAACATTATCTCAATTATTAATGTGCCCTTTTCCCCTTGAGATAAATTAATCTAGTTGCTCATGGTTTTGCCTTTCTGCTTAACATCAGAATTTAATATGACTAGACCTTAGGAATGTACACAGTATATACTTAAAATTCTACTGGAATAAAATATGAAAGTTTAAAATAAAGTTGCAATTTAAGATAGGCTATAATTACTCAGACCTTTCAACTCAAAGTCTGATTTAACAGGGGACTTAAGCAACAATGACAAAAAGAATTGTACTTGCTTTAAATCTACAAAAAATTATTCAGCTAATTGAGATAATGTAGTGACTTGTTAGGATTGCAGTCAATGTAGGAGAAAGGGATTGAATTTTACGGGACCTGTCTTCTCTTTGAATAAATTTGAGTGCGTCATTTTCATTTGTACTATGTGGAAAACTTCACTATTTTTCTTCAGAAAATCAAGGAGGATAACATAATGTGGGCCTTTTTGTGGTTTGATTTTGTGCCATAATATTTTAGATTTAATAAGAGTTTTGCTTTTAAGCAAAAGGTCTATTTTTCATCATTACTATTTAGCTTAGGTCAATATATATTAAGGAAAACCAATATTAAAAATATATTACACATTGCTAAATGTTTATATTTCAAAACCATCATAGGTAATTGGCACTAGAAAGAAATGAATTGATTTCATGTTTTAACTGTGTTATGTGTGTTTTTATAAATGACCCAATTCCATATATACAGTACTGTACCCACTTGTATATATTTAGGTATTGAAAAAATAATTTCAAATTAATCATTTTAAATTAAATTAAATCATTTAAAAATTGTTCCAGTGATAGTATTGTAATGATATACTCCACGTTTTGCTTTATAGACTTTGCCTCATTTTGGCCCAATTCACTGAAATACCAAGGGATAGAATTATGTGGCTGTCACAGTTATATTGAAGTAAAAATTATGTTTCTCAGCAATTTGTCATTTAATATACTGTCAGCTTGGTTTTGAATATGTCAATTTTGTGAAGTTCAAATAATTTCTCCTTAAAAATAAACCATAATAATGTTTTAAATTATGCAGAGTAACAGCTGGTGTATCTCTCTGGCTTTGCCTCATTTGATTTGAAGATGTCTTTTATAGTGTTGCCCATTTGATAGAGTGTGAGCATTTTGTAGTTTTACATAAACTGTAAAACCATCTGCTGCCTCTTGGAATGGTTTCCAGCATTGTGTTAAAAATCAAAACTTAGTACTTAAAGTTGGCTTTGAAAAGGTCCATTTAAAGTCCTGGCCCTTTTGGATTATGTATCATGCTGTGTGGTGCCACCTTTGGTTTTCTAAGTCCCCAAATGAGTCTGCTTTAGAAGAAAAAACTGTAGCAGCCATTTGGAAATTGCCACATTAGTGAGGTTTCCTCCAAACCTGCATGTGACACCATGGTGCTTTAGTTGCAATAGTTTATAACAACTGGTATGTGCCCTATACATAGGACTATTTTCTCATTGTTTACCATTTGCTTTTTAAAAATTGGTAGCATTTTGTCTCTGTGAAGAATTTCACAGTGTGAAGAAATTCACAAGAATTTCTTGGTTCTTAACTTGAGTATTTTCTTCCATTGTGAAAATTTTAAATTTTTCCGTATTGCCTTAAAGTAGGAGGTAGAAAGTAAAATCAGAATCTTGGAGGTTACTGGATAGATGAAAGCTGCCCTAACCTGATCACTGTGTGGCATAAGCATTTCTTATGGAAATGCAGTTGTGAGGGCTGGTCCCTAGAAAACTGCGGGGAGTCTTCTTATTTCACTGTGTAAATGAAGGCCATTTTCTAAAATCAAACAAACAAAAAAAACCTCACAAAACTATTTTCAATGTTAATGTTAATTAACTAATTTTTGCAGCACTGGGAATCAAACCCAGGTTCTTGGGAAAGGCAAGTGCCAGATCACTAAGCTATACCTTCAGCCCAAGGCAGTTTTAATTATTTGAGAAAATCTGTTGTGTTACCCCAGAATCACTTATAGTTGTAGTATGATTTTAAGGATTAAACATTGTTTTGATTAAATATGAAAAACGGAATATTATTAACTGAGGAGCGTTGCCCACAAATCAGAGTTCTCTCTTTTTTGGGGTTGGATGTGACACACTGGCAATGTGGGGAAAATGTTTTGCTATTCTAAAGGCAGTTGTGTATAGAAGGACTATGAACCTGCATTCATTCATATTCTCTCTCTCTCTCTCTCTCTCTCTCTCTCTCTCTCTCCCTCTTTTATAATCATATATATGCCAAAATTTCATGAGTTCAAATGTTCCTTGTGTATTTACACAAGAAATACAGACTCTGCTATAAGTACTTAGCATAAAAGCAAGAGAAGCCAGAGCAGAATATACTTTTCCTTGTAAGCATTTGCCACCTCGCTGAGATAAGTTACAGAATTCCATTATCCAAATTGTTACACATGTGTGACAGAGGTTGACCTTTAGTCATGTCAATTCTTTTTGTGTAGGCCCCAGGCTCCAGCCTAATGGCTCAAACCCTGATTTACTCACTGTAATAAGGGCAGGAGGTCGAGCAATTGTCAGGCTGCCTGTTCGTACTCTTCTTGGAGCCTGGTTGAAGGCTGTTAACACAAAGCTTTTCAAAGTGAATTTACAACCAGCACCACTGACAGAGGCCAATCAGTGCACCATAAATGTCAGGTTAGTGAGATTGAGCAGTAAGTAAAGTACTGACAGCACACTATTGGCTGGAATCAATTGGCTAAGGTTTAAGTGAGGAGAGCAATCTGCGTGTGGTGGGCTTAGGGCAAGAGCTAAGTGTGCAGCCCAGGTTTCCAGGTGGACTCTGTAGATTTACCTAGTAGTGGGAGCACAAGGATTGGGACATCAAATGTTTGCTTCAGCACATCAGCATCATCCATGTTGATGTGATTCATGATCTGGGCATTCAGAGTGGCCGAGCGTGCTGACTCTGAGGCTTGGTTGTAAAAAAATGGCACAGCATTAGACGAAAAGGAGAGGGGAAAACTATTATGATATGAGGCTGTCAGAACTAGGGGAGGCAACCAGTGCATTACAGTTCATTGCAAGGTGACTTGTTCAAATTGCAGAGCTGCAACAGGAATTTCCTCAGAGATTCAGACCAAATATGCCCACTCTCTTGCTCCTTCTGAAACTCAGCAATGTGAAACTCTCATAGAAGTCACTAATGAATGATTATGGGTTGAGGGCCTGAATATCCATGAGATGTGTTTTCTCTACCAGACGGAATGTTTTTATCATTTTGTGTAATGACAGCCTCGACAACAATTCATTTAGCTCTGAAGGCATCAGCATTAAAATGGAGGAATCCATTAAAATGCTGTATGCAAGGATTTATAAATTAGGCAATTTCCTTGATTATTGCAATCATTTACAAAATTGATTGGTCCAGTGTGGTATAGACAGATTTCAGCAATGATCATTGACAACAGGCACATTCTCTGGTATCTATAGTTACTGGTCACTAAACCAGGTCAGTATTTTCCCCCACCCTACTATTCTTGGACTCAAGGTCAGGCTGACTTCCAAAGAAGCTTATAATTATGAAGTTTTACTTGTCTTCAGAAGAGACCAATATAGGCTTGTGAGAGTAACAGCAGGTTATGTTAAAGGTTATAGCATTGTTTTGGGATTTATTCCTAATTTTGGAGAGGGTATTGATAATACTGATACGCTTCAGATTAGTAGCACAGATTTTGATACGAGGCCAATTTAAAAGGAAATAATTTTTGCAAATTGCAGCTGTAAAATATTTGTTTGACTGAAGATCTAAGAGTCAATAATGTGTTTTATTTGTTGGTCCTTAGAGTTCTAATTATCCAATAGATATATCGTAGAGTCACTGGATTTTAGGTCAATTAATTCTGGAAAGCATAATAAAGACGTTGTTACAAGTGTGAGATGCTCAAAATGCTGCAGATTTTCCTATACAAGAACACACACAACAAGTTCACTGGGTGCTTAATCACTAACCACAAACCACAAAGTTGCCTTTATTCCTGAAATATCAGCGATGGGCGTGCCAAATGTGTCTGCGGGCTCTGGCCAATGAAAGCGAGCCCGGCAGTTTATGCTTAGTGTGGATGGAATAACTGACCTGAGGACATTTGCTTTTAATCTTCATTTTTCCCTTTTGAAACTAATAAAAACTGGGGCTTGTAAAATAGTAACACTTTTGAAAATGGTTGACAGTGTCAGGAAGACCAAAAAATGTCCTGATCTTTATCCTGATTGTGAATAATTGGATGTCAAGGTGGTTCTTTGTTTAAAAAAGGGAAATGTTACATTTCACAAAAACTAGAAGAGGTCAGTGGTACCTTGCATACCCAGCTATCATTGTCTGATAAGCAGTTCATTTTTGGTTTTAGTTAATTGGAAAATTCACTGCTTTTAAAATTCAGTAAAAATGCAGTATTTCCACTTCAGTACCTTGGTACTCTCTTCTTGTTTTTATTCAAATAATTTTTCCCCACAGCATTTCTGGCTGTTCAGACTTAAAAGCTGTGTGGCTCTCTTGGGTGAACTGTGAATGAGACACTCAGTATTCTGAGTGTTTTCACAATGTTCCTGTATATCTGTTTAATAAACTAAAATCTACCGCATGAGGTTGTGAAATAATGATATGGATTAAGCCTATTTTATCAAAATGAACAGTGTTTTTCACTCTTTGTGATCATTTTAAATTAAAGCTGCCTCTGATAATGAAGTGTCTTCTATAGAAACATTCAGTGTAATCTAATTCAGTAGAAACTTCTTAAGTGCTTTTTAATTAGAATCAAATTAAATGTAATCAAGTCATGTTTTCAGTGTCTTGTAAAGCACCAAGAGCTGAATGCTGTTAGCACACCTGGGAATATTAATGTTTATCACAAAAGTAACAGTACTAAATTCTTAGATACCCATGTATACTACAAAAAGATAGTCACCTCCTAAATACTGTAAATTTTAGTTTAGAATACAGTGCCTTTGAAACCTTTTGTGTTTGTCCCAAAATAGTATTAAAATTCATTTGTGATAATAAAATATATACAAATATTTCCTAGGGAGAGAGTTCTGAAAAATATTATGCTACCAAGAAAGCACTTCATTATAATTTATTGCAATAGAAATTTTGACATAGATAATACACAAATTGGGAAATCCTGGAAATGGACTTTTGTATTAAAAATAATTAATGCATGACATAAGAAAAACTATGTAAAAGTATAAACCCATGTTGATGGTTTTCAGAATGGCTTTTTGAATTATGACTAGGTAATATAATCCACATTTATTTCATTGAATCACTGTTTTGGTAAAAGATATCTGTATTATCTCCTTGATACTGCAAAATACATTTTTAAAGCAGCAACCAGGAGTACTGCTTTCACGCAAATGTTTAAATTGGTTTACCTGTGAAAACATTTTAATTTTGTGTCTAGTCTCATCTTCTCCCCTCTACCTTTCCTGGTGGTAAATTTAATTAACAGTCTATAGACTCTACTGATATTATAGAAACACATCTGATATTTTCATGTGCTTAATAGCACATGTCTTTTATAAAGCCTGAAACTTTCTCAGGGACTATAAGACTATAATGGTCCTTCATGAATGAAGGGGAAAAAAATCTCTGTTTTCCTTTCTATATATGAAGATATTAACAATGACAACAACAAAATGATCAAGTCTTTGTGAATTTTTTTCACCAGGAAGACATTAATTTATCTAATTTTCTGTGAGACTGTAGGGAAACTACTTAATTTCTTTTTATCCCTATTTCTCCATATGTAAAACAGAGTAAAATTGGGTAGTTATGCAAATCAAAGAGAAAATATTTATGACTTTTATGTAACTTTTCAGAATTTTTCTCCCTTTTTTCAGTTATATTTTAATAGTAAGTTTTGTCTCCAGTGGACTCTGTACATAGAAATTAAGAACTTTGTATCATTTGTTGGTAAAAGAAAAGATTGTATACAGTAGGCCATATTATACATCTTAGATTTAATTTGTGCTGTAAAATCAGGTTTAAATTGTACTTTAATGCAAATTTATTTAGCACTGCTCTCAAATGAAGAAGGATTATGTACTACAGAGAAACAATACAACATGAGTGTTTTTAAAAATCACTGCATGGCTTTTGCTTTTCATTTTATATATATATATATATATATATATATATATATATATATATATATATATATAAAATTAACACAAAATTATGTATATTTATAGCATATCATGTGATGTTTTGATGCATGTATGCATTGTGTAATGTTCAAATCAAGGCAAGCATATATTTCTATTCAAACACTTTTCATTTCTTTAAAGTGAAAACATTTAATATTCTTTCTGCTAGATCTTTTAAAATAGACAGTGCATTACCATTGCCTGTTGTTACCCAGCTGTGCAATAAAATACCAGCACTTATTTCTCCTTTTCACCTGTAACTTAGGACCTGTCAACTGAATTCCTCATCCCTCCTTCCAAAGGAAAGTGATGTCATTTTTAAAACTATATTTTTAATGGGAGGCAATACGAATAATTACAAATGTTAAAACCATAAAGAAAATGTTCTGAATACACAGGATTTCAGTCAGTAAAGTGCTAATTCAAAATCCCTACAAAAAAGAACTGACTTGCAATGTGAAAATCACAAGGAGACCCTGAAAGGTGGAGCCCTCTAGACAGTGGACCTCAAATCAGGAGCAATGCGTTAGGTTGGTTTGACACTGGATATTGAATTCTGAATAGAAAAACATCTCAATGTTCAGCATGTTGTAACTTATCAATAAATACTAAATGACAACAAATCAACTTAGTGGCACACTTGCCACTGGCTGTAAAAATGTGTGTGCAGCTGTGTACCAGTGAATACAGATGTAACAGTTCATCAAACAAATTCTAAACATATGTTAGTATTTCTTGTGAAAAGCTAGAATTCCAAGTGAAGTCTGCAGCCAGAAATAATAGATGAAAAAATTAACACATCAAAATAGAAATTTAGACTACATTCAGTATTTTTTCAAACTAAATATGTATTTAGTATGTATTTCATATTAATGACTTCTATTATAATACCTGTAGTTTTACTTTGATGGAAAGCAAAGCAAGGAATCAAAATATGTCAACCAATTCAACTTAGACCCTGACCTATAAGTCAGGATGTCTGCAGTAGTAACTTGTGTTCCATGGTTTGGTTATCACCTTTGAATCAAGGAAAGCTGGCCAAACTTTGACAAATCTATTAAATGAACCATCAGGAAAAATAATCTATACTATGTGTAGGGTTTCAGGTGAAAAAACGCTAGAGACTGGTTGTACAACTGAACTATAGACTTGAAAATAATTACAATGGAAAATTTTATGTTAGATGTGATTAAGATTTTTTTTTTTTAAATCTGTATTCTTAGTGACTCTTCTATCTCCGTAGTTCTCAAATCCTAGCATATGCAAGAATCTATAGGACAGGGAATCTAAACATCATATAATTTGGGGACCTGCCCCAAATGCTTCTGACTCTGTTGTACAGGAGTGGGGCCCAGGAATCTACTTTTTAAAGTGGTTCTGGAACAGCCTTCAAAACCAAAAGGCAAAAATTGACCTTTTGTATTCCTTATGGTTGTGAGCTCTCCTTCCTGCTTTATTCCTGTCTTTGCCACTCTTTTTTTTGGGGGGGAGGGGTGGATACTGGGGATTGAACCCAGCCCTTTTTATTTTTTATTTATTTTTTATTTTTAAAGAGAGAGTGAGAGAGAGAATTTTTTTAATATGCATTTTTTAGTTACCAGCGAACATAACATCTTTGTTTGTATGTGGTGCTGAGGATCGAACCTGGGCTGCACGCATGCCAGGCGAGCGCGCTACCACTTGAGCCACATCCCCAGCCCCTTTATTTTTTATTTTGAGATAGGGCCTCACTAAGTTGCTTGGGCTGACCTCACTTAGTTGCTGAGGCTGACCTTGAACTTGTGATCCTCCTGCCTCAGCCTCTGGAGTTGCTGGGATTATAGGCATGTACCACCATGCCTGGCTGTGACTTTGCCCACTCTGGATCTCACCTGGCATTTCTTCTCTTTCATTTCTTTACCTTGTTAATTTCTACTTGTAACCTTGCTTTCATTTTTGCTACACCTTGGCTACTCTGCTTTGCGTGTTTCCTATCTTCTCCCTTACCCCTTTATCTCCAACCCCAAATGTAGTAGGTAGATGGTAGGTAGGTAGGTAGATACAGAAAGGTTGGTGTGAATATTAAAGAACTAACACAACAGAATGATCTCTCTTGACTTCCATCTTTTCTGTATTTTGGAACTCCACTTGGTTAGAAAGCAGCCAAAATGATAAAAAGCTTTACACTGTATGAACTGCAGTGTAATCAAGGTGTGCTTCAGGAGGAGGTGGCCCATTAGAAAACATTTAGTTTTCACAGGGCCTGAGTTCCAGCTCTTACTGGGTCTGAGTTATATGACAATTGCAGGACACCTCAAGTTCCTCAGCTTTTACTAGTGCTGCATCGAGCCACACTGTCCTTTCTGCCTCACCTGCCAGCCCCTTCTGTGCAGTCCTGTATCATATAGAGAGTCCATATGCTCCTTGCATGACATTTTGTGATTTGCAGCATGTAAATTTTCTATATGCCAACTTTCTCTACTAATTTGCTGATCTTTTTCTGTCTTCCTCATTGGCTTCCTGCTGCTGCCTGTGGTTGGAGGAAATCTGAGCCTGCAGCCTGTTCTGATCTTCTCACACCCAAAGAGCTTAGCTGCTCTTGTTTCAGTGGCTCTTTCTAGGAATGGATCTCAGACTCTGTTTCCAGCACCCATCCCTCCTACATGCTCCATCCTCAGATGTCTGTGAGACGTCACTGTCTGAGTGTCCCATCATACCAAGTTCACTTACCTCCCTTACCTTGCATCTCTCCATATACTTATCTCCTAATCTTTAACTTACAGTCTTTTTGACCTATGAGGCCAATAGTTCACAGTTAATAAAAGGGCTTTTTAAGTACTTACATACCTATCAGCTAAAAACATGCAGAAGGCACTTAATGAATACTTTTTATCCCATAGCAATAATGAGGGTGAACATACTTCAGCTGAAACTGTGGCAGGTGCTCTGCTAAGAGCTTTTCAGGGGCTATCTTAATTTATCCTCAGAATAACCCAATAAGATAAGGAAAACTGTACTCATTTTCCAGATGAAGAAACTTTTCGGAAGAAGGCAGAATGGTGAAGTAACTTGCTCAAGGTTGCATCTAGTAAAGGTAGATGGAGGTGTCATGGCCTGAAGAGTCCTTACTTTTAACCAGTCTTCTCTTGTGTGCCCCTTTGCACTGTTTGACTGAGCTCCCATTAAATAATGGGGCCCCAGTCTCTGCCACAGGCTTCTCCATACCACTGACACTGGCTTCTGGGCCTGGATGTGAGCTTTCCCTTCTTGGTGGATACTGCATTAGTTTCTGAGACACAGCTCATCCAAAACTTTGCAGAGACTCTATAGCTCTGGTCCTGGATATGGTTAGTGCATCCACATGCTGCGTTCCAGGACCATGGGCTCCATAGTTATGATCCTAGAAAGTGCCAAACTTCCCAATATTCACATAAACACATTTATGCAGAACATACCATGCCATGCATGAGACGTTGTACAGGTCACCAAGATAGCAGAGGCCAGTTTGCCTTCAAGGACTATAAAGTAGTAGGACCATGACACCTGTTGGAAGCAGTGTGCAAATGAGTGCATTTGGGGGTGACAGAAAATTAGGGAAGCAGGAATATTTTGAGCTGGAGAACACAGATGAGTAGTAGAGAGAGTCAGGAATCGAGAGGGAAAAGATTCTGGGAGGGCTGCTGCACATCCGTGGGGATCCACAAGCCCAGCTCTACTTCCTCTGTTAGCTCTCTCACTTCGACTCATTGAACTGCTTCCTGTTTTACCAATTTCTTGCTGATGTCCACTGCTGTGTTGTGCCTGTGCCGTTTCTTTACAAGAAGATTCTCCCTTCTTATTTGGTCCTCTTGGATCATTCTCATTTTTAGAGTTGCATCTCCCAGGAATCCCAGGTCTCCATCACTCTGTCTTCTCTTTCCTTCAGTCATCCCCTTGACAACATTGAGTTCTGCTTTATCACCTGCTGTTGCTCGTAGTCTCTCATTGGTAAGCTCATGTTTGGGATATACTTACACTAAAAATTTGTTGTTTATATTTCAGCTGTGACTAAGTGATCTGCATTTATATTTGCTAAGTCTGATTGTCCATATTTAAGGTGAAAATTGAGTACAGATCTAACGGAAAAAGGAGTGACTCTTGTTATTATCTGGGGAAGTCAGTGTGCTGAAAGTCTGGTAAGTTCAGAGGAGCATGGTGGGAGATAAGGTTGGGGAAGCCAGGGTCAGATAAATTAGATTGTGCAAAGACTTTGCATTTTACACTGAGTAAAGTAGATTTTTAGTGAACAATATCACACACTGACATGTTTCAAAAGGACCACTAGATGCTGTATGGAGAGAAGTAGGGGAAGGATGGAATGCTATTAGGAGGATCTCAGAAGACAGTGTGGGTGGAGAAGTAAATTAGGACTTGCAAGTGTATAGCTGTTGTTTAAATTCATAGGATTGCTTGAGGTCTGCTGGGGAGGGAGGGGAGGAAGAACTTTGACTAGAGGCTGGCTGAGATGTCTCTAGTTCTATAAACCTCTGTGAGTCAGATCTGCAGGTCAAATGTGGGCTAATGACCATGTAGTTGGGTGTCCTTGTGGATGCTTCATCTCATTCCCTTTCTCTGCCACTGATGGGAAGAGCCTTTACTTTTGCCTCTGTGGTTAACAGCACAGTTAGGCATTACTTTAGTGATTTCACAATGATGCCTCCACTCCTAAAGGGGCTGGAGCTTGTGGACCTGCAGGACATTATATATTCCCATTGAGGCTTTATTGAACCCCTTCCCAAGAAGAGGGAGGTTTAATCTGACTTACCTAAATTTTCTACCAAAAGTCTCATTTGTTGCTCTGTTCATTGTGAGATGTGCCAGCCACACATGGATGCACACCCTCTCACATACCATTCTCTTGAATTTTTCCCAGCATATCTTGTCATCATTTCATTTTAATTATTTCTTTAAAAAGTCCGAGTTACTTGTAAAAGGGAATGTGGAATATGCAGAAAAATACTTTAAAAAGGAAAGGAAAAAGAACCACCATTAATTTCCTATAATTTTTTTTTAAAGAGAGAGAGAGAGAGAGAGAGAGAGAGAGAGAGAGAGAGAGAGAGAGAGAATTTTTTAATATTTATTTTTCAGTTTTCGGTGGGCACAACATCTTTATTTTATTTTATGTGGTGCTGAGGATCAAACCCAGCGACCTGCGCATGCCAGGCGAGTGCGTTACCGCTTGAGCCACATCTCCAGCCCTATAATTATTTTTGAAGTTAGCATCTTTAAGATATAGATGAAAACATGCTGTTTGCTTCTTATACAGTAAGATTTTCCTCATATTGAACATTTTTTATGAGCATAATTTTTATTGTCTATAGGTTCTTTTTTAAAAAGTACTTGTTAGTTGTTGATGGACCTTTTTTATTTTTAGTTTTATTGATTTTATTTTTTTTTAAATACATGACAGCGGAATGCATTACAGTCCTTATTACAACATATAGAGTACAGTTTTTCATATCTTTGTATATAAAGTAGGTTCACGCCAATTCATGCCTTTATACATGTACTTTTTTTTTGCATTACAATTCTTATTACACACATATACCACAAATTTTTGTATCTGTTTATATATAAAGTGTGTTGACACCCAATTCGAGTCTTCATACATGAACTTTGGATAATGATGTCCATCACATTCCATTGTCCTTCCTTATCTCAGCCCCCTCCCTTTCTCTCTCACCCCTCTTCCTTGCGTGGTGCTGAAAATTGAACCCAGTGCCTCACACATGCCAGGCAAGTGCTCTTCCACTGAGCTACAACCCCAGCCTCTAAAGGCTCTTAATATGGCTCTTAATAATTCTTAAAATTGAATTCAATTGTTGAACATTTCTGCTGGTCTTTCACCCTCTCCTGTGTTCCTCTTTACCTTCTGTCTTTACCTTCTTCTTTCTGACCTCTCTTCTCTCTTTGAAAATATTACTAATCGTTTGGTATCCTGAATGTGTTGGAACATGCTTGCCAAAATACCTACAGGAGAAAGCACAGAGAGAAACTCCCTTTCTGTTAACAATATCAGGAACAAACACAAACATTTGTCCATCACTTCTTTTTTTTAATTGCTTTTATTTTATTTATTTATTATGTGGTGCTGAGGATCGAACCCAGCACCCTGAACCCAGCACCTTGCACGTGCTAGGCAAGCGCTCTACCACTGAGCCACAACCCCAGCCCCTGTCCACCACTTTTTAATTAACAAGAGATTTCACAACCAGCTCGGCTCACTGTTCCAATGCTGTGCCCTCTCATATGCAGGGAGTGCTTTGTCCTACCTGGTGCCTGTGAGATGGGGAAGCTATGGATGGCAGAGCCTGCCTGCTCATCTCCTCCAAAGACATGGCAGAGCTGGCTCTTTTGACCTGCATGTTCCAGGGGAGCTTTCCATCTGTCCAAACGTTATCCTGGAACGCAACGCCTCCACACAGTGATGAAATCCCTAACAAATGTAGTGACAACACTGAACATAAGGCCTTAATTTTTTTCAAATTGCTTGCATTTACAGTTAATTCAATTTGAATTATAAGTCACCTCCATGTGAATGACTCATGCACTTGTTATTATGAGCTTTGTTTTCTGAAATGTGCAAAACAGAAAGGAGTTGGTTTGCAAACTATGCATAGCCAAGGTAATATTGAACTGATTTCAAGGTAAGAAAGTTACTTCATATCATTGTACATCTTGTGTTCCAGATCTGGAGTTATCAAAGAAAACTAAAGTACACAAAAGTACACATTTGAATCACTGTCCCCAGTGGTTATTGGAGGAGATAAATATGCAAATTAAACTCAATTATGTATCACAAGAAAAAAATATTTTTTCCTGTTACAGAACATTTGTTTTAGGCCAGCTGAAAGCCTTTTCCAAGTGCAAATCTTTTGGGACCTAGAAGGGCAGAGAGACTAGGTTTTGTACGTCTCGATGGAAGTGAGGGAAACAGTTTCAACAGCAAATAACTTACACACTGTATAAAAGACTGGAGAGAAACAGTAAGGAAATTTCCAGACAACAATCATATAAATAGATAATTGCTGAAATATTTGGATAATTTTGAGAATAAATGTGGGCTAGATTTTTGGACAATGAAATCAGCTTTCCATAATAATTCTGTCTCCTAGCCAGTAATTTCCTTGTTCTCCCTAATTTACTTCACTTCTCTATTGCTGGCAAATTCCTGTGTTCCGTACCACGAATTAACTGACGCTCCAGCTACCAAGTTCTGTTGTGAGACTCTTGACTTGCCTTCTGTTTTTATGCACAAAACTGGTTCTTGCCACCATGCCAGGGAGCTCTGGAGTCCTGACAGAACTTTGGGCTTTCTGATGACTTTTTCCAGAGGGTCTCCTGGGCTGCCCAGCAACCTAACAGTTCATTTAAATTTGGACCCAAGTCCAGAGTAAATCTAGAGTTGTGCAATTTTAACAGTTTTAGGACTCTTAGAAGGAGGTTGGGTTTGGGGAAAAGGCAACAAACAAACCCATACTTAGGCTATCTCTGCTAGGGAGCTAAAGGATGAAGTCACAACCATGGTTGGCCTTCCCTGGAAGGCAGTGGGTCATTCGAGGTACCTTTGGTATTGGTCTTTTTATTTTTTTTTTTTCCTGGCCAAAGGAGAGGAACAGTAGTGACTTCTACTTCTGAAAACTGTGTTTAGTGGCCTGGCATAATGGAAATTTTTAAGCTTTTGACTTTGGAGGGCAGCAAGTTTGTGTTTGAAAAAATTTAAATGGATGTTTTAGGAACACATTAGAAAGCGCTGGATAATGAACAGAAAGTAAGATGGGTTTTGTGTGTATATGTGCATGCTAATGTGTGTCTCTCCTCATCATCTTTCCTGTTTAGAGTCACTGATTAATTCTCTTAGATTCATCCTGCTGGTGTAAGGCCTCTAATGGTGGGAGCCCTATTTAATCTTGTTGAAGTTGTCAGAGCAAGGAGTTTCATTCAAAGCAACTATGGAGTGTGTCATATAGGGATGGATGTGAAGTCCTAGAAAGCATTTGCTTTGCATGCATGGGGACTATCATATTAAAAGCTGGACCAGAAATTGTGGAGGTATGTAGAGTGTTCATGGAGACAGTCCCAATTTTAGAGGAGTTTACAGTGTAAGTGGGATGAGCTGTTTGTTCAGTTATTCAACATATGTTTGACAAATTTCTGTATGCACAAGGCATTGAACGGGGCTGAGGGATAGTGTTGTATTAGAAAGATAGCCTGTGCCCAAGGGGAGTTCATGATCTATGAGGAAGACATCAGATACTCAAAAAAAAAAAAAAAAAAAAAAAAGAAAGAAATTTAAATGAGTATCATAAAGCATCTAATTATGAAAATCCAGGGGGATAACTAAGGAGGTGATGGAGGACCAGTTGGGGTGGTGAGTCATCTCAAGCCTCCTCTGAAAGTTAGTTTGCTATCGTGCTTTTCAGGATCAGTGAACATAGAAAAGTAACCAAGAGGAGAGATGGAATTCAAGATGAGACAACTAGTGGGTGCAAGAGCCCAGAGCAGACATGTTTTGTTGGAAAGCTTGACTTGGAGGGTGGGTCTCTCTGAATGGGGTGATATTAAGAAATAAGGCTGACAAATCAGGAAGCCGCATCAGTGAACTTCATGCAAGCTGATTAGAGATTTGATATTTGAGGAAGGGAACAGGAGGAAGGTGGGTTACAAATGAAAGGACATGGGTTTGACTCAACAGACCAGGTTCACCTGGTAAAACTGTAGAATATGGAAGTTCCACTAACATCCAAGTTCTCAGCTTCATCTGGACTGATAAAGCTAGGGATATCCTTGGAAATGCTATAGATTTTATTACCAAAACTTAGTTCCTCTCACACATAAGCTGTTTGTCAGGGTGCACAGTATCTTTTAGGGCACTTGAATATTGTAATGTCATGAATTTGGGGTGTCACTAAAAGTAACCGTCTGATTAGCTGGATAGGAACAGAGGGAAACAAGCAGGAGAAGAAGGGTCGGCAAAAAAGTCCTCAGAAAACAGATAGGAGCCTCTCTAAAGACAGTAATTTTTTTGTTGGAAGTTTTTTTTTTTTTTTTTTCTGATGTGATTGTGGGAGGGTCATGTAGTTACATGGTCTTCTGCTGAAATAGAGAGGAGGATCTTAGGTTTTGTGACAAATTAATGCATCTGACCAGTTTCAGGATCTAAGTGCCTCTGCCCTTAGCAGTTCTTCAGCAAACAGTTCTGAGCTGTGCACAAAGATGAAGGCAACAGACAAACAAAAAACAAAGATGCCAACTGTGGAGGAGCTTAGAGTTGAAAGTTGGAAGGGGATTTTCATATGACACTTCCAGAAAAAGCTGGATAATGTACAGGAGTGACTAGCAGGTAGCTGGTAGCATTAGCTTATTATTTGCCAAGAAACGAATGAGAGAAACAAACCTAACAACTAGTTAGAGTACTAAGGAAGCAAAATTTTTATGAGTGGGGTTTAAAGAATGGAAAAAAAAAAACCAAGATGAGAGATTAAAAAAAAAAAATAATGAGGGAGTGAGAGTAAAACAGGTGATAAAAGTTAGGACTTGCAGAAAGAACCTGGCTAAAAGGATGGCAGTCTCTGAGAAGGTACAGAAAGAAGTTGAAGGAAGTGAGGGAGGCACTGAGAGCAGCTGGTGCACAGGTGCCTGTCAGGGTGGGGTTTGGTCCTGCCACCTTCTGGCTGCTGAGCCCTGCAGCTTTCTCAGCTCCAACATCTGCAGTCTACTGCAGTGACCAGAGGCTTCTGCCCATGATGCCTGGCCCTGCCCCCTCTTGGAATTAGTGGAATGCATCTGTTTGTGGGCTGGAGATTAGAGCCCAGGGTCCAGGACTACTAGGATAGCTGACTTTTTGGGTGGCCTCACAAGACATGCTTCAGACCCTAAGCTGATCCTTCTAAACTTCCTTCTCTGATAATCTATAATTTTCTGTTTTTAGAACTACATTGTCAGCAGTGTCAGAGAGACCCTTCTCAGATGATTCATCCATTTAAAACTAGCAGTAATATCTCTTGTTTGGAAATTAAGCAACAGAAAGGAATTCAAGCAGGCAAACTAAGTGAAGACATTTTAAATTAAAATACATCCATGGTTATATTACCAAGTTAAGTCAAGTCAGTTTTGTTCCTGAACTTTGAACATGGTTTAAAAAAATGTATTTTAATTTATATCTCAATTGTTTTTTCACTTGGAAATTTTGAGTTCAAAGAATGCTCTTAAAGGTTTTTACCTCACTACATCTCCCACAATGCCGATATCCATTAGGTATTTTGTACAGTGATTGGTCCATTTTGAATATTTTTCATTTTATTAAGTGTGTTTGTTTATTTATCCTCAATTCACCTTGTTCCAAAGAGATTGAAAGTTGATCTTAGAAAGTTGAAGTTTAGAGATGGATAAATATTTTGAGAAGATGAAAATGGAAAATTTTAAACAGAAACAAATGTGCATAATTTAAAAATATTCTAGATACTGTTTTGATGCTGGAATGTTTTATGTCCAGATAGTGCTGTTTTGACATGGTTACCTGACATCGTTCTCCCCTAGGAATTCCATTGTTTATTTGTAGAATAGAAATAGGGTGACGGTGATGTGATGTTTTGTCCCATCCCTTGGAGTCAGTGTCATGAGTGGACAGACCCGAATCAGACCTGAGTCTCAGTCGCCGGAGTATAACTAACAGTGCAATGCTGAGTTTCTTTATTAAATTAAGGGGTTTTCCCTTTGTTAAACAAGTGAATAATATTCATTACTGAAAAACAGAAAAAAAATTAAAATTCTCATAACCTACCACAACCTGGAGACAAACTCTTAAATTTTAAATGTATTTTTTTTCCTAGAAAATTTTAAATGTGTATGTGTGTATATTATGCTGAAAAGATTTTTGCCCTAGTATAATTAATAGTCTCTGTAATCATTATATTTAATATTTTGTCCATTCAATAAATCAGTCAGAATTTGCTTAACTGTTTCTTTATTGTTAGACATTTAACATCTATGTTGTTAATAATTTTTCATGATTTTAATGAACACTTTTTTGCACCTGTTACTTAATTTTTGGGAACCATAGTTTTGCCATCTATATATTATAAATCATTTATCTGAGTATTATTGGTAGTAATAAATAAATGATAAATAGTAGGTATTTATTAAATATGAACCCACATTGTTTGTAGGTCCATGCTTATAAATATTGTCACTGATATTTTAAAAATGATAATTATAAAAATGTAAAATTCCTTGATTTATACAAGATTCTGCAAAGTTGCTTTAGAATCCATTTGGTAAGCTGAGAACTGAGTATCTTTTTTTGGGAGGGTGCTGAGGATCAAACCTAAGGCCTCACACAAGCAAAGCATTACACTCTGCCACTGAGCTATCTTAGCCCCTGAAAAATGAATATCTTCAAACCACTAGAGCAGTAGTTTCCAAGGTCCCCAAGCCCCTAGGAAGTTTTTTTTTTTTTAATTCTTCCCTAAGTTTTTATAGAAATTTCAAATACACTCAAAAGTAGAGAGAAATAGTACAATAAATCCTCATTCCACCAGCATTCATTTAAAATAATTTTGTTTCCTCTTTCTATCCAGCTTTTTCTTTTTTCTTCTTTGTTTTAATTTGTATTTTTTTGTTGGAATATTTTAATGTAAATACTAGTCCCCATAACATTTAGTTATGCTGCCTATTTCTAAAATATATGATTTTATAAAATATCACATATTTACAATACCATCATACTCTCTGGCAATTTGAATAATAATTTCTTAATCTTATTTAATTTCTGTGTCCCCTCATTTGCCCCCAAACATCTTTTGATAATTGGTTTATTTGAATAACAGTGAAGACAAAAAGTCTTCACCTTGCATCTTGCTGAAATACCTCTTGTGTCTCAATCTGTAACAGTTGGGGAATTTTTTGTTTGTTTTTTTAAATAAGAATTCTTGAGTCTCATCTCTCTACTGAATCAGAGTTACTGAGTATGCATTTTATAAAAGCTCTGCTGTGGTTTCTGATAGATAAATAGTTTTGAGAACTCCTGTATAAAAAGACAACTTTGGAATGAATTCTTTAATAAAGAGTAAACTTTTTGAAATATAATTACCTACAAGTTCCCTAGTTTATTTATATTACAAATTTTAACATTTTAGCTATTAGATTTTGCCAAAGTGGGATTGTTTTTTAGGTGGATGATGATCAAAATGATTTGTAGCTTCTTTATCTTGTTGCTTCTTTTTCCTGGTGGCTGTTCTTGGTAAATGGTGATTTTCTTGCTATCTGTGCATGCTCTCATTTCTCAATTGTTGGCATTGTATCTGTAGTTATCTATCTTTTCTTTGCAAAAAAAAATTTGGTTATGGAAGATAATCGTTATAGAAAACTGAAAATATATAGAGAAATAATAATAAGAAATAATTGCTTATAATGTCTCTATTTAGAGATAATGTGTTTTGCTGTAGTCTAGTCTTTTCTGTGACAATAAACTTAACTAAAAACCAAGTTTAAAAATTTAAAAAAAAAAGTCTACAGTTCTTTACTACAAGTTTAATGGCTTGTATTCCAGTATTCTAGAATATAGATATGGTCTAACTTTGGATATTTTACCCACTTAAATTTTCCCCTGCTATGGGAATCCTTATCAGCGTTCTTATATGATTTTTAAAAAATGCATATCTATTTACTATTTTTTTGGTATAGATTTTTACATTTTTGAGTTAAAATACTTCTATATTTTAAAGGATTTTTATTTGCCTTCAGAAGAGCTCTGTCAGTGTATGCCCGATTTGGGTGAGAGACTGTTTTCCTGATTCTGATTCTACCCTGTGCCGTTTTCTATTATATACCATTTTTGTGTACTTCCCTCTTTCCTATTAATGGTTTTCAATACAATACCCCAATTATGCTTTCAAGGAACATCACAACTGATGATTCAGTATTTATTTGGTCCTTTTTGACTCTTTTGTTTTTGGTACCTGGATTAAACCCAGGGGTGCTTAATAATGAGCCACATCCCCAGACCTTTTTTATTTTTTATTTAGAGACAGGGTCTTGTTATATTGCTGAGACTGGCTTTGAACTTGGGATCCTCCTGCCTCAGCCTGAGCCTCTGGGATTACAGGTCTGTACCTGGCCCCTTTTAACTCTTGAGTATTAGGAAAATACCCTTTAGAGGCCTGGGGAGCCATCTGTGGTCAGTTCCAAGCCCACAATGTCATTTAGAGGGATTAAGGAAGTTTAGAACCATGTAGCTGGTAATGGCGTTTTTTGTTTTTGTTTTTTAATTTGTTGATCACTTTTAGATACTGCTTTGTCGCAGAGAAAATGAAAACGTCCTTGTTCTATAGGTGTCTGCATTTCATTGGAATATTTTAAAATGAATCCAAAAATAAATAAATTTTGTCAAATACTTTTAGGACTTTGGGGGTCCAAGTTTGCAGAAAAAGATATTTTACAATCAATTGTATTGTTTTCATTTGTGTTGCCCTTCTTTCTCCTCCCACATGTATACTGACACTTTAAAAAAAGCATAGCATCTCTTTCTCCTCCCATGCAAACTCTGACAGCAAGCACTCTGGTAAGGAAGAGTTGGAACTCAAGTCCCATTTGATACAAAATGTTAGATGTGCCAATTTCCCTGTTTGGCTTTTCGCCTGCCTCAATCTAGTCTCTTATGTCACATAGGAGTCCAAGGGCTCTCATTACAGGGTGACTGAAAAAGGAATAATGTAGAGAAAGAAAGAAGAGAACTGACGTTTGGGTGGGAAAAGGGAGAGCTGGGATATTTGAATCTTTTAAAAGACTGGAGAAATGCATGGTTTGGAATGAATCATGGCCTTTAAACAGAGCTCACCAGAGTGACATGAGTGAGGAAGGGCAGAGAATACAGGATCCCTGCCAAATTTCGATCCAGTCCAGGACACGCCAGCCTTAGAGACTGACCTGCCAGATTGGGTGACTGCTCCTTCTCTGTCAGAGGCAGGTAGGATTACGCATCTCTCTTTGGTGCTGAAGGTGGCCTACAACAGAGCAGCCACACCAGAAATCCTTGTGTTGGTAACTGTTTATGCAGCACAACAGGAAGAACCAATCTGGTGGTTTTCTAAATAATTATTTCAGAGTAGATGGCCAGCAGGATAATTCAGACTCGAATGGAAATGATTTTTATCTTAAATTGTACACTTTAGACACTCACATTGGTAGAATGAATGTTGCCAAATTTCAGTTTACTTTTGTGCTGTTTAGATACACTTCATATGGTGCTTTGTTTTATAAGGCCTCAAAGTATTTTTATGGAACAGACACAGGAAGTTTGGTTCTCAAGGACTAGGGAAAAAATGTTATTGCTCCATTGGTAAGTGCATTTGTCTAGATCCACTTTTTAAGACAATAGGCCCGCTTAGAGCTGGCATTAAATGGAATGATTCTGGTCTCTTACAGGTACAGTGTCTTAATTCAGAAACTTTGTTGTTTTTGGCAATCACATGCCTTGATTTAGATGGGACAGAGATCAGGGATTAAAATGGTTCTCCCCAGAAGGAAAGTAGACAAGTTTGACAGCAGTGAAAACCAAGACATTGCTGAATCCAGAAAATTTATGGTTAAGACTAGAGAAGTCTGGAAAGTTGGACAACTCTGTCACTTATTAATTTATTGGCCTGTGTAACATGTTTTACTTCAGAGGAGTAATCTGTGACCTCTGAAAGGATATGTCTTCAAGTTTTGTGCTTTTTTCTCTATGCATAAAATAAATATATTCTATGTACTTTTCTTTTAAAAGTAAAATAAAGGAATACAAAAATTTCTATAATGTTGTGTCCAGATCTGTGAAAAAAAGTTTATTCATTCTTGATTTACATTTTGTATGCCCCAAAGGTTCGATACCAGAACTTTAGCATTACTGTGTAGAGTGAATGTGGGCAACTGATAAAAACTTTAAAAAATGACAAAATCTTGTGTTGTATTTTCCTGAAATTTCTCCCAGTACCATGCTGAATCCATATAACACACACAAACACATACACACACACACACACACACACACACACACACACAGCAAAGACCACAGAGCACAAGGTCCAGGGACTCTTCAGCTGTGGGTGCCTTTTTTACTGCTCACCCCAGCTGGGCTCCTAGTACATTTTAAGTCTTGGTGACTCACAGTCTATTTGTTTTGTTGCCTCATTTAAATTGTAGTATCATAAATCACTCCATTTTTTAATCATTTGAGTTAGCAAACACCCCAAAGCATTAAAGTTAAACAATGTTAATGGGGATTTACTTTGGATGCCATTGTTTTAATATGACAAATGGCCGTGCATCAAGCTGCGTAGCACAGTTTATTTATGCAGACATAATTAGGCCTTTGAAATGAAATATACAGTGAACCATTTGCCAGAAATTCAATGTCTACTTGACATGGCCCCTCCTCCAAACTTGCTACTCCTATGTGCTTTGCAGGATCAAGGCAAATTGCAAGCTAGATGAATATTCTGGGTTTGGGAAAATCGTCACTTGGCTTGGAGAAGTTACCTGATATTCTGGATGGAATACTTCCTCCTCCATTTGTTTTGCCTTTTCTAGTAGAAGAAACTTGGAAGTTGGGAAAAAAATATATATTTTTGACTTTAGACGTCTGAAGAACAGTTAGTTAACCAAAGACGTCTCATTGTACAGAGGGACTTTCATGGTTTGAAAAGCATAGGGCCCCATTGTGCTTCACACACACACACACACACACACACTTCTATAGAAACTATAGAATGTCCCTCTTAGAGATCTTGAACAACAGCTCATCTTCAGGACCTTGTCCAAACTACACAGTCTTTGTTTTTGTCCATATGCATTTAGTCTGTTGTGTTCATGTGTATGGGGAGGACAGGAAAAGTAGTAGTTCACTTAAGGACTAAGATGGCAGAACAGACAGATTCTGGTACGAGGACCAACCTCCAAGGGACTGTCTCAATTTGTGTCTAACTCTCGTTCATGCATAAGTAGGCTCAGCCTTTCTCACTAATATGAGAAGGTGTTGGATGGCATCAAAGAAGGCAGAGAGAGGGACCTGGGGCCTGCCCTCAGGATCCGGTGAGCTGTGTGACACTTGTGGCAACTGCTGTATCTCTTTCGCTTGGGATGAAATATCAAAGTTAGTTAGGTGACTGCTTAAAAGTCTGAAAGCAGGGAACTGTTGACCCTAATTGGTCATGATTTTTCTGGTGAAATTAGTATAACATCTCTGTAGTAACAGAAGGGCCCTGGCAGTGACTAGTGAGCTGACATTACTTGGGATAATCCCTTTCTCTTGTCTCAGCTAATTAGTTATGGAAATGGTCTCATGCCAGCCACCATCATCACATATGTGCCCTCAGAACCAGCCCTGTAATTTTAAGATACTACTGGTTTCTTAAATTCCATTTTGACCAATTTCTTTCTTTCTTTTTTTTTGGCACCAGGGATTGAACCCAGGGTTCCTTAACCACTGAGCTACCACCCCAGTCGTTTTTTAATTTTTAAAAAATTTTTTAGAGACAGGATCACATCAAGTTGCTTAAGGCCTCGATAAGTTGCTGAGACTGGCTTTAAACTCTTGATCCTCCTGCCTCCACCTCTCAACTGCTGGGATTACAGGTGTGCGCTGTGTCCAGCTTGACCAATTTTTTTTTTTTTTCTGCTGAAGCAAGGTGTATCTTGCTGGCAACAGATGACACATATTTGTACATTTGCTTAAGATATAGGAAATAAGATTAATTTCAAGGAGAATATTCTCAGACAATGACAAGAATTTTCAAAGATTTATACCTGCCATTACCATTGTTTTCAAGAAAAAAACTTCCAGCTATTCACCCGATCTGTATTATCCTAGGTATTCTCGTAACCACAATCACCTTAGTAATTAGTAAGCTTTTTGGGTTTTATATTGATACAAATGGCTCCTTCTTTGGAGGTAAGGAATGGTTGATAAATGTGTGTTGATGTTCTTTTGGTGCAAATGACTTAGCAGTAAGTTCAGCTGAAAATACTGACTTCAAAGTTTCAACAAAGACCTCTTCTCACTCCCAACACCTTCTTTCTTTTACTCTGATTTGCTGGAAGTGTTGGGGTAAATCTAACAGTTGAGGAGGAAGAAAACAAATCGAAAAGTCTGGGAAGAAGTTCTTATTTCTGTTCCTTGGAGGTAAGAGATCAGGTTTCAACATCATTAAGAGAAGTTCATAGAAAAACTTAATTGGGATTGAAAAATTTAAGCCACAATTAGTTTGAGACTTAATCCATTTCAAGGCTTAACTTTTAAATCTATGCCTGGAACAATCTATGGAAGAAAATGAAACAAATAATTTTGATCCTGGAACAAAGCTTTGAGAAAAATGCTGTTTTAAGGGCTTTCTTGTAGGGGAGGGGAAGAAAGAAGAGACTGTTGATATGTCACTATGAAGCCATTTAGGATCCTATTGAATCCAGAACTTGCTATATAGATTGTCATTAGCAAATAACACCCTCTGGTTCCAGGTGCAGTAAAGAATTTCTGGGTGTTCATAAAAACAAACAACAACAACAACAACAAACACTTGAAGGTTTACCCAAAACACACAGAACTAAGGTGCAAGGGAACACCTTACATTGCCAACAAGCCCAGAGTTTGAGGACTCTACATTAAGGTTGTTATATGATCTTCCCAAGCATCCTTCTGCCTCCTGGTCCCACACAAAGAATGGATCTTTTGGAGCTGTGTGGAATAACATGAACAGACCTTAGCGATCACATAGGCTGCTTCAAATTCACATTCTATGTCACGTATCTTTGGGCAAGCCACTATTAACTTTCTCAGTTTCATTTTCTTATTTGTAAAATGGGGCATGCCAGCCTCACTTAACTTGGATAAGAATTAAATAAAACTAAGTTTCTCGTAGCACACTGCTTATCATATAGTAAGATTTCTGTAAATGTTTATCTTCCTGTTTATTGCATTTTTAAAAATCTACAGTATGAAGTTCTGTTCCACTTAGGATTTAAGCCAGGGAGAATCAGAAAATCCAGTATTTCAAACCTACGCAGTTCCTACTTATGAAATAAGCAGAGAAGGATAAGCATCCTTTTCCCTCCCTCCTCTCTTCTTTTATTTTTTCTCTACAGCGGTTAGTCCTGACACATATCTGGAGGAATCAGGAAACCCTCAGGCACAGGGAATAACTGATTTCTTAATACTCACAGCAGCACACATTTGTTTTTTGATTAGACTCAGGAATAAAGGATTTCTCTTTGTGGTAGCTTCTCTTAAATTCTGTTATTTTTTTTAGAGATTATTATTATTTTGAAGGGAGGGTTTACCAGAAATTGAACCCAGAGGTGCTTAAGCACTGAGACACATTCCCAGCCCCGCTCTTTTCTCCCGCCCCCCCGGGGGGGTTGGGATGAACTCAGGGCCTTGTGCATGCAAGGCAAGCACTCTACCAACTGAGCTACACCCCCAACCCACCCTTTTTGTTTTTTTATTTTCAGACAGGATTTCACCAAATTGCTTAGGACCTTGCTTATGATCCTCCTGCCTCAGCCTCCTGAGCTGCTGGGATTGCAGGCATGTGCTACTGTGCCTAGTTATTTAGGAATATTTTTTAAATGATAAAGTCCATGTGTTCCATGGAAGTGTTTATGATATTAAGAGATTACAAATTGCATTAAGCCAAATGATGCCAATAAACATTTTTTTTTTGAATGTGAGAAAGCTTTATTAATTGCAATATTCTATTTAATGTTAGGTTATTACTTTTTTTTTTTAATTAATTTTTATTGTAGGTTGTTCAAAACATTACATAGTTCTTGATATATCATATTTCACACTTTGATTCAAGTGGGATATGAGCTCCCATTTTTACCCCATATACAGATTGCAGAATCACTTCAGTTGCACAACCATTGATTTACATATTGCCATTCTGGAGTCTGTTGTATTCTGTGCCTTTCCTATCCTCTACTATCCCCCCTCCCCCCTCCCCTCTCCTCTTCTCTCTCTACCCCCTCTACTGTAATTCATTTCTCCCCCTTATATTTTCCCTCCTTTCCCCTCACTTCCTCTTGTATGTAATTTTGTATACCCCTGAGGGTCTCCTTCCATTTACATGCAATTTCCCTTCTCTCTCCCTTTCCCTCCCACCCCTCATCCCTGTTTGTTTGTTTTTTTTTTTTTAATTAATTTTTATTGTAGGTTGTTCAAAACATTACATAGTTCTTGATATATCATATTGCACACTTTGATTCAAGTGGGATATGAACTCCCATTTTTACCCCATATACAGATTGCAGAATCACTTCAGTTGCACAACCATTGATTTACATATTGCCATTCTGGAGTCTGTTGTATTCTGCTGCCTTTCCTATCCTCTACTATCCCCCCTCCCCCCTCCCCTCCCCTCTTCTCTCTCTACCCCCTCTACTGTAATTCATTTCTCCCCCTTATATTTTCCCTCCTTTCCCCTCACTTCCTCTTGTATGTAATTTTGTATACCCCTGAGGGTCTCCTTCCATTTACATGCAATTTCCCTTCTCTCTCCCTTTCCCTCCCACCTCTCATCCCTGTTTAATGTTAATCTTCTTCTCATCCCTGTTTAATGTTAATCTTCTTCTCATGCTCTTCGTCCCTACTCTGTTCTTAGTTACTCTCCTTATATCAAAGAAGACATTTGGCATTTGTTTTTAAGGGATTGGCTAGCTTCACTTAGCATAATCTGCTCTAATGCCATCCATTTCCCTCCAAATTCTATGATTTTGTCATTTCTTAATGCAGAGTAATACTCCATTGTGTATAAATGCCACATTTTTTTTTATCCATTCGTCTATTGAAGGGCATCTAGGTTGGTTCCACAGTCTTGCTATTGTGAATTGTGCTGCTATGAACATGGATGTAGCAGTGTCCCTATAGTGTGCTCTTTTTAGTTCTTTGGGGAATAGACCGAGTAGTGGAATAGCTGGATCAAATGGTGGTTCCATTCCGAGCTTTCCAAGAAATCTCCATACTGCTTTCCAAATTGGCCGCACCAATTTGCAGTCCCACCAGCAATGTACAAGAGTACCCTTTTCCCCACATCCTCGCCAGCACTTGTTGCTGTTTGACTTCCTAATGGCTGCCAATCTTACTGGAGTGAGATGGTATCTTAGGGTGGTTTTGATTTGCATTTCTCTGACTGCTAGAGATGGTGAGCATTTTTTCATATACTTGTTGATTGATTGTATGTCCTCCTCTGAGAAATTTCTGTTCAGGTCCTTGGCCCATTTGTTGATTGGGTTATTCGTTATCTCATTGTCTAATTTTTTTAGTTCTTTGTATATTCTGGATATTAGGGCTCTGTCTGAAGTGTGAGGAGTAAAGATTTGTTCCCAGGACGTAGGCTCCCTATTTACCTCTCTTATTGTTTCTTTTGCTGAGAAAAAACTTTTTAGTTTGAGTAAGTCCCATTTGTTGATTCTAGTTATTAACTGTTGTGCTATGGGTGTCCTATTGAGGAATTTGGAGCCCGACACCAATAAACATTTACTAATTATCTCAAGTGATGGTCTGAGAATTTGGTACAGCTGCAATTCTGCATGTATTTTTTTTTTTTTTAAAGAGAGAGAGAGAGTGTGTGTGTGTGTGTGTGTGTGTGTGAGAGAGAGAGAGAGAGAGAGAGAGAGAGAGAGAGAGAAATTTTTTAAATATTTATTTTTATTTTAGTTATTGGCGGACACAACATCTTTGTTTGTATGTGGTGCTGAGGATCGAACCCGGGCCGCACGCATGCCAGGCGAGCGTGCTACTGCTTGAGCCACATCCCCAGCCTGTGCATGTATTTTTTGTTGTTAACAACACAGTATTGTCTGCTACAGCATGCTTTTCATTATGTTAAAAATATTTCTGTTAATATTATCAGAATTTATCACGTGCTAGGCATTGTTCTGTGTACTTTGCACATATTATGTATCTATCTTAGCCTTAAATCATCCTTTCGCAATGATTTGATTATTGCCATTTAAACTACCAAAAAGCCTGAGGCTCTGAGAGCCTGCCTGTATCTATCTATCATGACACCATGATACATTGTATCATTGTATACAACTTTTTTTTTGGTACCAGGTATTGAATCTGGGGGCACTTAATCACTGAGCCACATTCCTGGTCCCCCCCCGCTTTTTTTTTTTTTTTTTTTACATTTTTAACTTGAAACAGGGTCTTATTAAATTACTGAGGCTGGCTTTGAAATTGTGATCCTCCTGTCTCTGCCTCCCAAGACGCTGGGATTACAGGAGTGTGCCTCCATGTCTGGTTAGGTACGTATTCTTGTTGTTGTTCTCAGCTTTACCACTGAACTACATCCCTAGGCCTTTTTATTTTTTATTTGAAAACAGAGTCTCCCTAAGTTGCTGGCCTTGAACTTGTGATCCTCCTGCCTCAGCCTTCAGAGTCACTTGGATTACAGATGTGTGCCACTATGCCCCACTTCTTTTCATAAATTTTAATATCTGTCTTTCTCTGTAGACTGAACAAGAACAAGTTGAGATCAAAGACTGTGGCTAACTCAAATGTATATCCTCAAGCATGGATAAACATTGGCTGAATGAACAATGAGGATAACAGTTACTTTTGGTATTGTGTGTTTAGTACGTGTCTGGTACCATGGCAGATGTTTGCTTCTAAGATGACTTCAAGTTGCATCTGAGCTCTGTTCCCTACTAGAAGTGTATCCTTGGGTTTAGTTGCTTAGCCTTTCTGTGTCTCTAAGACTTAATGGACATAGTAATAGTGTCTTTTCCATAAGGCAATTTGAGGATGACATGAGCTATCATGTATGAAGCACTTAAAATAGTACCTGGCAATGAGTGAGTAGCCTATAGTGTTAATTATCACTATTATTTCCAACCTGGGAATATCTCATTCTGAATGTTATCCCCTTTTTATAGCAACTGTCTTTTTGATATCATACTTAAAAATGTTTCTGCAGAGAGTTTGGAATTTCTTTTATTAGTGGAGCTGATTTTTTATATTGTGGTCTTTTCCTAGTTAAGAGCAGCCCATCCATTAGCACATGCAGTGTAACATGTGGAGAAATATCTCAGGCCTTCCAAAATGAGAATTTTTGCTGCCTCAAACTTCACATGGTGATAGAATAAACACATTTCTTTGTTTAGATAACAAGTTATGTAGGTTGTTTCTGTGTGTGTGTTTCCTCTTCCTAACTTATCGAAGAGAAGTTTCCCAATCTTGGATTTTTGATAAGTACTTTCTAATGGGTCTCATTGTTTAGCTTTTCACAAGAGCAGGTATATTATCCCTGTATCTCTAGTGAAGCACTCTCCAAGTGTGTTGACATTTCAGGAAACTTTGACTGTTTCTAAATGCATCCATGTTTTCTGCTTAGAGGTGGTTGGCTCACACTCAAGGAATATGCCAAAACAAGGTAGTTTGTAAGTATTACCTCTAACATAAAAGAATTGCAGTTGTATACACATGTGTATATACAGTTCAACATCTTTCAGGACCCTGCCTTTTCATAAGAGTATTATTTTAGAAGTCTTAATTATTAAAAGTTTTTTTTCTCTTCCAGATGTATTAGCTTTTAAATTTTTTCCCTATTTTCCAGCATATGGCTATTAGATCTTTTTTTCTAATTTATTTATTAGTTACCCAGAATGGGTGTTTTCATCTTTATTTTGTGTCTTATGCTCTGCAGTAACTCTTTCTTACTCATTCTACTTACTACCTGTTCAACTCAGCTTTAGCTTTGTTCTTTCACCAAATCAAAGAAAGACATCCCTTTACATGTCTTCAATGATACAGAGTATTATGTCTTTACAGTTGTTGAAACTTGGTAAATTTTTACATGCTATCTTTAACAAACATTATCTTGAAGACTGTTTTTAGATAAACAATACATCGTGTCTGTTGAATTCTCCTAGCCCCCAGAGTGTACAGTATTCCTATAATTATCTTCCTAGTAAGCTTTGTAAGAAGAGAGGACACATTAATATTGATAACACATTTTATGTTTTGGAAAGAAGATACAGTAAGCAAAACCCTATGTAAGAGGGCTGTGAATATGAAGGTGAAAAGGAAATACTTGTTTGCAGAAATAATGCAAGTCATTGTTGATATAATTGCCTTTTCACTTAAAGTATTCTGATTATCATAGGTTATACATTTTGCTAAGCCAAGGAGACAACAGTAGGAATCTCATATAAATTCCTCCTGAGGATATAATCCAGTGGTAGAGGGCTTGCCTAGTATGAGTGAGGCCCTGAGTTCCTTCTCCAGCAAAAAAATAAATTAAAAAAAAATCTTTTTATGCAAAATGTGTGTTATCCCTACAACGAAGAGAAAGAGCATTCTTGTCCCTTTGAAACAGAATCAGAGCCAAAGCTTCCATCATAGAAAGTAAAAAACAAAAGTTCTGGTAGTTTATTGTACTTTCCTGGAAAAAAAAAAAGACAAAAGAACAAAACATAACCAAAATATCGTCTTTAAAAAACTAAAAATAAAAGTCAGAATTAGCATTGCAAATACAATCCAGAACTTCCGAGCTGTCACTTAGGGTGAACCATTTGATAAATTGGATTTTGATATTTACAAAATCTATTAAAATACAACCAATAGTGTGTTTGTTTATATGTTGACAAGATGATGTACACCCTGAAGGTCAAGGGTGATGTGAACTGTTATGGTGTTCTTGTCAAAGTAACTAAAGCAGTGGGGGTGGAGGGGCATTTTAGGAGTTTTGGTGGAATATTGGGTTCACCACAGTGTGACAACAAATGCAAAGATCATCTAGAAAAAGTTCAATTGATTTGAGACAAAAAAATCTGTGATGTTTATCAATCAAAAAAGGAAAAAAAAAGAAAGTAAAAAAGAAAAGGAAAAGTCTCCTCTATCCCTCTGTAGCATGTTAGAAAATTGGCAGCTCAAATGGAAAAATAAATAGTGAAATTAAACAGAAAAGCACTGATTTAACTTCTTGGGTGGTTTATCAAATGCCACATGAACTTTTCATTCTGTCTTGTCATTTATTAATTACCCTCTTTTAATCAAACCAGTTAAGGATCAGTTTACAAACTTTGGGTTATTTCTATGTAAATAGTTCCAACAAACTCAAAGTCACTTTGTCCTTATACTAAATATCTTTTTCTAATTGTTAGCCAAGTTGTACTTTTTCCCCCTGTAAAAACTCAAAATGTATCTGAAAATGAATGTAGGATTTACTTAATATTCTTCTGGCATGATTTTACTACTGCATTTGGATTCCTTGTTCTCCTCTTCTTAACAATTGTAATAGACTCAGTTATTGGATAGTTTAGCTCAAAAACATAACACTAAAAAGAATGTAGATGCATTCAAAGTTGGTTAATATTTTCAGTAGAGATGTTTATGTTATTGCTTCAAATTAGCATCTAGAAGAAATGGAGTAAAAGTAGCACAAGTTCAATTCAGTGTAAAAAATGAAACTTCCTCTAATGTGAAGGAATATTATAGTCTGTTAACCAGTTATGAATTGATATAAGAACATAGGTTTAGATGTTAGATCCCCTCCATATATTTAGAAAGCATCTAAGTTTTTGTGTTTTAAATTACAGTAGTGGGGCTGGGATTGTAGCTCAGTGGTAGAGCCCTTGCCTAGCATGTGTGAGGCACTGGGTTCAATTCTCAGCACCACATATAAATAAATAAATCAATAAATGTCCACTGACAACTAAAAAAAAATATTTAAAAAGAATTACATGAACACACACAAAAGCTAATTTATGAGCATATTTAAATGTAATTTTGTTGGTTCATTTTTACTGTGTGGGGGTAGTGGGGGTTGGGTAGGGGGATTGAACCCAGGATCTTGTCCACACTAGGCAAGTACTCCAAAACTGAGCCACATCTTTTTTGAAAGGATTTTAAAAAGGAACTGAATTTTTCATGTGTTTGTCAGAAAATGGATTAATTAAATGAAATTAGGCCAGGATGACTATAAACAGAAAATTATTAAGCTCATATCTCTACCTACCATTTTCAGCTAGGATTTCAGTATGTGGTTTAGCTCATAGGAATTAATACTTTAAGTCTGTTTAAATAAACTGGCTCATCTCAAGTTACTGCTCCACAGGCAGAGATGTGCAGTAGAATGTTACGTAAGACATCAGTGTTTTAAGAAGCTAATTACATTGCAATGTAGGGACACTTAACTTGCAGTGGTTGATGAATTTAGCCTCCACAGGCAATAAGACAACCAGATCTTATCCAAATAACCCATAAAAAGAAGAGAAGGGTTCTTTAAAGAAAACTCACTAATACCTTAAGTAGTTAAAAACTTTTGCTGAAAACAAATAATCTGTATGATTGTCTTGACTTAAAAGATCATGATTACCCCAGAAGTAGCAATTCTTAGATGGCTTACACAGGCTAGAAGCATAGTGAGATAAAATATGTGAAAAGTATTTTGAAAACAATAGTCTTACATGAGTACCAAATATTGTCACATGAGCATGAATGAAGCTACCTTTGCTTTATTTACAACCGATACTCATTCTCTAAGGTGCAGGTTTAGAAATCAGCAGCTCAGACAGAATGGGTCATGGGAAGTCTTCAAGGCAATGTGGAACTTATGAAATCTGCCACACTGAAAAAGCTAAACTTGTTCCCCCAAACAAAAGTACAACAAACCAAAACAGAAAGGCATCTCTGGCTGCATGAGTGAATGGAGCAGTTTCCCCAAGATGGCTCCACTCTATGCACTTGTCCAAGGGCTGCAGCTCAGCTTCCTATTAAGACCTGTGGTTTAGCAAAACTTTAAAGTGTGTCCATTAATGGTTGCCGCAGATGGGAAGTTGGTGAGGCATCATTACACCAACCCCACCCCCTACAACTCCCTTGCCCAGAGCCCCAGGAACTACATCTAAGCCCTAAACTATTACTAAAGCTGATTAATCAACCCTGACTGCTTTGAAATAAAACAAATGATTTAAGAATTAAAATTTCTGTATCCCATTATCAAACTCATTAAGTCATCTAAAACTGCTGAATTTTGGATGAATTTCTAAATTCCTAAGAATCTATTCATACAAATACCCCCCCTACACACATATTTATCCATGATACACAAATATTAAAATAACCAGACCAATCCACTTGGACAGCTGAGTTCAACATAATTATTTTAACATTTAATTCGTTTGTTTTGTTAACTGTCACATTGCCTTGGGATATTTAAAAAATATATTACTTTTTCACTCTCACTAAAGTAAAGGAAATTAAAGTATTAAAATGACATTTTCAGATGGTCTAAAATCTTTCTTATAGTAAAAATGAAACTTTCTTGTTAGGTCAATTCTTACTATTCTGCTGGATGTGTGAGGGTTTTTCAGAGAGGCCTTTTTGAAGGGAAAGTGAACATATTTCTTGTTAGGGTTTGGGGGAAGATTACATTTCTAGCCCCATTTCACTCTGAAGACAGACCTTTATCCTCTGTTGGAAGTCATTCTATTTATGACTTTTAAGACTATGATCATAAGACTACAGCTTGAATGTGTTCTTTGGCATGTTTCATGGTGACCCATACACCACTTTATTTTATTTCTGCCTAGCCATTTTAATGCATTTATTGGGTTCATGTTGGCCAAGAATTGCAATGGGATATATGCTGTTATTCGCACAATAGACTAATTTACAGAGCAGCAGATACCCAAGAGGCCAGTTAAAGTGTTTCTAATTGTTATTATTTCCTTTTCTTTGGTAGAAAGAATGAAAATATAAAAAGAAAAAATAAACTAATTAGAAATTGTTTAGGTAGCCAGTCAGTCAAAGAGACTATGCATATATTTAGCATGTTTGACTTCATTTTGAAACCTTTTGGCTACAATTTTTCCATTTTTGTTTTGTTTTGTTTGGTACTGGGGTTTGAACTCAGAGATGCTTTATCACTGAGTCACATCCCAGTCCCTTTTTGTTTGTTTGTTTTTTGTTTTGAGACAGGATCTCACTTAATTGCTCAGGACATCAATAAGTTACTGAGGCTGGCCTCAAATTCTGCAATTCTGCCTCAGCCTCCTGAGTTGCTGGGATTACAGACATGAGCCACTATACCCAGCCACAATTTTTCTTAAAAAAAATTTTTTTAATCCTCTTTCTTTGAGACCAAAAGCTGGAAATATAATATTGTTCATATCATTTGACTTTTTTCTGCTCTTAGTGCTAGAAAAGGTTTAATGTTGTTGATTTTGTTTATGCTGAATTTAGGCAAATGAATACATTGTAGTATATTTCTACTCAGTTTCCTTATCATTTCTTTTTTTTTATTTTTTGCTTTTTAGTTGTAGTTGGACACAATATCTTTATTTTATTTTTATGTGGTGCTGAGGATCGAACCCAGGGCCTTGCACGTGCTAGGCAAGCACTCTACCATTGAGCCACAACTCCAGCCCCTCCTTATCATTTTCAAACTGTCATTCACATTCCACAGGATTTTTTTCCATGTTTTCCCCTCTCTCTTATCACTGCTCCCTCATGTCTTACAGTTATGCCAGCTATGAGTGCATGGCAGTTTCAGCAGCTGAGAGGCACCCCAAATTTGCAATGTGGTTTGGTGGCAAAAGCCCACCCTCTGCAGGCAAGTTCCTTTCATTCCCAGCTCCATCTTTTCCTAACCCTGTGGTCTTTGCAACACAATCCTCCTCATGTCTGTTTCCTATCTGTGAAAGAGAATAATGGATGGCTCAGAGGATGAAGTGAGATACTATGTGGTGCATCTTTGGAATGGTCCCTGGCATGAGAGTAAGGACCAGATTTGTGCTTGCAGTCATTTCCCAATATGCCTATTTCTATATCACTCCTACATTCACAAGTGTGACAGGTTAGGGAATCATAAATAGGAGCACTAAATTGGAAGTCAGAATCCTGAGATCTGGGCCTGATTTTGCTTTGGTTTGCTGTGCAAGGTGACTGTACAAATCATTCTTGGAGTCTTAAGATCATTGAATTGTAGAATTTAGAGACTTTTGAGTTTCCCTGGCACTTTATTTATTGATGAGCAAACCAGGAGATCCATAGAGCTTAATATTATCCACTCTGTAGCACACATAGCTAGGGCAGAGCTAGCCTTGGAAGTCAGTGCAGTGTCCTTGTTCTTAGGCCAGCATTTCTCAAAAAGTGGCACATTGTTGGATTCAAAATAATTTTAGGTGGCATGCAGAAAAACCCTTCAACAGATGAACGGATAAAGAAACTGTGGCATACATACACAATGGAATATTACTCAGCATTAAAAGAGAATAGAATTATGGCATTTGCAGTGGATGGAGTTGGAGAATATCTTGCTAAGCCAAGTAAGCCAATCCCCCCAAAAACAAAGGCTGAATGTTCTCTCTGATAAGTGGCTGCTGATCCATAATGGGGGTTCATGGGGAAAATGGAGGAACTCTGATGGGGCAAAAGGGAGGGAGGGGTGAGGAAGGTGGCATGGGAGCAGGAAAGATGGTGGAATGAGACAGACATCATTACCCTAGGTACATGTATGACTGCACATATGGTGCAACACTTCATTGTGTACAACCAGAGAAATGAAAAGTTGTGCTGCAATTGTGTACAGTGAGTCAAAATGCATTCTGCTGTCATATATACCTAATTAAAATAATTAATTAAAAAAGAATATATATGGCATAACAAACTCATAACTTTATAAATATTATTGCTTAAGGTGAGGCTGAATACCATGAACAAATTGATTTAAAGTCATTTTAAGAATAATATTAAGTATGTAATGGTTCAGGTAGTATAGAGACAGCAAAAACCATGAATGCAGATATTGAGATGAGGAAAGTCCTGCCTACTCTGGTTTCACTCCCTTCAGATACCATCTGGACCAGAATAATAAAACAACCCACTGGGTTTCTTTTTTTTTTTCTCTTTAGAGATCAAATTCTTATTAGAGCTTTATAGTTATACATAGTAGTTGGGTTCATCCTGACAAATTCATACAGTCCATTGGGTTTCTATGATGTACAATTTCTTTTAATTTGTAATTTTGTGCCCTAAGATAAGAAACTTCTTAGGCCTGAGGAGTTTTTCCTGTTCAAATAATTCTTTTTTGAAAAATAAGTATGTGAATGAATATTGGTAAATGATATGACACACTGTTCTGGAATCCTAAAAAGAAAGCAGTAGCCACTGGCAATTGTACCAACTGAAGGAAGTGTGAAACATACTTAGGAGGAAAAGGCAGATATAAAAACCAAAATGTCAGGAATGGGTCTGATAGCAGGTTATCTTATCACACTCAATGGGCATTTACCCATCTGCTTTCAGCAAAGATTGTTAAGTGCTTACATTACTTCTTTTCTTTATCTCTGGGTACACACAGGTGATTCCTATTTCACACAGTAGCAATATTTTTTGAAATGTTATAATTTGAACTTATTTTATTTGAGTCCTACTTTTTCCATATTTTAAGGAACACTAGTAAATATTTTTGTCAAGCAAAAATTACTCCTTTTTCCTCTGTTGTAAGCCTGGATTTTTATATATTACATTTTCTTAAAGCAAAACACATAATTAGAGAATGTTCAATATTTGGGCACATTAGGTAACAAGGGTTTGGTTTTGTTGTGTTGTTTGCTGTCTATTTATGAAGGCACAGAAGGAAGATATTGGAAATGTCAGCTGCTCTGGTGGAGAGAAATGATGATGGTCCTTCACACCCTTGTTAAACATTATTCTTTCCAAACTCCCTTTAAAGTATTGTCATTGTTTTTAAGAAATGAAAATTCTAATAGTAAATTCACAATTCTTAGACGAATAAGAAAGAAGAAAAGTGTATTATCCCTCAAACTAGATCTAATCTGGATGAAGTGAACTTGAAAGTATAATAGGGAATCTCTTGGATTCTGTGTAAGGAGTATGTCCTTTTTTAGGAAATCCATGAACTGATTTTCATGGGAACATTCAGAAGGGGCACAGCTCATAATTTTAGCAGGTATTTAGTCAAAGTTAGGTCTTGCATCTTTTTGTTTTGTTTTCATAGTTGCGTGTATGTGTGTGTACAGGCACATGTGATTGTGTGAAGTTTGGCATGATAAGCCAGAGAGGATGTGGATGGTGTGGTCCACAGAGTCTTCAGCCATTCTTGAACATGTCTTTGGAGGGTGATTTCTTTCCTGATGTATGCTGAGCCAGTCCTTAAGGATACAGGCTTCACCACTGTGTACGGGCTGTGCTGGACCCTGGTGACTTACTTTCTACAGGATCACTGCATTTATGGTTTTGATTTCATTGACCAATCCAGTCATTATCTAAAATATGAGGATTGAGAACTTTGGGTTTATTGCTAAGCTGAGTTGAAACAAGTCAGAAATTCTGGAACAAAGAAGAGGTTGAACTGAATAAGAGAGAGGAGCAAGAGGAATGGGCTGGGCGATGTCGGGGACAACCTGGAAGTGGTAGAATGGTGGCAAAAAAAGACACGGCAGGGATAACCTCCATTTGATATAGACTAGACCCCCCGACCCATGCTTTCAGCTACCCACAGGCAACTGCATGCGTATCGTACTGAATCCAGTGTACACAATAGAACAGGTATTTTGAGAGACACAGAGAGCGAGGAGAGGGCGTGAGCAAGCAAGAGTGAGCAAGCATATTTGCACATTCACATAGTTTTTATTAGAGGATATTGTTATGACTCTTTTATTATTAGTGTTTTTAATATCTTACTGTGCCCAATTTATAAATTAAACTTTATATGTGTATAAACATATAGAAAATACATGATATATATGTATTATTAAAGCTTTATAGTTTTACATAGTAGTTGGGTTCCAGAGTATGGGATGCAGAGCTCTCCTCAGTTTCAGGCAATGACTGGGGTATTGGAACATATCTCCAATGGATTAGGGGGAACTACTGGGAATCTTTTTATCATTTATTTATGAAAATTTGCTGAAACAATTGTAGCCCTTATTTCCCATGGCAGTGAATCCTGAATTTGATATTTTAAAAAAGAAACTGTGTAACTGGTAGTCATAATTTATATTAATCTATTAAAAAACATTCTAAACACTATTGTAAGCCCATAGACTTCCTAAATAATATCATAATTACTGTGGCTTAGGAAAAAAGTGGGCTAAGTTTTAAGATAGAATAACATCTTGAATCTGAAATTGTCTGTACTTGGCCAAATCAGCTTGCCTGTATTTTCTTCCATAAAACATTTGGTCTCAATTGTAGTTTTCTTCCTTCACACACACACACACACACACACACACACACACAGGTCAGAAAAAGTTCAAAATGACATGATGGAATATATATTTGTTTGGAAAAATGATCTGGTTATTACCATAGCAGCTATATTAAATTTTTAGGGTTATGTGATATAGTTTTATATTAATACCATCTTTGAAATTTATTTACATGATGTAACAGCTGTGATGGTTACATTACATCCTTGAAAGGAAAAATGTACAACTAGTCAAGATTTATGCAGCTTCTCAGCAGGACAAAATTTTTCAATTTAAATGGAAGATTTGTTGAGTTTTAATTATACCATTTAGAATTTGACATGTATCTAGTTTATTGCAGAAGAAATGCAAAGGTGTCTAAGGAATAAAACATTTTACCTAATTAAAAAATGGCTGGTAAGGCTGTTGCTTTTGCTTTTTGATGGAATTGTTGCAAAGTAAAGATCTGAGCAATGGGTTTTATGAATTAAATAGAATCTTTGCATTTGGCCTTACCTCTGCTACATGGAATTGTTATACATATTTACTTTTCCTGAGACTTGAATTTGTAAATGGTTTACTGATCAAGAGAAGGTAAGATGTTAATTTTTAAATAAGTAATTATACTTATTCTTGTTTCTAAATTTGTTTGAGCTTTTTTTAATCAGATGTCCACTTTTAAACTGAACCTCAGATTCTAAGTGAAATAAAATTTTGCATTTAAAAATAAAAAAAAATTTAAATGAATTCTGATAGTTATTACAAAAACCAGAGAAAATATGAATTCTGTGAAGCTTATTACAACTCTACTTCCTTGGATATAAAATTCGAGTAATTATATCCTAAGTTTCAACTTGTTGTGTAAAATAAATATATCAAGTTTTGATAATTATGAGGATGTATAATATTATTTTCCCCCATTAAATTATTATCATTATTATTATTATTATAAATATTTATTTTTTAGTTGTAGCTTAACACAATACCTTTATTTCATTTATTTTATGTGGTGCTGAAGATCAAAACCAGGACCTTGCACGTGCTAGGCAAGCACTCTACTGCTGAGCCACAACCCCAGCCCTAAATTATTATTTTAACTTAAAAAGAAATATGTTTGGGCTGGGGATGTGGCTCAAGCGGTAGCGCGCTCGCCTGGCATGCGTGCTGCCTGGGTTCGGTTCTCAGCACCACATACAAACAAAGATGTTGTGTCCGCTGATAACTAAAAAATAAATAATAAATATTAAAAAATTCTCTCTCTCTCTCTCACACACACACACTCTCTCTTTAAAAAAAAAAAAAAGAAATATGTGTGGTCCAATAAGATAAATTTGAGATTATTTGGAAATCTAATTACAAGTATGTATGCACCTCAATGAATGTTTTAGACATCATTTAATATCTTGGCATTTTAAAATTCATTTACATTTGTAAATTTTTAAATTCATTTATATTTTTAAATTCATTTAATATGTTGAAATTTTTATTTTTAATTCATTATACAATTATTAGAATTTGTTATGGTCTGTGAAAGTATTTACAATTAGGGGGTCATTGAACTACAGAAAAAATATTTTTTATTTTCTAGGAATTCCCTTTTGTGGTGGTGTGTCATACACAGTTCTTGGCCCTATATATGCCATATTTCTTTTAATCCTTGCACACCATGTATAGTTATTATTTTTTTTCTGCATATAAGAAAATGAGCTTGGAGAAATTAAGTAACTTATCTAATTCACACAATGAAGATTGATTCCTGCTCTGCCCAATCCTACGCAACACACGAAACTCAGGGATCCAAAATCTTGTGTTATTTTCTTCTGTCCTTATTTTTATCTAGTTTTTCAGCAACATTAAAATAGAAGGAAATTGCTGGGTGTGGTGGTACACACCTGCAATCCCAGTGGCTTGGGAGATTGAGGCAGGAGGATTTCAAATTCAAAGCCAGCCTCAGCAAAAGCAAGGTGCTAAGTAACTCAGTGAGACCCTGTCTCTAAATAAAAAACAAAATGGGGCTGAGGATATGGCTCATTGGTTGAGTGCCCTTGAGTTCAATCCCGGTACCAAAAAAAAAAAAAAAAGAAAGAAAGAAAATAGAAGGAAATTTATTTGGGAAGGGAAAAATAGTAACCCATCAGTAAAAACCAGCAATAATGGTGTTGCTTATTGAGCACTTACTATGTGTTTGGCACACATATGGATTATATCATTTCATCATCACAGAAATCCTTTGAAGTTGATATTAAGATCTTCCTCATTTTGCAGATAGTTAATGGAATGACACAGCTTATAGTTATTGAATCCAAGATTTAGAACCAGGCTGTCTGATCCACTCTACTACCACACCTCCTTTTCTCAGTTTATAGATTACATGTTTGTATAATTTAATTCACTTTCAATAATATGGAATTTTTGATATAATTTTTCAAGGGTTTATTCTTGAGCTAGTTGTACTGTGCAGTTTGGAAGGTATAAATTATATCTAAGTGTATATAACTCTAATAAAAGATTATATCACATATGATTATGTTATCCTATCTCCCCATTATTGGGCATTGAAAATTTTTTATATATTAACATGACTGCATATGACTTTTATCCTTCTGGGTTCCATCAGTTGAGTACTTACATTTAAGATACTTTCTTTAAAAAGTATTTTTTATTTGTTTTATTTTTTTATGTGGTGCTAAGAATCAAACCCAGTGCCTTGTACATGCTAGGCAAGTGCTCTACCACTGAGCCACAACTCCAGCCCTTAAGATACCTTTTCATGGTCATCAACTTCTTTGGAGTCTTTGAAGATGGGCTGAAGGATCCCCAACATCACCTAATTCAATGTTCATGCTTCACTTTGGAAGACATGGAGAGTTATAGTAAGTGACTCAGTAGGTCACAAATTTAGTACTGCTCGAGTCAGAATTAGAGTTTAGGATCACCAATCTGTAACTCATCTAACCAACTAATTTACTATGAAATATAAGGACATAAGCCATTGGAAGACATACGGTTCTAACTTATTAAAAAATTATAGCTTACAAAGCAATCCATTCTCTTGGGTGGACTAATGTGATCATATGTTTATTTTTAGTTAAAAAAAATGGTGGTATCAGAGGGTTTGATCAAATTGAAAGTTTGCTGTATTAATAACCATTGATTCATTAAATCTAGCAATAGGCAGTGTTAAGTATTCATAAAGCTGAAACAGTGAGCCCTCCCAGTGTAATCTGGCCTGCTTACATGATGTCTAACCTAAAAATACCTATCTTATGAAATAAACCAACCAAAAGATTCCACTCTAGTTTGTATCTCTAGTAGTCCTGAAAATGTGGTCAGAGACATCAAAACACAATATGTTAAAATACATTTACAGTTAAATACACAATGAAGTCCAGTGAAAGGGACATGGAAATCCAACCTATCTAGCTCTGGAAAGGAGGAGGAGGAGGAGAAGGAGGAGAAAAGAGATCAGATATTTCAGAGACCAAAGAAATATGTCAACTTGTGAAGAAAAGCTCCCCAAAATATATAAAACACCCCAAGAATTCCAACTCACCCACAGAAAGCATGGATTTGGCAGTAGTTTATAACATGTATGTGTGTGCACAAACCCCCTTTGAGAATCTAATAAGAACCATGAAACTTTCTCCCCAGAAGATTCTCAGATGCACCATTTTCTTGCAATGTCGAGGTGTTTGCTGACTTGCCTCATGTGGACCACAGTATAAGAGATTCCATTTCATTCCTTCCTTTTAGCCTACTGGAGCTTCCTGTGGAAAGAAGGGAATCCTAAGTTGTGTTAGGAAGCTGGTTCTATAGCAGTATGGTAATTAGGTGGCTGCTTTTCTTTGGGGCTTGACATTAGTCATAACCTCTGCTGACCAAAGGATTGGCAAACCTGTCCTTAGACCTTCAGGTTTACTGAATGTCTTGGTTCAGTTCCCAGGGAATCACACCTCATGGACTTGAATGCCTATCCAGAAATACAGGGTTGTCTCTCTGTAAGAAGGCACAGGGGCCTCAGTTTGGGTGGCACACTTGCCAGGCCTCGGGCCCAACAGTGTGAAAGGAGCTTTATTAACAAACCTAAAGCAGGCTGTTTAGAGGCCTGGGCCACTTCCATTTTTAAGGCCCTTGATATATTGAAAAATTAAAAAAAAATGCCAAAACAGGGTTACAAAAACAGTGGTATACTTTAAATGTTTACCTTTAACAACTTAATGCCTTTAAACAGATAATTGTGCTATTCATAAGTTAATTACAGGATTTATAAAAATGTTAATTTGTGGTTCACTACAGGCAGTGTGGTCCGGGCATAGTACCCAGATGGAGAATTGAATGGCTCTTCCTTCGGGTCCCGTCTGTCTGTCTCTGTGATTGTATGTATAACCTCATTTGGAAATGACACCAAAGGTCTTCATTTGAGGCTCTGTAGAAGAGCAGGGTTGCATGGCCCTACTGCCACTCCCTGGAAAGGAGCTGTGGAAAGCTCTTCTGAAGAACCGGGGTTGCCTTGTTACTATAATCCCATAGCTTCTCCATGGGCACCCACTCTTCTCTCCACAGGGAGCCTGTTCTGTAGTCCTGAGGCTGCAGCAACACACTCAGCGGCCTTCCTCTGGATCTCTATAAGAACCCTGATGATGGATGACATCAGCCCTTACTATGGTCTTTGAATTCCTTTAAGAGGTCATTGCCCCCTTTCAAGCTTCACTTAAAGATAAAGCTCCAAATGAGAATATTCCTCTCAGGAGTAGCACCTTGACCTGTGTTCACAGCTAGGTATAAATCACACCCTTCAGGATCTTTAAGAGAGGAAGCACTGGGCCCAGAAGAAAGGGAAGTATGATAGAGGGATGAAAAGAGTCCCTGAAAGAGAAGAGTGGAATGGCAACAGTAAGCCTAATCATGGACGGTTTAGGGATTGGATTGGGAAGAACTGACATTTGGAGACATCCAGGTACACACTGGGACTCTGAGCATCCTTTGGTCCCTCTGTGAACTGGTTTCCATCCAGATGGTCTTCTGGTGATAAAATTTATCTTTTTAAAACAACATTGTATCTCTTGAAATTCTCCTAGTTGAATATGCAACTCTGCCTTAGCTGTGTTGGCCCATCCAAAGAGAAGAAGAGCAGCCCTTACTGCTTTTCATCATACCCACCTGATGTCCAGCTACCTATCCAAATAACAATCCATCCATCTATATATCTATCCATCTAACCAACAAACAAAGCAAAAGACATTTCTTGAACACCCTGCACTACAGAGTGCTAAGAGCTCTGTAAATAATTGGTGATACCATGAAAAAGTAGATGGATTTTATCTTTGTCCTCATTGAGGTGATTGTTGGGCAGATTTTAATCAAATAATTGTTTAGTGCTGCCTTCATAGTTCAAAATTGGTTTAAACAACTAGTTGAAACTTTGACTTTCTAAGTCCTGATGTCCTTTTCTCAAAATTATAAAAGATTACTCTTTCCACATCTACAAACCCTATTCTAAAAAACAAATGTCCAAAAATTAGATGGAAAGTCTACATATTTTGGTGCCAGAATAAAGGTCTATGGTCTGTTTTATGCATCTCTCTCCCAGTGCACTGTAAATGATTTGAGGGCAGAGAATGATCTTGGGTTTTTAATGCCCTAGAGCAAATATAACAGCTGGTGCATAGTAGCTGCTTACCAAATGTTTGTTGAAATAATGTTATCTGGCTAGTTCAGAGGTCTAATGTGGGACTTGCCATTACTGCCATCACCTTCTATCCTTGGTTCATCACTTCCTGGATTTGGTGGGAAAGAGACTGGTGGCAAACAAATGTATTTGTTTAGTCCTCTTTGCAACTGTACAACTGTTCCTTCAAGGAAAATGGTCCAGAGATGACAAAATCCATCTCACTACATTCTCTTGTCTCTTCCTGTCCTATTCCAGGATAATCTCGGAATTTCATGAAGTTTTTCCCCTGAGCAAGTTACCTCAGGGTGACAGCAACTTTCGAGGAGTCTCCCTGGGGCCCAGATTCAGGCCAGTTGTCACTCTCACACTCTCAGTTTCCTGAGTGACCTACACCTGAGTGTTGGCTTGCTTTTTGCCATTGTCCCAGGTCCAGAACTAGAAGGTGAAAATTGGGAATTGAGAGCACATTCAACACAGTCCCGACCTGTTACAAAAAATGCCTCCCAAATTATTTAGGATCTGAAAATGTTTTCTATCCTCCTCAGATGGTCACTTTCCCCTTAATAAAATGTGTCTAACAATCATTATTTATTGGTGTAGTTAGGAAAAGAATGTCATAGACCTAGAAAAAACACAAAAATTTAAAGAGAGACACATTTCAGCAAAGAAATAAAGCCGTAGACTATTCTGAAATGAAATAAAACCATAGGAAACCATTACTTCATTGGGACAAACCTTCTGCTTCTTCAGAAAATTCTTACTAAAAAAAGAGGTGAGCTCTAGGGCATGGCATGTGTGTGTCTACACAAATATAGACATAGTCTATGATATTTTAGGGGCATTCTCTTTACAAACACCCCTCTTAGTACTTGTAAGTGTTTAATACTGTTGCTGTCTAATGTAGCAATTTGCACTTAGGCTTTGGTCCAAGCTACTCCTTGAAATCATGTTCTTCAGTATCTATGATTGCCAAGATGTAAAATCAGTAAGTTTTCTCCAAGATCTATACAGTGATCTTACTGGAATACATAAACCAAAGGTTTCCAATGAAGGATTAAAGGAGTAGTCCCTGGGATGTGTTGCGTGAGCCATATGGAGATTTCATGTGTGTTTGCTGAGTGTGCATGAATGTTGAGGTGTGATTTTATAGTTAAGTGCAGAACTTTTTGGGTGCTATTACAGGTGATGTGTGAATCCCATCAGTTCACACTTGTATTGTGGATTATGTTAACAAAATAAAGGTCCCATTTCTGGTTTGGTAGAAAATTAAGGCTTTATTTTTCCAAGTGGAGGAGGATATGAATTCAGATTTCTCTGTGGTTTATTCTTCAAAATAGCTACCTTTTCACACATAGCATTTTTTTGTTGTTATTTATTTATTTTTTCAAAAATCTGCCTTTTATTGGTGGGAGAAACAATGGCAAGTAGCTGTTCATGTTTTCTAGTCTGCCTGAGATCAGTCGCAAGACCGGATTCCCTGATGCCAAGTGCTGAGATCTTGTTCATTGATCCTTTTCCATCTCAGCAAAAGTGAAAATGAGAGACAGGATGAAGCAAGGCCAGCATGGGAGGGAAGCTGGAAGTGGGTGTTTAACACAGTCATCTCAGGATATGAGAAAAACGTGGTCATAATGAAAGCTGCCCTATGTTTACAATACACACAATTAATGGCAGCAATTTTTATAAGCCCCTAAATGGCACTTAATAAGTATAAGAAGATACAGGTTTTCTTGATTACTTAGATCTAAATGTTTACTCAAGCTTTCATGAGAGTTTTTCTTCATTTATGCAGAGCTTTCTCTATTGAATAGCTGTCCATTTTTAAATGTGAATTCATTGTATACAGATCAAGTTTTTTCAAGATCCAAATTCATTTCATTTGTAAATATATTTAACAGAGGTCGGGATTTGTTGGTTGCTTTGATTAAAACTGCATTTTTCTAAAAACTGGATTTAAGGGTTGGGGACGTAGCTCAGTGGTAGAGTGCTTGACTAGAGGGCCTGGGTTATATCCCCAGTACTGCAAAAACATACCCAAAAAACCCAACTGGATTAAACAGTTTTTAAATGGATGGATTGTGTCAAAGAATTTTACATTTGTGGACTATTTTAATGCTGATACTGAAAAATAAAGAAGGAAAGAAATTAAAAAGAAATTGTTATATGCGAATATTTCCAAGGTTTTTCTTAGCAATGGAGGATTACCAGCATTTTCCCTTTTAGAGTTGCTGTTGTGTGGACACTGGAGACGGTTGTGCACTGTGGATATTATTGTTGCAACGGAGGAGGGAAAAAGATAGGTTTGCAGCAGAGCTTGTGGATGGCACCAAGCCAGTGCCCTGAAAAATGGCAAACATGTCACAGCTAACAGCTGGATGCAGAAATATTTCTCTTTAATTTGGACGGATAAAATTTTTTTCACAGCAGGACACTCTCAAAAGAGTACAACATCAAAGAGGGCGGGTCTCACCAGTCAGACATCAGCTGGCTCCAGGATGGAGCAAAATGAATGAACTGTCAGGACTTTTCCAGCATAGATGCTTCTGCCAAGTGAAAAGTTAAAGGTTCAGTGGCTTGTTCAGATCACAGACAAAATCCTGATAATGGAAGCCTGATTCCCCAAAGTCCTCCTCTGATCAACAGACAGAAGATGTCTGAAGAGGACTGTAGATTGACGGATGGCAGGCTTGGTACCGACGGCCGCCAGCGTCCTCTGAGATAAGTGGGATTCACCAAATGCTCCACGGTTCTCAGGAGCTCCTGAGTCCCTGTGTCGTAATCCTCAGAGTGACCGCCTCTCCTCTGCTAACCTGACACTTAGCAGCAACTGACCCCCAGTGTGACCAAAATACCCATTTCCATCTGTTCACATGGCCGGCTCTCTGATGAAGGCCTCGCCAACACCACCACGGGTGTTTTACAGTTTATTGACACTTTTCAACTGTTTTTCTGATTACCATATTTCAGTCTTGACTTATATGTTAGTATTATCTGCAAACTCAACATAAACCTGTAATGATTTTCTAATATTTCTGGAACTTGATGAATGTGAATTGACAAAGTACAGTATATAGCTTTATATCAGCATTACTGAAAATACAGCAACGGTGTATATAATCATTACTCATTTATTTTATGGGGCATTTATTACTTGACCTTTGAAGACCGGTTTTAGAATCTTGGGATTTCAGACATTCCAAAATATTCCAAAACCACGTCAGAGGAAAGGGTTTTCTTATTGGAAACAATGAAATAAGTTAACTCTTATTAACATATTAATCAGGAGAGAGGGTTGATCAAAATGGAAAAAAAAAACCCTACAATATTATGTATTTGAGAAAAGTTTAAAAACCGAACACAAATAATGTGGATGCACTAGCCAGTATTTGCTTTAATGAAGAAGCTTTTATACTAAATTATGCATCTTCATCCAATGACTTGTGCCTTGCCCATTTTTTTTTTTTTTTTTTAATGTTTCTGGCCACTATGGCACATTGCCAGTGCAAGGAGAGTGACTTTACATGGAACTGGAAATTTATGTCTTTATCCATTGCACGGTTACTTGTTGTGTAAATTTTACTAACAGATTAAGTAATTCTCACTAAATTGACATTTGCTCTGAAAATAGGAATTTGTTTGATAAATGACACTATTAATCATTATGAACATTTTTATGACCCTCATTTGGAAAATTTTTGATGCTTTTAAAGAAAAAGCTCTACTGTTTCTCCCTGAGAGGACAAATGGGATGTGATCAGAAAGCAATGACACGGTGGCCATTACCTACTGTACGGCTGTGGGCAAGTCATTTCGCCTTTCTCAGCCCAAGCTTTCCTTTCTCTAAAATGGGACCATACTCATAGCCTCCTCCTTAGGTCACAGATAAGGATCACATTAGCCTGTGAAAGTATTTTAGAAACTCAGATGACACCTGGTGATTAACTGCTGTTCTTCCTTCCAGCCAAGGTGGAGGCAGATGCTGTTTCTCATTTTGAAAGTACGGGTTGAGTTTCCCTTATCCGAAATGCTTGGGTTAATAAGTGTTTCAGATTTCAGCGTTTTTCAGATTTGTGATTATTTGCATAGGTTTTACTAGGTGAACATTCCTATTCTAAACATCTGAAATCCAGAATGCTCTGAAATCTCAAGTGTTTTCAGTGGTTTCATAAAAAGTTACAGAGTGTGGATTTTGGATTAGGGGATTAGGAATGCTCAACCCATATTACTTGGTGATGTCTCAAGACTTAATTTAGCTCATTTGAAAGTTTAAAAACAAGGAGGCTAGGAGGCCACAGATCACAGACAAAATCCTGATAATGGAAGCCTGATTCCCTAAAGTCCTCCTCTGATCAACAGACAGAAGACGTCTTGCTGTTTTCCGCTTCACACAGAAGCTCTGCCAAATCCCTGTGCATCTAAGGATCCAGGCTGAAACCCGCACACAGGTTCTGCTCCTTGTTCAGGTTCATATGGTTGCACAGACAGCTCCGCTCTCCTGAATATGTGGAGGGTCCGCATAGAGATATATGCTTGGGCTTTCTTTTATCAAAATGCCAGCAACTTAATTGGTCAAGAATTCCCATATAGGTGATGCTCAATGACAAGTGTATTGGTCCCTTGAAGCAACAACTAATTAAAGCACTCAATGATAATACCTGTTAGCTTCCAGTATGTCCCAAGAATATTCTTCAAAATGTAGTGGGTGCCTGTGTCTTTGGATGACAAGGAACACCATGTTAAACTTTAAATGGATTAAATTTAGGAATGGAAAATGTGGAATTGAAGATATCCATCTTTACTGTTTTCTAGACAGTATTTACCTTAATACAGCATTTTTGTTTTATTTTTAAAATAGACTTATCTAGGAGATAAAAATATGAACAACTGGGTTTTTTTCTTTCTTTTTTCTTTCTTTTTTTTTTTTTTTAGTTTCCCTCTTTTTCTTTCAACAAGAATTGATTTTCTGCTGTAAAGTCCTGTGTAAGGTGTGTATGGTTAAAATCTAAAAATGATTAAAATGTATTTCTACCCTCAGTGAGCTTATGGTCCAATAAACTCAGCAATAATGTATTTGCATATGCCGCACAAGTATTGTGGCCAGTGTCTACGAACAGGTTAGTAAATTTTGCCTGGGTTGACATTTTTCATCTAATAATAGTGCTGGCCGAAGGGTAGCTAATGTTCTTTTGGTAATTCTTGGGTGCCCAACAGGGCTTTAACTCTCCAACATTATTTGCTTATTTGATTTTACATCAGTTTTTTGAGGTAGGGAGCATATTTAGCACCCATTTATAAAGAGAATGTCTCAGCTTTCTGGAAAATTTAGAGAACTTTCCAAAGTCACATCATCACCTCATGATGGAACCACAGCTGTCACTCACAGGCACTGGAACTGACACTCATATGCACACTCCTTGCCTCTGTACTTTGCCCCCCGTTGTCACCCCTATTAGGATGGCTTCTATTTTTCACCAGTAATACTTAAGTTCTCTAATGACCATACTGCTGAAAGTGAAATCATCTATTTTCCAATAAGAGTTTTCTAATTATTAACTTTTCAGAGTCAAAAGTTTGACATACAGAGGAATCTCATAGTAAAACAGTTTTATTCACCTTGGTAAACACTGTACTCTTCATTTGATTTTTCTCAAATTGTGAGTACCCTGAACTATTAAACCTCTGATTTTCTGAATTTTACAGAAAGCTGAGGCTGTATAAAGGCACCATGTGGCGAACAGGAGGAGGAGATCTTAGAAACTATCTTTTAAATCTGTTCTTCCCTGGATCCTCTATGTCCTGTGAAAATATTTTAAACAAAAAACAGTTCTGAACTCACAGGTATAAGCTGGAAAACTCTCAGTGACCATTTCTGGGCACTTTCTGGTAGATTCATTACATGTTTAATCATCATCTTTCTATTTCATAAACTTGAAAGAGGCTGACTTAAAGGAGAATGTAATTTTTTCCTGACCCTCATTGTTATGCTTAGAATTAGGTTTTATTGCATTTAGTGGTCATTTCTTCTCTAATTTTGAATAAAATCCAAGATCTTTATGAAGCTGTGGATTTTTGTGAGGGTTGGATTCAGTTCACTTCAGCACGGATTACCTTCCTGCCACTTGCTGGGTCCTGCATTGGATGCTTTGGCATAAAATATACTCCTTCACCTCCGCTGGGTGGCAAAAAGTGAAGGAGACTTGAACTCCTTCAGCACAAAACCAATGCCCGTGTCCCTAGCCTTGGCACAGAAACATGCCAGGGTTGGAAACAAGGAGAGGGAGACTGAAATGTCTCCTACTCCCTGAAAAATCAGCTAACCCTTTTATATATAACCCTTTGGATCTGCCTTCTCTCCTTGCTATGACAAAATTCAGGGAACCAGGCGCTGGGAGGAGCAAATTGAGTTACAATTCAGTTTGTTTTTGTTTGAGGCCATTGCATCTTGTTAGGGCATTGAGAGAATTAAAGGATGTGAGGGAGGCCTCCGTGCACTCCAGCTGGGCAGGGAGATGTGGACACATGGGAGGAAGCCTGGGTCTGTTGCCGACTAGTGATTTTACTTTGCCTAAGTCATGAACTGAGAGACCTCATATCCTTATGTATGAACGGATCAGGCTGGAACAGCCACTGGGTTCCCTTCCAGATCTGATTTTCCCGGGCTCTAAATTTAGCCACGGTACTCAGTGTTCTAGCAGAAGAATTGGTGACCAAAATCTTCAAGGAGGCCTCATCTACTGGAGGAAACCCTCTGATTTCCACACAGGCTCCCCTGGCTCACCCACAGGACCTAGAGATGTCCCAGGAACTATCTCAGAGAGCAATGGTGGTGTTATTTGAGCTAGTGTGGTGCTTCTGCTACCTACTCATTCTTTAACCAAGGAAACTTTCTGGTTTTTATAGTGGAATTACATTCAAATCTTCGAGTGAAAAGGGATCCTTTGCTTTAAAGATTGTTGGAAGTCTGTGCTGGTAAAAATGGGGAGGTGGGAGAGACACTGCTCTCTCCTTCCCTGGAAAACTACAGAACTGAAAGCTTGGCCCAGGGTCAGGTGAAGGCTCCTTGGCAATGCGGGAGTGACGAACGGTTCTTCCAGGCTCTTGGTTTTCTGTGACAGTGCTCCCAGCTATAATAGACTGATTTTCAGTGGTAGTTGTCATTCCTTTATAGCTGTGGTTATCAGTGCAAGTGCTTAATAAGGTCAAGCAGGTAAGTAAATACACATAGAAAGTGGCATATAAGAACAGGGAGCAGCAGGAACTATGGAGAACTGGAAAATCATATACCCAATCTAACCATGGAGCCCTGGCTTTCTCAGCTCAGTGCATGATGATGAGATTGGGGATTCACCTTTTAATTTTTTTAAGAGAAATTAGAAATCTAATTAGGAAATTTTTAAAAATATTTAAAACACTGTGCAAGAAAAAGAAAGTGTCTATGACTTGAATTTAGCCTGAGAGCCACTCATATGTAAATCTTGCTTTAGAGAAGCAGTTTGTTCAGGTCACCAAGGTACACAAATTCTTATCATGTGGAAGGTAGTTTCTTGCTATTAATGTTAAAATGAGCTCAAATCAGTTTCTGGCTTACATTTTATTATTATTATTATTATTATTATTATTATTATTATTATGAGGGGTCATAATAATAAAAAGTTGTGGGCAAGCCACTCACAAGCTATTGTTGAAACACAATGCCGGTGCATATCTCACTCTTGCTCTTTCATTTAAAGTAGAGTTTTGCTCTGGGAAAATATGATCATGGGAGAGTGTTTTGTGATATACAGGACTGTAATACAACACCTTTCTAATGGTGGTTTCCAGTCAGTGCCACATGTGATTTGTAATGAGTGAGTATTTGTGTGATCATTATTTAAACCATGTGTGTGGTGTCTTGATAGCTATTATTGGATTGAAAACTGTTAAAATCCCCTCAGAGGTAAGAATTACCTCTCCCCCTTACTTATCTTTCTACTCCCATTGATACAAGATAAAAGAGAAAGTACAGACCAGAAGCAGTAGTTTAAAATAGCAGCAACAGCAATCACAAAAGAAATCAGAGGCTGATAATGTAGTGATACATATTACAAATATTTTCCCAGGAGGATAACAGGAGTTTTTAACCTTGGGTAACATAGTGTCTCCATTTTAACAGTGCATACAAAACTGAAGTACAAAGAAATAAAGGGATAGATTTTCTTTTTGCTTATTATTTCTTTGACAAAAAAAATTAGAAAAGTACAAAGTACTTTTTTTCCCCAAAAGATTTAAAATAAGCAGGAAAATATAAAAAATTATGTACAAAGTATTTCAATAGCCTTTTCAGTACCTATGTAAAATGTTTAAAAGGTAAGAAATTTTATTCATTCAAGTAGTGAGAATGAAGGTAAGAACATTACATTTAGACGAAGGAAAAGATTCATCATGAAAAAGAAAACAGTTGAATGCAAGTTGTGGGGCATAGCTCAGTGGTAGAGTACATGCTCAGCTTGTGCCAGGTACTGTGTTCTATTCCCAGCACCATATTTATTAAAATATATGCTACTATAAAATATACTATAGTGTTATTTTATATATTTTGAAATTTTAATAAATGATATGATAATGATCCTCACCTTGATTTTTCTCAATCAATATTATCTGTATCAACTGGATTTTTGTTTGTTTGTTTTTATGGTGTTGGAGATTGAACCCAGGGGTTTGGGTATGCTGGATAAGTATTTTACCACCAAGCTAAATCCCCAGCTCTCAATTGGGTCTTAATACAAGCAGGTCTAGTGCATTAATTTTGAATGTTTCATACAAATGCTTTTGAATGAATAAGACAACTTATTTATTCTTCTGTGATAAATATTTCTATTATTTCTAACTGTTTGCAGTTACAATAATGCTGCTGTGAATGTCCTTGAACTTGTCTCTTTAAGCACATGCATCAGAGTTTCACTGGAGTAATTTTCTAGAAATAAAATTCCTAAATTATAGGATATAAGTGTTATCAAATTTAGATATTGTCAAAATGTTTTCCAGTGTTTGTACCAATTTATACTCTTTTCAGCAATGCTGGTCCAGGCTTTCTAAAAATTATGTCAAATACATACATTCTACAGTTCTGAGGATTTTCCATTGCAGACTTTACCCCTACCCAGTGTCCTGTATGTTTCTTCTTCTCTTACCTCTGAAGGATCTTTTTTTTTTTTTTTTTTTTTACATTCTTAGGAAAGTGGAGCACATATTTAAATGTTGTTGTTCATGTTCTTTCAGAATAAATGACACAATTTTCAGCAAAAGTTTGCTGCATTCAACTGTTTTCTTTGTCAGAATGAATCTTTTCCTTCATTTAAATGTAATGCTCTTACCTTTGTTCTCACTACTTGAATGAATAAAATTTCTGATTTTTTAAACATTTAACATAGGTCCTGAAAAGACTGTTGAAATACTTTGTACATGATTTTTGATATTTTCCTGCTCATTTTAAATCTTTTGAAAGATAATAAAAACAAAACAACTCTTGGTCTTGGCATTAGTTATTCTCCTTAAATTCCTTCTGTTTTTTGGCACTATCCAAAAGCTGCATCCAGAACGAATGACTTTCTTCAACTCTAGGTATGCAGTTACAAGATTTAAGTAGGTGCCTGGGAATTTTGTTAGTTTCATGAGAAACATTATAATATCAATATTAGCTGAAGCCAGGGAAACAAAACCTCCTGTCAGATTCTGCATCTCATGACATTCACCGACAAATAGGCATTTACTTTTTCTTCAAGACAAGAAACAGTTTACATCAGGCAGGCAAAAACTGTGGGTTTCCTTGGGGTCACGATATACTTAGTGAAGGAGATTATTGCTAAAACAGAACTGTAGGAAGAAATACATTTACACTCATTTCAAAATGGGTGAGTGCATTGTTTTCAAGTAAGCTAATAAGTTAGGTCCCTCGACCTCTGAATGCTAGTAATACTTGCTATTGAGGACATCCACTAGAAGTACTGAAGAGGATGATGTGGTACTTTGAAAATGCTTCATATTACTGTCCACCGGTAGTCCCTTATAGAAGGTTTGTTTTTGGAAGAGAGTGAGACAGGGATGGGGGTGGGGGAAGATGGTCCTCAACATTTTCTATTCCATTAATGGTCAATAATTGGCATTAAGGGAACATTGTTCAATGTTGCATTAGCTGTCAACAGCAGGCTGAGTTGAGATTTTGAATATTAAGTGACTCCTAAAACACACACACACACACACCAAAACAACTACAGTGTAATCTAATCTAAGCGTGATGCCTGTCTTTAGGTTGCTCACATAGCAGATGTATCAACCACATAAATGTTTCTGTTCTCTGTCATTATCCACCAAGTTGGAATTTAAAGAAGTCATTAGCTTTACATGTAATATAATCCAGGAAGCTCTTCATTCTTCTCAGGCTAAATTGATTATCAGCTGTGTACCTTCCAGTGTGTTTACAAAGCCATAACTTCTCAAATGATTGTCTTTATTAGATTAAGTTTGTTTTTTATTTGTGGGGGTTAGTGGAAAGGTTGGGGGCGAAGAAGAATGAGTTTAAGAAAAGCAGAAACAAAATCCAACTCTTTTAAAATGACGGGTGATAGTAAAAAAACAAAAAACTGCCCCCAAAACTGTCATCACTAAGCTCTGTGGCCCTCCAGAATAGAAGTACTATGCTATATTAATATGAATGACCAGTAAGTTTAGGGACTAAATGTAACCAGAAAGGCTCTTTGTGAGACTGACTCTCAGTGTGTATATCTGGAAAAGCAAAGTGTGGAAGACAAAATAGCGAGAGTAAGAGACATAATTTCCCAGGATGCTCTGGGGACACCTCAGTGGTTACTAGATGGTCCCATTGTTGATTTTATTTGAAAACACTCAATTGTACCATGGTCTTCCAGAGCACTGTATCTCTAAGAAACTCTAACTGTACCTTGCTTTCCAGATGCCCTTAAGTCTGGGAATTCGTTCTAGAATTGCTGTTGATAGGTAACTGTGTCATCTCTCACTACTCCAGACACCATGTCCCCTTAGATGCCCTGCATCTGAAGTGTTTTTTAGAAGGGGAGCTGTGGCTACTCCTCTGAGCTCTGAATCTGAGTGCTTGGTTAGCTAGTTGTTTTGCAAAAAACTTTTTGTCCTTGCTTATTGTGTGATTTGAAGTGGATTTCATTTTCTTGTATGTTATCTTGAGAGAAAATCTGCTTGAGTTGACCTATGGCAATGATTATGAGAGCATGAAGAAATTTAAAATCCATAGGAAACAGCTATTTTTTTTCATTGCCTTTTTTGAGGGTCTCCCTTTTTTTGATGACTCCTCTCCTAATAGCGTCAAGTCCTGATAGCTGAAGTCCCACGTCTACTGTGAGGTGAGGGTCCCTTTATTTCATCAGAACCAGAATCCATTTGAGCAGTTCTTCACAGCTCTGTAACTCTCCAACTGCCTTCTGCGGGGTGTCACCCAGCTTGTTGGACAGACAACGATTGCCTCCCAAATGCCTTTAAATAGTTACATGTTTAAGACTGGGGCCTTTTATGTGGATGTCCAACCATGTCAGCGTGGCCTCTTCTTTCAGCTTGCTTTGTTTATCCGGCAGCTCATTACTTAAGACTGGCCTGTCAAAATAGGTTAAATATTTCTTTGGGAAATATGGCCACATCCTTGAGATACCCCAAATCTGTTTAATACAGGGAAGATTGGCTTGATAAGAGAAACGTGATCGGCTTGCATCACCAAAAAATATTTTCCTGTTATTCCGGTTGTTTTCACAAGCATCAATAAGCACTAGCAAACCTGAGGGCGATAAATTTCTGCAGCTGACACATAAAGACACCAAGGGAAGCAGGGAAAATGATTGCTGATGATTCGTTCTAACTACTTGACCTTCTGACCTCTTCTCTAGATATATGATCAAGATGGGACACTACAGCACTTTATTGATGGTGGGGAACCTAGTAAGTCGAGCTGGATGAGGTATATCCGATGTGCAAGGCACTGCGGAGAACAGAATCTAACAGTAGTTCAGTACAGGTAAAGTATATCTTGATTTACCACTTACAGACCTGAAGCCCTATGGCTTGCATATGTAAATTCAGGCTTGCTGCTAGTGGTTGGAAAAATCCTATAGAACTCTGCACAGATTGACAGAGTTTTTTTTTTTGGTTAGTTTTCTGAAGCCTCCTTATAAAGGGATTAGTGAGTGAATGGCCTCTTATACTCTATGATCATGCCAGAGTTACTTCCACATTATTACTTGAACTTCCACAAAAGCCTGATTGAGTCCTACAAAGCCACTGACTTGGGATGGCTCCCCCAGCAGATGGGTACCCACATATCAGTAGGAGTTCAGAAACTCAGTCCCAGACCCCTTGCTTTCAGCTCCTCAGGGTAGCTCCCTGGAATTACAGTTTCATTTGCATAAAGGCATGGGAATCTAGGAACTTTCAACCTTCCCAGGATGGTCCTTCTAAAACCTGCTGTGCTCAGCAACAATGACTGAGCCAGGGTAACCTCTCCTGCTCCTTCAAAGAGTGCTAGAACCTTTGGGTTTGGTCCTTTGATGACTCTGGATATGTTTCCAAAGATGAATTAGTTTCAAAGTGTAGAAGAGCCCCATCTCCCATGATGGATGTATGGGTACACCTCAATGAGGGGCGAAGGCAAAGGGGAGCCATCTCCCTTTCACCATAGGAAGTCACATAAGGAGGCCTCTGGGGAGCTCATAAGCAAGGTGGATTCTCAGGATGTTAAGCCACCTTAGTGCACCTGCTGAGCAAGCATTTCCACTTACTGCCTGAGAAGCCTGGAGTGGAGACAAGAGGGCAAAAACAAATTAAAAAGAAAAGAAAAAAAAAAAAATCCCACCACTAAGCCTTTTTTTTTTTTTGCTCAAAATCCCTCGAAAACATGTGCCACATAAATATATGAGCTCAGTTATAAACAGCCGTGTTCTCTTTAGAATCAGAAGCAACTGTTTAGCTTTATTAGGCACCACAGACACATCAAAGCTAAGGGCCCTGTGCTTGGCAACTTGGAGTCCTGCCTATGGCAATTTTTCTGCCCTTTTTTTTTTTTTTTTTTTTTTTAACAAAGTGGGGTTTTTTGTTGTTGTTGTTTTTGATTTGTTTTGTTTTGTTTTTTAACCTTTCTTCAACTTATAGCTTAAAAGGCTGCACAAATCTGGCTTGCTCTCTAAAGGTCTCCAGTTCAAAAGGAGAAAATTGGGGCACCATCTGACTCATTGCCTTGGTTTCCTATGCAGTTTTATTTTATTAAATAATGGTTTAAATGAAATAGTGCAAGACGGTATTTGGTTACACTGCTGTCTACAGTCCTAACCCACCTTTATTGTCATGAAGTTTTTCCAAAACTCCGAGCTAGAAAATTAGTCAAGATTGTTCTTGTCTAGCCGTCAAAAGATAGTTTGGCTGGTTCTTGTAATGGGTACCCAGGGAGCTCTTGAGACAAATTCTGAATTGGGGGGGGGGGGACATGCTTAAGAGGAAGGGGGGGGCACGAGTAAGTCATTACCTATCTGTCAATATTAAGTGGATTTTACAACTCCCCTTTCATGACGGCGCTTTAACTACGGGCTCTCTCGGCTGATCTGTTTTCGATTACTTCAGATCTTTATAAAATGAACTACAAAAACACAATTTTAAAAACTGGCATCCATCACCAGTGGCCACGTCCAAAAGTAAGAAAATAGAAAAGTTGGACCCTGAAGAGCCAGTCTAATTTTTATTGTACGTGAATGTCCTCTTCACAAAAAGTCAGCTGGTTTAAATTCATTCTGTTATGATTTGTAATATCTAAATGGAATTTTCTTCAAAGCGCCCTTGATTGATTGACCCTTAGCTGAACGTTTTGTTTTTATTTTGAGGCTGACAATAATGTTTGTTGGCATGTGTTCTGCTTCAACTGCGTTGGGACGCCATGAAGCTATCTTTATGAGTCATCCAACCACAATACTAAATACATGTCAGCAAAGGAAATATTATCTGAAAAGGGAAAAATCCCTTTGATGTGCTTCAACATGCAGAGATTTCTGCGAGTTTTGGAAGCTCTGCCCGCTTGTAAGGAACGGTGTACGCTTACACATTTTTCCCCCCCTTTCGGCCTACTCCATGCCTCAGAAGACCACCCATTGCTCAAAAACAGTCCTGCTCTTTCAGCGGCAAAGTGTGTCATTTGGTTTTAGCACATTCATTTGCCGGGCGCTGTGTTTATATTAAGAGAAGCCAAACCGAGAGATGAAATGTTACAAGGGTGAAGTACAAAGTAGACTCAATTTTTCTCAAGTTAGGAGATGCCAGTGATTTATAGCTCGCTCCAATTTTGATTTTTTTTTTTTTTTATGTAGCAGTGGAAAGAATTAATAAAATGCACAGCTCTAGAGATGCAGAGGGAGGGAGGATTGGTGAGGGCCGGACAACCGGCTGGAGTTTTTGTCAGATATTCATAGAATGTTGGGAAAAAACATTCTGCTTAGCTAGCAGTGCCCTCGTGAGACAGAATGGCAGCAAGTAAGGAAAATAACAAGATAAATGAAATTTTTGCAGCTGCAAGTAAAATATTGAGAATCTGCACTTTTTTATTGATCTTTATGATCCTATTGCCAAGAGCCACTTTGTGGTGACAAAATATGTTGACAAGTGCATATCTCACTGCCATGAAAAATGTGGAGAAGGATTCTCCTTATGTCTGCAGTGTTGTACAAGGAACAAATTGCCCTGCTACAGCCAATTCCTCACAGAAAGGCGAAATTTAAGGCCCACCAACCCCAAACACTTTTATCTGGAACTTGAGGCTCATATTTGTAGCCATTCCTCATTGAGAAAACCAGTCGCGATCTCCTCGTTTTTGTTTTTTTTTTTTAATCTGTAGATTTTTCTTTAAGGTATCAAAGCTGAGATAAAAAATGTTTATTTCTTGGTACCTTCACTGTATCATTCCAGAGTGTAATCTTTCAGCCAGTGTAAAGTGCTCCTCTTGTATTTATTGAATTTCCATCCATTTCACATAAGAGAGTTTTTTCCCCTCTTCTGCTATATCCAACTTCAGGAAAAAAAAAAAAAAAGGCAGTGGAGAGGATTTTTATTTCTCTTAGTCCTTATATCACAAAGCTGTTCATTTTTATTACAAATTTGGGAACTCCCAATGCCAGGTTGCCAGAATACACTTACTGCTTTTCCTTCAAATAAGAGATCAATAGTATTAATTTATATATGAGGTTGAGGCACCACTGTCTTTGCAGTTTGCCAAGAGACAATTTTCTCATTAACGTGAGATGGAATTTGTTTTAAATGAACTTTGCCTTTCTTCCATCTCCTGGGCCAAATATCTATCTCTTCAAGACCCTCTATGGAGCATACGGTGGAAATAAACTCTATGCTGTTTATCATACTGAGTTACAGGCTCTGATTGATTGCTGGGGACGATATGGTGGGTGTAGATTTATTACAAACAAACTGTTTAGGTGGAGCTGGGCAGAAAGTTCTCGGGGCAATAAAAATGTCGTGGGGGCACATGAGTCCTACGTATTACTAAGCTGGGTTTTCTTTTGTTTTGAATAGGTCGAATATATTCTACCGAGCCTGTATAGATATCCCTAGGGGCACCGAGCTTCTGGTGTGGTACAATGACAGCTATACGTCTTTCTTTGGGATCCCCTTACAATGCATTGCCCAGGATGAAAACTGTAAGAATTTATTTTAGCTCTGAATTCACGTCTTAAAAATACCTAGTTCAAAGCTAACTTTTTAATAGTGTTTTTTTTTTTAAAAAAAAAAAAACTTCTGAAATATGGTTCACTGTGATACCTAATGCAAACCTGCAAAACTTGTGTTCATTCTATGGTTTTCTTTATCCTGTATGATGTTTGTTTTTTGGTAGGGCATCTTAACCCATGCCAGCCAGTTTTTCTTTGCCTGTGCACAATTTCAAAGCCTTTGCCAGAGTTTTAAATAATTGCTGACAGCAAAGTGAAGCCAGCTGGTATTCACTAAGTACCTACTATTATGTGTCTGGTTCTGTGCTTGCCACCTGGGGTTATAAGAGCAGTGTAAGATACAGCTTCTGCTCTGAAAGGATGCAAAGTCTTGTTGGACCCATGCTCTCTGCACAAATGAAATAATGAGAAAACAATGCTGTTTAATGAGGAGTAGTACCCCTGAAGTCATTGGCTGGGTGTGCTTCCTTCTAAGTAGTCATTCGAATGATAGTAAAATCATAGATAGGTGATGGTGGAATTTGTGTCTTTTTAAATTCTTTGTCCAAAACCATGTTAAGAATATAATTTTCTTTTATCTTTGTTAACATGCCAACCATTATCTGTAAGGGAATAATCTAACATTTAGACATACGTGAACTTGAAGCAACTTTCACTAAGACTTTGTATTTTTGTTTTACAAGTCCATGGAAAACATTCTAATACTGATGTGATTCAGTGAGAAACACTGGTTTCAGTGATGTTGTGTTTTCTTGTCACTAAATTGACTGATCTTTGAACTGATAATTTGAGATTATGCTTCAAAAAAGAACAGAGACAACAGATCTGTTAATGAATAGGAAACTTCATTCTGGAAAAAAAATGTTATTCTCCTTTTTCCTTCTCCCTGACTCTCTCAGTCACACATGCACACACACTAACTCTAATAAAACATACTCATATTACTACTGGTCAAAATGCTGATGATCAGATATTTCTTTCTCATGTTGTCTTTAATTTCTTTGTAAAAAAAAAAAAGTAAAGTCCTCAAAAAGCCTATTACTATCAACTTTCTTTTTCTATTTTACCCTAACCCCAAACCAATCCCAAATCAAAAAAATAAATCTTTGGACATATAGCACATTCCTCTCACCAAATTTCCATTGGAAAGTTTCTTTTCTGCAGTGATACTCCTATTTGAGGGAGTGCCTGTTTTCATAGGAGAAAATCTCGGTATTGGACACGAGTGTGCGGTTGGTGCTAGAGGCAGATATGGATGTGGAGGCCACTGTGCTCTGCTCTCTTTCCCAGAACAGCTCCATGCCTGTCTCCCCTGAAACTAGATCCAGGGCCATGCATGTAACAGCTTCAGTATCAGCCCCTGATCGGCTGACAGGGACTTGTCTGTATGTGGAAGCTTAACATAATCTCACCTCTTAAAGTGTGGAGTTTAATCCAAAAGGTTTCTAGAAATCCTGTGAGGCCCCTTATTCCCCCTTTAACACACCTGCTATAGACTCTGAAGACATTGGGCTGTATGTGTATTGCAGAATATTTGGGAGTAACCACATCAAAGCCTCGAGTCCTAAAGTGTATAATTCAGTCTTAACATTCTTTCATCCATTCTTTATTCAGGTATTTATTGAACACTTACCATGAGCCAGTGTTTTATATCTATTATAAATGAAGGAGGGGACAAACAGACAAGAAGTCCTGCCTTAATGGAACTCATATTCTAGCAGAGGGAGGGAATCCAAAAATATGTAAATAAATAGTTGGTCATATGGTGATGTGTAGTAGAGCTGATACAACAGAAAAGGATAAGTGGAGCCAGGAGTTGGGGGTTGCAGGTACTGGGAATGACTGGGGAAGGCCCCAAAGGGAGGTTGCCTTTGGGCAAAGACTTAAGACTTAAAGGCTGCAAGATGAGAGGCGCATCACAGATGTTGGTGTGGGTATGGCAGAGTGAGCGAGCAGGAGTAGATAACTCAGATACAGGGGCATAGGTCTGGTCAGGCCCTGGGGGCCACTGTCAGTACCCTGGCTTTCACTCTGTGTGAGCCAGCCTGGAGCTGGTGTGGAGTTTCCAGCAGGAAAGTGAGATGATCTGACTGAAGTTTTAACAGGATTATTCTGTCTCCTGAGTGGGAGTAGACAGGAGCGGTGAGAGAGAGAGCAAGGAATCCAGTTAGAGTCTCTTGCAGGAACCCAGGGGAGAGATGACGGTGGTTTGGACCAGCATGGAAGTGGTGGAGGTGGTGAGAAGAAGCTGGATTCTGAACATATTTTGAAAGTAAAGCCAATAGCCCTTTCTGACATGTTAGATGCTGTGAAAAAGAGGAGATGAGATGATCCTGAGGTTTTGGTCTGAGGAACTGGAAAGGCAGCATGACCGTTTACTGAATTCTGAGACAGAAAGGGAAACCGTGGAATGGCTGCTTAGGGATTGCCTTTCTCGTCTTTGACGTGCATCTCTGGAGCAGGAGCCCCACATCCACTTTACCAGGCTGTTACAGGGTGGGGGAGATGGAGGGGTCAGTTGGAGAATTTGGGGGGTTTGTCTGAAGTTCACTGCCACCCGACAACAGGTGTGGCCGAGAGTCTGTGGTCTCCAATTTGGGGCTGTTGAAAATGTGCCATTGAAATGCAGTATGATGTTTCTGGAAACATCATATTGTTTGTTCTTCAGTTTGTCTGTCTCCTGTGGTCCCATCGTGTGAAGCATTCTTGGGGTTGATGATTAGAATATTGAATAAAGTCTACCAGCGTCTATGTTGTATCATTGAGCCCTTGAAATCCTTGAAGGAAAATTCACAAAGCCATAGCAGTTTGAAGTACTGAGGATTCAGTAGGAAAACTGAGCAGCTCTCCTAGGTTCAGTTCAGAGCCCTAAGTAAGGGTTAAGGGAAGTTTAAAGGGGATTAAGTCATGGATAAAAGGCTCAACAGTGACAATGCCTCTTTCCCCTGAGGGTATTATAGGAATTTTATTTCAGTTCCTGTCTCAAAGTCATATATCTGTCATGTGATTGACCACCCAAGAAACCTGCAGAAGGCTTCATCAGATAGTGTGGGAGAGATATATGGCTTTAACTCTAAGATGGATTCCCATTCCATATGATTCACTGAGAGACCTGGGAATGCTTCGTTATAATCAGGGTTCCTTTTTCTGTGCCGAGAAAAATACTCTGTATGATTTAAAAGCACAAATGTGCGAAAGGGCATGGACAGAGAATTTAACAGATAGCCTTCCATAGCCTTGAATAGTTTAAATCCTCTCAACTGGATTAGCAATTCTAGGACCATTTTTATCCCACAAGCTAGCCACCAAATAAATTAGTTACCTTAAAAGAAGTTTCTTGAGATCAAAGACCGATTGGTTAAAATGCCCCCAGAGAGCCTCCTTATGTTGCCACGCATACAATAAACAGTTAAGACATGCTCACTGGATAAATATGAAGAATTTCTATTGCCATTATTGGAAGAGATTAAAGCTTCAGCCATATTTTTCCTTGTTCATGAAATTGACATCTCAACTAAGACATTCAAGGACTACATGATTTTACTTAGCAAATAATACTTATTAAGCACTTTCATCTATAAAAATATCATTTTCTTCCCATGGTTCTTTCAACATTGAAAGCACACATTTCCCGTTGAGCGTGTGCAGGGGGCTCAGGCTGGGGTAAGTGCCCCCCCTTGGTCAGCGGCCTGCAGCAGTGGGGCGCGCTGGGCATACTTGCTGTCCGAGAAGCCAGTGAAAGCCGCCTGCACTCGGAGAGAAGTCAGGGTTTCACACAGGCATTTGGAAGCAATTCCTATGTTATTTTCTTTTTCAAGAATCACAGTTATACATGTAATAGAGCTCCAAAGAGAGAGCCCCTCCATCCACTGTGGGCCTTTCAAAAGAGCCTGAAGGAACGCGGGTGCCGACAGATCGCATCCGCAAGAAGGAATGAAGTTCCCCCAAAGCTTCCAGTGAGGGATTAGCTCCTGCAGAGTGTAAAGACCATGGTGCATTCATATTCATTTCAGAGGAAATTAAAAAAAAATCCTGGGAATAAATGTTAAACAAGTCTTCCTGCTGCTTTTTCTGTCTCGGCATATGAAGCTGAGGTTGCAGAATGTGAAACTCAATGGCAACGGGGGAGTTGCGCTGGGTTAGACCCTGCCTCAGGGAGGCCTGCCTGTTTCTTTTGATTTGAAAGAAGAGAAAATAAAAAGGGGCACCTCTGCACAGTGCCTCTCAACCCCACCATCCCACCAACAACGGGAAACCAGGCCCAGAGTAAAGAAGGCCCCGCTCAAGCATTACCCGTCCTGACCTTTAGTTCAATCCAACAGGACTGTCCAATAGGAATGTTCCTAGGCAAGGTCCCAAGGGAAGCATCGTGATGGTGTGCAAAAACTAAGGCCTGTCCTGAGTTGAGAAGGACAGAAAGTGCATTAAGTACACAACTTTAACACCATACAGTTTCTAGGTTAGGTGGCCACAGCACTGAGCCTTAGCTGCGGGGGGGTTAGGCTGAGTATGAATGGGAAGAGCCAGAGTTCAAGCCCATGTACGGAGGGAGGCTGGGTTGGGTTCCTTATATAAGTCCAGGAATGGAAAGGTTCTTCTTCTGTCCTTCAATAGGGCCTAGAAAAATGCTGCCCTTAAACCTAAGGGTCAAGCAACTGTCATCCACCGGTGAAAACAAACTCTGAAAACTAGCTGTAGTTAGCTGTAGACTGGCACGGGGCTTGACTTTACACTATCTGCCAGATATGCAACCCCTGGACCAAGAAACTAATATAAAAGTTGGTCTAGAGCTAGAGAAACCTTGAAGTTTCTAGAAAAAACAATGGAGAAATGGAATGCCTCTGTATCTGCGTGGGACTCAAGCCACTGTCATGAGAGATCTGACTGTGGGGTGCTTTAGGATGCAATGGTACTGCTTCTCTCCCAGCCTCATTGCAGGAGTGAGGTACACTCACTCCCCCAGTGGTGTGTAGGAAGGTGACCTTTCTCATATGTACTTGTCTTCAGGAATTAACGTCAGCATAAGAAAACCACCATCTTCGTACACCCTGGCCAAGCCATTCAACATTGGTCAGTGTGAGATATAAAAGACTGGTTCTGTTTCCTCAAAGCAGGACAGCTTTGAAGGACTGTTCCAGCTCCAGAGTTGTTAAAATCCTCCCTTGGCCCAATCCCACTCACCTCACTCCCCAGCAGGTGTTGATGCTGAGAGCACTCTCCCCAGGAAATCTCCTGCACTCAGCTCCAGATTTCCATTCCAAAGTCTATTTTGCAGGGAAGCCGACTTAACACAGGTACCCCCAGATTTGCATTTTCAATCCAGACCTCTATACTGAGCCCCAGCGTCCTATCCAGCCATCTCCTTAACATCTCCACTTCCATGTTTCACGTCTCAAACTAAACATAGTACAACAGAAACCATGGTATTCACTTCTACTGACTGCCTCTCCCCCAGTTCAGCTGTCCCATTCATCCAGTTGCTTTTTCTAGAAATCTGGACACCTCACTATTGCTTGGTCTTCTATCACCAAATCACATTGATTGTGTATTCTTCATGCTTTTCTTCTCTTTATCTCTACTGCCGCCACCCTGATCTGCATCACTGTCTGCTCTGGCCTGGACCACTGCAGCAGCCTCCCTTGTCCCCGCACTTTCCCTCTTTAGTATCACAGCAGCCAGAGTGAAGTTTCATTGATTAGCTTATTTTGTTTCAGTTTATCCATTTGTTTTTCTAACAGGGTTGTTCAGTCCCGTAGATCAAAGTCCAGAATGTACCATGGATATGCAAGTCTCCTTGCAAGAGACAATCGGTGGCCTTGACAGGTTTTTAGCTATTTTTTTTTTCAGAGATAATTTTTGTCCATTCAGACATCTAAGCATATTCTCCCTTTCTTTTCTCTGGTTCTCACCCCCTCACACACACACTTTTATATACAAACAGTAACATGCTATATACATTGTTCTGAAGCTTACTTTTTCATTTATCAGCATAGAAAGCATAAATCTGATGTGTTCACATCCTTAGCTCAAAACTAGTTTTCAGCTTGCTATGACTCTTATGCTGAATACTCAGTTCTTTAATATGGTATCCTTTGGGCCTCATGGAGTCTCCAGAAAGATTTTGTATGACCCACGTAGTGTTATATAGATTAGAATCCAAAGATCTTTAGCATGCCCGCTGTATTCAGTTGGCTATAGATGTTATTCCTCCTGTTTTGTGAGCTGCCTCCGACCACCCCATGTCTTGTTTCCATTTTCTGTTCAACTTCCACAGACACGGGAGATCAGGCTGGCTTCATCTCCAGCCCCAGCTGCAGCCCCATCTCCTCTTCCCTCTCTGGCCACATTGTTGTTCTTTCAGTTCCTCCAGGGCCCTGGGCTCCCTCCCCCTCAGCATGGCTCTGTGGCAAAGCTGCTAGTGTTCTTTCTCTTGTATTGCTTCCCCTCCTCCCATCTCCCTGACACCTGGGCACCTGTCAGGACTCAGATTCCCTCATACCCTAAGTTTAGCCTTCTCTCATATATGATTTCCTGGCACTCCTTTCTTTCTTAGAGCACTTTTCACACTTGTGGTAACTGTATTTTGTCAACTCTAAAATTCATGTGTTTCATGTTTTCATCTTTCTGAAACTGGCAGGTATCTTGCCAATGAATGGTGACTTATAGTTCTAATGGTGTAATTAATGGAATTTTAGATTTGATGAAATTGAGTTTATCTGTTTAATATCTGTCTCTCCCTGGAGGGCAGGGACTGAGAGACCCCCTGCCCCCATCCTCTGCACCTAGGACCATATGAGGCATGTAATAGATGCTCAATGCTCTCCCAATGTCTTTACTGTCCAGATTTGATGAGTTTATGCTTTTCCTTGACTGTATCCTTCAAGGCTTTGTATTCTCTTTCTTCATCTTTGTCTTTATAGGGTGAAGAGATTTACTAGCTCAGTATCACTTCATGCACGGGCCTCTTCATCTTTTCGTTTGTTACCCCCTCTGGCCTTTGTCCGTATCGTCTTTCTTGAGTTTGGGAGTTTTCTGGCTCATTCCTGTTCCCTTTCTGATAATTTCCAGAATCTGGTTAATACTTTGGATTTGTCACAGCAAGAGAGGTGATATTTAGGAAGAATGATCTGTATCTTCTGAAAGTTTTGCTTTCCTTCTTTCTTTTTCTTTTTTTTTTTTAAGCAAAACAAAAATCTTTTTAGGCTTACAGTATCTTGTGGAAGTGTGCAGAAACTCTATAGGACAGTTTAGGGATCAAATATGGCTGCTTTTCTAAAAATCATTCATTCTTATCATTACTTCTAAAAAATTATATATTTGGTAGAACTGCATTTATTCATAAGTAAAGTGCCATGTCAAAGAGGAACACAGGGTGCAACTATTGCTACCTGTTGCTGGAAAGCATTTTATACTTGTTATGGAGTGTTCTGGAAAAGAAAATGATAAAATGGAGAATAATTTTACTCCAACCATCCGCATTTCTTATTGTCTAAATGCTATTTACTGTATATCATTAACTCAGATCCCATAAACCCCAAATATTACACAAACTTTTAAATACATAAATCTTTCTTTATTACCTTTTGACACTGTTCATTACATTTATAAAAATCATTGGTCCACAACTTCTTTTGTTTCTGTATAAATATTATGTGATCTTAGCAATTTGAAAAAATTAACAGATTAGGTTACTTTCTAGAAGCATAAGTGGGTAGCCAGAATCTATCATCTATACTTTTTACTCTTTGAATTACTTTCCCCAAAGGCATTATATTCCTCTTTCCAACAGTGAAGCTTCTAGCCAGTTTTGCCTGCTCTCTGGCATGTTGATGACATCTTTATTCTGCCGTCTTCCCCTGTGCATTCCTTCTTGCTAGTCAGAAATTTCCTGGCCTGCAAAAACTTAGTGTCGCCTGAAGACTTGTGGGTTTCCCTGTGCTTTGCCCCTTCCAGATCACTTATGAAAGGGCTAAACAATATGGGTTCCACCCTGATCTCTGACAATGCTGCTGTTTTTATTTATTTTTTATTAAAAACAGGCCCAAACATGGCAAAACATTCCTCCTTATCTTTCAGCGCCTATTTTAAAAGTAACAATCTGTGTGCAATAAAAGATTCTTAAAAGTCCAAGAAATGTCCACAGATTCCATATTGATAATAAATTTTTGCCTCAGAGGGTCAAATGATGAATATTTATATTTAAAATATAGGCATATACTCAAAAATACATATATAGGAATGTTTAGCTGTACTTATAACTTTTATGTTCATATTACATATGACTTGATGTATTTGATACACACATACACACACACACACACACACACACACACACAACACTTTACTACCTGTAAAACATTTTTGTATTTTTGAACACAGCTAATAAACAGATGATACAGATGTGTTGTCAGAAACAAAATTCCCTGGAAGTCAGGAAGCTAAAAACTTCCAGCCTTCATGTATCCCCGAGTGTGTGATTCTGAGCAAATTAACAGACATTCTTGAGATTCAGTTTTTGTCATTTGTAATGAGAAAGGACAGGATTAGGGCTGGGGATGTGGCTCAAGTGGTAGCGTGCTCGCCTGGCGTGCGTGCGGCCCGGGTTCGATTCTCAGCACCACGTACAAACGGGGATGTTGTGTCCGCCGATAACTAAAAAATAAATATTAAAAAAAAAGATTCTCTCTCTCACTCTCTCTAAAAAAAAAAAAAAAAAAAAAAAAAAAAAAAAAAAAAAGGGCAGGATTAGTGATTCTCTGATTTCATTTGAGAATCACCTGGGGAACTTTTAAAAATGTAGATGCTTAGGCCCTATTGAGAGACTGATTTAAGTTTTTAAAATACTCCTGTGTGAGTCTAATGAGCAGTATCCAGGGTCAAGAACTGCAGGTTCTAACTACTCCAGATTTTTCCAAGTGTGCAAGTCTCTTCTTTATTTTCCTTCCTAAGACAAGGTGGGCTGAGCTGAGAACCCTGTAGACAAGGGCTGTTCCTTCTGTTGGTTTCATTGAGCACACTTGATTCTGCAGAATGCTCTGAGATAAAGAATCCTGAGGCAGCACACCCATCCCTCTCTGTCCCCACATTCTGCATCTGCCTGCCCCATCAAGCACAGAGCCTCCCAGTGGTCACAGTCCTCCACTGTTCTCTTTTTATGGTTGAAGATGTTGAGTCTTCATGATTTAGGAAGCTCAGCCATTGTCTGGGTTGGGCAGGATGAGAACTCCCTGTTGGTGTTTTCTTCCATGAGAACCTGAGCCAGTGGACGAAGTTTTACATGGTTTTATGACTTGACATCGCCAACCATTTAAAAATTTTTGGTCTCTAATTCTATTCTTTTGACCACCCTATAACCTTTAATCTCTTATCCCGGAAGTGACAAAAAGTACATTATTTGACATGGTAGTTATTTTTAAAAAATAAAAATCTATTGTGTAGGTTCTAATCACCTTGGGACCTATGGATTAATCAGTGAATACTTGATAAATATTACAACTTTTAGGAAAGAACAATACATTTAAAATATATTAGATTCCTTCATCAAAAATATTTCTTATTTCTAGTTCTTCTTCCACTTCCACTTCCACCACCCTAGTCATTCCCTTCATTCTAGCCTCTTCTTCTATCATAAGGAGAATGGCTACTATAGCTGTCAGGCTCTGTGGTGTGTGCTCTCATTATCACACTTAATCCTCATAAGGAGAGGCTGAAAGATGAGGAACCAGGGCTACTGGAGCTCCATAGCTATTGAGTGTCAACCATAGGTCAAGCTCTTTAAATGCCATTTATGCACTGTCTCATTTGGTCTTTAAAGCGGCCATTTTACATTCTACCAACGACTAAATTGTGGATTTTGATGTTCCATACTTACTCACAGACACAGGCTGGTAAATAGCAGAGTTAAAATGTAGGCCATCTTAACCACTAAGCTATGCTGCTATTATTTTTAGGATTATTACTACCACAGTTCTCATTTTAAAGAAGGGCAAATTGGGGCACAGGGTCCTTGAATAACTTGCCTGAGATCACCAGGCAAATAGAAAGCAGAGTCATCATTTGACCCTAGGTTTTCTGATTCCAAAGCCCAAGCACCTCTGTTGCCTCCCATTCCCTGTATTTGCCTGTCAATCATTGCCTCTCTCAGGCCCTCCTTGAACAGAGTTGGGTTTTTTTTTCCTTGTTATTCATCTGCCCAGAAGCAGTCTATGTCTATTTCTTCTGCCTAAAGTTTATATTTCTTTAATTATTTATTTGGACTTCCAAGGCCCTTTGGTTTCTGTTTACCCCCTCCCTGTTTCTTGCCCCCCCTCCCCCAACACTATTCCCACAGTGTCCAGAAATCTGTGTCTGTTAGGTCAGCCTGTCTCTATCACTAGTCCATCAGCATGCGAGACCTCTCCTGTCTTCAAGTATCTTTCATCTTCTTTCCTTTATCTCTTCAACCAGCTTTTCCTGAATACCTGCTCTGGGCTGACATTCTTCACCTACTCCAGCCAAATCCACTCAGTACAGCTCAAGGCACCCTCCCCAGGCAGCCCCCTGCTCACTTCCTCTTCTTTGCTGTGCCTCCCAGTTAACTGCCAGGAAACAGGGTGCAGGTGGAGCCTCCTAATGGAGTCTTAGATGTCTCAAGTCATAAGTGAACTTTGAAAGCAAAGACCGTGTTAAGAACTATTCTGAACATATGGTAGTTGCTCAACAAGCATGCGATAGATGAGCTATTAATTTGTGATTATAATGTTTCCCCCCTCAATTGTCTGTTACTATGTTGATTTTTTTTGGGGGGGGACTCACAAAATTCTAAATTAAATTTTAAAATGCCAATTTTAACATTTAAATTCTAAAATGTCCATTTATACAACTTTTTCAAGTATGTGTTATTGTGTTTATTTTAAGGGCTAGTAAAACTGATCTTCTAAAACTATTGCTGTTCTCCCAGTAAACGTCCCTTCAACTGTAATGGAAGCCATGTGCCGACAAGACACCCTGCAGCCCTTCAACAAGAGCAGCAAACTCTCCCCCACCACCCAGCAGCGCTCCGTGGTATTCCCACAGACTCCGTGCAGCAGGAACTTCTCCCTCCTGGATAAGTCTGGGCCCATTGAATCAGGATTTAACCAAATCAACGTGAAAAACCAGCGGGTCCTCGCCAGCCCGACTTCCACAAGCCAGCTCCACTCGGAGTTCAGTGACTGGCATCTCTGGAAATGCGGGCAGTGCTTTAAGACTTTCACGCAGCGGATTCTCCTCCAGATGCACGTGTGCACGCAGAACCCGGACAGGTAACCCTGACTCCCGCTGCTCATGCTGTGTTTGCTTAGTGAGACCCGCTGCTTGCCTTGCTGCCCGCTACCAGTCACCGCCTCCCGCCACACCTTGGGGGGAAACCTGTGCTAAGAGGTGCCTGCATTCAGGAAGGTTGGAGAGTAATGTTAGGCCACTGCTCGCTTCTCTGGTTTATATGGGCTGAACAGACAGGTTGGTGGCTGCAGAGAGAAATCTGCACTTGCTATCCAAACAGTTCTGTCCAAGTTTAAAAGGGAGCAAAATACAAGGAACATTTATGAATATCATAGGTGGAAAAATGAGGTCAGGATAATTAGAATCCTCTCTGTCTTCCAAAGATAATATAGCTGGCTGCTCTGCGGCTGTCACAGTCGTTTCAGAGTTCACCTCCAGTGTGCTGTGGGTATGAACTTAATTAAGTACTAAGAGGTAATGAATTGGAATTTTTTGCTTAGTACTATTTTTCTTCGGAGCATGCAAACCCATAAATCCTGCAAAGCTGTCAAAAGGAAATACCTGCTCTGCTAGTGATGTGGAGGAAAACAGATGCCACTTATTCAATAAACTAATATCCACACAGAAGAAAAATGTTGACTAGATACCTCAGAGTCAAAGTTGGTTTGAAAGTTTGTCAATAAAGAATTTTATGGCCATGAACTGAGGATGAAATTTAGCTGAACAAGTGAATTAAAATTTCAGGTACTCTGACGAGTGGCACAGTAGATATAATGGAACTATTATTTATGAATCAAAACTGGTTTATTCGACAGTCTTGATAGCTGGGAGTGCAAAAGACAAAAATCAAATTAATTCAATAAGAAAGGATTGCTGGTGTTTTATCTCTCCTTCACGTCATACGAAAACTTGATTAAAACCAAAATATCTAAGTATGGCTTTGAAAATGCACTTTGAATATAAAAGCAGAAAATAATTTTTGGAACTAGGAGTCTTGGAAGCAGGATTTCTGAATTATTTTCTTAACTTTGACACTGATTAACCTTAATTAAGAAATCCACTTAAATCTCTTTGCCTAATAACATATGCTTAGTTCTTCACTCCCAGCTCTGCAGGATGCAACAGTGTTCCTGGAAAAATCCATGCATGGGCAAAGATGAATGTGTGGTGGAAGAGGATAGATATATTCTAAAATAATAGTTTTAAGATACATATGCACATTTACAGGTGTATACATTTTTTGTGCCATTCTAAAAACCACTTTCTTGGCATCAAGCCTTGCTGTAACTAATTATTGATGAAACATGTAATTAGTGCTACGAAGACAACAGTCAGTAAAAGTTTCAACAGACTTGTACACCTCAGTACTTTTGGCTCTAGAGGTGATACAAAAGTTTGAAAATCTTTTCCTCATTCAGAAAGAATTATTTTTTTTAAGTTTACCTTTCTTGCAAATAGCTTCAAAATACATCTATTCTAAGTTTTGCAAAGCACTTTCATGATTTTAATTAAAATACAAAAGATGCATTAAAATCTTCTCATAAACCAGCTTTTGAAATTGAGTTCAAATGTATGGATCTGTAATTTGCAAAGGTTTGTTGTAGTCTTAGTAACTGAGTATGCTAGGTAAATTGAAACAATCAATAATTGAAAGTTTCTGGACATTGGAATTGGTATGATTTTGTGGCAAATGGCATAAAAGCAATGAAACTGTTTTAAGGTTAACAGAAATATTCTGAAATGGGCTGTTTTGTCTGACACAGTTATATTTAGAAAATCATGCATGTATTATGATTTAAATCTTCGTGAAGCTTGTCAGGTAAAATAATGGGTCATAATTTATAACATATACATAAAAGCTATCAGAAAAATACCTAAAAATTTAGCTTATATGTACAAGATGATACAAGATGTACCTGCATGAGAGATTGTTGGGTAAGTGCTGATTCTTAGCTAATTTAGAGTTATTGGGGAAAACCTAGATGGTGTGAGACTCCCATCCTGTGATAGATTGTAATGGGTTTATTCGACTCAGATACCCAAGTTTGCAGTGACCAGCCTTCCAGATTTGAGGGAGTAATGGGTGTTGTCATTGAGGTTAATGACAAGGCAATGGGTTCCCACTTCTCTCTTCCTTGTATTTTGTTGGTGAAGACTCGAAAGGTGGTTGACATCATTCATGAATAAATTAAAATTAAGAATATAATAACTCTAAACATCAGTACTATGTTTCTTGATAACAATGGGGGAGATAAACGGAATCTGAGTTCATCACATCTGAGTTGATTATAGGAAATAAGAAGAAGTAGAGGGAAATACCCAGACACTTTGATCTACTAATTTCATTTTAGCTACAAATTTGCTTTTTAGACAGTAGGACTAGAATAGCCATTTTCTATTCCAGACCTAGGATGCTGTCTTGGTACCAGAAAATTTGGAAGTAAGAAATACTCCCCATAATTCTTAACCACATCAGTAAATTGCTAAATAGGAGAAATGTACAGAACCACAATGGAACATCAGATTTGTTCATCATAGTTGCTAAATTTGGAAACTTATCTGTTATATGCATGGAAGCTTCCAATTGCTGAATACATATATATTCTTTGTTGGTTGACTCTGAAATTTAACTGAGCTTTAGTCTTTGGAAGTTTGTGCCCATTCATCCATTTGCAGTTGTCCTTCAGGGTCTAGGGGATTGGTTCCAGGAGCCCCTCACCCCATAGCAGACACCCAAACCTGTGCATGCTCAAGTTCTTCATATAAAATGCTATAGAATTTGCATATAACCTATGCACAACCTGATCTACACTTTAAGTAATCTCTAGATTGTTATAACGCTTCATACAATGTAAATGTCATGTAAATAATTGTTATTTTGTATTGTTTAGAAATAATGACAAGAAAAAAGTCTACATGTTTAGTACAGGCACATTTTTTCCCCTAAATGTTTTCGGCCTGCAGTTGGTTGAATCCATGTATGCTGGATCCACATCTATGGATGGAGTGCCAGCTGTCCAGTGAAAAAGTTAAACAATCAGAAATCATTCCCCTTATGTTTGAAAAACTGAATGCTTTTTACTTTGATTGGAAAATCTTGTTAGAACCAGAGGAAAGAAAGGGAGACATAGAAGAAAAATCAGAAGGTAAACAGGTTAGAGTTTCAAAATGATCCAAGTTTGAAACGGGCCCTTGAATCTGAAGTACAAAAGACTTTTTTTTTTTTTTTTCACTCAAGAGATTGAATATTTGGCCACAAAACCTCAGACAGTTGAACCTTTATCAAAGACACTCGGTGTGTCTATATTCATAAGCTTTTTTCATGTCAGGTACCATCTGTACCTTGATTGAAAGGAAAGAGATCTGTGGGGACCCAGCAATGTCAGCATTGCCATTTTCTACCACTGAGATATTCACATTAAATGCAGAAAGAACCTGTGGGCGACCTGGTAACGTAGGAATCACCCTTAAAGATAGAAACATCTGTGGGGGTCTCAGAGCCATGGAATTGCTATTTCTTGATTTTTTTTCCCCGTTGGTAACAACAATAAAAAAGAAAAAACAAAAATATCTCTTCTTTTTCTCAGGCTACTTTTATTTTCCTCTGGACGAATTCAAAGGGTAGAATCTGTTGGAATCTAGATCAACCAAGATTTTATTTAAAGACTTCATAAGCATTTGAGTTTTTGCATAAGTTGATTGTGTAGCCAGGGCAGCTTGATTCACTTTTGCTTGAATCAGGAGTTAGAAATCCCTCTTCTCTTCTGTTTTTCTACTGCAGAAACTCTCAACAGTCCCATTGGGGCGTTGGAGAGTTGGGGGTCTTCAGAAAGGGGTAAGCAAAACTTTCATCCACAGTGGATTATTTTCTGATGAATATGTTCTCTTGTATTTGTCACAGAAAAGTGTCTTTATACTGCTTCTTTATTTTGTATATTTTCTCATTTTCTCTCTCCCTTTTGATTGTTTATGCCACGTGGGGAAAGTCTGCCTTCAGCCCCCTGGGTACTCCATCAGCTACTCACATTTGTGTTTAAATATCACTGTTTGTAATTGGATGTGATGGTGCCAGAGGGGACAAGGTTTTAAAAGGTGCTGTTTGGTGGGAGGAGCCTGGAGACAATCTATCACCATAATCGTTTCTTGGAATGTATTAATGCTCTTGTCTTCCTCTATTTCTTTCTGCCCCTCCCCGACCAAAGTGTGAAGGTTATCTTTTTCCTGGTTCTTAGTGTTCAGCAAACCCTTTGGTTCTGCACTCTGTCACTTTTCTGAATCTTCTCCTTATAGAGAGCTAAGTTCTCTTCCTACTTCCCCCAGTCAGCAGTGACTTAAGCAAGGTCCCTTTGAAGTCTTGGGAGAATTTGCACTTCAGCTGGCTGACTTGGAGCAAGGAGAGAATGTAGCTCCAACTGAATAACTTTTGTCCTGGAGGCTTTCATTCCATAAAAGAAAAATCAAAGAAGGATTAATAATTTTAAACCAAACCACACTTAATTTTGTTAAATGTTTCATCCTTTTCCTATGTGTACACTAAACCAATTACAGACTCAAAGCAAATGAATTGCACATTTTACTGGCGTAATCTTTGGCAGAGAAGCTGCCAGTGACAGAGAATGCCAGGGGATGTGCGAAATCATCTCGCTGCTTTCTTTCTGCTTAAAAATTTACTAGCATTGATATATGCTAACTAAATCCAACTACACTTTGCTATTCAGTCTTCTTCTTTCTTTCTTTTTTTTTTTTCATTGAGTATGGAACATTTTCTAGTTTTTTTCTTGAAGCTTAATATTTATGTATCAGAACCAGCCACAAGGGGCTATTTAATAAAAAATAAATAAAATAATTCTTCAGTTATTCAGGTGTACTTGCCACATTTCAAGTGCTTGAGTACTTCATGTGGCTAATGGCTCCTGTTCTGGAATAACTTAGACCTAGAACTCTTCATCATTGGACAATATAGATAGAGGTCTCAAGTTGCAACAAAGCCACAGACACTTGTGGTTGTAAAATGTTATCCCTTTGTGTTTGCTTTGAGAACAGTGCAATGGTGTATATGCATGATGAATTGGCAGAATGAGGTGCTTTAGAAAGAAGGTTCCTAAATAAAATGATGTGAGATGCTGAAAAGAGTAAAGCTAGGGTTGGGGCTGTAGCTCAGTGGCAGAGCTCTTGCTTAGCATGTGTGAGGCACTGGGTTCAATCCTTAGCACCACATAAAAATGAAACAAAATAAACCCATCCTATCCATCTACAACTGCAATTTCTTTTTTTAAAAAAAGGAGTAAAGCTAAACATAGCATCCATGGATGTCAGTCCTGTGTGCATCTTCTGGGAGGATACATCAAAGGGAGACAGAACTTTGGAGTTAAGATTGATTATATCCAAATCAGCCTTATCTTTTTACCAGCCTTCAAAAATCATTGGAAATGATGGTCACCAGAATAAAAAGCTAAGTAATAGCAACTAATTCTGTGTCAAAGACCCTCCTTTTTTAAGTTGGGAAGTGTGAAAATGGGGCGTGCTAACTTAAATATGTACATTAGTCTTAATTCCTGTGGCCAGTGTCCCAAAAAATCTGAGATTCCCATGTGGTGATGTTTTCTAAGCTTTTAAAAGCTTAGTTCTGTCTTGAATGTATTCCTATGCCCTTAGATTAAACCCTAGACACATAATAAATTTAAAATCACTTTTTGATCATTTTATTTTTCATTAGAGCATTATAGTTATGCATAATAGTTGGGTTCATTTTGAGTAAATCATACATGTATGGAATATGATTTCAATCCTGGATCCCCTCAGCCCCTCCTCTCTCCTCCTCTTCTCCTTCCTCTAATCTATTGATCTTCCTTTCACTCATTCATCTTCGGTTGAAATTTTCAACATACACATAAAGGTGAAATTTCCTGTGTTGTATTTATATATGCATATAACATGAGTTCATTAACTTTATTCCATTTTTCTTTCCCTTCCTTCCTCCCTCCTTCCCTCCCTCTTGCTCTCCTTCTTCTACTCTATTTATGTTCCCTGTATATTTATGATATCCCCTCCCACTGCCTTCTTTTCCTTATTTTGCTCTAGTTTCCAAATATGAGAGAAAACATTCAACTCTTGAATTTCTGAGTCTGGCTTATTTCACTTAGCATGATGTTCTCTGTTTCCATCCATTTACCAGCAAATACCAAAATTTCATTCTTCTTTATGGCTGAGTAAGACTCCATTGTGAATATATTCCACATTTTCTTGTAGATCATTTTATTTTATTCATTTAAAAAGAAATGCTGGAAATACAGGAAAAGAAAGTTGAAGAGAATATTGTCTACCAAATGTGCAACTTTTGTATTTTCTGAAGGCTAACTTTCTATAAATTTCTAGACTGAAAGAGAAGTTCTGTTATAGTAGCAAGGGAGATACTTGAGTTCTAAATTCTACATGAAATCAGGCTCTGCAAAGTTGAATGTGACCAGATGATCTAAAGTCTTATTCAAGGTTCCTAAAAATGAAGGATTATAGCTTTGCTTGTTGAAATTAATTACAATAAGTTTTGGTACTACATGTTGATACCAGGCTTTCTTGTTGCTTGAAATTCTCAACTTTTTGCCAGTACATTAAACTTTTCCATATTCTAGTGAGCATGTGCGCTCGCGCGCGCGCGCGCGCGCGCGCACACACACACACACACACACACACACACACAGACATGGAAAGCTCCACATCCATCCAGCGAGCTGACTGGTACCTGCAATGCAAGATGGAGATTGTGTTGGTGAAGTTGTGTCTGATGATGCCTGTGTAAGGCAATGTTGGACCAATGCACAGGCCAGGCTTGTTGGTCAGTTACCCAGAAGCAAGAACAAAGCATGATGGGATGTGAGAGCATCCAGCTCAGTCCACTCCCCTTTCCAGATGGATGAAAAAACAGATCAGAGAAGCTGAGTGACTTGTCCAAGTCCCACATTGGTTGGGGTTAGAGATTGAAATAGACTCACCTCTGCTATCTCTCTTTTTTTAGGCTCTTCTTTTCAGTCAAGCTACATTTCTTTAAGGTTTTTAAAAAATGGTGCTATAAAGGCCACTGGTTCTCTAGCAAATGCCTCTCAGGCTGGTGCTGGGTAAAGGTGATGTTTTAGAACCCTTTCCCTTTTCATTGGTATTACTTGATATAAGAATTCAACTAGGCCTCTCTGTGGTCATTTCTGCTCTTCTGTGTGTAAATCTTTGCCACTGTGACTATTAACATAAAAAGGATGGATTGACTTCTGACTGTGGGAAATAAATCACCCCAACTTTTGACAGCAGAGTTAGAAAAAAAAAAGGAAAAGATTAATTGGTTTTATTTAGTGGCTTATTGTTTATAGTGATAGCTATTAAAAATAGATAACCAGAGGCTAATAAATGTTAATGGTTCCTTCACTATTAGAAAAAATCAATTGTCAGTAGACATAGCATATATTAATATATTATTTTCTTTATAATCTTCAGTAGCATTTAAAAGAATTTATCCCTGAGAGAATTATTTTTTGAGGAATTCTTTTAAGGTTAGCATCTACTACCAAGAGCAGATTTGACAGGACATTTTTATCTGCATATAATTTTAATGGCTTTCAAAGCATCATTTTATAATTGTAATAAAATGCATGTGTAATTTGTCAAGATTGATAAACTCCTTACCAAGGACTCTTATATATTTCTTTGAAACTTGTTTGAGAGCAGTTAGATAGATTTCTAAATGTAAGTAATTAAAATTGTATAGTATTGAGTTATTGACCAATCCTGGACTATTAATCAAGCTAAAAAATTCTACAATCAGTGTTCAGTGTGCTGAAGCCGGGTAAAATAATAGTATTTGTGTTCAGTGAGGCAAGTAGCCACAATTAAGCACTTCACTTGACAAATGAGAGGGTACACTTTATTTTGTACTTAATTGAACTGTTGTACATGCTCGGTCACCATTGTCTCCTAGTCCTTCGTTTTGGTTTCTGATCATTGGGGTTTACGCATTTGCTAAAGGTAGAGCAATTAAGTCTGCTTTTGCTATTGGCTTTCTAAATGTAGCCAGAAATGTCTGCGCCACAAACCAGGGCTTAGTGAGCTGTTACTATCCCTCATGACAAATTAATTTTCTGAACAAAAATTTTGATAAACAAATTAGAGACCTGTCAAGGAATGATATGAAATAGCTTCGAACAGGGAAAACTCCTCAGGTTTTATATCACTCACCAGATTCTGCTTAAGTAAGCAGAAGAACTTCTGTGGAGAAGACAGAATTTTAATCTATTTTATGAAAACCAAAAATTGATTTACTTCTCATGAGCTGGAAAGAACGTGCTCTGATAATCTTGCTAATTATCAGGTATTTGTCACAACTTCCTTCCATTTGCTTTTGCATCACAGTCATCTTTCTGCAAGCATAGTGACATCCTGTCATTTCTCTGCTGCTATAAATCATTCCTTGTGACCAGATTAAACTGGGGAGCCGAGGTTCAAGAAAAAGACTCAATGGATAAATATTTGGGAGGGGGCTAGGAGGTCGAAGTCAGGATTTCTTTTACAAAGAGATGCATCTGGATGCTGCACATCTGTGTTCACCTGTGCGATACCAGCACTTGTACTCTACCTAGATTCCAAGATAGGTTAGTATTTATTAAAATGCGTGTGCAACTTGCCCACTTGCCCACATGTTTACTTGGCACTTAGAATAAGATCCAAACCCCAGAATGATCTTGGCATCAACTGCTTATGTCCTGTGAGGACAGTTTATTTTCAGTTTTCTGAATTGATGGAGATAATAACAGCCACTTTCCCTATCCTAGAGGGTTACTGTAAAGATGAAACTAGATAATTGATTTGATTTAAAAGCACTTGGAAAAGTTAAGAATGCCAGGGAAGCATGAGAGACATTACAGATTTTTCTCTTGTAATGTCTGGCTTAATGAAGCCTCTGTTTTTAAGGCTTACAAAGATACACTAATATTTGCCTGCAGGGAGATAAAGACAAGAAAGTAGAGGATTTTGAAATGGTATGATTAATACTGGAAGGAAATATTCATTTGGGAATTCATGTGTCTCAACAGCTCTGTGAATTTTGTTCCTGTGGCAACAAGTGAAGTAGTGAGGACCCAGAGGCCAAAACTCTGTGTTCTGTCTTTAAAAAGTGTGAAATACCACCAAAAAGCTTTGGGTCCTTGTTTCATAATGCTGATTCCTGCTGACCAACATGGAAAATAATGACCAGGCAGTGTCTTTATTTCTTTCAGACCCTATCAATGTGGCCACTGCTCCCAGTCCTTTTCCCAGCCTTCTGAACTGAGGAACCACGTAGTCACTCACTCCAGTGACCGGCCTTTCAAGTGCGGCTACTGTGGCCGTGCCTTTGCTGGAGCCACCACCCTCAACAACCATATCCGAACCCACACTGGAGAAAAACCCTTCAAGTAAGTAATGGCTTGGTCCTCCTCCTCTCAGCCTTTCCTGAGAGCTGGCAGATGCGTTGGCACAGCACTGCCCAGCTCAGCAAGAAGAAGGCTATTTGGAAGGTCAATGTCCAGACTGCATAAAATCTCCTTGGACAGTGGCTGGCCTTTGGAAAACAAAGTCGAGAAGCCTCCATACTGGTTCTGGCTCAATTTTTGTTACTTTATATTTAAGGTGATCTTTCTGTGTATGTCTTCTCATCAGTAAAATAAGGAGGTTTGAATAAGTAATTTGAATATTTCTAGTTTCTGAGGATCTGTGTGTCTAAACTTTATCCAGGAGACACACACATAGCACTCATGGCCATCAGTAAGCCCTATAACCGTAAGGGTGGCCCTATATTTAGGATATCTGAGTAATTCTCTCTTGGAGAACTTGAGCACTTCAGGATTCTGATGAACCATTTCCTCCTCTTTGTCATGTGTTAAGGAGTTTGATTCTATTATAGTAGCCAAAAACTGTGACTTAACGCTCAAAAATATCATGTTGGTGAAAAACTAAACAATAAAAGCAGACCAAGCACAGGGCATGTTGACTCTTTGAAGATTCGAAAAGTTTTTGAGGGAACATCAAAAGAGGTAAAACAAAATTCTAAGGGCTTTGGCAAAGTCAGGGCAATTAAATAAGATGATGTGTTCAAAATATAACCCAGTCATCAAAACAGTGGGCATCTGAATCATGCTATAGGACCTATTCCTTCATTCATCCATTCATTCATTTATTCATTCACTCATTCAATTATGTATATTTATTCATTCAACAAATATTTATTGAGCACTTACTTTTGTCCTGGGTGCCCAGCTAGGGCAAGAGATACAAAGGTAAATGAGTCTCAGCTCCCTCCCACCCTAACTTTGAAGACTTCATGCTCTAAGAGGAAACCCAATTAATCAACAAACACAGAGTGAAATGTGCAGCAATAAAACATGTATGTATAATGTTTGAAAATAGCAAAGAAAGAAATGGAATAGCCAATGCCATAGGGAGACGATGCTTCAGATGTATTTTGAAGGATGAGTAGGAGCTTATCAGATGTGAAGGGGAGAGAGGTATTTCTATTAGCTCAAATAGCATGTAGAAAGGCTTGGGAGAGTGAACCTGCACACATAGCTGGTTGGTGGTCTCAAAGCAATTTTAACTGTCTCTTCAACCCTCTTATATCTCTCTCTACTCATTTGCCATTCTGGCTTCCCCTTTTGAGAAAGAAAATTAAAAGTGCATAGATGTGCAGCCTTATTTGCCTTCTGTAGGACAAGCTCAAATAAGAGTGGAAACAATCCAGTCCATAGGCGACAGCCCCTTTGCACATTCTCAGCCACAACTTCCTTGAGTCCTGTGACCCGTGATTTTCCCTCTGAATCTGCTGTTTGGACATGTTGTTGTGCTCACACTGATAGGTACAGCTTAGAGTAGCAAAGTCCTGCAGGTCTGGGTCCTCCCTGCCTTAGTGGTCTTCCAGTAAAAGAAGGACCTCATAAGAGCCTGTCACCTTTGGTCACCTCCCCAAGAATTAAGTTACCTCAGTTTGTCTTTCTTAACTATTTTTTATTGATTTAATTGATATTAATAATAAAATAATAATAATCTTGATAATTTTTGTCTGTGTCCTTAGCTTGCTCATGGACTAAGGGCAGGATGGGGTCTAGACTTCGGCTTGAAGTATGGCAACCTGCAGCTCAAAGGGGCACCCTTCTCTAATCACCCTGAGGCACCAAAGGCTCACCCCAGGTGCCGGAGTTCCTTCTCGCTGATATTTGTGTCCTGCCTGGTGGACTCTGCCATCACCCTGAGGCCTGATGCCCAGGGGCTTCACAGATTCTGGATTCAGTCCCCTCCTGGAGGTGGAAAGTGACAAGGACACATTTCTTGTGTCTTTGAGCAAGAGAGCTTTTCAAAAACAGAGGTGCAGGAGATCCAAGCATCTTTCTGGTCCCTCATATTAGACAGGCAGTCAGACAGACACAGAGCCAGGAATCAGATTGATTTTTATCTTGTTGCTGTGTAAATAGATTTTAGTAATTAATTGAAGAGGTTCCAGGGTCAAAATGGGAAATAGATTTCTATTAATGTTAAGGTGTTACTTATGTGTAACCTTGTTGACTCCACTCAATTTTTTTCTTTAACATCCTGTTTTTGTCATGTTTCCAATAGAGTTGCCATCTTAACTTAATTTTCATTCATTGAATTAATATTTGAAAGGGTTTAGCAATTACATCTTTTCCTCTTTCCAACAGTATTGTTTGTGCTAATTTCATCTGGGAAAAAGAAAAAAAACAAGGAAACAACCAGGGTTGTTGGATACCATTCGATATACATATTATAGTTCCTTCTGTTCCCACTCTTATCAAGATAGCCACAGGCTATAATTTTTTGGGGGGGGGATTTTACTTTATCAAATATATATTTCCACATAAGAGCTGAGTGTATGCTTATTTGGAAAGTGCAAGGTTTAAACATCATCTAGGAAATGGAAAGCTAAATCCTTTAGTGTATACAACCAGGTCTTTCAGAATTGAACTATCCCAAGAGAGTTTTGGGAATCTTCCAACTACAGCCCATGGATATCCAACCCGTGGACATTTGTAAATATTATGAAGATATCCTTTTACAAGCTTATAAAACAAACATTCAAAAAAAATTTTGTTGCATACTAGTCAATAAAAAGGGTTTCGTCAGGATGGTTAATTTTACTACTTCAGCTAATGGGTATTGGCTTAAACAATGTTGAAGAAAAGAAGAATCTTGTAAAGATACACAACCCTAAATCCGATGCCTGGAGCAGCTTCCAACTAGATGACCCAAATGGCTCAGTCCCCAAATTGTACCACCCACCCTGGACTCAGGGGCCTTTGCCAAGTCTGAGCCTTCCACATCAGAAGAAAGCCCTTTCCAAGTTCTAAAATCTGAGCAATGAGTTTTGGAAGCAGTTCAAGATCACTGGCATCCAAAGAAGGCTGGAGAAGACTTGGCATTAAGAGGTCAGAATTCATTCTAGGCTTCTTACAACCTGTATAGCTGAAATCCCATTGAAAGAATCTATCTCCTGAGTTCGAGGTAGATCACAGGACTACTGACAGCTAACCTAGGCCGTAGACTTAGAATTCTGACATATAAGAGCACATAGGAAAATGAAAAAAAAACCAAAGATCATATTGAAGGTTTTGGCTTTCAGTTTGTTCTGTGAGACTGGAACTTGTGGAGAACGAGGAGCAAAAGAAAGACATCATTTCATTTAACAGCAATAGCCAAGCACTTTATTGCAGAAAAGAAGAAGGGGAGGGAGGTAAGTTGGCAGTCTGAAAATTCTTCTTTATAGTGAGGACCCTTTCTTCCTAAACACAGAGTCTCAAGATTTCAGGTGGGCTGGTCAGATCCACTCTGCTGTGCCTGGGAGGACCCAATTGAGCTGCCTGATGCCTGCCTGGCTTCTGAGCCTGGAAAGCTGCACAAGCAGCCTAGGACTCTTCTCAGAGGGGTTCTTCATCCTTGTTAGAAGCAAGTGGAAATAATCCCCACTATATTTTGCCTCAAATAAAGCAGTTTGGCTGAGTACAAAGAAAAATCAAAGGAAATTCCAAAGGATGCCTAACAGTTAAACAAGATCTAGACGAAATCCAAGCAAATCAGTAAATATGCATTGAGCACACCACACATATGTGCAGTTTGGTCCAATTCAAGAAGTATTTTGTGACATATTGCAGATGCACAGAAATCTTCTTGCATGTTTTCTGTGTAACAGAACTTTATATCATCTGTTAAGCTCCCAGTACATATAATCCAATCAACCAGCCCATTTGAGTGAAGGAGAATCTCAAATTGAAAAGGAAATCAAGTCTAAGACTCCCATGCCAGCAGGAAGTTGGGTACTTTCTTTTTGCTGAAATACTTGGAAGACTTTCCACTTGTGTGTTCCTTCAAGGCTGCAAAATCAGCACCCATGCCAAGTGAAGGCACAATAAGGAAGACCCTGTGTGCAAGAGCATTTCTCTCCTCTGGGCTTATCCTCTGTGTCTGTCTTTCTTCCTTATCCTGCTACATTCCATGAAGTCCAGGTTAACAGATGCCGGAACCCCATCCCTTGCATGAGATTGTAATTCAGGGGTAATAAATGCCAACTCACATATAAGCTGGCTCTGACTTCCCAGAAGCAAGGTATTTTTATATCTAGCTGTCTTTAATTCCTCAAATATACAAATTATATTATAGTTCTCAATCCACATAGGTATTATTTCTAGTAGCCCACTTTCCTTAAGAAGAGGAAACCACTGAGAAAAGGATCTAAATTCAGGTAGCTTCAACACATCTGCATGTGTTTTCTCTCATACTTGGTAGGAAGATGGTACTAGAGATGATCTTTTAGGAATCATCTTTGCAAGCACACTACAGATCAAAAAAGATTTCCTATTCCAACAAATTGCTCCATGCATGTAAGTCTCTGTGAGACATTCAGATAAACATTTGAGAAAAGCATAACTCTGCCCTTAATGTCTCCATTGTTGTAAGCATTTAAATGTCACGTACACTTTTGCCTCATTTGAAGCACTAAGCTTCCCATTTGTGAAGTCTTCATATTTTCATACACAACATTAGGGGGGGCAGAAGCATAGCCAGGTAAAGTGTCATTCCTCACAATTGTTCAAACTCTTTTGCTCTCTTTGAAATTGATCCTAGAGCTTCAAAATAAAAAAAAAAAAAGGAATATAATAATTTGAAAGTTTGTCAGGTAGTTGAAAGGTAGTATATTTTGACACACTAATCTAGTAACTAATCAGTTTTCTAATAAACAATCAGTGGTTGCTAACATGTCATCAGCACTCCAGGAGCTCTGGAGAGGGGATGAGCTGCCCGCGGACGTTAATGAATACACCCAAAATCATTAGGTGATCAATACTTCTGAGTTATTTTCATTGAGCTGATAGGTCTGATACATTAAAGCTGACATTATACATTTGTCAAGATCACAGTGCAGTTTTTAACAGTGGAACAGGCTGCTAAAAATATTCCCTGAAAGACAATCAAAGAAACACAACTTCTTCACCCTGACACACTCAGCTGGCACACGAGTCTGGAAAATCCAAGTAAATGCGGAAGCCCCAGCCTCCCAACATTTACAGACATGCCAGAACCCCACACCGGATGGGCATGGTCTATTTCTATAGGAGATTATTTTTGTGGCAGGACACTTTCTATGATTTACTAGTAAAGAGGAAAGGGGGAATGCAGCCCCCATGATGAGACATGTGGCTTCCTGATCTGTGATAGGGCAGAGGGACTTCCTTGTGGAGGCTTTTGCCACAGCTCCAATAGCATAGAGACCTAAGAACTGGAGATTGTGATATGTAACTATCTGCAGCTCCTCTTGAATATTTTTTCCTTCAGAGCTTTGAGGAGAGGACATTAGTGGGATGACTGAGGTGGCTGCTAGGCCCTGGCAGGGGCTGTGCCAGTGCTCTGGGAAGCCCAGATGTTTAAGGTGGTGATGGGGAAGTTGCTGTGCCCAGCTTGCTGCCACATTTCAGTTGCAAGGGGTGTGTATACACATAGTCACAATCATCCAGGAACAATAGCCATAGAAACTCTGGAGCCTCCATCAGATTGCATGTGTGTGTGTTGTTTTCTATAGATCAAGTTGCCATTGAACTAGTAAGTGAGGCTTGTGTGGGAGATGGAAATGCACCCAGGGTCTCCAAATTACAATCTCTTTTTCTTTCTTTCTTTCTTTCTTTCTTTCTTTCTTTTTTTTTTTTTTTTTTTTATAAGTTAAGGAGAGGAGATATTGTTGAAGTATGAAGCCAGTTTGCTCTTCTTGGACATACGGGCCTCTAATTGTGGCCCACATGTACACTATTTTTACTGTGTTTTCAGTGGGGTTGAATCATTTAAATCACACAAATAACCCTTGATTCCCATTTTTTCTAAGTCTTCCCACCACCACCATAAACCCTCATTTTGTAAAGTGTCCTAATCCTAAATTTGGGTTAGGCTGTAACACTAAAACTAGCTTTTGCAAAAAAAAAAAAAAAAAAAAAGCAGCCTCCTCACCCAGTACCTCTTAGGCAAACTAATGTACTGCTTCCACTAGTTTCCAAATCCTGAGATGATCGTTCTTTGGCTGTTGGGCTGAGGGGAGTAGAATTCTGGGTTTTAAATTAGCAGCAGGTGAAATTCTATTTGTCATCAATTTCTCTTTGGGGTTACGGAGCAGAAAACTGCAGACAAGCTGCTGCTTTGATGGCTCACTCCTAAAAATCTCTTTTTGTTCTTTATCTATTTGAACTGACAGTGATCAGAGCTGCAGCAGGACAGGGCTCTCTGGAGAAATCACCTTCCCCCTGCCTATTGACAGATCCCTCTGTTCTGCATCAGACGGGCTTTGTCCCATCCCAGGCATCCAGGCCTTGGAAGGAGCCACCAATTAAACCTCTTGAGCCGGTAAAATCTGAAGCCACTTTGGAGTGTCTGTTCCGATTAGGCAGGATGAGAGGAAGCCCATCACCCTGCAGGCCCCGCTCCCTGGTCTCAATTTTCTCTCTTGCCTCCACCAGGTGCGAGAGGTGTGAGAGGAGCTTCACGCAGGCCACCCAGCTGAGCCGACACCAGCGGATGCCCAATGAGTGCAAGCCAATAACGGAGAGCCCAGAATCAATCGAAGTGGATTAACTGATTGACTGGTTGGAATTAAACTGCAAGGAAAGTCATGATTAAATGTCACGGATACTTAAGCAAAACCAAAGATTTCCTCTGAGCAACTTTCAATCAGTCCCAGAAAACCAAAAGCAGTAATAAAATAAGTAAGATGTTAAGAGATATTGATCCTGGCGTGGAAGTCAGACCAGGAAAGAGATTATTTATTTATGACTAGGGATGAGACTGATTTCAGTGGACAACTAACCTGGGATGGCTAACATTTCCAGTCCCACCATGTATTTGCTTTGTTTCTAAAAAGCTTTTTTAAATTGTTATTTAATACCAAAGGGAGGAATCGAAGGGGTTCTTCTGCCCACGGTTGTGACTAAGAATGCACAGGGACTTGGTTCTCGTTGCACCTTTATTCCATAGCATGTTCAAGACCCATTGTGCAGCCATTCTTCCTGCTGTTTTGGTTTGGCCTGGCCCGATACTGGCTGCCCCAGCAGGGACCCTGGAAGCAGAAGCGAGACCCTCGCTAAGGCAGCACCATCTGCAGCGCCAGCGCAGCCGTCTCCGTATTCTCATTCTCGTGCACTTTCATGCGGCTCCTTCCATCCAACAGCCTGGTCCTGATGCAGGAAAGCCTGGAACAGGAAGAAAATGGTTTCAGTTTCAAAATTCAGAGGAGAAAGTGGGGGACTGACTTTGTCCTGTCAGGATTTCAAAAAACATTTAAAATGTTTGGAGCTTCATAATACAGTACATTGTTCCGAAGCAGCTAGTTGAGAAAATTTTGTTTTCAATAACATTTTAGCTTAAAAAAGAAAACGGAAATAAATTTCTTCAGTCTGAGGCTAAGTATAAGGTATTAGGCTTCAAGTAATTTTTCTTTGTTCTTTCTTTGCAATGGATGAATATGTGAACAAACATGGTGCTGCGCTCACGGTCAATAGCTTCAGTTTAGGTACCTTCATCTTCCTTTCTTATACAGGTGAAGCCCAAGAGGCCCCCTTTCCACAGTACAGAGTAGGGCAGGAGCATTTCTGCAAAAATGGGTGAAAATAGGTCAGACAAGGAAACATTGAGAGGAGGAGCCACCGAGCGGGTTGTGGTTAGACCAGAAAGCAGCTAATTTTATCAACAGGAATTACCTTTCCTCTCTCCAGATAGATTCATCAAAGGGAAAGGAGTATCACACAATTTCACTGCTCTTTGAGTGCCTGGAAAGTGAGTTGAACTTCCGCTAGCCTTTTGGTGTTTCACCAATGGTGCTCAATAAAATTGGATCGCATTCCATGAAACAGTGCCATGTCAGGAAGAAATGATGTCTCCTGCAGCGCTTGGTCCATTAGCTCCCAGCAGCAACTCAGAGGCTGCATCTACCTCCATGGCCAGTTGAGAGAGAGCTGAACAGTTTATTTAGAGTACATAATAACACCTTCTCTTTGTAAATTTCTTGGTCACCCTTTAGCAAGGCACAGCCTTTTAAGGAACTCCTTGTCTTCGAACTCTCTCGTCTTCCCTCAAAAAAAAAAAAAAAAAGAAACTCATTACTGAATGGCAGGAATACTGTGTGGTTCAGTTTAATCTGTCACTGTGTATTTGGTTCTCTAACAATCTTTTTTTTCTCTTTTAATTTTTCTTCTCTGTCCCATAGAACCCAACAGCCACATTTAAAACGGGATAAAATAGGGCCTCGTTCACCATGTTGGTAGTTAGAATCATCTCTAGGCTTGTGGGCCACGCTAAAAGAAACTTGGCTAATTCTGATCTATCTTGCCTGATCTTGAACCATTCACCTAGAGTTTCCTCCCAGTGCTTGTTGTCTCCCGGTTCTGGAAATAGTAAGCAATCTGTATTACTATGCAACTATTGCTGACTGAAAGACTTCTCTTCAGTAGATGGAGACTTTACATTCCCTGCCTAAAGTCATGATGACATTTGCCTGCAATGTCTGTCACTGGGAAGGGTGAATAAATTGTAGCCACATTTACCTGAAACCTGCAACAACAACAACAAAAAAATGATGGGTCAGCTATGTAGATGAGCTAACTGTTCCATTGTATCAAGGCTGTACCATTTGGCTGAACTTTTTTGAAAATGATAAGAAGGGACTCTGTTTCTAATATTTTTTAGTGAGAAAAATCAGCTCATCCATTGCTCCATTTCTTAATCGAACACAAAGCATTTCACTCAGGTGTCATGGGCTGCACCTGCAGGAATGAGACATCGCCTTCCTTGATATCTGGCATGGGAAGAGTTTCCATAGCTATGAGCTCTGCCACTCTAGTGGCTTTGCTAGCTGGTCTCAAACTCCCACCAAATGTGGCAGTAACCTCTACCAAAAGATTCTTCTAGTGTTCTCCATTCAAGCCTACTTTTTCTCCTCTATTATTAAGAAAAAAATTTATATGTATTCAACCAAATTTGGTCAGAAAACATTCTCATAACAAACAAAATTGGGTACTGTAATTTTCCACACATTTGGGGACGTTCACGGTTTTCACATTTCTGAGCCATTGCCAGCTTCCAGCAGACTGCCCCCCGCTGTCTGTTCATAACACAGACCTGTACCTGCAAAGTGGCTTGGAGCCCTGGAGCAGGTTCTGATGTCATTTGGATCCCAAAAGTTTTAATCAATATGGATACTGGGAAACAGATTTCTCCTTGAAACTTCCCAACAACAGAAAGGCTTCAACTGTTTCTATTTAAAATATACACATAATCCCTTGGGACATAGTAAATGGGTGGTAGAAACTACAGTTGTGAAGATTTGCCCATTTTCCTCATTAGCAACTTCCTACCTTATAATGGCACAAAGAGAGTAAAAGCTCTGCGTCATGGAGTGAACAGGATATCTAAGATGAGGAAGGTGAACTGTCAGAACTGAATCAGGGTTTGGCTTTTTGTTTTTTAAATGGGGATTGAACTCAGGAGCACTTTACCATTGAGCTATATTCCCAGCCCTTTTTGAGACAGAGTCTCACTGAGTCGCTTAGGATCTCATTAAGTCGCTGAGGCTGGCCTTGAAATTGTGATCCTCCTGCCTCAACACCCCTCCAGTCATTTGGATTACGGGTATGTGCTGGGATTATAGGTTGGCTCTTGAAGCAATCTTTTTTTACCTTTTTTGATCAATGGGGCAGATTTTTTTTTCTCCTTTAGAATAAAACTTTCCATTCTAGTATAAACTCATTGGTTCAGCTAAGAGTCTAAGCCTAAGGGTAATGCCAGGTAAAAGACATAGTGTGGGGGAAGGAGAGGTGAAGCTACAGACCATCACATTTCTAGAAAAATCTCAGTAACCTAAAGAATATTTAAATACTTTTCCCAAGAAGTGTTTTTTTTTTTTTTCCAGATGAGCTTTTCCTTTGGATTTTGTTTTTATTTTTAAAATTACTTTTTTCAGGGCAGATATTTTTTATAAAGTTATTGTGTGAGTAATTAAAGCTGCAGGGTTTACTCTTGTGAAATTTATGTAATTTGGTTCAATTAGTAAATTTGTATTGGGAACTCATTCACATGTACCTTGTTGAGAAACTACGTCTAACAGAAAAGATTATGATACACTGTGTCTCACAGGGATTACAATTTCTTGGGTTGCACCTTGGAAAAACTTCATTCTTAACCACATATACAAATAGTTATAGACATTTACCAACTCATTAGTTTTTTCATCAATTGATTGGCTCATTGTTTCATTCATTTATTCCACATATATTTACTGAGCTCTTGATTTGTATCAACACCCCATTGTAGTTGTTCACTGTAAGTAACATTATTTAAGTAATTATTGGTGAGGAAATAATATTCTCCTAAGTGACCAGCTAATAGCCTGAGTAATTCCCTTGGACTATCGTCTCAGTGTAATTACAGAGATTTCTGCAACAGAGAGAATCTGACAGATTAAAAACTCAGCCAGGGACCTGAAAATAGTATGTTTGAAAACCAATTCAGAGGCACAGCTTGGTTGTCTTTGGTTAGCCCACCAGGCTATTGGTTCTTAACAATATCAAGAAATCCCACTAGGGCTGAAGTCATAGGTTTTTACAGTGATTCCAGTGATAAGACCATAAATGGGAACAGGGCTAGAGTTGCTCAGGGAAGAAAATCCACAGATCCTGAATGAGTCTGAGGTATCTCCTTTGTGACAAGCCCAGCCAATGTAGCTCCTGGCCCCAGTGTGTGGCTCTGGTGCTCCTAGAGGTGGGGACTCCCTGGTGTCTGCTTCAGAATGTTCCTCACCTGTACTCAGGTGCTTCTGAGAGCACTATCTTCATCAATGGCTTACAGATAGTGGTTGCTTGTTAAATTTAGTATTTTAAACTCACCATCAAACTCCTTAGACATCTAAATTGGAGCATCTTCCTCTTCAGTAGTCCCATCCTCTGAGGCTCTGGGTCTTTGGGATACACTATTGCCAAACTGATCACTGGTAACTGGTTATTAGAGTTATTGGAGTAAGAAACTAATATTCAATTGGTTTTCAGAGTAGAAGTAACATTATTACTATATTTGTTTTGCACCAATTTAAGAACATAAAATGTAAGTATCAATTGAGTTGTATAAAATGGAAAACATGGTACATCTCACAAAGCAGGGCATGTCCAGAGCAATGTGGAGCCAGTGCTCACTCTGAGCATCCACCCCAGCATTCAAGAGCAAATTCATTGCTCTCCTCTGAAGGCTACACATGCCTGAAGAAACTAGTCCAAAAGAAACAAATGAAGTCCTGCATGTGAATTTAATTTTATTTCCACCGTGCTAATTTCTGACATTAAATCTGGAACAACTCTAAGGGATATGCATCTTTAAGTGATAACAGTAGATTCTAGAAATATCATTCCTTTGTCAGGATCCTTTTGAGGTAGGTAACTTTGGAAACACTTTGTGAAGTGAATAGGTGTTTGGGTACATATCACCCAGTGTTTGAAATTTTCTCATTGCTAGTTTTATCTGAACTGCCAAAAGATAACAACAGAGCCCTGGGAAAAGCACATATTTCAGCCCTCCTCCAAATTAAATCCTACAAACACAAAGTTCAGCTGCCAGGTAGAACTGACAGAGAGAGTCAAATGGAAAAGAGTATTGTTGTATTTCTGGAAGCCTTGCCACAGATGCTTAGCCTATAATCCAGGGTTGGGTAAACATTTAAAAATTCCGTTTCCTCTTTTAAGTAATAATGGCAGATGCTTCAACAAATCAATATGTAAAATGTCAAAAACCAAACATATATCAGAAAACAGGATGAAGGCACAAAACTATGCATTGTCTTCCCTGAATACTGAAGATACTACCTTTGTAGTTAGAAAAGAATCTGTTGAGTGACTTTTAATGGAAAAATAAGGAAACTCTGAGTTTATTCGCTCAGATGTTGATGGAGGTGGTGATAATGATCGTAACTTACCTTATGCAATTACTGTCAGGCACTGTTCTAACTGCTTCACATGGATTATCTAACTTAATCCTCAATTATTCTATAACAAAGGTAACATCATCATCTCATTCTCATACATACTTAACCATATGATCTCAGGCAGCATCTTTTCTCCCCCTCCAAAACCATGTAATTTCTAAAAGGGAAAAATGCTTCCTTTTGCAAACCTGCTTTGTGAGAACAAGAACTTTTTGAAATTAACAAAGTATAATTTACTTACAAAATATGTTTGTGAAAATGCATCATTGTCGTGGCTGATTCTGTAATCTCTGGTTCTATGTTGCTGGGCAGCAGAATTTCAAACATCTCATAGCTGGCAGGCACTTTTTGTTTTTCTAAATACGCAACTAAAATTCCACATTAAAAAAAATAATAGCCCTCTCAAGTGTGTGAAACACATCAGGACAAATGGCAACAGGAGGGAAGGGCAGTTATGTTGGAGAGTGGCCAAAAGAGAAGAAGGCTTGAACACTATCGACAAGTGAAAACACATCCTGAACAGCGCTACGTGAAATCTAGTGTTCTTTCTTTGTTCTGACTGAATGCTAAGTGAGTTACTTTTCAGGCATCAATGGAGTAATTATGCAGTTGTGTCCATTAAGAATATGGGCTTATGTGGTTAGCTTGTTGGTTTAAAGCAGTGAGGGAGAAAGACTCCAGTCATTATAGGTTCTGTTCTTCAAAGGCATAAATATTGTTACATGCATGGAGTACTCAAGGACCTGGTTCAAGTTCCTGGGCATAATCTAGATGTTTGTGAAGTTTGTTCCAAAAGTAAGTTTACAATCTTTCTTCACCAACTGGCTCTGTTACCAGGCAATTCTTACTGTGGTATTGAAACCACAGTGTATGCTTACCTTCCTCCAGATTCTAACAGACACATTTGTTAAAAAACAACAATGAATGTGCTTTCTGAGTCAGTTGAACATGGCAGCCTCCTAAGTTGGTATTTCCTGTTTCCTGTCTTACAAAATATCCCTGCTGCTGCCTTTCTTCCCAAAAGCTTGGCACGTTACTCCTGGCCAAGAGTAATCTTATAAACTTAACAAATTGAAGATACATTTCCACAGCAGAACTCTTTTGTGTTAAAAAAAAAAAAAAAAAATCCTGCCACAGCAGGTGATTCCCACATGTTTGGGAGAGCAGCCATTCTAAACCAAATGTCCACCAATGCTGTCATGTTGATCCACACTGGAGCGCTGTCTGATGCTAACAAAATCAGTCCCATAGTCTCACTTTCTCTGAACAATCAAGCACACATTCTCAGTTTTATCTCAATTCATAGTGAGAGAAATAGCAAAAACAGAAGCAAATTCTTCTTGGAAGTGTCAAGTACTTAATGAAAGTGGCTTCCCCTTGTTCAAAATGCAAAAGCCAATGTGTGGCTAAGGTGTGAAGGAAGACTTTGACTCAAATCAGCAAAATTATTTTAAAAACCTAATGTCCCCTAATTAATTTATTAGATTTTACTAAGGGGAAAGCATCCAGCTTTTATATGTGCTGATAGAAGTATATTTAGATGCTATCAGGGCATTGTGTAAGGTTCTTAAATATGATTATTTTAAATTTACCATAAATCGTTCCTCATTGAAAAAGAGACATGTCTTTCTCCAACTTCCCACGAAAATAAAATGGCTGGTGAATGCTCAGTTTCAGTTTTTTTTCTGAAGTTTAGAAAGTTTTAAAAAGCCAGTTAAGAGAATGAGGAGAAAGTCACTATGGGTGTCAAGGAGCTGTGGATAGCTTGCTGCAAGGGCTACTGATGAAACAAAAGGGACTATCCAAAGTTAGAGCAATAAAAAATCTGTTCACCTTTCTAAACTTCATTAAACTCACATCTTAAAAAGAAAAAAAAAAAAAAAAACCTGCAAAAGACCAATGAGATCATGCATGCTGCCTGTATTCATGTGATAGAATCTCCCAGGACTGCATTGTAGTTAAATGAAAAACAGGCACACATTTAGAGATCATTGACCAAGAAATGTAAATATATTTGATTAATAAAACATTTCTATGATGACTTGTTCTGCCCTTGGATTCTGTCTTTCTAGTCCCATGGTTTGGGTTTTTCTTTTGTGTGTGTGTGTTGTTGTTTCAGAGCTGGAGATCAAACCAGGGAGATCAAACCTGGGCAAGCATTCTACCATGGAGCTACATGCCCAGCCTCAGGTTGGTCATTTTTTTAAGGGTAAACTGTTTGATTATAATGTGCAACTTGCATAGCAGGCAGACAACAAACTCTGGCCAGGGATGCTTTAGCCGGAAAAGAGAACCAACTAGCAGAAAGGTTATTAAAATCCAGCCCTGTGGTTTATTGGACTATATTTGAGATTACTCTTTTCCTCTCTCAAGTGCTTTGTATGCTCATTTGCTTGACCAAGTCAAGTCTACTCCCAGCAAACTCAGGCACAGAGGGCCAGCCACGATCTATGTCAGGGTAGACTTAACATTTGATTCTAGTCCCATAAGCCTTGGAGAAGAGCAGAAATCTCTTGCTCTGAGAGTGGCCTGGGTTTGTGACCCTTCAGAATACACTGGACCAGGGCTCTCCGTCAGAAAGGCAAAGTCAGCAATTTGATTTACCTCTAGTTCTCTTGGAAAATAAAGTTCTACTTGACCTGGGGAAATGTAAGCTTCAAGGATCAGCAAGGAAGACACAGGCTAGAGTAGATTGAAAGAGGGGAGACTGTAAGAGGTAAAGCAGAGTGGACCACTTGGAACCTTGAAGACATTGTGAGAACTTGGCATCTCCTTCGTGTGAGATGGGAAAAGCTGGTTTTGAGCAGGGAGAGGCAGAACATGTTCTGACGAAAGGTGATCATTCTGGCTGCTTAGTTGAGTGTGGACTGTAGGAGAACATGGGCTGGAGACAGGAGATGTTTAGGCAGGTATCTCAGTCAGGAGGGAGATGATGCTATCATCTGCCAGAGTGGTATTGTAAAGATGGCAGGAAGTGGTAAGATTCTGGCCATATTTTCAAGACTGACAGGATTTGTTGATGGATTGTATTTTTTTTAATGGATTATATTTTGGATGTGAGATTAAGAGAGGAATAAATGACTCTAAGGTTTCTTGGTCCAAACCACTGGAAAGATGCAGTTTGGGGTTTATATATTTATACTTTATTTCTAAGTTTTTTGTCTTTTTCAATAAGTATCAGGACTATTCCAGTATTATAAATGTGAAAATTATCGTGTCCAATAGGCACATAGCTGATAAGACTGCTCTTTCTTCTCAGAGTGGACACATTTAGTGGCCAGCCCCAACTGAAAACAAAGAGTTAAATTTTATCCGGATTTCTCTGTGGCACTGCATGGATAATCCTTTCCCCAGGAATGACATGCAGATGTTTCTTGAGATGACTACGACAGAGTGAAGATCTATGTTGTGTACAGTGGCTCTCTGCAGCCAAGGGCAGTCGAGTCTCATTCTGGATATTCTTCAAGGAAAGAGAATAGACATGAACTCTTTTCCTTGTGCAGCTTGTTTCTTAGTCAGGCTGAAGGCTCAGTTGGGTCCCCTCTTAAGAGAGGCAGGGTGGAACCAACCAGCGGGGTGGTTGGTAGTTTTCAGTCTTCTGATTTGGGCAGTTTTAATGAGACTTCTATCCTTGGACAACTAGTATTTGTCATTTATCCATTCATTCATACATCCACTTATGAAATTTACTTAACAAGTCTTTTTTTAAAGTCTAAAAATGTTTACATACAAAAATGAATAGGACATGGTAGGTTCTGAAATATGAAGCATAGAGAAAGATATGCAATCAATTAAAATATATAAGTTGGAAGAAGCTATATTAGAACCAGCAGGGGCAGATTTGAAAAAGTAGCCAGTTCACCTGGAGGAGGGAAGAGTTCAGTCAAGTCCAAGTATTTGCTCTCTGATATGTAACTTGAAATGAACTGATGAGTGTTTGGATTAAGCAAGCAGCTACCACAAGAAGTCACCATTGTGGGCTCAGTGGGAAAATCTGCCTTCTGCGTTCATGGCTACCAGGGTGCTCTTCCTTAGGGCATTTGTCTTACATTTGAACCAAAAGTTGTTTTGTTTTTTTTTTTTATTCTGTTATTTTTTAAAAAATTGATCATCACTGTCACCCCATGTGGATAATAGTTTTGCACATGAAAACTAAAGAATGTCCCAAAGGTCAACAGTAGACTGATGGTTCATGGCACTGAGCCAACCTGTGGATATCCTTACATTTTTGAGGTAATGGAATTCTTTGGGAATGTGATGACAAATGGACTGCTCCACAGAAACATTCACAAACACACCAAGCTCCACACTGAATTTCAGGGGGAGGAGCCTGGGCTCCCAAGTTCACACCACTGACTCCGAGATCTTGAATTGAAATGGAGCCTTTCAATAGTTGATTATAGCTTCAAAAGATTGTGAAGAGGTGAAAATAACAAGGTCCTAATAGATCATAAAATCAGGCATACTTCTTTATTCTCTTACACGAGGGTTCTAAGTAATAAGGAAAGCCAAACAGAGTTTGTGGGTTCACTCTGATAGCAAGAGAGACAAGGGATGGAGGGAGAAGGAGCTTCTCTCCCCTTCTCTGACTTGGTAGGAGGCCTAGAGAAACCCAGAAAGAAAGCCAGGCCAGTTCGTTAAGTCAGGTCATTTTGTTGTCATCTAAAGGGTGACTCACAGGCAGAGATTTTCCCCCTTGCTGTCATACCAGATTATCCCCTTTTCTCTTCCTCCAAGTTAAAACAAACAAAAAACTAAGACATTATACATGACATGTACCCAATTATAACTAACTTGAGGGGATCCCAGACACTACCAAAATCAATTATTTGCTGTCTACCAAGTAAAACAGAACATGTAGTCCTCCATTTACCACATAATAAAGTGGGGAGTGGACTTACAGGGCCTTTCTGTCAGTTTTCACACACACACACACACACACACACACACAGAGAGAGAGAGAGAGAGAGAGAGAGAGAGAGAGAGAGAGAAATTATAGGCATGTGCCACTGCATCCAGACTATTTTACTTTTAAAATTTAATTAATTAATCCATTCATTTTGGTGGTATAGGGGATTGAACCCATGGGTGCTTTACCACTGAGATACATCCCCATGTCTTTTTATTTTGAGAGAGGGTCTTATTAAATTGCCCAGGCTGGCCTTGAACTTGACATTTGACATTTAACCTAAGAATTGAAGGTAAATGGTTTTGTGATTCACTCCAATTGCATATGGATGTGGAAGGTATTTCTTCCTGTTCTGTTGTGGTATTGTTTGTAGTTTTAAAATGTATTCAGTAATCAGGCACCATGGCACATGCCTATAATCTCAGCAGCTCAGGAGGCTGAGGCAGGAAGATTGCAAATTCAAAGCCAGCCTCAGCAACTTAGGCCCTAAAGCAACTTAGCAAGAACCTGTCTCTAAATTAAAAATAAAATAAAAAGAACTGTGTTGTGGCTTATTGGTTAAGCACCCTCGGGTTCAATTGCTGGTACCTCCCACAAAATACACTCAATAATATATCATTGGTATCCAACAAATAATAAAATAATAATGATAATAATAATAAATAATATATCCAACAAAGGATAAAAATTGTCACCTACCACAAAAGCTTGATAGTTAGATATTTACATTCCAGTTTGGTCTTGTTAAGAAACTATGGCTTTAACTTAAAAATCAAGAAACCCTTAGTGCTGATTATAGAACAGAGAGTTGTAAACTTTTGGCAACCTTAGAGCCCATTATAAGCAGTTCATATACATACAACTCGTCAATTTTAGGTATATTTTAAAATGTATACCTAGGATTATTCATCTTGGACAATAAATAAATAGCATTATATATCCAGGATAAGGAATTCTGAATCATTAAAAATGTCTGTGACTTTGCATGTCTTTGTAGCCATTTCCTTTGCCATGTGGCTTGGTGGTTCAGGTCACTACAGAGGTGGAATCTATTTCTTTATACCTTGATTAAGGGTTGGCTTTTGACTTGTTTGGCTAATCAAATGTGTTGGAAGTGATGATGTGCTGGCTCAGAGACTAGGTCTCAAGAGGTTCCGTGTGTTTCTGTTCCTTTCTTGAACCTCTCTCATTGCCAAGAGAACCTGCCTGGGATGGTCTACTGGAAAATGAGACACTGGAGCTGGGCCAGCTTGCCTTAGTAGCCCCAGATGATCATCAGCCAAGCTCTGGGCAGAGTGAGCCCAGGAAAATTCAACAGGGCCACTAAGCTAATCCCCCAGTGATTCCAGCTGCATGGGCAATACGAGGATTGTAACATGCCACAAGAACTTTGTGATTCTGTGTTGCAAGGAATAACTGTGGCCATAGATAATCAATACCACAGGCAACAGAGCTCGGTGTGGAGAATTAGAGTGCTTGCACTTACCATTACTTTTTCATACAGTCCAAGAAAAAGGCATTCATGGCTTCGAGTTGATTATATTTACAGTTCTTTTTTTCCTTCAACAATTAATTAAGTTTGGAGCCTTTTTCTTTTCTTTTTTCTTTTTGCTAGCCCTGTTCTATGTGAATGAAGCTGTATATGGATCGACACTTAAGGACAATTATTTTACTCTTTTATTCTTGCTGCACACACATAGCTAAGCATCCCATCAATACTCATGTAAACTCAACTTTCCGATTTATAGCATATCGCACAAAGTAACTATTAACCTCACAAAACAACTATCTCCTATAATATTAGCTCAGTGTCAATACAAACATCCTTACGCACTTCTCCCATCTATGCATTATAAATATCCTACATCCGTACACTCTATAGCAATTTTTTTTTCTCACTGCAGCATGCAATATCTATTAGCACACATTTTATTTACTTATTTGACAAACATTTATATGGCAGGATCCGAGTGCCAGGTCCTAAATGATTTACATCATGGATTTGCTGCACTCTCTTGGCAGCTCTGAGCTAGATACTGTTCTCCTTATTTTACACATTAGGAAACTGAGGCACAGACAGCTTAGCACCCAAGGTCACCTTGTTAGCAAAAGCAGGGTTGGGATGTGGATTTGGTACTCTGGCTCTGGAGTCCATGTTGTTAATCACTACACAGGATAGTAATGACTCTTCCACACTTTATGTCATTGTTACTAAGTGACACCCACAGTGCCATTTGGAAAGGGAGCTTCTCTGATGGCTTCTAATACTTTCTTGCCAAATATGATATCAATAAGTAAGTATATAGCTGGCTTTAAAAGCTTATTGGCAACACTGTGACTGGTTCTGCTGTAGAGAGTGACAGTTTAATTAATACCTCTGTCCTTTTGGTATTGCCTATTCCTTAGCCACATGATTTGTAAACATTTTATTGAAAAGTATCATTTGCACTTGTTCTAAAGAAACTCTGTTGGCTTATAAGAAGAGTTGTTGTACTGTGTTTAAAAATAAGGGAAAATTTTGAATCATTTTGTGACTCTATATGACCAAGTTTCATAACAGATAATGTATTAGAGATAGGGATGATGGATAAATAGTCTTATAAAATCCAATATTTAGATATTATATACTCTGATTCACTTGTCCCAATCCATATATACACATATTTTATATTTGTATGTGACTTCTGGTGACCACCTACATTTATGATATTATCCTAAAATGTATATTTTTATTATTATTATCTTAGTTTTTTTTTTGCATTTCATGGTACCACATTAGAGTTGGTGTGTATGTGTTAAATTGAGAATAAAATCACACAAAATTGAGAGGCAGCAAAGGGTCAGAGTTTATGGATTCAAGCCAGATTACCTGAAGTCAAATGACAAATTCAATATTTACAATTTATACGCTCATGAGCTAATTTCTCAATGACTCAGTTTTCTCATCTGCAAAATAGGATTAACAATAACAATACCTACTCCATGGACTCATTTTAAAAATTAATTATATTCACTTGAAACAATATCCAGTATGTCATAAGTGATTTGTAAATGTTTTTCATCTAACAAATGAAAATCTTATGTATAACAGAGCCAGGCATGATGGTATACACCTGTAATCACAGTAGCTCCTGAAGCTGGGGCAGGAGGATTACAAGTTCAAAGCCAGTCTTAGCAATTTAGAGAGGCCCTAAGCAACTTAGCTAGACACTGGGTCAAAATAAAAAATAAAATTGCTAGAGATGTGGCTCAGTGGTTACATGATGCTGGGTTGAATGGCTGGTACCAAAAAAAAAAAAATACACACACACACACATAAGTGTGTGTGTGTGTGTGTGTGTGTGTGTGTGTGTGTAAAACAAAGATGAAAAATATAAATTTTACTATTGTAAATAGTAATGTGCAAATATAATGAACTGTTGTTGACTGTTAGCCATGACAATGACTTGACAGTTAGCCACTGACCACCTAGAATTTTAATGATGTATGTGTAACTTAAAACATAATGTTATTGAGGACAAAATGGGATTTTTGTAAAAACCATAACTAACTCTGCCTTGCAGATTTGTAATATGTATGTAAACAAAGTTGTCTCCTGACCTTTCCCTCTGAAACCACAAACTACCAGCAGACCACATGCAGGTCACTCTTGCTATGTAGGCAATTACCCACAATACCTAGTGACTTAAAGCAACCTTTTTATTTTGTTCACAATTTTGAGGATAAGAAACTCAAGAAGAGCTCAATGGGGCAGCTCATTTGGCCTCTATTAAGCACTTTTAGCCAGCATGTGGATGGGCATGGATCATCTGAGGTCTCCAAAGGCTGAATATCCCAGGTGACCCTCTTGTGCTTGTGTCAGGACCTGATTATTTCAGCAGTCTTGCAGACTGTGATTGTAACAATATTAATATAATTGTATATATACTCTAGATTATGATTTATAACCTATTTCAATGCATCTGTGTCAATTTCATTGAAATATTTGCAGAATTGAAAGCTTGAGACTTCATGGGTTAAAATGCCTCTTGACTGGGCCTTCCTTTGTTATCAGCAGGGAGGGACCTGATCCATTGAGTCTCAAATATGAGGGGTATAAGGGCACCACCCACTTAAAACAGGCTGATATAACTATTCTAAGAGAAATTGTTCTTAAATGAATCCATATGGAAATAGGCCCAAATCCACAGCTGGAGAAGATCTGTTTTCACGTTTGGAAATAGTTTGCTTCTAAAAATTGACATTGTCCATGGGACAAGTATATTTGGTATCTCCCATTGCTACTGACTAGAGTCACTTTTGATGAATATTTTTTGGGTCAAATAACAAAAGAAGGCCACTAGGCCCTCAATGACTCTAAAAGGCTCAATTTGGTATAAAGGTTTCTTGAGTCTCACAGAATAATGTTAGAAGAACCATAAATAGATTTGTTTCATCTTCTTTTAAAATGTCATGTCCCATTGTTAAGAGCATCCTCCTGCATCCTGGCCTTCCTCCTACTTGCAGCTCCTTTTCCCACTTTCCACGGCCCTCCTGGAGTGTGTTGTGTTCATATGCACCCTGAGTCCAAGCTTGGTGGGGCATGTCACTCTTCCATGTGAGTCTTGAACATGAGCCAGGCAACCCTGAGGTCAGGTCCAGATCCATCCTTCCTGCTGTCCTGCTTTTTATGGGAGGATCCTTAAGGAGTGAGAGTTATCCTAGCTCACTCTTTAGGTACCCAGAGTTCTGCAACTTTGATTCTACAGCATGTCTTTGCAGCCTGAATCCTCTGGGTCAAGTTTTGAAGGTGCTCCAACTCCACAGGATCAGCTTAAGATATGACTTTGAGTCTTACTGGCTATGCAGTCTTCTGGCCAATCTCAAAACTTCTTTGATTAAAAACAAAGGAATCAAGAAAAGGCTAATTTTCTTGCACATCAACAAGCTCTTCAAAGCAACATTTTGAAAAGTGCTAATGACTCAGACCAGATGGAGTCCATTTCCCTGAAAAATACGAGTGTCTAAAGAAGCAAGGAAGTAAAGCTTCTGCAGGCAGTGTCTTTGGGTTCTCTTAATATCCAGCCTCACTCCAAACACTGCCTGCATCCTACCTTCTGTCTGCTTCATCTGCCACCACCCTTCAGCCTTTCAAAGAAATGACAGCCTACATGAAAAATAACCTAAGAATTCAAACCTGGGGTGGGATTCTCAGACTTCATTACCAAAATGTTTTTTGTTTAGAGTGGTACTTTTCATTCATTTATTTTTATAATTAATTACTTTATTTGTTCTAACTAGTTCATTCATTTTATTTTTCATCTATTAATTATAGGAAGATACGCATAACAAATTTACCATTTTAACCACTTAAAATATACAGTTCCAAGGTATCAACTACATTCATGTTGTACAACCATCAACAAGATCCATCTTCTCCAACTGAAACTCCATGCCACTCAACAGGGGCCCCCATTTCTCCTCCTGCCAGTCCCTTCAACCACCATTCTTTGTGTCTTCATTGATTTTACTTATCAAGGAACCTTGTTAACTGGAATCCTGTATTTTTACTTTTGTTTCCTTATGTCACTTGGCACAATGTCTTTAAGTTTTATTTATCTGGAGGGAGGTTACCAGGGTTTGAACTCAGGGGCATTCAACCACTGAACCACATCCCCAGCCCTATTTTGTATTTTATTTAGAGACAGAGTCTCACTGAGTTGCTTAGTGCCTCACCATTGCTGAAGCTGGCTTTGAACTCTCAATCCTCCTACCTCAGCCTCCCAAACCGCTGGATTACAGGAAGTTTTATTTTTGCTATAATATTGCCAGAACATTCTTCCTTTTGAAGGCTACTAAAATTCCACCATACGTATGTGCTACATTTGATTTATTCATTCATCTGTTGGTAGACACTTAGGTTGCTTCCACCTTTCAGCTGTTGTGAATAATGCTGCCATGAAAATGGTGTTACAAGTATCTCTTCCACATCCTGCCTTGAGTTCTCTGGGGTGATATGATAATTTTATTATTTATTTCTGAGAAATGCCCATACTGTTTTCCATAGTGTCCAATTTTTTCACATCCTTGCCATTTTGTTATTCTCTAGCTTTGTGGTTTTTTTTTTTTTTTGTAGTGTTTGTTTGTTTGTTTGTTTGATAATAGCAATCTTTTGGCATAAAGTGATTTTGATTTGCATTTCCTTCCCTAATCTTTTCGTGTGCTTTATGGACATCTGTTATGTCATCTGTAAAGAAATGTCTAGTCAAGTTCTTTACCCATTTTTAATCAGGTTCTTAGTCTTGTTGTTTATGAATTATAGTTTTTTTTTTTGGGGGGGGCACCAGGGATTGAACTCAGGGGCATTCAACCACTGAGCCACATCCCCAGTCATATTTTGTATTTTATTTAGAGACAGGGTCTCACTGAGTTGCTTAGCCCCTAATTTTTGCTGATGCTGGCTTTGAACTCATGATCCTCCTGTCTGAGCCTCCCATGTTGCTGGGATTACAGGCATGAGCCATGGCACCTGATTAGGGTGTGTGTGTGTGTTTCATATTAAGCTCATAATAGTTATATGATATCAAAAAATTTTCTTCCATTCATTCCATGTCTTTTCACCAGTTACTAATGTTCTTCAATGCACAACAGTTCTTGGTTTTTATATAGTTAGATTTACCTTTTTCTTATGTCATGTTTGGTATGGTATCCAAGAAATCATTGCCAAATCCAATATCATGAAGGTTTCCCTATATGTGTTGGTAAGAGTTATATAGATTTAGCTCTTACATTTAGGTCTTTGATCCACTTTGAGTTAATTTTTGTATATGATGTATGTGGACAACCAGCTTTTCTAGCACCATTTGTTAAAAAGACTAAAAGACTGTCCTTTCCCCCTTGAATGGTCTTGGTGCCTGTGTTGAAAATCACTGGACTGTTTATAAAAGGGTTTATTTTCATACTCTTTTTTTTAACTTCTTCAATAACTTCCTCCTCTTCCTCCTCCTCCTCCTCCTCCTCCTTCCTCCTCCTCCTCCTCCTTCCTCTTCCTCCTCCTCCTCCTCCTTCCTCTTCCTCCTCCTCCTCCTCCTCCTCCTCCTCCTCCTCCTCCTCTTCTTCTTCTTCTTCTTCTTCTTCATTTTCTTGATGCAGGGGATTGAACTCAGAGCCAAATATATGCCAAGCCTGTGCTCTATACTCTATATATACTCCCTGTGTCTGTACCCTTAAAGTAGTTCTTGACTCATCAGATTCTGCTGATGACCATTGAATTGTCTCCATATCCTTCAGACCAAAGGCTAAGATGTTCTACAATACTTGATTAACCTCATGGGGTCAGTTATTCACCCATGAGCTGCTTTGCAAGGCACATCAGTTCTTCCTTTATAAATCTTCATATTGTGTTTTGCCAGTTAACAGAACTCTGAAAGTGCTAGCAGGCTGAGGAGAGATGGAAAGGAATGAACAAGCCATTATATGGGAATAATATGGAGTGTCTTTCAGTACAACATCTTGAGATCTGAAGAAGCTTTCTTGATCAAATGAAGTCACTTGAAAGCCGAAGAATCTATGGGAATTAGTGTGGTGAAGAATTGGAGGAAATTGTATAAGGCATGGGAACAGTACATTATTGAGCTTTCCAAATATGCTTTGACACTATAAGAGCCACACAGAGTGAACACAGTGTGTTTCCTATGTGTTTTCCTCCTCAGCCTTTAAGTTCTTAAGGACAGGATTGTGTGACATTCACCTTTGTGTCTTTAGGGGCTAGCACTGAAGTGCCTGCTCATTTTAAGAGTTCAATCAATGCTTATTTTTGTCACACTAATGAACTCTAAACATGCATCTATGGTTTCTGGCACTTGTAAACCACACATCACTGTCAATTGAAACACTTTCTTTTGTGGAGTCTTAGATTTTGTTTTTGTACTTTGTAAGATAGGCCTTGTTAGAGATGAGAAATCCAAGGCTCATAGAAAGTAATTTGGCTAAGTTCACATAACTACCGAGTGGAGAAGTCGGTATTTGAACCCAGGGTGATGGCATAAGAAGTGGCATTCTTGTAGCTATTTCATGCTGCTTCATTTTGTGTGTGCCATGGTAACTCAGAATTGTGAACAGGACTTACCTTTCAGGGAGGGTCTAGATACGTGAGGGACTTGGCACATCTTAAGATGATTGCTCCCCTTTTTTTGAGCACTTAGTATATAGCAGCCTATTCTAAGCACATTGGATGTCCCTTATCATTAAATTGTCACAGCAGCCCTGTGAGACAGGTACTAGAATTATTATCATTTTACAGATGAGAAAAACTGAGGTATGAAGAGCGAGTATCTGACTGAGGCAGCCTGACTAGAGAGATGAGACATCAGCTGTGCTGGGCTGCTGTCCCTGGAGTCCTCTCAGGGACACTAGGAAGCAGTTATTATCTCTACTCTAAGGAAGAGTGAACTGGGTCAGATGGGTGATATTTACTGTCTTTGCTCTTGGTTTCAAATCATTTGTGTTATTTGGAATGATCTCTTATGTCTCCTGTCAGTTTCTCCCTTGCCTCTGAATAATCAGAAAAGTCACTTACAATGAGGCAGAATTTCTAAGAAATTCTTTCTCCCAAGCAGAAGCTGAGCCATTTGCACCATTTCTCAGAGTGCTTCTCAGAGGTCTTAGTTGTTTGATGTCCTTCCTGCCCTGGGAGGGATTGATTAAGAGCCCTGCAAAGAGAGAAGCTTCAGGGCGTCAAATCTCTGAAAAGGGTGCCTTGACCCCAGGCGCCCCTGTGGTTGGGTCAGAAATGGTGACTGTGATTTATAGAGCAATAAACAGCCTTCCCATGCTTCCCCTTACTTGAGGGAGTGAGCAAGCCACTTTATGAGTATGAAAACTACTTTTTGTCAAATACTTTTGCTTGTTAAAATTGAGAAAGGTATTAGTATTGGGGGTGAGAGTTTGGATTAGTTGGAGTGAGAACCAGTTATGACCTGAAGAAACTATACAACAAAGAGAGACTTGAACCCATTCCTGTTGAGCACAAACACCACTCAAGCTAGCTTAGTACACAAGCTGTATTAGAAGATTGTATCCAGTCAAAGTCTTTCTATTCTTGTGTGTGTTATTCCCCTACAAAACATTTTTGCAGACGGTGAGTGCTGGCTTGTGTATTTCCTCCAGGAGAAAACTGACACATATGGGAAATCATTCTCTTCCCCTTCCGCCTCCCTCCCCACCCCTGCCCAGTGCTATCTCCAACTCCCCCATCCCAAACACACAAACTTCTTTGAGCTGCATGATGCAATGTAATTTTATTTTATTTTTTTCTGGACAGAGAAGCAGCATTTGTTTCTTTCTCAACCAATTTTTGTTCCAAGACCTCACAAGGAGTGAGGAGAATAACTTCCTGAGTAAAGAAAGCATTTGAATGTCTGCATCGAAAGATACACAAATCCCAGAACTTAATGGGAGTAGGGCGGAGCCTAGAAGGAGTGAAAACAGAGGACAGTCATTTCTGCTGCAGGGGAATTAGGAACCAGACTGTCTGTTTGTCTGTTTTTCCTTCTTCTCTTCTTCTCTCCATTCCTTCCTTTTTTCTTTATCATTTCTTATGTCTATAAAAAAATCCTATAGACTTTAAATTCAACTTCCTTCAACTTGAAAAAAAAAAACCCAAAGTATTTTTTTCCTTTTTTCTTTTAAAAGATCTAGGTCACTTATTATGAAACTTGGGGTATGGAGGATTCTTAAGAGATGTTATTCCAATAAATTCTAGCCTGACTTATTCGGCTGTTAATTTATCAATTCTATTAAGGCATATTTTCTTCCAGTTTCAACTCCAGCGAGTTTTTCCTTTATAAAATGCTCAGATTACACACAAGTGAGCACTAAAGTGGAGACGGCGGGAGGAGGGTAGATAAGGGTTAGGCGTCATATCCAGAGAATTCCTGCAGCCATGAACCTTAGGGGCAGACTATTAGCAGGCTTCCCAGGAAGGTTATACATCATGTCCAGGACTTTACATTAAAATGACTTTTTACTTGAGTCATTTGTTAGTCCATTACCAGTTCACATATCAGATTGCATTTCATCTTGTATTAAATCAAGGTAATCTGGCATGTAACAATAGGCTCCCTCATTTCACATCCAGCTCTCGGCAAGAGTGGAGATTCCTGAGCATTCCACCACACAGGCATACAGGCCTCCATATAGTCTGCAAGATCCCCATCTTGCCGAAAGCATCATCACCATTGACAGAGTCCTAGATTCTCCCACAAAGACATGTGATTGACAAATGAAGTCCAAATCCTGTACTGAATGCTGATTTTTCTCTTTAGGGTTCAACTCATTCTCCTCCAACTACACTCCTAAAAGGATCTGAAGCAAACTCCTGTTGCTAATCCTGCAATCCTTACAGAGAGAAAAAGTGGAAGAGAGACCTCAAACAAATTACAAAGGAGGAAACCTGCATGAGAAAGCAACGTTTTTATACTTGAGGCCAACTGGATCTTCCTTATATGATGACCTAACTTCATTTCCAAGCTGTGTGTCCTTTTATGGGGGAGTAAAAGAGGGCTGGTTAATGCCTGAGACTTCACTGGTAGGAAAACTGAGCCTCCGTATAATTCATTCTATTTATTGCACGAAGGTACTGTTAGGTTTTTGTGCCACCCATGACTGGAATGGCTGCAGTGTTGGAGTGAGATCCTGCCCTCCACAGACCAGGGCCACATATGTCACATTAATTATGTTCCTAATGCTCTTCCCTGGTACCCCTGTGTTTCCAAGTGCTCAGTGCTCCTATGAGTAAATGATTTCTTTCCACTACTGCTTAAAGTGCCAGAAGGCAAGAGAAATTTAAACAGACCTAAGATCAACATTGTGAGTTTACTTGGCCTCCCCATCCAGCAACACTGCCATAAATTTCTTCAACTTCTTAGTTGGGAATTTTAAAGGCCTATAGTGTTGGCAAGGTTTATATAACAATGTTTCTTCTATATGGATTATAAACTTGCAAAATCCCAAGCAGTCCTGGGTATCATATTTGGTCAGTAGGTCAACATGAGAAGACAACAGAAAAACTCAACACCATGTCCAGCCAAACACTTTTTGGTTTTGGCGCAGTGGGTAGAAACAGCTTGATCAGCTCCATCTCTGACAGGGTCAGGAGCCTGGATCTTAAGGAGTGTTGTGGGCCTCTCTAACCCCTTTGGAGCTTTGCCATATTAGAAGTCTGTGGCCCTTTCAGAGCCAGGGACCCTAAGCCAGAGGGGCCTTGAGGAATCTCCTTTGGGTTATAATAAGCTCCAGTTTCATGAGGTTCTCAGAGTGCAGGAATGCTTGGAAAGCAGGAATCAGTGCTGGACTGTGCTGAATTTGGCCCTGGGAGGCCTGGGGTTCATCAAGCAGGCAAGTGCATTTGATTCTATCAAAGGAACTTTTGTGATAAGATGCTGCCTCTCCTTCCCTGCTCAACCATATTTTCCTCTTCCCAACGCCTGCTCTGGAAGTTATATATCTTTTCCCAGGCCCGTTGTAGTTGGCATGGACCACATATAAGACTAGTGGATGGATCTCGTTTTGGTCAGCTTTTTGCTACTGTGACCAAAAGACCTGGCAAAACAATTTTAGAGGAGGAAGAGTTTATTTGGCGTTCACTGTTTTCAGAGGTCTCAATTCATAGAAGGCCAACTCCATTGCTCTGGGCCTTAGGAGAGGGTGGGCATCCTGGCAGAAAGGTGTGGAGGAAGAAAACAACTCAAGACATGGCCACCAGAAAGGGGGGGCAGAGAGAACTCTAATTACCAGAGGATAAAATTAGAAACCCCAAAGTCATTCCTCCAGTGACCAACCTCCTCCAGTCACACCCTGCTTACAGTTATCACCCACTTAATCTAGTCAAGTGGATTAATGCTCTGATTAGGTTAAGACTCTTATAACAGTTTCACCCCTGAACTTTCTTGCATTGTCTCACATATGACCTTCTGGAGGACACCTCATGTCTAAACCATAACAAATCTTTGCAGTGACTTAGCTTCAAGGGCAGCCCAAATGTCCCTCACGAAAGCCAAAGAGCATTTCATTAATGAGACCTGGTGTCTTCAAATGAAGTTCTTCTCTCGAGGCAAGTGTCAAGATTGTTTGTGTCTCCTCCGGTCACTCGGCAGAACAACGAGACTTAGCATTGGATATGACTCATTATGGGCAAAGAGCTATGCGTGAAGACCTGATGGCTAACAACTGGCCAACAATCGACTGACTTCAGTATCAGAGTGATGTACCCAGGCACAGAAACCCTTCTTCTTTCCCTATGAAGCTGCAGGGGATCTACTCAGACTTTGGAGAGGCACTTGGGTTTTCTTCTTAATAAGAAAAATTGTGAAGATTGCTCTTCTGGCTCTAATTCACTATCTAGGATGGGTAAAAAAGAATTTCAGTCAGCAAGCCTGGCTAGCAAGAAGGAGAAAGAAGCATCTGAAGTTCTTGGGTTGATGAGAGGAAGGTCCTAACTTTTCACTTTATCAAGGCTTGTCTTGTTTCTAGAAGGAAATGAAAATATAAAGACATAAGAATGATACAGAATACCAATCGAAAAATATTGGTTTATAGTACTTAGTCAAATAAGACATGTCAGGGGAGAAATGACAGTCAATGAAATAATACACAGTCATGCAGGTGTTTCTGATTTGTTCTTTCTTCATTCAAGCCCAGACAGTATTCAGTTAAATCAAAAGGTTTCCATTGAAAATTGATTCAAGAACATTACTCTTTTTTTTTTTAAAGAGAGAGAGAGAGAGGGAATTTTTTAATATTTATTTTTTAGTTTTTGGCGGACACAACATCTTTGTATGTGGTGCTGAGGATCGAACCCGGGCCGCACGCATGCCAGGCAAGTGTGCTACTGCTTGAGCCACATCCCCAGCCCAAGAACATTACTCTTTAAATCTATGAATCATTAACCTATAACACTCATCACCCGAAGGCAATATTTAAGGTCCAAATGTAGAAGAAAAGAATGATTGGGATGGAAGTTTATTTAGATCAAAAAATTTAAAATATTTTTTGGTAACAATGGAACTTTTAAAACCTGAAATCTTAAACAAAAGTCCAATACAAAGAACAGTTAAAAGTGGAAATGTTGCCAAGCTCAGTGGTGCATGCCTGCAATCCTAGTGACTTGGGAAGCTGGACTGAGGCAGAAGAATCACAAGTTCAGAGCTAGCCTCAGCAACTTAGTGAAACACTAAGCAACTTTGTGAGATCCTGTCTCTAAATAAATAAATAAATAAAAAGGGCTGAGGATATAGCTCAATAGTAAAGTGTTCCTGGGTTCAATCCCCAATACAAAGAAGAAAAGTGGAAATGTGTTGGTTGGAGAGATATCTACTGGCCTTCACATTGCCCATTGAAGCACCCATGCTCTGTAGAACAGAGTATGTAAATTTGTATTTTAGGTAATTATTTTAAAACTAGTCATTGGACCAGACATCCTCCACAAACTTATCACCAAGGAGCCACAGTTGATGGAACATTGGCATTTCTGGAGAAGAAGCATCTGGGTTTGGTTTTGCCATGAATAGTGACGTTAGGAGACAATTAATGCTGCCAAAGGATGCAGTCATTTTCCACTTTCTTCCCTTGTAATATGGAAGCTACTGAATGTACCAAGATCATAGGTTATGATTAATGTGAAATGATTCATTCACTCACAGTCCCTGATACAATCACTCTCTAGTTCCTGAATTTGCTAGTGTTTAGAGGGAAATACTCTTAAAGGTAAAAGAAAAACAAATTTTATCACAATTTCTCCTGTTGAAATGTCAATCATAATTTGATGTCATCTTATGGAATTACTCTCAACAGAAATTCATTTGGGTCTCCAGAGACTGATTGAGAGCAAATGAGAATATTTAAGATTATTTTCTGACTTCTTGCACACCCCTCTCTGAGGACTTTATGTCTATATTTATAATTTGGGATATGACTAAAATAGATTTATTTTCAAATCAGATGCCTCTGGCCCACATCAGGCGTTGGTCATGTGTGTGACGCATTATTCGCCTTGCCTTCTGTTCTACATGTGAAGCCAAGGGCCTCTTAAAGCCAAGTTCCTATGGATTTTAAATACAGCATTAGTCTTGGAGTTGGGTAAGCTGTAAGTGAAATAAACAGCTTAGCAAAGGAGGTACCAATATGATCTAAAGGGCTATATTTCTAGTTGAGTATTCACTTCCAAATCAATTTGAAATTAAATTTATTTAGGCCATCAATTGCCAAAGGTAGGTAATTATGAATAAGAAGATGCTTCCTGAAAAATTTGCATGATCTTTCATATTTAAAATTCTGTTTACCTTAATGAGAAGTGATTAGGAAGATCCCTTATGAAGTCCCATTTAATATGGAAATTTGATAGCAATGTCATTATTTAAGGTAAGAAATGTGTTTAGTCAAATCATTCTTGGAAAACCCTTATGATACAGATAAATCCTTGTAACACATGGTAATATGTATGTATAAAAGTTAATTATGTAGTAAATACAAAGTATAATAAAGATTACATAAGCAAGAAACAATTTATAGTGTCTATAATTGCATGAAAAGATGGAGAGACGCCATCTGACTACATGTGGCTGTGAGTTAAATGGATGTATGTATGGCCTCTTGCAGGTGTGTGTGAGCCACACAGACACAGGGACTAGTGTTGAATAATTCTTCTGTATTCATATACCTTTATTCCCAGAGTTTGTTTATCTGTCAAACCAACCTGTTTTTTATGGTCCCATTTCTTTAAAGTATTTCAGAGCTTCTTGGCCTCTGATTCACCTTCCCTGAGATGAAGAATAAGAGGGTCAACATTTTTTCTTGAGATTAGTTGTCAAGTACTTAATACATTCATCTGAAATGAAGAACAGGTGTTATAGAGAATTAGAAGTCAACCTTGTGAAATAAAGATGAACACAATGTTTGGGCCAATTGGATAAGTTGGTAACAATTTCTGATGATTTCTTTCTCAACATTTTGGTGACTCTGGGATGGGGAAGAGTCATGCTTTCTACAATTACTGGGTTTAGATGTGGTTAAAATCATGGTGCTGAAAAATAAACTACCAACCATTCTTCTAATAGTTCAGTTAAGGCGAATTATTGAAATCTCAAGTGAGCTTTTGTTTCTTGGAACTTGAGGAAAGATGATTTGAATGATCCAGATACGTGATGCTGCTTATTCTTGTTGCTTAGAATTAAAAAATGTTTCTGTTGCTCAGAAAGAAATAGCTAAAATACCTTATAATTGGACAGTATTTTGTAGCCTAAGCACATTTTCATGCTTTTTCTTATTTGATTTTCATCATGATTTTATGTGAGCCATTGTGAGATACAGCTATGTTATCCCATTTTACAGAAAAAAAAAAAAAACAGAGTCTCAGAAGAACCAAATGACTCACCTAAGTTTACTCACGCTAGTAAGTGGTAAGGCTGGGGCTGGAAGCCTAGCTTTTGATGACTTTCCATTTACCAACTAAGCCTTGAACTGATGAACTCACTAAGTCCAAGATTATTTTTCTCTTTGTCTTTTGCACTGTACACTGTTTATATTTGTTCAGGCAATAAGAAGAGTATTTGTTTCATGCTGAACTGTGGAGAAGGTTCATTTCTAAAGCTACAAACTTGTAAGACTCATGGCTTCATACTTAGATTTAATTTCTCTCTACATCTAGCAGCCAAAACACATCCAGTCAATTCTTACATTTGATCAATAATTTTAAAGCTAGACTTTCTTGCTTTCTCTCTGTTGTGTGGGATTAGGGTTCAGGCTGGCTATCTTTAGTAAAACAAAGTATTTGGGATTGATTTAAAGGTGAATTATTAGGGAAATAAGAAGCACTTGGGCTTCTTTGTATATATATCTGTTGATTCTTATGAGATGTGCCATGTGTTTTGGGAACCATATCTCCTTCTGCAATAGCTACTTGTCCTGCCTTATGACCTCCTGAATGCTATCTTTTTATTTTTCTCTCTCTTTCTCTTATTTCCACTGACTGCCACACCCTGCTTACCTTGCTTTTCAGAGGTGTGGTGACCAAAGGAATTTTGGGGGGACTGGTCACCTCTCAGAACCCATGATGGAAAACAGCCTCAATTATCTACATCTGATACCCATCTCCCAACCTGGACAAAGTATCTACCCCCTTCTTAGAACTCCTCAAGAAATCTCTCAGTAATTTCTCTCCCTATCTGCCTTAAAGATCACTATCTTGGGTGAAGTGAGGGATGGAACCCCAGGGAAAATGGGTTCAGACTGATACCTATCACTTCTTCTGGAATATTCCAGGGTAAACAGCTTTTGAATTTAAAAACTCATAATGTGTCCCTTTGTTCTCCTATCCCCTCTGAAATTGGCCTCCAGTTGAGGCCATATTTCTAATGGTCCTGAGAGGAGACACTCCTAGGGTCACGAGGCTGAAAAAAATGCAAAAGAAAAAAATCCTCACATGACTAATATATCAAATTATTATCCCACCATGCTAAGAACTATGCAGAGATTTGATACATGGCTATTAAATAGAAAACATAAATGATCACATAACTGTAGCTCCTTTCTCTTGAAGCCAAAGACAAATGGTCCATCAAAAGGTCTATAAAGTTACAGCTCAAACAGTCTTGCAAATCATATGTGCCCAAGGAACCATTAAAACATGCATCATTTTAAAGGGCAATATAGAAATGGAACCCTCAGAAGTGAATCACATTTGGTGAAATCTCAGTATTACAAGTTGAAAATTGGGTTAACTCCACATATTCAAACTTCAATATTCAAAAATTGTTAGCTTGTCAAACATTCCAGTGCATTTTTAATGTTCTCTTTTGCAACACATAAGAGTTGAAATGTATCCATAGATCACAAAATTTAAAAATGCAAAATGTAATCTTTGAGGCATACTGATGGATGCAAAATTGATTCAGATAAATGCAGTGTGTGGCTATCTTCCAACAGGTGCTTCCAAGCCAAAGATATCCATACAATAGATTGGCATTTTCAAAATCACTTCCATTTTTACTTGGAGCATTTCTCAAAATAGGTACGATCACTTCCAAACAGCTGCCTGACTATAATTTAAAATAGTCTTTCCATTAAGTTATAACAGTTTGACCAAGAGGGAACAGGATCTCATTGCTTTGGTGTCTTGATTTGGAAATCACTGTTTCAGTGCTGCCAAGGATCGTGCCATGAAGGGGAGGAAAAAAACACACACACACAGAACTTTTCCTGGAGTTTGGAGTCACATCATTTGGAAGAGGGAGATAGGTCTTGGGCCAGACTCTCTCCCATGACTACATATTTGGAACAGGAAGCTTCTCTGTGGCTGGAGAATTGATTGATTGATTGCTTGATATTTATTGAGTGCCCATAGCGAGATAAGTTCTCAATACACATGAATACATCAATAGTTTCTTTCCCAACCAGAAACGTAAATACCTCAAGATGCCGCCGTTAGTACATTCCCAAACAATTTTACCTCAAGTCAGTCCTATATCCTTTCAGGATGAGTATAAACAAATTAAGTAAATGTGGTTTTATCACAAGTTCTTTGTCCCACAGACAAGTATTTCCCAGTATTGAGTGCAGCCTCTGACTCGAATGAGAGTTACCCTGTATCATTAGTAAAATCTGTAAGAGCCAAACCCTCTTTGACCTCCACAGCAACCATTGGTAGATTCCAGAGCAAAGGTCATCTGGAATTGGGAGGAATCCTGTAATTTCTATCATGGGCAGGAATAAAGGCCCCAATCTTGGCAAACCTAATGGATGGTCTGTGCTTCCAAATGACTGCCCAGGAGGATTGCTCTCCTCTGGGCTAGATGATTTCATTAATTGGTGTCTAACTCATAAGTCTGAGTTATTTATTGTAAAACCAAATAGGGACCATATGACTTTGAAGATCTGATCAGACCAGGCTGTGTGGGCCAGATACTAAGCAGATCAAGCCTCCCAGCATTAATCTGTCACAGTCCGTTTTTCACTTGCTAAATCAGCTTTATGCAAATCTTCCCATAGCAGGGCTCACCTATTCAAGAACTCTTCTACCTCACCTCCAACATCTGTGTATGTTTTTGAGATATGGGCACATAAACGTAAGTCTTCAGATGTGCTCTTAGAATTAGAGTGAAAAGAAATATGAGCAGTCGTCTTGTTTAAACCCCAGTTTAACATATGGTGAAATGACTTGCCCAAGACCACAGAGCCAAAATGACACCCACAGGAGAAAAATTATTATTATATGTTATGGATAAGCAGCTCTAGAAAGAGTCCACTGCTTTATCCAGCCCTTGGTAAATATCTCTGGTTCACAGAAGCTTGCAACATTTCCTCTGTAATTCACCTTATTAATCGGTTTTACAAGTAAATGTAATATAGATAAACATACCAGCAAGCAAAATGTAGCATGTATTTTGGAATATCTTGACAATCCTACTCAGTAATAACTACTTTTAGTGTTTTGATGTATATACTTCATTCTTTCAAACTTAGGCATAGAAGACATATGACTTTTTGGAACACTTTGTCTTGAACCTGGGAAAAAGTCATAGTCATGAGACGTCTTCACTTCACTCAACAAAGAGATTTAAGGTTTTGTGCTGGTTGTATAGGCAGACACTGCGTTGTTTAAGACACAGTCATCTCTCTCCTATATGTGAACATGAAGCTCTTATTTGGGTCCTGATTCTTTCACAGGAAACCCAGGTCTCTGGATTCAGAGATAGTAGCTTTCAGTCACAAATCTTGTACTGTAGATATCTAGTGTTCTGCTGCAATGAGGCAATGCCTTCTGACACCATAGGGCACAATCTTCTGCAAGACAGCCCTTATTTTGGGCACAAGCTGTGAGCTGGGGTCCTCAGGCCTTCCACATTTATGAACAAACTGTCTTCAAATCTGAAGGTTCCCATTGGCCCCTCAGGTTTGATAACGTACCAAATGACTCACAGTGGGAAAAGGCTATTTTTATGATTACATTTTTGTAAGGCTTGTAATTTTATATAGCAAAGGGATAAAAATCAGAAACAGCCACAAGAAGACACGCACAAGGAAATGTCTGGGAGGGTTCCAAATGCAAAGCTTAAGTGCTCTTAGGGATGTGTCACCCTCCTATCACATCAGTGTGTGACATTATGAAGAATAATGCCAGACAGGCATCCCTAAGCTTTAATGTCCAGAGTTTTTATTGATCTTTCATGAAGTAGGCATGTGTCTCAATCTCCAGTTCTCATCCCCATAGCACAGGCTGCCGTCAAAGCCCCAACCCTCTAATCATACCACTGGTGTTTCTGGCTTGACCATCCCCATCCTGAGTCATCTCATTGTTATAAATTCAGGTGCAGTTCAAGGGTCCACCATAAATAACAGAAGCTCCTATCCCTTGGGAAATTCCAAGGGTGTAAAGGTAAGCTCCCAGAGCTAGGGACAAAGATCAGACAAATTCCCTTATTAGAACCTGCAAAAGTCTCATTCCTTCTTGGTAGCATGGTACACTCACCTCCAAAGTATACTTTTAACACTGAGTGAAGAAATGGGGTTAACTGACAGAACGTGTAGGGGGCACACAGATAGACATTATGACTTTGGATTACACGGAAAGTCAGAGTCTTGAACTTTAAGTGGCTATTGCCTTAATCACCATCTCTGGGGAAGGAAAGGGAAGGGTTCCTAGCCAGGGATCTCACTTAAGACTCTGTGCTTGCATTTGGGTAGCCAACTTCTCAAGTTTCCAGATGGCCTGGAATGTCTAATGCCTCAGTATTGATCTATCTGAGATCTGCATTTGTGTCTCTCGTAGTGATCATTTAATTTCATGAATTGGCCACCAGGCAAGACCTTCATCTGTGTATATGGTTGGGAGAAAACTCTCACAGTTTCACTCCTAGGCTGCTGCTATTTTTATTTTATTTTTTTCTCTTTCCACTTCATCTGAGTATTCTCCCTCCAAAATACTAATAGGATAGAAGTGTATATTTTAAGGAAGGGTGCAGAGCAGAGAGGGGAGAGGCAGGAACATTGGGAGCACAGAAACACTAATCCTATCTCCGAAATCAAAGACCTTCCATTCTTTTTGTCTAGCACTCCCTCTAGTGACACCAGAATTCTCTCAGGTTACAACTGGAATGCAGGAAAATGACAAGCATGTTTAAAGAGGCAGAAAGTTTTGCTCGGTTAGAGAAAGGAGGGAATGTTTGCACTTGGAAGTCGCATATGACCTGGGACTTGAAGGATGATTACTGGGTGGAGATGCAAACGTGGAAAGAGAAAAGATCACACTAATGAAGACCTGGAAAAAGAGAAAATCAGGTGAACAAAGAGTTGACCAATGTGATTAAGATTTTGAGCTCTACGGAAGAATCATGAAGGATACATCTGAAAAGTAATATATCCTAAATTTCTGAAAAGATCCTAAATTTCAGGTCAGGCTAGGAATATCAGGGAGCCAGTGATCTGTGCTCTATTTAGTGTGAAACACTGTTTTGTCCTTACGCTTCTGTTGATCATGGGCCTGATCCTGTTCTTTCCCCATCTACTGAGCAGGAACATATGCAAATTGTCCTCTGGCAGATGAATGTTTATCCAATGAGAGCTCAAAGCTCTTTAGGAAAGAAAATTCTGTTTGATTATGTGCTGCCTCTGAATCCATGTTTTGGGACAGTATCTGGAACTTCTTCATTGGTGTATGAGAAAAAGTTGTATAAACTAGGGCACTGATAACATTGCCATGCCCAAAACTGACTTGAAAATGAAAAACAAGGTTTCACAGACTTAACTCTAAATGCCTCTCATGTCTCTGCAGAGAAAAAGTGGCCAACTTAATTCTGTTTTGATTTTCCCTGATGTGTGACCTGATTTGTGGGCTGGATTTCCAGAGCCACAGTGGTGCCAAACCCCATTAGTGTTTAAGGCATACTCATGCCCAAATATGGATCTCTTGTGTTTTCTATTGACCATGTGCCTAGGTCCAACTGTCCAATCCTGGGTGGAATCCTCGCCAGTGTTCTAACAGACACAACATAGACTAGCATTATGTGATGCATAAACAATTTTGCCTGAAATGACAGCATGTGAATAGCTCAGCTAGTAGATTTGTGAGCAGGAAATATGATGTAGCCTGTGAATGGCTGCTCCTAAAATTACAATCTAGTTGTTTCCTGCCAGCCTCTGAAGCAAGGACAAGAAAGTCCTTAAGTCTTTGGAGCTTCCAAATTCCACTGTCTTCTAGATTTAGAGCTATGGAGTATAGTTCCATAGAAAAAAGAACAGAGACATAAAATAATATTAATTTTTTAAAAAGAATATTAAAAAGGGAAGATGGAAGAAAGAAAAGAAGGGAGGGACTGGGTTTGTGGCTCAGTGGTAGAGCGCTTGCCTAGCATGTGTGAGGCCCTGGGTTCGATGCTCAGCACTGCATATACATAAATAAATTAAATAAAATATTCATTGACAACTAAAGAATATTTTTTGAAAGAAAAGTAAGTAAGTAAAATAAAGGCATTGTGTCCATCTACAACTAAAAAGTTTTTTTTAAGTGTGGGAGGGAAGAACAAAGAGAAAGGGAGGGCAGTAACATTCACAGGAGGAATGTAGACTCAGAAGAAAATAGTGGGAAGAGAAAGGGGGAAAGGAAGAGACTAGAATGGGAGGAAGAAAGGAAGGAGGAATTAGTGAGAATGAAGAAAATTCCTAAGGACAGGAGCCACCACTGGGAAGAGTCAAACAGGGCTCACCTGGTTTACCTAACATTCTTTGTCTATTTATCTAACTTTGGGGAGCCCACATTTTTCATGGCATTGAGAAAGCCTGGATGGTTTGCCTTCCTACCCAATGCTTAGTATGGTTTTGTTTAAATCATTTCAATCCCATGGACTATTTCCCAATGTTGACTTTTAGGAACAACATCCAACATTGTGCTGAAGTTCCTGGATTCATATGCAAGGCTTCTAGAACTGTAATCTGCCTATCTACTTCATGCTATTGCAGGCTTGAGGATAGTTCAGTTATACAACACCCAAGAAAATTGGTCAGAGACATCAGCATGTATGTCTGGTTGGTGTGTGTGTTGTTTTCTTCATGATTTCTCCGTTCTCTTTGTGCTCTTCCTCCAAAGCCATGAGTCCCTAAAAGAAGAAAATGAAGTTTCACAGACAGTTCAAAGTGCATCTCATGTCCCTAAGAGAAAAAGTGGCAGAGAATTATATGAGTGAAATTTTTGTCTCATCTAGAGTATTTTTTAAAATCTGTCCTCTAAGGCACACATTGCTGAATATATGTATTTAAAGAAATATCATTGGGGCTGGGGATGTGGCTCAAGCAGTAGCATGCTCGCCTGGCATGCGTGCGGCCCGGGTTCGATCCTCAGCACCACATACAAACACAAAGATGTTGTGTCTGCCAAAAAACTAAAAAAAAAATAAATAAATATTAAAATTAAAAAAAAAAAAAAGAAATATCATTGGGTCCTTCTTTTATGCCAGACAATGTTCATAGAAGGAAAGAAGACCTCTGCCATCCCAGGCTCAGTCGAGGGGGCATGGGCTCAAAATTGATTCTTTCTTCAAGTTGATTACTTTGTTATACTTCCATTATTTCTTTACATAAACTCGTTTACCTCATAGAGACCCTCACAAAATAATTTTATTTAATTTCTAAAATCTTTGAAATTTATTCTAAGTTTTGTAGTGTAGCAGTGAGAGTTAAGTGAGGTGGTTGTATAAGGCACTGGATGGACATCAGGTACTCAGCAAATATTAATTTTCTTCCATGCTAAGTGGGAAAGATAGTCATATTACACCAACACAAATTCAGATCATCCAGCCTGAGGGCTGATGATGGGCTCCACATACTAGCTATGGGATCTTAACCTCTCTAAAATTTAGTTTCCTTGTCTGTAATGTTGGGATGAGAGAAAGATTAAATGAAGTGACCATGTAAGGTCCTTACCACAGTAATTGGTCATAGGAAGAATTAAAAGATGCTGCTTCTCACCTTGGAATGATTCAATCCCAGTGTGGGATAGCCAGATTGAACATCATCTGGACAGTTCAAGAAAAAGCATGACAGACTAGAATACTGAGCTAAAATTATTAAGAAGAATTTAAAATGAACTTAACAGAAATATCTGCCCTTAGATTAAAAAAACATTACTCAGTATGAATATACCACAGTGAATCTCCATATCATGTACAACCATAAAGACTGGGATCCTAATTAAAATAAGATGTGCCCCATGTTTGTATAAATATGTCAAAATATGCTCTACTGTCATGTATAACTAAAACTAACAAATAAAAAAAAAAACTACTCAAGTTCCGATTGGGAGTAGGGGTTTTGGTGGTGGTCAGGCCTGGGAGTGTTGGTTGATGAAAGCCGGTGATTGGTCTATTAGAGGCCTGACTAATAATGTAACTGGAGAGCTGCTGGGTCGCATTCATAGATGATGATCACAGAAAGGAAAAATATTTTAGATCATCCTAAAGTTGCAACATAAATTATTATGTTCAATTCTGAAAAAAAAAAAAATGGACAAACTAAGAACAGCCTAAGAAGGAATTTCCAGGGGCTACAAGATTTGGAAACCTGCTCATCTGGGAGACGGTTTGGTACATTGCTTAAAAGGACAGTTATGGAAAGAGATAGCCATGGTTTCTAGCATTAGACCTCCCTCTTACTAAATGACACATCCTGAACAAGCTATTAACTCGTCTAATTTTTTCATCTATCAAATTAATATTAGAGGAGATAATGCATTAATTTATTAAACTGACTGATGAAACATAAAACCCTGACTTCTCAGTCACTTGATGCAGTTAAAATATATTCTTGACTGTATCACAGGTCCATTGAGGATGTTCTTGTTATATGGCCTTCCATAAACTCACTCAGGCACCCAGTATTCTTCTAAAGTATGATTCTATCTGCAGAAAAGAAGAGAGAACACCTTCTTAACTTCTTAGGCAAGAAAGTGTCATAAATCATTTCCATTCCTATTCCATTGGTAGAAATTCAGACCTTTGATCACAGCTAAATGCAAGGAGTTCTGGGAAGTATACTCTGTGCATCCAGGAGGACAGGACACGAGTTTTAGTGAACTCATAGCAATCTCTGCCATATTCTAGCCTTCCGGTTACCATTTACCCATTTCCTTCTTCCTCCACAGTCACTCTTTTCTCAAAGGTGACAAGCTCAAATCCTAGCCAGTGACTGCCTCTGGTGCCATGCCCAGAATTTCTGGGTGATATATAATCCTTTCTGTCCAGTCAAGAAGAGACCCCTTATGATCCTGCTCTCTATGAGAGACTCGATCTATTACCCCCTGGTGCCACTGGCTCCATCATCTCCTGAGAAACGTTCCTTGCCCATTCTTCCATGAACATGCCTCCCTTGCAAGTGTTCAACTTCCAATGGTGTAATTCAGGAGCCCTGAGAGTTGTTTTAAGGTTTAAACAGTCCAGTCAAAAGAGGTTTGTTGGACAGTGGAATGTTCTCCAAAACTTAGGAGAATTCTGATTTATTTCCTTCAGCCAGTTCCTTGTGTTAGTTAACCACATACAAAGTTCTTTCTTAGACATTATAATCAAAACTTCATATTCCTTTGTTTTCTTGTCTTCATGCCTCTCTATCTCAATTAAATGACAGCTCTGCTGATGTCACAATATGTAGAGAGGTATACCCACGTGTTCATGTTGTGGTTTTTGCTCCAGGAATGTCATTTGTTCAACTAAGAATTTTCCCTGGGTCATTACCCACCACAGCATTCCTTGTACTCTTTGGGGTACAAAAGATCTCTTATGGGATTCAGAAGCAATTGACTCTTTCACCTTTAGAAGATCCTTGATCACTACAAGTTCTCTGCTCTCTACCATCCTTGCTTGAAAATTGACCAATTCTCTTCTGATCCCATCTCTTTCTGTAATAAGGTAAATCCAGCCAGTAGCCACACTGACCTTTTCTACCACTTCCAGAGCTTCTAAACTGGCTGCTAAACTATCACCACACATTTTAGGGTTCCTTTATATATGTATTTGACTTCTATCATCAATTTCTGTATTAGTTAAATTAAGGTAACAGAAAAGTATGGTAACAGGTAAACTTCAAATTCTCAATGGCTCAACACAAGAAAGTATTTCCTATTCACATCAGGATCTAAGGCAGGTGTCATAGTGAGGTGGCTTTCTATGCACAGAGGCCCCCAGGCTTCTATTACATGTTTTGCTTTCACCCACCTTCTGATCCTCTGAATCCTCTCTGTTTAATCAAAAGATGGCAAAGACATTCTATTGCGGCGGGGGGGGGGGGGGAGAACTTCCTACTTCCTCTCAGGTTCTATTGGCCAGAACTCAGCCTCATAGTGTAGTCAAACTGTGTGCCCAGGAGGAAAAGGAAATGGGTTTTGATGAACTCATAACAGCTCCTGCCACATATGTGTGAAATGCCTTGCCCACGACACTCAATAAATGAGTTGCTATTCCTGTTACTGCATGTCCATTGAAGATAACAGATGAAGGAAATGAAGGAAATGATGTATAGGTTTAGCCTGGAGTAAATAAGACTTAGAGAAAACATGATGGATGGCCTCCAAATGTAATGTACAAGAAGAATCGGACTTCTTCTGTGTCGCTCCAGAGAACAAAACTGAGCAGTGAGTGAAAGAGGCGGTTTTCCATTTAAGGTAAGGAGGGCTTTCTCATAATTAGGAATGAATTCCAAATACAGGCTCACTTTAAAGTTGGAGAGTGCTGGGTTACTGGGAGTGCAAACGCAGAAGTTGCTGCCACATAGCTGAGAGAAGATTCTGCTTTAGGGAACATTGTCAGTCATGGGATTCCTCAGACCCCTTTCCACGCTATCATTTCATTTTTTGATGTGACAGTGGACAGAAAGGACTTGGGTTGGTGAAATCTCCAGCAATGTGTTGGCCTCTGTCTTTGGGAGCCTTTACTAACTTTGTTCATATGCTCTCCCAGTAAAATCTTCAAGTGAGCTTCTTCCAGTTCCACTGTATGGTTGTTCTTCAGGAAATATATTCATACATTATACAACCACCTACCCAGCTTTTCATCCTGAAACCTGGGAATTATCCTCGACTCCTCTATCTTACTCACTGCCAATCCAGTCATTCCAATCACCAAGTACTTGCTCTTCCATTTTCTAAATATTTTCCAAATCTGTCCACTTCTTTTCATTCTCACTTCTAATCATTCTAGAGGCAGAGGCCTCTATTATCTTTCACCTGCATCCCCTCAGGCCTCTCTCCAATCCATTTTTCACATGGGAGCCAGAATAAGCCTTTCAATATGCATCAGTGGTATGAATCCTAGCCCAAATGTCACCCCGGTGCAAGAAATATCACAGCTCTTTATTTTTCATGGATCATCTCTCTCCATTTTAAAGCCTTCGTCTTCCAGGCTGATAGAAATTTTATCCTCAGTTATTGTCAAGGTTTCCTGCCTCCTTGGAATTATATCAAGCTTCCAGAGTTTGAGTGGTTAGGTTTTGGAGGCTGGCAGGGTGGGGTGGGTGCAGCTCTGGGTCTCCAAACATCTCTGGGATGGCTGTTGCCCCATCTACATCTCTATTTTTGGAGTGCTTCTGAGACTTGTCTTGCCCTCTCCCTAGGCTGCTGCTGAGAGGTGGTCCCCATGTACCCATCATTCTAGGACACATAGAGCACTCTCCACTCTCCCCCAACTCCAAAGGAATCTATTTTTCTAACTTGGAGGCCAGCCCCGGTCCTCAGCCCTCCTTCGCCCACAATGCCTTTCTGCTTCTTTGCAAATCTCCACATTCCCCTGATGGCTTAAGCTTTTGAAATTAAAGCCAGAATTTTTTACAGCATGGGTCTTCTTTCTTCTTTGTCACATACCTCTCTTAAAGTAATAGAAAGTATCATCAGATATCTGCTTAGAAAGCAAAAAGATAAAGAATAAAATTCAGGAAGGAAAAAAGAAAAGGTCTGAGGTGTTTCAAAATACTCTCAGGTTCCAGGAGAATCTGCTTATGGCTTGTATCACTCCCTCAATTACTTGCTCCTGTTGCCCTGGGAATTAAGTTCAAATGTCTCCTGTGGGCACCTCCATAAGATGCCTTCCTTGCCCACCTCTGCAGCTTTGCTTACCACCCACCTGCAATCTTATTTCTACTCTGCTCCAGATGCACTAGGCAATATTGGGGTCTTCAAATACATTAGTCCTGGGTCTTGAATGTTCTTCCTCCATCCCTCTCCTCACTTGGCTACTTGCTATGCAAGCTCCAGGCCTGATTAAAAGTGACCCCAATAAGGTCTGATCTGTCCCACGATCTCACACAGCACACACACCTCTCCTTCTCTGTCCTTTGTACTCAAAACTACATGTATATTGTTTATTGGTGGCAAATTGCATAGGGTAGCGATGGTGTCTGTCTTATTTGCTGTTCTATTCTAGCAGTTAGCCTAGGACCTGGCTGCTCCTAAGAATGTGCTAAGGGCTTCAGATAAGACCCAAGCGTGCTATTTAACTACTGGGTTATTTGGTACACCAAAGGGCTGAAGTGGGAAGGGGGGATTTTTTCTATTCTGGTTTATCAGTACCCTCCTTTTCCTCCTATGGAGCTATGAATAATGATTTGCATTTAAACCAAGCTCATTTATGAAGCATTCTACAGACACCTTCAGATTCATCCTTACTAGAAATTTGCTTTTCATTCAGAGTATTCTCATGTTTATTCTTGGACTTCTTCCTACAAAAGTCTCCACATCCTGGTTTCCGTGGGAGTAGGAGGGAGCAGGAGGAGGGGTGAGAGTACATTTTTGAGAAAACTGATTCACAGAAGCAAAGGACCCTAGAATAGCAGGGTTCTGGGAGCAAGAATATTGAAGCTACACTATTTTTAGGGAATGGATATTTGTTTTCAACACATTTAGAGCTTGTTCCAAAGACCTCACGATATGCAAAAGAGAAAAAAAAAGAAAGGAAAGAAACAGGAAATGAAAAAGTCCGCAGAAAAAAGGTCAGACAAGTTCCAAAGGCCTCCAACATCAATATTTTTTTTCAAGGGGGAAAAAAGCCAACTTTTTTTAAATGAAAAGAAAACCCTGTTTTATTAACTGATGATAGCTTTATGACAGTTGTGTGATCTGGTCTATAATTTCTAAGTCATTCTTGAACTTGTCCCTCTGGAATCTCTCTTACAGTTACTCAGGAACTAAAGCTTTACATCATGATTTCTATACTGAAAACTGACATCCAAGGCTCCTGGCACAGTTACATTCACATGGCCAAACAAGATGTGAAATGTGTACGCACAGACATTCCCATACTCTGTTGTCACACTCTTCCAGGGAACTATATAACATAATGGTGCAAAAACAAAATCATATTGCTCTAATCCTGCTACATAAATAATGCTTTAATACTGCCAGAAGAAGTTGCTGTCTCTTTTTTCCCTTTAGATCTTTAATGAGTTCCTTTCTCTACACGAAGCACAGGATCAAGCACTAGATATTGTCAAAGTAGAACATGGAAATTCCAAATTTGACAAAGAACAGTGCAATGATATCAAGATATGATTTTCCTAAAAATAGTGACATTTTGAAGAGGGAATCCTCTAAAATTATTAAATTGTACACCACAGCCTTAAAATCATTTTTTTTCTCATAATAGAAGACTAAGCACTCCCTAGGGCAGCAATAAAGATTTCACTTAAATAAAAATAATTACAGACTTTAAATACTCTTGTAAATGACATAAAAACACACCACTCTCACTTCTGAAAAAGGTATTTAATTCTAGACAGGGAAGAGGGGTGGGAGGGAAAAGGAGGGTGCAGGGAATTAGCAAGGATAGTAGAATGTGGTGGACATCATTATCCAAAGAACATGTATGAAGACTCAAATTGGGTATCAACATACTTTATATACTAACAGAGATGTGAAAAATTGTGGTATTTATGTGTAATAAGAATTGTAATGCAAAGAAAAAAAGTACATGTATAAAGGCATGAATTGGCATAAACATACTTTATACAAAGATATGAAAAATTGTGCTCTATATGTGTAATAAAAATTTAATGCATTCTGCTGTTGTGTATTTAAAAAATAAAAAATAAAAATCAATATAAAAAGAAAATTTTAAGAAACTTTTGCAGATTCTTGCAACTACTTAAGTGCCAGAGATGCTTAACCAATATACAATAGAGTCTTTTTGCATCTACTCCAGTTCATATCTTATATTTGTTGAATGAATTATGAGTTAAGACATGAATTTTATGCACATTTCTTCTACTTGCTTGAACAATTTCTTCTAAACATTTGAACTGTCTTTTCCCAATTCACTGCTTTCCATGGATCCCAATACAGAGTATGTGTTCAGTAAATATTTAATAAATGAATGCTAAATAAACGCTTGATCCTAAAGAAAATTACTTCTGAAAGTAGAAAAACTTTGTTACAAATAGTCCATTATAATTTCATTTAAAAGAGTAAAGCAATCTCATGTATTTAAACAAGTTATTTTCTTGATACAATATTATGCAACCACTTAAAATAAGGTCCACAAAGAATTAATAAAGGCATGGAAAGTTGTTGTGTTGCAATATTAAATAATATGTAAATTTTAAATACTGTGTGACCTCACACATTTACAAACCAATAACATGAATACAAACATTTACAAACCAATATCATGAATACAGAAGAGAGCAGATGCAAATTCGCCAACATTGAAGCAGTGTTGGTCTTTGGGTGCTTGGGTTATGGATGGTTTCCTCTCCGCTTTCCTATAGTAAGACTGTAAATATTCACAGTGAAGGGGAAAAAAATCTTTGTTACTCAACAAAGTATCATTTTAGCCAACTTTTTCTTCCACCCATCCATTATATGTACTTGACTGTTAAATTAGATTAATGATTTGAACTACTCAAGTGCTATAAATTTTTATTTAGTTATAAAGTTAGAGTAAAAAAATTAATAATATAAAAATAACAAATGACCTACTTCTGCTTCCCTGGATAAAATAATACATTTCCCTTAATTTTTCAATAGAATAAAAATCATATTGGTAGTTTAAATCTGGGGTGAACAATCTGAATTGCACATTCACTGGTGAAAAACTTCCTGTCTGGCTTACTTTATTTAATGTCCACTTGATAGACTGAAGAAACAAATTCAGCCAGCTTAAACACAATAAAGATCTAAAACCACAACAATATCAATAGAACCTCAAATGCTACTTGTTAGCCAGATAATTTCCAAGTAATTTCTCTACACTCAATGTCACAAAAATCTCTAGAATTGTTCCCATTTTGTTGTCAGGAAGATAGAACCACGGTATACCACTCATCAGGCTTCCAGAAGAATTTCATTGATGATGATATCACATTTTTTTTTTCTAAATAACATATGAGTGTAATCCAAACCTACATTGTTACTACATTATAGAAGTAGAGCATGTTTGACTTTAATAAGCAACCCACATTAAACAAAAATGGTGAGTTAGATTGATTAAGAAGTAGAGGCTCACAGTAAGGTTACGAGTGTCCAACAAAATCCAGGAGAATTTTGAGCAACTCATCCATGCAAAGAATGAGGCCTTTCCAAACTTGGCTGCACACATGTTGGAGGTCTCATTTTATGTAGCTGAAATGTTTTCTTTCAAACTTGGCTCATTTTGTACGTGAAGTTGTGAAATCCTTTGGACTGAGGCGTCATTCGCATTTTGCTTTGGGGGAAAAGAAATGAGGGAAGAATCATTCATTTAGTTTTGTTAGAAAAGTGTATATATGATAGTGTGATGTCATTTGAGATATCCATGGCAGAAGGAACTGAAGAGATCCTACGATGAAATACAATAGGAATTTGGTGCAGCGCAGAGGATTCGTCCTCCAAGATGATGACCCTTGGCGAAGGCCATGCTTTTTGTCAATACCGTGGCAAGTTGGAGTGAAAGAACAGGCAGGAGCCTCTTGAATCTATAACCTCAATCAATGAGAAGAATAAAAGTGGTGGCCTGTGGTAAGGGGAGATTCAAGAGAAAGGACCATGCAGGATCAGCTGGGTACCTCGAGTCCTAAATTGCATCCTCCCAAGAAACTATCGAAATAGGAACCAACCATCTCTGCTCTTTGGCTTGTCTCTCCTCCAGGCTAAACTCAGGGGGATGGATTATGACCTGTTGACATCCTTTAGACCTCTAACTTCTATGAGGCTACATGGACTTGTTTTTCCACTGATGTTACTGCCAAACACCTGGCATACAGAATGTCCTTAGAGGTCTCTTTGTTGATTCCCAGAATGGGAGAAAAGGATTATTTGGGTTTGACAGTATATGAGAATGCCTTGTTCTTGTCTGACTGACTGTGACCCAGAATAGTAGGGACAGCTGGATTCTTTTCTATGTCTGAACTATCCCCAAAGTCTTTGCTCATCTGGCATGGCTGAAGTTTGGGTTATGGCTACTCTTTTACCTTGTCATTCTTGTGTTCCTGGGGTGGAGCATTCTCAGAGATGAAACAGAGGGAATGAGCAGTAGTGCCAGGGAGTAGGAAAACAAGGGGTGGCTCTCAGCCCTGAGCTGAATGCATGCCTTACTACTGCCAACCTGGAGCTCCAAGGAGTTTTGAAATAGATGAAATAGACCCCATGTGGGCAGGTATTACTCAAAAGTCTGGCAGATATTCATCATTTCCCCTCCCCCAAGTCTTCCAGAGCCCATCCAAAAGTTTGAAATGCATGCATCTGGTCTTTACTCATTAAAATCTCACTTAACTTCCAGAACTGATTCAACTGCCCTCTTCTCGGTGACATCTTCTCTGAACCCTACACATCAGAAACAGCATTTTCCTTGTGTATCCTGTTTTGTATTCAGATGTTAATACAGAGAGCACATTAAACCTGCTGGCCTTCACCACAATCAAGGGAAACTGGGCATGCCTCAACCTCACTGGACACCAATAAGCTTCTGGCCAGAAGAGACGACGTGACATTTACCTTTGTAAGCTATGTGGGGCTCAATGGATCGTATGGAAGGGAGTGACTGGATCTGTGGAAGTCCTAGTGCAAGGTCTGTTTTAGCACAGAGGTTTTCCAATAATAGACCTTTTAAGTGATCTGAGCCTGAGTCTAGAGCTTGGAAAGCCAGACAGAGTGAGCTGCTGGCTGAGAGAAAAGCCTGGCTCTCTGGTGTGAATGAACTCTTTTAGTGCAGTGCCTCATCTGGGCAACTTCGGGCTCTGAAAAATGTCCTGTTTGATATTGTAAGCTCCCAAAGGACACCGGCTGAGACTGCTCTACTTACTTACATAGCCCAGCGCCACATGCATTGGACTATTTAATAAATATTGTTTAATGATGATCACTCTCCCAGCAAGCATGTGCAGGGTGTGTAGCACGCTCCTGGGAGCCATGTGCTGGCCGTGGCTCACCAGACACAGCACACAGACTGCCTATGGTAAATCCTTGCTGAACTTTCCTTTTGAGTTGTGCCACCCTGAACCAGCTTTTGTGAGAATTCCTAAGGAAATAGAATGCATGCTGTTCTCTTTCAGGCAGGCTTATAGTCTAATGTATATCTTAGACCCCATGTTTGCAGAAAATGGGGATAGAGTTGAACACATACATTTAGGCAAGAAGAATGCTAATTAAGATTGCAAAAATCCACATGACTGGCCACATGTTTGCTGCCTTATTATGATTTGGGAAAGAATTTAAAGAAGTGACAATGAAAAGTCACTAGTGTGAGTCTTAGTTAAGCTTATTTGTAGGAAGAAAAGAATCTGGAAAGAAGTGTCTTTTTTCCATGAATTCAATTATTTCATCAAAAAGCATTTTTGATGAAAGAATTTCTATGCTAAAATGATATTGATAAAACTCTTCTAAGTTTAATTTTAAACAAATGTTGTGAGAATAAAAAGAATGTTTACTTTTTGCACTCAGAAAGCCCATGTCCTTACACCCACTGGACACAGACAATCTGGAAGCAGTGGAAACAGGATTGCTCTCTGTCAATTCCCAGCAAAGGAACTTAGTGAGGAACTTTTCTAATGGTCCTTCATGTATCATGTGTGAATTTAGGAGTCAGAATCTCTGAAAATATTTGTTAAGTTGGCTGACCAAAAGAGCTGTTCAAATATATTCAGTCTTGTTTTCTGGTCAAAATGTGTTCTGTCATTTTTCCAAACTACTCTCAACTTCTGTGGGCCATCACTCAGCCTCCCAGCTGATCTCTGAACCTCTTCACAATGCTGCATACTCTGCTGGGCTGTTTTTCCTCACAATAACCTTAAGATGGGGGAGTGGGCACTCTTTGTTATCTACCAGCACCTGAACTCCCTTTCTCCTGGAGTGCTTCTCAGTCTGAAGAGAGGCAGAGACTCCCTTTGTCCCTTCATACTAGCTAAAGACTTACTTTCCCAGCCTCCCTTGCAGGTACAGTATGGACAGGTAGATGACTTAGGCCTGGATCAGAGAGCATAAGATAAACACTCGGATGGCCTGAAGCCTGCTCTGGCCAAGGGAAACAGACCAAGTTCTAAAAGCAGAAGTGGATCTGGTGTCATCAGGAGGATCTTTTCTCTATATGATGAGTTTGAGGTATGACTTTGGAACTGGTTTCTGGCTGCATAGCTTGGAAAAGCTGTGACAGCTCAGTACCTTTTACACAACTTGTTTCTGTCTACATTAGCCAGAGCTAATGGCTGCGGCTAGAACTAAGACTCTTGACTGAGACACAGGGAGTATAACCAACCCCACCTGCAGATGTAACTGCAGAGGCTGCAGATGTTAAGCATCTTTCCTAAGGCCCAACAGCTAATAAGAACTAACCAGGGATTTAAATGTAAGTTTGCCTAACTTCAAAGCCCTTGCTCTTTGTGTCCACCTCAGGGCATCCTGGGTTACTATATATCACCACAAATCAACCCCAGAGGCCTACCAGTACTGGAAGAGCATGCAGGGCACTAGGACAGATGCCTTTGATGCATTCTGTACCTTACATTTTGGAGCAAATGAATCAACATTTTGTAGGCCCTTGGTGTACCTGATCTATTTAAATTCCTACCTTGATAAGTAGGTATTGTTATCATTATTTTACAGCTTGGTCTAAATAACTGATGTTATTTTTTGCCCAAGCTCACACCCAGGTCCAGGAGATTCTAAACCTGAATACCTTCTTCTTCTGTTGTCTTTCCACAAATATGAGGTGCATGCTTTCCTATAAATCATGCCCTTTTATCTATCTGCTTAATTTCACACAAAAAATATGGGAAATAATGATGATATTACTGAAAGTTTGGTTCTAGATATAGTTTCTTTTGGCCTGATTTCATATTCTTAGGCAGATGAATAGTATTGTCCCATTTTACAAATGGAAAGATTTTCAACTCTGTATCAAAAATTCATTTTCAGTGTATGGTGTGAGATGAGATTTGATTATGGATTTTCTTCCCATATGAATAACCCTTCACCCAGCACTATTTAATAAATAGCCCATTCTTTCCCCCTTACTTGAAATGTCACTCTGTCATACACCATATTTCATGTAACTCACATCCCTGTCTGTGGACATTTAAAGCTATACATTTTGTACTCCAAATTTCAACATCTATATTTTTATTATTTTTCAGTTATAAATATTTCATAATTTCCATTTAATTTCTTCTTTGACTATGAATTATTTAGAAGTTTTAATATTTTCCAAATGTTTAGATTTATGATTCACTTAATTTTACAGTCAAAATTTACAAACATCAGAATGTGTTATTGTTTAAACTGCCTTTGGATTTTGACTTCTAATTGTATTATACTGAGATTTGAGATAGCGTTATGAATAACAGAGTGATGCCCTGTCCAGTTCATTACATGTGGCCATGAAGTTCTCAAAATGAGGTTAAACTGAATTAGGATGTACTATGTTTCTAAGACCTATGAGGAAAAGAAATAATATTTGAATTTACTGATAAAATAAAATGTATTATTAAAAGTAATCTCACAGCTTCTTTCTATATTTTAAAATGTGGCTATTAGAAACTCTAAAATTACATGCATGGCTCATATATTTCAATTGGACATTACTCATGTAGAGTATTTGGTATTTTTGGTACTTGTTTTTGGCTCACTGGTTAATTTCTGTAAATGCTTGTATGAGGTACCATGAAAGAGATGCCCTGGAGGATAGTATTCTATACATGGTCTTTATACCAAGTCTGTTAAGTAACTTGTTCATCTATTTTGTCATTACTATATTTTTGCCTCCTTTGTCTAAGTGTATCAATAAATACACTCCTACTAGAAGTATCTATTTATTAATTTCTTCTTGCAATTCTATCCATTTTATTACACACACACACATATATAGATAGATAGATAGATATGAGAGAGAGAGAGAGAGGAGAGAGGAGAGAGAGAGAGAGAGAGAGAGAGAGAGAGAGAGAGAGAGAGAGAGAGAGGAGCTATATTGTTATATGCACATGCCATGTTTTGAGTATAAGGGTTGCCATGCTTTGGGGGTGATTTTTTTTTTCTTTCTACATCTATGTGTACTTCTGTTTTAGTCAGCTTTTCACTTGCTGTGACTAAAAGACCTTACAAGAACAACTTTAGAGAAGGAAAAGTTCTTTTGAGGGCTCATAGTTTTGGAGGTCTCAGTCCATAGAAGGCCAGCTCCATTACTCAGGGCTTGAAGTGAGGCAAAATATCAGATAGAAGAGTGTGGCAGAAGGATGCAGCTCACATGATGATCAGGAAGCAGAGAGACTCCTCTCACCAGATACAAAATATATACCCCAAAGCCATGACCACAATGCCCCACCTACTCCAGCCACGCTCTACCCACCTTCAGTACCACTCAGTTAATATTAATTCACTGACTGGGTTAAAACTCTCATAACCTAATTGGGTTAAGACTCTCATAACCTAGCATTAACTGAGTTACTACTATTAATTAATTATTAACATAATTAATTGTTAATAAAAACTATTATTCACCACTCAGTTATTAATATTACCACTGAGTTAATATTAATTCACTGATTGGGTTAAGACTCTCATAACTTAATTGTTTCACATGTAAGATTTTTGGGGAAACCTCACATCCAAGCCATAACAATTTCTGTTCTCTTAGAGGTTATTCAACAAATTTGCATGAGATCTCTTAGGCTAATCAACATTATGCTTTCCCCTCTCACCTCAAAAGAACCTTGGGTTGCTCTGACTCCTGTGACTACCAGGCCTCCACCTCCCCCAACTCATCGTTCATATTCTTATTTTACAGTATTTTTATGCTGCTTTTTAAAAGAACATTTAGAATTAAACTTGTTGCTGTTGTTACATAACTCATGCATATCTACAAATATATTTATTTTATTTCCTTTTATTTTTGCATCTTCCTTCTCAATCCTTCCTTGAGCAACTCAGTTTTCTTCTTTTTGAAGAAAAGACCTTAGTGGTTTTCCCAGCAAGTGTCTGTCAAACTCTCAGTCATTGTCAAACTCTCAAGTTTTTGTCTGAATTATTATTTTCTTTCGCTCTGTGAATGGTTTAGTTTAGCTGAATACAGAGTTTTAGGGCGACCATTATTCAAAAGTGAAGGTGAAACAACTATTCTGGTAGATAAAATAACAGCCCTCCAAAGATGACCATAGCCACATCCTAATCCCAAGAACCTGTGAATGTTACCTTATACGCCCAAGGGACTTTGCAGGTATGATTAATTTAAGGATATTGAGATGGGGACCTCATTCTGGATGGTCCAGGTGGGTTCAAAGTAATCACAGGATCCTTATAAGAGGAAGGCAGGAGAGTCAGAAGTATGGGAAGAGATGTGCTGATGGAAGCAGCAGCATGTGTTTGTGAGCGAGAGAAAAGAAAGGAGGAAGGAAAGGAAAGGAGAGAGAGAGAGAGAGAGAGAGAGAGAGAGAGAGAGAGAGAGAGAGGCTACACTGCTGGCTTTGAAGATGGAGGAAGGGGCCTTGAGCCAAAGAATATAGGTGGCCTCTGGATGCTGGGAAAGACAAGGAACAGATCTACTCCTACAGCCTCTAGTAGAATCAGCTTCACTGCCACCTCGATGTGATTCCAGTGAGACTGGATTTATGACCCCTGGAACACCGAGGTAATATTTATGTTGTATTAAGCCACTATTTGGTGGTAATTTGTCCTAGCTGCACTAGGAAACTAATTCAACTACTAAGAAATGTATTTAAATTAAAGAAAAATACCAACTGATTTCAATGTACAAGATCACAGAGTCTTAATCAATGACTTGGTGAGTTAATTACCACAACGTTATTTCAATTGAAAGATGATATTTCATTAACTTCTGACCCTCTCTCCCTTCTTTCCTTTCTTCCTTCTTTCCATCTTTTCTATTTACATATTTACCCCCAAGCACCCAGTCTGGGGTTTAGGAAATATTGGAGGAATGTGTTGAATACATGAATGAATGAATGATCTACTTTTCATTCTGGTTATATATAAGACTTTCTTTCTTTATATCCTTAGTGTTTTGCTATGCCTGTTGTCTCTCTAGATGTGCACTATTCTTATTTATCCTCCTGGATTAATTTACTTCCTACCATAAAATTTTCTGTGTTTCTTCAACTTCAGAAAATTCTCCAACGTTTTATCCATGTCAGCTATGATAGAATGAGACACTTTTCTTACAATTTGAAATGTTTAACAAAAGTCCTTTTATTTGGGAAAAAAACGTGTTTTTTTCCAAATTATGAAGACAATGAGAAGGAGTAAGATCACTGAAGCTGTAACCTCAGCTTCCTGTGACACAATGTGTAGTTTAGAGAACAGAATGGTCTACAACCAACAATTGAATACATGTGGTTCCCCAAAACAAACATTCATAGTATTAAGGTTCTAAGTCAGCATCCTTGGATATATGAAAAGAAACTTCTGGACATTATGGGAAAGTTCTTCACTCTTCTCAATAAATTCAGTTGGAGGAAACTGAATTTTATAACTGCATCCATCTACATGAAGACTAAAGGCTAACTAGTCTTCTGAATTCATGTAAGCTCTGTTGGAGCTTCATGAACTGCTATTTAAACACATGGCCTCCAGTTTTCAATGACAGTTGTAGCACATGCTCTATTAAAGTTATACAAGGCTCATGATAATTTAGTTCCACACTTCGATTCTTTCTATTCTTCATTTCCAGAAATTGTATGTATGCTAGAGCTTTGCTTTTTTTTTTCTGTGTGCTTCTTAAACTCTTTCACGTTTTTCATTTTTTAAAAAGATTTTCCTATTGTTTGGATATGTATTAAATGTGTTCGGCAAAGATTCATGTGATGCAAGCTTGGTCCCAGGGTGGTGATGGTGTTGAGGAACTGGAGCCTTTCTTTAAGAGGTGTGACCTAGAAGGAAGTTACTGAGTCATTAATGGGTACTGCTTTTGGAAGAAATTAGTGGGAACCTAGCTAGTTCCCTTCAGAGTAGGGTGTCACAAAAGGGTAAGAATGGCTCCTTTCTGCTCTTTGGTTTCCCATCTTATCATAGTGTCTCTCCCGCTCAAATGTGCTTCCACAGTGTGAACCAGTCAGGGGATCCCTGTGCAGAGCATAAATGGATGAGTCTGCCTCATCTTGGACTTTCAGCCTCCAAACTGTGAGCTAGATAAACCTCTTTCCTTTATAAGTACTCAGCTCCGGGTATTTTGTTATACCAATGACAAATATACTAATATAATCTGTCTCTGCCATTCTTCAGGTAATTTCCCCAAACATCTCCTAATTCCTTAATACTTTCTTTAATGGTAACTAGTTTACTTTTAATTCAGCTATTCAGTTTTTAATTTAGTGCTTATATTTTCATTCCTAGAAGTTTTATTTAGTTCTGTTCAAAATCTTAGTTAATTTTAGTTAATTTCATTGCATATTATAATGTCATTATGGTTTTAATTCCATTCTGTAATCCTTTAATTATTTTAAAGCAGACTTATTTTTCAGTTCTTTTAACATTATTTAATGTTGTCCTGTTAGTTATGTCTGCTGCTCTCCCCATTGTGTTTTTTTCCCCTCATAGCTTTTTAATTTTTAAGATATACTCATCATTAGTGGGGATTATTTTAAGAATTCAGTGCACCCTAACGTCTAGGAGTATTCTTCTGTACAGTTTGCACCTATTGGGTACCCTTAGAAGTTCATATGCCCAAGACCAATGTTATGGTTTGGATGTGAGGTGTCTCCCAAAAGCTCATGTGTGAGACAATGCAAGAAGATTCAGAAAAGAAATGATGGTGTTGCGAGAGCCTTAAACCCAACCAGTGAATTAATCCTTTGATAGGGATTAACTGAAACCTGGTAGGGTGTGGCTGGAAGAGGTGGGACATTGAGGGCATGGCTTTAGGGCACATATTTTGTATCTGGCAGTGGAGTCGCTCTCTCTGCTTTCTGATCATCATGTGAGCTGCTTCCTTTTGCCACACTCTTTCGCCACATTGTTCCTGCCTCACCTACAGCCCTGAGGAATGAAGCCACCCATCTATGGATGGAGACATATGAAACTGTGAGCCCCATTTCCTCCCCTAAAATTGTTCTGGTCAGAACTTTTAGTCCCAGCAGCAAAGTAGCTGACTAAAAGAACCAGTTTTTATCTTGAATTTTCAGGTTGGGATTCCCACAACATATAGTACTATATATTCAGACTAAGAATTTGCAAGCAACAAGGCTTTAAGTTTCTGTTTTTTACTGGAGGACATCTGAACTTTCTTACTGATTCATTTTGCTCCTGGAAAGAGGTTTGTTTTTTTTTTTTTTTAAATATGTAGGGCTAGTCCTTCTAGAGGTCCAACTTCATGGAAAGATTTTACTGAGTACTCTTTAACTCTTGCAGGTCCATGTATGGTTTTAAAAGTTCATCATAACAGTTAGGGTCTACAGCCCTATCAGCTCAAACACAATAGGTCATGCCTGTCTGGCATGGAAGGGTATTTATTCCCTTATTAAGTAGGAATTGAAAGTAGTTGACATCTATCCAGTGTTCCTTCTAAGTCTAGGCTTTTTTCTCTGATGATTGGAATTATTGATGGATCCTACACTAAATTTATAAACAACAGTGAAGAATGTATTCCCAACGTGAACTTTTGATTTGATTCTATGGACACATAGAAAAGAATTAATTTATCTTTTGATTGGGCTGAAGAATCTTCTTGGTGTCTGGAGCCCCTGACCTAACATCCTAGATTCTATGGCTATGTACACAAAAATCTGACTTAAAGCTATGTCCTTCATCTAAGACTTGGATAGAACCTCTTCACTCAATATCCCAAAGCTAGATTGTTCCCTTCCTCAATTTTCATGGATGTATAAGAGTAGAACTTGAAGATTCTTTCAAATCCCCTTGCAAATTTTTCTAACACACACTCCAGAGTTCTAAGTAACCTGAATAAAGCTGAGTCTTTTTGTTGTTGTCGTTGTTTTTGTGTATCTCTTGAAAGATTTTGACCTTCTGGATTCACCATTTTTAAGATTAATTTTTTTTCTGTTTTTCTTTCTCTTTTCCCCTTTCCCTTCATTCCTTTTTTTGCTCATTCCTTCTTTCCTGTTCCATTGAAGTCCTGAACCTGATGTGTAGGTCTCAATAAACTACTGGTGGCAAACTGGGAAAAAAGAAATCACTGGGAATTCTTCCCAACAGCCAGGTACAGAATTAGTATTGATAATGAGATTTTTCTTATGCAGAAATATCGTTTTACCATTTCCACATTATCTGTTTTCAGAAAATAAAAGAAAACATCACTCCATTGCGCAGTCTCTATGACTCTATTTGTTACAAAGAGCAACCATTTAATAAAATAGTAATGCCAGATACTAAGTCCATTAACTTTCACTTTTCCTAGCTACGTATACATTACTAATTATAATAGAGAGGTCATTCCTAAGGAATTACTAACCTTCAAGTGATATGAGATAATTATTCCCAAGAGAATCAAACAAATTCATAAGACAAATACACTCAAAATTTCAGACATCAATCTCTTTTTTTAAACCATAGCCTGGGAACAAGGGAGCTATGAAATATAATTTTACCCCAAGGTCCAACAAATGACTGCATGAAAATAATTTCCCGTCTGCCAAAAAAAGAAAAAAGAAAACCAAAACTTTATTTTGGTAGATAGCCTAATACTTGGGCAGGGTGTTGTTTTGTTTAAATAATAAAAACTCCCTGAAGGAGAAAAGTAATTCTTTTCTAAATGAAGAGTTTTAAAAATAAATTCAGTATTTATTTTAGGAAGCATTTTTCCTCTGTTGGCCAACAATTCAGACTTATATGATAAGTTAGACCATTGTACAACTAAAGTGGCCCAGGCTCCTCGTTCAGAGCAGCATTTGCCTGGTTGAGTCTCTGTCAACTTTCCACTCACACACACATGAAGCTATTTGAAGATGTGGACATAGACATCATCATCAAAAAGTAGAACTCAGACTCAACCCACAGGCCAAATTTGAGAATTTCCTTTAGATTCAAGATAAATTATTCTAGATTTTAAAATGAATAGTCCTCCTCCATGAAGATGTTGACTGAAAGAAACAAAAAAATTCTCCCTGGTACCACAATCTTTGAAAGAAACCCTTTGCAACAGAATTTCCCAAACTGATGTGTCTAGGATTTTGATTCGTAAGAGATGCTCCTTTCTAGAAAAGCTCACGTAACCAAAGGATTGGGCACTTCTGCAAAACATATTTCCTTTTGGAGACTCAGAAAAAAAAAATTAAGGTTTAATGTTTAAAAATACTGAAGTGATATTAAAGTGTATGAGAGTTTTTGAAGAATAAAAATATGTTTAGTGTTGTTTAACTTAGAAGTTCTGAAATGGGCTTAGCCACACAGCACCCTGTTTTTCTGGATAATAAAACCTGCTTCTACAGCACAGGAATTTAAAGGAGCAGACTTGGGTGCTACGTGGGTGCATAGCTGCATAAGTACTGCTTTCAGAGGCCAAAATGTTATTTATCTGTTCTGTCCTTCATGCATGCATCAAGCCTGAGAACAAATTCTTTAAAAATAACTAGGTAGCAGAGCTGGGAGAGAGTGTGGTAGAAAAAAATTCTCAATGACAGGGTAGATTAAAGTAAGAATAAAGCAGCATGTAATGAAAACAAAGGACAGTAAGTTACGGAAGGATTGCAAAGAACATATTTCCATGTTGAGCAAATGTAATTTAAATGAAAGATTTAACTATTTTAATGAAACAAGTTGTTCTAAAGCTCCTGTGGAAAAATAGGCAAGAAATAATAGCCAGAAAAATTCTGAAAAGAAGTATAATAAAAGAGAATTAGCCTAACCAAGTGTGGCTTCTTTGTATAAAGACAACATGTAAAACAAAGTTGTTTTGGTGCATAAAAAGACAAATTGCCCCCAATGAAAGAAGATAGAAAGTCCAGATGCAGACCAAAGTACCTAAGAGAATTCAGTGTATAACAAAGGTACTGTTTCAAATTAGTGAAGAGAAATAACACTGTGCCTTATTTAGGTGCTAACCATGTGCCAGGGCATGTCTAAGCCCTTCACATATACTGGAGTGTTTCAAACTCACATCTACCTTCTGTGAAAAGTAACATTGTTAGCCTCTATTTATAGATGAGGAGCCTGATGCTAGTAAAGGAGCAGAGTTTGAATTCCAACTGAGGCTACAGAAACTATATTTAAATTTTTCTACTCATCAAACTGTTAAATAAAAATGTTTGCCAGATTATCACATAATTACTATTAACTTCAAAAAGGAGACATAGCCTTGAAGAATATAGGAAGACTTCAAATTGTATGTATATATTAATACAATTGCATATTTATATTCATGTGAAAATAACTAGAAGGAAAAGTACCAACAATGGTAGTTTGGGAATTATAGAAGAGTTTAATTTTTTAACTTGCAATTTGATATATATTTTCTTTTTTTAATATTACTTTTATTTTTCTTTCTTTTTTTTTTGATGTAGTTTTTTACAATGACATTTCTTTCATGGTTAGAAAAAATTAAGAAATAATATTTGAAGAGAAAATAAGCTTATATTATTATGTAGTGTAGATGTAAAATAATCTGAAATTAAAATAAACATAGCTTAGACTGCAAAATTCATACTAATTTTTAGATAAAATGTGAAACTTCAAAAACTGTTATGCTTGTAGAGGTCCCTAAGCTATGCCCAGACTCTTCATAGATGCCTAGCTCCTAATGGCCTCCCTCTTGGCACTCTGGAGCAAGAGTTTGAGGAGCACTGGGATAAGTCTTGAAATGGTAGAGTCATATTAAGGTCACTCAAAATGACATATTCTATAACTCTTTCTGCCCAGTGATATTAAATCATCAAGGTATCTAATGAAATATTGGCCATAGACTCCATTTTCTGAAGCCTATTCTAGAAAACCCAGATTTTTTTTCCAACCAGATAAATTATAATTGAAGCTTTTTGGTGAGTTCTATAATTCTTGGTATTCTTTGGGCCCAATTCTAATAGCAGCACAACAGGAAATTACTTAAGAGGCCTTTGGTCATAGTCTTCATTGTATAGTAAATCATACTAAGACCCTGGAGACAGATGGAAATTCACTGTTATAGACATAAGAAGAGAAGATGACCACCATATCAACAGTGAGGCTGTTTTGGACACAGAGATATTGAACTCTTACCTCCCATGTTTCCTCTGTTGCAAACTGAGCCAACAATCCAACCTTTAGCCCTGTCCATCATAACACTTAGGACGCTGTGTCATTAATACTGTGGTTTCTCATCTGCTTCTGCTCCCAGATTACAAACACATTGAGAGCACATACTACATGTTCTTTTCCACATCCCACCTTTTGGCCCAGAAGAAGTACTTAATATTTACTCAAAGAATAAATTGAGGAATTAATATCTTCTAATTCCACAGGAAAATACTCTTTCAGGAGTATATCTAGAGACAAACTCAATATTATTGTCATAAAAAGAATGCCAAATTCCTCTGAAACCCTATACATGGGTCCTTGGCTTACAAAATTTTGACCTTATGATAGTGCAAAGATAAAATATTCTCAGTAGAAAGCTTACTTCAAGTTTTCAAGCTTGCTCTTTTGCCAGGTTATTGACATGTGATATGATACTCTACGATGCTGGGCAGCGACAGCCAATCACAGCTCCCAGTTAGCCATACAATCACAAGAGGGCACAACTCACATACTGTACTGTGCTATTAAGCGAGGATGTTCAGGAGATTAGATGAATCAAGGGTATTTTTGACTTTTGATATTTTAAATTTATGATAGTTGATTGTGATATAACATCATGGTAAGTCAAGGAACATGTCATTACAAAACTATTTTCATTTTCATATATATTAGATGCATTGAGCCTATGAGGTAGACAGGTAATATCATCAACATTTTCTCAGGTGAGAGCCTTAATGTTTGGAGAGGTGGAGGGACCTGCCCAATGACATTCAGCAAGGAAGTGAAAATAATGTTAAGAACCAACATTTAATGAAGCACTAACTGCTCTAAGCATGTTTTCTAGATTAACTCCTTTAACCCACTCACAATTCAAAGAGGTTTTGTCCCCATCTAAAAGATGAGGAAAGGGAGGGGAAGAATGACCAGGAACTACCAAAAGTCAGAGAACCTGGTAGGATGGGTGGGCTTCAGGGCAAGCAAGCTGCTGCAGGCTTCCCCTAGGTTACCTGTGTGATCTACTAATCAGGAGCAGGTCTTTCAATCAGACCCTAATCCTAGTGCTATTTCCACTAAAGTGTGTCATTATCTTCTCCTGTGCATATTCCGGGTTTGGGGATGAATAAGTTAGGTAAATGCATGTAAAATACTAAGCAGAATCCTTTCACATAGTAAACACTCAAAAGCATCAGTGTTGTTGGAATGCTAGTCATAGGAGTAGAGGAACTCTGGGCACTCTGTCAATGGAGCAGAAAGTTGAGAATTTCTTTGATGCGCTTACCTTTAAATTAATAGTAATAATGAGCCCCTTTCTTTTCACCATGAATTGCTGAATGAATAAAACAAGACATTTTGGAAGTAATTTGAAAAGTTGGGTCCCATATGCTAATGTAAAATATTCTTCAATGATGTTTTATGTGAAGCTCAAATTTTCATACTCGGATATTAGCCCATTTCTTCTTGTTCCCTTTTTACTAAAACTCAGTGATGCTCTGCTGGCTTTTAGGGATCCCACTCATCATTCTATTGGATCACTGGTGAACCAGAGGGATTTATGAAGCTGGGCCAAATTCAAATTGATTGTTCTCTCTAGCTAATCTATGCTGTGGCTATTTTCATTGCCCAGCAAAAAATTTCAGGAGGTTCAAGTGACACAGAGGGACTAGATAAAGGAATTCATCTACTTTATTCCCTATTAAGTGTAACATGCAAGTAGCATTTCATACCCATGTTGCTTTTGGTCCTCTGACAGAAAATGGTAAACTTCCCTAGGGCCTGATTTCACACTGGGGTGAAGACAGGAGAAGGAAGCTGCCTGATGCGTGCAGATTTAGTTCTCTTCACAGCACCAGCAACTGATGGAAGAAGGAGGACCCCCCACCACCACCACCATTTTTTTATAACCACTTTGGGGCATTAGAGAACAGAAATTGTAACTTTATGATGAAATCAATTTCATACTTCACGAGAACTCGGTCCTATTAGAACTTGGGTCAAGTCCTTCCCCAGGAGATATTATTAGACCTTCAACTTAAGGACATGCCTCTCCGTACATAGAGAGACAAAGAGTTATCTCGTGCAAGCCAAGATAACTCTAAATCGGCCTGCGGTTTTATAGTTTATTAGTTTTCCATAGATGTAAACGTGAAGTTATCTTATGTGGAAAAGTGATGTGTTTATGCCGTATCTCACTTAGGAACAACATAATATCCTCTAATCCAATATGGAAAATTGCACTACATGCTGGGTATCAGGGGAACTTCATGTCTCCTGGGGAGATTTTCCCGAAAATCCCCTACATCAGCTTTCCTTTTTAAATAACATTTATCTGTGGGAATTATAGGTTCAGTCCCATGTCAGTAAATGGTCCCCTAATAGCCCTCTATGGCAAAGTTATGACTTATCCCCAAAGAAAAATGCTGCCTCGTGAGCATGTTTTATCGAGGCTAAGAGTCAAGTCATAAAACATCAGTCCTCACATCTGAGTGCCTGTCCCTAAAACACTATTTATTTGTACATAAATATTTGTCTTTTCTTTGCAGGGATGTATTTGCTTGCATATTCAAGTAGACTCATATGTATAAATTTAAAATGTCCAAAGTGTTATAATGGGAATGTAGATTAGGAGCTGATTATTTTGGCTGCTAGTTTTTCAAATATATTAAGCAACTCCTTGCTTTATCTAAAGAATATGTACAAATACAGTTCTCATAGTGAAGGCTGATGATCTTGTAAAGCTCTAAGTATTAAATTAAAAAATGACAGACCACAAAGCTCTTTACTGTTTTTGGAATTTTGTGCTGTAAAACTAACTTTTATGCCTATGTATTAGGTTTATTCCTTATGAAAGTAAATATTTTGTGTTCATTTGATATCATGAAAGCTTTAGGGTAAATTAAAACTATCACATGCTTAGAAGCACTTTAAAATAATGCTAAGCTGATGAAGGAAACAGGCAAAGTCATGTGTCTGTCTGTACGCTACTTCTTCAGTCTCTGAATCTTTGAAGTTTTTTGTTTTGTTTTCCTAGTGCATTCTATGAAATTATCTTTTCTTTAAAATTATTAAAGAAAACAGTTGTGCTTGGTTCCTGACTCTCACTGATAGAGTTTATGTACTTCTCAAGTAGAAATATGTGTTCTAAATCCTTTGGGAGCATACTCAAAGTTCTTCTCAGAAGGAACACACAGAGTGGTTGTTTTTACTTCTCATTTATTTTTCTCCACAGTGTCTGTAGACAGAGGCTGATTTTCTCAGAAATGCCTGGTATTGCTAAGACACCAAGGTAGATTAGGAAAATGATATGCATAAAAAGTAGACAGAAATAATCTCTACTGTGCTTTCCTAAGGAATGATATAAGCAGTCTTGTCAAGAGGGTGTTTGGGTATATTCATTCATTACACTCCTTTCTGTCAGGTGTTGATAACAGTCTCATTACACTTAAGTTTGAGCTTAAACTTGGAATGTAGTATTTGAAAAGAAGGTGCTGAAAGCAAGTTTAAAACTTCTTTATGTCTGTGTTAAAAATAATTTCATGGAACAGAAGAAGAAAAGAAACGCTGTCACCTTCGTGTCAGTTCAGCTTACTGTGAGCTCTGACACAAAATGGAAACCAGAAAGGAAGTCCCGTTTAGCCTTTCAGAGTGAAATAAATTTGTTTTTGGTTCATTCTGCACCTTGCCCAAGGATGTTGACAGAAACTGCATGTGAGATTCTAATAGCTAAATGTGAGCTGCTGTTAGCTCTGGGAGAGCCATGTGAAATCCACTTATACAAAACATTAGTAAGTTAAAAGTAAATTTCAGAAGATTTGGATTTGACATTGTGAGTCTAAAAAAATCAAGTGAGTTCTCTGTGATAATAAGCTGTATTGCTTTTACTTTTCATTTCCAACAGGTCTGAAAAATAAAAAGTGATATATTATGTTCATTGAAACCTCTCACAATTAGAACCCAGTAATTTGAAGTCATCTGGAAATAAAAATTATATCTTGGGATGTGACTGTACATAAAAAATAATAATGGGCTGGGAAAGGAAACACTAAGGCAGACAAAGATTGGTGGTATCCAGGGAGTGAGCTGAGAGGCGAAATGGATTGCAGAAGGTGGTGGTGCCTGCTCAGACCTTAACCGTGGCACATTGAAAAGAGTGAATTTTATTGCAGGTAAATAAGCAAAACATTAACTATAAAAAAATCATTATAACCAAAAGCAGTTTTAAGTTTAAGGTGGAAAAGTTCATCACTATCTCTTTGATCATCTCTTGATGTGGATTCTGATTCCAGACAAGTGGAGGCAGGAAAACAAGTTAGAGGGAAACAGCTTGGTACTGCATGCTTGTTTACCTTGGATTCTCAGCAAAGAATAATTTTACTATTATTATTACTTTGAAAAACAGTTGAAATATAACAAAGCAGCATACTGGGGATGTGGCTCAGTGGTAGAGCTCTTGCCCAGCAGACACAAGGCCCTGAGTTCAATCCCCAGCACCCCAAAAATAAAGTAGGGAAAACAAAGAATATAACAAACACTAGAATAGCTAGTACTGAGAGTTAAATTAACAAATGTTAACATTTCATCATTTTTGTATCAATTTGTATATGTAAGTAGAACTTTTTAAAGGCAAAGTACCCTTTTGTTCTCCCCTCCTGGCACATTCTCTGGAAAAAAAATGATACTGAAAAGGAATAGAATAGACAGAAAATTTTTGGTTGGGGGTGGGGTGGGTAGGAATTGTGGAATTGTGAATGCTGTCTTCAGTGAATGACACAATTTAATCATATTTATCATATAATCACTGGGTGCACAGAGGGTGCCCTGGGTAAGATTGGATTGAGGCCCACATGTTAAGATATAAAAGGCACATAAGCACATGGCTTCTAGCTGGTTACACAGAGCCAACCCAGTCCTGGGGATCTGCACATTTGCTTCAACGACTAGGATAGATGGGGTTGGTAAATCCTGAGCACCTATTACCAACATCCAATTTTCCCAATTTTCTCATTTGCCTCCCCCTGAAGTCTCTTATGATAGTCCAGTTTAGAAGGGAATAACAACACACAAGAGATTATTAATATGGTTTATAAAGTTCTGAATCCTAAAAAAACATTAAACCAAAAAGACCACAGAGGAAAAAGTTGGCGTTAATGCAGAATCTGCCCTGTTAAAATAATTGTAAATTGGCTTTCAAGTTGCAAAAACTGCCCAAGCTGTACGAATTTCCCCACTCCCTTTCTACTTCATGCCTGTCTCTGACAAGAAAATTGCTAGTCTTAATCCGAAATAAAGCAATTACTAAACAGAGATGTGTCATATTTATAGTCTGCTCTTGGTTACAGGAATGACTTGCTTGCAGTTTTAAGAAAGTCACTCAAAATTGCTTTCCTTAAATGTTTTATGGAATTATCAGAGCCCCAGAGTAGCATTATGGCTTAACTTGTTTTATGTGACTCTTTGTATGAGCACTGGGTGACGGGACTATGTAAGGCTGATGTCATCTGCCATCAACTACATGAACTACTAGATTCTCCTAAGACCATCAAAAACAAGAATTGTTTCTTCAAGTCCAAATTCTGTAAAATGGTATTCAAGTCCCTTTGCAACTGTATTCCAACCTCACTCTCCTGTTTTTCACTACTCTCAAAAGGAGCCTTTCGATCCAGCAAAATTTGCATGCATGAAATATATTCTCCACATTCCACTTTTTGGTCTTCTTTCTCCACAAGTCTCTCTTAGTGACCTCAGCCAGTCTACAGGCTTTAAATGCCATCCAGATGTTTGTAACACCCCAGATTTTATCTATACCCCTTTTCTGAATTTCAAGGCATATTCCTGGTCATCTCCTGGCCATCTCCACTTGGATGTCTAATACCTCAATGCTCAAAGTGTGATCCTCACACCAGCATTACTTGGGAGCTTGTTAGAAATGCATAATCTTGGGCTGTTGGACCAATTGAATCAGAAGCTGCTTTATAACAAGATCCCAAGATTCATATACACATTAAAGTTTAATAAGCACTGGTCTATACCACAATTGGAGACTTAACACATTCTACCTTTACGACGTTATTTATTTTAGGCAACTATTCTGTCCGATTATAAACTCTGTATGGTCAGACACATGGCTCATTTCACTTTATACTTCTAACAGCTAGCAGAGGAGATTCTAACAGATATATACAATGCGTTCGATTGCACTAAAATGCAAATAAGCAAATTTTACACAAAGCCTGTTGCATTCAAGGCTGGGAAGAAAGGTGATTGCCTCATGTTGCCAGCCATTCACCCACAAAGGCATCATGGTACATCATTGTGACTTTATCAGCTAGCAAGTGGCACCTGGTAACCTGTTCTAGGAGGAGCCATATTGTGTTTTAGGATACTAATTAATGCTTTTGCAAGAAATTTCAATTAAATGCTGCTACAACAATCTCACGATTTACTTTGCTTATTCAAAATTTGAATTTGTCCAAGGAGCCAATTAGAGTCACTGCCCATTTGTCCTACTCTAAACTGGACATCTTTACAATAATTGGGGCATGTCTGAGGCTTTTCCTTAAAATATGTGTTTATCAAATCAGCCTGGGCTTATACCAGATCACACCGGGCCTGTGTTTTTCAGCAGAACAGATGAACATTTGTGTTTCATTCTGAGCTATGGCATTTCCTATTCAATTTTCCAGTTTTGTTCCTGTATCTGATACTCATTTAAGAGGATTTCACAGGACCCACAGGATTTGTGAAAATCAATGGGCAGTAAATTTACCTCTCAGACAACCTCAGAATGGCCCTCATTTACATCAGGAATTGAAACAGGGAAATGGAAGTTGTAGCAATGGACTGCTATGGTCCAACAAGCTCAGAAGGTAGGGCTTCAGACCTTCATGCCATGGAGCATGACTTACTGATATGCCACTATGGAAAGGAAGCAGACTCTGAAACATTCAGTTAGTTTTTTAAAAATGCAAGTTAGATGCCAATGCTTATTGTCCAAATGAATAAGTCTCTGGCTGAAACATCATTTCTTTTTTTTCCAATTTATATTCTATGGCTAATAATTTACTTTCCAGTGGTTTCCCAAATGTGCCTGATGATCACTAAGGGAGCTTGTAACCCCCTGCATTCCTGAGACCCTCCCCAGACCTCATTAGGATTTCTGAAAGACTCCTGGAGAATGAGCATTTAAAAATCTCTCCAGATGATTCTAATTGAATCACCTTCCATTAACTGTTAGCACTTTTTATGAGGCAAATTAGAAAAGTGCTCTCTGTTCTTTCTCATTTCATTCAAGAATTTTTTGAGTAATTTCTAGGTCCCAGGTCTTTGCTAAGCAGGAAGACAGAGACTAATTAGACCAGTCTTGTGTTCAAGATCAGAATGGAGACAAGACACAATAAGACACACAGAATACTGTGGTGAGAGTTGCGTAAGAATGAGATGCAAATCAAAAACCCTATATTCTCATCTGTTTGAAAGAAGTAATCCTGCAAATTAAAAAATGTAACCAAAACAAATTTCTCATTGAATTAGTATGAATATCAATCTGCAGTAAAATGAGGTTCTTTTTTTGTTTTCAAGATAGAGCCAGATTAAACTTGCACAGTATCTAGCACAAAATTGGCACTGAGTATTTATTGAACAAATTAATGAATAGGAATGCCCACTGTTGTAATAAAGCCGACCAAAGGGATTCTTCCAATCCCTTTGTAAGTACTGAGCCTCAGAGTGTTTGTTCCAAGTGTTCCTGTGTGGGTTTCTGACTCCTACCTCTTCCCTGTGTTCATCAACAATACCTAGCTCATTGTGTAAAAAATGAAACATTTTTTTTTCTTCCGTGTGAGCCACTTTCTTCTATCACCATCCACATGGCAATGAGAAGTTGTCCTTATTCAGGTCTTCTGTTTGTTTGTTTCTTGCTATCTGTTTTCTTCCAAAGGCAAACTATTTAATATGAATGTTATTTTTTTTTCCAAGTAGGGCATAATATCTGATACTGGGCTTTCTATTATGGGAATTTACCTTACTAAATAGAGCTTAATGCCACAAATATTTTTTTAGGCCCAGATTTAATTTTACTGGAAAGGGTTTAAATCTGCTCTGGAGGGACTTCCAGTTTTGAAAGATTTCTTGACAAAAATAAATACAATAAATAATAAAATCAATTTAACACTATTTTCTCTACTTTCTACATTCCCATATAAAGAGTACTAGTTGAACCAAAGAATGAATGAAGACTAATATTTGTGTCCCGTGATATTTTTCCTCAATAACTGATTCTAAATGTCATCCAGATAGAATGCAATTAGGGAACACAATGATCCCATCTTCAGCTTTCTAGAAGTTGAGGAATACTAGGACTCTTTTCTTATTTGTGGCCTCTTCCTTCATTTAAAGGAATCTGTTTTATTACTCATGAGCTTCATGAACCAGTATTTATTTACTCAGCAGAAATAACCACATAAAAATTGTGACCCAGCTGTCTAGGAACTCATGATAAAATTGTTGTCATCAGAGTCTCAAAGCTCTGGTGATTGGCATCTGTGTGGTAGCCATTTTGCTTTTAAGTTAACCAGCCATGTTGTGTCTGAGGTCCCAGGCTGCCCCTGAAATAGTGGAATCTTTTAACAGGAAGACCAGTCACCTACTAAAAAAGTATTTTTACAGATTGTGTGGAAAATTAAAACAATAAAAAAAACTTCAAAGGATGAAATCAGTGATGATGAAGATGATGTTAGCAGCTAGCATTGAATGTGGCCCAGCACTATATTCATTGTATTGTGACATCTCACAGATATGATATTGTGCAAAAGAATAAAGGCACAACAGATTATGGTTCCATTTGTACAATGTTCTAGAATGGGCACAACTAACCACTGCTAATGAAAGTCAGACCAGTGCTTATCTAGGCAGGGGGTGACGTAGGAGGGAACTTCCTTGGGGAAGAGTTCTAGGTTTTGACCAGGTTTTGTGAGTGGCTACACAGGTGACTATGTTGAAAGACCTAAGCTTCTGGTAGTTGTCATCTGGTGAACTTTTTTGTCCTAAGGAAGTCAGGCCTGCAGATTATGACTCCTATAGAAGAAGTTCTCAGCCTTTATTTTTACCTGAGTCCCTCCTAGATTGGTTGCTTAAAATGTAAATTTCTGGGTTCTTCTCAGCATGACTACAAAGGATTCTTAGGAAATGAGAGCCCGAAATTGGTACTTTAAGCCATCACCCCACATACTTCTGAAGCAGAAATCTGAGGTCGGCAGCACCCTAGAACATCACTCAGGTTTCCTGCTTAAAGGCTGGGTTGATTGAGGCCTGAATACATCTATAGAGTGTTCTGCAAAAATCCATCCCTGATCTCTGAAAAATTATTCATAGCACATGAGAATGGTAAGTGGTCACGTTTCATGTTTGAAGGAAAGGGTTCAATCTAAATACAAAAAGGAAAGTGAAGAGCATAGAGGGATGATGACAAAGGTGATAATGATAGCAGCTAGCATTAAATGTGGCCTCCTCCTCAGCAGTGCCTCTGCCGCTGCATTTCAGGACTAGGCCTCCTTTCATGCCCTGCTGATGCTTTTTGTTTACCTAGGACAACTGGTTTTTAATTGATTTTTTAATAAAGGTATTTCTTGTTCTCTTTCACTCTGATTAAAAACCAGAGCATGATCTCATCAGGCCTGGACAAGTATTGATGGGCTGGGGTATCATGGGGCTAATAAAGAGTGTTATCCAGTATTTTTTAGTGACACATAAAAACTCCCTCATGAAAGATACAGGAGGCAGAGTATAATATAAATGTCATTCTAGAAACAGTGGTACTAGGGTGCACATTGCTAGACATTAGTGATTTCATTAATGCACTAAGACAGGTCTCTCCCAGGGATAAGTGGAGGGGAGTGGGCACTGGAGGGTCAGGAAGAATGCAAAGGGGAGTCTGTCACCAAAGTGCCCCATGGATCTCTAGGTTTTCCTAGATGTGTAGCAGAAAGCCAACAAAATGCTCCAGGTGAGAAAAGGAAGAAGTACTTAATTCAACTCTTCATTTACTCATCTTCGCAGTTTCTTTTTCTCAGACCACTATTAAAATATTATTTCAGATGGGATGAGGTATTGAAAGCCAGAAAGGCTTTGAGGTTTATGTTCTTTTACTCATTAAATCTTTAAATTCAATGTGATCCTTTCTCCTTCTTGGATTACTGAGGGAAAAGAGGATTGAGAGTCTGTGAGAGAAATGGTTTGGAGCACTCCCAGTGGAGGCTTTCAGATCCCATTTCAATTAGTAAATATTGGGTACAGAGGAAAGAAAACTGCCCCATTTGAGCAGCAGGCCCCAGACTTGCCTTGGGATGATTGTCTGGTTTTGGAGATTCCAAGAAACCCCACTAAGTTAGAGGGCAAGAGAATTTTTGAACCTTTTTTTCCAGATTAAAAGTATAGGTATTCTTGCATCTTATGTGTCCAGTGTTGTCTTGGGGCTCTGGGAGACCGAAAATGCTTAGGACTCTTTATTCCCTTACAGAAAGAGCCTGACTAAGGACATGAATGTATAAGAAAGGAAACATGAACTCCATCACTCACGTGATCTTCAGATTTCAAAGAAGCAAAGATGTAATGGTCTATCCGAAGGTCTATTTTGGAAGACATTTTAAAGTTTGATATGTTAGAAATCAAGTGAGAAAAAAATAAAGACAACAGGACATAATTTCTCTTGTATGTTTGTTTCTACTTTCTCATTATCCATTTCTTTGTTACTTTCAGGGGATTTTGTGTTAAGCAGGTAGGGACAAATGCCAATGGAATTTGAAATATTGCCCTAAACATAACTCCATTAGTACATACAGGCTGTTAAGACCGGAGGAAACCTGTGTGTGTGTGTGTGTGTGTGTGTGTGTGTGTGGTTTCTACTACAAAATTGGAACCTACTATGAGCATATTAAGAAGCACAGATCTTACTGTGTATAATCAGTTGTCATGCCACAGAATCTACCAGCAATGCTGTCTCCTTCATTCATTCACTCATTATTCATTCATCAACAAACAATCATTATCATGTCTGCCCTCATGTTCTCATTTCCCACTGACACTTCACTCCTTTTTTGTTTTATTTTGCAACTAGAAGCTCAGAAAGAATTGTTAAGGACAATTTCCAAGTGAAAAGGCACAAAATTAGCATGACTTGTGATCCCAGGTGATGAACAATCTATAAGCATATAGAACCACTTTCAAAATTGTTTTTTTGCTCCTTTTTCTCTGTTAATACGAAAAATGTTGTTTTGTTTTCACAAAGTGATACATGTTTGCCAAACAAATTTAGAGACATAAACAGGCAAATAAGAAATTAAATAGAAAGTACAGACCACATAGGGCATCGCCTCCTCCCAGAGACAATCACTAATGTTCTTTTGTGAGCCTTCTTACCTAAATACGTACTACAGCCTTTGTAATAAATTTGTCTAAAGTGAGATTCAGGTGTATGAACTGTTTTGGGTCCTGCTCATTTATTTATTAAGTCTTGAGTACCAAGAATTTCCTTTGACACCATTTGGATACAGATGTCAATTTGGGAATTATCTTTCTTCTTTTTTGTGTGTGAGTGACCAAATTTGTCTGTGTCTTTTATGGGCATGCTTTTATGTATCAGAAAACAATAATAGCAATAGTTGGCCCTTACTGAGCACTTATTATGTGCTAGTCGTTTTAATAGAATGTCCCTTATAATTGTCAGAACAACCCTCCTAGGCCCATTTTACACATGAGAAAACTAAGGTGCCAAGTCCGTATTATCACAAGCACCACCCTCACTGCCTGCATATATTCAAATCCATGGAGCTGGACAGAAGCCACAGACTCCCACCCAGTCTTAAAGCTGGTGGACAGCTTGGACATCATCTCCTGGTGTGAGGAACTGCACCAGGAGATGATGTCCAAGCTGTGGAACTTGAGTCCAATCTCCCAAGTCAACTTCTGCTCTTCTTTCACTCCACCACGCTGCCTCCCTGCAATCCCCCATTATTTTTTCTTCTGAAAACTCAGAGACTTGAGTGTTTTGGGACATGAAAGATTAATAACCTCAGTCTGGACTAGGCTGACTGTGGGCAGGTCTTGTGAGAACCTTTCCCACACTTTGGTGCCAACAGGTCTCAGGCCTGAACTGCACGCCCCTGTTATTCTTTCTAGCTGTGGGTCTCCCTGGAGCCAACCAGACCCACCGTGACAAAGTGAACCAAAGTTTTGAGAGAAAGACCCATGGGACACTGCTACCCAACACATCAAGGAGCCAGCTCTGGATGTCTTTACCTTCACTCTAAACCCAGCGTCAAACCAGAGACACGCTGGAACTGTACCAAGCTGACACTTTAATCTCTGTAACTAAATCCATCAGTGAAATAATAATGCTGCCTACATTATTTTTCCTTTCCTAGTCAGTTATTAGCAGCCAGAAAAAGATTGTCTCAAGAAATCCACTTCCCTCAGGACCTTATTCAAATGCCACAGAGTTCAGTAGGAAAAATGTGAGAGTCTATCTCCTGACCCAGAGGTGGGTCCTGATGGTGAGCAGCTCAGTGACTCCGGACACATGATTTCTCCTGTTTGCCCTCACCCTTTATTGGTAAACCAAGTGGCTTGTCTTAGGTAGATTCCAAAGCTCTTTCAGCTAAAACTGGAAGTTTCAGGGGTTGTTGTCAACCTTGATCAAAGAAATTCTAAGCTTGCCAAATTTTCATTAATTTAGGCATTTATCATCTATTCAAAATCTTTTTTAATATATGCAGGCTATAGACAGACATGCCATTAATTAATTTCTTTCTTTCTTTTTTTTTTCCTTTGGTACTGGGGATTGAACCCAGGGGTGCTTAACCACTGAGCCACATCCCCCAGTAAACCATATCCTCACCCCTTTCTTTTTTTTTTTTTTTTTTTAATTTAGAGACAGGCTCTTGCTAAATTGCTTAGGGCCTCATTAAGTTGCTGAGACAGGCTTTGAACTTGCTGTCCTCCACCTCAGCCTCCTGAGTCCCTGGGATTACAGATGTATGCCACTGCACAGAGCCCCATCAATTCATTTCTGTTGTGGTGCCACCAAAAAAAAAAAAAAAAATGGAGGGATATGAAAGAGCATGACCTGACCTCAGCTGGAAGGCCAGACATGACCACTGGGATGAGGTGGCATTTCAGCTGAGACCTGAAGAACATGTTGGCACCATCCAGATGATGACGAAGAAGAAATGAGCTTTCCAGGCAAAGAGAACACCATGTTTGGAAGGTTGGAACCTAGGCTAGGAAGGTTGTTGAACCATTTAAAGACATGAGAGAGCCCCCATGGACTGGAGTGTAACTAGTGAGGGGACTGTGATTTCCCCTTGTCCTTCAAATAAAACCCAGTTTTTTCCCTGATCATGGCTACTGGACCCCATATAACTCTCCAACTTCACTTTTCTCCTTCCTCATAGCTCTTCTCTTTCTCTATCTCTATGTCAGCCTTAAGCATTTTCAAGTGCCAAAGTACTCTTTTTAAAATTTATTTATTTTTCTGATTTCACAATGCCTGACGCCTCTTCACACTTGGGGAGTCAGATTAGTGGTTACCACTTCCCTGAGGCCTTTCCTGTCTCATCTCAAGGAGGTCAGCTCTTCCCACTCAGTCTCTATCTCAGAACCTGTCCGTTTCTATCACAGCACTTGTCATGGTTGTAGTTATTTTGTTTCCTTGTTCATGACTCTAGGACAGGAACTGTATTTGTCTTGGTTTCCTCTTTGAATGTTTGGGGTATGGAGGAGGCTGGAGTAGAGGCAGATTATGAAAAAACATGTTGGACTGACTAAGGAGCTAGAGCCTTGGTCGGAACCAAGGCTTACTGTGGAGCAGGCTCAAGGAGAATGTGATCTTATGTACATGCTGCACATCGCGGACAGCTATGTAGAGGCCAGGTGGGAAAGAAGCAGGAGATGACGTGGGGTAACCAGGCAATAGTCTTGAAAGAAAATAGCATAATGGACTTGGATGGTTGAGTAAAGATGAGCAAGACTCTTGGACTCCGGTACTCAAAAGATAAAACTTTATAATATTTGGTGATGGGTTGGATGTGGGAGCAAGGGAGAAGAATATATCAAGGGAATCCCCAGTTTTCTTCTAAATGGAAAGCACTAGAGGAGAAGTGGACTTAGGGAAAGATGAGCAAGGTCAGGTTTGAGATGTTTTATGTTTTAGGTGTCTGTGAAAGCTCCCAGGGGAAGATCTGTTAAGAGAGCTATGGAGCATATGGATCTAGAGTTCAGGAGGGAATACTCAGCTGGAAGGAAAATAGATTTGGGAGTCACAGTGGCTGGAAGTGGTGGTGTCCTGAGAGGCAAGGGTAGGCCTGTCTCTCAGCCTTGATGGATATGATGGGAGAGAATGAAGAACTTCCCTCTGAGAGCTTTGATGAGGAAGGTTGGCAGGCAAGTGGGGTTTGATTACAGCAGGAGAGTGGAAGAATTAATGAGAGAAGACTCAAAAGAGAGTTGGAGGTCAAAGTGGGATAATTCTTGGTGGCACATGTAAGGATTTGAAAGGTTATGAGGAAGAGTGAGTGGGGAGGAGGTGGGCTGTGGGGAATAAATGAGGGTCATAGTCTGTGAGGCTAACCTAAAAAATCACCAAGGACAGCATGGACTTGAGGCAAGGTGAAATTAGATAATTTCAGAATTGTTAAGATAAAAAGCTGGTTCTCTGGAGGTTTCACTGAGAACTCTTGGTAAGCCTTACAGCCAGGATGCAGGCCTCTGGAACATTTCCTCTTGGTCTTATAATAGTTACAGATGTAGGGCTTGGGTTCTGGGTCAGCTAATGGCTTCATGTCACTCTTGTCTACTCTTCACTGACCTACTGTTGGTCAATACATAAATTTTTCATTTTTACGTAAAGTCAATCAAGAAAATTTGTATGAGAGACCTTCGTGGTCTCACCTCACCACATCTCAATCCTTAATTCTGTTTCAATTATTTTATAATTGGTAAAAGACATGCAATCAGGTTGCAGAAAATTGAGGTAATGGAGAAAAAGAAATTTCCCTATAATTCCATCGTCAATTCACAAACTATTATAATATGGGAGCATTCTGGTCTTTTTATTTGTCATATGAATTTTTACTATTTTGACAATTCGATATTACCTCCTGTTTATCACTTAGAATTCTGAACATTTCCTATGACTCTATAAAAATTGTCATAATGGTCACTTTGAAGTTTTATATTACATAAGGAATACATGCTTGTCCGAATTTATCAGGGTGTAAAATGAGAGGAAGCATAAGGTTACCTTCACCTGACTCACTCTCTCCACATCTCATTCCTCAGACAACAAATGCCTGCAGCCCAGCTTGCATCCTCAATGCAGCTTCTAAGCATTTGCAGACACAAATAAATGTATTTACACAGAGAACTTTTTGCTACACAAAAGGAATCTTCCGAGCCTTTCCCCCTTTCTACATTGCTCATGTCAGCAAACACAAAATGGTCTCATTTAGTTAAAAACTGCATAGCATTTCATTAGATAGAAAGATTATATAGACAGACATAATTTATTCAACTGGACCATATAGTCACTTTTATTTTTCTTGTGGGGGGTGGGAGGTGGGGGTACTGAGGATTGAACTCAGGGATACTCAACCACAGAGCCACATCCCCAGCCCTATTTTGTATTTTATTTAGAGACAGGGTCTCACTGAGTTGCTTAGCAATTCAATTTTGCTGAGGCTGGCTTTGGACTCACCATTCTCCTGCCTCAGCCCCCTAACAGCAGAGATTACAGGCAGGTACCACTGCACCCCGCTAATCATCACTCTTGACATAAAAAACTCTGCAATGATAATCCATGTACACATAGAATTACCCATAATAAATAAATAAAACAATAAATATATTTATATTATATTACGTGTGTATATACATACATATAAATTTTACCCTATTTTGGGTAAAAATGAATTGTTGAAATGACTCTTGATACATATTGTCCAACTAATTTTCCCAAAACAAGGCCCATTGGCAAATTGTGAGAATAGCAAGAAAACATCTTTCTGTACTCACAAATGACTAACACCTGAAGGTCTGACGTTATTTTCAATGTAAAGTTTATACAAATGGTCCTTAGGTTTACTTTGAAAAAGGGGAGGGGCAAAAAGCAGTAAGGGAAAAAAATTGGATGATATGGTTAAAGAAATATATTGTGGTTTATTTAAGAAAAACAGGAGCCAAACAAGTAAAACCAATCTGCTTTGATCAGTGGGTTCAATTCCCCTACAAAAAATTCAGACTCAATGGAAAGGCTTACCTCCTTTTCTAGGAATGTAAACACTTCCCAAGGTTGGAGTGATCTTTTCACATCATAAAATATATAATCCTCCTGAAGTGGGTCCTTAGAGTTTGTGGTGGTTGTGCTTATCAAATAACTGAAACAAATAAATCAGCTTCTTCCAGTTGGGAAAAAGTGGCTTTGTGATTCTCCTGGGGGAGGGAGGGGAACCCATGACACTCACCTGGCATGGTTTTGTGTTTTAACAGACAAGTTGCCCATAATAAACTGTCTCCCACACATGCCAGCATTTTTTTTAATCATAAAACTGTTTTATTATGGAAATATTTATAGCACCTGCTTGGGCTGAACTATGTTCCCAAAAAATTCATATATTGAAGTCCTCACCCCCAGTACCTCAGTATGTGAGCATTTGGAGTTTAAGGAGGTAATTAAGGTTAAATGAGGTCAATGAGGTGAGCTCTAATCCAATAAGACTAGTCTCTTTCTAAGATTAGGGAGGAGATACATGCAAAGGAAGGACTAGGAAGATAGAGAAGATGGTCTCCTACAAACCAAGAAACGGGTCCTCACAATGAAATCCACCACACCAACGCCTTGGTCTTGGACTCCAGTCTTCAGAACTATGAGGAAGTGCCTTTCTGTTGTTTATGCCACGCAGCATGTGGTACTTTGTTAAGGCAGATCTGGAAACAAATGTAGTACCCCCAAAATGAAAAGAATAGTATAAGGAAATCCATGTGCCCATCACCCAGCTTTAATGATTTACTAATCATGTTTTATCACTTCAATTTTTTTACTAGAGTATTCTAACTCCCAGATATCATATCATTTCACTGATAAACATTTTACTGTGCATCTCCATTTAAGGACTCTTTTTGGAAAAACATTTACAAGACCATTATCTTATCCAAGAAACCTAAAAATAATTTACACATCACTCAACCCAATTTTCTCAAAGAAGGTTTGTTTACAGATAGTTTGAATCAAAATTCAAGCTCTGTTTGCATTGGGTTACTATTTCTTATAAGTCTTTTATTTTAGCAAAACCCTAGTCTTCCCTGTATGTGTATATGTTTATTACTTATGGCAGGGGGTAGTTTGTCCTGGAGAACACTTTACCTGATTTTGCTGAATGTTTCTTTGTGGCATGGTTTAATTTATTCCCCTCTCCTCTATAGTTTTTGTTTTTAGCAATCAGACTTGGAGGCTTGTTTAGATTCAGGTTCAACATTTTAGGCAAGAATATTTTATTGGGGTTTGAATTTTAAAATGGCGAAAGAACCAAAAATTCATTTTCTATTTGAAATGCATTAAAATGAGTGTGGTGGCACATGCCTGTTCATTCCAGTGGCTTGGGAGGCTGAGGCAGGAGGATCACAAAATCAAAGCCAGCCTCAGAAATTTAACGAGGGCCTAAGCAACTTAGCAGGACTCCCCTTTCTCAAAATAAAAAATAAAAACGGCTGGGGATATGACTCTGTTATTAAGGGCCTTGGGTTCAATTAAAACAAATGCACAAAACACATAAAAATTGTCTTAGGTACCTAGTAGAAACAGTCTGATTTTGTATAACACTTGGACAGAGAAAAGGAAAAAAATGAGAGAAGCAAAAACTATGCAAAGGTCACCGTTTTCACTAAAAATCTATCCCAAAATGGAATTTTCTGACTTCAGGAACAACCATTATATACTTCTGAGGTTAAAAAAAAAAAAAAAAAAAGTTGAATGGTTTTGTTTTAAAGCTATGTTGGTATGGCAGCTGCTTAGCTTCCCAATAAAAGTGTGCCAAGCCCACCACACTTGATCCTTGGAGGGCTTCCTCTGGCTGTTTTAGAAACAGCTGCCTCTGCTGGATTAGTCCTTTTAAGCCTTCCCTGTGACTCTGGGTCTTCTGAAGTACTGTTTATATCAGCAGAAGACTGGGAATGTCCTACATGTCCACCAAAAGGGGATTTAGTTAGTAACTTATGGACTACTGAGCAGTAAATACTACAGTAAATATGGCATGATGAAAAAAGTGTTCAGAACTATTTGTGCTAATGTGACACCAATTCCCAAATCTAACATGAAATGAAGAAAGTAAGATTTAAAGATTGCATGTCGAGTAGCTACCATTGAAGTCATACAATGCTTATTATATGCCTGAAATATTATTGCAAGAATACATGCAAAATTAGGAGAGAAAATTGGAGGACTGGGTGACTGGTAAGGAAGATAGATTTGCTTTTCGTTGTAGACCCTATTTTAGGTTATGTGTAGCAATTACTCTTTTAAAAAGTTCATCAATGCCTTGGAAATTGGGATGTACTGCGTATTTGTCAGTGATATTACAGAGCTGAGCCAGGAGTTTTGGGTTCTTGCCTGTGTTTATCAAGCCCAGGAGATGACAGACAGCAGCGGGGTTTTTATTTGAAACACTTTTCAGCTTGCATCTAACCACTTTGAAGAGGGAAACCAAACAGACTTTTGGAACAGTTTTCATGAATCAAACGTGTTCTATGTTTCAAAGGATTTTAACTCACAAATAGACCTTTCTCCAGACTGACATTCTCTACTTTGAGAAACTAAAACAAGTAGCTTATAACCAAAAAAAAAAAAAAAAAAGAAGCATAAATTATGATTACTTATGATCAAACATGTAATGTCAAGCCTGAAAGAAACTTCCAAAATAGAGTGTGTTAGTGTTTCCATAAAACACGCTATGTTATACATTGCAGGGTACCAGGGAAGGAAGTCTATTAATAGAACTGACAAAACAATAATAGGGGCCCAAGAGGGCCTGGTCATTTTTAAAGATATGAGAGTGAGCTCTCAGCTTTATAGTCTTAGAGCTATTAAAACACCTGACAGCAGGACTTCTTATTTGTGTGAGATTTTTTTTTTTCATTATACTGTGTGTAGAAAGACATTCTCAAACAAAGTATAAAAACCATTCAAGAAAACCCAAAGTCCCAGCTATGAACCTTGACAAAGTGGTTCAGAAAACTGTGTTTACAGGTATGAAAATATTCCTGTGTGATTTTATTAACCCTGAGGCTCCCACGTTGTGGGGAAGCCTAGCAACAGAAGTACCATCTATAGAAAGCAACAGCACTTAAGCACAAGTCATGTAAAACATAAAGAGAACACAACAGGGAGAATGTAAAATCGTCACCACAGATTTAAATCCCAGTCCCAAACTTCATCCCTCAGGTGAAAAGGACATGCATTCATTAAAGGAGATGCTTCCTGTTTCTAGGCTCTTAGAATCTCTCTGGCTTTAGGTGCCATGCCCCCAAATTATTCTGGAGGGACTGAGTTCTTCCTTGTCTAACCACTAAAGCCATCCCAATCCAGCCTAAGTATGTGAATTTCTGAGTGGTGGGATTTAGGAATCTTCTTGTGGTTCTTTGCCCTATTAGCTAATTAAATTCCTCATTTGTTCCTTTGGGTTAAAGGATTGATACTGGGTATGCCAAAATATTATAAATGTACTATCCTGGTCAAAGGCTCTGACTGCAGCCACATGGGCTTGAGTGTGAATCTCAGTACTAGCACCTGGTGGCTATAAAACCTGTCCTAGAGACTAGAGTCAAGGTGAAAACTGTGAAGCAGGTCACTGACTCCAGGGGCTCCTCCCTCCAGAACAGGATGGCTCCTCTGGGCCTCTGTGTCCGGCTGGAAAGACAGGATGTGAACTAGAAGTCATATGAATGATTAGAACTTAAGAGAAATGGGACCTGGGTGCTAAGAAGACCCAAGTGGGAAAGCAGGTGGCTTTGCAGTTAGGATAGGTCCTCTAAAGAGGAAATATTTTGAGCAGAGTCTTTTTCCCCCCCTGTTTTCATATATAATGTTAACTCAAAAGGAAGTTTAGCATAGAATAATAATATTGATCAAGAATTAAAAATGGGCTGGGGATGTGGCTCGAGTGGTAGCGCGCTCACCTAGCATGCACGAGGCACTGGGTTCGATTCTCAGCACCACATAAAAATAAAATAAAGATATTGTGTCCACGTAAAACTAAAAAATAAATATTAAAAAAAGAATTAAATATGTAAGATCTATTCCATGCTTATACAAATATATCAAAATAGACTCTACCATCATAAATAAAAAGAATGAATAAAAAAGAATTAAATATAGTTTCTGTTAGTAAGAAAATTGTCTGAGCAGAGTCTTAAAACTGAGATGCCATGTGCCTGCTAAGGGAAGGCCACTGTGAACAAAGAAAATTAAAAAAAAAAAAAAAATGGCGGGTGGGACCACTCCTAGGCTCTGGCACCTGGCACACAGTGTGATAATGACTCATTGATCATCTTGCATGAGTTTGCCACTATTGAGGGACTTGGTAACTCCACAAGGCTACCATATATGCAATGCTTTGCCTATAACCAGGGTTTGTCACTCTGTGATTGTGGTAGGGCAGGAAGTTCTCAGCCTTCCGCCTCTGCTCTGGGACACCTTTTGCTCCTTTTTCTCTGACCATCTTATGCTTCATTCTTCCAAAGAGTAGGGATTATTAATCTGGACAAATTACAGAGTGTTGATTAGGACATAGTTACTAGGGATCAGGACTATCTAGTATGAAAGAATAATACACATATTCCCTGAGTTTAGATATCTCTGCCCCATCCCCACCCCCAGGTATTCCTAAATATTACTAGCACTTCCCTAACCAAAACGTAACATTGGAAGATTCCTCCTAGTTCAGTCCCTTCTAAATCCAGTTTCCACAACAGGGGTTATAAGGCACAGGAGAAATTCAATAAATGATGCCTTGATTGAATAATGTCCTGGTTGAGAGAAACTCCATTGTCTTGCTTAATATCACTTGTATTTGGCATAGTGCTGCATGCTGATACTAGTTTTAAAACATTTATGATTCAAGCAATGAGTTTCCTAGAAAACCATTACTAGCATCAAAGTTGGCTTACTGATAAATTGCATCTCATAGTTTTCACAACTGTGGAACGATTTGACATGATTGACCTACATCAATCAATCAGTTCTTCCCAGCAGTAAATCAGCTTATGTTTGAAAACTACATCCAAGTTTGTTCTGAGGCACCTTAAACTGGGAACACCCGCTTTTATACGGGCTGTCTGGGATTCAAAAAGGACCGAGGTGCTTCTTGGTTCAGGGTCTAGGGAAGATTACTGTCACTGAGAGGTGGACCCAAAGGTGAGCAAGCAACCTGAAGCAGAACAATCATTTTGCTGGTGCAGATTTCCACAGATGTGGATGGTTCTGGACCAGCAGTGGTAGCAGAAACCTTCCAGTTCCCCTGGTGGTCTCCACCTTGTAGCACAGGCTGAAGCACTGCAGTGTGACTTTAGGAATCATTTCTGAAAATTGCATCCCAGATTCTATCTCTTCACCTTCCCAACAATTTCAAGAAAGCACATAAGTGACTGCATTTTGTACTACAACAGTGAAGAGAACAAACATGACAAAAGGCCCAGAATAACTGAAAAGTGGACCTAGGGAGGAGAAGGCAAATTCTGGGCTCCTAGACTCACTTCCAGTAACACTGACTAACACTGACCTTTGCCTCTCTTGTCTCCTCCAGAAATCCAAATGGCTCCCCTACTCCCTTCCATCAGCTATCTGCCTAGGTATGGAGACCTACTCTGACTTTCTATGTATAATAAGTACTCTCAGCAGACTGTCTCTCTCTCCATCTCCTGCTCAAGTTTTCCTCATATCTTATCACTCCTGACACGTTATGTATTTATGTGTTCATTGTCTGTAAACTCCCTTAAGAATGCAGTCTGCATGAGAGCAAGGACTTTTATTCATTGCTATTTTCTCAACACCTAAAATAATAACTGGCTCATACTAGCTAACAAAGGTAGAGCTTCCCCTGTGCTCAGTGTGTGAGATGCACTCATTCATCAACTTCTTATGCCAATCAAATGAAACAGAGGCTACATTCAATTATCTACATTTTACAAATGAAAAAGCTGAGGCTAAAAGAAGTTAAAGAATTTACCCAATGTCATGCAAGTTATTAAGTGGTAAAATCTATTAAATACAATCCAGGGCAATTTATCCACGGGTCCTGCATTCTTCCACACCCTCTCCTGCACATTGAGACTTTCTTTACCTTCCCAGCCCTCTTTCTCTGATCTCAAGCAAAGATAATGCCAGCACTATCCTTATTTGGGGAAAATATTGAAAATTATTTTTGACTGGTAATTGTAATGTGAAATAACCACAAAACAAATTAAAAGGATAGTACATCATAGTGCTCAAAGAAACAAAAGAGGCACAAGGTATGTATGACCAGAGTAAATCTACTCCAAAGATTTCATTCTCATTTTACTATTAAAATACCTTTTTTTTTCCTCCACTTAAATGATTTCTGAGAAATACTTTGAAATAATCAACAAGTTAACAGGTTGAAAAACTCAAGCCATTTTCAAGAAATATTAGATTTTTGATCAAGCAGCACTTGTGAATATATTAGCCAGGGATGTCAGGATGGTGCTGAGGAAGGCCTCTCTTCCCCATTAAAATGGCCTCTTGAGCAAGCTTGCTGGTAGCTGGGATGGCACCATTAGCTGTGGTTTGGTTTGTTAAAATACAATTCCTGAGAGAGACAGCACTTTTCAGTCTTCTCAGTCTTTTATGTAACTGTATCCAATTATTCATGAAAACAATTTTTTTTTCATGGGAAAAAAGGTAGAGAGAACAGGAGGTCCTGCATTCCTGAGTGAGGGCAGGGATCATAAAGGGGAGCAAGGAGCATGAATCGGCAGGTGTCCTGCTACTTAGCACATCTAAAGTGGAAGCTCGAATGAGTCTGCCAACAAAAATTAAAATAATTATTGATTTTTTTTCTTTGAAGGCTCTAAGAGGGCAATGACTGGACCTGTTTGTTCAGTTTGTACCCTGAGCACCTCATGAATGAGCAGTGCCTGGCACGTAGGAAGAGCTCAGTCAGTCCCCATTGGGTGAAAGGGTCAGGGTTCTTGACGCCTGTCTCAGGCTCTTACCTCCCCCTCTTCTGCCTTCCCATCCTGCAAGCAAAGCTCTGCCTTCCCTTTCCCACCATTGGAAGTGAATTTCTCCCTTGAATTCTCCCAGCAAATAGTCCCACAGGGAATTTTATGAAGACTTCATCACATATAGACAATAAGAGCTTCTTCAAAAAATTTGAAAAGCTAGTTATATCACCTTTCACAGTAAAACATCCATGTATTTATATTCTTTCTCACTATTTGGATTAAGAAGTCTCACAGGCAGAGGCTTGGCAATTTTGCCTTTTCAGTGTTTTTAATATCAATGTAAATGTTGGTTGGATTTTTATAAGGAAGCTTCATGTTTAAATTCAAGCAAATTAAAAGGAAGTGAAAAAACCATGACACCAAGTACATTATCTTACTGCTTTAGTGTGTCTTAAAACAGGGATTTGTAAGTGCTGGGTTAAATTGGTGTAGCTGGCATTAACAACACACTGATCTCAATGGAATAGCATAATTGACTTTTAAAAACCCGGTAATCCTCATTTATCTGGGCAAGCAATGCATAATTATACACACATACACTAAGACTTCCTTGGGAAAATTAAGAGAAAAAGTGCATAGCTTAAGTACCATTATCATAGCATTAAAACAGCCTTGCCTTATCTGATTTAGAAGTGCTGCATTTGATGGCAATGAGACTGATGAAACGCAGCACTTTCCCTTTGGATTATGTTGAAATTTTTATTAATATTCATGCAAACTGTATGATTTTGATATATTTTCTTGAGGTTGCAGTATATATTCTTCACATCTATTTTCTTTTGAAGGATCAGTTCTCCCAACAACCCAAAGCATATTAAGAAAGTGCATAGAGTCCTCCCTGGTCCTGGGGTATACTCAATAAAAGAAAGAAGAACACATCCCTCAAAAGACTTTGCAAGTTTATAAAATAAGGACTTAACTCTGACTTCCTACATTTTGGTTTTGAGGCAGTTCCGGAAAGAATTTTATGTATCATTCACATCAGAAACAATTGGAGAATAATTTTGCTTGTCCTTTCCAGGAAACCTAGTCATCAGGGTTACAGAACAAGGTTATGTTCTTGCCCATCCTTACCCATGACCATCTTCTAGGGAAGCCACTTCCAAGCCTTTCACATGTCAAAAGTCAGCACTGATTATTATAGGCAATATTTGAGGACTCCATACATGTTTAATTTTTATAACAAATCCCTGAAGCTAGGGCTTTTATTTTATCCCTAGTTTGATGAGGAGGAGACTGAGGGAAAGAACTTTCTTGCCCCAAATGAGAGATGGCAAAGCCAAGATTCAAACCCAGGCATCCTGCAGCTAGAGCTTTCCCCAGCTCTAAATCCTTGCAGGACACCTCCTCTTACTTAATAAGGATCTAACAAGCAACCAAATCTTCACACCACTTCCACTCATGCTGTTAACTTTCTTGTTCCTTTTTTTGGGGAGCTAGCTTGAAGATGATACTGGCTTGCATTCTTCCTTTCAACTCAAACAACAAGAAATCACATCTTTTGACTCTCTTTAAAACCATATTAATGTTGTGTGCTCTGATACCTAAACTATGAGTACCTAAATTATTATCAGAAGTTTATATCACTCTTGCATTTCCCTCACAGATTCTTGGGTCCTACTTAAGAGCTTATCATTTTCCCACAAGCCAGCTAGAGGAGGAGGGACTATGCCTTGTCACTCTTGAATGCTGCTCACCTCTGAACCTCATTATGACAAGTCAGTTTCTGAAGCTGGCCTGTAGTTCTAGATAAATGATCATGTGAGGTTTTAAATAAACATACAACATTTACATTATGCTGTTTCTTAAAATTGATTTATCGCCGTCTTCTTTCAGTCCTGCTCTCTGGACATAAAAGACACTGAGCTTTTGCCGTTTACACAAACCAAATCCTCTGTTTGCTCTGATTAAGCGTTCATGGGTCTTTAATATTGTACAGGCTTTAGATTTGGGATTATTCCCTTTGGGAGTGGTGGAATTAAATACATTAGCCTTCAGAGATAAGGGAGGGCACCAGAGTTTAATTGCCATTAAAATAGATATGGTGTGTAACAAAAATAGAAGGCAGGAAAACAGTCTGCATTCTCATTTGCTGCTACAGCAGTGACTTGCAGCCCTCTTGGAAAGTCTCCAAAGCTGATGGCCTGGAAGATGTAGGAAATAGGTGAACATCTTGCAAGGGGAGAAGAAATTTCTGAGTCCCTAAAATGCTCTGTGCCTAGGAACACATTATTGTGAAGAGTGAGAACCTTGGATTTGCCCACCATATAGAACCTTCAGCTGTCTCTGAACCAGCACAATTGTCAATCACTGCAGTCCCGTGGTATCACCCCAACCTCCTTTACATCTCAGAAGGCATTTCAGAAATGGGAAAGAAAGACCACCTTCCTGGTTGACCCCAATTAGTGACTGAACAAAGAAGAAAATTTCATAGTTAATTCCAATTTGTGCTTTTTTATTTTTCACTATTTCATAATTGACTGATTAATCAGTTTTCTTTTTCTATTCATGAATATTGTAAATGGATCTTTGGATCTTGTCACAATTCCCCAGAAGCCATTGGCCATGGGATTGGGCAACTTGTCCAGTTAACTCAGATGTGATAGAAATGCTCTTTTAAAAAAGCTGTGTGTGAGCTGCATGTACTTAACTTTCAATTAAAAATCTTTTCTGGCTTTTAGGTTTAAAGCTAGATTGGGAGGATGAACAAAATGAATTCTTGCCCTTTTGATTAAAGAAAATCAAGAGAAACATCTCAGAAAATAGGAGTTTATTGGAAGGGGATACATACTGAATTAAAAGTATATTAGCCGGCTTCATTTATTTGAAATTCTAGAAACAGCAAAACTAATCAATAGTGACAGAAAGCAGATCAGGGATTGCTGGGGCCAGGAGCATAAGAGAGGAGGAAGGCGACAGAAAAGGAGCACAGAGAACTTTTTGGGTGTTGGAAATATTGTAAATCTTAACTGCAGTAGTCGCACAAATTCAACTCGTCAATGTGTACACTTAAAATAAGTGCATTTTATTGTATGTCAATTATACCTCAATAAAATTGATTTTTAAAAATATGCTGGCATGAATTACTAAGGAGCCATGGGAAAACTTTCTAAATCATATTTTATTTTAATATAAAAGAAAAATAGTCGAGCTAATACTCCAGGAGTCATTAACAGTAGAATGGATTTTTTTTTTTCCCAAACAAAAATAATATATATCCATCAGCCTTAAGTGCTGCAGCTGACAGGCTGAGCTGTTATTGCCAACTGCTATCTGAGAAGTTTGGAGCTGGCTCTGCGGGAGGAGCTGCAAGCCTTCCTGCCCTCCCCCAGGCTGCGCACAGTTTTTGTTGCTGTACGCAGCAGCGTGTTGGTTCACAGTAACGCATCAAGAGGCAACCAAATTAATCGCAAAATGTGCTTTAATCTCCTACATAAACTTGGAAATACGTATCCATCTCGTGCTCAGCTCGCTCCCCGCTGCCCGGTCTTTTTTTTTTTTTTTTTTTTTTTTTTTTCCTCTCGCTCTCTTTCAAGTGCTGAAGTGGCAGTTCTGGAATATTACATGTCTCCATTTCCCAGTGCTGGTTAGTCCAGAGAGCAGCAAAGTGTGCGCAGTCAGATCAGTCCCAGCTCCTAAAGGAGGAGTAGTCCTAGAGATGGAGGGGCCAGGTGCACGGGATGGGCTGGTAGATGGAGCTGGCACAGTGCCCTTGCAGCCTGATCCGGAGCTGGGCGCTGCGCAGGATCCTGGAACCCTTCCTCCACACGTAGGACGCACCTCCCTGGATAGATGTAGAGAGTTTGGGTTTTATAATTCAACAGTTGATAGTGAGCATCCCCCCTCGCCCCCTCCCCCCCCCCACCCCCCGAGGAAAAGCAGCCAGAGCCAAGCATTTCTTTCTCTCTCTGTGGTCTTGCAGGCTCTTGGAGTGTTTACACTAAACTCCAGGCCCTGGAAGAGAATTTACAGCCTTATCACTGGAGTTAAAGGCAATGTGGGCTGGGGGGATCCTTGTCTTCCTTGCGCTTTTTCCAAGGCAGACTCTTTGACTTCGTGTAGGCGGGTGGTTATTTTATTCTCTCTCTCCTTCTCTGCCTGAAGTTCCTCTTTGAAGATTTCTTGTCATGTTTACTGGGATAATGAGGATTTATTTTTTGCTTTTATTCCAATATTAATGCCAGGAAATGATTTCTGTAGGAAAATATTCTCTTTAAAAACCACAAATTAGATGTAATCAATGTAAAGATTACTAACAGGTATTTCCTTAAAAAAAAAAAAAAACCTTTTTGACTATTAAATTGTTGCAAAAAAATATTTAAAATATACATAAATTACAAAGAATAATGATACAATGAATAGGTAGCATAAAAAATATAACTAGTTCCTTTTAAGACCCTTGAACTCCCCAATCCAGTATTTCTCTCTACTTCCTATCCCTTTCCCAGCCTGAATTTTCCACTAGCAGTCCCTTACCATCTTAATATATAATTTTTACCATGTACTTCCACCTGTAAAATTATGTCTGTGTGTGTACACACACAAACATTGTATATTCAAATTCAAACCTTATATATGTGGAATCATTTACATGTTCCTTTTTAGTTTTTATTGATTTTATTTTTAAAAAAATACACGACAGCAGTGGAATGCATTATACTTCTTATTACACATATACAGCACAATTTTTCATATCTCTATAAAAATATGTTTATGCCAATTTATGCCTTTATACATGTACTTTTTTGCATTACAATTCTTAATACACATATATACCACCATTTTCATATCTCTGTATATAAAATATGTTGACACCCAATTCAAGTCTTCATACATGTACTTTGTATAATGATGTCATTATACATGTTCTTTGTAAGTATTTTTTTTTTCTCCAAGTGACTTTAGGTTCCTAAGAGTCATCTATTCTGCTGCATGTAGCTATAATTTATGCATGTTCATTGCTGTATTTGTTCATTCTTTGCTGGTTGACATATGGGTTGTTTCCCATGTTTATTCAAGCAGTGCTATTGTTAACATTTTAATTCATTTCTCGTACTTAACACTGTAGAATTTCTCTAGATCTGACTGGAATTGGAATTACTAGGTCATAGGCGTGTACATCTGCACTATTAATACCAAATTGTTTTCTATACTGGACACACAGATTAACACTGTCACTAGCTTTAGACAGATAAATAGGTAGATATAAATTGTCCACAGCTTCACAATACTTCAGGGCTGTTTTTTGTTTGTTTTGTTTTGTTTTGTTGTCTTTGTTTTTTGGCAATTTAGTGGCAACAAAGCAGATTCTTCTCATAATTTTAACTTGCATCTCTACAGTTACAGTACTAATAAGATTGCACATCTTTTCATGTTTATTGGCTGAGTTTTTCTCCTCTGTAAGATGTCTGGGTTTTTTTTGTTGTTGTTTGTTTGTTTGTTTGTTTGTTTTTGCTGGTGTGGGCGAAGTTGAGTGGGGGGGGTTGCTCATTTCCATGTGTTTTGCAAATGTCTTCCCTTGATTCATAACTTTTCCTTTTACTATCTTCATGGCTAATTTTAATGAATAGAAGTTCTTAGCTTTAATGTAATTTAATTTATAAACCTTTGTCTATATGGTTTGTGGTTATTTTAAATCCTCCCCCAATTCTAGCTTAGAAAGTCTCCTATATTGTCTTAAAATTTTTATAATTGTCCTTGCCCATTTAAGTTTTTAATCCACTGGAAATTATTTTCATATGTGGCAGAAGGTACAAATGTTGGATACCACATTGATATCTCGTTGTACCAGCATTATTTATGCAGAGTCTCTGAAATGTAATACTACTGTCATAAACTAAATATCCGTATGCCAATGTACTGATTTGTGTCCTCCCCAAAATTCATGTGTTAAAGTTCTAACTCCCAATTTGGTGGTAATTTAAGCAGGATATTTGGGAATTAACTAGGGTTACAGGAGGTCACGAGGATGGGATTTTATAAAGATAGGAAGATAAATGGCTCTTTCTTTGTCATATGAGGACACAGTGTGAGAAGGCAGCCATTTGCAAACCTGGTAGGGACCCTTACCAGAAACCAAATTGGCTGGCACCTTAATTTTGGAGTTCCCAGTCTAAAATCAGTCTGTGAGAAATAAATGTTTAAGCCACCCAGTCTATACTATTTTGTTATGGCATTTCAAGCAAACTAATACACCATTCATATTTTTTGGTTTTGGCTCTTTATTCCTTTGATCAACTTGTCTATCTCTAAATTAATAAGGTTGAATTAATTATGAATTATAAATTGCTATATGTGTTAAATTAAATTCCCCCTGGCCCTTTGATTTTCCATATACATATTAGAATCAACTTGCCAATTTTACAGGAGAGAAAAAAAGAAAAATATAATCATATCTAAATATCAACTTGGGGAATACTAACCTTAATGATATTGAAGTTTCTAATCCATATAAGTCATATTAAATATTAATATGACTTAAGACTTTTCCAGTGTATTTAAATAAATATTTTTCATTTTATTCTAAAAGTCTTAAACATCTTTTATTATATTTATTTTTAGAATCTTTATATTTTTGATGACATATTAATTTTAGTATTTTTTAAAAGTTACACTTCTTAACTGAAATGTAGAAATTCTACTGATTTTTACGTAGATTTTTTTTTTTTTTAATTTTGGTATCCAGCAGCTTGTAATTCTTTATTCAAAGTCCCTGCAATGTAATACTACTGTCATAAACTGAATATGCATATGCCAATGTACTGATTGGTGTCCTGATGATTATTTTCTTCTATGCAATGATCTTATCTGGGAATCAAAACAGTTTTGTTATTATTCAATCTTCATGACATTTTTATTTAATTATTTAATTTTACCTTAATTACATTGGAAAATACCATTAATACAAGATTGAGCAGAATTAATAATAACAATGAACTTTGTCTTATTTTTTTACTTTGAAAAGAACTTTTTCAATAATTTACTACATAAGTATGATATTTACTATAAAAAATCCTTATCAGGTTCATCAAGTTCTATTCCTTCTATGATAAGAAGTTATTTTTTATTGTAGATGTTTTTGTTATATATAAATAAATATATATGCATTTATTTACATAAAAATATATTTTGTTATATATATTTCATATAAATATATTGTTGTTATATTTAAATATTATATATTTATGTAATATTTATATGTTTATATAAATATATTTATTTATTTATTGGTGGTGATGGTACTGGGGATCACAAACCAGGACACTCAGCTACAGGGCTGTTTTTGTTGTTAAATGAACGTGTATTCAATTTTATCACTTTTTCATCATTGAGATAATTCTCTATGAGATAATTTTCTTTATTACTGTGATACATTTCTGTAATTGATTCTCTAATGTTAAATTAAACTTGCAGTCCAGGAAAAACTTGATTGTGATATATATATGTGTGTGTGTGTGTGTGTGTGTGTGTGTGTGTATGTGTGTGTATATATATATATATATATACTTACTTTGTTTTCTGTTATTGGGTTTAGTCTACTAATATTTCTCTTAGGGTTTGTCTATCTAATGCTCCAAGTCATTCCTTTGAAGCAAAATAATTTAAGCAGTCTCTGCCCAGCCCCAATGATACTGAACCTTAGGAGCGTCATTAAAACTATATTCTACTTTTTAACCTTGGTAATGTTTTCAAACAAAAACCTCTGCCATAAGCATCCTGGAATACCATATATGTTTGGCATTTCAATCCCCAAGTATATTTTGCATTCTTTGAATTTTAAACCTTGAGTTCATTATTTGAGCAACTTTTCAAGCAGCATCAGAAGCATCCAATTTCTTACATATTGTTATCTTCACCTCCAGGCCAGCCTGGGCAACTTAGAGAAACCCTATCTCAAAAAAAAAAAAAAAAATATATATATATATATATATATATATATATATATATATATATATATATGCCTGGGATGTAGCTCAGTGGTAAAGGACCCCTGAGTGTGATCCCCAGCACTGCAAGAAAACAAAAACAAACAAACAAACAAATTTCCTATCAAAGAAGGAATAGAACTACTGAGCCTGATAAAGGATAAACATCACACATAATGGTAAACTGTGGAGAGCTTCTCTTTCAAGGCAATTTTATCCTTATATGAATCACAGTCAACTTATTTTTGTGCTTTCAAGTAAGTGTTCTGGTTGGATTGCCCAATTTTTCTTCACATTTGAGCCGTCCCCCTTTTTAGGATAGGCCCTGCAGTCTCCAGTCCTCACCTGTCCCTCTGTGGGCCTTCATGCTTAAGGCAATCACAACCACTGAAAAAATTCCAAAATATTTGTTGAGCTTTGCATTCAGTTTCTCACAAGGGAGGAAACAACACTGGGTTAAAGATGCACCCCCAGAAAACAAAGTGAGTGGCAGATCCCTCACATGAACTCCTGAGCCGGTGGTTCAGGAGGATCCCATCTCAACTTTCTCCAGTTGTCTCTCTGTCTATACCTCCAACTGACATTTAAGAGGAATCAAGCTGTTCATTTTGTTAGTGGTTCTTTTGGCCTGGGATCCCTTTTATGGTAATGGGGTGGAGACCGTCCATTTTATTAGAAGTGTCACTAGACATAGTTGTTTGGAAATGAAAATGATTGAACAGGGCCATTATGTGGAAAAATTTTTGAAAAGTGAGGGCATAGTAAAAACAAGCACTATTTTAAAACCTACACCTACTGACCTTGGGAACTAGAAAATCATCATTTTCCAAGCCGTGCTTCACAGCCTGCCATTGTTCATCTGCACACTGATGAGCAAAAGAACACACCCCACTAGGAGTCCCTAAAGGACTCAGCTAATGATGGGACCTACACTCCCAAACTAAAACCCAGGGTCACACTTTTTAGTTTCCTATAACGGGGTGAAAAGGGGGCAAATGAAAACTCCTATGCCTGAAAGATCTCTTTAGGGATCCCGAAAAACCCTTGCAATTAATTCATAGAAGGGGGCAGGGAAAGCTCTATGTTGAGATTGTAATTTAAAATATTCTCATAGATGAAAACATTAAGATTAGAGACACATGTGGATATCCTAAATAATCTATAGTATGCTGTTTAATCAACCATAATTAATTATTATAACATTTTGAGTTTGCTTTAAAGTACTCCAGCCGAGGGGGAGGAAATGTAGAGAGAGGGAATACGTGAAACAAGAATGGTCGTCCATTGGTCACAACTGAGGCTGAAGGGATAAGTCAGTGGCAGTTTATTATGCAATTCTTTCTACTTTTGAAGAAGTTTGAAATTTTTCTATACTTAATTTTAATTCAGTGATTAGAAAGGAGAAGAAGCTTACGTTGTTAACACAGGTGAGCTTTGGTTCCTATCTCTGGTGGGTGTGTTGCTCAGATCCCCTTCAGGAATGAAAGCCCTAGCTGCAGGGGAGCTCTCCACAGAAAGCCCTTGGCCACCAGCCCAGATGTGGATTGACTTTGGTGGAGAGGAGCCACTTCACCCAAGGTTGCACACTTTTCCTGGGGCAGCCTCCTGCTGTGACTAATGTGGGGGTAGGAAAGGCTCCAGTTTCTTCAATTCCAGTACCACACCCTCAGCAACCCCATAGGCTTGGCAGAGGCCTCCACTGAGACCACATGGCAGCTCACCTTCTCCCTCTAGTTCAACTTGCATCTGTCCCACCGCCTCCACAGGCGCTAATACCAAGGCACTTCCTATTAAACCTCTCCAAACATATGTGTGGTTCAGCACGCTTCTTCGGGGAACCCAAACCTTGACACTACTATTAACCTAGAATCCAAGAATGCTAGGATTGCAAGGAACCTAAGCACTTTCTCAATGCAAATCCCTCATTTTGCAGGTAAGGAAATTAAACATGGAAAAGCATCTATGACTTCTTCAGCAATAATTGCTTAACTAGTTGATGTTAGAAATGAAATGGTGGAACTTATAATTTCTAACTCCCATCACCCTTTTTAAATATTTCATGGATCCATAAAGGCCCATTTTGAAAATAAGTTACTTAGTTTGGTCTTGTATTATATGGGCCAAAAGGCACCGTATCATATATATTTGACAGCTTATAACAGAATAATCAGCACCTCCCATAAAGCATTAATCTCTAGGATATATAAAGAACTCAAAAAACTTAACCCCAAAAAAAGCAAATAACTCAATCAATAAATGGGCTAAGGAACTGAACAGATACTTCACAAGAGAAGAAATACAATTGATCAACAAATAAGGCAATCACAACCACTGAAAAATTCCAAAATATTTGTCTATATATATATGAAAAAGTGTTCAACAGCTCTAGCAACTAAAGAAATGCAAATCAAAACTACTCTAAGATTTTATCTCACTCCAGTCAGAATGACAATCATCAAAAAATACAGGCAACAATAAATGTTGGCAAGGATGTGGTGATAAAGGCAGATTCATACATTGCTGGTGGGACTGCAAATTCGTGCAACCACTAGGGAAAGCAGTATGGAGATTCCTCAGAAAAATTGGGAATGGAACTACCATTTGACCCAGCTATCCCACTCCTTGGTTTACACCCAAAGGACTTAAAATCAACATACTATGGTGATGCAGCCACATCAATGTTTATAGCAGCTCAATTCAAAATAGCTAGATTATGGAACCAAACCAGGTGTTCCTCAATAAATGAGTGGATAAAGAAAATGTGGTATATATACTCAATGCAATATTATTCATCTTTAAATAACAGTGAAATTATGGCATTTGCCAGTAAATGGCTAGAGTTGGAGAATATCATGCTAAGAGAAATAAGCCACTCCCACAATATCCCCATGTAGGGATAGGAAAGAAAGTAGAATGAAACAGACATTATTACTGTATGTACATGTATATGTGACTACATGACCAAATGATTCTGCAACGTGTACACTCAAAAAAATGAGAAATTATACCCCATCTATGTATGATATATCAAAGTGCACAAATGCATTTTATTGTCATGTATAACTAATTAAAACAAATTAAAAAAATTAAAAGATAGTTTAGCACAGACACTTCTATTTTTTCACACACCAGGAAGAAGAGTACAGCAGTTGGAGATGTCACTAGAAGCCTAGATTCTTCACATCTTTCTGCTATAATATGTTTATTATGTGGGCTTTTAGCTAAGAATCTTAAGAAGGCTACTGTGACTCCAGACATTGCATCTTTCTAAAACAATGTCAAGGCAGAAAAAAAAAGTGTTTTGTTTTGTTTGTAATTAGGGGGAAAACCTTTCCCAGAAACTTCCTTCTGTACCCCCTGGGATCTTATGCCCAGGCTTTCTCTGTATATAAGGTGAAAAATCATCCAAATATTTGGCATGGGACCTCTAGGGAGATAAACCCTGGTAACAAAGAAGATGGAGAGTCATAAGGTCACAGGACACCATTGTGGCTGCCATATCTGATAAAAGTGTCATCCTCTAAAACCACCTGCTCAACCAAGAAAATGTTTTTATTGCACATAATATCACAAATAAGCACCTTTAAGATAAGTTCTTACCTAGGAGATTTACTTTGTGAGATGCAGTTGCTTATAATAAACTACAAACTTGAAATATGTTGTTCTTTTCATAATTCACTGAAACAGACACAATTGCTTTGAAACAAAAAGGAACGCATTTTATTTTTCCAACTTTATTGAGGTATAGCTTACAAACTAAAATTGTATATATTTAAGGTGTCCAATGTGATTTTTTTTATAAATACACACATTGTGAAATGATTCCACAATGAAGCTAATTAACATATCTTTCACCTCTCCTAATTGTTGCTCACATGTGTAGTGAGAATATTTAAGATCTCTCAGCAAATTTCAAGAATACAGTGTAGTATTATTAACTGTATATTAAATCCAGAACTTACTTATCCTGCAAAACTGAACGTCTTTATTCTTTAACCAGCATCTCCAGCTTTCTCTAGTCTCTCAAAACCACCAATCTACTCTCTGGGACTACGAGATCAAATTTTTTAGATTCCACATGCAAGTGGGATTAAACAGTGTTTATGTCTGGTTGGCTTGCTCATTTCACTTAGCAACAGGTCCTCTGGGTTCATCCATGCTGTCACAAATGACAACATTTTCTTATTTTTTAAAACCAAACCATACTCCATTTTATAAATCTCATTTTCTTTTTTCATTCTTTTGTAGTTGGACTCCTAGGTTGATTCCACATCATAGAATCATGCTGCAATGAACATGGAAATGCAGATGTCTCTTAGAGATATTTATTTCCCCTTGAAAAGAATGTGTTTTATATAATCTAATTAATTAACAAACTTTTTGCTGTCTCAGTGTAAGTTTTTCTTTACATTTACAATCATTCCTTGATTTTTTTTTAAAGGGAGAGAGAGAGAGGGAGAGAGAGGGAGAGAAGGAGAGAGAGGGGGAGAGAGAGAGAGAGAGAGAGAATTTTTTTAATATTTATTTTTCAGTTTTCGGTGGACACAACATCTTTATTTTATTTTTATGTGGTGCTGAGGATAGAACCCAGCACCCCGCACATGCCAGGCGAGTGCATTACCGCCTGAGCCACATACCCAGCCCTCATTCCTTTTTTTTTTTTTTTTTTGAGAGAGAGAGAGAATTTTAATATTTATTTTTTAGTTTTCAGTGGATACAACATCTTTGTATGTGGTGCTGAGGATCGAACCTGGGCCGAACGCAGGCCAGGCGAGTGCGCTACCGCTTGAGCCACATCCCTAGCCCATCATTCCTTGATTTTTAACACCAAAAAAATTAATATTGTGAAAATGATTCAAGGTGTCTATCCAAAAAAAAAAAAAAAAACTTTAGAACTCTCCATTAGGAGAAAAAAAAAATTGCAATTATAGGGCAGAGGGTAAGAAAAGTAAATCCCAAGTTATCTTAGTAGTAACAAAATTATGGATTTGATGAGGGAGGAGAAGCAAGCTAGTAATTTTATTTTTTCCATCTTTTCTTGACCTATGGATAAGTGTTCTCCACCATCTGTCACCAACAGGTAGAAGTGACTGCTCTTCTTTGGGTATTATACAGGAGACTTATATTGGTGCTTTGTTAAAACTTTCCATGCAGATCTTGAATAGAGAGAGAGAGTCATTTGTTGTGTTATTCAAAATGCTTATCAAAGTTCTTTGCATGTTGATAAATGATTATTATTTTTGACACAACAACAAACTAGGCAATATAACTGATGAAAATTTATGGTATACAATGTTTTAGCTATAACTTAGGGGAAATTCTTTTCCTAAAGCTTTGGTTTTTAAGCCCTCTTTTTTTTTAACACTTACTTGATTACAACATGAATAATAAAATTATTAAAATCCCAGCATTTTAAGATGAGTCCCAGTTTAGACTTTAAATCCATGCACTTAAGCATTTATTATTACATTCAAAAAAAAAAAAAAAAAAAAAAAAAGCTTTGTTAAACATTTATTCTAAGCCAGGCTTTGTCCTTGCATTTGAAAGACAAGCCATGATTCTTATAAAGCTCCCTCCCATGCTGGTGTTGAGTGAAGAAGGCAAATGCCCCTCTCAATGGCAGGCAACTTTCACTGAGAGTTGACTGTGTGTCCATCAAAGCTTAAGTGGCTTACATGCACTGGTCTAACCACTTCTCACAGCAGCCCTGTGGAGTAGGCAGTGTAATCACCTCTGTGTTACAGGTTCAAGGGCTGAAGCTCAGAGGCATTTCTTACAGTGCCCAAAGTTACACAGCTGGTAAGCCTCAGCCAGGAGCAGGATCCAGGTGATGTGCCTCTTTAGTCATGTGGACTTTTAATAATAAAATAATCTTATAGATCAATGGAAATCTCCAACTCTTCCAAGAGCTAAGGAGCAAAGGTGCATGGCTCTGTTAAGCCTATCTGAAGGGGAAACTCCCCAGTTAATAAATACGTGGAGCCTTTTGGAGCTCTGACTGTTGGCATCTGAAAGCAGATGTGATTTAACTCAGAAGGAGTTGGAGGAAGAGTGCATTTTGATAGAAAGGAGCAAGGGCAGATTCAAGGGACACCCTACATAAAACAACAAAAACAGGAATAAAGGGAGAATCTTTGTATTTATGATTCCAGTTAGGGAAACATTTTTTTCATTTGCTCTTCTGATTAATGCTCATAGCAGCCCAATGTAGGTTTAGGGACTTGAACCAAATTTAACCAAGGCCACAGAGGCAGAAAGGGACAGAGTTGGAACCTGACCCTAGGTCTCCTGATTTCAGTTCCTATGGAGTCCACCAAACCACAGGGACTCAGCAGTCTGGGAGCAGAAAGGATAGGGCACAAATAGCCTGAAGGTGCATATGAATCAGCAACACTGATTACTGGTAACACTGGTGCCTTAAAACATACATTTTATCTGAATGTAAAAAATTCAAAATGTATGATTCAAAATCAGAGCCAAGGCATACTTGACACATGAGAATTAACGCAACTCTGGTGTCAGACAGGAACCCACAGCTTCAGGAGAGTGGAAGATTTAGAACATGTTTACTGAAGAAATATGATTAGAAAATAGATGCTAACAAGGGAAAGTTGAAGAAACTTCATTTCTTAAAAAAAAAAAAAAAAAAAAAAACTCTCAAAGTTTACTTTTCAAGACTATTCTGTGACTGGAATGACCGGCTTAGTTTTATCATCTCTTAGAAGGTAGAAGCAGGATCATACCAGCATGACAGGCAATTTTTCAAGTTTTAGAGAAAAACAGAGATGCCAGAAACCAATACCTGCAACTACAAAACCAAAGGTTAGGCTGAGGTTGTGACTTAGCCCTAGAGCGCTTGCCTAGCATGTGTGAGGCACTGAGTTCCATCCTCAGCACCACATAAAAATAAATAAATAAAATAAAGATATTGTGTCCATCTACTATATATATATATATATATATATATATATATATATAAAACAAAACAAAAACTAAAAAACTAAAGGTCATTTGTGTTCTGCCCTGGAATTTTAATGTGATTCTCTTTCCTATTCCAAATTTACCTGTTTGTGTTTCATCCTGGCCAGTCTCAAGTTGTTCTGAACCTTCTAAGCATGTATCATGATTGTGTTAAGGAAAAGCTAGTCAAGGATTAAAACAAAGCAAAAAGATAGTATCCAATAAAATAAAGCCACAGATAATGCCTCGGGAGATAATCCATTGAAGGAAAATTGATAGGAGTCACTTTTTACAATCAAAACAGTTTTATGACACTGAGTGTCTGGCTCTGTACTCATCAGAGGGCCACTAAATGCAGTCATCAATGAGTTGCATGCCTGAAGTCAATATATGCTGGCTAAGGAAGCAAACAAGAAGTAAATATTAGCCCAAGAGCTTCCTATCATGTTGTAAACTCCTTGAGCACCAGGACTGTGTTGTGCAATCGTCTTCAGGTATCCTTCAGCATCCACCACAGGGTACTAGCACATAAGAGGAGGCACAAATATTCACAACCCATAATTGTGGCATCTTTCCTCTTCTCTCCTCCCACTTGCCTTTCTTTCCATTGTCATTACTCTGTCATTGAAAAAATTCATCTCTCTTCTTTTTCTTGTCTTCATACCTGTCCTAATGCCTGACACTATACCCACAGGCACTCTTGAACCTTCCAGTGGCAATCGAGCTGAATTAGACAGAAAGAAACATTTCTTGGTTCTTTTAGAATATTAAAACTGACACAGGCAGATGAGAAAGGTAGTGAAATCATTTCCCTGGAAAACCTTTGAAAATGCAGAATTATCTAGAGTATTGAGCGATGCATGCACTCCTGTTCACCACAGAAAATTTGTGTATCTAAGAAGTCTAAAGAAAATGTTTACTCCTATAATCACACCCATCTAAAACCAGCTATTATTTTTTTTTCTTTCTAATTTTTATATGTATCTATCCACATTCATTCATCCACTCATTCACTGAATTCTCATTAGGTACACTCTATGGGGAAACAGACATGAACAATCATCATAATAAAAACAAAATGATGTGGTATGGTAGAGGATGCCAAGTGTATGCAAAAAACTGCAGGTTAAGTATGGTAGCCAGAGTAATATGGAGGCAGAGTGGAGGGTTTGTGACTTTAAATGGAGCGGTCAGGGAAGCCTTCTCCAAAAGGAGATACTTGAACAAGGATGTAATTTGGATCATTTTGAACAGAGCACTGTGCAATTTACTTTGTTCATAACACTATTCTTTTAAACATGCATATGTTATAGGTGTACATTATTCTACCTTTGCATTAACATAACTTTATTTAACTTTATGATTGGACAATTATAGAAATTCTGCTTATTTTCTCTGTGCTGTAAATTCTTAATATGAGATTTGTGATAGCTCTGTCCAAGTATTTCAACAATAGGATGAAATTAGGATTAAGCCCAGGAAAGGGGAAGAGGTATCAAGGGAAGAATATTAACTTTTTGTTAAATATGTTGTAATATTTTTCTACTTACTGTTTATGTTTAATCTGCTTATGCTGTGGCCTTAAAGTAATATGTTTAGTTTGTGTTAAATTCTCTATGTTCAGTGTTGAAATTTTGGAAAATAAAAAATGAAAAGAAAAATTTTAATGCCCAAAATCACATCTTCTAAACTAATCATTTTGGTAGTTTTGTCAAAATATCCACTTACATAAAAATTTATATCATACTAAGCATGCTATAACAATTTCAATTGAATAAGATGTGATTATTTTCTAAATATTATTAAGTACTTTATTTATGGTCTATGTACCTTTCAAAATATTTGTTTATGCCCAAATTTCTAAGAATATGTAATATTCTTTTTTGACCATTCCATATGTTACTCCTATTTTACAAATTGAATTATCTAATTTATCACTATTATAAAATCCTTTCATATTCATCCTTACACACATAGCTTATTTCCCTATACAATAGAGACATAAATCTGTCACATATGCTACAAATAGTTTCCCTAATTTGTTTTCATTTTAGTTTTATTTCTGTTGTGTTTTTGACTTAAGGAATTAAATCTATCAATCCTTACATTAAGGGATTATTTCTGTGCCTTTATGTTTTAAAAGAAATTCAGCACCCTGAGGTTGTTTGTTCTTTCTTTCTTTCTTTCTTTCTTTCTTTCTTTCTTTTGTTCTTTCTTTCTATCTTCCTTTTTCCTTTATTAACTCTTTTCCCTGGCAGAATTTATTTTGGCCTGTCACATTTAGTAACATTTGGTGAACCAAATTTCTTTATTTCTTTTGGAATAGTTATGATTATGCAAGCCTTTCTTTTATTTATTTCATTATTCTGTAAGTCAGGAATGATCTGACTACTCTCCAAAACCATATGCAGTGAAAGTGGTACTCTAGGGGCATTCCCTAACAGGGCAGAAGAGACTCTGCCCAATCTATAAAGAAAATGAGACGTTGAAAAGGCAAAGAATTGGGCAAGTACTAAGTACATATAATTACAGAATTTCAATAAGATATGCTAGGACAAGGTCTAAATGCATAATTCTAGGGAAAAAAAATTTTAAAATATCACCTTGGATTTCAAAACATGCTTTCATAGTTCTGTTAAAAGATAAACTAATGAACATTGAAAACTGGTTTATCTGAGCAAACAGTAGTTTATGAATTGGGCAGCGCCAAACCACAAGCAATCTGAGTTCTGCCGGAGGTAGTTGAAGACAAGGTTTTATAGGGTGACTGTAGAAGCAAAGCAAAAAAAAAAAAAAAAAAAAAATTATTTGGTTGAAATTTGAACAATTGCCTTATTTGGACTACCTTAGTGGGAAATTCAAGACAACACAATGACCAGCTGGCTGCCTGTGATTGGCTGAGTTTATTTTGTTTTCTTTCAAATTAGCCACTTACAGGAAACCCATCTGAGTGAGGTTTCAATTCTGCTCCCACTATGGTAGTCCAAATAAGGCAATTGGATACATCTTGTGATTTCTCCAACTTCTCTTCTTCATAGACATTCTTAGAAAACTTGAACTAATTTAAATTATACTTGCCTAGTAACAACTACTATACACTTGATAATGGTTTATGTTTTATAAAGGGCATTCAGCCAACACTGTTAATGCTGCCGTGTAACCTTTCAAGGAGGCATAGTCTGCATCTTTGCCATTTGGATAGATGAGGAAGCAAAAGTGCTAATGGGTAAAATGGTAGAACTAGAACTTAAAACCTTGGCTTCTACCTGCTATCATTACTTTCCCTGTATTGCTACAGTACAGCTTTAGGGAATCTATTTGATCTAATCCTCAAAGTAATGATTGATTATTATTATTATTATTGTTATTACTACCATCTCTGACCTTTTCAGTAACTAACATGCCATATTCTAAATTATTATTACTGTAATGACCTCAACCATCAGATACTTTATTGCACATATTGAAGATGAAATACTCTAGATGGTTTTTCATCTAATCCATGTTTTTAGTGAATGAGTTATATAATATGAAGTTTTCTTATTTAAGGTATCTTTTTGAGGGCTTTTTAATGTGTCTCTTGAGAAGATATAAGATTATTTTACATGATACTGATCTTAATAAATATATCATTATAGATCTGATTCCTTAACAATTCATTAGAACTATCTTTATTTTTTGATAGTGCATCCAGTTACACAAAAGATAGCTTTTCTTTATGTAGATAAATAGAAAAATTTCAATAACTATGTTAAAAACAATTTCTGAGCTTTTCCCAGAGAATAGTAGTAATGAAGGCAACAATTAGTAAAAGTTTTCATCCTTCATAGATTGTTCAAATACTACCTCTTCTGTGACCTGACTCTGAAATATTTCTCTCCTCTGAGCACCATTATTATAGTTTTTAACATTCCATCATAGTACTAATCCCACAGTTTACTGGGAACAGTACCCAGTTATACACGTCTATTTAGATTAAAATATCCTTTGGAGTAGGATGCATTCTATTCTTTCTAGCTGATTCCCTGATACAAGTGCTAAATTGAATAAAAGGTAATCCATGAAGGTTCAACAGTGAATGAATGGATAAACTTGAAGAGCTTCCAGTGACTATCTAGGTAGCATATGATGTATGCCAAACCAGAATGCAAGTCTTCCATAAAGCTGATTCTGAAGTAGAACAACTTAGGTGCTAAAAACTGATTATCTAATCTACTGTGGTAGAAACAGGATGTGTGTTGTAATATGGTTATATGAAATTTCTGTAAATAATATGCATTTTACAATTATCATTTAAAAAATTTTTTTAGTTATAGATGGTCACAATATCTTTATTTATTTGTTTTTTTTATTATGTGGTGCTGAGTATCGAACCCAGTGCCTCACACTTGCAAGACAAGCACTCTACCACCCAGCAGTGAGAACACTGGTTAATATACTCTTAATTGGGCCACCAAGTTTCTAAAAAATCCACGTGCATTTATATTTGGTAACTTTACATTTGACTGTTAGTATAGAAATAATACTTATCAAAAGAACAAGGTGATATTTATGTTTTTTTCCATTTGGTAATTTCCATGAAATATTACAATTCAAAATATACATTATCTCAAAATTATGTCTTTAATATCCCAGAAAGAAGGTCTTTCTGGAAAGTTGTATGATTATATAATAGCAGTTTAGAAACTTAAAATACCTAAAAGATCATGTAGTTCAAACTATTTAAAACAAGATTATTTCTCAATAAATAACACTGAAAGGAAATATTAAGATATTACTACTATTCAGTGTAGTTCAGGTTCTTTCCTATTTGAAAGGGAATGGAAGCTTTGTGGGTATTCTAGATTTTTCTGTACATAAGCACAATTTGCCCTACTTGACAATACCAGTGCAAACAAGCTATGGAATGGTACAGTCCTGGTAAATCTTGGAAATAATTTTCTAATAATATCTAGATCAATCTCCATATGAAATGTTGTAAATAATGGTTACAGATTACATGTCAAAACTTTCAACTACTTAGATTCAACAAATATTAACTTCATATTTCTTACTGTTGACTTTTAAGAAATAAAAATAACTTTGGCGACCCTTTGGTGTTGTCATCAGAACCATGGACCAGAAGCCCTGCCAGAGTTCCCACAGACTGGATTTGGTCTCCCACCCTCATTGGAAATAGAAGAAAATGTTATAAATAGGGAAAATGAATTTAATTGGCCGTTTGGCCAAAAATGAGGAAGGCAATTAATCTGCCTCTGCCCGTCTTATAGGAATATTACAATTTCTAAAACCATCATAATTCATAGGAACCAAAGACAGGAAACATATATATGTAGATGTAGCCTGGCTGTGCTAGTCAGAGATGTATTACAATTTCAGATTTTCAGCCCTCGCTTGTGCTTGCCCAGGCTTTGGGGCCAGTTCCACAATTTCCTCTCTAAGTTGCAGAAAAAAAAAATGATTTATTAGGAGATTGCAAAATTATGGCTTATACTTTTAAAGGGGCTGTTACAGTGTCACTCTCAACACCTGCCTTCCTTTTCCTCTGTCCATCCTCCTGAGCGTCTGTGTTGCTGTTTATATTCCTATCCTTTAACATTTTTTTACATATGTATGTTCCATAAGCAACCAGTAGCATTATTTTATGAGTAACTAAATGCTCTGTGATGAAACTGTAACTGGTTTATTAAGCAGCTTCTACTCAGTAAGATATAAACTTCAATCCATTTTATTTTTCTTCACTCACTCCCTTATGCTCTGTTAAATCTCTCCTTTACTTTTCCACAACCTGAACAGATGTCAGAACTTTCCCAGTCATTTCCAATTCTTAAAAATTCTGCTTAAAATCCCAGTTTCATCCTTTTTAGATCTTAGCTCTTTTATGGTAACTTTGTTAGAGTATACTTTATACATACACTAACATCCACAAACATGAAGACTGCAGTTCAATTCATCTTATGTATTTATCCATCCCTGTGATCACCACTCAGATCAAGATGTAGAACATTCTGCTCACTCCCAGGAAGTTCCCTGGTGTCTCTCTCCAGGCAGTTTCCACTGCCCAGCCTCCCAACATGTAAACACGGTTCTCATTTCTGTCATAGATTAGCTTTGCCTGGCCTTGTAGTTCATATAAACAAAATCATATAGTACGTGTTCTTTTGTGTCTGGCTTCTTTCACTCACCACTGTGTCTTAAAAATCCATCCACGTTGTTGCCTGTATAAGTAGTTCCTTCTTTTTATTGTTGTTGAGTGATATCCTCTTGTGTGAATATTCATAATTTATCCATATTCCTATGATGGGTTTATGGTGTTTCTGACTTTATAAAGTTTCCCTGAACTACAAGTCCTCTTGTGGACATCTGCATTCAGTTTTCTTGAGGTCAAACTACTGCCATAGGATAGTATATGGTTAACTTTAACTGCTGAACGCTTTCTGAAAGTAGTCACATTTTATACTGTTAACCAGTAATATATGAGGATGTCAGTCATCGCAGTCATATCCACTCTTGATAGAATCACTGTTATGTCATTCATTCTTGTCATTGGGTGGTAGTATCTCATTGTGGCCATTTTATGTATTTTTAAATGAGAAAACCAAAATGCCTAATAGATTGTTGTTTATAGCTGCATAGAATACCTCTAGAAGGATGCACAAAAATTGGAATATGCTTACTTTCCTTTGATAAAAATTGATAAGCCCCTATTTGGCTGGGGCACAAGAATAAAAGGTAGACTTTTCACCCCACCATCTCTGTTTACTTTTTTTTGTGTGTGTGTGTGGTGCTGGGGATATGTTTACTTTTGAATATTTAGACAAGTAAATATATAGCTTATTGGAAAAAAATTAAGATTTATATATTTATTTTTACAAATCACTCAATTGTGCACTGTGTGGTGAATCTCAACCCTGCTTCCTTCTCAGACAGGGCTCGTGAGTTGGAGGATTCTGGGGGAGGAGAAGGTGTTTGTTGTCACCTATTTGCCATGCTAGAATAAATACAACAAACTGAATTATTTATGAACAAATCATTCTTCACAGTTCTGGAGACTGGGAAGATTGAGAACAATGCACTGGTAAATTAGGTGTCTGTTGAAGGATGACTTTCTGGTTCAGTGCTTCTTAATTTTTAATATTCCTTCCAAAAATCCAGACATCTTCCAACATACAAACTCAGATTCAGGGAGTCCTGGTGACACAAGACATGATACTGTTGTTCCAAGCCCCATTCCCTGGTGTTGAAGATTAAACACCCGAGAAATGCTGAGGCAAGCGTAGAAAGCAAGTTTTATTATGCAAAGGACAGAGATAGACTTCCCCAAAAAGAAGGGGTCCCAGAGCTGGGTGTCTGAGGGAGTGGGAGTGTCCTGTTCTTTTACCCTTTCTTCTCATGCCCCCTCCTCCCCTTATCTTGCCAAAAGATGGGAAATGAGCCTTCCAGGGGTGCCATATCTCTCCAGAAGAAAAGGAAGGGAGCCACCCAGGAGGTACTTCCTTGACAACTGGGAGGAACAATTCCCTGGAGGCAGGTAACCTTGGCAACAGGTTGGAGGAAGGGGAAATGCTCTGGAGGTATTAGTATTTTATTTCCTTTTCAATCCACCCCATCTTTCTAACCCAATCATTCATTACTATACTGACTGTCCTTTTGCCACCACCGCCCCCCCCCGCCCGCCACCATCACTGGTAGGTTCAGAAATTCTGCATTAATTTTTTAAACTGTGGTGAAATACACATAATGAAATTAACCCTCTTAATCATTTTAAAGTAGATATATCAGTAGCATTAAGTACATATGCAATATTGTACAACCATTGCCACCATCCCTCTTAAGAACTCTTTTCATCTTGCAAACTGTGCATCCACGAAACTCTAGCTCCCCAGTGCCACCTCCCTGCCTGGCCTCTGTCAACCAACACCACTTCATTTCTATGAATTTGACTACTCTAGGTGCCTTATACTCGTGGAATCATGTGGTTTCTGTGTTTTTGTGATAGGTTTATTTCACTTACCATAATGTCCTCCAGGTGAAACCACTGTTGTAAACCTGTATCACAATTTCCTTTGAAATTCTGCTCTTTGCGCAAGCTCCCAGGTGAGGCTAGTGTTGGAGCTCCATGGGCCACACTTGGACTAGAAAGACTGCATTGAGGAGGTACTAAAACCACTTGGTATTCAGCTGAGGCCAAATTATTCTTCTGGGGCAAAAAGAAAAAGTTGATTTGCCTTTGGTTACTATTGTCTGTCAACTTGGCTGGGTTATAGTAGCCACATATTTGGTTAAACCCCAGTGTAGAATGCCATTGTGAAGGTATTATTTATTTATATTGAAATCAGCAGACTTTGAGGAAAGCAGATTACTCTGTCGGAACTGGGTGGGCCTCATCCAATTAGTTAAAGACCTTAAGAGGAAAAGACTGCCCTTCCCAAGGGGAGAGGGAATTCTGCTTCCAGTCAGCCTTCATTCAGGCTTATGCTGCAACATCACCTCTTCCCTAGGTCTGTAGCTTGCCAGCCTGCTCTGAAGAGTTTGGATTTGCTAATCCCCACAATTATGTAAGTGTGTTCTTTAAATAAATCCCTCTTTCTCTCTCCATCTGCACAACCTATTGCTGGTTTCTCTGGAGAGTCCTGATACACTTGCCTGCTATAGAATCACATTATACATTCCATATGTAATTGTAACATGCTGTGATATTTCTGTGTTGTTTTGATTCTTGCTTTTGATGAATGGCCATCCTTAGTATATTCCAAAGATTTTTACCCAAATGGTGATAGACCTAGATTTAGTTCAGTGGCTTTCAAAGATTCATGTAAGTTAAAATTACCTGGAGACCTTTTTAAAATGTAAATTACTGGGCCTCACACTGGAGCTCTGATTCAGTAGATCTGAGGTGGGGGAATTGATTTTTCCCAAGTGATGTTAATGCTTGTTTTAATTGCTCTATAATGATAATTTGTTTTAATTGCTATATAATATTCCACAGTGCAATAGAATACACACTGTACATTGTAAATTATATAAAACATCATTTATTTTTGATAGGCATTTAAATGAATTCTTATTTCAAAATGGTATAACGAAGATTTTAGTTTTTTCAGACCCTTTAGAAGCAAAGCCTCCACCCTAGAGCTGGGAATGGGGCGATTAAGAGGGTGACCAGCCACCAGTCATCTCATTAGCATACAAAAGACATTTTTTATTATTCTGGCAATTCCAAGGGTTTTAGGAGCTGCATGGGAAAAAAGAGGACAGAGACCCAATATATACTTCACAGTATCACAGATATTATTCTGGCTATTCATAGTTCGTTATGATTTGAATGATTTTTGTCCCCTCCAGTCATTCTACACTGGGTTTAACTAAATATCTGGCTGCCATAACCCAATCAAGCCGATAATAGTAATAGTAACCATGGCAAAAGGCAGGTCAACTTTTTCTTTTTTGCCCCAGATGAATAAGATTATACTGAAACTTAATGGCCCAATGCAGCAGTGTTAAGAGGTGAGGCCTTTTGGGGGGGGGTGGATATTAAATCCTGAGGGTTCTGCCATTGTGAGTGGGATTAGCACCTGTATAAAAGGGCTCAGGGTCGAAGGGAGCTTCCTCTTGCCTTTGCTCCTCTCTCTCATGTGAGGACAGAGTCCTCACTCCAGACGGTGCAGCAGTATCCAGGCTTCCTCTGGGAAGCACAGAGCAGCCTTCCCAGACACCAAGACTCTGAACTTCCTAGTCCCAAGAATTGTATGATTTCTGTTGTTTATAAATTATCCAGATACCAACACAAATGGACTGAAATAGGAACCTTTGAAATGTCACCTGAATTTTAGATTGCTTTTTTCTGTTTTTGGAACAAAATGTTGGGTTTTGACAGGCATGGCACTGAATCTGTAGGTTTCTTTTGTTAGCATTTGTTAGTATTGATATCTTAACATTTTAAGTCTTTCAATCTAAGACAAAGACCATGAAATTTATTACTTGCTTTCCATTAATTGGTTTCTTCTTTAATTTCTTTCAGTATCACTTCGTACTTTTCAGCACAAAGTATAGTGCCTTTTATAGTGATACATTTTGATAACTTTCTCATTTTCTTTTAGGTATATTCTGTAGACATTTTCTCTGTGTTTACCATGGGAATCACAACTCAATTACATACAAAAAATTCTTGTCTTTTATAAAACTGCTCTCACCCTGCATTTTTGTCACCAATGTCACAGATTGTCTTTATATAGTGTTACCCATGAATACAGCTTTGTATTTTTTCTATTTTTGTCTTCTAAATCCTATAAGAGAATAAAAAGTGAAAATATAAGACCAAATTAGAATAAAACCAGTATTTATATTTGTCCATTCATTTAGTTTGACCAGAGAAACTTTTATTTTCATATGGCTTTAAGTTACTGTCAATATTCTTTTATTTTAACTTGAATAATTCCCTTTAGCATTTCTTCTAGGGCAGTTCTATTGGTATTAAATTCCTCAGCTTTTGATTTTCTGGGAATGTCTTGATTTCTGCTTCATTTTAAAGGATAGTTTGCCAGATATGAATTTTGGGTTAATATTTCTTTTCTTTCAGTAACTTGAATATATTATCCTACTGCCTCTAGCCAATAGAGAAATCTGAGAATATTATTTAGGAGCCTTTTACAATTCACTTTTATTTTGTTGCTTTCAAGATCTCTCTTTGTCTTTGAACAGTTTGATTTTTCAGAGTTTTTCCTTCCTGGAGTTCATTTAGCATCTTATATTTTTGTATTCATGTATCTCCTCAAATTTGGAAGTTTTCAGTCATTATTTTTCTTCTTATTCTTTTTTGCCACTGGGGATTCAACCTAGTGGTGCTTTACCACTGATCCACATCCCCAGCCTTTTTTATATTTTTATTTTGTTACAGGGTCTTGCTAGGTTGCTTAGGACCTTGCTAAGTTGCTGAGTCTCGCTTTGAACTTGTGATCCTCCTGCCTTAGCCTCCAGAGTCACTGGGATTACAGGCATGTACATTTCATCCAGCTTCAGCCATTATTTTTCAAATAAACTCTTCATCTGTTTGTACCTCTCCCCTTTCTAGAACTCCCATAATATGTGTATTGGTCTGTTGGATGGTGTCACATAAGGTCCTTAGGTAATGCTTAAGTTTCTACATTTTTTTCCTTGATAATTTCAATTAAGTTCTCTTCATGTATGTAGATTCTTTTCTTTTGCCTGTTTGAGTCTTCTAATAAGCCCTGCTAGTGAATTCAGTTATTACATCTCTTAGTTCCAGAATTTTTGTTTAGGTGAATTTCTGTTTGGGTATATTTAATATTTTACCTTTGTTTATATTCTCATTGTGTTCTTTATTGTTTTCTTATTTCCTTTAGTTCTTTGCCTACATTCTTTGTTAGCTCTTTAAGTATATTTAATGCACTTTAAAAATCTTTGTCTAGTAAATCTGAAGCCTGTGTTTCGGTTGAGTTGGTTCCTGGAAATTATTTTTCTTGTCCTTTTAATTAGCCTGTTTTCTTTTTTCATACCTTGTGATTACCTACCTTTTTTGGAAAACTTGGCTTTTCTCAATTTTGCCAACTGGCTTCATATAGACAAAAACCTTCACTAATTAGCCTGGCTTAAAGCATTAAGGTCTTCCCATGGCTTTTCTGGGCATGTGTCTGCCCTAGGCCTGTAAGTGTTCTTTTTCCTCCAATTACCTTATACACATGGCTACTTCCATTTGTGTTAATATCACTAAGTCCCAACCCTGCTTTCCCTTGGGAACTTAGATGTTCTCTTGTGTAAAAGATACCCATAATTTTTGTTCCCAGGCACCTGAAGGTCTGAAATCTCCCGCAATTTTCACATGTCATAGTGGCTTCCACTGCTTTCAGCAGCCTCCAACCTGGTATCTAAACTGCCACTATAACTGTGCAAGTTCTGAGTCACATGAGACTTATCAGTCTCTTGGGGATTCGCAGACTAACTGGAATATTGCAAGCAAGATTCACTCTTTTCTGATCCAAGGGAGGCAACAGGAGTTGACTAGTTTCTGCAGTAGGGATGGGATACAATGAAGGTGAACACAGTGCCATAAAATATAATATTCCAGGAATGGATTTTTTTCTGATTGGGTGTTTACTTGCTTGGTGCACATTCTTGGCTTGTTTCTAGAGCACCCACCAAACGATTTCAGGCAGTTTGTTGTTTGCTTGATGTTTTCATGAGGGGACTGAGAGCCTAGATCTTCCTAGCCCATCATCTTACTGTAGCACAAAATTTAATTTTTTATCATTTTTATTTTGAAGAAATCTTTTTATTTGTCTGCCTGTCTTTCCTGTCTATCTTTTCCTTTGGTGCCTGTGATGAGAGAACATTTAAATTGTTTCTAGGTTGAAATGTATTTTTATTTTCTAGTTTTCTTCTCAATTTCTAGTTATATCAAAGATCCTGCTTTCTACATTTTTTATTGTTCAATATTTTACCTGGCTGAATATATACTCATTTTTTTTCTGAATATTTTAAGTGAACTTGAAGGTTTATTTTCTGTTCTTTGGGTAAGGAATGCATATTTACAAGTTATCTCTGTTTTTTTTTTTTTTTTTTTTTAGTATAGATGGACACAATAACTTTATTTTATTTATTTATTTTTATGTGGTGCTGAGGATCAAACAGTGCCTCACACATGCATGGCAAGCACTCTACCACTGAGCCACAACCTCAATCCCAAGTTATTTCTGTTAATATTTACTTTTTTTCACTCCCTTAATGTAAATAAGGAAAGATCTTGCAAGAACATACAGAAAGGGTCCTAGTGGGAATAACCTGAAGGCCATTCCATCATTCTTCATTCCTGTCAAAGTGCTATTGTTTTTGTACATCGTACACAGGATAGAACCCAGGACATGCATGTGCCAGGACTGTGCTCTGCTACTGACTTACACCCTCATACTCCCTGCCATACCTCTAATGTGACAAATATTTCCCATTTCATGCTCAGGAAGTTTCAAGCTGGATTTCTGTCACATACAGCAAGGCCATTGATTATGACAATATTCTTTCCCATTAATACTTTCCCTGTCTTTAGTGTTTGCCAATCTGTATTTTTTCCTCATCTTTATTTCTTCAATTCTTTCTTTTTTTCTTCCAAATTAAATATAATTTTTCAAACTGCCTCAAATTCTTTGCAAAGAAAAGCAAAGTATAAATGTATACAAAATATCAAACAACTTCTAATAGGCTACTTTTTAGCCTTTGCTACAGTTGTTGTAGTGGTAGTTTGGGATATATATATAAAAGGTAACTTGGTTTCTGTAGTCTGTTTCAAAAATCAAAGGAGATATGATGCATTTAAAAAAGGTTTGCCTTCCAGGATTAATATTTTCAAAGTGACCCTACTACCAAAGTGCTATATACATTTAATGCAATTCCTATTAAAATTCCAATCATTTATTTATAAAATAGAAAAAGCAGTCATGAAATGCATTTGGAGAAACAAGAGACCCAGAATAGCCAAAGCAAATCCTTAGCAAGAAAAGTGAAGCAGGAGGCATCACAATACTAGACCTTAAAATAAACTACAGAGCTATAGTAACAAAAATGGTGTGGTATTGCACCAAAACAGACATGAAGACCAACGGAACAGAATAGAAGACACAGAGACAAACCCATATAAATATAGTTATCTCATACTAGACAAAGGCACCAAAAATATACATTGGAGAAATGACAGCCTCTTCAACAAATGGTGCTGGGAAAACTGGAAATTATTTAACCCATATCTCTTACTCTGCACAAAACTCAATTCAAGCTGGATCAAGGAACTAGGCATTAGGTCAGAGACCCTGTGCCTAACAGAAGAAAAAGTAGGCCCAAATCTACATCATGTCTGCTCAGGAACAGACTTCCTTAACAAGACTCCCGAAGCACTAGAAGTAAAATCAAGAATCAACACTCACTCTGTCTCTGTCTCTGTCTCTGTCTCTGACTTTTTCTCCCTTCTCTTCCCTCCCTCCCTTCTCTTCCCTCCCTCCCTTCTCTTTTGCTTTGCTGTTTTTTTTCTTTTTTGTGCTCTTTCTTTCTGCCCCATCCCCCTCCCCACCTTTCTCTCTTTCTTCTTCCTGTTGCTGAAAACTTGGTCCTTGTCCCAGATGCCAATCCAATAATGAGGACAAAATTTTGAGAAAAAGGAAAAAGAAGGTTTGTGCTTTCCTCACAAAGGAAAAAACACATGGGACTCCTGTCCCAAAGGCTGTGATTCTGCCCATAAGCAAGAACAGGGGGATTTTATAGAAGGTGTCCCTCAATTGTTACTCCTGGCAATGAACTTGTGGCCCTCCTGTCCCAGGCTGGGGTTACAGGACATTCGGCTCTCTTTCCTCCTTCAAACAATGGTGACTCAACATGATAGATATGTGACAGGGTTGGAGAATTATGTTTTTCTCCTGGACAGCTGTCAAATCTACAGTAAGACACATCCATCCATCCCACGTGGAGAATTTCTTCCATGGGATCAAACCTCTCTTTCTTGCACTCTTTTCTTCTTGGAAATGAAAACTCAAATTTTAAAGAAATAATAGCAAACAAAAAAAATCAAGAATTAGTAAATGGAATGGTATCAAACTAAAAAGCTTCTTCTTAGCAAAAGAAACAATCAAAAATGTGAAGAAAGAGCCTACAGAATAGGAGTAAATCTTTACCGCCTGCACCTCCAATAGAGCATTAATATCCAGGATATAAAAAGAAATTAAAAAAAAAAACCAAACAACTCCTTCAATAAATGAGCAAAGGAACTGAACAGTCGCTTCACAGAAGAAGAAATATGAATGGTCAACAAGTATATGAAAAAATGCTCACCATCTCTAGCAATTATAGAAACACCCTAGAGATGGGAAAAAAAAAGAAAAATATTTGCCTTTATTTTTTTTATTGGTTGTTCAAAACATTACAAAGCTCTTGATATATCATATTTCATACATTAGATTCAAGTGGGTTATGAACTCCCATTTTTACCCCAAATACAGACTGCAGAATCACATCGGTTACACATCCACATTTTTACATAAAGCCATATTAGTAACTGTTGTATTCTGCTACCTTTCCTATCCTCTACAATCCCCCCTCCCCTCCCCTCCCATCTTCTCTCTCTACCCCATCTACTGTAATTCATTTCTCTTCTTATTTTCCCAGTCCCCTCACAACCTCTTATATGTAATTTTGTATAACAATGAGGGTCTCCTTCCATTTCCATGCAATTTCCCTTTTCTCTCCCTTTCCCTCCCACCCCATGTCTCTCTTTAATGTTAATCTTTTCTTCCTGCTCTTCCTCCCTGCTCTGTTCTTAGTTGCTCCCATTATATCAAAGAAGACATTTGGTATTTGTTTTTTAGGGATTGGCTAGCTTCACAAAACATAATCTGTTCTAATGCCATCCATTTCCCTGAAAATTCCATGATTTTGTCATTTTTTAGTGCTGCATAATACTCCATGGTGTATAAATGCCACATTTTTCTTATCCATTCATCTATTGAAGGGCATCTGGGTTGGTTCCACAGTCTAGCTATTGTGAATTGTGCTGCTATGAACATCGATGTGGCAGTATCCCTGTAGTACAGTCTTTTAAGGTCTTCAGGGAATAGTCTGAGAAGGGCAATAGCTGGGTCAAATGGTGGTTTCATTCCCAGCTTTCCCAGGAATCTCCATACTGCTTTCCAAATTGGCCGCACCAATTTGCAGTCCCACCAGCAATGTACAAGAGTACCCTTTTCCCCACATCCTCGCCAGCACTTGTTGTTGTTTGACTTCAGAATGGCTGCCAATCTTACTGGAGTGAGATGATATCTTAGGGTGGTTTTGATTTGCATTTCTCTGACTGCTAGAGATGGTGAGCATTTTTTCATGTACTTGTTGATTGATTGTATGTCCTCCTCTGAGAAGTGTCTGTTCAGGTCTTTGGCCCATTTGTTGATTGGGTTATTTGTTATCTTATTGTTTAATTTTTTGAGTTCTTTGTATACTCTGGATATTAGGGCTCTATCTGAAGTGTGGGGAGTAAAAATTGTTCCCATGATGTAGGCTCCCTATTTACCTCTCTTATTGTTTCTCTTGCTGAGAAAAAACTTTTTAGTTTAAGTAAGTCCCATTTGTTGATTCTTATTATTAACTCTTGTGCTATGGGTGTCCTATTAAGGAATTTGGAGCCCGACCCCACAATATGTAGATTGGAGCCAACTTTTTCTTCTATCTGACGCAGAGTCTCTGATTTGATATCAAGCTCCTTGATCCACTTTGAGTTAACTTTTGTGCATGGCGAGAGGAGAGGATTCAGTTTCATTTTGTTGCATATGGATTTCCCGTTTTCCCAGCACCATTTGTTGAAGATGCTATCCTTCCTCCATTGCATGATTTTAGCCCCTTTATCAAATATAAGATAGTTGAAATTTGTGGATTAGTCTCTGTGTCCTCTATTCTGTACCATTGGTCCACCCGCCTATTTTGGTACCAGTACCATGCTGTTTTTGTTACTATTGCTCTGTAGTATAGTTTGAAATCTGGTATCACTATGCCGCCTGATTCACACTTCCTGTTTAGAATTGCTTTTGCTATTCTGGGTCTTTTATTTTTCCATATGAATTTCATGATTGCTTTATCTATTTCTACAAGAAATGCCGTTGGGATTTTGATTGGCATTGCATTAAACCTATAGAGAACTTTTGGTAATATCGCCATTTTGATGATGTTACTTCTGCCTATCCATGAACAGGGTATATTTTTCCATCTTCTAAGATCTTCTTCTACTACTCTTTTTAGGACTCTGTAGTTTTCATTGTATAAATCTTTCACCTCTTTTGTTAGGTTGATTCCCAAGTATTTTATTTTTTTGGAGGATATTGTGAATGGAGTGTTTTTCCTCATTTTCGTTTCAGAAATTTTGTCGCTGATGTACAGAAATGCCTTTGATTTATGCGTGTTGATTTTATATCCTGTCACTTTGCTGAATTCATTTATTAGTTCTAGTAGTTTTTTAGTAGACCCTTTTGGGTCTTCTAGGTATAGAATCATGTTATCCGCAAATAGTGATAATTTAAGTTCTTCTTTTCCTATTTTTATGCCTTTAATTTCTTTTGTCTGTCTAATTGCTCTGGCCAGTGTTTCGAGAACTATATTGAATAGAAGTGGTGATAGAGGGCATCCCTGTCTTGTTCCAAATTTTAGAGGGAATGCCTTCAATTTTTCTCCATTCAGAATGATGCTAGCCTAAGGCTTAGCATAGATAGCTTTTACAATGTCGAGGTAAGTTCCTGTTATCCCTAGTTTTTCTAAAGTTTTGAACATAAAGGGATGCTGTACTTTGTCGAATGCTTTTTCTGCGTCTATCGAGATGATCATATGGTTCTTATCTTTAAGTCTATTGATGTGGTGAATAACATTTATTGATTTCTGTATATTGAACCATCCTTGCATCCCAGGGATGAATCCTACTTGATCATGGTGCACATTTTTTTTGATGTGCCTTTGTATCCGATTCACCAGAATTTTATTGAGGATTTTTGCATCTAGGTTCATTAGAAATATTGGTCTGTAGTTTTCTTTCTTTGAGGTGTCTTTGTCTGGTTTCGGAATCAGGGTGATGTTGGCCTCATAGAATGAATTTGGAAGAACTCCCTCTTTTTCTATTTCCTGAAATAACTTGAAAAGTATTGGTATTAATTCTTCTTTAAAGGTTTTGTAAAACTCCGCTGTATACCCATCTGGTCCTGGGCTTTTCTTGGTTGGTAGTCTTTTGATTGCTTCTTCTATTTCATCCATTGATATTGGTCTGTTCAAATTGTGTGTATCCTCCTGACTCAGTCTGGGCAGATCATATGACTTAGGAAATTTATCGATGTCTTCACTATCTTCTATTTTATTGGAATATAGGTTTTCAAAATAATTTCTAATTGTCTTCTGTATTTCTGTAGCATCTGTTGTGATATTGCCTTTTTCATCCCGTATGTTAGTAATTTGAGTTCTCTCTCTTCTTCTCTTTGTTAGCATGGCTAAGGGTCTGTGGATCTTATTTATTTTTTCGAAGAACCAACTATCTTATTTTTTTTCGAAGAACCAACTTTTAGTTTGTTAATTGTTTCAGTAGTTTCTTTTGTTTCAATTTCGTTGATTTCTGCTCTGATTTTAATGATTTCTTGCCATCTGCTATATTTGCTGTTGTTTTGCTCTTCCTTTTCTAGGGCTTTGAGATGAAGTGTGAGCTCATTTATTTGTTGGTTTTTTCCTTTTTTTGAGGAATGACCTCCAGGCGATGAATTTCCCTCTTAAAACTGCTTTCATTGTGTCCCATAGATTCCGATATGTTGTGTCTGTATTTTCATTTATCTCTAAGAATTTTTTGATTTCCTCCTTTATGTCTTCTGTAACCCATTTATCATTCAGTAACATATTGTTCATTTTCCATGTGATGTAAGATTTTTCCTTCCTTCTTCTATCATTGATTTCCAGTTTCATTCCATTATGATCAGATAAAATGCATGGTATTATCTCCACCCCTTTATATTTACTGAGGTTTGCCCTATGGCATAATATATGGTCTATTTTTGAGAAGGATCCATGTGCTTCTGAGAAAAAAGTATATCCACTTGATGATGGTTGATATATTCTATATATGTCAGTTAAGTCTAGGTTATTGATTCTGATATTGAGTTCTATAGTTTCTTTATTCAACTTTTGTTTGGAGGATCTGTCCAATGGTGAGAGCGGTGTGTTGAAGTCACCCATAATTATTGTGTTGTGGTCTATTTGATTCTTGAACTTGAGGAGAATTTGTTTTATGAACGTCGCAGCACCATTATTTGGTGCATAAATATTGATAATTGTTATGTCTTGTTGGTGAATGTTTCCTTTTAACAGTATATAATGTCCTTCCTTATCCCTTTTGATTAACTTAGTCTTGAAGTCGATTTTATTCGATATGAGGATGGCCACCCCTGCTTGCTTACGATGACCGTGTGCGTGGTATATTTTTTCCCAACCTTTCACCTTCAGCCTGTGTATGTCTTTTCCAATCAGATGTGTCTCCTGGAGGAGCATAATGTTGGATTTGTTTTTTTAATCCATGTTACCAGCCTATGTCGCTTTATTGGAGAGTTTAAGCCATTAACGTTTAGAGTTACTATTGATATATATTTTGTACTTCCAGCCATGTTTGATTATTATTTTTTTTTAATTTAGTTTGTTTCTCCATGATTAGCTTTCCCCACGCCCTCTGTCTTTACTGAGGTACTTCCCACTGTTGGTTTTCGTTATTGTTTTTCATTTCTTCCTCTTGTAGTGTTTTGCTCAAGATGCTTTGCAATGCTGGTTTTCTGGCTGCAAATTCTTTTAGCTTTTGTTTATCGTGAAAGATTTTTATTTCGTTGTAGTACCTGAAGCTTAATTTTGCTGGATATAGAATTCTTGGTTGGCATCCATTGTCTTTCAGTGTTTGAAATACGTTGTTCTAGGATCTTCTCGCTTTCAGCATCTGTGATGAAAAATCCGTTGTTAAATTTATTGGTTTACCCCTGAATGTAATCTTCCTCCTTTCTCTTGTAGCTTTTAGTATTTTCTCTTTGTTTTGTATATTGGATATCTTCATAACAATGTGTCTTGGCGTTGGTCTACTGTGATTTTGTGTGCTCGGTGTCCTGTATGCATCTACAATTTGTATATCCGTTTCCTTTTTTATTTCTGGAAAGTTTTCTGTAATTATTTCATTCAGCAGGTTACTCATTCCCTTGGTTTGAATCTCTATACCTTCCTCTATCCCGATGACTCGTAAGTTTGGTTTTTTTATGTTATCCCATATCTCTTAGATGCTTTTCTCGTGTTTTTTTTACCAGCCTGTCTGAGTTGGCTAGACTCTTTTCAAGATGATATATTTTGTCTTCATTATCTGATGTTCTGGCTTCTACTTGCTCCACTCTGTTAGTGATACTCTCATTTGAGTTTTTAATTTGGTTTATAGTTTCCTTCATTTCTAGAATTATTGTTTGATTTTTTTAAATAATCTTTATCTCCTGATAAAGATGCTTAACTTCTTCCTTTATCTGTTTATGTAATTCATTTTCAATGAGTTCTTTCACTGTTTGAATTTGCTGTCTTGTATCCTCTTTAAGATTCCATTCCATCTGTCTAAGTTATTCCTTGAATTCTTTATATGACCATTTTTCTGATGACTCTAGGTCCTCCTGAATATTTAGGCTGTCCTGTATTGTTGTACTCCTTTTCTTCCTTGCTTTTTCATGCTGCTCATGTTACTTCTTGTTCTGTTTGACTGCTGAGTTACTGTTTATTCTTATAAATTTATTTGATGCTTGGGAGTAAAGATATTAGAAGGGAAGGGAAGAAGTCACTAAAGAGAATGAGAGTAACCAGGTAGAATTCAAGGAAGGGGGAATAAGAAAATTGAAAAGGAATGAAAAGACAAAAGAAAAAATAGAAAAGAAAAAAAGAAAAAAAAATTTTTTTTAAATAATAATAAAAAAATGAAAATTAAAATTAAAAAAAATAATAAAATAAAAAAATTTAAAAAATTTAAAAAAAGTTAAAAAAACAACAAAAAAATGAAAATGAAAAAAAAAAAAACAAACCCAGATTTAAAAAATAAATAAATAAATAAATTTCAGTCTTAGAGTTTGATTAACTTCTATTCCAGTAGGTGGAGCTGTGCCCACCGGGCGAAGCTTCTCCTCTCAATAGGTGGGAACCAATCCCTGTGCAGCAGCTCTTCCTCCCAGACTGGGCGGATCTCCAATCCTGAGTGCCTAGGGCCTTCTCTTGTGTCTAGTCACTTCCCCACTTTTCCTCAAGCCAGGCCCCGCTCACCAGTGATGCTCACCACAATACTGGCTACATGCCAGGTTTGCTGCTCCTGGGAGCCCTGTTTTCATGAACTCCTGGGCACACTCTCCCTGTTTGCTATTCCCTCAGACCCTAAGTTTGTAGAGCTTGGGGCTGAGAACCCCCAGCGAATTTGCTTGCCCTCTGGTAGCCACGCCTCCGGTAGCTGGTGTAAGGGACCTCAGTTGTCAGCACTGGTGGGAGCGGTTGCCGGGAGTTCCGCGCAGCGGGTCCTGCGCCACTCCTGATTCCCTCGTCTGGCTATCACGCTCACGGGAGAGCTGGGAGGGGCCCTTAAGGTTTCCTCCCTGTGTGGAGAGGGATGGCTAGGGGATTACACACCTGTTGCCGCTGGTTTCAATGAAGTTATCTCCTCGCTGCGTTTTGGTGACGTCAGTTCTCTGCCATGGTGGTATCCCATGCAAATGGTGACAGTTCGTTCCCTTTGCCGGGTGTCCAATGCAATGGGTGGGTCCTAACTGTCTCTCCCAAGCCCCGTTTCAATCCTATGGCCACTGCCTATGAAGGCTCAGTTGGATTTTACCTCCGTAGTTCAGAAGGGCCGAGCAGTTGTTTCAGCGGGATCCTTAGTGCTGAGTCACAGCAGTATGGCTGCGAGAAGCAGGCGAACCGGAGCTTGAATGCATCCGATCCGGGCTCGGTGTGTGTTCTGAGAGGCCCAGACTGTTCACCCCAGATCCACGTCAGCTCAGCATTGCCTAGTGATCCTGAGCAAACAGCATTTAGACAGTTTACGACTCCCTATGCCCGCGCAACTGAAGAGGTCAGAGACTTGAGCTCTCCACAGCCTCCGCCATGTTGGATCTAGGAATATTTGCCTTTAAAATAGTTAAAATAAGTAATTTCAAGTAGGGTAAATGCTAAGCCTCAATCATTTAGAATGTTCACTTATGTGGAAGTGTGTATCCACTAATTTGGCCAGACAGCTGTTTTTAATATAGTGAAGAGTATGTTACAAAGTTCATTCAACTGAAAAGACAACCAAGAGTGGCTTGACAGCTGTTATTTCAGTGTTAGTGTTTTTTTAATTGTCACGATATTTGTACATATTTGGGGGCTTCAATATATATGTACAATGTATAAGGATCAAATCAGAGCAATTAGCATTTTTATCTCCTCAAATGTGTCAAAACTTCATTCTCTCCTTTTCAAATTATTTTAAAATACAACTTATGTTGTTGTAGACTAATTACCCTACTGTCCTATAGAATTCTAGAATTCCTAATTTTTATTTAACTGTGTTTTGTTATCTGTTATCTAACCTCTTTTATACCCCTTCCCTTCCACCCTTCTTTTTCTCTAGTGATCACTATTCTACTGTCTTCATCTGCAAGGTTTTTTGGCTTGAGTGAGAACATGAGGCAATTGTCTTTCTGTGACTTGTCTCATTTCACTTAACACAGTGTTCTCCAGTTCCATCCATGTTGCTACAAGTGACAGGATCTCATTCATTTAACAATTAAATAATATTTCATTGCATATATATGCTGCATTTTAATCCATTCCTCAGTTGATTCACTATATTGGCTATTGTAAATAGTGCTGCAATAAATAAGCAAGTATAGGCATCACTTTGATATAATGATTTTATTTATATAAATATATTTATATATATATATATTATATTTTTTAATACTTATTTTTTAGTTGTAGTTGGACACAATATCTTTATTTATTTATTTTATGTGGTGTTGGGGATAGAACCCAGGGCCTCACCTGTGCTAGGTGAGTGCTCTACCACTGAGCCACAACCCCAGCCCTATATATTATATTTTTACATATAAATATTTAATACATATCCAATAGTGGAATTGATGAATCAAATGGTTTTTCCATTTTTAGTTTTATGAGGAACCTCAATATAATTTTCCATAGTGGTTACACTAATTTACATTCCTGCCAACAATGTATAAGAGTTCCCCTTTCTCTGCATACTAGCACTTACCTTTCTTTTCTTTTTTTACAGTATCCATCCAAACTGGAGTAAGATTATCATCATGGTTTTGATTTGCATATTTCTGATGATTAGTGATATTGAACATTTATATATAAAATTATATTTTTATAATATAATTCTACATTATATTATATGTATGTGTATAATTCTTTTTGAGAAATGTTTATTCAGATCACTTGCCCATTTAAAAATCAGATTTTTTAAAAAGAAATGTTGAGTTCTGTATATATTCTGGATATTAATCCCCGGTTAGATGAATAGTTTGAAGATATTTTCTCCCATTATGCATGTTTTCTGTTCCCTGTTTTTTTCTTGCTGTACAGAAACTTTTTAGTTTGTCTATTTTTGCTTTTGTTGCCTGTGCTTTAGGTATTCTATTTGGAAAATCATTGCCTGTACCAATGTCTTGGAGAGTTTGCCCTGTTTTCTTATACTAACTTCAAAGTTTCAGGTCTTACATATAGCACTTTTATTCATTTTGGGTTGATTTTTATATATGGAAAGAAGTAGGAATCTAGTTTTATTCTCCTACACATAAACAGCCACTTTTCCCAGCATTACTTATTGAAGAGGTTGCCTCTTCTCATTGTATGTTATTGTTGCTTGTTTTCTTTTTTATTAATTTTTTTGGAGGAGAAAAATTTATTTGGTGCTCAGTTTCAGTGGTCTCAGTCCATAGATGGCTGGTTCCGTGGCTCTAGACCCAAGGTGAGGGTGTGGAAGAGGAAGAGGAAAGCAACTTTAGACAGGACAATCAAGAAGCAGAGCTTGGTGACTGTCTTACGTTTTGCAACACTATGACAAACACCCAATAAGAACAGCTTGGATAAAAGTTTATTTGGGGTTCACTATTTAGAGATATCAGTCCACTGATGGCTGACTCTATTGGTATGGGCCAAGGGTGAGGCAGAATATCTTGGGGGAAAGGTGTGGTGGGGAAAGATTCTTCAGCTCATGGCAGGGTCAGAAAACAGGTGGGGAGTGGGGAGAGGAAGGGGCCTTAGCAAAGATGCACCCTTCCAGGACACTCCCCACCTGCCTACAGTTAGCATCCAGTCATTTAAACTAGGATAGACTAATGAGGTTACAACTCTCGTGATATAATTATTTTACCTCTTAATATTAACAGGAACTTTGGGGGACATCTTATACCCAAACCATAACAGTGCCTATGATAGTGAATTAATTTTTGGATTCTTTATCCTATTCCACTGGTCTTTCTGTTGGTTCCTAATGTCAGTACCACACTGTTTTGGTTACCATAGCTCTGTGGTATGTTTCAAAGTCAAGTATTGTGAATCTCCAGCTTTGTTCCCTTTGCTCAGAATTGCTTTGGCTATTTCAGGTCTTTTATAGTTGTATATGAATTTTGTGGTTGTTTTTTCCTATTTCTATAAAGAATGTCATTGGTATTTTATGGAAATTTCTTTGGATTCATGTTTTTAAAAGTAACAGATTATTAGGTTCAAGTGCTGTACAGTAAGTGGCATCTGTTTAAAGTATATAATTTTCAAAGTTTTGACACATGGATAAACCCATAAAACCATCACCATCACCTCAATCAAAATATTTAGCATATCCTTTGTCCCAGAGTTTCCTCATGCCATTTTATAAATCTCCCATCCTGTCCCTTACCTTACCCATTACCCCAAAGCTAATCAACCACTTATTTACTTCGTCAATATAGATTTAATTTTCACTTTCTACAAAGGGAATCTTTTTAGGGGGGTGTTTTAGTCAGCTTTTTTTAACCACTGTGACCAAAAGATCTGACAAGAACAAATTTAGAGGAGAAAAAGTTTATTCTGGGGCTCACGGTTTTAGAGGTCTCTGTCCATGACAGCCAGCTCCATTCCTGGGGGTGAGAGGTGGGGCAGAACATCATGTCGGAAAAGTGTGGCAGAGAGAAGCAGCTAGGAACATGGCACCCAGAAAGCAGAGAGAGCTCCGCTCAACAAGGGTAAAATATAAACCCCAAAGCCACACAGCCCATGACCTACCTCCTCCAGCCACACTCTATCGGCCCACAGGAACAGTCCAGTTAATACCTATCAGTGGATTAACACACAGATTATGTTAATGTTCTCATAACCCAATCATTTCACCTCTAACCTCTTTTGCATTGATTCACACATTAGCTTTTGTGGGATACCGCATATCTAAACCATAATGAGGGAGTTTCTTTCATTCTGCATAATTATCTTCCAATTCATCTGTGGTGTTGCATGTATCAATAACACATTCCCTTTTTTTGATGAGTAACATACCATTGTATGACTATGCCAATGTTTTACCCATTCATATGTTGATAAGCATTTGGATGATTTTCAGTGTGGACTATAAAGCTTCTATGAACATTCATGTACAGATCTTTTTATGAGTGTATGCTTTATCTCTTGATTATTCATCTAGGAATAGAATGATCTATTTAGTCTACTTAATTTTAATACTTGTATTAATTTGCATGCTACAGATTGGATTTGGAGTGCCTCCCAAAATCTCATTTGTTGAAAGCTTGGTCCTTTGTTGGTGGCAATATTGGGATGTGGTTGAAACTTTGGGTTGGGGTAGTTGGAGAAAGTAAGTCACTGGGTGTGTCCTGGAAGGATACATCTTGTCTTGGACCACTTCCTCCTGTATTTTGCTTCTGTTAGTCATGAGGTAAGCAGCTTTGCTCTGCCACACCCTCCCTTCCAAGAAGTTCTGCCACACCACATACCCAGAACAATGGAATCAAGTGACCATAGACTAAAATCTCTGAAACAGTGGGCCAAAATAACTCTTTTCTCCTTTTATTTTTCTCAGATATTTTTCACAGCAATGGAAAGCTGACTGACACATTGCATTTTCCTAATGACGAATAATGTTGAGCAATCTTTCCTGTAATGACTGGATATCCATATATGTTTTGTAACAAAGCATTTTGTCAAATGTTTTACCTTTTAAAAAATTGAGTAGTTTTCTTACTTTCAAGAATTATTTTAAAAAACTGGATATAGGGCTGGGAATGAAGATCAGAGGTAGAGTACTTGCTTAGCTTTGCAGGAGATCCTGAGTACAATCTCTAGTAACTAACACACACATACACACATATCCTGCACCAGATATATAATTTGTAAAATATTTTCTCCAAAGATGTGGCTTGCCTTTTCTTTCTCTAATCATTGTTTTTTGAAGAGCAGAGTTTTAATTTTATATGAAGTTCTATGTATTAGTTTGTAATTTTATGGATTGTATTTTTTTCAGATTTATGAACTTTTATTTCTTGGAAATTTTATTTATGAGGAAGAAGATAGAAGTAAAAAATTAAAGTAAGAGTGAAAGATGGAATAATACAGTTTGGATGTTAGTGGAAGAAAATGAAGAGAATCAAGGGAAACAGGTAAGTGAGAAAAAATATATATATAAAGTAAATATTTTAAAAAATTAAAGATAGAAAACAGTAAAAATAAAAGAATACAAAAGAAAACAAATATACTATTCAGACAACTCAGTCCTGAATAAGCTGATGCTTGAAAAAAAATAATTGGTTACAAAAATGGTAGACGTGTAAGAGAAAAAAGAAAAAGAAAATAAATGATCTTGATGATAAATTGAACAATTGGTTCTGTTGTAGTTCAAAAGTTTCTTGCTTCCCTTCTTAGCAGTTAGGTGGAGTTGTCTGTAGTATGATGCTTGCTCCACCCTCAGGCTGGGGTTGCCAGGGTGAGAAGGTTAATCCTGGAGGTGGAAGGCAGGGTTTAGGCTTAGGTGGGCTCCAGTCTCTTTGCTAAATGCTAGTTGGTCTGGAGATTTTAAGTCAGCACACCTCCAGGGTCCAGCAAATTGGCTCCTGTAGCTGCCAGCCCCTGCACCACAGCTACAAAATGGTTCCTTCTGCTGTCTTCTGCACACCACCGGGAGAGATGGTGGCCTATTTTCCATATAAGGATATTGTGTAGCAAAGCTTACTGTTTAGTCTGATGGTGACTCGGATCTCTAAACTCTTGTACCCCAACATGCACACCTCAGTCCTCCTGAAAATGATGGTTCCTTTAATTCCTGTATTGCTTTACTGCATTCACAGAGGGACCATTCTTGGTTGTGCCTTCAGCCACTGCTGTGGCTATGGGGCTGGGGATATTTTTCCTTATTTTATTATATCCAATCCTCTGAGTCCACAATCTGTTTTTGAGTTCCCCGTATTAAATTCCAGTAAATTACCCCCTAATTCTTGTTCATTCACCCACCTTGCTGAAAATCTGCCTGTCTGCTTTTCTTGGTTTCATGCCACAGAGCCGCCAGGAAAGCGACCTCTCTATTCTGCCAGCTTCCTCCTACCTCTATGGATTATACTTTTGGTATCAGGTAAGAAATCTTTGTCTAGACCAAAATCACAAAGGTTTTTTTCTTACATCTTTCTAGAAGTTTTATAGTTCTAGATTTTACATTTAGACTTATGAACCATATTAAGTTAACTGTTGCATTATACTGTGTAGATCAAAGTTCAGTCTTTGACTTACGGATATCAAATTTTTCCAGAATGATTTGTCAAAGACAATCGTTTCTCTATCAAATTGCTTTTAAGTCTTTATAAGGAAAACCCAAAGAAACAAACAAAAAAAAACCACCCAAACTCCTGTCCATATGTTGTCTTGATTACTGCAGCTTCATAAATCTCAGTAAGGCATTTCTTTCTGAAGATGTTTTATATCTCAATGTAAATTTTAGAACTGGGTTTTTAATTTTTACAAAAAGACATGCTGGGATTTTGACAGGGATTACATTGAATCTATAGGTCAATTTGGGGAGAAGTGACACCTGAACAATGTTGACTTTTGACATACGAATATGGTATGCTTCTCTAGTTATTTAGGTTTTAAATTTTTCCTAGCAATGTTTCATAGGTTTAAATGCCTAGGTCTTACTAATTTGCATGTTTAAATGTTGCATATTTTTAATGCTATTGATTGTTGATAGTATATATAAATAGGTGATCTTTGTGTTATCTTTCACACTGGTCTTGTGTTCTTCAACTATGTTAAATTAACTTATTAGTTCTATTAACTTTTTATAGATTCCACTGGATTTTTTTTTTTTTTTAGACAGGTTTATCCTCCAAACAAAGTTTTATATTCCTGCTTTTACAATCTATATGCCTTTCATTTCCCCCCCCTCTTTTCAATGGTTATTAACTACCAATGAAATATTGAATATAGTGATACAGACACTCCTGTACCATTCAAGGTGCAATTAGCTGTAGGGTTTGTTTTTGTTTTCATAGCTATACCTTACCAGGATAAAGATAATCCCTTTTATTCTTAGTTTGGTGGGAAATTTTTATACAAGATGAATGTTGGATTTTGTCAAATGCTTTTTCTCACCTGACTAATATCACTTGTCTTAGAATAAAACGCCAGAGGCACACTTTTTCTCTTTTGTGGTGCTGGGGATTGAAACCAGGACCTCATGCATGCTAGACAAGCACTACCACTGAGCCAGTTACTGAGGAGGCTGAAGCAGAAGGATCACAAGTTTAAACCTGGCCTTGGCAACTTATTGATCTCCTATATCCAGACAAAAATTAGAAAAGGTTGGGAATATAGTTTAGTGGTAGACTGCCCTGGGGCTCCATCTCTAGAACTGGAAGAACAAAACTGAACAAAGCAAAACCAAATCAAATCAGAGGCTGAGTAGTATATAAACAAGATATAACTTATTTTTTAGAGTCCTAGAGATGAGCAAGACTTGGTGTCTGGTGAAGGCCCACTCTGCTCATAGATGGAAGCTTTTAGCTGAGTCCTTACATGGAAGAGAAGGAAACTTTTTGTGTGACAATTCTGTTCCTGAGGCTCCACCTTCATGATCTAAGCCTCTCCCAAAGGCCCCACCTCCTAATACCATCACACTGGTGATTAGATTTTAATGTAAGTCGGCAGACCCATTCAGACTATAGGGTCACTGCCACCCAAAGTGGCTATTGCCACCCTTATGGAATACACTGGCTCCTGTGGATTTTTGTTTCGCTTTGTTTTCTATTTTGAGACAAGGTCTCACTAAACTGCTAAGGCTGATCACACTTGTGATCCTCCTGCCTCAGTCTTCCAGTGGCTGGAATTACAGTCATGCTCTACTACGACTGGTTGGCTCCTATGAATTTTAAGGCCACTTTAGAGTCCAAGTGGGTTTGCCTATAGCCACCTCCTTCCCCACCAGTCTTTGCTAGTCAACCTTCTAGAAGCATAGGTTAATAAACTGTTCTTTTTTAAAATTCTCTCATATTTTACCTCTGCAGTTTCAGGGTGATTAGCAACTAAAGACACAAAAATTGTTTCTTTGGTACAAACAGATTTGACAACACTTTTATTCTCAAATTTAGTATCTAAATTTACTGAGTTTGTGAAAGTCTCTTGACATAAAATAGATAACATGAATAATAATAGCTTTTAGTAATACTGAGATTAAAACTGTTTTGTCTATGCTGCATCATAGCTGAAACTATCATTGGAAAGGTAGAACAATAAGTGTGGTTAACATGAGGAGAAGGAAAATGCAGATTATATGTTCTTTTATTCATTCTTGCCTGGTCAATAAGTGAAAGTCAAATTCTGGTTTTCATTTGTTTCTGGTAAATACTTAGGAATACAAATGCAATTTTTTACTGGCAAAAAGAAAAAAGGTCTGTGGGCTAAATTACTTCTGAAAACTATTTACATAATGATTTTCTATTTGATACCTTTATTTTCTTTGTGCAAATTTTACAAATTTTAGTTAGTTATTTAAACAAACTTCTGCCAGAAACCAAGACAAGATCGTTAATCTCATCTGCCAACAGGGAAGCAACATAAGAAATTGAAATTTCCCTTCTTAAGGCAACAGTCAGGTAAATACATTAAGCAGTCTGCTAAACCATCTTCTCCAATCTAAGCAGGACAACTAAAGATATTTGCTGAATTTTAATGTCTCAAATTCTTGTTTTGACATCCCATCTTCAGGGCATCATGTTTTGTAAACAGTCTGAACTCAAGTAATACATTATCTCTTTGAGATTTAGAATTTCTCTCAAGAAAACATGTAAATTTTAGTAGCCAGATCACTTTCATCTTTGCAGATTACAGAAGTAGAAATGAAGCTAGTGCTTTAATAATGCTTTTAATTATGTCCAATCTATTTACTAACGTGAGAATTTGCTGAAGAATTGAATAATATATTGCTACCTAATAGGCATAAACTTTTACTCTCTCACTATTGGATCAACATCCACTAAACCGTGCAATGATGTCAAAGTAGGATTTTGCAGCATATTTTGTTTGCCTTAGCCAACTTTTAATCTAAACTATTGGAGGAAAGTCAGCACTCATCCAATATGTCTGCATGCTTTTGACTAGTTAACATGTTAAGAAAGGGCTGTGTTGTCCAACTATTAGATAAGCTTTCTGGCAAAGAAAAAATATTTGTCTATGAATCTGTGGGTGAAATGTTTCCAAAAAGAAATTATAAATGGCTCCTATTTTAGGTCTCTTCTATTATGAATGACAGGTTTAACATTCTTAGAACCTTAAGAATATAATGACTACGTCTTTAAAAGCCTCTAGGGATTACTGTACATTAACGAATCAGAGTCAGTAAATTATCTACAAATTAATCTTTCTAAACAGATTTGCACCCTTTTCAATTTGAAAGCTAACTTCTGAGTCTCCACTTAAGCAACTCATATCTGAAGAGTCTACATCTGTAAAAACATTTCTAATGAAAACACTGACAACCCCCAGAGAAGCAAATAAAATGAGATTTAAGTATATAACAGCTTTTCCACAGTTACATTCCTAACAATAGTGGATTCTAATTTGATGCCAAACAGAGGTTATATAACAAAATCAGAGAGCATGAGCAATCTAGTTCTTTTGATCTCAGTGAAAAATTGAGGTACTTAAGTAGTTCTGTCTCTATTTTCCCATTTTCATCAAGATGGATGAGTTACATCTTTGTCTTCCAAATCATGGAAGCAGAGGGTCTACTGGTTACCAAGAAATATCACTGTTCTCTAGAGCAGGTAACAGAAAAAGAACACTGTAGAGTATGGGTTGCCAGGGCAATACTGTAACTGCCAAAATACAAATATCAAAGATGGATTTTAATTTTCATGTCACAATTAAAAATTACTCAACCCAGATTTCAGTCAACGTTCTCAAATACACTAACAATGCCACAACCAACAGTGGCACTACCTACCACCAACAAAAGATACTAAGCCTCATTTAATTTCAGACTTGGTTAAAGGTGCTACACACATGTAATGAAGCATCTTTGACACCATCTTCAGGTTGGCCTGACAGGCAACCCTTTGTACAGAAAATATTCAGCATGAAAATGCTGGGTAGGCAGAGTTGAGGCAAGGTTTAAATCGACTTTCTTTCCCATTGTGGTAAAACATACAATGTTAAAGTTATTTTTTAACCATGTTAAGTGTGTAATTCAGTGGCCTTAAGTACAAACAGTGTTTTGCAGCCAGTTCTATCCATAACCCAGAACATTTTCATCATCCCAGACAATCAGTACCCACTAAGCAGTAACTCCCCGACTCCTCACCCGCTGGTAACCTCTATTCCATTTTCTGTCTCTATGAATTTAAAGCAAAATGTTTGAAAAAAGCAAGATAATCTAACAGAACCCCTTACATTCAAAAAGATGTGACCAGTCATAACACAAATTCATAAACCTATCAGTGAGGCCAGGAAGTCTATTTGTCCTAGCACCCCAGTCATCAAAAATTTTTGTCTATTTTGACAGGCAAACCATAGATGATCTTTTATTTATTTCTTTATGAATTTACTAGATACTGTCATACCTGTTTGGGTTTTGCATACACTGATTCAACAGCGTCAGGATTAAAAATTGTCCAAAAGACATTGTGTCCATAATTGAATGTACATGCACTTTTTTCTTGTCATTATTCCTTAAATGATGCAGTATAACTATTTACATAGCATTTACACTGTATTAGGTATTATAAGTTTCTTTTTAAGAGATGACTTAAAATACATGGGAGGATGTAAGTTATATGAAAATACTGCATCATTTTATATAATGGACTTGATCATTTGTGGACTAATCCCCCATGAACACTGAGGGACAACTGTACTGAGTGCCTACACGTGGCAGGCACTATCTTAGTTCTAGCATACAGCACAAAGCAAGACTTGGTCTCTGCCCTCACAGGACTTGCGTTCTGGTCAACTGTTTCCTATTACCCACAAACTCTCTAAAATGTGGAAAAAGTATGCAATTTTGATAAGATACCAATGGCATGGCATTTGCTTTGTATCAGCAATACATTTCCAGCATCAGATGTCTCAGAAATGTTACAGCAGAAGCTTATCTACTTTTCACTATTATTTTTGACCAACACTTTTGTAGGTGATAGATAAAACAGTTGAGCCTATTTTTAATTGATGGTACATGTTATGACCTTATGTTGGCCTTGTGGATCTATTTAATTCAACATCTGAAAATCATATAAATTTAAAAATATGAAAAAGTTATATAAAATATTATATAGTATAGAAACTAGTAAAATTATACTTTTCTTTTGGATTCCTTTTTATATGAAATGTCTAAAATAGGCAAACCCATAGAGACAGAAAGTAGCTTAGTGGTTACTAGAAACAGAAGTAGGAAAAATGGGGAGTTACTGCTAATGAGTACAGAGGATTTATTTTGGGGTGATGAAAATATTTTAGTGGTAATAGTGATAATAGTGAACAACCTAGTGAACATACAAAAAAATGAAAGTATACAAAAATACTTAAAATAGTGATTTTAAGTGGTATATAAATTATAACAACTTTTTAAAAAAATCATATTAAGTAGCCAGTGAACTAGACATGATAGTAGTGAAACCATGTTTTTAAAGTCCACATATAAGCTACCAGATGGCCTGACCTATAGACTGTAAGAACCAGGTGAGTGCATTCTGAATTGGCTGCAGACAACTAATATGTACTAGAACGGTCTGTGAACTCAGATTCAGGCTGGGAAGTATCTGCATGGGGCAATATGTAGGGGAGAAAAATTGTCTCATTAGGCTAGACTGCCGCCTCCTCAGTTTATGCAGAGCCCCTATATATTTTTAAACCATACACAAACACCCACATCTGCTTGCAGCAACATTGAACTCAAATCCAGACAGAAATTGGTGGATATCCTGTAAAAGGAACTCTTAGTTTAATGTGGACATAGCACTGTTTACACTTTGCAGACATGATACACCTCCTCCCATGTAGTACATGCCAGCCTTAGATGTGGTAACTTACAGATTTTATTTATTTATTTTTATGTGGTGCTGAGGATCGAACCCAGGGCCTCCCATGTGCTAGGCGAGTGCTTTACCACTGAGCCACAATCCCAGCCCCAACTTACAGATTTTATACATGAAAAATAATCATTGAAATTTTAAAGGCGAATTTTATTTACCTTAAAATATATGATAAAAGGTCTCCTGTTACATGTAGTACTTAAGAAATTTGTTTACCACCTACCTATCCAGTGTGGGTCATACTTGTTAACACTCAGGCATTGACAGCAATTTGGTGTAAAATTGCAAAATGCCACTTACAACTAGAATGGCTATCGCTGGAAAACTGCAAAAGGTTTTTATAAATTTCAGACACTCCTAATTTTAAGACATATAATAAGTATCTGTAATGTAATTACTTAAGAATAAACAAAAATATAGTGAGTTGAAACAGGAACAGCTACGCACTTTTCCCAGTGTATTTAGAAACAAAATCAAGACTACTCAAGAGTTTAAAGGTGCATACAATTATGATTTTATTTGTTAAATTACAATAGCCAAAAGATGGCTTTACAGAAGGCAAAATAAACCACACGTACACTTTAGAAAAGTCCTTTTTGTTTCTTTAAAATCTAAGGCCCCCTCTAGTGTTTGAAAAGTTATAAGCATCACACAATACAAACGAAGGGTAAATATTCAACAGTATTTACCAAGACCTTTCAAAACAAAAAATACTTTTGTTCCATTTATGTGGCCCAAAAATCAATGAGAGAAAATATCTAACCATAATTAATATTTCAAATTCCTGCTATGATTAATTGATTCATTATTCTCTCATTCAGTAACTTCTTTTATTTATGGCTGGGTTGTTTTTAGAATATTAATACACTGTTAAAAAGGGGGAAAAATCTAATATGCATAGGGACTTTAATTTCTCAAACAAGAAATGTACTTTGTTGAAATCACAGAAAAGTAATGTTATCAAATGGCTGATTCTGCTTTTACTGAATATTGGTAAATAATATATACTTCCTAGAGTATATACTTATTATCTGACAATCAGAATTTTTAAACTACTTATTTTAAGACCCAACCTAATCTGTGAATTTGCTAGCAAATCTTTTCAGTACTGTGTAAAAGAAGGTGGACAGTGTTGCTTTGAGGACATATGTTGGCTCTGAAGAATATGATGTAAAGGAACTCTTAAAAATTTATACAGACATGACACTACATAAATCCAATGCCTTAATCTCATGTGCTTTTGAAAAACTGATTAAAATTAGAGGGAGTAAAAAATAGTTTAGTTTCACTGTTTTTATAGCTAAAATATTTGTGTCTGTTTCCATATTCTATTAGAGAAGACTTAACAGCTCATATTTCTATCCCTGGAAAATAAAATCTCTAACAAAAGAAAATAGTGCATTCTTAGCAGGAGACTGACAGAGAAAAAAACTATTACTTCATGTTCTTAGATGTTGAATACACTGAAAACTTGAAAATTCAATAGTTCAAACAAGTTTAATCGTTATTAACTGTATTTAAACAAATGAATAATGTCACCCAATATGTCATATGGTTTCTCGGCACTGATACCACTTGTTTTCAAATTTGTCATTTGCAGATATTACAAGTTAAGAAAAAATGGTCATCTAAAATGACCTACATTTACAAATGCCTCAACTTTTAAGATATTTACATTCAAATTGGAACAGGACACAGCATTGTTAAAGTGCAATGTATACTCTTTTGGCGCATTATGAAAAAATATATATATAAAACTGGAAATTACTGCAGTCATTTCTCCAAGAACAAACTTAGTGAAAAGCTGTTTTGAAAGTTAGCCATCAGATTATAAACTGAGAAACACTGAAAAGTCATTTAAAATGACTATATAAAATGCAATTACAAATAAAACCAGTGCGGGAGAGGTAGCATAAAGTTAGTTAAACCAAATAAATACTATACAGTAACATACAAAAATTATGCTTATAAAAATTGAAAATAGCATTTTAAAATACCAATTTTCCTCACTTTTGAGGATTTTACAATGAAATTAAAATTTAGAACTGGAGTCTATTTATAAAGATTTTCCAAATGTTATTAATTACTGGCATTGTTTTTAGCCAGAACCTCTCTGATCTGTCGGTCGAGTTCACTTATTATTCGATCTTCATGATTATACACACCTGTTCTCATCAAAGTATCCCTTTCTTCTATTAGACGAGTCAAATAATCATCCAAACCTTCTTCCAGCATAGAGCCATGTGGAACATCCATTTTTCCACTTGCAATCTCTTTGGAATCCTGGTACTGTTTTTGTTCTTGTTGTCTTAACCTGAGAAGTCAAGAACAAATGCTACTCTAGAAGGCAAAAAATAGTTTTGATTTCCTTAACAGCACTATTTAAAAACAAGATGATTCAATGATAAAGCTTTAGTAATAATTTTAGAAAGAAAACAAAAATCAATGTATCAGCCGGGGTGGAGGCGCATACCTATAATCCTATTGGTTTGGGAGGCTGAGGCAGGAGAATCTCAGGTTCAAAGCCAGCCTCAGCAAAAAGCAAGACGTTAAGCACTCAGTGAGACACTGTCTCTAAATAAAATACAAAACAGGGTTGGGGATGTGGCTCAGTGATCAAGTGCTCCTGAGTTCAATCCTCGGTATCAAAAAAAAAAAAAAAGAAAAGAAAAGAAAAAAAAAACCAATGTATCATTTGGCTAGTCAGAGTTAACATATTTATAAAAGGCAGTTTAAAAAAACAAGTTTTTTGAATTATAAAATACAAAATTCTAGAAATCTTACAGCTGTATAAAAAACAATCTGCAACAATCTCATCAAAAGATAATCAAAATAAGTAACATTTTTCTGTATTTTTACTTTTAAAAATGTACATATGTACTTTAAAAATGTTTTCTAAAAAATTAACAACATATATGCAATGATGTATACTATTTTCCCCTTATTTTTATAGTGAATGTTTTTCTACATCATTAAGTTTTCTTCTAAATGGCTTAATAATGTTCCATCATCTAGATGTACCTTTAATCATCCTTTATTATCTTTAGATTGTAATTAAAGCTTTGTTGTTTGAATATTAAATTTTTTTCTAAATCCAATCAACAAAGTTATTTATACCAAACAGTTTTGGTGGATACAGCCATGAATCAAGAAGAAAAGGCCATACTATCATTGAGCTTATATTTAATTACTCAGAAAGTTAAATTCTATAAATGTCAGATTCAAAGGACATATACACTTGAAAGTTCTATATGGATGTCTTCAAGTTATGTTTTTAATGACTTCATTTGGAGATGAGAACAGGAAGCAGATGCTGCTCTAGAATCTAGGTATTTCCAATAGAATACTGTTGATCACATTGCCTTGAAAATGGGGAGATAATTATAAACCAAATTTGGGTATGGGATATATTTTAATTTAGAATGTGTAGTTAAGATTTACTTTATAATTCTCTAATAATTGGCTACAGAAGGTTGTAATTTCAACTATTCCTAAAATCCATCTTGATAAGATAAAGCAGTTGAATTTAAGTCTCTGCTGTGATACGATCTTCAGAATAAATAAGCCTAAAAGAAGCAAACCCACTTCTGAATTTGCACAAGGGGTTGAGGGGAGGGAGGAAAAACCAGTGAGGAGTGAATTCTGCTCTAAAAGAGCAAGAAGACTGGACTCCAGAGGACATGACAATGGGCAACAACTCTGAAACATGCAAATCCTACAGTTCCTCAGGAAAGAAAAGGAAACTGAAGTATACAGTCCAAGGACACTAAATATCTTCATTTGTTCTCACAGAAAAAGTCTAAATAGGGAGAGGCACTGTTAATAAATGGTTAATGAGATACTGGTACTAATTTTTTTTCCACTGATTTTGAGCAATGCATGTGGATGGGTAAGGGTAGACATCTGAACAGTTGTTTCCTCTATCTGAATTCTTATAGCCACCTTTGAGAAAGGAGTTCTTTAGGCAAATTAACAACACCCAATGCCACACTATGTACCACAAAATTTAACCACTTAACACTTCTGTTTATGCATAAAGGACAAATGCAATTTTTACAAAACTGATAGATTATCTCTATCAAATATTACTACAATGAAAAAAAACACAAATCATCAGTCATGATCATAATGGAATTTTAGAACTTTGTAGCTCAAGAAACCATGAAAATTGGAAACTTGGATAACATTTCTGACAAATGTGCTATGTCTGGATTCCACTCACATACTTCCTGCCACAAAGAACCTTCTGCTTTGCAGACCTGCTCTGTTCGAAAGTTCCTTCTTGTATTGAACTTAGCATTTTCCTTTATACTTTTATTCTGCCCAAGAGGAAAATCCTACTTACCTCTTTCTAAATGGTAGCCTTCCAGATAATTGCCTAATAGTTCTCGTCTCCAAGTTCAGTACCCCTCACTCTTCTAACCAACTGGATGACATTACATGAAACTGCTTGCTACCCTGGCAACATTCCACTGGAAGATTTCTAGGTAGCTGATTTCCTTGAGAGTGTGTGTTACATTGGTAAACACCTTAAAGAGGATTTTTGCAGTGAATACTGAACACTATTTCTCTTACTGACCTTTGGCAGCCAAGTCACACTGTTAGTAGTGGCCACTTAAATCCCCCAGGCTTCCTCATATGAACTGTTTTACTGTCTTGCCTATCATTTAGGTGATTTTTCTTTTAATGTGTAAAAAGACTCAAGTCTCTAATATATTTAAATTGTTAATTTCCCTGTATCCAAATTTATGAAGACATTAGTAATATTTAATTTGTTATGATTTTCAAACTTGATAGGCAAAAATGATACCTTCATGTAAGCCATTAAAACAGTGCTTAGCACATAGCAGTTTTTTGGTTCCATATTATACATGACATTGAAGCTTTGGAAACAAGGATTATGTTATAGTTCATTAATCTACAGCATCTTCCAAGTCTACAACATTGTAGACACCAAATAAATATTTGTTAACAAATCTATGCCAAAGACCATTGCACTATTTTCCCCATGAACATAGCTGTATCAAATCTACTTAGCTCTCGTATTGCCATTCATAGCACTAACACTTTAAAATTATTTTTGTGTGACTATTTCAAGATTATTGCTAACATTGACTAAAAGGAGTTTTAAAATATAAGACATTTCCAATTTAATTATTAACATCAGTGATATAATAGCTCTTATTTATTGAGCACTTACTGTGTGTCAGGAGCTGTTTTAAGTGCTTTATGTATGCTTGTCTCACTTTTTAAATCTTTAAGACAATACTTCGAGGAATCTATAATCCCCATTAAAGATGAAAGAAAGTAAATACTTAAATAACCCTTTCAAGGTCATGAAGCTAGTAAATCTTAAAGCCAGAGTTCAAATCTTATTCAAGAGACAGTATTTTTAACTACTATTCTACACTGTTATTCTCTGTAGTATCATTTCATCTTAATCACAACTTTAACAGCATTTCATGTTTAAAAAAAAGTTACTTAGCAGCAGCACAAAAACTATTTACAGTAGCTACCCCTTATTCACTGTTTCAGCTATCCATGGTCAATAATAGTCGGAAAATATTAAATGCAAGAGCCCAGAAATAAGTAATTCATAAGTTTTAAACTGCATACTATTCTGAGTAGCATGATAAAATCTCAGGCTATCCAGTTCATCTTGTCTAGGGACATGAATCATCCCTTAGTTCAGTTTTATTTACTACCTGCATGTTACTATCCTTCCTAGCTGTCAGACCCACCATCATGGTAACCCAGTATCTATGTTCAGTGATTGCTACCACAGTTCTCATGCGATCTACCTCACTTCATCTCATCACGTAGGCACCGCGTCACCTCACATCATCACAAGAAGGATGAGTATAGTACAACAAGACACTTTGAGAATGAGATCACATTCACATAACTTTCATTATGGTATGCTATCACAATTGTTTTATTAGCTATTGTTAATCTCTTTACTAATTTATATACCTTACTGTAAATATGCATAGTACAAAACCCTACATATACTATTTTTTCTATCTGCTGCTTTAGGCATTTCCAGTGGGTGTGTCCTGGGATGTACATCACTTGGATAAGGGTACACTACTATATAGTCTCCCCTTCTACCCCATGTAGCTGTATAGTCAGTTTTTCTAGAGGGCAATTTGTGTAGGGGATGCGTTTTAGCTTAATCTATCTATCTATCTAGTACATTTATTTATTTATTTTAATATTTATTTTTTAGTTTTAGGTGGACACGATATCTTTTTTTAACGAGGTGCTGAGGATCGAACCCAGGGCCTCACGCATGCCAGGCGAGTGCGCTACCACTTGAGTGAGCCACATCCCGAGACCCATAGTGCATTTATGTTACAACACAGCACACTTTGTTGGCTTGGACTGCCAAAGCAAAATACCATTAGACTGAGTAGTGTCAAAAACAAATTTATTTTCTCATACTTCTAGACTAGAGTTTAGAAATCCAAGATCAAATTGTCAGCATGGTTAGTTTCTAGGGGGCCACTTTCTTGCTTTGTCTTCATATAATACCAGGAGAGGGGGAGAAAAAGATCAAGCAAGCTCTCTAGTGTCTCTTCTTATCAGAGCATTAATTCCATTATGAGAGCCCCATCTCTAAATTCCATCAAATAGGAGGCTTAGGGCTTCAACATGTGAATTTTGGGAGACACACTTATATACACATGTATTTGATAAAAAGTATCTATCCCATATCTTTACATGTAAAAAATGCAATCACTACAGAAGTGGGTTCAGGGGTTTATTCAGAAGATAAATGAATAAATATCAATTTCAAAGGGTGAACTCTAAGTGTCAAGCTTATAGGGCTCAATCTGAACCACTGTTGTTCTCTTTTATTCAACAAATATTTATTTGATGTCTACAATGTTATAGACTTGAAAGATGTAAAACATTTGTGAATTATAACACCATCCTTGCCTTCCAAAAATTTGCCACCATATATATCATTGAAACCAAAGAAATGCTATGTACTATACACTGTTTTGGTGACTTACCATTTTTGCGTGTCACTTTGAAGACCATACAAAATTTTATCTTACCAATGTCTTAATACACTTTATGTAGGATCTACTTTACTCTTGAGGAATCTAAAGTTATTTGTTTCCTGGACTGAATGACCCAATTAAAAAGTTATCCTATTAGAACTTTTGTTTTTGTAAGAGAAAAATAATCTTTTAATCATATACCTGTTCAATTCATTTCTTATATCCAACAATTCTTGTCGTTCAGTTTTTACCGTATCTTTTTCCTCAGCAGCCAGGTACCGCAGTCTCATCTGTTCCAATTCCTCTTGCTGTTTTTTAAGACGAGCCATTTGAGTTTCTTGTTCTCGCTTGAAAGAAACAAAGAAAGAAGCCAGACACCTAATATCAGGAATATATATATTTCATGTGACTTTCACTTGTGATTATAAACCAATTTGAGAATAATGCATGATGCAGTCATTCATTGCCAACTCTGAGTCATATACAATCTAGAAATGCTCAAGTTCTTTCTAAATACCCTTGTATTTCTTTTTGTTATCGTAATAATTCATGGCTCAGTTGGTGAATGAGGTTAGCTGAATATCATAAATAAACAGGAGTTGAATTGCTACAGGGACCAGTGGTAAGATCAGTATCTTAGAAATGGTTAATCATACAAAGATGTACCTAAAAAAATTTAATAACTGTCCCTGATCATTAATTCCAGTCCCATTTCAGTTAATATGGCTTTCTACTCTTTTCTCGAGGCTCATACGGAAATCTATATACATAGATTTTTTCTTTTTAAACAAAAATGGAATGAAACAATATAACTCATCTTGTATTTTTTTTAAAAAAATTAATAATTCTTCCAGATGACTAGATAAAATATTTAATAAATATGTAACATTCCACAGAATGGATAGTCCATGACTTATTCCACCCATCTCTTAATAACAAACTTTCAGTACTACAAAAAATGATGCAATAAAATACTCTATCATATAACATAGTTAGATCATAAACCTACATATTTCTTTAGAGACAAGTGCTTTTCCCTCTTAAATCTCAGGAAGGAGGGCTGGGTCAATAGGTATGGCTCATATATTTTTTAGAAAATTTATTTACTGAATTATAACAAAGAACAGCCAGAGCACAAGTGTATGTTTTGCTAATTTTTCACAAAATGAGCCACTCACAAAATCACCATCCAAATGAAGAGAAGGCCAGAAGTCCCTCTGTGGTTTTCCTCCCTGCAACTCATCTCTCACACCTTCCCAAAGATAATTACTACCTTAATGCTAACATCACAAGTTTTGACTGCTTTGAGTTTTATATTGAATTATACCATATATATTACTTTGTGTTGGGCTATTTTCACTTAACATTGTTTTAAATTCATTTCTATTGTTCAGTACAATTGATATTCACAGTATTATGTAGCATTCCATTGATTAAATATATAATTTATTCACTGTACTGCTTAAGGACATTTGGGAAGTTTCCAGTTTTGAATTACAAATAATACTGATGTGAAGATCACAATATGTGTTTTTTGATACACATGTTGTCTGCATTTCAGATTGGGTACATACCTAGATTCAAACTTGTGGGACAGAAGGCATGAAAATTTCAGCATTAGTGTATATTGCCACATTGTCTCCAAAGTAGTCATGCCAATTAATATTTTCTATGAATGTTCAGGTGCTCCCTACTTTTGCCAACACTTGGTAATGTCTCTCTCTCTCCTTTTTTTTTTTTTTTTTCCATTTATGTAGTGGTAGCTCACTGAGATTTTATCTTACATTTTTTCAAAGACCATTGAGATTGAACTCATTTTAGTAATTTTAATGGCATTTGAATATCTTTGTTTATAAAGTTCCTATACGAATGTCTGGCACTTTCCCTACTTGGTTGTCTATTTTGTGTTCTTTTCTGAGGCACTCGGGACAGAACTGAGAGCCTTGTACATTCTAGGCAAGTACTCCTAACACTAAGAATATACACTACTGGTGGAAATTGTTTTCCAAAATGGTTGAGCCAATTTTCAGTCAGCGAATATTAAGTGAAATTTAAAAAGTGAACATATGCTATTTCCAGCAATTTTTAAAAAATATAAACACTTTAACTCATATAAGAAATATTCAGTGTTGTCTTAATATAAAAAAGCCTAGAAACATGTGCATTAAAAGAAGGCTGAATGAAATGTAGTATAATTAAACAGAATGATTCCAGAAAGATTAAAAACATGCATAATTTTGCATCAGTTACAGTATACTTTTAATATGTCTTGTATTATAAAATTAAAGGCAGATTTATAGTAAATACTAAATTAAGGATAGTGGTCACCTCTGCAAAGGAAGAAGACACAGTTGAGAAAGGCAACAGAGAGCTTCCAAAACATTCATAATGCTCTCTTGCTTTAATTAGAAGGTTGGTGGGGGAGGGCATAAGAATCCTGTCTTTGGAATGTATTTCTCTTAAGAAGTTAATTATATGAAAAGAAAGGGGGCTGGGGATGTGGCTCAAGCAGTAATGCGCTCGCCTGGCATGTGCGGGGTACAGGGTTTGATCCTCAGCACCACATAAAAATAAAAAAAAGATGTTGTGTCCACCGAAAACTGAAAAATAAATATTAAAAAAATTCTCTCTCTCTCTCTAAAAAAAAAAAAAAAAGAAAGGAAAATATCTGGACAAATATACAAGAAATTATTATCTCTGTCTGAAGAGGAGATAAGAGTTTTGGTGACTTTTATTATGGTGCTGCAAAATTTATACTTTAAAAAATGAGCAAGAAGAATGACTGCAAGCAGCAAATGGAATAAAAGTCAATTATTTATAAAAATTTTTTTCACAAAACTTGAAGCATTTTTATTCTAATACGCACACACAAAAATCTTTCAAGTACCCTGAATTTTTAATCAGGTATACAGTATTAATAATCATAATACATGCAAAAATTAGAGGTTAGTGAAAGAAACCCTCTCCAGGTGCTCTGGGTTAAAGGCTCCTCAATCAAGTGAGTATAATCTTTATTTTGCCTTGGCTGCCTATAAATCCAGAAAAGAGATGTAAACATACATACACTAGACTAAACAGCGGCTAAAAAGTGGCCACTACTTGCTCTCCCACTCACACATACCATGTAAGTCTGTGGGAAAAAACTTACAACTAAACTAAGGAACTCAAGTAAAGTTTTCTGAAAATAACCCAGAGCTGACAAGTCAGTAGGAGGGCCTGGATGGTTTCAAGACACAGTTTTTAACCAAGACTTGGACCTCCAACTGTTTTCTTAAACAAAGATTTACATCCTATCCTTGGCTAAATTACTTATAAATTAATCAAATTAATTACTCTGAGTGGATAAGCAGGAGGCTGGACAAGATAGTGCTGATGTCAGTCGATGAAGTCTGTGTTGTTTTAACTAAATATATCAGCTTAGTTTTAAACAGATCTACTGTGCACAAATATGGTAAAAGACCCACATCCTACCCAAAATCTTAGTTCTGTTTTCTGTCCTGGAAACAAACATACCTAGTTTTAATATACCTGACATAATAAAAAATATTACATTTTCTACAACAACAAATTCATATTTTATAACAATGATTCGTTTATTTTAAAAAGTAGTGGCTATTATTCTGCTTACAAAACCATATATTAATGTATCAGAAATGTTTTTTAGGTTAATATGTAACTAGTTAGAATGTATGGACTAATGCAGATAATCAACTCAGGTATTTGTAGATCAATTTAAGCACTTGTTTGATTTTAAAATATTTCTAAGTCCATTTTTATAAAGAAAGAAAACTAAACTGCCCTCTAAATGTCTAACAAGTAGAATTTTAACTTGGTCGCAAGATACCACACCCAGAATGTAAGGATATCATTTCCTTGTTTTCTAAATCAGGACTTATTTTATGTTATACTTATTTATATTTTACAGCTGCTGCTGTTCCAGTTACAAAAGAAAAGCTTCACAAAGCTTACAACTTGGAAACACAGACTTTTATGGTTATGAATCAGAAGGAAAATTTTTTCTAAATGATTAGAAGGTCATGATTTTTTAATTCACAAATTGACTATACTAGGTCACCTTTGAGTAATGAAAATCTCTGTTTAACAAACATTCTTTTGGCAACGGGCATCAAGAATTAGATCTTATTTCCAAGCTTTACCAGCTGGGTTTTGTCATTAACATTTATTAACAATCTAAGATATAGCTTTCACCCTCTAATCCGTATTACACAAATGTTTTGTATGGCCCTCCAGAGGGTTTTGATGTGACAAATTACTGGCAGAGATTATAGCCCCGTGGCTGTTCACTAGAGGCAATGTAAAATTAACATGGTACTAATCCAATTTAAACAAAAAGTTACACAAACAGTTCTATGAACAAAAGCAGACAGACAATTCCAATTTTATATGCAAACACAATAAATGTATTTTAATACAAAATATCTAGGGAAAAATTTAAGTAATTTACACACATATGAAATGTGCCAATTTGATGAAGTTATTAATTTAATTTTCCAAAAGCAGAGGCAGTACACAATTCATTCTGGAAATCCTAAGGTGCATTACTTTTCTCCTTAAATTAATGAATCCTAGTGACCTAAACACTTGTTTACAATGTTGTTTCTAAAGCAGGAATTTTGTGGGATAAGGAATAAAACTGATCCTTCAATGAGAAAACAATTAAAAACATTGAACTCAAAGACTGAAACTGTTACTGTTATTTTCTTCCATGGAGTTCTGGTATAAGTTTTGGAGAACCACTAATTTACATTGTTTTCTTTCCTTAATATATTTATTGTAACTGAGGAGAAAGAGGACATCTGAATTTTTGTGACATCCTCTCTCATTAGGAGCAAATAGCTAAAAATTACCAGTGATTTTTGAGCTAGAGGGTAAAAAATAAATAGAACAAATAAATAAAAATTGGACTAAAGGGAAAGATCTAGAAGATAACAAAATGTATAAGGATGCATATGTCAGAAAGGAGTTTTTGGCAGGGAGCCTTTCATACTAAATTTCCTTTTAAGAGAGACTACTACCTCAGTATCCCAGTGTAAAGTAAGCAAAGAGCCATGAATTTCAGTGATTCTACTCAAACATTATTTACTTATATTTTCAAAACTACCGCAGTGGTGAAACCAGTGTAATCTATAATATGTACATGTGAACAAGATTTAAAAATCTATTAAAGTAAAAAATTCTTGCATTGATATTTCTTAATAAGAAATATCAAATTATGAATGAAATTGTTCAATACTATTAATGATTATTCATTTCTCCAAAGGAAATACCTTAACACCTAATACTATTCAAACTATTTTAGTAATGCCTTATAATTAATTACCATTGTATTAGTCCTTTATTCACTACTCAACTTCAATAGCAGAGACTATCTTCTGCATCTTCCCTATCCACTCTGTATTAAAATTAGAAATTATTTCCTATGGTAAGTATTATTTCAAACATCTTCTCCTTAAGATGTTTGTCTTTTAGGTTTGAGTGGCAAATGAAGGGATAACTTACTTGTTTTTAATCACACATGCTAACACCATCCTATTATATTCTTGTTAAATAACAATCCTTCCAGCAGAGCTTTAAGTTCCAAATGGGAGACAACAGCTATATCCATCACATCAAGCACTGTGCAAGGTCCATGTGAGACTCTCAATAAGCACTTGTTGAATAAATGATGGAAGGAAATGAACAAAGGAATTACCTATATTTGTTCTTTAGACTTAATATATAGCCTTCTACATTCAAACATCAGGAAGTTCACCTAATGACACTCTTGCATATCTACACATTTAGACCCCAACATGTGTTTTTCTTCTTAAGTTTTCTGTAGAACATCTATCAAAACTACCATCCAAACTACTGTTATTACTCAAACTATATCCTACCTCATTTTCTTATCATATTGTAAAGCAACACCCCCTGTTCTCCATACATAGTATTGTTAATGCCTATCATTTCTTTGAACAGCTACTTGATGACAAAGTCCTCTAATATTTGTTCTGTCCATCAATATCCAAAAGCTACCATGACTTAGGTCCCCATGGACTAAAAGCAAGACCACTGCAAAACAGATTTATGGCTCTCTCTTCTTTAACAATAATTACCATTTATTGAACCCATACTATGTTATCAAACACTGTATTAACTGTTTTTAAAGACTGCTAATTTAACTCTGTGAACAACCTATGAGAAAATTTCATTGAGGAGACTAATTAGAGACAATAAGTAATCTAAGTCACAGAGCTAGAAAGAGACAAAGCCATAGTTCACCCCAGCTCTGAACTCTAGGGCCATGTTTTTAACTACTATACATGCTGCTTCTGATAGATTTTGTATCCTGTTACTTTCACAGCTGTTCTCATCCTACATTACCTTGGTCCTAATTCCAAAAGGACTCCTCCTGATTATACTAGATGTGACCTAAATATCTTAGCATCATGACATTATACTAGCTTCTCCCTTAAACTCACTTCAGTTTTCACTATCAGAGCTAACAGTGGATACCATTTTCCTTGATAAGATATGCCAACTCATGACTACTTATGCTTCAATATTCTTGTCAGAAATCTGTCTTCCATGGCTCCTATAGACCAAGACATGATATTATGAAAGAGAAAGGGCCTAGATTCTAGTTAATGACTTCAATCCTAGCTCTATCACATAGTATCTGTGTGATCTTATATAATTCCAGGTCTCAGTTTCTTCATTTATAAAATCAGAATAATAGTACCTGCTACATAAATCTTTGTCGTGATTACATTTAACACAGAGCATGTAGCCCTTAATAAATAAATACTAAATGCTCTACCATCATTATATTTACTGTCTCTAATTGCTATATTCTTCATTAGCTTTCCATATTTCTCCTTATATTTATATCCTTCCCCCTACTTTTCTAAGTCACATTCAATTTCTCTATTTAAATCCTAGCTACTCATCTCTTCAGGTCTATCTTAAATATCTCCTTGTCTACGAAACCATTCCTAAAATAAAGTACATTTAAATAAATGTACTTTTACCTCCCTGAGTACTCTTTAAGATTTTTCTCAGGGATCTTACTATTGGGCTGTAATGTTATAATTGTTTCTTCCTTAATATTAAATTCCAAGCTCCCTGAGGGAAAGATCTATGTCTTAATTATATCTTTATATCTACTACTTATACCTTTATATATATGACTGCCTTTAATACAAAAGGTCTTCCGTACTACACACATAATGCCCATTTTTAGTCTTGTCAGCATTAAAATAATATATGTTGAGCACCCTAAATCTTTAAAAACCAAACTTCAACCTGAAAAATTTTCAGAACTGAGATAATGCAGCTTGACAGTACTATATCTATATCTATCTATCTCTCTCTCTCTCTCTCTCTCTCTCTCTCTCTCTATATATATATATATATATATATATATATATATATATATATATTTTGTAGTATTTGATAGTTATAGAGACGTATTAAGAAAAATACAAACCTGAAAAACATTATATACCAAATGTCATTCAGAATAAAGTTAACATTAAAGAACAACAAATTTAGAATAAATTAATTAGTACCGATCCTTTAAAGTTTTAAGTTAAGTAAACTTGATTCAAAGTAAAAATATTGCTCACATTTTCTTTAACCTTATGTATTTGAAGAAATTATGCCTAAAATTAAGAAATTAAGATTACTTTCTTATGAAGCTAACAGTACTTGTTGTCTATTAGCAGGAAGAAAATAGTATATAAGAATAATTTAGGAAACTACTACCAATTAAACCCTTAAAATTAGCAAAATTTCCCTATGATCCTGTTTCTTAACCAAAGTACTGTAGGACTGATATTTTAAATATCTTGTAAGATTTGCAAAAATATTAAATGTAAGTTATCTTAAGTTGTCCCCTTCCCAAAAGCACTCCCAGAGAAAACATTAGGTAGTACTAAGGAGGAGTAAATCGAACTAAAAAAAGTATTCCCAATTTCTTCTGGAGATAAGCATAGTTGGCAATTAAAAATAAATAAGATTTAAAAGTTTCAGTTTATAGGCTTTTTCTTCCTTTGGAGATGACTCACATTCTCCCTTGAATGTGTATTCCTAGCTTCACCCTAAAAGCTTCTCTCTCTTGAAAGAGCCCACACTCTCCCTTGAAATGTGCCTCTGCTTTCCTAAATAAATCTCTATGTCTCTGAGGGGGAGGGGGGAGCTTCAGTTTTTAGTTATTGAGCACTTTAAATAAAAAAGCCCCCAATCTCAAAAAAAATAGTACTAGATATTCAAATGCAGACATCTGAACATAAAAGATGTTGCCAAACATACAAACTTGTAAAGAAATGAGAGGGAAAAAGACATAAAAAGAATAGGCTATAAACTACATACCTGTTTAAGTCTGGCAAGTTCTTTCAAAGCTCGTCCCCACTGCTGCTTGTAATGCAGTTTAGACTTGGTTGCAGATTCCAACTTTCTTTCAAGTTCAACCTAACAGTGATTAAAATCGTATCAAGTGAAACACTATACCACTGTGTACAATCACTGAAAGATAATATATACAAAGAGTCTGTCTTAAGAAAAGAGTTTATATAGTGTAACATACGACATCATCTAAAACTGTTACATAATTTACTATAAATATTATGGCACATGAACATTTTCTTGTTTAAAATATAGTCTTACTTTTATTGCCTTACAGCCTATACTAAAAAGAACTGAATTAGTTTTAACCTCCAGACGGTTACTATAAATGTATTTAAACATGTATATTACAATGAGTAAAAATTAGACTCATTTTTTAATATAAAAAGCAATCTAACTGTCCATATTCCAGTTTAGATAGCATTCTAAATCTTAGAAACCAAATATTCCTTTTGGATGCCTATTATTATGTGGAATTTGGTCTTATACTGAAGAGAGACAGTAGAGATTTTTTTTGTATTTTGGTAAAACCATCAACACTGGAAATAGTTAAATATTTTATCACAAAGCAATATTAAGAAAGAGTACAAAGTCAAAAAAATTTTAAGAATGTTAAACCCAAGAGTAAGAAAAATGTTCCTTAGTAACACACATAACTTTTATTTTCTATTTTTCCTCAAATATATAAAGAAAAACACTACAGTGATTCAATTTAAAAATATGGTTATTTATATTGCAGCAGGCAATCTGTTGTGCATGAACTGAAGCCAACTTGGCTAAGTTTTGGAATGTACTCACTCAGTGTTTCAAACCAAGTACCAAACAAATTCATGTAGCCAAAGAAAGTTTTACTATTAAGTGATAATGTAATAATCTGCTTGGATTTCAGTAAAACACTGTCACCCTGAACTGGTCAAATTTTTTTTATATTAAGTCTATTAGTTTTTTCCATACATACAACTCCTAATGTTTCACAAAAAACAAACAAAAATGCTATAAAAATTCCAATTTCATAAAATTCATATGAAAACAAAATGAAAGAAAAAGCAGACTGCCAAATTCCCTTCACAAAAAAGACCAGAACATTCTCTGCAGTAATATATGACTACATGAAGTCAAGGTCTTTTCTGCTTTACAAATCCTTAGTGCTTGGATTAGATGTGTTGACATTTCACAACTAGACTCAAGATTCTTAAGTTGAATAATATTGCTGAGATTATTGGGGATAATCTCTTCCACTTATGCCCCAAAGATTTATACACATGACTTGGTAATTTAACAACAGGCCACATCTCAGAAGAATAGAAAAAAATCTTTTTATAGCTGTGGGATAAGAGTAATATTTGAAAATAAAAGATCATGAATCTTAGACAAAGATCTAACATCCTGAATGGGTGCAAGGATGAATTCCAATAGACCACTTCCACCTGAAAAAATTTGTCTGGGTAGGCTACCAGTCTTATCATAAATATTTTAAAAATTCACATTTACATAGTTATTTATACTAACTTAAAACACATGTATGGCTGTACATATAACTTTTTTATTCTTGAATAAAATACCTGTAGCTAGCAAATCTGAGGCACAAACCTAATTAATTTCACCAAATCAGTGATTCCTAGCTTTTGCTTTTCTTTAAAGATATAGATGCCTCCGTGATTCTAAATATATGGCCCCAATTCCAGAAAAATGCCCATAACCAAAATTTTATACAATTTCAGAGCATTCAAAGATCTTGAATTAAGAACCCTATTGTAAACAGATTTGAGACTTCTGGAAGGCTTTGTTTTTATTTTTTTATTTAAGGTTTCCTTGGTCCATAACTGAGGTAATGTTCTCTTGAAAGGAAAATCTGGCTCAACACCTAGAGTCAATTTAGACATTACTAAAGACCAAATGCATAGGCCAGTATTTACTGGTTCCAACTTCCTTGTTGATATTTCCACAATTCCAGCTCTCTACTAGAGGTATGACATTGTTTTTGTCTCTCATTTTCTATTCCCAGGTCCAATCTGTCACAAGGAACTACAGATTTCTTTCTTGAAATATTTTCAAATTGTATTCCTGGATATTCCTACTGCCACTTAGCCTACACTTGTCTCAACTCATCTTGACTAAATGAGAAAGATTTCTTATTTCCCAGCTTCAAATCTACCTACAAATACTGCAAGCCACTATAAGATCAACTGTCTATTAAAAAATCTACTATAGTCACTATTTGTCTATGGTATTAAACACACTTTTCTGCCTAGGACTCAAGGTACATCAAAATATAATTTCCATACTAACTGTCCACCTTCTAAGTATTCCTTCAAACCCTCTACTCCAACCAGGAGTTGTACCTTCCCCATCCTATCTCTTCCTGAGCCTACCAATTGCTTTCCTTCTGTTTTTGCCTAAATCTTAAGGCTCAACTCAAATTTCTACCTCTACATGAGGTTGTCTTAAAACTACTAGATAAAAAACATCAAATAGTTTCTTTTATGAATTGCAGAGTTCTATAATATTCCTCTGTAATCTGATCATTCATGGTCATTTACTCTCCTTAGTCATCTCTCTAATTACATAACAAATTAAAGTAAATTTCCAAAAGAATAATACCCTTTCATTCTTTTTTATCTTTCCCATTTGCCTGAAGAGTGGGCATACAGTAGATAACAAATATTCTTGAATACACTACACAAATTTTAGACTAATTAAAAATCTTTACATTCTTTCAGTATGTTTTCTCTTTTCAACCTCATAATATTCTATTGTTATATGCGTTCCATATTTTTAAAAATCCCAATTATTTTCAAACTATGTAAAGAACAATTTCTAGGTAAAAGAAAAATCAAACTATTATTTACTTCTTATATTATCAAAGTAATCAAGAATTACATTTAGTAAAATTATATCTTTTTAAAATTTTTTTTAGTTGTAGATGACACAATCTTTATTTTTATTTATTTATTTTTATGTGGTGTTGAGGATCCAACTCAGGGCCTCATGCATGTGAGGCAAGTGCTCTACCACTGAGCCACAACCCCAGCCCCATAAAATTGTATCTTAATATTAATTAAGATACAATTAATTAATATTAATATTAAGATATAATTAATAAAATTGTATCTTAATATTAATATCTTAATTTATTTTAGACTCTTTCACTGAAATTGGGAATATTTGTGTTATATTAAAAAGAACAGGCAATCAGAAAAGAAAAAAGCTATCAATCAGACACAACTAGAAAGTACACAATAACTCAGATAGTTTTTCACTTAGGTCTTCTTTTTTGTGTTTTAATCTCTTTGTTACTATTTAAGAAATGAGATTCTGCCCTCTTCTGGCTCCAAAAAGATTTACAAAAAAAAAAAAAAAAAAAAATTCAGGAGTGTGGAAAAGTCTTGCTTTATAGGCATTATTAAGCATACTTGATGAATTAATTCATGAGGTCTAATGTAGAATTAGTTCAATCATGAATTTCTCTCTCAATAAGTTCATGGTACTGGTAACACTTTTAATATGTTTAATGATTTTTATCCTCTTAGTAAAAGAGTATAGTTAGAAAAAGAATTTTAATTTTAAGAATCATTTAAAATTTATTTCTATGGGGGATATTATATGCAGTTCATATTCAGGGATGACTATGTGGTCTCTGAAATTCCTCAAGATAAAGTAGGTATCAAAAAATATTTTCCATTTTATACATCTTGTAAGAACTGATGAGACAGTATCTAATAAGTACTTCAAATATTTCTGATGAATACTACAGGAAATACATCTTCATAAAGAAATTCTTTAATACTTGATTTTTTTTCAAAAGAGGGTGGGAAATATTGAGCTGGACTCAAGTTCACTGGTAGAAAAATACAGACAGCCAAAAATAAAGGAAGCAGTTGTCCAAAATATGTAAGAAAAAAAATCTACCAGTTTTGCAATTAAATGAATGTGGGAATTAAAAGATCCAAAGACAACTTGGCCGCTGATCGGATGCAGAAACTTTAAGTTCAGAAACACTAGTAGAAAATAGCAGGGAAGGTGACCGACTTTAGTTTTGGACATTCTGGGTTATCTTATAGAGTTCTGACCTCAAAGGGTTCAATAGATTGAAACTATTTTCCTAACAATTCTAGGACATTAGCTATCTTTTCCACTTACATTCTTTTATGAGTATACAGTGGAGTTTTCTAGAGGCTATATGTTGTATAATATAACAACAGATTGAATACAGAGCAGAAATAACAATTCAGCTGTCTTCTATTATCCAGATAACTAAAAAGATCAATAAAAAGGTAAAACAATGTCACTCTTCCCACAAGCTTTTGTTTTAGAAAATAATTATTCTAAATGAAAATGATCTATGCTGCTAAAACGGTTTTTTTTAGATGAATAAATATTTTTAAACAATTCTAAATTTTAATTTTTAATACAGTAGATACCAACAAATACAAATTGCTTTGGAATCATCAATATTTTTTAATTATTAGCTATCTGTCAGTAGGTAAATTTTTTTTTTCTTAAGATGTATAATGGATCCTCAGTGCAAAAAGTTTGAGGACTGCAGTTCTAAGGCATTCATGAAAAGATTTTGAGTAGACAATTCAGAGATAGGTCTTGTCCTCTTATACATATTTTCTACATGCTAGTTGAATCTTCTTTTTAAGTATAAAGATCAAGTTACTCTCCTACTTAAAACTCTTCAATGGTATTCTCATTATTTAAGTTTTATGTTTGTAAGTAAAAAATAAACAATATTCTAGGTTCTGTGTTATTTTGCAACTCTAAACTCATTTGATTCTTTTACCAACCTTATTAACACAATTTTAAAAGTATGGAAAAAAGTACAGAGAAGTAAAAGAATTTGCCCAAGGTGACACAGTTACCAAGGTGGCAGAACCAGATTGATGCAAATCTCTACTGAATTAAAAACAAAACTTATACTTCCCATGCCTTTACAACAAGTATTTTAAATCTCACTCTGTACACTAACTGTCCCCACCCCCAGTCCCCCACACTTTAGGCTGGACTTCTTCTTCACTCAATCCAGGATAAGTCTCACCCCAATGTCTTTGCAGGTGCTCACTGGACACACTTCCCATACCTCTTTACTGGCTTCTCCTCTTCTCACAGATCAACATATATACCTTGTGAAAACCTAGGTTGTCTGTTGAACATTACACATTTTTAAATGCCTAGAGCCCATGTGTGGGAAAACCCAAATACAAATTAATGGTAGAATCTGGCTTCTAACCACGGAAAACAAAATAGGATCAATCCCTTCATCCAAATACAGCTAGAATGCAGGTTCCATGAATACTCCTATCTAGGACACGGAATCTAGAGAGTAGTAATATACAGAATATTCACAATGGCAACCACAAAAAGGTTTCAGGAAGCAGTATGACCTTGTAACATTGGTATTCTTTATGCTTGAATATAGCCCTTGCTGCTCTGCCACTGACTTATTTTTAAAATGGACATGTTTCTTTCTCCTTTTCTCTCCCTGCTCCTTCCTAATCTCTCCCCCCTCACTAATCTCAGGGGAAACAGGATTGCCTTTCTTCCTCATCCTACACAAAGTTATCTATCCTTTAGCACACACACACCACAGGAATGAAGTAATTTAGACTTTGTGGATGGTACCAGAAGATCTCAGAAATTACTATCTCCCAAATTAACAAGTGACTTACAACTCTCAACAGAGAACACTTGGAATGTAACCTTTAAATTAACTCTTTATAAGCCCCCTGCTCCCCTAGATGGGAGAATCACAGTCTCTGGGACAGGAATCCTCTGTGCATCTCCTTTGCTACCAAAGCAATAAACCTTCTTTTTCCTTTTTCTCAAAACTAGTCCTCATTATTGGATTGTCTGTGGGGATAAGGACCAAGCTTTTGGTAACAACATTAGAATGAGAAGATTCAGGATTCCGTGACGAGAGAGTGATCGCAATTCCTAACAGGGGCATCCTAAGCAGACCATTTGAGACAGGAAAGATACTGACTGTGACTTGCTTCTTCTAGTTCCTGCCCATATTGTGAGACTTGTTCTTCATTCACTTGACAGTTTGTGAATTTCTTTATTTCTAAAGTTAGTGCTGCTTGCAATCAAATATTCTAATTAGCATAAGCTATAACCTATGTAAACCAACAAATTAAATTACTAACAATATCACATGCCTTGAATTCACTGATGTGTTATTTCATATTAGAACAATACAGTGAAACATTACATTGTATACACACATATTATTCACCAATTTTATAAACTGATTACTTGGATTAGTGTCAAATATTGATATGGGTACCTTTTCCAAGGTGAGAAGATTTATTTCAGACTGTAGATGAATTTCTGGTTTGTTGCTTTGCTGATCCTTGAACTGTTGAAAGTCTTTCTCCAAAATCTTATACTTATTTTCAGCATCATTAAGCTGTATTTAAGATAAAGTATTTGTAGCCACTTAAAGACAATCATAAGCAAAGTTTAATATTATAGAATTCAATAATATTATAGAGTTCAAGTGTCTTTTTCTCCTTATTCTAAAGCATATCCAGAGTATAAAATTTGGAAAATACATAAAATATAAGGAGGACAATGAACATCTTCAATAATTAAAAAAAACTGTATATCAACAGATTAAAAACTTTTTATAAGTAAAAAATTAAGAATCAGAGGGCTAAATAACTGAAGCAATGCCAAAGAGCTAGTGAACTAATCAGTAGTGAAGGCAAAAATAGAATTCAGATCATTTCATTCCCCAGAATAAGACTATAACAAAAGCAGTCAATACTTGTAAATTAATAGAGAGGTAGTAGTGCCTTAGCACTACAATTTCCCTATGAACAGTTTCAAAAATATGTTTAAAAAATTGAGGGTATAAAGATGTTCTCTTAAAATCTGAGGTTTTTTTTAAAATCTTTTTTAAAGCATTCCCCCCCTTTTTTTTAACCTTTATTTTTTAAATTTATTTTTATGTGGTGCTGAGGATGAAGCCAGTGCCTCACACACGATGCTAGGTTCTACCACTGAGCCACAACCCCATCTCAAATCTGAGGTCTTATAATTAAATGTAAATAATGATCATTAAAGTCATTTTGGGGAACAAACTAAATGACTCCATCATTAGATATAACCTATTATTTCTTTCTTCAGACTTAAGACACAACAGACATTGAAATACTGAGAAAATGTGTAGCAAAAATGGAACTTAAATCATCACTGATAAAATGTTCTTATCAGGACATATCCAGTATCTTTAGGTAATGAGTTGTTCCATACATGAATAGTTTCCATGTAACTGAAGTTTAACTCTTTCAACATCAAAAGTTGAATAGAAACATTATAAAGTATCTCCCTCATTTTTTTGTTTTAAACAAAAAACATAATAAACTTAATACTGCATTTGGTAGTTTCTTCACCATTCAGTGGTATTATCATAAATAGCTGTTGTTACTATCAGGTTGTAAATCAACAAACTATTAAAGCATGTTGGGTTCTTTTCCTGTTGCTAAGTAGTTCACCAATTACAATTATTTTGAGTTCTGGTACCTGCTTTTTTCCACTTAAATACAGATACTTTAACTTCAATAGCTCTCACTGATAAGTGTGTTTTAACTGACTCTTCTACCTGTCTATTTAGAATTGCATATTTAATATGTTACCTAATCAGAGTGATATCCTAAAAAGTTTTCCTTATACGTAAGATGTGAAATGTGAAATGTATATAGTCCTGGACTTGACAATTTGAACATCCTGGAAATTTCCTGTTTACCCCCTCACTCTTAGAATACTGATTCGAGAACAGGTGTGCCCTGAGTAATTTTTCCACAATATCAGTTCTTTCTATGAAGGATCCTCTTACAAAAAATGTAAACTAATTATACCTGTCTTGGACAGGGCACAGATGTACTTTCCAAGGACTTTCCTGATGATTCTAATATATAGTAAGAGCTTTTGTTCTAGACAGTTAAACATTCCTGATAAGTAGAAGAGAAGCATTACTGGTGAATCCCATAACAGCTGCCCACTTTTACAACTTTTTCACCTTTTAAATTAGAACTCCAAAGTAACAATCACATTCATATTTACAACTACGTAAATAATGTGTCTATAACTGATTCTGAGCTGCTATGGAAACTACTCTTCATGCTAGAATGTACTGAAGACTTTAAAGGCATCCCTCATACATACTAATTTTTACTGAAAATTTCCAAGAAATATAAAACTTAATTTTCAATAGCTTAGGCTTTTTCTCTATAAATATTTATTGAGTTCCTGTCTCTGGTGACAACTGACCTGGATTCCAGGCATACATCTATAAATCAAAACTGTTTTTATGGAGCAAATAATCTGACAGTGATTAAATTATCATACTTATGAAAATCAGATCTGATATATAATAAAAAAATAGGAAAGTAATATTCCATTAGAACATATAACAAAAACTTGACCTAGATTGGGGAGTAGGAGTCAGTGAAAATTTTTTGGGATAAGTGATACTTTAGATGAAATCTAGAGTTCACGGGGCCCAGAAAAAGCAGCACACATAAATATCTTACCAGGGAAGTAAGGATAGCATGCTTCAGACACTGACAGAAGATCAGTGTGGCGAGAAAGAACACAACAGAATTGAAAATTTAGTAGATGAGATTCAAGACAGGTTGGTACAAACTATGCAGATACTTGTGGGGCAACGTAATGATTCTGATCTTTATTCTATGAATAGAAAGGAAACACTGAAAGGTTTTTAAAAAGAAGGGTTTTATCATCCCCAAATTTCAAAACTATTCTGGCTGTCACATAAGATTAGATGAGCCCATCTCTGAAATACAGAACTCTTATAGGAAGAAGGTCAGGTATAAATGGGAAGATCATGTAGGGTTTAAAACATCCTTTAAGACATCCAAAAAATAATGTAGTATATGAGACTCAAGGGTATAGGAAAGGTTTTGAATATAAATATAAACGCCCCAAATGTACCTACAGATTGTCTCTTAAGTCAGATTATTTAGTAGAAAGTAAGTCCCGAGCTTGGACAATGTTCAACATTTAATAACTAGATAAAGAAAGATCAGCCTGAGAAACAGCTTTAAGGGACACCAGAAAAGTGGAGGAAAATAGAGTGGTGGTACAGAAGTCAGGAAGAGAACATATAAAAATAAGGACAGTAGTGTTGATCATGTTACTAAGTTTTAATAAGATGAGAAATGAGACATGCCCACTAAACTTAGTGACTCAGCCACCAGTGACTTCTCTGACAAATGGGGACAGAAAGCAAAGTGGGATGCGTTAAGAGGTTAGGAAATGGAGAGGACACAGACAATTTATGAAGTCTGATTCTCAACTAAACTCTGTCCAGTGCCACATTAATATCTACATTTACTAAGAGGAGATTTATCAGAAAATAATTTTATATTAGAAGTCACCCTAAAATACAGTAGTTCCTCAGAAAGTTATAAAGTCAGGAAAAGTCTTCCAATATAGTCTTAGCTTTAACTCAGAAAAACAAGATCTAGGGCTGGGGATATGTAGCTTAGTGGTAAGAGCTTGCCTGGTGTGTGTGAGGTCCTGGGGTTCAACCCCTAGCACTACCAAAAAAAAAAAAAAAGAAGAAGAAGAAGAGGAAGAGGATGAGGAAGGAGGAGGAGGAGGAGAAAAACAAGATCCAACTTAAAGTAAATCTGAATCACAGTGTAATAAATATGATAAATAGCTCAAACCACAGTAAATGGTATCATTAGTGAGCTAATAAACGCTAAGTGTAAGATGATCACAACCTGCTGTTGAAGTCGGTGCTTATCCTCTTCTAGCTGCTTGATCTTTAACCTTTCCAGCTCTACCTGGTGAATACAATCTTCTTTGGCCCTTCGGACACAGTCCTGAAGTTCTTGCATGTTCCGTTCACGTTCTGATTGTAGTTCCTTTTTCTCTCTTTGAAGCTAAAAACAAAAGCATCTCTAAGAGGCTAGCCTGTTGGAAGCTGCATTATACTGTTGGACAGTCTATTATCCATATATTTAGTCAAATGTTCAGAATATTTATAAATCATCTCTTTTAGTTATCAATTAATGTTTATACTGATTTTATAATTTTTGATCATCATTTAATACTAGTAAGTAAATAAAAAACCCTTATACAATTTGTATAAATTCAGCTGACAAGGCCCTAATCACTTACAATTCCCACTGGAATAAAGTCCTATTTTATTATATAAACAAATGTGCTCAAATTTAATTTCCTTTATTAACAACTTCAGACTCCCTGCCTAATCACTCAGAGGATATATTTAAAATTAAACAACTAAATCATAGGAAATTACAGAAACTATATAATGGCAAGGTTAGGGTAATTTGCTAAGAAAATTTTAAGAAACATAATGGTTAGAGAAGGGACACGGGAGAAAATTCTAATCATTTTTAAAGGGTAAAACTTAGTTAAGATCTAAGAAAAGCTAATTTAGCATAATACTAACACAAGCTCTCATGCTTCCTTGGGATATAATCTTTAATGGACAATAAAGAGGAAAATTCCCTTCTCTCTGGAAAAAAATTAGAATTATATGCTCCCATTTTATGCTACATTTTCTTTTTCTAGGCAGTGTAACCTTCTACATAATTTTAATCAAAAACCTTCAATATTGAAGAAGTCAGCCAAAGTTGAGTAAAATAGTTAACTAGTTCAAGTCACACTTTTGTATCAGTTCCTAACATTCTAACATATCAAACATTCTTTACCTAGGTGAAGTTTTCCCCACAATGTCTGAAGAACAATTTCCATGAAATATAGTAAGTATAGAGCAAAAATAAGTAAATGGTATGAATTTCATAGACTATGAAATAAGAATATATGATAGATGAATGAAATACCTCTGTTTCTGCACTGGCAAGCTGTTGTTCTCGCTTTTCTAAGTCAATTAGGGTTTTTTGAAGTTTTCCTTCTAAAATACTATATTCAGCCACCTAAAATATAGTTAGAGAAAAGTTACCTTAACACTCTCTCCACATTCAAAGCACACACAAATTCAAAAATACTTATCGTTTCACTGAAATACAATCTGAAAATAGGAAATAGTCAAACTACAGGAACCAATCCAAAGCAGAAATTTCTTCTACCCTAAGAAGGGGAGACCATCTTGTTTATGTTTGCATATCTACAGTGGTATTCAGTTTCACAAGGAAGCCCACTCTTCTACTGGGCAAAACCAGACTACTAGTAAAATCTTGTGCTCAGTCAAAACCTAATTCCTTAAAATCTTCTAGTGTTCCTTTGAAGCCCTCTCAGTCACATATACTCTCTTGTCTTAGAATTAATCCATTTGCTAGTGAGATCAGCTAGTGAGGTACACAAGTTAGTTATATTCATTCAAATCTGACTTTTTATTACATTCTAGTCAAAGTTCCTGATTAGGCCCCTGGACTAATACCAATTTCTTTAGAGATAAAGACTACCTTTAAGGAAAGTCCTGTTCAGGATAAGAGGCCTACCTGCTTGACCTATACAGGATGCAGGATTCTCCTGGTTTTTCTTCAATTTGGGCTGATCACTTTTTATGAGAATTTTCAAAACCAATTTTTCTCCTCTTTTAATAACTAGTCTCCAGGTCTAAAGCCCCATCCTGATCTTCTCTTTCTAGTTGACAATAAATCCCTGATTTGACACTCCTTAGAAGCCTACCCTTTAATCCTATTTTTCTATCCTTGGAAAGAGAAAAGAAAATGTTTCATCACACATTTGAGCATGGGGACAGCCATCATACATCTCTTCCTAGTTTTTTTTTTTGTTGTTGTTCTTTTCCAAGATAAATACAAGTTTCAACAATTATTCATAGGTTATAATTTCTACATTATCTACTATCTTGAATTTAATGTAGAGTTGAGGTTCTTTTTTTGGGGGGGGGAGGGGTAGGGGGGTACCAGGGATTGAGCTCAGGGTCACTCAACCAATAAGTGACATCCCCAGCCCTATTCTATATTTTATTTACAGACAGGGTCTCACTGAGTTGCTTAGTGCTTAGCTGTTGCTGAGGCTGGCTTTGAACTTGAGATCCTCCTGCCTCAGCCTCCTAAACTGCTAGGATTACAGGCATGCACTTGTGTGCCCAACTTCAAAGTTCTCTACTAAGTCCTAAATGTGATATCCAGATGTAACATCACTAGTTTAGAGACCAAAGACCATGTATTGCTAAAGACTAGGTTGACCCTTATGCATGGTGGCATACACCTGCAATCCCAGTGAATCGGTAGGCTGAGGCAGGAGTTCTGCAAGTTTGAGGCCAGCCTCAGCAAATTAGCAAAGCATTATCTATGCAACTTAGTGAAACCCTGTTTGTTTCAAAATAAAAAATAAAAAGGGCTGGGGATGTAGCTCAGTAGTAAAGTGCCCCTGGGTTTGATCCCTTGTACAAGATAAAAAAAAAAAAAAAAAAAGACTAGGACAACCAAAGTCTATTGACTTATCTAAAATTGCCTTTGCTAATTAAAGATCTCAGTTACACTGTTAATTAATATCAAAAAGTTCCTAGTGCTTGTTTGTAAATCTGGCATAAGCACAAGCACACTCATTGTCCAAATGACGCTTAAACTAACTGCAGAATGTGACACCTTCATTTAATGATTTAGGCCTAATAAACCAAAGCATCAGGATTATTTCTATATTAACTCTGTGAACTCTACCTAAAAATATGTTAAGCACGTCTTCCATTCTTCACCAAATCATTAATACAAATACCTAAATATTTGTTTTCAGAGTTTTGTCTCAGGATGCCTTCTCTTGCACAATATAACCTCACGGATCTCATCTTCCTACTATCATCACATATACCAAGAACCTCCAAATTACATTACAAAATCAAACCTCCCTCCTGAATTTCAGGTTTATAGACCTAAATACCTGTTGAATATATCAATATTTTTCTTGTATCTTGAACTCAAAAATGTATAAAAACCTGAAGTTATAATCTTTTTAACTAATATTTATTGTATATCTAGGATATGTAGGGCAAAATAAAATTGAGTGGAAATGATATTCTAAAAATGATATTCTCAGGGAATACTATATGTAAGTGTGTAAATATTTAATATAAGTTTAATAATATGCTATTAAAAATAAATCAGAGTTGAGAGGACAGTTATAGAGGGAGAGAAGAGGGACACTACTTTAGATAAGGTACAGAGAAGACCTCACTGAGATTATTCTAAGCAGATATCAAAATTATCTTTGAAGGAAGAGAATCCATACATCCTGATGAGAGGGGTGGCTTAGCATGTTTGAAGAATTACAAGGAAGCCAGTAACAAGACTAACTGGAGATGGAAAAGGAAGCTAGGATACAGATCATATAAGGCCTTGGAGGTCCTGGTAAGAACTCTTTTAAGTTTTATTGTGAAGTGTGAATGTCAGTAGGATGAGTTTTGAACAGAGGAGTATATAATTCTGTCTTAAATTCTAAAAGCTGTACTCTTGGGCCAGGATAGATAAAATAAGGTATAGGGGCCAGGAATAAATGAGAGCTACCAATATTAAAAAGTTAACTAGTATTCTTAGGAGCAAGGCCATGATGGCTTAAACTAGGGAAACAGTGATGGAGGTGATTGTAAATGGTTACTTTGCACAATACATTCTGAATGTGAAGCCAACAGAATTTGCTAACAAACTAAATGTTCAATAAAATAGTCAAAAGTTACTTGGTTTGTAGCCTAAACAGTTAACTACAAGTTTTGTCATTTATTAAGATGGAGAATCAATAGGAGCAAATATTCAGAGGACATAAGATAAAAACTTTAATTTTAGACATATTAAATTTGAGATGCATACTAGACAGCAAACTAGCAATATAGTGAAGGCAGTCATGTAATGAGCTGCATAGTTCAGGAAAGAAGCTGGAGATGGAAGCAGAGGGGAGGGGGTAGGTGTGTATAATGTATATGATTTGACGTATGCAATGCTGATAGAGTGGATCAGATCTCAAGACAGAAAAGAAGGGATTCAAGGACTGTTCTCCAGAGCAAAACAATATTTAGAAGTTGTATCTAACATGAAAATTGGGAAGGGGAGATAAGTCAGCAGAATATAGGAGAGTACAATCAAGAAAGACAAGTAGAGGAAGCATTTAAGAAAGGAAGAGATGAAACTGGATGTTGTTTGGTAAGAGAAAAATTGTGTGAACTGATTAGAGAATGAATTCACTGAAGAAGAAAGGATTGTAGAGCAGCACCAAAGACCCCTTAGTTAGGCTTGAGGATGTAAACCATTAACATCATCTCTTTCCCACCCATTCCTTCTTCTCTATAATCCTATAGCTGTTATCTTACAGCCTTCATTTTCATTTATAAATAGTTCTCCCATTTTCCCAGAATTTAGTTTCACATTCCTTTGTTCCATCTACTATTCTTTCATCAGAATGACTGTTTGAAATAAAAAATGTGATCATGTCATTTCTTTATATAAAAATTTTCATTAAAAAACAAAGTTTCTTAAATCGCTACCTTTCTCAAGGTAGCGATCATCATCTGAACCACTGAATATGAAAAATGAAGTAATTATCTTCTCTTGTCTTCTAAAACAGTCTACCAGCCTAGATGCACAAGAGAAAGTTAATTCATTACCAACAACATATGCCTAAGGACATGAGAGTTTCATTCTCTCAGAGAACCCTGGCTGGAAAAAGCCTATATAGGATCTAAACTCTTTGAAGTAGAAAATAAGATCATTCAGATCTTTACCCTTCAACCTGTCCTCCCCTCTCCCCACATCCAACTACACACTATTTTCTAAATGCAGACCCTATTTCAAACTTTTCTGCCTTTGTTCAAGGGAATGTCTCTATTTGGAATGCCCTTTGGGTCCACTTGGTGATATCTACTAAATTTCACCAAAGTGAAAACACGATCTTAAACACTTAAGTCATATGCTCCCTTATGTATGAATGATGTCTTCCTCCTTTGTGAGTACATGATAACTATCTTTAGTCACATGTAAGAGTTAAACACTATCTCAGCTGTTTCAAAAGGCAGAACAGGAACCAAGTGGGCATATAACTCCTTCAGGTAAACTTTCAAAACATTAATGAAGTAAAACATTGTCTCAAAAAAACCGTAGTTGAAAAAAATAAAAATAAATTAATAGAAAGGGTTCAATCATTATGGACATAAACAAATGTTATAGTGAGAGTCTCACAGAATTTGGCTTCAAAAAATTTCATCACACTGAAGAAAAAATTGTTTCTCCCTATTGACTTGAATTTTAAAGACCACATCATATGTTAACACGTCCTAGTTCACAATATTCTTTCAATATAGGGCACTTTAAGATAAAATATTCAATAAAGTACTTAGTCTCAAAATGCACTTAAGTTAAAAGAACATGGTAAATTCAAATCTACCTTTTCAATGACTAATATCAATTAGTTCAATTATTTATTAAGCAAGCATCATGTTTTCTGACTAGAGTTACTAATGGGCCAGGAGATCAGTAATTCAAGTTGAAATGGTCAAAATAGTTATATACAAGGAAACCAAATAAAAACTTCAACTAAAAAGATCATTTTGTCATTATTACCAAAATGACAATGAACTTGCCTTTTAAACTTCTTTTTTTTATTGCAACAAAAAGTCCAATTATGGCTTTTGACAAATAGTAGCAATTTTATTAACTTTTCAAATTGGTTTATCATTTGACTTTTACAAACCTCAATACAAAAAAAAATTTAATATAGAAAAAAATGATTCAAGAATCAACCTGCTTAAGCTTATGAAGACAAACAACAATAAGTATTGGCGAGGATGTGGGGAAAAAGGTACACTCATACATTGCTGGTGGGACTGCAAACTGGTGCAGCCAATTTGGAAAGCAGTATGGAGATTTCTTGGAAAACTCGGAATGGAACCACCATTTGGTCCTTCTTCTCGGACTATACCCAAAGAACTTAAAAACAGTATACTACAGGGACATAGCCACATCAATGTTTATAGCAGCACAATTCACAATAGTTAAAAACTGTGGAGCCAACCTAGATGTCCTTCAGTGAATGAATGGATTAAAAAAAATGTGGCATACATACACAATGGAATTTTACTCAGCATTAAAAAAGAACAAAACCATGGCATTTGCAGGTAAATAGATGGTGTTGGAGAAGATAATGCTAAGTGAAGTCAGCCAATCCAAAAAAAAAAAGTGCTGAATGATTTCTCTGATATAAGGAGGTTGACACATAGTGGGGTAGAGAGGGAGAGCGTGGGAGGAATAGATGAATTCTAGAGAGGGAAGAGGGATAGGAGGGTAAGGAAGAGGGCAGGGGATTAGCAAGGATGGTGGAATGTGATGGACATCAATATACAAAGTACATGTTATGAAGACTTGAATTGGGTGTCAACATACTATATATACAAACAGAGATACAAAAATTGCGGTATATATGTGTATTAAGAATTGTAATGCAAAAAAAAAAGTAGAGGGAAGTGAAAGGAGGGGAAGGCAGGGGATGTGGGGATAAGAAAGGTAGTAGAATAAAACAGACATTATTGCTTTATGTATATATGTGACTGTATGACCAACATGATCCTACAATATGCATACTCAGAAAAATGAGAAATTATATCCCATCTATGTATGATATATCAAAGTATATAAGTATATTCTACTGACATGTTTAACTAATTTAAACAAATAAAAAATTAATTAAAAAAAAGAAATTAAAAGAGACCAATAGGATAGAGGAAAAAGGATTGGAGTGAGGTAAGAAGAGAGGATAGTGGGGTACTGGAAAGTGAAATTGATCAAATTGCATTTTTTATGTATGCAAAAATATGTCACAATGATACCCATCATTCTGTATAACAAATATGTACCAATAAAATTTGTGAAAATTCCAAAAAATAAAAGAATTAACCTGCTTAGTTTTTAAAGGATAGTGAAAATTTCAAAACATTAAAATATTGTCTAGTTCCCTTTGATTTAATTAGTATAACATGAGTTCTGTACCTATTATTTAATATGAAACTCATATTTATATTAATTATAATTAATCATAATTATAATTATAATTAAATATGATGAAACTCATATTAAGTAATAAGTAACTAGTCTAGTATTTAAAATATATGTGAGGGATTTTAATTCTCATTTTTGTTATCTAAACATTACCTTAAAATGGAGTTTCTGAGGTAGTCTTCTCTTCTTTTAGCTTTTTTCAAATTTTGTTATTCAAATTTCTAATGACTGAGAATTAAGTTAGAAAAAGCTGAAATGATATTTTGAAAGTCAAAGGCCCAGAGGACTCTGTTTCCCCAAGAGTTCTCCTCTATAAACCCAGATTGAACAATAGGCAGCACAGGACTATGATCCCTAAGAGACAGGGAGGCAAACCCTACAATAATTATAGTTTACTGTCTGGGGGCAGTTTCTGGACTGAAGCTCAAGAAAGGGCAACACCAGCCATCTTGCTGAATAGAGGAAAGACTAGAGACTGCAAAGGCAGAGGCAACTGGAATTTGTGAGAAGAGAGAGATGCAGAGAGAGTAAGCAAAGGGGACCTGCAGAGTCATCCCCTGAAACCTGAGGTCGTATGCTGATTAACCACTTATGAGAGTATTTTTGAAATCTTAATGTTAAAATATTTGAAAAAAGTCTCACTGTCAGGGTGTTTCATTAAATAACTTGAGTGTAAATGGACAAATACTGAACTTCTGCTACTGGCATAAGATTGGACAGTCTGACAATATCCTTTTTTAAGATGTGGTTTAGTTCATGATTTGTTTCTAAAAATAGCTCAAAAGTTTTAGAGGCTTTTAATTAACTTTCAAGTTATAATATAATTTTTACATACACTTTTAAATGTGCTATTTTCTTTTTCATAAAGAGGCATGCTTTTTCTCTAAAGTATTCATTTTATACAATTTATATGTTTTTTTGAATTGGTAGTACCTATGTAAATTTCAAAATCCAAAAAGTACAAACATCTTACAGTGAAAAGCCTCCCTCCTGCCCTAACATATTCATTAATTTCTTCCATGTCAACACATACCAAGGATAATTAATTTATTCCTTTCAAATATTTTCCTTAATGTAGATGCAAGATATTATCACTAACATTCTTACTTCTCCCCTTCAATTGTTATTGAAATTATTACCTTTTTTTTCACTAGTGATTCTCTTTCTCGGTCTCTTTTTTTCCATTCCTCTGCAAGAGCCTGCATATGAGCCAGTTCTTTCTGCTTTAGCTACAAAAAGAAAAATCAAGTCACCTCAATAACCTCCAAATATTTAAATGAATCAATTGTTTTAAGTTAACTAATACTAATCAATAATTTATTCATTTATTTTTGCCACAGGCATTTTATATATTATTAAAAAAACAAGCCAAGAGCAGAGGTGCATGCCTGTAATTCCAATGGCTCAGGAGGCTAAGGCAGGAGGATATGAGCTCAAATCCTGCCTCAGCAAAAGCAAGGTGCTAAGCAACTCAATGAGATCTACAAAATAGGGCCAGGGATGTGGCTCAGTGGTCAAGTGCCCCTGAGTTCAATTTACTGGGGATTTACTGATATGGATATTACTGCTTAAGACATGTAATATCCATATCAGTAAAGTATAAAGAAACATGAGTTCTGTTTCCTAACCCTTGTCTGGAGACTGAAGGTACCACATTCTGGGTATATTAAATAAGAATTTGAGATTAAAGGAATAACTGTAATTCTTAACTTTGCCCAACAATAACAGACAAAATTGAGATACATCCTTCTGAGTAGCTTCTGCCAAACTGTTCAACTATGTTTTTATTCTCAAACTTTCTGTAAAGAGTAGGACATTGTTGGCATTCAAATAAACTATGAAACATCAAGAGAAAATCCTGCCTTAAAAAGAGAAAAATATACTAGGCACACAAAAATACATTTTTAAGTAAAATTTACAAAGCAACCTGATTTTCAAAAATGTCTTCTTGCATCTCCTTCCACATTTCTAGCTCAAGTGCTGCTTTATATTCTAAGGTTTCACGTGGCTCTGTCTGGATCTCTGAATTACAAGGTGCTGGAGGAAGAGAAGATGGCTTCTGTTGTACAGCAGATAAAACCTAAAGTATGAATGAAAAGCACATTTCAACAAACAAAAGTATAAATATCAGATCTCTTTCAAGGAGTAACATGACAACACTCAATTATATTTACCTGAGATGAATCAGAGACAAAAATTTCACGCATTTTTACTAGTCCATAATCTTCTAGAGTCACTGTGTAAGACAGATCTACTATTCTATTATTTGATCTACAAATGAAACAAGAAATATTTTTAACTTTGTGAACACTTTCGTATAACTTTTCTTTTTATTACCCCAGAGCTGTAGTGTTGAGGAATAAGTAACATTTCTTAAACCCAACTCTATTCCTGCTGAAACTGCAGCAGCCTCTAAGAGCTTTAAGATCTTCTGTATTTGTGATTTTACTGGATCATCACACATCCTACTAAATACCTACCTATATTACTATAAAATGACTTAAACAAATGCACACTGTTATTGAAAAATTGAATATAAAAGACAAAATTTTAATAAATCTTATTGTCCACTGTAGATATATATACAAACATATACACTAACAGTTCGTCCTTTTTTCCTATTTTCACATGTCATAAACCTTAATTCAAAAATGTGTGATTTTTACTTTTATTTTAGGATCAAACCCAAGACCTTGCACATTCTACAACTGAGCTACGTCCCCAGCTACAACTTTTGTATTCTAAGGTTTCATGTGGCTTTGTCTGGATCTCTGAAGGACAAGGTGCTAGAGGGTTTTTAAAGATGGGTTTGTGGGTTTTACTGCCTAAATGAATTTATGCAGTACAATATATTTAATAGTTCTCCTATTCTTTTTTTTTTTTTAATATTTTTTAGTAGTTGATGGACCTTTATTTCTTTGTATGTGGTGCTGAGAATTGAACCCAGTGCGTCACACATGCTAGACAAGCGCGCTACCACTGAGCCACAACCCCAGCCCATCCTATTCTTGATTATATAATTTACTCTGAAATCTTCTGTCTACTTTTCCTGGGATATACACATTCATATAAATCTTTTTTTTTTTTTTTTTTTTTCACTACTGGGTTTTGAACTCAGGGACATTCTATCAGTAACTGACATCCCCAGCCCTTTTTATTTTTGAGACAAGTTTTGCTGTTACAGAGGCTGGCCTCAAACTTGTGATCCTTCTGCTTCAGCCTCCCAAGTAGTTGAGATCACAGGAATGCACCACCACACAGAGCATGTACAAATCTTTTACAGGATATAATCACTATTTATTCTAGGTTAATTTCCAGAAGTATATATTATTTGGGCCATAATGAGTTCTCCTCTGTATTAAAGAGCTATGGATAATATTTATCATTAAATAATAAAAAATAAGGCAACACATTAAAGAGAAATAAATTGTTGCTTTTAGGTACTAGGAATTGAACCCAGGGGTACTTAATCACTGAGTCACATCACCAGCCCTTTTCATTTTTTATTTTACTTTATTTTTTTGTGGTACTGGTGATTGTACCAAGGGCCTTGTACATGCGAGGTAAACACTCTACCAACTGAGCTATATCCCCAGTCCCTTAATTTTTATTTTGAGATAGGGTCTCACTAAGTTGCTTAGGGCTTCACTAGTTTGCTAAGGCTGGCTTTGAACTTGCTGAGATCCTCCTACCTCAGCCTCCCAACTCACTAGGATTACAGGTGTGCACCACCACGGCAGGCTGAAAAATAAAACTAATAATCAAAACACATGGTTTTTCCCTAACTCAAACATACCAGTCCAAAGAAAACTTTAATGAATCTCATACAATTAGAATTCTTAATTAGCCAACTTTTAAATTTTCTTCTCACAAATCTTAGAAAAAATGAATAAAGTAAAATGAACCACTATTGTATCTGAGAGAAACTCCTGAGCATATCTGAAGTTCTCACTTAGGTAAATTTGCAAAAACTTCTCTGTCTACAAAGCAGGACAATAAAAGCAATATTCAAAACAGGCAGACAACATTACAATAGCTACTATTATTAAAAGAACACTAATTTTTAAAAGAGATTTTTCAGTAATAGGACTCAAAACAAATAGAACTGTTAACCAACTATTTGATTCTCCAAGACACCTGTTCCACACCTTCCAAGTGAATAAGATTTTGCTAAATCTTTCAGTCTCTGGAAGTAGCTACAGATGGGAAGATATAAAAAAAGAAATTTCAAGATCTCAGATTTTTACAGTCTTATTTCCTTTTTCTTTCTCATTATGCTTTAAAAACAAAGAAAAATAGTGTACAATGTTAAGCTGAATGTAATTTTTTATTAATTAAAAAAATAATTCAACAAATATGTTGATTAAAGTATGTGAAATAATCAAGTTTTTTATTTTGGTAATGAAGTTCAGGGCAAAAAAAAAAATTACTTTGTGGTTCTGGGGATTGAACTCAGGCCTTCACACATGCTAGCTATAGAGCTAAATATCCTCAGGCTTATTTTAAAAACTGCCTCTGACAAGAGGAGGAAATAAAACAGATACAAATAGTAAAAGAAGTCATCAAATGACCAGCTTGCAGATAATAGGATCCTATACTTAAAAGGTCAAAAAAAAACTCCACCAGAAGACTTATAAAGCTAATAAAGAAATCCAGCAAAAGAGCAGGAGATCAAATGAAAACAGAAAATAACAATATCTTTTCTATACACCAATAATAAACCTGCTGAAAAAAAAAATTCAGGAAAATAATTATATGCACAATATCCTCAAACAATAAACCCAAACAAATATTTAAAAAAAACCAAAACCTAGGAATAAATCTAACCAAAAAGATAAAAGACAACAATGAGGAAAATCAGAAAACACTGAGAAAAGAAATAGGAGAAGACACTAGAAAACAGAAAGACCTCCTATGTTAATGGAGAAGCAGAATTAATATTGTTTAAATGGCCATATTGCCAGACATGGTAGTACACACCTGTAATCCCAGCAGTTGGGAAGAAGCCCTGGGTTCATTCCCCAGTACCAAAAAAAAAAAAAAAAAAGGCCATATTACCAAAAACGATCTTCAAAGCAATCCCCATCAAAATACCAATGATATTCTTTAGAAAACTAGAAAAAAAAAGAATTTCTAAGATTCATATAAAAGAATTAAAGACCCAAAATAGCTAAAGCAATTCTGAACATAAAGAACAATGATGCAGACATCACAGTACTAGCCAGAATATGTAAAGATCTCAAAAAAAAAAAAAAAAAACCCCAAATAACCCAAGAAATAAATTAGCAAATGGACTAGATATTTCTCAAAAAAATTCAAATGGCCAACAAATATATGAAAAAATGTTCAAGATCTTTAGCAATTAGGGAAATGCAAATCAAAACTACACTGAGATTTCATCTCACTACAGTAAGAATGGCAATCATCAACAATACAAGCAATAAATGCTGGCAAGCATATGGGAAAAAGGAACATTTATACATTGCTGGTAGGACTATAAAATGTAAAACTATGGAAATCTTTAGGGAGCTTCCCTAAAAGACTAGAAACAAAACTGCTATATGAACCAATTACACCTCTTGTTGGCATTTTCCAAAGGAAAGTCAGCATACTACAGCAATGCATGCATACCTATGCTAATAGCAGCACAATTTACAATAGCCAAGTTATAGAACCAGCCTAGGTGTCCATCAACAAATGAATGGATAAAGAAAATTTGGGACATGTATACAACAGAGTTTTATTTAGCCATAAAGAAGAAAAAATTATGTCATTTGCTGAAAAATGGATGGTACTGAAGAGCATCATGTTGAATGAAATAAACCAGACTCAAAAAAAGTAAAGGGTCATATGTTCTCTCTCACATGTATAAGCTAGAGAAAAGAAAAAAAAAAAAAAAAGAAAGAAAAGAAAAAGAAGAAGAAACCTCATGAACATATAAAGGATACTAGCAGAGTTGACAAAGGGGATCCAGAGGAAGGCAGAGAAAAGTGAGGCATGGGGAATGAAATTTATCAAGTTACATTTTGTGCATGTAAGAATGAATCCCACTCATTTATAATCATAAAAAATTAATAAAAATGAATAAATCTGAAAAAAATCACCTCTAAGTGCTAACATATGTAATATCCTCAAAATACTGTACACATACATTATAAACTCAACCTTAAATAACAAAATAAAATTCTGAATTTAAAACTTTAAAGAGAGGGAAAATGTAGCAGTCTCAATAAGAATTAGACTACTATAGTAGTGAAGAATTTTTAATTTTGTGAAGGAAAATGAGCAATAGGAAAGCTAAGCAATCAAGTAAATACATAACCCACAAGTCAAAGAAAAAAAGATGAGCAAAAAGAGGATATGAAAGGATAAAGTTGTGGCCCGTTAACCGTAAACATCACATGAATAAAAGGAAAGTAAAAATCAATTGTGTGAGATGCATTACCCTTGTGCTGCTATAATAGGCACACTTTCACTGTAAGTTTGACGCCAACACTGTTCACCATTAGAACCTAAAAAACGAGTTTTTTCTGAAGACAAGATGTTAGAAAGTTGGATTCTTGCGATTCCCAGGAGTAAATCTTTACTCATTTTATCCTTGTGCCATAATTCAACCAGCAATGGAATCCTAAAGAAGAGAGAAACATGAGTTCATACCTATCAATTCTAAAGTCTTTTCTGAACTAAAATTATAAATGCCCTTAATGTAATCAAAGATGTTTTGTTCCCTGAAAAGTCATCTAACACAATTGTTAAATTAAAGGCTCCATTCCACAAGTAACAAATATGAAGTACAATTATGTTTTCTATTAGGCAATAAAGAAAACTCTTTCACACACTAACCCAAAATGGTTAGATATTGTATCTATCCTTCATTCTTCCTGTAAAAATAGTGTATAAATTTGGATTGTGAAACTCAGAAAATAAGGATTTCATAGATCTCATTTTTTCACAAATTTCAGATAACTAGATTATAAACCTCCAAAAAAGCAAATAAAACACTATATTTATTCAGTGACTCATTAATCTAAGTAAATAACTAAGAGTACTTAGTTATTTATCAAAGTTATTTATCAAACTAAGTATTCTTTGTTATTTATCAAAGTTCTTAGTTATTTAACAAAGTTCAAATATCTAAATTCAAGCAAATAAGATATGAAAATCTGAAAACGAGGCCCTAGGCAACTGAGTGAGACTGCCTCAAAATAAAAATAAAAAAGGGCTGGGGATGTAGCTCAATGGTAAAGCACCCTAGGGGTTCAACCCTCAGTATCAAATAAATAAATAGACCAACCAACAGTATAAAAGTGATGTAGAAGCACAAATGTCACAAAAATTATCTGTGTGTCTCTTGATTCTCAAATGCATAAACTTCTATGGATTTAAATCTATATAAATTCCTTTCTTTGATAAGATACAAATTTTCTAGAGTTGACTTTTCAATAAGAAAATGCAGTGTATACACTACCTTAAGAAGGTATCTTGCAGCTGATAAGGCATAGTTGCAAAATCAAATGCACAATAAGACTGGGGAAGAAAAACTTCCATGTTTTTCCGAACTTCTACAGGAGGATTAGTCATAATAGGAGCTGCACTTCCAAAGAAAGGGTATGAATACCTAGAATTTTAAAAATATAAAGTCTTACTGTATAATCTACAGATAACACTTATAGTTTGATTGAAAAATATAATATGAATACTTAGAGAAAGCAGAATTTTTTAAAATTAAAAAATAGTAGGAATATGGAGTTCCCATTTGCCTTAAGTTCCTTGTGGGCATGCATCCTTTTTCATCTCTGCATTTCCAGGAACAAACAAGCAGTTTGTCATTTAATAAACACTCAGGAAATGCTTGCAAATTTTAATTTCTAAACCTACTTTTCTTCATATAATTATGTCCTGGTCTTTTTTGGGCTAAAAAGCCTTTAGTCAACTGCAAAAGGGATACATTAATAGTAATTTATCTTTGAACAGAGAATCAGGATAAAAACAACTCAACTTATGGATAAATCAACAAGTGACCTAACACTATTCTTCCTCTTGTCACAAAACCATACTATGCTAAGCCAGGGGTGGTAGTGCAAGCCTTTCATCCTAGCTACTCAAGAAGCTGAGACTGGAGGATCTCAGGTTTGAGGCCAGCCTCAGTGACTTAGCAAGACCCTGTCACAAAACAAAGGACTGGGGTGTAGCTCAGAGACAGAATACTCGTGGGTTCATTCCCTAGTACTCTAAGAATGGCTGAATACCAAACAAATAAAACCACACTAGGTTAAAAGTAAGAATGCCTGAAAATACTCTGCATTTAAAGCTAAATATGATATTATAATTTTATCCTGTATGTTGTTACTCATACATGAAAGTAAAATTTAAACCTTACTAGAAAAAAAATTACTTTTCATACAAAAAGATCCTGTGCATTCACACAATTCTTATATAATTATATTCCCTGAAGTCAATTCACCTCAGAGAGTTCATACCCTAGATTTTCAACTACTACACCACTCTATAGGTATAGGATCTAGTGATTAAAGAATAAAAAAAAAAATCCAGATTGAAGAAAGTCCTGCAGATTAAACATTTTGAAAAACCAATCTTACTTCATAAGTTCTACTACACAGTTGCAAACCACAATTTCATAGTAATGCAGAGCATGACAAAACATGTATCAAAAAATTAAATGGTAATTTACAAAGTGCCTTAAAATGAATCAAAGACTGAACAAGCATCTAGTGAATTTACATAGAGTAAAAAATGGGTTGTAGCTATTTACTTCCTGCTTAGAATATTATTTCTCCTATACCAAGTGAATGACTACTCTCCCTTATATTTTGACTTATCTGTGAATCTGTCTTCTGACTAAATTGCTCTGTTCATGTGGCTCTTTTTATGTACCTATAATACCAGGTGCACTGTTGGCATATTATAGGCACTTTATAATTAAACAAATGGTCCTGATCACAAGAATAAAAGCAAAAATTAACATTAGTGCTTTCACAGTGGATTTGTACAATGCTCACTGTCATAGCATTTAATTTTGTGCCTGTTTCTATGCTCCTAGTCATATTCCTAAACAGGCATACAAAGAACAGATGAGTTCTCAGTGATAGGACTGAATAGAAAAAAAGACAAACTAGAAAACAAGTAATGACGTGGATACCCATAATTCCAATAACTCAGGGGGTTGAAGCAAGAAGATCATAAGTTCAAGGCCAGCCTGGGCAATTTAGCAAGGTCCTAAGCAACTTAGCAACACTCTGACTCAAAATAGAAAATAAAAAAGACTGGGAGTATAGCTTAGTGGTAAAACATCCCTGGGTTCAATCCCAGCACCAATAATTAATTAATTAATTAATTAATTAATTCTATTTCTAAAATAGAGAAAACAAACTCTTTGACAAAAGCTATCTTGAGAGAATTCTTCTCAGTCTTCAATTCCAAATAAAAAATCTTAGTAACAATGGTCAGCATTTAACATGTAAACTGCAGAATCTATGCTGAGATGGAAAAAAAGCTTTCATTCTATTCTATGAATTCTTTTCACAATCCAAGCTATGCCCCTTTGATTCCATCTATTATTCATGCCAAATTATGGAGGATTTGAAAACAAATTGAGAAGGAATCAAGTAATTGAAAAACCTGATACAAGTATGGTTGCTTTATGCTCTTAAAAAGCACGTACGGGGGCTGGGGCTGAGGCTGGGGCTCAGCGGCATAGCACTCACCTAATACATTCGAGGCGCTGGTTTTGATTCTTAGCACCACATAAGAATAAATAAATAAAATAAAGATTTTAAAAATTGTATTTTTTTTAAAGCATGTACGCCTCAAATAACAGCAGGAAGGAATAGGTAGTTGCTGAGATTTGTAGGTATGGCAGTTCAAGATGACTGATAGATCTCACTTCACTTACAGAAAGACAATAATTATATTTCAAATGCTAATGCTTGCTACAAAGAAATTTATAAGGAAACACTACTACAAACAATTCTCGTATTACATTTAATTTATACCTCAGTCACAAAACCTATGAAAATGTAACATTATTAGAAACAAAATATTGCAGGCTTGGATGTAGCTCAGTGGTAAAGAGCACTTGCCTAGGATGTGAAGGACCTTGGGTTTGATCCCCAGTAGCATAAAACAAAACAAGAAAACTGTAAAGTCATTTATTTAGCTAACTAATTACATATATTGTGAGTACATTTCACTTCCAGCTCACTAAGGGTGGTTTTTAGATTAGACCTATGAAAGACAGATAGGAATAAAACTCTCACTATAACATAACTTTATAGAAAAATCAGATACTATACTACCATTATTTTTTCAAGGAAACAAATAAAACCAAGCCAAATGAAACTTTAAATTTCATTTGCCATTCTATTTAAAATGGCACCATCAATAAATTATCAATACCTACATATTACACCAGAACAGGTAAGACTGTTACCTCTCACACAACCAAAGTCACTCTGGTTTAAGTTTAAAAATCATTAGAATACAGCTTTATCCCCCCCTACACTGATTTAACAAAAGTTATAATTTCTTTCATAACATTTTTCTCCCTACAACTCCCCAAACAGAGAAAATGCATTCCTCCTCAAACAAAATTAATTCACACCTTAATATACAGTTGATTGGGAAACCAGTTTCCAAGCCATGGACACTCCTTAAGTCTATTGAAAAGCAAAAATGATGTGATGTTGCTGGAACAGCAATCTTCTGTCCTGAAGCTGTTTCTGAAGCATTGGTTATAGCCACTGGCTGGGTCATTGGAACAGGTACACAAGAACTAATGCCTAAAATGAACATAAAATTAAGGAAAAAAATGTTGTTCAGATCATTTAAAGCTATCATCTCATTTACCTTCAAGCAAAGAATCTGACTATTTTGTTTTATGAACATATGAATTGAGGTGTAAGTATCTTAAAAGTGGCTTACCCAAAATTACTTAAGCTTTTATTTCCCATTCTAGGATTATACTAAGAAAGAGCTTGCTCTAAACAAATGTTGCAGAACATTAAAACACACAGAACTGAAGCAGTAATGACTGACTGCCGCCTAGAAAGCACCAACTTATTTCTAACAGGTAGCTGCAAAGAAATGAGCATTTGAAGGGTGCTACTTGAGATTTACTACGTATATAAAATCACATCATTTTTTACAATGCAGTTGTAATTATTTTAGACTTGAGCTGGGGTTGTAGCTAGAGCACTTGCCTAGCATATGTGAGGCACTGAGTCTGATTCTCAGCATCACATATAAATAAAAAATTTTTTAAAAATATTTTTTTAAAAAAAGCTAAAACTTGAAATGACAGAAATATCTAATCTATTATGGACAGTGATGTTTAATGAGTGGTCCAAGTCATATAGCTACTTGGTAAGAGCTAAACCATATACCCAAGACTCTGAACTTCTAATCCACCACAGCTTGTATTACTAATGGTAACTGTAGACCCTTATGCAATGGATGGAAAAATTTTATAAAACTAGATACATGTATTCTCAGATCCTGTCTTTATAATCAAAAAGTTTATGGGAGGGCTGGGGTTATGGCTCAGTGGTAGGGCACTCACCTAGCGAGGCCCTGGGTTTGATCCTTAGCACCACATAAAAATAAATAAATAAAATAAAGGTACTGTGTCCAACTACAACTAAAAAATAAATTTAAAAAAAAAAAACAGTTTACTTAAGAGGTGGTGAAAGGCTCTTTTCTCTAAAAATTCCAGTGAATAAGAGTTTTAACACTATAAAAATCTACTTGAAAGAACAATATTCTTTAATTTCTTTTGAGTAGGTAATTTTCCAATATGAAAGTAAAATGAAAAATTCTCTTAATTTAGCAAACTATTACAAAGTTAAATAGATTGCAATTACTTTATTTTTATTTGTTCTTTTCAGATACACATGACAGTAGAGTGTACTCTGAGGTTGCATTACTTTAAATTAAAATTTTTGATATTACCACATATTATTAATGATTATTTAAGAATTCCACAATTTGGGGATGGGAATGTTGCTCGCACTAGAGTAACTGCCTAGCATGTGCAAGGCCAGAGATTCAATCTCCAGCACTACAAAAACGAACAAACTCAAACCTCCACAATTTTCACTGGAAAACCATGAAAGTTCTCACAGCAATATACTGATAACATGACCATAAAATACAACACCTAAAAGTTGTGTGAAAATAATATCTTACTCTTCAGATGTGGTTTTATATCCTTATCATACTGTAAGCTTTCCACTTCACTTTCTGTTGCATCATCTTTGGTTGGAGGGGTCTGGTTGTGAGGTGAAACAGGGGATCTGCATGGTGATTTTGGTCCAGTAAGTGTCTTCTCCTTTATAGGGGTTAAAACTCTCTTCTTTGAATGCTCTGATTCATGTCCACTCTGGGTCTTTAATTCAATTAAAGACTAGAAACAATTTTTAAACAAAGTATAATTTGCAAAATAGTTTCCTTCATAATAAAGCCTTGTTTAAAAGTATATATACATATAAATATATAAATGAGCTTCCTTTCAAAATTTGGATATTCCTAGTCTATTTTTCTTCACAATTAGCAAATTTCCTTATAGTATCTAAGACCAGAAAAAGGAGGACAAACAGAAGGAAATATAATATCCAGAGCTGAGTAACAAATGCATTCTAATGGGTAAGAAGAGATATTTGAGAATAAAATTCAGGCCTGGATGATCCTGGGAATAATTATTTCTACCAAGGCAGTATAATGGAGGGCTACACCCTTAAGGAGGAAAAAAATGTCTAGTATGGTTTTCTTTCCTTTGCTCCACTCCCCTCTGAAAATGTCTGTATGTGCATACAAATAAGTATACTCTTTTCCCTTACTATATAAACCCTTAGAAAACATAAAAATAATTTTAGCTCTAGTGAGTTAAATGTGTATTTAACTCATTTCAGTTTTTCTATCTTTAATTTACAACCTACAAATAGATTGATTCTTTGAAAGACTGACATTAAAGTTGATTCAGTGGATAGCTACAACTAAAAAAAATACATTCAAATAAATGCCCACCTCTGTTGTAGAAAGTGCCTACAATACCGGGACTACAAAGCTCTAAAAAATCAGTATCAACAAAAAAGATGGGCTGGGGATGTGGCTCAAGCGGTAGCGCGCTCGCCTGGCATGCGTGCGGCCCGGGTTCGATCCTCAGCACCACATACAAACAAAGATGTTGTGTCCTCCGAGAACTAAAAAATAAATATTAAAAAATTCTCTCTCTCTCTCTCTCTCTCTCTCTCTCTTTAAAAAAAAAAAAAAAAAAAAAAAAAAAGACACCTCTAATGCATATTCACAGAACCCAAGTCTCAATATGTTCTCTTTTACCAGATTTTCCTTTCTGTTATAGCAAATGGATATGCTGGTTGGGGGCAAATGATTCTCAATAGGAACCAAAGGCCAAGAAGGCTCTAAAAAAGTTACTTATAAAGTAGAAGCCACTACACTTTTCTGAAAGGTTTATTCAGAAAGCACGTATCATATCACGTAGGCCACTAATTCAGAACAAAAGTATTCTTATGCCAGTTAACTCTTTTCAGATTTAACTTTTATCATCATGAATGACATTGGAGAAGCTGGGGGAATGGGATCACTACTTGCCTGTGAATCGATGCCTTCTCTCTGCAGAGCCACAGATACTCCCACAGTTGGGGCTAGCTCCAGAGGAATAGGTGCCAGTTTTTGTTTGGCTCGGTTTGGAGGGTCAAGGGTAAAAGCACCCTCAATTGTAACTGGGTGATGGTTGATTTCTGTACTGCCTTTTTTCAGTAGGCCACTTAAAGGTATTTCTGTACTTCCAAGTGACTGGTCTCCACAGCAGAGATGGATCTAATATGAACAGGAAAAACAAAATGGGGATTTAACTGTCTCCTTTCTCCTAACTACCATATAAACAAAAAGTTAATGCAAAAGCCAGGAGCAGTGGCACATGCCTGTAATCCCAACAGGTCAGGAGACTAAGTCAGGAGGATCACAAGTTCAAAGCCAGCCTCAGCAAAAGCAAGGCACTAAGCAACTCAGTGAGATACAAAATAAGGCTGGGGATTTGGCCCAGTACCCCTGAGTTCAATCCCCAGTACCAAAAAAAAAAAAAAAAAAAGAGTAATAAAAGTTAATGCAGGTTAACTCTTCATGAAGTAATGAATTCTCACAAGATTGTTAAAACTGGTCATAAAGTGAATACACCACAGTGAATCCCACATCATGTACAACCACAAGGATGGGGTCCTAATTAGAATAAGGTATATTCCATGCTTGCATAAATATATCAAAATGGATTTTACTGCCATATATAACGAAAAAGAACCAATAAAAAATAAAAATAAATTTAAAAACATGATAAAACATAAACTTTACTAGTAACTCAGTAACAATTATTATCTCTTTCATTTCTTCTTTTAATTATGGTTACTTTAGTATTTGATTATCCTACTTTACTCATGCAAATTATATAGTAAAAATGTGTATGTGAATTTAAATAGAAAACAGATACTTCAAATACTTTTTTCCTATTTCTACTTTAACTTAAGATAAAGTTCTAAAAAATAAGGCATCAGATCAAGCTTGATTTGAAATTTAAAAATCTCAAATAATTTTGTTTTTCTTCACTTCTAAAATAACTTAAGTGATTCTTTTTCTTTTTTCTTGCTTTTTGAACTTTTATTTTATAAAACAGATGACTGAATAGTTAAAGGTAAAAGAATACCTCAAGGATAGAAGGTATTGTTGATCAATGAAAGCTAATCAAAAGTTCAAAATTATCACCTTTTGAAAACTGCAAAATAAATAGACTGTCCTTGGTACATGTTGTATAACTATTCTTTTCCCTTACTATATTAAACCCTTGGAAAACAGAATTCTGAAGAGAAATAAGCAATTACTACATAAAAATATTTTTAATATCAGCAATGATAAAGTTAAGAGACTTAAGAATTAGTCTTTTGGGGTTTTTTGTTTTTTGGGGTTTTTTTGGTACTGGGGATTGAACTCACGGGTTGTTGATTACTGAGCTAAATCCCCAGCCTTATTTTGTATTTTATTCAGAGATAGGGTCTCACCAAGTTCCTTAGCACCTACCTTTTGCTAAGGCTGGCTTTGAACTTGGGATCCTCCTATCTCAGCTTCCCAAGTTGCTGGGATACAGGCGTGTGCCAACACGCCCAGCTCTGAATTAGTCTTAATGTTAGTAGGTGTACTATTTAAAGGAACAAAGTATTTTCATAACTTAAATGTCCTCTATTAAAAGCAAATTAATATATAAGTCAATACATTTGATAAGGATTGATATAGTAGATAAAGAACAAGATTTCAACTGCTTTATCCTGAATCTCATTATTTTATATAGTCTTCCATTTTCTAGATGCCTTGGGTTTAGCAGAATCATTTTTAAAATTTAGTACTACTGCTAGACACAGTGGCACATGCCTAGAGTCCCAGCAACTTCAGAGGCTGAGGCAAAAGGATCCCAAGTTCCAAGTTTGAGATCAGTCTCAGCAACTTAGCAAGACCCTGAGCAATTTAGCAAGACACTGTCTCAAAATGAAAAATAAAAAGGGCTGGGGAGGGTGCTCAGTAGTAAAGCAATCCTGGGTTTCATCTCCAGTCCCCCACCCCAATTCTTTTTTAATTTAGTAGTACTAAAATTTCTTAATTCCTCTTCTTACCTCCTGCCCAAAATGCAAGCAAAATCTAATGACTGAAATTACTTTAAATTATCTCTGATTTTAATAGCATTAAAGTAAATTCTGAAATCCAAATAAAGTGATAACACTGCAGCGCACACCTGTCATCTCCACTAATAATAAAAGAAATCTTGCTTGTGGCCATAGTTCTAGGCTCTAGGTACAGCTTTTTACTATACTGAAAATATATACACTCTTCCCTCAATAAGTAATTAATTGTTATCTCCTAAAATTCTGGAGTAACTATAATTTCAATGACATCATAACTTAGATAATACCTAAAAAATTAAAATATATGGCAGAAATACTATACTACTGAATAGGATAGGAAATGCTTTAAAAACCATCTGCAGAAAAAAAAACATTTGTTTGTAGTGCTTACCTGTAATTTAGACTGAAGAGTCAGATAAACACGAAGTATTTCTATACTGCTACGTATGCGAACAGATGCTCTCTCTGGCTCAAAGTTTGGGTTGATCAAATCGTTGAAGGGTTCATTTGTAACATCATTTCCCAGCAAAGAATAGTAAAAGAAAAACTCAGGCTGCCTTTCTGGAAGTTTCATGGTACATGGAATTAACTAAACATTAAGGGGGGAAAAAAAGAATTATTTTTAAACTTTCAACATGTGTCTGACACTCCTAAAATATTTACTAAAATGTTGATTTTTTAATAAAGTCTTAAATTACCCATTTAAAAATTCTAAATCTCTGCCAAATTATTAATTTCTACTAATTTTTAAAGGATCATCTTAGAAAAGCAAAGACTTAATGACTTCTAGTAGATTTAGGCTGTTTTAAAGTTTTCATTTTTTTCAACTAATCCATGAATGAATGTGTTGAAAGTTCTTTCTAGAAGAAAGGTCAAATATTTTAAACTAAACTTTCTTTATTTTCATTTACTTTATTTCATCTTATTCTATTCCACCAATAGAGGCTCCACTTATAAGAAAATATTTTTTTTTAAATCTTAATTCAGGTTATTTAAAATATAACACTTTACACTAGGTCTCTGAATTAAAAAACAAAAAACAGATCTATGAATTAACAGCTACAAAAAATATATATACCTTTTGTTCTAGGAGTGTTATTTTTAGAGTTGCTAGTTTCATGGCAACAGATGACTAAAAGATGTGATTCCTGTCCTATAAAGTATAAAATATCTGCAGACAGATTCCAATCTTCACTAGAACAATGTTAAATAATCAACTATAAATATTTAATGTATCCATCAAAAGGAGATGACTTTAAATAGGTGGCATACAGTATGGCTACTAAATGATAATATGACATAAAAATTACCTAAGATATTACTTGGTTTAAAAAGTTACTGTATAGTTCATACAGTTTGTGAAAATAACAACTTATAGTAGCAGAATGTGTTTGTGTGTGTGGATGTGTATATGGAGGGAAGGAGAGGGAGAAAGGGAAATAGAGAACTTAGCACAACTATCACTTATAACACATATAAACACAAATTCTGGATTCAGACCTCAACCCCCAATTCTGTCTGGTTCCATCAATAACTTGTTGCAAAACCTTAAAATTACTTAATTCCTCTGTGCTTCCATTTTCTTTTTGTTGGAAGGTTTATAAGAGATAATACAAGTTCCATGCTAATTGTTATTATATGAAAATGGAAAAATATTTGGGGATAAATGCATTGCCCATAACAATGATTAGAGACTTATTTTCTTCCATAATCAGAAAGAAATAAAAATGTTAAGAAACAAAGGTGGCCTTTATATATTTCATAGTACAATTAACTTTAATTCCCACTATGAAAAAGATTCTTTTAAAAATTTTTTATTACCTTGGAATATAGAGACTATGGCAGTTTTTAGCCTTACTTTACATACTTAAGAAAGAAGTAAGGTTATCACCATCCATTCTTGCTGCAAACTCAACCCTCTATTCTACTACATATAATTTTTTTAAGTAACATGTTCTCAGTCACTGCTTTGCATCTGAAAAGGTATGTTTATCTCTATATGCTTTCTCACATTGCCTTTGTCTCAGCTGAGAAGAAAAAAAACTAAGTGGCTAGTTTTATCCCAGACAACAATAATGTAACCATTAAGCAGCCAAATTCCCAAATTTTCCCCTGCTCCCAGCCTCAGGAAACCATTAATAGACTTTTATTATACATATTTATATTTATATATTTTAGTTGTCAATGAGCCTTTATTTTATTTATTATATGTAGTGCTGAGAATCAAACCGAGTGCCTCACACATGCTAGGCAAGCACTCTGCTACTGAGCCACAACCCCAGCCCCAACTAATTTGCTTTTGGTCACTAGGAATTTTTGCCTTTATTCTGGATATTCACATAAGGTAGACTCCTAATCATCTGACATGTGGACAACAGTGTCCTGATGCAATTAATAAAAAAAGACAATGGACCTTCCTCACAATCAAAGTGGCACATTAAGCTGAAGCAATCCACAGCAGAACTTTATGAGAAGAAAAATAAAGAAACGGATGGAAAAAAAAAAAGTACATGTGTCAATGAAGAAATGACAATACCAAATGAGAGGAAAAAGAGTAAACATCCAAAGAATGCATGTATTAAAAATCCTTTTAGTAGTGGCCATGAATTTAGTGTGACAAACATGCTTCCTGAGAAGAACTGTAACTAAGCAATTTTGAAAGTTAAATAAAAATGCAATCACCAATTGCATATTTCACCTGTGAATGTAGATTATGTGGGCATTTTGTAGTTTTAAGAAAATAAATAATGGGCTGGGGTTGTGGCTCAGCAGTAGAGCGCTCACCTGGCACATGCGAGGCCCTGGGTTCAGCACTACATATAAATAAAATAAAGGTACTGTGTTCAACTACAACTAAAAAATAAATATCTTTAAAAAAGAAAGTAAATAATAAAAATTTTAGTCATAAGCCAAATTCCCAACTTAAAATATATTAATTTATTTCAGGTGCTATAAACCAACACAATGTCAAGAAAAGTACACTTGTTCATAAGAAGGGCAAAAGAAAAATAGTTAATTTTGTATTAAGTCAATCTACCACAAGCATCCTGGCATATTCCTGCTGAGTGTGTCAAGACTGCAAGACCCTGACCAGTCTTACCTAAGCTGCTTCCCATGGATATAGCTGGTAGCCCAGGGAAATAAGGTAACACATCTTCCTGGACTAAGACCAGGACTGCTTACCACTTATAATAATGGTGGTGCATTCCCCAAAATCATTTTCCTCAGCTGTGACAAAAATCAATGTGTGCCTCTCTGTATTACCCCCATGGGACTTCGGGTAAAGGGAACTGAAGAAAATGTAGCTACATTCTTGTTGCTTGCTTGCTTTAAGGTAATAAAGTCCTTTGATTTTTAACCCAAGAATCTAATATCTTTTGCCGGCATCCATGAAAGTAACAGGATAATTTGTTAGCTTATAAGCAAGGTAAAAAATAATCCCAGACATGACAAGCATTAAATACTAATGAGACAAAGTGTTCCTGACCCTGCACATGTCTCCAGCTAGCACATTATTTAAAAAGTAAATTTAAATGGATTCTGCTGTTAGGTGTAAGTAAAAAGAACCAATAAATTTTTTTAAATTTTCAAATAAAAAAAAGCAAATTTTTTTTAATTTTGTCAATACTTACAATGACATACAATACAATGGCAAACAATGTATACTGATGATCATTTTCTAAATCTAATATATCTTATTGTAACAAGATATTGAAATCTATTCTTTTCCAAAAGCAAAAATGTTTTATGAAATGAAAAAAAAAAAACATTTGTTTAACATGTTTTAAAAGACTACTTGCAAATCTTTTTAACACCTAAAGGTAGGATTTTTAAAATAAAATGGCTTTTCAAATTCTGCACAAATCACTAATCTCAGGGAACATCTCACCTGCTCCAACTGGGTGGCAAACGCTATGGTCACTGACAGAATAAAGGAGTCAGTACAATACTCTGCTGGTCCAATCTGATGGTACCCTCCCTCTTCATTCAGCACTGCTACAATGTCCTTCGGGTCAAGTCCAGACAGGCTAGCAGGTACTTTACAAAGAAAAACACGATTAAACTTTGCCATAAATCATTATAAGATTTTAAAAGCTGATTATATTTTTAAATTTACTTGGCAATTTTCATGGATACAGTTAATATCTCAAATAGTTTTCTTTAATTTCTTATAAACTTTCCAAAGAAACCTTATTTTTTCATTATTTTTATTGGTTCATAATAGTTAATAATATTAGGGTGCATTTTGATATAATTATAAATGCATGGAATATAATTTACTCCAATTCAGTCCCCAGTATTACCCTTCCCTCCCCACCACCATTTCCTGTCCTCTATTCTAGTGATCTTTATTTACATTTTTAAAATTAGTATCTGTGGATATACATAATGGTGAGTTTCACTGTAGTATATTCATATACATACACTGGAAAATTAGTTCATGTTCATTCCAACATTTTTCCCTTATCCTGTCCCTCCCCCTTCCCCCAAAATCCCCTTCTTCTACACTCTTGATTTTTCTTTTGCCAGAATTCCTGCCCACCCCACTTGGTGAAGGCAATCCCCCACTCACTGTCTTGACAGGGTCACAGTGAGAAAAAGTGTTGGCAAAGCCGCTCTCCCACTGTCTTGACAGGGTCACAGTGAGGATGAATGCTGGCAAAGCCACGCTGGTTGGTGGGTAACCGAAACCATGAGACCCTTTTTTATGTAATTGGGACTTTGCATTTTCATGCTTATGTTTCTCACAGGAGGCATGAGTATGTTAAATGCCAAACAAATTAAATTTCAGATGGCTAGAACAGAACAGGTAGTTCATGCCTTGGAGGCCGTTCTACCCACCCCTCAGCATATCAAGGACAAAGTAAAAGGCTATTCTTCTATCTTAGTACATTGTGGACAAACCTAATAACGGACAACAATCATCCTCTGAAAAACAAACTCTTTGAGAACTAGTGCACCTTGACTGAAAAACAAATTCTTTGAGAACTAGTGTACCTTGACTGAGAAACAAAGAAACTCTTCGAGAAAGCAGCTCAACCAGTTTTATGAGAATAAATTTAGGAATCAATTAAAATAGGTTTATAAGACACAGTTTTAGAATAATGTTAAAAATATTATTTTATTTAGATTCTTAAGTTTAGAAATTCTTAAGTCTTTAAGTTGTATAGGTTTCTGATATGTTTTAAGGATGATTCATAAACTTTAGGATATTTTAAATATAAGATTTAAAGGGACTTTTTTGGATGGGAATTTTAGATTAAAAATAAAGTACAAGTGTACTTTAGGTTAATGATTGGCTAGGAGACTTAGAGTCTGGTTACGTAGTTTGGCATTAGTTAATAAGGAAATAACATATCTTGGGAAAAATAGTAAATCTTGGGAAAATCTGAAGGATGTAAATTGGTGACATGTTTTATTGATGATTCTGTACTTTGATGATTGTATGGCTGGGGGTCATATCCTGGAAGAATGTAGATCGGTGTGCTCTCAATCATGGTTAAGGAAATGTCATGTCTTGGCAAAGTTTTAAATTATATAATCAATGACGTACTGTGAATCTATAATGATGAGAAAAATTGTAATAAAAAGGGGACCCAGAGAAAGCAGCTTTAGCTCTCTCTCTGAAGATTGCTCAAACGGAACAACTCCTGTTTCATCATTTCGCCGACGCCACTCCTCCTTCAGGACTCCCTGGACCCTGCTGGGGCTGGACCCCGGCACCCCCTCCCTTATTTTAGAATATCTTTGACATAACAAAGATTCAACCTTTGACTTTCTGGGTCAGATTTATTTCATGTAGCATTATGGTCATCAGTTTCATCCATTTACCAGCCAATGACATAATTTCATTCTTTTTAATGGCTCAGTAATACTCCATTGAGTACATATACCATATTTTCTTTATCCATTCATCCTTTCACCCCCATTGAAAGGCACCTAGGTTGGTTCCATAGTTTGGCTATTGTGAGTTGTGCTGCTATAAATACTGATGTGGCTGTGTCCCTGTACTATGCTGATTTGAGAGATTTGGGAAATATACTAAGGAATGAGATAGCTGGGTCATGTGATGGTTCCATTCCTAGTTTTTTGAGGAACCTCCATACTGCCTTCCAGACTGGTTACACTAATTTGCAGTCCTACCAACAATGAATGAGTGTATTTTTCCTCCACATTCTCGCTAACACTTGGCTGGCCTTGAACTTGTGATCCCTTCTGCCTTAGCCTCTTTACATTTTTTAAATTTTGTGGAGAATTACATCTATTGATTGCTATATGCTGAACCAACCTTGCATCTCTGGAATGAAACCCACTTGATTATGATGCACTAATTTTTTAATGGGTTTTTGTATGGCTTGCCAATATTTTATTAAGAATTTTGCATCTATGTTCATCTGGGATATAAGCCTGAGACTTTCTTTCCTTGATGTGTTTTTGGAGTGTTTTTTGTTTTTTTCTTTCTTGAGAATACTTTGTTAGTTTCCATGTGGTTTTGATTTGCATTTCCCTAATTGCTAGAGATGATTAACATTTTTTCATTAATTTATTGGCCATTTGTATTTCTTCTTTTGAAAAGTATGTGTTTAGTTCTTTTGCCCATTTATTGAGTTATTTGCTTTTTTGGTGTTAAGTTTTTTGAGTTCTTTATATATTCTGAATATATCTGAGGAGCAGGTGGCAAAGATCTTCTCCCATTCTGGAGGCTCCCTCTTCACACTTGTTTCCTTTGCTGTGCAGAAGCTTTTTAAGTATGATGGCAACCCACTTACTGATTTTTAGTTTTATTTCTTGTGTTTTAGAGGTCTTGTTCAGGAAGTTGGTTCCGGTGCTGATGTGTTGTAATGGTAGACCTACATTTTCTTCTGGTAGTTGGAGAGTTTCTGGTCTAATTCCTGGATCTTGAATCCACTTTGAGTTGACTTTTGTGCAGGATGAAAAATAGGGGTCCAGCTTCATTCTCCTACATATGGATAACCAGTTTTTCCAATACCATTTGGTAAAATTACTATACTTTTCTCCAGCATATGTTTTGGGAACCTTTGGTATCAGATAACTATATTTGCTTCTATTCTATTCCACTGTTTGGTGCCCGTACCATGATATTTTTGTTACTATGGTTCTGTAGTATAATATGGGGTCTAGCATTGTGATGCCTCCAGCATTGCTCTTTTTGCTCAGGACTGCCTTGGCTATTTGGGTCTTATTTTCCCAAATGAATTTTAGTAATGATTTTTTACATTCTGTGGACAATGTCATTGGTATTTTGATGGGAAATGCATTGAAGCTGTATAATGCTTTTGTTAGTATAGCCATTCTGACAATATTAATTCTGCCTATCTAACAACATGAGAGGTCTTTTCATCTTTTAAGGTCATCTTCAATTTCTTTCTTCAGTATTCTAAAGTTTTCATTGTAGAAGTCCTTTACATTCTTTGTTAGATTAATTCTCAGGTATTATTATTTTTTTTTAGGTTATTGTGAATGGGATAGTTTTCCAATTTCTTGTTTAGCAGATTAATGGAGTAAAGGAAAACAACTGATTTATGTATGTTGATCTTATATCCTGCTGCTTTACTAAATTTGTTTATCAGCTTTAGAAGTCTTTTGGGTCCTCTAAATATAGGATCATGTCATCTGCAAACATATAATTTGACCTCTTTTCCTATTTGTATTCCTTTAATTTCCTTCTCTTACCTTATTGCTCTGGCTAAAGTGTCAAGGACTATGCTGAATAGGAGTAGTAAGAAAGAGCATCCTTGTCTTTTTCCTGTTTTTTTAAAGGAAATGCTTTCAATTTTTTCTCCGTTCAATCTGATGTTATATTGGCCTTGCTTGGGTTTGTCATTTATAGCCTTCACAATGTTGAAGTTAAGTTCCTTCTATCCCTAGCTTCTCTAGTGTTTTAAACATAAATGGGTGCTATACTTTGTCCAATGCTTTTTCTGCAACCATTAAGATAATCATGTTAATTCTTGTCCTTAAGTCTATAATGTGGAGAATTACATCTATGCTGAACCAACCTTGCATCTCTGGAATGAAACCCACTTGATTATGAAGCACTAATTTTTTAATGGGTTTTTGTATGGTTTGCCAATATTTTATTAAGAATCTTGCATCTACGTTCATCAGGGATATCGGCCTGAGACTTTCTTTCCTTGATGTGTTTTTGTCTGGTTTTGATATCAGGATGACATAAGCTTCATAGAATAAAGCAGTGTTTCCTTCTTGAAAAAACCTTATTTAATTTTATTCTTTCTGTGCATAAACCATATTCTGAAATAATATTTTAAATATTTTAAAGAACTTCAATTTCATAAACCACACACAAAGGTATATAACATAAGTTTCCTAATGAACCTAAATTGAAAAGAAAAGAATAAGCTAGATTTGGCTAAGAAGAGAAAGGTGACTGAAAAACAGAATATGAGAGTGAAAAATACGTTCTAGATGGAGGAACAATATGTACAAAGACACAGAAGCAAGAGAAAGCATGTAGTTAAAGAATCACAAGATATAATGTGCTGGATTAGGAAAGTGAGTACTGATGTATAAAAAGAGTGGCTGGAGAGACAAGCAGAAGCTATACTATGAAGGGTTTTCCTGAATGTTACATCAAAACATGGAAAGTTTTTATAAAAATAAAGGGAAAACCACAAAATAGTTTTGAGAAGAGACTAATATAATCAAATAGGCCTCAGTATGAAAAGACTACACTGGTCAAGAGTTTTTCAAATTGATTTAAAGAAAAAGACATACAACTAAAAGAACAAACACTATCCAATGTTGGGGAAAATGCAGGAAAATGGACACTCTCAACCAGCATATACTAGTACAACCTATTGGAAGGGTAATGTATCAGTGATTATCAAAATTATATATATATATATATATATTCATATTCCATAACAAGCAATCCCTCTTGTAGAGTTAATTCTAGGAACATGTGCTTACTGCAGCATAGCTGAAAATAGTAAGTGTTAAAAATAGGGCTGGGGATGTGGCTCAAGCGGTAGTGCGCTCGCCTGTCATGTGCGGGGCACTGGGTTCGATCCTCAGCACCACACAAAAATAAAATAAAGATGTTGTATCCACCGAAAACTAAAAAAATAAAAAATAAAAAAATTCTCTCTCTTTAAAAAAAAAACAAACATAATGGCCAATGTGATAGTTTAAGAGGTAGGGTCTTTTAAGAGGCGATTAGGTCAGGATGGCTTTTTCCCATGAATGGGATTAAAAACCTTTTTAAAAAGGTCTTCTCTTGCCTTTTGGCCTTCTGCCATGCGAAGATATGTTTAAAAGGCCCTCACCATATGCCAGTGCTTTGATTCTGGATTTTCCAGCCTCCAGAACTCTGAGAAATAAATTTCTGTTCTTTATAAATTACCCAATCTGTGGAATTGTAACAACACAAAAAGGAATAAAGATAAATGTATGTATGTATTTATTAGAGACATACATAGGTACATACATTCCCTAATTTTGGTTATGGGATCTTGACTTCTAAAAACTGTTTGCTAAAAGGAAAGAGGGCTCCATAGATAAATAGTTGAATACCCAACTGACACAGGAAACACACAAAATAGCCTAGAATAATCTCCTGTGTCAGAAAATATAAAAAAGCTCAAAGAATAATGAAAACAGTCAAAAGGGGAAAAGCAGCTTGAAAGGGCTGCCCCAAACTGGGACACAGATAAGAAATAAAATGATAAATAAAAAAGAAAACTATAAATCCATACTGTTATAAATAAATTAATAAAGTAAAGTTCTATTGAGGATTGGGGTATTTTCATAACTTCACAATTTTGCCTACAAAAGATTTATTAACTACAAAGGAAAAAAGTATAAGTTTATAGTTGAGAACACTGACACACATATTAACCAAGTAATCAAAGTGAGCACCATCAGTAACAGGACCAATAAAATTGTGCATTACCTAATAAGATGCAATGAGAAAAACATGATATTCTTGCCAAAGACATGTAACCTAAATCTCAAATCAGATAAATTCAAGTCAAGGGACATTCTGGAAATTAACTAGCCATATCTTCAAAATTTGAAGTTCATTAAAAGATGAAGGATCTATTACAGATTCAAGCAGAATATACAGCCATGACAATTAAATGAAATACCAGATTCTAAACTAAATCCTCATCCTAAAAATGACATTACTGATACAACTAGTAAAATGTAAGTGAATTATACAGTAGTAATATATCAATGTTTCATTAATGTAATAAGGTTACATGGTGTTAATGTTTCAAAGTTAATTTCCCAATTTTGATGGACATATCATGATTATGTAGGAGAAATGTATGAATGTTGTAACGAACATGTCTGGCTTTCAGTAAAAAACTACAAAGCATACTAAAAGCCAAAAAAAAAAAGAAAAAGGTCTAAAAAGACTAAATAAGCATCAGACCTAAAGTTACATATGACAGGAATATTAGAATTATCAGAACAGGAATTTTTTTAAAAATATGATTAATACGTTAAGGCTTTACTGGAAAAGGCAGACAAAATACAGAGACAGATAAAGTAGGCAAAGATAAAATGTGTAACAAAGAGAAATGCAAGAAATCAAAAATACAACAGAAATGAAGAATACTTTTGATGTGTTCTTTAGTGACTAGACATGACTCAACAAAGAATCTCAGAACTTGAGGATATGACAAGAGAAACTTCCCAAACTGGAAATCAAAGAGATAAATATTGAGGGAAAAAAAAAAAGAGAGAGAGAAAGAGAGAGAGAGGAGAACACACATCCAAGAACTGTATGACAATTTTAAAAGGCACAACACACATATGACAGAAATACTAGAAAAAGAATAAACAGAAAGAAACAGAAGCAATATTAAAGCATCTGAGAATTTCCCCAAATTGATGCCAAACACCAAGTCCTCAATTTAGGAAGCTAACAGAACACCAAGGAGGAAGAAAAAAATATATAAAATAAAACAAAAACAAATAAAAAAGAATCTGAACCCCTCCAGCTTGGCATGTCCTACTCAAATATCAGAAAGAATCTTGATAGAAGCTAACCTTACAAGAAAACCTAGAGGAGCAGAGGTAAGAATTCTATCCAACTTTTCGGAAACCATGCAAACAAGAAGAGAGTGGAACAAAACAGTTAGGGCAATGAAAGAAAATTTCACCAACCTTGAATTCTATATATGGTAAAATTAGCCTTCTAAAGTGAAAAGAAAATACTTTCTCAGACACACAAAAATTGAAGGACTTTATTGCCAACAGACATGCCATGCAAGAAATGTTAAAAAGAAGTTCTTAAGCCTGGTGCAGTGGCACATGCATGTTGTAATCCCAGCAGGTAGGAAGGCTGAGGCGGAGGATAGCAAGTTCAAAGCCAGTCTCAGCAATTCAGAGAGACCCTGTCTCAAAATAATTTTTTTTTTTTAAATGCTGAAGGTGTGACTCAGGGTTAAATGCTTCAGCTTCAATTCCTGTAACTAAAAAAAACAAAAGTTGTTCTTAAGAGACAGGGAAAATGACAAGGATCAGCAGAATCTTGGACCAACAAAAAGAAATGATAAGCTTTAGAAATAAATGATGATAAAATAAAAATATTTTTATTCTTGATTCATTTTGTTTATTCAAAATAAAATATAATCCTAGCAACAATTTACTCAATTATGTATGGTTACATGTTTATGTATATACTTACAAAGACATGACATTACACCAAAGACACAAAGGGATAGGAGAGAAGGATTAGTTTTGTTTTGTGGCTATAAGTTACTTGAACTACCCACCAAGTGGGTAAGATGAAAATAGATTTGGACTAGTCATAAATCCAATGACAACAAGTGAAAAGAGTTCATAAAAAATTAATTAAAATAAAAGAAGTATAAGTGATACACTAAGAAAGGAGAGAAAATTAAATTGTATAAAATTAAAGCCAAAAAAGGAAGAGAAAGAGTAAAGACAAAACTGAAACCAGGGTAATAAATCAAACACACAACAAACGTGGTCAATATTTAAACCAACTGTACCAGTAATCTCTTTGAATGTCAATGGTCTAAATGCACCAATTAAAAATAGATGGTCATGGGCTGGGGTTGTAGCTCAGTGGTAGAGTGCTTGCCTAGCATGTGTGGGGTACTGGGTTAAATTCTTAGCACCACATATACATAAATAAATAAAGGTTCATCAATTACTAATAAAATTAAAAAAAAATAGATGGTCACAATAGATTAAAAAATAATGCCCAATTATATATTGTCCACTTTAGGGTTGGGGTTGTGGCTCAGTGGCAGAGCACTTGCCTAGCATGTGTGAGGCACTGGGTTCAATTCTCAGCACCACATATCAATAAATAAAATAAAGGTCCACTGACAACTAAAAAAAATTATTTTTTTAAAGAGAGAGGGAGAGAGAGAGAGAATTTTAATATTTATTTATTTTTTTTTTTTAGTATTTGGCGGACACAACATCTTTGTTTGTATGTGGTGCTGAGGATCGAACCTAGCCCGCACGCATGCCAGGCGAACTCGCTACCGCTTGAGCCACATCCCCAGCACCGCCCCCCAAAAAAATTATTAAAAAAAAAAAAGAAATCCACTTTAAATACAAAGATAAATTAGATTAACTATAAAGTAACTGAGAAAGATATATCATGTTAACACTAATAAAAATAAAATGAAGTGTTTATATTAATTTCACACAAAGCAGACTTCAAACCAAGCAAAGTTATCAGGGACAAACAGGGACACTGCATGATAATAAAGGGATTCCTTCTTCAAGACATAACAATCTTGAATATGTATGCACCTAATACTACAGCATCAAAAATATGTGACAAAAAACTGACAAAAATGCAAAGAGAAACAGTTGAATCCACTAACATAGCTGGAGTTTTATTAAACACCACACTCTCATAAATGGACACATCCAAAAAATACAAAATCAGGAAAAACATAGGTGAACTTATCAACTCCAAAAATCTAGTGGACATAATGAATATCTACAGATGACTTCATCAACCCATAACCAAATACACATTCTTCTCAAGCTCACATGAAATACTCACCAAGACAGACAATATTCTGGGCCATAATATATACTTTAACAAATTCAAAAGAATACAAGTCATACAATGTCTGCTCTTAGACTACACAGAGTTAAACCAGAAATCAATAACAAAAAAGATAGCTGAAAAATCCCCAAATAATTGGATTAAACAACATAATTCTAAATAACACACAAGTCAAAGAAGAAATCAAGAAATATAAAAATATCTTGAACTAAATGAAAATGAAAACACAATTCATTAAGAGTTGTAGGATGCAATATTATATGTATTCCATCCATTCAATACATATAATAGAAAAGAAGATCTTAAACCACTCATCTAAGCTTCCACCTTAGAAAATTAGAAAAAGAATGGCAAATTAAGACCAAAGACTATAGTAGAAAGTAATAAAAAAAAAAAATCACAACAAATCAATGAAATTGACAGAAAATCAAGAGAAAAATCACCAAAACAAAAGCTGATTGTCTAAAAAGATTAAAATTAATAGCCTCTGGCCAGGCTGAATAAGGAAGAAAAAAGATGAAAGGACACATATTACTAATATCAGAAATGAAAAATAGGACATTACTACAAATCCTATGGATGTTAAAAGGAAAATATAGAATGCTATGAACAAGTCCATGTACACAAATGTGAAAATCCAGATGAAAGAAACAACATGCTAAAACTCACACAAAAAGAAACAAATTGAACAGGACTAACAACATGAGAGAAACTGAACCAATAATTTACAGCCTTCCAAAATAGAAAACAGGTCCATATAGGTTATACTGGTGAATTCAACCAAAAATTTAAGGAAGAAACGATACCAATTCTCTACAATCTCTTCCAGAAAATGCAAACTGAAAAACTATTTCCTAACTCATACTACAAAAAAATAAAAAAAAAAACAGAGAGAGAAACTTCAGACCAATATTCTAGACTCTCTATTCTGCTCCATCATTAGATTTGTTAATTCCACAGTCTGTTTTTAAAAATATTTTTTAGTTGTCAATGGACCTTCATTTTATTTATTTATATGCAGTGGTGAGAATCGAACCCAGTGCCTCACACATGGTAGGCAAGCACTTTACCACTGAATCACCACCCTAGCCCCAATTCTCACAGTCTTGATTACTATAACTTTATAGTAAGTAACACTTGAAGTCAGATAGTTCTGTGTTGCATTGGTTGTTCTATGTCTTTTACCTCTCAATATACAACTTTAGAATTAGTTTGTCAGTATTAAAATAATTTGCTTCTCTTTTTATTAGGTTTACAGTGGATCTATAAATCAAGTTGGGAAGAACGGACTAATAGGAAATATTGAATCTTTCTCTCCATGAATCTCTCTATTTATTTAGTCCCTTGATTTTTTAATCAGAATTTTGTCTTTTTCTTCATACAAATCTTGTATACATCTTGTTAGATTTATAGCTATGTACTTCATTTTTTGGCAGATATTAATGTAAATCGTAACATTTTTATTTTGTTTATTGTGCTGTATAGGGAAGCCGTTGACTTTCATGTTAACTTCCTATCCTGCCATTTCCTATAAACTCTTATTAGCTACAGAATGATTTCTCTTTTTTTGGTCAGATCTTTTTTAAATTTTCTAGTTTTTTGTTTTTCTTTTTTATTTTTGAGACAGGTTCTCAACAAGTTGCTTAGGGACTGAGGATGATCTTGAACTTGTGATCTGCCTACCTCAGCCTCCCGAGCTGCTAGGCTTAAATGTGTGCACCACCCTGCCCAGCTTCATCAAGTCTTTCCATGTGCTGATTTCCTACCTAATGTCATTTAAAGAAAAGGCTATTTTATTTCTTTTTAATCTGGGTACTTTTATTTCCTTTTCTGGTTCTATTATACGAGCAAGGACTTCCAAGTAAGATATTGAAAAGGAGAAATGGGAGGATATTTGTGTCATACCTGATCTTAGTGAAACCTAGTATGATATTAGCTGTAGGTTTTTTATTGATATTCTTTATTAAATTGAGGAATTTTCCCTGTGATTCTAGTTTAGAGAGTTTTGTTTGTTTTCACTATCATGAATTGGTGTTAGGTCTTGTCATATGTGCTTTCTGCATGTATTGATATGATTGTGTGATTTTTCTTCTTCAGTTTATTGATGTCATGAATTACAATAGTTGATTTAAAAAAAAATTTTTTTAGTTGTATATGGACACAATACCTTTATTTGTTTATTTTTATGTGGTGCTGAAGATTGAACCCAGTGCATCACATATACTAGGCAAGCACTCTACCACTGAGCCACAACCCCAGCCCCTACAATAATTGATTTTTGATAGTAAAAGTAAACCTTGTGTGCCTGAGATAAATCCCACTTGATCATGATACATATTTTTTTAATCCATGTTGGATTCAATATGCTAATATTTTGTTGAAGATTTTTGCATATATGCTTCACATGCACATAAACACAATCAACTGATTTTTGACAAAGGAGCAAAGATAATACAATGGCTAAACAATGGGATATCCAGATACAAAAAAAATGAAACATAGACAGATCTACACCCTTCACAAAAATTAATTTAAAATCAAAGACCTAAACGTAAAATTCAAAAACCATACAACTCCTGGAAGATAACATAAGAGAAACCTACATGGCCTTGGATATGGCAATAATTTTTCAGATATACCAACAATGGCACAATCTATGAGTGATATAACTGATCAGCTACACTTCATTAAAACTAAAAAGTTAGGCTCTGTGAAAGACAATGTCAGGAGATTAAAAAGACAAGCCACAGACTGAGAAAATATATATGCCAAAGACACATTTGATAAGACAGCCAAAATATACAAAGAACCTATAAAACTCAATAATAACATAAACAAGTGGATTAAAAATTGGACCAAAGGGGCTGGGATTGTGGTTCAGTGACAGAGCGCTTGCCTTGCACGTATGAGGCACTGGGTTCAATCCTCAGCACCACATAAAAATAAATAATGAAATAAAGGTATTGTGTCCATCTAAAAAAAAATTTTTAATTGGACCTAAGACCTGAAAACACACCTAATGAAAGAAGATATACAGATGGCAGGTAAGCATATATAAATATGCTCACCATTATATATCATTAAGAAATGCAAATTAAAACATCAATAAGATAGCACTGTACACCTCTTATAATGGCCAAAATTGAATACACTAACAAGAGTGAATATTGGCTAGATTATGGAGCAACAGGAACTATCATTGATTGATGCTGGAAAGGCAAGATGATACAGCTACTTTGGAAGACAGTTTAGGGATTTCTTAAACATAATCTTACCACATAATTCAGCAATCAAACTATCTGGTAAATACCCAAATGAACTGAAAACATATTCACACAAAAAAAACTGCAAACAAATATTTATAGCAGCTTTATTCAAAACTTCGAAAGTTAGAAGCAACAAGAATTTCCTTTAGTAATCAAAAGGATATACAAACTGTGGTTTATATAGACAATGTTATTCAGCCCTAAAAATTTTTTAAAAAATGAGTTATCAAGCTCTACAAAGACATGGAGGAACCTTATATGAGCTTAAGTTATTGAAGTTACTAAATTAAAGGAGCCACTCTGAAAAAGACTACATACTATGTGATTCCAAATATATGATATTCTGAAAGAGGCAAAATTTTGGAGATAGTAACAAAAGATCAGTAACTAACAGTCTATTTTCTCTTGCTTTAATTAAACACTTTGGAGACTAAATAATTTATAAAGAAATTTATTTTTTATTGTTCTGGTAGCTAGAAAAATCAGAGGGTGAGTAGCCTTATTGAATAAAGACCTTCTTACTAATAAGGACTCTATAGAGTCCCAGGGTGGTACAGGGCATCATATGGTAAGGGAGCTCATGGCAGCCAAACTGGCTTTTATAATAGACCTACTCCCCTGAAACCCATGAACATGTTATCCATTAACAGAATTATACCATTCATAATGGCAAGACCCTCATGACATAATCAGATCCCAAAGATACCAACATATGAATTTTGGGGGATACAACCAAACCATTGCCAGGGACTTGGTGAATGGAAGGGGTGAACAGACAGAGCACAGAGCACAGCGTAGTAAAACTATTCTGCATGATACTATGATGGATACACGACATTAACACATTTATTAAAACCTATAGACTGTACAACACCAAGAGTGAATTCAAATGTAAACTATGTATTTTTGGTGATAATGATGTGCCAATGTAGGCACATCAATTGTAAAAACAACACTCTGGTACTAAGTTGACAGATGTTGACCTATAAGGGGCAGGAAATACATGGAACTCTCTCTATTCTCTAATTTTGCTATAAAACTAAAACTTCTCTTTAAAAAAATTATAAATTAAAAAGAAAAATATATGAAGGTTTTGTTAAACTACAGTTGAATTAGTGAACAGAATAGCATGGGCATTTTGGAGGCTTTCCTGCATTCATCCTAGAAAGAAAATTTTCCTAAATTGTGAATTTCTAAAAATATAACATTCTTCTTTGTTTTACTATATATCAAATAAGGAAAAGAAAAGTTTTTTGTGTTTCTAAGAATTGTAAACAAGAGCTAAGGGCAACAAATGCCACATGTGTAAATGGTGAAGGCATTCCTGCACCCGCTGTCTGACAGGGTCACAGTGTGGGGGATGCTGCAACAAGGCCACACCATCTGAAAAATGGAACCATTAGGAATGTTAAGTGTTTTGTTTATGATACTCATGATATGGATAACAGGGCATACGTCAATCAATAATAAAAGTACGTATTGCCTGAGATTGCAGGAAAATTCCCAGAATGAGACTAAGGATACAATTGAGACATGCGATGAGGTGCATTTCAGTCTCTCTCAGGATACAAACAATGGTGTTATTCTTCAAGCTTAAACAACAAGAAATATTTATCCCATGGTTAACAATTTACACTAGCTCCCCTCCCAACCCCATCCTAAAGCCACAACCTGTACAACAGCCTAGCTACAGAAAAACAATTGCTGTGCAAACAGTACAAGGACCACCGTATGTAGCTTATGGTACCCCCCTAGAAGACAAGAGGCTAATAAAAATACATTCTTGCAACCAATAGACCCTCCTTTGCTTTATGCAGAAACTTCAGATGAAAATGGAAAACACATAGTTAATATAAATGACAAATGAGTTGAGGTGTAAAGCCTGCCCTTTAGTTAAAGATTACAAAGACATAAGAATTGGTGTGCTTTGACCAAGGGTCAAGGAAGTTCTTTAAGAAAGTAGTTGAATAGGTCATATGAAAAAAAGGAAATTACCATGGAAATTAAAAATAGAATAATGTAAAATTAACATAGATATATTTTAGAGGCACTTCAGAGTAGTAGGCTTTTAAATAATAGACTTTCACTACTTTAAATGTGTTTTGCTGTGATTTTAGTTTAGAAGTAAGAAAGCTTACCAATAATCATAAGTATGCTTTAAAGTTAAAGGTTAATGAAATAATTATAGGTATGCTTTAAAGTTAGAAGTGAATAATAAGTCAGGAGTCAGGTAGTCTAGTTGTGTTGCCTAGCAACTAGTGATTGAGGTAAAAAACCTAAAAGCATAATCATGATTGGCTAAGGTTACAGAAAAATATTTTAAACATACTTTAATATCTTAGATAATCAATGTGTGTCAGAAAAGATTGTAACTCTTGAAAATTATGTAAATCAAAAAAGTTTCGGGCTTTGAAGCTATCCATTAACTACCTGAAAAAAAACACCTGTAGATAAAAATAAAGGTTCCTCCAGGGGCAGCAGAGATTTCTTCTGAAGACTGCTCTTTTTTTTTATTTTTTTTTTTAAAGAGAGGAGAGAGAGAGAGAGAGAGAGAGAGAGAGAGAGAAAGAGGGAATTTTTTTAATATTTATTTTTCAGTTTTTGGCGGACACAACATCTTTGTATGTGGTGCTGAGGATTGAACCAGGGCCACAGGCATGCCAGGCAAGCGTGCTACCGCTTGAGCCACATCCCCAGCCCCATGAAGACTGCTCTTAACTTACAACCTGTCGTCCAGACTCTTCTTTCGCCAACGCCACTCCTCCTTCAGGACCCCTGAAACCCACTCCCCCCCCACACCCGGGGCTAGATCTCAGCATGCAACAATATTTGATGCACTAGAATAAAATCAGCTTATACCACCCTATGATGGTCCCACTTGCCCCCATCCCCCTGTGACCCCTCCCACCAAAAGTTCTAGTCCATAGTTTAACTTCTCATAGAATGCCTTGTAAGATTATGCACAAACCTTTTCCATCTCGAGGTGGGGCTCCTTTTGCTTTAAAACTATCCACTGGTGCCTTTGTATCAGTCTCCAAAGCGATGCTTATCTGTATCTCAGACTTGAACTTGGTATATTTATTACTCAGTAACTGGTACCATTTTGGTGCCTAATGAATAACCAACAAAGCAGAAAACATCTTTAATAGCTAACAGAGGAAAATACTTATTAGAAATGTTCCTTAAGGGTTAAGTAAGAGCTGGGTACAGTAGCACAAGCCTGTATTCCTAACTATTTGGGAAGAGGAGACAGGAGGATGGGGCATTTAAGGCCAATCTGGGCAACACAGCAACATCCTACTCAAAACAAAAAAATCCATTTGTGTTCAATGAACCAAAGAGCATTCTGCTGTCATGTATAACTGATTAGAATAAATAAATAAGTAAATAAATTTGAAAAAAGAAAATAATAATAATATTAATAATAAAAGAAAAGGTAAATTTCCTAGGCTTTTTTTTAGCACTTTTCTCCTCTTTAGAAAAAAATTTGTTTCACATTGTCTTCAAAAGGAAATTATTCTTACTTAGGAAGTCAGCAACTGAATTTCCCTTTGAAAAAAACTACTTAAAAGTTTTGATTATCTTCTTTGCTTGAATTCTTATGCTTCAACAGATAAAGTATTAAAGGAAGAAACATAATATTATTTATTTCTATCTTTAGCCTTGTATCTCAATCTCACTTAGTCCTTTATATAACAAAAGACTTAATTTTCTGTTCCATAACTCCTCCTGTTTCATACTGTTTATTGTATCTCTTCTTCCTGCCACATTGCTACTTTGATCTGCTTATATCAAATAAGGGAAAAAAATCCTTACTGTTAATAAAAAAGACATTTACAAAATACTAAAGTAAAGGCCTAATCCTAGTGTTCTCATTATTAACTATGTGCTTGACTGATATTAAAACAAACAAAACAGGCTTCTCACAGAATAAAAGAATCTTAAATTACCTAAAAATCTCCCCTAAAGCAAGATCAGAAATTCTAGTACCAAAACCAGCCTGAAAAATGTCATAGCTCAGAACAATGCTTACCAATTATTGCAGTAGTCAGCAGGGGTACCATTTCAGCACTAGGAAACAACATTCTTACTCTGAACATTGTTATAAAAAGGCATAGTAAACTGGTGCTTACACTGATCAATCCAAAATTGGCTATTTTATATCCAAATTATGTTTGATAAGAAAAACAGGATTAACTAGGCCATAAATTGTTTTAAAAACCTACAACCTAGTTTCTTAAAGATAAAAATGCATAACATAGTTTGTTGCTATATTTACAGATATTTTCTAATTCTAAATATAAACCTTACAATTATTTTTTAATCACTTCTAGAATTTACATTTTTCTAATATACAACTCAGAACAACAAATCTGAATTTTTCTATGTTTAGTTTTACTTGTAGAGCATCAATTCATTTTGATCTTCAAATATTTTACTAGCCAAATTCCAATATTTCTGCTAACAGAAGAGATTAAGCAAGAATTTGGTTTCTATAAAACGAATACAATTTTCAGCCATTTCCCCTTAACTTTGATGATAAATATGTGGACAAACTAAAAAAACAACATAAAGGGATGAGGAAAATCAAGAGCACTTAAGAGGCATGATCTCTTTCCTTAGCCACCTTCTTCCTAAGAGAGTTTATTTTCACTTAAAAAGCATTTTAAAATTTCAGTTCTTTATGAATGATTCCAAATTTGAGCTGGGCCCACTGCTTCATTTGCAAATATCATGGCTATCAGCGGCAAAAATGTTAAAAACAAAAATTTGTCTTCACAGAATGTGATCTTAAGAATGAAGGGGGAAAAAAGAATGGAAGAGTTTAAAGTGAAAGAGAAAATTTTTTAAATGTTTATTTTTCTTAAACTGTGACTAAACAAAAACATCCAAAAAATAAAAACCTGAAATTTTCTAAAATCAATCACATACAAAAAGATTGGAGAACACATAAAAAGACCTAAGAAACATGTTCAATAATAAAAAGCACTAACTTTCTAAAAAGTATTGCCTTAGGGAGAAGAGGTACTGGTTGTTTATTTCAATAAAGTTAACTTACTCTGACTTAGGACAAGTTACTTTACCTCTTGGTACTCAGTTTCCTCATTTATAATATGGGGAAAATAATGTCAAAGGATTGTTCTGATGTTACCATTTAAAATACTATAAAAATTTCCTGGCACGTTAAAAAAAAAAAAAATTCTATTACTTGTAGATAATGAGGGACATAAGAATTATTTATAGCAGCCTGAAAGAGACTAATAAAGATGATAATTTAAACTGAAAATAACTTAAGTAAATACACTTAATGTTACATAACCAATACCACTACCCCTGGTAAGAATTTGCAAGGAACAAGAAGCAGGGAAACCAATTAGAAAGTTATTATGAAAGCCAAAATGAGAAATTATGGTGGCTTAAATTGGGGTGGCAGTAGTAAAAATGCAAAATAGTAGATCAAGAGGGAAAAAAAAAAAAACAACTGGAAAGTGTCAAGGAAGACATATATATATGTCTAAGTTATACATCTTGAAGGAATGTGGTGATGAGTCACCGAAGCAAGGAACCCTGGAACAGGACAACCTTTGAAATGAAAGCTCAGGAGGTGAAAATGTTAAGCTTAAAGTAAGAGCTACTTGCATATAGTTTTGAGCTTAAAGACAAGTTTGAGAAATTTAGTTCAAAGAGATGATTAAAAGGTTGAAAAATTTCTAAGTCAAATTTATAAGCTAAAACACAAGAACTGTAACACTACTAGCTCAAGGACATAATTCATGGCCTTGTATGGTCTAGTACACCATGTTCTTTTTGTTAATCCATATCTTTTCAAAGTAATCAACTGTCTACCATATACCATCAAAAGGGCAATACCTGTTTTGTTTCTTGAGCAGTTCTTAAGTCCAGAACAATATAACCTATAGTTTCCTTGGCTGAAGATAAAGGATCCAGGGCAAAACACTGGAGTTTGATAGGTGTACGCTGTAGCCTGTAACATAACAATTTATGTGATTTTTTTTTTCCTGTAATGTAAAATTTACTTTTAAAAAATAAAAACTATTTTAAAAACAAAACAAAAAAATTTATGTGATAATACATTGGGTTTTTTTTTCTTAATATTGAACTGACTTCCTATTAGCCTTGAAAAGATTATCTATTATTATCCAGATAATTATAATTTATTAGGCCAGGTATATCTATTTATTTATTTATATATACATATATATATATATATATACACACACACACACACACACACTATTTATTTATTTATATATACATATATATATATATATATATATATACACACACACACGCACACACACACACACACATATATACATATATACTTTTTATGTATATCTCTGTGTGGGTGTATATGTATTTAAACATATACATATTTATCATGTATATCTGTGTCTCTCTGTGTATATTTGTATACACACACACACACGCTTTTGTGTGTATGTGAATGATGACGGTACTGTGGATTGAACCCAGGAATGCTCTATCACGGAGTTACATCCCCAGTCCTTTTATTTTTAGGAGGGACCTCACTAAGTTACCCAGACTAGCCTTGAACTTTTGATCCTCCTGCTTCAGTCTCCTAAGTCACTGGGATTACAGGTCTGCACCACTATGCCCTGCTCTATTCTTTATTTTTTTTAAAGTTTTCAACTGAAAAGAACTATTATTATACTTATATAATTAATATAAACTATTAATTATACTTATATAAACCAACTAATATATACAACATCAAAATTTTAGTCACTTATCCAAGAGATTATCATTCTAGGTCAATGTTTCTTAAGCTTCTGTAATGTATGATACCTTCTGAAAGTCAAAAATTATCATGAATCTTCAGAACTAATTTTAAATTTTCTTTCTCATACCCCATTGTCAAATACAAAATAATATACATACATGCTTACAGCTTTTTTATTGCTAAAAATAGTAAACACTATAAAATCAAACTACTAAATTTTAAATCAATTAAAAAGTTAACACAACATATGACAATAGTCTGTAGCCATTATATTGATTGCTATAGCATGAGCTCTTTTTCAGTCTGGAACCCCTAGACTTGCTCAAAAGTGAACAGATTTTATCATCACTTTTGTCTGGTAGAAATACTATTTAATGACTGCACTTTAAATTCAATTTATCTCCAGTCAGCAGGGGTTGGTGGTGCATGCCTGTAATCCCAGGGACTCAAGTGGCTGAGGTAGGAAGATTGCAAGTTCGAGGTCAGCCTCAGCAATTTAATGAGGCCCTTAGCAACTTGGTGAGACTCTGTCTTAAAATAAAAAATAAAGGGGCTGGGGGGATGAGGTTCAAGTGCTTACTCTTGAAAAAGGGCCCCTGGGTTCAATCCCAATAAATAAACAAACAAACATCTCTGGTACTTTCTCAACCTACAACAATCAAACTGGTAATACTTGGTGCTAGCACAATTACAAATGTGGATCCTGACATCTCACAGAACTCTTGACTAAGCAGATATCCTAGATGCTGTGAAAGGATATACAACATTTTTATTTTCTCTAAGAACTTAATATCTCTTTTTAAAATATTTTTTTAGATGTTGAGGGACCTTTATTTTATTCATTTATTTATATGCAGTGCTGAGAATTGAACCCAGTCTCACACATGCTAGGCAAGCACTCTACCACTGAGGCACAACCCCAGCCCCTTAATATCCCTTTAAATAAATCCATGGACTGATCTAGTAAATAGAGTAAATGATCTAGTAAATGATCTAGTAAAAAGTAAATATATTTCTCCTTGCTTTCCTTTTACTGTTAACTTTCTATTTTGACAAGATTTAGTACTGAGAAAGAACAAGTATTGAAGTGATTGTGCTTCCCAGAAGAAAATATATTTTCAGTTCTTTAATGAAGTATTGCTGTTCTTGACTGTTTCTGGTCAGAGTTCATGAAAGAATAAGATGCTATAACCTTAAGTTCATTTTATACACTTAACAAAGTGTCTACAATCAAATATAAAATTAATTAAAAAGAACCCCTTATATCATTTCTTTCACAATTTTTATTGGATCAGGTAAATACATAAAAAACTAATAAGCTATGATGAACTCCAACTAATATTTGGAGGGCATTATTAAGGTACTTCCAGAATATCTAATTCCTCACACATTAGAAGGGAAAAAGCTAAGTTTAATGTAGTGGTTAAAAGCCTAGGCTCTGGAGATTGCTTGGCTGGGATCTACCATTATCCAACTGACAAACTCTGGGCAAATTATTTAACCTCTCAGGCCTCAGTTTCCTCATCTATAACACTGGAGAAATAATAATGTCAACTTCATATAGTTCTTCTAATATGTAAATGAGTTATTATTGCAAATTATGATGAACCTTTCTTGGTACATTACAAAACAATAGACATGATTATTATTATAACCTAGTAAGATACATATTTCTTAAGAATCTGAAAGAGACAGACAAAGATGCTAACTTAAATTGAAAATAACAGTTACCTGTGTTGATGAAGTACTTTCCTATCAATTTCCCATGCTAACTCAGTGGCAAACTCTGGCTGGTCAGTATGGTCCACAGGATCAGTAGCCAGCTGTTCTCCATCAAACTTTGCTTCTACTACAAGCATATGCTTTGGACGTTTGGGGAAATGGCGACCTGAAGAGAAAAGACTACACAGATTAATTGGAAGTGTACAAAAATCAAATAAGATCATTTAGCATATGTTTTTAAAATTGACATATGTTAAGGGTGGCTGACTTATACATTTGCAAAAACTATCTCAATAATACATAAACTCTTTCATAACTCATAAGAAACGTGAATCAAATTAAAAGCTATAACTTACAAATTAGTGTTTCTCAAACATTAATGTGCTTATAAATCACCTGGGGATCATGTTAAAATGTACACTTGTTGCCAAAACTCAGTCCTTGTCCCCAATTCCAATTCAATAATGAGGACAGTTTTGAGAAACAGGGAACTGAACGTTTATTACTTCACTAGCAAAGGAGAAACACAGGGACTCCTGTCCCAAAGGCTGTGATTCTGTCCATCAGCAAGAACAGAGGACTTTTTTAAAGAGGTGACTTAAAGGCTACATTCCATGTGTTCTCTGTCTGAAGTTGTAATTCACTTGTTGATTTGGGAGACAGCCATTTCTGAGATCTTCTGGTTCCATCCCCAAAATCCGGATCACTTCATTCCTATGGTGTGTGTGTGTGTGTGTGTGTGTGTGTGTACTCAAGGACAGATAACTCTGCCTAGGATGGGGAAGAAAGGTAATCCTGTTTCCCCTGAGATTAGAAATGGGGAGAGTTTAGGAAGGAGCAGGGAGAGAAGAAGAGAAAGAAAGATGTCCATTTTAAAAATAAGTTGCACTGGGAGAGCAGCAAGGGTTATATTCAAAGCATTAAGTGGACCACCATCAGAGACTCTGGTTGAGTTGGTCTAGTTGGGCCTGAGAACCTGCATTTCTAACAGGATCCTGGATAACCTCGATGTTGCGTTGGTTCACACTTTGAGTAGTAATGATCTCAACAACATTTAGAATTTAAGACTTATATAACTATAACACTACTATATAAGTACTTTATAAAGAAGTCATCTGAAGAGTTGAAAAATAAGCAAAACCAAATTTAAAATTTGTTTTTATTTTCCTGTGTCTTAATTTTCCTGTCAACTCATTTAAGAATAATCACGAAATTAGCTAAAGCAAAATAAGCACTGGTATTCATTCTATTCTCAAGGACTACATTTATTATCAGGAAATATTTAAAAATTTTATCTACACATCAATTTCATTTGCACTGCCTTACCTCATTTCTTCCTTTACTGAAGGCATATTCAGAGCCAGATATCAAATAGCAGGCTGAAAAAAAAGTAAAATAGAATACCTGCCTTCAAGGAAATGAAGGTCTCAAATGAGAGTTTAAACAAACTTTTAACACTCAAACCAGGAAGCTGAAGAATCCAAGGAAAAACCTTAAGAATCTCAAAGTAGGGCTGGGGTTGTGGCTCAGTGATAGAGCATTTGCCTAGCATGTGAGGCACTGGGTTCAATTCTCAACACCACATATATATAAATGAATAAAATAAAGATTTATCAACATCTAAAAAAAATTTTTAAAAAAAGAATCTACACTAGGTCAAGTAGTCCTCTTGTTTATAGTCTACTATAAATAAATCCTTATTGCTACTCATCCTGGCTTGAGCTGCCTGGTTAGGAGGGATTAAGTTGCCTAGAAGGACCTGGATTATAAACCTGTGCAGTTCAGCCGAAGGCTCTCTGTTGAGACTCCTTATTAGGCCTCTTTAACACATGTGGCCTGGTTCTTCTGATTAGCACTCAGAGGCATCTCTCTGGACCTCATTTTCTGTTACTCTAAAAGATCATTATGTTTCCCAAATGAAATGAACTTCATATACATTAAATAACTTACATGTTCCATCAGACTATCATACTAATAATCTCCAATAAGCTTGAGAACAAAGAATATTCAGTGGAACAGAAAGATGCCTGCCTCATCCCTCAATGTATTTGTTTCAGAAACATTGCCTTTCATCCATGGGATCTGGCTTAAATATTTCTCGTGGTAGAAATTCAATTATTTTGTTTTGAAAAATGACATTTCTAAAATTGTAGCCAAGAAACTACAAGCAGTTCAATTAAGGGCAGAGAATACATAAAATTGAAAAGGTAGGCAAAAGTTCTACCACATAGTGCCATGTTTGCTATACTAAGAAGTATAGATACTATCCTTCAGGACACTGAAGAATTTTAAGACAGATTTGCATATCAGAAAGATAATTGCCAAGAATCAAGAGACTGTAGATGTTTCTGGAAAAGAAGGAAACAAGTCCTTAATCTAGGTACCCACCGTGGAAATCATTCATTCAAAAGCTTGTATGTACCGTCTATTATTATTTAGAAAATAAAATCAATTAACAATTGGTGGTCATTTGGAAGTTAGGAATGGGAAAGGAATCAAGGATGATTTAAGATTTGAGCTACAGTGTGGCTAGGAAGAACAGAAATATAAACACAAAACAGGAACTATTTCGTAAGGAAGATCACATAATAGTTTTATATGTGTTTGTAGTAACAACCTGACATCCCTGACTCCAAGTTATCTTCCAAAACTGAACTTAAAGCAATTTCCTGCTTAGAACTATATGCTGCCAAACTATTTCTTGGAATATTAATTCTAAATTCCTTGGTTTTCAAGATCCTTCAAAGTCTATGCCTGCTAGCTATACAAGTATTTCTTACCATGATATTCATAAATATTCACCTTCCTTATCCCTGTTCTTCTTGCTGTCTTCTTCAACAATCCTCCCACTGTGTTCATGCTCATGTTGGCCTGGTTGTCCAGTCTCCTGGAATGACTCTTCTACCCTCACCTACCTAGAGCTTACTTATTACTCAAGGCACTACTACTACCTTCATCTACTACTTCTACCTTCAAACTTATATTTACAGTCCATATCACATGCTTTATTTTAATAACAGTTTTACTGAGATAAAATTCACATATCCTATAGTTCACACATTTCAATTCAATTCATTGTATATTAGGATATTCATAGATATGTGCAAATACTATCACAGTCAATCTTAGAATATTTATGTCCCTCAAAAAAAAACTTGTGTATCCTTTAATCATCATCCCCTAGTCCTCCTTTGGCCCATATCACATGTTCTTAATATAATATTATGTTCAAACATATTATATCCTGCACATTAACTTGATATCCCCAAGTAGATAGGTCATCCTCAAGGGGAAGGAATTATATTACATTTGTTTCCTAAAGCACAGGGCACAGTTTTAAGTCTAAAAGTTTTTGTTAAACAAATGACAAGGCAATTTCAGTCCCATGTTTTTAAACAGTAATCTAACAGTTAATATTGTCCCAACATTTTATAGCTTTTGGTCCCTCTACTGTTCCAAACTCAAAAATTACATTTTCACTGTTTCCTGGTCTCTGACCCCTAAAAGAGAATCAGGCTGCTACAAAATACCCTCTTGTGAAGAATAAAAATATCCAGGCACACCTCTGGTTCAGCTCTCAAGGAGTCTAAAATAGGATGATTGCAAGTTCAAGGCCAGCCTCAAAATGAGCAATGCCCTAAGCAATTTGGTAAAAACTTGTATTCAAAATAAAAAGGGTAGGGGTGTAGAGCTCAGTGGTTAAGCCTCTCTGTATTCAATCCCAGACTTTCCCCCCACCAAAAAAAAAAAAAAAAAAAGATTTTTGTTATCATGATATACATAACCTGTCCCAATTTACCTATAAACTCCTAGGTCCTCCACTTGCAATCTGCTTTCCAACCACACTGAATTTAAGCAGCATTTATTAAATGAATTTAAGGAGGGCAAAACATACCTTGTTTTTCCATAATGTAAGTGCTCTTTGCTCTTTCCTTGACTCAGAATGCTCACCCTTACTTTTCTCACCTGTCAAAATCTTAAACATCTCTTACAGATAAGTCTTAAATCAAAATATGCCACCTCCTCCGGTATACCTTCCCCCAGCTTCCCCAGAGGTGGACATTCCCATTTCCACATCTCAAAGAATTATGTGACATAGTCTCCATTATACACTTTGAGCTTTTAGACCCAGAACTATCTTATTCATGCATTGCCAGCCCGGTATCTAGCATTCAATGAGTCTCCAATAAACAACTGTCATTCATTCAACAAACAAAACTTAAAGAACATGTAATATGCCGTCTTAACAACGATAATCCCTCAGGTTCTCAATCAAGACTTGTAAAGGCACAGTCTCTGCAATAATTATGAAAAGGTAGGAAGCCTATATTCACATCAATGGCAAAGTTCTTACAAATGGCATTACCTGGAGACTGCTGAACAGAACATGCTTTCCAGGCACGCTTTCTCCTCATATATAAAAGCCATCGACAAGCTGCTTCCGATGGAAATCGGTTTTTTCTACATTCTCTGGGGCTACGACTAGTCTGGCTAAATATCACTTATCTCTAATAGCTCTCATACTCTCGAGAGATTTTTAAATCAATTGCCTACTAGACTTTGCTACGTACAACTTTGAGCAAGTCTTTGGGGACCACAAAAGCAAAGATGAAAAGGTTCTTAAGGTTAACAAATCCTCGGTCCCACACTACTCTTTTTGAATTCAGGAAGCAGCAGTTGCAAAAGCAAGTGGGAAGCCGCTCACCTTCTAGGATGGACACGACGATGAGCAGTTGGTCGGACTTGGAGACCATGGTCGCTGTTGGCGGCCGGGGGCGGGGTCTGCTAGGAGCAAGAGGGTCCGGGTGAGTTGCGGGTAGTCGACGACCCCGGGAAGGGCCCCCACTACTCGCCCGTGTCCCGGGCGCCAGGACCCCGCTCCGCGGCCCGGACGCGCCGCCGCCGGCAGCGCGCCGGGATCCCCTGCCCCAGGTCGCCAGCCCAGGACCTGACCCTGCCCTGACTTGAGGGAAATTCTGCTCTGCAGTCCCGCCCGGCCCAGTCTGCAGGTAGAGGCGAACCCGCCGCCCCGGGACCTTTTGCCGCCTCCTTAGCCGCTTTTCAAACGCCCGGGCAGCCTCAGCGGACGCCACCGCGCCCCTCTTCCGCCTAGCAACCGGGCCCGCAGGCCCAGTGCCTGGGGAAGCTGGAGGACAAAGGGCGATAGAGACCAAGGCAGTCGAGGATAGAACGCCCCTCGTCCCGCTTCACCTCCCGCCCTTTAACGTTCTGTTGCAGAACCCTAGGGAAAAGACTGGCTTACTGACTCACAGCGCCCCCTGCTAGCGAGATGGAGAGAGGCGGGCAATTTGATAAGAACGAGCTGCGCAGGCGCACTACTGCTGTGAATGCTTCCTGATGTTACGTAGGGCACTTTAAGTAGTGTGAGGGAAGCGTATGCTCTCCTTTATGCCGCAGCCACAATGGCAGAAATATTTCTGTGGGAATTAAAATTTTAAAACTAGCTGTTTTTCAGGCAATGATGTTAACTCTGCCTAAAAAGCTAAATCAGAGAAAAATGACTTAACCCTGAACTCTTAAAATCTTTAAATAACCCTCTCAGGCCTCCTCAAGCTTCTGCCCTTTGAAAATAGTGTTAATACGGTAGCTACTGTAACCTTTGGCGTTGACGTCAACTCTCCGAGAATTTCCTGTACCTTAGAAATCTCCTTAAAAACAAAAACATTGTCACGTGGGCAAGAAAATTAAAGGTATAGGTTCCACCCCCTGACCACAAGGCAACTAGCAAAATCAAGACCAAAAATTAAGGCGTGGAAATACTGTCTGCTCCAGCTTTCTTAAATGGTCCTGGGAAAACTGGATAGCCATCTGTAGAAAAATGAAACTGGATCCCTGTCTCTCACCTTGCACAAAACTCAAATTGATCAAAAACTAAGGAATTAGACTAGAAATGCTAGAAAGAAACTGCTAGAAGAAAACATAGGGTCAACACTCCATCATATAAGTATTGGCACTCGCTGCCTTATGAAGACCCGCAAAGAACAAAAGAATAAAACCAAGAATTAGTAAGTGGGATGCCATCAAACTAAAAACCTATTGCACAGCAAAGACACCTTTAAAAACAGAGAGAGCCTACAGAATGGGAGAAAATCTTGGCCAGCTACTCTTCTGATAGGTAATTAATAACCAGAATAAACAAATTACTCAATACCAAAAAAACCAATAACACAATCAACAAATGGGCAAAAGAACTAAACAAACTTCTCAGAAGAGGAACTACAGATGACCATTAAATATATTTTAAAAAATTTGGCATCTCTAGCAATCAGGAAAATGCAAATCAAAACCACACTAAGATTTCATCTCACTCCAGTTAGAGTGGCAATGATCAAGAATACTAACAACAATAAATATTGGAGAGGTTGTGGGGGAAAAGGTACACTTGTGCATTGTTACTGTGAAAGCAGTAAGGAAATTCCTCAGAAAACAAGGCATGGAACCACCATATGATCCAGCTACTCCACTCTTCAGTATTTTCACCAAAATACAAAATCGGCATACTACAGTAATACAGCCACTCAATATTTATGGCAACAGAATTGACAGTAGCTAAATTATGGAATCAACCCAGATGCCTGTCAATAGAAGAATGGATTAAGAAATTGTGGTGTGTGTGTGTGTGTGTGTGTGTGTGTGTGTACACAATGGAAAAAGAATGAAATTATGGCATCTGCTGATAAATGGATGGAAATGTGGAATACCACACTAAGTGAGAAAAGCCAAACTCAGAAACTCAAAGGTCAAATTTTTTCTCACATACGTGGAAACTAGAGTAAAATAAAGGAGAGAAAGATCATATAGAACCAATTGAATATAAATTAATAGACAAGCCTAAAGTCTAGAGGAATAGAGAAAAGAGAATGGGAGACTGTGGGTGGAGGTGAGGATCATTTACTGACTTTGAATTCCATGTATGTATGAGTTTGTCCAGATGAACTCAAAAACTATGATGTATAACTATAAAGCTCTAATAGAAGAGAGGAAGAGGAAGAGGAAGAAGAAGAAGAAAGAAGAAAGAAGGAACAAAGAAGGGCTCAGTGATACACACCCGTAATCCCAGCGGCTTGGGAGGCTGAGACAGAAGGATCAGGAGTTCAAAGCCAGCCTCAGCAAAAGTGAGGCACTAAGCAACTCAGTGTGATCTTTTCTCTAAATAAAATACAAAATAGGGGTGGGGATGTGGCTCAATGGTTGAGTGTACCTGAGTTCAATCCCTGGTACTCATCCACAAAAAAAGCATATATGGGCTGATTGAGGATGTGGCTCAGTTGTAGAATGCTTGCTTGCCTGGTGTGCAAGATTAGAAACATTTTTAAGGTTAGCTGGCTTAAAATCTAAAAAATCAAATTGAAATCTAATTGGCTGTAGCTACTGTGGATTATTTTTTTTAAAGAGAGAGAGAGAATTTTTTTAATATCTATTTTTTTAGTTATCGGCAGACACAACATCTTTTGTTTGTATGTGGTACTGAGGATTGAACCCGGGCCGCACGCATGCCAGGCGAGCGCGCTACCGCTTGAGCCACATCCCCAGCCCTGTGGATTATTTTTAACATTAAATTCTGTAATTATTCTGTGTCAGTATGTACCTTTAAAATATAAAGACTTGAAATATCTTAAAACATTACTTAACCACAATTCCATTCTTACACCGAAATTAACACTATTCCTTAATACCAATAAATATGTACTGTTCAAACTTCTCTGATTGTCTAATAATTGTTTTCACAGAGAAAATATATGAAGTAGCTGAGTTAAGGAAGCAAGAGATGGTGCCTTCAAGTCTATTCTCTACTACTGCTTTCTTGTACTAGAAACCTAGATGTGGTTGTTTTGAGAACAAATATTTCCGGGGCTTGTTATTTTCTTCTCCTGCTTCTTTTTTTTCTCATCTTTGTGCCCCCGAAAAAGAGACTGGCTATATTACTTCTAAGGTCCTTTCAGGGTCCTTTAGCTTTCCCCAAATGAGGTACTATTCAATATAAAATCAATATAATGATCTACTTTGGGTTCATCATTGAACAATGTATTTTTTTATGTTTTGTAGTTGTAGATGGACAGCATGCCTTTATTTTATTTGTTTACTTTTATATGGTGCTGCAGATCGAACCCAGTGTCTCACGTGCGAGGCAAGTGCTCTGTCACTGAGCTTCAGCCCAGCCCCCAATGTCTTTCTTTTGCCAAAGATATCAAGTGTGCTTAAATAGGTAGAATAGTATAATCAGCCTCCACGTACCCAGAACCCAGCTTCAATAATCATCAACTTAACACCAGTCACCTTCATCAATTGCATTATTTTGAAGGAAATCCCTAACGACATCATATTAATTCGGATCTTTTAATATGTACCTCTTAAAGATTTTAAAATTTTAAAATATTAAGTATTTGACCAAGATTCCATCATTATACCTAAAAATTAACCATAATTCCTTAACATAGCATATTGTTCAAATTTCTCTAATTGTTTAATAATTATTTGGGGTTGGTTTGTTCAAAACAAGCTCTGAAACACAATGCATTTGCTTGACATCTCTCTTGTCTCTTTTAACCTATAGATATTTTTTCCCCTTGTAGTTCTTTATTGAAGAAACCGTATCCTTAGAGTTTGCCAAATTTCGTTGACACAATAGCAGTGTTATTTCACATAACCTCTGCTGAGATAGCTAATCAACATGTCCATATTGGTAAAATTTAGATAAGACTAGGAAATAAATTAACAACAAGGAAAGTACAAAGAGTGGTACAAAACAGTGCTTTGCATTAAAACTGTAGACAGAGGGAGGCCCAAGCAATGAGACCAAAAGTTTCTAATGGAAAAGTACCCCAGAAGATCAGGGTTGGGGCTTTGCCATTTACAAGCTGGGTGACCTTAGGCAAATCACTTTATCTCTTTCGTCCCTGGAGCTCTAAAATAATAGCATACTTCTTAATTCAGGGCTTAAATGTAGTAAATGATTTTGAGTTATCTCTTTATATGAATAATCTCAGGCCTTAAGTAGTAACTACAAAAGAACCAAGAGTGCTTATCGATACATCTTGCTGTTTTGCTTTAGGATATCCAATTTAAAACCTAGATTACAAACCATTACAGCACACTAGAGAATAATCATAAATCATAAAAATCTGATGAATCATTAAAATAAGATGGTACAGCGCTTGCATAGAATGTGTGAGGCCATGGGTTCATTCCCAGCACCACTGAAAAACAAAAACAAAAAAATATGAATTAAGAAACTTTTTCACATAGTAAAATTTTGACATGGTTCCCTTTATACAGATTTCCTTCCCAAACAACATTATTTCTAAAATCATCTCTTCAGAGGTACTGAAAAGTCATCAACTTAATTTGCATGGTGTTTTTTTATAGACTGTACAAAATTAATTATTTTAAATTTCCCATCTAGAAATGGAATTAAAATTCTATCATCATCTATATCTGTTATTCATAATCTAATTTCATTTCATATGCTATATTAAGCATCAGTAACTTCAGTTCTAGCATAAATCTTCACATTTTAGCTTAAACTCATAAGGGAAAATTTTATTATGGGTTTATAAAGTACCAATTATTGTTTCAAAATACATAAGAAAACTAATAATATATGTAATTTTTATCTATTAGATGATGTGAGATTCATTGCCCTATAAACCTATAAGCATGAAAATTCAAACTGAATTCATTCAGTCAACATAATAGCTAATCATATTAGAACTATTTCTATAAGAACAAAACAAAGCATTTAGATTCCTTTTAAGCTTTTCTTTTTCTGTAGCTATTTCACCTTTTGGAGAAACAATTTACTTTGTATTGCCGCTATATTTTTTTTTGCTTATCAACAAATTCTGCCCAAGTGTAATGGTATGCGCCTACAATCCCAGCAGCTCCGGAGGCTGAGAGAGGAGGATCACAACTTCCAGGCCAGTTCAGCAACTTAGCATGACCCTGTCTCAAAATAAAAAATAAAAAAGGCTGAGGACGTGGCTCAGTGGTTAAGCACCCTTGGGTTCAATCCCTGACATGAAAAAAATAAATAAAAGAAAAAGAAGACAAAGAGAGAGAGAGAGAGAAAGAAACAGCATCCATGGCCAACCACTGAGATACCTACCATGCATTGGACTGTGCTTATATGCTTCTTTTCCCTGTATGTACTCAGACTCATACACATGTTTAGTAAAATTTAAAGCAAAGCCCCAGGGCAAACAAAATTATCATATTTATTGAATAACTGCTGTTTGTAAATCCTATTCCAGACTCGGATCTTCAAGAAGTGCTTAGAAAACAGCTTCTCTTTAAAAGGAAGAATAAGAGTAAAACTTGTAAGTAATACTTACTGCTTAGTACCAAGATAACTTAGCCCTTTCAATCCAGGATCTGATATAATTAAACTTGACAATTAATTTGGGTGCCTTTAATCTCTTGAGGAAGAGCCATGAACATCTATTGTAAGAGAGACAGTATCAAAAAGTCATACACAGCTGAATTCCCAGTTCCATGACTTATTGTGACTTGGCCGAGTATTTACTCTCTGAGCCTTATTTTTTAAAAAAAAATCTATAAAATAGTTTTAATAGTCCTTAACTCATATGGTTTCTGTGAGGATTAATTGGGATTGTTTCTGTGAGGGTCCTAGGCCATGATGAAATCTCTGACTGTAGTAGCTGTTTTTATTGTTATTGGAGAGGGACCATTTGTTTTGGTATTAGTTAAAGTAGTCAGATTCTTTGTATTCCCTCACCTTGGCCTATACTTACACCCTAGAAGTTATATTCCCTAAATAGCCCCTCTTCCTGACTTTCATGAAAGACTACAGTAGAGCCTCCCAAAGTCAAACACACCTGCAGGTCAGACAGGTGCTAGAAAAAAGTGATGTGGGCTGGGCAGGATCTGTGCAGGATCTGTGTAGAAGTGGAAGACCACATCTTCCTAAGGGGCAACCCTTCTCTACTGCAGCTCCCAGGCAGTGAAAGCCATGATTTCTGAATTTTTATACAAAGCTAGAAGTACAGATTGCCATATGAACTCACCAGCTTTTAATGCTGGTAAAAGAATTTCAGTTTTAAAAACAATGCTCCATACAGGTGAGTATCCTTAGCCCAAGTTCACTGAGGTAGTTATAGTAAGTGTTACTGAAGGGTGGAAAAAAGAGAGCAGTTAGGAAAAGAGAAAGCATTGCCTAAAACTGGGAAGAAAAGGGAAGAAAGAGAGTGTGGGGAGACTTCTATTCTACTTTGTGGCAGAACCATGGGGAGAGGCCAGAACAGCTACCAGACCCATGGAATATCTACCAAAGTGAGATCTTGGGGCACAATTTTTCATCCTTGGCACAGATTCCTATGCCTTAGTTTGACACAGAGTCAACAAACTCAATAGACTTCAAGAAATCAGGTTGGCTTGGATATTGGAAAGCTTATGAGTGACCAGCAAAGCAAAACCTGGCAAGGTCTCCTCCATATTTGTTCTATTTGAGAACGCCAGAACCTTTGAACAATACTATGCGTGTGGAGGGGAAACCCCAGTGATGATCAAGATTAAATTTTCTGTTAACTGGAGCTTGGAATTGAGAACATATAGCTAGGCCAGGAAACTAGAGTAGAAATAGAGCACATTACTATTGTGGAGTAACAATGTTAATCAAAGGTAATGAATGGTAACTATTAAAAGTTTGGTTTTTATTTAAAACAAATATGAAACCATGATATGGATACAGTAAACATTTGCATGATTTTTAGAGATGAAATATAATACCTTAATGGAATTTCTTTGATTACATCTTCAATCTTCACCCTACCAAACCCTGTCTGTGTCAAACCTGCCCTCTTCGGAAGGGGTCACTTGGTGGGCCTTTAAGAAGCTCATCACCTACATTCTTAAGCCAGATTCATATTTAAAGCTGTTTAGAATAGTCAAAGGAAATAATAGTATGTCTAACAGGAAATGATATCTTATGTCCACATGATAATCCATGGGGTTGGAGAAGATTGAAATTATTATCCTAATTGCATGTTGAAATCAATCATTGTTTTATATTGTTCGCATAGACATTATAGTTATTCCAGATGTATTCTTGGGGTGTTAATGATCACTAAGAGGCCCCTTATAATTGCTGAGGATGGTAACAAAATATTTATGCTCTATAAATTGTTAGAGGTGTTACTTTTTTTTTTTTTAACAAAGAAAATGTTCGAGATAGAACTGAACACAAGGCAAAACCAGTGATTTTTAAGTTTTTGGCTAAAATGTTCATCATCAACATTGACTGGCTTATCATAACGTTAACCAGAAACATATACTATTCCAAAAATTGGTAAATGTAAATTCTATGACGTTAAAAATGTTTTATTTATTATCATATATCTTTAAGTGTCTTGAATAAATTTGTAGTAAAGACTTTGTAAATTCTTATCTGATAAATAAAAAAGCTAAATTTACAATGTTAGAAATATTGCTTCACTAGTGATAGACAGTAATACCAATATAATGCTTATATGTGTAGAGTAATAATTAGATGCAGATCAAAAAATGTTACTGTGAGATAGGATCATTCCAACTGCTTGTGAGAAAATCACCAGCCATTCTCTGATACATTGATGAAAACACTGTAATCAGTTTAATTTCAGAAGTTTTTAATAACATCAGAAGAAATTGTTTATTGAACTAGAAGAGAAGAAAGTTGATAGTGGTGCTTTGGGAAAAGGCTTGAAGGTTAAGATGGCCATTAACAGATGATGTTGTAGGGATGTCAGGAATGAGGGCGAGGAGGTGAACTTCGTAAAGTACTGTATGTCTATTCTACAAATATTAAGAGGGAACAAGGAAAAATTGAAGGAAAATAGGAAACAGAGAGAGATATAATATTAAACTTCTGTGTTACTTTAGTGTTCTTCCTTGGCTGTCCCACAAGAAGCCTGACAATCAAAGAGGATCACTCCATTAGGGAGCAAGCTGGGGACTGGAAGAAAAGAAAGCAAGCAAAAAAGGGAAATTAAAGATTTTGACTTCTGCAGATTTTAAACCAATACCCATGGATACAATGAGAAATATTTTATAAATAGATCTCTTAAAGGTAAGTATTCATCAGTTAATTCTAATAATTCTTATTTATGTAAATGAACATTATATAAAGACATAGGATACTATAAGTGTCTGCCATCCAGTGTTTATGAACAAATTGTTATCACTATCAAGGAATATCAACACACCAAAATTATGTCTAATCAGCAAAGTCAAGTTAAAAATATATTTTATTATTTGTTATTTTCCTGTTGGAAAATTTTAGCATTGTTTAGATACAGTGCATCTCAAACCTTTATTGAAATTAACATGTCATTATGCTGCTAGCACAAGGGCCAATGAAATACAGTCTATTAATCAAGTTCCATTGAGGGGAACTTGTTTGTTTTACTCTCTATCCCCAGGATCTATGATAGGGTTGTGACACGATAGGCATTAGATATATTTATTGGGTGAGTGGAAAAACAATAATAGATTTTAATTCTTAAAAGGACAAGAAACCTAACTTGACATGATAGGTTTGTGTAATATCCTCTATTACAAATTTATCAAAATAGTAAATCATTTTTAGGAACAGTCACTTCTTCAAAATGTTACAGTATAATTTTGTTATTTTTGGATAGTAGCTTTCCACTTTTGTCAAACTCTTAGGCTTCAATTTTTTGAATGTAGAAATTAGAAGTTTTTAAAGCCTATCTATTTTTTAAAAACTGGACCAACAGAACCATCTGGCAAGATTCCCAAGAGTTTCTTCAAATTTCAAATACCAAAATCCACATAGCTATCTATCCTGAAAAAAAAAAAAAATTGACCTCTGAGCTTACACGAGGGAATGGAATAAATTTATCGTATATCTATTTTCAGTAGTGTTCACTGGTAATTTTTTTTTTTAATTAAAGTAAGCTTCCAAGTTTCAGGAAAGCTGAGCAGACTTTTAAGGGCTTGAATTTGCTTCCATTTAAAGGGTATTAAGTGGTATAACAAATGCATCTCTCAATGGACCCAGTTATCCCATCCAAATCGTCAGCTGAACACACTTCTAAGAGTAGCGCTCAGGGAGCACTCATTTTACACACTTAGCCAGGTAGTCAGGTTTCTCTTCTTAATCCTTTCCCTCAGAATGTTTCTGCCATGATCAATTAGCTCTCTCCCTTCCCAGCCTGGTTCTCATGAGTCTGGGTCCCTAATGTTTGCATTTTGATACGAAAAGGTGGAACTTCATAGCAATTTATTGTATTCATTAACGTCAAATGCATCTAAATCAAGCATACTTTAATCTGATACCTGATAGAAAGACAAAATTATTCAAATAGTTTTCCTCTCCCCATCAATCCCTTAGATAAATCAACCATAGCTATTTTCGAAGACAATAACATAGTCAGATATATTTACTTCCATTAAAATTTCACTCATTGAGATTAACTTGTTTGCAAAATCTTCCTACCAAAACAAAATTCTCATTGAATTGAAATATTTTAGATTTCTGAATGTAGAAACCACAAATTGGCTCATATTATTTGTTTAGCTCTTATCAGATACTACTTTTCATTCTAAAATCTCCAACATGAAACTCTACATACAAAAAGAAAAGAATTGACTTAGTGCATTTTCCCTTAATTTAAGAGCTTTCTCTTTTGGTGTAGCTATTTTTTTTTTCCTGCTCTCTTCAACGAAATTGAAACCAATTTAAATCTAGATGATCAATATTCAGCTAGCTTGAATACTTTATTCTCTCTGTAGCCACGTGCTATTATAATATGTAAGAATGTATGAATCTAGGAAATTAAATATAAGTAAATAATGGAAGATGGCTGGGAAAATGCTTATGGATCTAAAGTCTGCAAAATAAATACTGCTGAGTTTAAAGGAGAGAAAGTAGAAACTCCAAAATAAGCATGTTTGAAGGGCAGACGATTTTCTATCAAAGTGCAACACAGATGTTCAAAATTATCTTGGAACCTAAGTAATTTAAATAAAAACACACACTTTCAACGCAGTTGCATTTCTCTCAGAAAATCTTATGATTACCTTACATCTGTTTTTCTACACCTTTTTTTGTTTGTTTGTTTTGTTTTTGTTTTTGGTACCAGGGATTGAACCCAGGGGCACTTAACCTCTGAGCTACATCCCCAGCCCACTTTATTTTTTATTTTGAGACAGGGTCCCATAAGTTGCTTAGGGCCTCACTAGGCTGCTGAGGCTAACTTTGAACTCAGATTCCACCTACTTCAGCCTCCCAAGCTTCTGGAATTATAGATGTGCGTCAATTTGCCCAGCAATTTCTAATCTTTTTAAAAAGGAACTCTGGGGCTAAGGTGGCTCAGTGTTAAAATACTTGTCTAGCAAGCATGAGGCCTTGGGTTCTTTCCCTAATACTATAAAAATAAATAAATAAGGAACTCATCTTTATCTTCATAGTTTTACTTCTATGCTTCTATTTTTATAAATTAATGTTGTCATTTTTAAGTATTTCAATAAACTTTAAGGAATGAATGATTCAAAAGGTTCCACTTAAAAGCACAGATATTATTCTCTAGTTGTTAGAATTATTGAAATATTTATTCAATGTATTTCTTCAATTTGATGATGTAATACATAAATTATTCACAAAGAAATGTATTTTAATTACTTCTTATCAGCATTGATATTTTAAGATTAGATCACAAGGACATTACAGGTAAAATGTAGTTTAAGCACAAATCCTATTGTTGAGATTTGCTTTAAGATCTTTGGCATTTTGTGATTGCTGAAAGCCTTTATCTCCTATAACCTAACCATATAAGTATGCTGTATTTAATGGAAATCTTTAGAATTAATATTTAAGATGCTATTTAAAGCAATTAACTTAAATTGATAGTTATACAGACTAAGACAACTTCTCTTTCCCTCATCATTCCTACCTAAGAAGAAAAAGAGTTCACACAAAAATCATGGTGTGATATGATAAACCTGTATTTTGAAGAATACTTCAATATTATCTATTATCAGTATTAGTATTCTGGTGACTGAAAGAAAGGAAAAAATTTTACCCCACCTGACTTACAGAATAAGGAAATGTTTGCCCTTGATACTTAAGAAGTAGGAAGGCTGTAGGCTTGGTGCAGTCCCTGCAGGTCCCTTATTTGTGCCCTCCTCTTTGAGTTGTTTCATTGTGGGGTTGGCTTCCTCACTGGGGAGAGTGAGGGAATTTCACACTGGCCCTTATGCTCATTTCTGACCTAATCTGATGGCCAGGGGAATGCCAGAGCAGACTCACCTAACCCTAATTTCTAAACTAGTCATTAGGGCAGGGGGTTGAGATTACCCTTAACTTAATCAGACCCAGCTCTGAAGCTGGAGATGAAGTCACCATACCCTAAGGTACATAGGTTGTGGAGACAGGAAGAATGTTAGGATACAATGAGGGAGGTGGGGAGGGGGGTTGGAGGCTGAACCTCATTAACAATGTTTTGCAGAATTTAGTAAAGTTTTTTTTAAATCAGTAGAAACTTGTGATTTTGATCTAAATATGCAATAAAAAGCAACAAAATATTGCAGAACAGTAATTATCAAAGTAGGGGATATCAGAAACATCTGTATTTTTATTCAAGTGAAATTCCCCTCCTCATTTAGATTTGTAACTAAATGGGAGTTCCTTCTCCCATTGAAAAGTAGTCATAGAAACCTTGTTAGATCCTTCAGGAATGACAGGGTTAAAAATATTGAGAACTATTGCCATAGAAAATGCTTTGTAATGTAAAAGACCAAAATAAATGACTGGAAAGGAAAAAATAATGTATCTGGAGATTGATATTTCATCCTGGTTTCAGTCTCTTTTCACATGTTCTGTGATAAAAGGTATTGTTTTTTAAATCACTTCAAGAAAAAAAAAATTAGTAAACCTGGTGCTAAGGAAATCAACCAGATCTGTTATGCTTTGTTGACCCTGAACCACACCTCAGATGGTTTCATTTGGTGGGGAACAGCTCAGTGCTAACAGGCTGTCTTTTCCTTACAGGAGAGCAAAAGACATTCCTCAAAAGCCATGGCTTACAGTTGGCTCCATTTGGGGTGGTAAGGACTTCAACCTCAAAATATTTGAATATTTTTTTTCATGAACTATTTTACTTTTTTTTTTCAAATTTTAAAATATAAATCCCATGTAAAAAAAATTAAGAACAGGTAGAAAATTATAAAGAATACAATTTAAAAACCTTTATCCTCCAGCTAAAGGACTATTGATAATATGATAGCATTGTCTTCCAATTATGTATGAATCAATTATATATTTGTATAATGTTTTTAAATATTAGTGTTTAGCTGGGCATGGTGGCACACACCTGTTTAATCCCAATGACTTGGGAGGCTGAGCACGAGGATCACAATTTCAAAGCCAATCTCTGCAACTTAGGCTCTAAGCAACTTGGCGAGACACTCTCTTAAAATAAAAAATAAAAGGGCTGGAGATGTAGCTCAGTGGTGAAGTGCCCCTGGGTTCAATCTCCAGTACCAAAAATAAATAAATAATAAAAAAATATTTTTTTTTTACCAGAAACCCTGTTTTGCATCCTGCTCTTTTCATTGAAATTACCATTAGCATTTCCCCCTTATGTTAATAGTTTTTCTAAGACCATGACACAGTTACACAGATATTATAGATTGTTTGACCAATCTTGAGCGATATTTTACTCTTTGAGGTAAAATATTTTATAACTCCAGAATATCCAACACAAACAGAATCCTAGCCCCCTGTTTGAGATATCCAAGCCCTGAAGTTTGCAATCAATGAGAAATCCACCAGAGGAGAAAGGAATGAAACTCCAAATTGTAAAACGAAAGTGTGACAAAGAAATCAGCTTGGGGAAGAATTATGAGTCAGGTTTGAGATTTCCTGGGTTTTTCAATCTAAGGCAAAAATGTTGTTTTGTCTGTATGTGTTGACTTGAAAGGGTAAAGTTTTTAAACTACAAAGCGTAAGTTAAAATGTAAAGGATAAGATTAAGATTTGTTTCAAGTTCTGTGAAGTTTTTAAAGTTCTGTTAAGTTGCAATTTCCTGAAGTGAAATTAAGTTCTGTTTTCCTGGAACCTGCAATTCATATAAAAGCTAAAAACAAACCCCTCCCAGAAACCGTGCAGTCCAGCACGGACACACTTCAGGGCCCAGACCAATCAGTTTGAATGTGTACCCCACTGTAGGAATGACCAATCACCCCCGCCCGACCTGTTCCTGCCAATGAATGTGCTAATCATGTCTCAGAGTTGTTGTTCAATTTTCCCGTGCCTCATGATGATTTGTTCTGATGTATGCAAAGCCCCCGCCCTCCTCAAAAAGTGTACTTAAGCACTGCTTAACCTCAGCTCTGGGCTCTGGGCTGCTCTCCCTACTTGAGTGAGCACGGAGCCCCAGCACGCTGGATTGGATCCTCAATAAACCCCTTTTGCTATTGCATGAGTTGGTCACTTGGTGGTTTCTTCCTCCGACGTTCGCCGGACCCTTACAGACTCTAAATTGTTTATTAACTGCTCCTTTATTAAGATGAGGGCCTTACTAATGTTAGGGTTAGTACTGAAGTCAAAGAAGAAGGATGCAGAAAGTAAAGTCGTGCCCTGGGGGTAGATCTTTGCTGAGATGCTCCTTGTGGCAGTTTTCAGAATTAAAGTGGAAGGCAGTTCCTCTCCGCTTTGCCTCCTCATAGGCTCCTGTGGAAAAGGCACATCACCTGGGGAAGTAGAACATGGCTCTGGGAAACAAGCCTTGACCACAGTACTGAGAGTGGTAGCTCAGGGAGGAAATAGAAGTGACATTGCTCCAAAGAGTCCCCCTTACTGCATAATTCAAGACCAGTATTTCTGCTTACCCTGTATAGTAGAAAAGCATTTCTTAGACTTCACATCCTTTCTAAAGCACCTTCATAATTTTGCCATACCTGCTTCCCACCTGTGCTATCATTAATATTTTCTTTTGAATTGAATTATTTTAACATAAATCTTTCATATTAAATAAAATCATACTACTTACTATTTTAATTGGAAAACAGTATCACTTAACACAAATGGAAATGCAAGTTAACTTAATGAATAAAAAAATAAAGAGAACAATAATAAGAACAAATTAGTTGAGGCTACATGTTGTTGATTTCCAAAGGCTCTTGAGCTTTCAGCCTGATTTCTGTTTGTTTAAGAAAAGGAAAGTGTTCAAATGATGTTTTCCTTAATATGTTAATGTGTTGAATTACAGCAATTGATTTTCTAGCATTTATTTATTTATTATTTATATATAACAGTGGAATTAATTACAATTCTTATTACATATATAAAACACAATTTTTCATATCTCTGGTTGTATAAATAGTATATTCACACCAATCCGTGTCTTCATACATGTACTTTAGATAATAATGATCATTAATTACCCCATGCCCCCTCTCTTTCCCTCCCACCCCTCTGTCCTATCTAGAGTTCATCTATTCCTCCGAAGCTCCCTCTCCCTATCCCAGTATACTTTTTGCCCAAGAATTCTCTATGGTCTCATGGCAAGGGACAGCTAAAAGTCAAACAAGAAATCTTCCAGCTTTTTGGTTCAAGGAATCGAGAAATAGACTTGCAAAGAAGAGAAATCCTGGGAAAGAATAAGTAATAAAAGCCTCCAAATCTACATATACTCTCACCCAAAGCCTTGACCAACTGTTGAACTGCATATACATGGGAAAGATTCTAGGGAGATCAATGATAAATAGCAGCTATAAGACTAAAAGATCTGGGCAAGATTTTAAATGTTGTCTATTCTATGGAACACAGTTTGGAGTTTGAGCTCAGCCAAGTTAACTACTTGCATAAGCAAAAATAAACATTCTTCAAAGGAAAAAAAAAAAAGAAAAAAGAAAAGGAAAGAAGGGGTGGGGGCAGGAATTAGCAAGTGTTAAAAGCATTACTGACAAACCCAAGACTGTCCAAGGACTTCTTCAGAATTGCAAGGAAATTAAATCACTTTCACTATGTGGTTCAGTGTTATTTATATCACCTAACTTCCTGTCTAGTGGTGAACACCCCTCTGCAACCAGAAGAGGCTGCCCTATGTAAAGGGAGAGGGAGCAGCCCCGGGTATTGTCCTAGGACAGCCTTAAGAGCTATTCAGGAATTGAGGAGTTACCTCACTCTATAACTGAATACTATATTGGTCAGGCTGTGCTCACACATCTGGTGAACTCTCCTGTTATGGAATGGATTGTGTGTCCCCAAAATTCTTGTGTTAAAATCCTAATGCCCAGTACCTCGGACTGTGACTATTTGGAGAAAGAGACTTTGAAAAGAGGTAATGAAATAAAAATGAGGTCATTAGGATGGTCCCTAATCCAGTATGTGTAGTGTTCTTAAAAGAGATTAAGACACAGAAGGAAGAGACATGACGAAAATCTATAAATCAAAAATCTATAAACAAGAGAAATCTTAGAAGAAAACAAGCCTCTGGCACCTTGATCATGAACCTCTAACCACCAGAATTGTAAGAAAATTAATTTCTGTTGTTTAAGCCCCTCAGTCTGTGGCACTTTGTAATGGCAGTCCTAGCTAAAACATGTGCATGAAACAAAATTCAGAAGAGACAGATTTTGTATAATTGCTTTGGTCTGGTTCCTGAAATGTTCTGGAGGCTCTAAAATCTACAGTTGAAAAACCAGCCTCTACCTCAGAGCAAAGCCTGTCCAAGGAAGGGACATGATCTTTGTCCTTGGAAAGACCCACATATCACTCCTAGGCACATTCCCACCCTGCTAAGTTGTTTATCTACAAATAATAGGAGAGATCTGCTGCGCCAGGTGTCCCTGACTCAGTCAGGCTAGGTGGGGATCCATAGCAGCCCCCTAGCAGCCACCAATCAGCATGAGACAGGGAAATACCTGAGATGCCAGATGACCCTCCCAGTAGTTTATGGTGGTTGATAACATGTTGGGAAACCATGTAGTTCAGCATGAACACCCCTCTTGGCTTAAACCAATCAGTTCAAATGAATCCCCGTCTTGTAGTAACCAATCACCCCTACCCAACTTGTTCCCACCAGTGAATGTGCTAATCATGTTTTAGAGTTGTTATTTGATTTTCCCGCAGTGTGAGATGATTTGCTAAGAGATGCTATGATGTATGTGAAGTCCCTGCCTTCTCCAAAGAATGTATAAAACTGCTGCAAACCCTGGGCTGGGGCCTCTCAGTGTGACCAGTTGCTGTGTGTGCACGTGCAAACAGAACGGAGCTAGCTAGCAATAAACACCTCTTTGTTGCTTACATCGAACTTGGATCTCTGGTGGTCTTTTGGGGGTCCCGAATTCGAGTATAACACAGTCTGTGTGGAGATTGTTTGGACTTGGTGTCTTGGTGGTAATGAGTATTTCTAAGGCCCTTAATGGGAATTCTGTATGGAGGGACACCCATTACTACATACAAAAGGCAGTTGTTCAAGTCAAGTGATTAAAGGCAATCCTGTTGGCATCAAAATGTAGGAACTTTAGTAATGGAAGCAACCCAGGGTTAAAAATGGAACCATGAATTTTACTGATAATGCCTTCAAAGGTGTGGCCCTTGCCACAAAAAATGCTTATCAAAAAATGATGCCCTCAGAAAACCATAAAATTAACCATTATTGAGATGTTAATTGGTTTGTTTCCACCTGATAAAACATCTGCCCCATTTTGCAAACTGAAAAGTGAGACCAGTCCAGGAACCTTGAGGGGTAGTTTGCCGTCTACAGCAGTAGCAAGCTTCTGACATGGAACCTGAACTCTCCAGAAATGTCTCCCTCTAGCTTCCTTTGAATTGGAAGGACAGTCCAGTTAATAGTTTTGTCAATAACACAAGCAAAGACTTATCTATACTCTGTTACTTGAAATTCCTTGAGAACTGAGATAGTGCAGGACAATACCTTGGAGATGCTGCTGCATGACCTAGGTGGTACAGCGGTGCAGGAAGAAATATCCACTCCGGCTCATGCCTGGGCTAGAGCCCTTCACACAAATCTGTAATTATGTTAGTCATTTTTCTTTTTAATTGTTGTTTGTTTTTCTTACTAAGCCCTACTGAGGCCAAGAATTATATTGTTGACTACATTTTACTCAGCATCTAGCAGGGTTTGTGAAACATTATAAGATCAATAAAATGTTTTTGAAGCAATGACTAGGAGCTAAAGGCATAAGCTTTGGATATAGAACAACTAGATATAAATCCCTGTCATGTCACTCACAAGTTTTGTGACCTTGGGCAAGTAACTTAACCTTACTAGGCCTCAATTTCCTAATTAGTAAAATGGTTTTAGTAATAACTACTTCATAGTGTTCTTTAAGGATTCAAAGAACTAGCATAGCATCTGGCATAAAAGTCTCTACTAATATTAATATCATTATAATAATTTGCTCTAAGACAACAGAAAAACTAAATGTTTCTTTTAATTGACAGTGAATGGACTATTGTTTGGGTAAAAGGAGATAATGTATGTCAGTGCATTTTCTATCTTTTTCACTGAATGCTATATAGATTCCCATTTAAAAAAATATTTTACCACCAAAACACATAGTTGGGAATACATATGATGTTTGGCTGCAGTAGTTATCCACAGTGTTAGTTGCAGAGCAGGCTGAACAAATGTTAGCTGCAGGGTGGGCTGAACAATGGACCCTCACCCTCTCCCATCTGGTTCCTTATCGCTTGTTTGCCTCAAGGCTGAACACTCAATCCCACTCACGGTTGAACACTCGACCCCCACCTGTCTGGTGCCAGGGAAACCCACTAGTGACTCTGCCCTGTCTGCCTGAAGGCAGAAGATGACACCCTTAGCAACTACTGTAAGGATCCAATCACTGTACACCAACAAGGCAGCCTGAGACCCAAAGACCCATTAGATTTTGGCTATAAAAACTCTCTCCTGCCCCCCCTCGTTTTCGCTCCCCCCCCCTTTCTTCTCTTTCATATCTCTCTCTCTATCTCTCTCTCTCTCTTACTTTGCTCTCTCCCTCTCTCTTCTCTCTTTCCCTGCTCTCTCTCTCTCTCTCTCTTACTTTGCTCTCTCCCTCTCTCTTCTCTCTTTCCTCGCTCTCTCTCTCTCTCTCTCTCTCTCTTTCTTCTCCTTACCTTTTAATAAACACTGCCGCAATAAAGATTTCTTGGTCACTCCGAGTGTCGTGATCACTTTCCTTTCACAAATTTTAATTTTAGAATCTTAGTGTTCAAATACAGTCAACCTATTTTATGCATAATCTATTCACAGTTCATTATGTAGACCAATCCAAACATTCATTAACAGCGTTCTATTATAGACTGGAAATGTAACTCAGTGATGGAAAGCAAGTTTAACGTGTGCAAAGTTCTGGGTTCAATCCCCAGCAAACACACACACACACACTATTACAGGATTAAAAGTATTTTAGCAAATGAAGACTATTTGCTGCGGTACACACCTATGATTCCAGAAACTCAGGAGGCTGAGATAAGAGGATTAAAAGTTCAAGGGCAACCTGAACAATTTAGTGAGATCCTGCCTCAAAATAAAAAATACATACTTCAGTGTTGGGTACCTCTGGGTTCACTCTCCAGTACTTAAAGGAAAAAAAAAAAAGACTACTATGCATTTAACAAAGCATTCTGTGTCTTTACTATTAAAGGTTATTTATGATAATATAAAAGGTAATAGGATAATGACATTAATACAAATAATTAGGAAAGTTTCAAATTATTACTGATTTATATAAACACCTAATGAAATCCTTTTGTAAAGAAAAATGCATGCTGCAAATCTTTTAATCATCTGGAAGCAAATGATACTTTGGAATCATTGTAAAGGGTTGTAGTTAAAAAGGAAGCCTTACAAAATTTGAAGTGCTAGTGTAGTTCTAGAGTTATATGTAATGACATCCAAGTTCCCATTTTGATTGTTATTTTTACAGAAAAAAATAAAGATTTTTATAAAAACATGATTTTATCTAGGAATCAAACTGTTACAAAGTGTCATCTTTATACTTTTGATTATTTATCATATATGGGTCAAAAAAATTTATGTTCAGCCATGATAGGAAATTCACACCCACATAGACAACCACACTGTACATACAAACACATAATCACCTATTTTGAGTGGAGATTCATTATACTTCATGACAACTACCAACCATGTCTTTGTTTTCAAATAAGTTCTCTCAGAATTCCCAGAGTTTATAATATTTCTTCAAGGCACTGCTTTATTTTAAATAAATTGTGTCACACACTTGTAGATATTTTTAGCTCACTTTCTTAAAGCCTCACAAAGCAGTAGAAACAAATATTCATCATATATGCTATGATGGAATACAAGAATGTGAGATAAAGCCCCTGCTCAGAAGGAGTTTACGATCTAATTCGAATTATCCTCATAAAACAAGGAGTAAATGTATAAAGAAGACAGGATGTTATACACATAAAAGTCACATTTTATTCTGATTTGATACAAAGGCTTGACACCTTCCACCTTATCTGTAGGAGGAAGAAAAAATTCACGCTTTATTTTTAATTTTGCATTACTTGTGTCTTGACCTGGATTCTATGCCTTCTAAGAGCAGAGTATACTTTGTGTCACAGACATACACATTCAGTAAAGAGATCATTCCTTCTACTCAAGGGAGGAGAAGAAAGCCAAATTATAGAATATGTTTTCTTTCTTCTTTTTATACATCCTAAATTTTAAGAAATTCTGTTTTAAATCTGTTTATTGGTGACCTAGAATTGGAGCCTAAATATTTATTCACTGTTTTTATACATAAAATACCTGAATCCTCAATGAATTAAAAAAAAATTTATTGTATGTATTGGAAATAAACCAACACAAAATTAATAAAATATATACACAATGGCAGTAAATCTACATATGTTATATCTGATCTCTCTATATTTCTGTTCTGGAAAAGAAGGGAGGGAGGAACCTACTTATTTTCTAGGTTCTGAGAGAATTAGGAGAGCTTCTCTTTGCCTGAACATAACGTTCTTTAAAGCCCCCTGGAGGAAGGCAAAACCTGGAGATGGGTTGGGTAGGTGTCTGAATTCATGATGTTCTCCAGGAAACAATGGAAAAGCACTAATTTGGGGTGGCTTGCTCTCCCCAGAGTGATTTGGAGTACTTAATTAGAGTATAACTGGGGACACAGGTGGCTCCACATTTTCACAAAGGAGCATGCTGTTGTGCTAATTTGCTTCCTTTCTTTTCTGTAAGTGACAAAGACAGTAGACATCATCTACTGCCATTTTAGAGTGCAGCAAAAGAATTCATGTTATAAATTCAAGATGTTACTAAAAACTAAAAACACTACACACGCATATAGAAATTAATTTTGTATATTCTTTGGTTTGCTTTGATTTTCACTGACAAATAATCCATTCTATCAGATAATGACTATCAAAAATAACTCATCTTGAAAAGATCTTTTGAGAATAAACAGAGGAGTGTTTTGAATCATTCTGTCCTAGCAATATTTTTTTCTCAGGAGAATTCTAGTAATTTGCCATCCAGGAATAGGATTTAAAATTGGGGCTTCCGAATATAAATGGTATAATAGATTTTTAAGTCAATGTAAAAAAACATGCTGTATAGAAATATGGGAAAATTATAAAGTTCATACAAATGGCCAACAGGTAAACAAAAATATGCCAAAGATTTGTATATATATGAATATAAACTATTTGTAAGTTTTGGAAATACATGGTTTGACTCAGGCTAGAAGCTCTATCTATCTATCTATCTATCTATCTATCTATCTATCTATCCCCCTCCCCACACTGCCCCGGGGATTGAACCCATGCTTTATCAGTGAGCTACATCCCCAGTCCTTTATTCCTTTATTTTTTATATTGAGACTGGGTCTCACTAAATTGCTGAGTTGGCCTCAAACTTATGATCTTCCTGCCTCAGCCTCCTAAGTTGCTGGAATTACAGGCATGTGCCACCATGTCTGGCAAGCTTAAGATTTAAAGAAATGTAAAAATGTAAAAAGATAAAATTTTCACCTATAGGTATTTTTGTTGTTCTGTGTATTTATCATTACTTTGGTTTAGTGAGTTGGTTAGGAAATGCAGACTCTTCATTCAAAATAAAGTTGGTATTTAGTATTAAGAATTGAAATCAGGAGCTAGGGATGTGGCTCAAACCTTAGCGCGCTCGCCTGGCATGCTGCGGCCTGGGTTCAATCCTCAGCACCACATACAAATAAAGATGTTGTGTCCGCCGAAAACTAAAAAAAAATAAATAAATATTTTTAAAAATTCTCTCTCTCTCTCTCTTTTTTAAAAATATTTTATATATTTATTTTTTAGTTTTCGGCGGATACAACATCTTTGTTTGTATGTGGTGCTGAGGATCGAACCCGGGCTGCACGCATGCCAGGCGAGCGCGCTACCACTTGAGCCACATCCCCAGCCCTCTCTCTCTCTCTTAAAAAAAAAAAAAAAAAAGAATTGAACTTAGGTCCTTGTACACACTAGATATGTGCTCTGTCACTGTGCTACATACTCAGCCCTAAATGAAGATTCTTTTGTAATGTTGGTTGGCGTATAGATTGGTACAAACATCTTGGGGGGAAACTTGGCAAAATATAGCAACCTCAGAAAAATACATAAGCTATAACCTAATTACACTATAGTACTAGTAATTTATGTCAAGGAAATAACAGAAATACTCAAGAATATTTTATAGGTATATAAAATTTGCATATCAAACCAAGAAATTAGAGTAATTTCTAATGAGCATAAAAAACACTAATGTTTGCTCGGTACAGGACTCATAAATTAGTTATGGTATAACCATGGAATGGTTATAAACTATTTGTAAGTTTTGGAAATACATGGTTTGACTCCATCAAACCATGTATTTTGCAGCCATCAAAATGATTATTGAGGTTAATATTTGACATGGAAAAATGTATAGAACACAATACAGATGTTACAAAACATATTATAATAAGACATATGTTGTGTTATCCTAATTTTATGAACCTATATGTTGAAATATGCCTGAAAGTATGCTACCCAAAATATTTGCAGTGATTATTTTTGTGGCGAAATTTGTGTCATTCTTTTAAAATAATATTGTGAATATGTTTCTGCAATTGCTTAAAAATATTACAATGAGCACATTTTACTTTTAGAGTTAAAACAAAAGGTAGTTGATCTGCCTTCATTTTTTAAAGTAACATTTCCTTTTTTATGATAGTGGGGACTCTTTTTTAAAAATTGGAAAACACCTCAGTTCCTTTACACTCTGCAGAGGAACATATGTATTATAATTATTCAGTATTTTTAGTAAGTCAGTGTGAGTCTTTTGTATTTGAAGCTTTGTCTGACTAAGAGTAACCAGTTAAACAGGTGTGCTAGGCGGGGTAGACCATCTGTTTTTCTTTGTAGAATTTTTTTTTTTTTTGAAGGGGATGAAAAAGGATTAAAAAAAATCTATCCTCATTGACTGAAAAGCTAGAAAAAGAAAATTAATACTTTCCCAACAATCCAGTAATACCTTCTGTTGTTATTTTCAGCAAATGTATATAGAAACTACCAACAACTATGCACAAAGTTTTGGAAATACATGCTTTGACTCAGGCAAGAGTCTCATTGTGTACTTGCTAAAAGGATGTTAATTAGTACCTGAGGCTAAAGTGGAAACAGCCATAAACATTAAGTTCTTTTCAGAAATTCCTACTTACTTCGATAAAAGCTTTGTTTTGTGCAAGAAAGGTTTGAGACTCTCTTGAGTCTGAAGTGAAGGAAGACACTTCCTGTTCTGTTTTATTATTCTCTTTTGTATGAAGAGAAAATTACATTTGAGTCTCTAACAGGGAAGTTGGTAAGATTTCACAAAAGTGAAATCTTTATCTCTGAAAGTTTTATTTATGTAGTGCTGGGTATTGAACCCACAGCCTACACGCTACTGCCAGGAAGTGCTTACCACTGGCTACATCCCCAGCCCTATATTTGTTCTTAAAAAGGACCACAGAGAACCAGGCATGGTGGTGTACACCCATAATCCCAGCAACTCAGAAGGCTAAGGTAGGAGGATCATAAGTTAGTGACCACCATCAGCAATTTAGCAAGGTCCTGCCTCAAAATTAAAAATTTTTAAAAAGTGTGGGAGATGTAGCTCCGAGATAGGATTTCCCTAGTTTTAATCCCTAGTACCAAAACAAACAAAAAAACCTTCCAACCTCCATATAAATGGTTATAGAAACTTTACTCACAATTAACTAGGTGAATGCATAAACTAACTGTGGTGCATCCATATAATGATAAAAAAAATAAGCTATCAAATTTAGAAAAGATAGGGGGAACCTTGAATGCATATCTTAAATGCACATCTGAAAAAGCTATATACTCTTATGATTTTAACTGCCTGACATATTGGATAAGGTGAAAGTATGGAAATGGTAAAAAGGTTGATGGTTGCCAGGCACTTGGGGTGGGTTAGGTAAGGAAGGAATGGATGGATAGGTGGACCACACAGTAGTTTTTAGGACAATGAAACTATTCTGTATGGATCTTAATGTTGGATACATGTCATTATGCATTTGTCAAAACCCCTAAAATGTACAACACAAAGAGGTTAACCCGGTTTTAAACTATGGACTCTAGCTAATAATAATGTATAAATATTGGTTCATCAAATGTACTGTGCTAATGACAGATGTAAAACATTGGAGATACTCTAGGCCTATGACTCAGCCCAGAAGGTTTTCTGGTGCAGGCCAATTGCTGCAGGGTGCAAGGCTCATCTAAGAGACAGCTTTGGTTTAGTGCTCTGCTTTGGTCTACCAAAATTTTGATTCAGATCCATGCTATAGCCTGAGACTTCTAACCAATGTTCTTTCCTTATTTCTTCATTTTCCATGAGGGTTTAGGCCCACACTGTGTTCTGTTGGCTCTCTCTGCCTACTGTTACTTCCTCCCCTTTATCCTTTACCTACTTCCCCTAATTTATTTTTTGCATATCTAATATCATTTGGTTTCTGCTTCTCAGGGGACCTGAACTACCACAAAAACCCTCCGACTTGTAGTCATTTTTAGCCTTGAAGTATGATTGTGCCAGTGAAGATTATAATGCTTACACCTTTGCTTTTGTAAATTTAACCCTGATATATATGAATTGCATAATTCTTTCTGTGAAGATAAATTTGCATGCCTTGTATAATTTTTAATTTGGGGAATAATTTGGGCTGGTTGTGGTTCATCATACAGTTTCAGAATAGACATTGAATCTTTGGAAGTTAAGTGTTTCTCTCCTTTTCATTGGTATGAGGAACAGAAGTATGAGAGAGATTTCAGTATTTGTTTTCTCACCTGTGCCACAAGGTGAGAAACAGCCCATCCATATAAAAATAAATTCCCTTAATTACAAAAGTCATACTTTTTAACATTTTTTAAAAGTTTTTAATTTTGAAACAATTGTAGATTCACAGCAAGTTATAATAATTGTACAGAGGTACACCATGTATATGCAATTCAGCTTCCACTCAATAGTAACAAAGAACATAGACTTTAAAAAAAATATATTTATTTTTTAGTTGTAGTTGGACACAATATCTTTATTTTATTTATTTGTATGTGGTGCTGAGGATCGAACCCAGGGCCTTGCACGTGCTAGGCAAGTGCTCTACCACTAAGGCACAACCCCACCCCAGAACATAGACTTTTTATACAACAAATGTTTCAAGCTCTAGTCAATGGCCAACTTATTTTTAGATAAGAAAATCAGATACTTTTCAATAATTTTAACAGTACTCTGAATCCACTCCACTCATCTAATAAATTTTGGCTTTTTGGCATGCATCAGAATCAGTTGGGGTGCATGTTAAAGATTAATGGATTTCCACCCTAGAATCTCAGATTCAGTACATTTAAGTTGGAGCCCTAGAAATTGCAGCTGTAATGAAGGGACCACACATTGAGAACAGAGAATGAAAACCACATCGCCTATAGCTGAAAAATTTCATATATTTAGAATATGAGGGGAAGCAACTCAGAACTAATTTGAGAGTGGAAACACAACTGGTAAAAGTAGTCATTTATTATCTTTATGTGTGACAGAAACATCTTAAGAACAACCAAGTCTGTCCAGGATAGGAAAGTTGTATCTTAAATTAAATTCCTGGAGAATGATTGTAATAAGAAAATTTATTTATTTTTTTATTGGTTGTTCAAAACATTACAAAGCTCTTGACATATCATATTTCATAATTTAGATTCAAGTAGGTTATGAACTCCCATTTTTACCCCAAATACAGATTGCAGAATCACATCGGTTACACATCCACATTTTTACATAATGCCATATTAGTAACTGTTGTATTCTGCTACCTTTCCTATCCTCTACTATCCCCCCTCCCCTCCCCTCCCATCTTCTCTCTCTACCCCATCTACTGTAATTCATTTCTCTCCTTGATTTTTTCCCATTCCCCTCACAACCTCTTATATGTAATTTTGTATAACAATGAGGGTCTCCTTCCGTTTCCATACAATTTCCCTTTTCTCTCCCTTTCCCTCCCACCTCATGTCTCTGTTTAATGTTAATCTTTTCCTCCTGCTCTTCCTCCCTGCTCTGTTCTTAGTTGCTCTCATTATATCAAAGAAGACATTTGGCATTTGTTTTTTAGGGATTGGCTAGCTTCACTTAGCATAATCTGCTCTAATGCTATCCATTTCCCTGCAAATTCCATGATTTGTCATTTTTTAGTGTTGCATAATACTCCATTGTGTATAAATGCCACATTTTTTTTATCCATTCATCTATTGAAGGGCATCTGGGTTGATTCCACAGTCTAGCTATTGTGAATTGTGCTGCTATGAACATCGATGTGGCAGTATCTCTGTAGTACGCTCTTTTAAGGTCTTCAGGGAATAGTCCGAGAAGGGCAATAGCTGGGTCAAATGGTGGTTCCATTCCCAACTTTCCCAGGAATCTCCATACTGCTTTCCAAATTGGCCGCACCAATTTGCAGTCCCACCAGCAATGTACAAGTGTACCCTTTTCCCCACATCCTCGCCAGCACTTGTTGTTGTTTGACTTCATAATGGCTGCCAATCTTACTAGAGTGAGATCGTATCTTAGGGTGGTTTTGATTTGCATTTCTCTGACTGCTAGAGATGGTGAGCATTTTTTCATGTACTTGTTGATTGATTGTATGTCCTCCTCTGAGAAGTGTCTGTTCAGGTCCTTGGCCCATTTGTTGATTGGGTTATTTGTTATCCTATTGTTTAATTTTTTGAGTTCTTTGTATACTCTGGATATTAGGGCTCTATCTGAAGTGTGAGGAATAAAAACTTGTTCCCATGATGTAGGCTCCCTATTTACTTCTCTTATTGTTTCTCTTGCTGAGAAAAACCTTTTTAGTTTAAGTAAGTCCCATTTGTTGATTCTAGTTATTAACTCTTGTGCTATGGGTGTCCTATTGAGGAATTTGGAGCCCGACCCCACAATATGTAGATCGGAGCCAACTTTTTCTTCTATCAGACGCAGAGTCTCTGATTTGATATCAAGCTCCTTGATCCATTTTGAGTTAACTTTTGTGCATGGAGAGAGAAGGGGATTCAGTTTCATTTTGTTGCATATGGATTTCCAGTTTTCCCAGCACCATTTGTTGAAGATGCTATCCTTCCTCCATTGCATGCTTTTAGCCCCTTTATCAAATATAAGATAGTTTTAACTTTGTGGATTAGTCTCTGTGTCCTCTATTCTGTACCATTGGTCTACCCGCCTATTTTGGTACCAGTACCATGCTGTTTTTGTTACTATTGCTCTGTAGTATAGTTTGAAATCTGGTATCTCTATGCCGCCTGATTCACACTTCCTGTTTAGAGTTGCTTTTGCTATTCTGGGTCTTTTATTTTTCCATATGAATTTCATGATTGCTTTCTCTATTTCTACAAGAAATGCCGTTGGGATTTTGATTGGCATTGCATTAAACCTATAGAGAACTTTTGGTAATATCACCATTTTGATGATGTTAGTTCTGCCTATCCATGAACAGGGTATATTTTTCCATCTTCTAAGATCTTCTTCTATTTCTCTCTTTAGGGTTCTGTAGTTTTCATTGTATAAATCTTTCACCTCTTTTGTTAGGTTGATTCCCAAGTATTTTATTTTTATTGAGGATATTGTGAATGGAGTGTTTTTCCTCATTTCTGTTTCAGAAGTTTTGTCGCTGATATACAGAAATGCCTTTGATTTATGCGTGTTGATTTTATATCCTGCCACTTTGCTGAATCCATTTATTAGTTCTAGTAGTTTTTTTGTAGACCCTTTTGGGTCTTCTAGGTATAGAATCATGTTATCCGCAAATAGTGATAATTTAAGTTCTTCTTTTCCTATTTTTATGCCTTTAATTTCTTTTGTCTGTCTAATTGCTCTGGTCAGTGTTTCGAGAACTCTATTGAATAGAAGTGGTGATAGAGGTCATCCCTGTCTTGTTCCAGATTTTAGAGGGAATGTCTTCAATTTTTCTCCATTCAGAATGATGCTAGTCTGAGGCTTAGCATAGATAGCTTTTACAATGTCGAGGTAAGTTCCTGTTATCCCTAGTTTTTCTAATGTTTTGAACATAAAGGGATGCTGTACTTTGTCAAATGCTTTTTCTGCGTCTATCGAGATGATCATATGGTTCTTATCTTTAAGTCTGTTGATGTGGTGAATAACATTTATTGATTTCTGTATATTGAACCATCCTTGCATCCCAGGGATGAATCCTACTTGATCATGGTGCACAATTTTTTTGATGTGTTTTTGTATCCGATTTGCCAGAATTTTATTGAGGATTTTTGCATTTAGGTTCATTAGAAATATTGGTCTGTAGTTTCTTTCTTTGAGGTGTCTTTGTCTGGTTTCAGAATCAGGGTGATGTTGGCCTCATAGAATGAATTTGGGAAGAGCTCCCTCTTTTTCTATTTCCTGAAATAACTTGAAAAGTATTGGTATTAATTCTTCTTTAAAGGTTTTGTAAAACTCCGCTGTATACCCATCTGGTCCTGGGCTTTTCTTGGTTGGTAGTCTTTTGATTGCTTCTTCTATTTCATCCATTGATATTGGTCTGTTCAAATTGTGTGTATCCTCCTGACTCAGTCTGGACAAATCAGATGACTTCAGAAATTTATCGATGTCTTCACTATCTTCTATTTTATTGGAATATAGGTTTTCAAAAAAATTTCTAATTGTCTTCTGTATTTCATCTGTTGTGATATTGCCTTTTTCATCCTGTATGTTAGTAATTTGAGTTCTTTCTCTTCTTCTCTTCGTTAGCATGGCTAAGGGTCTGTGGATCTTATTTATTTTTTCGAAGAACCAACTTTTAGTTTTGTCAATTTTTTCAATAGTTTCTTTTGTTTCAATTTCATTGATTTCCCCTCTGATTTTAATTATTTCTTGCCTTCTGCTACATTTGCTGTTGTTTTGCTCTTCCTTTTCTAGGGCTTTGAGATGAAGTGTGAGCTCATTTATTTGTTTTTTTTTTTTTTTCTTTTTTTGAGGAATGACCTCCAGGCGATGAATTTCCCTCTTAAAACTGCTTTCATTGTGTCCCATAGATTCCGATATGTTGTGTCTGTATTTTCATTTATCTCTAAGAATTGTTTGATTTCCTCCTTTATGTCTTCTGTAACCCATTGATCATTCAGTAACATATTGTTCATTTTCCATGTGACGTAGGATTTTTCCTTCCTTCTTTTATCATTGATTTCCAGTTTCATTCCATTATGATCAGATAAAATGCATGGTATTATCTCCACCCCTTTATATTTACTGAGGATTGCCGTAATAAGGAAATTTAAAACCTAACCCGGGGCTGGGGATATGGCTCAAGCGGTAGCCACTTGCCTGGCATGCGTGCGGCCCGGGTTCGATCCTGAGCACCACATACAAAGATGTTGTGTCTGACAAAAACTGAAAAATAAATATTAAAATTCTCTAAAAAAAATAAATAAATAAATGAAAAATAAAACCTAATCTGTTGAATTGCACTCTGCCTGAGAAAAAACAATATGGGTTAATATAGATTCTAGAAAAGGAAATACTCCAAAGTAAAATTTATGATTATTCGGCATTATCCAGAGAGAGAGCTCTTAGTAGTTGATAAAAATGGTCAATCTGTAGTGTAACCAGAAGGGGTCATACACATGACACTCACAATTGAGAACAAATAGTTATGTCTTTGTTACACTTCATTTGCAAATATCAGTGTCATTTATCTGGCAAACATATGATCTACTTAGAAATTGTACTTTTGATATATATGAACAAAAATAGTATTATGGACTATATGCATGTGAGTAGCATATGAGTTGTGTTTATCCTGTCTTAGAGCTGGGTCAACTCTAAAGACCCAGAGAATATAGCATTTTTGGACCTGCAAGTACGGGTACTTCTAAGGGCTTATTGTGATTGTCAACCTGGACACATCCCTCTACCTCCCATACATATGACAGTAAAACCACTGTTTATGCATCCTGAAAAATAATCCACTTTTAAACATATGGATTGTTAAACTTATTTTCCAAACTTCAGAGAAGACACCATGATGTTTGCATGGTAATTACCAATGCCAGTATGATCAAAAGCTGTGAGGATTCTGAGGTTTTTTGGTAGCTCACAAAATTATGCGGCCACAGTTTCCCCAATATTGGAAGAAAAGATAAGTCTCCTGGATCAGAGATGAAGGACAGCAATAGCAGGAGCCGGAGTGTCAGAAATTTTGTTCTGGTTCCCTGAACACCAACTCTCACAGGACAACACAAATGGGGCTGGATGACAGCTGTAACTCACTGTTGGTTGCGTTACAGGAAAAGACCCTGAGCTTGGAGGGCCAGACGATTTGATGCTGGGCAGGGAGGCACTGTCTTTGTCATCCTAGATATTTAAGCATGCCTGCCCACTGCTCCGGAGGCTGATACTGTGTCTTCTAGGACTGGAAGTGAACCTGCCCTTTACTCTGAAGGACAACACTTTCTCTGTTTTTTTCCACATCAGTTTACTGTAAAAACATCCTTGAGATTATCCAGAACAAAGAGCAGTTGCACTATGTGCAGAAATGTGAAAGGTACACGTAGAACTGTCTCCCAAAAAGCAGACTGTAAATTGCAACAATTATTAGTCCTGAAAACATTAACAGATTAATGGTTTTCTTCTAGAAATCTCATCCCTCCATGGTCCTATTCATATAAATTCAAATTAGATAAAACCTATTACCCCATCTAGTATTCTGTGTGGTTAAGTCCTATTTGTCATAAGATATACACATCCATTGTCTTTCAAATACTGTCTTTTTTTTCCTTTTAATATTTCTGCTTTTGTCATCATTACAATTTTCATAACGATCATTTGGTTTCTATTCTTCCCTCCATCAGAATTGTTAGAAATATTCTAATTCTGATTTATCTCTGCAAAATAAATCTACTAATCTAGAGTCATTCTTGAATCTTGGAAATTTCAAAAGGTTAGTAAAATGTTGTTTCATTATTACTGTGGTGGTTACAGTTTTCTTTTCCTTCTGCTTTGTGTGCCTTTGTTTATGTTATGCTACAAATACTTTTGATCCTTACTTGATAACTTGTACCAGACATGATGTCTCCTATCAGAGATCTAAGAATGCCTTGGGAAAGAAAATCTCTATTGTCTGTTTATGCTAATTGGAACATATTGTCTTGTTTTCTAACGAGATGCAGAAATCATTTCATCTTGTTTAATTTTTGAAAAAGGATTTACCATTTTATGCAGAATAAGAAATCGGTTATCTATTTAAGATATAACAGGTAATCTTAATAAAATTCCCTGTCACATCTGGTTAAACTCTATGAGAAAATCGTAAGAATCATTTCTAATTTTTGCAGCTGTAATTGTCTATGGCAGATTCATTTGATGTGGATATTAAATTTGTAGGGAATGGAGCACTCTTAACTTGAAGTCTGCTATTCTTTTATTATAAGCAGGCTGGCTCACTGTATGAATAAAAACAGTTTTAGCCTCTTCAGAAGCTCATTATTTTGAGGGGCAGGCTTTGGCTTGATAACTAGAACAGATTCTGGCACATGGCCAGCTTTGTCTCCTTTCTTCCAAGCATTCAGCGACTGACTACACCCAGAACCTTAATGTGGAAGTTGCATTAGGGATCGTCCACTTCCATTGATTTTGACCCCCTATGTGGTATAAATACAGAGCAAAAACAACAGATGACAGCGACAACAATCCCCCAAAGAAAAAAGTTTTCTTTGAGAAGTTTTGTCCTGTCTCCCCTTATGATAATGTCTTAGAATGTGTTCAAAAGACCCTGGTATGCCATCTGCATCACACCTGTGTTTGTGGTAAACTAGTAGCGGTTGGGAGCCAGCATTGGCTCAGCCTTGATTAGCTGAGGTGACTCCGCTAGTTGTTGGCAGTCAGGGTTAGGGCCCATGTCTCTCCTCACATGTGTGTTTCAATATCTTGCCTCATGAGACATTGAGCAGATGCTTTGGTGACCCTGGAGTGATCAGACCCCTGCTTCTATTTATGTCTGTGTTCTGGGCAGGACTTCACTTGATAAGCGAGTGAGCCCCAGACATAAAGTAGGCACTTTTCATTAATTCTTGAAGTGCATAAGGGTATTATTTAGTAAAATAGAGTTTGTTTTACTTAAAAGGGACCCTAGTGGCCTAAAAGGATATGTACCTCTAAGTACATTAATTCAGAACCGAGTGCATCTGATAAAGAAATTAAACAAATAATCCAAACATTTTTGTTTCCTCAAGAATTATTAAAGAATCTACATTTGTCACTTGATAAAAAATTTTGTCATGCTTTCTTCACAGTAGAATCTACATTTGTCACTTGATAAAAAATTTTGTCATGCTTTCTTCACAGTATTACCTCGGTGACTGTTAATGAATCACTAGGCTGGTTGCATATTCATTCATCTGTGTCACATATTGTATCGAGTGACAGGAGCTTAAGAACAAAGACAAATCAAATATTTCCTCAAGTCCCTCAACATCTAGAAAAGAATAAAAAATATATAAACAGAAAGTCATTTGACTTGAGTAGGAATATAAAATACAAAGCATGGTAAAATCTTTGCATTGTAAAATTCCTACTTTTACAACTAATGTAGAATCATACTATATTAAGATAATTATTGCTATTAATAGAAACCATAGCAAACAAATACAATTGGCTACTCGAAGTTAGCCAGCAATCTAGCTGTAAATCAACTACATTACAAAGTTTTTAGGACTAATTAATTTATAGTAAAAAGAAGAGCATTTACTCAGATTTATAAGGGCCAGATCATTTTCCTAAAATAAAATAGAAAATCTCTCTCTCTCTCTCTCTCTCTCTCTCTCACACACACACACACACACACACACACACATACACACACACACACACACACAATAAGACAGTGCTCTAAAGGGGTAGAGAGTGAGATATAGAGTTGGACTACCTGGGTGAGTATGATTTTGGGATTTACATTTATTTACTGTGTGATCTTAGGTAAGTCAGTTAACTTCTCTGAGCCTTAGTTTTCCCACTGGAAGAAAGATAATAATAGTACCTATATCACAAGGCTGATGATTTAGGACATGTGAGATGTTCAGAAGAAATGTTATTTATAGTGATTATTGCACATGGGCTCATATTCTCTGGTTAATTACTTTACCTGTTTTTGTAGGAATTGAGCTTCATTTCAAGTCTCACCATTTTTTTTTTCTGGGATTTCCCAGTTATGTTTCTCATGAGATCACAAAAACTCCTATTCTTTCAATTTGGGCTAGGCTACTTCTGGGCATCTTTTGACTCCCCTGCTTCTTGTTCTGTGACAAGGATGTCTAGCCACTCTAGGAGTGGCATCTCTAGACATTTCCAACACTGGATTCCCAGGAGTCGCACTGCACCAAAGCCAAGGTCTTTTCCACCCAGAGGGAGAAGAATACTTCCACTCTTGCCTCTGAGAGTGACATCCTACCACTTTCACCCCTTAGGAAAATTCACATTTATGCCTTATGTCTACTGCCCCTATCTCCTTAAGCTCCACACCTGAGGCTCTGGTTTATGAACCAGATATATTGGAGGCAGAAACTATTTCTTTGTCTTCTTTACCATCTCCCTATTCTGCAATGAGAAATCCTCCTGCAAAGGGATTCATGGAAGTCCTGCCCAGAGGTTTCTCAGAAGTGCTTGGATGGCCTTAACTCTCACCTCAAGCTCAGTCCAGGAGTCTAATTCTCTTTACGTGGCTGCAGAATATTGCTAAGAAAATTCTGATACTCTCTTTGAGCAACCTGTGTAGAGAATCTCATCTCAGTGTTCCCTTCTGCATTATTGTGTATTCCTCTGTTATTTTCAGTATATGTATTTTTTTCTGAATAAAGTAAAGCTTTCCGTAGGCTTTTGTGATTTTTGAGCATGATACTAAGTGAACGCAGGAAAAGCCTGATATGTGTGTGGTGCTGCTAAAACATTCCCAAGTGTGTATACTTCCTAAGCTTCCCATCGAAAATGCTAAATTTTTCCATTATATCAAAATTCAATGCTTTATCAGTTGAGAAAATCAGAGCTGACTTAATAATACTTGGAAGGCTTTTTCTTTGAGATTGAGAATGACACGCAGAAAGGGAAATGAATGTGCATTAAGCTCTGGGGTGGGGGAAATGAAGGTTTTCAAATAGTGGGGAATGCAAACTATTTTTATTCAGGGAATTCCTGATGAATAATGTTTATATACACAAATATGTATATCTGCTCTTTATACAGGCTCAGCAGAGTACAATTGGCTACAACTTGTGCATAATAATCTGAAGGCTAGCTGCAAAACCTTCTCTTCATCTCCCATTGATCTGTCACATACTGGTGATTAGGGATCCCTGGTTCATTGATGAACATACTGCCATACTTGTATTCACAGTTACTAATATGTCCTAAAGTATATATAACTCCAGTCGATGTCCCATCTGGTAGTGTTTCCAGTTTTGTGAATTTTATCTCTGAATCATCTTTAATAGAAAATGATGATGTTCTAAAGTATAGCAATAATTTGGACTGGAACTCTATCTCTGCTTTTAATAATATACAGTTTTATTTAACTGCAATGATCTGGGAATGTCGTCAGAATGTTTAATTTACATAGGAATTTTTATATATTTGTATTACAGCAACGTCTAACAGTGTGTCATTCAAGTATATTGCAGGAAAGGAGATGGATTAACCTGGTATGGAACAATTGAAAACAAAGGCTAAGGAAGGACCTTAAGAGTGGAGACACTTGTTTACCACCAAGGTCAGACTCTACAGATAGCCATAGCAGTGTGAAGCCAAAAAGTAATTTCTACAGGTGGAGAGGACCATTGTTCTTGTACAAACTTCAAAAGACTGCCATCAGCAGTCTGCAAATGTTTATGTTTATGTTTAAAAAGTAATCTGCATAGAAAACCCAGGGTGTTTATTTTAACATAAAACCAGAATGTATAATGTAGGAAAGAGATATTATTTATAAGTTTTAAAAGAAAGAAGAAACCAGGCCTGGTGACTCATGCTGTAATCCAGGCGGCTCAGAAGCTGAGACAGGAGGATTGTGAGTTCAAAGCCACCTTCAGAAAAATCAAGGAGCTAAGCAACTCAGTGAGACCCTGTCTCTAACTAAATTACAAAATAGGGCTGGGGATGTGGCTCAGTTGTCAAGTGCCCCCGAGTTCAATCCCCAGTACCCCTGCACCCCCCCACAAAAAAAGAAAGAATAAAGCTTATAAAGAAACCACTGAAGTGGCTGTGGTTTGGTTGTTTTGACCCCCGTGGATTTACGGGTAGGAAGCTTGGAACCCAGTGTGACAAAGTGAGAGGTGATGAGACCTTTATGATGTAGGGCTTAGTAGGAGGTAACAAGACTGGCCTATCATGTGATCTCTCTTCTCTCGTGAGCTCCTGCCACTGTGGTTCCATCCACCATAAGATGAAGTGGCTAAAGTATAGCAATCTCTCCAGAGTTGATGATTATGCTGTTTTGGACTTTCAGCTTCAAAAACTAAGCAAACCCTTTTTCCTTATAATTATCTACCCTTAGTAATAATGTCAGAGTAGCAAATAAATAAATAAATAGCAAAACAAATATACCAGTTATTCAGAGAATACAAATGTTTCTGTTTTAGTCATCTCCTTTAAGTCATAGTGACTATAAGAATTTTTGAGTAGTTTTTCATTGCTAAGATCTATAGTGCGTAAGCCAATATTTACTTAGTCTCCTGAAAATGACAGAACTAATAAACAGCTTAAAGGTTCACAATTTTAGAAAAGTTAACACCCTAGAACACCAAGCTATATTTGAGTATATGGAAAGGAGATAAATTATAATCCTTTTTAAAATCTCATGCAGCTAGAAACTGAGATACTGCACAGACCTGTAAACTTCATTATGGTATAACTAAGATGTCCATCAAGGTAATATACCCTCTGGCATTTATATTAAAGAGGGAGAAGAGGGAGAAGGAAAGGGAGGTGAAGCGACAAAATTCTATCCCTTAAAGTAAGCTCAGATATTTGCATTTAATGTTTTCTATTATCTGATGACTTGACAGCTGCAATGGAGGAGACTGATTCCAACTTCATTTAGTATTTATCTTAGATTATTCTTTGTTCCCAACCACAGACTCAACTGGAAGCACCTTACAAAGTATTCCATGGCATAAGCATGTGTTGAAGCCAACTGGCCACTTTGTATATGAATAAGTCCCACCAAATGAATAATTTATTTATTGAGGGTTTTTCCCCCTCAAAAGGCATAACAGATTTTTGCCTGTTTACACACACTCATTCAATTCATTCCAGTGACAAAGGCCAATCTTTTATCAGGTGATTACCTAGGGCATGAAGCACATGTATTATTACATGGACAGAGATTATTCTCCATGGAGCGAGAGGAGACCCATCTGGAGAGTGAACCCTTGACCTAAGACTCATAAATACACTGCTGTTGCCAACTGAACTAGTTAGTAAGGGATAAAGCATTTTCAATTGGAAAATAAACCTGCTTGCTCAATTCTGTCTGCTGAATATTATCATCAACACTTTTGTCCTAGTTTAAATAATTCTATCACTTTTGTACTTTGCTCAGAAAACTCTCATTTTCAGAGACTTAACAACCAAACACATTCGTGAACTGTGATCGGATTATTGTATTCTTGTTTGAAAAGAGTTTACAAAAGACATTTTGGAATAACGGGAGGAGTCACAAATAATTATATTTGGTGGATTACTATTATATGTATGAATTAGTGTTATATTAATGATTTATAATATATCATTATAAAAGCATAGTATATAATTTTACATGCAAATGTTCTTATTCTTAGAAATGCCACTGAATATTTAGTGGTAAAGCATGATATCTGTAACTTTTAAATAATACACAAACACACAGATATTGCAAATTAATAAGAAGGTGGTAGGTTTCTGGTTACTTATTATACCATTCTTTCAACTTTTCTATAGTTTTAAGAATTCCCAAAATAAAAAGTTGGGGAGTATAATTTATCTTTCCCATGTTAGGCCAGCTTGAAGAAAACACTCCAGGAAGCATCAAGGTTAAAAATTCAATATGGTAAAATAAGACGAGAAGTCCTCCCAAGTTAGGTTTCAGAGGAAAGCAGAGTTGAATTTATTCATTCATTCAACAAATATTTATTGAATTTTTACTCTGTGCCATATAATGTGGGTATAAAATAATCAAGAACTCCTCTAGGAATTTGTAATTCAATAATAAACACAATTGTCAATTCTATGTCCTACCTCTTTTCATTCCCTTCAACAACTATATGTAACCAGAATTTAATGCTCTGTAACTACTGCTGAAATCCTCCAGGTTTCATATTATATGTCACTTCCTGCAGGAAGATTTCTTTGACCTTCAAAGTCATTCCCTTGACAATACTATCTTCTCCTTCCCCTAGCTTTCAACTTATCAGACCATATTGTAACTGCCAACTTAACAGCCTAGGCAGTGCTTAAAAATTAGCATACTGTACTTTTCACTGCGAACTTTGGCAGTGCTGATAAGATAAGGATAATAATGTTGGCTGGAAATGCCAAATGGATATTGAAAGGGTGTTCAGTTCTTTGTATATGGGTAATCTGAAAGTAATGATTATTATTACAATATGTTGTCACAGGGAAATTGTCTAGTTAAGAATTCCAACAGAGACCAGAATGGTAATATATTAGCTGCCTTTTCTGTTTGGAATAATGATATCCTTAGGAACACATAGGAAGTCAAAATTTAATCTCAGTAGACCTGCCTAATATGCCTTTAAAACACACACACACACACACACACACACACACACACACACACATAAAATAAAATAGAATAAGTGAAAAACTTGTAACCTGCTTGTCAACCTCATAGTTTTATTTATTGAACTATTCAGTACAAAGCCTTTCCAGGTCCTCTGGCTCTAGCAATAATTCTAATTATAGGACACTTCATGCCTTACTGTGTATCTTGTTACTGAGTGCTCTCTTCTCTTTTTTTCTTTCTCTTTCCCCTTCTGTCATGGATTATTAATGATGACCAGCTGTGATTTATTAGCTGTCTTGCACAGTATTTCTTAAGTGTATCATTGACATTAGCTAATTGCCAATGCCATCACCCTGCCATAATCCCTGTCACACCGTTTTCCATTTAAACACTTGCTATTTTGCCTGACCTTCATTCATCACTGATCTCTTTTTAAAAACCAAATAAAATACAATGCTGTCTACTAGTCTCTATTTATAGGAGTGCTTTGATTCAGCACATTTAAAGTCTGAAGTTTGACTTCCAGGAAGCTCAAATATGCTACATGTTGTCATGCATGTACCTTTATTCTACTTAAAGCTTTAAAAAATCAACTAAGTTTACATAACATGCCAATTGCTAAACTGAAGTGGTAATTCATTCTCACTTAAAAAAAAAAAAAAGGAAGAGTCACCCTGATTTGTAGCCTGGATCTTATATTTAGAGTGTATGTGTCTGTCTACCCAGAATTTTGTTTTCTGACAATTCTAAATATCCATAGTTAATGATGTTGAGAATGACAAACTTGAAGATCTATAAGATTCTGAATATTACATTATAATCCATGCAATTTTATATGGAATGCATTTGGTTGTTAAGCCCTTTTGAAATGTAATGTGTGTGTAGTATTGGAGTACTAGGAAAATATTTATTTTTAGCTGTTGTCATTAGTCTCTTTTTCTTTACAGAGGTCTTGTGTGAACAAGTGGTTGCTACATACTCTAGGCACTTGCCTCTTTCTTATTTAGGTATATTTTTCTGTGTGGGAATGAGTGAGTTATTTTCAGAATCAAGGGAAAAAATATAATGCATAGATAGAAAAATTGTTTCTCTCCAATTATAACTCAGAGAGTCTGATAGTTAATTTTCCACCAACTACCCCTGTAGTTTAACAACAGTAAATGTGAACATTGCTTGTATTAACTTTAAGCAAAATTTCTATCCTATTTGTATACGCTCATGGTCCATCAGAGACTTGGCTCTTTTCCTTTGGGGGAACTGAGGTTCAAACTGTTCATGATCATGTATAAGCAATCATAGGACTTGGCCTTTAATCTTTTGTTTTCCTAATTAGTGATTATTTAGTAGGGCTTCTAGAAATCTATTCTTTTTATTATTCTATTTTATTATTAATATAGATATCACATTAGGTCTCCAGAACTTGTGCCTCTTAGAACTGAAAATTTGGATCCTTGGACCTGTATCTTTCAATTTCCCCCATGTACCCTCTCCTTAGCTCCTGACTATCACTGTTTTATTCTCTACTTCTATGAATGCAACCTTTTTAGGTATTTTAGATTTAGTGAGCTCATACAGTGTTTGTCTATGTCTATCTTATTTTATTTAGCATAATGCCCTCTGGCTTCATCCATATTGTTGCAAATAACAGGATTTCCTTTTTTTATGGTGGAATAATATTCTATCACATATATGTACCATAATTCCTTTGCCCATTCATTTGTTAATAGACTTTTAGGGTGATTCTATATCTTGGCTATTATGAATAATGCTGAAATGAACCTGGAGTTGCAGATATCTCTTCAGGATACTGATTTCATTTCCTTGGATATACTGTTACTATTTTTAATATTTGGAGGAAGCTCCATTCTTTTTTTCATAATAGTTATATCAATTTTTATTCCTGGTGATATATAAAAGTTCTTTTTTTCTTGACCCCTTTCACTGACACTTGCTATCTCTTCTGTATTTCAGAATAGCCATACTAACTAGGTTGAGATAATATCCCTGGTCATTAGTGATATGGAGCATTTTGTCATATACCTGTTTGCTGTTTGTATATCTTTTTTTTTAAGAGAGAGAGAGAGAGAGAATTTTTTAATATTTATTTTTCATTTTTCGGTGGACACAACATCTCTATTTTATTTTTATGTGGTGCTGAGGATGGAACCCAGCGCCCGGCGCATGCCAGGTGAGTGTGATACTGCTTGAGCCACATCCCCAGCCCCATGTATATCTTTTTTGATAAATATTTATTTGGAATTTGTGCCCATTTTAATTAGGTTATTTGTATTTTTGCTATTGAATTATATGAGTTTTTATATATTTTGGATGGTAACCTTTTATTGGATTTATGATTTGAAAATATTTTCTTGAAGCCTATAGGTTGCCTTTTCATTCTATTGATGAGTCCCTTGGATATTCAAAAGCTCTTTTGTTCCATGTGGTCTTATTTGTTTATATTTGCTTTCATTGCCCATGCTTTTGGGCTCATATTCAAAAAAAATAACTTTCAAGACCCGTGTCAATTAACTTTTCAAAACCCCATGTTTTCTTGTAGGAGTTTTATGGTTTCAGACCTTAAGTTTAAGCCTTCAACCCATTTCAAGTTAATTTTTGTTTATAGTGTAGTACCAAGGTCCAATTTCATTCTTTTGCATGTGGGTATGTAGTTTCCCCAGCATCACTTATTAAAGAGACTTTCTTTTTCCCATTTTTGTATCCTTGACATCTTTGTCAAAGATTATACCATTGGTTCCTGACTTACAATGTTTAAAATTTATGGTTTCTTGACATTACAAGGATGAAAAATCATGTTTATTCAGTAGAATCCATATATTGAATTTTGATATTTGATCTTTTCCTAGGCTAATATTTTGTGGTACAAGACTTTCTCACGGTGGTGGGTAGCACCAGTGAGCTGAAGCTCCCATTTGGCCACACCATCACAGGGAGAAACAATCAATACTCTTCAGTGTATTCTGTTGCTAAGCTATGATGTTTACTAGGTTAGGTCTTTTACTTATGATATTTTCAACATACAGTGGGTTTATCAGGAAATAATACCATCAACAATGTCCTCATCTCTATATGCATGAACTTATTTCTGGGCTCTCTACTGTCTTCCATTAGTCTATTATTTATTTTATGCTATATAAATACATTCTTTAATCTAAATGCCATTAATATATCCAGGAAAATTGAATTAAGACCAGCAACTCTTGCTGACTAATCCAAGAAAAGAACATGCAACTTTTTACAAAATTTTGGGTGTTGGGAAATTGAACCCGGGTTCTCTCATGCATGCTAAGCACTTGCTCTGATGCTAAACTCTATCTACAGTCCTGAAACATGGTCTTTAATTTAGATTTTATTATTTCAAAATAAACTTAATAATTCCAAAGTTGTTGATTAAAATTGTTACAGATTAAACAGAACCAAAATGGTTTGCTTGACTTTTTTGACTCAACGATTATTATGTCTTTTCTAGTAACAGAAATGTGGTTAAATTTAAACATTTAGTTGTATGTGTCAACTTTACTAGGTGAAGGATATCCAGAAGGTTTGTAAAATATTATTTCTGGATGCATCTGTGAGGGTGTTTCTGGAAGAGATTGGCATTTGAATAAGACTAAATGCAGATGATCTACCCTTACCATGGTTGTGTACCAATTTGTTGAGGGCCCAGGTAGAGCAAAAAGTAGGGAAAGTATGTATTTGCTTATTCTTCTGGAGCTGAGACATCCAACTTCTGTCCTTTGAAAAATATCTCCAGGTTCTCAAGTTGTGGATGGGGGACTTATACCAGTAACCCCATATCTCCCATCCAGGTTAGTAGGCCTTCAGCCTCTGACTGAGAGTTATATCATTGATTCTCTTTTTATTGAGACCACTGTTCTTGGTCTGAATTTCTTAGTAGCTTCCCTGGTCATTCAGTTTGCAGTGATATATCATGGGAAGTCCCAGCCTCCATAGTTACATGAACTAATTCTCATAATAAATCCATCACCTATCATTTATCTATTCATCTATTCCTCCATAAGTCTATGCATCCTATTCATTCTATTTCTCTGAAGAATCCTAATTAATAACAGAAGTTTTGCTTTGAATAGAAAGTTCAGAAAATAAAAAAGGGGAAAATATTAATTCATCTGTAATCTTTCTTGATTTCCAGAAATAACCTCTAATAATATTTTGAATTGTGTCTTTCCAATCATCTGTTTTACATCCTCATAGCACTAGACATTTCCTCCTTTGTAGTAATACTTATCATGCTTGAAATATTAGTTTAATGTTTTCTTTTCCTATAGACTATGATCTTTGGGAAGAAGGACTGCCCCTGCCTTATGCACTGCTGTACCCAAAGTGCCTAGTATAGTATCTGGCCCATAACAGGTAGTCAGCAAATATTGGCCTTAGATAGATGGCTGCTTTCTATGCACTTATATATGCATAGAAACTATGTAAAATAACATTTTACATACATTTTTGCTTCCAAAAATAGTACTTCATAGTACATGTAGCATGCATTTCAAATAAAAATCTGTTTCATGCATATTTTATTGTTTTATTTCTGGTGATACAATGATTGATATCTTACTCCACTTTACTTTGTAAAATAATAAATCTTCAAGTAAACACTTCACAACATTGTACATATTCCAAGCCAGATCACACTCATATAGTAAGAAATCAATAGAGGCAAGTGTGTATATCTAGCAGAAAACATTTATCTAAATATTGATAATGCTATAGTGGCTTTTCCAAATTTATTGTACAGCACCACATCTTTTTAATTTGTGACAGTTTTTACTAGGAAAGCACTCAAATTGCAATGCTCCCATGAGAATAACCGAATCTTTGTTTTTAAAGAAGATAAGGAACTAGAACAGAACAAACTGCTAGCCTACTCAGAGGAGAGGAAGTCTCCTAAGAAAATTTAAAACCAATGCAAATTTATAATAGGGACAGGTATTTTATTGTGGAAAAAACGGAAATATAATCTTATCCCATGCCCAGTAACTACATACTTCTGAGAATATCTGATGCCTGTATTCATTAAATTTGATGCCTGTATTCCTCTATAATTTCTCATAAGGTTGGCAAGAACTCATTCATCAACAAGTATGATCAGCATTTCTTTTTGACCCCTTTTTAAATTATAATCTACAGAAGTCACTGTGCTAGACACATTCTAATTGCTTTCATCTTCTTCACTTTTGGTATTTTATATTGGTTCTTCTCTTACCTATCTGGCCATGTTTTTCTTTTCTTTTCCTTCCTTCCTTTCTTCCTTCCTTTCTTTCTTTCTTTTTTTAAATTAGGCTGGTTGTTCTTTCTTTGTTCTGTAAATATTGGTGGTCTTCCATTTTCTCATACTATGAACTTTCTTCAGGCAGTCTCACACACTTTTATACTTTCTATTATAGAATTCCTCTAAACTGTCTAATATCCTGGTTATGTCTCCTTCCATTCTCTGAAATTTTTATTACTGAGTTTACTTTTCCTCTCTATCCCACGCTAGGCTTTCATCCTAGATTATGTGATATCCTGATGGTCTACCTAACATCTGCTTCACACATTTCCTGTGACCATTATCATCCCACCTCAGCCACCTACTCCAATGGTCATTCCTTAAAAATAACTAAGCATTCTGTGCTGGGACCAAATCTTCTTTTTCTCATTTCTTTTTAACTATACTCTCATAAGTTTTTCTAAGCCTCTCAGATCTCTTGTCCATTGACTTTTTAATCTGTCTTCTGGTAACACTTTGATTTCACTTCCTTTTTAATACAGCTTACTTACTATAATCCAATACTTCAATTCTCTTTCTAATATTTTAAACTCCTTTGCCCAATTGTTCATATGTTCTATCTCCTGGAATGCTACTAACCCTAAAGGAATCTATTTGTTTGCCTTTACTAAATCCACTCAGGCTCTGACATCTGCTGAGAAAATCCCGCATTATGCAAGTTGCCATAGATTCTTGACTATAACCTTCACACGACCTACAAAGATGTTTGTTACTTAGCCAACACTCCAGTTCTTCACCGTGGGTACTCCAAAATGTCCCATTATTCTCACAATCTGATTCAATCTGTATTAGTCAGGATTTACCAGAGGAACACAATCAAAAGAGGAGATATTGGGAAATAAAACTGACCAAATTACTGCTACGTTATGTTCACATACAAATATATGGCAACAAATCCCACCAAAATTTTACAGAGAGAGAGAGAGAGAGAGAGAGAGAGAGAGAGAGAGAGAGAAGGGGGCTGAGCCAAGAGTATGGATAACAGCATGTTAAGTCAATGGAAATGAGAAATGGTGATGTGTTAGAACAGAAAAACAAGAGGTGGTTAAGGGCATAGCTATCTTTGTTTATCATGCTAAGAATTTGAACCACTTTTCTAATAACAGATATTTTCAGCAACAGAGTGTATAATTTGCTTTGTTTTGTTTTTAAAAAGATATGCAAAACTAAGCTAAAGAACAAAAAAAGTTGCAAGAGACATTTCCAGAGAAGTCTTTTACTTTGTAATTAGACCAATAGAGGCAATTAGGACTAGGGAAAAACTTCATGGCTTCAAACCTACCTATATGTGCATCATCACTACTACATTTGGAAATAAAAGGACTAGTGCTGTAGTTCAGTGTCAGAGATGATGTTTTTCTGCCTCAATGAAGCAGAAAACAAAGATCAGAAGATGCAAGGCAATGGGTGAAATGGAGAAACTGACCAATACCCAGATGCTATCATGCTGGCTCCATTTTGTGGCTTTTTTCCCTAAAAGGTTCTCAGAATATCAAATGTATGCACATTCAAGTGTAATTCCAGAATTACTATCCATTTCTGTCTCTCAACAGAAAGAAAAGGGAGTAATAATGCCTACCACTGATGAAGGTGTGGGAAAATTAGCAACATATTCAGAGAATGAATCAGAAAACCTTTGTGCAGCCTGGCAGAAAGCATCAAAATTATTTTCTTAGGATGAATTCCATCTCTAGAAATTATTATAAAGAATGAATTACAGGGGGCTAGGGAATAATAGCTCAGGTGGTAGAGTGCCTGCCTTGCATGCACAATCCCCAGCATCACAAAAAAAGAACAAATTGCAAAAATATAGGAATGAACATATTCATAGCAGAGTTATTTATAGTAAAATATTTGGAAAAAATCCTTCATTTCAATTATTTGAGAAATAAATAAATCAAGTATGGTATATCCATCCATACATACAAGAAAATTTCATGGAGTTTTTTTTTTAATTGTCAACAGACCTTTACTTTATTTATTTATATGTGGTGCTGAGAAATTGAACCCAGTGCCTCACACATGCTAGGCAAGCGCTCTACCACTGAGCCACAGCTCCATCCCTCATGGAGATTTTCAAAAAGCCAAAAGCAAAGATATCAATTTATGTGTCAACATAGAAAGATACAAAGATATTAACAATTTAGGCAAAATATATTACCAAATGATATATATGGTATGTATGATTTCATATATAAAAACACCTATTTACTCACACATAAAAAAATCTGAAAAGAGACAGATTTTTAAAAATTGCAAGACAATATAATCAAGTGTTAAGTTCAAACTGTCTAGTTTGGTTTTGCTTGTTCATATTTTCATTGTATTTTCTAATTATTTCATTATTGATATATATCTTTTTTTAAGGAAAAAATATTTTTAATCTTAAAAATACAAAACTAAATAACTTGGGATAATATGTACCAATGTTCCTTTCCATCTGCATGTATAATGAGATATGTATTTAAAAAAAGGAAAATAAATTGAAAATTTGGAGCTATAAGAGTAAATGAAAAGATACTTCATTCTTAGGACACTACAGGTTTTTTTTTTCTTCTTTTTAATGTAATACTGTGCTCAAAGGTTTTCTAGAGACTTGAAAGTGTTAATGCACCTCTCTAAGTACCCAGTACAAAATAAGATACAACACATTGAAATGGTCTTTCAGAATTGAATAGATATCTCAATAAAATCCAACTAATGCAGCCTCTTCCAGAGTTGAGATTAAGAACACATTTTTTTGGTTTAATTTGTTATATATGACAACAGAATGCATTATAATTCATATTACACGTATAGAACACAATTTTTCAAATCTCTAGTTGTACACAAAGTAGAGTCATATCCTTCATGTCTTTATACATATACTTAGGGTAATAATGACCATTGCATTCCACCGTCTTTCCTATCCCTATCTCCCCTCTTTTCCCCTCCCTCCTCCTTTCCCCTTTGCCCTATTTAGAGTTCATTTAATCCTCCCCCCAGTCCCGCAGCATATTATGAATCATCATCCTTAAATCAGAGAAATCATTCAGCATTTGGGTTTTTTTTTGGATTGGCTAATTTCACTTAGCATTATATTCTCCAGCCCCATCCTTTTACCTGCAAATGCCATGATTTTATTCTCTTTTCATGCAGAATAATATTCCATTGCGTATATATGCTGCATTTTCTTTATCCATTCATCTACTGAAGGGCATCTGCATTGGTTCCAAAGTTTAGATATTGTGAATTGTTCTGCTATCAACATTGATGTGGCTGTGTCCCTGTAGTATGCTGTTTTTAAGTCTTCTGGGTATAAACCAAGACCTGGGATAACTGGGTCAAATGGTGGTTCCATTACCAGTTTTTCAAGCAATGTCCATACTGCTTTCCATATTGGCTGCACCAATTTGCAGTCCCATGAGCAATGTGTGAGTGTGCCTTTTTCCCCACATTCTTGCCAACACTTATTGTTGGTTGTTTTATTAATAGCTGCCATTCTGACTGGAGTGAGATGAAATCTTATAGTAGCTTTGATTTGCATTTCTCCAATTGCTAGAGATGTTAAACATTTTTTCATATATTTGTTGATTGATTGTATATCATCTTCTGAGAAGGGTCTATTCAGTTCCTTGGTCCATTTATTTATTGGGTTATTTGTTTTTTTGGTGTTAAGACTTTTTAGTTCTTTATATATTTTAGAGATTAGTGTTCTATCTGACTTGCATATGGTAAGAATTTGTTCCCAATTAGTAGGCTCTGTATTCACCTCACTGATTGTTTCTTTTGCTGAGAAGAAGCTTTTTAGTTTGAATCCATCCCATTTATTGATTAAGAACACATGTTTTTTTTAGAGTGGTTCTTGGTCCATATCAGATCATTCTTTTAGGAATTGAAATATTTCCATGATGGACTCAGTTTAATTTAGAACTCTTGAGAACTCAGTACATAATGTACCAGTGGAAGTGCCCTTTGCTTAGTATAATCACTGAAATAAATGATGAAAACTAATTATATAATAATATGATCAAGGGGGCATTCTGAACATCAGTCATTTAAAAAAGCCGAACATATGAAATAATGATAATATCAATAGTAAAAGTAAAATTATAGTTGCTATAAAGTAATGCAAATACACAGCTCTTAAGAGTCTGCTAAAATTGACACCAAAGAATGATATGAGGAAAAATGTTATCTTAGTTTGGGCTGCTATAACATATGCCACAGCCTGGGTGGCTTAAACAAAAAACATTTATTTCTCATGTTTCTGAGGCTGGAAGTCTGACATCAGGGTGCCAGCATAGTTAGGGTGTTGGTAGGGGGTCTAGTTATGGCCTCACATGGCCTTCCTTGATGCATGCCCTCAGGGAGATCATGTACCTCTTTTCCACATTCATGATTTCATTAAATGTAATTACTTTCCAAAACCCCACCTTCCAAATGCCATCACAGTGCGCTTCAACACAGGAATTTGGTTGAGGGGGGTGAGAGGGGCAGGGTGCAGGGATACAAACATTCAGTTCATAGCAAATGTCAACATAACTTACAAAAACAGCATGTCTTCTTAGTCATATTAAAGCTGGTTACATATTAACTGATGCCATTATTTTCATGGAGAAAAAAAAAAACGGATCAATTAAAGTTGGGTACTGAACCTGAATGCCTAGAAGCAAGGAGACATCAGAAAGCAAACTTGGCAATACCCACTTGATGGGTTCAGTGGCTAGGAGATGCTCAAACCCCAAGGCTGCTCTTTGGGTCCCTGTGGCATGTGATCTTACTTTGCAGGCTGATAAATCAAATTACTGCAGGATGATGTCATTAGGCATTTAAACACTACAATTCTCACTCTTCCTCTATCAACCATCACCACCCCTTTCTTTCATTCCATGTTCACTAAATAGCTTCTGATTGTGAAGTGCTTTCCCACGCAGATTTCCTGCAGGGAAGGAATGTGCTGCTGTTGCAGACTTAACAGTCCATGGCATCGCTACATTTCTCTTCTTAGCTAGTTGTCATTCTCATTTATACAAGCCACTCTTTTGAGCTCAGCCGATGTATTTTAGATATCTAGAAACTAAATATAGTCTAGGAATGCTAACCAAATAGGGTGAAATTTTCAGACTGTTTTACTCATTCATAGAATTTGGTTCCTTTCTGACAGCCTTCTCCTTCCTCCCAGATTCTGCCCTCCTTGTGGGTGATTTAAACATCCATATGGTTGTTTCACCAATGTTCAGCCTCTTGACTCTTTAACATGCACATATTCTATTAACATTTCTTTTATTCTGCTTTAGTCACCTGCTCCCATGGCCATACCCTGGATCTCATTACCACCTAAAACTGTTTTATGCTGCAGATCACTAATTCAGTTATTTGACTACAAAATTCCCTCTTACTAGCTTGATAGTTCATTTCTTTCATGTTCACTGCCTCTTCAGTTTCTTTAAGGAATCAGAGCAATACAGGTTTCTCATGGATTCTTGTTGTCATTTTCTAAAGTTTTTTTTAATTCAATCACACTTTTTTGTGATAAAAATACAAACATAAATTTTTTAAAAAAATATTTTTAGTTGTAGATGGGCACAATACCTTTATTTTGTTTATTTAGTTTTATGTGGTGCTGGGGATCGGACCCAGGACCTACACATGCTAGGCAAGCACTCTACCTCTGAGCTACAACTCCAGCCCTCTAAACATAAAATTTACCATTCTATTTTTAAGCATATAGTTTAGTGGAATTAGGTATATTCACATTGTTCAACCATACATCTTCAGAACTCTTGTCATCTTGCAAAACTGAAACTCCATGCCATTAAACCATAACTCCCCATTCCTTTCTCCCTTCAGTGCTTGGCAACTACCATTCTATTTTCTGTCTCTGTGAACTTGACTACTTAGGATATCTCATAAATGGAGTCATCTAGTGTTTGTCCTTTTATGATTGGCTTCTTTTGCTTAGCACAATGCCTCAAGTTTCATTTATGTGATACCATGTGGCAAAACTTCCATCATTTTTAAGGTTGAACAATATCCCATTGTGTGTACATGCCATCTTTTGTTAACCCATTCATCTGTTGATGGACACTTAAGTAGCTTTACCTATTGTAAATAATGCTGCTATGAAGATGGATGTACTCATTCATGTTTCTTGTTAAGCTGAGAGACTCTATAACTTAGTTGATTATGAACAAAACCAGTACTAAAATGATTCCTCAAATATTTGCCATATATCTTCCAACTTTACTTTTTCTGAAAATGGAAGCAATAATTCACATCTAACTTGTAATAGAACTTTTTTAACTAAGCTGTTTTTTACTTGTAAAATGATGTTCACTAATGGGGTATGCTATCAATGAATGCAAGTACTTGATTAATGCTGCCTAGCTAACCCGTGTTTATGGAACACCCAAAGATATGTGAAGTATCACACTCAGAAGGTGCAGACTAATAATACTGATACCAGTGGAGTGTCCAGTTGGGGTCCAGTTTCTTGGTGTCCTGAACAAAGAATTGAGCAAGGCTCACAAAGCAAGACACACAAAAGTAACAGGCAAAGCACAGATTTACTGGAAAGGGTAGGTAAAAGTAACACTCCATAAAGTATAGCAGCGTAGCTGAGCAAGAGAAAGTGGCTCTAGGCCCTCATTCTTGGGTAAGTCTTGCCCTATATGATGAGTTATGACTCTCTCTCCTTTCTGTATGAATTTGCTTGAAGACCTTGACCCATTTGTTCCCAATGTTCTTTTATTTTTTGCCTATTTAGAATACAGAAACTGTGGTAGGAATTGCTGTGGGAGATAAGCTATCATGGGTGGAGTTGTCATAGTAATGGGACCTATCCTAAACAGGGACATGATGACTCATTCATCTTATAATCCAGCTGGCATTTTTTTTTTTTGTATCCTGCCTGCCATCTTGATATCCCTAAATTCTTACTTCAATATGACTTTCAAATATAGTTCTTTGAAGGTTTTCTAAGTATTTGCATGGCCAACTCCTCTTGTTTAGGTACAGGGGAGAATTTTATTTTCCTATTCTCCCTGAAGTTAGGGAAGGCCAAGAGATGAGTTCTGCTGAATAAAATTTCAAAAAGAAGTGTATGTGTTCACCTCTTTTAGTGAAGCAGTGTGGGTTTGCTTCTATGCCAAGGCTCTCTCTTCTTCTGCTCATCAACTAAGGAGGTGACTTGTTTCAGGTGGCATAGATATAGGATGATAGAACTGCTAACAATCACTGAGTAGCTGCATGGAAGGCATTTGCCCTAGAGAGTTGCCCAGAACCTCAATAGACTTTTTGTTAAGCAATAAACAAACCATGGAAAATGGGATTCTTTGCTTTTGCAATGTAATCTCACCTATCCTGACTAATAGAATACTGAAGTATTTAAGTAAATTTTGGGTTGATACACATTTGTGAACCATGCTTCTATGAAAATGATATTGCTGATATAGATAAATTCCCCAAATATATTGACTTTTAAAAAATAAGGTACAGAATATAATGCATAGCATATTGCCATTTGTATAAAATATAAATAAACATACATGCAATGAATGCCTGTCCAGATACACAAAAACTTGGTAAGAATGGCTATTTCTGGAAATAGGAAAGGAGGACAAACTAGCTAGATATGAATTATTTTTCTCTGTCAGATTTTTTTCCCTCTATATGCAAAAGTTTTCTGGAAATAATTAAATAAGTAAATATTAAAAGCAGCAATGAAAGTGGAAATTAATCCAGTGTTCAGGTGATCAGAAAGTAAAGAATAAATTTGAGATATCAGGTGGATCCATAAGGGCAAGAATTTTTGCCTCTTTTGCTTGTTAATGGGAGGTGTGTACTAATTGAACAAAATATCAGTTCTCATTATGCTGAAAAAAATTTTCGTCCTTTGAAATTTTCATGTGTTCAGAAGTAGGTAATGTCTTTTGTATGTAATTAAATTTAATAAAATGATTCCCTTATTTTTGTTTCGGCATACTAAGATAGTGATACCCCATTTCAAAAAAAAATTTTAATTTAAAATAATAAAAAGAATATGTTTTAATAAAAGATAAATTCAGACAACAAAAAAACAATGATTTGGAGTTGGCCAAGAATTAAATGATTGTGAATGAAAGATATGTATGAGTTGATAGCTACTTAGAAAAAAAAGGTAAGCTGTTTTATAATTCAGAAATCACTTTATAGAAAATAATTTTGGCTTTAAGGTATGACAGCCTGTATATAGCTGTTCCTGAATTTTGTTTAGAGTGCTTTGATTAGAAGGATCCAGACCATAGCACTCATTTGTTTCAAGTTACCATATATTTTGCCTAATAGATCTGTTTTGATCTTTGTCTTGTGATTTGGTAGAATTTTGTACTGATAGAAATAACATTATTTACAGGAACAATTTTCCTACTTTTTCTAGAGAATTTTGAAGAAAAGGGAAGATTTTTTTTCAACCTTGTAGACCAATGGTAGTTCTATCATGAGTCATACAACATTTTCTAATTTCTCAACCATGAAAAAGGAAAATGAATTGCTTGGGGTGTGTGTGTGTGTGTGTGTGTGTATACAGCCCGTCTCTGCCTCCAAATAAAAGGTGAAGAGGTGATTAGAGTACTAAGGTAACTCAATGAAACTAAAGGGATCACCTTTCTTCTTCACAGGCAAAAGTAGCCCAGTGACCCAGAAAGGGATATGGGGGCATACCCTGGTGGCAGAGCTCTGCCTCCCAGCAACTATGCTCTGGGCATAGATGCAGGCAAGAACCTACCCGATTCTATTGAAGATTAGGTTTGCCAGTAGCTATTTTCTGGACTGAAATTAGGAGGCTTTAACTTTCTAAGCTGGCACTTATAATTCAGACTCCCTTCCCTGGCTCAGAAGGTTTCTGACTAGTGCCTGGTCCTGCATGGCCTCTTACCTTCAGACTGTTCACTCAGGCATCTTTTGTGGACACATTTCTCCTTCAGAATCTTTCCCCCTAACCCTTCAACTTTTTCTTCAGGTATTTTTTTAAATTTTGGATAGACACAATACCTTCATTTTATTTATTTATTTTTATGTGGTGCTGAGGATCAAACCCAGTGCCTCATACGTGCAAGGCAAGCACTCTACCAACTGAGCTACCACCCAATCCTTCAACTTTCATACTTATCCTTGTTTACCCAGCACCTGACTTCATTCATAATTTTTTTGTAGTCTTTGACACCCCTTGCCCATTATCATTTAAACTCACTCCTTTGATTATGCTACTTCTGACTGCTTAGGGAAAATATTTCACCTTGCTCTTCTCAGCCTATACCTCCTCCCAGGCTTCTGTAGGCAACACCTTGCAACATACCCTAATCCCTTAGAAGGAATCTAGACAAGCAAATAGGATATTTCAAGACAATGAATGTATCCAGGAAGTTATATAACTAGTCACCTCCAGTATGGGGAGGAAATATGACAGCTAACTTGTCATTGCACTTGTCAGTGTTATGTGATATTCTTGCCTCAGAAGCTAAACATGACTTCAACAAATTATAATATTGTCAAAATTCTTTTGCAGCACTAGAATTGTGTTGCATTGAAACAAGGCTGTTTTAAGCCTAAAATTCTTTCATAGAATCAGATAATTTTTTACAAAAAAGATTTTTCTTTTATTTCACTCCTAGGTTGACAATTATTTTTATAAATAGACCACACACTAATTATAATGACATTAGATGGTTGACTCTTTAAGTTGTCTTCTATATGTGTGTGTGAGGAGGGGAAGGCTTCCAGCATCTTAAGAGATTAGAGCAAAATTCTTCATTCTAAAATCCCCTCTGTTACAGAAACCACAAAAGCCAGATATCCCATCTTCACGCTCCTGGAAACTCTCATTCAGACATGTGACCAAGACTCTGTTCATGAGCAATTTTCCTGTAGAGATACAAGAACATTGGAAAATCATTCATGTGGTGTTTTATTTGAGAGATTTATCTTAAAAAGAACTTTTCTCATGCTCCATCCTCATCCAAACTAATTGCTCTAGACTTGTAATAATAATCAAGTCCAAACATGTTTTGGGGGAGATTACCAGAAGGAAATGTCCAATATGACAAAAGATTAGCATGATTAGGAGGAATCCTAGATATCCCGTGTGTAGCATCTATACACTGCCTCAGTCCCCTAACTTTTTACATTACATTTACCATGAATAGTTGGAATCCATTCCCTCAAACATCTGTGCAACAGGGACTTTACAAGTTTCTGTAGTGCCTTTATGTAAATCAGGAAAGGAAGTATCTTTCAAAATACTTCACCGATATTTGTCAGAATGTTGTTTTACTGAATTTATTAGAAAAAGAGACTTTGCTGATTTAAACCAAAAATTATCATAAAATATGCAAGCACAAGGTTCCATAATGTAAGCAGCACACCTTTTTTGTGGCAGACATGACCATCACCCCCTCCTTAGCCTGTTTTCCAATAGTATGTGGAAATCAAAGAGCTAGATTGAGGTCACTGCTTCTAACTTGGTAGAACCATAAGTTTTTTTTATCAGGTGAAAGAAATCTTTGAGTACCAAAATTCTAATTTAGCAGAGATTAAATAAAGAAGGGAAAAAAGATCATTAGGTTGAATAGAAAGAGGTTCTATTCCCATTTAATTTTTACACCCATATAATAGTTCTTTCTGTGTGCATTCATTCTGAATGTTTGTGTCTCTCCAACACTAATATGCTGAAACCTACCCACCAAAATGATGGTATGAAGAGTGAAGCTTTTGGGAGCTGACTTGGTACTCATATAAGCAAAAATTGAACAGATATGTGTTCTCTGTCCCTTACATGTGAGGACACAGAAAGAAGTTCCCAACTACGAAGCACAACAAAGTCTCATCAGACACTGAACCTGCTGACATATTGACCTTGGACTTCCCAACCTCCAGAACTGTGAGAAATAAGTTTCTGTTCTTTATAAATTACCCATTTTAAAGTATTTTGTTAGAATAACCTGAACTAAGACTCTATAGGTGAAAGAACACCAAATACTTGTCTCTGACTCAAAGCTTCCATGCTTTGGATATTTTAAGTTTGTCCGCAAAGGTTCAGTTATTGGAAGCTGGTTCCTCAGTAGAGTGGTGGAACCTATAAGAAACAGAGCCTGGTGGAAGGTTCTTGAGTTTGTGGGACTCTGTCTTGTTCCTTGACTCATGATGGGTTTTACTCTGTCACATGCTCTGCCATGATGTGCTGTTTTGCCACAGGCCTAATGCAGCAAGGCTAGTTGATCAGGGAGTAGAACTTTCAAAACTATGAGCCAAATCCTAATACCAGACCTTAAACTATATAAAAACGGGATGGTATTGGCACCAAAATAGACATGTAGACCAATGGTACAGAATAAAAGAGATAAACCCACATAAATATGGTTATTTCATACTAGACAAAGGTACCAAAAACCTACATTGAAGAAAAGATAGCCTCTTCAACAAATGATACTAGGAGAACTGGAAATCCATCTGCAGCAAAATGAAATTAAACCCCTATCTCTCACCATGCACAAAAATCACCCTGCACCTAATAGAAGAAAAAGTAGGACCAAATCTCTACCATGTTGGCTTCTTAGGAACTTCCTTAATCAGACTCCTAATACAAAAGGAGTAAAATCAAGAATCAATAAATGAGTTGGACTGAAACTAAAAAACTTCTTCTCAGCAAAGAAAACAATAACATGAAGAGAGAGCCTAAAGAATGGGATAAAATCTTTACCACATGCATGTCAAATAGAGTACTAATCTCCAGGATATATAAAGAACTCAAAAAACTAACATCAAAAACCCCAAATAACCCAATCAGTAAATGGGCAAAGGAACTGAACAAACACTTCACACAGGAAGAAATACAATCAATCAACAAACATGAAAAAATGTCCCTTATCTCTAGCAATTAGAGAAATGCAAATCAAAACTACTCTAAGATTTCATCTCACTCCAGTCAAAATGCAATTATCAAGAATACAAGTAAAGTTTTGGTGAGGATGTGGGGAAAAAGGTACACTCGAACATTGCTGAACTGAAAACTGGTGCAACCAATCTGGAAAGCAGTTTGGAGATTCCTCAGAAAACTTGGAATGAAACCACCATTTGACCCAGTTATCTCACTCCTCAGTTTAAACCCAAAGGACTTAAAATCAGCATATGACAGTGACACAGCCACATTAATATATATAGCAGCTCACAATAGCTAAACTATGAACCAAACCAGATGCCTTTCAACAGATGAATGGATCAAGAAAATGCAGTACATATACATAGTGGAATATTACTCCGCCTTAAAGGAGAATGAAATTATGGTATTTTCAGGTAAATGGATGGAGAAAGAGAATATCATGCTAAGTGAAATAAGCCAAACACCCAAATCCAAAGGCCAAATGTCTTCTCTGATAAGTGATACTAATCCATAATGGGGCGGAGGAATGAAGGAATTTTGGATTGTGCACAAGGGAGTGAGAGAAGGGGAGGCAAAGTGGGGATCAGAAGGATGGTGGAATGAGACAGACATTGTTACCCTAAATATATGTATGATTACACTACTAGTATGACTCTGCACCATGTTCAGTCAGAGGAAGGAGAAGTTGTGCTCAATTTGTGTACAATGTGCCAAAATGCATTCTGCTGCCATGTATAACTAATTAGAACAAATTTAAAAAAAACATTATGAGCCAAAATAAACATTTTCTCTTTATGAGTTAATCACCTCAAGTATTTTTTATAGTAATAGAAAGCTGAGTATGCAAAGATATAATGTCTTCTCTGATGGGTTTTGGCTTTACTTTAGGCTGATTAGTCCCTTCTACTTCCTGATTCTTTCCTTTTGCAACAGAAATGTTTATCCTGTCCCTATCCCACTATTGTATCTTAGAAGTATAAAACTTTTTTTTAAATAGGGGCTCACAGCTGAAACAGTTTGTCTTGCATCTCAGAGAAGACTTTTGACTTGGACTTAGCAAGATTTGGGGAATATTGGAGATGGAATGAGTGTATTTTTGATTCTGAGAGGGACATGAATCTTTGTGTCCAGGGATGGAATACTGTGGTTTGAGTTTGTCCCTGATTGTTCATGTGTTGGGATCTTGGTTCTTACAGAGACAATGTTGGGAGGTAGAATCTTTTTTAAAATATTTTTTATAAGTTGATGGACCTTTATTTTGTTCACTTATTTATATGTGGTGCTGAGAACCAAACCCAGAGCCTCACACATGCTAGGCAAGCGCTCTACCACTGGGTCACAAACCCAGCTCCGGGAGGTAGAATCTTTAAGAGATAGTGTTCGGTGAAATATTATTGCTGTCCCATCCCCTTGCTCTAGATTCTTGATTTGTGGTGTGATTTCTTCTTCCCACATCTCTGCTCCCATGGTGATGTCATCAGCTGTGAGATCCCTACATAGCCAAGCTAATAGACATTTTGTTCTTGAATCTTTAGAACTGTTAGCTAAATAACACCATTTTTCTTTATAAGATTAGTCTATTTTAGTTATTTGGTTACAGTAACAACAATGGACTAATTCAAGAGCACACATTGTGTCTACAGAAGAACACTCCAGCCTGGAAAGATATTGTTCCCAAGATACATAGCTGAATGTTCAATAGGCATGCTACGAAGGCAAATTCTTTCAAGTTTAAAGCATAGTATGCTTGTGATTCCACAGATATGAGCATATTGCTTTATTTTACTATAAAGTAAATGGATCAAAAGTAATATTCATTAAATCCATAGATGATGATGCTTATAGATACATCACATTTAGAAAAAGCAAATTTAAACTTAAAATAAATGTTCATTCCAATAATGATCCAAAACCTCCCCTTCATGAAAAAATTTAATCAACCTCATATCAAGCATCCATCTGGTTCCCATGGAGTTGATTATCACATTGGAGGTTCATGTCTGATCACTGCAGTTGTCAAGTTGGACACTCAGCAGTAGCAATACTAGTTGACCATTGATTAGGGGAAGTCCATAAACTTGAGCCCATGCATACTTAAATTTATCTCAGTGTGACAAATTTTTATAAGCTTATCAAACATAAGAGTATCTTTAAAAGTGCCCAACTTTATTGCAAATCTCTTTTACTTATTTTTTACCAGGACCAGATAGCAACCAAAAGCCATTCCCCAAAAGGAGAATTATTACTTGGCAGAGGAGATGTACTTCCATTCAAATACCTTAGGAACCTCTGCTGTGATGAATTTCCACAGGGTTTAGATGGTATTCCAAATTAGCTACAAAATCTTGTGACCTAGTGAATCCAACAGAATTCACTAGGTCACAAAAGTGAAGTAGCAGGGGCTGCCTGCAGTGATGCTTAGAACCTTTCCTAGTCCAAGGTTGTGTAGTCAAAGCTTGAAGTCATTGGGTTATTGTGTAAATGAATCAAAGACTCACATCCATATTGTTCGTTGCTTCCAAAATCCAATGAAGTCTATGAAGTGTTATGTTTCTTTCTGTAAGGGTACTGGGTGCAAGGTACAATAACTCATCCTTTGTATTGAAGAGGTTATCCCTATGGGCTTCAAACAGATGGAAGGCCCATCTAAAGTCACTGTTACTTTATAGTCCTGGGTATTATCAGCAGTATACAATAATGAGTGGACTAGCATGATGTCCTATGAAATGATGAGACAACAGAGTACTCTATAGACTAAATTATGGCGAAGAGCTCAAGAGTTGTAATCATTAGACAAATGTACTTACTACTTTTTCCTGCCAACTGAAAGTAAACTTCTTTTGATAAACTTTATTTTTTGAAATAGCATTTCTCAGATCAATAGAAACACACCCAGAATTCAATTTATTTGCTCTAGTAAAGAAATTATATCTGGATTGCCCACGATGATTTGAAAAACAAATTAAGTTTATGACAATCAGTTGGATGAGAGTGTTTATGAAACATAATCTGAGTCTAGGGTAAATTCTGCTTAGGTCAAACAAGCTACTTCTGTATCTTTTTAAGTCTTGCAAGATGGCATTTAACCTTGCATCTGTTCCCAACCTCTCTCATCTTCCTCTCCATTATAATATGGATTTTGATTTACTCTTCTGACAGGGAGGGAGAATTCTAAATTTTCTTTGGTTTTTCCTATCACAATAGGTATGACAACCATACAGATTATTATCAAAACCAGGAAATTTTTATAGTTAAAAAAGGAATTCTAGGGCTGGGAATGTAGCTCAGTGATAGGCCACTTACCTAGCATGTGCAAGACCTTGGGTTCTTCCCCAGCATTGCAAAATAAGTACATATACACATACATGCATATGTACATTAAATAAGGAAAAAAATGAAAAGGAATACTAGCAACAATTATGCTGGAAAATCAGACAAAACTGTCACTCCAGGAGTCAGGAATCCAGTGTGAGGATTTGGTCATTTGCTGAGGTTAACTATACTGATAATACATTTAGGACTCAGGAAAATAACCATTACATAAATTTAGGAACACATTGGACTTCCATGAGTCACAATTCTATACAATACCTGATCTCTTTAAGCCTCTGTTTTAACCAGTAAACCACCTTGATAATTTATCTTTACCACCTGAAATTATTATTAGCACAGAGCCTGTGGCCAATAATTCCTGAAAGGTCTGGGAATTTCCCTGTCCTCAATGCACAATTATTCTGGTAAAAAATTACAATTTTTTTGGTGGAAGTTTAGAAAGAGTATTTGTAATTACAGCATATTTTTTAAATGTATCCAGCCTTCTCTAGATGCTCAGGGATGTCCCTGCGTGGACCCAGGTCTGGGAATTAAGAGCTTGACTCTGTTGTGGTAGTTCAAGGCAGTCCTTCCAATCTAGAGAGCTGTTGAGTTATATTAGTCAAATAGGACCTCTATGGGCTGTTCCCCAGGGAATCTAATTAGAGACCTGGTGACAGTCAGGGTTAGTGAAATCAGGCACTTGTTTGATAATTCCCTCAGGAAAGCCACTACCAGGTCTTCAAAGAAGGCAGAAACAACCATATCCAAAAAGGGAAAAGAAGCTACCTGGTGAATCGTTCAGTTTCTTCCAAATATCCCTATTCCAGTTTTTAAAAATCCACTCTTTTTAGTAACTGCTTTAATTTTCACAAGACCAAAAACAACAACAAAACACTATGGATTCAATTAACAATAATCCTGAACACACTGTATTAAATTTTGAATTTGACTTTTGGCCATTTTAGCCTAGAAACATAAGAGATAAAATATTTTGTGTATATTTATTTTGGTTTTCAAAAGTAAGTCTATTGCCATTCACTAACTTCAAGCTGTCTGCTACCAAATGATGCAACTGTTCTACCAACCTTCCTTGATCTCCTTTTCCTAAGACTTATTGTACATACCAGGACCTTTAGAGAGTGAAAGGAGATGCTAATGAAAATTATGCTGGCATAAGAAGTATAAAATATCAGAGGAATCAAACATATAACAACTGTATTTATGCTCTCTATATTATCTTATGGCATTAACCATGAAGCTGCTCAAAATCTTATCTTCAATGGGCATTCATTGTAGGTTACCAGAAACAATAATTTAATTAAAATTTAATGACTGTATCACCAGAATAGCATGCTTTCATAACCGTTTAATTTTATTTTATTTAAGCCTATGCATATTAAATATAACAATCCCTGATTTCTTGTATTACTATTGAAGTCTCTTTCTTATAATTGCTTATCTTGCCAATGTCTTATCAGTCAGAGTGGGCAATCAAATGATTCTTGAAAGAGAGTGTTGGATCTCCTGGATTCTCAGAAAAATAACTGTTTGCTTCAGATATTGGCATATTCTGGAGTGTTTTGAAAATCTAATGTGGGACCATCTGGCACAGTGGTATCTGACACCAACACCAGGTCTACCAGGAAGACTCACAACAGCTTTTCAGTTTTATTATTGACATCTAATTACTATCATGTGCACTAATTGACTCTAGCCTATTAAAAAAATTTACAATAAGCATTTGCCTTCCACATTAATGACCAGATACTACTCAGTCATTTAAATGGGTGTTTTAATCAAGGCAATGTATTTGTGTAATTTGCAGAGTTAATTGTGTAGTTTAGAGCTAAGCCTTTCTTTTAATGCCCGGAATAAATAGGTAATTCTGGTGCATATGAACAGACTATAATAATGCCAGTGGAATGGCAAATGTGGCAAAAACAATCATTTTTATGCTTTGGAGGAAAAGGGATCCAGGGCCAATCCTCTAGCTTTAGGATAGAAATTTGTTTCATCAATAAAGGAATTAGATTAGTTGAACTATAATTTTCAGTTCCATTATTCTATGAGTCTATAAAATACCAGCATGGAATTGCATATCATTCAATGTTAGAAAAGAATAGTTACTTTAGTCCATTAAAATGCATATGCCTACAAAGTTTAAGTTTTTCTTTTCTTTAGTTTTTTGTTTTTTCCTGCTAGCAAAAGAGGTGGGTTGAAGGGAGAAGAGGGCATACCATGCTTTGGCAGAAGGTGATTTGTGTAGGATTGGTTCAGAAAATTATTCTGTCAGCAGTTTGAAAGATTCTAAAAAGAGGAACATGACCAACTATGCTGGGATACAAGGAGCCACCTGCACAGACACTTCAGATTTCAGTCGGATGTAGTCCTGGTGGCTCACTCCTTTTTGACATGGAGTACCCACTCACATGGCAAGTTGAATTTCAGGTCTTTTGACATTACCATTTGCAACAAGGTACACATTTCCTATATGGTTACAAGAGGTTTTGTTTTGTGAGAATAAATGTGGCCTATGCTCCAAATATTGTGCTCCAGAAGATTAAATACTAAATTTTCATATTACTACTTTGAAATGTCTTTTGAAAATTGCTTAAGTGACCCATCAATACCAAATAGTGATGACTTTCCTTTGGACTTAAGGCTTATCAAACAACAAATGTTCCCCAGAAAAAATATTTTTAAAAGATGCTGAAGAGGGGCTGGGGATGTGGCTCAAGTGGTAATGCGCTCACCTGGCATGCGCCAGGCACTGGGTTCGATCCTCAGCACAACATAAAAATGAAATAAAGATGTTGTGTCCACCGAAAACTGAAAAATAAATATTAAAAATCTCTCTCTTCTCTCTCTCTCTCTCAAAAAAAAAAAAGATGCTGAAGAAAAGAAATACTGAAAAGCAGATGTCTTAAAAACACTGTGTGACTTATAGGCAGACAGGGTTCACCTTCTACCATCTTTATTTTTTGTGCATGTATGGATTTGATTAATTACCATGAAAAACAATACTGTAAAATCAGGAAAGTAGAGATTTGTTCTTTGAAAGTCATTTTATTGAATTTCTTGAAATTATGAAACTCTACTTTTAATCAAATAAAACTCTAATTGTATTTTCTTTTATTTGGTATCCAGTTTTCCCAGTTGAAAATTTGGGCTTGGGCTGGGGATGTGGCTCAAGCAGTAGCGCACTCGCCTGGCATGCGTGTGGCCCGGGTTCAATCCTCAGAACCACATACAAACAAAAGACGTTGTGTCCGCCGAAAACTGAAAAATAAATATTAAAATTCTCTCTCTCTCTCTCTCTCAAAAAAAAAAAAAAAGAAAGAAAGAAAATTTGGGCTTTGATCTTCACCTGTGAATTACTCAACATAATCCTGAACATGTTCAATTTTATAAGAAATCACTGTGCTCCATTCTGGAATGAATTTCCCCAGGGCTTCTTTAATGGCCTGTTTTTAAATGCATATTAGTTTTAAAATTTTCCAATTTGATCAATTCCTTTTAAATTTGAATGAGATTCCACTTTCCCACATGTACTCAGATAATCTATTGACTCACCATAAGTGGAGCATGCACTTTGAGCAGGTCTTGCAGTAATGGTGGTATGAATCCACCCAGACCCAGACACTCATCTGACTATTGCTGTGAATACAGATGCTCCTGATTAGCTAAGTTACAGGTCTGGACTTTCACTATGGAACAGAGTGAAACCTGGAACTTTGCACTGGGCATACTCTCAGGCTGAAGCATGTGGTACCAACTTCTGGCCTGCAGATTAACCAACAGCAGACAATTACTTTCATTTCTGAAGAATATCCAGGCTTTCACTCTCTTGTTTTCTCTTTCCATGTCCTTAGACTGGAATTGTTTTATTTGCTAATATTTCCTAGCTTAGGTTGAGTTTCAAGCCAAGGACATTACTGCAAGCGTAGCAAGAATAGAAAATCAATACCTTATTGATTGCCAGTGAAAATGGCTATGAATAACTTCAGTTACCCCTTTCTAGTTTAAGGACCATTGTTCTATATTCCCCATTTATGGATCTCTGAGTTTTTATAATGAAAATGTTAACACTGAAAGACCTAGAAAAAACTTTTCATGTCTGTTCAAAGTTTGTAAATTCTAAAACAGTTGCTTTAAAAAAAAAAAATCTTTCAACCTTGACTTAAAAAGGTTTATTTTCCTTTTTAGCTTTTTAATAAGAAATATAATTTTCTTGGTCACATCACTAACAAAGTGTTTATGCTTAGACTGATCTAATTTAAAGTAAAAATATTTGCCAGTCCACAATATTTTCACTTAACTTCATTATATCAAAAACTATATTGTTTGTATGATAATGTATTTATTAAAAGTCTTTCCCCTCCAGCAAGGGTTAAGGACCAAACCCAGGACCTTCTTTCATGTGTTAAGCAAGCACACTGCCATTGAGTTAAATTTTCAACCCCATATTTATTTTAGATATGACATTTTTTTCAGACATTGAACATGGAAGAGAATATTTAGCTAACTATAACATAAACATATTTCATAGAGAGCTTGGTTAATGCTTAAACATTTTGGAGCTTAAGAAAATTTATTCATTAGGTATCAGAACACAGGGTGGAAGGAAGGTAAGTTAAAAGAGTCTGCCTGACTTTGTAGGATCAGGAAGAAATATGATTCTGCATATAGAGAGCAGCTCTTTGGGTGTCTACAAATTGCAGACTCAGGGACATTGATTCTGACTCTGCCTTTGGGAAGGCTGATTCTGATAAGAACTGGAATCTTGCTGTCATTTTTTATATTGACTCACTTATGACACTGTGGTTGCAAGCAACAGAAATGACCTCAGCTAATTTTAATGAAAGAAATGTACCACAGGTGCATGGATATTTCCAGAATTCAAAAAATTTTGAAGACCCAGACTTCAGAAAGGACAGGAACTAAAACAGCTTTGGCAATCTAAGTGTCCATTCAAGTCCAGACTCAGGAATGAAACAGTATCAGTTATTTATCATTTCTTCCTTTGACATTCAAATTCTGGAAGAGAGAGTATACAATTGATTTAGCTAAGGTCCTAAGCCTAAGGTGAACAAGGCATTTGAACATATGGCTCTACCTATATTAATGGCAAATGGGAAGGGGTCTCAGAGAGAAACTAGGAAATGAGCTATTACCAGAAGAAGAGCTGGGAAAACAAGCAAACCAATAAATAAGAGATATCCAGTATAGGCAGTATTGGGGATTGGCTTACTTAGCATAGCAGTATTTTTCTCACCCTAACATTTCAGGGTGAGAATGTGTTATTCCTTGTCCCAAAATCCTCCTCTCTCCATAACCATACAGTCTTGACACTATCCTCAGCCCTACCCAATCCTCTCCATTATAGACTCACCATCCCCTCGGAAAGTATGTGAAAAAACCAAGTTCAGCTCTAAGAGGACTGCAGATTAAGGAGCTCTTACTTGGTTTAGGCTGTGCCTTATGAGTTAGTTCTAGATAGGTTCTACTTTATTCTTGAGATCGAGTCTCCTTGTTTCTGAAACTTTAGTTCTAGTGATCGGAAACTATTCATGTCTCCTGGATCTGACTTGGATTAGGACTCTGATTTGCTGCTTGCTTGTCCCTCATCCTCACCAAGTCTTGGATGCTTTCCTAAACATCTAATATATGCCTGGTGTCCTGGTGCCTATTACAAATTATTCCTGAGGTGTTCTGCCTGATTTCTTCCAGCATAATGTTTTGTCTATGAAACTGCTTTTAATATACCTGGTGGGATCCTGCTGATGCCCATTGATTTTCTGCCAAAAATTTGCGTTTTAAAAAATTTATTTATTTATTCTAATTTGTTTTACATGTCAGCAGAATGCATTTCAATTCATAGTACACATACAGAGCACAATTTTTCATGTCTCTGGTACACAAAGTAGAGTCATACCATTCGTGTCTTCATACATGTAGTTAGGATAATGATGTCCATCTCATTCCACCATCTTTCCTACCCCCATGCCCTCTCCCTTCTCCTCCCTCTCCTTTGCCCTATCCAAAGTTCCTCCATTCCTCCCATGCTCCTCCCTTCACCCCCAATATGGATCAGCATCCACATATCAGAGAAAACATTCCGCATTTGGTTTGGGGATTGGCTTACTTGGCATAGCATGATATTCTCCAACTCGATCCTAATCCAAGTCAGATCCTGCAAATGCCATGATTTTATTCTCTTTTAATGCTGAGTAATATTCTATTGTGTATATATATCACAGGTTTTTTTTTAACCATTCATCTATTGAAGGACACCTAGGTTGGTTCCACATTTTAGCTATTGTGAATTGTGCTGCTATAAACATTGATGTGGCTTCATCACTGTAGTATGCTGTTTTTAAGTCCTTTGGATATAAACTGGGATAGCTGGGTCAAATGGAGGTTCCATTCCAAGTTTTCTAAGGAATCTCCATACTGCTTTCCAGATTGGTTGCACCAATTTGCATTTCCACTAGCAATGTATGAGTGTGCCTTTTTTTTTACTATATCCTTGCCAACACTATTGTTGTTTGTTTTCTTCATAGCTGCCATTATGACTGGAGTGAGATGAAATCTTAGAGTGGCTTGGATTTGCATTTCTCCAATTGCTAGAGATATTGAACATTTTTTCATATAGTTGTTGACTGATTGTATATCATCTTCTGAGAAGTATCTGTTCAGTTTCTTGGCCCATTTATTGATTGGGTTATTTGGGGTTTTGTGTGTGTGTGTGTTAACTTTTTTTGAGTTCTTTATATATCCTAGAGATTAGTGCTCTATTTGATGAACATGTGGTAAAGATTTGCTCCCATTCTGTGGGCACCTCACCTCACTGATTATTTATTTTTGCTGAGAAGAAACTTTTTAGTTTGAATCCATCCCATTTATTGATTCTTGATTTCATTTCTTGCACCATAGGAGTCTTATTAAGGACATGATGGAGATTTGGGCTTATTTTTTATTCTATTAGGCACAGAGTCTCTGGTTAAATTTGTAGGTCCTTGATCCACTTTGAGTTTTTTGTATGGTGAGAGATAAGGACTTAATATCATTTTGCAGCATATGTATTTCCAGTTTTTCTAGTACCATTTGTTGAAGAAGCTATCTTTTCTCCAATATATGTTATTGTCACCTTTGTCTAATATGAGGTAACTGCATTTGTGTGGGTTTGTCTTTGTGTCTCTGTGTCCTCTATTAATTAAGACAATATTACTATTGGTCTACAAGTCTATTTTGGTGCCAAATACCATGCCATTTTTTTTAAAGAGAGAGTGAGAGAGGGAGAGAGAGAGAGAGAGAGAATTTTAATATTTATTTTTTAGTTATCGGCGGACACAACATCCCTGCTTTGCATGTGGTGCTGAGGATCGAACCCAGGCCACAAGCATGCCAGGCGAGCGTGCTACCACTTGAGCCACATCCCCAGCCCCCCCCCCCCCATGCCATTTTTGTTACTATCGTTCTATTGTATACTTTAAGGTCTGGTGTACTGATGCCACCTGCTTCACTTCACTCTTCTTCTTTTATTATATATATATATATATATATATATATATATATATATATATATATATATATATATATTAGTTTTCGGCAGACACAACATCTTTGTTTGTATGTGGTGCTGAGGATCGAACCTGGGCTGCACGGATGCCAGGTGAGCACGCTACCTACCGCTTGAGCCACATCCCCAGCCCCCTGCTTCACTCTTCTTGATACGGATTGCTTTGCCTATTCTGGATCTCTTATTTTTCCAGATTAATTTCATCATTGCTTTTTCTATTTCTCTGAGGAATGTCATTAGGTTATTGATTTGAATTGCATTAAATCTAAATAGTGCTTCTGGTACTATGGTCATTTTGAAAATATTAATTCTGCCTATCCAAGAACAAGAGAGATCTTTCCAACTTCTAAGGTCTTCTTTAATTTCTTTAGCATTCTGTAGTTTTCATTGTAGAGGTCTTTCACTCTTTTATTAAGTTAATTCCCAAGTATTTATTTATTTATTTATTTACTTGTTGAGGCTATTGTAGGGGTAGTGTTTCTAGTTTCTCTTTCAGAGGATTTGTTACTGGTGTACAGAAACTCCTTTGATTTGTGGGTGTTGGTTTTATATTCTGCTACTTTGCTGAATTCATTTATTAGTTCTAGAAGTTTTCTGTGGATTTTTTTTGCATCCTCTATGTATAGAATTATGTCATTGAAAATAGTGATAGCTTGAGTTCTTCTTTTCCTATCTGTATACCGTTAATTTCTTTCATCTAATTGTTCTGGCTGGAGTTTCAAGAACTATGTTAAATAGAAGTGGTGAAAGAGGGCATACTTGTCTTGTTCCAGTTTTTAGAGAGAATGCTTTCAATTTTTAGAATGATGTTGGCCTGAGACTTAGTATAGATAGCTTTTACAATGTCCCTATTATCCCTAGTTTTTCTAGTGTTTTGATCATGAAGGGATGCTATATTTTCTCAAATACTTTTTCTGCATCTATTGAGATGATCATATGATTCTTATCTAAGTGTACTGATGTGATGAATTATATTCATTGATTTCTGTATGTTGAATCAAACTTGCATCCCTGGGATGAATCCCATTTGATCATGGTACATTATCTTTTTGATATGTTTTTGTATTCCATTTGCCAGAATTTTATTGAGAATTTTTGCATCCATGTTCATTACAGATATTTATCTAAAGTTTTATTTCTTTGATGTGTCTTTGTCTGGTTTTGGAATCAGGGTGATATTGCCCTCATAGAATGAGTTTGGAAGTGTTACCTCTTTTTTATTTCATGAAATAATTTGAGGAGTATGGATTTTAGTTCTTTGAAGGTCTTGTAGAACTCAGCTGCATATCCATCTGGTCCTGGGCTTTTCTTGGTTGGTAGGCTTCTGTGGCGTACAGTATTGTGGTTGACAGCTGTCTCCAGACCCTGTGTGGTGTCCCCAGGTGCAGGCTACCATGTGTAGGGGACTATGGTAGTGGTTGCAGTGTCCCAAGATGGAGGTGACCAGAGGAGCCTCATGTTGGTAGATGGGGATCCACACGGAGTGGCAGCTGAAGGTCCTTTGCATGTGCAGCAGCCAGGTGTCCTATGTGGGAGCAGTGGTTAGGATTCCTGCATGGATGCGTGGGCAGGAGTCCTGCGCAGGATCTTCTGCCAGTGTTCCTGCTCAGGCACCCAGAGGTCCTGCATTGATGCCGAGGCCTGGATTCTTATGCGGACATGGAGGCTGTGATCCCTGTGAAGAAGCCTTTGTTGGGAGTCCTCTAATAACTCACAGAGAAACAATATTTCCACTACTTGAATCCCAGCTTATGGAGTGATACAGAATGCAGCCTCCCTCTAGGCCACCATCTTGCATTCCTGCTCCAAATTCTCTCTTTTTTGGCATTCAGAAATACCTCTTTATGTGGTTCTAATTCATCCAGCATTCCCATTTAGTTTTTAACTTTGAAGTTCATTTCAGTAAACATTAAATAGATATAAAATCTTTCTAATACTATATCTAAAATTTAAAGACATTTAAAATAATGACCTGCAGTGCAGCTACCACCCACTTTAATAAACAGAATATCTCTTTCTTGCTTTTTTCACTTTGTTATCTTCCTGTACTCAGCCTCATAATTGGCACAATGTAGGTGCTCAATAAATGTTTTGTGGAAGTTGCAGAAGCAAGGTTTAGCCTACCCAGTCTTTCTTAACAAAACTTTGATCTAAAAATAGCATTTAAGCCAGGTGTGGTAGCAACTGCTTACAATCCCACTAGTGGGAGGCTGAGGCAGGAGGATCAAAAATTTGATACCACTCAGTCTGGGCAATTTAATGAGACCCTGTCTCAAAATTAAAGAGAGAGAGAGAGAGAGAGAGAGAGAGAGAGAGAGGGAGAGAGGGAGAGAGATATTTTAAAAAGGGGGGGGAGGCTGGGAAATGTAGCTCAGTGGCTACAATCCCCAGTTCCACAAACACCCAATCCCCCAAAACCATTTAAGTATTGCATGTGCAGTGAAACAAGCTTTAAGATTGCTGTTCTGATACTTACAGCCAATAATCATAGTTGAACACAAGGTTCACGGAACAATATAATGGTGTCAGGTTGCTTTTTTGTATAAATTTAAAACCCTTAGTCTGTGTCTGTTCTAATAAGATATTCTATCGTTTTCTTCTCCCTAATTCCAATGCTCTGTTTCAGGCTGGCTTCTGTGTTTGTAAGTGGGTGGAGAAAATACTTCAGATTCAGCCTGAAGCAATGAGGGGGAGGAGCTCTTGATGTGGACACTGAATGTGCAATCCCCACACCCACCCCACGATCTCCGCCCACGGTGGGCTATTGCATTATGAGTGTGGGGAATATTATTTATATGTTGGCAGACAAAATCATACTCGTAAGTCAGTTCATTTCAGTTTAAGTGGATATTCCAAGTGAATTGCCACCTACATCTGAAATTTCCTGTTTCTTATAGTACTAGTTCCCCACCCCCCCAAAAAAATCCCTTTCTACTAACAATAAAAACTGTTCAGATTTTCAACAATTGTGACATTGTCTTATAAAGTTCACTAAGAGCCTTTGCAAATCCAATTTAAGAGAAACTCTAAAAATATGCACAACATTGCTCTCCATTAGAAAAAAAAAACAGAATTTAACACATCAGACTCTAAGGAGGACATAATAAGTAAAAACTTTAACATTCGCTATGTGGGGGTTGATTCTGTAGTGGCTGAGTGGCTCAGAATATTGAAAGAGCAGTATTTCTCTGTGTGGGTGGTGGGTGGGAAGGAGTGTCTCATATGCAAGCAGCTAAGAGGCAAATATGTTTGTGGTTGCAAAGCAGGGGAAGACATTTGTAAAGCTTATGGGTATAAAACAATCACATATAGACTTTGCATGCATTAAAGCAAGGGTCAGTAACCTAGAGTCCAGAGTCTAGCTCTGGCTCACTTAAGAGTTCTTCGTGATTCACTGTGTAGCTTTTACCAGTCCAAACTAGATCTGGCCAGACATGGATTGGCATTGTTTTGTAACTTCCCTTTTTCTATAAGTACCTGGGGCCTAACCAAAATGTTTATCGCTCAACTCTATCACAGTTTCCTGAACTTAGCCTTTATGTGATGAAGTCACTTGATATCATGATGGAAAAATCTCAGATTTTTGTCATTCTCATAAAAGATGATTTTCTAGGCATTTTAAACACTACTTGTCATTGGATTTTTTTTTTTTTTTTTTTTTGTGGAGCAGGGTAAAAGGGGAGTGGATACCACTCCATTCAAAAGCAATTTGAATTCTGGAGGTCATTTTTAAGTGAGAATAATCTGAAGATGGAACAACTGTCATTAAAAAAAAAAAGAAACAATCAAATAACTTTTAAATATAAAAGTAGCTTGAAAAATGTATGGAGGTGAGGAAAAGGAGGATTGAACAATGGGAATACCCTAGGAAAAAGACAAAGCTGTTTGGAAAAAGATGATTTGACAAGACAAGTCAACTTACTCATGGAGGCAATGGGGACAATCATCTTCAGAGTTTTATCTCAGGGACTCAGAAAAGATTTGTCTGCAATGAAATTCTCACCTACTATAGTAGTTCATTTTGTGCTGCTATGAAAAAAAAAAACCTAAGAATGTGTAATTATAAGGAAATAAGTTTATTTTGGCTCACAATTTTAGAGACTAGTAAGTTCAAGACATGCTGGCACATCTGTTCAGCTTCTGGCAAAGGCCTTGCACTGTTTCAACTCATAGCAGAAAGGAGGTAAGTGCATATAAAAGAGAGAGAACACAGGGTAGACTTGCTTTGGAGGCCTGGCTCGTGAGTCACTTCTCCATTCTAGTGAGAATAAGAATTCACCCATGAGAAAGGACTTGATCCTCATTTGGGCTCTGGCCCCATGACCCAGATGCTTCCCCACGAAGCTGTACTCCCCATGTTATTCTCAAATTCGGGACCCCCAAAAAACACCAGAGACCAAGATCGATGTAAGCTGCAAAGAGGTGTTTATTGCGAGCTAGCTCTGTCCTCCACACACACACACAGCAACTGGTGACACTGAGAGGCCCAGAGCCCAGGGTTTGCAGCAGTTTTATACACTCTTTGGGGAAGGCAGGGACTTCACATACATCATAGCATCTCTTAGCAAATCATCACTCAAAAATCAAACAACAACTCTTAACATTGATTAGCACATTCACTGGCGGGAACAAGTTGGGTAAGTGTGATTGGTTAGTACAAGAGGGGATTCATTTGAACTGATTGGTTTAAGCCACAAAAAGGGTAGTACGTGCTGAACTACATGGCTTCCCAACATGTTATCAACCACCATAAACTACTGGGAGGATCATCTGGCATCCCAGGTATTTTCTGTCTCCTGATTGGAGGTTGCTAGGGGGTTGCTATGGGTCCTCACCTAGCCTGACTGAGACAGGGACCCGCAGATCTTTCCTGTTGTTTTTAGATAAACAACTCAGCAGGGTGGGTATGTGCCTAGGAGTGCTCTGTGGGTTTTTCCAAGGACAAGGATCACGCCTCCTTCCTTGGGCAGGCTTTGCTCTGAGGTAGAGGCTGGTTTTTCACCCACCATTGCATGAGGTTCCAACACAAGAACTTTTGGGGCGCACACCCAAGCCATGTCATTCATTTTTTAAGATTACTACTTGATATCCCTATAGGAAACATTCCCGGGGTCAGGGAGTAAAGGATTGTATCATGATATAACAGTGTCATGACATAAGTTGTAAACATCCCTAGTAATGGTAATGACCATTTGTGTTATTACCAATGATTAATTGTTTTTATTTAATATCTAAAGAAATGGGAGTTCAAAGAAGAGGTCATTTTGGAGCATAAAGTATGAGAGCACTGGGCTAGAGTAGGAAAGATGGGAGGGATTCTAATGGGTTAGGGAAAGTAGAAGTAAAAATAGTGGGAACAGTGGTCCTGGGGAAGAAAAAATATTTAAATCACATTTTCCCCCTAGGGGAAAACTTTTAGTTTTCTAAAATTAGGATAGATGTTTTATACTATCTGGTTATGTTAGTCATCTTTCTGTCCCTGTAACAAATGCTTGATGGGGCTGGGGTTGTGGCTTAGCGGTATAGCGCTCACCTAGCATGAGCAGGACCCGGATTCGATTCTCAGCACCACATAAAAATAAAGGCATTGTGTTGTGTCCATTTATACCTAAAAATAAATAAATAAATATATTTTTTTAAATGCCTGAGATAATCAACTTATAAAGAGAAAAGATTTATTTGGCGCACAGTTTTAGAATTTTCAGTCCATTATCAGTTGTTTTGGGCCTGTGATAGCAAATCAAGGTGGGAACACAGAGCAGAGTAAAGTCACTCACCTCTTGGCCTGGAAGGAAAAAAACAAAGAGGAAGAGGATGAGATAAGATATCCACAAACCTCTTTGAAGGCACACCCCTAATGGTTAGAAGATCTCCCAAGTGGCCCCACCTCTTAAAAGTTTTTACCTCCTGCCAATAGTAACAAGGTGGGGACAAAGTCTTTAACACATGGCCTTTGGGGAATATTTCACATCTAGACTATAGCACTGGTAGTCTTTCCAAACGCCTGATATAATGTAAAGTAGTAAGAACACAAGCTTTAGAATTCAGATTTAATTTTAAGCCGTCTTCCACCTCAGACAGGTTAAGTTCTCCATACCTAACTTAAGCACAATATATCTGGTGGATGTACTGGTTGCCTACCCAGCATTTAGTTCCCTTGTCTTTTTTCTTTAAGAAAATCTTACCTATACTAGCCAGTGGCCAGTGGCAGTTCAGAAAGGTTCAAATCCAACCCAACTGTAAAAGTTGGATTTGATGGCTTCATTCTACAAGTATATGATCAAATTTAAGCTAATGCTGTATAGAGCAATATTTTTGGTGGTGGTGAGTGGGACCTTTTTCAATACGCATTAACTCTCCTGAGACATCTACTGTAAGAAATATTCTCTATCTGCGTGTATGCTGGTGTGCTGATGTGAGTCTTCTGTAGCCATTTTGTTACCATGAAGGAAAACAACTGAAATTGAATTTGACTTATAAAAGAGGATAAAAATGAGAAAATTGAAGAGGAATTTAGGCAGGGCAGCACTGGAATTTTACTAGAAAACCTCACCTACTACTGGACTTATTAGTATATGAGTCAAAAAATTCTCTTTATTACTTAAGCTAGGTTTTGATTTAGGTTTTTTGTTATTTTCAACTAAATCATTGCTAGCCAATGCATAAATCTCAAATGGGTTTTGTGATGTTCATGGCCTAGCACAGTGCCTGGTATATAAATAATAGTTTGAAAAACATTTCTCCAGGCTGGGGATGTGGCTCAAGCAGTAATGCACTCTCCTGGCATGCGTGGGGCACTGGGTTCGATCCTCAGCACCACATAAAATAAAATAATATATTGTGTCCACCGAAAACTGAAAAATAAATATTAAAAAATTAAAAAAAGAAAAACATTTCTGTATTATTATTTTAAAAAATAATTTAATAACTAGTGAACTCCTATTGTGTTATTATGAATAAGACATGACACTAAGTTCTAGAACTATAAAGATAAATAAGACTGGATCCTTGCTCTTAAGGAGTTCACAAAACACTGACTAGTTTGTTTCCAATAATATCTTGGGTACACTAGAAAAGCAGAAGCAGAAGTAACTGGATTCTTTCACCTGGAATAGAAAGTTTTGTTAACTCGAACTTAAAAGGCTAATTTTGGTTTTGTTTTGTTTTTTTTTCTTTTAAAGAGAGAGGTGAGAGAGACAGAGAGAATTTTTAATATTTATTTTTTAGTTTTTGGCGGACACAACATCTTTGTTTGTTATGTGGTGCTGAGGATCAAACCCGGGCTGCTCGCATGCCAGGCAAGTGCGCTACCGCTTGAGCCACATCCCCAGCCCCAAAAGGCTAATTTTGAACCTAATATTGACTTCAGTGTTAGGTTACCTGAGTATATTAATATTGATGATACAAAATAGAGCAACCTAATCATTTGTTAGAACTGAAAAATGGTGGATAGTCAATGTTTGACAGATTTTTAATTATGTGTTTTACTTTTCACAGAATTCCAACAACTGTTATGATTCTTCTTAATATCATTTAAAAATAGAAACATTCTTCTTTTGTTAAAAAAATAGTCTAAGTTAGGGAGTGTAGCTCAGTAACAGAGCACTTGCCAAGCACAAGTAAGGCCCAGGGTTCATTCCATAGCACTCCACCCCTCCACCAAAAAAAAAGTCTAGGAAATACAATACAACTTCCACTATATCCTATTTGGACAACTTTCATATGACTCAAAAGAACCTGCAGAACTGCCATTACCAGAAGCTTTTTTTTTTGAAGACTTCTAGTCAAACTGCTACTGCTGCTAGTAGTTTCTTGAATGGGAGAGTTATTTTAGAGTCAAAAATACAGTTGCTATTTTGAGCATTTTCTTAAGGATAGTAATATTCATCAGTAAATCTTACTTAAAATTCTTTTGGCTTTTATAGTGATTTAGATTTCCTCCTAATAGTTTTGTAACACTAGCTAATATATTGTTATGAATCCATCTAAAGTTAGAAATTTTAATAAATGCCACTTCTTACACTAGTATCATAATAAATTTGGTATATTGGCATAATATAAATTTGCAAATTAATAATAGTAATTTTTGCAAGCAGGAGCACTAACGAGATTGATTATTCAATGAAACTGAAGTCATGATGAAGAATGCATCAAAAAGGATTTTAAAACTTACTAGTGATAAAGTAACTGTTCTGGTTTCAAAAATACCAAGCCTAGGACACAAAATCATATTCCTATTATTTCAGTGAAATTCACCTCAGCCAATTAATGTACTATTCTTTTTAAGAATCTCAAATGATAAATGCTGGCCTATTTAATGAAATGTCAATCAGGAATTTTCAATAAATATTATCTCTTTTAACTTTCACAGGCAGAAATTGATCAATAACTGGGTAGGTAACTGAAGTAGTTCTTCTTCAAGGTAGGAAAAATTAACCATGTCTTCAGGAACTAATATATCTTTTCTCTAAACACTGATTAAAAAGAAAAGAAGGAGGGGGCTGAGGATAAAGTTCAGTTGGTAGAGTGCTTGCCTTGCCTGCACAGGCCCTGGGTTCAATCCCCAGGTCTGCCAAAAAAAAAAAAAAACAAAACAGAAAGAAAGAAAAGGAGTCTGGAATGGGGGTGCACACCGGTGATTCCAGTGACTCAGGAGGCTGAGTCAAGAAGATCACACCTGTGATTCTAGCTGCTCAGGAGGCTGCAGCAGGAGGATCACAAGTTCAAAGACAGGTTCAGCAAAAGGGAGGCACTAAGCAACTCAGTGAGACCCTGTCTCTAAATAAAATACAAAATAGGACTGGGAATGTAGCTTAGTTAGTTGAATGCTCCTGAATTCAATCCTTAGAACCCGCCCCCGCAAAAGAAGGAAGACAAGGAACAAATACACATTACTGCTTGTCACCATCTGATCTTGCTCTATGGGGGATGAATAGTAAATGTTCCATGCTTGTCCAATAGTTCAAGCTATTGTTTGATTGAAGAGTTTAATTGCTCCTCAAGTCTCACAAATTTTTCACAATCCACATAATAAAAAGATATTAAAAATATTGTTTTACATTAAAAATTTGAAGCAGAGAGGTAATTATCAAGAAAAGACAAGATGGCCAGCAGCTATTACAAAGAAGAACTTTTTACCCATCCTTTCATGTTGTTGGGTTTTGTTTTTGCAGTATCAGCTTGAGGTCAATTCCAATGACATATGGTTCTGTCTCCTCATCTTCATATTAAATCTTTGGTCATTTATATAAAATTCAAGTAATTTAAGACCCTTGGGAACAGAGTGAGTCCTTGGATCTCTGATTAAAAGTGAAGGTCACTTTCAGTCTGGAAAGGTGGTACAAACCTATTTTTTTCCTGATCCTCTCCACTAAACACAACTATAAGCATGAATATAATGGAAATGAAAATTGAAGATCTGCAGGATGTGATTAGAAGGACGCAAGCTGGTTTGGGCCCACAGGAATGTAGAAACAGCTCACTGGCAGGGTATGTTATGCACTTTCACACACAGAATAAGGTTATCTCATACTCAGGGTGACTTTCAACCTAGCAAGAGAAGACAGCACTGGAAGGTTTATTCCTTTCTTAGATCACGTTCAAGTCCTTCTGACAGCATAAGATGAGCCTCACATCACCAATAAGGGGGCTGAACTGGTAACTTTGGAAATAAGTGATCAGAGGAGGCATATTCCTTCTCTACTGGGCCTGAGATTTTCCTTTTCCATTGAGATGCCAAGGTAGGCAGGCATAACTACCAGAAGAGACTGAGAATTGTTGTCGGAAATCCCATTTGTCCCCATAAGCTTGAGACTCTCCTCACTTGCCCAGAAACACTAGAGTGGAACGTGGAGAGAGAGCATGAGTGGTAACTTTTTAAAAGATGAATTTATATTGATTTTATATAACCTCTTCCTGAAAATAGAAGAAGACACTCCCCAACTTCTTTTAAAAGGTCAGCATTAACCCAATGGCAAAACCAGACTGAGTACTAGACAGCAAACAAAAAAATCAAAAGATAAAAACTACAGACATAGATTTAAAAAATGTTCAACAAAATATTAGCAAACTATTCCCAAAATGTATTTAACTGAGTGGCATTTATTCCAATTATGAAAGGCTGTATATATATATATATACACACACACACACATATATATATATATACACACATACATATATATATATATATATATATTTAAAAATCAATCAAATTGATGTAATCTATCATAACAACAAACTAAAGGAGAAAAATTATAGGGTTATATTAATTGATGCAGAAAAAACAGTAAATAAACTCCCACACCTGTTTATGAAAAAGACTCTCAGAAAACTAGGAAAAGAGGTGAATTACCACAACTTGATAATGAATATCTACAAAACCCCCCTACAACTAACATTATACTAAATGGGAACAAGGCAAGGATATCCACTCATACCATTCTTAATCAAAATGGCACTAGATGTTCTAACCACTGCAATAAGGCAGAAAAAGAAACAAAAAACTTTTTTCATTTGCAGATGACATGACCTGATTGTCTACACAGAAAATACCAACCATGAGAAAGTCTGTCTGATGGTGAGCTATGGTTTATACAAGTACAATAAATTGCTTACAGTTTACAAAGCACTCAACATGGTTGGTTCATTTGATCTTTATGACAACCTTATGAAGCAGGTTTTATTATTGTTCTCAGTTTACAGGTGTGGGAACTGAGGCACAAATGGTTTTATTTATTTATTTATAGCAGACTATTCCCAAAATGTATTTAAAGGAGTGGCATTTAAATGGTAAGCCCAAGCCTACCAATGGTAGAACTGAAAAATAAACTTAGGTCTTCAATCTCTAACTTCTACTTCTTCTACTATACCGTGTTTCAGAAAAAAAAGTGAACTAAGATTGGCATACAGGCTAAGTTTGTTTGCATTGTGCCTTAGTCTGTTTTGTACAGCTAAAACAGAATGCCCGAGACTGTACAATTCATAATGATCAGAGACTTATTTCTATGATTCTGCAGGCTGGAAAGTCCAAGGTTGTGGGACCCACATGTGGTGAGGGATTTTCCTCTGCATCATCCCATGGTGGAAAGCACAAGGGCATGCATACATGTGAGAGGAATGGGGCTGAATTCATCCTTATATCAGGAATCTACCCCCATGATAACTAGTCTGCTTCCACAGTAATATCATGAATTAATTTATAAGGGTTGCCCTCATGACTTCATCATCTGTTGAATCCACAGCACCACAGTCTATATTGGGGATTGAGTTTCTAACATATGAACTTTGTGGGGACAGCAGACTGGAAAATTTGGGCTTGAGAAGGGTAAAGAATGTGAACCAGCACTCCAACAAGGGGTAATATGGTTCTAAGCAACCAGGGAACAAAAAGATGAAATCAGGTACCTGAGTTGGGAGTTGGCAGAAGTAAAAGAAGAATGTCAGAAGAAAGACTAGAAATTGTTCCCAAGGCAAAGCTGCCAGTTTGGGGGAAAAAAAAAAAAGAAAAAAAAAAGGAGAGAGAGAGAGAAAGTGAATTCTGAATATCAGTTCAGCCTCAGGGAGTTGCTCGGTGGATGCTTTAGGCATTTATGAGGCTATGCTCAACCAGGAAAACAGAAAACACCCTAGGTATTTCCTTTTTAAAATTTTTTTTGTAGTTATAGATGGACAGAATACCTTTATTTTATTTGTTTATTTTTATGTAGTGCTAAGAATCAAACCTAGTGTCTCACATGTGCTAGGCAAGCGCTCTGCCACTGAGAGCTACAACCCTAGCCCTACTCTAGGTATTTCTAACACAGATGACTTAGTGAAGTGATTTTTTATATATAAAAGGGATTTTAAGACAAAAATGTTTTAAATAAAATAATATTATAAGTTTATAGGATAAGATAGGGAAAGTGAAATCCAGAAATTAATAATTTTAATAAGCTGCTCCTAAATAGAGTACTAACTCTTTTCAAGGGTCACCTTAGCAATTCATATCCTTCAGGATACTTGAGTAGTTTTTTTAAGGGTTGGAGGAGAACAGGAAAAGTGAGTAAATAGGTCAGGGAGAAAGTACGTTTGGGATTTTGTTCCAGTGTAGGTTCGTGAGACCTATTATGTAGATGATTTGAACCAAGGAGTGATCTTGTAATTGGATCAGATTCTGGGATTAATTTGGACTTAATTTCAGAACATTTAGATCTGACACTGCTTACAAAGGCAAAGGGACCCTTTGCTTTCTGTGATTTATTTCCAGTATCTTGACCAAGCCACTCATCCAATCTGAGAGCACATGAAACTCTTCAGGATGGGCTTCAAAGTCATCCAAGAATCTGTAGTTTATAAAAAGAGATGGAATTAAGGGTGAAAAAAATTCCATGTACTTCACCAGAAATCAATAAAACTTTACTCTGAAAAGGATGTGGATCTGGGAGCTTTTTGTAGGATAATGTGGTTGAATGAATTTGCATTTTGGGCAATTCAGAAACAATATTGCTAAAATGTGTGTTTGTGTTTATTTGTACGTGTTGGGGATGGTCGTGGATGAATAACATAAAAATTAGCCCACAAGAAAATAACTACCTATTTATGTACTATATGATAGATATCGTTACATATACATATATTTATATAAACGATATATTATATAAATACATATTATATTACCCATATACATATTTAGATAGCTAAAAACTTATAATGATATCCTTTTTGACTGCTGCACCCCAAATTGGATTTTAGTTCAGGCTATCTCAACAATATGATGGCAGCCTCACACCACATAAAAGTACCCATAAAACATATAATCTGCTTACAGTCAGTAGAAAGACATGGGAAACCAGTAGTCCCGAGACCACAGCAAGGAGATCATAAAGAAGGAAAATACATTTGAGACAAAAAAGGAGGACAAAAATTAGAACTTTGGTCTGGCAGGAGGGTCTGTATCATTCCAGGCCATTTTAAAATACATTATGACATTCAGGAGCATAGGTTTGGCAAACCACAATAACTTCATTTTAGTCATGTTCTTTAGACTTGAGATCTGGCAAGATTTAAATTGGCTATTACATTTTCACCTCAGACTTTTCTGGCTGTTGGAATCCCCATTGCTTTTATTTACATATGAAAACTCTGTATTAAGTGGGGGGAAACTTCTAAAAGGGAAAAAAGTCCAGATATAACTGAAAAATCTTAGAAACTTAACATACTTTCAAGTTTTTAGCTTCCCAACTTCTGTTCCTCCAAGTTTCCCAACACAATGGGTATGATGAAATACTCAGAAGAGAATGTGGCACTCACAAAGTGAATATAATAAAGAAGATGGGTGGCAGTTTTCTCCCTTTCCACAACAAAATCAAAACCCTTACTTGGAAGGCAGCCTAGATGGTAGCACAAAATCATCAGATAAAAGGCTTCATCCTCAACGTGGACTGGAATGATAGGGAACTTAACTTAATATTTGATAGTCTTTATTTAGTCTACTGAAGCCTATTCTCCTGAGAAGGTATTGACTTTGAGAAAGAAAAATGGTCTCTCTCTCTCTTTCTCTCTCACACACACAAACACACACACTCACACAGACACACATGTTCACATACATTAATTAAAGCAAATTCTCAGCACTTCCATTATTCCATTATCCTCTTCGAGTCCTAGTCACCATGTGATATATACACTATTACAATAGCTGCCTAACTGGCTGCCCTGGTAATCCAATCTCTTCATAGTAGTCAGAGATCTTTAGATTTGAAATCAGATTATATCAAGCTGCTACTTAAATTGCCCAGTGGCTCACAAATGTACTTAATTACTTGGATTCTGAAGATAAAATAATGTATATAAAAGTATTCCATATAATGCCTGCATATAATAGACACTCACTCAACAGTGTTAGCATTGCTATCATATTTCCTAAATGGAAAATTGATAGTTATTATAGACAAAAAAAAAAGAAAGGAGGACAAAAATTAGAACTTTTGTTCTAAATTTTTGTTCTTTTAAGTCTTTTTCCCCCAGTACCACGGATTGAACCCAGAGTCTTGCTCATTTTAGGAAAGTGCTCTACCACTGAGCTACATCCCCAGTCCATAATTCTGTTTTTAGTTACTAATGGTTGTTTCATTTGTATTGCTTGGAAGAATCATTAACATTGCTAAATAAACGAGTCCTTGCTACTGCACATGTTATAGAAATATATGTGCCCCTGTAAAAAGCAGCTTCTTATGCAAAGGGTTGCCTATCAGTGTTTCTTTTTTGTTTGTTTTCTCTGACCAAAATACTTTAATGTAATAGCACATTTCTTCCAATTCAGATATTGGCCTCTTTGTACCTCAGTTTTGGCTGATCTAGAAGACAAATACATTTCTCCTTCAGATGCCTCTCAGGAAGCCCGAATGTAAAATTCAGGAGTGCCACATTTAGGTCAGACTAATCTAAATATACTCTCCCAAGTTTTAAAAAAAAACCAACAATTTTCATGGAATATGCTAAATAGTTAGACAAACAGACACTGATTTATTTCACATATTTTCTAAACTCTAGTTCAAAGAAATCAAAAGAATCAAGACAGTTTACAAAATACATACATAACAATAAGATAAAAATAAAAGGGGAGGGGAGACTAAATAAAACAAGAGTATATCAGACTTTATTAACTAAAGCGTACATTATAAGGTACATGGACTATCTAGAGATAAACAATAAAGTTGGCTTTAGGCTTCCTAGCAATCAGCATCATAAATAAATACAGTAAACAATTTGGTATCTGTAAGATTAAAACAAATCAGCTCTTTAAAAGGAAAATAATTATTTTTGGTGTTGTAATTTAAAAAGAACTTCTTCTTTGTGTCCTTATGTCAAAGATTTGGTGTACTACAGTAAATACAATAAAAAAAATATTCCTGTAGGTATTACTATAATGAGTTTCACAGAGTTGGTTCTTTTGCTCCTCAATATAAGCAGTTAAAACAGAAATGCACAATTGGTAAGTCAAGTCTATGCAAGTAGTAAAGTTTTTCTGGGACCGTGAAGGAAACACAAAATCAGATGGGCCAAATATACCTCACTAAATGTAACATAAATTTGAAAGTATCTGCAGAAACAGAGGGCAGCATATGTTTTAGAAAATCTCACAAAATACTTTTTAAACTAAATTTTTGGTAAGTGTAGTGTGGCAAGGTCATTTAAAATTATACATTCAAGCACTTCTTTTACTAATTAATGACAGACCCATTAATTAGACTGGCACCATTTTATAAAAGCTAGGCTTAATCAGGACATGTTAGAACAGACACTAATTTCAAGCAATATAACTTCCTAAGGAATCCTCAAGGATAAAATGGTTGAAAGAAGTACCTGGAGCTCTAAGCACTTAAAAGTTATATTTACTAAAAATAATCATTAATAACTATTTGTCTATATATGTGGCTGAAAGATCAAGTATATTACTGAGCAAATTATGTATAAGTAATGGTCCTTTAGCTTAAAGAACTAGTCATTCTTTGAGACTTGACATTTGGAACAAGAATTGATTAAAATTTTTCTGACTACAGTCTATAGTAATTCTCTGACTGGTGTTATTTCCTGTGGGTGTTTTAATCTTGAAGCCGTATTTGAAAGAAATAGGTCTTAAAGAGTTTTCCCTCAGGAGGTTGTCCTTTTACATTTCTCTCTCTCTCTCTCTCTCTCTCTCTCTCTCTCTCTCACACACACACACACACACACACACACACACACACACCTGGAATTTATTTAATTCAGTTTGGCATAAATCACTAATTTAGGATCCCTCTTTCTCTGTTCCTTTGAACAGTAAACAGGTAAAGTGTAGTAAGTAATCCCTTATTGATGATGCATGCCGGGATGTCCTTATTTACAACATGAAAAGCTGTGCAAATACACAGACTTTGGAGTCAGACATATTTTTATATAAATCCCAGTGTGTCATTTATTAGCTGAATGACCTGAACATTTTGCTTAAACTCTGAGTCTTACTTTTCTTGTCTAAGAGGAAAATGATATGTACCTATGATAATTAAAAGAGATGCTATCTAGAAAATGTTTGAAATTCCTCATTTAGGAATATCAGTAGTTTTTTGTTTTATTCTATTCCGTTTACCATTACACAAGTCCTCTAGGAAATTATAATTAAATTATCCTAAGAGCCAGATGTGATATTTCTAGGTATTAATACTTATCTCAGCATCTAGGGTTAGACTCTACCCTTTTAAAAATGTAAAGCCCTTCTATTTGACATGGTACCTGTGGTAGGTAGGCTACCCCTGCCCCCAAGATGTCTATAATCCCCAGAAATTGTGAGTATATGATATTGCATAGAAAGGGGAATTTTGTATTAAGGATTTTGAAACAGAGAGATTATCCTGGATTATCCTGGTGGGCTCAATGTAATCACAAGCATCCTGATAAATAAAAGAGGGAGGCAGGATAGTGAGAGTCAAAGGAGATGTGATGACAGCAGCAGAATCTGGAGTCATGTGATGCTGGCTTTGAAGATGGAAAGAGGAATGCAGGAAGCCTCTAGAAGCTGGAAAATGCAAGCAAATGAATTCTTTCCTAGAGCCTTCAAGAAGGAATAGTACCCTGCTAACCCTGGGCTTTTAGATCAGTGGGAACCATTTTGGACTTCTGACTGCTAGACCTATAATAAATGTATTGTTTTAAGTCATTAAGTTTGGGACAAGTTGTTATAGCAGCAATAGGAAAGTACTATAGTGTCATATTCTGTTTGGAGTCTGAAATGTGGAGGCTAAAAGTATTTATTGCAACTGAGTTGGGCTTGCCTCAGCCTTTTTAGTAGATAGAGCTAGGAAATACCTGAGTTCATATTATACTTCCAATTCAAATTCAAGACTATAGATTGTTTAGTTGGTCTCTCTTTTCATTTGTATCAACATCTGAGACAGCATAATTAGAATATACCATAATTTTTCATTTTGCTTTATCCCATAGTACACACATAACAATCTCAGAAAAAAAATCAAAATTAACATTCTACCAACAATATGACTAATGAAAAGTCAAAAATATTGTTTTTTGCAATTTTTTAAAATCTTTCAATATATCCCGCTAGGGATATACAAAATCACTACATTTTAAAGTCACTCAGAATTATGACCCTTAAAAAAACTTTATATTTGCAGGATCAGATAATCATCCTTTCTCTTTATTTACCAATTATAACACTAGTGCCTGCTACATAATTGTCTTGCTTTAGTCTATACTTTAGTCTGTTGAGTTTAATAATAATTAATATTTGTTATCACTTAACCAAATACAGTTGAGCTTTCTGATACCTAGAAAAGAACTCTACAACCAGCTTCTTTATTGAGACCTAGATTATGATTGTGTATAGAGTACCTTGTTTAATACCACTGATAGATTTCTAGTGAGTTAATGTCTAATTTAAAGACTTAGAGGAGGAAGCTGAGGACTATATCTTCATCTTGTAGCCCAAATATTCCACAACTGGATTCTTTTTAATACTCTAAAACTAAAACTAATTTGATTAAGCAGCTTACAAAAAAACAAGTGCTACCCCATCATCAAGTACCCAAATAGTTGTAGTAACTTTATTACACAGAATTTATTCCATAGTAAAAAGACCAGTTGATTTTTCTTTGATGATATGTGTAAACAAGATTAGAAGAACATAGGTAATATTTTTAAAGGAAATGGAATATAGGACCATAGTGGATTTTATTATCATGACAAATACACATTAATATGTATTAAAGTAACAGTTTTAGAAAGCAGCAAGTATTGGCATTTGTTTGAAATATGTTCTCAGTTAGATCAGGTCGCTCAAGCTGGCAGAACACAAAGCATTAAGTCACAGTCCAAAGGGTTAGGTCTGCAATTGGCAGGGTTTCAGCAAGAAGCTGAGGCAGAGCTGCCTAGTGACAGCAGGCAGCTGCGCTAAAATACAAAGGTTTGGCAAGGTGTAACCAGCTTTGTCAATTAGGAGAACACAAACTGAAGCCAGAGTAGTCTCACAACAGTGAGACAGTCAGAGATTATATTAGAGCAAAGCCAGGAAAGTGAAGCAAGTTTGAACTAAGGTTTTGAATTCAAGCATCTACTTAGAAACAGCTAGACCATGCAAAGAAAGGATATTTATAAGAGAAGAGACACAAAGGTGAGCTGAACTAAAAGCAAAAAATAAAGCCTGGTCTTCAGTATTCTTCTGTTGCAAACAACAGAAATATATTTTGGGCGGTGTAAGCAAAAGATAATTTTAATGATAGACAAGTGGGAGGAGGGTCTCAGAGAACTGACAGAAGCTGGAAGACCTTGTCTGGGCAGAATCCAAAATGGTCCAGAGACTGTGTAATAGAATCATAGCCACTGTTCTGTGGGAGAAACTATGTAGTCAAGGTGCTGGTCTTGGGATGTATTGCCATTCTGTTTTTAGTTTTCAAGTTTCTCTGCTCAATATTCAAATGTGGTGGGAGAAAGGAGGGGGGAAAGGGAGAAAGAGAGGAGGAGGAGGAGGAGGAGGAGGAGGAGGAGGAGGGGAGAGAGAATGAATATGAATAAAAATTAAATTGGCATTGTTTAGACAATGTGTCTCCCATTGCTCCTTCCCTACCTTATACCACAGTTATAGAAGGTGGGGCCCCTGGCCAAAGAACAGAGTGAGATGGACGAAATTGAACTAAAGGAAATCTGAATGCTATCAGGAAAAATAAACAGACACTGGACAGCCAATATCCCACAAATGTCCATATACACTTGATAAATCGGTGATAATAGGGGCTGAAACAAATTCAAATGTCTTGCTCTAGAACTATAAATCCAATTCTAAGTCTTTAGATTCAAAGCCAGGGAGCAGCTTGAGTTCTAATATTTTCAGCTTCTGATTACCAATCACGTTGGATTGGAAAACAGATTCCTAGTAGTTACAGTATCATATAACAACAATTTATTTAGTGCTTACTCTTTTCCAGATACTGTGATAAGCATATTACAAATGTATTATTACATTTAATTTTCCTAATATCAATATGACATAGGTATCACTGCCTCATTTTACAGATGAACTATTTCACTTTACAGATAAACTACTTAAGAAGTTTGTGCAAAGAAGGAGCATAGATGTGCACTGGAAAGTGGTATAATCTTAATTATAGCAGAAGTAGAAAGCAAACTAAAAGGAAGTGATGGTTCTAACTGAAATATCCTCTTGTATCAATTTTAACTTCTGTGGACCTTGTGATTTTGTTCAGTTAGATGTAGAATCAATGTCATGAGGAATAGGTGGAAGAATGAAAGCACACCAGAAATTTAGTGGTAAAAATTCCTGTACTTCCCTCTGGTGAAGAGAGGGAAGAAGTTATGACCAACCATGACCACATATGATAGAGACTAAAGAAACATAACTAGACAAAGTGGCTGACTTCCCTGTTTACTGTCCAAAGGGCACATGAAGTTCAGCTATGGCTTAGGCAAGCTTTGGCACTGTTGTCCTATCAAGCACAAGGATATAATAATCCAGTAATCCTGAGTAGTGGATGATGATTGAAGAAGCTTACCAGTTTGAAGGTAATCCATCATTGCAGACCCCATTCAGTGAAGTGATATCTAATCACAACTAGAACTAGTGAAAACTTTTCCAAATCAAGTTTATATCTTCTCTGCATTGTTTGGCGGTTTGGGAAAGGCTGCAGTTTCAGTTAGGAAAGGAAACCAAAGGAGATTTCAGTGCTACAGATTTGGAAACATTAGGGAGATAGATGAGTACAAAGCTTGAAACCTATCTTTAAGAAAGAGCATGTATTTGGCACTTCACATCTTCGGCCAGAGGACTGCATGGTTCCTATAGATGGGGACTGATAAGACTTAGTCACTCAGATTTGGTTCATGAGCTAAGATGAACTCCTGAGGTGGATATACAGGAAGACATACTTATGGGAGCAGAAGATAAGGAGACAGGGAATGGATCAGGTACTAGTCATTATGACTATCTCCAAATTTTAGATTAGTGTATTACCCAGAATTCAAGGGATTCTTGAAACCATCAAGAAAAAAAAATAACATCTTTGGCTAACTCTTCCATGTATCTATCATAAAACAAAATTCTTTGGCTAGCCAATCTTGCTTAAAAGCTGCCAAAATCAGGTCTGCTAATGGAAAAAACCAAAAAAATTAAATTAACCACTTTTTTCTTGGCAAGGTATTGTCATACTTTAGTGTTTATAGTTTTTCTCTTTAGAGATTCTTTTTTATTGAAGTTCTTTCTCTTAAGAATGTGTTCTTTCCCTCTATGAGGTTTTAATATTGTCCATAAGTGATCTTCCCTTATTAAAACCCTTCTAATCTTTACTTTCTTTTTTATTTATAGTTGATTAACTCTCTACATGAGAAGTATTCCTTTGAGGAATGCTATGGACTGAATTTTTGTCTTCCCCAATTTTACATTTTTGAACCCTTAAACCTGAATGCAATGCTATGTGGAGATGGGGCTTTGGAGAGGTAATTAGGTTTAGCTGAGATCAGAGGCCCCCAAGGTGAGATTAAGGTGAAGTTGAGAAGGATCATTTGTCTCTCTATGCCCACACACTGAGGAAAGACCATGTGAGGCCATGAGGAGAAAGTTCTGCCCAGAATTTGACCTGACTAGCACCCTGATCTCAAACTTCCATGCTTTAGAACTGTGAGAAAACTAACTTCTATTGTTTAAGCAACTCAGTCTGTTATATTTTGTTATGGCAGCCTCTTTTAGTCCATTTTTCATTCGTATAATAGAATACTGAAGATTAAATAATTTATATAGAAAAGAGGTTTATTCTGGCTCACAGTTCTGGAGGCTGGAACTCTAAGATCAGGTGGCTGAATCTGGTGGGGGCCTATGGTGCTTCATTTCCATGGCTGAAAGTAGAAAGGCAAGCAAGTATATATGAGGGAGAATGAGTAGTAGACTTGGTTTATAACAACTCATTCTCCACAAGAGAGAACTCACTCATGCAAGGAAGATATTAATCCATGCATGAGGGATCTGCCCCCATGACCCAAATACCTCCTGCTAGCCGCCACTTCTCAACCCTGTTATATGAGGAATCAAGGTTCCAAGATATGAACTTTTAGGGGACACACCTGTACTGTGGCACAGTCCAAACAAAGACAAGAAGTTCTAAAAGAGGGATTTTATCAAACATTTCTGGAAATCATTATTGTAAAATACAATAAAGCCTCAGAAAAATTTGATTTGTATACATTAATTTCCCACCTACTAAATTCTTAAAATCATTCTTTTAAGGATGACACAAACCAGGGTCTTGACTTTCTAGGTGTACTTATGATTTATCTGAACAAAAGTTTGCTAAGTAATACCTTCCCCCAAACCCAATCAAGCTGCTGTAGGTGACTGGCTTTCTCCCCAAATCCTTCCTGTCACTGCCCTTGATTGCAGGTTTGACTTGGGAAGAAGTTACTAAAATATGTTGTTCTCCTCCCAGTCCCTGCCTACTGTTACAATGTCTCACTTTGTATCCTTCCTCCTTCTACTTGACCATTTACTTTTTCTTAATTATACCCTTCTTCCAGGTACTTTACCTTAAGTAAAACACTGAAAAAGAAAGAAGATAGTATACTTGGGTAGTGCCTCAGGCCCTACCCTATGTTAACCAGTAAATCACTAAAGTCAGGATTACTATTAAGGTTAAAATATTTGGAAGAAAATGAATGTTTCATCTGTTTTTACTTTGACAAATTTTATTAAATATTTTATATTTCATGCTTAAAATCTTAACCAAATTGTCCCATTTCTTTCTTTCTTCCACTAACAGACTCATTGCTTACAGAGAAGGGGAGATGACCAGCTTTACTTTTCACAAAATCTACATAGCATTCTCTCTCAAACAAAGCAAAGCATTTGTAGAACATGAAAAGAAAGCTTCTGTCAAAAGAAAAATTTGACAAATGCAAGCTTCCAGTATGTTATAAAAGACTAAAACATCATAAACACATAGATTTATGATACAACAGTAATGAAAAATATTAATAGACTATAAATACCTGAAGAGTGGAAATGCCTGGAAACTTGGGATGACACAACACACGAACTATTTAATTTGTGATATAACAGATGAAAAATAATAAATTGTCTGCTTATTTTGAGCTATCATATTAGAAAACAAAGGTTTTTGGTTGAGATGTCTGTGGTTTGGCTTTTTCTTCACTGATATAAGCCATTTTCATATTGTCAATTTTTCTTATAATAAAATGAACTTGAAAATTTATTGCTTCCTAGCTAGGTTACTTTCCAATTTTAATCTAGGAGTTTCTAGGTCAAATTTTAACCAAAAATCTTTACTGAAGTATTAAAAAATACAAACATTTATTCTTATCCATATTTAATTTAAAAATGATTTGAAATTGACCAAATTAATTATGCAAATGTATGAATATGTAACAATGAATTCCACTATTATGTATAATTATAATGTACTGTAACATAAGTAAAAATATATTACTTGATCGTATATATTTATACTTGCATTTCTTAAACACTTACCAAAACTTAGTGAGGTTTGTATTCTTTATCTAAACTGGTTTTTTTGAGGCAGACAGAATAAAATGGTTTGTTGGGAGCTGAGGACAATAATATTTAAATTTTCATGTATTTGACAATATAATATCCTGTATTGCAGACACTTCTTATTCATTTAGTGAGATAGAGTTAACTTTATTTTGTCTAGTATTGGGTCCTGGAATAGATCAGAAACTTTGGGATATATCATTTGACTGGGCATATTATTCCCACATCTGAACATGTATAAATCTGAGCGCCCCCACCCCCACCCCAGTGGTAGGAGCAGTCCAGGGCCTTGCACATGCTAAGAAAGCACTCTAGTACCCAGCAGTCCTCTTGCCTACTTTTAAATTTCTTATACAAAGATGGTGTGCTAAGCACGAAGCAGTGTTCTTATCATTGCTCTTCTACAAGTGGTGATACCAGTCAGTTCTTAACTTTCAGTTTGGGGAAGAATGTGAGGAATCAAGGGTAAAAATTCATGGTTATACTATAAAACATAAAAAAACAAACAACAACAAAAACAACAAAACACCCTGGCATCTTTCCATACATTAACAATCTAATCAGTTTTTCAAAGGAGGGACAGGAAAGATAAATCCTCAATTATTTTAACATGCATTTGTTTCACTGGAGCCTTTGAGAGAAAGGAGGAGAAAAACATACACAAAACACAAGTCTTCTGTTATATTGAGTGTATCAAGAGTATAACAATGTTTGATAAACAAATTTACATCTTTAAACATAGCACCAGGCCATGCTTTTGCTTTGCACAGACCATAAATGCCTAATTTTTGAAAGAATTTCAAACATATGTGATAGAAAGACTAACAATTTAGAAAACTATAGTTTTAGAGTACTCTGCAATGCCTTCTTGATGGGTCAATTTCTATAGGGGCCTTTCAATATGACATATCTCCATTCCAACTACAAAGGAGGAAGGAATGTAATCAGCTCTTTGTATGTGGACAAAGTGGACTGGAAAGTAAAGCGAGAAAACATAAGTTTCAGTTTGTGCTCTATATCTTGATGACTTCTGACAAGCCTCTGGGAACTCTAGGTTTATTTGAAAATTACCATAATACCTACCACACTCAATAGTTCAGAGGACTACCTCAATTCACAAAGTACCTCTAATTTAGAGACAGCAAATGAGAGGAAATGGAAGCCGCAATTCATTTTTCTAAGCAGCTGAACCCCTAATATGGCACTGGGGTCGGAAAGAAGTGGGAGAAAATGTCAACCCAGTGATGTCATCCTTCATTTCCTGGCCCTAAGAGTCTCTGGCATCTGGAGGGCTGTCTCAGCACACCTGAAAAAGCCTTGGTACCTGATTTGGCACAAAGGCGCCCTTAAGGCTTTTTTGCTTGTTCAATTTTTAGTAGGTCTTCTAAACCACAGGAGTGCTCACGGTCTGAAGCACAAAAACACACTCGCATCTACTACTGCTCCTCATTCTCGCTACGCACCGCTCGCGCGAAGGTGGAGACAGGGAGTGGTTAAGGTTTTATGAAGCTTGCCAGCCAATGAGTACGCTGCCTCCCTTCCGGTCGGCGATCCGACCAATCCTAGCAGTTCGGTGAAATCTTCGGCTCTACTCGGCTCTATTCGCTGATGCGGGCAGCTCCGGGGGCCGCCACCGCTAGAGAGACGCTTTCCTTTTTAATTTTTTTTCCATGTGTTCACTTCCGGGTCCGGCGCCGATCCGGATGCTCGAGGCAGAAGGATGTTTGACCTCCGGATAAGTGAGGTGCCGCTGTGCATTCATTCCCGACTGCATCGGTGGCGACAGCAGCGGCCCGGGCGGCGACTCTCCGGCCAGCGGCGGCGGTAGGAAGCACTGGCAGTAGTGCTGAGACCTAGTCCGAGCCGGGCCGAGCTGCCTTACCTCCCTCGCTCGTTCCTTCCCCCCTACCTCGCTCGATCCCTCCCTGCGTGGTTTGCTTTCCTCCTCCGGCCGCCGGCGGGTGTGATGTGCCGTCGCAGCTGCCCCCGTCGCCGCTGACTATCGGAGTGGGGACGCCGCCCGCGCCCGGGACCGACCCCGCCACTCGCGGCCGCGCCTCTGAGGTAAAGCCCCCTCCGCGGTGCTTGGCTGGCTGGCCCGGCCCGGTTGCAGGCTCGGCGCGGCCGCGGGTTCCTGCCTCCCGGGTGGGGCTGAGTGGGCTGGGGTCCTGGGCAGGCTGGGGAGGGCTGAGGCGGGGGCGGCGCCGCGGGCGGGGGCGCGGGAAGAGTAGGCGAGGACCCGGGCGGGCGGCGCGGAGGCGCGGGCCGGAGGGGCCGCGGCCGCGGGATGAGGGTGCCGAGGGGGCCGCGGGCGGCGGGGCCGGGCTAGGTGCAAAAGTTGCCCGAGTGGTGCGGCGCGTGCGGAGACGCCTGGGAGGTGGGCGAGCTGGCTTTAGGTGGAGGCTTCTTTTAGAAGGGGTTTTGAGGAGGTGAATGCAGTCCCCGGTGCTGCTGGCGGTGCCCACAGAATTACCTTCGGAATGGGGGCTTTGGATAAGAGGAAGACAAGGATCTGGGGAAGGAGGTGGCAGAGGCCAGCATTCAGTTCGGGGATAAACTTCCCGTGGGGGGGCGGTGTTTGTTTTAAAGGAGGGGGCAGGGATTTACCTATTTGATTGAGCTTTCGACTTAACTCCAAACTTAACCAAGGCATTAGTCAAAAGGCAACAAAATTACTGTTGGTTACTGTTACGGGGCTGGTTTGTTTGTTTTCTCCTCATGCAGGGGAAGAGGCACACAGAAGAGTCGTTTCTGTGGGTCTACATCCCCACATTTGTTGTCAGCAGTGTGGTGATGGAAATGTGTGTGTGTGTGTGTGTGTGTGTGTGTGTGCTTGTGGGGTGGGGGTAGTTAGGCCTGTGTCATGATCATTCCAGTTCTCCCACCTCAGGCTTCAGGAAAGAAGGAAAAGTTAATGGGCGAGAGTCAGTCTGTGTGGGAGACAGCTACTGTTGCTACACTGTGCGAATTAGTTTTAACTCTGTTGTGATGAGTGCCCAGGTTGCTCAGCCAGTGGCCCTCTTTAAGTTGGGTAATAACTTATACTTAAAAATGGAAAATGAAAAACCTGCCTATTTTTGATAAATTAAGAAAATAAGTCATTTACTTCTTTTACTCTTGTAATTATTTCTTGTGATTGTTAGTGACTTGATTAGAGATAGTAAGAGATATTGCAGGGCTGGGGTTGTGGCTCAGTGGTAGAGTGCTCTTCTAGCATGTGCACCATAAAATATAGGTATTGTGTCCATCTACAACTAAAAAAAAAAATTAAAAAAAGAGATGTTCAACTATAAAATGGAATACTTAATGAAATAAACCCCCCTAATTTTAAAGTCATATGTGTTTCTTTGAAGAATATTGAAGTTTCCCATATATAAATACATCGTGGAAGGAAAATATCACACAAATTATTATAAGGATAATTTAGAATTAGAAAGATGTGAGACTGGTAAGAAAACATTTCTTTCTCTCTCTCTCTCTCTCTCTCTCTCACACACACACACACACACACACACACACATCAGATCTGATATGTGACATTCTCAGTAACTTTTTTCTTTGAATGTGCTTAGTATTTTATATTATTTCCAAACTTTGCTCCAGCTGTTTCCTGAGTTCAGATAAATTATCTTCATATTTTTTGTTATGACCTTTATAGTTTGCACAAAAGATGAAAATTATGTTTATAGACATTGGAAGAAGATGTTATAAAATACATTGTGTGGTTTTGGCATGGATACTTAACAGAATGTACAGATACTTTTGCTTTAAGTGAGCTTGCACTTTAGTATATGCATCAGGTAGGAATAGTTTTTATTAGAAGAAGGGAGAGAGATTTGTTTTACTGTTGACATAAATAAAACTTTCTGCAGAGATTTTGAGAGATTATTTTAGCAATGATTTATTTTGTTCATTGACCTGCTATTTATCAGCTTAAACATTTATGAATTATATAATTATTGACATTTTGGTCATCATTCGATTTGTAAGCAATAACAATATATCAACAAAATCTTCAAAATGAAAGTCATTTATTTCTTCAAATGAAGTACTGGGATTAGAATTAAGGAATAATTTAATTCAACCCTCACCTTTACTACATGTAAGAGTGATTGTGTGTGTGTGTGTGTGTGTGTGTGTGTGTGTGAGAGAGAGAGAGAGAGAGAGAGAGAGAGAGAGAGATTTTTGACTGGGGAATTACAATGAATGAATACACTGCATCTGGACCTTAAAATATTTTAAAAGGCAAAATGGGGGGTCGGGGTATTTATTATTTCTTTCATCAGGAGAGCAGCCTGATCATAGGCATGTGATTGGGTGTTATAAGACCTGTTGAGCTGGACATAAGGTTGCTGTACCAGGAGGTCCTGTGGAAGAGGAAGCTATGAAAATAGGTGGAGATCAGGCCATGGAAGTCCAGAATGCCTTGTATTTAAAAATGAGTCAGTTCAAGGCGTGAATGTTTTGTGAATATGTTCTATACTGATAGTAGTTAGGTCAGTAAGGCTATTTAAGTTTAAGGAAAAAAAATATAACAAAATAGTCAACTTGCTATCATTCATGCTACTGGAGGAAAGCAGAAATGTGTATGATCTAAAAAATTATGCATTTTTTTTTACATTTCTTTACTTACATTTGTATATGGGTGTGTCTGGTAATCTGATAATTGGTTCTATGTGAAATAAATCCAGATTGTAAAAATGTGACTCAGAAAGAAATGGGAAGCTCTTCAGTTACTCTCAGTGTCCCCTGTGATCCATCCTGCATTCTCCATGGTGGGAATACACCATTATTCTGTTTTTTGTTTTTTTTCTTTTTCATATACACGCCCCGCCTCCTTCCCGGCCCAGTGATAGCTTAATTTTGAAGGGCTTCCAAAATAGTGTATCAGCTGAATAGAGGGAATACTGAAATATTAACTAGCAAAATATAGGTCATTGGGTAGTTCTAGCACTATTAGTACATTTGAAAGTGAGATTTATTAGGGATAGAATGAAATGTAAAGAATCTCTACAAGAAAACAATAGTTTTCTGTAACAGTGGGATGATAAAATGAGAAACTGCCACAGTTCCAGGTAAACATATATGAGGTTTTTAGTAATCTTAAGTATAAGGTGACCCTAAAATAATTGAACCCCAAACTTAATCATTATCAAAAGAATGGTTAGAAAAATACCACCCTTGCAACACCAGTTTCTGAGTTTATTTAGAGTAAGATTCAGAGGAAGTTCTTTGGATTTTCCCTCTTAGCATTAAAAACGAACTTACATTGTAACTGAATTTGTGTTACCTTAAACTTCTCCGAAAAATAGTAACACCTGTTACAATGTGTTTTAAGCCAGGCTTTGTATTGAGACCATAAATGATACAGTTAAGAGCTCTAAGTTGCATGGTATAATTCCCATTTTTGAGAGTAGGAAGTAGTTTTTTAGAATTGAACCTGTTGAAGACCCAGCTTGGGAGTAGCAGAATGAATATTTGAATTCTCTTTTTCTTTCTTTCTTTCCTCCTGACTTTATATCTTAAACTGGTTTGTTTCTGAAGCAGTTGGTACTTTGTGGTATTACTTGATACTGTTAGTATATCTATTGGTTTGTCACAATATAATTTCTTGGAAGTGATAATTTTGAGGGTATCTGTCTTTTCCTAATTGTAGAGATTCTGTAGTATGGTTCCAGTAACTTAAACTATCTCAGAACATACTCCTATGATTGTCTGTAGAAAAGAACCATACTTGGGATATGTAGAAATCAAATATATATTATCCACTAATGTGAAGTGACTTTGGAGGGCCTCTAACTACTCAGAAAATATGAAAGGAGAGAGATACAGAATGAGAGAGAACGTGTGGAGGGTAAATCATAGTGGAGGCTGCTTTTTATAGTTGGAATCTTAAAGTTGTTCATGTTTGAAGTTCCCTCCTATTATGGGACCTGAGGAGGCCACACACTCATTTGTTCTTTATTAAGAGATTGATTATATTTTCTCCTTCCATTCTTTATCATTTTGGAATTCTTACCAATGAACTTAAAGTGTTTGTGCATTTGGGAGATGAGACATACTTTTTAATCATTTTCTTCTGTAATGATGTATTATATAGTTATAAGTAAATTTAATGAAAATTTATGACTTAATCATGTCCACATTTTTTTATAATTCAATGGAATTAAATAAAATCTCATGATATTATTTTTTAAAAAAATTTAATGCCTTTTTTCCCTCTAGTAATATTAGATTTGAAGCTGAGCTCAAATTTATTGCATTTATTTAGATGACTTAGTGTTATCTGAAAGTATTTTCTTTAGCTGATAGCTACATTTCGGAGTGAGCAGAGGCAGATTATTGAGAGACTGACTCTGCCATTATGTTCTTTTTTTTTTTTTTTTTTTTTTTTGCCATTATGTTCTTTATCAAGATTCGGAAGATTCATATAAAGTGCCAAAAATATGATGCTTTTTACATCTTCCTTCATTTCAGAAGTTGCTGATGTATGTGAATTGTTGGAGGGTTGATTGGTAGGTAGAATAACCAAAGATTCATTCATTATAGGAGAAGGTCTCTTAGCTGAACTCTCTTTAACCCATTCATGAGATTAAATGATACTCTTATTTCTCTCTATAGAATTAACTGATGATGTCACAAGGTGGCGCATGCCTGTAATCCCAGCGAGTTGGGAGGGTGAGGCAGGAGGATATTGAGTTCAAAGCCAACCTCAGCAATTTATTGAAGCCCTGTCTCTAAGTAAAATATATATAAAAAAGGGCTGGGGATGTTGCTCAGTGGTAAGCACCACTGGGTTCAACCCCCCTCGTACCAAAAAACAAAACCAAAACCCAAAAAACTGATTGGAGATTATGCTATATTGAGTGGCAGTAAACTACTCTCTGGGTTTGCTCTTGAAAATTTATCCCCATTAGTTATTATGTATTTATCAAGAATGATTTGTGTTTGTACTCAACAAACTGTTAGTGGCAATTACAATTGATATTATTAAATAGTGTAATGAAACATTGTTCAGGAAACTCTGAAGGCGTAAAGGTGTTTGTATTAGAATCAGTTGGTTGTTTTGAAAACAGGTGAATAGCTAAAATCAACTATAATGAAAATAGGTGAGGGTGACATAATTTTAAATGATTGGGAAAAAGAAAACCAAATAATCTAAAAAGATGCTCCAATAAAATTGCTATTCAAGTGTTTTTAAGATGTCTTTCCATATTTAAGAAATGGAAACTGGAAATCACAGGTGATGTACTATGGGTGTGGATTTTGCAAGAAAAGTAAAACAACTTCCATCCAGTAGATTGGTACTTGAAGAGGAGATCTTGACTCTGTATTATAAGATTACTTTGTGAATGTACCTTATTTTATTTTAGTAGCAATAAAATGTTTTGGGTGTGTAGATTTTTAAAAGACTTCCTTTTAACACTAACATAAGAACTCTTAGTTAATAATTTATTAAAGAAGTGTCTCCAAAAGTATCATCTTTCTTAGTTTACACTCCTAGTTTACACTTAGAGATTTGTTTATTAGTATCTTCTTTTGAAAAAGTAATAGATTCTGTTATTATTGAATCTACCAGAGATTTCTTCCTTAGAGTGAATTATCTGGTTAAGTGATCAGTCTGATTTGCATATATTTTCTAATATGGTCCCTGATCTGATTTCATATGGTATATCAGCTTTTATACAGCATCAGCATTGGGGAAGAGCCTTTTAATAATTCTGATATCTCCTTAACCTAGGCGGGGACTTCTGGGGTAAAATTGGTAGAGGAGATTGTTTTTGAAAGAGAAAATGCCATATCTTTGTTATGTATCAGGACAACTAGAGATCTGTGAAAAGCATGCTGGTATAATAGCTTACAGTAGCTTCCTCCTGATTTGTCTAGCTTAGCCCAAGTGGAAAGGAGAACTCAGAGTTGAAAAAGGAGGTCCAGGATGGGGAAGGAGAGGTATGTGGAACATGCTTTTATCTGGGTTCCACAACACTACAATGGGTGAAATGCAGTAGTTACTAAAATGGAACGTTGAAATAAAGAGGTAGAGTGAGGGTTGAGAGGCTTCAGAGTTGTGGTCTGCCTGTTTTTCTTGGCTCTGCTGTTCTGTCCATTGGATTCTTCCTTAGACTGGCAGCAAGATCCCATTTAGAATCCATTGACCAGAGGAAGGCATAGTGTTTTTCCTCCTATGTCCATCTGTGTCTTTTTTACTATCTCTCTCTCTCTGTTTTTGCAAAAGTGAGGAAATCTTCTGCAGAAGCCTACCAGTATAATTTTTCCCTTTATATTTTATTGACCAGTTATGACAAGGGAGATAGGCTTGTTTCTACTAATCAGCATATATCCCCTGTAATTGGTGATGTTGTCACATTTCCCTGAATTACATGGTAGAGGGAGGATATTTTAAAAATAGTGTGAGAAGGAATAATGTGGGAGAAATGGATGTTAGGTAATCAATAGTGACCATTATATCTATTTGTTTTGAGATTGAAAATAAATAATGCATATGAATGCACTTTGAACTCTAAAGTGTTGTATTGATATAATGGATGAAAGGTAACTGGTAGAAAGCTAATTCTATATTGGTATCTTAAATATGCTCAGGTCTGAATATTTTCAGAGCTAAAAACAGTGCTAGCTTTTTAATAGACTTTGAGTCAATAAAATAGATTATCTAAATTGTAGGATTATACGTTCCCCTCCCTGGAATTCATAAATTATTTTAATTTAAAATAAAAGTTTGTAGATATAAACTTGTTTCATTTTTTTTCAGAGTTGCTATCTGCCCTCCTTGTTGAAAAATTGCCCACATCTTTGATCTCATTAGATTACTTTGTTCTTCATACAAAGTGAGGAACAACAAGTATATTGAGGAAATGAGAGGTTGTCTTCAGATAAATTTGAAATTAAGGAGTCTCAGTAAGATAGGGAAGGATGGTTTTTATCTATTTTGAGAGCCCCAAAATTTAGTAGAGGATTCAGGAGGCATAGGAGGAACACAGAATTTTGGAATTGAGGTGAATCATAGGAAGGTTGAATGAAATGCTCAAGTAACATATTTGGCTATTAGAACTCTTGCATGCTAATTGTTAGTGTAGTGTACTTTCTGATCAAGAAGTGGGAGTCCTTAAAAGTATTCCTGTCTACATTGCAAATTTGCTCAGAATCATGGGTTCCTACGTAAATCAGTTGGCCAACCAATTTTAGTACAGATACCTGTGTTCTCAGGCTTAGAAAATATTGAGCTAGAGCTAGAGCTTTTTTTTTTTCTTTCAAAGAGAAACAAGCAAACAGATTTTCATCTCCCCTCAAGTGGAGAACAACAGTAACAACATAGAGAAACACACACTAAATAATCTCAAATCTAATCTTGGCAATTCATACATTTGAATCAATTGGGGTATAATTTCTTATTTTTCTGATTGTACAGATTGCAGAATCATATTGGTCATACAGTCACCTATATACATACAGCAATCATAATGTCTATTCTGCTGCCAAGATCATTGTAATTTCATGTGTAGCTAATAAAAATAAATAAATAAATAAAAATAAAACTTAAGTAAAAAAAAAAACAAACTCAAATCTGACCTGCTTTAATGAAATGGCAAAAGCAGAATGAGCTAAGACCAATTTTTATATTTTTACTTTAAAGAAAATTATCTTGAACATTCTTTTACCTTCAACATAAGTAAAGGAAAGAAATATACATATATATATATATATATATATATATATATATATATGGATGGTTATAAATATATAGAGTAAATCCATTTTCTGGAAGAATATTTATGTTAATGATAGTATTTATAAATGGGGAGATTTGGGATGATTTGTTGCTTTCAAACTTTTTGTGTCTCCCTGTATTTGGATTTTCAGCTATGCTTATACATTTTTTTCTACTATCAGAAAAAATAATAATGTAGATTTTTTGAGGAAAGAAAATAGATTCTGAGTGGGGTTTTCTACCAAATTACATTATAACATATAATTTGCTTTCACTGAATAATACGTTGAATAAAATGCTCATTTAATGCATTGATACTTTGTAATTTTATTTATTCTGAAAATTGAATTTATTAAAATTATTTACCTTAAAGTTTTAGATTGAAATAGGTTGTGTGATACTTTTGGGTACAAGTGTACTTTATAAAAGTAGTGAATTTCTGAATATTTTGAAATTATAAGTTGTTTTTTTTTTTTTTTCTTTTAAACTTACTTGGTTTTGACTTCAGGTAGTACTCAAAGGAGTGTATTAGAATGTGATATATTAGAGTTAAGATTATATTCAGAATTTCCTTTGGTAAAAGGGAAGTGAAAAAAAATTTTCTCCCCTGACACCCAGTCTATGTCATGTTTATTTTCTATTTCTGTGAAATACTTATTCTAGCAATGAATAATGTACTTTCAAGTAGTAGGCAAATATGTAATGTAATGGAGAAAAACAGATAATTCATGGTATTCTGTTAGTTTTATGATGTGCAAACATATGGCTATGGTATTCTACTTTATTACAAAAGTAGCCTGGCATCATTTTGGAAATGAAACTGGTAGGTATCAGTTGTAGGTGACATTAAAAAAAAAACTGATAAGTAAATGTAAATTTTTATAAAAATTTTATTTTTTACGTTTATTACAAGGATTGGAAAACAGTAAGACTTGTCTCACCCCAAAAATGTAAATCTTAAAGATGTGGAATCTCGTGATACCAATTTTCATTGTAGAAATAGGTAGATTACTTATTGATTTCTTTTTCTGCCATATTAGTGCCAGGACATATTGTAGCTAATATATCTTTATATAATTGAGATTCTGCAAATGTCTGTGATTAATAAAGTATCAAAATATAATAAATTCTTTAAAATTATTTGAATATTTTCTGATCATCATTTAAATGTTGATTAGCTGGAATTTGTATTGTGTATTTGTTTATTATCACATGCTTTGCTATTTATCTTAATAGGTTATTATTAGTGAGGGTTGTGTTCTGAAGACTGAAGAAAAAAATCCTGAGTATTTGGGAATTCGAATATCAAATAAATAAAAATGAACTTTACTATATGGATTAATTTAAAAATTTCCAATCAAAATATGGTGTGTGTGTATGTGTATGTATGTACAGGTATATGTATATACATATATATGCTTGTGACAGCAAGGAATTGAAATCGGCAGTTTTAAAGATAACCGTTGCAGTCTTGTGTATGGGCTTGGGAATGCCAACACTTTCTTAGTAGAAGAGAAAAGAGAAAGGTTTGAGAGACAGTGGAACCTACTCATGCTAATTTATATTTGAATCTGGGGATAGGGCCAGCACATTGGTAAACTTTAAGATTTCTGGAAATTATTACAGTTTACTGCAGGGTTGAAAATTACTGATTACTGATTTCTTCTTCTCTCTATATACAACTTGTAGCTATTTTTTCTTTCTTTTAAAAAAGACTTCCTTTTATTTTTAAGCTATCTTTAAAAACTGGGATGAGGTGTAAAGGTGACAGAAAAAATGCATGTAGTAGCTAGAGGACTAGGGTAAGAAGTGACATTTCTCATAGTTATTTATTTATTTGTTTTTTTAACTTTGCATCCTTAGTGAGGCTGCTATTTTCATTGTACATTATCAATTTTTGGTAGGCATAGTTTGACCATTTCTAAGGTTTGGAAAGTTTGCTAAAAGGAAATTTTTTTAAGAATAAATCAAGGCATTGGGCTGGGGATGTGGCTCAAGCGGTAACGTGGTGGCCTGGCATGCGTGGAGCACTGGGTTTGATCCTCAGCACCACATAAAAATAAAATAACGATGTTGTGTCCACTGAAAAACTAAAAAATAAGTATGAAAAAGTTCTCTCTCTTTAAAAAAAATAAATAAATCAAGGCATCAATTCGGTGCCCCTGGAAATCTTGAGACCTAAGTAATAAAAACTTATCTTTAAAGTTACTCTAAATTACAAGGAAGCAATAATTTTTTGCTAATTAAAAGTTATTTATTTTAAGCTCTGTATCATATTTAGTGATTCAGTTGAATTTTGTTTTTCATGAAACATCAGGACAGAGGAAACTTTAATGGTTATTTACTAGAACTGCACTTCTGCTTTCCTTTTTTTTATACCATTGTTGATGAGGACCTGTCTCTTTTTTTCTTCAGTGAAAATATTTTACTTCAGAGATAGTATATTGTGTTGCTTATTGTATATTGTCTATATTATGTATAGTCAGTAAATGTATACATATAAATACACCATGATAATAGAGTTTTGTAGGTTTATTTTGACATTTATGACAAATCGAGATCCTTTTTGTGACTCATTTGGTGCTGTTTCCTGGGTCAGGAACATCCCTACCAATTATAGCCATTTTATGATTAATTCAATATGTTCAATTCAACTTAAGAAATATTTTTTGAATTTGGAAGTTCTACAGATTGCAAGGGTTAGCTTTCTGAAAGTTTCCTGAGAAGAAACTTGTGGTTTATAAATTTAACTTTATGTAAGATTTAGAGAACATGTTATTAATGAACCTGTGGAAAACTTTTAGATTATTTTGGGTTTACCAAAACAGCACAATAAAATCAGCACATGATAAAAATAATAAGTTCTATTCTACAGGACCATAATTTCTTATTAATAATCCTAGCATCCAGATTTTTTGGTATACTTGACACAAATCAATTTTTTTCCATGAAATCTATTCTGAACTGTTGTCTTGCTTTCATGTATTTGTAGGTTTTACTGCAAAAATACCAAATTTTGATTATAATGCATTGTCCCAGACTTCTCTGTTTCATCCCAGCCTTCACTGAGTATATACGCATATTACCATCTATCAAAAATCCCCAGACTTTCTGAATTCCAAGACATGTTTGACTGTAAAAACTTTGGGAAACTGTGTACTTGCATTAATTTGCATATACCCCTCAATAGAAACTACTTAGCATCTTACTTCTCTGTGACAATTTTAATAAGATGCTAGTAATTTTGTTTGTTTTCTTGTAATTATATACATATCAAGAGGCATTTTACTTTAATCTGTGTTAGTTTCTTTAACAGTTATTGAAAGCTTTTCCATTTCTTTCCTGACATTAAGTTGTTAGCACTGAATTTGTGGGCCCCACTGTGATCTCAGAAGCACAGTGTAATTAGGATGTTTAAGATGGAAAATGTTTCAGGTAATTTTGGCATAACTGAGTATTCTTCAAATGCTGTCTTTAGTCCTTCAGTTACATAATTTTCTCTGTGTACATGCTACAGCACCTGCAGGGAACTCCACCCCTTGACCCCCCCCCCCCCCCCCCCGCCCCCTGCCTTTTTAAAACATATCTTGGCTCCCCCCCCCTTTTTTTAATAACAGAAAGAAGCAGGGGCGTGGTTGTAATGCTTCTGTTTTAGTTTCTGTGAACTTCCTTATTTTGTTTTTAAGACTTCATTGCAAAAATCTTTACACCTATTCTTCTGGCTTTTTTTTTTTTTTTTCCATTTTAAGCTTTTAGTTTCTATTTGCTTTCCAATATGTTCCACCCCTGCCCCCACCCTTTTCTCTCCTTCTCTACCCCAATTAGTATTGCTCAAGAAAAGAAACTTCAAATTATGGTATTCTGTATCAGAAAAATTTCCAGTTTGTTGGAAAGGTAACAGAAATAAGTCTGCCCTGAAATTCTATTTAGTGCATATTATACTTATGGCTGGTTTAAACCATATGATTAATGTCAGGGATTGTGCTTGTCTTGTTTGCTATTTGTATTTCCTGTGTTTAGCATATGGTAGGCCTTCAATGGTCATGTATTTGTTGGATGAATGGATTAATTATTTCATCTTTTTTATTACGGGAATTTAAATATGGAAGAACTTTGATTAAATGCCTCCTGAGGCACCAAGTTCCTTCCAAACCAGTTTAGTTTGCATTGTCACAATTGTATGAGACAGATCTCAAGCAAGTAAATTGACCCCAATTTAAAAGAAATAATAAATACAAGAATCTGACTTATGATATTTAGGCTTAAAAGTAGAAACATTTTTATAGACAAATGTTAAATGACAGAAGTTGAAATTAAATGCATATTGGCTAGCCAGAAAATCTAGTTAAAGGAAATATTCATTTTTTTGAGCAATTCCATTAATAATGATTTTGTTTTTAAGATTTTTATATTAGCTTTTTTCTTAGTTCTGCTTTTAAGTTTACATACACTAAAATTCACTCTTCCCATAATCCATATACAAAACAGCTCCATCACCATTCCCCTGAATTCTCTTAGGCTTTGTAGTCAAATCCTACTCCTACTCCTACTCCTACTCCTACTCCTAGTTCCTAAAGACCACTGATCTGTTTTTCTTCCTATAATTTTGTCTCTGCCAGAAATAAGTCTGCCTTGAAATTCTGCTTAGTGCATAGTATACTTATGGCTAGTTTAAACCATATGATTAATGTCAAGGTGTGTAGCCATATGAATCTGACTTCTTTTAAATAATGTAAAACTTTTGAGATTCATCCATATTATGCATATGGATGAATCAGTCTCTTTATTGTTGAGTAATATTCCATTGTGTGGATGTATCTCAGAATGTTTTTCCCATCACTGTTTAAGCACTTGTTTCCAGTTTGTAGTGATTCCAAATAAAACTACCATAAACATTTGTGTGTAGGTTTTGGTGAGCTTAAGTTTTCATTTCTCTTGGATAAATTCCTAGAATTGGAGTTGTTGGGGCATATGTCAAGTGGTTTTTTAACTCTGAGAGTTTGTTAGGCTGTATACTTGCAATATCATGACAATAACATAATTGTAAATATAATATTTTTATTGGTGTAGATTTGTTAGAGAATGACTTAGGGGAGCCTCATTTTTCAGTGAATGCAATCCTCAGTATATATTGAGCTGTTCTTTCTTGTTCAAGTAATATAGCTATGATCTCCATGGAAAAAACTATGCTGTTAACCCTAGGGAGGTTTGAGGTACCTCTGGATTCATTCTCTGTCTCTGTCTTCAGGCTATCACACTTTAGAGAAATATTTTCTTGATTTAGGCTGGGCAGAAGGAAATCTTATCTCTGAAGAAGCAGTTGTACTTTCTATTTGTTTCTGTCACTTGTTGCACATTTCATTCTAGAATTTTATAGTTGTTAACTTGATTGTAATTGAAAATCTTTTATACTAAGTCTATTCTGTGATGAGAACTGACAATATTAGCTTTGTAATTAAAGTACCTAAACATGAATACCCTTCTACGAACCTTGTAAATTTGTGACCTTTGCCTATACTGGGATAGTATTTGTAGTTATATATTATAAGTGAGCTTAGTTAGGCATAAGTTATAATGCTGTAAGGTGTTTTTCAACAGAACCATACTTAAAACAATGAATTATGTATTGATTGGTTTATGAAAATCCTGTGACCAAAGAGGCTGGCAGGAACCTAAACTTGTATTTTTCCTAGGAGCAGTGGTTCAGTGTTTGATTTTTCTATTTGTAATGCCTTTATAGAAGATAACTACTGTGAGTCAGCTGTTTTTGATCAGCTGAGGAACAGAAGAATATCATTTTTAATTTACCTAAAAGTGTACTTCAAAGGTTGTGGGTCAGTAAGAGTCTTGATGAGATTTTTTTTGATGAGAGTCTCCTGCCCCAAACCAGGGATTGAACATAGGGGTGTTTAACCACTGAGCCAAATCCACAGTCCTTTTAATTTTTAATTTTTTATTTTGTGATGGTCTTGTGAAGTTTCTTACGGTCTCACTAAGTTGCTGAGGCTGGCTTTTAACTTATGGTCCTCCTGCTTCAATCTTCCGAGCTGCTGGGATTATAGGCATGTGCCACTGCACCCAGCTAGATGAGATCTCTTTGAGGGCAAGTTCACTGCTGTATTTCTACCAAATATGCCTATTTCTAGTGCATGGTTAATACTCAGTAAATATTTGTATTTAGTGAATGAAAGTTATGCCCCCAAATGATCATGATTTTCCCTGGTGGCTTTCAGCTTATATTTATTATTATTATTATTATTAGTAGTAGTAGTAGTAGTACTGGGGATTGAACCTTGGGCTTTGCCCATGCTAGGAAGGTACTTTACCACTGAGCTACGTCCCAGTCCTTTAAAAAAATATTTTGAGACAGAATCTTGCTAAATTGCCCAGGTTAATCTGAAACTTGTTATGCTCTTGCTTCAGACTCCCATGTAGCTGGGATAACAGGCATGCACCACCATACAAGTTTTTTTTTTTTTTTTTTTTAAATCATTGCTGTGATTAGGGTTTGCAGTCCAGTTGTGATTATAGACAGTGAGATGATTTGCTCATATCAGTTGGTTTGGTGAATATTTTAATATTACAAATTTGGGGCTTGATTATTCCTGTCAGCCTTCTTCTTTATTTTTATTTTTTATTTTTGTACTGGAGATTGAACCCAGGGGTACTTTCCCTTTTTATTTTTTGTTTTGAGACAGGGTCATGCTAAGTTTCTTAGGGCATTGTTAAGTTGCCCAGGCTGGCTTTGAACTTGGGATCCTCTGCCTCAGCCTCCCAAGCCACGCCTCTGGGATTATAGGCATGCACCATTGAGTCTGGCTGATTCTTGTCATTCTTAAGGGGGCAGGAGGTGAAGGTGATCTGTGTTTCTCTAGGTGAACATATAATAAATACTTAGGATCCTGGCATTCTTACACTAAGTATTCTGTCTCTTTCCATCTCTTGAGACACATGAACTGTGATACAGGTATGAGTGTATAAATTGTCACTTATGAAATTGAAAATAGAAGACACAAAAGACATTTTGAAGACTTATGAAACAATCATTTTCTAGTATATTAATTGGCTTTCTCTTACTGTAATGAAATATCTGAGGCTGGGTACTTTTATAAAGAAGAGATGTTTATTTAGCTTACAGTTCTGGAAGTTCAATTGCATGGTGTCAACAGGAGCTTGGCCTTGATGAGGACTTCGTGGCTGATGACAGCATGGGATACACATATGTGAAAGGGAAAGGTCACATAGTGAGCCAAGAAGTCACTCTCCTCAGAACTAACTTGACCTTTTCCAACCCCTAATGACCTAAAGACCTTCTTACTCAGACTTATCTCTTAAAGTCCTCTGAACATTTTCACACTGGGCATCAAAATTCTAACACATACATCCCCTGGGGGGCACACTTAAACCATAACTAAATCTTAGCACTTAAACCATACCTAACCTTTCTAGTTACTAGAAATAATCAGACCTGGATAATTAGAATAATAATTTCATTAGACTTACAGTAATATTTATATTTATTGAGGAAATTTAGGTTTTAATAAAGTTTCTCATTGAAAAATAACCTTAATTGTAACTGACTAGCAGTATGTTTTGATACTCCTACATTTTATAGTAGCTCTAACCATGGAACCATGTTTTGACCCAAACCTATAGAAATGTATTTTGCATTGTGACCAGTGATACACATACCTTCATTTAAAGAACTGAAAATCCCATTAAACATGACTTATCTTTATTACATACGTGTACTGTTTTCTTTTCTATTAGATACTGTGTCATTTAAAAAACCGTTGCTTAGGACCCATTAAATTGTTTTAATGAGTTCTGATCCAGTTTGGAGAATACTAATAGAATTGGGTGTTAAAAATTTAAAGGCTAGAAATTTCTGGATCTTGATAGGAATGTACAGGGACATTGCTGGCATTCAGTTTCAAAAATATAAACTGTTGTAGATGATAGTTACTAAATCTTTCTGAGATAAAGAAAGCTTTTGTAGTATGTAATTACAGAAATTGATCTTTATTTTGACATTACAGTTAATGATTTAGCTTTTAAAAATAAGTGTTTATTCTTTTCTTAGACAACCACAGTTGAGCTAATGCCAGAAACCAGTAACTGGGACACTTGCTGCTAATAGAAGCATGTGATGTAAGGGCTAGCCATCACATCACAAATATCCTTACTCATCTAAATTTTGGAGAAGCCTGAAGACATGTATTGTAATATAATTTTTATGAGACTGAATAAAGCATTTGACATACTGAATGAGACATTTTATGTACTAAATATGGAGTTTTTCATTTGAGATAATAAAACTGAGGGGAATCAACACTGTGACGAGTAACGTTTGAATGTAAAATTTGATTGTTAAAATTTTATTTGTTGCAATTTTGCATCTGCAAAGAATATTGAATAATATGCTAAACATGAAGTTACCGGTAGAAAATTTTTATGCTTAATATGCAGGTGCATGTCACAGTTTTCTATTTATTCCAACAGTATTTTGGAAGCTAGGTCTTGGTGTTTTTCTTATGAGGTAGAACATACTAGACTGACTTACCTGGATGTAGATTTTTACTATACTAGTTTCAGCCTTAAGGAGATCATTTGGCTCTGTAAAGTCCTAAATTATTGGATCATGCAGATTAGAGAATCTGATTTTCTGTTTTCTGTTTTGAAGATTCATCAGTGGTCATCAAATTAGAAGTATGCCAGTGGCCCACATTTCTCCTCATATAATCAGATTATGTCTAATGTTTTCTGTATATAGAAGCACATATTTTATCTTTATTAGTGGATGTTGCTATATCGAAATTGAAATTATTTATGAAAGCGAAGTAATTGATTTCATATTTGTTAATTTATTCTTGAGGATAATTCCTTTTGATGAATTCCCTGTCTTTTTAATATAGATACTTAAATGTCAGAATAATTTTAGAATTGAACATGTTACATATTTTATTACTATTTATGCACAGTTTGTAGCTTAATGCACATTAACTAAATACATGTTTATTATCTTTAATAGTAGAAGGATTAAGATTTCAATTAAAGAGACAAAAATCTCTACAAATTAAAATATTATTAAGCAGTATAAATAATCATTTAAATTATGTTAAAATAAATTGTAAGCAAGGCATGGTTCTGTGAAACTTCTTTCAATAATTTTTATTTCTATGGATACCTGAGTTTCAAGCTTTTTTAGAAAAAAAATTTCTTTGTAATTTTTGAATTGAAAGCTTCTTTGAAGCAGATATTAGTTTGTATTATTGATTGCATCTGCAGATATCATATAATAGTAGGATTCTTTATTAGTCTTTTTAACAGGTCTTTTTAGTGGAATTTAAATAAACCCTCTGAATTTTATATCCAGTTGATTTCTTTTTTTTTTTTTTTAAACAAGAGGATTTCTCTTTTTTTATATTCATTTTTTAGTTTTAGGTGGGCATAATATCTTTATTTTATTTTTATGTGGTCTGAGGATTGAACCCAGTGCCTCATGCATGGTAGGCAAGCACTCTACCACTGAACCACAACCCTAGCCCTATATTCAATTGTATTCTATTTTTGTTTGACCACTAGAAAGTACATAAATAAATATGTTTTGTCTGGATACCAAACTTCATAGTATATAATGAGATCATTTTACTTATAACATTATTTTACTTCCTTCCTTATTTCTTAAATCTGTTTTTTAGTTCTTTATTTGGTATGTTTATTTTATGTGGCTCTAAAAACTTCTTTTTAAAAAATAAGGTTGGATGTTAAACAAATAAATACAAATGTTACCTAGTTGTAAGGACAGATTTTTTTTCTAAGAATGTATTATTTATTCATTTATTTATTGTCAGGCTGGATCAAACCCGGGGCTTTGTGCATGATAGGCAAGTACTTTACCACTGAGCTATATTTCTAGCTGTAATTCTAAGAATGTATTTATAACGCAATTTAGTGAGAAAATAACAGTGTACTTTTCAGTTATTCTTAACTTTCTTAGGATCATGAAATCTTTTTTTTTTTTTTTTTTTTTTTTTATACTGGGCATTGAATCCAGGAGTGCTTTATCATTCAGCTACATCTACAGCACTTTTAATTTTTTGAGACAGGTTCTCATTAATTTTTTTAAGGCCTTCCTAAATTGCTGTGGCTGGTCTCAAACTTGCAATCTTTCTGCCTCAGCCTCCTGAGTTGCTGGGATTACAGGCCTATTTGCCATTGTGCTGGAAGGATTATGATATCTTCTGAAACCTGTGGATCTATTTTGAAAATGCCCAGGGTTGGATAGGGGGTCATGTTAGGTTAAGAATTCCACAATTGTCCCCACTATGGCTGGACTCTTTTTTTTTGGAACTGGGTTTGAACTCAGGGGCACTCAAACACTGAGCCACATCTCTAGCCCTATTTTGTGTTTTATTTAGAGACAGGATCTCACTGAGTTGCTGAGCACTTCACCATTGCTGTGGCTGGCTTTGAATTTGCGATCCTCCTGTCTCAGCCTCCCAGGTCTCTGGGATTATAGGTGTGCGCCACTGCGCCAGGCTGAACCTTATTTTTTATTCCAAATAAGTAAACAAAAATAAAAACACAAACTGATTTGTAGAGGTAATATTTTACTGTTTAGTCATTTGAAGTATCGTGTTTTGACAATATTTTAAAGGTATTTTTTAGGATTAATTTACCTGTTGATAGTAGAATTAATATACTTAAATTAATACCTATATATGGAAGAAATGAAAATAATACAGAAGAATATATGAATAATAGTCTCGCCTCATATCTCCAATATTTTATTTATTTCAGTATATATAACCGGTTTTAATAATTTGTTTAAAATACTTAGGGTGGTTATTTCCATAATTCTGAATCATGTGCTCTCTTTTCTCTTTGATAATATGTTAAATCTAACATTATCTTTTAATTATCTTAAATCAGTTATCTTTTTTAATGATGAGATTTTTAGCTCACATTCTCCCATTTTGTATTTTGTCTTTAAATGTTTGGGCAGTTACTTTCCTTTTAACACTTTAACTAGTGTTCTTTTATCTGTTTCTGGTTCCAGTAAGTTTTTACATTTTCTCTTAACTTGGTACTATGCAAGATAGAGATATTCTTGTCCTATCCTTCCTATACCTTATCTTTGTCCTATTAACAGCTAAACTTCTGTTATTTGTACTGTTATTGTTACACTGTTATGATGGGCAAAATTTATATTCTTTTCTAGGACATTTATCTTGCCTTTTTTTTTTTTTGATAAGATTTATTTTGAAAGTTGAAAACCAGTTATCTGTGCTTACACTACTACAGTTAGCTTTTGGAACCAAGTAGTACATAACGCTAGGTTTACTTTTCTTTCCCACTTAGAATTCTGTAGCCCCTTTTTGTCCCTGCTCAGGAGAATTTTCTTTAATGATTTTTCTTTGCTTAAGAGAACTAGAGCAGGATACAAAGTTTGGTATTTGAGTATGAGAAAAGATGATGTTTTACCTTGAATAAGACTCAGTCTTAGAGGAACCATGTTGGAAAAGCCTATGTGACAGGAACTTTAGGAAATGGTGAGAAAATGTAGGCAACCTGTGACAATTGGGGCCCTCAGTTACACAATGCAAGGTCATGAATTCTTTCCACAATCTGAAGGAGATTGGAGGAGGGTATTTTCCCACTTGAGCCACCTAAGGAGAATGAGCTCTAGCCAGTACCTTGACTACAGCCTGAGCAGATGACTCAGCTAATCTGTGTCCAGGTTTCTCATCTGTGGAGACTATGAGATAATAAATATGTATTGTTTCAAATTTCTGAGTTTGTAGTAATTTGTTACACAGCACTGGAACTGATAAATTTGTTAATATTCAAGTATATTACATTCTTTGGCATAGTTGTTTTTGTGTAAAAAACATAACACTTTCCCATCTAATTTGATAACAAGCCACACTTCACTATGCTTTAAGATCATGATAGTCAAAAAGTCCACTTTTCTTTTCTGGTTTTGACATGATGAGTTTGCATTGGTAATAAAATAAATACAGTGTAATGATATGGCAATATGTGTGGCACTGTAAACACTGTCAAATTTAACTGTGCCACTGCAGTTTATGGTGCTCTGAGCAGCCGTGTGAGGTGATAAGAGCACCACATAGGGTTTGTCGTAACTACTCAGTTCTGCTCTTGGATGAAAACAGTCATAACTACACATAAAATGTATCAGCAAGGCTTCATTTCTATGTAGCTTTATTGATGAACACTAACATTTAAATGTCTTTTTAAAATATTTATTCTTTAATTGGACACAGTAGTTTTATTTTATTTATTTTTATGTGGTGCTGAGGATCGAACCAAGGGCCTCAAACGTGCTACATGAGCACTCTACTGCTGAGCCACAACCCCAGCTCAAATATCTTATGATTTTCACATGTCACAAAATGTTATTACCTTAGTTTGAATGCTGTACAAGAAGAGGAATGAGGAGTGAGCCTACAGGCTATAGTTTGCTGACCTCTGTTATGTACAGACATGAAGTAATACTGTTTGATAGATACTGTGATAGATAAAGTACTAGCACAGTTTGAGATTCATCATAAAAAATGGTTTAATTAAAATCTAATTTGTTAAAAATATTTTTTAAAATAAAAATACCTATTACTAGTTTATGAATAGTTAGGTGAATGTGCTGAACTGAATGGAGTAAAATTGGAAATGACTTAAATTTCTCACTAACCACTATTGTCATATATATTCTTTGATTTTTCTCCCTTCCCTACCCATGAATGATATCCTAGTCAAATTCCATTGATTTTTTGCCATGTATATTTATAAGAATAGTTCAGCTTTGGCAGTGGACTCATTTTCAGGCATTAAGATGACTTTTTTCATTTTTGAAATTCAATTTTAAGGTAATCATTTCTTCCTGCCTTTTTCTCACTACTTCCCGGTTTCACAGTTGACCCTGGGCCCTGGGCCCTTTTTTAGGAAAGAGAATTAGGGGCTGTTTCTTGACTTTTTACCCAACTCATTATGCTGCCCCTTGTTCATGTTGTGTAGATAGGGTAGGGTATCAAAGGGAAGGGCCACATATCCTTCATTTTTTCAATAGGCTCTTAAATGCTATTTCTATTGTTGGGCAGTTTTGGTTCTTCAGAGGCTTTTATGGGCCTCTATGTAAAACCAACCAACCTACAAGTATATCTACATATTACTGTATGCATACACAAGCATTACAAAAAAGGTCTGTAGTATATATACCAAACTGAAAGTATGCTTATCTCTGAGAAGGGGTGAATTGAGAGACATGGGTGTGGGCATCCCAAGGAATATTTTTTTTTGCGGGGGGGGGGGTGATGATGAGTGCTGGGGATTGAACTCAGGGGCACTAGATCACTGAGCCACATCCCCAGCCCTATTTTGTATCTTACTTAGAGACAGGATCTCACTGAGTTGCTTAGCACCTCACTTTTGTTGAGACTGGCTTTAAACTCGCAATCCTCCTGTCTTAGCCTCCTAGCTGCTGGGATTATAGGCATGTGTCACTGCTCCTGGCCCCAAGGAATATTTTTGCTTCATTTGTGTTATTTGATTTTCTGTTACATGAGAATGTGCCTTTGAAAATTTAATTAATTCAACATATATGAAAAGCTATATATTGAAAATAATGTGAAAATTCACCAAAAGAAAATTATTTCCTTCTAAATTAAAAAAATAAAAGAGTTCTTTTTTTTTAACTTCTAAATTAAAATACTGATATGTTCAGAAACTTTAAAAAAAGCTGCCTTTTAGGTTAAGTTTTATGGTAAAGGTCTGGCGCACTTTGAGATAATAGTGTTCAGTTTCTTTTTTTGGGGGTGGGGGGACTGGGGATTGAACCCAGGGAAGCTTAACCACTGAGCCACATCTCGAGCCTTTTAAAATATTTTATCTAAAGACAGGGTCTTGCTGAGTGGCTGTGACTTTGCTAAATTGTGATCCTTTTGACTTAGCATCCTGAGCCTTTGGGATTACAGATGTGCGCCACCCCTGTCATTTAGTGTTTAGTTTTATATGTGTAAATGGGTACTTATTTTTAAAAATTATATTTGGAATGTAATTTTTCTATTTCACCCAAGTCATCAAATTTAGTGGCCACAATAGCCCTTTATTATTTTAGTATAATTTGTAGGATCTTTTTGCTGTCTCCATTCATCCTTCTTATTGGTAATTTGTATATTCTGTTTTTATTCTTGATCATTTTTGCTGGTAGTTACCAGTATTATTCACCTTTTTCTAAAGGATACAGTTGTGGCTTTATTTATTTTGTCCTTTTGCAGCATGTTTTCAATTTTATTGATTTTTGCACTTTGGGTAATTTCTCTGAATATTGAGAAAGGTTCATTGACACTTTTTTCTGCTTTATCTCATATTTTGTTTAGTGTATCCAGTGAAAGTATTTCATATATGTTTCTTTTAATTCTAGGGTGTGTTAATCAGCTTTTTATTACTGTGACAATATACAAGAGAAAATCACCTTGAGGGAAGATTTATTTTAGTTCATGATTTCAGACTGTGTTCACTTGGTTCCATTATTATGGGCTTTTGGTGAGGCAGAACGTCATGTCAGGGAGCATGAAGTGGAGCACAACTGCTCACCTCAGTGGTTGGAAGCAGAGAGAAAGAAAGGTGGAGAGGGGTCAGGGATAAGATATACTTTACTGGGGCATACACCCCAGTGAGCTACTTCCTTCAACTAGACCTGATTTCCTACAGTTTCCACCATCTTTCAGGCGTCCATTCAATTTTGAATCCATCAGTGGGGTCCATCCTTTGATGAGATCAGAGTCTCGTGATCCAGAGACCCACCTCTGAACATTGCTGCAATTGGGGACCAAGCTTTCAAACATCTGAGACTTTGTGGGACATTTCAGATCTCAACTATAACAAATGGTTTCAATTTTTTTTTTTTTTTTAAGGTTTGGTATTTCTGTTATCTGTTGAGAATTTTTGTTTTCACTCATTAAGATTATATTTTATTATAAGTCAATGGGCTATTAATAATAGTTGTTAAAATTATTTCTTTAATGTATGTCTTGTTTGCTTTTTTCTAGCTTCTTAAGGGGGAAATCTAGTTGATTAAAAACTACTTTTTTTCTTTCTTTTTTTTTTTTTAAATTTTTCAACGTTTATTTTTCACTTCTTGGTGGACACAACATCTTTGTTTGTATGTGGTGCTGAGGATCGAACCCCGGGCGCACGCATGCCAGGCGAGCGCTCTACCGCTTGAGCCACATCCCCAGCCATACTTTTTTTCTAATGTTAGCATTCAAGCTTCTAATTTCCCTCTAAGCACTGCTTTGGCTGGAAATTGTAAACTTTATGTATTTATTTATTTGGTACTGGGGATTGAACTCAGGGGCACTCAACCACTGAACCACATCCCCAGCCCTTTATTGTATTTTATTTAGAGGCAGCATCTCACTGAGTTGCTTAACGCCTCACTGTTGCTGAGGCTGGCTTTGAATTCATGATCCTCTTGCTTCAGCCTCCTGATCTGCTGGGATTATAGACGTACACCACTGTGCCCAGCTTGCAAACGATAAACTTTAATGTTTTCTTTTATTATTATTCTGTTAGAATTGTTTTCAGTTTTCTTTATGATTTCTTTTTCAACTTATGAAAAAGTATATTTAATTATTTAAAAGTATGTTTAATTTTCAAATATTCTTGATTTCTAGATATCATATTGTTACTGATTTCTAATTTAATTCTGTTTTGATCAAAAGTACTCTAATATTTTAATTATTTGAGACTGCATATGATTTCTCTTGGTAGACATTGAAAGGAAATTTTATTCACGGTTTTGGAAATTTTATCAATGTCTCTTAGTTCAATAGTTGATGATATTTAGATCTACTGTATACGTACTGCTAGTTTTGTCTTTTATCTGTTACCAAAAGAATGGTGTTAAAATTTTTTTACTATAGTTGTCTTTTTTCTCTTTAGTTTTGTTTTCTTTGCTTCATTTTCTTATACATGTCTATGATTTTTATGTCTTTATTGAATTGATATTAATACCATGAAGGGATATTACTGTGTAACCTCATCTCATTCTTCCTTTAACTTTGTCATAGCCATTTTCCTCTAGGAGTTTCAAAATGTTCCTGCATGTATGTGTAGCCAAGCTTTCTGCCATACTTCCCTTTATGGGGCACTCAGTGGCACTGTGTGAAATTCCTACTGTGAAATTGCCTCCCTTTGGTGCCATGTCCTGCAAATTCCACTACAACTGCTCCAAGCTCTGTTCTGTGATTCTGTGTGCTAAACCTTACCTCCTTGCTTTGTGTTCAGGAAATTCTCAATAGGCAGCTTGGTGGACTCACTTTCTGTCACAGTATAAACTGACACCTGAAAACAGATCCTTCCTATGTTTTGTACAGTTAAAGTTGCTTATAACAGGAAGAATTGTTTACTATCAGTTAATGTGTTATGGCTAGAAGCAGAGGTCTCATTCAGCTTTACATGTAGTAAACAGAAATTTACAGTTTCACCTACAAATAAAAAAAATATGGCAAACAAAACATTAAAAATAGATTGTTAGAACTTATTGCAAATTTGGGGGTTGCTAAAAATTAACCGGTAACACTTTTTGTTTCAATTTTTGTTATGTCTGCGTTGTATAATCAATTTCAGAGACAGGAATTAGTCCTTGGTATTGGTTTTTTTTTAAAATAATTTTTTAGTTGTAGATGAACACAATATCTTTATTTATTTATTTTTATTTGTGGCTGAGGATCGAACCCAGTGTCTCACACATGAGAGGCAAGCACTTTACCATTGAGCTACAACCCTAGCCCTTGTTGTCTTTTTTTATTAGTGACTATCTTTTGACGTCAAAACCTTTTTTTAATTGTAAAGAATAGAAGACCACTCAGATTGTTCAAAGAGGAGTAGGGAGATCATGTAGTAAGGTTGCAGATATACCACATGATCGAGGTACATTTGAGGGCTGAAATTTCTAAATAAGATGAATGGGACAGAATTTTACAAAAGACTTGAACATTTCATTCATCTGTTAAAAAATAACTGACTTCTCCATTTTGTAAGGTTGATGCTTGTGGGGGGGAATATATATATATATATATATGAACCTAGCTGTGCTTAACCCCTGAGTCACATCCCAAGCCCTTTTTAAATATTTTATTTAGAGACAGGGTCTCACTGAGTTGTTTGGGGCCTCACTAAGTTGCTGGGGCTGGCATTGAATTCATGATCCTCCTGCTTCAGCCTCCCTACCCACTGGGATTATAAGGGCATGTGCCATTTTAAGACCTGGTTCAAATGATATTTTCAAATTGTTTTCCTTGAGACATAGCAAGAATGTTTTTGTCTTTTCAGTCTTATGCTCTTTTCCTGTATATACAGGACAATAAATATTTGAATTAATGAAGATCAAATGAATATATATTTGAAGACTGAAGTTATTAAGTGTATGAAATGGGAAGATACTTTTCTTAAGATATTTTATTAATTTTCAAAATGTATTCTGTCTTGCTTCTTTTAAATAGAAACTATTTCTTGATTTCCTGGAATTTTTAAAAAAACTTTTTTCCCCTCTAATTAAGGTGATTTCAAGTAGAAAGGTCTGTTATTGAATGTATATTTTTGGTGAAACAGTTTCTTTTGCTCCTTTTTAATTTTTAAAAAGTAACTGAATCCCTGATTTCTTTGTTGTTTTTTGTTTTTGTGATTTCTTTGGTTTTAAAATACGGAAATAAAGGATAATGACTAATTTAGGAATCTATTGTGATTTGATTTTAATGGGCATCAACAAATAGAAATACATCATTGCCTAAGCAGTTGTTATTTATTTCCCAAACACACATTTTAAAATTTTATTAGTTTACTAATTGTCTTTTCTTAATGTTCTAGCTGTTCATTGATATCAGCTTACATCACTGAGAAGATAATTTTGAAGACATGTTTTGTTGAAAAGACAACTGAGAAAGATTTTACGAATGGGATGAACACGCTCCAGTTGATTGACTACCTACTGCAATTTGAATGTTAACGTTACCCGCCTGGTACAGTTACCTAGTGATGTACCTATTCTCACCATACCCTATTTCAGCGTGCTTGTCTTGATTAAAGAATTCAAAGTGGAGTACCGCAAACTTGATATGGATAATAAAAAGAAAGACAAGGACAAATCAGATGATAGAATGGCACGACCTAGTGGTCGATCAGGGCACAACACTCGAGGAACTGGGTCTTCATCATCTGGAGTTTTAATGGTTGGACCTAACTTTAGAGTTGGAAAAAAAATTGGATGTGGCAATTTTGGAGAATTACGATTAGGTAAGACTGTTTTATTTATTTCATTATGTGAAGAGCATTTTTAAAAAATGGATGTTACTTTTTAATGAAAAAGATTTAGTCATCTAAGTTTTTAGTTACTTAAATGGATTATGTTGATTTAAAGAATATGTTGAAAATTTCTTATGTGCTGATATTTTTATTTGTAAGGAAATCCCTGTAATAGGAATGTCTGTACTTTCTTGAGATTAACCCTTCTTATTTCTTAAGGATCTGAGAATACAAGCTTTTAAAGGCCTAGCAGATTGAAATAGCTGCCAGGAAGGCTTTTGTAGTATGTTCTTTGGACTATACTATTTAGTTTCCTTTTTCGTATTTCAAAATATTTAATATCTAACCACTTTAAGACCATTTATGTGACTAAAATGAAAGTTAATATACTGAAATGTATGCATTTAACAATGTAATGAAATTTACATTGTTGTAATTAAATTTTTTTCTTTCCACTTTTTTCCTCCCCTCTCGCCTGCCCAGGTAGTCTGGGGTGAGACTCAGGAGTCCATATTGACAAAGGATTCACAGAATTGGCTTAGGTTTTTGTAGTTAGGCAATTTTGGGAAATGGTGGTCTAACTGAACTTTGTAACCTACATTTAGGAAAATTGAGACTCAGAGAAAGTTACTTGCCAGATTTCATCCAGAAATTTAATGACAGTTCTCAGGATCAAAATCTAAGTCTTTTATTTCTTAGTACTGCAGAGGTAATCGCCGATTCGATTGAAGAGAAACAAGATCGTGCATGGTTATGTAAGAGTCAGTATGGAGGTACATTGAGGACTCTGGTCAATGGATCACCAAGAGTGGGAGCTTTAGAAATTAAAAAAAGAAAATTCTGGCTTGATGATTTTCCTTAGATCCAACCCTGCTTCTAGAAATAAGTCCAGTTGTGTTTATCTACTCAACTACTTCTTATAATCTTATAAAACATTCTGATTTGTAGTGACTCTTTAATATCATTCGTTTTGTGTTGTTAATATACTTTAAATATTTGAATTAAGCAAGCTAATAAAAAGGCAGTGACATACTTTATACATAGCTATAACATGATGTGGCTGGCAGACTTGAATTTCATAGGGAATCAAATACCAAGGAGTAAATGTTTACATTTTATTTCTTGAGACATGTTAAATTAGATCTTTGAAATTCTTAAACTGTTTCTGAGTTATAAAAACCAGATTATTTCCTTGAGGTCTAATTTTGAGCAATATCCATTTAATTCTTAACACAATGCACTAGAAAAATATAAAAATGGTTCCTGCCAATTTGGAGTATATAAGTCATTTTAACCACTCAAGGGTCTCAAATTCTTCATAATTGGATTATTTCCACTTTCAGGTTATTGTGAGGGTTGAATTTAGATGATAGTGTAAAAGGAACAGCATTATATTTGAATATTCTTTGTACATTTAAAAAAAATTTAAAAATATCTTTATTTTGTTTATTTGTTTTTATGTGGTGCTGAGGATCGAACCCAGTGCTTTACATGTGCAAGGCAAGACAAGTGCTCTGCCACCGAGCCAATAATCCCCGCCCTCTTTGGCCATTTTTAAGCAAAATTGTTTCATATCATTTTTTTCAAGATAACCATACACACACATACATTTATACACTACATACACATTTTGTGTGTGTATGTATGTGTTTGTGTATATTCAAACAAAACAAATCCAGTGGACCATATTGCCCAAGACAATATGAGAAACTATAAGAACCATATACTGAAACTGTACTATGTATTGTAAAAAGCAGCAAAACACGCCTTTCTTTTACAGTCCATGAATAAACAGGATTAGAAATAAGAGGACTTCTTAGTACATCTATTTATATATGTAATCTATCTATAAGTATTAATTGTATATATACATGTGTGATATTTATATATTTAGCATATATATCTATGTGTCTCAGTTTTATGTGTGTGTGTGTGTGTGTGTATATATGTACAGGTATATATGTATATACCTCTGTGTGTGTGTGTGTGTGTGTGTGTGTGTGTGTGTGTATACACACATACAACAGAGATCAACTAATAATTTTATCCTTCCTTATTCATAGACTATACTAAAGGGGCATTTTACTTCTAGCTTCAAATCCCTAAATGTTTTTCTATTTTGAAAAAGTTATAAGCAATATTCTTTCTGTACTTGGATAAACAGTTTCTAATGTTAAAAGTTGGTTTGGATTCTAAAAATACTTTAAAAAAACACAGTAATAGGCTCATCTTGATTATTCTTAGTACTGATTTTTTTTGTGGTTGGTATTGGATAAGAAGAAAAGTATAAACTTAACTTTTTGGGCTGGACAGTTAGTAATTTCTATTTTGGTAGAAGACTATCTCTCATGTTGTAGAGCATTAAAAGCTTCAGACCTCTTGGGCACCAAAAAAGAGTTGCAATCCTATACATAATGCAGACTATCCCTCCATGCCTAAATGCCTCAAGGAAAGGCAGTCTTGCACACTGTTGTAAATGATTCTTATAGGTAATTAGTTTAAAAAAAAGGATCATGAGATTTTTTAAAAAATTATACCTTAAAAAATCTTTTATATTGAAATAAATGTGTTAAGCATTTTTATCTGTATTTTTTATTTTAAATGATGTGTTGGTATATATTTGTGATTTTTTTCTTTTATTTTCTTTTTTGGTACTGAGGATTGAATCTAGTGGCTAGTGGCACTCTACCACTGAGCTATATTCCTAGGCCTGTTCATGTTTTTATTTTGAGACTGGGTTTCACTAAATTGCTGAGGTTGGCCCTGAACTTGAAATATTCCTCCCTTAGCCTACGGAGTTACTGGGATTCCAGGTGTGCCTGGCTTGTGGGTTCATTTATGTGTTGGTGGTAAGGCTTGCATTATGTGTTGGTAGATGTATTTTTTAGCTTGGGTAGTGAATGGAAACCATTAGAATTTTTTTTCATAGTTTTGGACATTTTCAAAGCCTTTCTGGCTAGGGAAAGACTGCCCCTCTGGCTGTTAGTCAGTTTTTAAAGATAGCAAAGGACTCAGCTGGGAGAATAATACCTTTGATAACGTAAACTACCAAACCATTGCCTTGTCTCCTCTATCTGGCCTATACACTCAAGAGGCAGTATTCCTCTGCTTTGATCATCCAGAGCCAGCAACCATTCAAGTAGAGAGCACCCTTAAAGCCCAAAAATCACTGGAATTATGGAGAGTAGCCAATGCTAAATTGTTTACCCTGCCTTGTCTTACCTTTCTCTTGACAATTCCAATAACGGCCTTGGGCTAACCTCTCCTTTTGCTCCTGTCTTCTGCCACCTAACCCCAGCCTAGTGCTTTTCCTGTGACTACATGGTATGTAGTGTGACTCCTTAAGACTTGTGAGTATAGTGAACTTTGTTTACCTGAGCCTCTCCTGTGTTTTGTTGTAGCTGCACTTAATTATCATATAAAAGAATACGAACAAGGATGTTTTATGTTGCTTTATGAATTATCGTATCTGAAAAAAGATATTGTAACTTTTGATGAAGTTTTCCATGGGGTTTTTCATAACTTCTTTTATTAATGTTTGTTTCTCCTCTTATTCATATGTAGTTTTTAAATTTTCCTTATTTTAATGTTTGTGTTTGAGAATTGTTTTATTGAAAATTCTACTGGCCTTCCAAGATATATCAACTACATAGGCAGATTTGGGTGAATTCATCATTTTTATGTTTATTGATTTTTCTGTTGCTAACTAAAGCTCATTATAAATCTTAGAATGGTGAAAGGGGCAGGAAGGGGGCATGGGGTTAGAAATGATAGTGGAATGTGATGGTCATCCAAAGTACATGTATGAAAACATTAATTGCTGTGAATATGCTTTGTATACAACCAGAGATATGAAAAAATTGTGTTCTATATGTGTAACATGAATTATAATGCATTCTGCTGTCATATATAAATTTTAAAAAATTATTAATAAAAAAGACTTAAAAACATAATAACTAAATAATTGATTATGATGCTGTGACCAAAAAAATCCCCAAATATAATGGATTTAAGCACTTAATTTCTTCTTCTTTCCCATTACATAGATTAGAGGGCGAGCACTCAAAGCTGTTAGGGTACCTCTGCATCCTTAATATATGGCTTTGGTGTCTGTGTAAGGTGATTGTTGTGGTTGTTGACTTTTTGCAGCCAGCCAGCTAGCCAACCAGGAAGTTAGAAAAAGAGTGAGGAATATGTGCATCAATTCCTGGAAGTGGGGAGTGACATACCTCTGTCCACTGATATGCAGAACTTAGTCACATGGACACACTAAACTGAAAGAAAGGCTGGGAAATGTAGTCTGTAGTAAGGTAGTCATTCTCAAGTTTGGGCATTTTATTATTATGGAAAGAATAGAATGGATGTTGGTGGATACCTTTAGTCCCTGTTATAAACATTTATGCAGTTTCTGAAGAATATAGTTTTCTATAATAATTACCATCCTAGCACCACAACATTGGTAAAACTATCTTTTCAAGTTCAATGTGACAGAAAGCGCTATTGGAAATGTCTTTTGAAATGGAATTAAAACTAATTAATTAGCACAAGTCTACCTGGGAGCCTTCTTTTAACGGGATTCCTTCAATATGTGTATTTCCTCCCTTTCACACCATATACACATACACATAGTTTATGTGCATCATTTGTTTATTCATGCTTCCAAACAAATATTGATTAAACACTATGTGAGACCATGGCTATGGTAGGTGACAAAAATGCTTTTATATTGTTTAATATTTGTTAATGTTTATAACTGTGACCCACCCCTCCAACTTCAGCAGAATGTCCAGTGTTCGAAAACAGATGATGCTTTTAGAATTTAATGCTTTCTGTTCTGAGCAAAAAGGTAGATGCTAGACCCTGTAAAAGCCAACAAACACAATACTTTTGGAAGTATTTGGAATATTTTGATTCTTTGGGATCTGTGTTTAATATAACTTCTTGTAAGCTCTGTTTTTCCCTGTGTACTTGTGAATAAACATAATATAAAAAAATTGTGAAAAGATAATATCTTGAGGAAATGCAAATTTCATCAAGAACCAGGATTGTTCATTTGTTAATTAGATGCCAGTCTTTGAGATTAAGTTCCTTATTTTATTGTTATTTACTATAAGCTTACTTGAGGAAAACTAAAATTTCATGCGTAATACGTTCTTGAAAATGTATATGAAGACATCTAGAATGCTACCTTGGGTAAGAATATTAAATATTCTCTAATATTTAAAAAATGTTTATATGGGTTCAGTGAGTATATAAATAGAGCTTAAGATTTGCCACTTTTGGTATGTCTATAAAGTTCCAACTTTGTGCCAGATATATGGAATTTATGAGACTTCTTCTACTCAGCAATAGTACCAAGGTATAATGTTTTTTCTCTTTGTTTTTACTTATTTTTATACAATAAGTACAAAATTTAGAAAAATATTATAATACTTGTATGAAAAATGTTGAACAAAGGTGGCTATATATCTGAAGCTGATATTTTCTTAGAAATTTTACTACCGTTCATTGCTGCTATATGAAAGGAGATTAAGAGTATTATGCAGAAAAATTGTGTCTATGGAAATCGATGAGTATCTACTCTGTACTCAGTAGCAAATATGATTTTTGGCCAGTTACTTTCACAGTTAAAAAGATAAATCTGTCATTTTTCTATCCTTTATTACAAGAAAAAATATTGGAAATTCAGAAATCATATGTGATACTATTTGTTATTTTTATTCTTTTAAATGTACTTGTAAAGATATACATTAATTTGTATATTAGATTATTTTCATGTACTATTACTTCCAAATTCTCCATAGCATTATCCTTAGGCTACAGATTTTGACCCATTGGAATTTTTTAGATTATGGCCAATGCCAAGGTGTATTGCAATTTTTTTAGAATTTTCTGTATGTTAATGATGTTAAGTCTCTATTTTAGTTCGTCATTTACGTTTTCTTTGCCTATAATAAAGTTTTTCATCATTCAACCAAATCTATATAAAACATTTTGATTTTTAAAATATCTTATGCTTAGAAAGTCTTCCATATTTTGGGATGGCAAATATTTTTTCTTGTCTAAGTTTATATTTTTTGGAGTTAATTTGGTCATAAGACGAGGTGTTAATAACCCCTTTTTCTCAAAGTGTTGTTAACTAGTTTTTCAGAGCCGATTACTGAACAAAATTTTTGTTTTTTTGTTGTATTTTTAATATAGATCTTTTTCTGTATATTGATATATTAATAAGATTAAATATGAGTCCCAATAAGATTATATCACATAATAATGAAGGTTTTAAAATGAGATGATGGATAGGAAAGGAATTTTATATTTCTGTTTTTATATAGAAGTGATACTTTAAAAAATTTATTTAGCATGCATTGATTATTGATTACTCTCTAAATTGTTTACAGGGCTGGGTGCAAGTGGCACATGTCTGTAATCCCAGCAACTCGGGAGGATGAGTCAGGAGGACTGAGAGTTCAAAGCCAGCCTCAGCAACTTAGGCCATAAGCAACTTACTGAGACCCTGTCTCAGAATGAAAAATAAAAAGAGTAGGGGATATGGCTCAGTAGTAATGTGCCCCTAGCTTCAACCCCCAGTGCAAAAACAAAAAAACAAAAAACAAAACAAAAAATTGTCTACAATATTACAACAAAATTAGAATCTTTCTATTTTTGTAAATGGGATAACATGTTTATTAATATCACTTTCTAATCACTATGTGATATGCTAAATATATTATTGAGTTGATTAATTAAAATATTTTCTTGTTGAGGTGTTTTTGCTTAATAGTTAAGGCTTTTTACTTCATTTAAATGTATTATTTTCTCTAGAATTGTGAGAAAACAAATTTCTATTCTTTATATAAAAAAACCCATAATGTATTATTTCCCTTGTCCTTCCCAGAGTACAATTTATATATCTTTAAAAATTTTGTTAACAATAGAATTTTATCCAGTCATGATGAAGAATGAAATTTTTTAATTTGCAGTAAAATGGACAGAACTTGAGAATATAATGTTAAGAGAAATAAGCCAAACTCAGAAAGTCAGGAATTGTAAGTTTTCTCTCATATGTGAAAACTAAAAAGGAAAAAGGAATTGAAGAGGGGTGGAGGAATCTCAGTAGAGGAAAAGGGACCAGGGAGAGGGAGGAGGGGAGGGAAAGAAGAAATACTGGGGAGTGATATTGGCCAAATTATATAGTTATATTGTGTGTAGGTATGAATATGTAACAACAAATCCCACCATTATGTTCAAGCATAGTACACCCATAAAAATATAGAAAAAATTGTTAGCAGAAACTGAAATTTTTTTCTTTCTTTTTCAAGGGAAAAATTTATACACGAATGAATATGTGGCAATTAAGCTGGTAAGTTCATATATCTTGCTTTTCCTTAATTATTTCCTTGTTTATGTTTTAATTATGTTTCATTTTCATATCATTTATAATTTGGGTGTTTATTTGAAAGGGAAAAATAATATGCATAGTCTGCTTTTTTCATTACTAAAATCCTAACATCATCATGACCTTCAAGTACATGATTGATCTGTGTAGAATGTTAGTGTTTCTCTGTGCTTCACAAACTAAGTCCTTTTACTTTGGCAACTTTATCGAATAAATTTTGGCTCTATTTTTTTTTTCTTTTAGTTATAGATGAACCCAATAATTTTATTTTATTTTTTGTGGTGCTATGGATTGAACTCAGTGCCTCATGCATGCTAGGCAAGTGCTGTACTACTGAGCCACAACCCCAGCCCAATTTTCACCCAATTTTTAATTTAAGGTAGCATTTTTAATTAGATAAAAATTAGAAAGCAAGATTTCTCTTCCTGATTCTAGCATTTGGACAAAACAAATGTGTCCTTAAGTATTCAGAATTACATTATTTGAAAACATATTTTCAAGTAAGTTGCTGAAACTTTTTCTATTGATATTTTATAAATCAGGTAAAGCTGGCTATTGTTTGACTTTTAAGGATTCAGAAATTCTTGATGTGGGTGTAGGATAGCAGGGAAAACTGGCTCCCATGGGACTAGTCTGGGTTGGTTTGTTGTTTTTGAGGCAGGACCTCATGACATTGCCCAGACTGTCCTTGCATCCACGATTCACCTAGTATCTCCAAGTATCTGAGATGACAGGAATGCACCACCTTATGTGACTTCATGGGACGGTTCTGAAGTCCTGAATGTGCTACTGTAATAGTTAGAGGATGGATCTCTTTGGAAGAATTGGAACCTAGGAATTATTTTTATAAGCCATACTTTGCTCTTCTGACTTGCCACTCACGTTTCCCTGAGGCTTAGCATGGCTTGGTTTTTTGGTCTGCTTGCCTTTGCCAATCTTGTCTCTGCTGATATAATTTGTATTATTAGGGTGATATGAAACTAATATATAAAGGAGAGACTTTTTGAGGAAGAGGCAAGTAGGAGGAATTAGAATAACTTTTGAGATGAAGTAGAAAACTCCTATTTAATGTGTCTTTGTGAGTCTAGACCAAGTTTCACTGTAAGAAATACTGTTTATTTTCACTTGAAAATAAAGATGTATAATAGACTATGGCACCATAAGGAGAGATTGGCTGGTTGATATTTGGCATTTGTTTTGATAAGTTCACTTTGGTTTCAAGTTTATTCTTTGACATTATGAAAGAAAATCTTATTTTAGTTAGTTAGTTAATTAATTAAATTTTGTGTTACTGGGAATTGAATTCAGCAATCCAGCACTCTACCACTGAGTTATACCCCTAGCACCTATCACATAAAATCTGATTAGGTCATTATACCAAGATTGTTTCTGTTTCTAGAGTTGGATTTACATTCTCACAGTTAATTTCTCAGAAATGAAAATATTCAGCAGGGTTTATTTCTAATTTATAATGATATATTTTATTATTATCGGTGCAAAGTGCCTAAATTAGTATAAATAATATTTCCTTCCTGTAGGCTGATCTACATAGAAAACTAAATTAAAACTTAAAGTTTCCTCATGAGCGTGAAATCAGTACACATAAGAGGAGTTACTATATGTGAATCATAGTGAGGAGGCCCAGGATACAGGAGCTAGACAGTAACTGAATGGACACTACTGATTTTTCTTTCTTTGGAATTCTTCCTTTCCATGTTCAAGGCCAATGTTCTTGAGTCTAGACATTTTATGGTTTTGGGTTTGAGGGGGTAGAGTGTAAGTATAGAGGTATGGCCTGTATTCTGTGTTACTGATGCAGCATCCTGTAGTGAGCAGCTGCATTCAAGAAAATATGTCCTGTATGTCAATCATTTTAATCAGCTAGACCAAGGCAGCTAAACCATGTGTCAAAGCAGGAGCCACTGCTCTAGGCTACTTTCCTTGTCTATTTCAGTCATCAAGTAGTAACCTTAGATCATTTATTTTTTAGATTTGGTACTTGTTTGTTTTCTTCATACCTCTCATGCCTTAGTAACTATTTGTTCTGTCATTTTTAAGTCTTCTTACACATACATACAAGCATTGCTTTTTAGTTTATTTTGTGGCATATCACTATCCCTTTAATTATGTTTTTTCCTTTAAAAAATTTTGTCATTTTTTAAAGCACAGCAATCAGCTTTACATATAATAATTTCTCAGAATACTTGGTGGTAACTGGGAATATGTTTAGAATCTATGTCTTTAGTATTTTGAGGTTGAAGTATGGTATTTAGTCATGCTTTCCTCAAGTTCATCCAAAAAATATACTGGGAGGACAGAAAAGTCTTTACATAAATTGTTTAGACCATAGTTTGGTATTTCTATGTACATTTTTTAAAAAATATATAATGGTATCCTAGTTCATGCCGATAGTTTGTTTTCAAATAATTTTTCAATTTGACCTTGTCCATCACCCTCATAGATTTTGCAAATATATAACAGCTGGTTGTGCATGAATAATGAAAATGTCATCCTGTGGTAAAGGGACTTTTGCTATGTGATGGTATAATAAAATTTTATTGCTAGTTAAGTACTGGAATATAGTTGATCAAGTCAGTTATGTGTCTTTATTTTTTACCTAGGGGATATTGTATGTAATTTCACTTATGATTGCATAAATTGGCATCTTTTTAAAATTTGTTCTTTTTACATACACATGACAGTAGAGTGTATTTTTGACATATTATACATACATAGAGTATGACTTATTCTAACTAGAATTCCATTCTTGTGGTTGTACATGATGTTCAGTTTCACTGGTGGTGTTATCATATATGAATATAGGAAAGTTATGTTCAATTCATTCTACTGTCTTTTCTATTTCCATTCCCCCTATCTTCCCTTCATTCCCCTTTGTCTAATCCAGTGAACTTCTACCTTTCCCATACTGTTATTGTGTGTTGGTATCCACCTATCAAAGAGAACATTTGGCCTTTGATTTTTGAGATTGGCTTGTTTCATTTAGCATGATAGTCTCCAGATCTATTCATAAATTGGCATCTTGTACATCTTAAGATTACATACTTTTAGATTATTATCTGAAGAATTACAGATAATAAAATACTACGTAGAAGGCACTGTTTTAAGCACATTGTATGTATCTGTTACCTTGTTATACTTTCCTATTAGTTCTTGCCTAAATTTCCTGTATAATTATGACAGTTTTCTTTTTCTTACAGATATTTTCACATTTAATGTTGTATATAGTATTCAAAAGTTTAGTTACTTCTGTTTATGTTGCTTCTGTCTGTGAGCATATGTGTATAGGGATAATCTTAAAAAAACATTGATTAAAATGTCTGATTTATAAAACATTGATTTTTTAACAGTTTATTATTTACACGTATAAAATGGGATATTATACAGTATAAAGCTTATATTGTATAATATCATTTAGATGAAATCCAACAATAGGCAAAACTAACCCAAGGGTGATAAAAATAAAATAGTCTCTTTGGAAAAGATGATTTACATATTCTGTAGATCATTTGTTATGTTGATTATAGGAGAATATGTAATTAACAAAACTAATGGATCTATCACTTTAAAACTATGTTTTATTATATGTAAGTATAAAAAAAAATTTTGAAAAGATGTTACTATCAACATTTTTCATATTACCATCTTTGCTCTTTCTTACCTCTTTTGGGGGGAAGGGGATGTTGGGAATTGAACCCAGGGCCTCATTCATTTATGCTAAGCACATGCTCTACTACTGAGGTACACTCTCAACTCTTCATGCTTTTCATTATCTTCATGTTAACTTAGAACCTTTACATCAGATATACACAGTTCAGAGCTGAATTTCTGGGAATGGGAGAAATAGTGTAAGGGCCAACATTTCCTTAGTCATGAATGTTCAGTGTATATTTTTTCCAGGGTCAAATAGTTGAACATAATAGAATTCCCTAGTGTTTGATCTAATTAATACCTACATACAATTTTTATATTTATGGATGACATCAGTTAATTTTACTTTGAACATGGTGTTGATTTTTATACAGATACAATTTTAGAGAAAAATACCTAGTAGAATATGAGTTGACACCAAAATTTATAACATTTGGAATTGGGGCCTAATGATCTCTTAACTTAAATGTCTTTGTTCATTTGTTTTTTGATTAGGAGCCCATGAAATCCAGAGCACCACAGCTACATTTGGAATACAGATTCTACAAGCAGTTAGGATCTGGAGGTAAAGTCTTACATTAATTAAAAAATTTGAAATAAAATAGAATTGCATGATAGTTATTCTTGAGATTCAAGGAATAGTATTTTAAATTTGATTTAGTCATTTCTTGAGGGGCCAGGGTTGTGGCTTAGTGGTAGAGTGCTTGCCTAGCTGTATGAAGGTACTGAGTTTGATCCCCGACACCACATAAAAAAATAATAATAAAAAAAAAAACCAAAGAAAATAAAGGTATTGTGTCCATCTACAACTAAAAAAAAAAAAAAAAAAAATTAAAAAAAGAGACATTTCTTGGAGGCTGTGCTTAACCAGACATTGTCTTATTATAGTCTGAAAGGCCCTTATTTATTTTAAATATGAAAATTGGGAGCTTTTAGTTGGTGTTAGCACAGATTGAGAATATTATAAAATAATTGAGAATATAAAATACATATAGCTTCCATATTCTTAGCCTTTTGAGCAATATTATAGCTATTGAAGTTTATTGTGGTCTTGTAATAGACTGAAAAATGGTACCATTAAAGATAGTCATATGATAATCCCTGGAACCTGTAGTGTTACTATATGGCAAAGAGTTTGTAGACATGATTTTTTTTATAACTTTTTTTTTTTGAGAGAGAGAGAGAGATAGAGAGAGAGAATTTTTTTTTTAATATTTATTTTTTAGTTTTCGGCAGACACAACATCTTTGTTTGTATGTGGTGCTGAGGATTGAACCCCGGACGCATGCATGCCAGGCGAGCACACTAGCGCTTGAGCCACATTCCCAGCCCGACATGATTAAATTAAGGAATTTGAGATGGAAAGATTATTTTGGATTATCTGGGCAAGTCCTAAGTGCGATCACAAACAACATCCTTGTAAGAGAAAGGCAGAGAGTTATTTTATATACACAGAAAAGTAGAGGGCAATGTGACCATGGGGGAAAGATGGACTGATACTTCCATAAACCAGGGAATGCTTGTAGCTATGAAGTCTTTCTTGGAAGAGGCATTTAGGATTATCTCCTGGAGCCTATAAAGAGAGCGTGGCCTTGCCAGCCCCTTGAGACTGATTTCAGACTTCTGCTATCTAGATTTTCAAAGAATACATTTCTGTTGTTTTAAGCCATCAGTCTTTTATTAATTGTCACAGTAACTGAGAAACTAACAGAAGTATATTTTTATATAAACTTTGGATTCAAGTGAAAATAAATATTTTGTGTCATTGGAAAAAATTAATGGAAACATTTTGTACTGTACCTTATATTTCTTCTGTTAAAGCTTTTCACAGCTCTAGTTTTGTGTACTCTTATTCTTTTAATCATAATAAATTTACTTGTACAGTTTTTTTTTTTTTAATAATGTAGGTAGGGCATTTTGTTTCCCCAGATTTAATAAAATGGAATTTTTATGTATTATTATTTTTATCATGTATTCTTTTGTAAGCTTGTTTACATTATTATTATTATTATTATTATCATGTATTCTTTTGTAAGCTTTGTAGAGCTGTCTATTTCTTCATATAGTATAGAGATTTGTGTTTTTTTTTATAAGAGTAAAACTTTACAAATGAGTTATTGCAGGGACAACAAGTTTAAAATTTTGTGTTAAAGCATCTAATACTATAAACAACAACAACAACAACTACTACTACTACTACTTCTCTTCTTCCTTTTCTTCCCCTACCCACCTTAAGTTCTCGTGGTACTGGGGATTAAATTCAGGGCCAAGCACTTGCTAGGCAAGTACTCTATCACTGAGCATCCCCTACCCAACAATAGGCTTTGTATAATGCATTTTTAAGTCTGATACAAACAGGCCTTTGTTAGCTTTCCATGTTGCTATGACAGAACACCTGAGGTAATTAATTTATAGGGAGGAAAGATTTATTTTAGTTCATGGTTTCAGTCTATGGTCAGTTGACCCTGATATTTTGGTTCTGTGCCAGTAGTAATATATCATGGCAGGAGTACATCCATGGAGGAATTCTGTTGTGCTTGTGGCAGCTTGGATTCAAAGAGAGAGGGAGGAAGGGGCCAGGTCCTAAATCTCCTTCAAGGGCACATCTCTACTGACTTAACTTTCTTCTACTAGGCCCTGTGGTAGAGATTTTACCATCTTTCAGTAGTGCCACAGGCTAGCAATTAAACCTTTAATAGATGGGCTTTTGGAAGACACTCTACATCCACATGGTAGCAGGACCTTGGTTACCAGAATTAACACTGACAAATGAGTTTTAAGTTACAGCGATTAAACTAATTGTATGTAAATCCATACATGTTAATTAGGGCTGTCATGTAAGAAGTTAAGTAGAAAAGAAGAAAACAACACAAATTTATTGACATATATGCTGAAAATTCCAGGAAATAACCTACACTATGCGACATTGCTTTATCCAGGGTTTCAAACACTGTCATCAGTATCTTGACTATTTATGATTTACTGTTCTTTGTATATATAAGCTCCACTGTCTGGTTGCCTCTGCTTAAAGATGGCAAAGGTAGCCATCATAGACTAGGCTTAGCAATTATAAAAACATCCTTTTTTTAAAAAAAAAAAAAAATTCTCCAGCAAAAATGCTAGGACTAAATTTTACTGTTTTATATTGAGTCCCATTCTTCCTTTGTTTGAGTCACTATGAATTTGCTTGCCCAAAGTGAGGTTTTGTGCACATCCCAGGAACTACCTGGACCTTAGGAACTGAGATTGGTAACAATGGTTGTCTATTGGGAAATTGAGGTGCTGTTAGAAGGCAGATTGGGGGGCTGGGGATGTGGCCCAAGCGGTAGCGCGCCATGCCTGGCATGCATGCGGCCCGGGTTTGATCCTCAGCACCACATACAGACAAAGATGTTGTGTCCGCCAAATACTAAAAAAAAAATAAATAAATAAATATTAAAATTCTCTCTCCCTCTCTCTCCTCTCTCTCACTCTTTCTTTAAAAAAAAAAAGGCAGATTGGGTACTATGAAGATAAAAACACATAGTTCTATCTATTAAAGTAGTAGAACTTTTATTTAGAAAATGGTTTAATTTGATAAGAATAAATAAGTCAATTTGGAATTTAGTTGTATTGTAATAAAAGTATACTTTTAGTATCTTATTATTCACCCATTTTAACTTTAAATTATGTCAGAGGTTGTTATAATAAAAATTAAACATACATTTATATATCTTTTTGCAGTCACATACCATAGGACTACTGTGTAGCACAGGTGCAGGTACCACCCTTTATTGGGTAGCTTTTATACTTAAGGAGGTTTCCTGCTGCCATGGTATTATTTCTATAGATTGAAATGTGAATTGTATTGCCAGAAGATGTATATCATAGTGGCTGTGAAACTATGATAAATGTGATATTTTTGAATATTTCATGAGTCACAAGAATTTTGAATATTTTTTTTTATTTATATCAGTTGTGAAGTTAAAAAATAAAAACAAAAAATACGTTTAAGTACTTATGTGAACCTTATAGAAAAACAAGAGTGCTTAATTGGGAGAACTGGTGATCAAAACAATTTTATTTTGGAATTGATAGCTGGAATGATTATATTTTCAGATTGTTCTTAATCATATATGAGCCTTTTCAAGCAATTTCAACCTATAAATCATGCAGTATAATATTTTATTTTGATAACTTGCTTGTTAGCATTGTCTTTAAAAATATATTAAAGTTATACTTAATTAATATGCAGAATATATAAATAATTCCTAAAACTTAACAAAAATAGAACCGATTCAATTAAAAAATGGGCAAGGAACTTTAACTCAGCATCACTAATAAATAAGGAAATGCAACTCAGAATCTTATTGAGATGCCACTTCACCCACTTCAGTATAGCAACTAAACAAACAAAACTAAAACTAGAAAACAGCAGGTATTAGTGTGGATGTGGAGAATTTGGAATTCTTGTACATTAATGGTGGGAATTATAAAATGGTGCAGCCACCATGGAAAACTGGTGGTTCCTCAGTAAATTAAACAGACTACCATTTGATTTAGAAATTCCACTTCTGGATACATATGTAAAAGAATTGAAAGTAGGGACTGCAACAGATAATTGTACACCCATGTTCATAGCAGTATTGTAGTAGCCAAAAGCTGTAAGCAAGTCAGATATCTGTTGATAGAAAAATGTGGTGCATAATTTCTGTCGAATATTATTCAACCTTAAAAAGGAAAGGAATTTTTGAGACATGTTACAATATAGATGCACCTTAAGGATGTTTTGCTGAGTGGCAGAGGCTGGTCAGAAAAAGCCATATACTCTATGATTCCACTTTCTTGAGGTACCTAAGTAGACAGATGCATACAGACAGAAATTATAATGGTAGAGCTTATGGGAGAATAAAAATGGAAATTATTGTTTAAAGGGTGTTTTAGTTTAAGATGATGAAAAATTTCTGGAGATTGATAATGGTGATAGTTATACAACAATGTGAATGTACTTAGTGCCACTGAACTGTACATTTAAAATGATTAGAATGATAAACTTATGTTATGGATTTTGCCATAGTAAAGAACAAATTAAAAGGAAAAATTTATTTAGAATTATTTAGTGAGGTATCTGTGAAAAAGTAAACAATTTGTTTGGTTCTGTCTGAGTTTTAGTCCTCCTGTGAGTTCGTGTGTCTAATTTTCCTTTCACTTAGCATCCCTGGAAACATCCCTCTTTTTTTTTTTTTTTATTTACTGAATCTGTTATATTTGATCAAAAGTTTGTTTTCAGTGTGCATATGAAGGAATGACTTACATTACTTAGCTTTAGCTAAGGATGAGAATATTGTTTTATTCCATTGTCACTTTCTGTGATAGCAAATTTAATGTACTAAATAATCTTGTTTTCTCACATCTACTTAGCATTCCCTAAGTAAAATGAAATTCTAGATTTGGGAATCATCAGCACCGAGATGGTTTTGAAAGCAAAGGGAATGTACAAGATCTCCTTGGGAGAGTACAGGGATGGATAAGAGTAAAGGATTGAGGATGAAGCTATGGGGTCCATTGTGTTGGGTAGGAATGATTTGACTGTTAGTGACAAAAATTGTGATACAAGTAGCTTAAACAAATAAAGTTAATTACATAAGAAAATAAATAAGGAGTTGTGGGGCAGGCAATCGTAGGATTGGCATAACTGCTCAGCCTCCTATCCTTTGTGTGTAACTTTCTTCTTACAGTCTAGGATCTTTTGTAATAAGAGCGAGGGAAGAGAGGATCAAATGAACATCTGTATAAAGACAAGTTCCAATTCTTTGTCTCCTTTATGCACGAATGTCTCTACTGGAATCAGAAGTTCAGTGTACCTAGAACTGAACTCTTATCTTCTTTTCACCTTCCAGTGATTTTCCTCTCTTCCAATAGACCTGTTTGGTCTTCTGGATTACCAAATTTTATGAGTTGCACACCCATTCAAGCTGAAATGTTAGTCTCTTCAGTGATTTTGGCCTGTTGGGATAGTCAAAATGTTCTGTCAGTTCTGTCTCAGAATCCCTCTTGATTTCATTCTCTTCTTTTTGTCCCCATTGTCACTTTTATTTAAATTGACTTCCTTTTGTACATCTAACCTTCTTCTTCCTTACACCTCTTCATAGGAGTTCATCATTTAGCATAGAGACCAGATTTCTTCCTCTTTTTACTATCTACTTTTTAGTTGCATTCAATTTATTATTATTTGAACAATATTATTTCACATGTCTATATTCTCCTTTCTGGAATATCTTTCTTTCCCAGTGAATTCCTTCCTTCTTTAACCCTGAGCTAAATGTCACTCAGTTTGAAGTGCATTTTCTGACATCTGTTTGTTGCTCTTCAGAAAAGGGGCTTTTACTTTGATCAGATATTATTTTAAATGTACTTTTATTTTTCTTTTATCATATGTTACTATTTGTTTATGTTGAGGACAGTGATAATGATATGTTCACCTTTTCCTTCTTGGAACTGAGCAAAATGAATACCAATTGTAGGTCCTTGGTAAATAGTTGTAATGATAAATTGTTAAATGAGGAAAATAGATGTCTTTTTTTCATTATATGTGAATTTGTGATATATAATCTCCAGATTTGCTATAGCCTTGTCACATCTGCGATCATATGTTTAAAACTTGGTATCTTAACCTTAATGTGAAATTGCAATATTATTAAATTTGAGTTTATTTTAGTTTTGGATAAGTAATACCATTTCAAGTTTTTATGTATTTTAACTGATTTTTTTGTATTATTCTATACTTAGGTACATTTAATTCTTGATTTTAGTGAACTAGAGATAGAAGAAAATTAATGCTAATATTTAAATTAATGGAAATGGTAAGCCAAGGTAATATGCAGAAGGTTTTATAATAAAACTTTATAAAAAGTTTATTAAGGTTTATATAGACTTTTCTGGACTGTACAATTCAGCCATTTAAAGAATTCACTTTCCAGAGAAAGACTTTAATTGTTACAAATTTTTATTTGCTTAAAATGCATTTGAATTATTGATGTTACATGAAAATGCATGGAAATATTTTAAGATTTTATGGGAAAGTTTGTTATGAAGATCTGTGAGTCTGAGTAATGCTTCTTTATATTAACTTATTTCTTTGACATCAGAAAGTTGAAGTAGGCTATATGGCAGAAACTTGTCAATTAATTAATTCCTTTTTTAAAATATTTATTCTTAAGTTTTAAGTGAACACAATATCTTTATTTTACATTTATGTGGTGCTGAGGATCGAACTTAGTACCTCCTGCATGCTACCAAGCACTCTCCCACTGAGCCACAACCCCAGCCCTAATTAATTCCTTTTTATCATAGGAAGTAAAATAACTTTTTCTGTTATAGTTATTTCTTATCTGAAAAAGTAAAGATTCTTAGAAAATCTCTTATATAGAAATGATATTAAAAATATTCCTCAAGATCATGCAGACAAGGCAGGGTGTGGTGGTAATTACACATGTAATCCCAGAGGCTCGGGAGGCTGAGGCAGGAGGATTGTGAGTTCAGAGCCAGCCTTGGCAACTTAGTGAGGCCCTAAGCAACTCTGTGAGACCCTCTCTCTAAATAAAATACAAAAAAAGGGCTGGGGATGTGGTTTGGTGGTTAAGCACCTGGTTTTAATCCCTGGTACCCCACCCCTTCCCCCCAAAGGATTGTGCAAACATTAAATCATAATTTCTTAAGTTAGTAGCCTGACTTTTTGAGGGGTTCTTGAATTGTATAGTTCAAAACAGTGATTAAATGATAGCAGCAGTGGCTGTTTTTAAAATTGTAACTTTATAGTATTGCCTTCTCGGAGCTGTTAGAAAAACCTCTCTTCCTTTTTTACACAGGTTCCACTCCCCCTTGATTTGTGTCTTGCTAAAAATGTGAGGATTTTTGTGTATCTTACATGTTTTACATGTTTTACTTTGATTCCATCCCTACATGTTTTGGACACCTCTAGTTAATTTTTTTTCTAAGACTCTTTACTTCTTTCTGTTAATTCCATAATTGTTTTAATCAGCTTTTTCATTGCTGTGACTGAAAACCAGACCAGCACAACTATAGTGGGGAGGAAAAGTTTATTTAGGGACTCAGTTTCGGAGGTCTTAGTTCATAGACAGCTGGCTCCAGTTTTTAGGGCTTGAGGGGAGGCAGAACATCATGGCAGAAGGAAGCAGCTCACATGACGATCAGAAGGCAGAGAGAGGTACTCCATTGGCCAGATACAAAATATATACCTCAAAGCCACGCCCCAATGCCCCAGCTCCTCCAGCCACACTCCACCTGTCTTCAGCTACCACTCAATTAATTCCATCAGGTGATCAATTCACTGATTGAATTAATGTTGTCATAACCTGATCATTTCTTCTCTTTACCTTCTTGCATTGTCAAGATAATGATAAATCAAGATAATAATAATAATGTATGGAAATTTTATCAAATTACTTACTTTTGAGAAGGATTGTGGGTAATAGTTCAAGCCTTATAAACATTTTGAGTAATACCTAAAATTCATTTTGTTCAGCGTTGCATGATTAAATTTCTCAGACCACTTTATAAAAATTTTGTTGTCTCTCTATATCTTATAAGATTCTGTGTGATAAAACAAAAGAAATATTGTAAAAAGCATGAAAGTAAGTGATTTATTGGAATAATGCCTATTGTATTTTAGTATTTCTAAAAATCATGAAGAATACTATATGGGTGGGTTAGTCATTATATAAATGTACTCAGCCTAGATAACCAATATTTATGTAGCAAATTCTTAAGAGTTCCTTTGTCTTAGTTGTCACATTTTGAAAATGGGTAATATTTCTAATTCTTTGTTGGGGTCTCTATGGGAATTTCTATAAGTTTTGTTGCTAAAATTGACAAATTTATAGGTAAATATACATGTTTATTGTTACTATGGTACTAGCATCATAGTAAAGAATATGAAGTTTTTCTGTCAAAGTTGTAGTTTATAGAGAATGTATACATTTAAAGAATGCCATGCATTGTCAATAAGAAAGAAGTTTGGTTTATATGATATAGTCATTAAGACTATAATGTGTGTTGTATGGTAGGTGTTATATTTTTCAGTAATTTACCAAGAAGAATCTTAAAAAAATAAACCATGCTTTTTAACAGGGTATCTAAATTGTAATGAGGGACTTAACTTTTCTTAAATACTGAATTATTTAAAAATTTTTAATGCAATATTAAAAAGATAGAATGTATAAAACCATGAAAAATATGGTAATTTCATATTTATTTTTGCATTAAATGTACTTTTGCATGTTGCAAGAAAAAAAAGGCTTATAACATTGTGCATTGGAGTTGTTTAAGAATAATAGTCATTTTTTCCATAATTATTTAGTCCCAAAAGGATAATAAACTAAATTCTTTTTAATTTTTGCAGTATTACACTTTTACTTGTTTGTAAGTGGTGTTATTTTTTATCTTTGAATTTTAGAATAATTTCTAAATGTATAATAGAATTTTCATAGAAATGATGTTGCTTATTTCTCCAGTAAGGAGATTTGATTTCTTTTATTTGGGGTAATTGGTAAAATTTTATAACTACATGTGGGTATTGTATTATTTTAACAAAAAGATTCTTGCCAAGTCTATAACTCACTGTACCTATTTGTTCATATCTGCACTTACAGCTAGGACAACAGTTCTCAAAAGTTTGGGTCTCAGGATTTTTAAATTTTATCTTCTTATTTATTTATTTATATTGGGGATTTAACCCAGGGGTACTTTACCATTGAGCTGCATCCCTAGTTCTTTTCATTTTTTGAAGACAGGGTCTCACTGTTACTGAAAGCCTCACTAAATTGCTGAGGCTTGATGAGTTTATACACACACAACATTAAAATATCTTATTTAAAAAGTAATACCTGATTGTATTTTGAATAACACATTTAATCAGTAGTATTATAAGATGTAAATAGCAGCAGTTTGTTCTTCACAGTTCTCTCTGAAGACTGTTAAAATTGTATTCCACCGGATGGGTTTGGTATAATTCATTTATATAATTAGTCTAGCATTGGTGGATATTTAGGTAATTGCCAGTTCTTTTTTTCAACTCCAAGGAACAATACAGCTTGAAAATCATTGTGTGCATACTTTTGCTTACTTTGAAAAGCAAAGGATAATTTCCCTTCAAACCTAATTCATATTCTCACCAACACTTCAACCCATGATTTGTCAACCTTGATTAATAAGTCTTTAAATTATGTATACTGTTCGGTACTATACCAAAACTTGAAAATGGGAGTTTCTTACAAGTGAGTTATAATGTAGAGTGAGAAGCCTTATCAAAAAAATTTTTCTACTTATATTAAAATCCATTGTACTTTGGACCACTTATCCATGCATGTAACTTGTGTGCATTGTCTTTTGGAAGATACTGGTTCACTGAGTTATGCATATATTTCAAATATTGATGTTTTATTACTCAAATCAAAATAGTTAATATCATTACAGTTTCATCAGAACAAGTTTGTAAGTTGGGAAGCTGTCAAAGCTACCTTGGCAGATAAAAATTTTGTACAACTCTAATTATTGCTTGAAAGCTTGAATATTATTAGCTATTGTTGGTAACAAATAATTTTGTTGACATCTTCCTTGAAGTAATAGGGTCTCTTTGTCCATCCTCTCTTATTTTTTTCTTTTAGGTCCTGGAGAGTGAAACCAGGGCTTTGCATTTATTAGGCAAGTGTTCTACCTCTAAGCTACATCCCCAACCCTCTTTGTTCATTCTCAAGCATACTTTTTATTTGTTTTATGCACTTGTCAGGGGACACAGGATATACAGCAGGATAGTGTAAAGATCTTAATTGGCTTTATTTTTGATTCCAGAGTCCTGCAATACTTTCCTTAAAACAGAATAAAGTGTTCTGAAGAGCTGAGCAGAAGAGTTGGGTTTTATAGAAGAGAAGGGCTGAAAAAAAAGCAGAAACAAAGGACAAAAAGAAGATTGATCATTTCGAAGTTATTTATTTATTTATTTTTTGTAGGGCTTTGGGGACAGAAAGACAGAACAATAGAAACATAACTGGTTAACACCAGATTACTGAGCCAGGTGCAGTGGCATATACCTGTAATCCACCTACTCTGCAGGTTGGAAGCTGTGGAAGGAGGATCATGAATTTGATGCCAAACATGGACCATTTGGGGAGACCCTGTCTCAAAATAAAATTTTAAAAAGGTCTGGGGATGTTGCTTAGTGGTAGAGTGCTTGCCTGTTAACATGCCAAGCCCTGTGTTCAATCCCTAGAACAGCAAAACAAAAACCCTGAGGTTACTTTATGCTGCTGCTTTTTTGTAAGGATTAAAGCAGAGGGAACTTCATTATCATTATCCTGATGATTGAAACTAGCCTTTGAGACATTTGGTTGTTTTCTCTCATTTTTCCTGGTTTCTTAAAAGTTCAGATAAATAGCTTGATTTCCTTTAGTGATGTTGAACTTTAGCACAGGTGACTCCATTTTGACTTTTAGTAAATTCATTTGGGGTCTGTTGCAGGAGTCTGACCTCCACATAGTGGCCCCCTGTACTTTTTATTTAAAGCACCATTGAATTAAAATAGTGAGATCTCTAAGCGGTTTTCCATTTTTTTGGAATCTTTAAAAACATTTGAAAAAAATTCAGTCATTTAATAAACTAAAAGTCTATAGTTACCTTATTCAGAGATTATTTCTCAATCACTTTTTTTAGGAAATAAGTGGTGACTCAGAAGGAATTAGAGAAGCCCTATGACAGTCCTTTCATGAAAGAACTTCAAAACCTGTTAATTTTAAATTCTACATATAATTGTAGCAAGCTTTGATAATCTGGTTTCCTTGTACCTGCAGATCAGAAGCAACAAACTAAAGAGTGGAAATGAGTTATTAGAGGTTGTTAAATTGACAGCATAAAAACTGATAACTTCCAGTGGCATGGAGGGGGAGAAAAAGCATTGTGGAAAGAATTTTAAAGGCTTGATAGCCAAGAGCTGTTGAAAAGTTCTAGTAGTTGAGTGCTGTTTATAAGTTTTAATTATGAGTTTCAGCTCGTAATGAATATACATAGTAAAAATAAGCTATCAGAATTGGAATAAACTTTAGTGAGCCTCTCACCATTTCTGAAACTTTTCTGTGCATTTTCACACTTGAGGGGTGGATTTGACACATCTGATGAGACTGGCTATTGTAGGAGTGGCTTATACTAAGATTGTGGTTCCAGGTGCTAAGGGAAAATGGAACAAAGTATGGGATTTGGGTGTGTGCATGTGTATGTGTATGTGTGTAAATATGTTGGTGTGTTTGCAGAGGTATTGACAAATACACATGGGAACATATCAGTGTTTCAGTTTCTGAAGAGGGGATTATGTGTATAGCTTGAACTTGTTTCCTCTATCCCTGCTGTACAATATTGTCTCTCTTTCTAGCCCCCAGATGTTGTGCTGCCTAACTCATGTTTGCATTGAAATATACTAGTCTTATCCAGACTACCACTACAGGCCAACTTGAGAGGTTGAGTGGCAAGCCAGGCACACAACTGAGTTGGAGAACGCCAGGCTAGACTAATAACCTAGTTGTCCTGGTTTCTATTTTGGTATGTTCTATTCTGGTGCTTTCAGTAATTTATATTCAAAATGATAGGGTCATCAACAAGAATTTATCCATGTTTCCCAAATTTCTTATTAAAAAGAAAGGGAAGTTTTAGAAATTGTATTTTAGAAAGATTTTTCTCCCTTTTAAAGTTACTGGGAAAAAAATTATTTGAAATTTTTTCAGACATTTGTGGTAGAGGAACTTCATTTTTCTTGTGATAAATAAATAGATAAATGAATTGTTAAGGTAAATTGATTACTTGCTATATGTTAGATTATTGGAAATCTGCTCTTAAAATACAGGTGAATTCTGGGCATTTAGGCTTTATGTTTGGAGTGTGTGTTATTTTGTATGGCTGCACAATGAATCATTACTAACTCAGTATCTTAAAACCAAGGGACTTTTTAATATCACAATTTTCATGGGTCAGGAGTCCAGGCATGGCCTAGCTGGATTGTCAGTTTAAGGTGAGAGTGTGGCCTATGATCTGATATGGAACTCAGTTCTAAGCCTGTTGGTTTGATTTTTTTTTTTTAACCCAAAATATTTTTATTGCTATATTAGCAGTGGATTTTTTTTTTTGTTTGTTTCTAAGGGCCACAAAAAACTAGATTGAAGGAACAAATCAAATTGAAGTCCTAGATTAAAATGTTTGGTTTAAAGAATTTTCTATAACAAATTTTATGTTTAGGTTTGAAAAGTTATGTAACCTTTCATGAAAATATCATGAAGGATTTTTCTGCACTATACTAAATGTTTTCCCTAAGAAAAAAAAATTAAAATATCTAAAGTATATTAGATTAAGATTACAAGACATCTTAGATATCTCTATATCATAGATCTTTTGAACATGCATCTTTTTACAGAATTAATCATATACAAAAATGTTTATTTCGTTATGGACCATAAAGAAATGAGTTGGTGACAACTATCCTTTGCACAACATTATCAATTCACTTCAGCCACAGCATGTCCTTGATATGTGTGTAAAAGAAAAAAGTTCATTTACCCCTCATCAAAACTTATACAGATTTACTTAGAAGTAAAGATGAAGGTGTAGAAATGTGAAATATGTTGTATAATTTTTCTTTCAAACAACATTCTAAGAAGCTTGATGGTTTTTGCTAGAATTCGGCTTCTCATTGCTATAGGATCAAGGCCCTCAGTTGCTAGAGGCTTTTCCCTGGCATATGACTCTTTCCACAACAATATGGTTTGCTTTTTTAAGGCCAACAGGAGTGGTTTACTTTCTTAAGGCCATCAGGAGAGCCTTTCTTTGCTCCTTTTAATATCTATGATTCTAGAGCTTTTTAAAGGATTAACCTGATTAGGCCAGACTTATCAAGATACTCTGCCTTTTGATTGACGAATGTCAACTTATAGGGACATTAATTTTATTCGTGTTGTGTGTGTGTGTGTGTGTGTGTGTGTGTGTGTGTGAGTGATTGTATGTGTCTATGTATATAAATAAGCAAACTTAACCTAGCTAGAATATTAGAGTGAAATCCTAGAAATCATGCCACATTCAAAGGAAGAGTACTTGTACACCAGATGTTGGGAATCTGGTGGGTCATTTTAGCAGTCTGTCTGTCACAGGGTTATTAAAGACAGTAGTGACTCCCTTGTTCAATAAAAATGGATTTTTTCCTATGCTCTGAGCATTCTCTAGGCCATGGAAATATAAAGCTAGGAAAGCCTAATGTATGAGATGGTGGAGAGACAGACAATAAAGTATTATTTATAATGTCATTCAGTAATGCAATAAGTATTATTTAAAATGCCATTCAATAATTTTCAATGTGAACACTGAAAGAGAAGGTATGGGAAGGGTGTAGAAGTTCAGTCAGGAAAAGTTTATTTAATATCTGGAAAAAGTAAAGATACTGCTGTAGTTCTTGAAAGTATAAAATTAAAAAAAAATGTTTATTGATTTCCTAGGAAGAAAGGCTTAATAGTTAAGATGATGAAATCATTAAATGACTTTTCTTTTCCTGTAGATGGTATACCTCAAGTTTACTATTTTGGCCCTTGTGGTAAATACAATGCTATGGTGCTGGAACTGCTGGGACCTAGTTTGGAAGACTTGTTTGACTTGTGTGACAGAACTTTTTCTCTTAAAACAGTTCTCATGATAGCTATACAACTGGTAAGTAAAGCAGGGTGTTTTGGAGTTGTTTGAAAAGTTATGTGTTTTGTTAGTTACAAATTTTAAATGAAAACTTATATTAAAGTTTTGTGACATTATTTTGGGAGCATTTGATTCACCTAACACAAATGTTTCTACTTTCATATGGCCTTTCTAGAATGGCTGTAACTGTCAAGTGCATTCATTTGTATGAAAATTGGTATCTTTAAGAACAGAATGCTTACTTTGTTAGTTGTTTATGGTACTCTTTCTTGTTTAAGGTGAATACTGAAATAATGCCCTCACAAACATGGATTTTTGGTAATAAATTTTAATGAATTAATAAGAAATAAACTATTGAGTGTCTTACTGATTATTTAAATTTCAGGGAATGTATGGGAAAACAATTCAGAGGATGATATTGAGACAGTTTTGAAATAAATGCCAATATTAGTATGCTGTAATAGTCTTAAAATTGTTTTTTGTTTGACTTATTAGTTCTACTTCTACAAATTTATCATATGGAAGTGTTCAGATGTATTTAAAGTTTGATGTGCAAAGATTGGTACTAAAAAATGGGAACAACACAAATGTGCAAAATTAACAAGATAAGTTGGGTAAATTGTTAATAGCCATAAAATAATATGCAGTTAAAGCATGTACTAACAGAATGTTTATGACCTGGAATATGCTCATATGTATTGTTAATGAAAAGCTTGGATCTTAGAATATTATATCTTATATAATCCAAAGTAATAAACAAACTAGAATTTGTATGACTGTATATTTGCATTGCATTGTTAACCATGATCCTTATTAAATGAAAGGTTTTAAAATTTTCTTATTTGTAGTGTTTTATTTTGTGATACTTTGTATATTAAATATATTTTGATGGCCTATAAAACAGTTAATATAAATGTAATATATTATTAGATTTGGATTCCCAAATTTTCTAGTTTCAAGATTTTATTTTTAAGTGTTTAATACCTAGGAAAATAAAAACGTTATATAAATGTTATATAAAAGAAATACTGAATGTTGCCTGACTTTATTGTTGTTTTTAATTGAACAATTTAAACACTTGCATTTCTTTAGTATAATTATAAAAGTTGCTTGATTATTATAGCCAGATGCAGTGGCTCATGCCTATAATTCCAGATGCTTGGGAGGTTGAGGTGGGAGGATTGAAAGTTCAGGGTCAGCCTGGGAAAATTTAGAAGACCCTGTCTCAAAAAATAAAAATGGCTGGGGGAGTAGCTCAGTGGGAGAGTGACCCTGGGTGTGTTCTTCAGTACCAGGAAAAAAACAAAAGTTGCCCTCTTATTGAACTGAGGAAGAATAGTGCAGCCTTAGGGGTATGTCTGTTAATACTTCTGAGTTCAAGTTTTTTGGTTTTTTTTAAATCAGTAAAGCTTTTTGATTTTATGAGACAGTATCCTCTGTTAATGTTGATTGAATCAAACTTGCTGATATGCAAAGAATTCATAAAATTTGAACACTTTCATTCATCAGTGACCATAATAGTAAGGGCAAACATTTAAAATCATAATTGGTTATATATATGTACATTTGAGTAATTATAGACATATCTTGCTTTTAAAGTGTTGAAATAATTTTTTTTTTGTTTTCATTGTGATTATTCTCTCTTGCCTTTATCTCTAGTTTTTTCTTATGTTAATCAAAACCTAAAATAAAATTCCTCTTCTTTATTTCTTTAACCCAGATTTCTCGCATGGAATATGTTCATTCAAAGAACTTGATATACAGAGATGTAAAACCTGAGAACTTCTTAATAGGACGACCAGGAAACAAAACCCAGCAAGTTATTCATATAATAGATTTTGGTTTGGCAAAGGAATACATTGATCCAGAGACAAAGAAACATATACCCTACAGAGAACACAAGAGCCTTACAGGAACAGCTAGATATATGAGCATAAACACACATTTAGGAAAAGGTATGTGTACCTTTAGTAAGTATGGATGTTTGAATTCAGCAGCTATGCTCACAATATATTTATGTTTGTTATTATGGTTCCTTTATTTGCTATTTACCATAGTTTGTATTGTGATTTTCACTTATCATGTACAATTAGAGTTTACTTTCATTTATATTGTAATAATACTTTTAAAGTAAGTGCCATAGAGTAAATGAATGACAGATTTCGTTACATTCATTTTATCTGTTTTCCACCCTGTAACTTGAGATGTTCAACTTGGATACAGTTAGGGGTCTGCATATATACATATGATATTCAATTAAAGAATATGAGTAAATGTCTACTTTTAATTGAATTTGTTGCATATGAAATTTTTTATTAAGACTGTAGCTTTTCTATATGGCTAGCCAGGGAAACAGCAAGCATATCCTCTAGAGGGGGCAGAATTGGCTTCTAATGCTGGCTTAACTATATCCTAATAATATGACTTCTGCTAAGTTCTTAAACTTTTAAGGGAATTTCTTATTTGTAAGAAGAGTAAAAATTATTACTAACATTTCACTGTTTTTGTAGTTTTTCTTTTTCTTGGTGTAGTATCTAATATCATAATTAAATAATTTGTTATATCACCAGTCTTTTCAGCTGGAGAATTCCTTGGACTTTCTTCAAGTTATTTTTGAGGAACACAGGCTATTTTAGAATGTTCTCAATTTGGATCTGTTTTTCTCTATAATTAGATTTTGGTATGCACTTTTATTACAAATACAGAAGTGATGTGCTCTCAGTGTATCAAGTTGGGGCTCAGGATCTAATCATAATGCAGCTAGTTCTAAGTAGCTTTGATCACTTCTTTAGGGTGGTATCTGATGAGTTTATCCACTAAAAGCTTCTTATTTTCACTTTGTAATTAAACACTATTTTCAAATAAACCTTTGAGATTATGTAAATATGTTCTTTATCAAACTTTAAAAAAATATTTTTAATTGTAGATGGACACATACCTTTATTTATTTATCTTTTTTTGTGGTGCTGAGGATCAAACCCAGTGCCTCTCCCATGCTAGTGAATGCTCTATCACTGAGCCACAACGCCAGCCCCAAACTTCTACCCACATTTAGCATGTACTGATAATTTTCTGTCATTCCTTGCATATTTAATAGTTGACATTTGAATATAAGTACAAACTTTTCCTTTTCCCTCATTTATTGATTTATATCTGTATGGACTTATGAGTTCTTATTTAATGTGTTATGTGTCAAATGCATTATGATCATTATTTATTTTGATGCTTAGAGTCTCAGATTTGGCCACTGGTTGCTTCTTAAAGCTGGTTCCTCTTGTCATGTTCTCATGATTCTTTGAGCATTTCCTTACTTTCTGGTTGCAAAAAATACTTCCAGATTCATCTTGTGGTTTCTCTGCTCTAACCTCATCATGAACCATTTCTCTAAGAAGTTCTAGTTCCTTTTATTGAATAATGGTAGTATTTAGAAACCAAAATTTGTCTCCTGGATATGCTCATTGCTATGGTTTGTTTTGCTGATAGGCTCTTTTTGAAGCAGAACTAAGAAATATTGTGTGTATATGTGTACATGTACATATACATATACATAAATATGCCTACATATATATATATATATATTAATACCTATTAAAAATGTCAAGTTTATACTGATACTTCTGATTTTAATTTATCATAATAAAGTAGTTTTACCTAACCATATTTATAATTCTTTTTCCTTTTCTATATTTGTATTTTCCTTTGTTAACAGACTCATTCACTCATTTTTAGAGGCCTACTATACTCAGAAAGTAGCTTCAAATTGCCAAATGATACAACTTTGTAAAGCAAGTTTACTAGGACTATAACATTTGTAATTCTTATTTTATTGAAGAGTGCTTCTTAAAATTGAAGTAAAATTTATATGGAGTACAGTACACAATGTCTGAGTGTATAATTTGAGAGTACTGATGAAAATATATGCCATGTAACCCCCAGCCCTATCAAGATTTAGAACATTATCATCACCCTGAAGTCTTCTTTCTTATTTCTTTTCAATCCCTGCCTTCTCCAGAAGCAACCACTGATCTGATTTCTCCTACCATAAATTAGTTTTGCTGATTCTATTATGTCATGTAATTGGAATCATTTGGCTTCTTGCTCAGTATAATTTTTGTGAGATTCATATTTTTCTAAATATCAGTAGTTTGTTCATTTCAATGCTGAGTAGTAGTCAATGGCAGCAACATACTACATCCATTCTAATATTGATAGATAGTTGGATTATTAACAGTTTTATGACTATTATGAGTAAAATTTTAGGCATTCTTGCCGATCTTTTTGTGGGCATATGTTCTGTTAGAATTGTTGGATGGTATGATAAATGTGGTTTAGGTTTATAAGAAACTCAGGGGCTAGGGTTGTGGCTCATTGGTAGAGTGCTTGTTTAGAACATGTGAGGCACTGGGTTTCATGCTCAACATTATGTAAAAAAATAAAATATTAAAAAATAGAATGTTTAAAAAAAAAAAAAAGAAAAAGGAAACTCAATCAGATCCCTGTATTTTCACCAGCAGCGAATGAGAGTGCTTCCCGTTTTTTTATAGCATTTGGCAGTTAGTCTTTCTCATTTAAGCACCAGTGGATGTTTGGTATTTTATTTCCCCATGTTTAATGTTTTGGAGCTCTGTTTCATGTGTTTATTGGCCATTTGTATATCTATTTTGAATTTTTTGTATATATCTTTTGTTTATCATTTTGTTGTTGATTTATAGGAGTTCCTTATATGTTTACAAGTCCTTTGTCAAATATAAGTGTGGTAGGAATCTTTGTATATTCTAGATAGAAATCTTGTCAAGTATAGGCATTGTGAATATTTCTTCCAATAAACCAGTCAGAATGTATCCGTAATCATTGTTCAAAAATGCCTTACAATATAAAAGCAGATTTGACAGGACTTTTAGTAGTCATCTAATCCAGCTTCTAATTTCTTATCTTAGCATCTCTAACCATCCTCCCTATGATCACTTAACTATATACTGCATACATGTCTTTGTTCTAAAAAACATCTTTCCTGACAGTCTGCCTGATAGTAGGCTCATGATATTTTTTATTTGAAATGCCTGAAAAATTAAATTTGTCTTTCTTCATAAAAAGTAAGTTTTAAGCACCTAAAATTATAAACATAATTTTTATTCAGATGATATTTTTGGTGAGTACCTTTTAATAGCAAACTTTCCTGGTAGGTTTAAAATGTAGTTGGGTAGACGTATAAATTTCAGGATTGTGCCTTCTATTAAAACCAGGCACACCTTTATTTGTGTGTGCAGTGTCTGAGAAATTTTCATTTCATGGAAGTTGTTAACAGACTATTTTATAGCAAGTAACAAAGGTTCGCCACTGTTTTATTGTGAGACATGAAGTCACAACTTCCTTATGGCCTAATGTTCTTTATCTGAACAATGGTAAGTGTAATACCATTCTATTTGTAGAAATGGCAAAGCCAGTCTGATTTGTTTGTCCTTGTTGGTAAAAGCCTTCGGAGCTTGAGAAATGGCATCTAACTGATGCAATAATCTTTCTTTGCTCCTCTTTCAGGAAGAAAACAAAAAGTGATTTCGTTGACAAGTATTACAAACAACAAAAGCTTTGATATTTACTTTTCCTCTCTTATAAAAGTCTTGCTTCTCAGTTTCTGTGTAGATGGAGGAAATGGGTAATATTAATAGAGAAAAATGTTTGTTTGCTAGATTACATGAATTCCTTTTGAAAATAAATGAAGAGTAAGGTAAAGTGCTGTGAGTTTAGGTGCTGAAGAGTTAAAGCATACTATAAGTTTGAGGTGCCTGTCATATGGAATATTTTGTGGTATTTTAAAATTTTAAATATATTGCATTGAGAGCAGTCATTAAAAAGAAAAAGGAACAGAGAAAATATGACTTTACTTTGTGCATCTCTAACTTCTGCCTTCCCTGCTTTGTCTGGGCTTTGGTGATTATTTTTAAAACCTCATTCATTCATTCATACATTTTAGGGCACTTCTTTGCTTTCATGAACTTTTCAAAATAAAGAATTTGGTCACAGGAACATTATATGGTTTTATAACTATTTTTCCTTCTTGAATATTGATGCAGTATCATATTTAAATAGGGAAAAGATGTTCCTAATATGGAAAAATAGAATAAAATTGCATTGTAGGATTTATTATCTTTTTCTTGTATCTATTGATCTTAAGGAGGCAATTTATGTTCAGAAGGCAGATGTTGTGATTCATGTTTATATATGCGTTCATCGTTGGTTAAGTCACTGTCTAAGACTATATGTGGATTTCCCATAGTCTACATATGAAAGCTTTTAAAAAAAATATTATCACATTGAACTGTTTTTGTGTTTTGTGTGATGTCTCCTTTTGGATACCTTTTTAAAGACATCTTTTTAAAAACTGCTTTGAACTTCACTTTATAATCTTTCTTTGGATAATTCTCTTTCTCCCTTTTATATCTTTTGTTAAAGTCATTTGAGATTAAGCAAATACTGTATACATTTCTCTTTGGTAAGAGGCCTTGAAATGAAATTCAAATCTTTTATTTTTTAAAGTATTGTTGATTAATCAAGAGTAAAGAGTATGATTTGAGGAGTAAGTTAGAAGCTGCTTTGTAAATATTACTAAGAAAAGTTTTTATTCTATAGAAGAATATATTTCAACCTTCTGAGTAGGGGAGAGGAATCACAGAATTATGCTGTTATAAAAGCATCTTATTTCCATACTTCATTTTGTGATGTAATTAATTTAATTTAATTTCTAGGTGAATTGTCCAAATTCCTGAGACCTGTTCTGTATGCTGCAAGGGTTTTAACAGCATAGAAACACATTTACATTTACAATTATATTTTAATAGTTTAAAAATGTACTGCATGATTCCTTGCTCTTTTAAACAAAGTATGATAAACATAAATGATATTTTATTGTTATTTCAGGATAAACAATTTTTGCATAATTGCTGTTTTATATATGAATAACTTGAAATCTGTTGAAGACTATTCGGATATATATTTTTATCTAAATAAATTTAGAGAAAATGTTATTTGTATTTTGTAACATAAATTTTTTTGGTGAGGTTTTTTTTTTTCTGTCTTCCACTATATTTTCTTATACTTTTTTATAATATGTACATATACCTACTTCTGGCAGCAATGTGTATTTCTCTTTTGATATGCTTCTTTTAACCTGGTAGCCCTGCTTACTGAAAATATATCTAAATTAATAAAAGTAAATGTCAAGAAAGAACTTCTTTAAGAATTAAGTGAATACATGTACTGGATTCAGTTGCTCAGTCTTGATATTGCTACACTAGGTGTTTGGATTAGTGAGCTGTTTGCTGTATGTTGTTTTGAATTAAATTTTTCTTTTCCCTTTTACATTTATATTCTCATATTTTTAAAAACTCATCTTTATTGAGTTATTTTGAAAAATGTAAGCCTAGTGAATCTTACAGAAGATGTATTTCTGGGTCCAGGGAAAATAATTTTAATATTTTAGAAATATAAGTGAAAGTTTTACTTGCATATAGTAATTTTTATATAGTGATGACTTATATTTCCTTCAAAGAGAAATTTTTGTTGTCTTTCAGCTTCATTGTTTGTGTATTAGTAGAAATAAGTTTTTTTTAACAAGTATAATGTGTATGTAGAAATTTTCCAGCTTATAAGTGAGGCATTTGGTATATTTTTTTTTGACAGAGATAAATTTAAGTTTATGAAAAAAGGAATATTTTTCTGTTGAATATTGAATTAAAATTTCAACTGAAATGGAACGTTATAAGCAATTGAGAAATGAAATCAGATTTAAAAAGAGAAAAATTAAGTTGAGCTGTGAAAATAGAATTTTTAAAAAGGAAATCACTGCAGAAGGTTTGCAGTAAACATTTGCTTGATTGTTGGACTTGACTTTGCTTTCTGAAATTAAAAAAAGCCCACACTGGTAGGCTAAAACCCTGTACTTCATTTATTAAGTATATATTAGACATTTACTGATTTTTTCTTCTTACTTGGGATTACCAACATCTACTTTCAGTGAAGTTATAATTTGAAAAGATCAGGTATTGAAGCATGGACATATATTAAGCCCATATGTGTTGGTTATGTTTATGTGGTACACATATTTTTAAAGAGCAAACTTTTAATTGACTTTCTATATTACTTTAAAATTGAACCTATGAAAAGACTTTTAAATTATACCTATTATAAAGCAAATTGTCTCTTTTTCATTTCTTTACCTGCTGCTCATAGCAAGAGTCCCTATAATGATTCTTGGCTTTGAGGAAAACATCCATCTTCAAACAGGACTTTTCAGTTAAGCAATTTAAAAAAATGTGAACAGAGTTTAATAAGGGCCAGATTACCTTTGAGAGATCTTTTTCACATAGGAGACCTGAGGGGGTATTTTTTAGTTACTGTGTTTCAAAGAGAAAGCTTTCCTACCACCTCTATTCCTTATTACCTACTGAAATTTATTTTCAGGTATGTTAGTTGATGAAAGAACACAAAGGGATTATGATGTTAAAGAATGTTTTGGAATGAATTTCAGTAGTAGGTTTACTTTACTAGCTTATATTTATGGCTTAAAATTTTAAATGCCTTGAAGGTTATAAGACTAATACTATTCTTTGATATGACTAAAGTGGCCAGGTCACCTTATTATCAGGCCTTGTTGGCAACTGTGGTAGCTAAAGTCTATCTTGGATGGAATTCAAAGAGGAATTGCATTTTATACTGAGTTCCTTTCCTTAACAAAGAATCTTGCTGTAGAGCACAATATGCTTGTATATATTTTTTAGGACTTTTCAGTTATATCATATAAATTTAAAAACAAATACCTTAGTCATATATGATGTTATATGTATCATACATATGATATAACTTAAAAGTCTTCATAGTTGGGAAATTTTATATGTATGTATATACCTATAGGATGTAATATACATCCATCCTATATAAATGTGTGTATATATACTTATAGGATACATAAACTATATTCTACATATATTATATATATTAATAAATTTATACCTACATATTACTTTGAAGGTATGATGTTATCTGGGTCTTAATCTTTAAGAAAGTTTTGAATTATAAACCATATTTTGTTAATTGATAGCTAGTCACATTTTTTTCTTGATGCATTTTTGGTAATTTATAGCTTTCAAAGTATTTGTTTATCTCAGTTGTTGAATATATTGGCATAATGTTGGTTCATAATATTCTTTATCATTCTATTAATATCTGTAGAATCTGCTCTGATGCTCTGTCTTTTGCTCCTATTATTGGTAATTTTTGCTTTTTTCTTTTCACCTAGTAAGAGGGTTAATAATTTTATTGAAGTTTTCAAATAACTAGCTTTTGTTTTTATTGCCTTTTCTTTTCTTTTCTCTTGATACTGGGAATTGAATCAAGGGGTATTCTACCAACAAACTACTATATCCCAGCCCTTTCTTTTTCTTTTCTTATTTATTTTTTTAAAGATTGTACTTTTTCCTCATATTTTTTGAGTGGTGCATTATAGTTGTACACAATGGTGAGATTTGTTGGTACATATTTATACATGCACACAACATAGGATAAAATTTGGCCAATTACATTCCCCAATATTTCTCCTTACCCTCCTCTCCTTCCTTCCTTTCCTCTATTATACTGATCTTCCTTCGATTTTCATAATCCCCTTGGCCCCCACCCCTTTCTTTTCCTTTCTCATCTTTAGCTTCCACATATGAGAGAAAACATGTAACCTTTGAACTTCTGAGTTTGCTTATTTCACATAACATCATGTTCTCAAGTTCTATCCATTTACCTGCAAATGACATAATTTCATTTTTCTTTATGCCTGAATAAAAATGTGTATATATACCACATTTTCTTCATCTATTCATCCATTGATGGACACCAAGGTCCAGTCCTATTTATTTATTTAAATTTTATTTTTAATTTATTTAATTATTCTAATTTGTAATAAAGGAAGCAGAATGCATTCCCACTCAGAATACACATATAGAGTACAATTTTTCATTTTTCCAGTTGTACACAAATAGAGTCACACTATTTGTATCTTTATACATGTACTTAAGATAATGATGTCCATCTCATTCCACCTTCTTTCCTACCCCAATGCCTTCTCCCTTCTCCTCCCTCCCCTTTGCCATATCCAGAGTTTCTCCATTTCTCCCATGCTCCTCCCCCACCTCCATTATGGATCAGCATCCACATACTAGAGAAAACATTCTGTCTTTGTTTTGGGATTGGCTTTCTTGACTTAGCATGCTATTCTCCAACTCCATCCATTTACCTGTAAATGCCATGATTTTATTCTCTTTTAATGCTGAGTAATATTCCATTGTGTATATATATCACAGTTTCTTTATCCATTCATCTATTGAAGGGCATCTAGGTTGGTTCTACAATTTAGTTATTATGAAATGTGCTGCTATAAACATCCATGTGGCTACGTCATTGTATTATGCTGTTTTTCAGTCCTTTAGGTATAAGCCAAGGACTGGGATAGCTGGGTCAAGTGGTGGTTCCATTCTAAGCTTTCCAAGTAATTTCCATACTGCTTTCCAGATTGGTTGCACCAATTTGGAAGGGCACATTAATACATTCCCACCAGCAGTGTATTAATGTGCCCTTTTCCCCACATCCTCACCAACACTTATTGTTTTTTGTTTTCTTCATAGCTGACATTATGATGGAGCGAGATGAAATATTAGAGTAGTTTTGATTTGCATTTCTCTAATTGTTGAACATTTTTTCATGTTTGTTGATCGATTGTATTTTATCTTCTAAGTGTCTGTCCTATTCCTTGGTCCATTTATTGATTGGGTTATTTGGGGTTTTTTTTGGTGTTAAGTTTTTGAGTTCTTTATATATATCTTAGAGATTAGTGCTGTATCTGATGTGCATATGGTAAAAATTTTCTCCCGTTCTGTAGGTTCTCTCTTCATCTCAGATTGTTCCTTTTGCTGAGAAGAAGCTTTTCAGTTGGAATCCATCCCATGTATATATTCTTGATTTTATTTCTTGTGCTATAGGAGTCTTATTAAGGAAGTCAGGGTTTAATCCAACATGATGAAGATTTGGGCCTACTTTTTCTTCTGTTAGGCACAAGGTCTCTCAGGTCTAATTCCTAGGTCCTTGATCCACTTTGAGTTGAGTATTGTGCATGGTGAGAGATAGGGGCTTAATTTCATTTTACTGCATATAGATTTTCAGTTTTCCCAGCACCATTTGTTGAAGAGGCTATCTTTTCTCCAATGTATGTTTTTGGCATCTTTGTCTAGTATGAGATAACTGTATTTATGTGGGATTGTCTCTGTGTCATCTGTTCTATACTATTCATCTATATGTCTATTTTGGTGCCAATACATGCCATTTTTGTTACTATTGCTCTGTAGTATAGTTTAAGGTCTTGTATAGTGATGCCACCTGGTTCACTCTTCTTAATAAGGATTGCTTTAGCTATTCTGGGTCTCTTTTTTTTTTTCCAGATGAATTTCATGATTGTTTTTTTCAATTTCTATGAGGAATGTCATTGGGATTTTGATTGGAATTGCATAAATCTGTATAGTGCTTCTGGTAGTATGGTCATTTTGACGATATTAATTCTGCCTATCCAAGAGCAAGGTAGATCTTTCAATATACTAAGGTCTTCTTTAATTTCTTTAGCGTTCTGTAGTTTTCACCTCTTTTGTTGATTCCCAAGTATTTTATTTTATTTTTTTTATTGAGGCCATCGTAGGGGTAATTTTCCTAGTTTGTTTCAGAGGATTTGTCACGGGTGTACAGAAATGCCTTTGATTTATGGGTATTGATTTTATATCCTGCTACTTTGGTGAATTCATTTATTAGTTCTAGAAGTTTTCTAGTGGAATTGTTTTTGGATCCTCTAGGTATAGAATCATGTCATCAACAAATAGTGATAGCTTGATTTCTTCTTTTCCTATCCGTATCCCTTTAATTTCTTTTGTCTGTCTAATTGCTCTGGCTACAATTTCAAGAATTATGTTAAATAGAAGTGGTGAAAGAGGGCCTCCTTGTCTTGTTACAGTTTTTAGAGGGAATTCCTTTCAATTTTTCTTCATTTAGAATGACTTGGCATAGATAGCTTTTACAACATTGAGATATATTTCTGTTATCCCTAGTTTTTCTAGTGCTTTGAACATGACAGGGTGCTAAAGTTTCTCAAATGCTTTTTATGCATCTATTGAGTTGATCATGTGATTCTTATCTTTAAGTATATTGCGGAGATGAATTACATTTATTGATTTCTGTACATTGGACCCACCTTGCATCCCTGGGATGAACCCCACTTGATCTTAATGCCCTATCTTTTTAATATGTTTTTATATTCGATTTGCCAGATTGTATTGAGAATTTTTGCATCTATGTTCATTGGAGATATTGGTCTGAAGTTTTCTTTCTTTGATGTGTCTTTTTCTGGTTTTGGAATCAGGGTGATATTGGCCTCATAGAATGAGTTTGGAAGTGTTCCCTCTTTTTCTATTTAATGGAATAATTTGAGGAGTATGGGTATTAGTTCTTCTTTGAATGTCTTGTAGGACTCAGCTTTGTAACCATCTGGTTCTGGGCTTTTCTTGGTTGGTAGGCTTCTGATGTTGTCTTCTATTTCTTTGCTTGAAATTGATCTGTTTAACTTGTGTACTTCATCCTGATTCAATATGGGCAAATTATATGACTCTAGAAATTTGTCGATGCCTTTGATATTTTTTATTTTATTGGAGTACAGGTTTTCAAAATAATTTCTAATTATCTTCTACATTTCTATAGTGCCTGTTGTGGTATTTCCTTTTCATCATAGATTTTAGTAATTTGGATTTTCTTTCCTGGTCTTTGTTAGCATGGCTAAGGGTTTATCAATTTTATTTATTTTTTCAAAGAACCAACTTTTTGTTTTGTCTATTTTTTTCAATTTGTTTGTTTGTTTGTTTTGCTTTCATTGATTTTGGCTCTGATTTTAATTATTTTCTGTCTCCCACTGCTTTTGGTGTTGATATGTTATTCTTTTTCTAGAGATGCAATGTTAGGTCATTTATTTGTTGACCTTTTCTTCCTTTAAGGAATGAAATACATGCAGAGAACTTTCATCTTAGTACTGCCTTCATAGTGTCCCAGAGATTTTGGTATGTTATATCAATGTTCTCATTGACCTCTAAGAGTTCTTTAATATCCTCTTTGATGTCTTCTGCAATGCATTATTCTATTCATTCAGTAGCATGTTATTAAGTCTCCAGGTGTTGGAGTAGCTTCTATTTTTTATCATTGATTTCTAATTTCATTCCATTATGTTCTGATAGAATGCAGGGTAGTATCTCTACTTTTTTGTATTTGCTAAGACTTGCGTTATAGTATAATATATGATCTATTTTAGAGAAGGATCCATGTGCTGCTGAGAAGAAAGTGTATTCACTCGTTGATGGATGAAATATTCTATTAAGTCTAAGATATTGATTGTATTATTGAGTTCTGTGGTTTTTCTGTTTAGCTTTTGTATAGATCTATGCAGTGGTGAAAGAGGTGTGCTTAAGTCATCCAGAATTATTGTATTGTGGTCTATTTGAGTCTTAAAATTGAGAACAGTTAGTTTGATGAATGTAAATGCTCCATTGTTTGGGGCATATATATTTATAATTGTTATGTCTTGTTGATGTATGTTTCTCTTAAAAAGTATGAAATGTCCTTCTTTATCCCTTTTGATTAACTTTGACTTGAAGTCTACTTTATTTGATATGAGGATGGAAACCCCTGCTTATTTTCACAGTCCATGTGAGTGGTATGTTTTGTCCCAACCTTTCACTTTTAGTTTGTGGCTCTTTTCCTATGAAATGAGTGTCTTAAAGGAAGCATATTGTTGGGACTTTTTTTTTTTTTTTTTTAAAAATCCAATCTGTTAGTCAATGTCTTTTGATTGGTAAGGTTAGGCCATAAAAATTCAGGGTTATTATTGAGACATGATTTGTATTCCCAGCCATTTTCATTTTTTTTTTGATATTTGACTTGGTTTCTCATTTGTTTGGTTTTTCCTTTAGTGTAGTACCTCCCTTTGCCGATTTTCATTTTCTTTTCATGCAATATTTTGCCAAGGATGTTCTGTAGTGCAGGCTTTCTAGTTGTAAATTCTTTTAACTTTTGCTTATCGTTGAAGGTTTTTATTACGTCATCAAATGCTTAATTTTGCTAGATATAAAATTCTTGATTGGCATCCCTTTTCTTTCAAAACTTAGTAAAAATTCCAGGATCTTCTACCTTTTAGCATCTGATTTGAGAAATCTGCAGATATTCTAATTGGTTTCCCCCATATGTAATCTGATTTATTTCTCTTGTGGCTTTTTAAATTCTCTCCTTATTCTGTATACTAGGCATTTTTGTTTTATAATGTGCCTTGGTTTAGATCTGTTGTGATTTTGTACATTTAGTGTCCTAGAAGCCTCTTGTATTTGATTTTCCAATCCATTCTTTATGTCTGGAAAATTTTCTGATATTATTTTATTGAATAGATTGTTCTTCCTTTGGTTTGAAACTCTATGCCTTCCTCTATCCGAATAATTCTTTTTTAAAAAATTTTTTATTTTCAGTGGACACAACATCTTTATTTTACTTTTATGTGGTGCTGAGGATTGAACCCAGCAGCCCGCGCATGCCAGGCGAGCACGCTACCACTAGAGCCACATCCCCAGCCCAATTTATTTATTTATTTATTTTTTAGATGTAGTTGGACACGATACCTTTATTTTCTTTATATGTGGTACTGAGGGTCGAACCCGGGGCCCTGTATGTGCTAGACAAGCGCTCTACCACTGAGCCACAACCCCAGCCTCCCTGAATAATTCTTAAATTTGGTCTTTTTATATTATCCCATAATTCTTGAATGTTCAGCTCATGGTTTCTTACATTCTTCAATGTGTGGTCAAGTTTATTTTCAAGATTATATATTTCATCTTCATTGTCTGAGGTTCTGTCTTCAAAATGATCTAATCTGTTAGTGAGGTTTTCTTGAATTTTTAATTTGGTTTATTGTTTCCTTCATTTCAAGAATTTCTGTTTTTTTAAAGAACCTTTATCTTCATATTGAAGTAATCTTTTGCTTCCTGTATTTGCTTATGTAGCTCTTTATTGAAATGATCTTTTGTTGCCTGCATTTGCTCTCTTATAGGATCCTTTAATTTACAGAATATTTTAATTATGTGCATCCTGAACTCCTTCTCTGTCATTTCTTCTGTTGTGCTGGCCAAGAATTCTGATAATGTAGTGTCTTTGTTTGTTTTGGGCACTTTATTCCCTTGTTTTTTCATATTGTTTGTGGTCTTCCCTTCTAGCGCTGTGGGTCTGAGTTGTCACAGTTTTTACCACATAGGCGTATAGTGTCCAATACCTCTCCTTTCAGGAGGAGATCAATAGTAACAGATCCCAATACAAACAATATCTAGCCTTAAAACAAATAGCTCCTATCAAGACGTTTATAGTTTTGTCACAGTATATAGAAATGTTGAGTTCAATTATTATCTACAATAGAAATAGTAGATTTGCAAAGGGGTCTACAGTTTCTGATGGTTGACAAAGAGAGAACTGGGGTGTAAGGTGGGGTGTAGAATGAGATGTTAAGGAGGTAGGATATAGAGCATAAACAGTTATTAGATCTTAGGAAGCATGAAAGAGGAATCTAAAAATGTTGGCTATTAGCAGGTTAAAAGAGAGAACGTGATTTTGGGGAAACAAGTAAGTGGGGGAGACAATAGAGAAAGTAAACAAACATAAAAAATAAGAAAAATAAAAAATGTTAAAATAGAAGATAAAATAATATACAACACAACTGTAATATACTATTCAGGCATCCAAGTCCTTGGTATCCTAATTCATGAAAAGTACTTGGTTTCACAAATGTTGGGGATGTGAGGGTGAGAGATGAGATAGAGAAAAGAAAGAAATAAAAAAGAGGAAAGAAACAAAAACATTTCAGAGGAAAATACAAGGATTGTTTTTGTTGGAATTCAGTTTTTTTTCCTGCTTCCCTTTTCATCCAATAGGTGAGGTTTTCTTTTGTTTGCTGGTATTTTCACTCTCAGGATGGTTAGATTATTAGGGTAGCAGGGCTGGTCTTGGGGTCAGAGCTCTTGCAGGTGGGATATAGCACTTGCTGGTCCCCAGTGGGAGACTGCACCCCAAGGATCTCCTTTGGGGTCTGCTGGTGTGATGTGGGTACCTAGTCTTCTTATCTCCTTGTATCTCCTGTAGACCTCAAATTCCTGGTCTCTAATTTAGTCTCTAAACTGTATATCCCTCACCCCTTCCCTTTCTACCTCCCATTCCAGAACCTCCTCTCTGGAGGTCTTTTGGGCTATGCTCTGGAGGTTGCACACCTGTTATGGAGAGCTCTTTTGTATTGGGCAATTTAGAGCCAGGCTTTGTGAGCCATAGTGGGCTGTGTAGCCATAAGCACTGTGCCCGGTTAGTGGTTGCTGGGGAGAGGGGAAAGTTAGGGACTATAGGTACCTTGATAATGCTTCTAAGCCCCTGTCAATGTTCCTAGCTGGAAGTTGCCCCAAGTAAAGATGGTGACAAAGGTGTCCCAAGATGTAGGCAGCTGCTTTCAGCAATGGGGTGTCAGGTTGGGTCAGGCCGGGTGGTGGCGTGCTCAGAGATGTAGCTCTGTGGTGTGCAGTGTTGGCTGTCTCCAGACCCTGTCCAGTATCTCCAGGTGCAGACTACTATGTGTAGGGAAGTATGGTATTGGTTGCAGTATCCCAAGATGGAGGTGACCAGGAGAGCCCCACGTTGGTTGATGGGGTTCCACACTGGAGTTGTGGTGGGAAGTCCTGTGTGGGAGCTACTGTAGAATTCCTGTTTGGGTTTATAACCAGGGGTCCTGCACTGACATTGAGTCCTGTGGACCTGTGCGGGCACAGTGGATTCCTGCATGGGAGCAGCTGTCGGGTCCTGTAATAACTTGTAGAGAAATAGTATTCCTACTGCTTGAATCCTAGGTCACAGAGCAACAAAGAATGCAGCCTCCCTGTAGCCCTTGTAGTTATTTATTTATTTATTTTTTATGAGACATGGTCTTGTTAGGTCACTGAGACTGGAGTTGAACTTGCAATCCTCTGCCTGAGCCTCCTGAGTCACTGGGAGTAAAGGCAAGCATTACCATGTCTGGCTTCATTGTTTTTTTTTCCTATTGATTGTCTGGTTTTTGGTTGTTAATTTTCTCCTTTATTATTATTTTCTCCTTTCTTTTACTTATTTTTGATAGTAATGATAGGAATACAGACATAGATAAGTGGTTCAGAATATAAAGTCCTAAAATTGACCATAGACAGGTCAATTGATTTGTGAGAATGATGCTGAAGCAACTCAAGGAAGAAGAATAGTTTTGTCAATAAGCAGTATAAGTAGGTATCAACATTGGAAAACATGAATCTAAACTTTTACCCCACGCTACAAGCAAAACAAAATTAAAACCAAAAACCTTCAAAATGGATAACTTGAAATGTAACAACCAAAACTGTAAAACTAATAGAAGAAATAATAGGAGAAAATATAATATACATTATAATATAATTATGTTTATATTTTATATAATTATAATCTGGAGAGTAGTCAGAGTTCTTATTGGACATAAAAAAGCATGAATACTAAGAGAAACCTGATACATTGAACTTCATTAAAATGTAAAACTTCTTTTAAAGATGCATTAAGAATACACCAATGAGGGGCTGGGGTTGTGGCTCAGCGGCAGAGCGCTTGCCTAACACATGCGGGGTCCTGGGTTTGATCCTCAGCACCACATATAAATAAATAGATAGATAGGTAGGTAGATAGATAGATAGATAGATAGATAGATAAAGGTGTTTTGTCCAACTACAATTGAAAAATAAATATTTTTTTAAAAAATACAACAATGAAAAGTAATCTGTAGTCTCAAAAAGTATTTGTGAAATTTCATCTGAAAATGACTTGTATCTACAGTATAACAAGAACTATTACAAGTTTATGACAAGTAATCTAATTTTCTTTTTTGAAAAATATTTTATTAGTTGTTGATGGATCTTTATCGTATCTATGTATGTATGTATGTGTGTATTTATTTATATGCAGTGCTGAGGATTGAACCCAGTGCCTCACACATGCTAGGCAAGCGCTCTACCACTGAGCCACAACCCCAGCCATTCTAATTTTCAAAATGAGCAAAATACTTGAACAAACACTTCACAAAAAGATGATGAGTAGTAACAATGAAACATCAGTCACCAATGAAATGTGAATTAAATCACAATAAGCTAATATTTCACAGCTATTAACATGGCTAAAATTTTAAAAACCAAGTACACTAAATGTTGTACAAGCTTTAAAGCAAATGAAATTCTTGTATGTTAATTGGCATATGAAATGACACATCTCTTTAGAAAACAGTTCTGTCGAGCTGGGGCTGTAGCTCAATGGTAGAGCACTTGCCTAGCATGAGTAAGGTACTTTGTTCGATTCTCAGCACCATATATAAATAAATGAACAAAAAAAATCCCATCAATGTCTAAAAAAAAAAAAAAAACAAAACAAAAAAAACAGTTATTTATTTTCTTATAAATTTAAACCTACGTTTACCATAAGATGCCATGATACTGTGCCTAACACCCATACATAAATACTCACCTCATAATTTCACCCATGAAAATATATATCCACACAAAAACTTTTGTAAGAATATCTGTAACAGCTTTTTTCCACAGTAGCTTCAAACTGGAAGCTCCTCAGAGGCCATCAGTAATGAATAGTTAAATATATTGTGCTGTACTGTTCAGCAGAGGTTCACTGGATTAAACAAAGAGGAATAGGAAAGACAGTACACTGAATCAGAAATAACTTTCCTATGTTTTCACACAACCAATGAAACTCCACATCATGTACAACCACAGGAATGGGATCCCAATTAGAATAATTTATAGTCCATGTGTGTATAATATGACAAAATATACTCTAATGTCATATATATCTAAAAAGAACAAATAATAAAAATTTAAAAAATATATTAAATGGGCTTGGGGGTGGGGAGTAAAGAACTATGAAGCATGGAATACCATGAATGACTCATGAAAACATATTGAGTGAAAGAATTTAAGCATGAATCTATCCTGTATGATTCCATTAATGTAAAACTCTATAAAAAATAAAGTCTAATTTATGACAAAAGCAGATAAGTGGTCCTGGGGAGATGGCTGCGAAAGGAGTGCAGCACTCCCGTGTACTGCGTCACTGAGCAGGAAAAAGACAAGGTAGAATGGATAAAAGCTAGCTTGTTAGGAATTTCCAGCAAAATTGGGGTGCTCCGAAACCTAGAGGAAGGATTTCCATTGCATAAGGACCTGCTACTGGAGCTCAAACGCGAGAGATTTGTCCGCACGGAGGGTCACGCTGCGTATGCAGCAAAACGCCCCGCGGCCAGAGTCTGCGGCGCTCGCTGGGAAACGACGGTAAGATAACAATGCAAAGATACAGCGCTACGGATTCTGCAGGCTCCCGCCAGCTGTGCAAATACTGTACTCAGAGCTGAATTCTGGGCTTGAGACGGAGAAGGAAGCCATCCAATTCGGTTCTCCACATCGGTCAGACCACAGAGGAAGCCAGCGGCCACCATCTTGGAGAGCTGACGTCAGCATCTCTGTTTTTTTTTTTTTTTTTGACTGATCACAGCTCTTTCAGCTATAGATCAGCGGGGAAAACTTAAGGGCCCCTCCCAGCTCTCCTGTGATCGCAATAGCCAGACCGAGGGCGGCACGGGAGCCGGCGGCAGCTGCGGCTGCGGCGAGGGAGCCGGCGGCAGCTGCGGCTGCGGCGAGGGAGCCGGCGGCAGCTGCGGCTGCGGCGAGGGAGCCGGCGGCAGCTGCGGCTGCGGCGAGGGAGCCGGCGGCAGCCGGGGCAGCGGCATGGGAGCCGGCCGGAACCGGCGGGAGCCGCAGCAGCGGCGCGGGAGCCGGTGGGAGCCGCGGCGGCGCTGGCACAGGAGCCGGCAGGAACCGCGCGGCGCGGGACTCCCAGCTACCGCTCCCACCAGTGCTGACAACTGAGGTCTCTTACACCGACTCGCCTTGGCGTGGGACTCACGGCTACCGCTCCCACCAGTGCTGACAACTGAGGTCTCTTGCATCAGATACGGGGGCGTGGCTACCAGAAGGTAAGCAAATTTGCTGGGGGTTCTCAGCCCCAAGCTCTACAAACTTAGGGCCTGAGGGAGGCAAACAAGGAGAGTGTGCCCAGGCACTAATGAAACAGCTGCTCCACGCGTGTGCAAGGTAGGTGGAACTGTGACCACCGACAAAACAGGCCCAGTGGACTGCCAGACACATCGCTCAGATTGGGGGAGGGGCAGAGCCGCCGGGCGCCTGCAAGTTACGCAGACCTGCGAATCACCAGCAGATCAGGCCCAGCAACCGCGGAGCGGCAGAGCCACCCCTGGGCCTGCAAGCTAGGTCCATTTGCCACCCACCGGCAGGTCAGGCCCAACAAACTGCGGAAGGGCACAGCTGCCCCACGAGCCTGCTAGGTAGGCAGAACCCTGACCATCGACAGAACAGGCCCAGCGGCCGGCCAGACACATCGCCCCGCCCCGGTTGGGGGAGGGGCAGAGCCGCCGGGCGCCTGCAAGTTAGGCAGACCTGCGAATCACCAGCAGATCAGGCCCAGCAACCGCGGAGCGGCAGAGCCACCCCTGGGCCTGCAAGATAGGCGCACTTGCCACCCACCGGCAGGTCAGGCCCAACAAACTGCGGAGGGGCACAGCTGTACCACGAGCCTACTAGGTAGGCAGAACCCTGACTACCGACAGAACAGGCCCAGAGGCCGGCCAGACACATCGCCCCGCCCCAGTTGGGGGAGGGGCAGAGCCGCCGGGCGCCTGCAAGTTACACAGACCTGCGACTCACCAACAGATCAGGCCCAGCAACCACGGAGCGGCAGAGCCACCCCCGGGCCTGCAAGGTAGGCGCACTTGCCACACACCAGCAGGTCAGGCCCAACAAACTGCGGAGGGGCACAGCTGCCCCACGAGCCTGCTAGGTAGGCAGTACCCTGACCACCAACAGAACAGGCTCAGAGGACGGCCAGACACATCGCCCCGCCCCGGTTGGGGGAGGGGCAGAGCCGCCAGGCGCCTGCAAGGTAGGCAAACCTGCGTCTCACCAGCATATCAGGCCCAGCAACCCGCGGAGCGGCAGAGCCACCCCCGGGCCTGCAAGGTAGGCGCACTTGCCACCCACTGGCAGGTTAGGCCCAGCAACTCTCGGAGGGACACAGCTGTTCCACGCACGTGCAAGGTAGGCGGAACCGTGACCACTGACAAAACAGGCCCAGTGGCCCGCCAGATACATCGCCCCGGTTGGGGGAGGGGCAGAGCCGCCACCAGCGCCTTTTAGGTAGACAGACCTGCAACCGACAGACAGAACAGGCCTAGTGGCCAGCGGAGGGGCAAAGCCGCTGCTCACGCCTGCAAGGTAGGCGGACCTGTGACCACCGAAAGAACAGGCCCATCGAAAGTACAGGCACAGCGGCCTCCCGGCGTGGTAGGCACATTGCCTCAATTGGAGGAGGGGCAGAACCACCGCCAAAGCCTGCGAGGGAGACTTTGCAGCTATACAAGAGCAATATAAATATATAGGGGGAAAATCAATAACACAACAGTTTCACCAAGCAGAAAGAAACGCGATCAATATGAAAAGACAAGGAAAGAAAGGACCACAAGCAATGCAGGTCAACTCAACTTTAGAAGAGGTAATATCTGCAGCAGATGGAATGTCAGATAAAGAATTCAGGATATACATGCTTCAGATGATCTGGAGTCTCAAGGAAGACATTAGACAGCAAAATCAGACAATGAAAGACCACTTCGACCACTTTGACAATAAATTACATAAACAAATCCAAGAAGCAAAAGATCAATTATACAGGGAGATAGAGGTTATAAAAAACAAACAAACAGAAATCCTGGAAATGCAGGAAACAATAAACCAACTTAAAAACTCAATTGAGAATACTACCAGCAGAGTAGAACACTTAGAAGATAGAACATCAGACAATGAAGACAAAGTATTTCAACTGGAGAAGAACATAGACAGCTCAGCAAAGCTGTTAAGAAACCATGAGCAGAACATTCAAGAAATATGGGATAACATAAAGAGACCAAACTTAAGAGTCATTGGGATACAGGAAGGTACTGAGGTCCAAACCAAAGGAATGAGCAATCTATTCAACGAAATAATACGAGAAAACTTCCCAGACTTGAAGAACGAGACAGAATCCCAAATCCTAGAAGCCTACAGGACGCCGAATGTGCAAAATCATAAGAGATCCACACCTAGACACATTATAATGAAGATGCCCAACATACAGAATAAGGAGAGAATTTTAAAAGCTACAAGAGAAAGGAAGCAGATTACATTTAGGGGTAAACCAATCAGGATAACAGCTGATCTTTCAACACAGACTCTGAAAGCTAGAAGATCCTGGAATAACATATTTCAAACACTGAAAGAAAATGGGTTCCAACCAAGAATCGTGTATCCCGCGAAATTAAGCTTCAGGATGGAAGATGAAATTAAAACCTTCCATGATAAACAAAAGTTAAAAGAATTTGCAGCTAGAAAACCATCTCTTCAAAACATCCTCGGCAAAATATTACAGGAAGAGGAAATGGAAAATATCAATGAAAACCAACAGCGGGAGGTAGTACAGTAAAGGGGGGGAGATAATCAAAGAGGAAAACAAACCATGTTTAGTAACATAAATAAACAAATATGGCTGGAAGAACAACCCATATCTCAATAATAACCCTAAATGTTAATGGCTTAAACTCACCAATTAAGAGACACAGGCTAGTAGAATGGATCACAAAACAAGACCCAACAATATGCTGCCTTCAGGAGACGCATTTGATAGGAAAAGACATACATAGACTGAAGGTGAAAGGTTGGGAAAATTCATATCACTCATATGGACTTCGGAAACAAGCAGGAGTGTCCATACTCATATCAAATAAAATAGATTTCAAGCCAAAGTTAATCAAAAGGGATGAAGAGGGACACTACATACTTCTCAAGGGAACCATACACCAACAAGACATAACAATCATAAATATATATGCCCCAAACAATGGTGCAGCTATGTTCATCAAACAAACTCTTCTCAAGTTCAAGAGTCTAATAGACCACCATACAATAATCATGGGAGACTTCAACACACCTCTCTCACCACTGGACAGATCTTCCAAACAAAAGTTGAATAAGGAAACTATAGAGCTCAATAACACAATTAATAACCTAGACTTAATTGACATATATAGAATATACCACCCAACATCAAGCAGTTACACTTTTTTCTCAGCAGCACATGGATCCTTCTCAAAAATAGATCATATATTATGTCACAGGGCAACTCTTAGACAATATAAAGGAGTAGAGATAATACCATGCATCTTATCTGACCATAATGGAATGAAATTGAAAATTAATGATAAAAGAAGTAAGGAAAAATCATGCATCACTTGGAGAATGAACAATAGGTTACTGAATGATCAATGGGTTATAGAACACATCAAGGAGGAAATTAAAAAATTCTTAGAGATAAATGAAAACACAGACACAACATATCGGAATCTATGGGACAAATTGAAAGCAGTTCTAAGAGGAAAATTTATTGCTTGGAGTTCATTCCTTAGAAAAAGAAAAAACCAACAAATAAATGATCTAATACTTCAACTCAAAATCCTAGAAAAAGAAGAGCAAAACAACAGCAAAAGAAGTAGAAGACAAGAAATAATTAAAATCAGAGCTGAAATTAATGAAATCGAAATGAAAGAAAAAATTGAAAAAATTGACAAAACTAAAAGTTGGTTCTTTGAAAAAATAAATAAAATCGACAGACCCTTAGCCACGCTAACGAAGAGAAGAAGAGAGAGAACTCAAATTACCAGCATACGGGATGAAAAAGGCAATATCACAACAGACACTTCAGAAATACAGAAGATTATCAGAAACTATTTTGAATCCTTATACTCCAATAAAATAGAAGATAGTGAAGGCATCGAAAAATTTCTTAAGTCATATGATTTGCCCAGATTGAGTCAGGAGGATATTGACAACCTAAACAGACCAATATCAATTGAGGAAATAGAAGATACCATCAAAAGACTACCAACTAAGAAAAGCCCAGGACCGGATGGGTATACAGCAGAGTTTTACAAAACCTTTAAAGAGGAACTAATACCAATACTTTTCAAGCTATTTCAGGAAATAGAAAAAGAGGGAGAACTTCCAAATTCATTCTATGAGGCTAACATCACCCTGATTCCTAAACCAGACAAAGACACTTCAAAGAAAGAAAACTACAGACCAATATCTCTAATGAACCTAGATGCAAAAATCCTCAATAAACTTCTGGCGAACCGGATACAAAAACATATCAAAAAAATTGTGCACCATGATCAGGTAGGATTTATCCCTGGGATGCAAGGATGGTTCAATATATGGAAATCAATAAATGTTATTCACCACATCAATAGGCTTAAAAATAAGAACCATATGATCATCTCGATAGATGCGGAAAAAGCATTCGACAAAGTACAGCATCCCTTTATGTTCAAAACTCTAGAAAAAATAGGGATGACAGGAACATACCTCAATATTGTAAAAGCAATCTATGCCAAGCCTCAGGCTAGCATCATTCTGAATGGAGAAAAACTGAAGGCATTCCCTCTAAAATCTGGAACAAGACAGGGATGCCCTCTCTCACCACTTCTGTTCAACATAGTTCTCGAATCACTGGCCAGAGCAATTAGACAGACGAAAGAAATTAAAGGCATAAAAATAGGAAAAGAAGAACTCAAATTATCACTATTTGCAGATGACATGATTCTATACCTAGCAGACCCAAAAGGGTCTACAAAGAAACTATTAGAGCTAATAAATGAATTCAGCAAAGTGGCAGGCTATAAAATCAACACGCATAAATCAAAGGCATTCCTGTATATCAGCGACAAATCCTCTGAAATGGAAATGAGGACAACCACCCCATTCACAATATCCTCAAAAAAAATAAAATACTTGGGAATCAACCTAACAAAAGAGGTGAAAGACTTATACAATGAAAACTACAGAACCCTAAAGAGAGAAATAGAAGAAGATCTTAGAAGATGGAAAAATATACCCTGTTCATGGATAGGTAGAAGTAACATCATCAAAATGGCGATATTACCAAAAGTTCTCTATAGGTTTAATGCAATGCCAATCAAAATCCCAACGGCATTTCTTGTAGAAATAGAGAAAGCAATCATGAAATTCATATGGAAAAATAAAAGACCCAGAATAGCAAAAACAATGCTACGCAGGAAGTGTGAATCAGGCGGTATAGCTATACCAGACTTCAAACTATACTACAGAGCAATAGTAACAAAAACAGCATGGTACTGGTACCAAAACAGGCGGGTGGACCAATGGTACAGAATAGAGGACACAGAAACCAATCCACAAAACTACAACTATCTTATATTCGATAAAGGGGCTAAAAGCATGCAATGGAAGAAGGATAGCATCTTCAACAAATGGTGTTGGGAAAACTGGAAATCCATTTGCAACAAAATGAAACTGAATCCCTTTCTCTCGCCATGCACAAAAGTTAACTCAAAGTGGATCAAGGAACTTGATATCAAATCAGAGACATGGCGTCTGATAGAAGAAAAAGTTGGCTATGATCTACATACTGTGGGGTCGGGCTCCAAATTCCTCAATAGGACACCCATAGCACAACAGTTAATAACTAGGATCAACAAATGGGACTTACTCAAACTAAAAAGTTTTTTCTCAGCAAAAGAAACAATAAGAGAGGTAAATAGGGAGCCTACGTCCTGGGAACAAATCTTTACTCCTCACACTTCAGACAGAGCCCTAATATCCAGAATATACAAAGAACTAAAAAAATTAGACAATGAGATAACGAATAACCCAATCAACAAATGGGCCAAGGACCTGAACAGAAATTTCTCAGAGGAGGACATACAGTCAATCAACAAGTATATGAAAAAATGCTCACCATCTCTAGCAGTCAGAGAAATGCAAATCAAAACCACCCTAAGATACCATCTCACTCCAGTAAGATTGGCAGCCATTAGGAAGTCAAATAGCAACAAGTGCTGGCGAGGATGTGGGGAAAAGGGTACTCTTGTACATTGCTGGTGGGACTGCAAATTGGTGAGGCCAATTTGGAAAGCAGTATGGAGATTTCTTGGAAAGCTCGGAATGGAACCACCATTTGATCCAGCTATTCCCCTACTCGGTCTATTCCCTAAAGACCTAAAAAGAGCACACTATAGGGACACTGCTACATCCATGTTCATAGCAGCACAATTCACAATAGCAAGACTGTGGAACCAACCTAGATGCCCTTCAATAGACGAATGGATAAAAAAAATGTGGCATTTATACACAATGGAGTATTACTCTGCATTAAGAAATGACAAAATCATAGAATTTGGAGGGAAATGGATGGCATTAGAGCAGATTATGCTAAGTGAAGCTAGCCAATCCCTTAAAAACAGATGCCAAATGTCTTCTTTGATATAAGGAGAGTAGCTAAGAACAGAGTAGGGACAAAGAGCATGAGAGGAAGATTAACATTAAACAGGGATGAGAGGTGGGAGGGAAGGGGAGAGAGAAGGGAAATTGCATGTAAATGGAAGGAGACCCTCAGGGGTATACAAGGTTTCATGCAAGAGGAAGTGAGGGGAAAGGAGGAAAAATATAAGGGGGAGAAATGAATTGCAGTGGAGGGGGTAGAGAGAGAAGAGGGGAGGGGAGGGGGGAGGGGGGATGGTAGAGGATAGGAGGGGCAGCAGAATACAACAGACACCAGAATGGCAATATGTAGATCAATGGTTGTGCGACTGATGTGATTCTGCGATCTGTGTATGGGGTAAAGATGGGAGCGCATATCCCACTTGAAACAAAGTGTGAAATATGATATATCAGGAACTATGTAATGTTTTGAACAGCCTACAATAAAAATTAATTAAAAAAAAAAAAAAAAGCAGATAAGTGGTAACCTGAGGCTGGAGGTTGTAGTTGAGAAGGAGATTAACAAAGAGTATTTACAGTATTAGTAATGCTTCTTGATTGTGGTTGTAGTTATGCAGGTGTAGAAATTTAGCCAATTTTACTCTTATCATGCAAATTATGGTTTAGTCAAAGGGGTCTCTTTTCTAGTGGTTATCAAATCTGGCTATACTTTAGAATCATGTACATACTGAGCTTTAAAAATACACATTTCTCCACTTTACACCCAAGGAATCAGTCTCCAGCTGTAGGCCTTCTCATGAGTTTTTGAAAAGTTTCAGAGATTATTTTTATTTTCAGCTGGAGTTTAGAAATATTTTTTGATTGTATGACTTTTCATTCTTATGATTCTCAACCTAAAATCCCAGAGCCTGCTATGTACCAGCCATCATACTTGGTTTTGAGAATGATGAGCAAGAGAGACATGCTCTTTTATAATGTGTAGTCTGGTGGGAGGATGGACATTGATTAAATAATAACAAAAATATGTATCTTTAAACCTTAGCAGATGTTGTAGATATCACATATAGAATGTTATGATAGTGCATGATAAAAATTAAAATGTTTTTTCTGATCTTACTTCAGAGCCATCCTTGAAAAAGTGCTTTTCTGAAAGCGCTTAGTATTGCTTACATAGTATGATTATTCATTTGGATAAAATACTTTGCATGCAAACATCTCTTCACCAAAGTATTTTTCTCTCTCATTATTTGTCAGCAATCTTTTAAAACATTAAGAAATCTTTAATATTTAACTTTAGGGACAAAACATTGAAATGTCATCAGCAAATATCTATAAGTATCTAAGTCAGTCTGTGATTATCATTCAGCTATGTGCTATCCAACATTTTGTTACTGAAACAAAAACAACCATTTGAAAATGACAGTTTGTTCTAATAGTGTTGTTTTGGTTGTAGTGGAAGAGTTGTTAATGTTGGTCAAACACAATTGTTTCCTCAAATATATTACACATAATACTAATTGTGTTTAATAATGGATAGTATTGGGATGGAAAATTTGAACTCATGTAAGTTTAGGAAATGGAGGGTAAAATAAATTTAATAAAGTTAAAGAACCTTTAATATGTCACATTTGAAGTCTTTAACATGACTCTCTTTGACCATGGAACCCCTTTTCTCTTGGTTTGTATTTTCATGAATACATACCTAAACAGCTAAAAAAATCTACAATAGCATTTAACAAATTACAATGGCATATTTTAAAAATACACAATAATATTTATGTAAAGGCCTCTTAGACATGGTACTAGATCTGTATTTTGTATTTATATATTGAACTTTTGGAAATGAATTTACACATATTAAAAAAAAATCAGTTCTTCATTCTTGCATCCTTAACTGATAGAGAAAAGTGAAATTTATTTTTCTCTTCTATTTTAGAACAAAGTAGAAGAGATGATTTAGAAGCTTTAGGTCATATGTTCATGTATTTTCTGAGAGGCAGTCTTCCTTGGCAAGGCTTAAAGGTAATGTTTTTATATTTCCTTATTGAGTTTTATAAAATATTAATATATATATTAAGGTCTGTTTTTCTAACCTAATAATTTGAAATTTACAACATTCTTAACATTTTTTTTCCATTTTAGGCTGACACATTAAAAGAGAGATATCAGAAAATTGGAGATACAAAACGAGCTACACCAATAGAAGTGTTATGTGAAAATTTTCCAGGTAATAAATAATGCTAATTGATAAATGTGTTTCTACACAGAAAACCATAAGTGGTTCATTTTGGCTGCTAAAGTTTATAGATACATTTTTTTCATGCTTTGAAAAAGGTGAGCAATTTGTGATTTAAAAGTTGTCAACAATTGATGCATGGACCACAGGGACAGTTTGTGTATTTGCTTTTGCAAGATGATATTAACAGAAGAAAATTTCCTTGATTAATAATATTAACGAATACCAGCTGAAGTAGTATTTTTTAGTGGCATACTTTTATTAAGTTAAAAATACTTGCTAACCAATGCCAAATATAAAGTTTTAGTGTACAGTGTTAGTCGCATAGTTCTCAGTGTCAGGTTCAAAATTTTAGTTTCAAAGTAGTACTTGATTTAGTTTTCAAAGTACAGTAAAATCTTACTGAGTTTACTAGCTTTAGGCTAATTTTATGTTGGAGAGCTGTATATATTTATGCAAGTACTGTTTTTCCTGGTAGATTTATGGCAACTCTAATTAAACTAACAAAAATTCAAAGTTTTTAAATCAGTTGAGAAATAAGAATAATTTATTAATAATGTACTAAAATACCTACTGTGATTTGTGCAGCAATATTAAGTGAAAAGAACTGAATTTGAAGATACAAGAACTGAGTTCCTGTCTCACTCCAATATTAACTGGTTCTCCCGTACAATGCTGGGATTATTATTGTGGTGATAATTTCAATATAATTTGAGCCTTTTTAAAAGCATGCTTATTATTCATTGTCAGCAAACTTCAATTATGTTTTTTCTTTCCTGCTGTAACCTATGGAAATGGAAAATTAAGTAAACATTGGTTGTTGCAGTTTAGGTGTAGGCAGATTGGCTGACTATCATTATAAAATTCAGAATGGAAAATGGAGGTAATTAAGTAATTCAGCTAAGTGATTAGCCAGAAAGTGGAAGAGTGAGAGTCACTGTATGATGAATGTCACCTGGCACCACTATTGTTGCCTGTTGGGCTGGGATGTGTAGCATTCTTTTACTGACTGCCTGTGAATTGTAGCAGAAAAGCAGCTAGGTCTCCATGTCAGAGGTAGGAGAAAATTGATATCCCATCGTCTCTATAGTCACTTTCTGTACTCTGAGAGGTGATACTAATTTTTACTATTTACTCACCATTTTGCCTGTTGCTTTGTATGTCTTCCTTCCCACTTCTTTTCCTCCTGGAATATATGAGCTTTAAAAAAGTGTGTACCTAATACATTTGGGATTTATGTTGACATGCTGAGATTTGTATATAATTGAATAATTGTGCTCATTTGACCAGAAATTAAGTGAAGACTTATACTCTGCTCTTGTGTTTTATATTTGAGGTGTTTTTTAGCCTTTTTAGCTCAGTTGGTTAAAATACCACTCATAGCCAAGCTTAGGAATTTGAATCCCCTATTGATCAATTTGTGTATGTCACTGATTCTAAAGGAAATCCAGCAATCTGGTGCAAATGCTTTCATATAAGTAAGTTCCCACCAATGTTTAAAATAAATGTTTAAATTGATGCTAAGTATGATGCTATATAAAGATTAAATAATTATGCATTATTAAGCTGCTAATTTAGCATCTATGGCTCAAGATTTCTATCAAAAATATTATAAAGTAGAACATTTATCTTTGCTAATAAAATGAAGCAAAAATAGTGGTTAAACTTCTCACTTATCTTTTGTCCTTATTTCCTTTCTTCTTCTCCCTTTTTAATTTTGTTGTCATTAAACTCAGAAAATTTTAAATTGAAATATAATTTGCTACATTTTTCATGTTTTTACAATACAGTGTGCTTTTAGACATTTAAAAGAATCTTATTGTTGAATGTTTTATAAAAATGTAGTCGGAATATGTTTTTTTCTTTTCTAGAAGAAATGGCAACATATCTTCGTTATGTAAGAAGGTTAGATTTTTTTGAAAAGCCAGATTATGACTACCTAAGAAAGCTTTTTACTGACTTGTTTGATCGAAAAGGATATATGTTTGATTATGAATATGACTGGATTGGTAAACAGTTGGTGAGTATGGTATATAGTAAAACATTATTTATAGTATTTATTTTCTTTTTAACAGCAGTGCGGATCCTTCAGTTTAGAAGAGTTGAGAAAAAGTAATTTTTAAAGAGGATTCATTTTGTTTCCCATTTTGGGACATTTCTTAGGTGACATTATGTTATTCCTTCAGTACTAGGGATTGAACCCAGAGGTACTTTACCACTGAGCTATATATCCCCAGCCCTTTTCATTTTCTGAGTCACCGTCTGGCTTAGTTGCTCAGGCAGGCTTTGAACTTGCCAAGGCTGGCCTCAAATTTGTGATCCTCCTGCCTTAGTCTCCTGAGTTGGTGGAATTATAGGCATGTGTCACTGCTCCCAGATTCAGATATACTTTTTTGTATAATATATTTTCATGATTAGCTTACTGTGTAATACATTGAAATTTGAGAGCTTTTGAAAAATTTCAAACATTGAAAATAAGTGATTTTGTTAGTTTTATTTAAAAAAAATTATTCCTTTAATTTTATTAAAATAATTTATTCTGTTTATGCATTAAAATAATTTTTCATTTTTGTTAAAAAAGTAACCTAAAAGTTATGACATCATTAGAAGTACTTTTTTTAAAAGATATGTTTATTTAGTTGTAGATAAACAGAATACCTTTATTTTATTTATTTATTTTTATGTGATACTGAGGATTGAACCAGTGCCTTACACATGCTAGGCAAGCACTCTGAGCTACATGCAAGCAACTGAGCTACAACCTCAACCCCTTGAAGGTCTTTTGTGGATATAAAAATTAATATTTTAATATAAAATATATTTATATTTAATGCAATATATATTTTATATAAATTAATATTTTAAAAATATTTATTTTTTATATTTTAGGTGGACACAATATCTTTATTTTATTTTTATGTGGTGCTGAGGATTGAACCCAGTGCCTCACACATGACAGACGAGCACGCTACTACTTGAGCCATATCCCCAGTCCCCCAAAATTAATATTTTAAGAAGCCCATATATTTTATTTTTTTTTGGCTGCAGATGAACATGAATACCTATATTTTATTTTTGTGTGTGTGGCACTGAGGATTGAACTCAGTGCTTCACACATGCTAGGCAAGTGCTTTACCACTGAGCCACAACCCCAGCTCTGCATTTAAATATTTTAAAAAATTTTTAAATAGTACTTATTTAAATAATACAGTGTGCTTTTAGACATTTAAAAGAATCTTATTGTTGAATGTTTTATAAAACATTCCCTTTGATTTTTTTCTTGATCCTTTTAAGTGGCTAAAGAAACAATTTTAAAAGAGATTTCTTAAGTAGTCTATATCAATACCATTTGTTATTATGTTGTAGCCTACTCCAGTGGGAGCAGTTCAGCAAGATCCTGCTCTGTCATCAAACCGAGAAGCACATCAACACAGAGATAAGATGCAACAATCCAAAAATCAGGTTTGATGCCCTTTTTAGTTATACTTATCTTAATTTGTTTCAACATTGAAATGCATACTTTTTCTCCAATAGATAAAACATTATACATATAAACATTGAAGGTTGATAAATTATTTTTCCTAGTTTTCAGTATTAATTTAATAATAATATTAAAATGCTTAATTGTAAATTCCTGATTAATGGTACAAATTTAATATAATTTTGAGCCATATTTGATACTTTATTAGTATAGAAATTTTTGGTATCTTATGGGAATGGATTATAATACCATTTGATCTTTCTAACTGTAGTTTAGTTCAATAAATTATTCACTGAGTTTCTGCTGTTTAAAGCATTTTTTTCTTATTTTTTAAAATAAATTTTTTAAATTTATATATGACAGTGGAATGCATTACAATTCTTATTACACATACACAGCACAATTTTCATATCTCTGGTTATATATAAAGTATATTCACACCAATTTGTGTCTTCATACATGTACTTTGGATAATGATGATCATCACATTCCACCATCATTTCTAACCTCATGCCCACTCCCTTCGCCTCCAACCCCTCTGCCCTATCTAGAGTTTGTCTATTTCTCCCATGCTCCATCTCCCTACCCCACTATGAATCAGCCTCCTTATATCAGAGAAAACATTTGGTATTTGGTTTTTTGGGATTGGCTAACTTCACTTAGCATTATCTTCTCTAACTCCATCAATTTACCTGCAAATGCCATGGTTTTATTCTCTTTTGTTGCTGAGTAATATTCCATTGTTGTATATATGCCACATTTTTTTAATCCATTCACTTATTGAAGGGCATCTAGGTTGGTTCCACAGTTTAGCTATTGTGAATTGTTCTGGTATAAACATTGATGTGGCTGTGTTCCTGTAGTATGCTGTTTTTAAGTCCTTTGGGTATAGACCGAGGAGAGGGACAGCTGGGTCAAATGGTGGTTGCATTCCCAATTTTCCAAGAAATCTCCATACTGCTTTCCATATTGGCTGTCTCAGTTTGCAGTCCCACTAGCAGTATATGAGTGTACCTTTTCCCCCACATCCTCGCCAACATTTATTGTTTTTTGTCTTCATAATAGTTGCCGTTCTGAGTGGAATAAGATGAAATCTTAGATTGGTTTTGATTTGCATTTCTCTAATTGCTAGTGATGATGAACATTTTTTCATATATTTGTTGATTGATTGTATATCCTCTTCTGAGAAGTGTCTGTTCAGGTCCTTGTCCCGTTGTTGATTGGGTTATTTGTTTTTTTGGTGTTTAACTTTTTGAGTTCTTTATATACCCTAGAGATTAGTCTCTATTTATCTGATGTGTGAGGGGTAGAGATTGGCTCCCAAGATGTAAGGTCTCTCTTTACCTCACAGATTATTTCTTTTGCTGAAAGAAACTTTTTAGTTTGAGTCCATCCCATTTAATTATTTATTGTTTAATATTTATTTTTAAATTTTAGATGGACACAATATCTTTATTTTTTTTTAAATTTTTATGTGGTGCTGAGGATCAAACCCAGTGCGTCATGCATGCCAGGCGAGCACTCTATTGCTGAGCCACAACCCCAGCCCCATCCCATTTATTGATTCTTGATTTTAATTCTTGTGCCAAAGGAGTCTTATTAAGGAAGTTGGGGCCTAATCCCCCATGATGGAGATTAGGGCCTGCTTTTTATCCTATTAGACACAGGGTCTCTGGTTTTATTCCTAAGTCCTTGATCTATTTTGAGTTGAGTTTTGTGCCCGGTGAGAGATATGGGTTTAATTTCATTTTGTTGCATATGGATTTCCAGTTTTCCCAGCACCATTTGTTGAAGAGACTATCTTTTTTCCAATGCATGTTTTTGGCACCTTTGTCTAATATAAGAAAATTGTAATTTTGTGGGTTAGTCTCTGTGTCCTCTATTCTGTACCATTGGTCTACCAGTCTGTTTTGGTGCCAATACCATGCTGTTTTTGTTACTATTGCTCTGTAATATAGGTGTGGTATAGTGATGCCACGTGCTTCACTCTTCCTGCTAAGGATTGCTTTAGCTATTCTGGATATCTTGTTTTTTCAGATGAATTTCATGATTGCTTTTTCCATTTCTATGAAGAATGTCATTGATTTTGATAGAATTGTATTAAATCTGTGTAGTGCTTTTGGAAGTATGGTCATTTGATAATATTAATTCTGCCTATCCAAGATTAAGGTAGATATTTTCATCTTCTGAGGTCTTCTTTGACTCTTTGGGTTCTGTAATTTTTATTATATAGATCTTTCATCTCTTTCATTAAGTTGATTCCCAAGTTTTTTTTTTTTTTTGAGGCTATTGTAAATGGGGTAGTTTTCCTTGTTTCCCTTTCTGAGGATTTGTCACTGATAAACAGAAATGGCTTTGATTTATGGGTGTTGATTTTATATCCTGCTACTTTGCTGAATTCATTTACTAGTTCTAGAAGTTTTCTGGTGGAACTTTTAGGATCTTCTAGGTATAGAATCACAACATCAGCAAATAGTGCTAATTTGAGTTCTTCTTTTCCTATGTGTATCCCTTTTTCTTTTGTCTGTCTAATTCCTCTGGCCAGTGTTTCAGGAACTATGTTAAATAGAAGTGGTGATAGAGGGCATCCCTATCTTGTTCTAGTTTTTAGAGGGACTGCCAACATCAACCAGGCCATGATGTTGCCGTGGGGCTTAGCATAGATATCCTTTATGATGTTGAGATATGTTTCTGTTATCCCTAGTTTTTGTAGTGTTTTGAACATAAAGGGGTGCTGTATTTTGTCAAGTGCTTTTTCTGCATCTATTGGGATGATCATATGATTCTTATCTTTAAGTGTATTGATATGATGAATTACATTTACTGATTTCCATATGTTGAACCAACCTTGCATCTCTGGGATGAGTCCCACTGATCGTAGTGCACAATCTTTTTGATATGTTTTTGTATTCGATTTGTCAGAATTTGAGAATTTTTTATCTATGTTCATTAGAGATATTGGTCTGAAGTTTTCTTTTTTTCTTTTCTTTTCTTTTTTTATGTGTCTTTGCCTGGTTTTGGAATAGAGTGATATTGGCCTTATAGAATGAGTTTTGAAATGCTGCCTCTTTTTCTATTTCCTGAAATAAATTGGAAAGTATTGGTATTAGTTTTTCTTTAAAGGTCTTGTAGAACTCGGCTGTGTATCTGTCTGGTTCTGGACTTTTCTTGGTTGTTAGACTTTTGATGGCATCTGCTATTTCGTTACTTGAAATTGATCTGTTTAACTTGTATATATCATCCTGATTCAATTTGAGCAAATTATATGACTCTAGAAAATTTGTTGATGTCTTTGGCATTTTCTATTTTATTGGAGTACAAGTTTTCAATAATTTCTAGTTATCTTCTGTATTTCTATAGTGTGTGTGCTGTGATATTTCCTTTTTCATCATGTATGTTAGTGATTTGAGTTTTATCTCTCCCCTTTGTTAGCATGGCTAAGGGTCTGTCAATTTTATTTATTTTTTCAAAGAACCAACTTTTTGTTCTGTCAATTTTTTTCAGTTGTTTCTTTTGTTTCAATTTCATCTCTGATTTTAATTATTTCCTGTCTTCTGCTGCTTTTGGTGTTGGTTTGTTGTTATTTTTCTAGGGCTTTGAGCTGTAATGTTAAGTCATTTATTTGTTGATTTTTTTCTTCTTTTAAGGAATGTACTCCATGCAATGAATTTTCCTCTTAGAACTGCTTTTCATAGTGACCAGATTTCGATATGTTGTATCTGTGTTCTCATTCACCTCTAAAATTAATTTTTTAATTTCCTTCTTGATGTCTTCTGTAACCCATTGTTCATTCAGTAGCATATTATTTAGACTTCAGGTGTTGGAGTGGATTTCTTATTTTATCATTGACTTCTAATTTCATTCCATTATAGTCTGATAGAATGCAGGGTAGTATCTCTACTTTTTTATATTTGCTAAGAGTTTCTTTGCGGCATATTATATGGTCTATTTTAGAGAAGGATCCATGTGCTACTGAGAAGAAAGTGTATTCTCTCGTTGAAGGATGAAATAGTCTATATATGTCAGTTAAATCTAAGTTATTGATTGTTTTATTGAGTTCTGTAGTTTCTTTGTTCAGCGTTTGTTTGGAAGATCTATCTAGTGATGAAAGAGGTGTGTTAAAATCACCCAAAATTATTATGTTGTGGTCTATTTGACTCTTGAACTTGAGAAGAGTTTGTTTGATGAACATAGATGCTCCATTGTTTCGGGTATATATGTATTTATAATTGTTAAGTCTTGTTGGTGTATGGTTCCTTGGAGTAGTATATAGTGTCCTTCTTTATCCTTTTTGATTGACTTTAGTTTGAAGTCAGCTTTATTTAATATGAGGATGGAAAGCCCTGCTTCCTTCTGAAGTCCGTGTTGAGTGGTATGATTTTACCCAACTCTTTACCTTCAGTCTGTGAATGTCTATTTCTATGAGATGAGTCTCTTGGAGGTAGCGTATTGTTGGGTCTTTTTTTTTTTTTTTTTTTTTTGATCCAATCTGCTAGGCTATGTCTTTTGATTGGTGAGTTTAGGACATTAACATTCAGGATTCTTATTGAGACATGATTTGTATTACCAGCCATTTTTATTTATTTTTCTTATTTAATGTGACTTCGTTTCTCCTCTGGTTAGATTTTCTTTAGTGTAATCCCTCCCTCTACTGATTTTCATTGTTGTTTTTCATTTCCTCTTCTTGGAATATTTTACTGAGGATGTTCTTTAGTGCCAGCTTTCTAATTGTAAATTCTTCTAACTTTTGTTTATTGTGGAAGGTTTTTATTTCATCATCAAATCTAAAACTTAGTTTTGCTGGATATAAGATTCTTGGTTGGCATCCATTTTCTTTCAGAGTTTGGTATATGTTGTTCCACAATCTCCTGGCTTTGAAGGTCTAGGTTGAAAAATCTTCTGAGATACGAATTGATCTTCCCCTATATGTGATCTGATTCCTCTCTTTTGCATTTTTTAAGATTCTCTCCTTATGCTGTATGCTAGGCATTTTCATTATAATGTGCCTTGGTGTAGATCTGTTGTAATTTTGTACATTTGGTGTCTTATGATCCTCTAGTATTTGGTTTTCCAATTCGTTCTTCATGCTTGGGAAATTTTCTGATATTATTTCATTGAAGAGATTGTACATTCCTTTGGTTTGAAACTCTGTGCCTTCCTCTATCCCAATAACTCTTATATTTGGGTTTTTGATGCTGTCCCTTCATTCTTGGATGTTCTGTTCATGGTTTCTTACTATCTTCACTATGTGATCAACTTTATTTTTCATATTATATACTTTGTCTTCATTATCTGACGTTCTTTCTTCCAAGTGATCTAGTTTGTTGGTTGTGCTTTCTATTGAGTTTTTTTATTTGATTTATTGTATCCTTCATTTCAAGGATTTCTGACTGTTTTTTTTTTTCCAGAGTGTCTATCTCTCTCTTGAAGTAATCTTTTGCTACCTGTATTTGCTCTCTTATCTCTATGTTGGAGTGATCATTCTTTAATTCACTGATCATTTTAATTATGAACCTTCTGAATTCCTTCTCTGGCATTTCATCAACTTCGCTGTCCATGGGTTCTGTTATTATAGTGTCTAGTTTGTTTGGGGCACTTTCCTCCCTTGTTTTTTCATGTTATCTATGTGTCTTCCTTTCTTGCAGTGTGGATCTGAGATATTACAGTTTCTTCCCTATATTCTTGTAGTACCTGTGCAGATTGTCTGTACCTCACCTTGATATTGAGCTGCTAGACCCTGCTGATGTCCCTCAATGTGTGCATCTAAAGGTGGTGGTGGCAATAGCCGAGGTAACTTGAGATAATAGTTAAGGTGCCCCAAGATGGAAGCAATGTCTTATAGAGATGGGGCTGAAAGGGTGGGCCTCACACTCCCTTTGGGATGCCTGCTCTGAGATACAGCTGCTTTTAGGCCCTGTCTGTTGTCAAAAAGTTATGGGCTACTGCATGGGGAAGGCTATGGCGGTGACTGCAGTATCCTAAGATGGAAGTGGGTTAGGCTTAGGCTCCAAGGTGGGTGAGGGGTGAACTCGGACCTACCCTGGACCTGAATGCTGAGCAAGCTGTTGTGGACAGATCTGGGCCAGGCCTGGGCTCCTGGGGTAGTCTGCTGGTTGGAAGAGGTGGTTCTGTGCTGGAGACTGAGCTCTGGAGGGTGCCTGCCAATGGAGGGGTGGACCCAGGCCTACTGTGAGCCTGGACCCCACACAGGTGGGTGGATCTGGGCTGCTGGGCTTGACATCCCACGTAATCTACTGGTCGGAAGGGATAGACCCGTAGCAGAGGATGGGCTTCAGTGGCTGGCTGTCCCATGGGTGGAGGAGTAGACCAGGCCTACTGTGAGCCTGGGTCCTGAGTGGGATAATGTGGGTGCTCTGGGCTGGTCCTGGGCTCCCGTGGTAGTATGCTGGTAGGAAGAGGCGGTCCTGTGCTGAGGATAGGCTCTGGTGGGTGTCTGCCCCACAGATGGAAGGGTGGGACTTGGGCCTACTGTGAGCCAGGGTGCCTCCCAGGCTGGTTTGGGCCTCCTTATTTCTTTAGAAATGCAGAGGTAAAGAAGACAGTTTAGTCTATAAGAAATGATGTATTATAATTTACCAATACAAATATGAAAAAAATTTAAAACTTTAAAAATGATGTAACAAGTGACCCTTAGAGCAGTATTTAGTTATGAGCTCATTCAATCTCTGATAACAGACCAAAATGTGACTTGATCCTGATAAAATCTCTCAAAGCCTCAATATCCTCCTCTATAAAATGGAAATAATGAATGTTAATTCCTATCATATGCTTTTAGTAAATCTCAACTTTTGTGACTGGTATTACTGTTATCATGATTATTGCAATAAATGCACAAATAACTTCATTTCAAAGAGGAATAAGCTATATTGTTTGAAACCTATTAATAAAGTTCCATGGAGGGGTATGTGAATATGTGGGTATCTTATAAAAATCCTTATGGAAAGGGTGGCTTTTGAGATGGACCTGAAAATGAATGGAATTGTTAAAGGCAAATAATGGAATAGAATAAAGGCCTTTTGAGGTGAGTTAACAGTTTAAAAAACAGAAATTTAAAAATATAGAATTATAGAATTTGAAGAATAGCAAACAGTCCAGTTTTTATTTATTTATTTATTTAATTTTTGTAGTTGTAGATGGACAGCATGCCTTTTTATTTGCTTATTCTTGTATGTGGTGCTAAAGATCAAACCCAGTTCCCCACATGTGCCAGGCAAGCACTCTGCCACTCAGCCCCAGCCCCGTCAAGTTTTTTTATTTTATTTTATATTTTTAGTTATAGATGGACACAATATCTTTATTTTTATGAGGTGATGAGGATTGAACCCAGTGCCTCACATGTACTAGGTAAGCGCTGTACCACCGAGCTATAACCCCAGCCCCAAAAGAGTCCAGTTTGCAGCAGAGAATAAGTTTGACAAAGGCATGGAGTATTGATTGAGAATGAGGAATTTACATTTGTTGGTTAAGGAAATGGAAAGCCTTTGAAATTTTTGAGCAATGTTTTTCATTTTTTTTTAAATGGAAGGTATATTAAAGCTATCTTTGTTTAAAAGTTTTGCTCTCACTTTGAGAAAAAAGGATTTAGAAACTTACAGACCTTTTTAGAGAAAGATAGTGTGTTGTACTTTTTTACATTTACATCTTTTATCCCATCAAGTTCAAGTGAGGGTTAAAATGAGATGAAAATTAAAGGACAGTAACTTTTATTAAAAACCATAATAGAAAGAAATGGCTCAGAAGTTGAGACTTAGAGTTTATGTTTTCTGAACTACAGTTTCTTGAGTGTAGTTGGAAGACTTTCAATAATTAATTATTCTCTAAATTTCTCCCTTGAACTCTTTGGTATTATAATAAGTGAAACTCTTTGTTTACTATTGAATTAAATTATAATTTAAATATTTTATAATGCTAGCTTTCTACATATTTCAGACATGGCTTATTTGTTAAATTATAAGCTCACTGAGGGTGGCAACTATATATGTGCAGTCCTCATTGCATTACATGTAGGGAGGTTATATATGTATATATAAAATGCAGATTATGCATATGGAATTTTTAGTAAATCTTTAGGATTTTACAATTGTATATAAAGTGTTAGGTATATGTAGTTGTTTATTCTGAGTAAAGGGCGTATAACTTTTTATTACATTTTTAGAGAATTCTATGACCCCCATAATTTTGCCTGTTACCCTAGATATTTGTCTAAATTTTTAGTATCATTTTCATTTTTTCGTATTGTTTAGATTTGACTTCATTTAATTTGTTTCAAAATAAAATTAGAATCTGTTTAATTTTGGTTATGAATTTAGAGGGTTTAATGAAAGGACATTATAGAACCATCATAAATTGTTTTGATGACATACTTAATGCCATGGAGTAATTTTTGTATTATATAATTTAATTTAGGAAGTTGAGTGCCTGCGCATTTATTTATTCTACTTGAATTTAACATCTCTACCCCAATGGTTGCTTTGGTCACCCTTTTGCTTGTGGTTCTTTCTTCTAGTATGTTATACTTTGTACTTTGTGGGAAGGTTCTCCTAACTTTGGGTGAAAAAGAAAAGTGCACTGAAGACTTTAAAATGTATGTAATTGTGATAAGAAGCTAGGTAGAGTTTTTGAAAAAGCAGTAGGCACTAAGTTGCCATCCCTGATGTACTCCTTGTTAGTTTTGTGACCTTCAAAGTGTTCAGTGTTTAATATCTTCATCTGTAAAATGGAGATGATATTATCCATCTCAAAATATGATGGCACATACAAAGTAACTAATGCAGAACCAAACATGTAAGGACTAAAATTTTGTATTCTTGTCCCTCCTTATTCCAGGACTGTATACATTTTCCTGAAATAAAAATATTGACCCCTATTAAAAAATTACTTTTAATTCTACTAGCAGGTTGTTACTGGACTGTGGTTATTGGCATATTTGCAAGGGGATCTAAAAACGTTGAGAACTTTTGGCCTGTTTCATAGAAGTAGGCTCTTTGATGTGAACCAGATTAAAAAAAATAAGATGAAAAAAAGCAAGAGGATTTATATATGTAGATTTGTCAGTTTTTTAAAAAAAGCATTTTGTTATATTCTCATAGCATTTTATATAGTTATCCTCATTTTTTAAGTAACTTTCTGTTTTTTCTTATCATTCATACAATCAGAAATAGACTACTAAGCAAGAGGAAAAAATTTTCCAGGACCTTAATTACAGAACTATTTTTTATATTTTAAGAACTATTTTTTACATTATTAAAAATAACTGCTCATGAGAAAACCAATATGGACTTCTACTCTAAGGAAGTATACTGGATGGCCTTTTGTTGTACTTCTAATTTATTTGGAATGCTTTCTTGGGCATGCCGTTTTTACTTCCTTGGTTATTAAAATTTATTTATAAAGTTAGAGGATAGAGTCTTTGACCCCAAAGTCCTCTTACTGCTAAAATATTATGGTTTTATTTTATTTTATTGATCATTACACAATTTAGCAAAAATCTCTCCACATTCCATGTGCAAAGGTAACTGCACCTGATTCAAAATAGTATTTTGAATTTCCTTTTGTGCATTTGCTTTATATATTATGAGGATGAGATGTTTAACATATTGGGTTTTTCTTCTTCCATGCATGCCACATGCATTAAATAAATGGCAGTCGGCAGACCACAGGGCAGCTTGGGACTCCCAGCAGGCAAATCCCCACCATTTGAGAGCTCACCTTGCAGCAGACAGACATGGTGGCTCGGTACAGGTATTTTCTGATTTTTGCATGAGTGATTATTCCCCAAATTTATACAACTAACCCTTTTTTTTGGAACTCGTGGCATGATTTCATATCCTAATGGGAAGCTTGTTGCTGAATTCTATTAATAATTCTTTTCCTTTGTTATTTAACCAAAAAGAATAGAAAACAACAAATTAACATAGTGTGGAAAGACCACCAGGGATAGTAAGATTTTTGCCTTTATTCATTTTTTGCAAATACATGCAATAATATTTAAGACATACTCATAACAAATTAGAAAAATGAACTATATTACTTGAAATATGTGTTAAACTTGATTTTTCAATAATTAGCTAATTCTTAATGTTTTAAGTAATAGAACATTTTTATATCTTTCCCATTCATTGATTTTACCTCCTTCAAACTTAATTTTTAGATATCGAACTTTTTAAAATCCTTGTATCAGAATATACTTGGTGATTAACTAGTCAAATAAATATGATCCTGATTTTTATAATGGGATATTTTGTTTGTATTTAGATAAAAAATTTTTATTTATGATTTATTCCTTTTCTCCCTTTTTTATACACTTAAGAACAGCGACTGTAGTCTGCCCTCCCATGACCTCTAAATTTTAATTATTTATGTGCATTGTAGAAATAGGAAAAGACAGTGGAGTCATATGTCTTTTAAAATGTTGTTTTAAGGTATTCTAAATGCTGGCTTAAAGAATATTTAAACAACACTTGTTATCTCAATCCATTTCATTTTAAAGTCTATTTTTATTTTTTATTGATATATTTCTACTTGAATAATTTTCCTTTATAGTTTATCAATTTTGTGTTTTTCTTAATATGTATTTAATCAGTTGAATTTATACTCCAAATTTTATTCTTTACTTAAATTCTAAAAATAATTTGATGATTAAATTTTATAAGCACTCATGTTTTAGAGCTAATTTTATTTAAATAATGTAACCAACTATTTTTTATAGAATTTTGTAGTGTGTAGAATTTTCAATATTGCATAGAAGTATTTGAATACTTCTAAAAAAGTCTAGAGTGAAAAACTCAGAGAGACAAGCAAGCTTGAATTGTAAAACTTTTCAACATCCTCAATTCATATCACTGGAAAAGCTAATTGAACAAATTATATTTAATTTACATACAAAAACTGCATCCAGTAAGTTTCTATATATGTTTGCACATTTCTAAGTTCATGTGTCTATATTATAGCAAGTGTTTTACTCATTGTTCAGGAAAATCTGCAATAATTAAGGCACTGTTAGAAATCTTTTCTGCTGTTTTTGTATTGTTATTGCAAATTTATTTTCTTAGCTTCTTCTTACTCCTATATGATTCCCAAAGATGGCTCATTGTATCCATTTGTACTATCTAAGGGTGAATGAATTTGATTATGGCTCATACTTCATGTTTTTTTTCCAATGTACTTTTCTTGTTTCTACTCATTTCTCTCTAAAACTTGTCTGCTTATAGAGACTCCATCTGACCTCATCCTAATATTCAGTAACTGATCAATTTACTTATTAGAATTAAAGTAATACATAAGACATATAAATAAAACAAGAAATTATATACTATTTTCATTGACTTCATGAATATATTTTATATTATTATACTGACCTTATATAATAGACATTAAAGAAGTTAATAAAAATTTACTAATACCCTAAGTAGCATAATACCTGCGTATTATCCCAATGCAAAAATACTGAATTCATTTTTTAATTTATATCCTTCATATTTTTAGAATTATTTGGAATGTTATAATATGATACTTGGGCTAGTAAAATTATAAATTAAAACTAATAATAAGAGGAAAAAAGTTTCTAAAATCTAAACTAATATGATTGCTACAGTTGAATATTATTGTTGATCATGGATGAAGGCAGAAAGGGAAACAATGTATTTTGCCACTCTGTTGTCTACTAAAGGGAAGAGATAAAGATTTTTTTTCTGTGCTGGGAATCAAATCCAAGGCTTTACACATGCTAGGCAAACACTCTATCACCAAGCTTCACTTCCCAGCACCCAAAAACTTTTTGCTAGTAAAAAGTATGAAAGAAATTCGTTTTGAGATTCTTCATGGTCATTAAATTACCTGTTGAACAAAGATTCAGGGATTGACTTTTCTAGAAATACAATGGCCTTATATGACATTTAAGAAAGTGTTCTCAATAAATATTAAAGACATATTTTATTGTTTGTCAAAAAAGACATTTCAATAAAAAAAATAGGTGGCTACTTGGTAATGAAATGTGATGCAGATTCAAGATACTCAGAAGCAGGTACAGCATGAAATGAAATGAGCCATTCTGAATCTGTGACTTTCTTCTCTGACCACTGCACTTATTCCATAGAACTGATCATTGTCAATGCAGCACTGTAAAGTATTCCCGGCTGTTTAGTGTTAACATGGAGGGTGAAATCTCTCACAGTTTTTGACCTACAGAAAGTTCTGCAGATATTTGTTATTTCAGATGTGTTTTAATAGAAACTGAGGAGCAGAGTCTAAACTTGAAATCCCTGCCGTTCCAGAATTATATAACAGACCAGGCATGCAAGTTGACAGATTGATGACATTGTGCTTATAAGCACAGTGACTGGAGTCAGATTGGGTTCAAATTTTGTGTCTCAAATTATTTATCAGTAAAAAGAGGATGTTAATAATACATTTACATCTATCTCATGGTTTTATTGGTAAAATATAATTTTAAAAAGTATTTAGCATGGAGACTGGGAATTAGTAGTAGATGAGTAGAATCTATTGTTTTTACAAAGTGTAAGAAACTTGACTCGTATTTTTATGCATCTCTGGGAAGTATAGAGAGGCACAGTCAAAAGAGCTTGGTCAAATGGAATTTTTTTTTTTGGTAATTCTGTTTTCTTAGTGAAATCATATTAATTCACAACTATAACTTTGAAATGTACCTACTAAAGAAACTAAAGAATAATGTTCAAATATATGAAGATTTTATTTTAAATCTATTCTTGGTCTGTGTGTGTTTTGGAAAACAAAACAAAATCAATTGACTATTCCACCTGTGTTCCCTCTTAGAATCATTGGTAATGAATATGGCTGAGAAACAGACTTATCACATTCAGTTTTTTTTTAATCCTTATTCACAAAAAAATCTCTATAAATGATTACTAGGTGCTAGATATTGCTCTAGGCTCTTTCATGAAAGGAAGAATACAAAGATATGGTACCTATCTCCATGGAAATTTCAGTCAGTAGAAGAGGCTAATAAGTAGGCTGTGTAATATGTAGAGATGGCACAAAGTGCTAGGAATATAAATGGGAAAAGCACCTAACCTAGATTTAGTGGGTCGAAATTTCCCAGAAAAAGTGATAGCTAGGTAAATTGAGACCTAATGAATCGGCAGGAGTTAATCAGCTTAAGAAGGTAGAAGGGCTCAGGAGAACCGGGTACCGGTCAGGCTGAGAAGACAACATGTCATGGAGGTCATGGAGGACAGAGACACATTGAGTAATTGAATTCATTCTGCTATGTGTTGAGAAATGAGAGAGGTAGGCAGGAAGTAAATCACGAAGGATCTAATAGGTCCTCTAATTAAATTTGGACTTTATTCTGAAGATATTGAGTAGGGGCTAATATTGGTAGGGGCTAATTCGTTTCAATTAGTGTTTTCTAAAGACTACTTTTGCTAGAGACTCGATTGAAGGGAGAAAAGTCTGAACCACAGCTATCAAAAGTGTGTAGCTGAGGAACAATGGTGATGGAGATGAAGAGAAATGAAAGCTCTTGAAAAATAATTAGAAGGTGGAGTTTAGTTGGTTATGGGGCCTGAGGGGAAAGGAAGAGTTCAGTTATCTCTTTTTAATATGTTTCTACATATCTTGACAAATCAGATCTCTAAAATTAGTTTTAAATATATACTAGTGATAGATAATGACAGTCTCTAATTCCATTGTAACTGTGCCTTTCACTGTAGCACAGTGCTATTGAGCTCAGTGCTGCTTGAAAATATAATCCTATGAATTTGGAGGGTGGGAAACTGAGCAGAAGGCATATCTTAAGGACACTACTATACTGAAAAATCATGTTACATAGTAAATAGTGTACCTCATCATAGTTTTGTAATCTCTTGTTTGAAAGTCTTTAGTTTGAATGATATTTGAGCTCTTGGGGGAAGAAAGGAGTAGAATCAAAAATGGTACAAAATAAATATTGTGCAACTTGATACTATTAAGAAAAATACAGGATAACATTAATTGTTGTAATAAGCAACCTGGTATTTTTGCAGTATACCATCAGAAATACAAATACATATGATGATAACAGGAAAATAATTGGACAAATATATCTTGCAGTTGTGAGAAAACATACATGTTGAAATGTCAGGACCAATATTTGTCATATCTCAGTCAGTTCTACATTACAGTAATTCTGAATGCTGATCTTTCTAAAACATTTCTAAAATTGGGTTTCAGCCTTCTCTATAAAATCTTTGAAAATAATAGAGTTACTAATGAGGAACAAAATTTAGTGACTGTTATAATCACATTTTTTAGCCATAGATTTCTGGGGGAGCTGAAATTGTAAGAGAGGTAATGGAAGGAGTATAGTGACCAGTGTAGTCACCTGCTTTTATATGTACATAATTTTTAGTTCATCTCCTTTAGTTTAGCTTAGGAAATTCATTTTCAGTTATCACTGGGGCAAAGCAGTATTATTAACTTATTTTGATATTCTTTTTATAATAACATTTAAAGTAACATCTTTAAGTGTTATTATAAATGTTATTTAAGATTTGAATACTCACAGAAAATTGTACTCTAATACCTTTATAAGTAAAAGTTAAACTGAAAATTTGTTTGGTTTATTTTTGTTGAAAGATCATAAAATTGTTCCTATACTCAATGGTCATCTTTTGGGATATAATGAATATCAATTGTAGCTTTAGCTACAGTTTTTAAGACTATGTAAGAAAGTTGGTTTCAAATAATATATGTGTAGCTTTAAACAAGTCCAGTAAGCTCTTTGGAACTATGTCAGTTTTTAGTGTGCTTTAAACAAAAAAACTTTTAGAAAAAAAGCTGAGTACACAAGTAAAACATGTAATGTTTTAGTATCTCTAATACATTTGTTGGATTTGAGATCTGGTTAATTACCAGATTATATTGAGCCTCTACTGTGCACTTGGTAATGATGCTTGTATGAAATTAAATAGATATTAGGAAGATAGTAGTATAAACAATTTGTATAAATTCATTATTTTTATACAGTATAGTTGGGAATGTAGCTCAGTGGTAGAGTGCTTGCCTATAGTGCATGAAGCCTTGGGTTCAATCTTATCACCAGGTGGGGAAGAAGATTCATATTTGGAAATAAATTAATTTGCTTTTAAAAGTTATTGACCACAAAGATATTGTGACAAAAAGGTACTTAACATTGAAAGGAAGGGAAAGTGGTGTGAGATCAGAGAAAGTAGGCAAGTAACATGTCATGAAGGACTTTGCCAATGGAAAGGATATAGAATATAGATTTTTATAGAGGAAAGAATGTAGAATACAGATTTTATAGAGGAAAGAATATAGATTTTTATTCTCAGTGAAATGGGAAGCCAATAGTTGGAGCATTTTAAGCAGGAAATACACTCAGTTGATTTACATCTTAAAAGAGTACTGTGGTTGCTGTGTGGATAATACATTTTACTTGGAGTACAAGTAAAACCAGAAGACCAGTTAATAGGCTTTTACTCTTATTTACAAAGAAAACATGGTGGCTTGATAATAGGGCCTAGTAGTAATAGAACTGGGGAGAACTGATTAGGTATGGGGTATGTTTGGGGAGGATTTAACAGAACCTATTTATGTATTAGATGTGGGGTTTAATTCAAAGAGGAATCACAGTGTTCCTATATTTGGGGCTTGAACAACTATGGAGATGAATAGAGTTGCCATTTCTTTAAATGGGCAATAGGTGATGGAGGCCTGAGCATGATTACAGATTGAAGTGAACCCATCAGAAGGGCAATATGAAAATTTTCAAGGAAAGTAACTCATGAGGTAGTGATGTTCCAAAGAGAAGGGGTATACAAGAGGGAATTGATTGAGACATTAGTGGAGCAGTTAGCTTTCAAGCCCAGGAAGAGGAAGATAGAAGACAGAAATTTTAAGATGTAAGGGAAGTAAGTTGAAAATGCAAGTAGTATGACTTTATCTTCAGTAAAATGCTAGACTTATTACTATATTTGTTATGAACAGCTTCCTACTAATTGTTTTGTACTCTTCCTATTAACTTTCTAATTTAAGTATTTTAACTTTTACTTAGTGTGTGTGTGTGTGTGTGAGATATATATATATATATATTTTTTTTTTTTTTTTCTCTCTCTTTTTTTAACAGGTTGTAAGTTCCACAAATGGAGAGTTAAACACAGATGACCCTACTGCAGGACGTTCAAATGCACCCATCACAGCCCCTACAGAAGTAGAAGTGATGGATGAAACCAAGTACGTATTCATTTTGCTTGTTTTAATAATTTCTTTTCTTATACTATGCATGTTTGAGATTTATAGTCACATAAAATTATTTCAGAGAATTTTTCTTTCAAGGAATAAATGCATGCAAAACAAGTGGTGTGATTAATATTTTTAGTCACTAAATTTAAAATAGTTTTATTCTAGTAAATATTTTAATAATAAAAAATAGTTATTAAGAATTGTGCTCATATTCTTATATATAAGTAATAATAAGTTTTTAGTTTTTAACATTTAGGATTGTTGCATGAAGGTTTATTCCTGTATTATTATTTTTTTTCCGTAAGAATAAGAATCAGTTTTTTCTAGAATGTTGCATGCTTTACTATTGGTTTTAAAAATATAAGTTATAATAATGCTGCTTGGAAAAATTAAGCATGAAAAATAATGTGATCATTTCAGTGTGGGCTGTTTCTGATGATCTCTTTCTCTCTCTCTCTTTCTCTCTCTCTTCTTGTATTTTTTTTTTTTCCGTGTGTGTGTATATAGCTGCCAGAAAGTGTTGAACATGTGGTGAGTTTTCAAGTATAGGCAGGCAGAAAATAACTCCATTGACTATAATTTCAAAGATTTAGCACTGCTTTTTTTTTTTTTTCCCTAAACAAACCTCTTAACTTAGAAGCTACAATTGGTAAAAGTTATTTGAAAATATTTGCTGTCATTACCATCAGCTCTTTAGAAGCAAGAAATAATTGTTTGAGGAGCTCTTTTGCCTGCTACAACTGTTTTCCTCAAATGACATTAATTTTGGGGCACTTTTTAATTGCATAGATGGAATGTAAACACTGCTTTTGCTTATGCATTCGTTTTCTAACAACGGGTTTTTGTTACTTTACAACAGATATGTTTTTGAGTTTTCTTTTTTCCTGTTTGTCATTATTAAATACACATAGCAGATTTCTCCTTCCCCCATAGTATCACTAAAATAGTATTTCACTTACTAACCAATTATCATTGTCATTGAATACCATGTTCTTGTTAAACTGTCATGAGAGAAAAATTTAGAAATCCTCTAATTAGTCCTGATAATCAACAACATTATGAAAAGTAATATCTTTATTAGTAGAAATAATATTGAATTTAAATTACATTCTGGCTTTTAGTTGTAATACTGTGCTTAAAATGCGTTTCTCAGTTTCAGGATAAATTTTGAGTCAGCATGGAGTGAATAAAGGAAGTTGCTTAGAGTAGTGAATTTTGAAGCATTTTACTTATTCACTCTTTTTAGTTATGTGCAAACATTACATACAATTTCTTAAAAAATTTGTTGGCTGTAAAATGAGACTACTTTTGTGGATGTTTCTTTTTAAAGAGCACTTTAATTTCCATTTTAATCAGTTTTGACTCTAGAATTTATGGACACTGACTAAATATAAGAGTATTCAAGATATAATTAGTTAGAGATTTACTTATGTGTTTTTAAATAAAAAATAAGAATAGCAGCTTATGTATGTGAATTTTAGATACCACCCTAAAAATACTTAGGAAAGTATAGTGGCACTGTGGCAAGTTAGCATGTATTTATTCTTTGCAGTTAAATATGGATTGTAGAATCCTACTTTTACCACTTATTTGTTACATTCTTTAAGCTTGTTTCTTTTTCTGTAAAATGATGCTAATAATATCTACCTTATAGGTTATTGAGAAAATTAAATGTGATAAAGTGCTGATGTTTTGTTTGGCACATGGCAGGTACTCAGTAGCTGTTATCATCCCTTACTGTTTCTTCATTATCAACTTCCAGTAGTCTTTCTCATCTACATTCTTTCTAGTCTTGTGCCTGTTCCATCAATGTCCCATAATATTACTTCTATACACACCCTCTTCTCTGAAACTGGCAATTTCTGTTCACATCATTCTAGAGACTTGCTTTCAATTAAATCTATTGCATTTATCTGTTGGTTTATTCAACAGTTATACTATTAGATTTCAGGAATATCTGATACTGGGCATGCTTTTAAGTAGGTTACAACTAACAGGAAAGATTGTAGTTATTTTAGGATGTATCAGTATGTTATACATATTATGAAAAAAGTATTAAAATCTTAGAATTTGTAAAGAAAAGACCACTTCCTGACTTGGATAATGAGAAAATGCTTTATGAAGGTGGCTTTGAAGAATGGTGTAGTAATTTATTTAGTTGGTATGGGTGTTGTTGTGTGTGTTTATAGGTTCAGGTCTCATTTCTGTAGGCATTGGAGAATGAGATTGAAGAAAGTGATGGGAAAGCTATTCCTGAAGGAACTATTCTCAATTGCTTGGAGCATCGGGTCCAGATTTCTTGCCATGACACCAAAGCCCTTTTACATTTTCATAATCTGGCTCCTGACTTTTTTTCCCCAACCCCATTTTTCATTCTAAAGTCTATATTCCATCGATTTGTTAAGTCTGCCTTTGTTATATTATTCTCTTTATGTACCTCTCACTTCCATGAATTTCATGAAATCAAGGCTTTTTTATCTTCACATCCCTAGTAGTCAAAATAGTACATCTCAATATATTATTAGTACATGATTGACTAAGAAATGTGGTATACCAGTGTAATGGAATGCCATCCAACAACATAAAGAAGTGAAATTGAAAACATTTTAAGTGAAAGAAGCTGGACAAGAGGACACATGTTATGTGATTCTGTTTAAATATACTGTCAGTTTAGGCAAGTATGCAGACAGGCACAGGAAGTAGATTACTGGTTGCCTAAGGCAGAGAATAGGTGGATGGGAGTGACTGCTAATTGATAATGGAATTTCTTTATAGAGGGACAAAAATGTTATGAAATTAGTGGTGATGACTGTGCAATGCTGGATGTACTATACAGTATTGCATTGTACATGTTAAAGGGTGAATTTTATGTTATGCAAATTATTCTTTTATAAAACTGTGTTAAGGGGGAGAAAAGATAGCAACCCGTGATTTCAGTGAAAGTTTACTCTAGAAGGGTTCCAGGAATCCTTAGAACTTTTCTGCCTCTTTACTAAAAACTCTTCAAATGTAAGGTTTTGTCTTTCCTTTAATTAGGTTAGTTCTTAAGATCTCTATAAGTTCCTTAATAAGTTCCTTTTATTCTCTTTTTCTATGATTAAGAAATCTAAGTATACTTTCCTTTCGTAGATTAAATCATATGGCTGTCTTCCTTCTGTTACCATTTTGCAGAGAACCTGCTGGGAATCTGCCTAGAATTCTGTTTCAGAATTTCTTTCCTTTTTCTGATTGGCAAAGATCCTCTTACCTAGTTCCATTATTTAAAATGTATTCTCTGTTGGACATTTTAGCATTCTCAGGTTTCTTAAAATAGTACCTCACTGGGACACATAATTTCCAAATTACAGAAAATATTCTGTCCCCTCATGTATAAGTTGGCTTCTTCATTAGTAAAGAGATTTTGCTTTATCTTTTTTAGGTGAGAATTTTGTTTCAAGGTCATACAAATGATAGCAAGCTCATCATTCCTTCCAGAAATTTAGAACAAGATTTCCTTTAGTTTAATTATTATTTTTTAGGTAGTAGGATACTATCTGTGTTTGTTTCTTCCACTTCTTTTCCCCCTACTAATATTCACTGAACAGATTATTGTTTGTTAGTAGATTATGAAGATATGTCAAGGCTTCCATAGCACCAGAGAGACAGGAAGTACATCAGTGACTTTCCTATAGTGTTTTCAACCCTAGTTTTGCATTATAATAATCTGGGGAGTTTGAAAATATACTTAGGTTATACATTCAGAGTTTCTGATTTAAGTAGTTTATCTGTGGTGAAATCTAATTATCAGTATTTTTAAAAAGTTTCCAGAGAGATTCTAAGGAACAACTGGCTTGAGAACCATTCATATAATGCAAGGCATTATGAGATTCACACTACAGTAGAGGGACAAAATGTTATTGGAATTTAGGGAACAGAGCATGTACTTCTAGCTGGGAAGATCAGAGAAATCTCCATGGTTAAGAGTACTTTTGCAATAGTTCTGAAAGATGAGCATAATTTTTTAAATTGGGTAGCTCAAAATAGATAAGCATATTTGACAAGGAGAATTAGTGGAAGGAGTCAGAGAGAAGAGGTTGAGCAGTGATGTGGGGCAAGGAAAAAATGGAGCAAGTTTGAGGAGTAACCCCTGTGAGTATAGAGACTATGAATACATTAATGGAAACTGCAACTGGCTATGTGTCCAGTCCCAAAGGACTATGATAGCCAGGGAAGGAAATATGAACATTATATTTCTTACTACAAGAAAGCAAGCTGTGATTTAAATCTAGAAACAATACGATCCAGTTGGACTTTAGGAAAATTAATCTGGCAGCAGTTAAGAGGCTCTGTCACTTCCTGGGGTTCATCAGATTGCAAAGAGTGGCTCAAAACTACAAATGAAGTTTTCCTGTGAAACTAGATAGATAATTTATATTTTGGGTTAGTAGTCTCTAATAATTAAACTGTTGTTTAAAAATTATATTAGGATGCCAGGTGTGGTGACATATGCCTGTAATCCCAGTGACTAGGGAGGTGAGGCAGGAGTATCACAAGTTTGAGGTCAGCCTCAGCTACTCAGTGAGACCTTATCTCAAAATATGAAAAGGGCTGGGGATGTAGTTCAGTGGTAAAGCACTTGTGGATTCAATTCTGAGTACAAAAAAAAAAAACAAAACGGTATTAAGATGACGGTTTGGGTCCATTTAGTTTCTAAGAGTTCAGGACTTTGATAGTCTTTAAAATTATAAAGATTAACAAAACATGTTTCCTCAAGGACCATCTTAATAAGAAAGAGAAAGGCATTAAAATTATGATACAAATTAATAAATAGTGTGTAACTTGTTTTAGGGAGAGGATAAATGGATTTTAGGTGCAAGGAAGAGCATTTGTAAAGATAAGGGAATATAAAAGACCATATGGTATGTTCTAGTGCCTTGTTCTGTTCCTCCCTTCCTGCTTAATGCAACATGTGACTGAGAGGAGCATAGACATAAACTGGGAGCCAAATTTGAAGAGTATTGTGGACTTAATTCCTTAGCCAATGTAGAACCATGAGATTTAAGAGGAAAAGGGCATGGTTGTATTTATGATTGAGACACTGAATGGCAGATTGGCGAGTAGACTGCAAATTCCATTAAAAGACTAATCGATCACAAAAGCAGGATGAAAATTTCTGAACTAACCTAGCATGAGAAGATACAAAATACAAACAGGAAAGTTTTTGCAAGTCTTCCAGACTGAGAGACTTGCCCATGGATAGAGAGGAAAAATTGGAGATGAGGATAGGCCTATATGTTCCTACCTGGAGTAGTGATGTGGATGGTTTTCCTGACTAATCAGAATTCTTCTTGTTTAATTGAGCAGTTCCTCATTTTTAAAAATCAAGAGATTCAAAGTTAGAAATATTACATTTTAAGTATTAAGGGAAAAAATCCTTTGTTCAACAATTAAAGATTAGATGTCATAAAATATTTTCTGTATACTAATCAACGCAGGTCAGGAGAAACTAGATTCTGAAGTCTTAAGTGGGTAGGTTCTGGGAAGCACAAATAATCTTGGCTGAAGGATGAGCCAGTGAGTTGTTGTGGTAAGTAAGAGCTTCTGATCCAGACAGGAAATCATTTCAGTTTTGGGATGGGTTTGAGAGAAATAAGTGTATTACAGAGATCCAGGCAAACAAAGCAAATTTTAGATGAGGAGAAAGGCAATGAATAGAGGGGAAATGTTGGTGCTTATCAATAGCAAAACCTTGGTCCTTGCCATCTATGTTTTCTTCATGGTTCAGGAATTTGATCCATTATGATTCTTGTTCCCTAATAGCATTTAAAGAAACAACCTTAGAATTCATCAGAAGAACTTAATATTTAATCCCAAAGGGTTTGGGAATAGCTTTAAAGCTTTAGGCCAGCTACTGAATGATGTCAGATAATGATTCTTCCTTGGGAGAACCTGTTGGCTCAGTAGAACAACATAAGGAATAATAAAGAAGGAGCCAGGGGGAGGGAAGAAGACAGCATTGATAAGAACATGATTTTAATGTTCGATAAGCTTAATCAGTTTCCTCAGGTTAGTTGCCAATAGCCTATACCCAAAGAAACCCCAAGTGAGTATGAATTAATGAGTAAGAAAATACAAACAGCAAAGAGAGAAAATATATTTTAAAATTTACATGTATGGATAATTTTCTAATATCAGATAGTTGAATTTATTTATAAAATAATTTGCTCATATTATCTGTGAGAACTGTTATGTGATAATTCCTAGAATCCTTGCTGTTATTATAGTAGTTATCCATAACTGGTGTTCACACCCTGCTTTCAACCATACCAAGGGCTAAAATTACTTATATATATATTTGCCTACGCTCATATAATTTGAAGGCATGGAACCATGTAGTATCTGCAGTGTTCAGCCTATAGTATCAGACTGAAGCTCTTTTGGAAATGGACAAATAGAAGAAGTGACCTTGCTGTTACATTTAGGGAGCAGTGCTTCTTAACCTTGGGATTGAGACTCCTTTAAGAATCTGCTGCAAACCATTTTTCTCCAAAACAGAATATTTTAGGCACTACAATACCATTTTATGAGGTTTTACTAGAGTTTGTGTTCCATGGCTATGAACTGTAGAGTTAGAATATGCTTGAGCATTTTGACTAACTTCTAGAAATTAGTTGCATTTAGGAGAGAAAGCATTCTTTTATTTAACAAATGTTAAATGAGTGTCAGCTTTATGCTAATTTGTTGGAATATATCTGTGAGCAAGTCCTTAGAAAGATTAAATTCTAATGTGAAGAATATTATGAATAAATCAAAGAATTTTAAAGTGGTAGTAATTAGAGGAAAATAATACTGATGTAATACAGTGATTGTATGAGAGTAGGTTTCTGATTATTAAACACTAAAACTATAAATCAGCTGTTTTGGAAATGATTTTTAAGACATTAGCCACAGATTAAGACACATTTTCTTCTTGTGTAATTATGTATTTTGAAATCTGTATGCATGAATGTTGGATACATTCATATCACATAAAGCAATGCTGCCCTCTGGTGGTAGTCATCTTAATAGCTGAGCAGTCCTTCGCAAATCTATTTTAAGAGGATTTTAGTGGGATATCTTTCTGAAAAATCTAAGTCTTTGTTTAGATTGTTTTTGAACTTAAAGCCTCAACTAGAATTCATCCATGACTCATATTTAGTCTCAAATAAATGCTTGGCATGGTTTTCTGTACTTGATAATACAAGTACAAGTATTTATACTATTTGAAAAAAGTTTATTTAAGAAATGGGAAGAACCTGGGTCAAAAACAATACTGGAAAAATAAACTAGGTAATGTGAATCACAAATACAAGTGTGGAAATTCTGGGACTTGAGCTTGTTCCTTAAAACTTGTATTACATTAAATTTCCTGTTCTAAAAGGCTTCCATATGTTATAAAGTACCTTTTTAGTACAAAGTTTTTTAAAGAATGTTCTTTGGGATTTGAAATGACAAATAATAGTATTTAGGAACAATGAACATTATTAAAATAACTTGGTATTAAATAATGATTTTCCAATGAAATATGACCAGATTCTTAAATGTAATACTTTCAGTGTTTGGCCTTTCTTCTAAATACCTTCCCCCAGCATGTTTTGCTTCCTACCATATGGACATTTTCTGAGTATTTTATTGAAGGATTTATTTCAGAGTAATAATTTTTATTTCATAAATTAAATTGGCTTTAATGTTTTGTTTTGCTTTTATATTTTAGAAAATTTATGTAACAGATTTGAGGAAATACTAGATAGCAGAATTTAAAAAGAAATTTGGCTTATTTTTCTAAATCCAGGAAAAATCTTTCTTTTTTTTTTCTTCCAGTGGTAGCTTTTCTCTAGACCCAGAACTGGGTAACTCATTGCAGGTTTTTGTGAAAAATTTAGCTAAGTGAGGTAAAAAGAATCTTTATGAATTTATAAAGATTCATAATTACATATGTTTCTCATTGAATCTTTATAAATTGATAATACAATTTTGAATTATTTGTGTTCTATGATCTAGCCCTTATGTACTGTTTGGTACATTGTGTAACTTGGTTTCCAATATTCCATAGAAGTTCACAATCATGGCATAAATGACTTGAAATTATTTTAAACTAATGTTTATAGAGAGATTGTGTAGTTTAATTGAATAGTGTTGATTTCTGTTAGCATTTATTTCACTGTAAGATAAAATGTCTTAACAATTATTTTATTTCCATAATCTTTTGCTGGATAGGACACTTGAAGCTACCTGCATATATCTATTATGCTTGGTTTGCAGATATGAATTAATATTCTCTTAGAATGTGAGTTGATATAAATTACAAAACTGTTTTCATAAGATCATATTTTCTTTGAATCACAATTTTGAATTGACAGATTTTGGTGATGGAATCACCATGAACTTATATATGCTTTGCTTTTTTCAAAACTATAATACATACACCACACTTAACTGGAAAATCCAAGGATAACTAGCCATACATGCCCTATACCTTTAGTAAATTCAAACCCAGGAATTAGAGGTGACTTTCAAAGGTTAAAAAAAAAAAAAAAGAAAAATTGAAAGAACAGTGCTTCACTGTATATGGTAGGATCTTCTGGTAGATTGACTTTCTTTCAAGTATCAAAGGAGGAAAGAGCCATATCCTCATACCTGTATTTGAAAAACTTCCAGGCTTTTAGTTTGCACACATGTGCATATGCATGTATATGTATATGTATGGTTTTCATTTTTATTTTTTGGATGAATCCTGATCAGCGATTCTTATTTAACTTTCATTTTATACCATCCTCAGCATTTTTCTACAGCAGCCATAGTGTATTGCATCTTCTCATGACTAAGTTTAAATAGTTACCTTAAGGATTATATCTAGACTTTTCCCCTAGGGAATAAAAATCAAGACTATATTATTTTAAGTATCTATATTTTAAATTACAAAGCTGAATCACCTTTCTTTTTTTCCAGTTTGTAAATATGATGGGAAATATTGATACATAGATGTTGGCTTTTTCTTTTGATCTTTGGAATCTGAACTGATTCTTAGTGAAAATGTGAAATCCCCAGTATTAGGATCATTTTGACTTTCTAGAAATGGTGTCAACAATCAGATATAAATATCAAAGAGAAAGGGACAGACCTCTTAGGATGAACTTCATCATGAAAACGTGCCACTGTCAGAGATTATTGAGCATTCTAAATAACTTGTCTGGGTCAGCTGGGATTCAGAATACCATAGCTTCTCAATTCTTGATGCAAAGCCATTTGAATTAAGTGGTTCCCTTTTATGTTACACAGCATGTCTTGCTATAACTAAAAGGCATGTTGATGAGACACAAGAGTAATAACTCTGCCATAGTTTCACTAATATATGTGCTTCACTGGTGTGTTCACTTTCTTTTACTGGCCTGTTGCTTTTCATTACCACTTAAGATAATGTTGTATATTCAACCTTTGATAATTTTAGTACTTTCATAATAAAAGAATATTTCCTTTATCTTCAGGTGCTGCTGTTTTTTCAAACGAAGGAAAAGGAAAACTATACAACGCCACAAATGACTCTGGACACAGACTGATCATGGGGAGTTACTTACGTGTTCATCTGCTATCTTGTGATTAAAATCATCTCTGTAGTGACCACATATATTTTCAAGGACTCACTCTTAGAAACAAATATGTCATACTTTCATACTTCGTTTTGTGGTTGTCTTACATTCATATTTTTTTCTAATTTAACTTTTATGGAAGCTTTAAAGTTTTGTCAAAACATGAGTGCTTTGCCCATCAATGAATAGAATGGACCAATGAGGTGGTTTTGATGAATACAGTTCTATAGGACATTTTTCAGAAGCTCTTCTCCTGTTGTAGAAAACAGAGCAGTATCTTAAGTGTCAGCCAGTTATATATACCTAATTTGATTTTTTTTATATCTTCTGTAAGGATAATCACCAGGAATTTTCTTCCCAGTGGATAATGCAACAGAGAAAACAGTTGCCCAAATGTTTTTTAAAAAGTTATTCCTTGAGAAGTTCATATTTTGTGACATCTGCATTGATTTCAGTATTACTGATGGTACTGTTATTCATGGATCATATTAACATTCTCTCTGTGAAATCATGGTACAGTCACTGCCCAGAGGTACTGAGGAAAAAGCTCTATGAGTTCAGCAGATGGTTTGGTAAAATGAATCACAATAAGTGCGGGAAATATGAGCTCTGCTTTTGTTGCACCGCTATGTGAAGTACAGTGTTGTAGGAGTGGCAAAAGCGCTTATTTTTTAAAAATGCAAAATATTTGTATAATGTAACTTTATGCTTCCAGATAATAATGTATGTTAGATAGCAAGAAATGAATGCTTTGAGAAGTGACATGTTGGAATTTTCTTTTTTTTTTTTTTCTTAAATACACTAAGGAAAAGAAATAAATGTGAATCTCTTTGCAATGTATAAGGTTGAACCTAAGGAGATCCCACTGAAACCTACTGCTGAATGACTGACTGCATTCTCCCTTAAGCAGAAAACTTTGGATGTGCCATGCAATGGTGTCTTGTTTATTATTTTTGCTCTTTGATAAAAAAAAAGACCCCCCCCCAGCAATAAAAACTGGGTCACTCTTTTTCCCTCTGTGCACATTAGTCTCTTGTATTTAACTTTGCTAGTTCTTGGAATTTTCCTACCCTTTAGTATAATTTTGATGATTGAAAAATATTTTGAAAGGATGGGTCAGGTGCTTTGCCTCCATAGTCTTTTGAAGTGCCTGCATATGAACAAAGTAACAATTCTGTAAAAAAGGAAGCCCATTCCACTTTTCAAGTATGCTTTGTTTTAAGCCTTAAGGACACAGCTGTACTTTTGTCATGGTGTAGTAGCCCGAGTTTTCAAGAAGGTTTAAAACAAAGACTGGCTAGAAATTGATCAAATCTCATATTCACCTCTCATTTATAAAATTGTTACTCTTTCCATGCAGTCTCTTCTTTGTCTTTAAGTGTGTGCCTCCAGGCATGCTTATTTATTTTTATTATCTCAAGGTAACATTTAAGATGTGTATTAAAGTAAATAAATCCACATTTTTTTTTTACTTCATTATTACATTTACAGAGATTTAATTGTACTTTATAATTTATTTTTCTTATTAGCCAAAATTTCAGTGCAGTGTTTGGTGATTAGGCACCCATATGAACACCACAAATCAGGACATTATTTATCACTATTGCTCTGAAATCTCTGAATGATCTTTTCTTGATTTTAAAGACCTACTTTCAGACTAGAAAACATTTGCTGTATAATTTGGTCAACAGTTTCCATTTCTGTTTCTTTGTTTACTGTCATGATGTCTTAAACTACAGGAGTCACTGAGTTTTTATTTTTGTTTGCTTTAAGTAAGGTAGATGGATGTTTTGGCCATTATAATGTGAAACCACTTCTTTCTTTACAGTATTTGACCAAATTTGTGTGTCTGTGATATTTGTAAATACATGCAATACCTGTATTTCTTATCATAAGCCTATTTAGTTTTATTCTCAGTAGGGTTTTTTGGACTGTACAGTGTTTATATGATCTGAACTCCTTATACATAAGAAGGTGTGTATAATAATCCAATTATGGACTTAAATATTTTAAAAGTATAAATACCCTTATTTGCTGCAAAGACCAGTGTGTTAGACATTTGCTTTTTAGCAATATTTTTAAGTGCTCCATTTTAATGCCAAGGAATAAGTCTTTTGGCAACACAAACTGGTCAATAATAGGTAATGCAGGTATGTTCAGGTGAAGCCAACGATGTTTTGCATTTTTATGCTTCTTTTCTGTCAACACTAATGAAGTCAACATTGCCTGAATGTCTGAATAATGAAACACATCCCTGTTTAAAAGTATGTAACTGAAAAAAAATAAAAAAATAAAGGTAGTTTTTTTAAACTTGCTCTTTCCCCTTTCCTCTAATCACAGGTAAAATAATCCCATTCATTAATTTAAGAGAGAACTTTAAAAAATTCAATTGATTGAGCCTATTACATATATGAAGCAAAATTACTTAAAGGAATATGGTTTTGTTATTTTTTTTTTAAATTTTGTTATTTTGATTTTGTTTTTGCTTCCCTTTGTTGGAATGCGATTGTAAGAAGCATATACCAGGAAGGATCTAAGCTTTGTTTTTAATTTTTTTAAAAAATTCTCTGAACTACTTAATAGAGCGCTTAGTTACAGCTGTCTTCTAAAAAACAAAAGGAAATAAACAGAATAATTTTATTTGTTTTAGAAAATAAAATCATACTGTTATGTTCACAGAAATTCAGTATAACTAATCCAGTTTTAAGTGAATGACTTTAAAAATCCTTACAGATGATGGCAAGCACATATTCCTGTCAATAACTCAATTTATCATGATGCTAGGTGCTTTAAAGATTTTTGACCAAAAAGGTATTGATGGTGCTGTATTTAATAAAGATTGCTACAGATAAGATGTGACAAAGCAGCACACACTCAGCCCGTGAATAGTGTGTCTGGTAAGCATCAGAGACATTAGGAAACAGAAAAATCTGAAGATGATGTATAACCTTTACAAGGCCCTATTTAGAAAAATCTGACACAAGATTGGGGTTCCAGTCTCAATGATTATGTACTTGTCTTGGTAAGAACATTTTGAACGGCAAGTGATAGAAGCTTATGCTTGCTTAAGCAATTGGACTGTACATTATTTCATTTAATGGCAAAACCCAGTGGTAAAACTATCTTCAGATGGTTACTCCTGATGTTAAGATGAGAATCTTTTTCTCCATATCTCTTTGTGTAGCTTTCCATCTTGCAGTTTTCACTTCCCATTTATGATGATAAAGTGGCTACCCAGTAGCTTGAGACCTTTACTGTACCATATTAGAAAATAATAAACTAGTAACTAGTAAAAACAGTAGACCATTTTTCTCAAGAGTTTCAATAGAATTCTGACACTCACACCCCTTGCCCACATTGGTTTACTACTTTACCATTGAGCCCCTTACTATGGATAAGAATCTGTTCTACCAATGTGTGAGACTGAGTCATGAATCCACCTTTAGAAGATGTTTAGTCTGAGAAATGAGGTAAAAAAAAAAGGAGCTACCCAAAAGGAAATCAGGATATTATAATCAAAAGGAGAGTGATTAGTTATTGAGCAGGCAAAAATAAATAGATAACCCCATCATACTAAAGGAAATAAAATACAGCATATAGGCAAATGTAGTTGTTTTAAATTAGAAAACATTTTCTTCTCAGAATTGTATAAACATGGATATATTATTAGAAGTCACTTATATAGTGAATGGGTACATCGGAAAAATGTTTGGGACTTAGGTGTAAAGGAAAGTTACAAGTACCTTATTTGGTATGTTTTGGTTTTTGTTTAGCTTTTCAGGGTTTTTGGTGATAGAATTAGGTTAGAAGAGTTAAAAAGCACTTTAAAAAATTATTAAAAATAAGTGTTATTATAAAAATTTGCCATTCTTTAGGATAACTAGTTTCTTTTCTCTGCCCACATTTGGACCCATGTAAGTTATTAGAAAATTTGCATCTTAAGAGCACATGGCTCATAACCAAAGAAAGGACTATATATAGAAGTATTTCAGGTAATATTTCTAAGATATGAAATTGGTTTTGTTAGAATAATTGTTTATAGGGATGTTTACTATACTGTAATTTAAATAAACATTCCTGCACTTCTCTGGACTAGAGGTTGGCAAACTACTTTTTAGGAAAGCTTATGCTCTATGAACCAAGAGATAAAATTGAGGCTTTTATATACTTAAGCAATGAGAGAGAAAACAAATTTCCACAAATATTTTACTGATGAAATTAAAAAATATATATTAATACTTGAATACTTTTTTTGTATTTCAGGTTTATTAATGATAATTAAATTATTTTGAGGTGATAGTATGCCACTTAGTTGGGGTTTGAAATTGATGACAAATATTCATCTTTTAATGCTGATCTGTAATGTCATTTTTCATATTTCATCTTTGAAATTCTTTTTGCCACACAGACAGGTATTATCAAAACTGTCATCAATCTTTGCATGTGTGACTTTGAGCATAGTAATCATTTGAAATGAATTTATAGAATTCTGCTGCATTCTCTTGATATTTGCCATTTAGCATATCCTTGTATTGTAGATTAATCACTTTCGATTGAAAGTTTGGTAGATTCTCCTTGATTGTATTGTTAAATGGGTTTTGCGTTATGGAAATTTCCTGTGCAATTGCATTGAGTTCCAAAAATGTAGCTAGAAATGAGGTTGATATTGGAAAAGACATCCACAACAAATTTGTGTGGGAATGTAGATCAATGTTCTTTTAACTTGATAGTATGGGAATTGTGTTAACCAGCTTGACATTACTCGTGATTTAAATAACAAAAGTTATCAAAAACTTTTGCAGTGTAAGTCACATTAAAGTGCCATTTTTTTTGTTGTAACATTAGGTTAGATTTATTAACTCTATCAAGCCTGCAGCAAAAGTTTTAATTTCCAAAATTATTCAATGTTCGGTAATAGTAATTGAGGGTGACTAGTCTCAAACAAAAATTTTAGTCCTGTTTGGAGGTCAAAAAAATTACAATAAAACTTACCACTGCCATTGAAAGTGGTAAATTTGGACAAATCATTATATTCAACTTCTATTTCTGACAAAATTTAATAAATCTAGTGATAGTTAATTAAGACTTTACTAGTTCAAGAACATTATAGATTCAAATATTTTCCATATAATATTTGGTGATGCATAATACTATGAAAATCTACCAACTTTAGACATCCTACATTTTCATAGGCTTTGTAAATTTGTCTAACCTAGCTTTTCATACTCTACACATTTTTTTTTTACCACCATCAATTATAGCACATCTTAGGAGATTCCACTTCAGGTTGTACTGAATTAGTATTTTCTGGATTTCTTTGAAAATACTTTTCTTCTGCAGTTGTTCTATACAGAGTATTCTTTAAGGCTAATTCTTGAGTCACTTCAATTTCAGCATTGACTTCTTCAGTTAGCAAAAACTGGGTAGTATTGGTGACATTTGTTAACTCATCAAAAGTCAAGGAAAACTATTTGATATCATTTGCTAATTTCATTGTTGTGACACCATGGGGTCCTAATGTATTCAAGAATATTCTTGCCAGGAAGCTAGTTATTTTGTCAGAAACAAGTTTATTTTCTCTGGACACACTTTCTGGCTGCTGCAATCAAGCATAATTAATATACCACTAGTAAATGGCTTTCTTTGCTTGGCTAACAAATGAGTTCCTCACAAATTTACTTGGATTGTATCTTCATTCTCGTGTGTGTGTGTGTGTGTGTGTGTGTGTGTGTGTGGTGGTGGTTATGGTGGAGTGTGAATAAATTCTGTGATGAGATATGATATTTTGGTTTTCTTATTATTCAAACTGTTGGTTTCCTGTGAATTGGGAATACTGTAATGAGCACTTAATCTGGTAATTTTGAAATATATTCTTTTAGCACAGCTGAAGTATCATTGCATAATAAACATAATGCTTTGACATATAATTGTATAACAAAACAATCCACACTCCACTGTGCCTTAAAATTGCAACACTCAACAATCACTTTCCTTTACTTTTTTTCTGACCTTATAAATATGCAGCAGTAATAAAAAATAATAAGATGTATGTATGACAATATGTGTGGCACTTGAAATATTGTTGAATTATAGTCACTACTGAGATTTATAGTGTGTTGAAGAGCAATGCAAAGCAATGAAAGTGCTACATATGGTCTCTGTCACAATTGTTCAACTCTGCTTTTGTACCATGAAAGCAGCCATAGACAATATGTAAACAAATGAGCATGGCTGTGTTCCAATAAAATTTTATGGACACTGAAATTTGAATTTCATATAATTTTTATGTGTCATGAGATACTCTTGATTTTTTTTTAATAATGTAAATATGTAAATACTATTCTTATCTCTTGGGCTGAGCAAATACAGGAGATGGGGCTGGATTGGCCTACAGACTATAGTTTGCCAACCTCTGTTCTAGATCATTGTTGAAAAGATTGGATGTTTGAGATAAATTATTTTTTATCTAATTAAATGAAATTACTTACCAAAAGATGAACTTTCTTCTCTATACAAAAGGAAGAAAGGTTTTAAAATTGTACCAAGAATTATAACTTTAAAGAAAAAGGCATCATGAATGTATGGGAGTTAGAAATAAAGCAGAATGAGGTAAGTCTGACTCTCACATGAATTTAGATGTTGAAGCAGGGTGTAGACTTGGGAAGAACATGAATTTGGGGATTAAAAAAAAAACGTAATCTGAATCCAACCTCTTCATAAAAACTAGCAAATTATTTGGTTTCTTGGCCTAAGTTTTCTCTCGTCAAGAGATAATGGCTACTTTGCAGAATGGCTTGGAGGATTAGAGACAATATTTTTAGTAGCTCTTACTGTGAAGTACTTTTCTTAGTTACCTTCAAGGTAAAATACAATTTAAAACTGAACAACACCTTGATTTGTTATACAGTGCTATTGCCCTTTGAAACTTGGTATTTATTAAACTTTGTTTTAGATTGAAGCCATCATTTCTATTTAGAAGTATTTGTGTCTTAATTCTAATTCTATCAAATTATACATTGTCTATCTTTCCTCAATGACATTACTAAATTAAAAATGATTAATTTCATGTTTATTAATAAAAGTGAAAAATAGAAGGCAGCCAGAGCAAAGCACTTGGTCAAGCGACTGTAATCTTATGTCAAGGTCAATATCAATTTATTAAACCAATAACAATGTGTTCTCTTTATGATAATCCTTCACCACTTGAATACCACTAGCTATTTATCAGGTGCTCTGCTGAAATCCAGGTAAACTATTTATTTCCTTGACCTGCCATTCTTATTATCCCATTAAAAATTAGATTTTATTTTGACTTGACTTCTTTGTGAAACCATGTTTATTCCTATTTATTATTCCTAAAAATTATTACCATTTCTATTTCTAATGCTTATAAGTTGGCTTTTAACTAATTCTGTCTAATATTACATGAAATAAATGTTTACCAATCTATAGCTCTATCATTCACTTTTTCTTTTGAGTTTCATTTCCTGCTCTACTCTTTTTGTCTTGTTTCCTTTAATACCTGCAAGGTTTCTAACTATGAAATTTGTCCAGATATGGAGACTTAATTGTTCTTTTTAAGTATCTGTACCTAGGATGGCCTTTGTTTCCTTCTTCCCATAGTCCACCCCACTGCCACTTGAATATTATTTTTATTTTTAAAAAGACATTTTAAAAAGTCTGAGTCTTAATTTTCTTTGCTTGATACATAGTTTATAAAAATCTTTTGTTTGCTTTTTTAAATATCCCTACATAATTGGGAAGCATAAAACTTTTATAATTTCTCATATTCATCTGGTATTTAGACTAATTTCTTCAGGTGTTTTTAAAAGCTGAGCTTGTCAGAAATGAGACACCCCCTCCCTGACTTTTTTCCCCCAAGCTTCTCTTTCCTTTGGAATCATTTTTAATTGCAGAGTGGAAGTCAGAGTTTTGAGTTCTCTTCCCTAGGTATTGTAGATCTTAAGATGAGATGCTTAAATTCAGCGTTTGACCCTTTACTATATTAGTCAATTCTACTTGTCTTTTTTTTTTTTTTTTTTTTTTTTTTGTGGTACAAAGTAGTAGCTTCAATTTGTATTTTATTTTCTGGCCAGATTTTTGACATTTTCAGATGCCCTGCTTTAGTAGAATAAGTTAAATGAGAGATGCCTGGACAATTGGAGTTTGCTATCACTATTACATTTTATGTTAAGTATTTTGTACTCTTTTTTTTTTTTTTTTTTTTTTGAACACCTTGTGCCAGACACTGGGTCATGTATTTTGTTTGGTCTAATATTTTTGTAATACATTTTTCCTTTCTTGTTTGTTCAATGTTTTCCACAATGCCTCCTACTTGAAGGTACAGAATTTCTTCTCAAGAATATATTCTCCCAGTGCCCTTCTCTAATTCTCCTTTCTCACGTGTGTTTTCTAGGCAGAAACTTCATTATGCCCAGTGTCAATGGCTCCTGTGTTATGCTTTCAGTGTTCTGTTTGTATCTCAGTCTTCTTGTTCATAGTTTTTGTTGGGGAAAAGTGTGAAGATTTCTTGATATTTCCAGACTTCTTACTCAGTTCTCTTCAGTGAATCCCTTGGCCATCTCCAACCTAATAGTTTGTGTAACAAACATTTTTGTGTTTTTTGCTTATATTTTCATCTCATCCTCATTCACTTGAAAAATCACTTTAACCTGTCCATTATGATCTTACCAAAGATCATAATGGAGAGTACGTTCATTCTAGTGAACTTCAATTGTGCCTTGAAAATTAAAATTTCATTTTTAAACACTTAAGAGTAGAAAATCATGTATTTTATTCTGGTTTCTGTATTGATTTTATTAGGAGGCTTTAGATGTTCTGGGTTAAGCTTTTTTCTTTAGTACTCTTTTTTTTTATCTATTTATTTATTTATTTATTTTTTAAATATTTTTTTTTATTGGTTGTTCAAAACATTACAAAGCTCATGGCATATCATCTTCCATACATTTGATTCAAATGGGTTATCAGCTCCCATTTTTACCCCAATTACAAGTTGCAGAATGACATCGGTTACACATCCACATTTTTACATAATACCATATTAATGACTGTTGTATTCTGCTACCTTTCCTATCCCCTACTATCCCCCCTCCCCTTCCCTCTCCTCTTCCCTCTCTACCCCATCTGCTGTGGTTTAATTCTCTCCCTTTTTTTTTCCCTTTCCCCTCACCAACTCTTACATGTAGTTTTATGTAACAATGAGGGTCTCCTTCCATTTCCATACAGTTTCCCTTCTCTCTCCCTCTCTCCCACCCCAACATTTAACTCGTCTCTGTTAAATGTTAATCTTTTCCTCATGCTCTTCTTCCCTGTTCTGATCTTGGTTGCTCTCTTTATATCAAAGGAGACATTTGGCATTTGTTTTTTAAGGATTGGCTAGCTTCACTTAGCATTATCTGCTCTAATGCCATCCATTTCCCTGCAAAATCCATGATTTTGTCATTTTTTAGTGCTGTGTAATACTCCATTGTGTATAGATGCCACAGTTTTTTAATCCATTCATCTATTGAAGGGCATCTAGGTTGATTCCAAAGTCTAGCTATTGTGAATTGTGCTGCTATGATCATTGAAGTGGCAGTATCCCTATAGTATGCTCTTTTGAGGTCCTCAGGGAATAGACCGAGAAGGGCAATAGCTGGGTCAAATGGTGGTTCCATTCCCAGCTTTCCTAGGTATCTCCATACAGCTTTTTTCAATAAATTACAGAAAATTGTCAATTACAACTATTTTGCCCTCCACAGGAATATGGAATTCTTGGTAGCAACCCCAGCATTGGTAGATGCAGGGGGTTGGGGGTGGGCACCACTTGGTCACTCTCTTCCTCTGCACAGTGGGCCAGGGTCGCTCTCTATTATTTTTATTCTTGATGGCTGCCATCCTGACTGAAGTGAGATGAAGTATCAGTGTAGTTTTGGTTGAACATTTTTTTTCATATATTTGTTGGCCATTTGCATTTCTTTTGAGAAGTGTCTTTTTAGTTCATTTGTCCATTTATTAATTTTTTGGTGTGAATTTTTTTGAGTTCTTTATATATTCTGGCTATTAATGCTCTGTTGAAAGAGCAGTGAGCAAAGATTTTTCTCTCATTGTATAGGTTTTCCTGTTGGGTATTTTTAATTGTTTGCTGTGCAGAAGCTTTTTATTTTGATGCTATCCTATTTATTAATTCTTGGCATTATTTCTTGAGCTGTAGGGCTCCTACTGAAAAAAATCATTGTGTGTGCCTATATGCTGAAGTGTTGACCTTATATGTTCTTCTAGGAATTTCATAGTTTCTGGTCTAATTCCTAGGTCTTTGATCCACTTTGAGTTGACTTTTGTGCAGTGGGAGATGAGGGTCTAGTCTTATTCTTCTACAAATATATAACCAGTCTTTCTGCACCATTTGTTAAAAGGCTGTTTTTCCTCCAATGCATGTTTTTGGCACAGTTGTCAAGAATCAGATGATTGTAGATGTGTGGGTTTGTCTCTGTTCTCTATTCTGAATCATTGGCCTATGCATCTGTTTTTATGCCTGTACCATGCAATATTTGTTACTATAGCTCTGTAGCATAATTTGAAGTCAGGTATTGTGATGCCTTCAGCCTTACTTTTTTGGCTTAAAATTGCTTTGGCTATTCTGGATCTTTCATTCTTCCAAATGAATTTTAGAACTCTTTCTTGTAGTTCTGAGAAGAATTTTTATTTTTTTTAATGGGGGTTACATTGACTTTCTATATTACTTTTGGTAGTATGGCCATTTTAACAAAATTATTCTGCCTTTCCATGAATATGGGAGATCTTTCCAACTTGTCGCATCTTTTTCAATTTCTTTATTCAATGTGCTATGATTTTCATTGTGTAAGTCTTTCACCTTCTTGGTTTAATTTAATTTGGGATAAAAACAACTTGGTCATGATATACAATCTACTTACTATGTTGTTGAATACAATTTGTTAATATTTTATTAAGGATTTTTGTATCTAAGTTCATCAAGTATATTGGTCTGTAGTTTCTTTCCTTGACATATGCTTATCTTGTTTTGGTACAAGGGTGACACTGGCTTCATACAATTAATTTAGAAGTATTCATCCTTTCTGTTTTATGGAATAATTTGAAGAACATTGTAATTAGTTCTTTAAAGCTCTGATAGGTTCAGTTGAGAATCCATCTGGTCCTGGGCTTTTCTTTTTTGGAAGGATTTTTATGACTATTTCTATCTCATTGTTGGTTATTGGTATGTGTAGGTTTTCTATGTCCTCTTAGTTCATTTTTTTACAGGTCATGTATCTAGAAATTTGTTCTAGGTTTTCAGAGTATAAGTTTTCAAAATAGTTCCTAATGATCATCTGTATTTCTGTGGTATCTGGTGATTCTCCTTTTTCATCTCTAATTTTATCAATTTGTACTTTTCTCTCTCTCTCTCTCTCTCTTTTTTTTTTTTTTTTTGGTTTTAACAAAGGGCTTATCAATCTTGTTTATCTTTTCAAGGAACCAACTCTTTATTTCATCAATCCTTTGTATTTTCTCTTAAAACAAGCTTCACAGTGTCCCCAAGGTTCTGGTATATTGAATCACTATTCTTGTTTGATTATAAGAATTTTAAAATTTTTCCTCTAATTTAGTCTATCATCCATTCATTTTTCAAAAGTGTATTGTTCTATCTCTATGTGTTTATATAGTTTCTATAGGTGTTTTCATGTTGATTTCTAATTTCATTCCATTATGATTGAATAAGATACAAGAGGTTATATAATTTCCTTTTTGTATTTGCTAAAAAATGCTCTGAGGTTTAAAACATGGTTTATTTTGGAGACGGTTTCATGAGCAGTTGAGAAGAAAATGTATTAGGTTTTTCTTAGATAAAATATTTAATAGATGTTTGTTAAGTTCATTTGATTTTAATATTTTTCAGATCTAAAGAGTCTATTGAATTTATGTCTGAATGACTTATCTATAGGTGACAGGTGTGTGGAAATCATCTAGTATTATTTTACTGGAGTCTATCTGAGTCCTTAATTTGAGTAGTGTCTATTTTATGTAATTAGGTGCACCTATGTTTGGGCATAAATTTTTAGTATTGTTAAATTTTCTTGTTGGATTGTTCCATTTACCGGTATGAAATGACATTCTGTGTCTCTTCTGATAAATTTTGGTTTAAAGTGTTTTGTTGGCTCAATTTGTATGATATATCAATTTCCATCCTTTCAATTTCAGTGTGTAGCTGTCTTTGCCTGTATTTGAGTATCTTGCAAGCAACAGATATATGGGTCCATCCTGTCAACCTCTTTTAATTGGAGAATTGAGGCCATTGCAATGTTATTACAGAGAGATGTTTTTTTTTTTTTTAATTTCAGCCACTTAGATTTTTTTTTTAATGTTGGTCTTTTTTCTAAACTTGGTCTCATTTCTCATTTGTTTAAATACTGTTCATTCATGAGTTCTGGGGTTTGTTTTTAATTTCTTCCATGTGAAGTCTTTCTTTAAGCGTTTTCTATAGTGCTGGCTGGGTAGGAAGGCATTCTTTTCACTTCGGCTGATCTTGGAAGATTTAGATTTCGTCTTTGATTCTGAAGGATAGTTTTGTTGGATACAGAAATCTTGGTTGACAGTTAATTTCTTCCAGGAGTTGGAACAAATCATTCCAAGGCTTCCTGACTTTTGGAGTTTGTGCTGAAAAATTGGAAGTGATTCTGATTGGCCTCTAATGTGAACTTTTATGAGGACTTTAAAGTTCTATTCTTGTTCTGTATGTTTGGCTTTTTAATTATAATGTTTCATGAAGAGTTTTGTTTTGTGTTTGTACTGGAGATTGAACCCAGGGTGCTTTTCTACTGAACTACATCCCTTTTTTTTTTTTTTTTTTTGAGATAGGGTCTCAATAATTTGCCTAGATCCTAAGTTGCTGAGGCTGGAGCTGGGATTATAGGTATATATATGTGACTGCACCCAGCAAGAGGTTCTTTTCTGATCTTATCTAATTTGGAGTTCTGAATACCTCTTATATCTGGGTGCTCATCTCTTTTTCAAGGGCTGGAAATTTTTCTGTAATAGATTTTTCCATTTCCTTAACATGCCTCTCATGACCCTCTGCGTTACAATGATTTTTAAATTTGGCCTCTTAATGTTGTCCCAGAGTTTTTGTTTATTCTGATCATGATTGGCCACTTTGTCTTCTAGCTCTGGGTTTCTGTTTTCAGCATGGTCTACTCTTTTAGAGACTTTCAACTGAAAATTTTATTTGATTTATTGTCTTTTATTTTCAAGATTTCTGTTTGGTTCTTTTTCATTGTCTCTATCTCCTTGTTGAAGTTCTCATTCATATCCTGTACTAACTTCCTTAATTCAATGTTGTTTTTCCTGTATTCTCTTAGAATTTATTGGTCATTTTTATAATCTTCTTTTGAGCTCTTTATCTGATATTTCATTTACTTCAATATCTTTGGGGTTGATTTCTGTGACTTATGAACTTTAGGAGGGTTTGTGTTATCTTGTTTTTTCATATTCTTGTATTCCTGTGTTTGCTTTTGTGAATTTGTTGTAATGGATTTATTTTCCACTCTTATGTGTATGCCTTTTTAGGGCATGATCTTCTCTTGTCCTACTATAATCTAGATTGAGATACCCTCATAAAGTGCTATCCATAGTTTTTGAGTTTATTCTGTTTTTGCTGTAGGAGTGCATGTCTCTGAGTGTCCACCACTAACCATTCCTACTTGGGGCATGTCATTAGGGTTTTTTTTCCCCCTCTTTGTTTCTTGTATTAAATATCACTAAAGTTTGAGGGTGGTTAATTTGTGTGTGAAGCAAGGTGTGCCATATTTGGGTGGGTTAAGTTCAACAGCAGGGTCTCTACCTGTGAAGGTGTAGTATCTCTGTATATTTCTAGCATTTCACAGAAAATGGGGAAATAAACAATGGCAACAATTGAAGCAAACAATATATAGCCTTAAAATAAATACCCTCTGCCTATGAAGACATCTATAACACAAAAAATAGTAATGGTGGGGTCAATAATTGCCAACAGTAAAAACAAAAGTAACTGAACTAGATCTGGCATTAAAGTAAACAGCAGGTGTCATCCACAGTACTAATAGCTGCAATAATATGAATGGTGGAGTCAAGTGTTATATAAACCAGAGCTGACAGTCACTGCTCAGTTGTAGAGGGCTTGCCTAGCACAGGTTAGGTACTGGCTCCAATTCATAGCACCACTGACAGTTAAAAAGGTCCATTGACAGCTAAAATAATATTTTAAAAAGAGTTATATAAACCAAATATTTCTAAAGTATTTTTAAATGATGGTAAAAATACAATTCAGTAAGGGGAAAAAAAAGGTCATAGGAAGGCAGAAGAAAGTTTAGAATGTTCAAAATGAAAGAAAATGTGGAAGAGATGTAGCAAGTGATGTTTATAAAGAATTAAGAGAAAATAGGAAAACTAAGTAAAGGGAGAGAGAGGGAGATAAAAGGAGAATTTGGCTGTTAGTGGGAGAAGAAAAGAAAGAAAAACAAGAAAAAAATGAAATAAAACAAAAATAAACCCTAAGCCTTAAAAGTCAAGGCAAGGAAAAGTAACTAGGATAAAATAACACTAAAAATGAAAAGAAAAAAGAAAAATATGTATATGTGTGTGTGTGTGTGTATATATATATATATATATATCTCCATGAACCAACCAATCAGCACTGTAGAACACATCTCTCCTCAAAAAAAGTGAATGAAAGAAAAGATTCTTAATGAAAAATTGCAAGGGTTATCTCCACTGAGGTTGTCAAAACAGTCCATGAGAATGGATGGTCACTGCCCATGCCCAACTATTCTTTCCATTTCTTCTTGAGTTATGTACTTAAAACAAGGGCTGGGGATTGTTAACCCCTACCTCTTTTTGTGTTGCTAAGTAAACTGTCAGCTGGAGTGGCCAAACCCTATTTGGTTGTAATAACTCAATTTCTTTCTCCCCAGTATAAGGTAGAATGGAATGTGAAGTACTATTAATTGGAGTTTTTTTTGTAGGGACAGAACAGACTGATGCACTTGCAGGGTGGGGCAAGTGAAGAGTTCTTAGCAGAATGTTTCAGTGACTGAGGCTTAATTCTAATTAGGCCTTAGGAGCTTTGTTGTGGGGCATATGCTCTGGAGAGATTAGATCAACACACCCCTACAGCCAAGCAGATCTCTGCTGGGACTCTAAATTTCAGGAGCCTCCCAAGAATTCTCCTTCTGGGGCAGTGGGGTCAACCCTCCATGTACCCTGCTGCTCGTGCATATGCCCATTCCAGGATTAGCCCCTGAGTGTATTCATAACTACCTATTCAGTTTTCCAGACCTCTTCAACTGGTATGTAAGCTGCCAGACTCAAAATGACAGTGAATTTCATTTTTTATGACTTGAATTATAATGATTACAATCTTTGCCTGCTTAATGTTCTGCCAGGTACACTTGAGGCCAAAGGGTAGGCACTTGCCAGGATAGTATGGCAATGTTTTTTAGTATCTCTTGGGATCCTGCAGCAGCAATTGCAACTTGGTCTTAAGATGGCTCCTGCCTCAGCTCTCTGCTTACCAGTTGAGAATTACAGAGCACTTCTCAAACTTCAGTGTGCATGTAGCCTCCAGATGAGCTAAGTTTGGGCTGCTTTTCTGGTTTACAGTTTTCTCCATGCTAAATCAGTCTACTGTGTTTCTCTCTGTGTGTTATCCCTCCCCTCTGTGGTGAACCAGTGCTGCTGCCACACAAACTTGGCTCCAATGTACTCTTTCTTGTTCTTTCTTCAATGCACTTGAAATTTCTGAGATCCTAAGATCCTAGGATCCTAAGATCCTAAGACTGTCCGATAATGAATTTCAGTAAATTCTGTCTTTCACCCACCTTGCTGAGAAGCAGTACTCTGACTGTTTGACTCCTGAGCCATGGAGCAACTAGAAGTCATGGAACCTTCCTCCAATCTGCCATTTTGAATCTACTTCATATTTTAGTTCTCTGTGGTGGCTATACAAATTGATATTTCCCCCAATAATGTATAAGTCAAGGTAACTTTACATCAATCCACAAGCTATGAAAGTCAGTCAATGAAAATACTCCATTGGCTATGCTTCTGAAAATGTGCTAGTCAAGACAGCCTTACTCCACTCTTCAAAACGCAAGCAAATCAATGACCCCCATGCTTTTAGAGAGAGTCAACTGAACAACACTGGCTTTATTCTAGTGACATACGACACCCCACATATTTTATCAGCTTCTTTGATTTCCATAAACTCTGTGGCACCTTTCTTGATAGTCATTTATTACACTTTGCTCAATTACCCTTTTGAATGTGCTATCTCTTTCCTTCTGTTACATTGAATGCCTAAGACAAATTTTGTTTAAAGGTTTGGTTCAGCTTTTAAAAAAATGTTTAAAAACTGCTGCCCTAAATACTGTGAAATTTTGAATTTATTTCTTATGTGGTGCTTAAAAGAAAACTGAATACACTCTTCACTATCTAGTTAATAGTATATTGACAGATTTCATCCAAATGAACTTAACAAATTCTGGGACCTGGATTAGCAATTCATATTTCAATTAATGGCCAAGACTATATACTTGCATATTTACTCCTTATGAAGTCCAGTTTGGCAAAGTTGGTTAAGCCTCAGTGGTCCACATTTTAAAAAAGAAATGGCTGTAAGTTTTATGCTGAAGGTACATTTAGTCAGTATGAAACTGAGGCACATATTGTTAGTAATTTAAATTTCTGCAAGTAAGGTGTTTGTGGTGAGCAACAAATCAATTGGGAAATTGAGTTTATTTTTTAAAAAGCAGTTCAAAGACTGCTGTGAAATATGGTAATGATTTCACTTGCTAAGTAGGTGTCAGAAATCCCCTTTCTCCTTTCTTCATCTCACCTGGGAGCAGTGGCCTCAGAGAGAGAACTGGATCATTCTTGCAAGAGACTAGTCACTGATTAGCTGTATTGCTCAATCTTTCTGGGCCTCAATTTCATCTCCATAAAGGAATACATCTTTCAAGAAAACCAACGATGATTCTGTGAAGATGATTCTCTTAGCCTTTTGCATCTTCACATAGTGTGCCAATCGAATGAAGTAATAAATTTGGAAAAGTTACTATCCTGACTCTGCTCAACTGGCCTCCTTCCTCACACTTAGGCTAGCACTTGCTGATCTTCTGGTAAATTCTTCCCTGAATAAATGAACACACTAAAGCCTTTCCAATCATAAAATACAAGTAAAACACCTTCTTTGATCCAGCTGTCCCACCCAGTTATTCCACTTTCTTCTTTCCTACCAGCCAATTTTCTTAAAAAGAAAAGCTATAATATTGTCCTATATTATGCCAGGCCCTAATCAATGGTAGCATGACTACTATATGAGCTCCCAGGCACAACTTCCACCAGCTATGCTTTGGGAGACAAAAATTATGATAGTAAATGCTATAGTATTTAACTTCATTTGAAATTCAATTTTTAAAATTTTGTGTTTTGTGAGCACCTATAGGTAAGTATGTATAAATGTGTGAAAAAATGAAAAAACTGTTAGATATCAGATGATGTAATGTTTCAGGGGATTATTGGCTAAAATCCTTTTCCTAACCAGGTCCCCAAGTTAATTAACAAGTTCTTTTTATAGGACAGTGAGTAAAAGTTTCATAACACCAAAGGACATATTGAGTCAGAAAGACATTTCAACATGTTCCCTTTAAATATTTTCATTAATACATTTTAATTATTCAGAAAATGAGTTTCATTGTGGCATATTCATACATGCATATGACATACTTTTTTTAGAGAGAGAGAATTTTTTTTAATATTTATTTTTTAGTTTTTGGCGGACACATCTTTGTATGTGGTACTGAGGATCGAACCCGGGCTGCACGCATGCTAGGCGAGCGCACTACCACTTGAGCCACATCCCCAGCCCCATATGACATACTTTGATTATATCCACCCCCATTATCCTCTCCCCTTTTCCCCAGCCCCTTCTACTTTAATAGTTTGCCTTCTACTTTCATATTCTTTCCCCCACCCTCTGCCCTAAACTCCATATAGGATCCTTTATATTTTACTTAAAAATAATATAAATGGATTGTTAGATATTAGTCTCATTAGTCTCTCAGTTCTTTGCTGGTGTGACTTTCTTCCAGTTCTATTAAAAAGTCTTGAGTGAAGACAGCCACATCAGAGTTTTGCCTATGGCTGAGCTCCATGATGTAGTCAAATCAGTTAAACCCTTTTTTATATACCTCAGATCATCAACAAAGATGACATTCAAGTCCAATTTTCTTTTTTACATTTAGGATGCTGTGACATAGAAGAGATTTTTAATTATTTGGATTCTCTTTACAAGAAGTTTGGCTGAGAGGAAAGGAGAAAGAGGAATAAGTGGCTGGGATACTAGATTGAGGAGGGTGTTCTGTGTGTATCCTTGGGATTTGTGGGGCTTAGTTGTGTCTGTTCACTGAGTGAAGAATCTATCAGTGAGGGAAAGCTAAAAACTACCAAAGTATGATGTGGAGGAAAGGAAATCCAGGGGTTGCAGGGGATGATCTGGGATTCCAAAGCAAGGGGAAAGTGGAAAGGAGAGGGGCTGCTCTGCTCAGATTTGAGCTTAGTAGATGTCGCTGAGGAACTGAGAAAGTGTTCAGGTGATTGGCTCTGGTGTCTTTGAGATGTAAGTGAGCCTCAGAGGAGGATGCTCACATTTCTATTCATCTGGGAGAAAATGCAACTCTCAAAAGTCTGGATATGGTTCTGAAAAATGTTAAAGCACAAGCATAATTAATTCAAACTTAGTTTTGATATAATATTTGCTACCATGGCCTCCAATTTTCCTTTAGTTTCTGATATAAAATGATTAATAAATTTGTGTTAAAATGAAAGAAATCTTTCCCTTTTGGGGGTAAGAATCCATTTTTAAAATATAGTTTTATATAATGAATGTTTTATAAGTCAATTGCTCTTTTTGAAGAGTCCTTGGTATTCTAAGATTCATTATGCATCTAGCTGATGTTTCATGAATGTTCCATATTAATCATTCTATACTGTTTTGGGTATAGATGTGGAAATCTAGTTAGCTCAAGATCTAAAAATTTAGTTCAAATGCAACTCAACATTTCACTTTCAGATATGTATAGACCATAAATTGCAATTGCTATGAATTTACATTATGGGAGTTGCACATAAAGGATTAATTTTTTCTAAATCGGATGTTAACCAAAATGGAAATTTATAAAATTCATTGCTCCTTATTTAATTAATGAAAAAGTTAAAAAATAATTAAATAGAACAGGTGAATGATTCAGATATCTTTGTATATTTATTGATTAAATATATAAATTGAAATTTTCATTTTACTTCATAACCAAACATTTTTTATATTTTAGTTGGCTAAGGGATTACTCTATTTGCTGGTTTAGACACAGAAGAATAATTTTCTATTTTCAAGGATGTCTATGTGTCAATACATGTAGAGAATTTCCTTCTCTGGGGGGAAATCAGATTTTACTTATCTTTTCTTCCCTTTGTACTTTCACAATATCTTTACAGTGAATAAAATGTGTGTGATGCTAAATAGAAATAATACTTTCAATAGGGCTAGGATTGTGGCTTAGCGATAGAGCATTTACCCAGCACCACATTAAAAATAAATAAATAAATAAAGGTATTGTGTTCATCTATAACTAAAAAATAAATATTAAAAAAAGAAATAGTACTTTCGGGGGCCCAAAAGAATATGAATGTAGTTTAGTAACATTTCTCAATTGCTAATCAAAAGTTTTTCCTTCTAGACATTTTACCTTGAAAAATATTGTTGTCTGATTAAAAAAATATTCTTAGAAATAGGCAAACTCTTGAAGGTTTCCTCTATTTTTGAGCACAAATGTATAATTGAGAGCTATCCAACTTCTCACACACTGTCCCTATCTGTTATTGATATCAAATTCACCTAACAAAAATTTAGCATTTGAACTATTTTAAAATGTATAATTCGGGGTTATTAAATATATTTATGATTCTATACAATTTACACTGCTGTCAAACTTCTAAACATATTCATCACCCCCAAAAGAAATCCTATACAATTAAGCAGTCACTTCCCAAAGCCCTCTATAATACAGCCCCCACCACCACTAATCTTTGAGTCTATTGGTTTGTCTCTTCTGGGCATTTCATGTATAGGAAATCATAAATACAAAGTCCTTGGGACTGGCTTCTTTCAATCAGCATGTTTTCAAGGTTGATACATGCAACTTTATTCTTTTTATGGCTGAAAAACATTCCACTTTATAGATATACCACATTTCATTTATTCATTTACCAATTGAGGAACGCAAGATTTTTAGTCGTCTTTTGGCTATGGTGAATATTGATAGTATAAACATTTGTGTACAAGTTTTTGTGTGAACCTGTGTTTTCTTTTCTCTAAGGGTAAGATTGCTGGGCCTATGTCACAACTCTTTCTTTTACCAAATTGTGAAAGTAGCAAACTTTTCCAAGGCCATAGCACTATTTTACATTTCTATCCCCAAGATATGAAGGTTCCAATCTCTCTACATTCTTGCCATCACTTTTCTTTTTTTAGTTTTAAAAAATATACTTTAAAATTATAGATATCCTAATAGGTGTGAAGTGGCTTCTCTTTGTACTTTTGGTTTGCATTTCCCTAATGACTACCGGTGTTGAACATCTTTTCTTGTGTTTTCTATCATTTGCATCACATTTAACATGATATTATAGTTATACTTCTGTATTTCCAGTTGAGATGGCTTTTTATTTCTCTTTTATTTTATTTTCTTGCCTAATTGACCTGATGAGAACTTCAATGTAACATTGAAATAGAAGTGGTGAGAGCAGAAATACTTATCTTGTTCTTTATTTTGCAGAGAAGACCTTAGTATCTCATAACTAAGTATGATGTTAATTGGGAAAGTGCCCTTTTATTTCTAATTTGTTGAGTATTTTTATCATGAAAGAGTGTTAAATTTTGCTAAATGCCTTTTTTTGTTGTTGTTGTTGTTGGTTGAGGTAATTATTTATTTATTTTGGTATATCACATTGATTGAGAACCACTTTTGGTCATAACACATAATCCTTCCAATATGCTATTAGATGTAGCTCCAAGTATTTTTTTTTTTTTTTTTTTTTGGAGCTTTTGCATGTATAGGGACATTGGTCTGAACTTTGCCTAGGGTGTCTGATTTTTGTTTGATTTCAGTGTCGGGATAATATTGACTTCATAGCATGAGTTAGCAAGTGCTCTTCTCTTTTCCGTTTTTTGAAAGAATTTGAGGAAGATTGGTATGTGTTCTTTAAACCCTTTGTAGAATTCACCTGAAGTTCAGACTTTTCTTTGTTGAAAGTTGTTTTTATTTTTCCTGATTAATGATTTATTTTCTTTATTTGTTATACGTCTGTTCAGATTTTCCATTTTTCTTTGGTCAGTTTCAATAGTTTGTATTTCTAGGCCTTGGTTAGCTTTACCTAGGTTATTTAATTTGTTGTTCGACAACTGCTTTAGTATTCTCTTATAATCCTTGTTGTATCTGTTAGGTTGGCAGTAATGTCTTTGATTTTATTCTCGATTTCAGGAGTTTGAGGTTGTGATTTATTATAAAGATTATTGATTATTTAGGAGCATTGTTTAATTTCTAAATATTTGAGATTTATCCACACTTCCTTCTGTACTCAATTTCTAATTTCACTTTGCTGTGGCCAAAAAATATACTTTATATAATTTCAGTCTTTCAAAATTTATTACAACTTGTTTTGTGACTAAATATATGGTTTATCTTAAAGATTGCTCCATGAACACTTGAGAAAAATGCGTATTCCATTTTTGTTGGGTGGAGTGTCTTATATTTGTCAGTTTTTGCTTCATATATTTTTGGGATCTGTTATTAGATATTTATGTTTACAATTGTATGTTGCTGGTAGATTGACATTTCTATCATTATATAACATCCTTCCTTTGTCTTAATGTATTTTTTTTGATACTAGTATATCTATTGTAACTACTATTTGACTACCATTTGCATGGAATATCTTTATTTTCATCATTTCAACCTATTTATTTTAATTGTCTAGCCTTTTTCTTAGGGTGACCAAGCAGAAGGCCACTTTCTTAGGGCATGTGAATGTATTTTGTCTGAGGTTGTTTAATATCTATTGAGATTTCCTATTTCCCATTGAAAAATTTTTGCTTAGCTCCTCATCTTCTCTATTTAGTGGTAAGAGACAACACATCTCTTCCTTATGTTTACTTATGAACTGTCTCCCTATTTTAAATTTGTGTCTCTCCCATGAACCCTCCTTGCCTGGTGTCTCCAAGGGCCTAGCCTTTTGAGGGTTCTGCAGGATAAAATGGCTCTCGTTATTTATGGCTATTTAAACCTAAGGGTCATTCAACTAAATCAAATTCTTTCATCTTTCTTTTCTATTCTATCAGTGTGTGTGTGTGTGTGTGTGTGTGTGTGTGTGTGTGTGTGAGAGAGAGAGAGAGAGAGAGAGAGAGAGAGAGACAGAGATGAGTATGTGTGTTTATAGATATTTTAATATGAGGTCTCCCATATGAGTGAAATATCAGGAAGGGAGTCTTCAACACATTTGGTTATCTTACAGTCTCTTTCTGGAAGTCACCAATGGTTGCAGCACAGCTCAAAACCAAACAAAGATCTCTCCAGTGTCAATGAGTCTTAATAAGATTCTACCATCAATTATTGCCTTCAGGTTTGAGAAGGAGTGTCCAAACTTTCCCCTACTTTCTGAAGGAACAGAAACCATCACCATAGTCACTCCAATCAGAAACTGATTACTTCTGAGTCTTTCTCAAGACTCTGCGTGGGGCTGGGGATATGGCTCAAGCAATAGTGCGCTTGCCTGGCATGCGTTCGGCCCAGGTTCGATCCTCAGCACCACATACAAACAAAGATGTGTTGTCCACCAAAAACTAAAAAAATAAATAAATATTAACAAAAAAATTCTCTCTCTTTCTCTCTCTCCCCCTCTCGCTCTCTCTTTAAAAAAAAAAAAAAAAGACTCTGCCTGTAAGATGAACAATGAGATAGTATTGGCCTCGATGGACAAAGTTAAAACTCTCCTGAGGCATCAATTTAAGTAGTAAAATTTGAAGACTCAAGGAAGAGAGATTCTGATTTTATGAAAGCTCTCAAACCCAGAAGCAAAAGTTTCACAAGTCACTGGGAAAGGGTAAGAGTCTATAGGAATGGGTGATCTTGTTATGAGCCATGACAAATGCAGAGGATTTCCTATACATGGTAAGTTTGAACTTTTGTCAGGGGTTGTTTAATATCTATTGAGATTTCCTATTTCCCATTGAAGAGTGTTTGCTTAGCTTCTCATCTTCTCTATTTGGTGGTAAGTTGAACCAGGAACTGCTGTTCCAAGTTTCTTGCTTTCTAAGTCTTTGTTTTGAATCCGAAGATCTCAGTTTTGATCTCAAGGAAAAATGAATTATACTTCAGCTTTCTTTATTCAGATAGCTACGTATCCAGAATTAGGAAGCACATCTAGTTTCCCAGTTGCTTTACTTGCTAGAAAATATTTTTAAAATGTAAATTTCATCTCTTTTCATCATTATTCCCCTCCCTAAAATGTGAAAATGAAGTAGGATAAGGTTTAAAAAAAATCTAACCGAAGTAGATACTTTTTTCTAACATTATCCTTTCTACCTGTGTGGTGGCCTTCTAAGGACATAATATTTATATATTTTTTTATATTTTCTTTCTTCTTGGTAGCATATTTTACTGTGAACTATGAAGAAGTTCTAAATATAGTCAAATGGAAGAATTTTAAAAAGAAATAAAATTAGGTCTTGAGATTATTTGAATATCCAAATGCAGCAACTATATACAATTGGGCATATTTCCTTTCTGTTATCTTCTCACTTCTTTATTCCTTAGGGATTTAAAAAATACACAATACATTGTAAATTTTTTATGTTATTGTGTATTTAATAAGTATCAATTTAAAGTGCAGTATAATGCTATTGATTGGATATATTATCATCTTCTTAACTCATTTTTTATTGTTTGATGAGTAAGTAATTTAAATATTTTGAGTGCAGGAGTGATATCAATTTCATACCCATCAGAAATATTCAGTGCCCTCACAGCACCACTTTTCTCTGTGAACATATGCCCTTCTCCCATGCAACCAAGTAACCAACCCATCTATTTTCTAAATGCTAGAACCCCCACTGGAGCCTGCCATTTCCTAAACTCAGACTTTCCCCTTTCACAATTCAAACTAACATTCAGAAAACTGTCTGCTCAATTAATTAACAAAATGATGAATTAGATTGGATTGTTCTTACTACTACCCCTAGGCTTTAATTACTTGTCCAGTCTAGTGTCTATTTCTAAATACAGACTTATTTATTTATCCTCCATTTACCAAGCTTCTTATAGAGTTCTACACACCCATGACTCCATTTATCTCCTGCATTGCAATTTAGCTATAGTACATTCCTCCCTCCCATTCTACCAAAATTGTTCCCACTGAGATCATCAGTGTCTGCTGTATTATGACACTTTATAGTTCTCCTTTTACTTGACCTTTGACCACTTCTGCCTTAAATGACATGATCATACACTGAATTAGTTAAGCCAGAAATCTAGTAGCCAGTTATTCCTCAAGTTTAAAATTTGTATATAGAATTTTCAGAGTGCCTATTATAGCTATAGTCTAATATATAAAAACAAATATAATTGTAATACATACAAGGAAGAAAACCTCATAAAAGAAATATAACTTTAAAAAACAATAAGTGAAAATTCCTGAACTGAAAAATATAGTGACTAGAATAAAAAACTTATTGGATAAGCACAATAGCAGAAAGAAGATAATATATGAAAGTCAGTGAACTTGAAGATAGAGTAACAGAAGTGATATAATTGGAAAAAAACAGGGAATAAAGATTTAAAAATAATAAATAGATCCTCAGGCGCTTTGTGGACAAAAGTAACACATGTAGTGTATGTAAAATTGGAGTTCAAGAAGATAAGAAAAGAGAATGGGGCTTAAAGTTAGTTTAAAAAGTAATAACTAAAAATCTCCCATATTTGGTTAAAAGTCATAGCTTGACATATTCAAGAATTTCAGCAAACTCAAATAGAATTACACATGCATGGTTGTTTATTTCTTTTTCTTCTGTTTATTGACCCTACTCTAGAAAATATTTATTTCTTAACAGTTTTGGTTGTGATCTGAACAGTGTTCAATATTACCTTCATTAATATCATGATAACCTTTATTTTATTTTATTTTTTATTTTGAGACAGGGTCTCGCTAAGTGGCTTAGGGCCTAGCTAAGTTGCTGAGGCTGGCTTTGAACTTCCGATCCTCCTTTCTCAGCCTCATGAGTAACTCGTGCCACTGCTCCTGGGCAGGCTTTGTATTTTGTAGAAGTTGAAATTTTCATTTGTAATCATAGACCTTTTATTTGCAATGTACTGAGGACTATTATAAATAGTCAATGAAAAAATGACTTACAAACATGTTAGCAGATACATGAGATAGACATTAGTGTTAGGTGGAAAGAAATGTTTGTGTAGGATCAAATTTTATTTCAGGAAGTCTTTTTTAAAGTTATTTTTGAAGCTGTAGACGGACAGAATGCCTTTATTTTATTTGTTATGTGGTGCTAAGGATCAAACCCAGTGCCTCACACGTGCTAGGCAAGCACTCTTCCACTGAGCCACAACTCCAGCCTCTGTTTTGAGAAAATTGAAGTTGATCTTATAGCATCTACCCCCCTAGAGTCTCTACATTAAAGGTGTTTCTGAAGCTCATGACTCTTCTTCCTGTTTTGAAAGTACAGCAAATAAAGACTGTAGTTTACTTAGAGAGTAAGAGATCATTAAATTGCAAAGATAACCTAACACCTCTTTATTTACTTTTCACCATCTTGAGTGCACCACCATCATCTGCCCTAAAAGTGCACCTTTTTCTTTAACTACAAAATGCCTTCAGATGAACCTTTTCTTCGACTCACAAAAAATGCATTAGTGAATGGATATATCATTCTCATGTGAGCCATTTTCTAGGCCTTGATTTCTTTTTGGCTTAAATAAAGTTCACGTGAAATTATAACTCCATGTCCACTTTTGGAGCACTGAAACTTAATGAGTTAATACAAAGAATATAGTAAAGCTTTGTTTAAGACCTGGAGATCTATTTCCATGAAATAAAATTTTCCTATTGAACTTGGCCGCAAAAGAATTATTTTGACTGTGACCCCTGGGGCCCTTAGACATCACCACATATTTTTCACAGTTTATTTTAATTGTGCCTTGAAGGTAAAGCATTTAGCCTCGAGTAAATGAGATCAGATTCAATGCTGAAGTAAAGTTCTATAATTTTCCTAAACCTTGTTATATTTTTTTAGAATGTAATAATGACTACAATCTTTCTATCTTCAAGTCCATAGGCCAGTGACTAATAATTAACTCTTTGAAAAGGTGATATAGCACAGCAGTGTGATATCATTTGACTCCATGTATTGTTCAAGTCTGTGGTTTCAGTTAGTCAAATATTTTATAATTTGCATCAACATTGCCTATAACTCAGCAGAAAGGACCTTTTAACCGGGATCCAGGGTCCCAGGATGTGTGGTTCAGTGCTTAATTTCTCTGTCTGCCTCTGCTTCCTGGAACTTTCAGACATCTTTTTAGTAATTCAAAAGCAATATATTCCAAGGGTAGAAATCCAAATAGTACAGATGGTTGTGTGATGAAAGGAATGTCTCCTTCTGATGTTAGATATGCAGTTCAACTAGTCCCTTTTCCCCAGGCAACCACCAGGGTTCGGTTTCTTATATATCCTGCCTGGAAATGTACCCGCATTTATGTCTAAACATACTGAATTTCACCTTGCCTTTTAATTTAAAAATAGACTGTAGAAATTGGTCTACATTAATACATATGTTACTTATTAGCAAATACATAATTCATAAGAATTCCTAGAATTGGAATTGTTAGATCAAAGGATATGTATGTTTATAAAGATTTTTTGATCTATTTGGAATTTATTTTGATAAGAGCTAGGAATCTAAACAAATCCATTTCCAGATAGTTCTCCAGCACACCTTACTGATCAACATATCTCTCTCTCTCCTCACTGCTCCATAACACAGCTGTTATAATACACTAAATTCCCATTATATATATTATTAGTTCATTCTCTTTAATTGATTTCTTTATTCATTTTTAAAAATTATCATTGTTTTGGAATACATTTTAATATCTAATTAGGTTACTCACCTAGGTTTGCATGTTTATTTTTGACCTAATGGGTAAAATTAAATTTTTTATTCTAGTTAAAAAAATAATTCTGAAAGTTTTCTTTTTTCTGGGATCATAATCTGTGGTATGGTTTATGAAGAGTTAAAATCATTACAGCATACAGTCTCACATAATAAACTATGCATATTATTTTAATTTTCTTGGTGATATCATTATTTATGTATCTTTGTCTTTATATTCTAAAATAAGATTATCTCTATTGTTTAATCTTATCAACTTTAAAGATCCATTGATAATTTTCCTTGCAAAACTAGAAAAATACATGTGCTTACATTCCTTTTTTAATTTTATTTTTTAATTTTACTTTTTTTGTAGCTGTAGATGGATAGCATACCTTTATTTTATTTGTTTATTTGTTTATTTTTTGTGGTGCTGAGGATCAAACCCAGTGCCTCACACATACAAGGCAAATGCTCTGCCACTAATCTACAGCCCCAACCCAACAAATTAATTTTTTTTTTTTTTTTTTGCAGTGCTGGGGATTGAACCCAGGGTCTTATGCATGCAAGGCAAGCACTCTACCAACTGAGCTGTATCCCCAACCCCACATGTTTCCATTCCTTATACCATGTTCTTTCTTTCATTCTTTCTCTGAATATTAATTAGATTGTTCTTCAACCTATTCATGATTTATTCGTATTTTATTCTTTCACTGCAATATCCAACCTTTATATTTGAGTGGATTAATTTACTCAACCATTTTTAAACTATTCTTAATTATTTTTGAATACCTTAATGTTTAAGAATTTGTTATTTGCTTTTGTTTGTGCAAAATAGCTCAACTAGGAATAAGATATTTACATATTATATTTGCTTTACTGTCTTATGGCAACTAAAGTTTTCATGGCAAACAAAATTATTCCTTATGTACCCACCTGCAGAGGAGAGTTGATATATTTTTTGTCATGGGTACTTAACAGTATCTTTCAAGTCCATTTTTGAAATCTTGGACTTGAAAATTTTATTTCAGTTTTAGAGCGATACAATATGCCTTTTCAATGTTTTATTTTCTGGAAGTTTTTTTCTATTTTATCTTTTAGTAAACTTGTGCCTCATTTGCTTTGTTTCCTTTCCTAGCAACACTTATGCATATTTTAGAATTCTTTTGTCTGTCATATTCTTTCATTTTTCCATATTTGTACAGTGTTTATTCTTTTCATTTTATTCTGCTCAGTTTCCTCAGTTATGTGATTCCACATGTTCACAACTTTGTTTTCAATATGTTTGGATTTTTTGACATTTCTAATGTTTTGTTCATTTAAATTATGATTTTATTTTCCTGTTTATTTTATTTCATTAGTTTTATAGAAAAGCTTTTTCCTACTTGACCTTTATTTGCCTTTTAGAAATATGTTTTTCTGGTGTAGTGTTTCTGGCCTTTTCTTTTCTTTTCCTTTTAGAAAAAAGAAAATTTGACTTGTTAGCCAAGGAGAAACAAAGGGAACTCCTGTCCCAGAGACTGTGATTCTCCCTGCCATAGGGAGCCCAGGGCTGTGTTTTTGGTTTTATTTGGATGTAATTTTTTTTACATATAAAAATATAGTAGTATGTATGATATTATAAGAAATATATATATAAGTAATATACATGTATAATTTTTTATATATTTATATTTTTTGTATCTACATATTATATATGGTTTATTTCTAGTTATTATTCATCTTAGAATTAGGACTTCTTTTTTTAAAGGAGGGAAGAATCATAATAATTTAGCAAAACTAAAGAAAACATAATCCTACTGGGGGTATAACTCAGTAGTAGAGCACATACCTATTGTGCATGAGGCCCTGGATTGATCCTCACAACATACAAACAGACACACACAGACACACACACAAAGAGACACAATAGCTAAAGGTACATAAACACAATGGAATATTACTCAGCCTTAAAGAAGAATGAAATTATGGCATTTGCAGGTAAGTGGATGGAGCTGGAGAATGTCATACTAAGTGAAATAAGCCAAACCCAAAAAACCAGAGGACGAACGTTTTCTCTAATAAGCGGATACTGATCCATAATGGGGATTGCAGGGGAGAATGAGGAGACTTTGGATTGTGCAGAGGGTGGGAGGGGAGGGGAGGGGTGTGTGAGGATGGGAAGGACAGTGGAATGATATAGACACTATTACCCCATATGCATGTATGATTACACTACCTGTGTGACTCTGCACCAAGTTCAGCCAGAGGAAAGAGAAGTTGTGTTCCATTTGTGTACAATGTGTCAAAATGCATTCTACTGTCAGGTATAACTAATTAGAACAAATTAAAAAATACAAAATTAAAAAAGAAATAAGAGAGAATAAAAAAGAGGTAATGGTGGTGTTAGTAGTGACAGTTGGGGATATGGAACATTTAGCCTAGCATGTGCGAGGACCTGGGTTTAATCCCAGCACTGAAAAAAAAAAAGTCAAGAAAAATATGCTCCTTTGAAATAAGAGCATGGAGAAGAAGTGAGAAAGCCAAACAAAAATGATAAAATAGCAGAAAGAGACAAATAGTGAACTGGTAGACCTCCATAAGAAATGGGAGAGAAAGAAACCTTACAGGAATCAAGACAATGTAAGAGAAAACACAGTCAGTGATAAATCCAACAGGTTTGAGAAATTACTTCTCAGTGGCACAGCTGGGTTTTTTTTTTTTTTTTTTTTTTTTTAGAGCAAGTACAGTGAAGGGCTGCAGGAATAAGCTACCTTAGTATATTGCCTTTTTAGCCTTTATACCATGGAGAATAAACCCTGGGTTGTGGGTTAGGTGCTGCTCATATATGGCTGAATACCATTTGGGATCATATTGAAAATTCCTGTCAAAGAATTTCTGCATCATGATTTAGTGTTCCTCTCTGACCTTACCAAGAACTGCTTATTATCCTCCATCTTTATTCTCTCTGCCCATCCCAAAAGATGGATTTTTCTTTCAGTGTCAGTTTTTTCCTTTGCTTCATCTCTTTTGCCACAGTGTGTTGGCCAGCGACAGTGGTGTGTGCCTGTAATCCCAGCAGCTCTGGAGGCTGAGGTGGGAGGATTGCAAGTTCAAAGCCCGCCTCAGCAATTTAGCAAGGCCCTTAAACAATTTAGTGAGACTCTGACTCAAAATGAAATATGAAAAGGGCTGGGAATGTGGCTTGGTGGTTAAGCATCACTGGGTTTAATCCCTGGTACCAAAACAAAAAACAAAACAAAACAAAACAAAACCAGCTATAGGAATTCTCATGCAACCAGTCTTTGGCTTTCCAAGCTTGGAGCGGTTGATTTCATTCCTCAGCAGGTGACCTCGGCTAGAGATCAGAGTCGTCCTGGCTCTGCTGTCACTTTTCTTTCCCAATGGGGGCTAACACTATCCTTGAAAAATTTCTTTAAATATGGCTCATCATTGAGACTGTATGCATATCTACATTTATAGTTTGTAGTTATGATTTCTCTTCACATTATAGTTTATTTTGTTTTAAAGAGGAGAGCTTTTTAAGAAAGACATTCCTTTGGACAAAAATATTGCTCTCTCATTGTCATTCCTTGTGGAATGGAGATACTGAGTTAAAAGACATGGCGACACTTTTAAGTCAGAAACATCTTAGCCTGAATTTATCTTCATCACATTATAAGGCCAAGGAAAGTCCAGGCAATGGCAGCTGCCTATAGGGTGAAGCAGCTGACGCTGAAAGAGGTAATGCCTTATAGATCCAGCACTGACTCATGGTGATAGCCACTGGCATCCTTCTCCAATGATGACTCTGAATGTCCTTGGCTCCTGACGCTATCTGATCAAGGGAGGATGTTAGATCCATTCATTAATAAACCTGGAAATGGCAATGCTGCCCATAGGTCAAGGATAAGCCCAACTGCCTACATTCCAATAGCTGGATATACCATCATTTATTACCTGCCACAGTCTGGCTGGGCACAAAATCACGAGCCACTCACAGCTTTGTAGATTCAAAAGCAATTCTTTATTCCCGAACTCACACCGACACTCTACAAAAACACGTTCTGAGGCAATCCACATTCTCTGTCCAAATACTCTCTGAATCCCGGGAGAACTCAACGGGAACTACAGGAGCGGACACGCCTGAGGCAGCAGGATATGCCCTATTCCCAGCAGGGTACACCTTAAACCTGGAACCGCCCTAAACCCAAGGAGAGCCCTAAACCCTGATCCGCCCTGGTCCTTGAGCAAGGTCACCTTACATGCAATGTCACTGCAAAATGTCCAAGGCAAGTCCATTTTACCACGAGTCCTTCCTCTAAGCAACATGGGGTACGCTGGCAAGGAAATTGTCATACCTACTTGGCTAATGGCTCTCAGCAATTACCCAATTCCTTTTGCTAGATATTTAATTCATTTTCTATTTTTATTTATTATAAATGAAGTTGAAAATTTCTTATACCAAAAAAAAAAAAAAAAAAGGCTAAGCCCAAGGTGTTCAGATGGCTTCCAAGTCACAGAAATACCTCCTACTACTTCAGCTTATAGTCTTTGATTGGACCACATCCATCAAATTCTGGGCCTTCTACAAAATATTTACTAAATGAATTAATGCTTTCATTATCTTCTGGACTTTGAGTCAAGCTTTCACTCTGCCTGCTCATCTGGGAACTTGTTATTATGCTTCTGTTCTCTCTAGGTCTTTGTCTTCTCTTTTCTGTCTATACCTAGGGAATCGCCAGTGGATCTAAGGTTTATTTAGTCAGGATGATCTCATTTTGAGTTCCTGGACTTAATTATATCTGCAAAGACCTTTTTTCCAATAAGCTTACCCTCAGGTTCTGGGAGCCACCAGTCAACCCACTACAATTGCAAAACACGTGTTGGATAATATACTGATGTGTAACACAAATATATGTTTATCAGTAATAAGATGCTGTATAAGCAATTTGTAAGCTGAGATTTATGTGAAATTCTCAGAAAGTTAGTTATAACTTCAGTTCTTTCTTACACACTGAACTCAAACGTGACAGTGACTCACACAGTGGTAAAGGAAAATGAATGGATAACTGTAAGGCCATTTAAATGCCCATCTCTGCAGAGAGTTGGGATTTTACTTGTTGCTATGCTCATCCACAGATGGGACTCTCCTGACGATGACACTGCTTCCAACTCCAACTAAGTTTGCTCTGTTCTCTTTGCATTGTGCTTTGCTTGACCTTGTATGGTCCCAAATTTTGACATATACCTGGTTCTTTGAAACTTCCCCTCCTACACTTAGCCACCCTGTGGTGCTCCTTGTCTCATTTTAGCACACACTGGATTTTCAGTGAAGAAAATATTTTCGAATTTTGCTATTCTACTTAGGCTCATTTCGTGGCAATTCCATTAAAAAGGAAAACTAATAATCAGGGGACACTCAACTTGTTAAATGCTGAACAGAGGAGTTTAGGAAATCTACTTGGATTCACAAGGCAAATGACTGGTAAAACTCAGTGTAGAGCCCAGGTCTTTCTGACTTTAGAACCAAGCAGTTACTATGCCATGATGTTCCTTTGGAAAGTGGCCACTTAGACCAGGGCTGGATTCATGTTTCCCACTGTGTGCAAGTTTTATTAAAAATCCAATAAACAAACTGGGCATGGTCGCACATGCCTGTAATCCCAGTGACTCCAGAGACTGAGGCAGGAGGATCATGAGTTCAAAGCCAGCCTCAGCAACTTAGTGAGGCCCCATGCAACTCAGTGAGACCCTGTCTCAAAATAAAAAATAAAAATAAAATAAAAATTAAAAAAGGGCTAGCAATGTGGCTTGGTGGTTAAGTGCCCCTGGGTTCAATCTCTGGTACAGAGAACAAAAAAACAACACAAAGAAATCCAATAAACTGTCTCTATGGGATCATCTGTCTCCTTGAAATTAGTGTAGAAAAATCAAATAAATTATCTAAGGGATTAATTACTCAATTAAATAAGTTTTCAGAATTATTCTATATAATTTCCTGGCTTTTGATAAAAAAAAGTCATTTTTAATGACTGTACATGTAACACAATTCATATAAGTTGTAGAGCATTAATATAACCTGTTCAGTTGAAAAGGTGTAGGAGAGGTGGCAGTGGAGAACCATGATGAAGATAGTAAGGTGGGCAAGAGTGGAAGGCCCTGCCACAAACAATAAGGAAAGTATTTAAATTATATGACACAGCCTAAAGACACAAAACATTTCATTTCCCTTTGCATGAAACTGGTTTGACCTTCACAGTTCTGAAATAACAGGAACTATTATTTCCCTGGTAACTGTACTGCATTTTAGTCTAGTAGTTAAGCAGAATGCTCAGCATGAATAAATATAGGTAGAAATTGTTAGGGAAGATTTCTATGAAGAGTGCATGTTGAGCAGTAATATAAATGTAAGAGCTTACAGCAAAATGAAATTCATAATATAAAGGGCAAACCTGCCTAGGAGAGAATTTTAGGTAAATTTTGGGTTGAAAAACTGATTCCCATTTTGTTTTAATAGTTAGTAATGTAGGGTGGCTGAGCTGACGGGTTTCAGTTGAGTGGCTCGTGTAGCATTATCTTGTGCTTGATTCAGCAGAAACGTGTGTGACTTCTGTAGGACTATGACAAATGGCTGAATTCCCTCTTCCTAAATTCAAAATTAATGACTAAAAACATTATCAGCAAGGTAGGTTGTCAAAAAAAATAGTGTAGGTACTTTATCTAGAAATGGTATATTTTTTTTCTTAGATAAACCCTGAGGATTTTATAGGATTGTTCAGGAGGAGAGATTTATGTAATTTTGAATTTAGCTATGGCATTAGCTAAAGGCAACTGGAAAAAAAGAACCAGAGATGCTTATTTTTTAAAAAAAAATTTCCTGTGTGATTCCCTGAATTTGAAATATGCAATGAAGGCTTGTTCCTAATTTAAAAGACTAGCTGGGGTCACAGAGCTTATGGGAACACCAGAAGATCCCTAACATCATATCTAGATAGCATGAACCCTTAAAAGTTGCCAGCATCCTTTTAGGAATTATTTACAAAATGCATACATTTTGTTCTTACTAAATTTCATACTTAACAAATTCATACATTTAGCCACATATATTGAGCCCAAGTGTTTTCCAGCCACTTCATAGAGTTATAGAGAAATGAAGCATAGTTCCTACCCTTACAGCTGTTGAAGGGGTGGGCCTGTGAATATGGGGTTGCACCAGGCAAAACTCTGGGTGCTGAGGGACTGCAGAGGCTGCCAGAGAGCCCAGCTGGCTCCACATGACTCCATGAGAGTTGGGAGAAGGAAATTATGCCATCTCCTGACCTGATTCATCTTCTGTAAGATACTGGGAAACAACCACCTATTCTTCAGGGTGATGGTAAGAATTATACTAGATCAGATATGTAAGGAAGTTTGAGCATGTGGGTACTCCATGTTTTTACTGTAATCATTATAGATGGATTCTGTTCTCTTTCTTTGGCCTGAAATGTATGAATTTTAAAATATGAACAGAAAAAGTAAACTATTAGACCAGTTTAACTCTTAGGCCAGCTATTTAAAAATGCTCAATTTAAATTATCAAGTTATCTGAACATGGAAAAGAAGAGATACAAATTAATTTCCTATTACTGCTGTAATAATTACTACAAAATCTGTGGCTTTAAACAATACAGATGTATTACTTTCATTTTTGTAAGTCAGAAGTCTGAAATCACTTTTACTGGGCTAAAATCAGGGTAGAGGCAGGGGTGAGTTTTTCTGGAGATCAGGGGAAAATCTCTTCCTTATTTTTTCCAGCTTCTGGAACCTGCTTATGTTCCTTGTCTTATCACTGCTTTACTCCAATGTCTGCCTCTAGGACTACATAAATTTTCCTCCCTTTGATCTCCTAACTTTCTTTTGTAAGACACTTGTGATTACATTGGCTCACCTGGATATTCCAGGTTAATCATCTCAAGATCCTTAACTTAGTCATATCTTCAAGGTTCCTATTGTCATATAAAACAACACAGGTTCTGAGTGTTAGGGTACAATCATCTTTGGGCCATTGTTCAGCCAACTGCAAGATATAAAAATCTAAAGAGGGTATCTTTGCTTATGGGAAGACCATGACAGTTTTCACTGTCCATAACACATGTTTGAGCCACTGCATATAGATGGGGCTGGCTTAGAAAGAGAAATGCCTACCAGGGACATTGAGGTATTCACCTCCACCATAGTCAAGCTGAGAAAACCAATGAGAAGTCTCAGTGGTTGGCTTTGAATTCAGGCTCCTGTCCCATCCTCACATGTATTTCATCTGTTAATTGCTATTAGATGGCATTTCTCAACTTCAATAAATTTATACCGCAGCCATGTTGTGGGCAAAGAATTAACAGAATGACAACACTAAAAACCCTGGGTAACAACTGAATTCAATGCAGATATTATTTGAGAACTGTGCATTTGTGCTGAGGGAAAGCTTGTGTTGACTATGATGGAGGAAGTGAAACAAACGAGGCAGAGATGTATTTGTTCTATAACACTCAAGTGCAAGACATGTCATATTGCTTTATTTTTCTAAATCAAATTCAAGCTAAGTCCCTGTACACATAGGTTAGCAAGATACTCAATGTCAGTTATGATTGGAAAGGCCGCCCCCTACCCTTTGAAAACTCAGTCTGGCCAAAAATCTGGGGTGAGGGCTCTGGTCTTCTTTGAGCATGCTCCACCAGACCCTGCTCACTGTCTCTTGCTCACTTGGAACATTTAACTGTGGGTGGATCTGCTGTTCAGAGCCATCATTTCCATTATGAACAACAAAATCAGTGGAAAATTTTCTGTAGTACCTAAGGCCAGCTCCTATGAGTCATTTTTGTCATGCTCCACCCCACCAGGACACTGTGTTGGAAAGGAAATAGTGGTCTCTTCTGAACCAGAACCAGAACCATTTCCCCCAACTTAGAGCTTTCCAATTGTTTTCTAGTCCACCCCCAGCCTCATCCCTTAGAACAAAACCCCATTTCCTTTTCAAGCCCTTGAATTCTTTTGCTCTTGGAATGTGCGAGATAATATGTGTGAGGACACTTGGCACACATAGGAATCCATGCTGTCATTATGATCATTGTTTGCCACTTTCCTTAGGAATTCAGAACAAAAGCTTCTTAACTCTCCCCTGGGAGAGGGGAAATCCTCCGAAGCATGAACACAAAGTCCAGCTGGATTTCTCATTTTTGTGTGATGAGCTACATGAAATTAAGGCATAGGTAATTTCTCTAGCATGTGATTCCACTAAAACAGTTAATGGTTCAAAGGTGAATTGTTCACCCTGGGCACATCTAGACTGCAAAGAGAGAATGTGTTAGTTCACTGTTCATCATTTTTTCCCCATGTCTTTGCTTTTATTCTTTCTGTAGCCACCTCCTCCTTTAAGTACACAATTTATGTCAGCTATCCTAGCAGATAACAAGGAAAATGATGTTCCCTAGTAACGTCACAGGTAACACTCAAAGATATGCACTTCAAAAGTTTAGGTTCAGCTACTTGTGACAGCAGGGTGAATAACTGTGTGATCATTTTACTAGAAGAACCAAAGAGAGAGCAGCTTCTCTTGGTGATATATCTTTTTTTTTTTTTTTTTAAATTGGCTTGAGCTCTTACCCCAAACCTGGTGGATCCACTTTAGTGATTAAAGTGAATTTACTTTCAAATGTTATAGTTTACATATTAATTCTAGGAGCTTATGATTAGGTATATTTAACTTTATTTATTCACTTTTACTTAAAATTCTATTTACTTAATTCAGATGAATGCATTTTTTCTTCTTCTTAGGCACTGAATATAGATTTTGATATTTTCTACTGAGATTTTCTTACTAGTGTGTCTAGTCTTATGGGATCCTGTCTTCTGTTGAGCTTGCCGCTTTCCAGTGAAAATATCCCTGGACCATGTCCTGGTAGCTTCCTGTTTGGTTTTAAGTTGTTACCTAGATTGTCATCTTTGGTCATCACCTCCTCAGTAGGAAGAACTGACACTCTCAGGTTGGTGGAGGATGAGATAGATGGCCATTCCCATTGTCCTGTGATCCTGTAGCCTCAGAAACAGCTAAAAATTTCTGTAAGTTTTATAGCTCCAAGTTGCTTGGAATAAAATGGGGGTACCTTTTACTACAGGACTTGAAAGTGGCTTTCTGGAGGTTCTTAGACCACATGAGAAGATTTTGAATCATTGAAGCATATTGTAAAAATCATGCAAATGCGAAAGAATGTCAAACTCAATGGGTTACCACCACTTTTCAGACAGTCCTGTTTCTTCTCTCTAGAATAAAAAATTGACTTGAATCACTGAATAAAAGTAGTTAAGCAGAAATTCTGCTAAGGAAAAGGAAAAAAAAAAGGTAGCAGTGTTTTTGTAAAAGCCACCCTGCAATACAGATTTTTTTAAACAATAATCTTCAAAAAGTTGAGAACAGGTTTATGTAAATTCTTAGTTTATAATGACTTATTAGTACAAATATTGTGGAAAAGTTTTTAAAAGGTGGGAAATGTTGTTGCATTAATGTTGGATTGTTTTCAGCAGACACAACATCTTTGTTTTTCTTTTTTATATGTGGTGCTGAGGATCGAACCTGGGCCGCACGCATGCCAGGTGAGCGCCCTACCGCTTGAGCCACATCCCCGACCCCTGAATTTTGGTTTTGAATCCTGGGTAGTGTATCTTATTTAGGCATCAGTGGGCTTCACTCCCCTTGCCAAAGAAGAGGGTCTACAGTTTATCGAGTCTCTGGCCCTCCTTGACCAGAAGTTACTGGTCTTTCTGTTTATTTACTGGTCTATTTTTACCATTTTAAAAAAACCTTTTAGAATCATCCTATGATACAGCAAAAATTTTCCTCTTTTGGTCTATTTTGAAGGGATTCAATATATACAGAAAGGATATTTTTTTCTTCTTTGACATTTGGTGGTGTTCTTTATTTTTATTTATTATTATTATTATTTGGGAACTGGGGATTTAACCCCGGGGTGCTTTACCACTGAGCCTAATTCCTAGCCCCCAATTTTTTTTTTTTTTTAATTTTTAAATTTTGAGATAGAGTCTCACTAAGTTGCTTAGGGCCTACTAAGTTACTGAGGCTGGCTTTGAACTTGTGATCCTACTGACTCAGCCTCCCAACTTGCTGGGATTACAGGCATGCCCCACCACTCCCAGCTACAGTTAGTGTTTTGACAACATCTTTGATTTAAAACTTGTTGCTTTTTAATTACATGCATCTAGTGTTTAATACTTCTTATTTGTGATATGGCCTGAGATGCTCTTAAGTTTCCACGTGTTCACATCTGGAATCATGGTTTAAGGTGCTCCACTTTAGGATCCAACATTGTTTGACTCCCTTTCCAAGAGGTGCCAAGATGAATGTGCTCCCACTTTATCTTCCCTTCCCACTTCTCCCTACCTCATGTTACCTAAAGTGAATTTTATTACTCTTTCTAAATTGCTGTGGTGTGTAACATTTACATTTTGTTCTACTCATACTTCTTATGGTTGGATAGTGTCTCTTCAATGATTTCTCCATTCACATCTAATTTTATACTATAATAGTTCTCTTAAAGAAGATCTCAAAGAAATTATGAACCTGATTGCTTGTATGTTTCATATTACTTTTTTTTCCTAGAAAATAAAAACAGTAATTTTACAATACATTTAATGGCAACTGGTAGTAACAATATTTTCCTATTTTGTTTACATGTTCTTTAGACAAGTCTGCAACTTAGCATTGATTATTTGCAAATTGTTCCACTAGCTATACTGTCATTTGTCAAAAGGTGGATCAAGATATCATAGAATCATAGCCATAATATGGTCATACAGAATGATCCTATTATAAATCAGATTGGATTTATCATCAGCACTTATAAAACCAGACCCAGGGAAAGAACTAGGTCTGGGGACATCATGCATGGTCTTAATATAGTGAATGTTTAGCCTGTCCTGATTACTACAAAATCATATTACTTTTATATTTGAAATAATTTGTACATTCTTGGTTTTTATTTTTCCCTTCCTTGAAGACTTGATAGACATTGCTCTCTTGCCTTTTCTAGTGGTTTTTTTTTTTTTTTTTTTTTTTTTTGTAAAGTTTGAGTTCAGCCAGATTTGATTTTAAAAAAATCAATTTTTTTCCGCACATTTTTTTTATTAGTGCATTAGAGTTGTACATAATTATGGGATTTGTTAACACATTTGTACATGCACACAATACACAGCATAACATAATTTGGCCCATGTCACTACCAGCAGATTTTATTCTTTTACACAGGAAAATTCTTTCTTGTCCCCCACAGTTAGCTTTACCGGGTTACATGCTTGGTACTATAGGAAATTCCCCTGATAAATGTGTACATATAATCTATACATTTGATTTTTCCCTTTGTTTTGGGACAATTTTCTTTTATTTTATCTTTGAATATCTACTCTGTTATAGCTCTTAGGAATGTCAGTTATGCACCACTGGATTTCCTTTGGCTCTAATAGTAATTTTCCCTCGATACCTTAAGAATTTTTTTTAGTTCTGTGTTTTTCAGGAATGGCTTATATTTGCCCCCGTTGAATGCCTCTAATGTAGCCTTTATTTATCTAATATTTTCATTTTTCCCTTATATATATTATTTTGACTCTGACATGTCACTTTTGATTACCTGAATTTTCTGATCTTTTCCCTTGAGTCCTATTATGTCTTGTCTGAACTCACTTCAGATGTTCATAATTAATATTCCTTTTATTTAAAGAACACATTTTGTGTGTGTGTGTGCCAGAGTTGTGTATTAATTTTTTGTCTGATTTGTTATAGTCTTGTGTATTTTTTTTTTGTCTGTATTCTGTTTGCTATATTCTTTTCTTTAGGTTTTTGTTACTATCTTCATAGAAGCCTCAGGCTGATTCTTTTTTTCTGTTTATTACTCATTTTTAATGCGCACTGGAATTAGCCATTTAATGATGGACAATATAGAGGGGGATTAAACAGTGCAGCGGGCAGTTTGAATGTTAGAACATGGCTTTGGAGCACATTCTCACTAATATTTTACCCTCGGAATATAAATAAATATGGGTTCTCTCTGTCAATATGCACCAGAGGTCACAAGGGTATATAGTTCCTTCCTTCCTTTTTTTGGTAGGTCTTTCCCTTGCTTCTCTGCAGAGCTGCTGCTCACTGATTACACCTTTACCACCCTGATTTATCCACACAGCTCTCTTGAACAGCTGGTATAACTGTTGCTTTCTTACTCAGCCTGGCAATATCTGTTTCTCTGTGGTATGAAACAAGGCTTACTGAGGGTTGTACCAACTCCATGCTCAACCAAGTTGGCCTCTCTGGCAAAGGGTGATTCCATTAGTCTTGCCAAATGCCCCACTGTGATAAATGTCTTACTTGGTTTACACCCCGCTGAGCTTGTGCCCCTGAAGGACCCCCCCCTGTATTGAACAGCAGTTGTGGTTTAGCATTGTGGTTGTGTCTTCTTCATATGTTGTGGTTTAGGGAGGTGGTTGTTTCTTAGCATATTAATTGTCTACTGCTATGTAACAAACCACTCAAAATTACTTAAATCAACCACAGTTTAATACTTCGCCTAATTCTGTTGGTGGGTTGGCTGGTTTTGCTGGTCCCACCTGGAAGTTTGTTTTTATGGCTGTGGTCAAGTGGTGGCTCAACAGGAATGGCAGCATCGGAATAATATAATGCCTGTCTTCACTATTCACGTTGTCTTTCACGCTGGGTCTTCACAGCATGGTAACCTCAGTGTTCCAAGAGGGAGAGCAACTACAAGGTCCCCGATGGCTGAGGCCAGAAGGACACATAGTATTGCTTCTGCTATATTCCATTGGTCAAATCAAATCAGGGGACCAGTCTAATTTCAAGGGATGGCGAAGTCACATTGTGAAAGAGTGTGAATCCAAGGAATAACTGTGCCTTCCTTTGGGCCAAAAATCTACTACACCTTAGTTCATGTTTTGACTTACATTTCTCCGCCTTCCTTTTGTTTGGTTTCATACCAAAGGAACAGAAAAATTTACACTGTTGCCTTCAACAGGAAGTCAGATTATTAATAGTTTTAAAGGCAATGAATAGTAAAAGAAAACTCAATATTGTTACACCTGCCTTCTAATGACTTAGCACCTTTTGTTTTTCATCTTTAAAGCCCATGAGATAGAACTTAAGAAGTGCCTCTACTGTATGTAATCAGCAGCTCCCAGCCCTAGGGCAAGGATTCTGAGACCTACAATGGAGCCTCACATTCCACGCAGTACAAGGTAATGCATTTTGGACTGTAGGGCAGGAAGGCTGGCTTCTACATTTGCTCTATTCCTAGATTTGAAATCTTAATAAAATAAGTTTACTTTAGTCTCTCATTAGTAAATTTTGGTAAAAAAGAGGTGGTTCTTAAACCATAAATTGACAGAAGGTCACCTGTGGGGTTTGTTGAAAAGCCCATTCCTGGTCCCTTTCCCCCTTGAGACTCTGACTCAATGGGTCAATGAGAAGATCTGATTTTTTTTTTTTTAAGAGAGAGAGGGGGGGGGCGCGGGGGAGGGAGAGAGGGAATATATATATATATTGTAGATGGACACAACATGATGCCTTTATTTTTATGTGGTACTGAGAATGAAACCTGGGTCCCTGGGTGCTAGGTGAGCACTCTACCGCTGAGCCAAAATCCCAGCCCGAGAAGATCTGATTTTTAAAAGACACACTTCAAATGACGTTGTTGCAGGTGGTCAGTTGAGTATTCTGTGAGACTTTACACTACTAAAATTTCAGAATTTTCTTCCAGCTTCCAAAACTCTATTAATCATGAGTGATATATTTAAAATGTTCCTTCACTGAACCATGATTAGCTATTTAATTACCTGCATTGTTTAGAATGTCTTTAAGAATAAATACCCTAACTTGGACTCCACACTTTGAATTTGTAATTATAAAAGAAACATTGGTTTCTCAAGATCATTAAAATCTGTTGATTAAAAACAATTATGCACTTTTGTGATTCTTACCTCTGTATCATACTTTAATTCTATCATGAAAAATAGAAATAAGTTAATATCAAAATGAATTATAGAAACATAGGGACAATCTTTAGTGAGTTGAACATAAGTCTTCCTCCATCATCTAATGTGTAAAAGCATCAGGTTATCCTTAGAGAAACCATTCCTCGTCCCTCAAACATACCCCATGGACTTCAAAGTTGGTTCTAATTCAGTTGACAACTTAATTTTTTTCCTAGTGCAACTCTCTGTTTGGCCACTTGATGGCAGCATTTACTATGTGCTAACATTGAACTTTTTTTTTTTTTCTTTTTCTTTTTTTTTTTCCCTCTAGGTTGTTCAGCCTCGTTTAACATTGGTGGTGGAAAAGATTGATAGCAATGCAAATGTATTTATAACCACGAGAGATAGTCACCTTCCACCCCAATTAGCCTTTGCATTGATTTACTGAGGAAAAACATCTATTACTGAAAAAGTCTTACAGATTAGTGTTGCATTATTTTGTTACAGTTGAAATATCTGCTGGAAAAGTGATCTCACAGATCTCTAACCAAAAATGTTCTTTCTCAATAATTAAAAAAATAAAAAGATATATCATTGAGAATGCAGCTCTGGTTTAGAACTATGTGCCAGTTTTTTCCCCTTAAAGCTATACACTTAGTTATTTGAATACTTTTTAAATAATGAGCTTGTGTCACATTTTAGATCTTTAAAAAGAGATTTATTCATGAGCTGTTGCTTGGATAAAGCCATTGATCTACCCCCCAAAAAATCTCATTTCTCAATTGCTTTGTGAGAACATAATTATGATCTGAACTAAAGTCTTTTTTTTTTTTTTAATATGAAAAAACTACTGCTTCTTGAAATACATTTTTGCCTCCCCAAAGAATGAAGCTGCAACTGAAACATTTCCCACAGAGAAAAACCTACCAGTAATGATTCTATAAACATCCTGGCAACCACTTTCTAAGGGAGGGTTCACTAAGACGACTCCTGTTTGAGATTTACATGGAGCACAAATTGGTAGGGATTTACAAGGCGGTTACAATTTAGTGCTTTTGGCTTGAAAGAAAGGAATTTTTTTTTTTTCTTGTTGTTGTTTGGTTTTAACTGGTCCCTCTTCTTCCCTGGCCCCTTATTTCTCTTAAAATATGATGACATTTGGAAAAGTTTGGTGGCTTTTTGTTTTTTGAGCTGTTACTGGAGAAGATTCCCCATGTTGTAATTCACTGCTATTTGAATTTAGATGTCAGAGCAAGGTTAAAGTACTCAACAGCAGGGTTGTAAAAGAGGCTCTGCTGGGGCCACCAGGCCTACACCAATGGCAAGAGAGTAGCATTGGGAAGTCTCGGACAGCAAGTTTATATAAATATCTTTGTCGATGTATATAAATATTCTGGGGAGGCGATTCCAGCTCTGCTATTTTCACAGGCTCAGCTCTATTTTCCTGGGCTTTGTGTATGTTTACTTATATACAATTGTGCATTTCCTTCCGTTTATTTGAGTCTTCTGGGCCTATGTGAGGAGACTCAAGTGCCCTACACATTCTTCTTATAGCTCCCCTTGTGCCAGTTTAAAATATATTTTTATAGCAAAAGCAGTGCAAATTTAATTTAGAAATCTTCAAAAATATGGATAAGTGAAGAGCAAATAAAAGCATATACCTCGCCATGCTATTGTTAAAGTCTTCTTGTATATAAGTGTATATATAAGTATATATATATATATCTTTTTGTATTACATTTAGACACAAAATATATGTATATATAGTCTTCTCTATAAAAATATGTAGATAAAATAGAAATACAAATACAAATATATATTATAAAAATTGGAACATAATTAGTGTGTATAAGTTTTCCTAATCTACCTGAGTATAATTTCTATTGCTGTAAAATTCGCTTACATTTCTTTTTGACAAAAGCACACTTTCATTTTTCTCATTATGAGAAACACTATCTGGCTGGGACTCCTAGAAAACAGACCTTTAAATGATACCATGATATTCAACCACTGGGTCTGATGATTGTATACATATGGGAATTCATAGAGGACCCAGTTCCAGGTGGCCTGATGACAATGTGGGATACTTTAAAAAAATTGTATAGAAAGGTGAAGTCTAGATGTGACAGGCATCATTTCTGATATATTCAGTCTCAGATGAAATCAACATGGAAAAGAAAAAGGAAATAATGGCTTTGACAGCTTTTCCAATCTGCAGCATTTGCTGTCTGAAAAATCCTGTTAAATTCTAGCCAGCAGTTGAGGAAGGAAAAGCTTAAGTGAATGCACTGAAAGGGGCTGGCTGTCTTTTGTGGAGTGCTTTGTTTTCAATTTGCTTGGTGCTCTGAAATATCGAGTGTCCAGAGCACAATGCAGTCCCCCTCACTGGTGATGAAAGACATTGTGAACTTCTTACACATAAATGCCAAATGCCCAGTAAAACAGCCTCAAGATCAGCTCTTTCACCACTCAGTGGTGTGTGTGTGTGTGTGTGTGTGTGTGTGTGTGTGTGTGCGCACACCTACATGCATGTACCTTCATGCGTAGATATTCTGGATATGCAGTCCAATCGAGCATGGCCCCCAGAACTGGGCCTCTCATGTGCTATCTGAATGTAGGGATCTCATCTGACTATACTGAAGCCTACTGCATTATCCTCAGCTGGATCTCATTTAAGGCAGAACAAAAAGGTCTCAGAAAAAAGAAGGAAGCAGAGATGTGCTTGTGGTTTAGTCTGAGGCTAGGAGTAGAGAAAATGTGGAAGTGATTCAGGGCCTTCTACCTACCATAACATTTTAGAAATCTCTTTAATTTCTAAAGTGAACTTAGGATCTGTAAAGTTTGCCCATTGGGCTTCATAACCCCTGCAGCCTAGAGAGGTTTTTCTGTATGTAGAATACCTGAGTGCTGTGCTAGATTTATTGTTTTGTTATATGTATTGTTTTGCCATTTGCACAAGTTGAACTCCTGTGAAATTTTTATCTATTCAATAAAAAAAATTACCCAGAGAGTTGAAATTGGCATTGATTTTTAATTTATATAGAAGTTATTACAAATATATATCAGTGTCAATTAAAACAGTTTCATTGCATACTATGTATAGGAAATCAAATTTCATAATTACATTTAGCAGGTGGGCAGCAGTGCTGGTTTCAGAGTTTAAAGGTCATTGGTAATTAGGCTCTGAGTTTAAATTAAATTGTTACATTTGTCCCCTCTCCCTTCTTGACTTATGTGAGAGATGGAAAGTACAGGTGTGAGTTAACCTTACCTAGCAAAAGAAGAATCAAGGGGCTGGGGTTGTAGTTCAGTGGTACAGCACCTGCCTGGCACATGTGAGGAACTGGGTTCAATCCTCAGCACCATATAAAAATAAACAAACAAAATAAAGATATCGTGTCCACCTATGACTAAAAAGAAAAAAAAAAAAGTTTTTTGTTTGCCTTCTCTGTTGTAACCCATTCTCCAAAATTGCAAAGATAACTTGAAAGTAAACATGCCATTGTGACAACAATAATCCCAATAGTAAAAGATATGCATAATAAAATACAAATGGGAACTTTGGCTCTCATTTACAAACCTAACATGAGTAAAAATAGTCAGTTCCCTTTCTTTAGCATGTGGCAACTCAGTGTTCTCAAATTCATGTTTCCCTTGTTAAAATCGCTTTGTGAGATTCTTCCTCTGAATTCTGTTTCTCCCCTTGCACTTCCTGTTCTCTATCCTCCCTTCTTCACAACCATTCCTACTTAGTGTGTAGTTTTGGGAAATTCTGATCCTTTTCTTGAGTCTTCCCAGTTAGGGGGGAAAAGTTCATTCTCAGGTTGTAATCAGTAATTTGAGCGAGTTCTGGTTCTCATTGTGTCATCTTTTATGTGTCAATTCTCCAGGCCAAGAATTCCTGCAACATGAGTGCAACGCAGTATTCGATTTCTATGATCCCTTTAAACACTAAATCTATGGCTTTAATTTTAGTTTTAGTGTGCCTATAAAAAAATTTCAGAAAGAGTTCCCTTGGATTTGTATCTTTTTTTCATTTTTTAAAATAAGGAAACAAACAAAAAACCAAAAAACAACTCACCTAGTAAGTGTATGCAGGACTTTCTCTACAAGAATGTATTTTATTATTGTAAGTAGAAATGATGTTTTTGTTTTCTTAGAGAATGTGATTTATCCCTCCTGGTTATGACAATCAAAAATGTTTCTTGACAGACATCAGGGAGACTGTTACTTGTCATGATGTGGTGACTAATGGAATATACATGTTGCATAGACAACTCAGATAATTTGGGCATTCTAGAAGTGTGTTAATTTGTTTTCTGTTGCCATAACAAAGTACTTGAGGTTGGGTAATGTATAAAGAAAAAAGTTTTATTTAACTGATGTCTTTGGAGCCTTAAAGTCCAAGATCAGTTGGCCCCATTTTTTTTTTTTTTTAGCCTCTAGTGGATGGTATAATGGTGAGAGAGCATGTGAGAGGGACAGATCATCTGGTGAGACAGAAAGAGATATTTTGAGGCCAACTTGCTTTTTCATAAGGACCCACTCTTATGGGAACTAACTGGCATCTCAAAAACTACATTAGTTTGTTTTGAGGGTGATGCTTGCAGTGATCTAATTCCCTCCCAGAAGATTCTACCTCTTAAAGGTTTCACTGCCTCTCAACATTGCTACACCAGAGACCAAGCTTCCAGCACATGAATGTTTGGGGAAACATGCTCAAATCATATCCAAGCCACAGTAAGTGGTTTTTCCTTCAAAGCCATAGCCACAGCCATGGGTGACTTAGGAGATAAGCAGGTTTGAGAGGGCTCAACAAATGAAAATACTTGTCATAACAGCAAGGAAATCCCATTGGTCTGGAGTACTATCTACAGGTAAAAAACATTCTCAATTTGTTTTACGATATTTTGCATTTACATCTAGAGAAGAATCTTCACAACCAAAATGTTTAAAGTTCTCCAATAGAGAACAAAATAAAGAGCTAGTTTGAAAAGATTTATGACAGAGAAACCTCTAAAAGACTGATAGAATGATCCAGACAGAAGAAAGAAGAGACCAAAAAAAAAAAAAAAAAATCAAAGTATCACAGAATAGGGTTTAAAACAATTAAATAAAGATATTATGGAGAAATATGTGCATACAGTTGAAAGCAAAGATGAAGTAGGTGATTTTGTTAAAATGCCAAAATTGATATAGGAGGAACAAATCCTGAGAAAAGCAGCAACAGTGGAGATGAAAGATCCCTCATTCACAGTCAGGAAATTCTGACTTAGAATACTTGATAAGAAGTATTTTACTAAAAATTTGTGTAATAAAATATCTCTATGTTATATACATCATTCTAGAAAATAGAAAAAAAAATGAAAGCCACCCAATTCATCTAGAAGCTACTATAACCTTGGTTACAAAACCAAATGAAAGTACAAGAAATTAAAATTTTAAGTCTACTTCACTTATAAACCAAGACAATAAATTCTAAGTAAAATATTAATTAAGAGAATTTAACAGTCTAATAAAAATCTCTAAGAGCTCAAACTTCATCTATTTAAATAGAATGAAAAAGCTTCCTTCTACAAAAAAGAAAATACCTGGAATCCTAGAAAAATGTATAACAAATCAACTTAATACATAACCAAACTCTAACAAAGTAAAATAAATTAGTTCAGATCAAAAATAGGGTGGGCAGAGATACTGAAAACCTGAGAAGTAAGCAGTAAGCTTAGGTAATGCTCTGCCAGGGAGATGAATGCTGGTCTCACTAACTAAGGCACCTGGTCTTAATAGTCAAACAAAACAGGCCATGTGATGTGGGCAACTTGAAGTCAAGATGCTGAAAATTTAAACTTTCAAAGGGCTGCACCCTGGATGCAGCGGCACAGAAGCAAAAAGTTTGTAGAAGAAAAAAATTCTTGAATAATTTTAACTATGGTCTGCTTTAATGCATGTATGCATTTTTTTTTAAATTGACATAAAAATCAGACTTACTACCTCTGGAGTGCTTGAATAATATGTGTATAGTCACATAAACCAGGCCACAGTGAGCTCCTGCTAATCAAGTGTCATTAGGAAGGAGATCATAACCTCCAAAATATGAACAGAGAGAAACATTTTGTAAAGATACATTTTGTGAAGACTTAGACTAGAAGAGTACCATGTTTCAGATTCCTGTGGACTTAAATGTCCTCTCTCCCAACGTGGAGAGAAGATTAGAAGATGAGACAGAACATTGAAATAAGAAATACAGTCATTAAAATCATGACAGAGCTCGAAGGAGCAAAGAGGAGTAAAGTGCTTAGAGGACACTTAAGGGCCATGAAAATTATAAATGAGAAATTCAAATGAAATTAAGAGTAAACAAAGGGAGAATTCAAAAGAATTAGAGACAAAGCAGTAACTCTAAATAATAGATCAAAGTGATACAAAATAAGCATAATTGGAGACTTCAGAGAAGCCCCAAATAATAAACAGACATTTTGTGGCCTCAATTATTTATCATGATTTTACTTAAGCATGGATAAATATAAAGCCATATGCCAACTCTTCATGTATATAGAACTTATCCATTTATAAAGTAAAAATCATAAAGTAACCACAGACTATAAAAACAATAAAATTTTAATAAGTGGCATTAATATAATGAACACTTACATTTTTATAAATGTATAATTTAAGCATTTTTTTTCTAAAATCAGCCTATTTGTATCTCTGTATGACAAGCTCTTTCCATGTAGCATGGAAAAAGTCCTGGAACTGTGAATACTAAGCTATGTTCTAGTAAAGTTGTTGGACTTCAGAGATGAATAGTCCCCTGGGCAACAAGCAAAATGATGGAACCACTTACTGTAGAGTCTCAGGTTTTCCAACAGAAACATTTAATAGTCAGGCCTGCCCAGACCTGCGTGGCAGGCAGATGTCCAGCCTTGCAGACCCCACCTCACTGGAACCCATCTACCAACGTGGGGGTCCTGAGGCTGCCTTCATCTTAGGATACCGAAAACCCTGCCACAGCCCCCTTGATATGGAACCTTCCACCTGGGGTTACCAGACAGGGCCAGGAGACAGCCACTCACCACAGCACCGCATGCCACAGTGCTGCATTTTTGAACATGCCACCCACTGTCACCGCACAGCCTACCTTTGCTGCCCCATCTCTGAAAGCGGTTGCCTCCTTCTTGGGACACTTCCGTTGCCATATTGTGTCACCTCTGCTACTACTATTGCTCTCTTTAGTTGGGCCAACTTCCATCTTGGGACACTGGCCAGGGCCTAGAAGCTCAACATTAAGGTACCTACCGTCTCCCAACCCCCTAACCCCCACACCCACCCTCCTGCCACCAACAAGGCCCAGCTCTTACAGCAATGTGGCTGACCTGCAGTTCTCAATGCCTTGTCCTGATCTGCCTGATATAAAACAACTCTCCATGACAGGCATGCAGATCATAGTGCTTACCCCAGGACCTCTGGAGAGAGATGTTCCTGATGGGGTAGTAGAAAGGGTGAGGGCGAGAGAGATACAGTTTAAAGACTAAATTAGAGACCAGGAATTGTGGGGTCCACAGGTGATGTAAGGGGCTACAACCAGGCACCCACATTATATGAGTGGACCCCAAAGAAGATTTCTGAGGTGCAGTCTTCCAACAGGGACCAGCAATTGCTATACCCCACCTCTAGGAGTTCTGCCTCCAGGACTAACCCTCTCACCCTAGTAACCTTCACCATCCTTAGGGTAGAGATACCAGCAAACTCTAGACAAACCCACCTATTGGATGAGAAAGGAAGAGAGAAGATATTAAACTCAAACAGAAAAAATCATTCAATTTTCCTTCGAGATTTTTTTTTCCTTCTTTCCCTCACCATCACATCCCCGACATTTGTGAAACCAAGTACTTTTCATGCATTAGGTTACTGAGGACTGGGATGTTTGAATAGTATAATACAGTTTTCATATATACTATTTTAGCATTTATTTTTACATTTTTTTTCTTTTTCTGCTTTTCTTCCTCTCTATATTTTCCTCTGACTTATCTTTCTCCCAAGAGTCTCTTTCTCTTTTCTCTTGCTAACAGCCAGCTTCATTTGATTTCTCTTTCACACTTCCTATGATCTCTAATACCTCTGTATTCTCACTTCCTGCCTTACTAACATCTCATCCCACATCCCTTCCTGTCCACCATTAGAAACAGAAGAACTTTTGCAAGTCTACTGCCTATATTATAGATAATAATTGAACACACCATTTCTGTACAAAAATTCTACAAAACTGTAAATCTTAATAGTGACTATTTGGTTTAAGGCTGCATGTTGTTTGCCTTGGGTCCTGTTAATACTGATCTCCCCCTTAAAGGTGAGGTATTGGAAACCTGCAGGGACACTATAAGTGTATAGGGTAGAAGTTTTAATACCTTGGATCCATACTGCTAAAGGAGAAGATACATGAATCAAATAGACCACAACACAAAAATACTGGGTGACTTTAACAAACCTCTCTCACCACTGAATAGATCTTCCAAAGAAACACTAAACAACGAAACTATAGAACTCAATAACACAATAAATAATTTAGACTTTACAGACATACATAGAATATTTCATCCATCAACTAGTGAATACACTTTCTTCTTAGCAGCCCATGAGTTCTTCTCTAAAATAGACCAATGTTATGCCACAAAGCAACTCTTAGGAAAAAAAAAAAAGACATACTATCCTGCATTCTATCAGATCATAATGGAATAAACTAGGAATCAATGATAAAATAAAAAATAAAAGCTACTCCAACACCTGGAGATTAAATAATATGTTATTGAATTAACAATGGATAGCAGAAGACATTAGGGTGGAGATAAAAAAAATTCTTAGAGGTAAATGAGAACACTGATACAATATATCAAAATCTCTAAGACACTATGAAGGCAGTGCTAAGAGGAAACTTCATTGCATTGAGTTTATTCATTAAAAGAATAAAAAGTCAACAAATGAATGACTTCACATTACATCTCAAAGACCTAGGAAAGAAAGAGCAAACCAACACCAAAAGTAGTAGAAAGCAGGAAATAATTTCAGAGCTAAAATCAATAAAAGTGAAACAAAAGAAACAACTGAAAAATTGACAAAATGAAAAGTTGGTTTTTTGAAGTAATAAATAAAACTGATAAACCCTTAGCCATGCTAATGAAGAGGAGAGAGAAAACTCAGATTACTAACATCCATGATGAAAAAGGAAATATTACAACAGACACTATAGAAATACAAAAAATAATTAGAAACTAATTGAATATTTATACTCCAATAAAATAGAAAATCTTGAAAACATCAACAAATTTCTAGACACATGATCTTCCCTAACTGAACCAGGAGGACACACACAATTGAAACAGATCAATTTCAAGCAATGAAATTCCTACCAACCAAGAAAAGCCCAGGACCAGACTGATTCTCAGATGAGTTCTATAAGACCTTCAAAGAAGAACTAATACTAATAATCCTCAAGTTATTCCATGAAATAGAAAAGGAGGGAACCCTTATGAACTTATTCTATGAGGCTAGTAATTCCCTAATACCAAAACCTGATAAAGACACATCAAGGAAAGAAAACTTCAGACCAAAATCTCTAATGAACACAGATGCAAAACTTCTCAATAAAATTCTGGCAAATTTCATACAAAAACATATTAAGAAGACAGTGCACCCTTATCGAGTGGAGTTCATCCCAGGGATGCAAGGTTGGCTCAACATATGGAAATCAATAAACATACTTCATTACATCAATAGATAAGAATCATATGATAATCTCAATAGATTCGGAAAAAGCATTTGACAAAATAAGGCACCTCTTCATGTTCAAAACACTAGAAAAACTAGAAATAATAAGATCATACCTCAACATTATAAAAGATATCTATGATAAGTCCAAGGCCAACATCATTCTAAATGGAGAAAAATTGAAAGCATTCCCTCTAAAAAGTGGGACAAGACAGAAATGCCCTCTTTCACCATTTTTATTCAACATAGTCCTTGAAACTCTAGCCAGAGCTAGATGATGAAAAAAAAAAGGGGGGGGGATAGGAATAGGAAAAGAAGAACTCAAACTATCACTATTTGCTGACAACATGATTCTATACTTAAAGGACCCCCAAATTCCACCAGGAAACTTCTAGAACTCATAAATGAATTCAGCAAATAACAGGATATAAAATCAACATCCATAAATCAAATGTATTTCTGTACATCAGTGATGAATCCTCTGAAAGAGAAATTAGGAAAACTATCACATTCACAAACAAAACAAAACAAAAACCTTGGGAATCAACCTAACTAAAGAAGTGAAAGACCTTTACAGTGAAAACTACAGAATACTAAAGAAATAAATTAAAGAAGACCTTAGAAGATGAAAAGATCATCCATACTTTTGGACAGGCAGAATTAATATTGTCAAAATGTCCATACTACCAAAAGAGTTATATAGATTTAATGCAATTCCAAATAAAATCCCAACAACATTCCTTATAGAAATAGAAAAAGAAATCATGAAATTCATTTGGAAAAATAAGAGACCCAGAACAGTCAAAGCAATCTTAGCAAAAAAGAGTGAAGCAGGAGTCATCACAATACCAGACCTTAATTATATTACAGAGCTATTGTAACAAAAATGCCATGGTATTGGCACCAAAATAGACATGTAGACCAATGTACAAAATAGAAGACACAGAGACAAACCCACATAAATACAGTTACCTGATACTAGACAAAGCTGTCAAAATATAAAGAGAAAGGATATCCTCTTCAACAAATGGTGCATGGAAAACTGGAAATCCATATGCAGCAAAATGAAATTAAATCCATCTCTCACTATGTACAAAACTCAACTCAAAGTGGATGAAGGACCTAGGAATTAGACTAGAACCCTGTACTTAATATAAGAAAAACAGGCTCAAATCTTCATCGTGTAGGCTTAGGATCTTACTTCCTTAACAATACTCCTAAAGTGCAAGAAATAAAATCAAGATTCAATAAATGGAATGGATTCAATCTAAAAATCTTTTTCTCTGCAGGGAAACAATCAATAATGTGAATAGAGAGCCTACAGAATTGGAGAAAATCTTTATCACATGCATATTAGATGGATCACCAATATCCAGGATATATAAGTCACCCAAAAAAACTCAACACCAAAAGAACAATAACTCAATCAATAAACGGGCTAAGGAACTGAGCAGACACTTCACAGAAGATGATATTCAATTGATCAACAAATATATGAAAAAATGTTCAGCATCTCTAGCAATTAGAGAAATGTAAATCATAACTACTCTAAGATTTCGTCTCACTCTAGTCAGAATAGCGATTATCAAGAATACTAGTAACAGTAAGTATTGGAGAGGATGTGAGGAAAAAGGTACACTCATTCATTCCTGGTGGCACTGCTAATTGGTGCAACCACTTTGGAAAGTAGTATGGAGGTTCCTTAGAAAACTTGAAATGAAACCACCATTTGACCCAGCTATCCCAGTCCTTGGTTTATTACACAAAGAACTTAAAAATCAACATAATACAATGACACAGCCACATCAATGGTTATAGCAGCTCAATTTACAATAGCTAAAGTGGAACCAACCTAGATGCCCTTCAATAGATGAATGGATAAAGAAATTGGTGTATATATACACAATGGAATATTATTCAGCATTAAAAGAGAACAAAATTATTGTATTTGCAGGTAAATGGGTGGAGTTGGAAAATATCATGCTAAGCAAAGCAAGCCAAACCCCCAAAACCAAAGGTCAAATGTTTTCTCTTATATTTGGATGCTGATTCATGGGATGGGAGAGCAAGAGAAGAGTGAGGAACTTTTGATTGGACAGAAAGGAAGGAAGAGAGGGGAGTGGGTATTGAGGTGAGAAGGATGGTGGAACACAAGACAGATATTATTACCCCATGTACTGTTCAACAATATCACACAAATGGTGTGACTCTACACATCATGTACAACCAGAGAAATGAAAAGTTGTGATCCATTTGTGTACATTGAGTGAAAATGCATTCTGCTGTCATATATAACTAATTAGAACAAATTTTAAAAAGAAAATATATAATCAAACTTGAAAATAAAAAAGTGAGAATTTTTTTTAGTAAAGCTGTTCTACAAACTGTAAAGATTGTAGTTTTGAACTTCCAAAAGCTCAGGGATTATGATTCTGAAAGAAAACCTTTACTCAATTGAAAAATGCCTCCGGGGGGCAATTTATATATCTAACTACAAAAACAAATGTGGATTAGAATAATATGATTGTGTGTGTGTATAAACACAAAAGCACACACACACATACTCACTGTTATTAGTGTTGTAATGACACAAGTAGTAAAAATTGGAGGGGAAAAAGAAGGAGGTAACAGGAAAAGGCTTTATCTGTAATTGTTGTACTTAAATTTATAAATAGAATTATATACATGCTAAGTGATGAAGATAAACATGTAAAACATGCACACTAAAACTACAACTAGTTCTAAAAAAATTAAAGAAAATCTATACACACAGTAAAACATCCTGTGTTTATTAATATTGTTGTGATAAAAACATTTACAAGGAGATCTACAGAGTCAATGTTAATACTTATCAAAAAGTTTTTTAAAAAAATTTTCTCTTCTTTCTTTTTGTCAGAAGTGAAAAAGATTGTCCTAAAATTCATACATGATTGAAAGAAGGTCTGAATAGCCAAAGCAACTTTGAAAATTTAAGAATAAATATGGAGATATTACACAGAAAAACCAATATTCATGCCATTGGAATTCTGAAAAGACAGGAGAAAGGAAATAATGAAAAAAGGAAACACATGATATCAGGAAGAAAGAACACAGTCAGAAAAATATGGGTAAGCACAGTAGAAATAGTCCTTCTTGGGTTTTCTAAAGTGAGCTTGATGGGGCAAAAATTAGGACAGTCTAATGTGGTTCTAAATATGTTTAGAGGAAATACTTATGACATTCACATAATAAACAGGGAGGGTAGAGTCAGATGTAATTTCTATATTTCATTTGACCTGGTGAAATGACTGTATGTGTGTGTATGAGTGAATGAATGAATGAATAATACAGAACTAAAAAAAAAAATCAAGCAACAAGATTTGATTAGCATATATAGAACATTCCACCTAACTATAGCAGAATATACATTTTTTTTCAAATACCCATAGAACAAATACCAACAAATACTATAACCTGGACCATAACACAAACTTTGGCCCATCTAAAAAAATCAGAATTATACAGTATGTTTTTTAATCCCAATGGAATCAAAGTAGAAATAAACAACACTGGTAAGAAAAGAATCTCCAGACCTTTGGAAAGTAAACAGAGTTTTCTAAATAATCCATGGGCCAAAGAAATAGTCTCTAATAAAAATATGCATTTAATGAAATGAAAACCAAAGCACAACATATCAAAATTTGTGGGACACAGTTTAATCGGAATTGAGAGCACTAATTCATACTTTAGAAAACAGGAGAATTTCAAATCAATAATCTAGGCTCTTGTGTGAAAAGCTAGGAAAAAAAAGAGAGAAAAATAAATCAAAGAGAGCAGAAGGAAGAAAAGAATAAAACACTAGAATCAATAAACTGAACACAAAAAAATAATGAAATAAAGATCAATAAAATTGACACACTTCTAGCAAGACTGGCTGGCTGTATTATGCAAATTATCCAGAGAAATAGAGCCAGTGCAATACATTGAAAAAGGGAAATTAATTAGTTAATTAATTTAAAGGAATTGGCTTACACAATTTTGGAGACTGGCAATTGCAAAATTTGCAGAGTAGGCTGACAGGCTAGGGACCCAGGAAAGAGCCAATGTTGCAGTTCCAGTATGAAGGCCTGGTGCTGGCAGGATTCCCTGTTGCTTAGGCAAGGTCATCTTTTGTTCTTCAGCTAATTGGTTGAAAACCATGCACATGATGGAGGCCAATCTGATTTACTCAAAGCTCACTAATTTAAATGTTAATCCCATCCCAAAACACACAGAAACATCCAGAATTATGTTTGACCAAATATCTAGGCACCAAGACCCAGCCATCAAGTTGATGCGTAAAATTGACCATCATGCTGACCAAAAAACAAACAAACAAAAACCCAAAAAACAGAGAGTGGACAGTGGACACAAATGATCATAAATAGGAATAAAGCAAGAGATGTCGTTACAAATTCTATAGATATTAAAAAGATAATAAGGGGATATTTTGAACAATGCTTCACACATAAATTTGACATCTTTGATGAAATGAACCCACTTCTTTGATAGACACAAATTGACAACTCTCTCAGCATGAAACAAATAATTTAATAGACCTGTATTAAACAAATTGAACTTATAAACTCCTAAAAAAAATTCAAATGAAAAAGCTTCTTCTCAGCAAAAGAAACAATCAATGGATGTGAAGAAAGAGCCTACAAAGTGGGAGAAGATCTTACCACATGCACATTAGATAACTAATCTCCAGGATTTATAAAAAACTCAAAAAACTTAACACCAAAATAAATAAATAAATAAATAAATAAATAAACAAACAATCCAATCAATAAATTGCCTAAGAAGCTGAACAGACTCTTCTCAGAAGAAGATATACAAGTGATCAACAAATATATGAAAAAATGTTCAACATCTCTAGCAATTAGGGAAATGCAAATCACAACTACTTTAAGATTTCATCTCACTCCAGTCAGAATAGCAGTTATCAAAAATACTAGCAACATGGACTGGGGTTGTAACTCAGTGGTAGAGCGCTTGCCTTGCATGCATGAGGCCCTGGTTTGGCCCCCAGCACCACATAAAAGTAAACAAACATAAAGATATGTGTCCATCTACAACTAAAAAAAAATTAAAAAAAATAATAGCAACAATAAGTGTTGGAGAGGATGTGGGGAAAAAGTTATATGTTGCTGGTGGGACTGCAAATTGGTGCAACTACTTTGGAAAGCAGTGTGAAGATTCCTCAGAAAACTTGAAATGGAACCACCATTTGATCCAGCTGTCTGGTCTATATCCAAAGGATTTAAAATCAGCATACTATAGTGATGCAGTCACATCCATGGTTATAGCAGCTCAATTTACAATAGCTAAACTGTGGAACCAACCTAGATGCCCTTCAATAGATGAATGGATAAAGAAACTGTGGCATATATATATACACAATGAAATATTACTCAGCATGAAAAGAGAACAAAATTATGGTATTTTCAGGTAAATTGATGGAGTTGGAAAATATTATGCTAAACAAAGTAAGCCAATCCCCAACAAACAAAGATAGAATGTTTTCTCTGATTAGTGAATGCTGATCCATAATGGGTGGGGGCATGGGAAGAATGGAGGAACTTTGGATTGGGCAAAAGTAAAAGTGGGGACAGGAGGGGGCATGGGGCAGGAAAGATGGTGCAATGAGACAGACACCATTACCTAGGTACATATTGATTGTACAAATGGTGTAATTCTACAGCATGTATAACTAGAGAATTGAAATGTGTACAATGAATTAAAATACATTCTGCTATCATGTATAAGTAGACAAATAAAAAAATAAATCTATAAGACTAGATGGTTTTACTGGTGAAACCAAACATAATTAAAACTAATTCTACATAATACACTCCAGAAAATAGTAGAGTCAGAAACATTTTTCAATTCATTTTATAAAGCCAGTATTACCTTGAGATAAAAGTCAGAGACAATAAAAAGAAAACTATGGAACAATATCCTTCATGAATAAGATGCACAAGTTCTTAACAAAATATTAGCAAATTTAGTGCAGCAATATATCAAAAGAATTATACATCATAACAGTCTATTTTAGGGATGTAAGGATATTTCAGTATTTGAAAATAAATCTGTGATACAACATAGCATCAGGTTAAGAAAAGAAAAATCACACCATTGTATTAACCAATGAAGGAAAGCATTTTGTAAAATTCAAAACTGATTCATGATTAAAACTCAGCAAAATAAAAATAAGGATATTTCTCAACTTGATGAAGAACATCTGCAAAAAAAAAAAAACAGTAGTGAACATTATACTTGATAAAATATGGAATGCTCTCCCTCTAAAATAAGGAAAGGATGTGTGTTTCTACTACTCTTACTCAACATAGTACTGAAAATTTTAGTACAATAAGATATTAATAGAGAATAAGAGGCATATAAATCAGAATGGAGAAAATAAAAAAGTCTCTATTTGCAGAGAGTATAATGTAGAAAATTTCAAGGAATCTATTAAAAAAGCAAAAACAAAAACCGAATCTCCTAGGACTAATAAATAAGTTCAGCAAGGTTACAGGATAGAAAATAAATATACAAAAATCAACTATTGTCTATGCTATCAATGAATGCATGCAAACACACTTAAATTACAATACTATTTATAATTGATCAACATTAAATTATTCAGTGTAGCTTTAACAAAATTTGTTAAGGACTTGTATGCTGAAAAAAATGCTGATGAAAGTAAAGAAGTAAGATTACCTAAATGGACAGTGCGTTCACAGATTGGAAGACTGAACAACATTTTGAAGATGTCAATTCGCTCACACTCGATTAACAAGTTTTATGAAAGTCTTACCAATATTCCAGCAATATTTTTTGTACAAGTAGATATTTTTAAAATTAACTTGTAAAGGAAAAGGAACTAATGTAGCTATAACAATTTTTGAAAATGAATGATGAAGTGGAAGGTATCTATCTTCCTAATTTCAAGAATGTAGTTCAATTACTCATCCTATGTGGTATTGGCAGAGGGATCTTTAAAAAAAATAGAGAACCCAGAAATCTATCCACACAAACATGCTTAAGTGATTTTTGACAAAAGTACAATAGAAATTTCATATAATTAAAATAAAATTTTCAACAAATGGTTGTGGAAGATTGAATACTCATTGAGTGGGGGCGGAGGAACCCATCAACTTAAGATTCACAATATAAAAATTGAAACGAATCACAGACTTAGATATAAACATAAAACTATAACACTTTCAGAAGAAAACATGAGAAAATTTTCAGGATCTGGAATTAGGCAAATGTCCTTAGACCTGACAGTTTAGCACAAAAGAAAGAAGGTAAAGTGGATAAATTGGATTTTATCAATATTAAAAATCTTTATTCTGTTAAAATCACTGATAATAAGATGAAAAGACAAGCTACAGAGTGGGAGGAAATCGATATATCTGACAAAATACCAGCAAACTACAAATTTGACAAAAAATTGGTATCAAGAATATATAAAGAATAATCCAAATTCAATAGTATAAAAGCAAACAATCCAATTAGCACCATGGATAAAAGAGATAAATACATATTTTATCAAAGATACACATATGACAAATAAGCAAATGAAAGGATGATATGTATCATTAGACAACAGGAGAATTCAAATTGAAAACACAATGTTATGTCACTACACAACTGTCAGAATGGCTAAAATAAAGAATAGTGACTACTGAGAATGTGGAGAAACTGAGTCACTCATACAATGCTGATGAGGATACAAAATGGTATAGCCAGTCTGGTAAATAGTTTGGCAGTTTCTTTAAAAAGAAAAACTTGAAACTACCACATGGCACAGCAATTACACTTCTAGAAATCTAAACCTAAAAAATATTTATATTCATACAAAAACTTGTATTTGAATATTTTTGTGGTAGTTCCTATTGTCCTAAACTGGAAACAACCTGTGAATGGTTAAGATAAATTCAGTACATCTATATCATGAAATGCTATTATGCAATAGAAAAGAAGATACTATTGGCATGTGCAGTAACCTGAATGAATCTCCAGAGAATTAAGCTAAATTAAAAAAAAGACAATGCCAGTAATTTATATATTGTATGATTTCATTTACCCAATATTTTTGAAATGACAAGATTTTAGAAATGAAGAATAGTTCAGTGATTAGGGCCTAGTCACAGGAACAGGGATAGTAGGAGGATAGCCATGGTTATACAAGGCAACATGAGCTATCCCTGTAGTTATAGAAATCTTTACTGTATCCAATCAATATCCTGGTTGCAATATTGTTCTACAGTTTCAAAAAGTGTTAGCATTGTGAGGGACAGAGTAGAGGATGCCTAGGATTCTCTTCATTTTTCTTAAAATTTCATGTCAATCTACAGGTACATTTACTAGTAAGTTTTATAGCTTCACTTGTTTTCTTCTTACTCATTAACATCTCTTTCTTTCAGATAGAAGATTTCCTTTTAGCATTTCCTAAAGAAACATATCTGGAATTAATGAAGTCTTTCAATTTTTTTTTGTGGGGGGTGCTGGAAATCTCTCTCTCTCTCTCTCTCTCTTTTTTTCCTTTTGCAGTGCTAGAGATTGAACTTAGGACTTCAGATACGCTAGGTAAGTTCTCTACCACTGAACTACATTCACAGATCTATCTCTTTTATTCATTTATTTTTTTAAGGATCATTTTTATTGGTGCATTAAAATTACACATAATATATACATTACATACTCATACATGCATATAACATTATTTGGTTGGTTTCATCCCTAGTACCTCAGTTTTATTTTCCCTTCAGCACTCACTATGAGTATATGTGTTCCCTCCTGGCCTGAAAGGTTTCTGCTGAAAAGTCTGCTTTCAGGAAAATTGCAATACTTATAGGTATTATTTATGTCTTTTGTCTGCTGCTTTGAGAATTTTCTCTTTATCTTCAACCTTTAAGGGCTTGATTAGAGTATGTCTTAGGGTGGATCTGGTTGAGTTGCATCTGACTGGTCACTTTAATCTTCCTGTTCTTGGATTCCTCTCTAGGTTTGTGAAGTTTTCTGTTGTTATCTCTGAATAAACTTTCTACCTCTTCATCATTTTTAAGTCTCTCTTGAACCCTGAAAACTTGAATATTCATTCTTTTAATTTCCAGCTCAAAGTTTCTTGTAAGATTTCTTTATTCCTCTTCACTCTTTTTTTCTCTTCCAAATGTGTATTTTCAAATAGGCTATCTTTTAATTCATTGATTTTTCTCATATAGTTGAAGTATTCTACTATGGATGCTGTCTATTGCATTTTCATTTGGTTTAGTGTACTTTTAAACTCCAGCATTTGATTTTTTTAAATGCCTTTAATCTAAGTTTTTTTTTATATATAAATTGGTAATGTGCTGAATTGTTTCTCCATTTTTCTTGTAAGTTTGTTGAGTTTCTAGTCTTTGCAATCCGATTTGTTTTTCCTGTGCGAATTCTCCCAGAAAATCTTAAGTTTATTTATTTTCTCTGCATGTAGTGTCATCATTACTGTATCAGCACTAGATGGTGCCCTAAATCCAGGTCAGCCATGAATTAGTTAATAGTGTTAGTAGTGTGTTATCATCATTTTAGCACTAGAGGACTCTATAAGCCTGTTTGTCACAAATCTGCAGTTCGCATGTTGTTCAGTATAGACCGAAGTAGTGTCAAAAAATGGTAGTCCATCTTCATAATGGACTCCAATCCTCCACTTGAGACCATGGTGGCCTAGATGTCTCTTCTACTGTCATCAGCCTGTGGTTAGGCACTGTGGGATATTGCTCAACACTCAGCACCAGGGAGGGAATAGCCCCATGCTCCAAAGTAATGATTTAGTACCTGCCTTTCTTTTCCTCTCCCAAGCAGACAATGATTCTCTCTGTGTTATTTTTCATAAGGTTGAAGACATGATGGAAAGGGAAGTCTGGAAGTCCTGTGGTTATCAATAAAATAATGCTGAAATGTACCTAGGGCCTACAGACTGCTGAAGCCAGTGCAGCACAGGAGCAGAATGAAGACCCATGTGACTATGGCCTGCCTGCTGCTGTGTTGTATTCAGTGCCTGTCACTGCTACAGGCATGCTGGCTGGAATATATATTCTAGCCTCCTCCAACTCAGTGGAGGCCCAGGTCTCTGGCTGATGCCAGGATAGGTCTAGGGACTATGTTCACAGATGCTGGCTGGGGCTAGGGGCTGTTGAAGTCTCCCTAGTTTAGGCTTTCATCAGCCTAGAACTGAGTTCTAATGCAGTCACTCCTGTGCTTACTTCCTGTTCTACCCACTAGCAGGTGGAGTCTTTGTGCTGTGATGCCTGAGGTTGGGAAATGAATGGTGTTATGATTTGGCCATGAGGTGTCCCTCCCCCAAACTCCTATTAATATAGGAACATTCAGAGATAAAGTAATTAAATGATGAAAGCTGTAAACGAATCAGTCCATCCTAGTTTGAATGACTGAGTGGTAACTTTAGGCAGGTGGGGCATGGCTGGAGGAGGTGGATCAGTGGGGACATGCCTTGGTAGAGTTGTTCTTCCTGTAGTGCCCCTCCTGCTTCCTGACCCTTCCTTAAGTTGAGCAACTTTCTTCCCCTGAGCTCTTCCCCCATGACGTGCTGTGTTACCTTGTGCTCAGAGCAATAAGCAGTCTATCCACCGAGACGCTGAAACTATGAGCCCTAAAAAAACTTTACCTCCTCTAAGTTGTTCTTTTTTGCTCACAGCAATGCAAAAACTAACTAAAACAGTGCTGGTGTAGAGGCAGCCTCTGGACCACCCGGCTAATGTGGATAAAGAAGACTTCCTTTTCTGCCATCTTGCTCTGGACTATCTGTTATATTTTTTTAGGAAGCCCCCTGAAAACTCATAACACTGGACCCATCATTAAATATTCTCCCCCATTCCCCAACAGGAAAGGTCACCAAATTGTACTAGCCTTTGTTGTGCTGTGCGTTCTCTGAAGCAGCATCAAAGTGCCCAGCTTTTCTTTTATTTTCTGTGGACTCTAGACAGAGCATGCCAGGTTCTACCAACATGGACTCTAGACAGAGCATGCCAGGTTCTGAGGTAGAGCAAGAGAGAAACTGTTCCCTTGGCTAGACCTCAAAAGCCAGAACATAGGATACGTGCTCCAACTCTTTCCCTTCTCAGAGAAGTCAAGTTGGGCAATTGCTCCCACTCATTTTCACTGAGCTGGGGAGGATCGATGACAAATGAAAGTGCCAAATCATTGCTTTTGTTCTTGGTGACCTTCATCCCCACACATTTTGGTCATCAGTTAGATTCAGCCAAAGCAGATCATAGTCCTTTGGCAGCCCCCTGGAAAATCTGAAGTTAGGTTTATGCCTCAATATTCTCTTCTCTCCACAGAAGGTCTGAGACCTGGGGGCACGGTGGTGGGGGGTGTTCCCCTGTCCATGCCATTCGGAGCCAGAGGGAGGAATGATGGTTAATCAGGGACACCATTTTTTTTCTATTGGTTTCCGTATAACCGGTTTCATGACTTCTGGTGATCTAGGAGCCTCTTCACTTGTTTCTCACAAAGGGAATTTGAGCAATGTTGCTGGGTCAGTGTGTCCAATTGGGGAAAAGAGTCTATGGAACTTTTTTATTTTGCCATTTTGCTTTGGACAATTCATTGGGTCACATTGTTTTATCTATTGTTGCACTGTTTTAATTAATGTAACTTTATATCTAGTAGCAGAATCTTTTCAATTCTTTCTTCAAGAGATATTAGATATTATTGATCCTTTTTATTTCTAGATATCATTTAAGTTAGCTTCCAAACATTCATCTTTCGAGATTTTGTTTGGTTTTACTGAATACATAGACAACCATGGAAACATACATCTTTACAACTGTAATTCACAATCCATGAACATGTTACATCTCACTGTATACTTAGGACTTCTTTATTCCTCTTGGTAATACTTGTAGACTTTTTGCTTTCATCAGATATTTTCCCAAGGTGTTAGATATATTTTAACTGTTATTATAAATGTCCCTTAAATCTAAATTGTTCAAATTTAAATTCTATTTGTTGCTACTATATAGGCATAACATATATTTAGGTTATTATGATTGTTCTGAATTTGTGTACTAATTCTAATAGTTTATTTGTAGATGCTATTGAATTTTTTACATACCTCTCATGTCACCTGGAAAATCAAGGTGTTTCTTTTCTTTTTTTTTTTTTCATTTTTTTCTTGATTTTTTTTGCCTTGACTTACTTCAATAGCCATGACTGTGCTGATTTGAAATCCAAAATCCAAATCTTGTTCTCATTTTTAGAGATAAGACTTTCAATGTTTTGCCATTCATCATGATGTTTGAAATAGGAGTCACCTCCAAAATGGGTTACCTTTTTATCCAATAAGCTGTTCCTAACTACTTCTACTATAATGGTAATTTTTACAATGAAAATGCTTAATTTAATAAAAAATATTTTCAGCATCTACTGAGAAATCACATGATTTTCCTAATTTAATCTTTTGATGTAGTGAATTACACTAATGTTTAAATGTTAAATCAAGCTTGTATTACTAGAATTAGCTCTATTTGGTCTAGGAAAGGAAGAAAGAGTTGACAATCTTTTCCTTCCTGAGGTTATTTATATGTCGAGGATGGGGAGCTCTGGAGCACATGTCCTGTTATATCTCTTTGGTCAGAACTGGGTCATAGACAGATTCCCAGAGCAATCACTGGCAGAGGAGAGTAGGATTCTATGACTATATTAGACCAATCCTGACTTATCTAGGTTCCGAGGGGGGACCTACTCTCTCCTCAAATCAGAAATTTATGCTTGCTACAAGTTTGTGTTCTATTGACTGGGAAAAATTAGGGGGATAATAACTTAATAAATACTTCAAGAGGACACTTTAATATGACTCTCACTTATGAAAATATATATATATATATATATATATACAAGAATATTAAATAAATGTTAGGAAGTTGAATATAGCAACAACAAAAAATTATGATATAGTTGAGTTTATTTCAGAAACATATCAATCAGTTCTCATACAGATTGTTGCTATAAAACCATAAAAAGGGAACAGAACTGAGTGCTCAAAAACAAAGCTGTGTATCTGTATACGGGGTAAAAATGGGAGTTCATAACCCACTAGAATCAAAGTGTGAAAAATGATATATCAAGAACTATGTAATGTTATGAACAACCAACAATAAAAATTAAAAAAACAAAACAAAACAAAAAAAACAAAGCTGTGTTTATAGGGGGCCCTGATACCTGATAGATGGGGATCTGATGGAAAAGGATTATTTCTTAATTAGACAATATTGGGAAAACAGCTCCCTCTATAGAGAAAAATAATATTAAATACACAGTTTAGATTGGTTACAAACTGAAATACAAAAAGTAAAATATGAAGTATATAAAAATGTCAGAATATATTAGAAAATATCTCTATAATTCTGAGTTGTAGAATATCTTTAAAATTAAGACCCCAGAAGTACAAGACATAAAATGAAATGATAATTTTAGATACATAAAAATTATAAATTTCTGCTCAATAAAGGGCACCAAAGAACAGATTGGGGTTAGTTGTTTTTAAAAAGGGGGGTGTGTCAATATCTAGAAAGTACAAGGAATCCTTAGAAAAAATAGGGAAGCAACAGAGAAATAAATTGGCAAAGAAGAGACTATAGACTTGAAGAGCTAATCTGGAGATACTTGGCATAATTTTGTATGTGCAGGTTCTGTGACCCATCTGTTTCCTCCTGTTGAAGTTGTGTTTAGGTTCCTAAGGAAGTGGGTATAAGAATATTTGATTAAGTCTTATTTGTACAGCTGGGTATGGCAGATAACACAGGAATTGTCTCTAGGAGATTAGATGGGTGAGGTATGAATACTCTCAGAGGTAATCATAGTGATGATTTACAGACATAGTGTTGGGAAGCAAAAGTAAGAGAAGATCTATAACCTAGTAAATAACTTAGGCATATTTAAAACAAACATTCAGAAAAACAGTGCCATATTTGAAATATATCTACGTATCTAAGAAAAATGCTGAATACATTTGGGTATCTTTCTACAGTTCTGGGGGGGGGTGGGTGGAGGAAAAGGAAGAAAAAATAAGAGATTAGTCTCATTTAGATGATGAGTCTTTCATGAACTTAGGAGTATGACCAACTCAAGTCTCTGCATTTTAGTTTATATATTTATATCCAAATAGTATAAAAGTCCAGCTTGCTTAAAATATCATAGTTAAGCATGACCACTTTTAAATATTTGTTTCTAAGAAATAATTATTTCATATAATTATTTAATTTGTAAAGCCACTATATACCAATATGAGTCCTAATGTCATTGTAAACAAATGAATATCTTCTTCCAAAATCATGCTTTGAAATGACTGGTGGGAATATCTTTTTCTTTCTACTTTGTCTCAAAGGTTTTGATTTCTGGAAAACTACATCTATAATTCTATTCTGTACTTCATTTGTAATTTTACTCTGTTTATATATGTTCCATTTTACTGTACTTTTGACTCCTTATTAACACAAGAGTTAAAATTTTAAAACTCTTTTGAGATTTATTAGGGTTTCTGACAGAAATAGAAATAATAGGAAATCTATCTCTATATTTGTCTGTCTATATAGATCATAAGGTATTGGCTCATATGATTATGGAGAACGAGGAGTCCCACAATTTGCTCTTTAAAAGCTGGAGACCCAGGAGAACTGGTGGTGTAGTTTGAACACCTGAAAGATGGAGTGTGAATGATATAGATTTCAGTCTGAGTCTGACCAAGGTCAGGACCAAGTTCTTATCTCAACAGTCAAGCAGAGAGATGCTAACCTTATTCTGCTTTTTTGTTCTATTTAAGTACTCAAGGGATTGGATGAGGCCCACCCGCATTGGGGAGGGTCATCTGCTTCATACAGTCCACCAGGTAAATGCTAATCTCTCCCAGAAACATCCAGATACATGTACCTAGAAATTTAATCAGATGTGGCCCAAATGACTTGACACATAAAATCAGTGCATGGGCTGGTAACTGGGTTTACACTCCCCCCATCTCCTTCCTATCAGAATAAAGTTAGCAGAAAAATTTTAAAGAATTATACCAGTCTGAATACATTAAAAATTTATTTATTTTTATTTTTTTAAAATGTGTTTACTAATGCATATTTATACATAATAGTGAGGGTCATTTTACATAATCATATGTGCATGGAATATAATTCATTCCATTTCAGTCTCTAGGGCTTCCTCTTTCCCTCTTCTTCTCCCTCCCCTGTCACCCTTCCTTTACTATCCTGGTCTTACTTCTATTTACTCATTGTTTTAAAAAAATATATTTATTTATTATTTATCAGCTGTAGAAATCTTCTGGTAGAGTTTTTGAGTTTCCCAGATCTAGGATCATGTCACTAGCAAACAGATTGTTTGACAACATTGTTTTCTATTTGTATCCTTTTGATTTTCTTCACTTGCCTGATTGTTCTGTCTAGTTTCAAGAACTACATTTGGTTTTTATAAGGAAATATTCTATAGATGTCTGTTAGGTATATTTGATTAATAGTACTTTTTTAGTTCTGAAGGGTATTTACTTAGTTTATTTCTGGATGGTCTACTATTGGTGAGAGAGGTGTGCCAAAATCACCCAGTATTATTGTATTATGGTCTATCTATTTGATTCTTCGTAATGAGGAAGATCTGTTTTATGTATGTAGGTATGCCAATGCTTGGATGATTTCCTTAACCAGTATGAAATGACCTTTGTCTTTTCTGATTAATTTTGGCTTGAAATCTACTGTGTCCGCTATGAGAGTAGCTCTTCCTGCTTGATTTCAGTCTTCATTTGTATGGTATATAACTTTTCATCCTTTCACCTTCAGTCTTTGGATGTCTTTGTAAGATGAGTATCTTGTAAACAACATATGGTCGGGTCTTGTTTTTTAAACTGCCAATCTTTATCTTTTGATTGGAGAGTTTAGACCATCTACATTCAATATGATTATAGTGAATATAAAAGATTATATTATTTCCTGTCATTTTGATTTATTTATAATTCTTAATTCAGACCTGATTCTTATTTATTTGACTATTTTCCAGTGAGATTTATCCATAAGCTGGCTGTGATATTTAGTTTTCATTTCTTCTGTGTGCAATATTTCATTGAGTCTCTTGTGTAGAGCCATGATTTTTTTTTTTTTAGTTTTTAATTATCATGGAAGTTTTTATTTCATCTTCAAATCTGAGGGATAGTGTTGTAGGAGATAACAATCTTGGTTGGAAACCATTATCTTTCAGGGTTTTTATTCCAAGCCATCCTGGCTTTTAGAAAAGGTCTGGGCTGAGAAATCAAGAGAAGGTCTAGTTTTCTCTCTTTTTAAAAAATTAATTAATTAATTTGTTCTAATTTGTTATACATGACAGCAGAACCAGTTTACTCTTGTAGCTTTTAAAATTATATTCCTACTCTCTATATTAGGTATTTTAATTATAATGTGCCTTGAAGAGGATCTTTTTTGATTTTGCCTGTTTGGGGTTCCAAATGCCAAATGAGATTCCATCTAATTCGTAAGGTCTGGAAATTTTTCTGATATTATTTCATTGAAAAGGTTGTGCAGTTTGCATTTTGGTGCCTTTTTCTATGCCGATGATTCTTTCATATTGTTTGTATTTCTACCCATCTACTGGGATGATTATCTCTTCTATTTTTATTCAAGGTCCTTTTTTTCCTTTTTAATGAGTTTCTTTCTCTTATATGACCTAGACTGGGTGAATATCCATGTATTGAAATTTCCACTCAACATGTATCTTTTGTTATGACTAGTATCAGCACCACTTTGAGAGAAGATACTAAACCCTATTCATTGCAATCACTTCAGAGCAAAGCCATATACTACTAAACCTTAGGGAAAAAATAAAAACACATTCAAAATGTTCTCCACAATTGCTCTAATCCAGGTATAACATTGTAGTAATGTTCTTGAAGGGGTTTAGAAATTAGTCATTAAAGATAGTAAAATTATTATTTTACTATATAGGGATTGGAAAAGGGAGAAGAGAAAAAATGGGCAAAGAAAAGAAAAGATAGAAAAAATAATACAATTAAGATAAGAAGAAGAAAAAATGGGGAGGGGGGTTTTTGAGGTAGTAGCAGGTAATGCAAGAGGGAAAACAGACAAATTTGATCTTGGAAAACAAAGAAAGAGTGATTCCAGTGAATGCTTTAAGGCATTAGAAGAAATACAGTCAAATGAGTTGAGGGCTGTAATATCAAATGATAAGAGAACATCTATCAATCCAATATGAAGAGTAAGATCAAGATTGATATCAGAACTACTTACGTTAATCTGTGCCAGGTGGAATGATTTCATATTGAGTCTTCCTGAACTGGATTTCATCAGGATTTGGCCCACCACTCCTCAGTTTTACTTCCACATTTCCCTGGTGTGGAGGTAGTGATCACACTTACTCACCTTTGTTATAAATCTAGTAGGCCCCCTCCCATCTTTGGTGTATCCAGGTACCTACTAGCTTTCTGTTTGTGACTTAGCGGCCTGATAGGGAGTGCAGTCTTATGTGCCTTCCTGGAGAAAAGCTTCATGTCTGCAGTGCTGTCAGATCCAGTTCGGGCTCCCCTGGGTATATTTTGGAGTGTTCAGAGTGTGGCTATCTAAGGTAGAGATATTGTAGTCTGTTTGATGTGCTGCCTGGTGGTTCATGGAAGTTGTAGGGCTACTGCTCCCTTTGGATTGTACAAGCCACAGGTCAGTGGGCTTGTATATGGGCACATAGGGTGGGGCTGGTGTCTGTGGGAGGCTTCTCTGTAAGCCCATTTGTGGGGTGTACTGCATTGGTAATGTGGAAGGTTCTCCACTGGCTGCTTGGGGTCATTCTCAGGAATTGCCTTCTATAGGTCCAGGCATCTGAATGTTAGAACCGGGTTAACTGGTAACTTGGGGGCCCACGGCTATGGACTGTCCTGGAGGTGCTGGGGCTCAGGAGCTATTTTCCTTGTTGCTATGGTTTTCTCACCTGCTGGTGCTTGTTCATCAGCCTACAGACCCTCATCTGCATGCTTGGAGTGTGTTGCATCTGTTGGCGGTTACTGTTAAGTGTGAGGGCACAGAGTGTAGGGCTCAGGCCCACTGTTGACAGTTGTGGGACACTGAGTGCCCACCCCTCCTGCAGGGGCTTTTTTTTTTGGTACTAGGGATTGAACTCATGGGCACTTAACTACTGAGCCTCATTCCTAGTCCTTTTTTATATTTTATTTAGAGATAGCGTCCTGTTAAGTTGCTTAGGGCTTTGTTAAGTTTCTGAGACTGTATTGAGACTGAGTTTGAACTTATAATTCTCCTGTCTCAGCCTCTTGAGACCCTGGGATTATAGACTGTTACGGTTTAGATGTGGTGTCCCCAAAAGCTCATGTGTGAGACAATGCAAAAAGGTTTGGAGGAGAAATGATTGGGTCATAGCCTTATCCTAATCAGTGAATTAATCCCTGATGAGATTAACTGGGTGGTAACTGGAGGCAAGTGGGGTGTGGCTTGAGGAAGTGGGGCACTGGGAGCGTGGCTATGGGGTATATATTTTGAAACTGGACTGTCCTGTTCTTGATCATCATGTGAGCTGCTTCCCTCTGCCATACTCTTCTGCCATGATGGAGCTGGCTGTATATGGACTGAGACCTCTGAAATTGTGAGCCCTTCAGTAAGCCTTTCCCCTTCATAGTTGTTCTGGTCAGATCCTGTAATCACAGCAGCAAAAAAGCTGACCAAAACACAGGTGTGCACCAATGTGCCCAGGGGGACTTCTTTATAACAGCATAGTGCTTGGTGGCTATCTGCAATTGTGGGGCCTGTGAGTGCAGACTCTCTGCAGGTGGTTTGTGGCCCAGAAACCTCCACCCTGGCTGCTGCAGATCACAGGGAGTTTTACTCTTCACTGTGATAGGGGTAGCTTGTTAGTACACCTTTGCTTGAACTTCTGCAGAGGCTGTGGGGAGAACTGAGTCGGGGTCAGCATTCCTGGGGAAAGATTTGCTCTCAGGTTAACTCTACCCCACTCCTTTAGTGCTTGGCAAGAGGGAGGGGGTTTCAGTAGCTTCAGCTAGCAGCAATCTCTCTACAAGTTCCTTCTAGCCTGATTACTGAGACAAACTATTTTTGAGGCATTCCCTCTGAGTCTGTTAACTTTCTGTAGGTGAGGAGAAGCTGTATTGGTTTGATTTCTTCTAGGGAGGCTGGCTAGCTGTGAACTCTACAAAATGACTGCCCTGCCTGGTACAGCTTTCAGTCTACAATTTGGGCTACATGGTGTGATTTCCTTTACATCTTTGCTGTTCCTGTCCCATTTTAAATTGGTCTGCTTTCCTTTCCAAGTCTTGTTAGGGAAATAAGCTTATGGGCTCTTGTTCCTCTTTCTTTCTTTGTTACCCCTACCCCCAGACCCCACCATGGTCAGGGTTTGGTGTCAAGAAATTCTGTCTTTATTCTGTGTTCCAGTAATCAAATTCCAAGTTCTTCTTCCAAGTCTCAAGCTGTCCAATATTGAGTTTTAGCATATTTACTCTGTCACCAACCTCTCTGGTCAGCTGTTTTTTTTACTTTCACTGCTTCATTTCTGGGTTGTGGAGAAGTTGAGGGTTGCTGCTGACATCTTCTCTTCCACCTTCTCTTCAGAGAAAATTAATTTAAATTGCAAGATTTTAGGTCATTTCTTGACTTTCAGGGTTCCTGGCCTTTTCCCCTTAGATTTTTCTAGCACCTGCATGGCCCAGCATAGAAGAGGGAGCCTAGAGATCCTGGATACATTTTATAACTGAAGATTTGGTTGTTGAATTTAAGCTATAGTCTGCGAAGTTTGAGATACACTGAGAATCATTCCCAAGAACCCAGAAAATGATGTCAGGTTGAAGAAAAGTTATTTTAAAATTAAAATTTTCATGGTTATCCTTGACCTGCTGATAGAGTCTATCATTCATTTGTTTATTAAGTGTTTGTTAATACTTATCATCCTGTATATGTATATAAAATTAAACAGGACAGATTAAAAGTTCCTTGTTTTTGAATGAAAAATAGACACAGAAAGAAATCTAGAAACTGGTGTTCCCAGAAGCTGGGAAATGTCCACTTCAGCAGTCTGACAGTGGCAGTACAAGTTTTGGAGACCATCACCCAGAACCTGAACTGTGACCATTGCCTACATGTTCTCAGAAAAGCAATCGGGCCCAAATCATTTACTGCTTATCTAGGGGGAGCTCTGTTCCTGGGCTCCCAGTTAGGTTGGGGTAACTCCAGGTCTCCACCTCAGAGGTGAGAGGTGGCAACCAGGATTGCCTCCTCAGGTTCAAGGATGGCCCAAGAAGCAGAGTAAGAGAATGAAATCTGGAAGACAGGTCTGGGCAAGGTGTGTCCAGAGTGGCGTGTCTGCTCTACTGTCATCTTGGGTGGTCAAAGGCTTTCAGAATTGTGAAGCAACAGAAGTGATTGAGTGAATTTTTTGGTTGTGCATATTGAAAAGCAGTGCATCCAGGCCTAGTCTCAAGGGATGCAGAAAAAGGAAATGCCATAGGCAAGTCCTTTTATATTAGCTTTTATGGCACAATAAAATCATGTTGCATTAGAATTTTTAAAATAATGAGTATCTGGATTTTGTAATTTTTGCTTCAGGATTTAAAGAAGAAGGACATCTGATTACTGATCCTTGCTGCCTCTACTCAAGGTTTCTTGCCCTGATTACTGATCCTTTCTATGTGAATTATCCAGAGAATATGTGACTTGAATCTAGGAAGAAGGCATGGGGAATGTCTATAACAACAACCATGTAGATATTCTGTGGCCAAATCCCTGGTTCCCTACAAAACCCCCATCCCTTTCTCCGATTCTTTGTGTGTGTGTGAGTGTGTGTGTGTGTGTGTGTGTGTGTGTTCATGAAGCTGGAAATTCTGTTAAGAATTGGGGGCCGGGGTTGTAGCTCAGTGGTAGCGCTTGCCTAACATGTATGAAACACTGGGCTGGATCCTCAGCACCACATAAAAATAAATAAAGGTATAGTGTCCATCTACAACTTAAAAAAAAAAAAGAATAAGGCATGGGAAGTGCACTCTAGTTACAGAGAGAACATCTGAAAAGCTTAGCTCTGATGAGATGAATTTTCTTCTTCTCTTTATTTCCATACTGCAAACAGCAACCATTAATCTATCTATATAATATCTGACTTCCAAATGGAGGAGGAAGAAAAATAATATTAGAAGTGACTGATTATTCATTTGGGATAATTTGTGGAATACTGTTCAGCTATAGTTACAGTTTTATCATATCTTTAATGTATACATAATTATGTGCATCTTGGGCAAGTTATTTAATATTTGTGATTTAGTTTCCTTACCTGTAAAACAAAGATAATTAGATTACATAAAAATTAAATGAAATAACATCCTTTACATTTATTTAATTAGGGAAGTGACTGGCACGTGGTAAATACTCAATGAACTCTTTTTAAAAAAAAATATATTTGTTAGTTGCAATGAACACAATACCTTTATTTTTATTTATTTTTATGTGGTGCTGAGGACCGAACCCAGTGCCTGACCCATGCTCGGCAACCGCTTTGCCACTGAGCCTCAACCCCAGCCCAGTTTTTTTAAAAAAATATATTTGTTAGTTGCAGATCAATAAACTCTATTACAGTAGGGTCAAAATTTATACATAATGATTGATTTAAAAAAATAGTATTTTCTACAATTAAGCCCCCTTTGTCCTTGAATCTTACAGTCTGCCATGACTAGACCATCTTGTTCTTTCTTATTCTGATATTTTCAGTCCAATCAGTGACTTTTTAACTAAATTCAAATATTTTTGCAGTCACTGTCCAATTTCTATCTTTACTGCCTATAAGCACATTCTCAGTTTATTATGTGATTTTTAAATTTTTTTTTTTTTTTTTTTTTTTTTACAAAATGCCTCCCTTTTGTCCTTTCTACCACTCGAGGATGACTTATTTCCCCACAAAGGTTATATATTATTCTGACAACAGGAAAGTAATATACGGTCTTGCTGCCTCTACTCAAGGTTTCTTACCCTGCTTTTGTGTTGGGCGTCAGTCTCTGTCACTGTGATGTCTGTAGTGATGTTCCTTGGTGTGCTTGTTCCTTGACTATCTTGAACTGGCATATAGTGAAGCATGGCTGGTCAAATTGCCCTTTTCTTTAACTGCAAAAGTTCTAAACTTTTCAGCTACTTCTTCTTGACCTCAGACATATTCCTGTACCCCCCGCTCCCCACCATAGTATTTCTAGTCCCCGAGGTGGTGAGGTTCAGGGTACTAAGAACTCTCCTTTTTTTTTTTTTTCTATGTCACTCTATTGTCCTGAAATGCACCTGCCCTTATCTATTGTTACTCTAATTCTTTCTTGTTGAATGTGGCATCCTGTTGCTTGTGGGACTTCCTAAGAGGCTTGCTATCTCCTTGTTTAGGAGAGGAGAGCACCAGTCTTGCTATGTACCACTTCATTCCTGAACTATTGGGGGGTTTCTCTTTTCCTCCACTGGTTTTAGTTTTCCTTCTGAGCTATGAGTCATGAACCTTGAATGGGGACATATTTTCTCTTGCACCCTGTTCAGTCCTCCTCCCTGGTCTCAAGGAAGAATTATTGTGTCCTCTGTGGCAGGCACTTCTTAATATCACGCCCATACTTCATTGTGAAAATTCTGTGTTACAGTTGTCCATGCTTAGCTTGGACATATAAAGCTTTAACTTTCTCTGAAAAATTCTTTTTTTTTTCCCTCTTGTCTGACTGTTGCAGATCAAAGAAAGAATAGAAGGAAAAAAATGTGAAGTGAGGTAGTGTTTTAGAAGTTAGTTTAAATAGAAAGTACCAAGGTGTTATAGTTCGAAGGTCAGTACCATGCTCATGGCTGAACTTCCAGGAGTAAATCAGAACAATATTAGGTGCTATACATCCAGTTGCTGATACCTCTGCTACTACAGTACAAATGCCATATAGTGTTTATTCTAGAATCTACCACTTCAGACAGGATCTGTGTCATAAACTGCATGGTTGCTTTGGTCCTTCTTCTTGACCTTCACAACTCTAAGACCAGATATGAGGTCCTTCATTTCTGCCTCAGAAAAGTGAAAGCTTCCGTGGCTAAGCTTGTCAACATAAAACTTCAGCACACGCCTAGACTCTTTTTCCTGACTTCCTTACAAATCACATGCAGTTGCATCTATTTGGTGGAGACCAGATCATAGATGGAGTCCAAGCTATATTAGAGTCTGAGGAATCATTAGTTTCCTTGCCTCTATAGTTAGTGAAGCACATTTCTTTCTTTTTTTTTTTTAATAACTTTTTTTGTAGTTGTAGGTTGACGGGATGCCTTTATTTTATTTGTTTATTTTTATATGGTGCTGAGGATCAAACCCAGTGCCTCACACATGTTAGGCAAGTGCTCTGCCACTGAGCCCCAGACCAGTGAAGGACATTTCTAAAGGGTTGGGTGTTGAGAGGACTCCAAGTTTCCATAGAGAGGAAAATTAAAAATGTGTCTATGAGTAGTATGGTGGGAAGGACTTCTTGTTAGAGGTTAAGGATGTAGGAAGGACAGCAAGGTTTTTGAAAGCAGCTGTCATTTTCTCTCATTTCAATTTTTTTCCCCCAAAAGGTGTCATTTATATAAATATTCATAAATATAACTTCTTTGGAATAAAGCAGGAGTGACTCTCCCTCAAAGTCAAATAGTAGAGGTGACCTGGACTCCGGAATAACTTCTACATTTATTTCAAACAAATGTTGATTAATCAAAGTTTGATTCTAAAAGCATTTATGGAATATGTACTGTATATAAGATATTTCTTCAATTACTCTTATCAAATTATTAGGTTCTCCAGCCAGTGAAGAAATTTAGGGAAATAAACTATTTACTTATTAAAATTGTAGGGAGGAGGAGAAAAACATTTACCCCAAGCACATAGCATGCAGGCAAGAACTAGCCTGAAAGGATTGGATTGGACCAGGTAATAATGCATTGGCTCCAAGTTTTCACTGTGGTACTGGGGCTGTGTGAGCTGCATGGTGACAACACTTGCAGCCATTCCCATAATGACCTACAGCAGCATCTGACTTCATGAAATCGGAATTTTATCGCCTTATTGTGGCTCTTCTTCCCTTTTAGGAAAGAGCTAGGCTGTTCTTTTGAGCTGTTCACATATATCTATTTCACTTTGTTTTCTAGCACTCAGGCGAAGCACTCCTTTTCCTTCTGAAACTCTGGCCTTATAATGCATTGACTCCACAACATATTTGCTCTGTGAGGAAAAAAGATCCTACTTGATGTGCTTAATCAAACAATTTGGTTGCCTGTTGCACCTTGACACACAACATGCGAAGCAAATATCCTCACATTGAATGATCCAATCTCCTGAAATGCAGCCACCATGCTTTCTCGTTCCTATCTGATGGGACTCCTGTTGGTATGGTTTTCTTAAACTTAGTTTATTCATCACTCTGACATGGGGAGGAGAATGCATAATAATGACATTCAGTTACTTAAGAACCAACCCGTATGCAGAGCAGATTTTCAAGCCTATTAGTAGAAGAAAAAATTGGGCATGATACAATTTTAGAGGCAAGATATGTAATTTTCAATAATTTCTCTATCTGAAGCCCGATCTCTTTGGAGAGTTTGCTGTCTTTGACAAAGGGGTACACTATCTACTCCAAAAGTCAGTGGTCCAAAAAATGAAGAATGTAAAATGTGCTGAATATACCAAGAAGATGTCCAGTTATGTCAATATCTTTTTATTAATAACATAAAATCCATTTTTGTAACTTTGTTTTTAGTCAAATAAATAATAATTAAAACTGATTAATACACTAATGGTTATATTGCTATCTGCAAAACTTGGCACTGTGAACAGCTCTTTGTCTCTAAGGAGAAGATTAGAAACTATAGCCAGGAGGATATTTGATCTACAGATGTGTGGATCCACTGGAGTAGGAGCTTTGAGTAAGTCACTGAATTCTGACTCCAGTCCAGACCTGTGCCAATAGAACAAAAAGGGTCATACCTGGAAAAGAAATATGAGTTTTCTATATATTCATGAATAATTCAATAAAAGACAAAATTTTCATTCTACTTCTTTTCTTCATTTGGTTAGTTAGAATTTAATTTTCTGTAAATACTTAAGAAAAATTATTGTGTTTTACTCAAGATATTTACTTAAAATTTAGATAGTATAAAATAAGTGGAAAATAGTAAATTTTTTAAAAGTAATCTAGAGTTTCTTTTAAAGCAATATTTTTAATGATTAAAGAATATTTTAAAATGGAAGATTCCAGACTTTTAAAAATATTCATGTTCTTAATTCAGCTAATATGAAAGAAACTTAATACCCAGTGTTTCTTTACTAAAACTTGTCCATTTACTTGCGGCATCTCTTTGACCAGGGGTGCAGTATGTAGACAATGTCAAAGGCTGGGGAAAGGGCTGTTTCCACAGTCAGTTGTTCTCATGGATGGGGTAGAAGATAGCATGGCTCAATCTCTTTTCAGTTTGGAATGTTCAAAAGTGGACAAATGGCTATTTATGTAAAAATAAAATGAGTGAGAACTAAAGTTTTTTTTTTTTTTTTTTTTAATTTAGTGCTGTAAATTCTTCCTGAGTAAATGGCTACATTACTCCAAAAGGGAGATGTTAGGGCCTCAGGGCTTCTGAAACTTACCTCTGCTTTCTGCATTGACTGTTTTTTTTTTTTTTTTTTTTTTTTTTGGTTTTCATAGTAATTTTAAAAAGTTATTAAATGGCACTCTCCCCAGTGTTGATTGCACAGTTGGTTAGGGTTCTTGAAGACTGCCTGTGATCTGCCCTTCACTCTGATATCCTAGAACTTAAGGGCTTCATTTTTTCTTCTGAAATTCAACTGCAATTTAGAGTACTATAGTTGATATCCTAAAAAGACCCCGGGTCTGGCTGGGTTTTGTCTCAGTGATACAAACTCTTTTTTCACATTCGCCCTGAAGCTCTGTTTTTTTTTTTTTTTTATTATTAGTTGTTCAAAACATTACAAAGCTCTTGATATATCATATTTCATATACTTGATTCAAGCAGATAATGAATTCCCATTTTTACCCCGTATACATATTGCAGATTCACATCGGTTACACATCTACTTTTTATATACTGCCATACTAGTGTCTGTTGTATTCTGCTGCCTTTCCTATCCTCTACTATCCTCCCTCCCCTCCCCTCCCCTCCCCTCACATCTTTTCTCTCTACCCCATCTACTGTAATTCATTTCTTTCTCTTGTTTTTTTTCCCCTTTCCCCTCACTTCCTCTTATATGTAATTTTGTATAACAGTGAGGGTCTCCTTCCTTTACCATGCAATTTCCCTTCTCTCTCTCTTTCCCTCCCCCCTCTTGACCCTGTTTAATGGTGATCTTCTTCTCATGCTCTTCCCCCTTATTCTGTTCTTAGTGCTTTCCTTATATCAAAGATGACATTTGGCATTTGTTTTTTAGGGATTGGCTAGCTTCACTTAGCATAATCTGCTAAGATCTCCCATAGATTCCGATATGTTGTGTCTGTATTTTCATTTATCTCTAAGAAATTTTTGATTTCCTCCTTTATGTCTTCTGTAACCCATTGATCATTCAGTAACATATTGTTCATTTTCCATGTGATGTAGGATTTTTCCTTCCTTCTTTTATCATTGATTTCCAGTTTCATTCCATTATGATCAGATAAAATGCATGGTATTATTTCCACCCCTTTATATTTACTGAGGGTTGCCCTATGGCATAATATATGGTCTATTTTTGAGAAGGATCCATGTGCTACTGAGAAAAAAGTATATCCACTTGATGATGGTTGATATATTCTATATATGTCAGTTAAATCTAGGTTATTGATTGTGATATTGAGTTCTATAGTTTCTTTATTCAACTTTTGTTTGGAGGATCTGGCCAATGGTGAGAGAGGTGTGTTGAAGTCACCCATAATTATTGTGTTGTGGTCTATTTGATTCTTGAACTTGAGGAGAGTTTGTTTTATGAATGTCGCAGCACCCTTATTTGGTGCATAAATATTGATAATTGTTAAGTCTTGTTGGTGAATGGTTCCTTTTAACAGTATATAATGTCCTTCCTTATCTCTTTTGATTAACTTAGTCTTGAAGTCGATTTTATTCGATATGAGGATGGCCACCCCTGCTTGCTTACAAGGACCGTGTGCGTGGTATATTGTTTCCCAACCTTTCACCTTCAGCCTGTGTATGTCTTTTCCAATCAGATGTGTCTCCAGGAGGCAGCATATTGTTGGATTTGTTTTTTTAATCCATGTCTTTTTTTAATCCATTTGTTTTTTTAATCCAGCCTATGTCACTTTATTGGTGAGTTTAAGCCATTAACGTTTAGAGTTACTGTTGATATATGGTTTGTACTTCCAGCCATGTTTGATTATTTATCTTTTTTTTTTTTTTTAATTTGGTTTGTTTCTCCATGATTACCTTTCCCCCCGCCCTCTGGCTTTACTGAGGTATTTCCCACTGTTGGTTTTGGTTATTGTTTTTCATTTCTTCCTCGTGTAGTGTTTTGCTCAAGATGCTTTGCAATGCTGGTTTTCTGGCTGCAAATTCTTTTAACTTTTGTTTATCATGAAAGATTTTTATTTTGTTGTTGTATCTGAAGCTTAATTTTGCTGGATACAAAATTCTTGGTTGGCATCCATTGTCTTTCAGTGTTTGAAATACGTTGTTCCAGGATCTTCTCGCTTTCAGTGTCTGTGATAAAAAATCTGTTGTTAACCTTATTGGTTTACCCCTGAATGTAATCTTCCTCCTTTCTCTTGTAGCTTTTAATATTTTCTCTTTGTTCTGTATATTGGATATCTTCATAACAATGTGTCTTGGTGTTCGTCTACTGTGATTTTGTATGCTCAGTGTCCTGTATGCATCTACAATTTGTACATCCATTTCCTTTTTTATTTCTGGAAAGTTTTCTATAATTATTTCATTCAGCAGGTTGCTCATTCCCTTGGTTTGAACCTCTATACCTTCCTCTATCCCAATGACTCTTAAGTTTGGTTTTTTTATGTTATCCCATATCTCTTGGATGTTTTTCTCATGATTTTTTACCAGCCTTTCTGAGTTGGCTAGACTCTTTTCAAGTTGATATATTTTGTCTTCATTATCTGACGTTCTGGCTTTTACTTGCTCCACTCTATTAGTGATACTCTCATTTGAGTTTTTAATTTGGTTTATAGTTTCCTTCATTTCTAGAATTATTGTTTGATTTTTTTCATAATCTCTATCTCCTGATAAAGATGCTTATTTGCTTCTTTTATCTGTTTATGTAATTCATTTTCAATGTGTTCTTTCATTGTTGGAATTTGCTGTCTCATATCCTCTTTAATATTCCATTCCATCTGTCTAAGGTATTCCTTGAGTTCTTTATTTGACCATTTTTCTGATCCTCTAGGTCCTCCTGAGTATTTAGGCTGTCCTGCATTGTTTGTACTCCTTTTCTTCCTTGCTTTTTCATGCTGCTCATGTTACTTCTTGTTCTGTTTGACTGCTGAGTTACTGTTTACTCCTATAAATTTAATTGGTTTTGTGTGTCTCTGGGGTCTCTCTTTTGTGATGGGAGACTATCACTAGAGATGATGAGTTTTGTTGCACTTTAATGCAGATTCATTCGTTTCCTAAACTGTGTACAGATTCTGATGGCATATAGCGGTCTGTTGTTTGGTCTTGGGACTTATATTTAGGTCGAATGATGTGATGGTATTGAGGTTGGTATCTCTTGGCAACCTTGGAGGGTTGCTCTACTGACGAGGGATATTAACAGGGGAATGGTCTGGAGTATTTGGGGGAAGCTAGGGACTTGGTAGCACTATATAACACCTCAGAACATTGACCTATACATATTTAGTAAATTACACATAAACAGTGTTGTGATGCTTGGGAGGAAAGGTATTAGAAGGAAAGGGAAGAAGTCACTAAAGAGAATGAGGGTAAATAGGTAGAATTCAAGGAAAGGGGAATAAGGAAATTGAAAAGAAATGAAAAGACAAAAGAAAAAAATAGAAGATAAAAAAATTTAAAAAAAATCAAAAAAATAAAAATTAAAAAATAATAAAAAAATTAAAAAAATAAAAATGGAAAAAACCCCAAATAATAATAAAAAAAAATTTTAAAAATGCAGCCTTAGAGTTCGATTAACTTCTCTTCCAGTAGGTGGAGCTGTGCCTACCGGGCCCAGCTTCTCCTCTCAATACGTGGGAACCAATCACTGTGCAGCAGCTCCTCCTCCCCAACTGGGCGGGTCTCCAATCCTCAGTGCTTAGGGCCTTGTCTTGTGTCTAGTCTCTTCCCCACTTTTCCTCCAGCCAGGCCCCACTCACCGGTGACGTTCACCACAATACTGGCTACACACCAGGTCTGCTGCTCCCGGGAGCCCTATTATCTTGAAAAGACTGGGCATACTCTCCCTGCTTACCATTCCCTCAGCCCCTAAGGTTGTGGAGCTTGGGGCTGAGAACCCTCAGCGTATTTTGCCTGCCCTCTGGTAGCCATGCCCCTGGGAGCTGGTGCAAGAGACCTCAGTTTTCAGTGCTGGTGGAAGCGGTAGCCAGGGGTCCCGCGCCGCGGGTCCCGCGCCCGCCGCTCCTGATTCCCTCGGTCTGACTATCACGCTCACGGGAGAGCTGGGAGGGGTCCTTGAGGTTTCCCCGCTGTGTGGAGAGGGAAGGCTAGGGGGTTACACACCTGTTGCCGCAGGTTTCAATGAAGTTATCTCCTCCGCCGCATTCTGGTGACATCAGTTCTCTGCCATGGTGGTATCCCATGCAAATGGCGACAGTTCGTTCCCTTTGCCGGGTGACCAATGCAATTGGTGGGTCCTGACTGGCTCTCCCAAGCCCGGTCTCAATCCTGTGGCCACTGCCTATGAAGGCTCGGTTGGTATTAACCTCCGCAGGTTCAGAAGGGCTGACCAGTTGTTTCAGCGGGTTTGTTTAGTGCTGAGTCACAGCGGTTTGTCTGCGAGACGCAGGCGAACGGGAGCTTGAATTCAGCCGATCCGGGCTCGGTGTGTGTTCTGAGAGGCCCAGACTGTTCTCCCCAGATCCATGTCAACTCAGCATTGCCTAGTGATCCTGAGCAAACAGCATTTAGATGGTTTAAGACTCCCTATGCCTGCACAGCTTAAGAGGTCAGAGACTTGATCTCTCCGCACCCGCTGCCATGTTGCATTGACTGTTTTTCACTGAGTTATCTGTTGCCTTCATGATCTCTGTACTTTTTGTAATTGAGTACATCCTCAGGAAGGGGACTGGAAGTTGTTTATATAAAAATTAAGCCTAAAGAAATGAACAGAGATTTAGCCATCAGCTGGGAGGTAAAGGAAGGATGTGGGGCTTTCTTACTTCTTCATCCTCACTTTACCTGATGTAGACTCACACAAGCCCTGGCTTCCAAAGTGAGGGAGGAGACGTGAGACTCTTGGGGGAGGGTGCTCAAAATAGTTCCTATTGGAACACACAGGAGCATATCCGTGCACAATCTCCTATTTTAAATTTATACTTCTGGTTTTGTAATACACATAAGATATTAGCACTTTTTTTTATTTTTAATATACGTATACATTGTATGATGTTTATTTTATTTTTTTTTAAGAGAGAGAGAGAGAGAGAGGAGAGAGAGAGAAATTTTAATATTTTATTTTTTAGTTTTCGGCGGCACAACATCTTTGTTTGTATGTGGTGTTGAGGATCGAACCCGGGCCGCACACATGCCAGGCGAGCACGCTACCGCTTGAGCCACATCCCCAGCCCCAGCACTTTTTATATGTACATAAAATATAAATAAACATTAATGGAGATTATGACTGATATTTTCTTCCTGATCAAACCATAATGTCAAGTATTTCAGAGGTTATATCAGTGTACTTGCCCATAAAGCTGCCCTTACTTTCCAAATATTGGATGTATTATGTACATAATTAAATTATTCTCTATAATTTCTCCGTTTGGTGCCTCTATTTTCATACTCGCCATCATCAAATGTGCTCTATGTTAGTCAGATGAGGAAAGTTTTCAAGAGGTCCTTATTTGGGGCCTGAACTTTTGACTTTTAGAATCTTCTCTTACTATTTTACATCTCAATTATGATTTCAAGAATATTTTAGTTACATTTCATCCAGTATTTCCAGGATTTAAAAAAATATATATCTTATATATGATAATTCCAGAAATGGAGTACAGTTGTTTGTCAATCAGGATAAAAGCTTTCTCATTACTCATCAATTCTGTTTTAATATACAGCTGAATAATTTTCTCCTTATTACCCTGTTTTTTTTTTCCCCCTGAATTCTTAACTATTATTGTCTGCTCATTCTTCCAGGAAACTTTAGTATTAATTTTGTCAAATTTAAAAAATAATTTGCCATTGATAATTTCATTATGTGTGGATTAGTAGCAAGATTGCTATACACTTTCAGAGTGTTTCTCCAGCTCCCCCTCAGAGAACTACTATTTTTCACATGAGTACAGTTTCAGAACCATCATTTCCTCCAGGTCTGGCACATACATTTATAAGATGAGGCTATAAAAGTTGAACCAATTTGAGGGTGAATATCCATATACCCGCCCCTTCTAATGGTCTGTTTATCTTACTTTATCACCTGTGAATCCTCTGGCCATTCATCAGTCTGTAGCTTATTTTTTGGTGCAATCCAAGGTAAATTGAACATAACAGTATACTTCCCTATAAAAAGGTAGGCATATGTATTGTTAAACAGAATTTAGTACTTTCATTTAATCTTTAGTATTAATATTTAATCTTTGGATTAAAATTTGGATATAATTAAATGCACAAATCTGTGTACATTAACTGGATTGTTTAAATGTATACTTGAGCTTCTATAAGACATTGAAGCTTACCACTCCTATCAATATGTTGATTATCATTGTTATCCCAGAAATTTCTTACCTGCCAGAGGGGGCTGTTTTAAAATATCTGATTACGTTGCAGAATTGTAGTATGTAAAGTTCTTCATTAATATGGAATGCTTTTGGCAGTAAGAAACAAAATTACTGATATATAATAAAGATCAAATAGAGTTAAATTTTGTCACAGAACAGAAACTTGGAGGGAAGCAACTGTTGACGTTAATTTAGTGACAAAACAATGTCAAGGACTAAGTCTCTAGAAGTCTCGTTTTCCAAGTTTGAAGTATCTGCTATAACTTCTGACCTCATTAAACAAAAACTATTTATTCAATAAATACTTAAGTGTGTTCTGGACACCTCTTGTAATGCCTGGAATAGAGCAACAAACAAAAGTTTTTACACTGAAGTAGGAATAAATAGGAAGATACAACCCGTGTTTGGTTGCTCATTTAATCTTGAAAGCAAAAGCTTTCTCAGAAAACCTTTTATCCATTTGGCATATTCTTGGGGTATTTTTATTAGATGCTGGAGGATAAGGGAATATTATTATTTTCTAACTTTTATCCTATGAAGGGATTTGGAATAATGGTGGGGCCAGCCAATCAACATCTTCTGCTACAGGAGTGTTTAGGACTAGGTTATAGTCTACTCAGCTTCCTTCTAACAATAAATTGTGTCAGTACCAATTATATCATTCAGAGCTTCTTTCTTCATTTTTTAAAGTGATGGATTCTATACTCAGCTTATTCCTAATGTTAATAGTATGAAAGTTATTAAGGACCCTCCACTGTCTGTGACCTTATATAGAAAAGTGACCTGAACCAGGAGTTGAGAAATTTGGCTTCTGAGTCTGTCTCTATCTCACTTATGTAAAAATATAAGTGAGTGACATCACATCTTTGGGCCTTCCTTTCCTTATCTGTGAAATGAGTGGCTTTCATGCTTCAGCTGTGAAATCACATCAAGCGATTCTAGAAGCATAGTCAATAGGTTAAGCACCCCTCAGTTGTGGAAATGCAGCATTGTTGAGAACATTCTGTTTACAAAGAGAAGACCTCAGCCACACACACCGGAAGGAGGAATTGCCCATTAAGAACTGCACATTTTAGTTTTAGAATGGCAATGCACCATTACCTTTTTTTGAGAGCAAATGGACTTGTAAGAACATTCTGCATTGGGGCTGGGGTTGTGGCTCAATGTGTGAGGAATTGGGTTCAATTCTCAGCACCGCATATAAATAAATAAAGTCCATTGACAACTAAAAATATATTTAAAAAAAGATTATTCTGTATATTCTTTCTGGCGTTTCTCAACTGAAACTGAATTACCTCTATTCCCCATCTTCAATAAGCAAAACAATAGTCCTTCTAAAATGCCCATGTCCTAAGCCCTGGAATTTGTGAATATGTGATATGGTAAAGGTTTCAGGTGGTTAAGGTTGCAGGTGGAATTATGATTAATGTTCAGTGGACTTTGAGATGGGAAAATTATAAGTAAAGAGGGAGGTAGAATCAGTGTTAGAGTGATACGAGGTGAGAAAACCCGATTGATCATTGTTGACTTTGAAAATAAGAGAAGGGACCACACATGCAATGCAGCCTTCAGATGCTGGAAGAGGGAAGTAGCTTCCAGAAAAAAAAAAACAAAAAAACTCTGCCATACTAACATCTTGACTTATGCCCACTGAGACCATTTCAGATTCTGACATCCAGTTCTATAAGGTAATAAATTTGAGTTTTTCTAAGCCACTACATTTGTGATAATTTGTTACATCAGTAATAGGGAACTAATATACTTTTCTACATTTCTATGACAGATAAACAAAATGTAACAAAGCCAAGTAAAATTTGGCAAAAGTGGGATCATACAGGCCAAAGCAAACACAATGGCTATATTTTAGCAAACTACATAATTTAATATTACTGTGTGTGCCTTTTATTCATCAGGATGCAAAGGGAAACCAAGCCATCATCTAAGAAATCAAAAAGGTCTTTCCCCCTCAAAAAGACTATGTTGTAGATTAAATGTTTTAGAAGGCCAGGGATTCAGGAGGAAATAGGATGCTTTTCCTGAGTGCTGGAAAAAGTGTGTTTAGACATACACAAAAAGCCCAAAGAATTTGCCTAATTCTACACTGAAGAAAAAAGAAAAGAATCCACAAATAAAGTAAGAAGTACCCAAATTCATGAAATCAGAATGGAAATGTGGTTCCATCTGGGGTCATTTGTGGGGATAATTTCAAGATGAAGTCATGTACTACCCAAAGGACAACAGAGAACTGGAATCACAGTATTTTCATTCCCTAATCTCTCAGCCTCATCATGTATGCTGTTCTATTCCTGCTCTTTGCTTTGGATATTTCCCCTCCTCCTCTCCACAATCTTGAGAAATAAATATTTCCTTACAACAAGTTTTCTTTTAGGCTATTGAATATTTGTTTTGATAAGAATAATTGAAGACACGGGAAACCCTTCATTACATTGCAGAGTGCCATAAATAGAGTACACATTCCATAAATATTTGTTGAATCAAACTATGTTTAATCAACATCTGTTTAAGGCAAATAAATGGAAAAATTATTCATTGGTGTCCAAGACACTTCTTTTGTTTGTCTTTAAAAGAAAAACTCATGCTGTAGCCTAAGAAGAAATTATGTTCAAGAATAATGTCTTATGTCTTACTTATAGAAAAGAAAATCTGTGAAGAGAGTTTTTTTCCAAATAAATTAAACATTTCTTAACATTTAAAAAAAATGATAAATTATAACATGTGTTTGGGTTCATATAGTTATTTTTTCTTTTTTATTAATTTGAAGATGTGAAATACAGGTTTGGGCGGCAGGGTTATTGTAGTGTTCTGGAAACAGCTCACACATCTGGTGAGAGTCCATTGTACATATTTCTTCCCAACTCTGTATTCAGTGATGTTACAATGGTAAGTTGAGATTGGCACTATTTTGATATTTACACAATGGAAATAAGCAAGTGCTATAAATCAGGATTTTTACCTTTGGAAAGTATGTTGTGTAAAACCAGCACAGGTCTGGTAATACTCCGTACCACAGGAGACCATCTGTTGGGCTAAAAAGTGGACCAAATAAGATTATCATTTTGGCAAATGGATCAGCAAAATATAATTTTCATCTGAAAGTAGTCATTTTCTGAGGCTCAAGCTTCTCTCTGGGTCCTAGGTCGTAGTCTTCATACCTTGAGTGGGATTGGGCTTGTAGAAATGTTAGCCCCACTAACTTGGGCTGGAGACTTGAACTCTAACCCCGACTTCCCCAGGCCTAGGATGCTGTTTACCATTGAATAAGTCAGCTCTTTTGTCACTGTGACCAAAATATGTGAAAGGAGCAACTTAGAGGAGGAATATTTTATTTTGGGCTCATGGTTTCAGAGGTTTCAGTCCATGGTTGACCGACTTCATTTCTGTGGGCCCAACCTGAGGCAGAAAGCATGGCAGGGGAAAGCTGTCAGCTCAGGATAGGTGAAAATCAGAGAGAAGAAGGAGCCCTGAGCATTTATAATATATACTAGTTAATACAGATGATTAATACATCAAATGGATGAATCCACTTATGATTTACAACTCTCATAATTGAATCATTTCACCTTTCCCACATGAACACACGAGGTTTTTGGTGGGAGGCATTAGAAACCCCAACCATAACAACATCCATGCTTAGCTTTTTAGTCTTCCAGCTGCTGTTTTCAGTTGATTTTCTGTAGTACAATCCTATGCACAAATATTTAAGCTGTAAACTGACTACAAAGTTATTTTTTTTAATTTCAGATTTTAGACTCTTTTCTTTATGCCCCTCGACCTTTGAGACTTGCCCTAACATTTTAGCTTTTTGGCTGTCTGTGCTTGAACCATCAGGACCTCTGTTTTTGCTTGGGCCCCATTTACTCTTCAGCTCTGTAAGTTGGGAGATATTCTTATAAAAAAAAAAAGCCAAGGTGGACAGTAGGCTTTGTTTCCTGTGTTTTCCTTTTCTGAAGGAACACATAACCCCTTGAATACCTCCAGCATGGGCTGCTCTCTGGTGGCCTTAAACAATTTTTTCATTTTGTTCAGCTTTCTTAAGTGCGTTGAGTAGGTGAATTAGTTCAATACCCTCTATATTGTCATAGCCAGAGCCAAAAATCTAAAGGAAAGTTTCTAAGTCTAGAAACATTAGTGAGTCTTCAACAAAATTAATTTCAAAAGCCATTCAGTATTTGGTAATCATAGTTAAGGTTGGTTCTCACTCAGAACAATTTTAGTCCTTGATCTCAAAAAAAAACAGAACAAAACAAAAAACCAGCAGTCAAGCCATGGAATTTCTGTATGCTATGACAAGTGAGGATATCCAGCTTCTATTCTGAGCATATGAATTAAAATATGAAAATGGTTTCTTGTAATTTTCATGATTTAAAAAATAATAAGATTTCTTTTTTTTTCCTTAACAATTTAAAAATTAAAAATAATAACAAAAAAACCATCCTTAGCTTCTGGGCCATACAAAAACTATAGGGTGAACTACAGAAAACCCAACTGAAAGCAGCATGAACAAATGAATTCTAAACACTTATTTGGAAACTCAAAATTCAAGAATTTAGTCCTTTTTCTGAATTCATCTACTCTTTGGATTCCAGACTTCCTAAATTTTATTCCCTATCTCTCAATTATACACTGAATGATCTGGGGCAATTACTCAACTTCCCAGTGCTTCAACTCTAACTAAAATAATAAAAAACTAGATAAATAGTATTATGAGTTAGGGTTGTTATGATTCATTGATTTAAAAAGCATAAAGTAATGAATGCAGTTGCCCTAGCTACTTTGAGGATAGGTGGTGGGAAACTCTAGAACTTGAGACAGTAAAAACTGGAAACAACTCATGAATTAAGTATCTTTATAAATACTCTATTGTAGAACTTGAGACAGTAAAAACTGGAAACAACTCATGAATTAAGTATCTTTATAAATACTCTATTGTAGTTATTCTTTTCAATATGGGCATTGAAAACTAATAATTTAGTTTTAAAACAATGTTTTAGTTGTATCTCATAAGTTTTAGTGCATTGTTTTTGTTTTCTTTCATCTTAAAATATTTTCTGATTCCTCTTGTTATTTCTTCTGTAACTCTTTGGTTATTCAGGAGATGTTAATTACCAAATATTTGTAAATTCACTAAATTATCTTATTACTGATTGCTATTTACTTCCATTTTTGTCAAATAATATACTCTGTATGATTTTAATCCTTCTAAATGTATTTAGGATATTTTTATGATTAAGAATATAGTTCATTCTGGACGATGTTCCATGTGCTCTTGAGCTAAATATATATTCTTTTACTGTGTGGTGTGTTCTATAGATGTCTGTTATGTCTAATTGATTTATAGTGTTGTTCAAATGTTCTATTGCCTTATTGATTTGTCTAGTTGTTCCATACATTACTAAAACCATGTTCTAAAATCTCCAACTATTATCCTTGAACTATCTGTGTTCCACTTCAATTCTGTCAGTTTTGCTATGTGTAGTTTGGGTTTCTGTTGTAGGGTGATATATGTTTATAGTTATTGTGATTTATTGACAGATTAAATATTTGATCACTGTAAAATATTTCTTTGTTTCTACTAACAATTTTGGTCTTAAAGTGAAACCATACTTGTTCTCTTTTTGTTCTTATTTGTATAGTTTCACCTTTTTTTATTTTTTGTCTGGGTCTAAAGTTTTATCTTGCAAAGTTGGATCCCATATATTTTTTTAAATTTACTGTGCCAATTTCTGACTCTTAACTAGAATGTATAATAGTTTCCTAGAGCTGCTATAACAAATTACCACACACCGGTGGCATAAAGCAGCAGCAATATATTTTATCACAGCTCTGGAGACCAGAAGTCTGAAATGCCCTCCCATTGGCTCTAGGAGAACAGCCTATTTTTTGCCTCTTCCACCTGGTGACCATCATCATTCCTTGACCAGTGGCCATATCATCACAGTCTCCAATTGGACCTCTAATGAAGATCATATTGCTTCTTTTTTCTTGTCCTTGTCATTGTCCTCCTCCTCTTCCTCCTACTCCTTGCTCTTCCCAGCTCCCTTTATAGGGTCATTTATCATTAGACTCATCAGGATGATATCACTTCAAGATCCTTTAGTTACATTTGTAAAAAGATACTTTTTCAAAATGAGGTAACATATACAGGTTCTGGGAACTGAGACTTGGACATAACTGCTTTGGAGTCATTCCATTATTATAATTTGTCCTCTGGTTCACCAAAATTCACGTAACATTGCAGATACAAAATAGATATTCCATCCCAACAGCCCCAGAATTTTCAACTTATAGCATCAACTCTAACATATCATCTGAATATTATCCGCTCAAAAATTCCACATATCATCTTCTAAACTATCATTTTAAAAAATTTATTTTGTTTATTTATATTTATATGTAGTGCTGAGGATCAAATTCAGTGCCTCATCCATGCAGGGTATGCATTCTACCACTGAGCCACAACCCTAGCCCATCATCTTCTAAACTCTCTTAATCAGGAGAGACTATGGGTATGATCCATCAGGTGGAAAAATTAACTTACTATTACTTTTACTATATCTTGACTTATTTTATTTTTAGTTGACCTAGGGATTAGAATTAACACCTTAAAAAAAGCAATCTAGTTTGCATTGATACCAACATAATTCTAGTGGTATGTGAAGCTGCTCTAATATAAGTCCATTCTTTCCCCACTCTTTTGTGTGGTTATGGTTAAATTATATCCTTATTTAATGTAAGCCCATAAATACAGTTTTATAATTATCCCTTTGTACAGTTGTCCTATAAATCAGATAAGAAAATAAAAATGTTATAAGAATACATTTTTACTATCTTATGTTTACTTATGTCATTATTTTGCCAGTACTCTTTGTTTCTTTGGACAGATTCAAAATATTCTCCTGTGCCTTTCATTTTGCTTAGAAAAACTCCTTTACTATTTCTTGTAGGGCAGGTCTAATAAATTCTCTCGGTGTTTGTTTATTTGGGAATCTTAATTTATGAAATACAGTTTTTCTGAATATATAATTCTTGGTTGGCAATCTTTGTCTTTTAGCATGTTGATTATGTGAGCTCACCATCTTGGGGCCTTTATGATTTCTGATGAAAAATCAACAGTTAGTCTTATTGAAAATCCTTTGTATATTATGAGTTATTTTCTTTCTGCTACTTTCAAAATTTTTTTTCTTGTTTTTGCCTTCAAGAGTTTATTTATGATATGCTTAGTGGTTTACTTATGATATCCTTAGGTTTATTCTGCTTGGGTTGTTTTTGAGCTTCTTGGGTTACAAATTAATACTTTTTATTACATTTGGGGAATTTTCAGCCTTATTTCTTCCCATATTTTTTTTTTGTGTCTCCCTTTGTTTCCTGTTTGAGATCCCAGTTAACATAAAGGGAATACTTGATGGCTTTCCCAAAGATGTCTGAGGCCCCATTCATTTTTCTTTATTCTTTTTTTGTCCTCTTCCTCAGACTCGATAATCTCAACTGATATTAGATTTTATTAATTTTTTGCAGTGTTGGTGACTGAACCCATGGCATAACAAATTTAAGACAAATGCTCTGTCACTGAGCTATATCGTCAGCCCCTCAATTGACATATCTTAAAGTTTGCCCCTTCTTTCTTTGACTAGCTCCTATTGATATTGCCAGTTACTGGCGACAAGTTCTGCTTCCCCACATATTGAAGTATAACATTAGAGAAGCTCGCTGAGGCAAGCGTATAAATCAGTGTTTATTTAAAAAGGGGTAACATAGACTTCTCCCAGGAGGGAGAAGGGGACCATAACTGGTATGCTGGTATCCTAAGAAGTGAGGGTGTTCTGCCTTTTTATATGTCCTAGGCTTCCTTTGTTCTCGGCTCTCTTCCCTCTTATCTCTCTTCTTTTTTCATAAGTGACTAGGCCCAGGAAATGCTCAGTGGGGTTGCCTAAAGGTGAAAGGCAGATGGGCTGGAGGGGCCAAGGTGGAGTGATCTGGACAGGATGGGATGGGGGCGGGTAGAGGTAGGTTGGAGCAGGGGCAGGTTATCTTGATAAGGGTGGAGGAAGGGCTCTAAAGGAATTGACATTTCAATCCCTCCATTGTCTAGGTCTGACCCTTGCCTATTTTCTGTCTAATTCTGACTTCACTATCTGCTGTTAAACCTCTCTAGTAATTTTTTTCATTTCCAATTATTGTACTCTTCAATCCCAGAATTTCCATGTTATTATAAATTCAAATTCTTTAATGATATTTGCTATTCTTTGAGACATTGTTGTCATTCTCTTCTTTAATTCTTCTTTTCCCCTTTCATTCTGCTCCCCCCTTCTTCTTCTCTTTGTGGTACTGAGGATTGAACTGAGGGCCTTGCACATGCTAGGTAAACAATAGAGCTGCATTTCAGCCCAAGATGTGCTCCACACCCCCATATTTTCTTCAATAAACATTTTTTTTAAAAGAGCATTTTTAGGTTCATAGCAAGACTGAACAAAAAAAATATAGAGTATTCCCATATGATTTTCAGGGACCCTCTCCAGCTTCCTTGACTATCAACATCTCGTGTCAGAGCCATACATTAGTTAGAATCAATGAACCAGCATTGACACATCATTATCATCTATAGTTCACAGTTTACATTAGGATTCATTTATGGTGTTGCACATTGTAGGGTCTTGACAAATGTTTCATGACATGTATGCACAATTATAGTATACAGAATAGTTTCCTTGCATTAAATATCCTCTGTGCTCTGCTGATTTATCCCTCCCATGCCCTGAATCCCTGGAAACCACTAATCCTTTTATTGTCTTTGTAGTTTTGTTGTTCTCAGAATGTCATATAGTTAAAAGATAACAATAGACGTTTATGTAGTATTTTATGTAGTCTTTTCAGGTTGGCTTCTTTCACTTAGTAAAACTTTGTAATTAAGCTTTCCCCATGTCTTTTTTTGGCTTAAAAGCTAATGTCTTTTAGCACTAAGTAATATTCCAATGTCTAAATATACCACAGTTTATTTATACATTCACCTATTGAGGGACATCTTAGTTGTTTCTGAATTATAAAGCTGCTATAACATCTGTGTGCAGGTTTTTGTGTGGTTAGTTTCTAAGAACTACAAAAGTGTCTTCCAAAATAGATACACTAGCATTTCTACTAGTATTGAGTGAAATTTCCTATTGCTCCATATCATCGTTAGCATTTTGTGTTGTCAGTGTTTTGCATTTCCACTATTCTAGTAAGTGTTCATCTTATTGTTGCTTTGGTTTCCAATTAAATAATAATAGATGATGTTTAACATCCTTGCATATGCTAATTTACTATATATTTGGTAAATATATCATCTTTGGTGAGGTATCTGTTCAGATTTCTAACCTATTTTTCAATTGAGTTTTTCATTTTCTTGTTGAATTAAAAGTTTTTTTGGCTTATTTAGAAATAATAATTTTATCAATCCTTAAGTTCATTTGGAATAATAAAAGACCCAGAATAGCCAAAGCAATAATGAACAACAAAACCTATTCAGGAAATATCACAATACCTAATCTGACATTATACTACAGAACTACAGTAGCAATAATAGCATGAAGAGCAATGGAACAGAAGACAGACTTAAATCCACACACCTATATCCATCTGATACTTGACAAAGATGCCAAAAATATAAGTTGGAGAAAAGATAGCCTTTTTAACAAATGATGCTGGGAATCTGGATATCCATATGTAGAAGAATGAAGCTAAATTCCTAGTTTCATGAAACTACACCATGCATAAAAGTCAAATTGAAATGGATCAGAGACTTAGGAATTGAACTAGAAAACTTGCAATTGATAGAAAAAAAATAGGGTCAACACTCCATCATACTGGGGCTGCACTGACTTCCTTACCAAGACCCCTAAAACTATAAAAACAACCAAGAATCAATATGTGGGGTGACATCAAATTTAAAAGCTTCAGTTGAGCACAGTGACACATGCCTGTAATCTCAGTGGCTTGGGAGGCTAAGGCAGGCGGACTGTGAGTTCAAAGCCAGCCTGAGCAACTCAGTGAGGCCCTAAGCAACTTAACAAGACCCTGTCTCTAAATAAAATATGAAAAAGGGATGGGGATGTGACTCAGTGATTAAGCACCCCTGGGATCATTCTGTGGCACCACAAAAAAGCTTCTTCACAGCAAAGAAAACGATTAAGAGTCTACATAAGAGGGGCTGGGGCTATAGCTCAGTGGCAGAGCACTTGCCTAGCATGCGTGAGGCACTGGGTTCGATCCTCAGCACCACATAAAAATAAATAAAATAAAGGCATTCTGTTCATCTACATCTACAAAAAAGAAAAAAATTAAAAAAAAAGGAGTCTACATAAGAGAAAAACTTTGTCAGCTGTTTCTCTGATTCGAGCTTAACATCCAGCACATGTAAAGAACTCAAGTATAACACCAATAAAAGAAATAATGAAATTAAAAAAAATGAGCAAAAGAACTAAACACATTTTTTCAAAAGAAGAAACACAAATATACAAAAAAAATATTCAAAATGTCTAGCAATCAGGGAAATGGAAATCAAAACTACACTAAGATTTAATCTTACTTTGGCCACAATGGCAATTATCAAGAATACAAACAATAATAAATGTTGGTAAGGATATGAGAAAAAATGTACACTTGTACATTGCTGATGAGACTGAAGACCAGTACAATCACTCTGGAAAGTAATATAGAGATTCCTGAAAAACCTAGGGATGAAAACACTTTATGACCCAGCTATCCCACTCCTTGGCATTTATCCACAAGAACTAAAATCAGCATACTATAGTGATACAGCTACCTTGATGTTTATATCAGCACAATTCACAATAGCTAAATTATAAAATTAACCCAGATGCCTATGTCAATAGATGAGTGAGTTAATAAATTGTGGTATATATGCACAATGGAGTTTTACTCAGAAAGAAAAATGAAATTATGGCATTTGCTGGTAAATGGATGGGAATAGAAAACATCATGCTGAGTAAAATAAATCAGTCTCAGAAAATCAAGGGTCAAATGTTTTCTCTCATTTGTGGAAGCTAGAGAAAAATAAGAAGGGGAGGATCAGATATCCTAAAGAGATAGGAAATATCAGTGCAGTAGAAGAAGGAGATCAAGAGGGAGAGAAGGAGGGGAAATGGGAGAAAATGCTGAATGAAGTTTAAAAAATCATGCTGTGTGCATATATAAAAGTACCATAAGGAATTTTACCTTTATAAGTAGAACCAATCAAGTTGGGCACAGTAGTGCATGCCTATAATCCCAGTAGCTTGGGAGGCTGAGGAAGGAGGATCCTGAGTTCAAAGCCAGCCTCAATAATAGCAAGGTGCTAATCATCTCATTGAGATCCTGTCTCTGAATAAAATACAAAATAGGGCTGGGGATATGGCTCAGCGGCACTCCGACCACCCCTGAGTTCAATCCCCAGTACCTCCCCCTCCAAAAAAAGTAGAACCAATCAAAGTAAATAGATGAGTGAAAGGAAGATAAGTAAAGGAAGGAAAATGGTGGGGATTGAGAAGGGGAGAGAAAGAGGGGGATCATAAAATAAGATCAAATTCCATGCATGTATAATTTTGTTGAGATGAACTCAACTTCTATATATAACTATAATGCTCTAATAAAAAAGGAAACTGTAAAAAATTAGTTTACTATCAAATATGCCTTTTGAAATTGTTTTCTTGCAGTTTGTAGCTGTCTTCTCATTCTTTTGGTCCATTAATTTTTTTTTTCTTTTTCTGTGCTGGTGATCTAATCTAGGACCTTGTGCATCCTGGGCAAGCACTGTACCACTGAGCTATATCCCATGCTGATCCTATAATTCTTTGTACATGATTTCTTTTTTAGTTCTTTCTCATAGACTTGAAAGTTCTTAATATCATGTTAAAAGTACTCACTGTAACCTTGACCACATTAAGTGAAGATAGAAACATTAAGATTTATTTTTGCAAATTTTGGTATTTATCTAATATATAAAACATCTGATAAGCTTCCAACCAGGAAAAATATTTGCACAACATCCCCAATGAGCTCAAATAAAGTAAGCCTCAATATTCCCTACAATGCAGAATGATGGAAGATAATGGAGCATGTAACCGAAGATATTTGAAAGCAAAAGTCTGTGCTTTAAGTATTCTGTTCCTTTTGAAGATGTTATTCCTATGAACTGTGTTATGGTTTTCCAGAAGCTCATGTGAGACAATGCAAGAGGATTTGGAGGAGAAATGTTTGGGTTATAGCCTTAGCCTAATCAGTTAATTAATCCCTGAGGGGATTAACTGAATGGTAACTGGAGGCAGGTGGGGTGTGGCTGGAGGAGGTGGGGCATTGGGGGCATGGCTGTGGGGTCTATATTTTGTATCTGGAGAGTGGAGTCTCTCTCTCTGCTCTCTGATCACTATGTGAGCTGCTTCCCTCTGCTACACTCTTCTGCCATGATGTCCTGCCTCACCTTGAGCCCTGAGGAATGGAGCCTGCTGTTGATGGATTGAGATGTCTGAAACCATAAGCCCCTAAATAAGCTTTTCCTCCTCTACAATTGTTCAAGTTGGGTCTTTAAGTCACAGCAGTGAAAAAACTGACTAAAATAAACTGACAATAGAAAAAGATGTTCTCAAACATGCAAGGAGTCAGAAAATAAACAACTTACCCATCCTTGAAAAATGCAGTTGGGTTTCTTTCGCTTGAAGGTGACCCATCAGCATCAGCTGGGAACTTGTTAGTGATGCAGAGTCTCAAGTCTTGCCTCAGACCTCCTGAAAGTAGAATCTGCATTTTAACAAGATCCCCAGGTGATTCATGTACATGCTAGATTTTGGGAGGCAGAGTTCTTGCTGATCAAAAGCAAAACATGAAAAATTTAACAAAAATTGGGGAAGTTCGACTATAAAAAGAATGTAGAATATGTTGACAGGAATTAAACAGGTGTCAAAATGATCTTTGTATATTAAAAGTCACCCTTGAAGGATATGTTCTATCACATAAAAATGTAATAAAAAATAATTTGTGTTTAAACTCCTATTGATTCTATTGGCCAGAATAGGTATAATGCAGGAAGATTGCATAATTCCTTACCCTTTAAAAAATTTGTTCTTTTTAACTCTACATGACAGTAGAATGTATTTTGACATATTATACATATAAGTAGTATAAATTCTCATTCTTCTGGTTGTATATGATGTGGAATTACACTGGCCGTGTATTCACATATGCACATAGGAAAGTAATGTCCGATCCATTCTATCTTTCCTATTCCCCATTCCCCCCACTTTCCTTCATTCCTCTTTCTTCTGTGCCTTTTCAAAGGCAGTATCAATTCACAAAGAAAATGGTATGAAGTGTCCCAGACAAGATGACATCTAAACTTATTTGCTCTAGAAATTAAAGTGAATAAATTGTTATTGTCTTAAATGCCTTTAAGATAAAATTGAAAAACATCTCTGAGAGGAAGAAGGGGAAATTATAATTTAATTTTATTTTGTGTTTCTAGTAATGACCTGACCAAATTGGTTGATGTCTGTTTTCTCTGGGCAGGATCATAAAATTTTGATTAATTAAAAAAAAAGTGATAAAATGGGAATTACAAACAGTAAAAGACAGAGTATGGCCAGGGTCTGTTATCACTGGAGATTGTAGGGCTCAGTCTTAGTGGACAATTTCCTCCTGCTTCCAGACTCTTTCTGAAGCTGGGTTTCCCACAGGTTCAAGCAGTGATAGACGATAGATGGATGGACGATGGCTGAAGGGGGCAATGGTAAAGGGATTTTGCATGTAGTCAGCAGCCAGCTGCCAATGCTGCAGGGACAACCAGAGAATGGTCTGCTCTGGGAGTGGGGCAGGTAGAAGTGGGAAGAACTTGGCCTGATGCTTTTAATTTCTTTCTTCAGACTAGATAGGATGAGCCCATGTTCTCCGATTCCTTGTTCATCATATCAGGTAAAAGGGAACAAATGTCCTCTAGTGTTGTTTTAGTTTTTCTCCTCTTATTTAAAAATCAATAATGCTAGTATAAAACATTTTATGTTTGTTGGGAATTTAGAGGGTAACTCTGTGAGCAGCTATGTACCTAGCAATCAGATTTATTAAAACTTAAGATTTTACTATCTTCATTTGAGATATTAAAAGGAACAAAATATTCCAGTATGAGTTGAGGATAGGTGTTTTAGGCAACCTAAGGCCATTGTTTTGTACTAGCTTCCTACTCTAGGCTCCAACAAACGAGATCAAACCAGAATCTAGTTATTTTTGTTAAGTGCAACATAATCAAACTGAAGTTTGAAAAGGCCCGGGGTTCCAAAAATCAGGAGATTCCAGTCAACATGAGTCAAAATAATAAGGAAATACCTCTATTTTTCCATATAGGAATGTAACTTTGAAATTACCAATCTGCTTTTTCCCCCATGTTCCTAAATTTTTCAGCCCTTTTCTGTCTATAAAGCCAAAGTCCTCCACTCAGCTCATTGGAACATTTCTTCTATTTGATAGAATGAGGTGTTGTCCAGTTCTAGAATCATAAATAAAAGTCAATTATATCTTTGAAGTAAATTTGTTGCAATTTTGTCTTTTGATATTTATATATTCTCCTCTAATCTTACCTTTCCCCCAATACTTAAATAACCATTATCATGAATTTGATGTTTCTTTTAATGGGTTTTCAAAACTACTTTTGGTACAAATCTGTAATCCCATAAAGTTTTGCAGATTTTGAAACTCTGTTACTATATTGTAATGAGTTACTATTTTGTAACTCATTTTTTCCTCCATGTTTTGTTTCTGGGAACTTTATTAACATGGCCCCAATTAATTCATCTATTACAGCTGCACTTTCCCATTGATGAATATGTCATATCTAGTCCTTGATTAACGAGCAGTTGTTTCTCAACTTTTGCTTTTAAACCCAATGCTTATGCAGTCTTTCTTGTAAATACATGCAAGTTTCTCTAGAGAAATAGAGTGTAAGCTCAACACCTTTAAATTTGCCAGAAGCAGTATTATCCAATTTCTCTTTTATGTATCTATCTGTACCTTTCTCTTAGGTTATGTATGAGAGTTCCTATTTCTCCACATCTTCATCAATGTTTTGATAATGTCTGTTGCTAAAATTTTTGCCAGTTTAGTGGGTATAAAATCGCATCTTATTGCTGTTTTAATTTACATTTTCCTTGAAACACTCTTTTAAAAATTTACTGGCTACCCAGATTTTCTCTTATTGCTCATATTCTTTGCCCCTTTAAAATGAGGCTTTTAGTTTGTGGGACTATTTTATGACAATGTGAATTATTTATTGGTTGTGTGCCTTCTCCCAATCTATGACTTGATTTTTGTTTTTTTCAGAAGCTTTAAATTCTTATGTAGTCAAATACAACAACAACATAGATTTTGCTTTGTGTCCTGTTTAAGAAATTCTTTCCTATCTATCTATCTATCTATCTATCTATCTATCTATCTATCTATCTATCTATTTTTGGAACCAGAGATTGAACCCAGGGACACTTAACCATTGAGACAGGCTTCGCTTAGTTGCTTATTATGGCTTCACTAAGTTGCCCAGGCTGGTTTTGAACTTCAGCCTCCTGCTTCAGCCTCACAAATTGCTGGCATATGCTGCTTTCCCTGCCAGTATTCTTTTATATGCTATTTTGAAAATGTATATGTGTTATTGATTTTTGTGTTTCGTGTGAGGTGAGGATTTACTTTTGTTTTATCCCAAATGGATGCACACTGGTCCCAATACCATTTATTGACTGGTTTGTCCTTTCTTCTCTTCTAATGTCATTTCCATCTTAAACCTAGTATCACTTTGCCAGATAGGGAGATCCATAATGGCAAGGATTTTGGTTTAGTTTGTTCACTTGTGTATCTGAAGAAAATTGGACAATACCTGGCATATAGCAGCTATTTAAAATTTATTGATGAACGAATGAACTTGTGGATGGCATTTCTTTTCTTTTTTTTTTTTTGAAGGTAAGCAGAACTTTTATTTATTTTTTTTATTAATTTTTATTGTTGGTTGTTCAAAACATTACATAGTTCTTGATATATCATATTTCACACTTTGATCCAAGTGGGACATGAACTCCCATTTTTACCCCGTATACAGATTGCAGAATCACATCAGTTGCACATCCATTGATTTACATATTGCCATACTAGTGTCTGTTGTATTCTGCTGCCTTTCCTATCCTCTACTATCCCCCCTCCCCCCATCCCCTCCCCTCTTCTCTCTCTACCCCCTCTACTGTAATTCATTTCTCCCCCTTATATTTTTTTCCCTTTCCCCTCACTTCCTCTTGTATGTAATTTTGTATACCCCTGAGGGTCTCCTTCCATTTCCATGCAATTTCCCTTCTCTCTCCCTTTCCCTCCCACCTCTCATCCCTGTTTAATGTTAATCTTCTTCTCATGCTCTTCGTCCCTACTCTGTTCTTAGTTACTCTCCTTATATCAAAGAAGACATTTGGCATTTGTTTTTAAGGGATTGGCTAGCTTCACTTAGCATAATCTGCTCAAATGCCATCCATTTCCCTCCAAATTCTATGATTTTGTCATTTTTTAATGCAGAGTAATACTCGATTGTGTATAAATGCCACATTTTTTTTTATCCATTCGTCTATTGAAGGGCATCTAGGTTGGTTCCACAGTCTTGCTATTGTGAATTGTGCTGCTATGAACATCGATGTAGCAGTGTCCCTGTAGTATGCTCTTTTTAGGTCTTTAGGGAATAGACCGAGAAGGGGAATAGCTGGGTCAAATGGTGGTTCCATTCCCAGCTTTCCAAGAAATCTCCATACTGCTTTCCAAATTGGCCGCACCAATTTGCAGTCCCACCAGCAATGTACAAGTGAACCCTTTTCCCCACATCCTCGCCAGCACTTGTTGTTGTTTGACTTCCTAATGGCTGCCAATCTTACTGGAGTGAGAGGGTATCTTAGGATGGGTTTGATTTGCATTTCTCTGACTGCTAGAGATGGTGAGCATTTTTTCATGTACTTGTTGATTGATTGTATGTCCTCCTCTGAGAAATGTCTGTTCAGGTCCTTGGCCCATTTGTTGATTGGGTTATTTGTTTTCTTATTGTCTAATTTTTTTAGTTCTTTGTATATTCTGGATATTAGGGCTCTGTCTGAAGTGTGAGGAGTAAAGATTTGTTCCCAGTATGTAGGCTCCCTATTTACCTCTCTTATTGTTTCTTTTGCTGAGAAAAAACTTTTTAGTTTGAGTAAGTCCTATTTGTTGATTCTAGTTATTAACTCTTGTGCTATGGGTGTCCTATTGAGGAATTTGGAGCCTGAACCCACAGTATGTAGATCGTAGCCAACTTTTTCTTCTGTCAGATGCCGTGTCTCTGATTTGATATCAAGTTCCTTGATCCACTTTGAGTTAACTTTTGTGCATGGCGAGAGAAAGGGATTCAGTTTCATTTTGTTGCATATGGATTTCCAGTTTTCCCAGCACCATTTGTTGAAGATGCTATCCTTCCTCCATTGCATGCTTTTAGCCCCTTTATCAAATATAAGATAGTTGTAGTTTTGTGGATTGGTTTCTGTGTCCTCTATTCTGTACCATTGGTCCACCCACCTGTTTTGGTACCAGTACCATGCTGTTTTTGTTACTATTGCTCTGTAGTATAGTTTGAGATCTGGTATCGCTATACCGCCTGATTCACACTTCCTGCTTAGCATTGTTTTTGCTATTCTGGGTCTTTTATTTTTCCATATGAATTTCATGATTGCTTTCTCTATTTCTACAAGAAATGCCGTTGGGATTTTGATTGGCATTGCTTTAAATCTATAGAGAACTTTTGGTAATATCGCCATTTTGATGATGTTAGTTCTGCCTATCCATGAATAGGGTATATTTTTCCATCTTCTAAGATCTTCTTCTATTTCTCTCTTTAGGGTTCTGTAGTTTTCATTGTATAAGTCTTTCACCTCTTTTGTTAGGTTGATTCCCAAGTATTTTATTTTTTTTTTTGAGGATATTGTGAATGGAGTGGTTGTCCTCATTTCCATTTCAGAGGATTTGTCGCTGATATACAGGAATGCCTTTGATTTATGCGTGTTGATTTTATACCCTGCCACTTTGCTGAATTCATTTATTAGCTCTAATAGTTTCTTTGTAGACCCTTTTGGGTCTGCTAGGTATAGAATCATGTCATCTGAAAATAGTGATAATTTGAGTTCTTCTTTTCCTATTTTTATGCCTTTAATTTCTTGGCATTTCTGATGTAGAATATAAAGCAAGATTTCTAAGCAAGGGACTTGATTAAGACATTTGGTAGTATTCATTGTCTCTTCATTCTGAAGGGCATCCCATGCTCTGAAAAGTCACAGATACCTTGGAATACCTCATGTGAGAAAAACAATCACACAAATTCCATTTGTTCTAGCAAAAAAGAAAAATTGTTCTACGTAATTCATAGAACTCATTACACAGGCTTTAAAAATAGATATAATGTGGTACTATCCAGATCTGACAAGGAAAAATTAAAGAAAGAAATTTTATTGGTTGAATGCACCAGAGGACTTTTATCCCCAGCCTGTTTCATTTTTTTAAAAAGTTTTTTCTTATGGAATATGATTACAGAGATTATCTTGGAAGAAGGAGATTGGCAGGTGTGGAGGGAGATGTAAGTAATGAGTGTCTCATGGCAGCAGTCATATTCCTCTAGGCAACTTCATCGAAAGTTCTCTAGGACTCCATTGAGGTCTAAACTGAGGGTTTTTGAGTTCATATTCTTTTGATTATGATTTGATCAGAGGTTCTTTGATTGGTGTATAATTGTAGGGTAAAACTAAAATCAGTTATGCATTTATATGACACAATTCATCAAGGGGAATCCATTAGGAGGGTTTTGGGATGAACACCTTTAGTGGAAACTTCATATGGAAAGAGTTACTGTAAACATTTCTACCCAATGAGACCCCATCATGTCTAAGAAATCAGTCCCTCAGGAGAAGCTGGAGTCCCTCTCAGTGGTGGCATAGTACAATTGGCACTTCAAGCTGTCCAGTGAGGTCCCACCATTTCTGCTAGGTACACATGGATGCAGATTTGTTCATGTGCATTGTGACAAAAAAAGGTGGCACCTCACTGTGCAGGCCAAGCTGCTGCAGCTGAACCTGATGATGCATGTGAGAGGGGCCGCCCCGGGGGAAGAAGATGGCCTGGGAGGGACCAGGCCTGGGTTCCTACCCTGTTACGGGGTTATCAGGTTATGTTACCAATGTTCAAAGGTTTTAAGTCAGCAATGACAGAGATGCTGGTCCACTGAAGCAATTAACATCATTGATTCCCTCACCAGTTTTCTGAGGCAGGAATCTTCATTTACCACATGACATGAGTGGCGTGAGGTCCCCTGAATGAGACTTGCTTGCTCTTTACAGGCTCCCAGTATCCTGTGGAGGAAGAGTCAGTCTTCCTTCTTTCCTTCCTTCCTTCCTTCCTTCCTTCCTTCCTTCCTTCTTTCCTTCCTTCCTTCCTTCCTTCCTTTCTTCTTTCCTTCCTTCCTTCCTTCCTTCCTTCCTTCCTTCCTTCCTTCCTTCGCTGTTCCTCTCCAAGTAGCCTATGAGTCTTGTAAAAGTTTGTGTTTTGTCTTTTCTCTCTCTCAATAAGTTGAGAAGTCTCAGAGTAAGGGTTTAGTGACCCTTGTACTGTGCACTAGCACCTAGAGCCAGAAGGAAGCAGAGTATGTGAAGCAAAATGAGACCAAAGCTGACCTCAGTCTTCTGCATCTTTTGTCTGGGTTGCACCAACTCTTATCACGGGAGTAGCGGTCTATGATTAGTCAGTTTTGTTTTATTTCAATTTGTACCTATAGTTTTTAATTTTTGCTTGTTTTTAATCTGCCTCTAAATTTTAAATGTTTATAGAAACTGGAAGAGTAGGCAAAAATGTCATTTCTAAAGAATGACAATTTATTTAAAGCTCCTTCTAGCTCTAGTCCTGTCTGAGTCATTGGTTAAGAGTGTCAGGACAATTTATAACTCTAAAACAAGTGTTAAGTTCCAAGTAATAATATTGAATGACATGATGAAAATTATAAATTGACCAATATATCAGAACTTGTAACCAGAGCTAAAACCCATCCAAACAATTAGAATTTTTATGTCCATCTATCTTGGTGCATCTGTTTTAGACTAGTTTTATAAACACTCTGTGTCCAGGGATGAACCTTGTTGTGATGCTGCTTATTAGAACCGGTGGAGTTGGAGATCCTGACTCAGCAACCTTTTACTGAGTCATTCACTGTGACTGTGAGAATAGTGTCTCCAAGTAATGATTATTTTTTTAGATGGGCAACTAGATACTAGACATACATCAATGTACAGGACCAAAAAAGTAACAGTAAATAGGAAGACATTTAATTTTACTTTTTTTTTTTTTGCTGAGATGATATTTTTATTGATGGATTGTATTTCTGGGAGAAAGGAGGTTTCTAGATAAGTAGTACATTCTTTCAAACTGAAAAATATGAAATGTGTTAAGAGCTCCTGGGGAGTTGACTGAATAATCAGTTCTAGGAGCTTTGTCTGTCTATAAGACCCAAATTTGCTTCCCTGCAAGAGTGTATTGGTCCTTGGAGCCCACAGGAAGCAAATGTTGACAGCAGCACTTAAATCAGTGTGTCTCTCTTTACTGCAGGCATTTTCGCCTTGTAGAGACATCGCGGTCATGCTGCTGTACACTCCCCCCCACCCCCTTATTGTAGATTACATTTTCCAGGTGAATAGAACTTGAAGCCCTCGGATGATATAGCATCCCTGTGAGAAATTATGTAGCTAGTGTAGAGACCTATTCCCAAACAATTACCAAATAGAGCAGCCTTCAGAGCTTGCACCATCCTGCTGCTACACTCAGTCAGGCCTGGCTGTCTGGATCAGCGCAGGCAGGAAGCATGCCAGTTTTAGCAGTGTGCTGTGGACCCCGTGACAGATAGACTTTGGGTGATGGGACTGGAAAGGTCTTTTTTGCTATTTAGGCAATAGTTTATCTTTCCTCTGCCAAACTCCATTTAATGAGGGAGTGCCAGTGGTTAGCACGTGCTCTTTCCCCTTCTTCTGGTATTTACAAAGTCAAGAGCCCTGTAAAAGTTTGGTTTCCCGTGCACTCATGGTAAGTGCTGACACTTTCTTTTTCCAGTGGAATCAGCTGTCTCTTTTCTGCTTACCTTGCTACACTTTCATTTTTAATACTCTGGTCACTCTTTCAAATGCCTCAGGGAAGTAAGTTGACTGTTCAGTGAGGATGGAGAGAGGAAGAAATTTATAGAAATGTTTTCTGGGTTGTATTATTTATGAACTTGTTGGTGGTATTTGTTATCTTCCAAATAGATGGAGAGTTTCAATATTTTGAAACTGTCATTTTGATATTTTATTCTAAGCGGTAAGCTTATATCAGGATTTGTAGAAAGGTACACTTGAAAATAAACTTCAAAATAGAACATTAAGAAGCCTAGCACTAATCTGCTGATATGATCGAAACATCTCTGCATAAAACATAAAATTAAAGTCATAGAAGCTTAGCTCCTGTGATCAAAATCATGCTTGTTTACTAGCCATTACTTTTCTTTCAGGTACTCCCCCCAAATTTATCCATTTTGTTTTTTAGTTAGAACAAATAATTGTTGATTAGGTTTCAAGGACTTGATTCTCACTGTCAATGATTTTGCACTCCTCTTTGCATTATTCAGAATCTTAGTTCAAGCATTTAGTAATCTGGATGTTGCTTAGTACTTGTTCAGCTTTCCCAACCTGGCTGGTGCGCTTGCTATACAGAAAATATGCCATGCTGGAAATATATCATTGTACAAAAGGAAAACAAAAGGGAAAAAAGTGGCCTTTCTGAGCAACCTATGTACAATGTCATTGTGTTATGTGCTTTATGGTGTGGACATTCTGATTTGATCCTCCAAAGCTGTGAGTGAGGCACTAGTTATTACCATTTGACACATGAGGGAATGAGGTTCAAAAAGTGAAATACTTGGCTGAAGAACAGAAAGATGAAAATTGAAAACTAATGTTTTCTGGTGCCAGAACCCTTATTCTTTGCTACATCATGCTTTTGGGTTCAGTCCCCTAAGTGGAGATGTAGAACTGCTGCTCAAGAAGCATGTAATATTGCATTTAGCATCAGCTATGGTGACATGACAGACATGACATGACAGGTCCTTACTCCTCAAGATTTAAGCTGAGGGTTCTGTCGGGAAGGAGGGAGGAAGGCATCTTTAGAATTTTTTTCTGAGTTGTATTTCTGAGTTTATTTGTTGAATTGACTATCTTCTTAGTGGGTGGAGAGCTTCAATATCTCAATTGTTATTTTGAATTTTCTAGGAAAAGAAAAAAAAAACTATACAAGTCCTATACGAGGACCCCAGCCTTGATAAATGATATGAGTGTTTTCCTGTAAGGAGTTATTCATTTATCAGGAGTTATTCAAAACACCACCTTTTCAAACTTGTTATTTGATGGTGAAAGTATGAGTTCCAACAGTCTATAAACTACTCTAGAACTTTCTTTTGGTATAATTCTTTTCTCTTTCCTGCTGGTTATACACTGACTCCTTCCAAATGAGTCAGCATTTCTCTGAGCTAGCATTGGGTGTAAAGATCCCAAGTGAAACTGAGACATGTGGCTCCAGAAGACATGTGGGATGCTATCTGTTCTCTTCATGCTTTTATGAATGTGTTGGTTTATCATCTGCACTGTCATTGACCTTTACTAAAAGAGACATAAAATGCACAAAAAATTTTTTGGTTATTTAAAAAGTAGTAAGTAATGACAAGGGGAGAATGAATAATTGTAAGTACTCAGCAATATAAGTTTTTAAAGGAAAAATAATTTGAAGCATGTTTGCTTATTTTTTTTTAAAAGAGAGAGTGAGAGAGAGAGAGAGAGAGAGAGAGAGAGAATCTTTTTTAATATTTATCTTTTAGTTTTCAGCAGGCACAGCATCTTTGTTTGTATGTGGTGCTGAGGATCGAACCCGGGTTGCACGCATGCCAGGCGAGCGTGCTACCTCTTGAGCCACATCCCCAGCCCCCACATGTTTACTTCTGTAAACCAGAGAATTATGACTATTTTTTCTTCCTGTGTTAATCTTACCATACTTGTATTTCATCACATTTATTGTAATAGCAGCCTAACATAAAGATAATTAGTTTTAGATGGAAGTTAAAACAAGCTTTTAAATTTATAACTTTCAGATGCAAGCTTTTTAAAAATCCTCATATTTTTTTCTAAATATACACTTCTTTTCCCCCTCCTTAAAATTCAAATAGTTTTGTAGTTAGTAAATAAGAACATTAGACTCAATATGGAATGCAAGCACAGGAGCAATGAAATTTTAAGTGCAATCGGTCCCCAAATTCAGTATGGTATCTACTGGTAATATTGGAGTAAGACTTTCACTTATATTGAATGCCTCTGCATTCTGAAATTTAAATTCATGTTAAGATCTACTGTATTCACTCCAGGCTGTGCAATCATAAGTCAGCTTTCAAGAAACCTGTTGTTAAGTCATCCAATATAGAGAGAAACAGTAGGAAATTTATAAATAAAATCTCAAGGCTAAATCTCCTTGGAGTTGGTTCTTGGTTGAGAAAACTTCACAATTATGCCCAACAGAATCCCCTGCACTGATTCCCCCGGGAATTCCAGGATCCCAAAGAACATGTTGAACCAGTTGAGTCAGGAAAAAAGATAAAACCATTGTATGAAACACCTCTCTGAATACCTGTCACTGGTTATTGTTACCTCTTAATTTCGCTCACTACTTTCCAGAAATTTTACAGATAAAAATAGAGATCGATAATATAGTGATTGAATGTCATGTGATAGCTATTTCTCTTAAAGTTAGATATTAAGTTGGCATTCTGTGATATTGTATTAGTTTTAATGTAAGTAAAATTGTTACATGGAAACTTTTATGGGATGGTAACTTGCAAAATGTCTAAGTATGGCTCATAATTGATTTTTTCTAATTCTGGTTTAGCTAAGTGCTCAGTGCAATTTCTTGCACTTACAGAAAGAAATATACAAATAAACAAAACCCCACAATGATAGACTTGTATGCAATAAGTATAATGACAAAGACTGACATGGTCTCATGTGTATAAGGTGGTCAGTATAGTTCTGGGTAGGGGAGTATCAAACTCTGTATTACTGGTAAAGCATAAGAAATTGAGCAATTAGTCTCAAACTCCTCAAAGAAGTTTTTCATTCTAGTGGGTGAAACAGAATAGACAGATGTCAATTCCACGAACATTACAATACTACATTCACAGAATGGAGGCCCAGTGTACCATGGTAAGGAGGCTCACAGTAAAGGGAAAGTCAGCGGTATTCAAGTACAGATGTCTTCCTGGAGATAGTAAATCATTTTAAAAATTAACAAAAGAATATTAAAAATGATCATATTCATGTAAATAATCCAGAGTTACATATACATATCTCAGACCTCCACTCATTTACCTAAAGGTAATTTCTGTTAGCATACTATACTATATATCTGTGCACATATTTAGCTATAAGTGAGATCGTACTGTGTACATTACTCTTCAAATTGCTCTTTACATGTCAGTATGTGTTAGAGATCTCATACTGGCATAGCTATGTCTTGGTATTTTTTGAAAATTTTTATATAACTTGGATATATTGTAATTTAAACTTTCATTCACAAATTAATTGTTTATACTTTATATTACATATGGCATTGGAATTAAAATCTTTGCAGTTAATTAATTCATGTGATATTTACTGAGTGAATACTGTATCTCAGGTATTGCCTTAGATGTGGCAAAAATGAGCATAAAATACAAAATGATCAATAACAAAAATAGTGGTTCTTGCCAGAGTTGGTGAGACAGCCAGGGATCCCCGTGAAAAATAGGATTAAGGGAGCGAAATCTCTTAGGGAAATGAGACAGTGAAGCTAGCCCTTGGTCATATAGGATTAATGTGCCAGAAAGTTAGGGGTTAAAAAGTGGAGCCATCTTTAAGGGTATGAAAGTAAGTAACACCTGGAGGTGGGAGGTTGAGAAGTTAACTCAGCCTTCTGAGACTACGTGGTCAGCAGAGATACGGAGGAGACAGAGCCAAGACAAGGTCCCTAAAATCAAACCCACTGAGACAGGACAGTGGGCTTTACTCTTCTGAAAATAATGTTAGGAACTGTCCAGAATGATAAGCAGCAGATTGCAAGTGGTGAGGGGCAAATGCATATATATAGCCGTCATTAAAGTAGCAGAGGCTACCTTTTCTTTTACTATAAGTCTCACTCCAGGTGGAGGCTTTGGTAATGAGATATGCTCACAGGTGTGGTGTAGAAGGGAGCAGCGTAAGTGAAACCCCACCTCCACACGTGGTGACTCCGGGAGGTTGGGACCTGGCCACCCTGTAGAGTTCACAAAAGTAGAACACCTCTGTCCTTGGGGAAAAACAGCCTGATATACTCTTAAAGATGCATCTCCCTTCTAGTCGGAGCCCTGATAAAGGGGTGTATATGTGTATGTGTTCATGCTCACTTGACTTGCTTTTGTTCTAGATACGGAGTCAAAACTTCTCATCTCTGGTACTATTCAGACCAGGATAAGGTGAATGAGACACTTGCCTAAGGCACACATTTAAAGGGGCACCCAAAATTTCAGCCATCAAGATAAATTGTATTTTAATGCAGTATTTGTTTTTACTCAAAATTAATTTAAGAATTCCAAAATAAAATATGAAAACTATAAATAAAAGAGTCTATAAGTGTTACCTTACATTCTAGTTAAGGAGGCATTAAGTAAGCCCATATCATTATTATTGCTATTATTCACAAACTGTGATGAAGAGAACCAATAATCACAGAGAGGATCTTATGCTAATTTGGATTTAGGCCATAGAGACTGTCTCAGTTTGGGCTCCTCAAAAGCCAACATTGAGGGTAGCATTTAAGGGTTTATTAGGACCTGCTCTTGGGATCAAGAGCTGGGTGGGTGGGGCAGGATTTGGCAGAGTGAGAGTACAGCTAAAGGGCTGCCTCGTTGATACCCTCAGGGGACCCTTTGGGGAGTTCTGAAGATGAGGTGACTTCTCAAAGCTTACCAGGTTAAGACAAGAAGGTGGGGCTTGTAAGTCTTTCTGGTCAGTAAGTCTCTTGATGAGGACCCCTTGGGTAGGGGTGTGCCATTGCACCAGGTGGCTTTCTTTAGTTAAGGTAATATTAAAGAGGTCTATAGCCAAGTACTGGCTGAACCCATTATATCTGGGGTAAGTCCGTTCTTTTCGTTTTTTATTTTTTATTTTGAGACAGAGTCTCACTAAGTCCTTAGGGTCTTGCTAAATTTGTTAGATTGGTCTTGAACTTGTAATCTTCCTGCCTCAGCCTCTTGAGTTGCTGGGATTATAGACATGTGCCATCAGAGAGATGACCTTATCCACCATAAAAGCTATATATCAGAGAAATGAGTCTTGCAGAAGAATTAGTAACATGAAATTCATTCAACAAATATTTATGAAGCGATTTTCACATAGCAGGACCTATTTAAAGTTCTGAGAAATAGAATGCAGGATTAAGAAAAGATTTTTATTTAGGGTTTATAAGATGTCAAGTCTTGCATTAAAACTGTCACAGGAATTGTTTATTCCTTCCCCTCTCCAATGAATTTACAAAATAGGTCCTATTATTATTGTTCCTATTTTACAGATAAGAAAACAGAGGTTCTGAGATTTTGTAGACTGCTCAGGGTCTCACAGTTGTTAAGAGTCAGAAGTCAGATTTGAACCTAAAGTTTTCATACTTCAAAGTCCTTACATGTACTTGATCACAATTGAATTTTGCTCATTATTATGTACATGTTGGACTATTTCCCAAATATTTCAGATTTCTAGGAGCACAATTGTAGGTTAAAGTGCAAATGAATTTTAAAATGTTGATCTTCAAACAATATTAATTTATAAAATTCCTCTAAGTCTTTGAAAGTGTACCTTTGCTCTGACCCTTGTCAACTGTTGTTATAATTCTTTTAATTATTGTCAAACTACTGTGTGAGAACAGAGTATGTGAAAATGGAATTTAATTTGGCTTTCCCAAATAACCTGAATGGTTGAGTCCTTTTTCATGTTTATTGACAATTCGAGGGTATCTTTCCCTGTAAATTTCCTGCTTATAATTTTTGTATAATTTTATTAGGTCTTTGTATTTTCAATAGTTTGTAGGTCTTTGTTTTCAACAGATATTGCAAATGTTTTCTCAATCTAAAATCTTTTGGATTCATTTATTTATCTTCGTGACGTACTTTTTTTAAATTAAGTCATTGAAGCTGTCTTTTCTAGAAACATTTTAGAGTTTGTGTCTGGCTTAGAAAAAATTTTTATAACTCAAGAGTATAAAAATATTTTATATTTTTGTCTGTATAAAATTTATTGTGAAATAATCCACGACAAGGATTTTATTTTTGTGAATCGTGAAATATTTTTTTTTCCAAATAGATAGCTAAAATTGAGTTTTTTGACTGATTTTCAATATTATTCTTAATAAGTACTAACTTTCACTGACAGTAGCTTTTTATTATTTTATTTTTCCATTCCAGAGTCCATTTCAAGCTGCTTTAATTATAATAATATTATAATTACAGTATCTGGTAGGGAAAGTCTCTTTTCTTTGCTCTTCCAGGTGAACTGTAGGGCCAATGTATCAAGTCCTATAAAATATCCTTTTGGGATTTTGATTGGAGTTGCACTGAGTTGTAGATTGATTTGGATGAAAATTAACATCCGTGTGAGGTTAAGATTTGAAATATAAAATATGTGTATCAATTTGTTCATGTCCTTTCATAGGATGTCATAGTATTCCTTACATGTTTCATAATTTCCTCAGATGCTTCTAGTATTTAGGATTAAATCATCATATATTACAATAATTTCTTGTGTTATAGAACTGCCTTTGTTTATAACACCTTTGAATCTAAAAAGGTGTTATAAAAATAGCTAATGCAGAGAGCAGGGGCCGAACAGAGCCGCCGCCCGCGCCCGGAACAGGCCCAGCGACCTGCCGGCGTGGTTGTCAAGAAACCCCAATTGGAGTAGGGGGAAAGCAGATCCTCCACCCGCGTCCGCAAGGTAGGCAGGCCTGTGACAGACTGGCAGAACAGCCCCAGCGGCCTGCCGGCGTGGTAGACACGTCACACCACTTGGGGGAGGGGCAGAGCAGAGCAGAGCCGCTCCCCGAGCCCGCATCAGGCCCAGCGGCCCGCCGGCGTGGCAGCCACATCACCCCATTTGGAGTAGGGGCATAGCAGAGCCGCCGCCCGAGCCTGCAAGGTAGACAGACTTGCGACCGACCGGCGGAACAGGCCCAGCGGTCTACTGGTGTGGTAGACACGTCACACAAATTGGAGGAGGGGCAGAGCAGAGCTGCCTCCCGAGCCCGCAAGGTAGGTAGACCCGCGTCCGACCGGCGGATCAGGCCCAGAGGCCTGCTGGTGTGGTAGACACGTCACCCGTCATCCCAATTGGAGTAGGGGCAGAGCAGAGCCTTCTCCCGTGGTCGGAGCAGGCCCAGCGGCCCGACAGCGTCGTAGTCACGTCAACCCAATTGGAGCAGGGACAGAGCAGAGCCGCCACCTGCGCCCACAACAGGTCCAGCGACCTGCCGGTGTAGTAGTCAAGACACCCCAATTGGAGTAGGGGCAAAGCAGATCCTCCACCCGCGCCCGCAAGGTAGGCAGGCCTGTGACAGACTGGCGGAACAGCCCCAGCGGCCTGCCGGCGTGGTAGACACGTCACACCACTTGGGGGAGGGGCAGAGCAGAGCAGAGCCGCTCCCCGAGCCCGCATCAGGCCCAGCGGCCCGCCAGCGTGGCAGCCACATCACCCCATTTGGAGTAGGGGCAGAGCAGAGCCGCCGCCCGAGCCTGTAAGGTAGACAGACTTGCGACCGACCGGCGGAACAGGCCCAGCGGTCTACTGGTGTGGTAGACACGTCACACCAATTGGAGGAGGGGCAGAGCAGAGCCACCTCCTGAGCCCGCATGGTAGGCAGACCTGCGACCTACCGGCAGATCAGGCCCAGCGGCCTGCTGGTGTGGTAGACACGCCACCCGTCACCCCAATTGGAGTAGGGGCAGAGCAGAGCCTTCGCCCGTGGTCGGAGCAGGCCCAGCGGCCCGACAGCGTCGTAGTCACGTCAACCCAATTGGAGCAGGGACAGAGCAGAGCCGCCACCCGCGCCCAGAACAGGTCCAGCGACCTGCCGGTGTAGTAGTCACAATACCTCAATTGGAGTAGGGGCAGAGCAGATCCTCCACCCGAGCCCGCATGATAGGCATGCCTGTGACAGACTGGCGGAACAGGCCCAGTGGCCTACCGGCGTGGTAGACACGTCACACCACTTGGGGGAGGGGCAGAGCAGAGCCGCAGCCCGCGCCCAGAACAGGCCCAGCGACCTGCCGGCGTGGTAGTCACGACAACCCAATTGGAGAAGGGGCAGAGCAGAGCCGCCGCCCGCGCCTGCAAGGTAGTCAGATCCGGGACTAACTGGAAGAACAGGCCCAGGGGTTCACGGACGTGGTAGACACGTCACACCAATTGGAGGAAGGGCAGAGCAGAGCCGCTGCCCGCGCCTCCAAGGTAGGCAGACCTGCGACCGACCGGCAGAACAGTCCCAGCGGCCCGCCAGCGTGGTAGACAGATCACCCCAATTGGAGGAGGAGCAGAGCTGCCGCCCGCCCCTGCAAGGGAGACTTTTCAACTATACAAGAGCAATATAAATATATAGGGGGAAAATTTCAAAAACACAACAGTTTCACTAAGCAGAAAGAAACACGAGCAATATGAAAAGACAAGGAAAGAAAGGACCACAAGCAATGCAGGTCAACTCAACTTTAGAAGAGGTAATAGCTGCAGCAGATGGAATGTCAGATAAAGAATTCAGGATATACATGCTGCAGATGATCTGGAGTCTCAAGGAAGACATTAGACAGCAAAATCAGACAATGAAAGATCACTTCGACCACTTTGACAATGTATTACATAAACAAATCCAAGAAGCAAAAGATCAACTATACAGGGAGATAGAGGTAATAAAAAACAAACAAACAGAAATCCTAGAAATGCAGGAAGCAATAAACCAACTTAAAAACTCAATTGAGAATACTACCAGCAGAGTAGAACACTTAGAAGATAGAACATCAGACAATGAAGACAAAGTATTTCAACTTGAAAAGAACATAGACAGCTCAGCAAAACTATTAAGAAACCATGAGCAGAACATCCAAGAAATATGGGACAATATAAAGAGACCAAACTTAAGAGTCATTGGGATACAGGAAGGTATAGAGGTCCAAACCAAAGGAATGAACCACCTATTCAATGAAATAATACGAGAAAACTTCCCAGACTTGAAGAATGAGACAGAATCTCAAATCCTAGAAGCATACAGGACGCCGAATGTGCAAAATCATAAGAGATCCACACCTAGACACATTATAATGAAGATGCCCAACATACAGAATAAGGAGAGAATTTTAAAAGCTACAAGAGAAAGGAAGCAGATTACATTTAGGGGTAAACCAATCAGGATAACAGCTGATCTTTCAACACAGACTCTGAAAGCTAGAAGATCCTGGAATAACATATTTCAAAAACTGAAAGAAAATGGGTTCCAACCAAGAATCATATATCCAGCGAAATTAAGCTTCAGGATGGAAGATGAAATTAAAACCTTCCACGATAAACAAAAGTTAAAAGAATTTGCGGCTAGAAAACCATGTCTTCAAAACATCCTCGGCAAAACATTACAGGAAGAGGAAATGGAAAATAACAATGAAAACCAACAGTGGGAGGTAGGACAGTAAAGGGGGGAAAAATAATCAAAAAGGAAAACAAACCATGTTTAGTAACATAAATAAACAAATATGGCTGGAAGAACAACCCATATCTCAATAATAACCCTAAATGTTAATGGCTTAAACTCACCAATCAAGAGACACAGGCTAGTAGAATGGATCACAAAACAAGACCCAACAATATGCTGCCTTCAGGAGACGCATTTGATAGGAAAAGACATACATAGACTGAAGGTGAAAGGTTGGGAAAAATCATATCACTCATATGGACTTTGGAAACAAGCAGGAGTGTCCATACTCATATCAAATAAAATAGATTTCAAGCCAAAGTTAATCAAAAGGGATAAAGAGGGACACTACATACTGCTCAAGGGAACCATACACCAACAAGACATAACTATCATAAATATATATGCCCCAAACAATGGTGCAGCTATGTTCATCAAACAAACTCTTCTCAAGTTTAAGAGTCTAATAGACCAACATACAATAATCATGGGAGACTTCAACACACCTCTCTCACCACTAGACAGATCTTCCAAACAAAAGTTGAATAAGGAAACTATAGAACTCAATAACACAATTAATAACCTAGACTTAATTGATATATATAGAATATACCACCCAACATCAAGCAGTTACACTTTTTTCTCAGCAGCACATGGATCCTTCTCAAAAATAGATCATATATTATGTCACAGGGCAACTCTTAGACAATATAAAGGAGTGGAGATAATACCATGCATCTTATCTGATCATAATGGAATGAAACTGAAAATCAACGATAAAAGAAGGAAGGAAAAAACATGCATTACTTGGAGAATGAACAATTGGTTACTAAATGATCAATGGGTTATAGAAGACATCAAGGAGGAAATTAAAAAATTCTTAGAGATAAATGAAAACACAGACACAACATATCGGAATCTATGGGACACATTAAAAGCAGTTCTAAGAGGAAAATTCATCGCTTGGAGTTCATTCCTTAAAAAAAGAAAAAACCAACAAATAAATGATCTCATACTCCATCTCAAAATCCTAGAAAAAGAAGAGCAAAACAACAGCAAAAGAAGTAGAAGGCAAGAAATTATTAAAATCAGAGCTGAAATTAATGAAATCGAAACAAAAGAAACAATTGAAAAGATTGACAAAACTAAAAGTTGGTTCTTTGAAAAAATAAATAAAATCGACAGACCCTTAGCCATGCTAATGAAGAGAAGAAGAGAGAGAAATCAAATTACTAGCATACGGGATGAAAAAGGCAATATCACAACAGACACTTCAGAAATACAGAAGATAATCAGAAACTATTTTGAATCCTTATACTCCAATAAAATAGAAGATAGTGAAGGCATCGATAAATTTCTTAAGTCATATGACATGCCCAGATTAAGGCAGGAGGATATAGACAACCTAAACAGACCAATATCAATTGAGGAAATAGAAGAAACCATCAAAAGACTACCAACTAAGAAAAGCCCAGGACCGGATGGGTATACAGCAGAGTTCTACAAAACCTTTAAAGAGGAACTAATACCAATACTTTTCAAGCTATTTCAGGAAATAGAAAAAGAGGGAGAACTTCCAAATTCATTCTACGAGGCCAACATCACCCTGATTCCTAAACCAGACAAAGACACTTCAAAGAAAGAAAACTACAGACCAATATCTCTAATGAACCTAGATGCAAAAATCCTCAATAAAATTCTGGCAAATTGGATTCAAAAACATATCAAAAAAATTGTGCACCATGATCAAGTAGGATTCATCCCTGGGATGCAAGGCTGGTTCAATATACGGAAATCAATTAATGTTATTCACCACATCAATAGACTTAAAGATAAGAACCATATGATCATCTCGATAGATGCAGAAAAAGCATTCGACAAAGTACAGCATCCCTTCATGTTCAAAACGCTAGAAAAACTAGGGATAACAGGAACTTACCTCAACATTGTAAAAGCAATCTATGCTAAACCTCAGGCTAGCATCATTCTGAATGGAGAAAAATTGAAGGCATTCCCTCTAAAATCTGGAACAAGACAGGGATGCCCTCTCTCACCACTTCTGTTCAACATAGTTCTCGAAACACTGGCCAGAGCAATTAGACAGACGAAAGAAATTAAAGGCATCAAAATAGGAAAAGAAGAACTTAAATTATCACTATTTGCAGATGACATGATTCTATACCTAGCAGACCCAAAAGGGTCTACAAAGAAACTATTAGAGTTAATAAATGAATTCAGCAAAGTGGCAGGATATAAAATCAACACGTATAAATCAAAGGCATTCCTGTATATCAGCGACAAATCCTCTGAAATGGAAATGAGGACAACCACTCCATTCACAATATCCCCCCAAAAAATAAAATACTTAGGAATCAACCTAACAAAAGAGGTGAAAGACTTATACAATGAAAACTACAGAACCCTAAAGAGAGAAATAGAAGAAGATCTTAGAAGATGGAAAAATATACCCTGTTCATGGATAGGCAGAACTAACATCATCAAAATGACGATATTACCAAAAGTTCTCTATAGGTTAAATGCAATGCCAATCAAAATCCCAATGGCATTTCTTATAGAAATAGAGAAAGCAATCATGAAATTCATATGGAAAAATAAAAGACCCAGAATAGCAAAAACAATGCTAAGCAGGAAGGGTGAATCAGGCGGTATAGCAATACCAGACTTCAAACTATACTACAGAGCAATAGTAACAAAAACAGCATGGTACTGGTACCAAAACAGGCGGGTGGACCAATGGTACAGAATAGAGGACACAGAAACCAATCCACAAAACTACAACTATCTTATATTTGATAAAGGGGCTAAAAGCATGCAATGGAGGAAGGATAGCATCTTCAACAAGTGGTGCTGGGAAAACTGGAAATCCATATGCAACAAAATGAAACTGAATCCCTTTCTCTCGCCATGCACAAAAGTTAACTCAAAATGGATCAAGGAGCTTGATATCAAATCAGAGACACGGCGTCTGATAGAAGAAAAAGTCGGCTACGATCTACAAACTGTGGGGTCAGGCTCCAAATTTCTCAATAGGACACCCATAGCACAACAGTTAATAACTAGAATCAACAAATGGGACTTACTCAAACTAAAAAGTTTTTTCTCAGCAAAAGAAACAATAAGAGAGGTAAATAGGGAGCCTACATCCTGGGAACAAATCTTTACTCCTCACACTTCAGATAGAGCCCTAATATCCAGAGTATACAAAGAACTCAAAAAATTAGACAACAAGATAACAAATAACCCAATCAACAAATGGGCCAAAGACATGAACAGACACTTCTCAGAGGAGGACATACAATCAATCAACAAGTACATGAAAAAATGCTCACCATCCCTAGCAGTCAGAGAAATGCAAATCAAAACCACCCTAAGATACCATCTCACTCCAGTAAGATTGGCAGCCATTATGAAGTCAAACAACAACAAGTGCTGGCGAGGATGTGGGGAAAAGGGTACACTTGTTCATTGTTGGTGGGACTGCAAATTGGTGCAGCTAATCTGGAAAGCAGTATGGATATTTCTTGGAAAGCTGGGAATGGAACCACCATTTGACCCAGCTATTCCCCTTCTCGGTCTATTCCCTAAAGACCTAAATAGAGCATACTACAGGGACACTGCTACATTGATGTTCATAGCAGCACAATTCACAATAGCAAGACTGTGGAACCAACCTAGATGCCCTTCAATAGACGAATGGATAAAAAAAATGTGGCATTTATACACAATGGAGTATTACTCTGCATTAAGAAATGACAAAATCATAGAATTTGGAGGGAAATGGATGGCATTAGAGCAGATTATGCTAAGTGAAGCCAGCCAATCCCTAAAAAACAAATGCCAAATGTCTTCTTTGATATAAGGAGAGTAACTAAGAACAGAGTAGGGACGAAGAGCATGAGAAGAAGATTAACATTAAACAGGGATGAGAGGTGGGAGGGAAAGGGAGGGAGAAGGGAAATTGCATGGAAATGGAAGGAGACCCTCAGGGTTATACAAAATTACATACAAGAGGTAGCGAGGGGAAAGGGAAAAATAATACAAGGGGGAGATATGAACTGCAGTAGAGTGGGTAGAGAGAGAAGAGGGGAGGGGAGGGGAGGGGAGGGGAGGGGGATAGTAAAGGATAGGAAAGGCAGCAGAATACAACAGACCCTAGTATGGCAATATATAAATCAATGGAAGTGTAACTGATGTGATTCTGCAATTTGTATACGGGGTAAAAATGGGAGTTCATAACCCACTTGAATCAAAGTGTGAAATATGATATATCAAGAACTATGTAATGTTTTGAACAACCAACAATAAAAAAAAAAAATAGCTAATGCAGCCAGGTGCAGTGGCACATGCCTGTAATCCTAGCAGCTCAGGAGGCTAAGGCAGGAGGATCACAAGTTCAAAGCTAGCTTCAGCAACTTAGTGAGACCCTGTCTCTAAATAAAATATAAATGGGCTGGGGATGTGGCTTAGTGGTTAAGTACTCTTGGGCAATCCCTGCTACCAAAAAAAAAAAAAAAAAAAAAAGATCGGTTAATGCTAAACAGATTTCTCTATTTGCCAGGTATGGTGCTTTACATATATTAAAACATTTAATTCTCAAAGCAACTCAGTGAAGTGGGTGTCATTACTAACCCATTTTGTAGATGAAGAACAGAGGTATAGAGAAGCTAAGTAACTAGACCATGGCAATAGTAGATCTAGGAAGAAATGAAGCCTGGTTAAAACAAGGCAATGACTTTCTCCATAGCCTCTGCTCTTCAACAATGGTTCTTTTGGTCTGCATGATGATATACCTGCCTATCTTACTAAATCCTTTAATTACTCTGATCAGTTTTCAGTTGCTTGTCTTGCATTAACTAGGTAGGAATTATATAATCTTTTCATCATAACAATTTAATTATATAATCTTTTCATCATAACAATTTAAAATATTCTATTCCAATATTTATTCTGCTCATATCACTTGTTTTTCTTAGTGCTGTAGGACATTGCCTTTGCTGATCCTGTCTTTCAGGACACTCTTTCAGGCTTTTTGAGCAAATATTCTCATCCTTTTGCTCTCAGGTTGCAGAAAACATGTTGTAGGACTTGAATGTTTTTAAATATATTGAGGTTTACTTTGTAGTCTAGAATTTGGTCTATTTTAGCAAATATTCTGTGCACTTGAAAAGAAAGTGTTTATTTTTTTTGTTGTTGTTGGGCAAAGTGTTCCCTCAATATCAATTGTTGAAGTTTGTTTTACTGATTTTCTGTCTAATTATTCTATCAATGACTGAGAGAAAGATGTTAACATCTTTGACCATTGTAATGCATTTTTTCTTTTTCTTTTTAGTTCTATAATTTTTCTTCATATATTTTGAAACTTTTATCAGGTACATACAAATTTAAGATTGCTATGGCCTCTTTATTTTTGTCTACTTTATCATTTTGGAATAATGCTGTTTATCTCTGATAATATCCTTTGCCTTGAAATTTTTGTCTACTATTTACAGCTAGATTTTCATTCTATTTATGATTTTTTAAAGTTGTTTCTTAGTGGCAGGTGTGACTCATTCTGACTTTTGTGTTTCAGTTTGGATTATTAGCAATGCCATGTTTTCAAGTTCTAGTGTATACTCCACCACTAATCCTATCTACTAAATTTTTCATTTAAGATAGCATCTTTTTCACTTGTTCAGCTTCATATATTATTTTATAGTTTCCATTTTTATTCTCATTTTATATATATGTATATATACATATATATTCTCATTTTATACATACATGTATATATACATGTACATATACATATATATTTTCATTTTATATATATAAAATGAGAATAAAAATGGAAACTATAAAATAATATAAGAAGCTGAACAGGTGAAAAAGATGCATATATATATCTATATATACCTACATATATAGATATATATATCTTTAAATCCTTCAACATAGTTATTCTACCTGTTTTCAAGTCCTTATATGATAATTCCTTCATGTCTGCCACATTTGGTTCTATTTATGTTGAATAATTTTTTTCAATAATTTTTTAAAAACTTGTTGCAGTTTTCTACTTCTTCACATGTATATTAATTTTTTATTGGATGTTAGACATTTTTTTTTTGGAATATTTTGGTTTGCTTGCTTTCCTTTAAAAAGTGTGGAATTTTGTGCTTGGATTCCCCCTGTCTAAACCATGGTCCAAGATGTGCCTTTAGCCAGGAAGACTGAGTGATCATAGGTAGGGTTACTTTGTTTCCCTCTCTTCAGGGATCACACTCATGTGGCTTCTGTTACCCAGTGACTGAACATATTTGCTTTTTATAGTTTGTCCAGTTTTATGCTTATTTGTGATAGGGAAAGGTTTTGGTGTCAGTTATTCCTTCATTTAGAAGTAGAAATTCTTTTCCTAGTTTTTTGTTCTGTTCTGTCTTGAGGTAGGTTATCAGTATGTTGTTCGAGCTGATCACAAATGCTAGCCTTGAGATTTTCCTCCTTCACCCTCCTGAATAGCTGGAAGTACAGGTGTGTACCACTGTGCCAAGCTCTTTTTCTAGCTTTAACTCTGCAAATATACTAAAATTTTATTACTAGTTACACTGATATTTGAAATCCTATCTTTTGTGGTACAGTCCTCAACATATTTTTGATAACTTCATTAATATTTTAATTAATACATTTTTATTTATAAGTGTGGTTGATTGGTCATGTTTTTGAATTGTATTTCTCCCTGACTTTAGCATCAAAGTTATGGTAATTTAAACTTTTTACATGCTTTTAAATAATTTTAAAAATGAAATTTATACATGGTATCTTAAGTTTTTCATGAAAATATCTGTATCAGAAGCTTTTTTAGCACATTGAAGGAAAGTTTAATGTTTTCATTTTTCTAAAATATTTTTCAGCTTGTCCATTTTCAAATTTATTCATTTACAACTCTGGAGACCCAAACACATACAGTATTCTACTCATAATTAAAATCTTCACCATTTTTCCAGGTATGTTTCTTCTCATTTCTAACATTTTAAATTTTGTTTAATCTTTTTTTTTTTTGTTGCATTTGCTAAACTTTTGCTCATCTTATTTTCTGTTTCAAGGAATGCATTTTGATATTTTTGAAGTGAGTGAAGTTTACGAAATGAGAAGGCTCAAGAGAGGACAGCATCATATGATGAGAAGGACCACGTGTGCAAAAACATGCCGACAATAACAGAAGGTTTTGTGGGATGATGACATGAAAGAGACGAGGTGGGTTGGAAAGTTCTGAGGAATGTTCTAAAGATTGGGCAAGGAAGTTCTAAGATGAAACAGTAGATAATGAGAAGCAAATGCAATGTTCATGAGTTTCAGAGACCATATAATGGAAACAGACTTTGAGAAAAATTATTTCAGCATCTTTGGCATATTGCTCTGCACAGATATTGAAGGCAGAATGGCATTCTTGGGGTGTTTCTGCAGAGGGGAAGGTGAGAACACATGGTTAATTTAGGTAAGTTGTTTGGGAAATGGAAAAACAAAGTGCAGATCCAAAATATATTATTGAAGAGCATGCGGTATATATTGATTCTGGAAATATGTGTGTAGGAAGAAAAATTTTACATAGGAGCATGTTACAAAGTGGTAAGATTTTGAGAACCATAAAGTAGAGGTGTATTAGTCCATTTTCTGTTGCTATAGATAACTACTTGAGGCTGGTACTTCATAAAGAGTTTTATTGAACTTACAATTCTGGAGATCTAAACACATACAGCATCTACTTGGGACTGGTGAGGGCCTTCTGGCTATATCACAATGTGGTAGATGACCTTATGGTGGAAGGCCATATGAGGAGGAGAGATCACATGACAATACAGGAAGCGAGAGGGATTCACAGGCCAGGCTTGCTCTTTTAGTAACCAATGTTTCTCATGGGTACTAACTGGAGTCCTTTGAGAACTATATTAATACCTTCTGAAGGTGGTACCCTCAATGACCTAATCACTTTCCACTAGGCATCACCTATGAAAGATTCCATAACCTCCCAACATGATCACACAGGGGACCAAGTTTCTAGTATGTGACAACTGGGGGGACGTGTATTTGGAATAGGCTTTGTTATTCCCCTACACAAATCATATCCAAACTATAGCAGGGAGGATAATTAATATCAGTGAAAAAATTGGGTAGAGTTACCTAATCAAAAGTGCAAGGGGCTAGCTGGTGTTTGCTCTGGCTGCACAACAATGTGAGGTATTTAATGTAGAAGTTCTACAAATACTCTATAGAGACAAATAACACACAAGACCATGATCAGGGTGACCAAAGACCTCAGGGGTCTGGCTTCTCCAGGCTTTAGAAAGCACTTGCAGGTGTTAGTTTTCTCTTAGTGGCTTCTTTCAACCTTGAATATGGAGTGAGGCCTGGTGTTTGCAATTGACTTTAACCACGTGAGAAGAATGAGATTTCATTAGGGGATATATATAAATGTAATTCTCTCTGGTTTCCTGTCTTGTCATGTTATCTCTCCTCCTCATATGGCCTTCCACCATGATGTCATCTGCCACATTGTGATATAGCCAGAAGGCCCTCACCAGACCTGAGCAGATGCTGTATGTGCTTGGATCTTCAGAATTGTGAGCTCAAAAAAACTATTTATGAAGCACCAGCCTCAGGTAGTTAACGATAGCAACAGAAAATGAACTAATACACCTCAACTATACACACACACACACACACACACACACACACACACATTTTGCTATACACACACACACACACACACATTTTGCTATACACACACACACACACACACACACACACATTTTGCTGGGAGATTATAGAAGCCTGTGTTGCTAGGGGTATTTGAGAATCAAAGAGATTATTATAGGAAAAATTCAGTGGCAAAAGGAAAGATGATGTGGCTCTTGAATTCCTTTTTGTCTTCTGATGACTGAAAGTAATGCTTACTTTTGAAAAGAGCATGATGCTTCAATGGTCCTTTCTTATAATCTCTGCTCTTGTTCTCCATAGGAAGGTCTGAGATTATCACCATAGCAGCTGTACATGTAAACATTTACATTCCAGACTGAGAATGTGCTTATATGTTTAACTCTTTGACCTGACTATTCTAGGCTTTGTAATAGCTGTTGTTTTAAAACTCAGCATTTAACAGCAGTTGTTTTCCAAATAATGTAACATGTTTCCCCCTACCCTAATAGCTTATTTAAAGAGTCATTTTCCCAAGTTACCCATGGATGTTGGAAATAATTTCTGCATTTCCCCTGGCTTGTATTCTAGTTGTCAAAAAGTCAAAACACAAACACTAGCTGAACAGACTCAGTTACATCTCAACATGGTAATTGTTAAATCACTCAGTAGGAGAAAAACTAAAAAAAAAAAAAAAAAAAAAAAGAATCACACAAGAAGTTATTATTATGCATATGCATTTTTAATGTCTGATTCTCTGTATAACCTTAAATTACAATGCAGGTTAAATTTCCCTTGCTGATTTATAAGCATAATGTAAACTCTAGACACAGTTAATGATATTGCAATGTAAAAGTATTCTGTTGCAAACTAAAGACCTTGCTTAGCACTGCAAAGCTCTGGGTTCATTTCAATGTGATCATTGAGGCACTATGCAGAGATTATGCATTTATTGTATTTTTTTCATGAATACATGAATGAATAATAAGTTCAACAAACAAGAGTTTCCTACTGGGAATGTCAAACAAATCATTCTGCAAAGTGCTCTGAATTTCAATCAATCACTCTCCATAACACTTGCCCCACTGCGTTCTTCAGCTTCAGCAGAGTCAGCACTTGGAATCACTGCAGTCTTGGACAGTAGACACAAGGTGCAAGAGTGCAGAAAGATGAGATTGTCCTCCTGTTCTTCTCAACCCAGCAAGGCTTCCTTGCCAAAGCCTATACTGGTTACCTCTCAACTTGTGAAGGCCTAGGGCATTGTTGAATCACATTCCTGTAGTCTTGTTTCAACCACATCCTTGCTGTTACTTGTAGGTTGGAATGCAGAAACTCTAGTAGATGGCTCAGTAAGAGGCAAAAAGTGTCTGCTTGAGGCGAGTGGACAAGACAGAACAACACTAGTAAATTAGGACTATGCAGTTTTAACACTTATAAGACCTGGATTAAATAATATGAGTTAGTGAAGTGAATTGGACATAACTTTCCTATGTTCATATATGAATACACCACTGTGAATCTCCACATCATGTATAACCACAAGAATGGGATCCTAATTAGAATAAGTTATATATAAGTATGTATAATATGTCAAAAGATACTCTACTGTCATGTGTATCTAAAAAGAACAAATAAAAATTTCAAAAAATAGTATGAGTTAGTTAATGAGTGTGAAGATGGTTTGAAAGCCTGGAGTCTTTATTTTGAGAAGTACTACCTGAGGTTCTGCAGATGAATTTTGGTGTCTCTGTCTTGGGGAATGACTATTTTCATTTAGAGAATTCACTAGTGCTGTTATGGTGGCCCTAATCCATATCAAGGTGGGAGAAGAAGAGGCCTAAAGAAAAGAACAATTCTTTATTTGGAATTATTTGTCCAAAGGTAGTTTCAGGACAACTAAAAGAGGGAGCTGTTCTTTCCTTTCCCCCTTTCCCTACATTGCAACCTAAGGCAAATTTTAGCCCTAAAGTTGAACAGCTCCTTGGTGGGAGGTGCCAGTTTTGAGGTAGAGTGTCTATAGCTTAAGGCAGCCTGTGTAGTCTGAAGAAACTTGCCTATGTACCAAGAAGGCTTGTGATTCATCACCTACCAAATCAATGAATACTCAACAACTGGGTGAATTCCAAAAGCTGCGATAGTCAGATTTCTACTTCAGTATAAATGCACATCTTAGTCGCCGCCCCCCAGACCAATTAAATGTGACTGAACAATAAAGCAATTACTTGTGTTTTATTTACAGCTTCCAAAATAAGATTCTTATTCTTATTAACATTAATTAGACACTACCTGTACCCATCTTGGCCAGTCCCATATCTGTGTGGATCAGAGTTTGCTTGTTAGTTTTTGAAGTGCATGGAATACCTAGCATAGTGATTACTTAATAAAAGTTGGTTCCTTCCTCTCTTCCCACTTCCTAACATTTATTGTAAAAACAAACACTACCAGTTACAGATTTACCAAGTTTTGCTACAAAGATGTCTTTCCCACTATGAATCTGAGGTGAATAAATAAAATGTTTCATTGTATTTTCTGTAGAGAAAAATAGCTGGATAAAATGTGACAATTATTTTAACCCTTCAGGACACATCCTGAATTATTCAGTTGTGATGGGGAAGTGTTTGCACTTAAAACAGACTTTCAAATCCCTGCAGTGGAATGACTGTCCTAGTTGTGTGATGGAAAAGAACTGGCATCCCCATTGTAAGCCTCAGTTTTGTCATCTGTAAAATGTAATTGTGATAAGATTTGTTTCCCATCCCTTTTGGTAATATAGCATAGATTTTAGAGCATGAATCTAAAACTAGACAGCTTCAGGTTCAAATACTTGGTAAATTACTTAATCTTTCTGGGTCTTAGAGTCCTCATCTGTGAAAAGATGATTGTAAGGATTAAATAATAAGTATAAAGTATTCACCTACTCAGGTGAGTTCTGTAAGTAAACAATTATTTTGATTCTGACTTCCATAGCTATAGTCATATTTCTTATTTATTGAGTAGTTAACAAACTACTACCACAAAAGGGCTATATATGATTTTTATGTTGCAAAAATATCACAAAAAACCATTGATAGATACATCTAATTTTATCTCCACTTTACAAATGAGGAAAATGAGGTTTACTGCTAAGTTTGTTCCCCAAGGTCCGACAGCTAGCCAGTCACTATAATCAGGAATCCAAGTCCAGGTCTATATGCCTACCCTAGCCTCAACATTGATTTTTGTCCCACCCTCTCCCTGCAGGGGTCTGTTGGAACCAGATCTGTCTTCAGGCTTGCAGAAGGAAGGAGGAGAAGGACTCTTCTCTGCTGAGCCTGATGTCAAACTCTGAAAAACACTTTCTGTTGAATTGATTTGTATCAGTTTCCTCACTGACTCTGGCACTTTGTTTCACATTTAGTCAGTGTTTTTCCAAAGGAGTTCAGGTTACCTTCTTCCCCCACACTAATCCATAATGACCACTTGCTTCTGAATTAATTACTAGTCCAGTTAGTTTGTATTACTGTATTAATGGAATTCCTCTCTTTTCCTGGTGGCCTTCACAGTACTGTTATCTTTCCAACCTGTTTCCCTTCTCTGTTCCTGCTTTTTGCTGTCTCTGCTCCTTCCCAGAAGTAAAGGGGGAAGGCAGGTACTGTGTGTGTGTGTGTGTGTGTGTGTGTGTGTGTGTGTGTTACTGGGGATTGAGCCCATGGGCTTGCACATGATAGGCGAGAGCTCTACCACTGAGCTGTATCGCCAGCCCAAGCAGTTACCTTTGACTCAAGTTGTGTCCTCAGGGTTTCCATGGTTCCAATTTCTCTTAACAGTTTGTGTGTGTGTGTGTGTGTGTGGGGGGGGTGTTTCAGAGAGAGTGAGAGTGAGAGACTATCCTTTCTTTAGATCCCCCACCAGAACTCTCTTCAGTGCTTCTGGTGAGGTTTTATTAGGTGCCAAAGTATCCATTTCTTACTTGGGAGTCCAAGCAGACCCTGAATGTGGGTAAACAAGAAGCAAACATTGGCATATTTCTCTTGAGTCCAATGAAACTCTTTATTTTCACCACATCTTTGAACCAGAATTTCATGTTCAGGGGAGTGCCTTACATTCTGAGGGTCAGACAGTTCTGTGCTGCTCCATTTAGGTAGTTGATTCACAAAAGCAAACACTTCTTGATTATTTACTGTAGTGCTAATTTTAAAGGAAATTCTGCATATAATGCTTTAATTGTCTCAAACCTTCTGTAATTCTCTTAACTGTTGCGAACAGGGAAGCAGTTAGCAGCTGAAAGAACATCAGATCACCTAAACTTGATTTATGTTTTTAATTTCTAAATCAAAAAGGTCTGATATTCCACTCTCCTGTCCTAACTACATCATGAAGAAATTTGTTTCTGGGACAGAAATTGGAACAGATGCTCTTCTCGAATTGCAGTGTTTTGTGTTGTTTATCCTTCAGTTATTGATATTTGGGGGATCCATATGTGTTTAATATTCATAAGAATGTGTACACATCAATTTAGTTGGCGCTACTGGACATGGCACTTTATTGGGAAATGGGAGTATTGGGCCTTCTCAGCATGTTTCACCATTTATAAAAAGAAGAAAACATTTAACACCTGTGACCTCACATAAATGAGAAGGTGAGATATATTGTGATTATATACCCCTCGGGTCTAGAAATGACAAACATGGAGGTCATTGTCAAACAGGAGACAAACTTTCCATACACCCTTCTTTTTATCTATAGAACACATTTTTGTTCATTACAGCTTGTTGAGGAGTTCCTAGCTGCTAAAAACTGATATTTTATTCTTAGAGTTAAAATAATCTTGGCTGATTACACTTCTGATGTTCTTTCTAAAGTCTCTATACATATGTACTATCATCAGATGTCTTTCCATATATATATATATATATATATCCTCAAAATGTTAGCACATTCCATTTTGATACTGGGGGTTTACTAGTGTGTCCTTCATCTGTCATTTTGTCTGAGAACTAGATCCTTATTCCTTCCTGTCTATTGGTGTCACAACTTAAATATCCTTGGGCCTCTCAAACCCAGTGTGTTGAAAGCGAAACTTATTTGTTTCCTTGCTCCTAACCTACTCCCTGCCACCATGTTTTTTCTCAGTTAACAACCTTATTGTTTTCTTGAGTTTCTCTACTAGAAACATTGGAGTTATTCACAGCTAATTGTTTCTTCCCTCTTAACACCCTCCCCCACCCCAATTAGTTTTAGTCCCCCTGGTTCTATTTATGCCATTTCTCCCACTACAAATTCTTACCATCTCTTCACTGGTCAACAACACTGTCCTTCATTACTGGATACCCTGAGTTTTTAGTCTCTTTTTAATGCCAGAGAAGTAGTTCTCAGATTCAGATCTCATGTTCACATTCCCAGATACTGGAAATGGCTTTCCCTTGCCTGAGATCAGACTTCTACACACAGTGAATGGATCTTCTCTGTTTAATCCCTGGCTATCTTCCCAGAACACCACCGTCTTTCCTGCACACCTCTGCACCTACTCTTTACTTATGCTTCTTCAAAAGTGACATGAAATTTTATTTATAGGTATTAGTTTCTTTTGCCTAGAGTGTTCTTTCATTTACAGATAGGAAATGGAAGCAAAGAGATTGTGTCTGTTTTGTCTGGTCTTGAATCCCAAGAACCTACTACAGGGTCAAACTCAGAATGGTCATAGAAAGATAGTTGATGTACGCAAAGACATACACATACTGGCAAGAAAGAGCTAGTGTTCGGATCTCTTGCATCTCAACCTTGTATTTTTCTATTTCAAAATATTTGGGGATAGAAAACACATTTCCCAAGCAGTTTAAAGAAGATCTACTGATGTATTTAGCCCTGAGACTTTATAAATATATGTATCAAAAGCAAGCTGACATTTTATATGTTCTACAGGACAAAAGTAAAGGTAATATATTGGGTTTTAATTTTCTCTTTGATTTTAACATCATAAAGATAGCTACTTCAGTGCAACTCAAAATTTAATGTGCATATAAATCACCTGGAGAGCTTTCAAAACTATGGATTATGCTTTTTGAGGTCCAGAGACATTTGAGAGTCTGCATTTCTAACATGTTTCCAAGTGATTAGCCATAGTGTTGAATCTTAGACCTTAATTCAAATAGCAGTGTAATAGATATTCTATACATAGAATTTTAGGTACTATTATTTTCTCTTTTACCCCATAATTTGATGGGTTTTTAAAATACTTTATTCCGTTATAGTCCACAGAAATAAAAAAGTTGATTATTATAACAATATTAAAAATATCTTAATGTGATGTTATGCAAATCAAACTCTAGTACAGATAGATAATAAACATGATAGAGTGTGAGACTCAATGTTTATCTGTAACACCTTTTTAGATCTTATTTCAGAAATTTTTCTAAACTGCATGTCAATTTAATGATTATTGGTTAATGTTTCTTTAAGGACATCCTCAGTATAATTAATCTGCAGGTATAGGAAAACTGACCTGGAGAATGTACTTTGAGAATAACTTCAACTGAACGTGCCCAGAAATGTGAATTCACATATAACTCCATCAGGGTGATGTCATCAATCACTACTCACTGTATTAGAAATGGCTAAATCCAGATCCATCACCTGCTGTTGCCTTGTGGACTTTGAATTTAAAGAATGCAAGGTGTGACTGACCATATGCCATGTCAGCAGGAGATGTAAGAGCTGTCGTGTTCAGTGACAACTCTAGGTCTGGCTGCAGTACTTTTCACAATGCCACTATTACATAAGCTCATCATTGTCTCATTATAAATGAGCAATATTAAATTTGGTGGGTTTAGCTATTACATTGTACTACTGACATGGTGGATACAGATTTTAGTAAATAATTGCTATGCTTGCAGGTTATTGATTTTTTTTGAAACTGACAAATGGCTAGTAAATAGCTTCATTCATAAAGATATTTTCATATACTACATTTAATCTATTTAAAAACACTTTATATTGAAAATTAAAATAACATAGGGCAATTTTCACTATAATTAGATTGATAGGAGAGTGGGGGTTTACTGAGTCAGGAAAGGAATTACAGTGCTTAATTTGGTATCAGAATCTTTCCATATGTCTGATCAATGACAGTGCTAAGAACCTTATGAACAATGTTGAAAATTGAATTATTAAATTTGATGGTTGGGGAATGATTTTAAAACTTAATAACAAATCCTCTTAAGGCTTAAAAAGGACCCCCGATTTCAGCAATTCATAGACAACCATGCCCTTCTGTGATCGACATAAAAATTGTCTGTTTTGGTAATATTTTCAAAAATTAACTCTCTTCCCACCTCCAATCCAAATTGGAGGATTTCTGGCATGGCTGTTCAAGTGGGAACACACTGAATTCCTATTATAATCCTGTTTTTGAGGAAATGCTTTTTGTGGGATCTGTGTCTGTCTTTCAAAAGATGATATTCAGGGGGAAACAGTTAGTATACTGTTTTAATTTACCAAGAACCTGTCTAGATGTTTGGCATTCCAGTATTCTGAAAGTTCCCAAGGTTCTGTTGGAGGAAAAAAGTGCATCTTGAACGATTGGCCAGATTTCCTTAATGTGGATATTTTATTTTTAAGCATATATCTGGAAGTTCTCTTGAATAATTTAACACTTTTCCAGGGTGGTGGGGCTGGGAGAAGCTTTTCTCTGTCGTGGTGGGGGAGGGGTGGAAGGTTATATAATTTTTATATATTTGAGAGCCGCATATCCTTCTGTAGTTTTCAGGCTCTTTTGCTTTGTCTTCCAGTGGTGGCCTGACGGCTGAGGGGAGAGGCCTTGGCACAAGTGCTCTGGAGGAAAAACAAAGCATCCTCTTCAAAGGCATTCTCTGTGGAACCTATTTCAGAATTACACACTTTTAGGCTCTGTTATGTCTTTCATGGAGTCATGTCTGTTTTTCTTTCGAGGTCAACATCTCCCTCTGTTCCCTAGGGATTGCAAGGAGTTGTGAGTCATAGTCAAGTGAAATCACACTGGGAATGGACTGGTATTGTCAGACCCAGAATCAGTTGGGTGTTTCTGCAGATGAACAACAGAGGAGCCAATGAAGATCAAAATGTGTGTGTGTGTGTGTGTGTGTGTGTGTGTGTGTGTGTGTGTATGCACGCATGCGCTCTTGCGCCCTAAATATAAAGGCTCTAATGGGGATAGTTTTCTTTTGGGGCCTGCGCTGAGAGCCAATAGGTCTGTAACTCTGCTATTAATGGGCTTGGTAATCTTGCCTGAGCAACTTAATATTTCTGGGCTTCAATTTTTCCCATTTAAAAATAAGACTATATGATCTCTACTGTCACTTTTGGCAAGACGGTTCTATAATTTTCCTTCAATTTACCACAACGAGCTCTGGACCAGAAAATTCTCTGAAACCTTGTTTCTAATATAAGATCAACCTGATGAATACTAGCAATGAAAAAAGAAATCATTAATAGGTGCATATGGTATTTGTAGTAGTATTTGTTTCTTAAATGCTAATCTTCAGTAAATTGCTTGATCATTTGGTATGCAGCATGCTGTAAGTATATTACATATTGTATTTATTTTATATTTGGAAGCGCCATTGAGCATTGCATATGGCTGTTCTGGATTTGTCAATAATATTCCTTGTGCACTCCATATGGAAACAGCTATGTAACCCTTATATGGTAGTATTTCTTTTACTTTTTGTAGCACCATTTATAATTTGTATAATTAATGCATATGGATTTCATAGTCTTGTTCTTTCCCAAATTATACCCTTAAGAAGAAAATAGTAATTGGAGCACTTCTTATAGCAAAAGCCTTATTTCTTTTCCTTCTGTCCTTCCTCCCTCCCTCCCTCCCTCCCTCCCAACTTTTCTTCTTTCTTTTTTCTCTCTTTTTTCATTTTTCTATTAATAATTGATTAACTCTAAGGAAGATGATTTTCCAGTGGAAAATCTGAAAAAATTTTCATTTTTAGGAATGATTTTTGATAGCAAAATTATATTTAATGTGTATATATTAAATCTCAGTTAAATATAACTTCAAATCTTATTTAAAATCTTTAAATTTTATATTTTGATAGGGTACATTTTAATATTCCCGAATACAATTCTTTATGTATTTTGCATATTAATATCATTTATATTGTGAAGGCTTAAAAAAAGATTAAGGATTATGCCTACTAATAATTCACATCCTTTTGATTCAAATTTATATGCTTTAATTGGAGTGGAATATACTAGTAAATGCTCTATTTTGTGTAAGAAAGCATCAGTTTTTATTGTTATGATTTAGCTATGAAGTGTCTCATTTTCAAAGAGATATGCAGGACATATGCTTACACATTCTGTTAACAGCGAGTGATCCAAATGGAGAAAACATTTCCATGAGAAAGGCAAGTCATATAATGAAAGGACCTTAATAATCTAGGGAAGACTATTAAAAACATTCCAGATCATCCACGTTGATGATATGCACTTTGAAATGCTTTAAATCAGAAGTCTTCTCTTGGCTGATGATCATTTGTACTTTGTTAACGACTCGACAAGTTCACCCAGGTTATTTTCTTTAGTAAAATCCTCCCTTGCTCAGAAATGCATGTTTATTTAAGACAAAGAGAGATAGGCCCTTCTCCGCTGCTGCTTCTGCTGCTGAAAGAGTGCTGCATGTACTCTGGTGGTGTGTTCATTTTCCTGACTCATCTTTAGGTTAAAAAAAAAATTACATATTTGTTTGGCTGTTTGGAAAAATTCTTTCAGTATTTTTTTTCCTCCTGTCTGAAATGGTTCATATTAAACCTTTCATAATACCCTTCAGTTTCTGTGTTAAATTGATGTTTAAATTGGAAAGAAAGTGGGAACCTTGGCAGTTTAGATAATTCACTTCATCTGGTGTCCAGCTATGGTAACAATCACATCATATGCCAGCTCTCAGACAAGATGAAAGGAGCCCTCGGGGCACTGAAGCTACATTTTAGGAGCAGTGGGAAAATACGGTTAGAGTTCTTTGTTTCATCATTTTATTCTATAAAATGGTAAATTATTTTGACCAGAATTTTAAAGTGTTAAAAGAACAATTTAAAGGTTATACAGTGGCTTAGTTGTGAAGCTGAATGCAGATTGTTGATCAGTATGCTGGACAGAAAGCGTGGAGCCCCATGTCAGCAAATGATGTCTTTTATTCCCTGAGTATTGAGTGCTGCGAGGAAATGGTGATATTGTTAGCATATGAATAACATCAAAGCCCTCCATTGGAAGATAAACCTCCATCTTCTGAAATGGAGTGCACAGCCTCCCCTCATGTACTGAAGTGCCTCCTTTTCTAGCTGCGTGCTCTGTCCAACCCCAGAGCGGTTTCATCCAGAACAGGCAAGTTGATATTCAGCACCGAGTTGCTGGTGCATGACTGCACATTCCATCACTTAGGAGAAAACATTTTCACATCAAATTGCCTTTCTATTTGAAGGGTAGGAAGCCTATTTATTTTATTATTTTTTTTAAAGTTTGGTTGGAGGTGGGGGAAGCAACATTTTCTTTAGAGTCCCCCAAGAAGCTCATGACTTTTAGTATTATTTGTCCTAAAAATGAGAGACTGCTCTAACCAGTTGACAAGAAATAGAGTGGATAACTGCCTTTTCAGCTCTGAATGCAGACATGACTCTTTTCTGTGCTGTGGGATTCTTCAATCAATACTGACATGCTGGCCAGACACAATTTAAAAATAATGCATTGGTCCTATTCTTCTCTTCTGTGCATATTATTTGAGCAAGATAAGTTGTTCTCTTCAAAGCCCCTTCTCTTCCCACCTGTCTGGATGATCAACAAATGCTACTGCTGTTCAGAATGGAATTTTAGTTTAGCAGCAGAATTACTGGGGCTTTTAAGAGCACCAGCCACATCAAATAGGTCCCGGGATGATAAACTGTATGACAGCCCATAGCTGAGCAAGTAATTCCAGATGCTTTGGATGTTTAGTCTATTAGTTCATGGGGACATGTAAGAAATAGTCAGTTTCCATTAATGTTCAATTTATTATTGGCCAAGATGCTTAGGGTATGAGGCTGCTAGTCATTTTCTATAACAACTTTATTTATAGAGGAAGTCTTTTCTGAAAGGTACATGGCTGGAACTTCATTTCTGAGCTCATATGTTATGCTGACCAAAAGCGTCTGTCAAAACTTAGATCAATGTCATGTGCTATATTTTCATTTTCATTACTCTTGGAATCCTTTTTTTTTATTCGTGTTGCCAGCTGTTATATTAACATTCAGTAAAGTTTAGGTTAGCTGAATTCCAGCCTATGGTTTAGAAATAAGCAGAGCATAATGTTGACATGATTGATTTCCAGTTACTTTGTGTGGTTTCTCTTGCATGTTTAAAGACATATCTGTTTACAAAAGCAAAGAAACAACACATTTGTTTTATAAAGAACTGAATGTACTATTGATGGAATGCTGTTTTATAGTCATTGTCAGAGCATAGTTTCTCTTACGTTTTTGTTTCTCACCCAGTCCACCAAGTTATTGTTCTCATATTCTCACTGAGTGACGAATATTGAGAATGTGAATCTTGGTTAGTCAAACTTGTTTGATTGTTAGATTCTGGGTTGCTTCCAAATGGGAGGCTTCCAGGACATGTTAGGAATACCAATCACTATCTCCAGATTTTCTAATTAGTTTTCAGGACAAATGATCAGGATATTTAGCAATGTATCTGATTCAGCTCAAATTTTAAACATGGTGGATTCTAATATGAATTTACATTCTCACTTCCAGATGATTCCATTTTAGGCTTTAGCTTATTTATTTCTTATATTTTAAGCTCCAGCTTCCCTCTTCTTCTTTTTTTTTCTCTTTTACTGATTCAAATATTGATCAGCAAATGTCATTGTTCTGGGCTGGATTTTTCTTGCTGAAGAAGAGGCAGCTTCATTTATAGCTATTCAAGGGAGGTGAAAAAGACACCATACTTAATTCAATAATGGATAGGTTCACGCGCATGGCAGAGCACAGGAGCCTGCTTGTTACTCTTCTAATTATTTTTTCATGATATCCCTTGGTAGTAATTTTCACATTTTAAAGAATACTTTATGCAGAAGTTAGGAGGGCAGAGGTTGGAAGGAACCAAGTGATTTCACTGATAAAAAGAATAGTCTCATTTAATGATGTCAGAGTTGGATGAACTGGTGGTTTTTATATGTCAGAGATTTCAAGGCATCTAAATTACTTTAAAGTTATTGCCAACTATCCTGATTGTGTGGGATAGCCATTAAATATCACACATACTCGTTAATCTCCAAGCTGTCTCCAAAAAAATTTTTTTAAAAAGATGATTAGCATGATATGTTTTAATAAAGAAATATCATACTAGCATGTTAAAAAATGTCACCTGGCCATTGTGTATTGTTTTGTGGCTAGAGCATAGAAAAACTTTGTGGGGGCAGGTTAAAAAAACTGATTTTTTTTTCTATGAATAAAGTCATCCTCTGTCCTGGAATCAGAACTCTGGTGACTTGATAGCTTTCCAGAAAGTCTTGTGATTAATATTGATTCCTGATTAAATTTGAAAATATCTTTTTCATCCCATGAATATTACTAACAAGCCCCCTTCCCCAAGCCCACCTTACTCATTGATTGTGCAAGAATTCTTTGGGGTCACACAAAATTTTCAAATTTCAAATTATAAACCTCAAAAATGTGTGTCCATGGTTGGTTTGTAGCTTAGTGGTAGAGCACTTGCTTAGCATGTGTGAGGCACTGGGTTCAATCCTCAGCACCACATAAAAATAATTAAAATAAAGGAGCATCAACAACTAAAAATATTTTTTAAAAATGTGTGTGTGTGTGTGTGTGTGTGTGTGTGTGTGTGTGAGAGAGAGAGAGAGAGAGAGAGAGAGAGAGAGAGATTACATCCGTAGGGTTTGATAGTTTATAGTTGGGTAGTAATTTCTTTTTTTTAGAGAGAGAGAAGAGAGAGAGAGAGAAAGAATTTTTTAATATTTATTTTTCAGTTTTCGATGGATACAACATCTTTATTTTATTTTATGTGGTGCTGAGGATCAAACCCAGTGCCCCATGCATGCCACATCCCCAGCCCCTGGATAGTAATTTCTAAGGCACTTTAAAGTGTGTATATGTGTATATGTATATGTATATATACACATGTATAATATAAATATGTGTATATACACAGATATAAATATATATGTATATACATGTACATATTTGATGTTTTTATGGTATTGGGGATGGAACCCAGGACCTCACACATGATAGGCAAGGGTTCTGCCACTAAACTACATCCTCAGCTTCAAAGTGTATTATTTAAAATTATGCCAAATTATTTCTAGTTCTCTTATGAAATATTTCCTTTCTATTCCTATGAAACATTATTACCTTGCAAGCTCTTTAGAATAATTTCATTTCAAAACAAGATGACAGCCTGTGAGGTAGTATTATACAGTTTTTTTTTTTAGTTTCATAGTGTATTTTTTATTTAACCCATTAGTCCAAAAGAGTATTTCAACATGTAATCAATATTTTACAGGTTATTATTTACACGTATCACATTATTTTTCCCCTACAAAGTTTTTTTAAAATTTTTTAGTCATACATGACAGCAGAATGTATTTTGATATATAATACATACATGGAATGTACATACTTCAATCATATTGTCTATTCTATTCTGCTGCCCTTCCTATCCTCCCTACTCCTCCCCTCCTCTCCCATCTTTTCTCTCTATCAAATCTAATGTGACACACTTTTTTTTTCTTTTTCTCATCACCACATCATACATGTATTCTATATAACAATGAGGTTCTCCTTGGCACCAAAACAGGCTGGTAGACCAATGGTTCAAAATAGAGGACACAGAGACAAATCCACAAGATTACAACTACCTTATATTAGACAAAGGTGCTAAAACCATGCAATGGAGAAAGGATAGCATCTTCAACAAATGGTGCTGGGAGAACTGGAAATCCATATGCAACAAAATGAAACTGAATCCCTTTCTCTCACCATGCACAAAAGTCAACTCAAAATGGATCAAGGAGCTAGGAATCAGACCAGAGACTCTGCATTTAATAGAAGATAAAGTTGGCCCTAATCTTCATCACGTGGGGGCAGGCCCCAAATTTCTTAATAAGACACCTATATTCTACAGTTTTTGAGGAGCAGCTGCTTTCTTTATCTTAACATTTCCAAACTTAGATGGATTATTGTACCTTGTTAGAACTGAATATTATTTGGTCAAATGAATTATTTGAGGGAGTTAATTATCAATAAAAGAGTACATAAATATCTATGTATCTAAGTAAATAATGTCATCACTAGAAAATATAGTATCATGATTTATGATATGTGTATTTATTATTAAGTAGAAATTTCCATTAAGTAGAAATTTTCATTCGTAATAAAAAACAAAAGTTTCAAATAGTAAAGAAAGCTTCATGATGAAATTTATTTTTCTTTATTGGATATCTAGTAGGGTCATGAATATGGAGAATTATGAACTAATTTTAGTGAATCTAGATCAGTAGTTATTCATTTATTTATTCACTTTAAACATTTATTGAAGGTGGCAAGCACAGAACTGAGGACAGTAAGTGGTCCATTGATAAAGTAAGTGGTCTATTGATAAAGTCTGAAAGGACGAAGTCTTGAACAAAGAAAAGGATAGGGAAGGTTAGAAGTGGAGGGCTTTGGGCACTCTGAAGGAGAAAGAACAAGAATAGATTACACACTATCTACAGCAGCACCACCCCAATCAACTTGGATGCAGAAGTATGCCTCCCCTAGCTATTTCTAAGACCAGGATACTGCTCCATATGTATTCAAGAAGAGGCCCTTTGTTTGACTCTGACCTAACCATCATGCAACCCTATTATACCTCTATAATTGGCATCTCTTGGGATATCCCTATGCTCTGGGAACAAAAATGGTTTGCTAGTACCCAGTGCTACCACCTTTTTTGTGTATGTCTGGAGAAGTAACACTATTAGGTAAAGAGAGATTCTTTTCCCAAAGTATGGGCCCAGGTAACTTGCTAATTCCATAGCATAAGATATTTAATTAAAATGTTAAAACAATGCATATTATGAAGCACAAGAAAAATTCCAACTGTACAGTCTTCCATTACTTCCCACTCCACATCCATAATCCCAAGGGTAGGCATTAAAGATCAAGAAAGGATGTTAGATTCTCAGGAGAGTATGCTAAGGTAAGAGAGGGTTATATTTTGAAATGTATTAATATCATCCATTCTTTTGCACCCATTATCATAGATGGGGGTAGGGTTATGATTTTTATAGTAGAAATGCAAAGAGGAGAAAAAGATACTGTATTCAACTGCTGATACCTACAAAGAGATATTTGAGGTCAGAGTGACAGACTTGTAATCTAGGGATCTTTGACAAATATAGAAACTTCCCAAATTCTTTGGCCTACTTTTGTAATACATCAAAGGGCAGTCCTGGCAGATAACATGATAGAAAACTGCATGCCTAAAGAAGGGTAAAGGGAGACCCAAGTAGAGAGAGAGAGAATGCTCCAGACTTGTTTCTCTGGTTGTTATGGGTGGGTTGCCTAATAGAGAAACATAGGTGGGAGATGCAAGTGGCCAGGAGATGTGACTTGATGTATTCTCTCTGAGGTTTTCAATGGATTGAGAAGATGATGTGAAATAAGCTGAGGAGATTACTTGTTGTTTGCTTGTGGCAGCAGAAAAAGGTGATCCTTGGCCTTCTGAACCAGTTTGGGTAAATTCAGGTGCCAACCATGGTAGGAAGAAGGAGCTGGATGTCTGTTTTTTGAGCGATACTAAATTCCCAGAAGAGATATGGAAACTGGTAGAACTGAAAGTCAGTCAGCACTCACATGTCTTGGTAGAGGGTGAGGCTCCTAGCAGCAGAAGCCATGATCCCCGAGATGCACCAGGAAGAGGTTAGAGGAGTCACAGAGGGCTTTAAGAACTGGCTGAGGCCACAACTAGCCAAGGAGCTTGTTTTGCACTTTTCTGGTTCAATGACTTCTGTTCTCCCTTGGGTCGCAGTTTGCTTTGTCAGTGTGTCTTCCTGGGAGGGTTTGGAGGAATGAGACCATATTGCATAGATAGTAAACATCTTTAAATTATAGAATCATTCTGGAAGATTTATCTACAAATCCTGCTTGATTGATTGTGCCCCTCTGTGTAACCTGGCCATCAGCCATGTTGTGGGGCTCCCCTTCTTCATGTTTCTTCCAGTTTCCTCTTTCAAAGTTCCAACTTCTTTTTCAAATCACTGACAGATAATTCAAAATACTTTTATTACTTCCTTGCACAAAGTGATATATGTCTTTTTCTAAAAGATGTCGTTCATTGGGATAGTGGACCCCATGTTTCAGCAGATAATATGTTTTTAAGGTAGTTTCCTAAACAAAAACTAATTTTCTTTCTTAGGAATGCAGTAGTCTTTCTCAATCAACTGATTCAAAGGACAGCCACAGTTTAAAACATTTATCTATATCTATATCCATATTTCTCCTTCTTTCTCTTCAAAATATTATGTAGGAGTACTGCATACTTGCTAGTAAGGTATGCCTTTGTTAATTCAGATAAGTTGGGACACCATTATAATTAGAGGCCATAAAAGCAAATCATATTGTATTATTTAATTCTAGAATTATTACATAATTATGTACTTCTTTGAATTGGGAAAATCTTAAATGTTTATGTACCTTTTTAAGGAAACACAAAACAATTTGATCAAGGTCAACCAGTTTTACTTCAGAGGAAAGGCATGTTGTAAAGTTCTCTGGGATAGAAAACTCTCTATTGTCAATAAATATCCAAACACAATTTTGAACATGTAGGATTATTTCAGTCAAGTTTCATATAGAAATTGCCTGGAGAAAAGAAGGGAGTTAGTGGAAAGTTGTTATAACTCAAATCTGGTCACAGTGAGTGTATTGTTATGTGGCAAAAATGATATTTTTCTTCTTGTAGAATTTTCCAGTAGCAGAAGATGCGGTATTGGAGGGTCAGATTTATAGCTTCCCTTATCTCCAATCTTCTTAACTTTGTTTCCTAAGTGCACGGTTTACTTGAAAAAGTAGATGGGAAAATGAGCTCAGGTGAATTGGGTCCAATAACTGGCAACAATTTATGGGGAAAAAATTGGAATTTGGTGTACTCATGAATGAATGAAGTTTTTTAAACACAGTGAAAATATAATCTCATAAACAACAAAAATAATACTGTGCATCATCTAGCAATTTCACATTCTGTTGATCTAAGAAGTAACTTATACAGTATTGTGCAGCTTGTCTTATTTATTCAAAAATTAAGTTTTCTTTTTCAATCCAGTTGCTTGCATTTGGAATTGATGGAATGCACTATGAGATTTTCAATGAAACAGACAAAAATTTAACTAAATAAAATACATGATTTTGTTGAAAGAGTATCAAAGTACATCCTGGCATTGGAAGTTGCTTAAGTACATCATTTCAAAGAACTTTATGTTGGTAACTATTTTTAAAGGGGTGTGTTTTTGGGAATGATTTTGGATTTTCACTAAGTTAATCATTCTATGGTATAAGTTACGGAGATATGTTGGTTAGCCTGAGTGAGTTCTAAGTTTCCTTGAATTGCACCTTTGGCTGAGCATTTTAATTTGTGATCATTTTATTGCTTTCTTATTCTTGGTCTGGTTCTATTACTCCTATTTTCTGGGTTCAACTCACTCTGTTTCACAGACTGGGAATGTAGAGAGGAGGGCCCTGGGTTGATGCCCTGTGAGCTGTGTTGCGTGTCTGCTCACAACCGTCTGGCTCACCCTCAACTGTTCTTACAAGAGGAGTTTGTTGCCATTATACACGAGGCACTGAAGTGTGATATCAAATAATTTAGTATCCTTAAGTCTAAATAATATTTATAAACACCACAAGTGTCCCATAAATATGTACATTTTAAATGTATCAATTAAAAATATTTTCAAAACTAAAACAAAGCATTGGTCAACTGATGTGTCAGAGTCAATGTGCTCTTTTGAAGATATTTTCCTTTGGGTGATTAAAAGAAAGACCCAGAGTGACTCGATTCTGCCTTTGAGACAACCCTGCTATGTTAACCTAGAATGGCAGCTACAATTACAGCATTATAGAGACCTTCTATCTGATCCTGCTAATTCCTGCCTCTGACTTGGTAAGCTTTCCAAAGAGCACACACCATATTGCTCATTTGGTATAAAACAAGTATAGCATATAGATGGAACAGCCCAGTTCTGTGCAAATTACCTCTGTGACCAAACTGGAATTATTCCTGCTTTGCTGTCTTAATTAAGTGACCTCCTTCTGAAGTATGAGAAATGGCAATTATTTTGCTTCTAGTTTTCTCTGTTCTTTAGGTTTGAGAGCTAATGGTATTTCTATTTTATTCCACAGTAAATATCAGTTTCACTAAATCACTAGGGTTGTGTCCTACAGTTACAAGAGCATCGATTTTTATGTAAACCAGCAGAAAATGCTAACAGATCATATAAAATAGTTGATAGTTTATTGGGGTTTTTCTGATGGCCACTTTACTTTCAGCCAGGCAGCATAATGATCAGAGATACTGGGTTGGGAGGGAGTTAAAAGAGCAACTGGAGAGGGTTATGATAAATGTTTTACATTCTTTTGCACTAAAATAAGTAGTTATGTCATATTCAGAATTCTGAAGAGTGACAGAAATATACTATAGCTCAAACGACTAGTTGGGGACTTGTGTTCCTCGATTATATGATTTAGTAACTATGCATTGGATTTTATTATACACAATGTACTTTGAAAAGTCAACCAATAAAAAGAAAACAGAATAACTTAAGCTTTTGCCTATGATGCCTCTTTCATTGTACAGACTAACTTTAAAAATATAGAAGCACAAGTGTTAAAATGAAGGAATTAATATATATGGGGGACCCTGAAATAGTCCTGCTATTTTGGAAAATTAAGTTCAGAGTATCTACTGTGGGAATTCAATAAAACTTTTGGCCTATGATATAAGGTAGACCATAAATCAATGAAGTTTAAATAGTTCTGCTCTCTTGAACACCTGCTTATCTGTCTTGAGAAAATTCTGTAGTGTTTTAACCATCATTTTATAACATTAAAGAGTAATGCTCACTATTGCAGTGCTTGGAAAGGGTATTAAAGTTAAGGGTCTGTCAGCCATTCTATTATAAACCCTGATTTCCAGGAGTTTAATATAACCCAGACATCGTGTGTAATAAACCCTAATGCAGGAATCCGAAACTTAGATCATTATTTTCTCTATTTAAAGACCAATTGCCCCCACAAAGACTGTCTTTAGCCATGGAAAATGCCTTTTGGATAAGTTGTAATTTTAAAAATTTACCGAATGCTATTTTTTCCTCCCTGTGATATTTTACCACAAATTTAAGATAATCCCTCAGAAAGGAAGGCTTGGGTAAAATAGCTTCTCAATGAAGTTAATCTATGTATTTGGAAAAGAGCTCCCAAGATAATTTCTTACTTCCTTCCATAGGAAAGAACCTGTGGTTCATAAACATGGCACATTAGTTTTCGATTTTTGCTTTAACAAATTTCCATGAAATTAGTGCCTTATAACACCTTAAGTTTATTCGCTTATGTTCTGAAGGTCAGCAACCTGAAATCAGCTGCACCTGGCTAAGGTCAAGGAGCCAGCAGGGCTGGTTCTTTCTGGAGGTTCTGAAGGGAGGATTTTTTTTGTCCCTGAGTTTCTTGTGGCCACATTTATTCCTTGGTGTAAAGGTCCCTTCCTCCATCTTTGGATTGCGCCATTCCCATCACTGTTTCTGTTGCGGGTAATGGACTGATGGAGTAACTAATATTTCTTAAGTAGGTATGTGAGAAATATTTTTAATTGAAATATATTTTTAACTGTCTAGGATCTCAACTCCTAGGTGGCCCCAAGTAGTGATGCTTGGGTGGGATGAAAGGGAGACTTCAGAAACTGGCATTTTGGTGGCTTTTTGAGAGCTTTATATGAGTCTCAAACCAGAGCATAGATCTTCAGTTTATTCAGTACTGCAAATCTGTCATAAGAAGCCCTTAGAGGGTTGGGGCTGTGGCTCAGTGGTAGAGTACTTGCCTAGCATGTATGAGGTACTGTGTTAAAACCTCAGCACCACATAAATAAATAAAATAAAAGTATTGTGTCCATCTATCACTAATATATATATTTAATTATATATATATATATATATATATATATATATATATATATATATATTTAAAAAGAAAGAAAAGCCCTCAGTATGCAGTTACAAGTAGTAGATATTTTAAGATTAAGTTTAGCTTGAGACCATGTCAATGTAAATCTAAATTTCAAATATCTGACCTGCACATTAAAATGGCTGATCTATGCCTACTGAGAACTGGGGAGAAAGGAGTATGTTTTGGAGGAATGAAGAAGAAAGCTGTAGGGAATCAGTTCTGTTTCCTGCTTAAGGATCATTTTTGCTTCAGGGCAGGATAGGATGTGATGGTCAGCAGTCTTCCTGGCTGGCATCACAGTGCTCCTGCAAAAGCAAGATAGTTCTTCCCCCGATGGGCCTGGGGGTCTAGAAGTCCCTGGATTTGTGGTGGGAGGAGGTGTGTGGAGATGAGTTCCTTGGCCTTTATCCTTTATCCTGGGCTCTTACAAAATATATGTTCTCAATGAATTGAAGTTGTAAATAAAATTATTTTTAAAAGTTTAGGTTCCCAAATTAGTCTGCCAACATAATTTGATTAATCCCTTATATAGCCAAAATATTTATTTTAGGGAATGAAGTGTGAGGAATATAAGAACAGAATGAGGACTAAGAAGTACTAATAGGCAAATGGGTGTGTTTGAAAAAGAAGTATGTATTAAATTATTTCTATTTCATGATGATGTAAATGGAGTTTCGTCCCTCCTTCCCTCCCGCCCTTCCTTCCTTCCTTCCTTCCTTCCTCTTCCTCTTCCTCTTCCTCTTTCTCTCAACTACCCACTCTGTATATTACTGTTTCTCTAAGTATTTTCTAAGCAATGAGTAATCAATTAAATGGTAAACTTTTGGAAGGTCACCTGGTTGAAAAGAGACAGTATCTTTATGTCTCCATGTCATGGGTGTCAGAATCACCTGCAGGCTCCATAATTTCCTAGGACTCCTAGGGTCAGGCTGGTATATTTAGTTATGGCCATTACAGAGAAAGGTTGTCGATCAAAATCAGCTGAGGGAAAAAGCACATGGGAGAAGAAACAGGCACAGGTTTGCTGGCATCATCATACACTGGAATCATATGACCATGTGCTTAACACTCTCAGGAGAGCAATGACATGTGGCAGCAGGTGAAGTATTACCAACCAGGGATGCTTACCTGAGCCTTGGTGTCCAGGTATTTTATTAGGAATCGGTTACATAGGCATGTAACACTTGTGACTGACACTAGCTACCTAGTGTTCTGTCCCCAGAGGTCAAACTGATACATGTGGCCTAGAGCCTTAGGCACACAAAAATATACATTCAACATAAGTCAATTTTGGCATAAACTATTTGGTCAAGTTGATCCATCATGGCTCAAGGCCTCTGTCATACAAAATCACTCCATCAGGCAGGATGTTCTAAGGTCATCTCCCAGGGACCACTCCAGATCCAGTTCTCCCAAGGACAGTCCTTTCTCTGGAGTGGGCAGGACTAGGAGCAACTAGTGGAGCAACTAGGGGCTTGCTACATTAATTGTTTGCTGCTCAACCCTCTCTGAAGTTGTACGATTTATTGAAGGCAACAAAAACATTGATGTTTATAGCAAGAAATATTTCATGCAAATCTTCTAATTGAGATGATAGAAAGTAAGGCTATAGTTATGTTTTTCCAAATACTAAGAATGAATGACCCTTGTGTTAGATATTCCTTGATATTAGAGCTGAGGGAAAGTCTTCTATTCTACAGTGAGGACAGGTATTTACTAACTCTGTATTTCACATGTTCAAAGAAGACAGACCTGTGACTCGACATCTTCAAACAGCTGTTAACAAAAGACCGCTTCACTAATTTTGCTACCTTTTAGGCCAGTGGCTCTCAGTCCTGGATTTATGTCATAATTACCTAAAGGGCTTCTAGAACCAATGCCTGGTAAATAGTTTCAGAGATGCTGTTTCAACTGTTTAGGTAATAACTTGAGAACTGATTTGAAAGTTTTTCAGGCAATTTATTGTACAGAGGCTAGAGACCATGCAACTGATCAAGAGGTGATAGAATTAGGGAAATGCTGACTAGGTGATTCTTAACTCTTGCTGGATGTTAGCCTCACTTGGGGAAGGGGATGGGCCTATACAAAACTGATTCCCAAGCTCCCAGAGATGCTTGTCCAGTGAGTTTGGATAAATCTCAGGCATTATTAATTCTCATGAGCAGTCACTATTGAGAATCAGTTCATTTTCCTGTGGTCTCTCTCTATTCTACACACTTGAATACAGTATCATTCAATTACATTACAGAAAATAGGTTACAATCTTTAGGGATCTCAGGGAACTGATGTCACAAACGTTGGCTACACATGGTGTCCGTACAGGTGACATGTGATCTGAAATATGTAAGATAAAAAGAAACCAGATGACTTAGAAGGGTCCACCTAGCAGAAGGAATGTCAGATGAGAGAAATGATTGTTTGATGAAGAGAAAGGAAGACATTGTGGTTGAAGTGTGGTAAGTGAGAGAGTAAGTACAACGAAGTAGGAAAGGATATCAGGAACTAGATCATGGCCCTGGAGGCCATTTTAAGCCATTCAGAGTTCACTCTAATGTTAATGAGAAGCATTGAAAGGTTTAGGGTTTGTAAAAGATGGCATGACTTTTAGAAAAATGTTCTTTCTGCAATATGGATAATAGACAGGCACAAGAATGAATATAGAAAGTTAAGTTAGAGAGCCTTTTAATAGTGTGAGTGGGAATCCGGGTGATTTGGACCATAATGGGGGCAGTGGAGATGGAAGGAGAAGAATGGATTCAAGACAGATTCTAGAAATAGAAATGATAAATGTGAAAGACTTCACAGGCATGTTGTCTCTCAAAAAAGGAAGAATTAAGGATGATGAAGAAGTGCTGGGAATTGTGGTACCATTTACTGCAATGCAGTTTCCTAGGGAAAGATAGAGTTTGGGGTAAAGGAATCAAAATTTCCGGACATGTTAAAATTCAGACATCTACTTGATATCCAAGTAGAAATGTAAAGTTTGAGTAGCCCATATATAAATCTGGAGAAGAAAGATTTGGAAGGAAGATGAAATCTGGGCACTATTAACATATTGATGATGAGAACGTAGCCAGGGAAGGTTGGGTATGAAGGCAACACAGGAGTATTCACCGGGTTTAGCAACTAGAGCAGTTCTTGTGGCATGTTAGGGGGGAGTTAAAGGAGTTTTGGATGAGTGAGCAGGATGCAAGCAGGTTCAAAGTCAGCTTACAAAAGCTTTTTAAAACTAGATAAGTGGATGAGTTGGTTGTCAGAAGGTCAGTTGGAATGGAGGGAGAATTTGTGAAAGAGGAAGACAGGAGAGCATGTTTGTGGGTTGATGGATGGATGATGCTGTGTTGGGTGTGAGAGATTAGAAGTGAAGGAAGAAAAAAGAGGAATTGACCTCCTTTAAGTCAATACTCTAGTTTTTCTTCCTTCTTCATACTCGTAAAAAAAATTTACGTACATTTTGCCTATGTTAGAATAATACTAGATCCAAACTATCCTCAAATTTAATTGAACAGCTTTGTGAATTCCTATCCCAGAATTATCCTGAGATTGCTTTCTCTTTTATAAATAGAAAATTCAAATTAAGTGCTCCTCATATACTTGCCCTATCTTTTCTTGGCTGATTTAAGTCATTCGCTTGGCTATGTATCTTTTTCTTTGATTGTTGTGTTTTCTTGATTTTCCGTTCCCTTCTTAAATGGCCCACCATCACTATCTCCAGGAGGTTCCTTCGCCTCCTCAGGATATTTGCTTACCCAGGCTCTCACCTCTGACCCTCCTGTTTAACTTGTTCCTAATGAAATCACTTTCTCTCAATTCCTCAATTCCTCTGGCCTGTATCAAATTGCACTTCTCGGATGGTTATCAAGAAAACTTAATTTCATCATTATCTTTTTCTTAGCTATTTGATTTAATTGATTCAACTAATAGATATTTGTTAAGCTATTCCTATGTGCCAGACACTGTGTAAGGCAATGGATTACATTTATGTTTATTATAGCAGATTTTGACTTTTCAACACAATTAAATACTTTCATTTTTATTTCTCTCTCCCTGCCACTTTTTAACTCTATTATTTGAATCCTACAATGTGACGTTTCATATTTTTAAAAAATTTTTTTGGGGGGGTAGAAGGATAAATCTGGTTCTTTTTACTCCCTTTGGCCAAAATCAGAAGTTTCAATTCATGTTTTAAAATAAATGCCTACATTTGATAGGTTATTTTGTATAATTCAATGGTTTATTTAGCATTTATCCCAATTTATACTTTTTCATAATTGGTGCTTTCTTACCAATCTACTGATAATTCCATTGAGAAGACATTATATGGAATGGTTTTTCTTTCCAGTTTCATCAGGAAACCAGAATTCCCCAGGATTCATGGGAGACATAGACAAGATAAGTAAACATTTTACAGAAGGAAAATTTTGCTCACCCCCTCACCCCTATCCCTCAAGCCTTCTCCTTTCTCTCGATCTCTCCTGGTGATTTGTTGCCTTGAAAAACAAGGATGTAAAGCACCAATTGAGCTATGTCCATAGCTCTATTACAGAGCATGGAGAAAAAGTATGTGGAATATATTCTTATATATTTATCAGCCATGTGAATTGTAATGTCTCGGTTCGGTAAAGAGAGTAAGTGGATTAAACTTTGTTGCCCCTTAAAAAGGCCCTCAGAAGGAAAACCCTCCGCTCTTAACTTGAAAGTGGCTTGTTTTGGTGGGTAATTCAATTCCTCTGGCTTATGTTATTATTACAGGATTGGGTTAGTGTGTTACAGTGTAAGCCTAAGGGGTTATGTATGTGATTGTACCATTATGTCATGACTTTAGAGTTGTTTGAAGTTCACTGCTTATTTTATTAGAAAAATATCTGGACTTTTGGGAAAGGGCCAGCGTTTCTCAAGTTTCATGTATTGTGAGTAATGGATGCTCTTTCTCCCTTGTAAATATACGCTGCATAGATTTTATTGGTATTCACCAAATTTTCAATCCAGAGAGCCCTAGATTCCGCACAGATGTCAGGTTCTGGTGCTTTTCAGTTGTCATGGGGGTATATCTAGTGACTGCATCAGCCAGGAATCATGAGCTTTTAATTCCTGGACCCACAAGGAAACTTAGTACTATAGTCTGAAAGTCTTATAGCTACTGCATCTGGCACTCTTTGAGTCCTGTGGGCTTTTCCTTCTCATCTCAAGGGAATTTGGCCCTGAAATAGTTTCCATGCCATGCAAGACAGGCAAACACATCATTTTGAATCGAAACAACCTGCTTTCTTTTTCAAGGATTTAAAAAAAAATTAAAAAAAAGATCACTAACATCTGTCAGCAACATGAAACTGGCAGGATTTATAAAAAACGTTTCCTTAAGGATTGTTGTACGTCCCTACTTCTCATTGATCTGACACAATTTAACTCAGGCATCTTTCTGCATTTATTTATCTTTAAGTTTCAATATATTGTTTATAGGCTATTTTTGGAGCCACTGTGGGGAAATTGCCCATGTGTGATGTATTTCTCAGGAAGACCATGTGTTTTCAGTGCTGAATCAAACAAAGCCGTGCAACCCATGCTAATGGAGAAGAGAATCTGTTCTCTCTCTCTCCCCTTCTCCCTCTCTCCTCACTCCTGTATCCAGAGCCAGAGAGACAGCTGTTTTTTGCCACACATTGGAGGAGAGGAGGGGATGAATACTAAACCGCAGTATCTGGCTGCCTGTCAGAACAATAGTAAACGGCACACCTGTCGAGTCTTGGCAAGCAGGATGGTAAAATGACTAACATTGTTTTCCTGGCTTTCTCTTCTTGACAAGCACACCACTGGCTGTGTTTCTTTCTCCTTCAGTTCACAAAGGCTTAGGTTTCTCCCTAGAGGCACCAAAGGAATTAAGCAGTTTTACTACTGCTTCTAATAAACAGCTTCCTTTAGAGAAGGTGGATTTTCTTGCAGGACGTGGTTTATTGCCCCCCGTGACACCCCTTTCCCACACTGGCCCCTTCAGCCTCCCAGGCTACTGACACTGAGTTCTCTCTGCCTTTCTAATCGCTGCTTTGCATCTGTAAGCGTTTTCCTTCTGCAGCCACTCTGGCTTCCTAGAGGCAATCCAAAAGCCCCTTCAGCTAATGGCTCATTTAGCGATCAATTTGTCAAATAATGTTCACAGATGTTTTTCTGATGGAGCAGCACGCAGTGCAGGTAATGACTGAGTGAGTGATCACTTGTGATAGGTGACTGGATCAAGGCACCGCCTCGCCAGGCAGCTCAGAGGTTGGGGGTTGCTGGTCAACCCCAGAGAGGACAAACTCCTTTTTATTTTTCAAACATTAAAAGAGCCCCGTGATTCCATTTCAATTGAGTTGTGGGCTGGCAGTTTAAGTAGTTCCTTATATCCACACTGGAAGAGCTGTATTGGTAGGATATGGAGTGGGAATTAAAAGCACTGTCTCCCTTGACTCTGTGCTTCCTCATTGTGGAGCTTTGATCATAGTGCTGGGGCTGGGTACATAAAAAGCATAAAAAAAATTATGCATGTAATAATACCAGAGTGGTTTGAAACAGTCTTGATATCTGTTGACATTTTCCAGCCTCAAACACAATTCAGAATCAGTCAAAAGAAACACATATTTTACAGGAACCGTGGAAAACTTTGTGGCCATTAATCTGGAATGATCTGTCAAAGATCTAGAAGAATGGAATCCAACTGAACTATAATTGCCTAAGCCAGGACAAGACCGCTGAGCTGAGTGGTCTAAGGTTCCCACAGCTGTACTGGCTATGCCTTCTTTCATGGTCCCGAATTGTTTCCATTAGCCTGTAAAGGGTTATAAAACCTACAATCAATTTAGTTTCTGGGGCATTGTGTTTTGAATACCGTTTAATAGGGTGTGACAAAAACACATAATTTTTCCTCATGTTCTTACATTGCAGGCAGATCTTATGTGGTGCTCAGCAGTGCACCAAATAATGTGAACAGTACCGGAAGCTTTGGAATCAGAAATAAAGGAACAGTAACAGACAGCTAGAATGTTGAGGGTACAAGGAGAATTTTTAATTTACTAGTTGAACACAAAGCAATGACCAAAATCTTTATCCTCCGCATTCAGTTTGGCATTAGCCAGAGAGAAACAAATTTAATTATTTCATACATGAAAAGTAAAATCATGTTTCAGAATGGAGATGAGTTCGAATATAGATGGACAGAGGACATTTAATAAGAACATTAATAAAAAGAGATGGGTTAAGTCTATCTGCAGCTGTGGGTGTTACAGGATAAGGATTTCTGTTCCCTTTTGATTAGCAGAAATTGAACTGCTCTTGCGACTTGATGCACCAAACCTTTTTTTTTTTTTTTTTTTTTTTTTTTTTTTACTCAAATGAGCAGCCTCATTTATTTTAATGAGAGTTTTTGACTAAGGAAAGAGACCAGCTTAGCTCTGCAACTGCTCTTAATCCATTTATGCACTGTCTGAATTTCTCTCTTTTATGGTTATGTTGTCTTCTAACACTGCATTGGATTACTAAAGGATAGGTTCTGCTAGTGCTTGTTAAAATTGCTAAATTTGCATACTTGGGACATTTTATTATTTGGCACACTTGTGATTTGGGTATTTTAGATGACTTACAGCAAACAGGAACACAGATTGCTCAGCTCTAATAAACAGCATACTGAAACAGGTGAGCCAGAGAGGCACCAGAATGTTCCTGAGTGGCGCCAGTGCTCAGCACTCTTCAAATCAGGCATAATGAACTCTTCTTTTTATATTTTGTCTGAATGTAAAGATGTCACATTAAACCTATGGGTGAGGAACCTCTGAGGAGGTGTTCCCTTAACTTGACCTGTGTGTGAAGGATAGCAGGAAGTTGCAAGTTTTTATGAACTAGATGTACAAGTTTGCATTTGGAAATTTGACTAGAATGTGAGAACAGCTTTCCTAGACAAATTGATTTACCACTTGTTGGACTCATTTACACCGTGTTCACACTGTATAAGCACTGTATAGACATTGTTTAATTTATTTCATAAAGATGGTCTATGAGTTAGGTATCATTATTCCTATTTTATAAATGAAGAATTTGAAGATTAGAGAGATTAAAAAACTTGCCAACACAAGCTGTGATATGAACTGAAATCTTATTCCAAAATCCATGCTGTTGTAGTTTTTACTTAAAATTATGTTGTAGAAATTTTAAGTGATCCAAGAATCTCAAAGGAAACTTAATATCCTGTAATTACACTAAATGTTTTGAAAAGCATGTTTTCAAATACGTATTCCTATACTACAGGTCTGTGATTTCACATAGACAAGATTACTATAAACTGTCATATAGCTTACTTTTTCAAGAAATGATATATTATTGATACATTTTTCTTTCTTTTTTTGAGAGAGAGAAGAGAGAGAGAGAGAGAGAGAGAGAGAGAGAGAGAGAGAGAGAGAGAGAGAGAATATTTATTTCTTAATTTTCTGCGGACACACATCTTTGTTTGTATGTGGTGCTGAGGATTGAACCCAGGCTGCACGCATGCCAAGCAAGCACGCTACCGCTTGAGCCACATCCCCAGCCCAACTGATACATTTTTCAATAAATATCTATACATCCTTTTATAAAACTATATAGCATTGCAATGACTGAACCAACCAAATCTATTGAGCCCATTCCATATTGATGGACTTATAAGTTATTTACAGGTTTTTATGAACTAGATGCTTTACTAATGTTTTATTAATTTATAATTTGTATGAATGATGCCTTAATGTCTTTGCACACACTCCTTCCTTCCTTTTTAGTTATGCTCTCATCTCTCTCTCTTTTTTTTAATTGTTGCTATTTGGTTGAAGACTACAGCATTTAAATGTTGAGTAGAGCACAAGTCTAAGTAAAGAGCACAGGCTCTGGAATCAGTTGGCCTGAGTTTAATTTCAGCTCCTCTATTTCATCTGTATTTAATTTATCTCCATTTTATCTTGATAAAAACAGAGATTATAAAAACCAATATCCTTGGTTTATTGTGAGGATGAAATGAAATGATGAGTGCAGAACATTTTTTATAATACCCATTGTCTGAGGATCATAATGATTATCTAGATTTAATTTTATTTTGGATTTATTTTGCAGAACTATTTTCTAGAAAAATTTTACCAATTTATATTTCCATTAATAATGTTGATCTCTGTTTCTCTCTTCTCCTAAAATAATAAAAACAAATTTAGCTTTTAAAAATCTTGTTGCTTTTTTTTTTTTTTTTTTGGTACTAAGGATAGAACTCAGGGTGCTTAACCACTGAACCACATCCCCAGCCCTTTTTATTTTTTATTTTAAGACAGGGTGTTGGTCATTTTTAAAAACTAGCATATTCTTGGACATTTTATAAGAAAAAATATTCTTGTTGTTTACTTTTTTTTTTTTTTTTATTTGAAGGGGTTCTTATAGATTTAGAAACTTAGCCATTGCAAGTGCTTTTTCCCATTTTCTCTTCTGAATCTGTTTTTTTCCCTTTTGTTCATTTATTTATGCATGCTATTCAGGGTTTTGACATTTTTATGTGAGTGACCTGATTGATTGTTTTGTAGAGGTTCTGCTTTCCATTTCATCTTTAGAAAGGACTGTTTCATAATTAATAAGAAGTCACCCAGATTTTAATATTTTCAATGACTTTATTTTTATTTAAAACAATTTTCAATTTGTAATCAATTCTTATAACTAAGGTTAGTGAACCTGAAAAACAGCTAAGTAAAATTTTCATTACTAACACAGTGTGGATAAAAGCAGCCTTTCACCATGAAATGTGGTGTGAGCTGGAGGCTTTTTGTAGGTAATCTTTATTATTCATTCAGTTTCCATTTATGAGAATTTCATTACAAATGAATGTTGGATCTTATCAGATATCTATTCTTCATCTGTTCATAAAATCATATAGTTTTTTTTTCTCTTTTAGTCTCTTAATGTAATGAATTAAATTGATTTATTTTTTAAACATGTAAGCCAACCTTGCATTCCTGGCATCCGTTTGCATCCTGTAAGCTCATGTTGTATTTTCTTTGGATGCAGAATAATTCAAGCTGATAATAAGAATTTTTATATCCAAATTCATGAGATATTTTGTTCTTTAGTTCTTTCTTGGAATGTATTTGACTGCTTTTGGTTTCAAGTTAATGCTAGCATTATAATTGGTAAATATATTTTTGTCCTTATTTTCTGAAAGATTCTATACAAGATTGGCATTATTTTTTCTCTAAACGTTTCACTGAAATTACTAATGAAATCATCTTAGTGAGTTTTCATTCTGGGAAGGTTTTCCTTTAATAGATAAAGAATTACTCATATATTCAATTTCTTCTATGTTTAACTCTTATGATAGTCTCTTATTTTCCTGATATAATTTGGACCTAAGTTGGTCTTTTTTTATTCATTAGTCTTATAAGAGGGCTACCAACTTTATTAAACATTTTAAGAAACGATAATTTGGAGCTGGGGTAGAAGCTCAGTGGTAGAGTGCTTGCTTAGCCTGACAAGGCCCTGGGTTTGATCCCTGGCACTGCAAAAACAAAACAGAACAAAAAATATAGTGATTTCCCCCCATTATATGTTTTTCTAGATCATCATTTAAATTTTTCTTCTTTTTAAACTATAAATTTCCCTCCAAGTAGTATTCCATATGCATCCCACAAATGAATGCATAATATTTTCATTACTATTCAGTTCACAATATATTCTAATTTCCCTTGTGATTTTATTTTCAATGATCCTTGGGTTGTTTAGAAATGTGCAGCTTAATAATTTCCAAATATTTTGAACTTTTCTAGAAATCATAATATTAGTTTCTAATCTATTTCCATTATTGTTGGAGATCAGATGCAAGACTTCAAATTTGATGCTTATTGGACTCTTTATGCCCTGTATGTGCTTTACCTTAGAATTCCATATGTACTTGAAAAGAATGCTGTTGGGTATAGTTTTGTATAAATGTCAATTAAATTAGTTGATAGTATTCTTCAAATATATTGTATCTTCTGTACCTTTACTGATATTTTTTTCTTATCTATTATTCTGTACAGTAGTGTCAAATCTCCAATTATAATTGTAGATTTTTCTGTGTTTCACTTTAGTTTTGTCATTATTGACTTCATGGTGTTTGAGTCTGTTATTAGGAAAAATATACTTTCATTATGTTTTCTTGATACATCGATCCTAAGATATCCATGAGATATTATCAATATTTCCCCTTTATGTCTAGTAATACTTTTTGTCCTGAGGTCTACTTTGTCAATATTAATATAGCCATACTAGCTTTCTTCTGCTTACTGTTTGCATGGGACATCCCTTACATCCACTTTTTTTAAAAAACTGTCTTTGTCTCTTTGTCTTTATAAGTCAGAAAATACAGAGTATGCTTATACATGTAAGCACTAACCATTCATAATCCAGAACTAATCTTCTATGTTTTTAGGAATACTTCCTTCTCACTTGGTTCTTTAACCCTGCACTACTAATCTACATTTTGTATGGCTTCTAAGAAAAGGGTGATGAGTTGGTTGAAAAGAGACCCTGAGGTTTCCTCTATTCTGGAGATTTCCTTTATCCTCTGAGAGCTGGAGAGGGATGTGGGAGTGTGTTGATCTAGTCCATGGTAATGGAGCAAAGGAAACAATAGAAACAATGCTCTGCACAAATATTAGAAACATAGATAGGCAGTGGTACATTTTCTGTTAAACACAGTGAACTTAGAGACAAGATCTTTCTTAGAACAAAGGTTCTTTACTAGAGGACTTTAAAAAAAAATCAAGCAAATTAATTCAAGAAGAAGAACCTCTGTGTCATGTCACAGAGAGGGAGCAATACTTTTGAATGATACTTAAATCCTGATAGAAAAAGAGGTGATAAATGTTCTGAGTTGATTCATATGGAAAAGTCAGATTCTTTGGCTTCATTGTAATGTTTTTAGGATTTTGTACATGTACTTGATGCCCTTCCAACTGGTGACAGAAGCTGCTTTTGTTTAGAAATTCACATTCAAGTGAACTTTGAAATTAAGCCAGATTTGAGACTTTGGAGTCCACTTGCTTATTTTTAGCTCTGTAATTTATTATATATTTTAAAAAGTATATTTCCACATGTAAGGATCAAGTGTTTACATGTATGATGCCTTTTGCTGGTTTAACTACTTTAGTTGCATTTGTATTTCTGCTAATATTTATTTATTTATCAAGACCAAGTACTGAAGAAAGACAAGCAAATGAGTGACCCTTACCAATTAGTATCTCTACTAGCCCAAACTTAGAACTAGGACTGTTTCTCAGGATAAGTGTAAAAGCAGAAATAAGTAGAGTCAGCTGGACTAAAATTCAGGCAGCACAGGTTTAGAGTAAAAGTGTTTCAAAGGTAGAAAATTGGAGTTGGTGTTTTTGCTCTGATATGAACTAGCTGTATGATCTTTTACAATCCCTTAATATATTTGAGTCCTGATATGCCTCAGTAATGGGAATAATAGTCCTATTGCATAGGCTTTGAATTTTAATTTATATATAAATTATGTGCACTACATCTGTGTGCTGTTAATAGTATTTATTGAATAATTGCTATATACAGGCCAACTCTTATGTTAGGATTTGGTACTTGAACAATGAATGAGACAAGAATCCCTGTATACAACCCACAGTTCTTTGGGGGATAACTTTTCATGATTTACTAATAGTTTATTACAGAAAAGAATAGATTTCTATTTCAGCAAATATAAAAATCATGCTTTTTTTTTTTAATGGAAGAAAGGGTGCTAGAAAAAAGCACAAAGAAGAAAGGGGGAAAATAACTAAAAATCTCCCAGTCTGAAACAACTGTTTCTAACATGAGGAGATAGCTCCATGAATCTCCCTGTGAATACTGACAGTAGAAAAGCCAATGTAGAGAGTAGGCCCAGTAATCAGGTGAAAATAGGATCTTGCATATGTTTACATATGAAATTACTGAATTTAATTTTAGTTGATTATAATTTTTAAAAGTAAAACTTAAATGATAGCAAATGAATCAATGAACTTTGATTTTTTTTTCCATTGCAAATTATGTAGAATTTGAAGAGAGCTTTCTAGGGTTAAGATGCAAGACTTAAGTTCAGGAATTAGAGTTATTTTTTTAAACCTTATGCTTCAAAGTTAATTGTTAATAATAATTTTTGATTTGTAAATTGTGGTGGTTAATGTTGTCTGTCAACTTAACTGAATTGAGAGATACCTAGAAAATTGGTAATTCAAGCTTCTGAGTGTGTCTGTAAGGATGTCGTCAGAGACTGTTGGCATTTGGGTCTTTGAACTAATAGGGGAAGGTTCACCCTGAGTGTGATGTCACTGTCCAATTGTTCCACAGGGGACCCCAATGGAACAGAAAGCAGAAGAAGGTGGAAGCTTTCATGCATGTGCAAACTCAATTCTTCTTGAGAGGATATTTTTCTCTGCTCCCATCTGCTGTGAACATTTGACTCTAGATTCTTTACCCTTTGAACTTAGACACTCACTAGTGACTTTCCAGTGAGCTGCCCGGCCTTCAGCCTTGGGCTAGGACCTCTTCTTCTGAGGCTTCATCTTCTTGGTTTGAGCAGCTACTAGTATCCCCAGCTTTCCAGGCTGCAGATGGCCACTGTGGGACTCTCCAGCCTCTGTTCATATGGGCCAATTGGACTAAATCCCCTCTTTCAATTATATATGCAGTCTGTTGGTTCGATTCCTCTAGAGAACCCTGACTCATACAAAAATCAAATGTTCCTACTTTATTATAGGTGGCCTGTTCATACTCTCAAATTTTGTTTTACTTTTGTTATTACACTGTTAAGGTCACTTTCTCTTCTATAATCACAAATTCCACAATTATTTAGTCTCAGTTCTATATCGAATGTTCATTGAATTCTGTATTGATGCTCACCCATATTGAATTCGCTATTGATTCTCACTATTAACCCTTATATAATTTCCAGTTTCTCTGTTTTGATTTATCTCTGGGCTTAGTGGATAAAACAAATATGCACAAAATTCATTTAGAGGCATCAGATAGCTGCTTAGACATCAGAGAGCAAACCCAGACAGCCAGGACTTGAAGGGCCAATATCTTGGAGAGAATAAGGTGCAGAAAAGGGAGACTAGCCCATGAAAATTTTTCTGTTGTGGCATTTGCTAAATTCTTAATCTGCAAAGGGTGAGAGACTAAAATGAATTAATTTTTTTTGGTAAAATAGCAAAATTGTGGATCATGATTTGACAAGGAAGAGGGGTCCTAATAAACACTACAGATCATTGAGACTCCCCAAAAGTCATATCTTTCAAATGGTAGAAAAGAAGACACCAAAACCTTATAAAAACTGTAACATAGCTTAGGTTGCCTCAGTTGGATTATATTAAAATAAAACGTGCTGTTTCACCTGCTCACCAGGTCTAGGGCAAACAATCTGTCTGAGGAAGATATTTTCCAGAGCCTCCATTATTTTTCTTTTGTATTTTGCGTATGCTTCAAATCATTAATGTAATGATAATCCCATAATAAAAAAATTCCATATGCATCAAAAAGCAACCCAGAAAACAAATGGTAAAAGTAGATTCATAAATGTTCTGTATATTAGAATTATCAGGCACACATGATATCATATCTATGTTTAATATGTTTAAAACTATATGACAAGACAGAGAATTTCATCAGAGACCAAGACACTGGTAACAAAAGAAATAAAATGGAAATTCTAACACTAAAAATGTCTTAAAGAAAGGAATAATCTATAATCTCTCAGAGTTTGAGATCTGAATCAATCCTCTCCTGTCTTTAATGGAAATCTCTTTTGTTCCTTTTAACTTATTTTCTGTTTCTTTTTTCAGAGTGGTTATCTCTGTCATTCTCTACGAAAAAGAAAATAAATATTCTTCAATATATTTCAAGATAGTCACAGTTGAGCACAAAGTATATCAGACTTGTGAAACCTTATTCTGTTATGGAAAGAAAATTAAAAATTCCACATAATTTGATTTAACATATGGTAGAGAGATATTTTCTTTAAAAATCATCTTTCACATTTCTGAAGTAAATGCTAGCATTTGGAAGTCTTTAGTTCTCAAAAAAAGGGCCATCTTTCATTTTTGCAATTCTACATTTATTATTTCTCATGCCTACTTTTGAACATAAACATCACTAAGGTGACAGTTCCATATTTAGGAGACTTGCAAAGAAGAAAGGAATTACAAATTTTAAGTTTGTTTAATTTCATATAAACACTACCTTCTGGTGTCTAATATTTTTTTCGTATAAAGTCTAAGAGAAAAGTAGTATATGACTCTAGATAATGTTGATATCATTGGTCATCCCTAGAATGTAACTTGTACTACCTATTTGTAATTCACTCATTCAGAAAACATTTACAGTATATATACCATGATAATGTACTTGCTTTTGTGAAATTTGAAATCCAGTGGTGGAGGCACATTTTTAATTTCAAAAAAGGACAACAAAGGTGGCAAGTGTGAGTAGGAGCAGGGATGGCTCATCATATTGAAGTTAAGTGTAGATTTAGGAAGGGAGTCTTAGGTCTTTGCAGTGGAGGGACTGTTAAAGGATCTTAAAGGTGAGTCGAAAGCCACTGAATAGAAGCAGGGGAAGATATATATAAAGAAGAAAGCAATGGTGCTTTGTGAGAGGTCATTTTAGTCTTTTGTAGAGAAAACTAGGAAATGGAAATTAAAGGGTCTCACACTGTCTTTTATGAAAACACCACCTCCTCTGCTGGGCCTACACTGTTGATTTATGAGGATGGGCTTAGTCCCCATCTGTGAGCTGACTATGCTGTATCTTCTCCAGCACCTTCTTTCCTTGTCGGTCCCCAAGTCTGTCATGGTCCTCATTATCCTAAGGCTGCTTCCCTGTGATGCTCAGCTCAAGAATGGAGAAGCCAGGAAGGTAGATGTTTTCCCCCCAACCTCTAGGGCCCAGCACTTAATAAGGTGTCCATAGAGGTTAGGAAGATGCAAAGAAGAACCTGTTAAAGGAATAAAAAATAAAAATCAAATAGTGCAAACACAAGAATGGCCATTCTCAAGCACTCCAGAAGGGCTTCAGAAAGCACAGATTGCCTGGCCATGATGGATTGCAAGAAATGATAGATCTGATTTGGGTAGGTCTAAAGAGGGCTTAGAATTTCCATTTACAAGTTTTCATCCAGGGGATGCTGAAATTGCTGGTTCAGGGACCACAACTCTGCTCTAGAGGAAGTAATTTTCCTTACTGATGAAAAGAAGAGACTGGTTCTTAAAAAAAAATCATGGTATTTTATATAAAGTAATATCCAAAGACTTAATGGTTCATAAAAATTCTGTCATATGGTTGTATTTGGTAAAACAAGGTGTTAAAGAAGGTAAGACTTGAATAGTTTTGGTAGATGAGATGTAATGTGGTTCAAAATTTTGAAGCTTTCAAATTCAAAACTTCTTAAAATAAAAGAAGGATAACATAGATTACTTTATGAAGAAAAAAAAAAAACCCAAACAGATTTTAAAACTTAACCTCATCCAGTATGTTTTTCCTTTTTTGATGCATGTTTTTAATCAACATTATTTTAGAAACAAACTCTAATAATGTGATTGGTAGCTAACATGATCAGTTTTGGATGTATAAACTCACTCTGTTAAAAACACAGTTAGGCACTTATTTATTGTGAAGGACTGTGTTCTCAGCTCTGGCTGACAACTGGAAGCTCTTGGTAGAATCTAGACCTAGTGAGTTAATGATGGAGTCCCAGCATTGATGGTCTTTTGAAAACTTCCCAGGTGATTCTATGTGTATCAAAAGTTCAAAATCACTGACATGGTCATTGAGTTAGAGGTAATGTATATTTCAGGACCCAAGATTGTATTGATTTTTTTTTTATGAAACCACAGTAACGAATGTCTGTTTGAGGGCTTTTCATTTAACATGTGTCTTAATGAATCAGAATTTCCCCAACTTTGGTAAACAATGTTATGAAATAATGCTGTGCTCCATTTATTGCCAGCTGGTATGGAAATCATATTTTTCTTTTTAATGAGTTTCATTATATATGCAGATTAGGGACAAATTTTAAAAATGACCTGTCATGGCGATCAGGAAGCTAGACAGAGCATGCTCCAGCAACATGACAAAAGTGATGAAAATTCTCAGAAACTTGCTGGCAGCAAATTCACTGCTGGGGAGCCACAGATCATGTGAACACTGTGTTGGCTGTTGTGCTGTTGGTGAAATCGAAAGGAGCTTTTTGATGGAGGGTATGGCCCCAGATCAAAGTGGAAATGACTGTTGACATTTGGGTTTCTTTTAAGAAAGAGTTTGATTAGTCACTCATAAACTTGACTGACCACATAGAAGGACATAAATTATTTGGTGAAACAGATTCCCATTTAGAATCACAGGGATTATAAGAGATATCTTACCAATCACTGGTTCGTGTTAAATTCCAGATTTCTTTTCCTCAAGTTCCCAGGTTTAGCAAATAAAAGTACAGGAAGCCTAATTAAACATGAATTTATAACAAATACTTTTAAATATAATTAAGTCTCAAGTATTGAATAGGACATGCTTGCTCTAAAATAATTACTCATTTTATCTGATGTTTACATTTAACTAGGCATCCTATATTTTATTTGGCAAATTTAAATCTTAACTCCTTCTGTCAAGAGAATTTTGGCAGAGTTAAGTAACAAGAAATGCCGCTCTTGAAACTACTGTTTTAGAAACATTAGATTTGACCCTCTCCAGACTTTTATTTCCCTAATAAGTTACAACAGTAAAATATACTACTCTGCTTTATTAGTGTAAAGTTTCAGAAAATAAAGTATAGGAGAGATAGGACATAAACAATGAACAGAACTCAGCAAGAATATCTTCCTGATTTTCCATTAAGTTTTTCTTCTACATTGATCAAGACCTTCCTAAGCTTCCCTTAATCTCTAAGTTTATAACCCTTTATGATTTCATTTTCTCTCCTCTCCTTCCCAGCCTTGATTCATGATTCATCTTTTAAACCTCATTCTCTTTAATGTTCTCAAATTGTTTCCTTCTTATGATCTGTCAATCATGGAGGTACCTGGGGTCTTTTTCTGGGTAGATATGGGTGCTGTTGTTCCCTGATGTACCTGTGCCAGTGGGTATGGGAACACCAGGCTGTTCCTCTCCAGACTGTACAGAGAGACAAGCTAATCTATATGTGCTTTGCCTTTTTGGAAATTGTTTCTAGAAAGAAGATACAACAACCCTATTGACAATATGTAATTCTTTGTCATTTCTTAGTGCTAATAACTGAGGGTTAGTTCTACCTTCTTTTCTCCCCATGGTCTCACTCTTACCTGCATTCAGAGCTCCATAACCACAGTCACTTGAGGACTGAGTGCATGCCATGTATGTGGGCTTGCTAGACGCCAGTGGTGGTGGTTGCCTCTGAGCATGCTCTGAGAAGAAGTAGGTTTAAGGTACCATAATGCCCATTAACCAGTTCAAACTCAAGGCAAAAAGATAAAAAATAAAAAATAAAAAAGTAGACCAAACCTATGAGTTTAGCTTTGGCACAGAATTGAAATGAAAAAATATCTTTCAAATTGCTTGTAATGAGTCATGACTTCTTTTTCACCCTTTTAACAGTAGATATTTTTTGTAAATATTGAAAAGGTAAAATCTTCTAAAAATAAGTTAACTTTTCAAGGCCTGTATTTTATGGAACACTGGATTTTATTTACTAGTGATTATTGTATGTAACTGCTCCTGTCTTCATCACATGTAACAACTCATTTTCTCTTAGTTGGGCTAAAAACAGTTTGAAGCTCAAAAGAATGTCATTCTGCTCCACTTGTCAGACAAGTGAGTTGATTATGCAAAAACACTGAGTTTGGATGCAGAGTTTTCTCCTGGGAGGAGCAAAAGTAATGATTGAGGTGGCTGTCATGTTGCAGATACTAGAGTTGGTCATTTGGATGCAGATAAACTTATCCTGAATTCTTGAGAAGTAGTTTGCAAAGGTCCCCTGAGGAGCAGTGACACCTACAGACTGGGAGGACCTGGTCTTTCTACACAGGAGAGGTTAGCAGAGCAGCTCAGCACACACCCCAGCATGTTGGACTTGGCCTCCTCAGAAAGTTGGCCTGTGCCTTGGGTTGAGGCTGGTCCCACACCAACAAACTCAGCTTCACTGGGGCACGATTAGGGTCAAGCCTGGGAGTTGCTGCATTCCTGTTTCTGGTTTTCACTGAAAAGTATAAAACACCCTCAATGAGTCTTCTCAGGGAGGAAACCCCTGTCTTGGCTATCCTTCCCACTGATGGGGTCTAGCACTTGCCACCCCCAAATTCCACACCTGTAATTTCCCTTTAAATGTAAATAAATTTCAGCAAGCCTAAAATATTGTCCTTACCAATCTTAAACAATTAATTGGAGGCAAGAGGCTTTCCATGCTGTATTTCTTTGCAAAGATCAAGGTCACTTTTCAAAGATGGCATCTGAGAAAATGATAGAACCAGGAAGGCTATGTGTCATAACACATGACTAAACCAGTCAGGGTCACTCCAGGTGAATTGGGCTGGCACAAAATAATCGCAGACAGAAAAATCCCTTTTTCTTTAGGTTCTGTAATGGCTCCTCTGACCCAGCTCCCACAAAGAAGGCAAGGCAGGCAAGAAAGAGATCAAGGAGCAAGTGCTGAACCCTTTTATTGGGGAGAAGTCATTCAAATGAGGCAAGGGGTCAGGTTTCAGGGGGTTGAGTCTAGCTTCATGACATCTTGCTGTCAGCAGGTTGACTGACATCCAGGAAGGCCACGCCCATCTCATGTGCTGTATGGGGATCATAGGCAGAGTGAGTGAAAAAAGACATGTCAACCACCCAGAAGGGCAACGTCGGTTCAGTCCACCCTGTGCACTCAATGCTCATGGTTCACACACACACAGCCCATGACTGATTTGCCACATCTCCACACTCTCATAGCTCAAAGCTAAGTGGTGCTCAGTTCCTATGTAGCAGCTCCTGACAGCAATCCTCACCTTCCCCTCACCCCTTCCTTCTAAAGCAAGGCAAGATGAGAAGTGCCCTCCTAAGCCCAAAGGAAAGCAGCAACCTTTTCTCTGAAGACACAGGGATGCAGATAAGAATCTGAGTAAACCAGGTCTTGGTGAGATCCCTCCTAAATGATCACCATTAGATCATTTTCCCTTTGTCCAACCAATTCTCTAGGGCTCTCCACTTCATCATCTTCATTTTCTGTATCAAGTAATCCTTAAATAAGTTTGTATGCTTTTTCTCTTGATAACTTGTGTTTTTGTTATAGGTGCCTTGGCCATGAACCTAGCTCATGGTAGAAGAGAAATCTCTCTCCCACACTGGAAAACTGGTGACTGCCAGGCAGGAGGGTGAAGGTAATTGTATGTCTGTCTGCAGCTACTTGCTTCAGCAGCCAGGTGATGATACCTGGAGGTCAGAACTTCCCCTCCAGGTGTGTTACAGAATCCCTGACATAAACAGCAGCTCAGTACAAGAAGGACGAGTCCTTGCGTGTGGATCTGGCTGAGGGGCCTCCAGGCACTTCTCACGTTGTACATGAAGTCGAGCAGTAAGCTTGCTGGAAGAGATGTGGGGGAACCGTTTTTCAGAATCTATAGGAATGAAAGTGTAGTCTAGTTTAGTGGTCTTTGTGCCAAAACATTATACAAACAAGCACTCCTAAATGGCAAAGAAATATCTGTCATTGGTGCTGGGGGTCATGATGATGGTACATATATGTGAAGCTAAGCCAGAAAACTGCACAAATGTAGATGTGTTTGTGCGGGAATGCAGGGGGGGATCTAACCAAGGATGCATCTTTGAAAACTGACCTTGATCTTTGAAAAAAATCACAGCATGGAAAGACATTTGGGTCCAATTTGCTTTAGTTGTTTAAGGTTGGTAAAGACAATGTTTTATGCTTTGTTAAAATTTATTTACATTTGAGGGAAAATTACAGGGAAGAAGTTTCATTTAAATATCTATTCACTAGGGAAATGGCTCCTGAAATCTGGCAATTTGGGAGAGATAAGTATAAAGTAAAACTGAAAAGTTTTTTTATCTTCTGAGATAGATTTCCGTTTCTTTATTTCAAATATGCCATATAGGGTAAATATATAGAGAAGCAATCTGTGTTGCCAATGCAAACTAAGTTTTATAAGAAAACGATCGCATGAGGAGTCAATACGGCAGTTTGCCACAAGAAGCCAAGAAAGACTATGTAATTTATAGTTTCACACAGCATTATTTAACATATGTCTTCTGCCTTTTAGCGAAGTTCTACAATGTAGAGTCATGAACTTGTGTCCTCAAATCTATAGAAGAGTATAGACACACACACACACTCACACACACACACACAGCAGTGTACAGTCAAGTGGTGGCTTCTGTTGGGATCACTTTCTAAAGTTTACAAGTAGAGCAGACATCATGAATTAAAACTAGTTCCTGGGAAGCTTTTAACTCACTCCTAAAAATGATATGTATGATTTCTTAAAAAAAAAATTTTTGTAGTTGTAGATGAACAGGATGCCTTTACCTTATTTGTTTTACTTTATTATTTTTTTGTGTGTGGTGCTGAGGATTGAACCCAGTGCCTCACACATGCTAGGCAAGTGCTCTGCTGCTGAGCTACAACCCCAGCTCACAATTTTGTTTTTGTAGTAACACTTGTGCATGCTCAAGTGAAAGCGTGCATAGAATAGAAAGAAGTACCAGTATAAAATCTTCATACTGATGTTCGGACATTCAAACCATTCCACTTGAAAAAGATGGGCCATCGAAAACAGTTCTCAAGTCCCTAGAGGGTAGATGATTTTAAGGGTTTACTCCATAATGTTTTAATGTCAGGGTTCTATAGTCTTTATATTATAAATATCATCAGATTTTCTTTTGTTAAGATGGATTAAAAGAGATAGGGGTATCTCAACCCCACGAGGTTGGGTTCCAAAGCCTGCACAAAGGTAAAGGAATATGTGATGTGATTCCACGTCATTTAAAAAAGAAATTTCAGTTGAGTTCATTTTCTTTCCATTATGTCTACTTATGGTTTGAATGTGTCCCCCAAAAAAGCATGTGTTGGAAACTTAATCCCCAGTGCCACAGGGTTGGGAAGCAGTGCCTAGTGAGGGGTCGTTAGGTCATGAGAGCAGAGGGAGTGGGCTAATGCTGTTACCGCAGGAGTGGGTTCATGATAAAAGGTGAGATTTAGGCCCCTTCTATTCCTCTTTTTTCTTCTCTTTGCCCCTCTGCCATGGGATGCCCTCTGCCATGGGATGGCAGAGCAAAATGGCCCTCATCAGATGCCAGTCTCTTGATCTAGAAATTCCCAACCTCCAGAACTGTGAGCCTGCAAATTTCTGTTCATTATAAATTATTCAGCCTCAGGCTCTCCATTATTTCAGCACAAAATGGACTGAGACACTGCATGTCCTTCACCAACATTGTCACCATTGGTAAAAGGAATGAAGATGAGTTTTGTTTTCCTAAGCCAATAATACTGACTTGGTTGTTTTATCATATGTGTGTGTGTGTGTATATATATATATATATATATATATATATATATATATATATATATATATATATATATATAAAATCATATAGATATCATATATATATAATCATATAGATATCATATATATATGTATACACACACACACACACACACACACACACACATATATATATATGTTTTTTTTGGCAAAACTAATTTTTGAAGAGAGCTAAACCCCCATCCATCTCTATTCCTATAATTTGTTTTTTCTGTGTGTGGAATGTGGTAGTGTGTGTAGGGCGTGAGTGTCTAAGTGTACCAAGATTCTGTTGCAGCTTGAAGATGACTGAGATATGGACTTCATTGGGCTTTCTTATACCCTGTGGGAGTTGGTCTGACAGAAGCATCCCCATAGGATTGAGGAACCTTGTGTGAAATTCAACCTGAGGGAGGAAGGGGTGTGGCACAGGAACTTGTGAGAAGGGCTAGTGTTGGAGGGGAGGACAGATCTGAGAACCACATGATCTTTTGCATTCTGCTTGGTGTTTCTCCTACTCTAGGTCTTGATGGAGTCTGTTGTGAACCCCCTGCAAAGTAGAGGGAGCTCTTCTACTGACAACTCTGAAGACAATGTGACCCAAATGGCACTGTGTTGGTAACCCTCAACTGGAGGGCTACACAGAGACTGTGACCATTTGGAGCCACCATGCCTGACACAGCTGAGGTGCCAGCAAAATCAGTTATTTATGAGTACATGTGAGCCCCTGTCTAGGGATTCCCAGAAATTGGTGAGCTCACAAAGCAGAGAAATCTGAGTTATTACTACTAATGGGACCATATCTGTACCCACAGTCTGGTAAGGCCAAGAGAAATTCTGTTTTTACCTCTATTGTTACACAGTGCCTGGAATAGTAATTATTTGTTTTTACATCTGCTCCCCTGCTACAGAGGGGACCATATCTCATTCATCTTTGTTTCTCTAGAATCTAATCTTTGCCGCTGATACATAGTAGGTGCTCATTAAGTGTTTTTTTTAAGATGAGTGATTTTTGTGTTTGTATTTGTTGATGACTAGAAAAATAACCATTAGAAATATAAAATTATTTGGTGAGGTTTTGACTTTGTTCCCATTGTAGACTCTTCCTTCATGGGGTGTTGCCATGAACAAGAATAAGATTGGTGATGGAGATTCCGCCCGACAGAAAAATGCCAAATTAGAATTTGGGGAAGAAACCTTCAAACATCCCATTAGATTAGAGCAGTCGTGTTTTTATACAGAGGTTGGATAAAGGAGAAAAGCTAGAGGCTTTGAAAGGCGGACAATGAGTGGAGCACAATATAAGCCTCAGTTTATTGTGTCTGAATGAATGCGTTGGCATTTCGAGACAGTAACCTATACATCTGCTTCACTGCTGGGAGGGGAGCAGCAAGGCAGCCAGAAGAGGAGGTGCTCTGGTTGTAAAAATAGAACCAGTGTGAGAGACTGAAGGAAGGGATGTTAGCAATGACCGGGATCAGCCACTTACACAGCTCTGCCACATTCCTCAGAACAAACAGCTATTAAAATCCAAGCACACAAAGCCTGTAGCAGGCTTAGTAATGACAAGCACTGTCAGCACACTATAATTAACATGGGGTGGTATAATTTATAAGGAATGCACTATACAGTTTAACGCCAACACAGAGGGGGAATATCTGTGGTTCGCCTGCAGAAATCAAAAGTCGCCTTATCCCTGGATGCAAGCATCTTTCTTTCCAAATGCTCTTTAATTTATTGTTTTAACTCACAAAAGCCTTGTTTTTCACACTGAGTTAGTTCTGTGTGAGGCAGGAGTGGGCCTTGTAGGTGACCCTTAACCTCCCCTCCCCTCCCCCAAATTAATCAAGAAGGAAAGTCTCAGCAGATTGTCTTTACTGTACATAATTAAGCAGTTCTGAATGCTCAGTGAAACTCAAATGGGATGGCACGGAGCCTGGTAATATGACAGTTAATGGGATGAGACTAGCACTTATTCTGCCTCTATAATAAGCGAAGGCTTTTTGCTTTCCAACTGAGGACAGGAAGGAAGGAAGCAGTCACAAAAGATAACAACGACAACATGGGATTGTTGGGCACCTCTCTCCACCTTTTATGAGTGTTTCCAAAAAGGAAAATGCACCCTAACTGGAAGAGATTACCTCTTAATTACCCTTGTTCGGTGGCTGTAATAAGCAGAGGCTTTTACTTCTGCATAGCCTCGAATTGGTGTGAGACGCATTCCCAGAAAATAGCTCTAATGGGAAGGTTTATAACTCTTTACTCTTCTTTCTGCCTCCTGCAAACCTTTAAGCTGGCAGAAATACTGCCTTAATCCCACTTGCCTGATGGGGAGGATGTTTAAGAAAATGATGTGTTATTTTGCTTTTAGAGGACGGTCAATGTAAGTATTTGTCATAAAGGACCATTTGCTAGGTCTGTGGCTTTCCACTGCTGAGGCTCAAACACAAAAATAGCATCTCTCTCCTTTTCTTAAAGAAAGAAACTGGGTAAAATTACCTTTGAAGCAAGGAAATACAGTGATAGAGATTGATAGTTATTTTTAGCCACATAATCTTGGTTTCACGAATTAGGCATGCTCATTGGCTTTGTCCACTCAAGAATATGGTGAGGGGAAAAAAAAATCTCTGTGATGAATAAGCTGTGGAAATAACAGGCATAATGTGGGCATTAAATGATCCTGCAGAGAAAAACATCAAATCTTCATCCAAGAGGCAACCAAGCAGCAGCCTGAATCTGAAATCTGTGTTGTGAGACACCCAAGGATGCAGAAACCTAAAGGAGCAAAATCCAACTCTAATTCAGGAACAAGTCCTAAGGAATACCCAGAATCCCTTAAAATGCAATTGTGTATTGAGAGATAACAAAAAGGCATCTTACACTATTATGGTATTCAGGCAGAAAGTGGGGCGGGGGCCTGACAGACTTGGGTTTTGCAGAAAGCTGAGATTTGAAGGTTAGGTTTATATTTTGGTCTCTGCTGCTAAACTTCAGTACTTCCTTTAGACAATACCTAGCTTTCTTGAAAAATGAACCAGAAAAATCTTCAGTACTGAGAGGCTTTCAAATGCAAGGGAGTCATCAGAGGCCTGATCAGCATCCAAAATTCTATTTCCCTGGGGCTTGTGTTCTTAGATTAGAGATAGCATCTGGCTCCTGAGAGTGATTTCCCTGGATTTAGTTGGGAGGGCAGGTATTTTGCTTGGGAAACTGGGGCTGGAAGCAGTGTGAAACCCTCTGTTTTTGAAAGGTACAATTTGGAGTACTGAAAACCTTAACTTCCTTTCCATAAGGATGAACAGAAGTCCTTTCATTCACATCCATCATATTTTATTTCAGATTCAGAAACCTTTTAATTTCAGCAGAAATCGCAACATATGTTATCTTGCTCCAAAACAGCAAACGGAGGCTTAAAATACATTCATGCATTTCAAGTGCTCGTTCCCAAAACAATATATATATATATATATATATATATATATATATATATATATATATATATATATATTTCTACTTCATATGGCACATATTTCAGCAATTTCATAGAGGTTCTTCCCCCACCCTTCTTTCCATTGCTTTAAACCATGCAAGCATGAAGCAAATGTAAAGAGAATTCAAGAGCATTTCGTAATTCCTGAAAGGTTAATTGCACTATTTATAGACCAAACTGTAAAGCAAAAACCCTCAGCGTGACCCTTCAGGGTCACCATAGTAATAGCAACCTCAATGGAGCCCTGACCAGTCATGAATTACTGTCTGTGATACTGAGAATGCTGACAGTTCAATCACAGCACTGTTTCAATAGAGAACTCCATATATTTAAAGCGCTGATACTGTTTTCCCTCTAAATGACAGCCTTGACAGATGGGCCAAAAGCACCGCAGACGTTTGAACAAGGAAATAGAGAGGGAGCCTGCTGGAAGCTGGGCTTCATGCAGCCAGCCGAGAATGATGAATAGAGTGTGATTGTGTCTGACAGGTAGTAATATAACTATTCATTCACCACAGAACACCTGGAGCACACTATATTAAATGGTACAAGATGGAGAGATTCTGTGACAAGAATAGGAAGTGTGAATCCCGGGCTGAGTTTAGGTACAGCAATATAAAAGGTCAGGGGTCAAGCAATATAAACTGCCTCAGAGAAGGCTGTAATTAAATTATTTGCTTACTAAAGTGTTTCTAATGTTTTGTGAACATGTTGCCAGGATCATTACTTCAGCATGTCTGAACACTTCAAATAAAAGCAGTTTCCCCCCACCTCTTTTCCTCTCTCTCCCTCTCTCTCCCTGACAAGTCTGGTAATTTCTTTTCTCATTTGAAGTCTCTTTTGCTCTTTCTGCCTGTGTTGGCGCTGCTGCAGACGATAGTCCTAGAAAAGTCCAGAGAATGGCTGACTGGCTAAAGGGTCATCCTCCCTCATGAAAGAACCTCCCTTGGCCTGGGCCTGGTTCTGCTTGGGCCAGGGTTGCATGGAGGCAAGTCGTTGTCAGGGCAAATCTCTGGTGGATTCCCCCAGAGGGGAAGCGGGGGAAGGAAGCCCTGGAAGAAACAAGGGAGCAGGGTTCACCTTTTTCCTCCGATGTCAGCAAAGACACAGAGATGCTGCCAGCCCAGAGGAAGTGTTTTCAAATCCAAGAGTGAGGATGGATGAAGAGAGTTGGACTCTCTTTCAGGACACGTGTCCTCTTCTCCAACCTTCCAATGCACACATGCCTGTACCTGCTTTAGGATGAATTTTTACTCACTGTGTCTCAAGATCACATTCTAAAAACTTTATTCCCAGGAAGTATCATATCTTGAAGCATGATTGAGCTGACTGTTTCAAATTTGGCATTTTAATTTTGCTTATGTGTGAGTGCGTTATGAATCACACATATCTACAGAAGTAACATAAAAGGTTAGAGCTAAGATGATATTTTATTTCATAACGTGTGTGTGTGTGAAAGTACACACAAATATAGTCTGTAATTTGAGTCCCCCTAATAAACAGGACCCTATTTTGGATCCTAGTTTGCTTTTAGGATCCTAGGGAAAGGGAACCCTTGGTGGTGACTTTTACAGGGGCACATGTTCATTAACTGCTGCCTTAAATTAGTTTTGCTTGTCACTTTCTTTATCCATAGGATCCTGCGACAACCAAGAAGGTTACAGTGTTGCCATTGCTCCGCTGTTTGGAGGGTCCCTCTGGGAGCTGAGATGCTGGTCACTTTTGTTTTCTCACATCCCATTTTCTCTTCTTGTCTTTGAGGCTGATTTGGCTGGTATGAAGATGGCTCTGACAGCAAGCCCACAGTCTCTATGTACCTGACTTTGTGATTTCACATTTGCCTTGCTCATGAAAAATACATTATAAGTAGATACAGTTCTTTTCCCAGCGTACCGTAGAATGAAACTACGGGTTAACACTTCTGGATGGATTTTGCATGTGACCTCTCTGATTAACTATGGAAAACAAAATCCAGTTAAAGCTCCTGGACCCCTCAAAAACCCTGTGGAGTCTTGCTCCTTCCTTCCTTAACCCTTTTGCTCATCCTTCTTTCCCAACTGGAATTACTCAGTTATTTTAATTACTGTTGATTATTGATTTATGAACATGTCTATATGTCTTAACCTGTACCTACAAATCTCTATGTATTTTATCTTACTCATCTTATGAAAGAATAACAGCTATTAGCTCTGTTCTGGCCTCTGAAGAATGCAGTTTTGAGAATCAGGCAAAGCTCCAAAATCCCGTTTGCCTCTTTTAGAGACCCCAAATGAAAGCTTATAATAAAATCTCTAATTTTTTTCAGTCTAGGTAAGATTTTTTTTCTTCATCATGGACTTTTAGTGCATCCACATTTTATGCACATAAAACCAAATGCTTCTCATTGCCTCTCCACCTTCTTTTTAAGTAAACTCTGCTTTGTTTACTGTATTGAGCATAGTCATTGTGTGGCCTTGTCTCTAACACATATCCTTTTTCCTTCCAGTCGAGAGCCTGCACAATGTTTAGTGCTGCCAAGAAGGGAAAAGGGACTGTTTTGCGAAATAAGCAAATTGGATTATCCAGTGTGTAAATAGGCACTCTGTCTTTTTTTCCCATGTAAATCAGGAAAAGCAATTTGCTTGTGTGGGAAAAAAAAAATAACCCTGCACCACTGCTCACAGCTCCCTTGTCTTGGCTGGCATTGGGAGTTCATTATAGGTGAGGAAAAGAAATTTGTTAGCACCCATATGGCTGGAGACAGTAATTAACTAATTAGCTTCCATTTTTCTGAAGTTTATACACAGGTTTTATGAAAAATATTGTTAAGTAAATAGAAATCTTATGAGTTGTATTCATGTTAGTATGAACAACTGAGTTTTGGGTTCTTCAAACCCCATGATCAAGAAAACTGTATGCAATTTTCCCAATAATTTATAATTTGTATTTAGTGGAAATCAGACTCGTGTGTCACAAGGACAAATTAAAACTTGGTTTGTTTGGGGAAACAGAGGGTCAAGGTTGTCATGGTATAAATTGAACATTATGTTGAATAAGTCTTATTACTTCATTTGTGTATTAAAGAAAATTACTAATTTTTAAGAACTGTTTTCATCTCATGAGAGTAAACCAGAAATGTGGTTAAAAATAATGTTAGCAATTTGACAGTCTTGGACACTCATGCTGATTTGAACTCCTTTAATTATTGTTAAGAATGTAGGATTACAAAATTATAGAGATAAAGGAATTTTAGCCGTTCTTTTACCCTGTTCTCTTGTTCTAAACATGAAGCAGCCATGCTCACAATTAGAGTTTACAGAGCTATGTGGGTGTTAGAGCAAGAACTCAGGTTTGCTTTATCTCAGAGTAGGGCCTGTTCCACTCATTGCAGGGAGAAAGAGATGAGTCATAAAAATAGCTGCTTATTTAGAGATGTTTTACAGACCTGCTTGGGATTGTGTTTATAAAGTTGTTTAAAATGTCTAATGAGCATATATAGGTATGATACACACTTATTCTTACCTAGTTTCTCTCTCAACAGCATCAAAGGTAGGCATTTTTTTTTAAATTTAAATTTTTATATTCCATAAGTCTAGCTGCAAGTTCTAAATAGCAAAGCACAGGCAAATGAGAAGGAAAAAAATAAATTTTACTAGGAAAAGAGTTGTAGACTCTAAACAGGTGGTCTTCAAAAAGCATAAAAAAAGGAGAAGGATAAAAAAATAAGAAGAAATAAAAATAGGGATAAGAAGAAAGAGGAAAATGAGGAGAAAAAGAAGGAGAAAAGAGATTGTGTTTCAGGGACAGATGATTAAAAGAACAATTTTTGAAATCTGGTTTATGCCATAGAGCTTACTTGGTTAAGTTTTCTAATCTCCATTAATGCAGTTGCTACCCATGCTACTGTTATATAAGTATTCTGGGTGTAAATAAGATTATGAGTGTTTTGGGGCCACCTATATCTTGCTGATCCTTGTGTTCGATGTCTCAAGCAGTATTTGTAACCAAAGATTTTGTTTGGTGCATGAATTTCTAAGTAAATGGTCTTTGTAGCACTCCTTGAACCAGCAAGGGCAGCAGCCTCTGAAGCAAACCACAGTGTCCCCAGGCAGAATGAAGTCAGGACTATAAAAACAAACTGAGCAGACAGCCAATAAAAAGACAAAATCACATCTCATAGTTTTAATTTATGGGGGCAAATTATAGGGGATAAACCAAAGGAAAGCAGATTTAATGAGGCATTTTGCTTAATATTGTATTTGGAAGTGCAAATGGTATGCTTGTAATGGAGGAGAGGGGAAAAATACTGATAAAAGAACACTGTGCTAAAGCCTGCAGGTAAATATTAGGCTTGAAGATGAAAAGCTGCATTTTGTAAAAGTGTTATTGATTGGAATTTTCTCTGCGAGTACCATTTTAGGACACATCTATAGGATTTATTCCATACAATAGAGGCTTGCAGTCACCGTGTCAGGATCCACCTTGCTTGGGCATCAGACTTCAATTAGATAATGACCATGGCAAGGAGTGAATAGCCAGAGAGTCATTCATCTTCCTCTGTACATGACACAGTGTAACGGGTGTTTCTGATGCTCGGTGCACATTGAATTAGGTCATTGCTGAGTTTGTCGGCCTTTGAGAGTCTGTGCATTTACATGTGATGATTTCACCCCCCCTTCTCTTCCCTCACCCTCCTCTATCTATTGTTCCAGAGCCCATATTATACTGGGATCTGAATTTATGTCCACGGATTATAAGCAAGGGACACTGCCACAGTCCATAATCAGCTCATTAGCATTCTGCTCATGTGAGCCAGTGTGAGTACAATTTTCAATGGCCTAATGTGACAGGTAATCATAAATTAGTATTTGCTTTAAAACAACAGCAGAGTACACAGCCTGCATGCTGAAGGAGAATGACTGGGTAAGTAGTACAGCTCTGTAATGAAGTGGGAGCTCATTAAGCAGATGCCATCTACTTCACTGAGCTGCAGAAGCAGCAAACAAACCAAATGGAAATGTTTCAACAGAACACTGCAGTCAACCAGGACAAGTTCAGGTTCATTAGCTGTGGCACAATCTACAGGAATTAGTCAGAGTAATAATTAAATAGTTGCTTGCTAATTTATCATTTTACATTTGTTACTACATTTGCATAATGTGTGTCCCCCACCCCATCTCTGGTTACATTAAATGCTCTCATCTGTGTGTAAAAAAATGAAAACTGTGTGATTAAAAAAAAAAAAAGCCACTTATCAGAAGTGGCCTGTATTTGGCAGTTGGTTGATGATAACATTGTTGTTTGCCTCAAATATTTAAGCTATGTCTCTATTATATGATTGGCATTGTGTCATTTCAACAGGCAAGACTTAAGAGGTCATCCTGGGTAGAGCTAAAGACCCAGACTTGTTCTTAAGCAACGCTGTGGTGAACTGGGTACAACAGGAACTCAGCAGCCAATATTGCTAAATTAACCTGCTGTTAAAATGAGCTTGGCATACAATGCTGCAATTTCAGTGTCCAAAAATAACAAAGCCATGGAGGAAGACTTAATGCCCTGCAGAGGTCAGGAATAGCTTCTCTGTGGATTCCCTGGGGTTTGTTGGGTCGATCTATCCTTCTTAAGAAACAAACTCATATGGTCTCCTTGTATGTGTAGCAGATGCTTAAATTTGGAAAGTACCAAATTTTGCTTTAGTTAGGGAAAGACTTAGTTTCCTAGAAGGAACTCCTAAAAACCATGGTGATCAGCAATAAAATGTCTAGGAAGTCACAGGATTCAGAGGATGAGGAGCTGGGTGTTGTTGGGAGTTGGGGGTGGGCCAGGAAAGCCAAATTAAAATTGGGGAGAGAGACACTGCTTCTTCTATATTGTGGCCCTGTTTGAGTTGGTGGATAATGTGGTGATAAATTATTCAGTGGAACATCAGAGAATAAGGACAATTTTTCAGGGTTTTAATTAATTATCTCTTATTGTTATTGATATGAGGTTTCTTTATAATGTAAAATAAACTACTGAATGCTTTCTTTGTGTTCTCATTCTCTTCTTTGGTGAACTTTGGTTTCAGTAGCAGCCTAGGAAGCATGTTTGGAGAGGGGGTCCTAGTGGAAAGCTGGGGCTCTATGTGCCCCCAGAGGTGGAAACCAAGAGGCAGACAAACACCAAAGGCAAATTTTATTCATTTGCTTATGTTTGGCCCAAGTTTCCATACAGCCAGAGAACACACTTCTTCCTCTTTATCTTTGTTGTGACCATTTGAACCCCTAATGTTTTTTTTAGCAGTGCAATCTCTTAAGTATTCTGAGATTCTTAAATCTTTGAGTGTATGTGGGTAACATCTACCTTCTTGAGGTACTGTTTGAAAAGGTGAAGATATTCAGAAAACATTAGTGGCCAATTAAAAATGAAGATGTATAAACTGAGGAGAGATGAGAAGCACATTATGTTTATGACAGAATGAGCAGGCAATGCAAACTGCCATTCAGTGTGTTGGCAAGGGTCATTAGAACTTTCTCAGGAAATCAAAACTTACACCTTGTTGTAGTCTCAGAATATACATATTGCCTCTGTTCTGTCAGCAAATCTGGGGTCGTCGAATATGAATTTTTTAAATGTAAAATAATTTACTGTAGTAGTCATTCAAAGATTTTGTCTGTTTAACAGCATCGTTTCCTTTTAGTAAGTGTCCCTCCCTTGCCCAGGGAGGCTAAAGGGTACGTGAGTCCCTATCGGTGCCCCAGTGTCCCTAGACTGGTGTGTGGAGCACTCCATTCCTCTGGCCACAGTGATGAGATAAGGCACCTGACTCATCAGGCAATTAGAACCTCTCCTGAGTTCTGCTGGAGCTTTTCAAAGAAGATTTCATATCCTGGGGACTTTTAGCCATATCGTTCTGAGCTGCCACAGGCTACCTTTGACCTCATGTGGAAAGAGCTTGTCCAAAGAAGGATTCAATGCAGAGAAAACTGAAAAAAGAGGAATAAAACTGAGCCAATATTTTCCTTCTTGCTTAGTCATTTAATACTCCTTTTCTAGCACTGGTAAGTAGAAGAATCCTGAATAATGTAGTTAGTTATTCACACCATTTTGTGGTGTAAACAGAGGCATAGTCGGTAAGAGGACATTCTATTAACTTGTGCTTCAGCTCCTTTTCCTCTGATGCCCAAATCAACGTATTTCCAGTTATTTCTGCAATCTGAATGAGTTCTTTTATGTAGTGATTATTTATAATATTAAGAAAAATTATTTAATATTATAGTGATAGTAATTAGTACAAATATCTGCAATACTACTAAATAAGATATAGTATTTTTTTGTTGTTTTTAATTTGTTAATTTAAATAGGCTTTCTTTTCTTTTTTTTTTTTTTTTTTTTTTTTTTTTTTTTTTTGTGGTGCTGGTGATTAAACCCAGGGCCTTGTGCATGCGAGGCAAGTACTCTACGGATTGAGCTATATCCCCAGCCTAAGATATAGTATTTGAGGAAGCATATTCATAGGTGTGTTTTTGAGAAACTTAAGTCTTCACTAACCTCATCTCTAACTCTTCTTTGCTTCCAAAATGGCTTTAGTCCTTTTCATTTCAGTTTTATCTCCTTAGCCTCAGTCTGATTAACTCAGCTCAAAGCTGTTTTGCTCAGGAAGGCATCCCCAGCTCTGCAGACCTGGGAAAGCCAGTGGTTCCTCATTTCCCTCAGAGCTCATGCCACACTTGTTGCTTCACCTCTACCCCCTACTATGTTTATTTGACTAATATCTTTTTTCTTTACCACTATATTGAAGCTCTTCAAAGCAGCAGTAGTATTTGTTTATTCTTACCACTGTATCCCCAGACCTACCACAGTGCTTAGAAAAATCAGGAGATTATATATGTATATGTGATATGTATATTTATAAAATTTATAATGCTTATACAATTATTGAATGAATATCCTATTCATATAAAGTTTCTAGATTAAATTTAAGAAATTGAAATGAGTATTTTTTTAAACAAATTTTGCAATTTTCAAAATGAGTCAAATTTTGTTAATAATTATCTTGTGATAATGTTGATCTTATAAAGGACAAAATTTAGTTAATATGCAACTTAGGAGCTACTGACTGAGCAATGATAGAAATATGTAACAAATATTTCTTTGAAAACTAGAAAAAACAGTTCTAAAATTTATTTAGAAGAATTAAAAGCTCAGACCAGCCAAAGGAATCTTGAGCAAGAAGAGAGATGCTACAGTTATCCCAATACTTGATCTCAAATTATACTACAGAGCTATAATACCCAAACAGCATGATATTGGCATCAAAATAGACATGAAGACCAATGGAACAGAATAGAAGACACAGACACAAACCTACATAGTTACAGTCATAAAATACTTGACAAAGGTGCCAAAAATATACATTGGAAAAATGATTGACTTTTTAACAAATGGTTTGGGAAAACTGGATGTCCATATGTAGAAAAATGAAACTAGATTCCCTATCTCACTCTGCACAAAAATCAAATCAGTGTGGATTAAAGACTTAGGAATTGGGCTAGAAATTTTGCAACTGCTAGAAGAAAACATAAGGTCAATATTCCAACACATTGACACAGGCACCTACTTCCTTAACAAGCCCCCTATTCTTTGACAGAGTATCAATATCCAGAATATACAAAGGACTCAAAAAGTTTAATAAATAAATAAACCCCACAAAACAAAATACAAACAAATAACCCAAATCAATAAATGGGCAAAAGAAGTCAACAGACATTTCTCAAAAGAAGAAACACAAATGACCACACATGAAAAAATGTTCAGGTTCAAATAAAAAACACAAGAGATTTCATCTCACTCAGTTAGAATGGCAATTATCAAGATTACAAATAATAATAGATGCTGGAGAGAATGTGGAGAAAAAGGTGCACTCATACATTGCTGGTAGGACTTCAAATTAATACTCTATACTAGAAAAGCAGGATGGAGATTCCTCAAAAACCTAGGAATAGAATTAATGTACGATCCAGCTATCCTACTCCTTGGTATTTATCCCAAACAGCTAAAATCAGCATTCTATAGTGTTACAGGCACATCAATGTTTATAACAGCAAAACTCACAATAGCCAAGATATGGAATGAGTCCAGGTGCCTATCAACAGACACATGAATTAAGAAAATGTGGTGTATATACACAATGGAGTTTTACTCAGTCATAAAGAAAAATGAAATTGTGATGTTTGCTGGTAAATAGATGGAACTGGAGAACATCGTGCTAAATAAAATAAGCCAGACTCAAAAAGTCTGGGTTGAATATTCTCTCTCATATATGGAAGGAAGAGAAAAGTAAGGACAAAAAAAGGCGGGGTGTGGAATAGAGAGGGAAGATCAGTGGAGTGTAAGGAGATTGAGGAGAAAGGAGAAATGGGGAAGGGGAAGAAATATAGAATGAATTTGACAAAGTTATGTTACATGCATGTATAAATATACCATGGTGAATTGCGTGCGTGCGCACACACACACAAACACACACATCTATAGCACTAATTAAAATATGTATAAATGAGTATGAGGTAGACAAGTATAGTAGAAGGAATAGGGGAGGAAGAATGGAAAAGAAAGGAGATAGATTAGGGACTGAAATGGAGTGAATTAACTTCTATACAGGCATGCTTATGTAAAAAAAAAAATGGTGTGTGATGACTCAAGAGGCATCTCAGAGACAAGAAGAATTGAGGAGTACTATTAACTCAGCTAGAACATGGTAAATATTCTAGGAAATAGAATTGCATTGATCTTAGTATTTTATCAGGGAATATTTGAAAAAAAAACAGTTCCAATAATTCACCTGTGCATCCTAAGAAAAATTTTAAATGATTTGAGTAACAGCTAAAGAGTACCTTATTTGCCTAGTTGAACAAAAAGGCAACATTTTTAGGAGTGTTTTCAGCAGGCATGGGTCTGTTAGTACTAAAAATCCATTTTCCACTTACAAAATTTGGATATATATTGCCTTTTTATAGCTTCCAAGGTAGTAATAAGATAAATTAGTTGGGCTTTAGCAATAATTTTAACTTCAAATTAAAGATAATCAATGACAATGAAATATTTTATTCTTATGTTGGTTTGCCACTAGAACAGAAGTGACAACTCCATCTAAATTCTGAAAACGTAACTGGAATAATAAGATTTCTCCTTTACTTACTTGGAAACACTCTTCTGGAGGTCACTCCATTGACTATTAGAATTGAATCAATACATTTATTAAGTCCCTTATCTTTCTCTTGTTCAGGCCTCTTTGATCATCAGATGGGATAAGACCACATGAAGGGTCAATTTCAGTGCAGTATGTATTGTGATGAAGAAGTGAGTTAGCATTTAAAAATAGAGAATTAAATTTAATTGTAATTGACTATGAAACACAGCACCAGTTGTACTGGATAGAATCAAACATTATTTTATCCTAAAGGTCAGGGTCTCCTAGTCATAGCCAAGTTTCTCTTTAGGGCTAATTTAGAGCCCATTTGAGAGTGTGAGATAGCTTTAGAGCAAAGGTCATGATTAATATCTTCAATAGTTGTATATGACTGTAAGGATAGAGATACCTTCATCTTTTTTGGTCTGGTTTTATATTTTCATTTTTAATCATCCCCAAATGCTTTCTTTTTCATAGAAATGGCATTTATTGGTCTCCTAAATGGTATATAACGTGGTGATAATTACCACTTTTTGACAGATCTAAACTTTCTAAGTAGCTGACATTTAGTCTATAGGCTGTGAATTCAGTTATTATTGCCAAATATAAATCAGAAGGAAGGCAGAGCATCTTTAACTGGACAGTTAGTAATGCTGAGTCATAACCACCATTTAATCTTTTATTTGTTGGGGGAAACATGTTCTCATTGAAGAATTTGCATGACTACTTTATAAACATTTTTAGCACAGGAATTTTAGAGGTAGCTAACTAGTCTTGATATCATTAAGTGTATCTAGTAGCTGATCAGGTATTTTACAGGTCTGAAGATACTTACTTCCTGCTTAGAAACCTAGTTCTACTTTTAACAAAGTTGTGAGAGAGTCTGTGCGTATAGTGTGTTCATTTATGTGTCATAGCATATTTCAAAACAGGAGCGAACCCGTGTTCAAGATAAGTCACTATTGAATACAATTTCTTGTTTGCAATCTGAATATTTTCTTTATGTTACAAAACAATTACAAATGACCTTCACCTATAATTTGCCTGATACCTAGTATTTTTTATAAATGCATAATTTACTAAGTAACCAAGGGGTATACATCTCTCTTTTTGCATGATTGAACTTTAGAACCTTGAAGAGTTTCATGTGATAATTACTTGAAGGTGATCAATTGTATATTAATCAGATATGATGCCTATGTAAGCAGTTTGAATTCCTGATTCTTTAAATTACACTTGTTATATTTTGCGGATTTGCTTCATTTGATAATTTTACTTTGAGACCATGTTGAAAACTAATTAAGACAACAATCCTACTTGACTGCTGCCTTTCTGTGATTTATTAGATAGAATTAGAAATAAGATAGAATGATAACCAATAACAACTCTAAAAGTATCTCAGATGAGTCTGTTTAGTGAAGTCATGTTTGTTCTTACCTTATGAAATCCATCTCATCTGTTCAGGGTTGACATATATACTGCATACTAGAGACTGAAGTATTGAGCTAACCAGCAATATAGAATTCTTTGCTTTGTTTACTTTTGGGCCCTGTCTTATATGTGGATACATTCCAGGTAAAATCAATGTCTCCATTTCTTTCAGTGTACACTTTAGTATTGGCCAAGTGTTGTAATGTCAGTCCTTGTTCCTAAAAAAAGCCACGAATTACCTGATGTCCTGGGAAAGCAGATGGAGCTTTTGGTCTTAAGATGTCATCTAAGAGACCCTAGCCAATCAATTCTGTGCTACCCAATTTATCTGCTTTCAAAGGGTGAAGGACTGAGTTGAAGCTTTTGAGATTGGAATCTCTAGTTCCAGGGAAACTTGAGTATTTTGACCCTGAGGTCTTTACTACTAAGCCAATCCTCCAGCATCTGACAGTTCATATTTGTTGAATTCCATAACCTTGATCCTGGTCCTGTTTCCCTGTGAAATGTGTCATCATTTTTGTTTGCTCCTGAAATGCACAGCACATGAAGCAAAATATATCTGCTTCTCAGTAGTGGCTGAACCACAGGAATTCTTAAAGTTTTGTGACTGAAAATGGCATCTACAAGGAGCTGGATGTGTTTACGTTAATAACTTTCATATGGGCAAGTCTGTGTAAAGTTAGCATCAGCCCTGGAATAAAAACATTTCTTGGTGATTTCTATATCCGCATCCATGCAGATAATTAATGGTCTTTCAAATAACCCAGTCTCTCAGGTCCTTAACTTTCTCTCCTCTAATTTCCTTGACCACTTGCTATGGTTAAAATTTATTTGTCCCTCCTAAAGTCATGTGTTAAAATTGAATCACCAATATCTCAGTGTTAGCAGGTAGGCCCTTTGGGAAGTCATTAGGTCCTGAACCCTGTGCCCTTCTGAGTAGGATTAGTGCCTTATAAAAGAGTCTTCATACAATGTTCACCCCTTTTGGTCCCTCTGCATTCTGCTATGTGAAGATAGTGTTTGTCTCTTCCTGGTGATGCAGTGACAAGGTACCATCTTGGAATTAAAGAGATTGGGCTTTCATCAGTCATCAAATTTGGCAGCCCCTGAATTTTGGAATTCTACCCTCTTAAGAAATAGATTTCTGTTCTTTATAAATTACCAAGTCTCAGGTATTTTATTAAGGCAGCACCAATGGATTAAAACATGGCCCTAACTCCACCTGGAATACCTGAGAACTTGTCATTATCAATGCCTACAACTTTTGGATTTCTCAGTTTGAAGTATTTCTCCAATTATTACCTACTATTGTTCAGCCTGATTCTATCTAGTCTCATGCCAAAAAATATTTTCTAACAGGTTCTGTTATTGCGATATATCCTTCACAGCCATTACATCTGAATTTTCATCTTTACTCAGTTCAGGTTTTATGGTCCACCCTTATAGTCATGCCTTTGTGTACACACTCCACTCCTTTCTTTCACTTTCTTTCTTCACACGCTTGCCCAGCAAAGCCCCATCCTGATAAATTTGGCTGAATATGGGAATAAAGAAAAAAAGAAAAGTAAAACAAAAACTAAAGCTGTGCTCACTATTGTCACTTTACCTTTATGCCATGTACCTCAGGTTGACTCTGAATGTCACCTAGAAATCTTCCTATATCCTACTCTTTCACTTTCTGGATGGTTGTTTATGCCTACCCTCTTTTTTTCAAAGCTCCAATGATGTCTTCCCCATTATCACTTTCAGCTATCAAAAATGTTTTCTATTTATCTGAGAGAACAGAAACAGAATTTCTAAGAGTTCCCACGACCGCATTATGGCACTGACCTCATCTCTGCCTATGTGCTCTTCCTTCTCTATCACAATAACAGAGCCTGTTAGAAAATATTTTTTGGTCATGAGACTAGATAGAATCAGGCTGAACAATAGTAGGTAATAATTGGGGAAATACTTCAAATTGAGAAATCCAAAAGTTGTAGGCATTGATAATGACCATTAAAAGGGATGAATATCCATATTCCCCTAGTTAATCCATTTGTGGACCAGTTCCCCTGCTGGTCACTCATCATTTCAGGATTCTCCCGCTCTTTCTCTTAGGTCACCGTTCCTCACCTCTTTCTACTGGACTATTTCTATCAGCACATTCATATTTTGTATATTTTCCCATCTTAAAAATCTCTCTTTTAACCCATATCCTCTTGAGGTTTTATATATTTCTTTGCTTCCTTTTGCAGTTTAATTTCTTAAAAGCTTTTTCTGTACTCATTATTTCCAATTCCTCTCCTTTCATTTCTCTGAAAAAAAACCCCGTAGGATCAGACTTTGTCCCCTGAAGATCCCCAAACTCCACTGATCCAGGTCACTGATGATGATCTCCAGTTTGCTAAATACACTGCAATATTTCAGTCTCTGTTACATTTGGCCCATCACCAGTGTCTGACATGGCTGATCACTCCTTTCTCCTTGAATGTTTTCCTTTCCTTACTTCAAGGACTCGACATTCTGTTCAGTTCCTTTTGAAGGTCATAGACTTCACCTGCAGAGATTTATTTACTGGTTCCTTCTCATCTCTATAAACTTCAGACAATGTTGCCCCAGGAAAACACTTGAATCTCTTCCTTTCTCCATCAATAGTTCTTGCCTTGGTGCTTTTGTTTATTTATAATTGCTGGACTCAATTTTTTTTAGTAGAGTTTTAATTTTCAGAATAATTGAGCAAATAGGACAGAGCTTTATACATCTAATGCTAAACTGCCCACTCCTATACATGATTTCCTCTGTTAATAAAACCTTACTATGTCAGTCATGTATTTGCTATAATTAATGGACCAATACATTATTATTAATTCTAGTTTATAGTTTTCATTATTATTAACTATATAGTTTTCATTAAAGTTTACTTTTAGTATTATAACGATGATTCCCACTTGAAATTTTTTGATGAAATTTTTTGATTTATGATGATCCCATTTGAAATTTTTATCTTATGACAGTGCAAAAATTACATGCATTCAGTAGAAATTATACTTTGAGCTTTGAATTTTTACCTTTTCCTGGGCTAGTGCTCTTGCAACACAGGAAAGCATCAGAGACTGCATCTCCCAGCTGGTCACATGATCAATGGATGCTCTATAACATACTGTGTTGCTAAGCTATGATTTTCAGGAGGTTGATTTAAATGTATTTTAACTTAAAATATTTTCAACTTTAGGCCATTACCTCATCAAAAGTCAAGGGGCACCTATATAGTTATATGGGTTTTGAAAAGGTACAATGGCATGAAACTTTCATTACAGTATCACATAGAATAGAATCACTGCCTTTAAACTTCTCTTGCTCCATATAGTCACGCCTCTCTCCCCCGAGGTCCCTGGCTATCACTGAACTTTTTATTGCCTCCATAGTTTTGTTTTTTTCTAGAATATCATAAAGTTGAAATCACAGAGTCCTTTTTTATATTTCCTTCTTTCACTTAAGTTTCCTCTGTGTATTTTCATGGTTTTATAGATCTTTTCTTTCTTTTTTTAAATATTCATTTTAGTTGTAGATGGACACAATACCTTTGTTTTGTTTATTTACTTTTATGTGGTGCTGAGGATTGAACCCAGTGCCTCATACATGCAAGGCAAGCATTCTATTGCTGAGCCACAACCCCAGCCCTAGATCTTTTCTTTTTAATGCTGAATAATATTCTACTTTGTAGCTATACCACAGTTTATTTATCCATTCACCTATTGAAGGACATCTTGGTAGCTTCCAGTTCTTGGTGATTATGAAAAAAGCTATCATGAACAGTTGTGTGTAGGATTTTGTGTAGACATAAATTTTCAACTCAGTTGGTCAAATGCCTAGAAGCATGATTGCTGGATAGCATAAACAATGTTCAGCTTTGTAAGGAACTATCAAGCTCTCTTCTAAAGTATACACAATTTTGTATTCCCATTAGCAATGAATGATTGCACATATAGCACTACATCCTTGAAAGAATTTTATATTATTAGTTTTATGGAATTTAGCCCTTCTAATAAATGTGTAGTGATTTCTTAGTTGTTTAAATTTGTAATATATAATGGCATATAATGTTGAATATGTGATCATGCTTATTTGTGATCTGTTTTTCTTCTTTGGTAAGGTGTATGTTTAGATCTTTCACTATATATATATATTTTTTTCTTATTTTGAGTTTTAAGAGTTCTTTACATATTTTATATATAAGCTCTATATCAAATATGTGATTTACAAACTTTTTCTGCAGTCTGTAGCTTGTCTCTTTATTCTTTTAACACTGTCTTTTGTAGTCAAAATTTTAAATTTTAATGATGTTCAACTTATCAATTTTTTTTCATAGATTATAGTTTTGGATTTGTACCTAAACATTCATCACCAAGCCCAAAGTCACCTAGACTTTCTTCTATATTTTAGGAAGTTTAATTTTACATTGTATGTTCAGTTTGTGATCCATGTTGAGTTAAATTTTGCAAAATGTATAAGACTATAGATTCTTTTTTCTTTTTTGTACATGTTATGTAATTGTTCAGGAATCATTTATTGCAAGAACTATTCCTCTAATGGATTGCATTTACTCTTTCACCAAAGATCACTTGCTATATTTGTGTGTGTTTCTGGGCTTTTTATTTAGTTTCTTTTATCAGTTTGTCTATTATTTCATCAATATCATGCTGTCTTGAGTACTATAGCTTTAAAATGAGTCTTAAACTTGGGCAGTGTTAATTCTCTGATTTTTATTCTTGTTATTCAATATGAATTTGGGTAGAGTGGGCCTTTTTGCCTTTCCATGTAAACTTTGGAATCAGTTTGGTGATATCCACAAAATAACCTGCTGGCGTTTTGATTTGGATTACATTGAATCTGTAGCTTAATTTGAAGATAATTGGTATTTTAACAACACTGAACCTTCCTGTCCATAAACCTAGAATATCTCTTTAAGTATTTAGATCTTTAATTTCTTTCATCAGAGTTTTCTTCATATTTATGTTAGATTTATACCTAGGTATTTAATTATTTGGTGCTAATGCAAATGCTATATGTTTTTAATTTCAAATTCCAATTTTTCATTGATAGTACATAAGAAAACAACTGACTTTTTCTCAGCTGCTTGGGAACATGAGACAGGAGGATTCCAAGTTTAAAGCCAGCCTCAGCAACTTAGTGAGGCTTTAAGTACCTTACCAAAACCCTATCTCAAAATAAAAAAAAATAATGTTGTGGCTTAGTGGTAGAGTGCTTGCCTAGCATGCACGAGGCAGTGGGTTTGATCCTCAGCACCACATAAAAAGAAATAAAGATATTGTGTCCACCTAAAACTAAAAAAATAAATAAAAAATAAAAATAAAAAAAAAATTCTAAAAAGGGTTGGGTATATGGCTCAGTGGTTAGGTACCTCTGAGTTCACTCCCTAGTACTAAAGAAAGAAAAAATGAACAATTGACTGTTTATCTTAAGTCTATATCCTGAAATCCTGAAACTTTGCTATCATTACTTGTTACTCCAGGAGTTTTTTTTTTTTTTTTGCTTTCTTTTTTGTTAATATTGATTTTTTTGATATTTCTTTCATAGTTAACCATGTCATCTGTAAACAAAGATAATTTTATTCTTTTCAATTTATATATCTTTCATTTTATTTTCTTGCTTTATTGCATTAACTAGAACTTCTAATATAATGAATAGGTGTACTAAACTCTCATCTTTGTAATTAAGTTTCATCTTCATATTTCATATAGGCCTTTCCTCAAACTTAGGGGAAAAGTATTTAGTTACATATAAGCCATAATATTAACTATTTTTTGTTGTTTTTATTAAGCTGAGAAACTTCTCTTTATCATTTGTTTGCTGCCAGTTTTTATCATGAGTATTTAATTTTGTCAAAATTTTTTTCTGCATCTATTGACATGATCATATGATTTACATTGATTTTTAAGTCTTGCACAGCCTAGCATATTGCCTTATATTTTTAATACTTTAAAATCTTTTTATGTGTTGGTGACGCCTAAACTTATATCTCCAGCCTAGACCTGTCCCCTACATGTCTGTCACCTTCTAATATTTCCTAAATTGAACTCTAGATCTCCATTAACAAATATCTTCTCCCACTGTCTTTCTCATCCCAGTAAATATAAACCCTATTATTATATCACCTCTTCCAGAAACGTTTCTAATTCCTAGCTCTTCTGCAATGGAACCTAGGCCGATAGTCACCAACATTGCTTTACTTTTACAATATGTTTCCAGAGTGGAACTGGCACCCCGGGGCAGGGCAGAGACATAGAAAAGGCAGAGGCAGATGGCAGGCCTGGACTCCAAGCCCATTGTACCATAGCATTAACAACCAACAAAAGAGGAGCTGTGTAGAGACAGAAGGATTGTGATATTAGAGTCCCTGAGGGAACATAAAGTTAAAAAATAGAAGTTTCAACTAGAGAGCCAAGAATCTGCTTTACTGTGTGAATCCATCAGACTGATTACAGCAGGAATTTTCTGCATGAGATAACAAGTAAAGGTAGCCCATAGCAAGAAAATTATAATTAAGGAGACCATATGTTTCCTAGGGCAGTCCCAATTTATACCTATTGTAGATCAATTATTTATTTATTTTTAGTGCCTTCTTTCATTTTTAACAGTGTTCCAATTTAAATGTGTTTTTTGGTTACTTGTTTATAACTCAGGGGACATTTAAAGAAAGTTGTAAAGCTTTCGGAGATAGAAACTCCATATGGAATATTTATGGGATGGATCCAAGCCATCATCCTGCTCACATTGGGTTCTTGGGCTGAGCTTGGAGAATGCAGTGGGACTAGGTTGTATTGGATACTTCCAAGTACTGAAATCTCAAGGTTATAGAATTGCTGTTAGGTAAATAAAAAAGAATGACTTGTAAGATTAATTAGGGACATGTACATAATTGCAGCATTTTAGAACCTGAGAAATTCAACCCTATTATGGAGAGCTGAACCTAAAGGAGGGCATTCAGGAGAGGCCCCAGGAACCAGAAGGGAGTCTGTTCTCCAGCACAAGAATCTGTTTGATAAGAAATGGGAGAGGAGGGACAACTAGAAGGAATTTCTGATGCTGTTAGACAAATAAGTGAATATGTCCCTACTGACTTTCGTGGTTCTTGGCAAGTCATTCAGACTACACATCCAAATATTAGTTTACAAGGCAGGAAGAGCCTAGGAATTTGAGAAAAAGAAGCTTATGGACTTTGTTATTTAAGTCAAATTCTGACAGTGAAACAGTATACTGCATTTTTAAACTGAAGTTTTAGTGCTGGTTTAGTTTTAGGCATATCTATATATCTCTCTCTATATATATATACACATACAATATTCACATGATATAAGAATACATATACCATACAAATATTAATATACAAATGCATTTTTTATATAGTACATAAAATAGAAAATACACATTTATATATATATATATATATATATATATATATATATATGACAAAAGTATAAATGCAGACATACAAATATGTACAGAGAACAAATGATGTACAAATATATATATATTGTATGTACATCAATGGAATATCCTCTTAAGTACATCTGATAAAAACTCCTCTGAAATATCCTTGATGTATTAATAGACACCACATGTAATGAGATAGCACTGAATGGTTAAATAAGGGAGATAAAAATTTTAGAATTTATTGTTGATTGAGGTTGAGAAACAGCTATATTGAGAAATCGGTGGAATTAAAAAAAAATGATAGTAGCTTAGAGAAGAGCCTTTTTCCTTTCTGAATTCCCAGCCATGAAGGTGGGATAGATGAGAGGGGGGCAGGGGCAGTGTTGACAAGACCTGGGGAATGGACTCAGTGGTTTTTCAGTTTTCTTTTCAGTTATACATTACAGTAGAATGTATTTTGGCAGAATATACATACAAACTATAACTTTTTCTTTTTTTATTTGTTTTACTTAGTTACACATGACAGTACAATGATTTTGACATATCATACATTTGAATCAGGTGGGATGTAATTTCTCATTTTTCTGAGTGTACAGGTTGCAGAATCACATTGGTCATGCAGTCACATATATACACATAGTAATAAAACTTTTTCTATTAGGTTCCCACTGCTTTTCAGCTTCTCACGAGACTGATGGGCATCTACCTACTCAGGATTATTTCTGAATTCCAAAAAGCCTTCTTTCAGAGGTCTCAGAGTTAAAGCTTATGGATCCAGGAAATTTGTCTAGTATAAAGAAGTGACTAACAGTATCACAAAAATAGGGAAGAATTTTTTTCAAACAAGGGATGAGTTAAGAATTACTCTTGTAGTAGGTGAGAATGTTGTTAATTATCTGAGGCCAGAAAAAGCAGACTGAGAAAGACAGCATACAGTCTGGATATAAGGAAACCTAAAAAGTTTGTGCTGTATTAAGCAAGATCAATAAGATAAAGTTCTATGTTCTCTCATTTTCACCCTGTCTGCAGAGTAGGGTGAGTCTCTGAGTGGGCCAGTCTGGCTGCTGAGAACTGATCATATGTATCTTCCCCAACTTCATGTTCGGTGATATCATGTTATAGTTTGATATCAACTATGGTGAACATACTTATTTCACTATGGAAAAAGGCAAATGATATAATAAACCAGAGCTTGCTTTTTAAAAATTCTTCCATGGAATGGATTTCATGGTATTTCCCAGACACCATTGGTTCTCATGCTTTTTGGTAACAGAAATTAAAAAGTCACATGTTGAAGCATGTTTCAATTTCATAGTGAGCTCTTAAACTTTTCTGTCAGTTTGCTTTGTTGACAGACTGGTATGACCTTATTTTAGAGTGACAGAAGGAGGTCTGCCCCATTAAGTCCTAGGACTTAATTCTGGGTCTAAGTCAGACATTTCTTCCCTGCAGATACGCTCCAACTCCAAAATAACCTGTCATGAACTTAGTGCCCTGGGCATTCTGTTGCTTCTAAAACTGCCAGATTGTTTATCTGGAGGTGAGAAGGTTGGAGGAAAACAGTAGTGTTGCCCTTCCTGAATTTCATTGCATGCCAGGATGTCTGTGGTTGGTAGACAGATTTATTATGTAGTCTCTCAGGGGATTATTTCTGAATTTCAGAACTATTTAAAGAAACTCAAAGCCCTCAAATTTCTGTATGAGCTTGATGAAATGCAATTTGATGCTGATCATATTTTGCCAGGACTTAAATCCCAAAGTATGTACTGATTCTGCACACAGCTGTTAACCATGGTTTTGATACTGTTGTTTAAATATTGAAAAAACATGATCATAAAAAGAACTGTTTAACTTTCTTAGAATGAGCTTGCAGGATGCAGAATAATTTCAGTATTTTCACACAATACAGCAGTATATGTGTTTGATATAAAGAACAAATAATGTCCTCTATATATGAGAGGTTCAAAATGAGCTTCGAAAAACGTGTGTATGTAAACTGACACAAGAGGTAATTAGCCTTGTAGTATAGTGGCATCAAAGAGATGTTATATGTTAGAAGAAATAGCAAGGTGGCTAGTTATTATTTAATAGTTACTAGCCTATTATGTGCAATTGAACTCAATTTACTTTTAAATTTAGTCATTGGAACACACAATAATTATGGTCAAAATCTCCTTAAACTTTGGCAATGGGAGCATTCACATTTGTCCTTAATTTTACCATCTAGAGTATCTTTGGAGTAGCCTGGGAATAGTAAATGTTTTCTAAGATTTCTTATTCCAAGAGATTTCCAGTGTTGGGGTGGGGGGTATCAAAATTGGCAACCATTACAACTGTGACAATTGCCTGTCATTATGCCCTATGAAATTCCTCCATACAAGGAAGAAAATGTGGGAATATTCGAAAGAAGTAAATGAAAGCCAAACCCTTTTATGTACCTTCATGTATTTATGTATCTTCATTTATCGTCCCCACCTTACTTTAAAAAATGTTTTAAGGGAGCTTTAAAAATACAGGACACAATACATTTAAATAGGAAAGATTAAATGAGGCAGTGAAAACACTAAGAGTAAGGAATATTAGTGAGCCATAGTTCCTGCCCATATTCTGCATGCTCACCAGAGATGGGGCACACATAACTCTCAGCTCTCCAGGCACCAGCACTACAGGCAAAGCGTGACTGGCTCCATGTCTTAGAATGTCCATAAAAGTAACACAAACCAATTGCTCAGAAAAAGCAAGCTATTCCTGCCTCTAAGAAAGATTTCCCCTCTGGGTGCTCTTAAGGAGGACACTGTGTAAAACACCTAGCAATATCCTTAGCAGCATGCTCAGAGCAAAGGAACTGTGGGTTTTTGCAAGGCTCTCACAGTGTTTCTCCACATGAGCTGACCTCACCAAACTGAAATGTAATTCTAGAAACAACTTTAGACGGTGAAAGCTACTATGATGCAAGCAGGTGGAGTTTTCTGATAATTTAGTTTAATGTGGGAATGGATTTTAGGGTTTTCAGCAGAATGGATAGATGACAGAACAGATAGATTGAATATCCTTTAGACAATTCTTCATAAATAATACAACACTCAGATTAAATTTTGACAAGTAGAGTGCAGCAGTAAATTCAGTTAGCTTCCCTGATAGATACCTGGATTATAGAGACTCTAAAAGCACTATTGTATTTAATTTTATCCTATTAAGAGTTCCTGGAATTATATTGTATTATTGTGCAGAAAAGTAAATTGAGATCCAAATAAGTTTGATCATTTGTTCAAGGTCACTTAATTAAGAAAAGGAGCTAATTAAGTTGAGTTTATATCTTTTTTTATTCCAATGTTCATGTTCATTGACATATGAACCTTCTGCTTCTACATCCCAGGGGTTTTGGTAATTGAGGAAAATGACCCCCAAAGCAGCATGGCTGTGCCTCTAAGAGTTTTCTCATGCTTATCTTCTCCAGTCCCAGTGCTAGACCCACCATGCCTCCAAAAAGACACATCTGGAAAAATCTGGGCTCTCTGTCTCCAGTCAGAGGTGCAGAATATCTAGTGTGTGTATCATACATTTCTGTTAGGTAAGCATTATTATAAGACCATACACCTAGCTATAACAAACTGCTTAGGATGACCTTTGGGGAACATAGAGGGTCGAGGGAATTGGAAAGTAAAAGATGACAGTTGGAAAACATTAACTTAGGGCAACATTTTTCAAGGTGATGTTGTAAGGGGTGATCATCACAAAGTAAAGGTGATTTCTTTTTTTAGGGACTTCTCAGGGGTTTAGAAAATTCTTGAGAGATGCCATAAGAGGATCCCTAAGTGTATTGGACACAAAAATTTCTTTGCAAAGACCTTACAGGGCTGCCATTGTGTATGATTCAATCTGGAAATATTACCCTAAAAGATGATTTCTCAATTGAAGCCACCTGGAGAGTTTGCAAACATACTAAATTTTGAACCTTCAAACCAGTACAATTGAGTGGCAATCTTGGTGGCAGGGAAGAGCATCAGTGTTTTTAGAAAATCTGCAGGTGATTAATGCACAGTCAGTGTTGAGAACAAACAGCTCAGAGGGATCCTATCTCCAGTGATTTGGTGACCTATAAGCCATATCTTAGAGAATTTTAGCCTGTCTCATAGGATTGACTAGGTAGAAAGTGTATATAAGTGTTTTTGGTTTCCTTTATCAATATAATCCTCTTAAACCATTTGTCTGTTCATTTCTTTTTAGCTACCTGTTTTAGTTAGCCTTTTCATCACTGTGACCAAAACACCCAATAAGAACAACTTAGAGGAGGAATAGTATTTATTTTGGGCTCAAAGTTTCAGTGGTCTCAGTTCATAGACATCCAACTCCATTGCTCTGGGCCCAAGGTGAGGCAGCACATTATGGGGACCCATCATCTGTGGGTGAAAGCTGCTTAGCTCATAGCAGGGTCAGGAAGCAGAAAGAGTGTGGGAGATGGAGCTATAGGGAAGACACACCCTTTCAGAACAAGGCCTCAGAGACCCACATCCTCTAGCCACGGTTGTCTCCCAGTTAGTCCATTCAAACTAAGATGGACTGATTAGGTTACAGCTCTCAAAATCCAGTCACTTTACCTCTGCCCTAACAGGAGCTTTTGAGGGCCACCTCATATCCAAACTATAGCACTACCAATACTTCTTGTCTTCCCTTCTGGCTCAAGTCTTCAGAGCTTAATCTATACACTTTGTCTTATATAGTTTCTATTCCATTCCATTTTCTGACTTTTTAAAAAGTTATTTTTTTTGTAGTTGTTGATGGACAGAATGCATTTATTTTATTTGTTTATTTTTGTGTGGTGCTGAGGATCGAACCCAGTGCCTCACGCATGCTATGCTAGGCGAGCGCTCTGCTACTGAGCTATAGCCCCAGGCCCCATTTTCTGACTTTTGTCTATTACTTTCCTAAACTCACTCCTGATTCCATTAGCAACTAATGACCACCTTATCCAGGACATGTCCAACTAGTTATGCTTTGGAGATGTTATGAAGCCTTAGATTTATATTGCAACCTCTCTCAACTTTCACTGGTATTGTATAAAACATGTTGTCCTTTCCTTCTAATTTCCCTTGTCCCCTGTTCCTGATTTGGACACTATTGTGATAAAATCATATAAAAAGTTTTTTTAAAGATATTTGGAAATGACTTCATATATATTTATCATTGCTTTAGATGCTATTATGCAGCCTCTGATTAGCTATCTTTGAAATTTCCTTTTTACTACTATACAGTTATCATCTTCTCAGCCATTATTCATCAAGTTAATAAGAAAATATATGTATTCCCTGGAGAAATTTTTGTTTTCAAGTGCTGAGATGGTCATTTTTAATTAAAGTTTGGAGCATAAAGGTAAGATGCAGTAGAATACATCATGTTCTGCCAGCCATACATGAATTGTTTCAAATCATTTCTGCATAGAAACTAATTTGAATCCAAACATCATGGAAGAGAAACAAAGGTTATGATGACATTGGTAGATTCCTTCTCCATGAATTATGAGGTATGTTTTAAATTTCAGTTTCTGAGGTATTCATGATAATAATGGTTTATGAAGCAGCAAGATACCACCTGAAAAACAAAAATACATGTGAATTGCTTTGGGGGAGTATTTCAGGCTAATGGAGAACATTATGTGAAAAAATGCTCAAGCATGCCATCTGAGATCTTGGACTTCATACATGAGTCCAAAAACATAAGTCTCAAATATCTCAAGACGTTCCTAAATAAGAGACTAAAGAAAGGGAGAATAGAGTGAATCCTGGCATTTACTGATTTAATTTATTACAAGATCCTTAGAAGAAATAAATTGAGTCCTGGAGGTATATAATCATGTTAATCATAGAGATTGTTATGATTTTGGCTTCTAATGTCTTTAAGAATCTTAACCTCAGAACAATGGAGAGATGAAATAAGAAGGCAGAAGGAATCTAACAGGTAAGGGGCAATGAGTAACCTGTGCTGAGACCAGAATCCCAGTCTGGGCTGGGAAGGGAAGCGTAAATCATGATCTGCCTGAGAAATCTCTTATCACCACAAGCTTTAAAAATGAACTTAATTAAGGCAGATTGAGAGACATTGAGTTATCAAATAGTTGCAAGCAAATTGAACTTAACTGAAATAAACCTGATTGTACAAAGTCATTCTTGAAAAGAATCAACACACAGGCTTAAGTAGAGAAATAGACTGTAGAAAATAATGCATCAGAGCTAAGTGAAGTGAATCTGAACCTTTCTTCTGGCCACTCCCCTTGGTTGGTAAATAGGGAAATGAGTGCACAGCAGGACAAGTGGTCTAGAGAATGAATAATAAAGCAAACAGTCCAGAGGACTGAAGGGAGAAGTTTCTGGAATGGTATTTGTGAAAGTGAAGGGAATGGCTTTCCCACTGCCTCAGTCTAACTGGGCTGTTGTTACAGAATGCCAAAGGCTGGGTGGCTTAAACAAAAGAAATTTGTTTATTTCATAATTTTGGAACCTGAGAAATCCAAGATCAGGGATCTGGCATATTCTGTGTCTTTGTTCATAGATGACAATCTTCTTCCTTGCATCTCAAATGGAAGAGAGGGGCAATCTGGGGTCCTCTCTATAGGAGGACTAGTCTCATTCCTGAAAATGCAGCTTAATTACTTCCCAAAGGCCCTACCTGCCCAAGTACTCTCACACCAAGGATAAGATTTCGGCATATATATTTTGGAGGGACCTAAATAATAATCTGTAGCATCACCTGTATTGAATGAGTTGAATAGCATAGAGGCTGTATGTTCTGGGACTCTACTAAGAGGTAAATTGTGTTCCCTAAAAATTTATGTGTTTCAGTACTAATCACCAGTATTTCCAAATGTGATCTTATTTGGAAATAGTATTGTTTCAAATATAATAAGTTTAAATGAAGTCAGATGGGAGCAGGATAGTCTCCTAACACAGTATAACCAATGTCCTTATGTAAAGGGAAACTTTGAAAACACACACACACACACACACACACACACACACACACACACGGAGAATGTCACGTGAAGACAAGAGTCATGCTGCCACAAGCCAAGGAACTGCCAGAAGCCATGAGAGGGACCTGCAACTTATCCTTCCCTGGTACCTTCAGAGATAGCATGCCCTGCTAATACCTTGTTCTCTTTTGGCCACTGGGACAGTAAGACAATGAATTTCTATTGCCTGAGCCACTTAGTTTGTGGTATTTGGGGCTGCAGCCCTGGGAAATGAACACAGGGCTCCCATTGAGTTTCATTCTGGGTTTCCTGTCTCCGAGAGTGTCCAGATGAAAGCAAGTCTCTGAGAGCAGGACACCCTCATCAGGGAAAGTCCCTGTGTGGGAAGTGTGGGGAGAAGGTGGCAGAGTAGCAGGGGAATAATTTGGGCAAAGACTGAAAATGTTGTAGATGACAGATGTCAGTCTCAGTATGTGGGAGGCTTTCTGAGGGGAGTGGAAACAGAGATTTTACAGCAAGGGGTGGAATCTTGGGAAGGCTTTTCTTACCATGAGTTGGCCTCAGTGGTGTTAAGTCAGCAGAAACTGGGAGGACTCTAGTCCAAAAGTGTGGAAGCTGGAATCCTGTGCATAGAATCCTGGAGTTTCTGAGGTAACTTTATTTCATTTTAATATTTATTTAATTAAGAATATTTAATTAATTTAATATTTATTTAATTAAAGTCAGAGTATGATAAAGAGATTTAATGACTACTCACCAAACCACAATTTGTGATGATTAGACTAGAGACAGAGAGGAGAAAGTTTAAATGTACACTTTTCTCTACCATAGGCTATATTCTGCAACTTTGATATTCTTTGGGTTTACAACCTCAATTTACTTTCAGATGCATTTTTCCCCCCTTTCAGATATTTTCTCCCTTGAAAGGCTCTGTTACCTCTTGATGGATAATCTAGTTAATTGCCAAGGTTTTACACTCCTTGTTAGGTAGGAGAGAATATTTAGATTCTTTTTGGAATTAAATCTTCACATGCTCTTTTATTGTCATTCCATGAATATATTAGTGGCATATATGCTAAGATGCCAAAGAGACAGTGTAAAGAAAAAAAATATTAAATTTATCATAAAAGAAAGTCAGGAAATATAATAGAACACTACATTTAAACATGTTTGCAAAAGTTAAGTTTAATTGCAAAATATAAGAAGGAAAGAAATGGGTGATTGGATGATTAACTCTTGTATAAAATATGCAAATCCAGTTTAGGAGTCTTGATAGATTAGAATGTTACACCTATTGAAGATCAGGATAAAAGAGAAATAAAACAAAGATTAAATGGAGCTCTTTCCCCAGAGATGGAAAAATCAGTCAATAGGTTGTAGATTAAAGAAGACTAAAGACCTATTGAAATTAAACAAGAAAAAGACTGCATAGCATAAACGAAAGTGAATATTGAATTTTAACAGGCTTGTCAGTCATGTGATTCTATATTTCCTCTAAATTTTAAACTATTATCAAGAAAAGATGCATTTCCAGCATAAAATTCAATAGTAGTTTTAGTATTTTTTTTAAAATACCCACATGACTAGGCAAAGCCTCAAGCAATGTAACTTTGTTTCTGCTAGGTAAAAGGGTGAGATTAAAAGACTTCCTGATCACTTGTCAATCATAAGTGGCCCAATGGTAGAAATTATGCAGAATTTCTTTTCTGCTTCCTACTTATAGCCACATGGCATGCCAACTCTCCTTATATTCAGAAAATAGGCTTATTGAACCATGCAAACCACACAGTGGCAGAAGGATATGTTGCAGTATATTATATCATAATAAAATAGATGTTAGGGCTAGCTCTTCTACTCATGAGTGTTGTTACCTTGGAAAAGTTAGCCTCTATTTCCCTCAGTTATAAAATGGGGTAGTGTGTGTTCACAGGGTAATTGTAAGGATTAAATAAGATCATGTATACATATCACTTGGCACATACATCCACAAATGATTGATGTGGTTGTTAACCTTTTAAGCTCAGTGATAAAACGCTAAGCCCATTTATAAAATTTGAAGATTCTAAATGTTAGTATCATCTATCCAATCATCCCACCTTCCCTTTCTTGGTTTTTAGTCTTGGTTTTGGTCACAGAGAATCACTTAAGTTATATTTAATTAAAGCAAGGAAGAATTATTGATGAAAGGAAAGCCAGAGAAATTCTGGCTTTTCAATTCTGGTTGCACATTAGAATTACCAAAAGCAGAATTTCTCAGCCAGGCACAGTGGCACATGCCTGTAATCCCAGTGGCTCAGGAGGCTGAGGCAGGAGGATTGTGAGTTCAAAGCTAGCCTCAGCAATTTAGTGAGGCCCTGAGCAACTTAGCAAGAGAGCCCATCTCTAAATGAAATAATAAATAAATAAATAAACAAATAAATAAGACTAGGAATGTGGGAATATGGCTCAGTGGTAAAGTGCCCCTGGGATCCATCCTTGGGAAATTTTTGGTTGGATAATCTTTTAAAATTTTGATTGACATGTAATAATTATGCATATTTATGAGATTAGTGTGATGATTCAATATATAAAATGTGAAAGATCAAATCAGGTTAATTAGCATTTCCATCTCCTTAAACATTTACCATTTCTTTGTTCTGGGAACCTCAAACTTCTTTCTTTTAATTATTTGTAAGGTCTGTAATGAATTATTGTGTTGGATAATCTTAGTATTGGTGGTAGTTCTATGCATTGTAAGATGATTAGCGGCATCCTTTGCTTCTACCAAGTAGGTAGTAGTAGCATATTCCTTCCCATCCCCCTATAGTGACAATCAAAAATATCTTCAGATATTGCCAAAGGTTCCCTTTTGGGGACAGAATTACCTCTAGTTAAAAAAACACATCCCTTAGGAGAGAGCTGTGGTTAAAATGCTTTGAGGCAGGTGCAGATGCCAGTATTTTTAGAAATTCCCTAGGTGACTTCAATATGGAATCAGAATCAAATTTAGAATCAACTTTGTAGCAATTTGACAGGAAATCTATACTTTAATTAACTTGGCTACTGACTCTTTTGCAATTCTGAGTTAGTTTCAATTCTTTAATAAAAATATGATGCTTTTAGAGTTCAGGAAAATTTGTCACAGTAAAGGTGGCCTGGGACTATTTTCATTGCCACTCCCATTTGGACAGAAATTATTTGGGAAAGTTTGTATGAATTAAGAAAGGACTACAGAATACACTGAAAAAATAAACACTAATGAAGAAAATCAGCTGAGTGACTGGGAAGAAAGCAACTTATAAATCCTCTCAATATATTAAGTGGTGGTTGATTCTGTCTCCTAGAGTGAAGAGTGTTAAAAGATAATTTAAACTCAATAACGTTTTGGACACGCCATTGGTTTTAATGTTTTCTCAGAAATAGAAGTATATTCATTTCCCTATTTATGTTTAGTTAGATAAAGTAATGTATTAGATGTGTAACAATAACCCTTTATTTAAAGTTAGTTTTCATTACCAAGAATTTTGCATTTTTCTATAAAAGTAGAACCAGTTGTAGTAATGTCCCCTAAAGATATCCACATCCTAATCCTCCAAAATTATGAACACATCCTTTTATGTTAAAAGGGATTTTGAAGATATGATTAAGTTATAGATCTTGATATGGAAAGATTACCTGGGTGGTTCCAATGTAATTAAAAGGGTCCTTAAAAATGGAAGGGAGAGGCTGAAGAGAGACCCAGAGGAGCAGATAACAGAAGAGAGAAACAGAGAGGGCACCATGAGGAAGTCATGGCATGATATTGCTGCTTTAAGGGGCAGGAAGGGGCCATGAGTCAAGTAATGTGGACAAGGCAAGGGACAGATTCCTACCTGGAGTCCCCAGAAAAATGCAACTCTGCCAATGGTTGAATTTCAGCTCTGTTAGACCCATTCAGACTTCTGACCCTCAGAGCTGTAAGATGAAAAGTTTGCGTTGTTTGAAGCCACTAAACTGGTGGCAATTTGTTAGAGCAGTGATAAATTAATACCAGGCAAGTAAATATTTTTCTTTACTGCCTTTTTAAATCTTTAAAGTATATCTAGGAGTTTATCCTAGATAAGGTGATAACAGTAAGAATTTTTTGAGGAAAAGTGTTTTGCTGTACTATACTTCATAAGAGAAAACAACTACAAATAATTTAAATATTCAATAATGGAAGAATCACTAAATTCTGGTTAATCTAGTTTAAGGAAACATATGTGTTCATTTAAATTCACTTTTTTTTTTTTTTCAGTTCTGATGGGCTGAACTCAGAGATACTACTGAGCTACACCCTAGTCCTTTCAAAATTTTATTTTAAGACAGGATCTCACTAAATTGCCCTGGCTGAAGTGAGACTCTTAATTCTCTGCCTCAGCCTCCCAAGCAGTGGGAGTTATAGGCATATGTCACTGTGCCTCGTTTAAAATAGTATTGTTGTTGTTGTTTTAATGAATGATGTGGAAAATGCTTATCATATGACAAAAATTAAAAAGTGAAACACAGAGCCTTGCATTTACAGTGAGAATTTCATTGGAGCTTTGCTTGTTTTCACAGAGAGAGCCCCTCATAAGAATTTTTAAATGAGTTTCAAAAGCTTATAAGTGAAGGACACCTGAAGGACATTGCAACCCAAGTTAGAGAGATCTCAACTGTACTTCAAGAATGGTCTCAATTCTATTTAAGAAAACAGGTTAAAGCAGAGTGCATACTGATGTACATATTTGTGATGATACAGAGAAAATTTATGTTTTCATGAAAACTAATTGAAAAATTCACTGCTGTGAATTTGTTTTTATTTTTGTTATCTGTAGCTTGGTCATTTGATCTCTTTTACTTGGACAAAAATATCCTTCCTTCATTAAATTAACTAGTGCATGCAAATAGTAATGACCTCAACAGTTGCAATTATAGGAAGTTAAGAACTTCTTATATATTGAACTTAAAAGAAGAGATCTGGTGTAATTTAATATTTACTTGTGGGGTTTTTTTTCCCCAATTGTCAAACTGAAGCATTTTATCCATGAATATCCTTTGTTATTTTTTACTATAAGCATTGAAAGTCTTCTCTTCATTGGTTTTTGAGTTCAGTACTTATCCTGTCTCTCAGACAAAATCACATCAATTCTTGGACCTGTAGAGTGTTTAGGGAAACTGCAAAGTTAGAAGAACCACAAATCAGTGGTTAGTACAAATCAGTATCATAACATAGTAATAAGAACAAATTCCTTGGCTTGAAGTAATGAAAGTTGATATAGGTTCTTCCTGCTACCTTGAGAGACTCACTCTTGAAGTCCATACACCATGATGTGGAGAAACCAAGCAATCAGAGGGAGAGGCTACTTGAATGTGTTCTGAACCTAGTTCCAGCAAATAACTGGAATAAACTACCAGACATGAGAGTGAGGAAGCCTTCCACTGATTCCAGTCTCCAGGCTTTGATACCTGCTGATAGCAACTGGAGCTCAAATGAGCTGTCTTTGGCAAGCCCTGACCAAATTACAGATGGGTGTGCAAAACAAATATCATTGCTTTAAGCTACTAATTATGTTTTGTTGAGGTTTATCACATAGCAATAAAAAAGCTTGAATAACTTCACATTTCTACTAAACCAGATATACATTCCTTTATCCCTTGGTATTATCCCCTTGATTTAACTTACATTTCTTGTTTGATCTTTGATGCTCTATCACTCATGTACTACTACATCCAAATTGAACAACTATTATCTCCTGCCCCCTCTCCATATAGAATTTAGTAATGTTTTGTTCCATTTTTCAAGATCCACAACTATCTATAATTAATTAATGCACATCTATGATCTTGCTTTTGCCTTATCTAAGCCTCCTATTCTAATTCCAGCAGCATGATTTTGCTTTTGAGAAATCATCTTAATGCTCTTTCCAGAGACTTCAGGTAGGCTAAACTTTAGTCTGCAGTCCAAAGTGTTAAGGGGCCCAGACTTAGCCAGTAGGCCTATTCCATCTTCCTAGAGAGTGTGATTAGTTCAAGGATGAGCACATGTCCTAAGTTGGTCCAGTGAGATTGAATTTTGGACTTTTCCCAGAAAAATCTTCCAGTAGCACCTGCTGAACCATGAGGCCATTATCTCAGGGCTGCTGCCAATATCCAACCCAGAGTGAAAGCCTGCCAGAGAAAGAAGCCAATCCAGAGAAAGCAGAGCCATCAGATTTCTGACAGCATCATTGGAGCATCTGCATGCAGCCAGGTCTAAAGATTGATCCTCTCTTTTTCTACAACTTCTTAGTTTTACCAACCCCAAAGTTCCTTTTTTTGGTGGAAAGCCAGTTTGAGTTAGATTTCTATCACTTGGTAATGAAAGAGAGCTGTGTAGTGTAGACCACGCCTTCATAGTCAAAGGCAACCTCTGGGTGTCTGTATCAAATGGAATTCTGTTCTTAGACCTGGGGCAAGAACACATTGAGTAAGACAATGTCCATCAGACTCAACCTTATCCATTATTCCTCTATCCCCTGTTCCTTGTTATGTCATTTGATAATGGCACTTCCCAGAGCCATTTTATAGTATAATTAGCTGTGGATGTGTCATTATAAGCTTTGCAAAGACAGGAACAATTCACTTTATCTGATTATATAACAATCTGTATATGAAAATGCCAGGCATGTAATGTTTACTCACTCAGTAGCTATTTTCTCTTTCTTTCACTTTGCATCTTACATGGGTTTTGTTCATAGTTGTTGAATGAAATGTATGCTCATCAGTATCTATAAATAATGCTAGATAAAATTCATGGGACATTATATATCAGTATAAGTACTATTTCAATTAATTTCCACACTGTGGGATATGAATTATATTTTTTTCTTTTGTATATACCCTCAGTGAAGTAAACCAGGAGAGTTTAAAAATCTTGTCTATAATATCACAACTAGAGCTGTAGAATAAGGGTTCATCAATAGATATTTAGCTTATAGTCACTCCACTCTACAAAATGCTCGAGAAACATGCTAAATACCTGCTCTGAGTCAAGGTAAATTGGCCAGGTTACAAAGGCTTAAAAGCATGAGAAACTGGCAGTTGAATTAGTGCAGCAGTGCTACCTGGGCCGCGGAAACAAGTTAGGGGCATTTTGGGAGGTGGATAGGCTAAATGGAAATTTGGAAGCATTGCCATAAGCCAAATAGCAGGAGCAAATTGCTTGAGCTTTGTTCTTCCCACATCAGCCACAGATGTGAAGAAAATGACAAGAGTAGAAATTGCAAGAGCCTTTGCTAAAAAGTGTTGCAAATTCGGTGGCTGTCAGCCAGGAAAATGTACCGTCCCTGGTTGTCACAAGTGCATAACAGAACAAAGAATCTCAGGCTGCAGGGAAAGATGATAGGACTGGAAATAAAAAGCTTACGAAGGAGCAGAAAATAAAAATCTAACCAAGGGTAAATGGGGATGAAAGGGCCTCGAAAGTTTCAGGAAGATCTGTACAGAGTTTGAATGAATAGATGTAGGGAAATATGCTATATGTACAGCTGCAAGGTAAGTTTCCACCCCCATCCCCTAAAGGAATAGAACAGGCTCACTATTAAAATTCTGATGGTTCTTTGGGAGAAAGAAATGCATTCCTAGGCAAATTGAAAAGGATGACCGTATAATCTAGTTTTTTCTTATAGTGCAATGAAAAATTAAATATTTATTATAGATTTTAAAATACTCATGAAAAAAGGCATTTTTTAAAATCTTAATTTCCTGATGGGTCTTACGAGGAAACTTTAAGTGAACTGCTTTCTTGCCTGTCCTGTGACTGAGGGTGGGAGATGGAATGGGATGACAGGGGCATACTGTTGGTACACCTTGAGCTGCAGAGACTGAAGGATAGGGAAAAAAAGAAGAGAAACTTCTATAACATGCCATTTACCTTTTGGATCCTCAGTTTTCACATTTGAAAAATAAGGAATAAAAATGCCTTCTCTTAGGGCTGGAGCTGTAGCTCAGTGGCAGAGTTCTTGTCTAACATATGTGAGATATGGGGTTCGATCCTTAACAGTGCATAAAAAAATAAAAAATAAAGACATGCCATCCAGGCATTAGAGCAGATTTTGTTAAGCAAAGCTAGTCAATCCTTAAAAAACAAATTCCAAATGTCTTCTTTGATATAAAGAGAGCAACTAAGAACAGAACAGGAAGGAAGAGCATGAGGAAAAGACTAACATTAAACAGGGATGAGAGGTGGGAAGGAAAGGGAGAGAGAAGGGAAATTGGATGGAAATGGAAGGAGACCCTCATTGTTATACAAAATTACATATAAGAGGAAGTGAGGGGAAAGGGAAAAAAAGAGAAATGAATTACAGTAGATGGGGTAGAGAGAGAAGATGGGAGGGGAGGGGAGGAGAGAGAGTAGATGATAGGAAAGGCAACAGAATACAACAGACACTAGTATGGCAGTATGTAAAAAAGTGGATGTGTAACCGCTGTGATTCTGTAATCTGTACACGGGGAAAAAATGGGAGTTCATAACCCACTTGAATCAAATGTATGAAATATGATATATCAAGAACTATGTAATGTTTTGAACAACTAATAATAAAAAAAAGAATACAAAGAAAAAAAAAAAGACATGCCATCCATCTAAAACTACAGAAAACAAAACAAAACAAAATCCCCAACCTTCTCTTTTAAGGTCTTTTGCAGGGTTGAATGGATAATGTGTGTAAAGTCCTTGCTATCTGGTTGGGTCTCATCATTCATGCACTTTCCCACTGGTTTGAGAGACCCATGAAGGCAGACCATGTCCCACTGCTGGATTCTCAGTGCCTGGCACATAGGAAGGGCTGAACAAAATATGGATCAAACTGAATTAATGCCTTTTGGCTGTGCAGTTAGGAAGAGGTAAAATGTTTTATCTCCATTATATTTATTCTAAAGCAATATGTACCAAAAAAATACTTTTCCAGGAAAACTAAATTTTTCCTTAAATAACCTATAAGATCCTGATGATAGATTAAAATGGTCATTCATATTTAATGTCAGAAGCAAGGGGACAATAAGTCCATCTTCTCAGGAATGACACAGGCCTTTCTGATTAATACACTCTGTCTAGATACCATGTCTGAAACAAAAAGCACCTAAGTGACAATTTACATGTGGTCCTCTAAGGTTGCCAAATAGCAAGAAAAAAAAAAAATCCCTTGAACATCATTCTGTTTTGCATTAGTTCCTAGAAGGAAAGAAAATGGCATAACAATTGGGGGGGGGGTGGGGTTGTAGCTCAGTGGCAGAGCACTTACCTAGCATACTCGAGGCTCTGGGTTTGATCCTTACCACCACATACAAATAAAATAAAGGTATTCTGTCCATCTAAAACTATAAAAAATAAAAATAAAAATAAATAAATAAAAATGGCATAGCAATTGAAATTTGCTTGACTTTATGTAAAGCCATTATAATTTTGCTAATTGCCAGTCTGGTTCCACCTTTTCCAATAAACCTTCCTCAACATAAATGATATGAAGATATATAAGAGAAATACAGATAAGAGATATAGGTAAGAATAATTGAGGTCTGTGGTAATATGCAGGGGGAAGTGGGAGGTGGAGAAGGGGATGGGTGGTGTGCCTGAGAACAAGTGCTAGAACAGTATTATGTCCAAGCAGAGTCTTCAGGATAGATGAGGTAACAAATTCACCTAATTCTTTAAAAGTCCTGTAATGAAACTATTGTTCTTATTTCATATGTGATACTTCAGTTTGGTAAGATTAAGCTACTCTCCAAAATTTATACTCTTTCTAATATACTAGCACTTTATAACTTTTTTGTGCTTTGTGTTTTGTTTTGGCCCATCTATTCCTTTCACAAGATTAAATACTTGTGAATCTATTAAAGGCTATTTTAATAATTCTTCTATTTTTTACATAATAAATTGTTCTTAAAACTCTAAAATATTTTGTTAGATGAATATAATACTAATGACCAATATAATACTAATGACCATATTATAGTATGTTTTAAATATAATTTTTAGAATCTTTGATTAGATATATAATGTATAATTAATCTGTGTCCATTTAACTAAAATTGCACACTGCTTAATTTACTGGAAAAATATGAGAAATCATGATTTGACCATAAATAAATTGATAAATATTATATCACCTTTGATTTAGAGATTGAAGCCATAATAAAATGTAGATTTATTTTAACTATGGATTATAACATCAAAAATAGACAGAAACTGTCTTCATAAAACATTTGATAGTTTTGAATGTCTCACTTGAAAATCAATTTATTCATTTTGACAATTTTCTTTTTTTTTATTTCTAAGTAAGGATGAGCTAGAAGGCATAAGGTGCTATTTGAAATATTTACCCACAAGTAAATAATAACAACAACAACAACAACAACAATAAATGAATAAATAAATAAATAAACCATTCCAGTTGTTGGTAGCTTTTATTCCCAATAAATAGAAAGCTAAATAAGTTAGAGTTGTCACTGATTTTTCTTTTTACTATCTTCTCTATTAGCAGAGACTTATTGCTGGTAAATATTATGAGCACATACATATGACCTACAGATCTTATGGGGAGCATCTTAAGGCACATGTTTTAGTTTTCTTGGGCTGCCATAATAATAATAGTGATAATAAATAATAACCACCACCACCACCGTAGATTGTGTGATTCAAACAATAGGAATTTATTTCTCTCAGTTCTAGAGGTTGGAAGTCTAATATCAAGGTGTTGGCCAATTCCATTCTCCAGTAACAGTTCTCTTCCTGGCTTGTAGATAGCCACCCTTTTGCTGTGTCCATATATATATACATCTCTCTCTCTCTCTCTCTCTCTCTCTCTCTCCATATATATATATATGGATTAAATAATATATATATTATATATATTATATGGATTAATATATATAACATTATATGGATATATAATATTATATAATATGTATAATATTATATGGATAATATATGGATTAAATATATATATTATTTAATCCATATATATATATATATATATATATATATATGTATGGAGAGAGAGAGAGAGAGAGCGAGCGCTCTGGCATCTCTTCCTCTTCTTATAAGGGCACTAATCCTAATATGAGGGCCCATTTTCATGATATCATGTCAACTTAAATACTCCTCAAAAGCCTCACCTTAGGACTTCAACATATGAATTTGGCAAGGGAACAAACAGTCTGTAATAGCACATTTGCAGAAATGGTTTGGTCAAGACAAGAAGGTCCCCATCTCACTGGAACCTATGCTGGTCTTCCTTCTAAGAGGGTAAGGGGTCCATAGAAGGTATGCATCCTTAGGGCCTGCACACTGAGGAGACACTGAGACCCTGGAACCCAGAGTTTTCATGTAAATATCCTGTGTCTGCTTCTGGACCTGCAAGGGCCCTTCCCTGTGTGTCTCTTGACTGTGAACTGCTTCATTACTCCAAGACCCAGAGATCATCAAGAGATGGCTTTTTGCACTCTAGGAGAAAATAGTTGAAACTTGTAAGTGCTGGCTGGGACTCCTCAGTCATGATACCAGATGGAGCCAAGGACAGAGAAGGGAGAAAGGATAACTGGCTTTCTTCCTGCCAGAGGAGATCTAGTACTGAACTTGGAAAAGCACAAGGGTTCTACTTGCAAATCCTGTCTTCTGGGTTATTAATGTGTCCTTGAAGGTAAGCAGATAGAACATATTTTAGTTAGCAGATGGTCAGATTGACTTGTAACTTAAATATTTTTTCACTTGATGTATAGGCCTCCAGTTCTGCGTTTACTGTTTTTCACAAATATTGGGTTCAGGAGTGACAATCACTGTTGCTTCTCATTAATGCATTTTTAAACATTCGTTATTTTTAGACATCTTCTATTTGACATTATTGATATAAATTAAGCAATTACTGGCTGTGTACAAAAACAATTATAAAATGAGTAATAGTTAAACCATCTTGGAGGTTAGTAGTTCTGAGCTAGGTATGAACCAACTGAATTAGTCATAAGCTTGCTCTTCTGTCAGGTGGCTCAGTAGCAAGAAAAAAAAATACATCCCTCGAACATCATTCTGGTTTGCATCTGTTCCCAGGAGAAAAGAAAACTACATAAAAATTGAAATATTCTAAGCTTTGCTAATGGCACGAGTTCTCATTTGTTAATCAAGTCTCTCAAATTGCTCATTTTTGAAAGGAAAATATATATGTCATAGTAATTAGATTCATCAACTATAAAAAATTTTCTTACAGTTTTCATTCCCATTCCTATTCCCTCCTTCCCATATACCTCATAGACTGCACTCTGATGTAGTTATCACATGTTCTGAAATTTACACTTTAGAAGTATGTGGTACTGTTTTTGTATTTATAAAAATATACACAAAGACCACTGAGTTGTACATCTCATTCTTTTTCTTGCTTTATCCACTTAATGTTGGTTTTAAGACCTATTCAAATTGATATCTCTGTTAAGTTTATTGCTTGAATTGCTGCACGGGTTCTGTAGAACACAAATGTCATCTTTGACATATCAACTCCCTTAATGATGTACATCTGGGTAATTTTGAGCTACAAATAAAATGTGAGTATATTATATATGATCCTTACTAACTAGAATAAAAATTTCTTTTGGTGTCTACCCAGAAAAAAAGTGGTATTGGTGGTAGGGCATAAGTATACTAATTTCATCAAATATTTCTGGATTTTTTTTCTCAGAACTGCTGCACCTACTTTCATTTCTACAAGCAGTTTTCATGTGTTCCCATATCTTTACATCTTCACCAACAATTGATATTATCTACTTTTCAAAATTTTGCCATTCAGAGTCCCACAAATGGTCTTCCACTATTGTTCTAATTTAGTAGTATCTCTATTATTCTCTCTGATACTTCTTTGTATTATCATTATTGACATTTTAAGAATTATTACTAACGGTTAACAAACTTATACTTTTCTTTTCTATTTTCATGTTGTTTGCACTTATTTGTGCCTGTTTTCTATGTTCTTGTCCTTTGTGGTTAATGTAAACTTATTTATTCATTCAATAAGTATTTTTGTTTGGTGTTCGCTATGTGTCGGGTGTATTAAAAATAACTTGTCACTCATTAGAAAGTGCTAGTGGTGTGTGTGTGTGTGTGTGTGTGTGTGTGTGTGTGTGTGTCTGTTTGTGTGTGTGTTTTATAAAAGAAATGTCAATCTTTACATATTCTTACTGCTGTTCTTCTTCACCATTTCCTCTTCCTTTATCCTCCCCTTTTCTCTCCCCTCCTTTTTTCCTCCCTCTTTCTCCTTCGCCTCCATTACCTTCTCCTCCTTCTTCTTTCCTTCTCTTTTTATGTTTTAATTAGCACTACTTAAAGAAATACCCATCTTTCTACATATACAAGTCACCTAATGTAATTTTTAGGTATTTCTTGAACTTTTCCAATTGAAGTTTCCATAGCTTAATCCCTTAGGAAAAAGTGGAGTTATTGAATGAGAAATAGCAGATGAAAGATTAATGGTGAAACAATTTTGGGATGTTTTTTCTTTAAAGAGAATGTTTGTATGGCTTTATGGTTAAAAAAAGTGTTTAAGATGTGGTCATTCATTCCATATAGAAGGATGAGGTCTCTAATAAAAGTGAGAACAACATGCTAGTTGTCCCAAGCAAGAATATTCATGTGTGCAGTGGTAACTCCCCATCTCAGTTGAGATTAGGGTGCCCCTGAATAGTCCTCAGGAGAAGGTGTGATGTTGAGTCAAAGAACCTGATGATGCAGTCAAATTGCCCATTTATGTTCATTTTTGATTAAGTCTGGTCTTTTTTTGTTTCTTTCTTTCATGTGTCCATGATATGAACCTTTATTTTGGGTAAGAAATATGCATGGCTTTATTTTGTGCTATCTGCCGGTGACATTGCTTAGCCAGCTGTTTCAAACAAGTATCCAGAAGAGGTTCTGAGGTAGGATAGAGAAAGGGCATTTCAAAATTCTGCAAGGAAGTTATCAGTTTGTGCATTGGCACCATTGAAGCCTGGGACTCTTCTGCAAGACAATAACCTCATCTGAGGATGATCAGGAGCTATGTAGAGGATTTTTTTTTTAATGTGAAATTACACTGCCAGAAGGAAATCTGGTTTCTACATGCAGACAAAGCAACTCATCTTGAGAACAAGGTTCAGTAACTTGAGGATATTATCTCCATGTCTTACTACTTAAAACTCTTGTCTTTTTGCAACTGATGCAAACAACTATTTCACTTGTGGTCTTTCTTCTATGCATTCTAGGGGCTCCCAGCTAGTAAAGCTTCATTTTACAAGAGAACTGGAATAGTGTTTCACATAAATGCAAAATCAAAGAGCCACACTATCACTATCAGAGGGAGTCCAATGCCATGGTTTGGCATCTGTTAATGCTGAGTGAGTTTCAAATATTGACTTTTGTGATAAGTCATGTGCTATATTTTTGTTTTTAAAAGAGTGCTCAATTTATAAACAGATCTTCCTTTGTGAGCCATGTGATAACACCCAAGGTGCTAGCAAAAATCCAGAAATAGAAAAACAGTTCTCTTAGCAGATAAGAAATTTATACAATTATGGATCATCTTTTGCTGGGTTTGGCATTTTGGTTTTAATAGTTTTTGAAAAAATCATTTGAATTAACATTTCATTATTTGTAACTAGTTTGGGGAACATAGAACTTAAATGAAGATCTGCATGGTCTGCTAATTTTTTACAGCAATATCTACTTGCTTATATTATCTTGCCAATCAATGGCTGGAAGATATAGACACCTTCAGCAAATAACTTGTTTTCTCTGTGCTTTGCTCAATAATAAAGGCTTCTAGAAAACAAACCAACTGTAGCCAAAAGAAGCAAAAAAGATAGTCAAGGTAGGCTCAACTCACGTCCATTTTTGGGTCATCTGTTATTTTTCTGACTTCTGTATAGAATGACTTACCTTTATATTGGTACATCATGGTATAATTTCTAGGACGTCTGAATGAACTGAGCAGGTCTGGCTTCCTGTTGCCCAAGGGGCAGGATGTCAGGGCAGTGGTCAGGTTTCCTTTCCTGCTCATTTGCCTGCCTAGTCCCCACACCGTCAGCTTCTACTTGGGATTTGGTAGTAAATTTTCTTGGATTTACCAGTCATTCCTACTTTAGTATGAATGTATTTATCAGATATTTCTTTAAGAGGAGTATTTTTGAGGGCAAAAAGGAAGAAGGGGTAGTACAAACACATTGGTTGTAGCTCCGTACAAAAAAGGATGCCAAACTTCGCCTAGACCTGACAAGAGACCTGAACTAACACAGCCTCCCATTTTAACTCTTTTCTTTTACTTCTTGCCAAAGTTTCAATTAGTAGTGCTGGAAATGGAACTGGCTTAGACTTTTAAAGTCCTAGATTCAAGTTTTGGCTCTCAATGGATCTGTTGTTTCTGGTTCTACTACAAAATGACAAATTCTCCTTATCTCACAAGGAGAGTCCATCTGTAAAACGGGAGAAGAGGTGATGCAAATATTATTAATAATAAGCTCACAAAATATTTCCCTACTATTAAAGTTTTCTCTTGGAAATGTTAATGTTTTCAGCACAATATTCTGGAGAATTCCTCATTCCCTGGGTGCATCACAAGCTCCCCCCACACTGCCTTATTAGTGTTTTGACATGTCTGGTTTGGTGTTTGACAGCATAGAGAACTTTCTTGTTATTGCTCTAGCTCTGGTTGCTACTTGTCATGTTTTACGACATCGTTCCTGGCCTGCATTAACTTGTGTGTGTTATTATCCAGAAATGGATAAGAAGACAAGGCATTCTTTTCATTAAAAATCACATTGAGCTATGGAAATGTTTGGGTGAAATGCTAGACACGTAAGAGGACAATCTTTTCTTCTACTCAGTTATAATTTCTAAAGTGCATCTATACAGTACCAGAATTAAGGGGCCACCTTAGGTCCAGCTGACTGCCTGTGATATCCCCTGAGGCACAGCTATGGTGGTTAAAATTCTATGTGTGTTTTTGGAAAAGCACTGGCATAAATCTGTATTTTTAAAAAAGATCATCTTAATATAAAGGTTTGTTTTACTTTTGAAAGCATTTTTATTAATAATGCGGTAACTCATATTGTGGGTTTGGCGAAGTCACATTCTTGTGACTATCTGACATAACCAGAGTTGTTAGCAGCAATTATACTTCCTAAAATACTGACTTTCCTTAGGTTAAAATGAAACATTTATATGTCGACACCTGAATCAAATTAAAGCCTAGGAGTACCTTAGTCCTTTGCTGATCACAGTGTGGCCCTGGCACCAGTGTCACTGGGGAGCGGGGTAGAAATGCAAGGTCCTCAGGCCGCTAAATCAGCATCCACATTGTAACAACATGTCTACTGGTGGGTTCCTGAAAGCTCAAGAGCCCTGCCTAAGCAGAGTGAGTTTTTAAAAGAGATGAAGAAGCCAGGAACTATTTTTGCTGCACTTGTCACCCTAGAATAATAAGAATCAGCAAAGCGGCTTAATTAGTAATTTCTTCATCTGTGTAGACCAGCACTAACCAAAGGAAATAACATGTGAGTTACATGCATAATTTTAAATTTCTAGTTGCCACAGGAATTGTCAGATAAATTAATTTTAATATGTTTTATTAAACTCAGTGAATCCAAAATATTGTCATTTCATCAGGTAATTAATGTAGAATAATATTAAAGATACTCTGCATTCTTGTTTTCATAGTAATGTTAGTTTTTCATGATCAATTTTTTTGTGTATATTACACTGATAGTATGTTTCGATTTGGTCCAGCCACATTTCAAGTTGCTTAAGAGCCATGTGTGGGGAGTGTCTACCATATTGACAGAATGATTACAGGGAATGTTACTGCTACCACCTCAACTTCAAAAGCATTAGATTTTCTCTCCTGTAGTGGCAAAATATGGGGAAACTATGCATACCCTCACTCCTTGATTATTTTGTTTTTTACTAAATGCCTACCATGTGTCAGACTTTGTGCTAGGTTGAAATAAGCAAAAATGAGATCCACCTAGTTTAGGAAATAATTAAAAACATCACAAAATAAATGTAACAAAAGAAAAAGATCATGTCAAATGCTGCTGTAGAAGTACAGAAAGGAGAGCATTGGTGCTGTCCAGACAGGAATGAAGCACCAGGGCAAAAAGGTTGCATCTGGATTCAACTAAACCCATGCTCCAGGACTCACTCAAGCCCTCTGAGACCTCAAAAGCATCTAATGACAATAGATGAGAGTCGGTATAACTGAGATATAAATGTGCATGTGTGTGTATAAAGCAATGCATCTAAACAATATAACCCAATATATAGAATTGATAGTTGATTATAAAATTTTTGAAGCACAGTATACTCTATTGATCAATGGTTAGTCTGTTATTAAGGAAGTTAATGGTAAATTTGAATGTTTATTGATAAATGGAGTTTCACAGGTTATCATTCAGCATCCACTTATGAAGAACTTTTTGCCCATCTGCTTTGTCTATCTATGTATCTATCTATAATTTTTCCTGAATGTAATTTTCAGGCATCAAACCCAATATTCCTAAATATGCTAGTATGCATTTCCTCAAAACAATGGTGTTTTCATAAATAACCAGGGTATAATAATCTCAGAAACTTTAAAACTCAATGTTATTTACTAATTCACAATCCATATTAAAATGTTGTCAATTGTGCAATATTCTTTCACAGGATTTTTTTCTCTCTTTTTCTTGGTCTAGTATTCAAGTGGGATTATATATTACTTTCAGTTGTCTTATTAATGAAGTCTCTAGGATGCTAGAACAGTTCCTTAGATGTGGGTGTGCCTGTGTGCACATGTGAACACATGCGTTCTCTGGCCTGTTGGGAAGGGCTGAAGGTAGGGAGAGAAAGGGTTTGAAATTTTTAGACAGTTCAGGCTATTTTGTGAAATATCAGACGTCCAGTGTGATTTGTCTGATGTTTCCTCATGATTAGGTAGATTTGGGTCATTTATTTTGGCAGGAGAGCTAGGATTTTTGATGAGACATTTTAATGAAGGCATTAGTAATAGCAGGGAGGGAATGCCACTCTTAGATTTGATGAAGAGGGGCCAGGAATGATGTCATCAGGTGCTCGTTGGGAGCTGTAGCTGAAGAAGAGGGTCTATTTGTTAGAAGCTGTCATTACAGAGGAATGCTGCCCCTGCCAGAGGTTGCAAATGGGAAGGAAGAGGAGGAGCAAACTTGATGGCTGTCTTCTTGCCCTTGGATCTCTTGCAGATGTTTCCAATGGCTGACCCCCAACAAGAAGCCAACAAGCAAGCAACCCAGGTGTTTTAGGCCTTAACAGTCAGCCTCCAAACAACAGAAGAGAGTGAAGCCTGATAGATTTAGGGCAAGTAGAAAACAGCCAGCCCACCAAGTAAAGAAATTGGGAGAGGAAAGGGAACAGTATGTACAAAGGCAATGAGGAATGAAAAGCAAAACCCAAAAGGTGTTGAGGAACATTTTGGAATGTAGATAATGAAGTTAAGAAGGTAGGCTGGGCCCCCGTTTAGGAAAGTGTTAATATCAAGCTAAGGACTTAGAACCTGGTTATGCTGACATAAAGATTTTTAAGTATGGGATTTACATGATCAGATCTGTTTCAGAAAAAAATACCAGTGGTGGCAATGGAGCTGAACTGCATGCAAGAGAAAAGGAAGTTAGGAAGTTGTTGCTACAGCTCAGGGCAGAGATAAGGAAAGACTCACTAAATCAATGGCACTGAGGGCAGAGAACAAGAGACAAAACAGGCATTAGGGACATTTAAAAATTAGAAAGAGGAAGGGGTCAAACATGCTTGAGGCTTAATTAATAATAATTAGTATTATTGATAATGGCAGCTAACAGATAGTGAATACCTACGATTTGACACTAAATTAGAGTTCTCATTAATCTTGAGGGCAACTCAGCGAGGCAGGTGTTATTATCCCAGTTTTAATTATAAGAAATAAAACTATTTGGGTAGATGAATTCATGAATCCAAGTCAAATGTTTTAAGTGGCCAGTGAAGCATACAGGGAGCTCTAACCAGTCCTCTGTTAGGAAGTCCAGCTGAGGACGGAGCTGAGGACACAGATCTGGACTGGGTTGGGGATTTGGGAAAGTATCACAGTGTTGATGTGAGAGGTTCAGTCATGTCAAGTGGTGATTGACCAGGGTGAGACAGTGAACAAGAAGAGACACTACTACATTTTAAGAAGTGTTTACAAAAACAAGTAGGACATTTCAGATATATCTGGAAGGAAAGAAGAACATCATGTGCAGCAATTTTTGTTGTTGTTGTTGTTGATATAAGTAGCCTATCCAAGGATAGCATTTGTGAACTTTGTTCTGATTATCATTCCAGCTGGTTCCGTATTGTAAAGAACACTTAATTTGCTACTTTGAATATAAGCTGGTATTGTGGCAGGCAAGACATTTAGTCTTTGCAAAATTACAATAAGTCTAGAGCAACATTGAAGGTGCAACCTGCCTTGAATGATGTGTACCTGGTTTGTTCTAGGCTCTGCCCATATTTTGTCATGTGACCCTTCATATACCACTTAACTCCTGTGTGGGAATCAAGTGCCTTTTGAGTCCCTAAACAGAGAATAATATTTTTCCCATTGAAAAATTATTTTTGAAAGATATTTCAAAGTTCTCAAATTATAAGATATAGATATGAAAAATGTTAAGTTTTATAGGAGATTATGTCTAGATCTTTATCAAAATGCACAGGCCTCTTACATTAAGTAGGTCTTAAATTAGTATTTTTTAATAACTTAAAGTAAATGTACTTTTCATTTTTGGGGAACCAAATTGAAAACATTTTGCATGTGAAATAGGAATCATTTAAGGAACTATGGAAACCACTAATCTAGCTTAATGCTTTCTATTACTTTGGAAACATTTATTTTATCCCTTGGTTACTGGCAGTTCTATTATGGTTTTCAGACAACAATAGAAGGTTTTATGTTTTATGCTTCACTGGAAAAAAAAATAGTTCTCAGATATTTGACCTCAGATAATTGTGAATCCCATTGTGGATGCATTGCAAATTTCCTGAGACTGCTTTTTAAATGACAAGAAAGCATAGAACACAATTTACCCTGAGAGCTTTTCTTTAGGACCTACACCATCTTTTTGTGGATTTTTAATATATACTCTATATGGTTGTATTGTATATTATATCTCTTATTAACTCTAGTGCCATCACTAATGTTTTAATATATAACTGTATGTGCCTCAAGGGAGCAGTTTGTGTGTTTTACTGGCAAGGAGCACAAAAAAATTTCTCCCTGCTGTTTCCCTCTATTATAAATTAATATCCACTACCAGGGGACCTCTTATGATATAAAATTGTCATCCTGTGAGTGGTATAGATGAAATTACCATGGAGAAAAGCTGAGCAGTAACCAGAGTATGAATAAGATAGCACCTAGTCTGTTATAAGTGGGACCCCTGGTGTCTTATATTAACTTATGACAAATAATTTACATTGCTAATTGCAAAGTTTAATAATCAGCACTATCTTTTTAGTTGCATATTTTTCTTAACATAAGGGCATTTTTTATCCTGAAATGGAATGTTCTAATAGAATCATTTTTGCCAGTTCCGGAGTATCTTGAAATTTCTGCAAGAGATTTTAGCCAGTCACAGTGCCTGGAAGGTGGACCTTTTTAAGTGGCATTGTTGCCTGTGTGGATGTTCATTTTGGCAGTAAAGGAGTTAAAGGAGAGGGAGATTGATCTGTAATGACAGTCCTGTGTGTTGTGGTGTGGTGGTTGCCTGGCAACTGTACCTGTAGAAACTAAATATTGGACTTGTCTCTGTATTAATCCCCTCTTGTTGTTAGGGTTTATAGGTATTTAAAATATTGAGCTTGGAAAATACTTGTAAAAAGGGTTGCTCATTTGATGATTCATTGAAATTGTATGAGATCATTGGAAGTTGACAAATTAAGGTTTGGGAGTAAGTGGTACACAATGTTTCGAAGAGTTCTTGCATGTATTTGAACATCTCTTAAATTAGATTGGGCCTAACCTTGGTGCCCTCCCAATCCTTTGTTTTATCTTTTGCAAGGACATAATGTCTTCATTGAAAGAATATTGACTATCTGTAATGTGTGAGTTTCTGTGCTAGATATGGGCTGGGGTATTAATGTGAGAAAAGGGGAGTTCCTGATCTTTTAGTCTAGAGTGGAGACTGTCATCTAGTGCAGAGCACACCTGGAGAGCAACATTCTCTGTTGTTACGGTTAGTATACACACCCATCAGCATCAACTCTTCTTTTTACACCCTTGCAGAGACGAAGGCAAGCTGTGGTTTGCGACCAATGTCCAGCCCACTGTAATCTTCATCCTCCTTTTTCATGCCTCAGCTCTTACTTTCAGAAATTGCTGCCTCATTATGACCTGCCTTCACTCTACCTTTGATCTCCCCTCTAATTATACATTAGGGTTACACAGAAAAACTGTGTGTATGGGGGAGGGATTGGTTAAAAATAACTTATTTTACTAATGAGAAAGCTGTACTTAGAGATTGGGGAGTACCTCAAAATCCTAGAAATGGACACTCTTGGACAATGAAATCTTAAATTGTGTTGTTGCTGCATAGGATAAGCCCTGTATTATTATTTATATGAAGGATCACTTTTTATTATCCTAAACTGTTCCTAACAGGGACATTTTGTCATAAATCTTTGATAAAGCATTATCTTAGTTGGCTGGGGAAGTTGAAAAGTAGTTACTGCTTTAATCCTTATTATAAGTTAGTTTTGTATGGATTGCAAGCCTTTCTAATAGCCACCAAAATAATCATGACTTTCTTCAGCTGATTTTATCCCAGATCAGTATATCTGGTCACAAGGAACAAAGGAATGAGAGAACAGAGATGAATCAAGATGATCTATTTCCTCTACTCTGTTGCTAGCTAAGACAGTACAACAATTTCTGCCTCTGCTCACCAAGAGAGGTTACATTTATTAGGAGTGTTACTGAATCCATCAACCATTGAATTGGGAAAGCTGAAATAATGTATCATTCACTGCAGGAATGAGATCTGGGGAAGAAAGGATCCAAGAAGGAGAAAGAGAGGGTCAATGAAAAGTTCCTACCTGCTCCCCTACATCACAAAGGCTGGTGGGCAACTCAGAGCTTGCAGATTCAGTGCCAGATTAGGGCTGTCCAGGGGAGCTCATATAGCCTGTGGAAAGCTGTTCCCTGTGGAGGTCACTGCTTTGGCCAAGGATTTGGTGGTAAGGGTAGGACACTGTGGATTATCAGTCAGAAGGAAGAGCTGGATGCAAAATGGGGGGAAATGAGGACTAACTGGCATCTGTGGACACTTCTGAGGTGGTCTTATATTAACCACAAATGTCTGTGGAGAGTGATGGCTGCCGTTTCACTTCTGGCTTCCAGAACTCATACCAGTTTTTATCCTGGATCTATACAAAGAAGGAATTCTGGGAAATGTAGTTCCAGATCAACCTGGTCTACCACACTGAGACCACCACAGTTGCACCATGGGGCCTAACATGGAAGGCATGATGGGCCTTACCTGTGAGATTTCATCACCCCCGCCTCCACAGACCCATCAAGTAGGTATCACAGGGAACTCCCAAAGGGTAGGGACTCCTTGTGTCTCATTTATCTTTCTATCACTATGTTGAACTCAGAACCTGTAGTGGGGAACAGGAGGACAAGGGAAAAGAAAGTTATGGCTGAATATAGTTACAACTTTACAAATCATGCCCTAGTTACACCATAGAATGGCTTAAGAACCACCCCAACTCTTTAGTTATCTTTGATTTCTCCCCAATTTTACTTTTTCTTTCTTACCATAAGGCCTGGATTGTTTCTATATATGGTAGGTTGACAAATTGGCTACTATTTTTTTCACATATCAAAAAATGTATCCTGATTTCTGTGGCATATTTGAATTTGGTTATAGTTTACATCCACATAGAAACCATTGTTTTCAAAGGCAATGGATAACAAAATTACTTAGAAGCACTGTCATTGCACACGCAACTTCTATCCTTTGGGAAAAGCCAAATAGACACACGGTTATATATTCCATTTTATTTGACCTCAAAATAAGACCACTGAGAAGATATAATGATAACTTACCTCTATGTAGGGCCTGAGATCAGTGTCAGATTCAGGTTGAAATGATAAAAACATCCAAGAAATTTAAAGTCAAAGCTTTATGTTAGAAACTCATCCCTCTGCAACTTATTTCTCCTTGTGATATTGCCTTTAAACCTGGCTTCCTCACTCATGGGCTGTGATAAGCTCCTCTGAGAGAACCAAATTAGCTACTGCTAGTGAAATCAGTTGGAAAACCATAAAGCACCAAACACTCATTATTATTATTATTAATATTATTATTATTATTATTATTATTATTATTATTATTATTATTATTTTCTGGTACCAGGGATTGAACCCAGGGGCACTTAACCACTGAACTACATCCCCAGCCCTTTTGATTTTATTTTTATAATCCTGAGACAAGGTCTCACTAAGTTGCTTAGGGTCTAGCTAAGTTGCTGAGGCTGGCTTTGAAATTGCAATTCTTCTACCTCAGTCTCTCAAGCTACTGGGATTACAGGCCGTGTGCCACAGTGCCTGGCTCATTAGTTCTTAATATCAGCAACAACCATAAATGGTTGATGAAATCAGAGAGAAGAATATACTGATAACTGGATACAAGAGGCCTTAATAGGTATTTATTAAGAACAATTAGATAGTCACACTGGAATCATAGTATCATATTGTAATAATGTACTAGAATCTTGCAGCTTAAAAAAATTAAACACAAAAATCTGTGCAAGTGATTGCCTAAATTTCCATCCCGTATCAGAATGTCCACGATTGTTAACTAGTCAAGTGTGTATTTCTGTTTTCATTCTAGGTGTATCAGGGCATATTTTCCCCCTCTAGACTTTTGTTTCTTCAGCTTAAAATATGACCTTTGATTTTCTGAGCAGCTGTGTATATTTTTGTCAGATCAATAAAGGGAAAAAGTCACTGGTAATGGCAGGTGGATGGGACAGTGCTGCACAGTATAAATGACGGCATTGACAAACCAAAGGTTGACAAAAATGCACCCCCCCCCCCGTCCCCCAAGCCTGCCCCCCCCCCCCCCTTCAGCTCCCTGTTCTGTAATGACTCAGTTACTAATGGAGCTAAGCTATGCTAGAGAAGATTCTGGCAGAAACATTCCTTCTCCTTTTAAAAAAATTTGTGATGTGTGATAGAGGCAGGAGCAGGGAGGAGGTGGAGTGGAGACCCTAAACATTTGCTCCTATCTGTCAGAAATCATCATCTGAGAGGGTTTTATTATTAGAGAAAGCCAACCTCAAGCCATTGCTTTGACCACAGAGGCCAGAGGTGTTTGTGTTTGTTTCAAGATATTGAGCCCAGAGTTGAGGTCTGGTATTTTGCTGGTGACTGCTGAAGAGGAGGGATTTGGCTTCTGGCAGAACATAAAGCCAAGCTGACAACAAAGCTTTCCTTTCAAGCTATCCAAATGAACACATTTCTAATCTGAAATTCAAATACTTGACAACAGAGAGCCTGTGAGCTGGGCTTTGAACAGGAAATTGCTTCATGGTTTTAGCATAATGAATTAGGCAGTTAGACTAAATCCATTTAGTAGGAGAAGAATGCTTTCACATGCTTTGTGAAAGAAAGGAGGGGGAAAAAAAAAACCTTCTTAATTTCCCAAATTTCTCAGGACTTACAGACACAAATGCTCCATATAAATTTTATCTACTGTGCTTTATGACAGGTATATAAAAAGCCATCAGATCCCAGTATTCAGAAATCGTCTTTGTTAGAGAACGCTGTGCCTTGTACTGTGGTGGGGGGGACTGAATGTGATGAATAAAGGGGAGGGGGGCCTCTCATCCTTCTCCCTATCCTGTGGTGAATGCCTTTAATTCTGCAACCTTGTTTTAGTCACTGTCAGTATTAAATCCAACAGAGACAGTATTGCCTCCCCCACCCCACACCCCCCCCCCCAAGAGCCAAGGAAAGATACCCAGGAAAGAGGAGACTCCTGCATTTTGGGGCATAACACACCATTTGCTCTCAAACCCAAACACAGAAGCAGGCTGGGTTTGTGACAACAGAGGCAGCAGTGAGCCTTTCAGCACATGCAGTGGGAGGACTGTTGGGGGAGGAGGAATGAAGTTCATGTGTGTCAGGCCTATGTAACAAGTCTGACCTTGAGAGAGCTGTTGACAGACATCCCTGGAGAAGGAGAGAGCTAGAGAAAATTAAAGAAAAAAGAAAAAAAATCAAATGAAAGAAAAAAGAAAAGCCACAGCACGAATCACTAATAGCATAAATAGTTAAGACAAGCCCCTGGGGGAGGAGAGGGTTAAATCCTGACCCTGGCAAAGAGTGGGGGCTGATCTGTAACCAGTCATAGCAAGATTTCCTAGCAGTTTGCTGGGTATAGATACAGCAGTGTAGGGCATTGCCTCTGAGCTTCGGCCCAAAGACAGTTAAGGGAACAGTGTTCTGTGTGATCCCTCTTCCACTGGAGTGGACAAAAACATAATAAGGTCTGACATCCTTGTGTTCACAACTTGCTAGGTAATATACTCTGCTCTCCCCTTCTATGGAAATAAAATGCAAATAAATTTGGTTTCTTTTAAATTATTGTTTTCAACTTTCCTATCAAAGGGAACAGTAAAGTCCTTCCAGTTGGCATGGAGATGAAGACGCTATGACAGATTACATTACAGAGATGTTTTAAAACCCATTAATGTGTGCCAAGCATCGAATGCATGTTTACAGTTTGAAATAAAAAGGACTGCATCCCAATCTCCTCAATGATAAGGGATCACCCCTCCTGGCAGGGGTGGGAGATATTGACATGTACATGGGCTGGTTACACGATCACCTACCTGAATGGACACGTAATGAATTAAGCTGAGAAACACTGATGCTTAAATGCATTAGAACAGTCCTGAAATGGAATAGTAATGATCACCCCAGGAGCAAAATATGAATATTTAAAAGACACTGTGCTGTGAGTTGTGCAGAGGCACCAACCAGGACTCGTCAAAATTCATTCCAAATAGTACGTCCAAGGACTGTGAGGGGGCAGAGAGGAGATCTGATCATCAAGAAGAACAATTATCCAGGTAAAACAGGACAGCATTCCAAATTTAAGCCTTTTTGCCAGACAATGGGCTTTCTTCAGAGTAATGTCTCAGAGTCTAGAGACAGGAGGTGCCAGCCAAGAGGCTATTTAGGGGGAGGGACATGCTCTCTTGCCTGTGGAAGGAAGGAAGGCGTCCTTTTGACTGGGGCAAAGTCTTTAATTCTATGATAAAGTATAAAATGTAAGTAAGTCTAGGAGAGCTAAAGCGGAATTAAATTCAGCTCATAGCTTAAGTTTATGGGATAGAGAGAAAGCTCCAAGGAAAGATTCTTCAATCTAGGTCTGGGTAGGTGTTGAGAATATCTTTGCCAGGCCCCCAAAGTCTACTCAGTTCAATGAGCCAGAAGCACTGAGAGATGGCAGTGATATAGAGGAGGGTGGCTGGGAGCACCAGAGGCAGTAAACATCTGTCTCCCCAAGTTCTTGCAAGAGTAGGAGGGAGGGAAGGGGGTATGTGTCCCCCATGAGGAATTGGGAAGGATTTAGTTAAAAGAGGCCCTATTAAAAGATCATCATTTTTTTTTTCCAGTTTGGTGTTGCACCTTAAAAATAATTAAATAATTTATTTTCAGTTCAAAGTGTTAATGTTTGATATGAAAATTATCTTCAGTGACTTACCATTTGGGGAAGGAACTCTGTATTTATTGTGTGGATATGCCTGGCTCCCTGCCAGTGGGTTACATCCAAGTTGAGGAACAGGGACCTGGGGCCAGCTCTTGACATAATTGTTACAAAACAAGTTGCTAGAAGCCCAGCTCTGCCTATGGTTTTCTTATTCAGTTCTAACTCAAAATAATTCCAAACAGGCAATATGATATAAAGAGCATGTCTCCCTTTTTAAACTATTCTGTTGTACTTAAAAATTGAATTAATAGGCACTGTGACTCATGTTTGTAATCCCAGCTGCTCTGGACGTTGAGGCAGGAGGATCATAAGTTTGAGGCCAGCCTGGGCACTATAGTAAGATCCTATCCCAAAATAAAAACTTTAAAAAGGGCTGGAGATGTAACTCAGTGGTAGAGCACTTGTTTGACCTGTATAAGGTCCTGGGTTTAAACCCTAGTTTTATTTCTTTAATTTTTAAAAATTTGTTTTAATTAGTTATACATGACAGTAGAATGTACTTTGATACATCATATATAATGGAGTAAATTGACCATTCTGATTGTACATGATGTAGAATCACACTAGTCATGTAAACACACACACACACACACACACACAATTCTCTGAACAGAAAACTTACACCAATTACAGATATTTATCATCTCTTTGGATATGACTTTTTTCCTTCTAGTTTTGTAAAATATAGTTAGAAACAAATTGTTAACAATAAACTCAAATTGATTGTAAGTGCAATCTTACTTATCTACCTATGCAAAATTTCTCTTCTCACTCTTTTGGGAATAAGAAATTTTAATTACATATCAGTCCTATAAGTTAATTGTGGAAAATCCTCTCTTGTTTTCATGCCTGTACAACAGTACATTTTTCTCCTGAGTTCTGTCATGTGGTCCCTTACCCTGGAGACTGTGGAGATATACTGGCCTCAGTGACAGCTCCTCTGCTCCTGCTGAGGGAGCTCTTCTAGCTTTGCAACAAATCATAATCCTTTAAGAGTAAAAAATAAACCAACAATAAGAAGTTAGGAAAACATTAGCAATCCTTTTGTATCATTTCATTCATGCTCTTTAAAGTTTTTAATCAAACAGCTTATATTTAATGTTCACATTTGAAGGCTGTTAGGAGTCACTTCTTCCTTTCCTCAATTGATTGAACAGGTGGAATAATACTGATTTTTAGCCCTAAGTCAAGGTAGGACAACAGCTTCCCCCGACTTCACTCATTTTTGTACTACCTTCATATATCACTTGCACATATTTGTTTTTCCTTGTAGAAGTTATTTTTGTTTTCTTGAGTTTATTCTAAGCAGGAGTGTCTATGAAATTATAACTTTGATATGCTTATATTTCTAAATAAATTAAAATACAAAGCACACAACTCTTAAAATACAAAATCTAAAAACCCACCCGTCAATATCATTCTGTGAAACTCCAGTTAACACCAGACTATTGTGGGGTGGCCAGCACCCGAGAGGGTAGTTTTCTGCTCAGGAGTGTGAGCTGCCTGAGAAATAGAAAGTCTAAAATAATTAATAAGTAATAGAGCCAGGAACTAGATAAAAAGGGAGTGCTCGATAGGTCCTGATAGAAGTTGGAACTGAACGAACAAAAAATGGGTCGAATTTTTTATTTAAGGGCACATACATCAAAGGCAGGAATAAGTTTCAGTGGGAGGAGTTTTGGTAGTCTTGGGTTGGTGCTGGCTCCTGGGTTTGTCAGGAGTCTTGTAGTTAACAAGTTGATTGGCATCTTGGCAAGCCACACCTATCTCCTAGAGGCTGTGTGGCACTAACCAGTCACCCCATCTCTGATACTGTGCTGAACTTAGATGGAGCAAGGTACAAGAAAGTCACATGAACTGAGCATTCTCAAACCAGCAGGGTTGCTGCTGGGAGTTCCCAATATCAGACTTTTCCTTCCTAATGGCTTCCATGTTGTTTTGGTTCATACAGAGTTCACCGATGGCTCCCAGCACCAGGTTACATTGCAGCCTGTGGTGGTTGGGAAGGAGTTATACATGGCGTGCAGGGTAGATGGGTTTGCTTATATCCTGTAGGTGACTGCAACTTCTGTGGATAAAGTTGGATTGGGTTCTAAGGAGGAAAATTTGGGGCCACAGTTAGGCTGCAGCTCCCTCTCTTCTTGACCTATCTAGGAATTCCCAAGGGAGGCTGGGCAGTAAAGAAAGTGCATTGCTGAATCCTAGGTGCTCAGCTGCCACTGGAGCACTGTGGTCCAGCATTTATCCCACTCATCCTTCATCATGATTGATGCAGGGATGAAGCCAGAGAATCATCTGTTTTTGGAGGATAAGTACAGTGTCTACCCGTTTGACAGTTTTCTCTGCATTTATGAGTTAACTGTGGATTATTTTCCTTTTTTTACTATCGGGGCACAGAAATCCATACCCCAAATTATAATGCTTTAGCATGCTGACTACTTTGAACTAAAGGACACTGGAAGCAAAATCTCTTTCTGATCTTCTCCTGCCCATCTTTCTCCTGCCCTTCTTTCTCCCCAAGGCAGAAACGAGATTTCTTTTTCCTCAAGGAGGGCATAGAAATTAGAACCCATCTCCCCTAAAGCTAGCCATAAAACCTAGAAATATTACTGTAATCTTTCTTCATCTTTCAGTGTAAGAGCTGGCCATAATGAAATTCTGACCTTCCTTGTCTGATAGTAGGTCATAAGCCCCTCATCCCAGAGGAGTTTTGCTCTATATCAGGGAGGAGGGAATACTACACAGAGACACCAAGAGGAATCCAACAGGCAGCCCTTGCTGGGTTTCTCCTCTTGGCCTATTGCCTTGAGGACATATCCTTTTTGTTCAGTCATATTGAATCTAAGCATATAAGGAGACAGTTTTTCCTGGGTCTTTGGGTCTTCACTTCCAATGACATCTGTGTTACATGAAATTTTGTTTAACCATACCTGTTATGCTTTCTTTTGTTAATCTATCTTTTGTCACAGGGATCTAGGTTATTTCCTTCAAAATAGTAAAGAAAGGTATCACACCATTATTACTGCAACCAAAAAAGATCTATTAATAGGGAAAAAAATTAATGTCTTTTTTTTTCCCCTTTGTAAGTGGATCAGTTCTAAGGGCTAGGTAAATGCTCCCTGTTTGGGGACTATAGTCTGTGAGTATGAGAAACATGCATACCTGCCCAAACCCCAAGATTGGACTCAGAGACAATCTTGCAGGATTAGGTATCTGGGGGAGCAGGCAACCACAGAGCAGTTACAATTAGCCTTTTATCCTCTAGGGTGCAAATTCCCTCCCCCAGTTCCTCATTGGCTGAGTACTATGGGATGTATAGTTTTTCCAACCTTCACATAGGTTTTACTGTTTCCTCCCGGGTTATTTTTAAAAAGTACTTTAGTTGTCTCCATCTCCCCTGTTCACATTTGGCAGGAGGCCTTTCTGGGATCCAGTGCATTTTGGCATGTATGGAGCTGATCTTTGTTGAGAAGGTTGGCCCTTCCCCCTCACCTCCTGTTTGTCAAGTTGACTGAGAATCTGTCCCACTCAGGGTGTTAACTGCTGGTAACCATTTGTTCTATGTCCTCTTTGGCTGATTTTCTTACATCCTTAAAATTTTTTTTTTTTTTTACATTTAAGGTTAAATACTGTATTTTGAAAATGGAGCACCCGTCTTTCTGTGTCTCATGAGAGCCTGGTGAAAAAGATAGGGTTTTTCTGTGAGAACATGCAGATCCCCTAGAAGTTCCAGCTGTAGCCTAATTTTGCCTAGAAAGGACCATGTGTGGCCAGTGAGTTCATATGCTTCCCAACGAGGCGTGGGAAGACAGCAATGTCTCGTTTAAAGGGACCCTGGAGGGCCTGCAGAAAAAGCTGATCCAGGCCAGCATTTCATTCAGAACCACTTCTGTTTTCAGTCATTTCCTCTTGGAATGCAATCATTGCTTTGGAAAAGAAGATACAGTGTGTGACAACATGAGGTCAAGGGCTGGGTCGTATGTGAGCGTTTGGACCTGGAATGTCCCCCACAGGCTCACGTGTTGAAGGCTTGGTCTTTAATGCCACAGTGTTCAGATGAGGGTTTCTTGGGAAGCGATCTGATCTTGAGGGCTCTGACCTCATCAGTGGATCCGTCCATCGATGAGTTAGAAATTTGATATTATTGAGAGGTGGTGGAAACCGTAGGAGATGGGACCCGCTGGGAGGCATGCCCTAGAAGGGGATTTTTTGACCCCAGACCCTTCTTCCTGTCCTCTGTCTCTACTTCCTGGCTGCCGTGAGGTGTCCACCCTTCCTCTGCCAAACCCTTCTGCTATCACATTCTGCCCCACCTTAGGCCCAAAGCAATGGAGTCGGCCAACTGTACACTGAAGCTTGGAAACGGTGAGCCAAAATAGATCTTTCCTCTTCTAAGTTGATTTCTGCAGATATTTTGTCCTAGTGACAAAAGTTGACTGACACATTTTATTTTGTTAGTTTTTTTTTTTTTTTTTAAAGCAAATCAATAATAGATAAAAGTTGTGAGACTATTTGGATAGAATATTATCTAAGGGTCTAATGTGGTGCCCCAGAATACTGTTCTACTACAAATAACATAGCAACCCTTGCAATGATTTACTTAGTATAGGCTACTCTTTGGAGCTCTTTATGTGTAGCAATTCATTTAATCCTCACTGTAAATGATCTTCAATATATATTATTCCCATTTAACAGATGGAGCAGCTAAGCCCCTGTGTGACTCATTTACCCAGGTCATGTAGCCAGTGTGAAACGGAGCTTTTGAGAAGCTGGACAGTATGACTTTAGAGTATGGTTGGAACTACTCTGCTTTTCTGTTCTGCTTATTAATTGTGAAAAGAATGGGAGGGAGGGGAAAATACAGGCTTATATGTCTTACTAACATATAATGTGCTTGATCCTATATGTCACCAGAACTTTAGTGGCTCTTGACTCTTCTACTTGTGCTAGAAAGATTAAGCATTTCCCAGTCCCCACATTCATAAGTAAAATAAAAGAATGGGAGGTTCACCTCAGAATTACCTTTTGAATGTCTGGGGAGAATGTTACTGGGTTTCCTTTAACCACAACAAACCCTGTGTGGACAATAGTATATTTTCTAACAGTAACATTTGTATTTGAGACAATAGTGGTAAATCAGCAAGTTTGAGATATATACATGCCCTCCCTAAGGAGTACAGATATGGGACCTAAACAAACTGATTCTTCATTTATTTTCCTTGTTTGTTTTTTTTTTTTTTAATCTCCTTACAGAAATCTATTCAGAATGATCAAGCCCCTTGAAACAGAATACATGCACATAAACTTTATTTTATATTTTCATAGAATTTGACCTAATTTGAATTCTATAAATAGTAGTCACACTTACAACTTCAAATTAAAGCTCTGGGCAAATATTTAGAAATTAAATTATTAAAGGCACAACATGGCTGGATCATTTTTTTTTTTAGTGACCTTCAGGATTTATTACTGAAATGTACCTTACAGGGTATTAGGGTATTGTCCAGTGGTTAAGCTACAGAGTTCCGGAATCAGAAATCATACTTCTGTAGTTGCAAATCTACCTGCAATCTGTATAACCTGAGGCAGACTGCTTAACTTCTCTGTGCATTTGTTACTTCATGTGTAAAATGAAGCTAACAGACTGCACGATCATGAGTTGATCCATGTAATTAATTCTTAGTACAGTGCCTGATACATTGTAAGTGCTCAAAAACTGTTCAGTAAAATGAGGGAATAAGTGCACATTGTGCAATTTTAATTTATTATCATAAATAAAAAAATTATCCAGTAAAAATATTTATATTAGCAAAAGGTCTGGCTCCAGCTCTTCCTCAGAATGCAAGCTCACCAGGTGTTAAATTTGTATCTTAATTATGCAATTGATAGCTGCCTGCTAGTTCTCTCTCTGACAAACTGTATGCAAAACAATATCCACACACACACATGCCATTGAACAAAGCAGGCAAATAATCTGAGTATATCTCCTTTACAGTAAACACGATTGTGCCTTGAACATAGACATTCAGCAAGGCAACCTTATTTCTGCTTAGCAGTTACACTCCTGGAGTCATCTAATAACTTCAAAGCAGATTAATCCATTAAAAGGTGTACTCCTCGTGTTTAGTAATTGCCAGTAAAGTCTAATCAGATAACAACTGCTACAGAAGAGCCTTCAAGAAATACTATAAGATAATTAAAACATAAAGGTTATGCAAAAGTAGCAAATCAATAGAGACAGTAAACATGGTTTATCAACAGTCCTGAGAACATTTTTTCAATTCTAAAATGTAAATGGACTTGGGATAGAGCAGGAGCAGGATGATAGATAGGATCCTGGTAACGGTTTAATTAACTCCAGTTTCCTGCATGTTAAAGGTTGCCTCAGCCCACTGGCTCATGTAACAAACCCTCTTAGGATTTCGTTAGCCATTGTCTGATATGAAAACCAGGCAGCCTTCCTTTCTGACAGGGTTAGGTTTTGCCCTGCTCCTCTGGAGGCCTTATCAAAACCCCGCTCTCTGTTTTCTCTATAAATACACAGATATTTTTAATTTCAACTAAAACGGTTTGACTTTGTAATCAAGGAAAAGAAACACACACACACAGCCTAAGTAATGAGAAGTTGGCTGGGAAGAATTGCATAATTAATATTATATATTAAAATTCACATGCAGTGAGTATAGATTTTTAGAAAAATCATGGCAGCTCTCCAGATGACTCATTTGCTGTTTTAATTCTTGTGTAATGTAGTCTATTTTATAATTAGCCACAGAATTGTGCCACTTGGTTAGTTCAACCTGATGAAAAGGATAACAAGTAATATTTACTATTAATGGATATTGAAAGCACTACTTGGAGCATCCCAGTGAAGGGCTGTGATTTACTATTCTCAGCCAGCTATTTTAAATGGAATGAACATATCCAGTGTTTTTCTTGCAGTCACATATTAGTTCAAACCATGGGAAGAGATGAGGGAAGCTTGCTTTAAAGAATTGCAATGTTTCTTAAAAATCACTGTGAGGGCCAAGTGTTCGTTAAAAAGAAAAATTCTTTTTCCAACCCAGTAGAATTTGGTTTCACACAATTAACTTTATCATTAGTAAATAAAAGAGTTACTTAACCTCTGCCCTTGCAGAAGTTCTTGATATTTTGCTTAGTAAAGGGCAAGAAGCCCATTATGGTTTATTTATTCACTTTGTTAAAAGGTTATTCTTGAAAATTGTGATACAGAAATACATAATACATAGCGTTAGTTAATAAAGATCTATTTACTCTGCCATTTAAAGAAGCTGGCTATTATATAATGCTCATTAGTGCCATAAACAGGAGACCTTTCTCCGTTCCCATGGGAAAAGTTATCAAGCTGTCAGTGAAAGACTTATTCTCTTTAAATTAAAAATCACTGAGATGTCCTGTGAAGAGGGTATTAAAAGCAAGTGTAGTCCTCATGGCTTCTACTTTTGAAGTGAAATGTTAAAAATGCCAATGACTTGTTATTTTTAAAATTTTTCTCTTCCAACAGTTAGGATTTTCATCCTAAAGGAGGAATCTGAGCTTGTCCTTTTAAACAGTGATTTAGAGGAAGAAATTTAACACCCTTGCTTGCAACATCCATTTTTCAATAAATCTATACTTTCTCGGCACTCCTCCATGTTATCAGTCATCCACATCCCAGAGGAAATGCTTCAGGCCTGGGGTTAAATTAAGGTCCTATCTCCAGTGATTGTCTATGAAGCTGTCTACATCCTCAAACAAAGTTATCTGCATCATATACAGCCATAAAGGCTTCCTGCCAAGTGAAGAGGCTGGTTTTGTTTTGTGTTGTCTCCCATCCATGTCAGCAGTGAGATTACTACTTTCCAGCTGAAAATGAAAAGAAAAGCAACAATTACATTTCATTATAAATTGTAAATAGGTTGAACTTCAATCAGCATAGTTCTGTGATGCTGCAATTGACATGGGACATGGGTGTCCTATATTCTTACTTAAAATAAGTCTAATGAGATGCATTGTCTTTATACTGCTCAAAGTCATTTTTCAAGTTGTGCTACTTCATGCTCTCTTTCTTTGACAGCTCAGTGAAAATCTTTCTGTTCATTTGGGATAAGTATAGCATTTGAAATATACATTAATTTACAACCTCCTGCTTACCAACTGAAAAATAGAAAAACACACCCAGTATAAGCTAGTTTTCAAAATAGAAGAATTGTCTCATATGTCAGATTTAGTCAAGGTCAAAGATGACTAAATTTCTGATAAAAAACAGTAAGCAAACATATAACCCCCCCCCCCACACACACACACACACTTTACCTTCCTTCAAGCCAAATCCATTGAACTAAACTTTGTAGATAAATACTATAAGTTGTATTTGGCTTCATTAAGTACAGTACTAACTTTTAGTATGATTAAGCACTAAACCAAGCCCAGTTTGCAAAATGAGGGGAGTTTCACAATAATTTGCTATAAACTCTGAGCTGATGGTAGGGGAAGAAATCACAGAGAATTACCTGTGTGTGATGATGGCAGCTTATTCTAAAGTCACCAGCAAATCAGGCATAGTAGAGGGGAGAGGAACACTGTGCCTCGTGTGTTCAGGCACTGATTCGTCCACTGACTGATTCAATAATATGTTGGGTACCTATCATGTGACAGGCAGAGTTGCAAGCAGTGGGAATGTGTGAATTAATGAAATAGATCCATGTTTCCATGGAACTTTCATTCTAGTGGGAGAAAACAAATATTATAATAATTTATATATTTTTTCCAAAGATAAAAATGTTGATATAATTTTTCTAAACATACATATGTACTCCTAAGATGACTGGTGCTATAAAGGGCTCACATCTCAAAAATAAAGTGAGCTTTGAGTTGAGATCTATAGGAAATGAAGAGGCAGATCATAGAGTTATATGGGTGAGCAAACTTGGAAGAAGATAAAACAGCAAGTTCAAAGGTCCTAGGGCAAGAACACAGAAGAGCAGGAAGCCCAAGGACTGGGTTAGGGAACAGCAAGAGGAGTTGGGGGCAGAAGGCCAACTATGAGGGGTTGCTGGGTATGTTTGAAGAAGATCATGTAGTACCTTGAAGGTCATTGTGAGGACCTTGAAGATTATGATCAGGGAACTATTATGATCTGACAGATGTGTTTTTGAGCATGACTATGTCTGCCATGTGTAGAATAGACCAGGGATCAGGAGTGGAAACCAGGAGTATAGTTAGTAGACTACTACAATCATGTAGAGAGGAAAGGATTGTGGCTTGGATCAGGGTATTGAAAAAAGAAAAAGTGAAAAACAACCAAATTTAGGATATGTTTTGGAAGAACCTAAGGAACTTACTGGAAGACTAGATGCAGTATTGAGAGAAGGATGGCTAGAAGCATTTGACTGGCAAACTTGGAAAAATAAACAACTGCTGTTTACAGAGATTGGTGTGACTTTATAAAGAGCAGGGTTTTATAGGTATAAGTAATTGCTAGTCAATCTCTTCTGACTGCCACAAGCTGAGCAGCTTTACTATGCCATGCCCTTCCACCATGATGTTCTACATTACCACAGGCTCGTAGAAATGGAGCCAGGCAACCATGGACTGAAACCTCTGAAGCTGTGAGCCAAAATAAGCCTTTCCTCCTTAAACTGATTTTCTCAGGCAATCTGTTACAGTACAGAAGGAAGACTAATGCTGGGGCCAGTGCTGTACCATCCTATTATGAGTGCCACAAGATAAGCCTCCTCCCATATACCTTTCCTAACATTAATCCCCACCTGGAATGTCTCCCTCTACCTCAGAACACCTACCTCATACTTGAAAGTTTGCTCCATTTCTGTGACCATATATTGAAGTTATCTGATACAACCCATTATCTGTATGGTTTATTCCACATTAAGTTTATATACATTCTTTTTTTTATTGGTTATTCAAAACATTACAAAGATTGCAGAATCACATCGGTTACGCATCCACATATATACATTCTTAAAGTTTTCTTTAAAGAAAGAATCCCTTCATATTTTTCATAGTTTTTAAAGTTGTCTTTTTGACACTATTTTACTCAATTAGGCTTAGGAGAAGGGCAATTTCCTATCATTCTGTACAGGATGCTATTAAGCCTATATGTTCTAGACATGCTAATGGGACCCCTTTATGTATCTGGAAAATAGACACACTTTAGTCACCTTAGTTGAAAGATATTTATTGTAAGGATATACAAGAAAGTAAAGAACACAAGAAATAATTTAATACATATTCTAGTGTCAGAAGACTGCAGTCAAGTTCAAAAACCAGAACATTACTTAAAATACCATATATCTCCAGTAATTGTATAATCCCATTGATTCTCAGAAGCAAACATTTGTTGTTCTGATTTTAAGGTAACTTTATCTCTTTGTTTTAGTGGCATGCAACAAAGCTTCTCAAACTCCTCCCCTCTTTGCAGCTTATGGTTACATGTGTTTTTCCAGGCTTGTGAATTCTCTTTACTTGTGGATAATATTGGGATCTTAACTCTTCTAAAAATGGTATACTCTTCCCAAGGCAAAAACCACACACAAAACCTTATGGTTGATCTAATCATTTTTTTTTCCTGAGTTTCTGACTATATCATTGGCTGCTTTTTTTTGTAGACTCATTTTCAGATCTAAAATCTTCTTCCTGGCTATTAAATGTAGCTCTGTGGGTATCAGTTCTGGTCTCCTCATTTCCTGCTTTACTTCCCCCCAGGTGATTTCATTCAGCAGTGCTCTTGACTTTGACAAGTACCTATCTGTACCCATATGACTTCACTTAATTGCTTCTCCTTCTTAAGCTAGCAGCTCAAATGTCACTTTCTCTAAGAAGCCACATTGAACAGTCCTCTTTTCCATATGACTAGTTCCTTCCTCTAGCCTCTTAGGAGCAATACAAGTTTTGATTTATTGGTGAGATTGTGTGACTCTTCCTGTCACTAACTGCTAAGCTTCGGGAAGGTAGAGCCAAAGTTTGTTTGGGTTAAGCATTGTGGCCCCAGCTGCCTGCTGAGTGTTTGGCACTCAGTTAGAGGTTCAGAAATTTAATAATAAACTATTGAATGCAACAAACTCCAATTTAGATAACTCCCATTTAACAGAGTTTTTGTGCTGAACAATCTCCTAGGCAGGGGCCTATCCCCACTCTTTCATTGATGACCAGGGGAGTATGATCCCAATGAGTGAAATGTAGGATTGTCTCCATCCTTTCTTGGAAGGGGATTTGGGAAGTGATAGACATGCAGACAATTTTAATGCATTATATCATCTGCATTCAGAGCTTAATAATTCTAGTTATTCTTTATAGGGTTGACTTGGCAACCAGGAGTATAATATATACTCTTGACTGTGACTCCTAGTAAGGTACACTCTTGACACTGATTGTATTAACTCTTTGTCATTGTGAGTAAAATACCTGACATGAACAGTTTAAAGGAGGAAAGATTTATTTTGGCTCATGGTTTCAGTCCATGGCTGACTGGCTCCAAAGGTGAAACTTCATGGTAGAAGGGTGTGGCAGAGGAAAGCTGCTCAGTTCATGGCAGTTGGACGGTGAAGGGTGAGGGGGTGGCCAGGGACAAAAAATACCCTTCTAGGGCACATCCCCAGTGACCTACTTCCTTCAACTAGGTCCTACCTCCCACAATCTCTATCACCTCCCAGTAGTCTATTTACCTATCAATGGATTGATCCTCTGATGATTAATTTATACATGATCCAATCACTCCCCCAAATCACTTCCCCCAAATCACTTCTGAACACTACTGCACTGGAGACCAAGTCCTTAACACATGAGTCTTGGGGAACGCTTCGTATCCAAACCCATACTACTGATGTATGTCAGTGACTCCCTGTGCCTCAGAACTATGTTTACTGGCAAATTTAACAGGATGGATGTCATGGTAAAAACAATAAGTTGGAAATTCTGGTGTGTTGTTGGTCTCTCTGATTTTCCCAACTTGAGTTTGCTTCGTGTCATAGCCACAGCCCAGTTGTGCCAGGGCAGTGGAATGGGTTGGGAAAAGCCAAAGCAAAAATGCTTCACTGGGGAAAGCTTACAAAAGAACAGCGACTGCTCCAAGAACAGTGGCAACAGGCTAAACAGATAGCACCTCTGTCCCTTAAGGTGCTTGTACCAAGCAGTGCCTCCTTTCTTCATGGCACAGTCTAGTGGCAGCCAGCTGGCTGAGTGATATGTATCCTTTCCACAGTGCCCTCAGTTCTGTGCCAACCACCACTGAGAGATGGGTTTTCTATGTTAAGCTGCAGAAGCAGTGACGTCATCAGCATTAGCCTGCTTGGTTTGCTTAAATGACCAGCATCCCAAGGAGCAATTGTCCTGATGTCCAGTCAAGAAGGTAACTTTCTAGTGATGACACTAACTTTCCACGGTCCCCGGTGTACATAAGAGAAAGCCAGTTCCCTTCATATAATGTGGATCTGGACTTTCTCTTCCAGGAACAGAAGGGGGAGCATTTAGAAACATGATATTTTATTGCCCTCCTTTTCTTAAAGGATAACACACTTAGAAAAAGAGACATTGTCTTTTATTCTGTTTAAATGTCAGGTATATCAATAGTCCAAGATGCAATGACCTCTTCACTATGAGCAAACAAAATTTTCCCCTGGGTAATTTTTAACAAAGAGAAAATAATTCAATGATTTTACTAGTTTTGTTTTTAACTCTATCAACATTTTTCAACTGATTGCAAAAAATACTTGACAATAAGTTAATAAATATAACTTATAGTCAACAATTAGAAATATCCCTTTCTCTTATAATAGTATGCTCTATTATTGATTTAACTTTTATTTTCAAGGTTGTATTTTCCCTATAAGTTCTGTGGAGTACCTTAATTAAATATACTGCATTATATTAAACAAAAAGATAAATAGTTGAAATCCAAATGCAACTGACCAATTTCACAGAAGCAAATAATGTTATTTGTGTTACTTTAAGAAAACAGTTTGTTGACAAATCCGAAGTAATATATACTATACTTGCTAGGCGTGGTGGTGCACGCCTATAATCTCAGTGGCTCAGGAGGCTGAGGCAGGAGAATCCTGAGTTCAAATCCACCCTCAGCAAAAGTGAGGTGCTAAGCAACTCAGTGAGACCCTGTCTCTAAATAAAATACAAAATAGGACTGGGGATGTGGCTAGTGGTTAAGTGTCCCTGAGTTCAATTCCCAGTACCCTCCCAAAATAAAAAAAATATATATACTTCACAAAGGTCAGAAAAAGGAATAAAGTTATTTATTACTTTTGTCCTTATACAAAAAGCATAATGACTTTATTATATTATTGAAATTATTAACAAACTAAACAACCTAGAAAACTACAAAAAATTTTTTTAGATCAACCAAAATGTAACCATCCAGATATTACTAAGGGAGTAATTTGATGAACACAGATATAGACAGATAAAGGACTAATAAAAATGTGAATTATTTGCCAAATCACAAGCACATGTTTCACTTTAAGAAGAAATCTGAAGAAATTAGAATTTACTTTAAAGGTCAAATTTTGACTTTAACTTTAAGCAGCACTTACCCTTCACCTGCCTAAAGATGTTGGCATTGGACATGACCACATTATAACTTCCTTCCTCACTCTTTCTTCCCTGCCTTTAGGATTTAGGTAGTTTTAAATATTATAATGTCAAGATTTGTTTTTACATTATATTGCATAATCATTTTCCCTCAATTTTTAAAGTTTTGTTTTACGTTTTTAATCCATTTCTCTATTTGTAATTCCCTTGCTTTTGTTTATTTTAACTGTATTTTATATGGAAGTACTTTTTAAAAGAATGTAGATGGTTATTGCCTGAGTTTTTGCAAACATTAAGATGTCTATTTTGTATATATTGAGTCAGGTTGCATTAGGGAAATAGAAAATTAGTCCAGGCCCTTGAAGGAAGGAAGAGTCTGAGGAGGGCAGTTGGAAGTTTCAAAGAACTGAAGCAGTAAAAGTCAGGGAAACTGACATTCAGGAAATCAGAAAGGACAATCACTGTTGATGATCTCAGTGGCCTCTAACATCCAAATGGGCTATTTGCAAGAGGATAACTAGAAGCTGCCTTTGCCACAGCCTCTGTTTGTATGCTGTCAGCACTGAGCTAAATGGCTTCTGCAACTCTTCCGCTTTCTAATCTGTGTGCAATTTCCTCTCACTGGCATAATCTAATCTGGGATTGTAGAGAATGGTGCTCCCAGTCTTTATACCTTGGGGAGGTATAAAAAAACTACTAAAAGCCAAGAGGCAGGAAAGAAGGGAAGTTTTAGTATAATCATGTCCAGGGTTGGGGATATAGCTCAGTTGATAGAGTGCTTGCCTTGCATGCCCAAAGCCCTGGATTCAATCCCCAGTGTGGGGGGAAAAAAGAAAGAAAAAAAAAAGGTAAGTCAGGTGCAAGGTCAACATCTTTCAGGGCAGGTGACAGATGAGTGCTGCCTAAAGTTAAAGTCAAAATTTGGCTTTTAAAGTGAGTTCCAGTCTCTTTAGCTTTCTTCTTTTTTAAAGTGAAAAATGTACTTATGATTTAGCAATTAATTCACATTTTCCCCCATGAAGTTACAAAATAATTTTATGATTTTCATCTTCAATAGAGGGGAGAACATAAAAGGTACAATATTAGACTTGATTGCTAACGAACAACCTGGACATACCTTGACTAGTTATAAAATTCAAGTCATGTCTTCATTCCATAGAAATATTCTCCAGGAATCACTGGGATTGAATGTGATATAGAGCTGATTAATTTCTTTCTAATCCCCTATTTCCTTTTCGTTTTAAATGTGTATACTAAAAAAAAAACTTTTCCCTTCTTTTTTTGAAACTCAATAATATCACACAGGCTGGGCATTTCTAGTGAGCTGTATCACTATTATCTTCTAATGTACCTGGAAGAAGAGTATATTTTCCCAACTCCTTATCATGGAGTTGATAGGCCAATAGGAAGTAGCAGTTCTAACTAGTAGCTTTTATAGATATCATTAGCTTTTGCTAATCTCCTTGCTCTTTTTCTTTGTGAAAATCATATCCCAGATTAAGGCTTCCAACCTGGGTTGCAGAATGAGACTACATATGGAATAGAACTAAACACAACCTGGAGTCACATAGCATAGCAGGGGAATGTAGCTTGTTTTGTAAACCACTAGGTATTTGAGTCTACTTTTTATTGCAGCAAGGCAGAATATTACTCTGTTGCTCATTTTTTTAGCAGTTCCCATACCACTCCTTTGAACCCTCTTGAATTCAATCTATCTTTTAAATATGCTATTTCAAATCTGTCCTAATTTCAGTGACATTGTCTTAGTATTTTAAAATTTTCTTTTGGTTTCTTTTTTCTCATTTGTTTCATTCATACCACTTATTTTATTTTATTTTTTTTAAAAAACTGATTTATTTGTTTATTGTCATCTAGACTCTCACCCAATAAAATAGTGGTGACCTTGCCTACCACATTCTCCACTGCATTCCCAGTGCCCAATATAAAGTCTAACATATAAGAAATGTGGAATAAATGTTTATAGGGTATACAAACAAACAAAAATTTCCCACTGTATTATGCGTTTTCTGAAACCTTGTATGTATTCTTAGTAAGATTAAATTACTCATTGCTATTATATATTTCATGATTATATAGAATGATTTCAATGGTGGCATGATATCTTAAATACTGTTTCCTGAAAAGCATCTTCATTACTAACCTCTCCATTGGTTTCTTATTCTTACCATGTTACAGATTATATAGATCGGGTCTATACATAGGTTTCATTTTATTTTTATGTATGATTATCACATATCTTTGAATGAGAACAAATACTGGCTAAAAAAATAGTGTATGTGAATGTGTGGTTGCGTAGTGAAGGACAATCTGTGATTTCTATTGAAGTTTATGTTACTAAATACTCTCTCATACATTATGTACTTTTTTATGGATATGTATTTTTTCTCAGTTTTTCATATTCAAGAGCCTTCTTTGGCAATAACTTGTGTCAGTAGACCAGAGATTGAAAACTGGTATCTCTGTGACTCCATCTATCCTGCAGATGATCTTTATTTGGCCTGACAGTTATTAGCTTGTACAGTGTTTTCACTGTTAACACAAATAGTGTTTTTTATTTCCCACAAACATCTAGAGTTCTAACTTTAAGTGTCCCTCAAATTGGAAGATTTGAAAATATCAGGTCTGCATTCATCATTGTATACAGTCCAGCAATAAGTTGAAGAGCAGTGCCCTTTGCTGGGAAGGTGTGTGTTTTCTAATCTACCACAACTTCAACCATTTTATTATGTCATTGTGGTGTGTATAATGAAGGGACCTCTGTGAGTCATGTCTTTTTATAAGCTCCTCCTCTTGAGTGTAGGTAGAACCTGAGACTTGTGTTTAGGCAATAGAATATGGCAATGGGAGTTGGGATAGTTAACATCTGCTATTGTTATATTATTGAGAACTGCATCTTAGCAGATGAGTTTCCCCTTGTGACATTGAAGAAGTGAGTTGTCATATTGTAAGAAGGCTTGCATGAGTGTCCGGGAGAAAGCCACCAGGAAGGGAATTGTAAATGTCCTCAGGAGTTGAGAGAAGGTCCCAGCTGATGAGCAGCAAGAAAATGGGTTCTCAGTTCTACAACTATAAGAAACTGAGTTCTGCCAACAACCATGTGAGCTTAGAAGAATATCATGTGATGTGAAAGGAATCTCGGCTGACCAACATGGATTGTAGCCTTTTGAAACCCTGGACAGAGGACCCATCTTACCCATGCTGAGTCTAGTAACCTTCAGCAACTAAGAGATGATAAATATATAGATCAATTGTTTTAAATCACTAAGTCTGTGATAATTTATGCAACTTAAGAAAGAAAATACACTCAGACTGAGGTCAAATGACAGTCATCAATTATTCTCAAAAATAATTTTGTTTTGGGTTTTTAATTCAACCTGACCTGGTATACCCGTGCACCTTACTTAGCAATATTCTTCTGGAATAACTAGAAAAAAAAACTATATGAGTTCAATAATATTATATTTTTAGAAAATCAGCAGTACAATCAAAGAAGGCAGCTGAGTTAAAATTTCAGAAAGGGGAAAAATGTTCTGAATTCATATATTAGTGTTATGCTTTTAATATGAAGTGTCCTCCCCAAAGCTCCTGTGTTAATGCAAGAATATTCAGAGTGAACTGATTAGATTAAAAGAGCTATAATGTAATCAATCTATCCTAGTTTGAAGGAATAAGCTGTGTGGTGATTGTAGCAGGGGATCATGGCTGGAGGAGGTACATCACTAGGGGTGTGCCCTTGAAGGGTTAATGTTCGCAGTACCCTCTTTCCCTTTCTCTGTTTCCCAGTTTTCACGGGCTGAGTAGTGCTTGTCTTCTGCCATGATGTTCTGTTTCTTAGGATCAGAGCAATGAAGGTGGCCAGCTATGGATTGAACCTCTGAAACCATGAACCTGAATAAACTTTTCCTCCTCTAAGTTGTTTGTGTCAGGCATTTTGGTCACAGAGATGAAAAGCTAACACAGTTAGCATATCGTCCCTGGGTCTCTTTTTGATTCTGAGTACAAACTGAGGAGTGATCCTAGCCTGGGTAAAGAATCTTGGTTGGGAAAAAAAGCAACCTTTCAAGGCTTTCATTTTTTATGGATGGAGCAATAAGTTAAAAACATGAGTGATCTTACATGTATGATTAGCTTCCTTCCGTGGACATTTATTGCATTCTGGTTCTATGTAAAAAGTCGCAGAGCTTTGAAAAACTAGATTGAAAGCTCAATGCCTACTTCATGGTTGGACCTGTAACTATATTTTTGTGTTATTAAATGTGGAATTAAAAAAAATATTTTTAGTCATAGATGGACAAAATGACTTTATTTTATTTATTTTTTATATAGTGCTGAGGATCAAACCCAGTGCCTCACACATGCTATGTGGTGAGCACTCTACCACTGAGCTACAACCTCAGCTCTAAATGTGGAATTTTAATAGTAGTTTAATTTTTTTACTAGTGTTCTAATTTTTTTCTTGAAAGAACAGTGCAATAAAAATACACTTATTTACTTCTTTATTTACTTCATTAACCAGAAGATGTGGATTGATTTTTAGTTGGAATTTCTAAATGACTTTTTGACATTGAAGTTTTAATTTTTATTTAAGAAATAAAAAATGAAAAAAATAAATAAAGTCAATATTTTTAAAGATGGTAAAATTTTAATAACATAGAAATGTTGTATTTTTGCCTTAAGTGAAACCAAAATCAAAAAAAAGCAAATTGGGAGCAAATTGAAAATATAGACATCAGCCCCATAATATTCTTCAAAAATTTGGAAAAGAGAATTTAAAAAATGGTTGCTGGTAGGAGCCTGCAAGCTAGAAAATATTATCACTTTAGAGCAAGATGTTTTTAATAATTGTGGTGTTGTAAATCTGTAATGATCTCTAGTCCTCTTTTTGCCTACTTACCATTCTTCAAGTTAGTGACAAATGTTTAATGTAGTAGTCACTCCATTAGATATTGGAATGTAATGATGTACATGACAGAATTCCTATCTGCAAATAGTTCACAATCTATTTAAAGAACTTATACATATAATCAAATAATTTTAATATGGTAAAATAAACTTATTGAAAAAATTATATATAGCTTTTATTCTTGCTCTAATGAAGAAGCTGCATTAATAGCCACAGTGAGGGTATAGAGTATACCCCACAGATATAGAGTAGGGATTAGCAAACTATAACCCACAGGCCATATTTTTATAAATAAGAGCTTATTGAACACAGCCACACTCATTCATTTATGGGGTGTCTAGACTGTGTTTGCCCTATAATAGTAGAGACTATGTGAACACATAAATCCTAGCTATAACAGAGTGCCTTATACTGGATTATTTATAAAGAAAATTTATTTTTCATAGTTCTGGAGATGGAGAAGTCCAAGATTCAGGTACTAGAATCCAGTAAGAGTTTTCTTGCTGTGTCCTCTCATGGCACAGAAGTGGAAGAGCAAGCTAACTGAAAATTGTGTGAAACTTCTTACCTAAGGGCCTTACTCTGACTTATATTGAGGAAATTGCCATTGCCTAATAACTTCTTTAAAACTCCAGCTTTTCAGAGGATGTGGGGAAAAAGACACACTCATACATTGCTGGTGGGACTGCAAATTGGTGCAGCCAATATGGAAAGCAATATGGAGATTCTTTGAAAAACTGGGAATGTAACTACCATTTGACCCAGCTGTCCCTCTCCTCAGTCTATACCCAAAGGTCTTAAAAACAGAATACTACAGGGACACAGCCACATCAATGTTTATAGTTGCACAATTCACAATAGCTAAACTGTGGAACCAACCTAGATGCTCTTCAGTAGATGAATGGATTAAAAAAAATGTGGCATATATGCACAATGGAATATTACTCAGCAATAAAAGAGAATAAAATCATGGCATTTGCAGGTAAATGGATGGAGTTGGAGAAGATAATGCTAAGTGAAGTTAGCCAATCCCCAAAAAACAAATGCCGAATTTTTTCTCTGATATAAGGTGACTGACTCATAGTGGGGTAGGGAGGGGGAGCATGGGAGGAATAGACGAACTCTAGATAGGGCAGGGGGTGGGAGGGGAATGGAGGGGGAAGGGGGTTAGCAATGATGGTGGAATGTGATGGACATCATTATTCAAAGTACATGTATGAAGACATGAATTGGTGTGAACATACTTTATATACAAACAAAGATATGAAAAATTATGCTCTATATATGTAATAAAAATTGTAATGCATTCCACTGCCATGTATTTAAAAAACAAAATCAATTAAAATAAATAGATTATAATACTCCAGCTTTCAATACTTTCACTTTGTCAACACCTCAATTTAAGAGGAGACACATTCAAACAATACCACTGGCCTTTACAGGAAGGTTTCCCATCCCCTGGTATAGAGAAATGATTTTCTCATCTCTTTTGGACTGGAGAATAAATGTATCTAACAATTTTTAGGACAATCTTGGATTATGCATCAGAATTTCCAGATATTTCACTTTGTGCAATGTCTCTGATTCTAAATCTCTATTCTAAGACAGTGCTCAACCATGACCACAAAGGTATACACAATGTGTTCATTGGTAATGGTGGAACAGGAAAAATAACTAAATATTTATTAGAAGACTAATGGTTAAATGAATTGTTGAGACATCAGGACTACTTTTCACAATGGGGTAAGTCTATATTCATTAACTTTGAAAGATTGTCAAGATATATTGTCAAATTCAAATAGCAAGCTGCAGAAAAAAGTATATAATGAAATCCCACACATATGAAAACACCAAAATTATGTATTATATATGTATATAAAGCCCAGGAAAAGGTGCAAAAATAAATGGAAACTATTAGACACAGCCTCTTTTGGAGTGATGGTGGTGTTGGAGGCTGAGAAAGGAGTGAGAAGATATTTTACTCTATGTACTCTGTGTTGTCAGATATTTTCATGATGAAAACATCGTTTCTTGTCATTTATTATGTAATAGGTAAGTAGAACAAAAATTTATAGTCAAATAGATGAACTTTTGGGTGAACTTTGAATTAGAATGAAAAAGGCAAAGGGAAACTAGTAGTTGTTGAGTAGTGATTTTACGCCTGTCTCTGTGTCAGGCATCCTACCCAGTGACATTCATAGCGGTGTCTGAGACAGGTAGTGTAATCCACACGTTATAGAGTGGGAAGCAGATTCAGTAGCTCTAGTGGCTCAACCAAGATCACAGGATTGGCAAGAGACAGAGTCAAGATCAAGGCCCAAGGTCTGTCTAACTCCCATACTGTTTCTTCTCATAAGACAAATGCTGTCTTTGGTCAATGGTTGCTCCTTTGTTTAATGTGTTTTGAAGCAGCTGCTGTAGGCCTGTGTTTGGGACTGACTATTTGGTAGAGGAGGCAGGGTCTTGCTAGTGGGGCTCAGATTTGTCTTTTTCTCCTTTCTACTGCAGTGCTCCCAAGCATTTTCCCTTTTCATTGCACTTCTGGAAGTTTTTGTGTCTGTTATCCTTCTCCTCATTCTTCCATATTCAATTATCAGATTCCTAACCCTCAACAGTTTTGGTTTTTGAGTTATTCAATACACAGAAAGAATTATTCTCCTTGTATTATGTGGACCTAGCAGAAACTAAACTTCTGTGTGGGAATGAAACCTAGAGGGCATGAACCAAGAGACTTTTTTCACCTTAAAAATATATTTCTTTCTAGATTATCATTAAGATTATTGGAAAATTACTTGTGGAAAAATTAACTAGTCTGGATAGTATCCCAAGAAAATTTAGTGAAGTTTTTCTATCTAACTTTAGCTATTTTATTAACTTTGATCATCTAATCAAAACAATTCTTCCCACTGTGTTCTTAGCTAGTTTACATCGAAGTGGAATTTTCTTCAGAAAAAAAATGACAAGCATTCCATAATTTTCTTATCTGCTTTAAAGAACCCCATAAAACTATAACCCCATAGAATGATGCTAAACTTTGGATAATATAAGTGGAAATGTCACATTTTATGTTTTTATATCTATTTTATAGCTATTGAGGAATGGTTTCTGGAATTTACATAGAGTTTGCTGGTTCTCTTTAGATACCAGGTACAGTAGCCAATGTAGTCATTGTTCAATCTCAGAAACTTAAATAGGGAGGAAGGCCTTACTATTGGTTGTGTGGACAGATGGAACCATAAATAAATGTGACAACCCTTCGCTTGGGATAGAATTCATAAATTTCCATCCTTGCCTCGGGTGGGGTGAGAGGTAACATCTGTCTAGATTCTAGAATTCTTCCCACAGGATGAAAGTATTAGGGTAAATATGGTACTAAAATATCCCTTAGGACCTAGGCAGTGATATTCAATCACGTCTGTCTATTCTGTGATTAGAACTCAAAAACTTTTATTCTACTTCTTCCCAGCCAACCACTGAAACTTCTTGTTTACCCCATTTTCTGCTCACTAGGGGAAAGCCCATGTCTTGCAATTCTTTTCTTCCCAGGTTGCTATATCAATATATATATAGCTTCCAACCTCTTGAGTTCCAGTCATAGGAAAGGGGAGCTAACTATGCTTGGCTGAACTACTTCATGTCTCTTAGAGGGATAAAATTCATACTTTAAAGCAGTCTCTGGCTGGGCCATGTTGAGTAGAAAGCTCTCGCTGAGTCTACTTTCAGCTCAAATGTTCTCACTGCCAGAGGACTGTAGCTGCCTTGCTCTCAACCTGAGAAAACAAGACTGAGGAAAATCACAGGTACACAGTGTGTCACCTGTTGTGTCCTTTCATTCCAGTCTCAAGGATTATAAGGGGCAGAACTTCAAAGTTCCCCTCACCTAAATACGTGAACATTGTTGAAATAGTTGGCAGTGCTTTAACAGTCATATAGGATCAAAAAGTCATACAGGATCTTCAAATGGTGGCATTGAAAAGGGTTTTAGCGATTATATGATCCATTCTTCTTATTTTATAGATGAGAAAGCAGGTTCATGAAAGATGAAGGAAATTATATAAGGCCAAGTTGAATAATTGAAGACAAACTGCATCTTGATTTCAATATCTTCCTCTGATTTTATTTCCATTCCTAAACTGTACAATGAATCAACAATGAAGTTTGATGACACAGAGTGAGGTATTTTCCATTGGAAAATGTGGTATTGTGGAGTATGTTGGGCAAAATGGTGCAATAATTGAAAATATATTGAATATTATGTAATTTTTCATATGTGAAACATTACATCCTTGAACACTTATGTTGGAATTCATGAAGGTTTATAATTTCATATCTTTTCTAGGACTTTGAATAATCTATTATTCTATGTATGGTTAGTTCTCAGCATTAATATCACACTCTTTTCTATTAGTTCATTTGAAATTCTCAGTTTAAAGCTTTATATTAACTGTGCGTGTGTGTGTGTGTGTGTGTGTGTGTGTGTGTGTATTTTCATTGTGTACCGGATGAAATTGAGTCCCATAAAGACTGAACTGTTGGAACTAGAATTCAAATCTTCACACTTTTCTTTCCAGTTTGATAATCACACATAAGTCAAATCATCACCTTTTTTGTAATCACAGGAGTACAAAGATGGAAAACAAAAACCCCTAAATGTTGCCATGCTTTGATATTTCTCATCTCTTCTTCATTTCTTCTCTGTCTTCATTTTCCCTCAATTGCTGAGGATGGGACTAGTCATGGGAGAGACCTTGGTTGGTTCAGCAACACCTGAAATTTCTTAGGTGAACATGGACTAATTAATGTCAAATTGGAAATGTTCACTTTGGTTATAACCTACAACAATTCCTTTTTCACCAGGACGGATATATTATGATCAATTAGAGGACATTAAATGGCTAACAGTAACCTTATAGAAGCCTTAACATCAACAGTTTATCAATATTATGACATTTGTCATGACTCACTAGAATTACAACTTTTTCTCATTGTTTTTGTTATATGAAATTTGTTTATAGTAAAAGAAACTCTAGTATTTTTTAAACAAAAAGATGAGGATTAGGAATATTGTCGTATAATTTAAGTACTAAGGGCTGTTAATACCTTATGCAATTTCTGAGTTTACTTGACCACCTAATAGCTATGAGCAATAACTAAATATGATGCCCAATCAAGAGCTATTTTAACTTGATATAACTTTGAATCTACATGAGATAACCAAAGAAAGGCAAAAAAAATCTTCGGAAATATGTAACTTGGTGTGTATCATTGGATTGAAAGACAAGAATTAAATATATGACAAAAGGAAAACCTAACACTCTATGGACATGTTTGCCTCATTAAAATAAGATTTAAATTCATCACACTATTAAACTTGTAAAATAATTAACTTTTTAAAAAGTGGTCAAATTAGGTGAGAGAGGTGAAACAGTTCATTCTTAATATGTTAATATACCATGTTATACTTTTTACTTTGATTTCATATATTTGTCATGATATATGTGTGGTATTTCTTTCATGTTAGGTAGAATTGTATTTTCTTTCTTCTCTTGCTACAAATTAATATGTTCATAATAGCTTATGTGACTAACGGTAGAACATAACTTTGAACTCTTCCATAAAACCAAGTTGTGTATGATGGCTATGTTGTGTAAAGCATAAAGAGTTGGAAAGAACCCTGACAAAAGAAGAGCTGATAAAATATCAAAATGACATTTGGTAGAAATATGGGGAAAAGATTTATCTGAGAGAATGAACAAAACTTTGGCTAATCCAGTAAAGAGCTACCTGCATTAATGCTAGCAATTTTGCATTATTTAACTTTTTGATGTATAGTTTTGATCATTTGGAAAACTCAAGTAGCCATTTTCAGTTCTTTAACAATAATAAAAAGTTTAAAGAATTGTCTTTTATAATCTGCTCAACTCATTACCGAGCAAATTTAAAGACATATTAAAATCAGTTTCACTTAAAAATTCAGTTTTCAAATGAAAGGCTGATTGCAGTAATTGACATTAAGTGCTGTTTTGAGTAGCAAACCAGTGACTTCTTAATTGACATTAAACAGGAAAAGTTTGTGAAATGATATTAAATTAACATTTACATTAAATTAATAAAAAATAGTTTGGAGAATAAGAAAAGAACTTTCCCATTAGTGGGAATTTCCATAAATAGAGTTGATATTAAATGAATTTAATAATAGTAGGCAAGGGGGAAAAGATGTCTGGCTGCCTAGAAGTGAGAGAGAATCAGTGAGCAGAAAATTACTAGAAGCAATGACAGCTTGCGGGAGAAGACTCTCGATTTTGGTCATGAGATGGCTAAAGCAATAGCAAGACCTGTTTTCAAGGAAATAGAAACTGAGGATCTGTTCCATAGTCCAGGGTAAATTTTTGATTAAGCTACACCTTTCAACTGCTGATCATTATGTTTTCAAAAAGACTAGTTTATAGAAAAGTGACTTCAATGGGAATTAGAAATGTGTTAGTATTTTCAACAGGAAATGATTTTAACACAACTATTTTAATATCTACATAGTTTTAAAAATATTTATTTCTCACGTTTTCTTCTATGAGCCTCAAGCTATAATATAAAGTCTGTGATACCACTTCAGAGAAGAGAGGTGAGCAGAGAGAACTATTTAAACCATGACCATCTGAATGCCTACTGTTGCCTTACTGGGAAGAGTAAGTCCGAATTTGTCTTGCAGATCCAATGCAAATACATTGCAAATCACTGTTTTCCCATTAGCATTTGGATTATCACAAGATTGGAACGATAGGTCAATAGATCATCTTGATGATGGATAGTCTTGGCATGCTACGTTTTTCCAAATGTAGAAGCTTTAAAATGCCAGATATTCTGTGTGTGTGTGTGTGTGTGTGTGTGTGTTTTGCGAGGGGGAGGAAAGCACTGCAGATTGAACACAGGGGCACTTTACCACTAACCTACATCTTTTTATTTTTTTATTTTAAGACAGGGTCTTGCTAAGTTGCCCAGGCTGGCCTCAAACGTGTGAGATGCCCCTGCCTCAGCCTACTAAATCACTGGGATCACAATGTGCATAGAACTCAATCAGCTGGACCCACCCTTGACTTTGCTTCTGGCTGTAGTGCCATAAACAACAATGCACAGTAGACACTATTTTTGGTGATGGTAGTAAGCCCTCTACACTCATTTCCTGGGATGGCAGTGTTTGTAGAATTGATCTCGGTGGCACAAGTTCTGGAGAACTGTACAGTAGCAGTGGTCATGATGTTCTCGATGCACAGGGGCCATGACATGTTTGGGCTGTGGCTCTAGCTGTGTGGCTTCCCTCTGTTCTCTATCTAGTGGTCCTATAATCTCAGTGAGTGTGTCACCTACCCATTAAAGTTGCAACAATTTTCTTTCTCTTGATTGAATTTGAATTAGTCCTATAGGTTGCAAATAACAACCTTGATGGATATAAGTAGCTTATACTTATTTATATGGGAATATAATATGTAGTGGGTATTCAATAAATATTTGTTGAATGAATTGAAAATGTGAATAGGCCTCCTCTTGATTCTCAAATATAAATTTACTTTCTTGACACTGACATCACTGCTAATAAAGGAAATGATTCAAGGAAATGTACAAGCTTCCTTTGAAATACCTTTACCCAAGACAGGCAACTTTGTTTTGACAGTGAGGATTTCATGGAAGACTGCAGTAACTCTTCTAATCTGCACAGCAGGGCCATGTGTGGGAAAGCAAAGTTGGGGGTTAAAGAATCTGTTGCTTGTCATGGTAAAACATCTAAGCATCAGTAATAATTTTTTTACAAGTGATTCTAGTAGCATTGTTTTACAAAAAATGCCTAATCTACCAGACTTAATTTCTACTTTATCAAAGACATACACAATGCAGAGGCAATTATTTTGCTATTAGCAATGAAATGCATATAATAGAGTTTAACATTTATTTGTCCTTTTTCTCCTGTTTTACATTGTCACTAGAAACCTGTCACTAAATTATCATTTCATATTATGTATTAATGATTAGATTTTCTGCTTTGAGTAGAATAGAATTTTTCCTAGTCTGGTATTTTATCCTCTTTATTCTGCTTTTTACTATTTAAAATAATAAGAATAATTTTTTTAAAAAAAATCACTGTAGTTTTTATAACTGTTCCTTGGGTTCTTTTAGCTGCTATTACTAAATAGAAAGAACTTTGTCTTTGAAACTTTTTTCATTGTCTTCTCAAAGGGCAAGCAATGATTCTATCAGAGAAGCAAATCACCTCTTCTAGAACATGTTGGTTCATTACTGATGAATCATTTCCATTTCTAATCAAATACCATTTTATTATGGCATCAATTTATCAATCTGAAAACTGGGCAAGGCAGACCATCATCAAAGAGCTATGACAAACTTGGGAAGCTTGTAACTGTTGACACAAAAATTCGAATACGTCAAATTAGTGCTGTAGACTGTAACTATGGGTTTAAAGAAGGAAAAATCAAGGGATATTAGAGCAATCAGGAGTTGATCTCAATAGCGTGGAAACTGGAGGATGTGAACTCTAGTGGGAAGGCTAGGCCACAGAGGTATGGCAGTGTGAATTGAGAATGCTTGGCTTATGCTCAGCTTATGCTTGGCTTTTCCAAACTTCAATATTATTATTTCTCCTGTACTTAGACCCATACTAGGTTAATGAAAGTGTTGAATGAGCTAATGTCTTCAAAACAAAATTAGGACAAAATGTTCTCTGGATTTAAGATTTTATTTGGCCCCAATTCATTTGCCATATATAGGGTCATTAGAAATTAGGTAGTTGTTTTTGTTGTTATTTGTGTTCTGCAGAGGATTGCTTATTTGTAGTCTAATTTTAATAAAGATGGAAAAAGGAAATTGAAGAAAATGTTTGGAATTCCAGGAAGCAATGCAGATTACTTCCCAAGGTAACCCAGGTTACCTTGATTAGAATGTACTCATACAATACACCGTGAAGTTAATGTCAGCTAAACAGAGTGGCAATTGTGAGTTGGTTTGACTTGACAGGTGGGGTTGAGGTGTACTATTTTTCAGCCACTTCCTATAGGAAAGTTCAACCAATCACAGTAATTAGGGATTCTTTTTTATTTAGTATTGTTCATATGGGAAGACCAATAAATGCTTACAAACTTGAAAGACACCATTTTTACTAAAGTCTGTCATTTTTAACCAGAGATTTTTTAGGAATTGGAAATAATTTCCAGGTTTTGAGTCCTAAGCATGCTTATCTTCCTTTGCTCTATGAAGATTGATTTTACAGTAATGTTTTTGATATTCACTGCTAACAAAAGGAAAGCCCTTTTGCCCCCAAACCAGACAATCTACAATGGATTAATCATGTTAAATACATGAATACTCAGAGATTACAGTACTTGTGAAAGCTCAAGCTTTTCAGATGCTGCTTTGGAAAATGTACAGTGAATCTTACTTTCCAATCAGCATCAGTCTAAATGATAGCAATTCTTTGCTAAAAGCAATTTTCTGCTGAGTTTATATGGGCATATGTGTCTGTTTAGCTAAAACATAAATTGCAAGACTTTATTTTTTGCAGCAAAAGAAAAAAATTGCAGCTGTTGGGCAACTTGAATAGTTACAGATTGAGGATAAAAAGCAGATTTTAAAAAATGGATAAAATGGGAAATAGAGGATTGAAGGAATCCTGCCACACTACTCTGGTCTTTGCCCTCATTCTCTCCTTGTCAGGATGTCATGGAATAATATCTCACCTGCTGCTCAAATGTCCCCCTTTCTGGGATAGTTTTCTTGAGAATTTTGTTTTAACTTGTAATACTCCAGTCCTAGTACTCCATCTCTCTCTTCTCCACTTTGTATTTCTCCATAGAACTTACTAGCATCTGGCATACTACCTGTTTTATTTAATTATTGTGTTTCCTAAATAAATGTCAGAGGTGCTGGTCTGTTTAATTCACTTTTCATCCCCAAATCTTGAAGGAGCTAAGCACACAGAAGCTCAAATATTTATTGAGTGAGAGAGGAAAAAGATGCTGCTGATTTTTTCTTCAAGAGGTATATTTTGAAAAATGCACAAGTCTCTATTGCACCTGCAATATGTTATGAATGGGGTGTGAACATACAGGCAGTTAGAGTTTTTAGCAGTTTTTATCTAAAACCACAGGGGCCGGAGAGAAGTTGATGGTTCTGACAAGATGACAACAGTTGTGCTACCTCCCTGGGACAACAGAGCATAGTAGAATTGCAAAGTGAGCTCAGGGGTAGCAGGCCACAGCCAGGAGTGCTGAGATCTGCCAGTGCAGCAGAATTCCTATGAGGATGATATTTTCTCCCTCCCTTTACTCATTGTCTTCTCTGGGTCATCGTGAACCTTAATACAGGCAAAAGCTCTTCTCTACTTAAATTTTTGTCTCATTCTTTGTAGATCTGTAGATCTTTGTAGATCCCATTCTTTGCTCCCCTAATCCATGTGACAGGTAACATGCCACAAACATAGTCCCACCACTTAAAATAGATTTAATTCCTTTTCTTTAAGTTTTATTTCCAGTATTCCTAGGGAGAGACTCTGTTTGACTCAAACTACCATTTGTAAAAGAATTATCAAGATACAATCACATTTATTGGGAAGATCAAATAATTTGTCATCGCAATATTTCTGAAATATTATTTACTGACTTACGTATTGGTTTGTGATGGCATTCCTTTGAAAATAATTCTATTTGAAACTATCCATCATGGCAATATAGGTTTATAATACTAAGAGCTAACCCATAGTTATTTGGTTTGTGATGGCACCTCTTTAAAAAAATATTATTCTGAAACTATCTACTAGGATATTCTTTCTAAAAAAATAAGGTGACTTATATTTACGTATAGTAAGGCAAGAAGAAAAATAAATTCTTCATGTCAATTATTTTAATATTAAAGATGACTATATGGTCATAAGACCTAGAAATAGCAGGAACTTAGCAAAAATTTGTTGGATGACTTGAGTTTTTTTTTTTTTTTTTCCATTTTCTTCTTTCTTTCTCTAAGCTGAAACAAGAAAAAATCAACAAAATGTATAGGATCCTTTATTTAAATAAGTAGGGATTCTGGCACCCATTGAAATGGTATGTCAATATTGATAATTTGCTAATATTTCCAAAGTTCTTGGAGAAGAGTTGATGAGTCTTTGAAAAATATTTCCTATAACCAAGTGAGGAAGCCCTTCTTGATAGTACAGATAAATGTTTCTGCTGCCTATTCTCCCTTGGAGCTTCCATTCTGTGAACTACTGAAAAAACTAACCTTGCCTATAAGTCAGGCACAACAATGTTCCCCACTTATGGATTTTGTATAGAGTCTAGTTTCTCCTTTATTGAAATTCAAGACTTTTTGTTTGTTTGTTTTAGATTTGTCCCAGTAAATGGTTTGTATTGATGAGAATCCTGTAAACTCCTATATTACTCACTTCCTAGGTGTTTAATAAACAGGTTTTGTATTTTCTTCCCTCAAAATGGCCAGAACATTATCCATTGTATATATTCATGTACTGTAAAAAACTCATAGGTATATCTGTCTTGAGGGGGTAACAAACTTTTCCTACAAAATGTATTTTATTTTATTTTTAATTTTCATAAGTGACCTGTAATTTTTCAGTTACATTATGGTTAATACATTTGAAATAGTTGTCCTCTTCAGATAGCCACAATTTTATAGACCATAAAACTATTAATTGAGAAAGTACTCTCTCTATACATCCTGAGTTAGAGAAAGAGAATTCTGCTAAATGAAGGGCTTTAATTTAGATATTACTTCTATGTTTGTGTGTGTGTTAGAACATGAAAATAGTTCACATAAATTACATTCACAAGTCCTGTCTTTTTGCCTCCATCCAAAGTGTCTTTCCAAACATTGCATGTTCTTTCTCATATGTGAAAACAAAACCCCAAACAAACAAACAACAAAAATCTCCAAAAAACAACAAAAAAGATGATCTGAAAACAGAAGAGAAACTACTAGGGTCTGGAAAGGGTTTGGGGAAAGAGGAGAAAAGGGGAGAATAAAAGAGGTGAGAGGGGACGTGATCAAATTTAATATATACAAGTATGAAAATGTATCAGTGAAACCAACTAATTAAAACAATTAAATGCATTAATAATTATAATAATTATATAACTCTCTGAGAAATGATCCTAAAAGATGAAATTTGATAAGTGAAGATATCACTATTTATGATTTGTTGAATATTTACCCCAATTTAGATGCCATCAGATCATAGAATGTCTCAATTTAATTCCATTTTCATATGGAATTTGAATATATTCATTTAAAAATTTCCTATTAAAATATTCTTCCTAACATTACATTAAAATAGAAGAAGCTCAAGAGATTATTCAAAAAAATGTCAGTGTCATGCAAGAGAAAAGTTGTGAAAATGTTGCAGATTAAAGGATACTAAAAAAAAAAAAAAATGACAACTGATAAAGACAATATATGATGCTAGAGCGAGTCCTCTACTGGATGGGGAAAATACTGTGAAGAGTAGTATTATATCAACAGATGAAGTGAGACTATGACAGTGAAGCATCATAGCAATTTAGGTTTACAGCACTGATAGCGAAACTGTATTTATGAGAGTATTCCAAATTGTTGGGGAATACACTGAAAACTTTAAGGTAAAGGGTGATGATTTATGTAATTTCCCCTCAAATGAAGGGCAGGAAAAAAAAGGGGGGAAAAGATAGGAATTGGGGAAGAAAAAAAAAAAGGGATTGTGGGCTATGGATGTGGCTCAAGCGGTAGCGCACTCGCCTGGCATGATCCTCAGCACCACATAAAAATTAAAAAAAAAAATAAATAAAGATGTTGTGTCCACCGAAAACTAAAAAAGGGATTGTGAGGGAGAGAAAAGAAAACAGAAAAGAGGAAGAAAGAATGATAAGGTAAAATGTTGGCAATAAATGAATCTAGGGAATGGGTATATGGCTGTTCCTTGTAACAATTTTATTTTATGAGCTTTTTTATAAACTCGAAATTATTCCAGATTTAAAGTTTAAACATATTTTACCCTGGTGAAGAAGAACGTAATTATGGCACTTAAATCTGCATCTTGTATACTGCTTGAGCTCTCATCATATCAGTTTTGCATTTCTCTTTTGTTTTTAATGTGATTCAGTTGCTGATCTTTTTTCTGATTTTGTCATGTGCTCAGTGGTGAGAAATCTGTTCACTGCTGCCACTCTCACACAGGAGACAAAGTAAAAAGTGGAATCCACAAAACCTACCCTGGTTTATTTCAGGGAAAACCCTGGATCAGTGCTAAACCTGATGGCACAACAGGTGTAAACAAGGATTGTTAAACAAACTGGATCTCTGGGTACTGTAACTGGCAAGGAGGCAGCTGTGGAAACCCATAGATAGACAGGGAAGGAGCTGGTCCCTAGAACAGGGATGAGGCTGAGGAATCCCAAAAGATTTCACTGTATGTGATGACGTTAAGAAAGGAGTGAAAGGTCAAAACATCAATGCAAACCAGTCCTACTCCAGGAAAGGGTTTCAAAATAGAGCTTTGCTGTTTTGACAGTCGAGGGTCAGTAGTGTTTGATATTTGAAACATCTGCTGAGGGTTCATGTGCATTCTTTTTAGAAGTAGTCAAAATATTGTGTTAGCACAGTTGGAAATAGATGAAAGATGACAATTTATATTTTCTTGTTACCACTGATGTAATTATTTTGTATTTCTAGCTCAGTGACATTCAGTTCCATTTCTTCTTTTCTTGTGAAATTGTACTAGAGAAATAAGCTGTCAGGTGTGAAGTTGTAGAAAAGTCTCTATTTCTTGTGGAGAAATGAGAGATTACCTAGAATATGACTTCAATTATACATTGTAAAATCACATGGGTATGCCCTGGATTATACAATGGCTAAAACAGTGCCTTACATAAACTTCCCTTCTAGTACAGGAAGAGAAATGTAATATAGCCCTGTTCTAGAAGGAAATGGTATTTTTATCCTGGATGAGGTCACTTGCCTAATTAAGAATAGATAATTCTGGAAATCATCAGGAAGTTTGTCTACTTCTATTTTTACCCTCAGGATAAATAACATTAGTGCCTTCCCCCCTTCTTCCTCCTCTGTTAATTTCAACCATTTTTAGTACTTTCTCTCTGCCAGACATTCCAGTAAGTGTTTTGTGTGCTTTTCCCCCTCACTTTCCTCTTTTCCAACACTGAGAAGTGGGTGTCACACCCATTTAATGGATGAGAAAAAAGGACACTGAAATATTTACTTCAAAGTAAGTAAGTGAGAACAGTGTAGGCAGAACCAAAAGTTGATTTCAAGTCTTTGACTCTAAATCTTAGACTAGTAACCATGACAAAATTTGGTGCCTCCCAATGACCTCTGACGTTTATTTCTAGGTGATCAATTTTCCTTTTGAAGGATGCATTTAGCAAACCAAATTTACCCTCTTTCAATCATCAGGAATATAGTTTCGTGTTATCTTGACTGTTTTCCAGATATTTGTAAGCATATTATTTTCAGCAAGTCACCTTTCGTAGAGATTTGAATACTAATAACTTGAGACTTTCTTCACTAGAAATGGTTTTATTTATAACCCACTCTACACTTGAAGAACTTTAAGGGAAAGACAACTCATTGTAGTAAGTCCCAAACTATCTGTTTGTAATTTCTAATCACCAATTTACATTTATCTTTCAGAAATTAATAGAAAAACTCCAATTCTTCCTTTGTTTGATAAACCTCCTAACATTTTAAGATAGTTATATTTTCTGCTAAATCTCAGTTTTCCTCCAAGAAAGGCAAAGTTTGGAAAATGCTTTTTGAATCTTCCCTCTCTGAGATCAACCTGTCCATCCGTCCCCCCTTCCCCAACCCAGGGGTTTTTAACCATTGAGCCACATCCCCAACTTTTTTTTTTCTGTATTTTATTTAGAAACAAGATCTCATTGAGTTAGTTAGGGCCTCACTAAGTTGCTGAGGCTGGCTATGAACTCGTGATTCTCCTGCCTCAGCCTCCCAAACCGCTTGGATTATAGGCATGTGCCATCTCACCCAGCTCCCAGTCCCTTTTTAAAATTTTATCTTGAGACAGGGTCTTGCTGAGTTGCTTAGGGCCTTGCTAAATTGCTGGGGCTGGCTTTGAACTCGCAATCCTCCTGCCTCAGCCTCTGGAGTCACTGGGATTACGTCAAGTGCCATAGTGCTCTGTGTTTGTTTTTCTTATAACCCTGGGTATCACTTTCACGGATTTCACCTCACATTGATTTGGGACCCTTGAATGATTTAGTTATGCCAGCTGCCTTCTCCTGCCAGACTGAGCTTGTGCTTAGATTGCTTCCCTTTGTCCACAGTGGGTTTTGCATCACCTTTGTTGAGTGGATAATTCCCAGTAGCTGACCTTTTCAATGCCCCCACTTGAGCATTATCATATTTCAGAGTCCTTTCTAAATGCAGTTTCTTCTCTATTGCTTAAAATATTCCTGTGAAGCAGATATTGCTGCTCCTGTTAAACCAGAAAATGACAAAGACCAGAGAGCAGCACCTGGCCCACAGAAAGCCTTTAATAAGTGGACTTCCCCTTTCTTTGTTCTAAAGTTCAGAACAGTTAAGTCATTTGCCCAGAGCCCTGTAATCTAAGACTCTTCATCACCTTTCTTGATTCCAAACCCTCTTCTCTTTCTACTAGTTGTGCTTTCAAAACTCTTAATTATTTTCTTGAATGAAGTCATTTAGGGCACTCAAGTCCAATATAGTTCCAATAGCACAGAGCAGTAAATGATGTCTAGCTTATGAATTACGTTTATAATGTTTACAATTAATGAGAACACTGAAGTTTCTTTGATGCTGAACATAAAATCTTGAATTTGTCGTTTTAAATATCATTTAATGTCATATCATTTCAGCATATCAAATTTATTTTTATGATTTATATGTGTTTCTGTAGATGATACTTTCTAAAAGTTCACTTTTTAATCTGCAGATACTCTTCAATTACACTGATTCAGTAGCTGCAAAGTGGAATAGGACTATCTTGTGTCCAAGTTGAGTCATTAAGAATAACAAGTACCCACATTCCTCATCCTTGAGAGGTGTGAGATATCAGAAGCCTTCTGTGGTCAGATGTTGATCTTCAAATATTAATTTGTTTTCAAATTTGACCTTGAGCAAATTTCTTACATTTTTTAGCAAATTTTGAAACTCGGTTTCTTCATCAGTAAAATAAACACATTATTAGAACCCTAACACATTGTTATGGTTTTATGGATACTAGCAATTTTATCATGAGGTATAAATATAGTGAAATGTAGAATACAGCTTAGCCCTCTAAGCTGTGAGTGATATTATAACTATGCAGAATATAATGACACAGGATTGACACATACCAGTGACTACCAGTGGACTGTTTGGTTAGGATGTACTTGTTGCCTAAGCCAACCTGAGTGATGTTAGGAACTAGAGGAGGGTATGTGATATCCAATTTAAAAGTAAAAAGATTCAATGCACTGAAATTTCAAAAGTGTCAATCCTGTGCACTACAAACCTCCCAATAAATAACACATTTTCAAGTCCAGACATGTCCCCTGTATGTGTATGAAGATTTTATTCCAAAATTGAGTTAAATTCAAAGTACAAATGAACTCCTATGATGCAGTTTGAATCTGAAGGCCCATGTGTTAAAGGTTTGGTCAGCAGCCTGTGGTGGTGCTGGGAGATGGTAGAACTTTTAAGAAGAGAGGTCTACTGGAAGGAAGTGAGGTCACTGGTGGTAAGCCTTTGAAGGGAATATTGGGCCCTTCCTACCTCTGCTTGTTTTCTGGTCACTATGAGATGAGCAGACTCTTTCACCACATGCTCCCTGCCATGTTTCATCACCTCACCAGGCCAAGCCCCAAACAGTGGGACCAGTGACCATAGACTAAAATTTCTGAAACCAGGAACTAAAATAACTCTTTTCTCTTTATAGGTTGACCATCTTAGGTATATTGTCACAGCAATGAAATGCTGACTAATACATTCATGTTAATATATTATAAAATAAACTATAATAAACTTTACAATTTAGAATATTAATTAGTATATAAATATGTGTACATTAGAGTTTTTTTTGTTTATTTGTTTGTATTATGGGTTGAAAACAGGGGGTGCTTAACCACTGAGCCACATTTTAACCCTTTATATTTTTTATTTTGAGAGAGGATCTCACTAAACTGCTTAAGGCCTCCCTATGTTCCTGTGGCTGGCTTTGAACTTGCCATCCTCCTGCTTCAGGCTTCTGAGTAGCTGGGATTACAGGTATGTGCCACTATGTCTAGCACATTAGAGACTTATAACAAGTGTTTTTGGATTCCTTAAATACATATAAAATACAGTTTAAAAATTACTAAACTTAATATATTTTGAGGCTAGAAAATTTCCTAATTTGCTTATCAAGATTCCTTTCAAGATAAACATAGACTTGCTTCCCCCACCCCACCCCCCGTTTTGCCAACAATATACTACATCACATTATTTAATTGTATACATCACCAAGCTTTTTAAACCTATTTCCTATAGCAAAAGCAGGGATACTAACATCTATCTTATGAGGTTATTGGGAGTTAAAATAAAATAAAATTTCAACACACTTAGCATTTGTCTATAATATGGTAAATATTATTAAATGATACCTACATATTTTTATTATTGCTATTGTTTATTTTTCCTTATTTAGATGTGTTTATGTGTTCCAAAGGGTGCAAATTAGAAACATTATCCTAAGAAGGAAAAGAGAAAGAGTTGTGCTGCTTTATTACCTCACCAGAAGCAAATATGGTTAATTTTACTACCTTAGAATTAAACCTTCACAAATTAAGAGAGCCAACTATGGGAAACCAACTTCAATGATATGTATGCAGATGGTTTTATAATTCAGAATATTGCCCATGTGGGAGAATTTGGTAGGTGGATAAGAACTTTAATGACACAGTTGTTTTTTATGTGACCACAGATTTAACTAATTTGAAAAGTTTGGCTTTTGGTGAATTGAAGAGAGTGGAGTGCTTTGTCTGAGTCTAAATCATCTTGCTGCGATAGAAAATCATGGGGAAACAACCTCCAAAGAGAAATATAAAATCCTCCAAGAAGTCTAATTTTACCTGTCATGCAAGTAATCTTTATTGGTAATAGGATCTTATTTATCTTACACACTGTGTTATTTTAAATATTTCAAGATCACTATTGGTATGCTAAAAACTAGAGCTCAAAAATAACAAGTACTCCTAAATAATAGTGTAGAAAATAATTCAATTACAACATACTTTAATATAATCAGTTTGTACAAAAACATGTATTAAAATAGACAATCTGTCTCATTAACATTCAGCAAGCATCTTGCTCAGCTGGAACTGAACTTATTTCAGACTCATACATACAGAATCTCAGATAGATTACAAATATATGGGCATGCACAAAATTAAATACAAAATACTTTATAAGTGTTTAAGGCACTGAGATTATTTTGGTGGGTGCATCTGTATATTTTTATGACATACTGTGTCACTGCCTTTTCAAATTTGAGTAAATTATAGTTTTGCAAACCATAATTACATTGGCTCATGCTTGATGGTTATGCTTTGTAATACTGAGCCAATATTAATCAAGATCTCCTAAATTTATGTCTCATCCCTGTATGCCATGATACTGCTCATGTGCTTTAGATAATTATGCTCAGCTATTGCTTTTATTTTATGGCTGGACACCGCTCCCTTACTCTGAGAGCTTTCATCTGTCTTTGCAGTTTTCACAGTTCTGGTTTCAGTTCTTTTTCTCCCTCTTACCCAATACTTGTGTTTTAGCTGAGTGATACTTTCACCTTTCTGTCCTCCATCCTTCCTGCTCATCAAAACCAGATTGCATTTTTCTGCAGAAGAAAGATGTGTTCAATAAAACTTTATCAGGAAGATGGGTATTGATATATCTTTGAAGGACAGCTGTATTGCTTATGTACCACTGGGGACTGAACTAAGGAGGTTTTAAATTGCTTGTGGTACCCAAGCAAAAACCAATCAGTTTCTTTGTATCTTAAGATTTTGAAAAAAAAAAAAAAAAGTTTTTCTATCTCACATTTGAGAGAAGAATTGTGCATAAAGAAATGATCTCTGGAGATAGCTTAAAGAATTGTCTATTATTATGGAAAATGCTGTTTTACGATATACTGATTTTTTTTTCCATAATCTGAAAAACGTAATTAGATTTAGGCTAATGTCGTAAAAGCATTTGTAGTTGAATTGTAAGTTTTTAACACTTTCTGTAAAGACATGTTTGCAAGTACCAATATACAATGAAGAGTCTTAAAAAGACTATATTATTCCCTCTTTGAAATGTTTAATCTTAGGACTTCATTCAGATAATTTGCTAACTTAGGTATAAATTGTTTGAGATGTAAGAAAGATGTGAGTAAGCACCCTTTTAGTATAAAGGAACTCATTAAAAGTTCATGGAAAACATAGATGCATAGATCAGTTATATGCAAATGAGACTTGGGATGAAGACAATTAAAATGTAAGGATGTGCTCCTTTATGCTTTCCAGTGGGAAAATGTGAAATAGTAGTTAAAGAAATTATCTTTTGGTGACCAGTGTAAGGAAAAAAAAGTGCTTTTTATGTTTTTTCCCCCCTGAACAGCTGTCTTATTAAAGTTGAAAGTCGTCTTAGCATTTTATAATTCTTCATAATCCATAACTAAAGAAATGATTGCCAAATTGGTTTGTTCAGTGTGAATGAATCCAAACTATTTTCAACCTTAAAGATTTTTCCTTCACTGGGGATATAGCTCAGTTGGTAGAGTGCTTGCCTAGCATGCAAAAGGCCCTGGGTTCAATCCCAGCATCACACACACATACACACACACACAAAAAAAAAAAAAAAAAAGGAAAAAAAGAAAAAAAAATCTTTTCTGTTACTCTGTCTCTTCTAAACAAAGTTCTTCTGCTCACTTAGCATAATGCCTCTGTGATTTTTCACATAACCTTCCTCATTGTCATTAATAATAATAATAAAAACGTTTGTGGGAAACTTCGTTATCTTCACATTTCTGTCCCCTGTGCGTCTTGAATGGGAATATGAAACGTGTATGATGAGGTCAATACTTAAAGGAGTATCACTTCTGATTGGAGAAAGTTATGTTCTTAAATGCTACTCTTGGCTACAAATTCTTCCTCTCTCATATAACCTTTTAGAAATGTCACCAAACATAGAAATGCAAGTTTCTGGACAATCTGCATCTTGGAGTGGGGAGTCTAGTCTGGAGATAGAATCTCTCTTCAATCCAGTATTCCAGATCTTAAAATGAAGTTAATGCCAAAGGACCAGCAGACAGCAAAATCAAGGCAGTCTTGAAGATGAGTTGAATTTTGAATTTGTTCCCCTACAGACATACCTATCTATTGGTGAGAACTGAAGCTTTGTAAACCTTGAAATGCTTGAGAATAACCTCTTTCCAATCACTGAATAACAAACTATGCAAACACAGGGACAACAGCCAGCAGGCTAAGCTTATAGATAAAAACAATAATAATTTTAAAAATTCAAGAGACATTGGTAGTTGCATACTGCACATGAAAAAGATTTCACAGCATGTTGTTTAAAAAAGCAAATATAAAATTCCAACTACTAGCACCAGAAAGAACTTTGGAGGAGAAATCAGAATTCATAGTTGATACCATGTATTATTTAAAGAGTACAATTTTCAACAAAATTTTTAAGACAGGAAAAGGATAGGAAAGTATTAGTAAGGGGGGAAAAGCAATAGATTATCACTTATGTGGAGATATTAGATTTAGCATGCAAAGACTTCTGATAAACTATTATAAAGATATTTAAAAAACTAAAAAAAAGTCAATGTTGGCAAATTAGAAGAAAACATGACAATAGTGAATTTAACAAGTAGAGAATCCTAATAAAGAGAAATTTAAAAAAGAAAAAGAAAATTCTGAAATTAAAAAGTATAATTAATAAAAATAAAAATTCAGTAAAGTAACAGCATATGGGAAATGGAAGGAAAGAAAAGATCCATGAACTGGAAAACAGATAAAGAGAATTCAATTTGAAGAATGAAGAGAAAAAAGATCGAAGAAAAATGAACAGAACCTCAAAGATATATGATATATTTGATATATGTTAAGTCAACCAATATACATGTAACTAGGGGTTGAGAAGAAGAGAGAAAACAGGGATAGAGAAAATATTTGGATAAATAATGGATAGAAATTTCTCATATTTAATGAAAACTAATAATTACATATCCAAGAAGTTTGACAAACCCCAAGTAAAATGAATCCACAAAAGAAGAAAAAAGAAAGTCTATGCTCATGCACATAATACTGTTGAAAATGAAAGACAAAGAAAAAAAATCTTAAAAGCATCAGGAGAAAGCCAATCTATCACATACAGTGGGGCATCCATGCAATTAATGGCTGGCCACTCAGTTGAAGGAATAAAAGCCAGAGGATGGAAAAATAGCATATTCACAGCACTGAAGGAAAAGAAAAAAAAGCTGCCAACCAAGAATTATATCTAGCAAACTTAATTTTCAAAATGAAGGCAAAATAAAGACAATTTCATACAAAGACCAAGACAATGAATTGCTCAAAGAGCCAAGGATGAATAACACTCAGGAGAACTTATGAAGGAAACAGGGGCGGTGCCTCTGGCAAATCAAAATCCAGGCAGAGGGAACTGCTGGTCCTGAATCCCCAAGGAAGAGTCGTGCTTCGTCTACATGAGGAATAGTAAAGGAATTTGTATACTGAAGTGGAGCCAATGGTGGTAACAGCACAAGAAGATGAAATCAGATAACAGGTGGCCACAGCATGTAGGGCATTCTTGAATAAAATAATATGGCTTTTGCTATGAGAAGGTTAAGAAGATGTTTGGAGGTTTAGAGGTGGGGGGATAAGCTTGACCTGATCTGATTTATGCTTTGACAGAATCACTGACCTCTGTGTTGAAAATAGTTTGGTGGGAGCAGGGAGAACTAGGTTAAAAGGAAAAGACCAAATAGAAAAGATAGTACTTTATTTCAAGCAAAATTTAATGGTACCTAAAACCAGATGATATCACTACAGATGGAAAAAAAAATGGTTGGATTCTTAAGATAGTTTGAATGTGGAACACATGGGATTCAGGTTGTGAGAGAAAAGAGTGGGCCAAGGAAGACAAACCATTTTTGCTTATGTATTTTGAAAGGTGGAATTCCTACATGGGAGGATCCATTAGAGGAAGGAATATCAAGAGTTGCATTCTGGACATGTTAAGCTAGAAATGATGATTATACATTTTAAGTGGAGAAGTCATGCAGGCTGTGCAAATACATACACCTGCATCTTGGAGGGGGGGTCTGGGCTGCAGATACAAATTAGGGGATCATCAGCATCTGGATGGTATTTAAAGTTGTGAGATTGGATGAGATCACCACAGAGAAGAGGAATAACAACTGAGCTCTGGAGCAATCCAGCATGCAGAGAACTATGAGTAGGAGTCAGCAAGAAACATTATGAAGAAGCTGCCAGAGAAGGAGGTGGAAAACAGGTGAGTGTGTGTCCTCAAACCCCATGAGGAGAACATTTCAGAAGATGTGATTAGTCATGCTACAGGACATTTTGGATGAGAACTGAGATAAGCCTCAGCTGAGATGAGAATTGCTTTAGATTTAGCAACGTGGATAGGCAAGCATTTTTGGTGACTTGATGGGGGTAAAATGCTTATAGTGTGGGCTTAGGAGAGACTGGAAGAGAAAAAAATTGACGATACCCAATAAAAACAAAATTTCAAGGGGTTTTATTCAAAAGGCAAAGAGGGAAATGGAGTGTTATATGGCAAGACATAGGGAATGCAGTTTAAAGAGAGATTTTTTTTATGTAAAAAATAATAGCATGCTTGATTGCTATTGATAATAATTGGTAGAGAGGGGAAAATCTAAAGAATGCTGGAGTCGTCCCCTCAAGTTGGTGAGAGGAGATGGGAGGTGCACAGGTTTGAAGTAGGTCTGCCATATTGGCAGAAGTGGCCATAGAACATAATGGTGCCAATGTTAATAGGAAGGGAGAGGTTTTGGTTGACCTTTTATGGTTCACTTGGCTCCATTCTCTGCGATGATAAGTCATCTTCGCTAGTCATAAGAATCCTGAGGTTACGTTTTTTCCTCTTGACCAATAGTATTAATATTGTCCTTAGAATCAAGATTAGTTTATGATATAAATCACTCTTTCAGCAGTAGATTAGTACCCACAGAGCAAAGCATACTTCTTTGACAGTGATTTTCCTTGTTATATGTAGGATTGCTTTGTCCTGATTTACAGATCTGTTGCAATTTCCCACATGGCTTGGTTAGCTAAAGTGTGACCATCTAATAAGTAGGATTTTGTAATGGCAGATAAATTCATAATTGCTAGTGCTATGTGGTTCACACAGTACCTTCATATCTTTTATGTTATTGTTCCCCAAAATCTGAAGTGTTGATAAAATGTTTAATTTTTTACTGTTACCATTTTATAGATCAGCAAACAAATAAACTTATATAGCTAAGATAAAAGCAATAGGTGATAAATCTAGGATTCAAATCCAGGTCTTATGATTTCTAAATGTTTCAGAATATACTATGTCAAGAGTCTAAATCCCGTAATTCTTATTTACTTGTGAAAATATTTTGATACAAAAGGAAGTTTTCTATCAAAGGGAGGGAAAACACAATTTTCTTGTTAAGAGTAATTTTTTTGCACAAATGTAGCAAGAATGAGCAAAATAAAAACAACAGTGTTAATTCAAGGAGGACAGAGTGACAGAATTGAAATGGGAGTAGGAATTATAGTAAATTTTGGTGGATTTTCTGTCCAAATTGGTTGGGATGTGTCTACAAAGATTTTCTTATTTTCATTACATCTGTCTGTACAGGATAATAATATAGTATAGTAACCTATGGTGATGGTAGAAACTATTTAATATTTTACCAGTGTTATGGTTTAGATATGGGCTGTTCCCCCTAAACTCTGTGTGAGACAATGCAAGAATTTTTAGAAGTAATATGATTAGCTTATGAGAGGTATGATCTGATCTGGATTAATCTATTGATACAGATTAACAGGGTGATAACTGTGTAGGTGGCTGGGTTATAGCCAGAGGAAATGGGTCACTGGGGGCATGACTTTGGGATTGACATTTGTCCCTGGTGAACAGAGTGCTCCCCCCCCCCTGTCCCCGCCCACACCTCCAGGCTCTCTCTTCTTCCTGTTGTCGCGTCCTGAGCTCTTTCTGCCATGGTGTTCTGCCTCACCTCAGATCCACAGCTATGAAATTGACCAACTTGGACTGAAATTCTGAAACTGAGAAGCAAAATAAATTTTTCCTCCTCTACGTTGTTCTTGTCAGGTCTTTTGGTCACAGTAACAAAATAGCTGACTAAAATAACCAGTAAATCCTAACAGTGTTCTTCTGATAGAGGTTGTTATTTGACTTTATATATGTAAAGAACAGAGGTAAAGTAACTCTGTGGTAGGAACAACTCAGAAATGCAGCAAAGGTATGGCCCTTGCTCTAATCATGGAAAAGGAAACATGTTCTGTTGAAATTGCTGCTGTTAGGTCTTCATTTAAGAGTCTATTCTCTGTAGAACCAGAGGAAAGCGAACAGAATCAATTGCTACAGGGCTCCAAGCAAGCTCTGCAGGTTACAGATTTTGTGTCACAGTCTTTTCTCACTTCCTCCAGTCATGAGCTCTGAGCGTGGCCTTCAAGGTATTTGCAATTGGATATCTGCCTCATTAAGTTCAAGAGAAAAAAAAAATATGAAATTAATGGCAACTATTTTCCTAATAAAATTAAGTAAGCTGATTTATCAGGTAAGAGGTACTTAGTATGCATATTTAAATAACAGATCATTAGCACTTTATTTTGAAGTGTTTTCACAATGGACAAAGCAGACAGATGATTTTTGCTCCTTGTTTTCAAATGACCACAAGGTCATTCTTTATACCTGTTTAAGCCACCAGGAAGTCAGGCATTCTTGCCTCTTATGTCCTTTTCCTTACCACAGAAACCAGAATTGACAGGTCACAAGTGTCATATAGATAATCTGTGTTGCAGAAAGGAACCAAGGAACCAGTGAACTGTAGCCACTTTAAAAAAAAAAAAAAGTTGAAAAAAATCAATAATAAATTATCTTCCTATACAGCAGTTTAGGTTCTTTGCACGTCCCCTCTGACATGTAGATGTAGTTATAAATTGATTTAGTTGGGGATGGTAAAGAATCTCACTTGCTCTGGACTGCCTAGTGAATGTGCATTAGTGAAATAAAAATAACCCACCTTGTCAGAGAGCCGTTCTAGGAGCTGGGAACCCAGCAAGTTATTTTTATAGTTTAATGAGCTAGGCCCCGCTTCCACAGGGAGACACAGCAAGTGGAGTGCTTCATAATTTACTGCTGTAAAATGATCAGGATTCATGTTGTCTATAAAACATGAAAAACATTCTTCATTCCTTACCAATTAGATCATAGTTACAACTCACAGTTCCTTTGAGCTTAAAAGAAAAAATTTAACTGCTAGACATAAATGAATGCTGTGGTTAAATTAAACCCTTCAACAGCCCAAACAGGCTTGAAAGAAATGCCTTCTGGATGTTATTAACACGCATATTTAAGTGCTATTTTTAAATTTTAACTGCAAGCCACAGCAAGCACAAATGTTTAGAATAGCTATTTTGGCATCAGAGCATTGCTTTCACATTTTTTCATCTTTACTAATTCTTTCCAATAATTATATCACCTTTTATTATTTTTTTAAAAATTTTGCAGAGATAGGAAAGTTATTTTATGGGTATAATTATATTTGGGAAAGCAAGGAGCTATTAATGTCAGTGCAGCTTTGCAGTACAAAAGTTCTCATCTCAATTATCATGTCAGCAGGATCAAGTTTTATTTTCCATGATATTCTAAAATTCAAAGAAATTAAGAACTTGAACTCAATAATTTCTAAAATTTTAACTTATTTATATGTATTAAAATATGTTCACTTTAAAAAATTTTAAACATACCTAAGGAAGCCATCTACAATAACCAAGTAAAATTTGAGTGTAAATATTATGAGTGTATGTGTGTGTTTGTGTAACTGTATGTGTATATGTGTTTGAAAGGAACAGAGATATAGTTTTCCATATTGCCTATATCATAACAATATCATGATATTACATAATTTGAACAGATGATGTATTAGAGTGTGAGAGCTGCTATAACAAAATACCAGAGAATGGGTGGCTTGAAGAACAAATATTTATTACAGTTCTGAAATCTAGAAATCCAAGAAAAATGCATTAGCAAATTTGGTTTCTCCTGAGTCCTCTCTCTTTGGCTTGAAGACTGCCACCTCCTCACTGAGTCTTCACATGACCTTTTCTTTGTGTGTGCACATGGTCTTGATATTCCTTTCTCTTATAAAAATACTGGCCCTACAGGATTAAGGCTCCACATTTATGACCTAATTTAATCTTAATTACCTCTTTAATTATGACAGAATTCACTTTGTGGATTAGAATTTCAACATATGCATTTGGGAATGTGACAAAATTTTTAGTCCACAGTACATGATTTAAAAGTTTATATTGGGCTAGGGTTGTGACTTAGTGCTAGAGTGCTTGCCTAGCCTGTGTGAAGCACTGGATTTGATTCTTAGCACCACATATAAATAAGTAAAATAAAGGTCCATTGACACCTAAAAAATAATTTTTTAAAAAAGTTTATATTATAGTTTATCTTATGGATTTTCTATTTATAGTATTTTTGACATAATTAAAATTTCTTTCTAGTTTTTATTTTTAATTGACAAATAACAATTACATATATTTTATGGAGTATAATGTGATGCTTTGCATACATGTACGCATTGTGGAATGACCTATCATGATAACTAAATATCCATCAGCTTGCATATTTACCATTTTATGTGGTAAGAACATAAAAAGCTCACTCTTAGCAATTTGAAATATAGAACACATTATTATTAACCATGATAACCATGCTGTGCAATAAATCACAAAAACTCATCCCTCCTGTCTAACTGAAAGTTTTGTACCCTGTGACCAACATCTCTCTTCCTCACCATCTCCCTTTTCCCCATTCTCTCATAATGACAGTGTTCTTTCCACCTCTGTGAGTTCAACATATTTAGATCACACATATAAATGAAGTCATGCAATATTAGTATTTCTGTGCCTGGTTTATTTCATTTAGCATAAATCCTCCAGGTTCATTTGTGTCACAAATGACAAGATTTTATTCTTTTTTTTTGTGTGTGTGTGTGGCTGGATAGCATTTCACTGTGGTATGTGTGTGTGTGTGTGTGTGTGTGTGTGTGTGTGTTTTATCCATTCATCCATTGTTGATTCCATATTTTGGCTGTTGTGAATAGTGCTGCAATGCATAAGAGTGCAGTTATCTCTTCAACACAGTGATCTAATTTTCTTTGGATGTATGTCTGGTAATGGGATTTCTGGATCATAGGGTAGTTATATTTTTAAATTTTCTGGAAACTCCATACTATTTTTCATAATGGCTATACTAATTTACATTCCTACCACTATATTGTGTAAAGATTCCTTTTTCTCTGTATCCTTAGCAACACATTTCGAGCATCTTTATGATGATAGCCATTTTAACTGGGGTAAGATGGTATCTTGCTTTGGCTTTAATTTTGCATTTCCTAATGATTAGGGATGTTGGCTATTTTTTCACAAACCTGATGGCTATTTACTCCAACAATTTTCTTTTAACACATAATCTATTAAAGAAGACATATACTTTGCCCATTTAAAACTTGGGTTATTTGTTATCTTGCTATTGAGTTACTGATATATTTTGGATATTAGCCCCTTATCAGGTATATGATTTTTTAACATTTTCTCCCATTCTGCAGTTTGTGTCTTCACTCTGCAGATTTGTTCCTTTATTATGCCAAAGCTGATTAGTTTTACATAATCCCATTTGTCTTCTTTTGCTTTTGTTACCTTTCTGTTTTGAGTCATGATTAAAACAAATATATTGCTCAGACCAATGTCATGGAGCTTTCCCCTTATTTTTCTTCCAGTAATTTTACAACTTTAGATCTTACATGTAAGTCTTTAATCCATTTTTGAGTTGATTTTTGTATATGATGTGAGATACAGTAAAAATGTGTTTTGTATTTATTCAAATATTTACCACAATTGGTGTAATTCCTTCTTTCCTATAGATCTAAGCTTTCATTATTTCCCTTCAGCCTAAAAAACTTTTAAAGAATTTTATGTGGTGCAGTGTACTGGAGAGAACTTGTCTCAGTATTTGTCTGGAAAGGCTGATATTCTGTCTTTATTTTTATTTATTTTTGGGGAAGGGTACCCGAGATTAAACTCAGGGGCACTCAGCCTCTGAGCCACATTCCCAACCTTATTTTGTATGTTTACAGGGTCTCACTGAGTTGCTTAGTGTCTCTCTGTTGCTGAGGCTGGCTGTGAACTCATGATCCTCCTACCTCAGCCACCTGAGCCACTGGGATTACAGATGTTCCTCATAGTGCCCAGCCTCTGCCTTTATTTTTAAGGGATTGTCCCCTGATTCTCATTCAGACTGTTGTTCACTATTAGGTAATGTACTTATTTTCTCTGAATGCTTTTAAGACTTTTTTTTTCTGTTGATCATTAATTTTTGATATACCAAATGTATATTCTTTGTATCAGTCCTGCTTTGACCTATAATCCACTTTGAGTTAAATTTTTTATGTGTGAGATATGGGTCAATATTTTCTTTTGTTCAAATAGATGTCCTGTTACTCAAAATCATTTGTTGAAAAATTATTTTCCCCCATTACCTTATGTTATTTCCTTGTCAAAGATCAATTTCTAATGTATGTGAGAGTGTATTTCTTGAGCCTTGTTTATATTTTGTTGATCTAAGTATCTGTTGTTAGACAATGGAGGACTGTCTTAATTAATGTAGTTTTATGTTAAATCTTCATGTCAGGTAACTTCAAACTACTTTCTCAAAATTTTTGCATGCATTCTAAATCCATTGCAATTACATGTAGTTTAGAATGACTGAACTTTTGGATGTGTTAAAGCTATAGATGATTTTTTTTTTTTTTTGGCTTGGATTTCATTAAAGCAATAGATATATCAATTCGGGAATTCGGTGAGAGATGACTTTATGCGTGTGTGCGTGCATGTGTGGTACTGGAGATTTAATCCAGGAGTGCTTTGTCACAGAGCTACATCCCCAGGTCTACTTTTTTTTTTTTTTTTTTTTTAAATTTAAGACAGAGTCTCATTGGGTTGCCCAGGCTGGCCTCCAACTTGTGATCTTCCTGCCTTAGCTTCCCTAGTAAGTAGCTGGAATTACAGGAATGGACCGTGGGTACCCTATGAAGGATAACACCACACCTTAACAACTTTTAATCTTAAATTTTCATTATTGTGTAAACATCATAGCATACACTTATAAAAACTAAGATGGCTACAATGTCATGGGTGATATATCTTATGATACTGCTATAATATACATAGTCCATTGCTGTCCCAAACATTATAATTTGATGCATGATTGTATTCAATTATTCTTTAAAAATATTTGGCAATGTTTGTATTTTTCAATATGTGAATTTTGTTAATAATTTGCTAGAATCATTTCTAAGAACTTCCTATTTTTATGTAATTCATTTCTTTTAAATATCATTGTTATTTTTTGTCAATGGTATATAAAATAAGAATATTGGTATGTTGATTTTGAATCTTGCTAATTTTACTTTTTGGTTCTGGAGGGAAAAAATAAAGATCTTTGGGATTTTTTACAAAAATGATAATGTTATCTGTGTAATAAACAGTGTTTCAATTCTTGCTTTCTTAACTGAATGTTTTTGTTTATATTTATCGCCTTATTATGCCCTAGAACTTTCAGTATAAGGTTAAATGATATGCTAAGAATGAAAATTTTTGTATTTCTCCTGATCTTAGAAAGAATTCAGATTTTGCCTTATTAATTTTATCTATTGGATTTTTGTACATTACTTTTATCAAATCAAAGAAGTGTTTTATATTCCCAAATTGCAGAGAGATTTTTAACATCAAATGGATTTGAATTCTGTCAAATACTGTTCCTACATGTATTAAGATGATCATATGCTTTTTTTTTTAACATGACTGATATGTTACACTAATTTCTTTTAAAATATTCAACAAACTTCTTATTCCTGGAATTGATCTCATCTTATTGTGATATATTACTTTTGTTCTATATTGCTGGATCATCTTTTTTTTTTAAATATAGATTTACTTAAATGTTTGTGACTATCCTCATGAGGCATATTTGTCTGTAACTTCTGTTTCTTATAATATTTTTTATTTTGGTTTCAAAGTACAGTTTGAATATCCCATATCCAAAATATTCAGGACCAAAAGTGTTTCAACTTTTGTCTTTTTTCAGATTGTGAACTATTTCAATAAACTTAATCGAATAACGCATAACATATGAGATACGTATACATAATTGGAGATGGAGCACATTTAAACATGAAGTTCATTGTTTCATGTATACCTTATATACATAGTCCAAAGATAATTTTATACAATATTTTAAATAATTTTGTGCATGAAACAAAGTGTGTTTACATTGAACCGCCAGAAAACAAAGGCGTCACTGTCTCTGCCACCCATGTGGAATGTGTAGCTGTTGAGTGTCATCATCACTCCTGACTCCATAGGTCATTTTTAGTTTTGCTTCTTTTTTTGCAGTCCTGAGGACCAAACCCAGGGCCTTGTGCATACTAGATAAATGCTCTACCACAGAGCTACACACTAGCCCTGACTCTGAATTTTTACGCAACCAACAGGCAATCATCTTTTTACACTTACGCACACCTAAATGTTTGACAATAAAAAAAATAAGACATACAATTAATACAGTGAAAAAATAATGTGTTCAGGCCAGGTAAGCAGCTCAGTGGCATCACCAGAAACCATATTTTAGCTGCTAAACAACAGTGGCAACAAGCAACAGTAGCTTTCAGTCTCCATCTGTGCTGCTGTATTTTGATCAAAAGGTTTTGTGCACTGCAGTTTATTTTTATAGGTGAGAAGAAACATCAGGAGCAATTAAAAGTCCAGGAAGTGGGTCCTCTAGAGATGGAAGGCATTCTGTTGGATGGCTTTTTAGAATGTTTCCTCCAGAGTCATCTGCCTCATTAACAACAGTTTTTGTCTTCGAAGCCTGTTTGATTTCATAAACCAGCAGGATTTCTCGTTCTGTTGTGAATGTCACTGCTCTGGTCTTTCCACAAGCCCATCACACAGTCCTATCACGTCATCTATGGACACTTTTCTGTAGTGGTATTGTTTTCATTTTCACTATTATCACAGAAACATTCTGGCTATTTCACCACAGGTTAATGAATAAATAACTGAAACTTCATGATCAATGTTAAAAACTTTTAAAATATTCCTTTATCTTGGCTTACAGATGAATGCCGAAAATATATATATTTTTTCATACATAAAGGGGCCAGACATTTTTTTTTCTCATGTGACATGGAATCCTTCAGTCACCACCTTATTTATCATCATTGCTGGGCAAAGTCGCAGGCCAGAGGTCATACGAGGTATGAACAACTGTGTTTTTAGTCACTGTGCCCCAAGTGTTGGACAACATCCTTCATACTAAATTCCTATCGAAAACCTTCTACACCCAAACCTCTGTTCACTGCTGCTAGCATGCTGTTTAAGAAAGGGTGGGGGCCAGGGATGTGGCTCTGTGGTTGAGCATTTGCCTAGCATGTGTGAGGCTCTAGGTTTGAATTCCAGTACTGCAAACCAAACCAAAACAAAAAAGTGTTTTAATATTTACTCTTCATTGATCTAAGGATATCCTGGTTACATGGCTGAATTAATGAAGTTACATTTGATGAAAGGCACATGACATAAACATTTTTGATGAGAATTCCAGCTGTAGGATGAGCAGAACAGCTGTCAACAAATAATAAAATCTTGCAATGGCGACCCAGTCTCACTCCCCTGCAGTGAGTATGAGCTGTGGGTACAAGACATTTGTGAAACCAATCAGAAAAGAATGTCCCTGGTGATTCATTCCATTTTGTTAGCATGATACTGGGCTAGTAAGAGATTCAATCCTGACATAAGCTTCTGCCCATCATAGCAAGCTTACACTTATGCACAGTTATTCTGTCCTTGGCATCCTTAATTCCTGTAGCAACTGTCTCATCACCTGTAGTCAGGGTCTTTTTTTTTATTATTATTGGTTGTTCAAAACATTGCAAAGCTCTTGACATATCATCTTTCATACATTTGATTCAAGTGGGTTATGAACTCCCATTTTTACCCCAAATACAGATTGCAGAATCACATCAGTTACACATCCACGTTTTTACATAATGCCATATTAGTGACTGTTGTATTCTGCTACCTTTCCTTCCCCTACTATCCCCCCTCCCCTCCCCTCCCATCTTCTCTCTCTAGCCCATCTGCTGTAATTCAATTCTCTCCCTTGTTTTTTTTCCCCTTTCCCCTCACAACCTCTTATATGTAATTTTGTGTAACAATGAGGGTCTCCTTCCATTTCCATGCAATTTCCTTTCTCTCTTCCTTTCCCTCCCACTACTCGTCTCTGTTTAATGTTAATCTTTTCCTCCTGCTCTTCCTCCCTGCTCTGTTCTTAGCTGCTCTCCTTATATCAAAGAAGACATTTGGCATTTGTTTTTTAGGGATTGGCTAGCTTCACTTAGCATAATCTTCTCTAATGCCATCCATTTCCCTGCAAATTCCATGATTTTGTCATTTTTTAGTGCTGCGTAATACTCCATTGTGTATAAATGCCACATTTTTTTTTATCCATTCACCTATTGAAGGGCATCTAGGTTGGTTCCACAGTCTAGCTATTGTGAATTGTGCTGCTATGAACATTGATGTGGCAGTATCCCTATAGTATGCTCTTTTAAGGTCTTCAGGGAATAGTCCGAGAAGGGCGATAGCTGGGTCAAATGGTGGTTCCTGGGGGAAGAACAGCAAGACAGTGATGTTGCATCTGTATTGTAGACTGGTTCTGGTGTCAGATTTTCATCCATGATGACCTTGGCATTCTCATAAAAATTTGATCAACAGAGGCTTTCTCCTCAAAAATCTTTAAAAATTAAATGCCCTTTGTTATTTTTTTAAAAAAATTATTTAGGTGGACTTAATACCTTTATTTTTATTAATTTATTTTTATGTGGTGCTGAGGATCAAACCCAATGCCTCACTTGTGCCAAGCAAGTGGCTACCACTGAGGTATAATCCCAGCTCCCTGTGTTATTTTTAAGTTTCTGCAATAGCTTGTTAAATATCTATAGTTCCCTTCTAGTTTCAGTTAATTGTGATAGATCCTTGCTTGTTTGATGATCAACATATCATTATGATATGTGTTTACTGTGATGGGATGGATCTAGGATTTCAAGATGCTGTTGAGATTTCATTTGTAGCTGAATGCTGTGTTTTACTATTTTCCATTAACTTAAGTTCATCGCGTCCAACACAGAACTTTAACAGTTTATTCTTCTATTTCTTCAGGTCATATATAGGGTGACCTCTCCATCACCATACTCTTTTATAAGACATTTCCACACTCATATCACTGTCCAGTTCTCCAACAGATTGACTTTCTGTGCTATAGATAAACATAAATGCTTCATTTTTATAGGCACTGTTACCCATAGGGGTATCTTCAGGCTTTTCTGACATTTTCAGTAATATATTTATACCACGGGGCAGAAAATCATCACAAACTCAAACTCGAACAAAACGGTGACTGATATGTGAAGGAGATCTCAACACCCTGGAGAATCTGCCGTTCTGGGCTCAGTCCTGCTCAGCTGTCATTTTATAGTTTCATGTGGGAGCTAGAGCATGGGTATCTGGACATGTACAGAGAAAACACATCATGGCTGAAGTGGACCGGGAAGGTCTTTTGCTCTTGGGGACGCTGAATGGACTATGCTGTGTGCCTCTAGCATTACCATAATCTTTCACTGGAATTCAGGTATGGAATATTGCACTTGTAGCATCAATCTGGGACTCAAAAATTTTATTTCAGATTTTGAAGCATCTCAAATTTCAGATTTTTGGATTAGTGATACCCAACATACAATTCTGACCTCATGAAATAAGTTGAAAATTTTTATTGCTTCTTAACTTCTTGGAAGATTCTGTATAGAATGGGCATTATTCTTCCTTAAATGTATAATTCAGATGCAAAATCAGCAGACTGTGAAGATTTTTGGTTTTGTTTTCGTTGTGGAAAGATGTTATGCCTGAAATTGATATCTTATTGGATGTAAGGCTATTAAAATAATTTTAAAAATTGACTCTCAGTATCTCATTTTTAGATAGAGTTCTCAATTTCATTTAAATATTTAAACTAACAAGCATAAATTTATTCAAAATATTACCCTATTTTTTAAAATATGTATAAGGTTTATAGTGATATCCCTCTTTCATCTCTGACATTAGTAATCAGTCTCTCCTCCCTTTATTTCTTTGATCAATCTAGCTAGAAATTTTTTATTTTTATTGATGTTTTCAAAGAACCAGATTTGGGGTTTATTGATTTTTCTCCTTTGCTTTTTTTTTCCTATTTTATTAATTACTGTTCAACATTATTGACTTCTTTCCACTAACTTTGTGTTTTTGTGTCTTACTTCCCTAATTTGTTAAAAAGGGAATTACATCATTGATTTAAGTCTACTGATTTCTCTATTATAAATCCTTAAAGTCATGAAGTTTCTTCTAAGCAATTCTACAAATATTTATATGTATCCCTATATCTGACAAAACTAAGCTGCATCCTACAAATATTTATGCAGCATTTTTGTTTTTAGTCAATTAAAATATTTTAAAATTACCCTTGGGATTTCTTTGGTGACTCACAAGGTTATTGTTTTTGATAAGCTTTCTGTTTAATTTTAGCAGTATTATTTTGAAATCCCTTTCTGATAATTAAGCCACTGTACCATCTCTTTATCTCCATGTATGGACGACATTCCTTTCTTTGCCGAGTTAACATTTCCTTGATTCTTCATGTGTCATGTTTTATGATACATCAGCCATTGTTTTTATGATCTCTTTTGATCATATGCCAGGTAGTAAATATTATTCACCCCTAGAAAAGAGCCTACCTCTTCTTTTGTTTTGCTGCTAGTGTGATGGGCTGAATCCATGTAATATGTAGCTTAGCTCAGTTGGGGTTATGTCACAGCTTTGGCTATATTTAGTTTATTACTGGTTTCAGATGCTTTGAGGATGGGGTCAAGACTTTCATTTCTTCAGGGCTTGGGATTTGAGCACCAGTTAGAATTTGGGTATGTCTTTCTACTCTACATCCTAGACGTCAGATCTCTCTCAGCTTTACAGCCTGGCTGACAGCTTTGTGTGTCATTGGGGAGTTACTTTTTCCTCGCCAGTCCTCCCTTTCTGGGTTTTGAAAGATTCCTCCCAATCCTGCTTCCCTTCTCCAGAGTTTATCGCCTGCTGCAGTAGGTGAAGGTGAGCCTTTTTCAGTGAGACTTCGAGAATTTCACTCCTCTTGCCCTGCCCTCTGCACTCTGTGGATGTCTGGGTGCCAGGTCAGTGGGGATTTCTCTGACTCCCTACTCCTGTAGCAGAGACTTCCACAGTAACTTGGAAGAATTTCTTTCAACTCTCCTGTTCCACCAAAAGGCTTCAACTTGAGACTCCCAGGCACTAGTGAGGGCTTTTAGAAAGAGTTGTTGAGAAAGCCCAGACCCATCCTGTGGCTGGGATCCTTGGGAGTCTAACCCATCTTGCCCACCCACAGGGGTATTAGAAGTTCATTATGATTTTAACTGATATCTCCCTACCTTTGTCAATGGTGCATTTTTTTTTTTTATTACTGTTCCCCCAACTTTGAAAATTCCCATAAGTATTTTTCCCCTAGGATAGACCCTTCATGTTTGAACTTTAAGTTATTTAGTTATCTTTGTGCCTTTGGCTCTCTGATTTTTACAAAAGAAATGCAACTAAGATCTCATTGCTTATCTAGCTTGCTGTTACTGTTAGGATAGGAGCAACAGTCCTCGTGGCAGGAATGTCCCCTAATGGAATTTTCCTTGGAAAGTAGAAATAAGGTAATTGATCATTTGGCAAAAATCAGTACTTCAAAATGTCTGAATTTATCATCTGAAACATATTCCAGCTCTCCACTTAAATGTTTATACAATTTGACCTGGTTTCTACTCTTAGCCAAACCAAAGTTTTAAAAAATATATTGAAAAATAAGAATGTTTAAGTACAATAGCATTTTTGTTATGTAAATAACTGGAAAAAATTCTAAATATTTAATAATGATGAATAGTTAAATATATCATAATTCTTTTATATGTTGAGATATTTAGTAGCAAAGAAAATCATATTTCTGAAGCCTAATATAGGGAAATGTTCAGATTTTGTCCTTTGAAGAGATATTTATTGAGCACCCATCAAACTCCAAATATTGCAGCATCAGGGGATGACTGCATAGACCAATAAAATATATATGGTTTCTGCCTGAATGGAGTTTACAATCTGTTAAAAGAGTCAAAAAAGTCACCAAATATCTGATCCCAAATGTTGATGTAATATGAAGTGAATGAAAAGGGTGCAAATCTCTGATAAAAAGACAATCTCTGATTGCTACAGTAAGATATAAGTAATTAGAAATAAGAAGTTGTGTAGTGAGTGGCAGGAATAAGTAACAGTTCTGACAGTGGGACCAGCACTGAGAAGATTCTGAACAGTGCTGGAGCTTCATATGGCTTTTGAATTAATGAACGTCCACAGGACTGAAGTGCATTCAGCTCACTGGGGAGCTGGGATCCAGAAATAGAGTAGGTAGCCAGGAACCTGTTCATTCACAGCTTTAGAACATTTACAAGGCTCTGGCAGTAAAGTGTTTGGATTTATTTCTTACTGCAAGTGTTTCTCATATGAGTATTTAAAGAGATTTTAAATATAATCTGGCTCTTGTGACTGCAAAAAAAAAAATGCATCTCTTTAGAAGGAAGAATAAATGGAAAAGATGCACAAGAAGTAAGAACAACAGACAGGAGGCTACATGGTTGTCTAGATGCAGAAGAAAAGTGGGGCAAATAGACTGCAAGTCTGTATCACAAATAAAGGTCGATCTGAGACATGTTTTTGAATAGCTAGAACTTTCTGATAATTTGGATGAAAGCATGAAGAAGAAAGAAGCCAAGATTAATTTTCAGGTTTGTGGCTTATGGAAAAAGTATTTCGAGGGTAATACTGATTTCTGAGGTAAGAAATATGGAAAGAGGAAAAGTGTGGGGAAAGGAAGGCTGTAAATCAAGCTCTTGGTTTTATATATGTTCATCTTCATATCCAAGTGGGGAGGCCAAGCTGGAAGTTGGGTTTAAAGCTGATGAGGATGGGAGGTATCTAGGCTAAGGCTGATTTAGGGAGCTGTCAGCACATACTTAAGTGAGAAAAATCAACACATAATAAACTATGTATTCTGTGATCTCAATTACAGTGAAGACATGAAACTACACGTAAAACACAATGTTATTGGCAGTTGTTTTGGGGTGGGATTATGCCTGAATTTCTTTCCTCCTCTGTGAACTTAAAATATTTCTGGAACATATAAACAAATATTATTTTTTAAAGGTAATTTCTTAAAAATATTCAGGAAGACAGTATAGACTCTGGGACTATAAGGATAACTACTACTATCTTTCTTATGGTTTTCTTGATCTTCTCTGCATATCGATTTCTCTCTTCTAGTTCCAATATTGAATTTTAATAAGGAAAAGTGTAATTTAGAATACTTTAATAGTCCCTTGCTTTTTGGTGTTTAGTGATGCAGAAGAGAAATCTGAAACCTTTGTACTTTTTATTATTTGGATATAACTTCCCTTTTCGTTAGATGTTCATAGAATTATTTTCAGTATATAAACATGTGGCATTATTTGTTTTTTTTCCTTGAATCTTTTTGATACACATATTCAATTCACCACTTTAAAAATTTTTATCAATATTTTTTTCCTATTCTTTATTTACCATTTCATGCCAAATTGTCTGTCTATTGGGCATATATGTATATGTACGAGTGTGTGTGTGTGTGTGTGTGCTGTTGATCTTTCTTTAACGTCTTCCATCTTTTCTTTAGTTATTTCATTGGCCTTTTCCCCCTTTTAGGTCTTCTGTGTCTAGTTTGTCTTTTTACTGCACGCAGTGATTTATTTTCCTTCTGTCCTACAGCTATTCTCTATGTCAATTGCTTTTTAAAGTTTGCAATAAAATTTTCATACACTGTACTATTTCTTCTGATCACAAGTGATTTCTTCCTATTACTTGTGCTTCTAATTGCATGTGCCATATTCTTGAATCTTTATAGAAAATGAATCAAATTAAAACATTTCTCCTAAAAATGCCTCTGAGTATTTCAAAGGGCCAAATTTTGTGTTTCTTTCCCCATTTGCTCCTTTAGGAGGACCCCCATCCTCTCGATGTTCTGGCTCTTGAGCCTGCCCTTTGACTTTCTCTTTTGAAAGGGAGCCCCACTTGTTTAGTTTCTACCCCTTGAACTTTTTGGCCCCCAAAAGGAAAGTTGCTTTCACTTTCCTCAGGCAATCACCTAGGGTCCCTCACTTAAGTCACACCTCTCTTGAGAGGTTTTGGCATCAGTCTTAGTTCTTCACGTGGCCTCCAATCTAGTTTTGTCTCTTTCTCTTCTGTATCTAGCAGAAATGTCAGGCTCCTGGCAGGAGGGACACCTGTATTAGTTTTCTATTGCTACTAGAACAAATGACAACAAACTTAGTAACTAAGAATATTCAGTTATTACCTTCATCTCCTTCCCTAGATTTATTATTCTGCAGCTTTGTAGGTCAAAAGTTTGAGTGTGCTCACTTGGATTCTGTGCTCTGAGTCTCACAAGACCAAGTACAAGGTTTCAGGGGGGCTGGGCTCTTCTCTAGAGGACTGTAGGGAGGAGGTCCCTGCTTGTTTACTCCTTGTCAGTCCAGGTCCCCTGTCTTCTCCCAGACAACTGTTTGCATTCGGTCTCCTGTGGCCCTCTACACTGTCAAACCCTAGTAGAATGTCAAGTCCTTCGAATATCTCTTGATTTCCCTCCACCTTACTTTTTTTAAGATCATTTTTTATTTGTTCTTTTTAGATACACATGAGAGTAGAGTGTTATCTTGACATATTATACATACATGGAGTATGACTTATTCTAATTAGATCCCATTCTTGTGTTTGTATATGATGTGGGCTTAAATGGTCATTTATTCATATATGAACAAAGGACTGTTACGTCCAATGCATTCTATTATCTTTCCTATTCCCATCCCCTCCCTTCCCTTTATTCCCCTTTATCTAATCCAATGAACTTCTATTCTTCCCTCTTCCCCTTGTTGTATATTAGCTTCTGTATATCAGAGAAAACACTGGACCTTTGGGTTTTGGGGGATTGGCTTATTTCATTTAGCATGATAGTCTCCAGATCCATCCATTTACTGGTAAAAGTCATAAAGTCATTCTTTTTCTGGTTGAGTCAAACTCCATTGTGTATGTATACCAGATTTTCTTCATCTGTTGAAGGACACCTAAGTTGGTTCCATAGCTTGGCTATTGTGAATTCAGCCACTATGAACATGGATTTGTCTGTGTTACTGTAGTATGCTGATTTGAAGTCCTTTGGGTATAGGCCAAGGAGTGGGATAACTGAGACAAATGGTGGTTCCATTCCAAGTTTTCTGAGGAATCTCCATACTGCTTTCCAGAAGGGTTGCATCAATTTGTAGTCCCACCAGCAATGTCCCCCTTATTTCTTTCTTCAGTTTTATAAAGCTTGTACAATGATACTGGACCCAAAGATAATCCAGGGCAAACTCCTTTAAGAACACCTGATTAGTAATTTTAATAACATCTGTTAAGTACCCTTTCCACGTACCATAGCATAAAGATAAAGATGTTGGAGGAAAATTTTGTTTACCACTGCACCCTTCCCAGAATACAAGAAAAGAAATGAAAGAAAGAGGGCAATAGAGACAGACACACATTTAGAGGACTCAGTCACTTATTCTTTAACAACAACAGCAAACATAAAATGCCTATGATTATTTTAATTTAACCCACAACAAATAACTCAGCAACTAAGATAATTCAGTATTATTCATATAACTATTGCCTAAAAAAATGATATGCAAAGGACAATTTGTTTAAAGTCCCAATAAACTTGATATGGAAAGTATTTTCATGACTTTCAAGCAAAAATATAAGGGCTAGTAAATTATTTAGGGGATTGACATTGTGGATGGTCTTTTCAAAATTAGAGAGGGAAGGAGAAAAGTATATTTGTTTAGTCTTGATAGCTATTAATATGATGGATTTAATTTTATGAAAGAAAAAGAAGAAAGAAGGAAAAATTACAGATAGAGTACATTTCTGTGAGCCCAAGAAGCAGGTTAGTTAAAACACACACACAAACAATTTATAAAGTTCAATGAACTGTGTCAGGGTATCTGTCTGCTCGTCTGGTTTATATTAATATCTGGGGTAGACAGTGCCTAAGCACAAACCCCAGTGCGTATCTTCCCAAGCAGTAATTATGTGCACTCTAATTATAATAGAACTCAGACACTGTTATCAAAAGAGGACAAACCAAACTAAATAGTCCACCAGGATCACGCCAAGAGCACAGTTGAGAAGCCACCCACTTCTGCATTGCTGCACTCGATGTTCACGCTGGTGCTATTTCACATTATATCTACCTATCAATTTCAGTTTGAAAAGCTAAATGATGCCAGGGAAAATGAGCTAAGGTTTTTTACGCCACCATTTTTTTTTTTTCTTTAGAAAACTGAGAACTTCTGGAAAAGATGACAATGTAAAAATGAGTTTACAGACCCATTTTCCTCTGACACTCAACAAAATTATGAACAAAAAGATACTTTTTAAAAGGTCACAGGAAGAAAACCCACATCATCCCTGGATATTATGTAAAAAGAGTGAGGAGTTTTAATCTCTTAGACAATCAGTTAGAAATGGAATGGACACATCAACATCCAGCTCCAAATTCCCTCAAGAAAAAGATTCAGTGTTGGCACTGAGTCTACCTGTGGGTCTTTCTGACCCTGATGCATAAAAGTTATCTATAAATACAGCCCAAGATGATAGACAGCAGAGTAAGCTGGAAAAGAAGTGGGTAGAGCCAAAAGTTTTGAACCTAACACACAATTTTAGTTCTGATGATACAGAACGTCAACTCATGGATCTGAAAAATTACCTAGAATAAAAAGAAAAAATTAAAACAACAAATATATAGAAGATAAGTTGATAAATCTGGAGGTGACCACCATGTGATCAGATTTTCTTAAGAAGAGAACAAATATTAACAACAAGAATAAAAGGACATTCAAAAGTTGTTTGTTGTTGTTGTTGTTTGTTTGTTTTAAAGAAAAAGTTTTGGCTGGGGGTATAGCTCAGTGACAGAGTTTTTTGAAGAAAATGTTTTTGGCTCGGGGTGTAGCTCATGTGTAAGTCCCTGGGTTTAATTCCCAGCACTGCCAAAGAATTACTTGTTTTTTTTTATCTCATAAATGTTCACCTTATGTATTACAGACCAATGTTCTGGAAAAACAAACAAACCAATTTTTGAAAAATGATCAATAATCCTAATCAAATATTTAATTATAAGATTCCGAAGAGTACCAAAAATAGCTTATTAGTTTATGAAGAATAAATATTAATGGCAAAGTCAAAATACTATGTCTTTAAAACATATTACATCTGTTCTTCTGACTACACTCCCTTTCTAGATGATCTCATCCTGAGTCCTGACTTCTACCCCCATCTCTGAGGTCATGTCAAGTTTGGGTGGCTCTTCCTCGGAGCTCCAGAATCATGTATTTAACCCCCTGTTCAGTATCTCTACCTGGATGTCCAACAGGGCCTACAAGTTCAGTGTGCCAAAATCCCAGCTCCTAACTTTAACTTCCCATCCCCTCCCAAGCAGCTCTTTTCCTGGTGCTTCCTGCCTCAGTCGTGGCAAATCCATTCTTCAGTTGCTCAGATCAAGATCTTTGTGAAGTTCTTAGTGATTATCTTTTTTCCCATACTGCATCTAATCTATCAGCAAATACTGTCTGCTCTACTTTGAATACATCCAGAATCCAAATCCTCACCACCTTTCTGGCCAGCACCGTCATGGTCCCTTGAATTACTGAAAGCTCTTAACTTTTCTTTTTGTTTCTCCCTCCCCACCTGAAACAAGTCTTATCTCAAGAGCCAAGTGATTTTATTTAAAAAAAAAAAAAAAAAAAAAGTCAAATTACATCATTTCCTGATTCCCACTACTCTGGATTCCTTGTTTTCTTCACACTCTGCTTTAGGGCCTGTCTTCGTCGTTTGGATTGCTTGAACAAAGTTCCATGAACTGGGTGACTTCCAAACAATAGAAATTTATTGCCTGCCATTCTGGAGGCTGGTAAGTCCAAGAGATACTGGAGATGCATTGACTGGTGAGGATCTGCTTTCTGGTCCTTGGATGGAGACTTTTCCCGGTGTCTTCACATGGTGGACAGAGTGCAGCAGCTCACTGGGCCTATTTTCTAAAGGTCCACTGATTCCATTCATGGGGCTCTACCTTCATGACCTAATCATGTCCCAGGGTCCTACCTCTAAATACCATTGTATTGATGAATAGATTTTAATGTAAGAATTTTGTGGGGACACAAATGTTCAGACGGTAGCAGGAGCTTTGCATTATTTTAGAATTACACACCTGGCATGCTGTTCCCGGTGTGTCCATACACTCTCTCTCACAATAACCCCAGCAAGGCCTCTCCTGGGTAGCCCATTTAACACTCTAACCTCCCTCTCCCAACTTTTTGTACTTTTTAGTCTTGGCTTTAATTTCTTTTTTCCTTTAATTTCTTTTTTTCCTTTAACATTTAAAAAACACTATGGATAATTTTCTATTCTGTTAAATTACTGACTCATAAGCCTGCAAGAGATTATTGTCTATTTTATTCACTGCTCTAATTTCAGTGCCTGGAACAACATCTGATACAAGTACTCAAAAAATATTGGTAAATGAATGAATAAATGATTGATGGTTAGCTCATGCCCTAGGGGAAAAAGGGCCTGGACTGAGCCAGGCGTGCTTACCTTTCCCCCAGATTAACCATCAGATCAGGCATGGAACTTCCCCTAAAGCAGAGAGCGGAAAGGAACAGAAGGATGGTCTAATGGTAGAGCAGGTCACAGACCTCCTAGAACACAGAGGGGAGATTAGAAGGTGGGATAAGTACCTTGTAATATCTTCCTTGTTTTCATATTCTGAATTTAAAGCTAAGATGATGCTACAGTTATAGTTGAAGTAATCTAAAACACAGGTCTTCTGACTACAGTCAGGGCCAAATGTGACTGGCCACCCATTTTTAGTATGGACTTTGAGTTAATATTGTAATATTGTGAAAGAATTAGAAAAAGGAGGAGGAAGAGGAAGGGAAGGAGAAAGCATCCTCCTACTCCAACCCATGAACCTTCTTCAAGCCAGAGAGCTGGCCTTTGGAGTGTAATTTTAATTTTTGATCCTAGAGATGTTGTTGGTGTAATCAGTGCCACTCCAAAACACAAACAACATACAATCGCACACAGCTGTCTTCAGGAAGCATCGGAAAACTTTGGAATTGGGAGACATCCTGCATTTATCTCCATTGATCAGTGGAAAAGCAGGCCTCTTCCTGACGCCTCTTCCTGACGCTGTCCCTGGCCCTGAGTGATGAGCAGCAGGGCTGAGTCTGTCCTCTGCTTTTGCTTCCAGCTGGAGAGGACATCAGGTGCTCTGTCAGGTCACTTTGAAGAATAGGCTGACGCTGCGGTACATTTGGGAAATGGTGTTTGAGAGACAATAAAAGGGGCCCTGGCTTGAAGTACATTAAGGGATCACAGGAGTACATCTTGACTGCATTTTCAGATCTTTTGATTCAAAGACACACATCTTCTTATCTCCCAAGGGGTGAGGCCAACCTAGTGTGCAATATAGACAGAGCCTCACAAATAAGGTTGCCAACCACACATCAGAGATAATTAGTGAGAACACTGTGAGGGGCTCCTTCCCTGCCTCGGTGCAGGGCAAAAATGGATCAGGGAGGAGACTTGGGCTGCCAGCCCAGCTGGGGGAGGCTGATGTGCACCCCAGTGCACTGAAGCGCTTAACCGTCCACCCCTGCCCCCTGGGACTACCTTGGAACTAAAAGGGACATTATATTCACACCTCCTGGTGGCTTTCCTTGTCTATTACCTTCAGATATTTCACTTAGCGTTCTTTTCCAGAGAGTAGTAGGAGATCAGAGCCTATGAGCACACATGGGCACAAGTCAAGGAGAGGCCAAGTGGGATCGTGACAGATTTTGGTTACGCATGCTGTTAAGACTCACACTGACCCAGTCCAACTGTACACAGTTCATTGACTGTGCCACTTTCTAAATAGAATTTGAGTGATTCACCAGAAAGGGCATGGATAGGATAAAAATCAAGGAATATAAATATAATAAAAGATAAAGTGAGTGTGGGAAATCAGGTCCAGGAATGGTTGTAGCCAACTTTCAAAGTTTCTGCAATTTGTGGTCAGCCAGCTTCACTTTTCCTGTTAAATCCACACAAGTTAATGTCTAGTTCATCTGTTTAAACCACGAATAATCTACCACTGAGCCGAGTCTGACCATGGCTTTCCATAGCCAATTGCCCAGGAAATTCGTGGAATAATTTCCTTCAGAAACATCCTGGCTTTCTAATTAGAGATGCTTCTCTGAATTTAGCAATGCTTATTTTGCCAGTTAAATTTTTATTAGGGAACGGTGTGAACGGAACCACGTCTTATCACAGACTGCCAAATAATAAATAGGGAAATGGTCAGAGAAGACATTTCTAGCTCAGCTGGGACCTGCCCTTTTGGTTCTTGTATATTTTCCAATTCTTTTTAAACTTACTTGCTTACCAGAGACACTGTGTAGAGGGTTTCCTTCCTGCCACCCCCCTCTGGTATTTTATTCACATCTCTCCTTCCCCTGCAATTTAATTGGTCTGCTTTCTCACTTCCCACATCCCATTCACTCACTCCACAGGCTCTCCCTTCTCTCCTGTAGAAATGAAGGAAGATGGGTGAAGATTTCTTTGAAGTTGTTTGTGCTCCCACGAGAGGGTACGCACTATCTCGTTATCAAAAAAAATCCACCTGGTGCAACTGCAGACACAACCACGCATACTAACCACAGCTCCGAGGGCTTTTGGCCCTATCTTTGTTCTTTAAAATTGAGTTTGATTCAATTAATAGATGACATTCACACAGTAGATGCCAATAATCCTGATACTTAATGTGAAATAGACTCTTCAATGGCTATACTGATATCTAAGACTACCCAAGGGTTCTTTTCATGGGACATTTTTCTTTACAGGACACTTTGCAGTGGGATGGAGCTGGGTGTTCTGTTTCTCTTCAGACCTCTGGACTCATATATAGCACAGTTTATTCAAGTCCCTTTCAATATCACAAAGGCATCTCAAATCTCCACATATTCAAGGGTGAGCCATAATGCCATCACCACACTTTGTCCTGTTTTGGTGGCCCTGCCCCAATGAATTATTTTGTCCTCCATTTGATTGCACAAATCCCAAGCCCAGAAATTACTTTTGGGAACACTATAACCCTTACCCCACGTCAAATTCATCACAAAGTCCTGTTTGCTCTCTCTCCTAAATGATACCAAATATAGTTTTTTCTTTAATTCCACATCATGCTTGTCTATGATACCATAATATCTAATGTTTGTTCTGATGCACTGCTGATGTATTTTCTGCAAGGTTACAAGAATTATCATTAAAAAAATACAGCTCCAGTCAGGCTATTTAGCATCCACATGTCATGTACATATCTTAAAATCCAGCAGTTTATTTTTCTCTTAGTATCAAGGTCAAAATCTTTGAAATATAATTCATGGATCCTCCATGGGTCAGCCTCTGTCTAAATCAATCCTTATCCCATTTCTTCCTTGGCCGCTACACCCTCCTTCTTGATCTAGACAACCTTTTCTTCTCGTGGTCTTTCTAACACTCGATTCTCATTTCTACCAAAGGACCCTTGTACATGCTGTAATTCTGTCCTTCACTACAACTCTTTCTGGTTAACTAGTAGACTCACTCCTTAAGTCTTAACTAAGTCTTCCTTTCTCATTGAAGCCTTCTCTTAGACAAAGTCATATTCCTCTTGTACTATTTTTTTTTGCAGTAATGGTGTTTATTTATTTATTTTTTAAATTTTTATTGTTGGTTGTTCAAAACATTACATAATTCTTGATATATCATATTTCACACTTTGATTCAAGTGGGTTATGAACTCTTTCAGATCACGTAAGTGGGTTTGATATTTTATTCTTTTTGTCAATAGTATGATTTCTAAATTAATTTTCATATTATACATGAACCATTAGCTCCATAGCAATCAGAGCTGTGATATTTGGTTACTATTCTATCTTAGTGCCTAAAAGTATATCTGATACTAGTAGTCCGTTCACTCACTGACTGACTAAATGAATGCATGAAAAACAATTTTAAAACACATTTTTGAAATTTGGCTTAGATTTTCAGACATAGAATCTACAGGTTAAGTTTCCAGATGATATTTTTTAAAAAAGTATCACAATGTGACTTTCATGTAGCCATGGTTGGAAACTGTCGTCAGAAAGTATCTAGCTCATATAATGCATGAATCCTTCAAATAATGTCCTAGTAGGTGATTGTTCAGACTCTGATTATCAGTCATTTTTCGTGTGTGTGCATGCGCACACAGGTGGCTGGGAGGGGTGATGTATGGGCAGTGGGGAGTCACCACTTTGAAAAAAGCATACAGGGACTGGGATGTAGCTCAGTGTTACAGCGCTTGCCTAGTATGCTTGACGTCCTGAGTTTGATCCAGAGCACAGAAAAACAAATAAAAAGCAAAACAATGTCATGTGCTACATGATGACATTTTGGTCAATGACTAAGCACAAATTGGAGAGTGGTCCTATTAGATGATACTACCTGGTAACACTGAAGCCATCTTAATTTCTTAAGTATACTCTGTGATGTTCTCACAACAATGAAGTTGCCTACCAAGGCATTTTTAAGAATGTCTCCCTGTTCATTAAGCAACACATAACTGCATTTCATTTAAGAGCTCTCATTGTTAGAAAAGTTCAGTGAATGGAACCAATAAATCTCACTTTTCTGGCTACAGATTTTCTTTGGACTAACAAAGAATAGATCTGATCTGCCTTCTAGATTCATTCCTTCAAATATTGGAAGCATTTACACTGTATTACAAATTTTTACTTCATGACAGCAAACATCCCAGATCCTTTAATAGTTTGTTAAGTAATGTGGCTTCTAGACCCCAACCTTTTCCAGAGGCATAACAGTTGCCAGTAGGTCTCCTAAAATCACCACTCAGAATAGATCATACTTTAGACATGTCCTGGCTAATTCCGACTTCGAAGAAGCAGCTACCTTCATGCATTCAAACTACAAAATCCTCTTGTCCCTTATGATGACTTCATCTTTGCAGGCACTGTGTCACAAAGCTGGCACAAGAGCTGGCAAGTAACTAATACTCTTATGGTATATATATGTAACTGTATTTACTTTTGTTTTTCTAAATCTAAGTATAAATTGTGTATCTATGCTTTTTATTCTAATTTAGTCATCCAGGAACAAGCAGCTCCTACCAACTATGAGTCATATCTAAATTTGATCTTTGTTTTTTTTCTAATTCTTAATCATAAATTTTACTAATGAGTAGGCAGAGAGAGCTCCATGGGGTCACTCCTACAGTCCTCTCAGAGAGCTGATATTAATTACAGAATTGACATTCTGTGGGCATTTGTTCAAAAAGCTGTGAATTTATATAGTTGTCCTAATCCAACTTATCTGTTAGAATTACAAAATGTCATGATGTTTCCTAAGGCCCAAGGAAATTAAGTCACTTACTAAGTGAGCTGAATTATTATCTAATGTGGGAATAGGGTTTTGTTACCGAAAGTTCATGATTTCATTTTTTTAATTTCTTCCTCCTCTTTTAAAGGTATAAACATTTAGCATCAATTATATTTGGTAAATGATAACACAATTTCCTTCATTATACACAAAATTCACGGGTCAGAATATCTTTCTCACTTCTCTCTTTGCTATGGGCTTTTACTGTTTCTGCACACACCATAGTCAGTGATTCTTGGAGATAAGCTATGGTGTATATCATCGTTTCTGCGACTACCCACTCATGATTTGAAGTGGGATGGAGAGTGATCATTGAAGTGAGATTGCATTGACCTCTTAATATTGCCTTTCACAGTTTAATCTCATTGCATTGTTCACAATGAGTAGCTGTAGTTCTTAAATGTGGTGATATTCACATCACATGAATTTTTTTTTTTTTTAAATAAAAGCATTGTAATGCTTCGCTGTTTCCAATACCTTACTTGGGAGTCATTACTTTATTTTGGAGCATATTGTGGGAGTGTTTTGGAAAATATTTCTTTGTTTTAAATTTTTCCAGGAGAAATTTTTATAAATTGCTATACCAGGAAAACGACAGAAGTGTAGTAAGGAATGAAAACTAAATTTGAAGTTAGGATACCTGAATTTCAGTCTGAATTCATATATGGACTCTGTGACATTGAAGAATTTTACTTACCTTCTCTGAGCTTTAGTTTTCTCATGTGAAATTATACTTATTTCAAAGAATCATTGAGCAAATGAAGGACTATATATAAAAGTGCTATGAATGAAATAATATGCTCTATGAAAGCAAGATATTAATATTATGAAAAAACTATGTGAAGATACCAACTTTAGGGATATATAAGAAACTTGAGCTATCCTTACTTACTCTTAATAAAAAAGTTCAAATCAGCAAAGACAACAAACAAAGCTTTTCAGAACCTGCACTTGGAACCTAAGGATCAGAGAATACTATAGACTGCCAATGATGTGCAAGTAGGAAATCAACACCTGAGAGCAGCAGAGCAAGCCCCAGGGAACCCTGAGAGGAGAGTGCAAGGGCTGAGTGGGAATAAGGAGCAGATCAGAGGTATGATGTGATAGGACAGAAGACAGGTAAAAATCATCATGTCCTCTGGAAAGAGACTCACAACCCCCATCCCACCTAAGAACAGTTCTGAAACCTGGCATGGAACTGCTGAGGATCCACAGGAAGAGACTTGAGAATGGGTAGGATCAGAGAGAGGAATCTGGAGGAGACACCAGGGCATGGCTTGGAGGGAGGTTGGGCCAGAGGTCAGGTGGTGAAGAGAAAGAAGAAAGCACATCTTAGGAATTAGGAATCTACAGAAATGAAAGATTCCCCAAGCCAGAAGATGTAAAATGCCCTTTCCCAACCCAAAATAAATGTTTTTTTTTTTTTTTTTTTAAAGTGCAGTTCAATATACGAAGTGAAAAAGTTACCTACAACCTAGTAAACCCTTTCAGGCAAACATGCTGCTCACTTCTGCCTGCACACACCATTTCTGCCAACCCAGAAAAAAAGGTAAGGCATTTCAAAATTAGCATAAATTGGCAAAATAGACACAGAAAAATGAGAATCAAAAGATGAGAATTTGAGGCTAGTTGGCAATTTCTGTCACAAAAATAAAGTAGGTTGAAACTAAACATAATACTACAACCTGAACTAAATATTTTTTAAACAAGGCACTTATTGATGTAAATAAAATATATTAAATTGAACCAATAAATGAGGGACCCAAATGGACCAAAAACTAGATTAAAAAAATGACAGTGACTGAATTCAAACAAGAGATAGAAGTAAAATACAAAATAAACTTTAAAGACTGAATTATAAGATATCTAAGAGAAAAATAGATATAATGAAAACTTAAAAAATGGATATGAAGAAAAGGCTAAAATAGCCAAGAGATTGTAAATTCAATGAGATAAAAATAATCAGAGATGCAATGAGAGATAGAAGAAGATAAATCCAACAGAGGCATAAGTAGGGAGTTTGAAGAAGAAAAGCAAAGCAATGGAATGGGACTCATGTTTAAATTAAAAGTTGTGATCTAAGAAACCTTTCTCGAAATAGAAAGACCACTGTAAGCCTAAGATATTTTAACCAGGCTAATCAATTTTAAGATAGAGCCTAGCAAAACTATTAGACATTACAAGCAAAGAAAAATTATTTGGCCCTCAAGGTAAAAAAGACTAACTTACTTTTAAAAAGCTCAGGTTGACATTAACTTAAAAAAAAACACACACAAACACACAGCATATAGGGCAAGACAAATGAACAGCAATGTTTTTTAAATACTCAAAAAAGTAAATGTGAGTGGAGAATCTTCTATCTAGCCAAATTCTTCTTTAAACAAATGATTACAAGACAATGTTAACTCAAAAACACTCAGGAAATACTCCCCTCATTAACAACTCCTAAGAAATATATAACAGGACAAGCTCCATCCAACTAAAATGACAGGGGAAACTTTAGCAGTGGTCTAATAGAAGTAGACATATTTAATTGGTGATCTAAGATTAAAGCAAATGTAGGAGGTGAAAGTGGAAGAATAGTGTATAAATATTACATATTGTGACATAATAAAAAATAATCCAACAAAAAAAATTGGAGGAGATAAACACAGAAAGAGAAAGTAGATAATCTTGTTGATAGTCATGCAATAGGGGGAAGTTGGTGATATTTAAAGCTGTCCAAACAAATAGAATACATTGAAAAAAGGGAAAAGAAGAAAGACTAATGGTATTATATAATCCCTGGTACAAAAATATGAATCTTCCTAATAAACAAAAACTTATAGAAAAGGGGGCAATGAAAACAGAATACACAAAAAATGAAGTAAAGAAAACATAACACAGATGAAACAAACAAGCTGAGACCAAATTCAGCTGCTGTATAAATACTGCAAAATGGGTTTATCTCACATATATCTATAAATTCAGATCAGTCCACAAGGTAAACTTCTAGATCATGCTGAATGCAAGAGGCTAGAAGGATTTCAGAAAAGCCAAATAGAAAAGAATGGAAAGTGCAAACCAGGAGACTGCAAACAATGAGAAAGCAGGGATGGTCTTCCTGATAGCAAGGAAGGTGGAATTCAGACGGAGACACAGTAAATGTGATGAATACCTTCATAACACTAAGAACTCCAATTCACAGCGAGCATATAACAGTTACACACATATATGAACCACCTTCAGATCTATCAGTAAGAGTTGGTACTTTAAAACACTTCTGCTTTTTTCTTTCACTTCATGTCAAGCTTCCAAAAAAATCCTTCTCCTATGAAGTCACCCAGTGCCTCTCCTTTTCTGCTGTATGTTGGATTCTCCTGAGGAACTTACAGAGACCCATAGTGTGGTCTTGTACCCAGAGATTCTGATTTCATCAGTTTGGGATATAATTGGGTCCTGCGAATTTAAAATTTTCCATGTATTTCCAATGTACTAAGAAGGTTGAAAACATTGAGGTAGATGCATACATATAAAAAAATTATAGTAAAATGAAGGAAAATATTTATAATAGTAAGTAGGTGAAATACTTAGGAAAAATTTTATTACAAAATGTGTATAGTTCATATGAGAAAGACAAGGTGAACAAATAAAAAGGCTTTTCCTCATCTGGAATAGGATGAACTACCATCATATGTATTTCAATTGTTCCTAAGATACCATATTAATTTAATTCAATCCTATAAACATCCAACCAGGTTGCTATGAACAAGACTAGGAAATTCTTACATTCACATATGTATTTTTATAAAAAGTGTATATAGCTAGGAAACACCCACAAAAGCAGTAGGTCTGAGTAGCCCTAATATATTACAACTTAATCAAAGCTCTACCCAATACCATGTGGTATTGGTGAATGAATAGAATGACCAGAAGGACAGAATAAGTAATCCAGAAATAGACCCAAATATATAAAAATTTGGTGAGAGATTGGGTGATAACAAATGACTGGAGGGATATGATAGACTTCATGACAAATGTTCTTGTGAGAAAGTGAAACCTAATTTTGGACTCACACCTTAAACTAAATTGACAAGAGTCCTAAAAGCTAAAACAGATGTAAAAGTACTAGAATAAAACATGAGGTAATTTCTTTATAAACTAGATGTGGAGAAAACTTTTCTAATTATAACTCAAAATCCAGTTCCAATAAAAGAAAAGATGGATAAATTCTACCATTTTAGGGGGAAAAACCTTTTGCATTATAAAAATCATCAAAGGATGAAAATTAAGGAGAAAATTTCAGCACATGTAATATATAATAGTTTGGCATGGTGGTGCATGCTGGTAATCCCAGTGACTTGGGAGGCTGAGGCAGGAGGATCTCAAGTTGAAGGCCAGCCTTAGCAACTTAGCAGGGCCATGAACAACCCTGTCTCAAAATAAAAAAAGGGCTGGGGGTGTAGATCAGTGGTAAAAATGCCCCTGGGTTCAATCCTCAGTTTGTGTGTGTGTGTGTGTGTGTGTGTGTGTGTGTGTGAGAGAGAGAGAGAGAGAGAGAGAGAGAGAGAGTATTTAATTTCCATTTACTAAAGAAGGGAAAGTGAGAAAAAACAAACTGATAAAACTAACAAAATATACAAATACTTTACAAGGTACAAATAAATGTCTTCTAAACTATGAAACTATGCTGGACTTCATTCATAAAGAGAAGTGCATCCCTCCAACTGAAACTAAACTGAGTTACCAACATATCAATAAAAACCAGTCCTCCTGTCATCCAGGTTTCTAAATACCATTCTCCACTAAGTAAACCCAGAGATCTTTGGTGCAATGATGGATTTCAGGCTAGGACAGAAAAAGGATAAGGTTAACCCTAAATAGTACATTCCAAAAAAGCAAGGAAGTGCTGTAGGATTAACAGGGCAATATCAGAGAGATATAGGAGTCAGCTTGAAGAGGTTACAGGGGTCAAATGTGTAACTATTAGAGCATCAAAAGCAAAATGAAAATAATAGAAAATGATCTGTGCATCCATAATGACATGAGAGAAGAACTGAGAAAGAAAGAAAGACAGACAGATAGATAGATAGATAGATGGATGGATAGATGATAGATAGATAGATTACAGAGCTTTTCTTTCAGAAGAATGCCAGGTAATAAATATAAAATAAAATTGATAGAATTAATAAATACTATCATTACAACTCCAGTGTAAGAATCGATTGGGCAAAGACTATTGATCCATGCTAAACTGATTGGAAAAAATTTTAGAGGTTATATTAGTTACTAGCTTTTTGTTGCAACAAATTGCCAAGAATTTAGTGATTTAAAGCCATGCAAATTTATTATCTTTGGTTGTGTAGGTTGAAAGTCTGACATGGATCTCTAATGGAGACTAAATCAAGGTTTCAGCGCGGTTGCGTGCCTTTCCATAGACACTGGGAATAAATCTGTTTCCTTCTCATTTCCTGTTCTAGAGATGGCTTGCATTCTTTGACTTATGTCCCCTTTCTATATCTTCACAGCAGGCAATATTGCATCTTTCTGACCATTCTTCCTTAGTCACAAAAACAAGGTAACCTAAAATTAACACATTCCAGGGATTAGGGCATGGATATCTTTGGAAGAGGCATTACTTTATCTACCAGAAAGAGAAAGTAAATTTCTTTTTTTAAAAAAATATCTTTATTTTGTTTATTTATTTTTATGTGGTGCTGAGGATCGAACCCAGGGTCTCACATGGGGGAGGTGAACACTCTACTGCTGAGCCACAACCCCAGCCCCCCTGAGAAAAGAAATTTCTATGTTCCCAAAGTTTTGTCCCCAAGTTACTTAGTGATTATAAAGAAACAAAAAGTGCCTTTATGAAGGAGCAGTCTTAGACACCCAGCTTAATTAAGAGCTCAAAGATAGCCTCACCAACAATTGTGGGATAAATGGTAATCCTGGGCCTATGAATGGAAATCAGTAAGAAGAACACTAACTTACCTATGTAGTATTTTTGTAAAAAAAAAAAAAAAAATGACAATCTTAATTTACACATGAGGAAAAAAAATCAGATTATGACAGATCCTTCAAACAAACTGGCCTGCATTCTTCAAGATTTTCAATGTCATAAAAGAAAAAACATTAGCAAGTGAAATAGTACAAATTAAAGGAGACCAAAGAGACAAGACAGTTAAATGAGTTACTCTTGATTGGATCCTGGATGAAAGGGGGAAATCAGCAAAGTGAATATTTTTAGACAATCAGAGAATTTTAAATTAATAATAAATTAATTTATTCCTACTAAACAGATACCATCATGACATTGTGGTTCTGTGAAAGCAAGCTCTTGATCTGAAATGAGTATTTGGGGCTGAGATATCATAATGTCTTCAGATTGCTTTCAAACAGTGCAGCAAAAAAAATATAGGGGAGGTGAAAAGAGTGTGGGTGAAGATCCATAGAGAAAAAGAGATAAAGTGAAGGAAAATGAAATGAACCTGTGATGAAATTAAGCAAAAGGTTAGCCAGATGGCTGAAGGCTTTCGCCTGTGCTTCTGAGTGGATGGTTGCTCTCACCACGCACAGGGATGATCAGTTGTCATGTTTGAATTTCAAACTTTGCCCAAATATTAAGCCACTTATCTTCTGAAATCCTAAAATTCTTCTCACTATGCACTTATAAATTCTCATGGATTGCCACTATTTTTAAAGTTGGCTTAAATGCTCCACGACTGAGATTTCAAGTAATTGGTTTCTGTGAACCTCTCTAGTTAGGAAATATTTTTTTTTTCCTCTCCTTCTTTTCCTACTTCTTTGAAGCTTCGCTCCCCTATAAGCAGATTTTAGGATGGATACTGGAAGCTATTTTCTCTCTCTTTTTTTTTTAATCTGATGAAATATCTTCTTCACCCAGGCAAAGAAAATACCTACAATTTCTCTCATAGCTCCCAATGTACAGATGTCATGATGGGTTTGTAAACTATTTCATAACAGGAGAGACCCTTCTTGACCTAAATAACTGCTACCACATTGTGGGCATTTCGCATATGTTAGATAAATGGAACGGAGATTTTTATAATCCCTCTTTTCACATGTTCTTGAGAATGGAAGCCTTTTAAACCAATTCTTTATCCTTTTATGACCGTGTAACTTTGATTTCTAAACAGCAGTCTGAGCATAAGCAGAGGGACAAAGTACAGGAGTATGTATTCCTACAAAGTCTGGATGAATGTTTTAAAAGCTATTCTCTACCATTGCTGGCTGTTCTTTCTTTCTTTCTTTCTTTTTCCTTATAGAAGTTGCCTTGTGATTCTAGCATTGTATTACCTGATGAGCTTCACAGCTCCTTACTATTCCAGATGATACGCAACTGGGTTTTGGAGAAACTCTTTATTAAAATGCCCTTAAGTCATAAAAGCATACTTTGAAGTAGAACAGGAGGCAGCTGCTTCAGTAAGTTGAGGATCAAAGATGTTGCTATCCCCATGGCCAATGAGAATGAAAACTTGATTTTTAGTGCAGAAGTGTTTGGGGAGAAGAAATGATTTCTTACTGATAAAAGAAAGCTAGAAATGAAGCAAGGAGGCGACGGACCTATCTCCTTTGCTGCATGGTTCATGTATTTCTCCAATAGTCTATCAGGCCTTTTTTTGAATCAGACTTTTTAAATTTACAAGCTCTTATTCAATTCATCACCCTTTCTCTGCTCAACAGCTGACCCCCTTATCTTTCACCTTGAAAGGGAACATGCTGGCTGTCCCCTACAGACAAGCCCTCTGAGGCCAGCATAGGCCATTTCTTATTCTTACTGCCCTTGTTCTGATACGAACCACCCCACATTAGACTATTTTTCTTCCTCATTATTTTCCCATTCATGCTTTGTGAAAGCCTGAACGGGACCTCAGAATAAAAATGCTCACAGCAGCCACCGAAAGAAGCTGTGCAGTATCAACTTTGGAGACAGACTATTGACTCGCCCTTGCCTTTGTACCTCAGAGGTCACCGGCTAGTGAGTGAAATTGAGCCAGATCAAAATCTCTTGATCATCCAGCTCCCCCGGTTTTCCCAAATTCTGAAGCAAAATGGTCAGTTAGTCTCAGCACATAGTGTGAAAGAAGGTAGGAAAGAAATGAGGAGCTAGACTGGCCACAACCCAGGCCCATGTCAGTGGGATAGTGTGTCTGTCCCAGTGGACCATCTGGGTGGACTTGAGAGAGAAAGTGCCTCCGTGAGGCAGACAGCAAATGCCCAGGGCCCTCCTAGAGAAGGGCCAGTTTGTGTTCAATAATGTACCCATCGCACTATTTGATATTTCATTCATATTCAAGTACTGGTACCAAGCCATGCGAGATATGAGTTTAGATCTCAGGATGACCTCAGAGCTGATGGAGATTGTAGCCTAAGGGACCATTTCTTTTGAAATTTTCAAGAATTTCCATAGCTACCCAAGGACCACATGGAGATGCCCTGAAGATGTCAGCAAAGTCCAGAGTCAATATCACATACCCCATACTAAATGGATGTGGGGACACACACACACACACTCACACACACACACACACACACACACACACACACACACTGGATATATAAAGTAAACATGAGCCTGAACACAGTTCTGCACAGAAATTCGCTACAAAATTTTGCTGTCTGGATAAGAGAGGAGAATAAAAATTGATGATTATTTCTTAGAATAGAGCTTAATTTGGCCTATAACTACTCTCCGTAAACACATAGAACACAGACATCAACACATAACACGAATCTCTCTAGTAAGTAGACTTTCCCCTGGTATGTAATTTTCTCTAATGCTTTTACATTAAAAAAGAAGAAGAAATGACAAAGAGGTAATGAAACCATAAAGACACAGCTGGTCATACAAGTATTCCAACTGCGTATTATTTATACATATGGATCCATTTTTATATACTCCTACATATGATCTTATATTTAAAAACTCATTTTCTCTCATGCCCACCCTAAGTAAACAAATATGTTTGAGGAGAAGTCGTTCTAACCATAATATCCTTTCATAAAACAGACTCTAGCTCTTAGTGGGGAAGCAAATAGTACCATCATAACAGAAGGCTTTAAGGCTCCAGTTCATTCTGATGGAGGATCTGGATCACATCAGCAGTCTACTCCCACCAACCCCACTAATTGATGGACATACCTTTGCACTTCCCTGTCTCACCTCACTGCAGTCACCATATCTAACATGGCAACAACCAGGACCAAGAGCTACATTTTAAAGCACTTTTCATTAACAGAGTTTTGACTATGTAGATTAGAGAGAGGGTTATGTGAACTCCTTAAAAAAGTTAAAGATAATTCAGTTTAGAATGCATTTTGGGGGGAAAGGAATGAGAAAGATCTTGTGCTCATGAAATGCCACTTTTCTCTTTTGTTTTTGTATAAGATTTTTGTTTCGTTCTCAAAAGATAAAGCCTTGTGTCTTGCTTCCAAGAAATTCAGGATGATAATGAACAAGGCAATCAATAGTGGAGTCAGGGTTATTCCGCCTTCTTTTTTTTTTTCGATAAGTTAATTTATTTTTAAAGTACTCTTAGGTTTATAGCAAAATTGAATAGAAAATTTAGACTTCCCATCTACCCACTTCCTGCTTCAATAGGCATAGCCTTCCCCATTATCCATATCTCCCAGCAGGTGACCAATTTGTTAGAATCAGTGAACTAACATTGAATATCATTATCACCCAGTGTACAGACTACATTAGGGTTCACCCTTGTGTTGTATATGGTATATTCAATGGATTTGGACCAATGTATGGGGTGTATCTACCATTGTGGTATCGTAGAGTGGTTTCACTGCCTTAAAATTCTTGAGGGCCACCTATTCATTCCTTACTCTGTCTCTTTGAACTCTGAGAAACACCGATCTTTTGACTTTTTGTGTCATTTTGCCTTTTTCAGAATGTCATGCAATTGGAATCATACAGTAATAGATCATTTTCAGGTTGGTTTCTATTATGGCATGCATGTAAAGTAGCCCCCCTGCAAAGTTCCTATCAATGCAGCAATATTCAGAGATAAAATGATTCGATTATAAGGGTTGTAACCTAATCAGTACATCCTCATTTGAATAGACTGACTAGACTGACGAGGTGGTAGCTGTAGTCAGGTGTGGCATGGTTGAAGGAGGGGGTCACTCGTAGTATGCTCTGGAAGGTCTTTTCTTCCCTGGGGCCCTCCCCCTTTCTCTGTGCTTCAGCCTAAGGTGAGAAGCTTTCCACTGTTGGGCCCTCTGCCATGATGTGCTGCCTCACTTTAGGCCTAGAGCAATGGAGTTGGCCCACAGTGAACTAAACCCCTGAAACCATGAGCCAAAATAAACTTTTCCTCCTCTAAATTGTTCCTGTCACATATTTTGGTCAGAGACACAAAAACTGACTAAAACAGGTTTTTTTCACTGAGATATATACATTTAAGTTTCCTCCATATCTTTTCATGAATTGATAGCCCATTCCTTTTTTAGGGTTGAATAATATTTCATCAGTAGATATACAGTTTATTTATCTATTATAGGATGTCTTGATTGTTTTCCTGCTTTGGCAATTATGAATAAAGCTACCATAAACGTTTGAGTGTGGATTTCTTTTTTTTTTTTTTTTTTGAGGTATGTTTACAATTTACTGGAATAAATTCCAGAGAGTGTGATTGCTGGATCATATGGTAAAAGTAGTTTGGTAATGTAAGAAAACTCCAAACTCTTTTCCAAAGTGGCTGCACCTTTATGCATGCCCACTAACAATAAATGAGGGTTCCTGTTGCTCTATATCCTCACCAGCATTTGGTATTGTTGATGTTGTGGATTTTGGTCATTTTATTTTATTTATTTATTTTTAATTGCTTTTATTTTTTAAATACATGACAGTGGAATGCATCACAATTCTTATGACCATTTTAATAGGTGTGTTGTGGTACCTTATTGTTTTAATTTCTAATTCCCTAATAATTCTAATTTCCTAATAAGAAAATTATTAGGGAATTAGAAATTAAAACAATAAGGTTTTAATTTAAATCAAAATTACACACATGAACCTTTTCTCATATGTGTATCTGACATGTATCATTTTTTTGAGGTATCTTTTCAGATCTCATTTTTTAAAAATATTTTTCATTTTGTTATTGTTTAATATTTAGAGTTCTTAGCATATTTTGGGAAACAGTCCCTTATCAGATATATCTTTTGAAAATATTTTCTCCCAGTATGTGTCTTGTCTTTTCATACTGTCAACTGCTTTTAAAAAAAAAAAAATCAATTCTCTCTGGGTGTGATGGCACATGCCTATAATCCCAGCGGGTAAGGCAGAAGGATCATGGGTTCGAAGCCAGCCTTAGCAAAAAGCAAAGTACTGAGCAATTTAGCAAGACCCCATCTCCGAACAAAATACAAAGTAGGGCTGGAGATGTGGCTCACATCTCCTGAGTGCCACTGAGTTCAATCCCGGGTACCCCACCCCCAAGAAATTAATTCTATATCATTTGATCATGAATACTAACAAGCATGATAAATACTGGTCACCCTCCAGCATGGCCCTATATAACCACCTATGACGTTCTGGTTCATCTATTTTTTGGTTGTTGAGTAATACCAAAATTTTATATATTTTAAAAATTTATTAAACTCATCTTGTGAAGAATGGCACCCCATTTGACACAATGGGAACTTGCATAATCAAAAGTTAAAAATATCTCCTGACCTCTACCTGATGAGTGAGCAACCCAACTGATTATCAGCTACTTTCCTTTACTGGGCTGTCAAGTCTCTGAAGTTCTGCAGTGTGTATGAATTAAGTTGTGTCGGTGTGTGGCAAACTTTTTATGCATCATTAGGTGGACATGTGAGTCATTTTTTAATGGGCTTTCACTCCAGGGAATTAAGGGAAGTGTAAGAAGCAGAACATCATTCTGATGGAGAAAGACTGAATCTGTCCATGAAATGAGGAAAAGATTTTTGAAATCCTGACCTGCTTTTAATGATACAGAACAGTAGTTAAAGAAAAAAAAAACAACAATCTGCCATGACATGTAATTTTTTAACAGGTCTACCATTTAATTGTGCCACAAACTGATACTGGATGTTTTTCTTACATTAGACAAAACAAAAACAAAAACACCCCCCCCCAAAAAAACTACCACCAACAATAAAAACTCTCTATGATTCTCACGTTTCATTTTTCAAGCCCTAAATGTGTGTTTTTATAGCTTCTGATATTTCCAGGGGAAGAGAAATGACATCATTACCCTCTGTTTCTTAAAAACATGTGCTTCATTTATTTGTGTTTCCTTTTCAATCATATTCCCCTTCAACCACACACACATGCACACACACACACACACACACACACTGAAAATAAAAGAAATACCTCGTCTTACTTCCTTAATCTGTAAGGCTCCAGCCCTACTGCATGGGTGCAGCTGTAGGTTCTATGACCTCAGAAGAGACTACTAGTCCTTTTACTCCCTACTTAGGAGAAGGAAACAGCAAACAAACAAACAAAAAAGAATGCTCTTGTTTCTGGCTGAGTTAGGAAACAGCAAAACACTCTACAGTGGTCTCTTTTTCTTGAATGTACATTTGCCGTTTACGCCTTTCCTTCTTTAAAGCTCCTTCATTCATGTAAGATGCCTCAGGACCATCGTTCTCCATTCACTCATTTATGAAACAAATTTGAATAAATACTATTTTGATATTATTAATGTGTTTTCTTTCTTCTAGGCCTTTCTGAATATAAAATCCTTAATCTTTTTTTTTATGGGTAATTAGAAAGGCATAGAACGAAAGGTAAAAAGCAGCGCAAATTTGGGGCATGCATACAGACTTAAAGAACATGATGGATGTTGAAACCAGGCTGTTCCCTTTCATAATGATTTGCCAAACTTTCCAGTTATAGCTTCTGTCCTCATGAATATACTAAAAGTGTAGCCAGAAATTCATTTATAGTGTAGAGAAGTATTTCTCAAAATATCTATGGTGAAGGATCATCATTCCCCCTGCCCTCCCCAGATCCCTCAAGGATGAATTATTTGGTAAAATACAATCCAAACTCATTATTGGTAAAAAAAAAAAAAAAAATTAGGAAAAAAGACATAAAAAGCAAGCCTTAATTGTTTATTATTAGATTCAACAGACAAAAAGTACTCTGTCAAATGCAATGAAAATGTCTATGAACACATGAAAGTTTTGTACCCGTCTTGTTATGAGCAGGGAGGAGTTTGCAGGGTGGTGCCAGCTTATGGTTTTCACTTGGATTAAAAAGTCACATCTTCCATCTATGAGATGAAGTCCCAGACAATCCCCCTACCTTCCACCTCCGATACCAATATGTGGCATGGAAGCTTTGAGAGCCACAGAGGAGGGGGGTGGGTCCACAAAGAGGCTGAGAGGAGATGCCAAGTGAATGGTCTGGACAGAAGGAGTGACAGACTTGTTGGAAAGGCATAAGGCCAGGGGAGGAAAGTGGGCTGAGGGAACCAGGGAGTGCCTTGTGCTTTGACCAAGGCAAAATAGAAACCAGAAACAACATTTTAAGTGTCTCAGACTTCCGCTTCAGAAGCCCTCAGGGACCAGAAAAGCCTGGAATAATACAGGGACAGACACTACATCTGATGGCTTATCTTCCTCCCATCCTTCTATAAGGTCACAAAAGCCATTTTTGTCCTTCCCCCAGTAGCTATCCCTTCTTAGGGGAAGAGGCAGGGGGAGAGGAAGGCTATCTGAGAGAGTTGTGATTTTATGCAGATGAGATACTGAGTTTTACATGAATGAACTAGTTAGTTTATCACATCAGACTGAGTTTCAACCACATTTAATATTTAATTTTCTATGACAACTCCAGGGTGACTATCTTCTCCTGGTTTGCCAGAATGTTCCTGGTTTCATTCTGGGAAATTCCTGAGTTGTGGACAAATTAGGAACTTCACTACAGGGATAACCAGAAGTTGGGGACTGAGAAAGTTCAGTCAACTCTCTATCAAATAATAACTTATCATTTTTCTGCAAATCAAAGTTGTAACATGAGTTTCACTTTGCAAGTTGTGATTTTTACTTTTATGTGTCAACTAGACTGGGCCAAGGAGTGCCCAGATAAGTGGTAAAATATTACTGCTGAGTTTGCATTTGAGATGAGCACTTGAGTCAGTAGACTGAGTGAAGAAGATTCGCCCTCATGAGCATCACCTAATCTGTGGAGGGCCTAATTAGAACAAAAAGGTAGAGGTAGGGCAAAGTGACTCTCCCTGTTCCAGCAAAGACATGCATTGCCTCCTGTCCATGGACACTAACACACTTGGTTCTCAGGCCTTTAGAATGAGACTAGACTTAAGCCACTGGCTTTCCTGGTTGCCTGGCTTGTAACCTCAGGTCACAGGACTTCTTGGCTTTAATAACGGCATGAGACAAAATAGAGAATAAATCTATTCATATGCATATTGGTTCTATTCCTCCAGAGAAATGTGACTTATAAAGAAGCATCCTACAACCAAATATGTACTGACTACTGAGGGCCAAAGAATGTGAGAGGCCGGAGTGATGCAGTAGTAAATAAGACAGATGTGGTATCTGTCTGCATGGGAGCTCTGTTTAAGAAGAGAAGTAATTCAACTTTCTTCCCTCTGGTTAGTATGTTTCAGAGTCAAGTTTGAAATAGAAAAAGGAGAATAAATTTTAGGTGTAAATACTACCTTGCTCTAAAAATTACTCCCTAACCCCCTCCAACACTTTCCTTGATAAATTTCTCTGTGTGTTCTATGTGCACTTTTGCTTGATTAAAGGACAATCAATTATGCTACTGAGTGTATGTACTCTGAGCAAATAATTATTTTTAATAAAAGGACTAAAGATACTTTTAAAAATCAGTTTCACTAAGCCTTAGTATTGTCAAATTTCTTTTTCTTTTTGGCTTTTTGGTGATGCTGAGGATTGAATCCAGGTCCTCACGCACAATAGGCTACTACTGAGCTATATGCATCACTCTCAAATTCTTTCTTATTGAAAAAAATTACTGTAAAACAAATTCAACAATGTATTAAGTGACAGAAACAAAGGAAAAAAAAACCCACACCTGTAATCCAGCTGTACTTTTGGTGATTGGTCTTTCAATTATCTCTTTCAGACTGCATGTCCAAACACATATAACATAAATTAATTAGGATGCTAAGACACAAGCTGGGTTTGTCAGTGAAATCACTTTTATCTTTTTTCCTTTTTTATTTGTTTTCTCCTGATGTCTTCCTCTTGCCTCCCTCTCCACATATGTCTTGCCTGGTACTTGCATGTTAACAACTCGATTGTGTCCTTCCTTGCTACAAATCCTACAGATTATTGTGACTTTCAGCACATTTGTTCAGGTTAAGGCACTAGTAGCCTCTTTTGCCCATCAGACTTACCCTTGGTCACTGAAGGAAAAAATACCCTTCTCCAGAGCAGGTGACCGCCTTCTTTCAGGCAATATAAAACTGCTGAGACTGGGATTCTATCACATAGAATCAGCTTCTGTTTTGGTCTGTGGTATACTGTTTAGTTTGGGGCAAGGATATTGTTTACTTGCTCTGAACTTTAGTGTGAAGATTAATTAAGATAGTGACATGAGTCACTGAGTTCTTCTATAGGTAGCACTTTTCATGAACTACTCATAAAATGGCAATTTAAATATTTGTTTTTGGATCTTCTTGCCTCATCAAAAGGTGACTTTCTCAAGAATGGAATTAAGATTTAATTATATTTTTTCTGTCAAAACCAAGAAATACCTCCTAACAGGTATTCCTATTTATTTTTGAATGTGTTGATGATTTTTGAACAACATGATGGTTATTGGCTAGCTCAACAGAAGCAACGACCAAATTTTGGCCATGGTAGAACATCTCAGGCCGATATCTCTTCAGAGATCAGAAGGCAGTAGGGATGGCTCAGAAGGTTTGGGTGGGGCTGTCATCTCCACAGTCCAGAAATAAATAAAATGTCCACTAACTTGTTCTCATTTAGCTCTCAGCAACATCTGATGAGATTATTATTTATATGTTTACACAAAAGAAAACTGAGGCTCAAAGACATTAATTGCTCAAGTTAAATAAATTTTGCAGAGGTTAAACTATAATTTGAATTCAGACATTATTATGGACTGAATGTTTGTGTCCCCCCAAAATTCAGATGTTGAAGCTTAAGGTGTCTGTGTTTGGAGATGGGACCTCTCAGGAAGTAATCAAGGTTAAATGAAGTCATAAGGATAGGGCCCTGGTCTGATAGGATCAGTGTCCTCACAAGAAGTAACACAGGAGGACGTGCTCCTTCTCTCTGCCTGGTCCTGCATGTGTGAACCAGGAAAGGGCCACGGGAGCACTTAATAGGAAGGTAGTCATCTGCAAGCAGGGAAGAGCCCTTGCCAAAACTTGAATTGTTTATAATCTTCATCTTGGACTTCTTGCTTCCAAAACTCTGAGAAAACAGATTTCTGTTGTTTAAGCTATCATCCAGTGGTATTTTGTTTTGGCAGCCTGAGCTGACTAATACAGGCATTTTTCTAGTTAGCTGTCATCCCATTCAGACTGCTAAAGATTACTACATATCGGATGGCTTTTAGACAACAAATATTTCTCACAGTTCTGAAGACCTGGAAGCCTAAGCTCAAGGTGCTAAGAGACGGTTAGGTGAGGACTTCCCTCCCTATAGATGGTGTATTCTGTGTCCTTGTGTGGTGAGAAGGGCTTGCTCACTCTCTGTGATGAGAGAACTAATCCCATTCACAAAGGCTCCCAAGGGTCTCACCTCTTAATACTATTACTTGGGGATTAGTTTTCATCATATAAGTTTGGGGGGACACTACATTCAGACCATAGCTTTAGCTGTTGCCAACTTAGTGTCGTCTTAAGACAACACAGTCTTTTCCTTCTTTTTCACAGTCTGGGTGGATCAGGAGAACTCTATAGGGCTCATCTGGGCAGCTGTCCTGTTGCTATTCTTAAGGATACAGTTACATTGTGACTGGAGCTGAAGCAGCTGGGACCAGCTGGGCATCTCAGTCTCCTCATGCAGCTCAGTGCTCCACGAGATCTTTCTGCACAGGCTGCTGGACTGCCTAACAGCATGACAGTTTGGCCATCACTGGGCTGCTTACACAGTAGGTGAAGGTGCCAAGCATGAGAATTCTAGCAAACAAACCAGAACCATCATTTTCTTTTATGACCTAACCCCAGAAGTTAGTCAGTGTTACTTGAGTTTTATTGTTTAAGAGCAAGTCATAGCCTGACAACTTTGAATGGGAAAAGAACTAGATGCTACCTCTTCATGAGCAAGTGGTAAGACTTTAGAAGAGCATGTAGAATGGGAACTCTTTTTTCATTGACTTTTAAAAATACAACTGCTACCGATATATCTGGTTCCAAGTACCATGATTTTCCCATAATAATTTGGCAAAGAAAAATAGAAGCCCTTTTCATGGGAAATAATAAAATATGAATACAAAAAATTTTATGTTTTATGATGAGATTTCAGGATAAGATGAACTGTGACCCACTCCACTTTAAGACACCTAGGATCACAGCAGGCATGGTCGAGAAGATGTCTTAAAATGAACTTTTAGTTAAATCTTATGGATAGGTCTTGGGACCTACTCGACGACAGGTCAAAGGACCATTTTTTTTTTTAAAGGATTTTTTTTAGTTGTAGATGGACACAATATCTTTGTTTTATTTATTTATTTTTAATGTGGTACTGAGGATAGAACCCAGTGCCTCAAGCATGTGAGGCAATTGCTCAACCACTAAGCCACAACCCCAGCCCAGGACCATTTATTTTAACATAATGCCAGAGAAATGAAGAGTCCTGACTCTAACAGGGACATTCATATGATCAGATATGACCCAGGACTAAGCCATGAGAAACTTAGATTGACCTGAGGTTCCCTTCCAGAACAGAGGCACAGAGCAATGGTGGCATGAGAGGTTGGTGGGTGGCAGAAAGTTCACAGAATTGGCAGCAGTACAATGCAAAATGCAAAAAATACTGGGAGACTGAATTTTCTAGCATCAGCACCAAGGACAAGCAGTAGGGAAAGAATTTTGATCGATGAGAAAAGAGTCTTGGTTGTCCACATTGGAGGAGCAATCATGAAAGCCACATGCAATAATCAAAGGCTTCATCTTGTTCACATCTGCTTTCTGGTAGGAGACTGTCTCTAAGAACGGAGTTTCTGGGCACACAGTTTCTCTTCTTTTTCCCCTTGAAAAGGCTTGCTGGAAAACAGATAAATCTGTACATTTTGTATTTATAACTCCTTACACTAGCTCTGATAGTACCAAAAAAGAATGAAAAAGTTACTCTCTAAGAAGATCTGTACTTAGTTCACAGGTCTATTCGTCTGAATACTATTGAGGCTGTTGACAGCAAAGCTAACCAAGAACGCGAAATGTCTATTGGAGCTCTTGGTGCCAATGTTTCCCCAGAATTCAATCATGGACTGGTTTGAACCATTGCTGAAAATCAGCAATGGACATGAGCTGAAGAAGCCAGGTCATCTGGTCAAAGATGTTCTAATGTCATAAGCTCAAAATCCCCCATGAAGAGCATAATAACTCTCCCTCTAAAAGAACCACATAAGCCATGAGGAGGCATGATGATCATTTTTACCTCCACAAAAAAAAAAAAAAAAAAAAAAAACCAAGAACACCAAAGCTCTCCCTTTTTGCCATCTCATCCAAAAGCAATTTCTCCCCTCTTCTTTTCTATGAATTCATTCACTACCAATTGATCAGGCAGGCAGATTTGAGTCCTTTTTTAGTTCTGACCTCCCTGCTGGTTGACCATCCAATAAAGTTTTTTCTTTTCTTCATTCTTCTTTTTCTTTTCTCTCTCTCTCTTTTTTTTTGCAAAAATCTGGTGTCCTAATTTTGGCTTCTATGTTCAGTGGACATAAACCTTTGCTTGGTATCAGTACAATTAGGCTTGTGGTTGTTTCAATGTATGAATTTCAGGGGACATGAACATTCAGTGTATTGCAAATGGCAATAACTTTTTCTTTTTCAATTTTAAGTTATTTTTAGTTATACATGACAGTAGAATGTATTTTGACACATTATACCTACATGAAACTTCTTTTTAAAATAGTGAATCTCCCTACATAATAGAATGCCACTCAGAACTAACTTCAACAGAGAGGGGCCTGACACACAATACTACGGGGAACATGGGGACGTGTTTTATACTCTTGTCATTTCCTTCCCACATTCCTCCCCAATTTCAAGAAGATATTCTGCCATTGGCAGCAGATTAGCATGACATCTTTTGAACCTGATTTTCCCACATGCACAAACTTGCAACTGAAACTGGGGGACAGATTGTTAGGAGGAATGGAGTGTGGAGATTTAAGCCTTGGGAAATAAATTCTAATTTTTATTAAATGTTTGGAAAATCATAAGAGAAAAGTATAACCATTGAAAATATTTTTTCTTCCAAGTTTACCACATTTTGTCTTGATAATCTTTCACCATAGAATTCATGTCAAACTTCTCAATCTTGCCCCCTCACCATTTCAGTGATACAAGAGGGTCAGAAGCACAGGTGGTCTGAGGTTTGAGGACTGTGTTTTCTCCATCGAGACAGATTGTCCTACCTAGCTAGGGGAATGCTTTTGGAAAAAGAGAAAACCATAAAATTAGTGGATTTAACTGCAGTGCTTAATGGAGGGGTAGCTGACCCAGTCTAATTACTGTGGTTACCATAAAAGTCTGGGCCTCTCCTCTGCCCTCCTGCCTGCAGCACTTTTTGATAATCCCATGTCAGGAATTTCCTATGAAGTGTTTCCCTTAGAATCATTTTTTTCCCAGAAGAGTCACATCCCTGAAATATTTTTTTCATGTGTTTCAACAACCTACAGATTTTGTAGTAGAATTCAGAGCCAAATTAATGAGGATGCAAGCTGGGTATCCACCTAGGATGCAGATCTGAAAGGGGAACTGAGACATCACTGGAATAAATTGGCAAAATGTAAATTGGCTTCACTCCTCGCTGGTGTCAACCTGTCTGTGTTGAGTACTTTTGTGAATCACACATGAGCTTGCCATCAGCTCAGTTCCAAAATCAATAATGCATGTTGTTTTGCTTACCAGGAATGAGTGACTTAGTTTAATTATCTAAATGTTAAACCCCTTAATTTGCCTCTGAAGATATTGTCTCATCAGGAAATTTCAAAATAAATTTAATAGAGAAATCTGCAGAAAATGTGGGAAATATTTTGCTGGCTACATTTTTTTTTTAAGTACACTTTTCTGTAGTTAGTAAAGTTAGCGACTCTTCTCATATACAGTCTTTGTTAACAAAACTATCAGATCTTTCTTTTAGCTTTCATAAAAAAGGATGTAAAATATTTAAAGAAAATGCAGTATAAAAGGTGCCAAATCATTAGTGTTCCAGAGCAATCATGTTTCAAGTAAATCCTGAATGATACAAGATCTATTAGATAAACTTTTCAGCATTTTTGATGTGAGAAGCAATCCGTAGTAGAAATTAGTTACATAGGATATTGACCTTCCAAGGCCTGTTTACTAGATATATTCTTATTAAATAACTGACTCCTTGACTTTAGAGAACCATGACTTTGACCATTATTTCCTATTAGCTTCTTGACTTTGGGAATTTTCTTTATTTTTCATCATTAATGATGAATTTTCTCCTTGCTATTTATAACTTATCCATAAATATAAAAATTCTATATAAAATTAATTTGGTTTTGCTGAGTCATGGGTAAACTAATCAGTTTTTTGAGGACTTACCATATGTTGGCACTGGACTCCATACATTTTCACAATATGTACTTTATCTTTACAATAACTTCCTAACAAATCCTACTATATCTATTCAATATAAGGAAAAATTGCAACTTTTTGCCTGAAGTTCCATGGACAGTCAGGAATAAACTTAGACTTTCACCCAGGTATATTAATTTGTCTGAGACCAAAACTTATGTTCTAATAACCTGCACTAACTGCCATTCATACATATCATTTATTAAGCAAGTGATATGTATTATACTAGGCAGGTTTCGTTCGTTCCAGACGGATCCTTCAAAATCAGGAAGGCTCATATATACCCACATACTAATGGCAAGATAGGTATAAGAGCCATTTTAGACCTTCTTCTTCAAAGAGAAGGAAATAATACACAAAAGGGGTCATTAATCCATAGAAATTATGATTAATAGCTGGACAAATATTGCACATTTCTTGATTAGGTTTCCATTCCTGAAAATAATCCTCTATGACACTAAACTCTTTTGAGATCTTGGTCCCTTTCTCTGAGACTTCCTTCCCTTCTCATTAAAGGAAGCACACATTTCTAGATGAGTTATTCTCTCACCTAGCTCTGACAGCAGAATTAGGGGTATATAACTCCTCTTGACATTTTGTGATCTCTTTGCCTGTTTCATTTATACAGGCAATGTGTCTAATATAGTTTTTTCTTCAAAAACTTTGTGGACTTCGTATGAATTCCGTTGAGGTTTACTTCAGTAAAACAAAACGAAAACAATGAAACAAGCAAACCAAAACCAAAACCAAAAAAAACCCACAACCACAAATGTCCAGGAAAAGTCCTTCTGAAACTTGAGTTCCTGCTGAGGTGACTGAGGGACAGGGCTCTGGAGCTTCTTAGAGGCCAAACTGCTTGCTTGTAAATTGTCTCATAGCCTATCAGCATAGAGTTCAAATTCAGGCCTAGTCTCTCCAAATGTACAATGGATTTAAAAAATATATATGTGCTTCAATCGGTAGGAAGGGTGCTGAGGGCTTACTTGGAATGGCTAGAAGACTGAGCTCTCCTTCAGTACCCAGCATCTCCATTGGCATAAATGAGAGGCTTTAATACTACTGCATTTTCAACCTGCTCAAGTAATGTTTTTTGATATAGCTATGAGAACCCTTATCCACATGTTTTTTATTCCATGCTTAATTTCTTCTAGGCACTTCTGGATGCCATATGGCCCAAAATTCTCACATATGAAAATTAGCTATATGTATTACTTTTTGGAGTCTTTAATATGGGCTAGGATTGCGCTCTTTCCTTGCAAAAGTAAGGAAAAGGTACACATAACTATATATAGTTATTTCTTGCCTGTCCTGACACTGCATGTTTGAATATGTAGGGGCAGGTCACAAGTCTGTGTAATTTTGCAGATCTACAGATGAGGAACTACATGGAGGCTCATTTACATATGGGCTTGACTTAAAAGATAAAGTCTCTGGCATCTGAACTGCTTTGTGATGAGATGAGACAGCTGCTGAGGGTCTTGGTAGGGGGTGAAAGGGTCATGTATCATTAGATAATGGAGGATGGATTCATGGTAGGCAACTTCTAATATGGCTCTCAACAATCTATCCCTCCCCATTGGTATTTATCATTCTCTCCTTGAATGTGGTCTGGACCCAGAAAGTTACTTCTCACAAATAGAATATGACAAAAGGGATTGAGTTCACTTCCTTGATTAGGTAAAAGCAAGGCACATTCAGATGCTCATATTGTGTTCTGCCCTCCAGCTTGCTAGTTCAGATGAAGCAAGCTGCCATGCTGTGAAATGTTCAGTGAAGATGTCCATGTCATAAAGAATCAAGGGCAATTTATATCCAACAGCATCTAAGGAACTATGTTTTAGTCCAATATTCTGCAAAGAGGTGAATCTTGCAAACAACTGTGAGCATGAGCTAGGATGATATTCTTCCCAGTCATGCCTTGAGATGACTATAGCCATCTCAAATCACTCAGCTAGAACATTGACCTAGAAACACTGCAAAATAATTTTAAAAGTATACTGTTTTTACCTGCTAAGTCTTACAGTAATTTGTTATTCAGTAATAGATACCAAATATATTCCTTCCACCCTTCTGTAAGAGTTATGCTGAGAAAATGCTCTTTTCAGATTAGTCTACCCAGGAATACCTGTTCTTTGCATTCCCAGGTGAACACATGTTTTGATGTCTATATTTCTGAACTTGGATCTCATTTGCTTTAATTTTTGTTTCTTAGAATGCAAAAATCTATGTACTTCAAAAATATAATTTCCCACTGGGATGACACTGTGTAGTCATTTCCCTGCCTTCTCCTCCTCTTAATTTGGACCCTAAATAAGGATTTACAAATAGTTTCTCTCCTGATTTTCAACTTCCATCATTTTATTATTCATTTCATTTATTTTTTATAAGTATGCAAATAAGTGTTACAGTTTGAATTTGAAGTGATTCCTGCCAATGCTCCCAAGTGAAACAATGCAGGAATATTTACAGGTGAAATAATTAGATTATGAAAGCTGTAACCTAATCAATGGATTAATCCATTTTATGCATTAATAATGTGAAAAGATTATACTGGGAGGTAACTGTAGGCAGGTAACTGTAGGTATGTTGCTGGGGCATGGCTTAGGGATTATATTTGTCCCTGGTTTCTCTCTCTCTCTCTCTCTCCCTCTCTCTCTCTCTTCTTCCTGGCTGACATGGGGCAAGCAGCTTTCCTCTGCCATACCCTTCTGCCATGAAGTTCTGCCTTATCTCAGACCCAGAGTTATGAAGTTGGATGATTGTGAACTGAGCTTCTGAAACCATGAGCCCAAATAAAGATTTCTTTCTCTATGTTGTTCTGGCCAGGTATTTTGGTTACAGTGATAAAAAAACTGACTAGCCAAGAAATATTTGTTAATTGATCATAATTGCATTTTTGATAATTTCAATAATAGTTTTCATTTAGCAAATGATTAGTTTATGTCAGATATTATGCAAAGACCTTTATATGAGTTATATTACATAAAGGCTAAAACACCTATTACTACAGATTTCACCTAATTTTCTGTGCTTTCCTATTCACAGATGGGAAAATAGAATTTTACAGATAATATATAACTTGCTCACAGTCAGAGAGAGTAAGAAATAGAGGTGGGATATTAACTTGAATCTAGGTTATCCATCTTTAGAGGCTATCTTCACATACTGAAAGTATAAAGAAAACTTAAATAATGTACCCCTACTGTCAGAAATAAATTTTTTAACATACTAACTTATTTGGTTATAATAAATTTTATTTTTTTTCTATTTAAAATTGTACTTTGGATTTTTTTCTTGTGCTCTGTATTTGGAAACATGATTTCTAATCAATATAAAATATTCTAACCTATACCTTAATTTTTAAGTCATTACTTTATTGTTGGACATGTCTCTACATTTCCTCTAATGAACAATACTACAACATTCTTAAATATCAAGACTTACATTAAAAAATATAATCTTTATTTTTTTATGCTTGATTATTTTCTGAGCATATAGTTTTAAAAGTGAGAATGCTAGGTCAATTGTACAGGCAGTCTTAAGCCACTAGATATGTATTAAGGGAATGATTTGTAGAAAGGCAAAAAAACCAAGTCATACTTCCCAAAAATTTTTCAGTGCTTGCCTGTTTTATCAGACAGTGTTCTTATTATTTCAAGTTTTCCAATTAAATTTAAAAATTCACATCAAAAACATTTTAGTTTCATTCTTATCAAATATAAAACAATTTTCCAGATTTTTACTATTTATTCCTAAATTTTAAAATTTAAACCTGTGGGAGAGGAAGAAGAGGAGGGAAGAATGGGGAGACCACATGAGGCAGAGAACAAGCAGAGCAGAGGTGTGGAGATGTGAGTCAGCAAGGCACGAAGGCAAGTGAGAACCACTGTAGCATTTTAAGTATGGAAATCATAGGACAAGAATTACACTCCCAAAGATTATTGTGGAAGCAAAGTATTGAATACATTTACAAAAATGGGAATAGAATGAATAGGTAACATTAGGTCAGGAAAGACAGTTATGCATCTCATTTAGTAATCCACAGAAGAGAAAGGACTCAGACACAGGCCACAGCCAAGATGGGGGCAGAAAATGGAGATAAGAGGAAAACTCAATGAACATTTAGAAAATAGAGTTAACAAGGTCTGTCAAGTTAGACACGGGAAGAAAAGAAGTCTGAGGTGACTTCCAGATTTCTGGCTGGTGAAACTTGAATGGAGGCACTTCACTGGGTGAAGGAATATAGGTGACTTGAAGAAGCCACATGAGCACATCCAGGGGCCGGTCAGTTGTTTAGGTTTGTGACCTGGAGAGAAAGTTGGAGAGAAAGTGAGGGTTGGTGATGGAAGTTTTGAAAGTGCTAGGTCGTATTTGAGGTTGTTCCTCTAAGTCTGTGGTTTGTCATTTATAAAGCATGAAAAACAATGCTTAAAAGAACAAATGAAATAATTTTAATAATAAAGTGTTTAGTTACCACAACCTAGTAAACACCACAGAAGGAAAGCCACCTTGTTATTAATAAGAAGGTGGGGATGATCAACAAAATAACATACTTAACAGATAATAAGTAAGGTAAGCCTTAACTATACATCAGCTTAATATCTCAATGATAGGCTCTAGGTGACCTTGTAAGGAGTGGTTCCTGAGGAGATATAATTGCTGCTGTGAGACTTGAGGGCTGTTTCCAAGTATGCCCAAAGCACATTGCAGGGAATGCAAGTGATGAAGGAAGTTGAAGATAAAATACGAAATGAAAGAATGAATGATTGTGAACTCTGCCTTAGAGTCTGTAGATGGGATGTAACTCTGCTGACATGTCAATTTCAGCTCATTTTGGACTTTTGCCTTCAGAGCTCACAGAAAACGTTTATACTGTTTTAAACCACCAAGCTTGTGGGACTTGTTACCATGGCGATGGGAAAATAATACAGTCTCTGCTATGGTTTAGATGTTTGTTCCCCAAAGGCCAAAGGTTTGTATATTGGGAGACTGGTTTTCAGTGTGGCAATGTTGGCAGGTGGGACCTAGTGGAAGATCCTTGGGTCAGCAGGAGTTGTGTCTTCAGAAGGGACTACAGGACTCCAATCTCTCTCTGGCTTCCTGTTTGGCAATGTGACTTCTCTTGACTTCTCCCTCTCACCATTTGCATGGGGACTTTGCCAGATCCTGTGCTGTGCTGTTTGGACTTTCAGCTTCTGCAACTGCAACCTAAAAACTCTCTTTTCCTTATAAAGTTAGGTTGCCTCAAGTTTTTCACTATAGTAACACAAAATGGACTAATACAGTCCCTTAAAAATTGAACAGAGGAGAAGGGGTGAGATCCAGAGCACAGGTCAAGAATCACACTTGGCTTGGATCAACATAACAACAGCTCTTGCAGGTAGAGTTTCCCAGATAATTTCCAAGAAGCTGATCATCATGGCTGTGACTAGAACCTAAAATCATATTTGACACATAGGGATGCTCAATTAACATATGCTGAATGTCTTAGTCCATTCTTGCTACTGTAACAAAATATCATATTTTAGGTAATTTATAAATCATATACACTTATTTTTCATAGTTCTGAACCTGAGAAATCCAGCACAAGGTGCCAGCAGATTGAGTGTCTGTTTGGAGTTGTGCCTTCTTGTTGTGTTCTCATGTGGCAGAAGAAAAGAAAGGATCAGGCAGTTGTCTGAAGCTATTTTATAAGGGCATTAAACCTATTCATGAGGTTAGGGCCCTCATGGCCCAATCACCTCCTGAAGACCCCACTTTTTAATATCATCAACTAGGAGTGTAAGTTCAACATGAATTTTGGAGGGACATATACATTCAAATCATAGCACTAAATAGATTGATAATTAAGAGAATTTAAAGTTTTTTTTTTTAAATTATACTTTGATCTCACAGACATCTTTTCAACTTCTTCAGATGCTTATGCAAGAGCCAATTTCAAAGCCTGTTTTATTTCCTCTGGATTTTTTTTTTTTATGTCATGTGTTTTGCTGAGTGTGAAAGAGTAAACTAAATTGATGAATTCCATTTCACTTTTGCAGAAGAGCTAATTCAAACACACCTCTCATTTCTATCTCCCTCGAACGAAAAGTTGATCTGAACATTTCAATCTCCATTGAGATGAATTAGAAATTAGAAGCTTTGTACGCAGGTTAAAGAAGCTCCGGGATTTGTCATTACATTTTTACAAATTTCTTTAGAGGGAGCTGACAATAAAGATTAAAAGCAATAACTCCTCAAAGTCCATATTGGAGCTAAATTTAAAAAGACACAACAAGCCTCTACTCAAAAAGAAAAGTCCCTGAGGCTGAGGGTTCTGTCTTCTGTGTATTCATCTCTTGCTCCCCCTGACATTCTTTGAAAGCAGCAACCATGTCCTTTAATTCCACATTCAAAGAATACATTGTTAACCAGAGTTCCATTGTGATAAATTCAAAATGGGTATGGAATTGCTTCCAGGAGTAGAGGAAGGGCCTTGCATTCATGTTTCTTCAGCTTCTACATTTCCTTCTTTGAGACTTGTAATTTTCTTTCTTTTTTTTTTTTTGGTTGGGACGGGGGTTAGTACGAGCAGTTGAACTCAGGGGCACTCGACCACTGAACCACATCTCCAGCCCTATTTTTTATTGTATTTAGAGACAGAATCTTACTGAGTTGCTTAGCACCTTTCTTTTGCTGAAGCTGGCTTTGAACCCACTATCCTCCTGTCTCAGCATCCCCAGCCACTGGGATTATAGGTATGTGCCACTGTGCCTTGCTGAGACTTGTAATTTGAATTTTTGATAGGGTTTCCTTCCTTTCCACGATGTTCTGGGCACCTTGCTCATGACCCAAAAGGTGCTAGATGAGACTACTTCCTCCCCTAAAGAACAGGGTTTTGAGGATTATCTTTCTCCCTCAAACATTTTAACCTATATTTTAAAAGATCATATTTTAATTACAATTCACATCTCTCTTCTCCTTCCTAGCTCCCACTCTCTTCTTTCTCTGCTAATTACTGCCTCCAGACACGGAGACTAAGAATTGGACATTAATCTTGACCAGATATTTAATCAGATATTTTGAGGAGCATGTAAATCTGTTCTGGAGTTAGGTGTGGGTGAAAAGTAGACTTATTAAACAAATAAAGAAAGATGAGAAATCATTTCAACTATGATAATCCTATGGTCATGAATTATACCTTTTCATGACTCCTCATCTAGTGCACGCTAGCTCTCCTTTAGGATCACATTGTGGATGTCCACAGCAACTGTCCTTAATTGTCATTAAGTCAATGTAGTCATTATCCTATTTGCAAAAACAACACTGGTCATTTTCTCAGTAGGGAAAGGAAATAACTGTAGTTAATATAGGACCTACAGAATATGAATCATTTATACATTTCCTAGCTAACTCCTTCTTGAAACTTTCCCTACCAGAAGCTGTTACTTATAATGAGTTTGTTAATTTTGGAATCAGAATGAACTCTTTCAGGTCACTAAAGTATGCTGAAGAAAATACATAACTTCCCATGAGCCAAGGTAAACATGCCTCACAGTATTGGTTTTGTTGGGTCATTTGCAAAGGGACTAAAGTTGTTTTGGGAGCTTTCCTAGGGTAATTTGAGAGGGGCTTGAAGACCCACGTGAGCCTGCATACACACGCACAAATACATGTCATCTTCCAATCTCAGAAGACTCTTCAATTAATAAGATTATTTGATTCAAACATGTAAATAAAAGCTCTATTTGCAACAGTTTCCGGCCTTCTCAGAATCTAACATGAAATATTTTAAAATCAACTTTGGTGGCTTACTTCCTATATGTTTGAATATGATGGTAAGACATGAAATATTGCAAATGAATACATAAACCAAAACAGACTAGAGCTTTCCAATGGCTTATTTTTCAAATGCCACTGAAAGGAGTAAGGTTGAGCTGAAAGAAACAGTATTTTGTATTTGATATTATTTCCTCTGCTTTCATCTTAAGGGCGTAATAGAGAAATGCTACTGGTTAGTGGTGAGATCTGCAGTTCATGAGCCTCAACAAGAACACCATCTATCTGTCTACTCTAGATAGAAGATTATCACGTGACAAGTATAAATATTTTGGAGAAAAGACAGTTGTAAATTTTTAAAAAAATGTATGTATGGAATGATGTCATGATATCTAAGAAGAAACCAAAAACCAAAAACAAAGCAATAACACCTTTCTTTTAGGGGATAGACTGTAGCTCCCAGAGACAGCAAATTCTTAGAGGCAGAAAAGGGCTCAGCCAGAAGTATGCCTTCAGGTACAAACTAGCCAATCCAGAGTCATCCCTTCTCTGGCTGGCCTCTGAATCCCAGGAGGCAATATTTCTGTCCTTTAATCATCCCAGGTCCAGGGTCCACTAGTTTTTTTTTTTTTTTTCCGTGCTTTAATCACCCCATTACTAGGTTCCACTCCTTATGCTCAAAAGTCCACCTGTTATTCCAACTAGTCAATCCTAAATTGTTCCCCTTGTCCTGATTCACCTTTGCCTCAGAAATCCAATAAAGGTAATGACATGAACTTCTGTCACTCCTGTCTTCTGTCCAGGTGTCTTTCCATGTGGTCCTATGTGGCATGCTTGTTTGTAGAACCTGTGAATATGGTTCATATTGAATGACTTCATTTTCCTGAGCCTCTCCTATGTGTGGCCATGCCTGCTTGGCCACCTCATGAAAGACTACAAAGTGCACCTCTGCTGTAAGCCAGGCACTGGCCCAGTCCTCAGAAGAGACCACTGTGAACAAACAGGCCAAGTCTCTGCAGTCATGCAGTTCATTCAGTGAACCAATGAATCAATACATCATGTGACAGGTGATGATAGGTTTTATAAAAAAAAAAATAAAGCAGGATAAGGAGAATAGATACTAACAGGAAAGGGTTTGTTTTATATGGGGTGGTCAAAAGAAGGCCTCTCCAAGGAGGTGACGTTTGACATTTAAGCAGTCTTAAAAGAAATGACTTTTCAGTTTTTGCTGAATGCTCTCAGACCCCCACACCAGTTTCAGTAAATCTGAAGATGAAACAAACATCTGCCACATGAAAGAAGAAAGAGGGTAAAGACAGGAAATGTGAGTGATAAATCCACACCGATCCAATTCAGTGACTAATTTATGTTTCCAAAGGATGTTGAGAAAAAAGTTAAAAAGAAATCCCCACACTGGGACCCTTTGATGAATCACCAGTAGCTAATTGTCGCAGCACATCCCACAAGCATGACATATCATTTGAAATCTGGGTGGATTTCAGAAGAGAAACGTTATTGCATTTTAAACAATACCATTAGCCAATCTGATTTCACTTACTGGTATGCACTTTGTTCCAGCTATCTAGTCTAAAGATGAATTGCCCGATGGTTCTATTGTCAAAATGACAGCGTGAAAGGAGAAGCATGTGGGTTGTAATAATAATGTGGTACATGTGTAGAAGGTCAGAGAAGCAACAGATTAACATTCCAGCAAAAGATTTCCCCTGGGACATCTCTTGAAAGTATCAAAGGCCAAAGATCAGGACACTGATAATGTGTCTGGCATTGGTGGTGAAATTGTTGTTATGTATTTAGCTCTGCTGAGGACAGAGCTGTGTTCCTTTCAATTAGTTGATGAAATCTCTCCTGAACAATGAAGAAGCCAACCACAGAAATGGGCTTCAATGCAGCTGAATGAATGGAAACAAGGATGTATAAAAATGTGAGTTGTTTACATCAGATTAATGAAATAAAATTGAACAGGTTCCTGCCAGAAGCAGACTAAAAATAATTCCCACCCCAGGGATTTAAGCCTAACATATATAGCATAACATCTCTTCATTGAATTTTTCCATCAAATTTGGATGCTTGTCACATTTCTGAAAGGGGACCTGGGGATTATGGGATGGAGAAGTTGAGTGTTTCTTCAGAACTGCAATCAGTTTGGACCAGGGGGTTTGAGGTGGGTGGGTAGGGGAAGCACTCAGGCTCTGCAGGTAGAGGGACCTTGTTTGAAACCTGATTTCAGAATTTACCGCTGTGTAACAATCAACCTCATTTTCCTTATTTTTGAAGTGGGCAAAATAAGCATAGCTCAGATATTTGTAGGGAAGATTTGAAAAAGACTGTGTGGAAATTTTGCAATGAATGGGAGACATTGTTAAGTTTACAATTTCATACATTGCTTCCCTTCACATCCCTGCCACCTAGTCCCCCACCACCCCTGCCACAGCCAATGAATCCTAGGTGACCAGATAAACAGTAAGAGGCAATAGAAAATTTTGTTTGTACTTCTAAATAAAAGCAACCTTTAACTTCAGAAAGGAAGATTGGCTCCTTTGTTTAAAACATCACGTGGTATGTTTATTATCAAAAATGAAGATCTGAACAAATAGGGAGATATTTATTTGGAAAATTCAAGAGGTAAGAAAATACAGCAAGTAATTTGCAAAGTACAAGGGACATTCCTAACAGTAATTTGGGAGGCAGTAATTAAAGTGCAGTCTCTGGATCCAGTGCATCAGTTTAAATTCCAAGTTCATTACTTCTAGCTGGATAACCTCCAGCAAGTTATTTAATTCCTCTAGACTTTGTTTTCTTATCTGTCAAATGGGCTAATTATAGCACCCACATCACAGGATTGTAAAGAGCATTAAAATAAATCTTTGGGGGCTGGGGTTGTGGCTCAGTGGTAGAGTGCTTTCCTAGCATGTGTGAGGCACTGGGTTCGATCCTCAGCACCACATAAAAATAAACAAATAAAATAAAGACATTCTGTCCATCTACAACTGCAAGCAATAAATAAATAAATAAATAAATAAATATCTTTGAAAAGCTTAAAGCAGGTCATGTTACTATTTATAATTATTACTTAAGTTGCCATAAATATAATTTCAAGCAAGAAAGTGTTTAAAAAATGATTCTGTTTTTTTAAAATTGTAGATGGACACAATACCTTTATTTTATGTACTTATTTCTATGGGTCTTGAGGATTGAACCCAGGGCCTTACGCATGCAGGGCAAGCGCTCTACCACTGAGCCAAAACCCCTGCTCCCCAAACAATGGTTTTCAATGGAAATTTCCATTGTGATTTCTAATTTTATTACCATTGTGGATTGTTGTTTTTATTGTTACCTCCTTGCCATAAGGTTTTGTTTCTTCTGTTAAGTATGAGCTTCATAAAGTCCCATAGGCTAGGTTTAGACTGAGCCAGTTAGATCTTGAACGTAGGTTCTCTATTGTCTTTTCAGTGCATTGCCATATTGTTATTCCTGGAGACTCTGAGTTGCCCCCTGAAATAGCTTCAACCAACCCTGCAAGTGAGGCACAGTTCACAGCTCCATTCTCAATTCCCCCCTTCAGCGTGACCTTGGAGTACCTGAGAAGCAGCATTGGTCAAATGAGGTTATGACTCTAGGACACCAAAGGAAAGTTCCCTGAAGATATAATATCTCAGTGTGGGATGTACAAATCTCCTTTTTAAGAAAAAATAAAAGATAGTCTGGCTTCTTTTATGCCTTGGATAGCCAATGTTTGGGTAAGATGCTGGAAACCAATGAAGTATAAAACCTTGGGCAGAGCCCCTAATCTTCGTAAGGTTCCTGGACAATGGTGTCAACTCCTCCTCTGCTCTTGACAATTATCGTTTGATAGTTTTTGAATCAACAATAAAATAGAAATGGAAGAGACAGTCTGACCTGGACCTGAAGAGGAGGCTGTGGAGGGCTTACAATGATTACCCGAGGAAGATGCAGGCTGATGGGCACTAAAGCAGGGGATTAATAGATTCAATAGCTGCTTGATGAATTTCTCTGCAAAGAGAGCCCTGAAGGACATTGGCAGAAAGAAATGGGAGAAAACATAAATGGCTGTGAGAAAGAGCCAAATGGCCTTTTCCTGTTTCCTAAGAGACTGAATCTCCGGAGCTGTAGAATGTGCTGTTTCTATAAAAGCTTCTGGAAATGCACTTTCTTACCAAAATTCAAAGCAGGGCCACAAATCATTTATAGGAGACAAAAAACAATAAGTAGTGTCAGCACAGAGGAATATATTTTACTTTGCTCTGCCATGAGGAATTATGGTGGGTTGTGATGAGTGGAATGTAAAGTAACATAAGTTGCCTGTTGACAACAGAGTTTGAAATTATAAAATGTAAAACCAATATATTTCCTGCACACTATGAAACAGCTGGGGTATTTTTATGGCTTCTAGCTGGATACCATGCCATCTCTCAAAACCCTATAATTCTGTAAGCACGTTAAGTGCGTCCTGTTATTTATTCTGTTTGTTTATTTGGCTTCAAGGATTTCACAGGCAGCACTGCACAGAAACAAATGTAAAGCAAGTGATCAACACTGAACTGTGTTGTCGTCAAGAATGTCCCGTCCAAGCTTGATTACGGGGAGGCTTGGACATTATGTTCGATGTGTCTGTATACCTGGGCAGAATGCCATCCTTTTCCTATAGGTAGGGGGGAAAAAAAGGACTCAATCAGAAATACTGCGGGAATGTTTCCCCCATGGTCTATCCAGAATCCAAGTACAAAATTTTAGTCTTTTATGAGCTTGACAGCAGTGGAGATCAAATAAGATCTCTTTAAGTGACAGATGGTGATAAGCAAGTCAAACACTTCTTAGATGATGGTTTATGTGCTAGACATTAGAGGTGTTGTAACTATTGACCCACATTAATGCAGTGCACTGACAAAAGGCAGGCAGCAGGATTCTGTGCCGAGCCTCCTACCCAGAGCAATAATTAATTTTATCGTCTTTATTTTGATTGCTTAATTTAAACCCTGTGCATGTCAATCAATCAGTACAAAATACTTTGATTGCTTTAAATGGTTTGGCTGTTACATTTGTTGGGGTTTTATGTTTTGCTCACATATCACATTTTCAATGATTATTTATGGGCTGAACTCCTGTGATGTAGAATTGGCTGGAAATTTGTTGGGGCTTTGGCAGTGAGGGTGGTTAGTGATTTGAAGTGCATATGTGAATGCTGATGAGCGGAGGGTTGAGGGGGGTCTGGGGAGAGTACCAGACAATGCTCTGCTTAGAGATGGAGGAAAGCCATGTTACCCTGAAACAGATTCCTGCTGCAGGAAAGGAGCAGAGAATCTGTACAAATATGTTCTCCCTGTTTTGAGGCAGAGGCCTTTCCTTCCCTGGCAGTCTCGGGAATTTCGTGAGGGTAAACATCACCCTTCACACAGCAGTTTGTCAGCTGTCGGCAGCGCCTGACACAACAAAATCCCAAAGCAGGGTGTGTGGATGCGTCATTCCGAAGTGCCCAGTTGTTTGGAGTTGAAAAAAGAGGAAACGTCAGATGTTGCTTTTCAAACAAAGACCCAGTTTCATGCTTAACACCACAAAGATAACTTGGTTTTTTGTTCTTAGGATTTAGGGGAAAAAAAAAAAAAGAAAGAAAGAAAGAAAGAAAAGAAAAGAAAAAGAAAACTCAGAAAAAAAAAAGCAAGAAAAAGAAAAGAAAAAAAACCTTTGTTCCTTTGAAGTAAGAGCAAGCTATGTGAAGTGAATTTTAACCAGGTTCTGCCAATATCTATCAGCACACAGCATTTCATATTGCAGATAATAAGAGTCTGGAGAAAATGACGGTTGAGAGCAAGAGAAATCTGGAGACAAGTGCCTGAGTGTTCAGTGTCCAGGTCAAACAAGAGTGTAGAAGCCTTTTGAGGGTGAGAGTGAGGAGCTGGGGAGGGTGCATGTCTATTTTCTGAGGTGTGGAATTTTTAAAAATCAGAAGTACATTAAACTAAGAATTGGTTGGCGGCTTTTCCTTTTTAAGAGGCCCACCTAAAGAAAATGCTGTTAATGCAGGAAAGACTGAATCACAAATGAGGGAAGCGTGTAGTTCATTACTCATGGGATAATTAAATATCGTTTATTCAGAAGGTTTAGGAAGATCTTCTCCTCTAGGGGAGACAAAGAAGTTAGGATTCCCTTTCACATCAAGAAAAAGAAACTACTGTGGTAACCAACAAGAATGATGACATGTCCTCCAAAAGACAGACATCGTGAGACTGTGCAATGACATCAGCAGAGAAAAGAGAAGACAGTGCTGAAAAACAATCAGTAATAAAACCGTGAGGGCTTTGTGAAAGGTCTAGGCTTAGGTATCCTCCTTAAAATAATGTTTTTAGATTGCTTCATGACACTAGAGAATTTTTTAAAAAATGCGAAAGAAAAACGCCTTTGCTATAGCTGGTGGAAATAAAAGAGCGAAAACAGGAGCTTCAGTGTTTAATACCAGAGCTGTTTCTTAGATACAGAAAAGAGAAGTCAAAAAGCCAGAAGCGAGTTCAACGAACATTTCTAATATGAGGCTGTTTCTGGGTAAATTCTCCACTAAGGGAGACAAGGGTTAGAAATCATATTGCACCGAGATTTATAGCCCATACATCAATGATTTCTGTATTTCCCTATAGTTTATCTTTTTTTTTTTTTAAATTCAGTACTTTTTTTCTTAGATTTTTTTTTCTTCTTCTTCTTAGAGATGACTGTGTAGAGATAAAAACAAGCAAATTTAGATAAAGAAAAGAAAGGTGATGTGGTGGAAGAAGGCACCAGAAGATCAAAGTGCAAACCGAAACATCAATTCACTACGTGACCTGGAGCAGTGGGACTGCTTTCCCTGGGCCTGTCTCCCTCACCTGAATGGGGTGGTCTTTGCATCAGGCTCCTTGAAGACCCTTTCTAGGTCTTACATCCTCCAACTACATAAATGATCCCCTACATTGTTCCTGGAAGATACTCATCAATACTGTATGCACAGCACAGGGCACATTTTTACTAGCTCACACACAGAGTGATAATAGCTTTTAAATGCATTTTGTTGTATTTCCTATTAATATTAGAATAGAAATACTGCATGTTAAGGCAATCGTGGAGGTGACAGTCACTTAGAAAATGATTATCGTGTAAGAAAAATTCAATTTATTCTAAAATTTCGTGTTAATCTCACACTAAGTAAAAGGGTACTAAACAACATTTTGGGGGCCAGGTTTTGTTCTTTTAGACTCTGGGCAGAAATTTTCTTTCTCTTACTTCCAAGTGGAAGGAGGAATTGAGTTAAATGATTCCTGAGATGACCTCACAATTCCTTCTTCATGATATCCTGAGAGAACATGTGGTATAATGGAAAAATCTGGTGTTTTCAGTCAGTGAGAACTAGGCTTGAATCACAGCTCAGCAACCCACTACTGCGAGTGTTAGTCAAGCTGGCTCTCTGAACCACTCTGGGGTTTCAGGACTATTCCAAGCACAAGGCACATGTAAAGTGGCAGAAGATATATGTAATTGGGACTCAGAGGATGTTGGTGATTATTATGGAGACTGCTCTGAATTCCATTTGTTTCTGGGTTGATGACCCTACAGTACTTTTCATGGTTTGTACACAAAAATCTGTAAAGTATCATCTTAACGTTCATCATATAGCAAAAGCTCTCTGATTTGTATGTTAACATCTGAGTTTAAGTTGAAACCCTTATTAAATCCTGTCAGGACTTAGAAGTCCCTAGAGCCTGTCCCTGAAACCTTATTCACAGCGAAGACAAAGCCTGAAATACTGTATCTAGTACAGAAGCCCAAGGGACACAGCTCTACCTTAGCAGGGAATCCATGTAAGCCAAGATTGATTCTGAATAAACTCCTCCAGTGAAGGGCACCCAAGTTGCCCCCTGGAGGGAGTCAGATGGGCACATATTCACCATCTGTTGGTGATGTCCGCTTCATCCAAATTACACAACAGATATATCCCAGAGCCAGAGCCTCTCTCACACCAATTCTGCACTATTGACTGGAAAAAAAGAAATTGAGTTTTTGAAGAAAATGAAAGTATATGACACGTACTTATGTTTCTTAATAACTAAGCATATTTGTATACATGCATTACATTTGTTGTGTTTTTTTAGGGGGGTGGGGGGGAAATACAAACAAAATAACAATTTCTGCTCTGAGATATGAAGAATATATGAGTGTTTGACCAAGTACAGTGGCTCACTTCTATAATCCCAAGCTTACTCTAGAGGCTGAGGCAAGAACATGGCAGGTTCAAGGCCAGTCTGAGCAATTTAGTGAGATCCTGTCTCAAAAAAAATTTTTTTAAAGTGCTATGGATGTAGCTCTGTGGTGTAACATCCCTGTACTCAGTCACCAGTATTGCAAAATTAAGGAAGAAAGAAAGAAGTAATGCTTGATCCTAACTCTATTTTTTTTCAGAGAGTGTGCTAACACATGCATAATTCGGAAATTTAAGCATGGAAGACAACATTGAGATCATTAAATTCATTATCAACATCTTTAGAGGAAACAACTACTTTGAAAATACTTGCCTCCACTTTACCTTCCCAAAGTTTCTCATGGCCCTCAATTTACCTTAGACTTAATATTTTATACACAACTTGGTCACAGGAATAAGTTTTCCACAAGTAATTAAGTGGTTTATGTCAGTATTCTTTCTGAGCTGTTTTCAGATTGGTACATGTAGACCATACATTTTATGTATCTAGGTACCTTGGAGAAATATTAAATGATGAAATTCAAAGGGTTCTAATATAAATTGTGCTTTCACTAGAAAACTATGGTTGAGTACCTAGGCTCTGGAAGAGTAACTCTATTTGTCAGATGATGAAACATTTACCTAAAATGCAGTTCATTCATACTAATTTCCTTCAGTGTTAGGGCCAGTTTCTAGGATAAGAATTAATACCTGTAAATAGCATATTTTAGTTTGGAGGAAAAAAATATATTTTGCATATATAATATATATAATTTGCATATATAATATATATAATTGCATCTCATAGTAGGCAGAACAATTGGAACATTTACCAGAATCAGGAAATACCAATATTAGGCAAATAATACACATAGATTTCCTAGTACCAGAGTCAAATATGGAAGCAAATAGCACAATGCGTAATATGGAAATATATACAAATCCCATGTAAATCATGCATTTAGAAAAATTAGTACTATTTCCTCTAAATTACAGGGCCATCCATAGTCATCTTAGCTTCTAGAGTTTCTAAAAAATTCCCATGCTTTCTCAACACAGAGCATGCAGACTAAAGCACTTGGAAATTAAAATCCACTTGGCTTATCCTGTTCTAAACAGAAGAAATTCTCATGTTCTGTTGGGCCATTTGAATGCTCACAGAATGAGCCTTGAATTGAATAATCTTTTCATTTTTCATGATATTATCATCCATTTTTACATTTTCAGATTTCTGGTAATTTTCCTTGTTGTGTTCATTAATCTATTAAAAGATGTATACTTATTACTAACATGCTTTGAGCTTAATTTCTAAAATAAATGTTTCGCTATCATCAGTGGATTTGAGAAAACTTAATTTGCCTGAGTACAACTCAAAAATGTGTGGGGCCCATGATTATACATTTTCATGAAATGCATAGGAAACCCCAATCAGATCTGCATTCAACTATTAAAGATTCACAAGTGGGAATATATTTCAAAATGTAACTATCCCTAAAGTATTTCCAAGTATTACGACCAATTATTTAAATAGAAAATTTCATTGGTACATTAATAACATTCTTTCCAGCTAATTTTAATGCTTTCATAGAAAGAGATACTCAGGTTATTTAGAAATGTGGTAAGTATATATCATTTTCTGCCCTGGAGAGTGCCACTGTTTGCCTGTTCTCTGAAAATCGTTGTTAATAGGGTCCACTTTCACTTTCAGAGGTGTCCTGGTTGGGGCAAGAAATTATGTAAAAAAAGATGAGATTCTAAGGATGTGTGGAAAGTAAGAATGTGTAGGCAACTATTTCAGCCATCAAATGTCCATACTTGATGGAAAGCTCAGGCTTTGGTCAGAATATCATAGCACTCTATATGATGTACAAATGGTATCTCTCTATAGTCAGAGAGCAAACTGTAAGTAGAGGCAGAATAACAGGAAGAAAATTGTTAGTAAGAAAACAACTCACAAAGGTTGGAATAATGTCGAAAACTTTTTTTATTTAAAGTTGGAAAAATGGTGACCCCTGTTATGTAACAGCAAACAACTGAAAACCCATGCCTAAAGGAACATGGAAGAAAGAAAATACACTTAATATACTTTTGGAACTTGTTAAGTTGATTTTCAAGAAAGATGTTGAAAGTGTCAGTTAGCTTCTTTTAATTAAATAGATGTGGGAGATTGGTTAGAGAATAAATGTTCAAAATTTTCAAGAATAATTTAAGAAGACTATAGAGGGACTAGGAATTGCTGAGTTGGATGAAAAATAACTATTTCTGGTGTTCACTTGCTTCTTTGTGAAAAAATTCTTAAAGAGAAATATTTCCTGGGGCATGGATCAAATTAAGTGTATGGCTATGACTTTCTTAAAACCAGTAAAATATTTAAGATTTAAGGCAACACTGGGTAGATACCCCCTCTCCTTTAGTTCCAGATAGAAAAAGACTTTCTAAAAATATTAAGAGCTTTGTCAACTGCACCCTACTCTGCACCCTGACATGCTGTAAATACAGGGAGGAATGCCTAAGAGAATCAAGCTTGTGGTTTTAAGGCATGGGATAGATCAAATTAGAAAAATAGAAAAGACAAAAAGGTTTTCAGAGAGTCAACTAATGATAATTAAACAATACTGAGATTAATTTTAAAATATTAATTTTTCAGTACTTAAGATCCTCTGGACACCCAAATTCAAGTCCAAAGGAGTTGCACCAAGAAAGCTATTCAATTTGTATCCATGGACCCTTTCTTGGGGGAATGACAAATTTATTCTAAATTATATGAAATGCAAAGGATATGCAAGAAAATGCTACACAAGAACTCAGGTTACATAATCAAAGCTAAAACTTTTAACTATAATCCATACTTCCTTCAGATAATAAGAATGATTAGTCATTATGGATGATTTTCAGAGTGTGTGGAACCTCAAGTAGTGATGAATTGGATCATTGTTTTTAAAGTTTTCTTTGAAACTTTTCAGAACTTTTAAATATAAAATACTTATTTTGGAATTCTCAACTTGGATCCCATGACTTAAGGAGCTTATAGGCTCCCCTCCATCTTTTGAAGCTTATAAATCCTCCTATTCTCAGTAATTACCATATGCACCAATGTCTGAAAATTATTTTCCTATATGTTTTGTCTGTTTTTAATTGCTTAAAGTGGTAAGAGAAATTTAGTTCTTATTTCTCTATCATGGCTAAAAAAGGGATCCCTCCATTTCTTTTGAGTTGCAAGGTTTCAGACAAGAGACCTGCTGTCAATCTTATGTTTGTTCCTTTGTAACTAATGTTGCTTTATTTTATTTTATTTAAACCTCTAGCTACTCTTAAGATTTTTAGTGCTGAATGTTAGTAATTTGATGATGCAGTGCTTTGGCATAGTTTTCCTTAGATTTACTTGGTTTCATGTTAATCAATCTTCTGGGACCTGTGAGTTTATGAGTTTTAACATATTCAAATAATTATATCTTTAAATACATTTCATGTCATCCCTAAGTACCCATACATTGGAATGCTTGATATTGTTCCATTGACCCTGATGCTTTGTTCATTTTTTCTCTAGTCTTTTTTTCCCCTTCTCTCTTGACTTCATTTTTAATAGTTACTGTTGTGTTTTGGAACAAGATGTCCCCCCTCTTATGTTCAGAGCTGATATCATTAGATTCTAAGAGCTGTAATCCAATCAGTGGAGAAATCCATTAATAGATTGGATGGATTACTGGGGATAACTGTAAGCAGGTGGGAAGTGGCTGGAGGAAGTAGGTCACTGGGGGTGTGTGCCAAGGGATTAATTTTATCCCTGGCTCCACTCTCTTTCTTTCTTCTTTCCCAGCTTCCATGCCCTTCCGCCATGATGTTCTGCCTCACGTTGTGCCCAGAGCAATGGAGTTAGCCAACCATGACTAAGACCTCTGAAACCATTATCCAAAATGAACTTTTCTTCCTCCAAGTTGTTCTTGTCAGGTCTTTTGGTCTTAAAGATGAAAAGCTAGCTAACCAGGAGTTTAATGGTACCAGGTATGGGGTTATTACTATGGCATACTTGACCAAGTGATTCAGAAATATTTGGTACTTTTTAAAAAAATATTTTTGTTCTTTTTAGTTATACATAACAGTAGAATGTGTTTTGACATATCATATATCCATGGAGTATAACTTCCCATTTTTGTGGTTGTATGTGAAGTAGAATTACACTGGCTGTGTATTGCTGCAGTCTGGCTGGGCACAAATCACGAGCCACTCACAGCTTTGTAGATTCAAACAGCGATTCTTTATTCCTGATCTCACACCGGCCTTCTACAAACACGTTCTGGGGAAATCCACGTTCTCTGCCCAAATCCACACCTCCACTGGGCTTCTGTCTCCCAAAAAATACTGTCTGAATCCCTAAGAACTCAAGAGGAACTCAGGCAGCAGGATACACCCTATTCCCAGCAGGAATAACCTTCCTAAACCGGGAACGCCCTAAACTCAGATTATCCTAAACCAGGAACACCCTAAACACGGATCCGCCCTGGTCCTTGAGCAAGGTCACCTTCCAGGAGTCCTTCCACTAAGAAACATGGGGGTACGCTGGCAAGGAAATTGTCATACCTACTTGGCTAATGGCTCCCAGCAGTGTATTCTTGTATGGACATAAGAAAGTTATGACTGATTCATTCATCCTACTGTCTTTCCATTCCTATCTCCTCTTCCTTCCCCCCACTCCCCACTGTCCAATCCAGTGAATCTCCCCTCTCACCCAGCAGCCCCTGCCTATTGTAAGTGAACATCCGCATATCAGCATATCAGACAGAATAATTGGATTGGCCTTTGGTTTGGGAGGATTGGCTTATTTTACTTAGCATGAGATATAGTTTAGTTGGTAGAGTTCTTGCCTCACATGCACAAGGCCCTGGGTTCAATCCACAGGATCAGAAAGAAAGAAAGAAAGAAGATAGTCTCCAGTTTTGTCCATTCTTCTTTACGCCTGAGTAATATTCCATTGTGCATATGTACCACATTTCCTTTATCCGTTTACCTGTGGAAGGGAATCTAGGTTGGTTCCAGAGCTTAGCTGTTGTGAATTGAACTTCTATAAACATTGATGTGGCTGCATCACTGGAGTATGCTGATTTTAATTCTTTTGGGTATATGCTGAGAAGTGGGATAACTGGGTCAAATGGTGTTCCATCCCAAATTTTCTGAGGAATCTCCATACTACTTTCCAGAGTGGTTTTACCAATTTGAAGTTCCACCAGCAATGTATGAATGTGGTTTTTTTGTTTTGTTTTGTTTTGTTTTTTTGGAACTGGTTTGTGAGAGGAGTTTGGAAACTCTTGGAAATGAAAGCTGAGAAACCTTAGAATGTTGTCAGCAGAGCTTAATGGATGATTGTGATCGCAGCACAGAAGACCAGAATACCAACAGGAGGCAGAGACTAAAGGCTGTGCTCAGGATGTTTCAAAGGGGAATGAGGAATAAATTGGGAATTGAACTAGAAGACATTCATATTGCATTCTGACAAAGAACTTGTCTTTATTTTGTCATGTCCTTAGGTATATTCTTTGAGGCTGAATTTAAAAGTGATGGACAAATAGATCTGGCAGAAGAAATTTCAAGGAAACACAGTGTTCTGGTTAAGATATGAGGTGTCCTCCAAAAGCTTATGTGTAAGACAATGCAAGAGAGTTTACAGGCGAAATGATTGGGTCATGAGATCCTTAACCTAACCAGTGAATTAATTCCCTGACAGGAATTCACTGGGTGGGTAACTGTATATAGGTATATAGGGTGTGGCTGGAGGAGGTGAGTCGTTGGGTCCTTGCCTTTGGGGTATATATTTTGACCATGGTGAGGGGAGCCCCCCCCCCCCGGGCCCTTCTACTTCTTGGTGCCATGTCCTGAGCCACTTTCCTCTATCACACTATTCTGTCACAATGTTCTGCCGCACATTGGGCTCCAAAGAATGGAATTGTCCATCTATGAAATAGGACCTCTGAAATCATGAGCGCCCCAATAAGCTTTTCTTCCTCCAATTGTTCTTGTCAGGTCTTTTGGTCACAGCAGTGAAAAAGCTGACTAAAACACACAGCACATTCAGACAGTGGTATGAGTGTTGCTGGAAGCTCTTAGCCAGGTTTACTGTGGTAATTGGGAGCAAAAAGCAGAGAAAGAAAGGTTTGATCTTAGTTGCTCTCATTATATCAAAGAAGACATTTGGCATTTGTTTTTTAGGGATTGGCTAGCTTCACTTAGCATAATCTGCTCTAATGCCATCCATTTCCCTCCAAATTCCATGATTTTGTCATTTTTTAATGCAGAGTAATACTCCATTGTGTATAAATGCCACATTTTTTTTTATCCATTCATCTATTGAGGGGCATCGGGGTAGGAGGAAAAGATTAACATTAAACAGAGTCATGAAGTGGGAGGGAAAGGGAGAGAAAAGGGAAATTGCATGGAAATGGAAGGAGACCCTCATTGTTATACAAAATTACATATAAGAGTTTGTGAGGGGAATGGGAAAAAAATAAGGAGAGAAATGAATTACAGTAGATGGGGTAGAGAGAGAAGATGGGAGGGGAGGGGAGGGGGGATAGTAGAAGATAGGAAAGGTAGCAGAATACAACAGTTACTATTATGGTATTATGTAAAAATGTGGATGTGTAACCGATGTGATTCTGCAATCTTTGTAATGTTTTGAATAACCAATAAAAAAAAAAGAAAGAAAGATTTGAAAATCTTAGAGTTTGATCAGAAATGCATATGTAAAACTGTGGCAAAGGAAGATAGGTTTCTGAAAGGATTACCACCCCTAAAGTGAAGCTGAGTACTTTACACAGAGAATATAGGAAAGATGCCTTGAGGGTGTCCCAGGAATCAACAGGACCACACCCATGTCAGGCTCAAGCATGAAAAAATGACGACTTGTTTCAGAGACTGGAGGGCTCCATTCTCTTGCATAGGAATACCTAGGAAGTTGTTTCCCCAGGATTTGTTCCACTGTATTTAGCTGCACAGACACTCAGAGGCGAATGTAGCCACCATCTAAGGGGGCTGGCTAACAGCTCAAGCCGGCAGCAGATGTTGGCATATTTTACCTGGTGCTGGTTCTGCAGGAATGTAGGATGTTGGAGTTAAGGGGGGATCATGGAAGCTTACACCAGGATTTCAAAGGAAGACTTGGGAGCCCAGTCAGGGCGTAGCATTGTCAGATTTCTTCCGGGCAGCCCCTAAGGGGGTGAGGCGTGGAGCTGTGAGAATGAAGCTGAAGTTGCAAAAGACTCCAGGGATTAAGAGATGTCAACATGGGACATCTACCAAGGAAAGCTGCTGGTCCTGAACAGAGCCAACCTAAGAGAGAAGCTATGTGGCTGCAACTAGCAAGGCCCAAGGGGCAGGAGCGCACAAGCACATCTTGCTGCCATGGGGCCCAGATGCCAGGGGTGGATCCACAGGATCTAATATCTTGCCAGCAGCATTTTGGTCTTGTTTGGGTCTCATCCATTCTTTCCTTACATATAATCCTCCCTTTTGGAATGGGAATGTCAATTTTGTGCTATTGCATATTAAATATATATAAGTTACTTGCTTCTGATTTTTATGGGGACTCAAAGCAACAAGCTTGCCTTGAGTCTCAGATGAGACTTTGGACTTGGACTTTGGAGCAATGTTAGAACTGTTAAGATTATGGAGATGCCTGGAGATGAACTAAATGCATTTTGCATTATGAGGTGGACATGAGTTTTGGGGAGTCAGGAGCAGAATGTTATGGTTTGTATATGAAATGTCCCTGAAAATCTCATGAGGCTATGCAGGAATATCCATGGTGTTCTGCCTCACCTTTGGCCCTGAGCAATGGAGTCAGCCAATCATAAACTAAACCCTTTGAAATTGTGAGTCAAAATAAACATTTGCTCCTGTAATTTCTTTTTGCCAAGTCTTTTGGTCACAGAGATGAAAAGCTGGCTAAAAGTTACTATTGAATTTTGAATTTACTACTCTTTTCCTCTGTAGCATTTTTATCTGTTGTTAATCCTATCTAGTATATCTTTCATTCTATTTGCTCAAATTTTCATCTTTGTTTGGGTCTTTTAAACAATATGACAATATATCTCTCCATAGGATTGGATAGTTTAGAGTGTTTTTAAAATTTATTTGACCACAACACACTTTTAAACACAAAAATCTTAACATCTTTAGAACTAATTATTCAAACAATGCAGTTTGGAAAATGGTGCTGAAAAACAGGGAAAAAAAATTCCTCCATAACTTTTCTTCTTCTGGGAAAGGACTTCATGTGGTTTTCTATTAACCACTTGGTTTAATATGCAATATAAATATATTGAAAAAATACCATTATTAGTAATTGACAGTATATATAGTAAAGTAGCAGTAAAAATGTAAAATATAAGGTGTTTTATCTAGTCTAGAGCAAGGGAAATGATGTATTTCGTTATTTTACGTAATGGTTTGATGTTGTCACTTTTGTTCTTATTTAGACACATAGCTACCAAGGGCCTGGGGTAAAGCTCAGTAGTATAGTGTTTGCCTAGCATGTCTGAAGGCCCTGGTTTGTTCCCCAGTACTGCAAAAGAAAATGGTCAACTAAACAGTTACCTTATTTCTCTATAATGGCCACTTCTGTGCTTTCTGTTTACATGCTTATATCAAGAATGTCAATTTGTTTGTATCACTTTTGACTCCTCTGTGATAGTCTGGGACCTTGATAGGAATCATTTGTGCTAGGCTACAATTGTTACATTACAAAAAGTTATGATAGGTAACATGTATGACAATTTTGACACACAGATTTTTAAAAAAATATATATGTATATATATAGGCATGTAAATATATATACATATATATATGCATTATATATATATATATATATATATATATATATATATATATATATTCTTTCTTATATAAACAGTAGAGATAAAAGAGAATGCCAAGTATCCTGATATGGATAATTATCTTAAATAACTAATATATGTTTCACTTTTTAATTATTATTGGTAAATACTTAGAATCATGCTACTGATTTTTTTCCTTTATCCATAGGGTCATTTCTCTAATTCAAAACTCCATACACAAAGGTTAATTTTTGGAACTGTTTAAAGTTAAATCTCAATGAAGAACTATTCTTAATAAATTCCTGGCAGTGTTTATTCATCTTGTTTCCTTCATTTTTTAACTTGATAGACAATAAAAGATGTAATATTGTTTCAACAATACAATTAATTCAAATACATGAATAACTTGTCTCTTCAGGAATGGATTTTTCTAGTTATTTAATATCCCTACCACTTTGATATATTGTAGCCAATCTCCAGATCTATAGATGAAGGAACATTATAGATATTAAGCACAGTCAGTTTACCTTAATTTAAATGTCATATGTGATGTGATTTCTAAAAAAATAATAGAAGATCCTAATGATTTTAGATTGATTTATACTAGTGGTGATGTCTTTATTATTTGGAACAAATGATTAATCTCTCTTTACCAAAGTTGCTGTTGTGCTTTCTCAACTAGGCATTTTAATTTTCACGTTGACAACCAGTCACAAAGAATCTATTATAAATGATCAAAGCACATACTTCATAGGCTAGTTCCCTATAATGACAAGTAGGACAGTTTTGTGATAGAGAAAAGTTGATGCATGCTTTAATCTCCATATTTTGACGCTCTGCACACCACGTTACCTTAGTTGAAATGCATTTTGTTCTTAAAGCTTTCACTAAGTGTTTCCTCTTTAAACACTTTGTCAGGTGGAGAGATGTTCTGGATGGGATATGTTACTAATGGTGTAATAACTGTTTTCCTACCTAATGTATGCAGAGAATTGGCTTGTCTTTTTAATATCTGACCCTAAACTTCAGTTCATAAATTGAAAGAGAAATGACAACAGGATAAAGACAGAAAAAAAGATTTTTCTTTTGATAATTTTAAAATCCAGAAGTTAGCTAATCAGGAGTGAAGTTAAGAAGAAAAAAAAATAATAACAATAGTATTCAGACTTGTCCAGGAGTGAGCATTTCCTGGTTGGAGACATCAGAGCATTAAGCAGTGGACGATCTTGGATGATCAGGTAAGCCATCCACCTAGTGTTTGAAACAGAGATTTTGCCTTTGCCACTTGAGGTACACGAAATTCCAATGGCTGAAATCAAAGGAAGGGTTAATATTTTATGATTCCTCTGTCCTTCCTAGTGGGACAGCAGAGCTTCCAGGGCTTACCAGGAGATGGTGGTGAACCCTCTGGTGGCAGTCCTTACTGGCTCCTGCTGAGTTTGTTTATTGTTTCGACTTTTGTGATTCTCATGAAGGCCAGTAAGTGACTCTCCTGTCATGGCAGGCCCATCCACGGGAACCTGGTGCCAGCTTCTGAGGCTCTGACGTTTGTTGGTCAGAGAGATCTGAATGAGGGCATGGATTCTCCACCAGTCACAAAAAACAGCAGATTCATTCCACTCCTGCAGCCACCCACTTTGCTCCTACCAGTCAAGCCACAAGAATGCAATTTGCCCTCTCTCTATGATCAGACCTCTCTCCTCTCTTCTCCTGACCACCCAGGTCCAGATTTTACCCTGAGAAAAATCTACCTTGATTTTCTTAGTCTGCCTATGACCTTAGAAAAACATATCCTGCTTCCAGTGATTTTGAAAGTACCTGGCCAATTTAGCTTTTTTGTTGTTGTTGAAAGATAAATCCTGTTGTTCTTCACTGGCACAAGGCAGGAGAGAATCTATGAGCTGCAGCCCTGTTGGCATCTCCTGGATGAGAAAAATCATCCTGTAATTCTTTGAAAACATAAAGCACATACATACACACTAAAGGTGCCAATTGATTTTTTTTTTTATCATTAAGTCCATTTTATGTTTATCTCAAGGCATTTGGCAGAGTAAAAAACTCTAGGAAGAGGAAAACCTAGTACAAATCAAGAGATACTAGAACAGAGGAAAAAGTTTAAAAATTAAAATGGCCGTCGGAGAGCACAACAGAGACTCCCACTACAGCCAGGAGAAGGGTGCTGAGAGAGCAGCACTGCTTTTTACGACGGTTCCAATATCAAAGTGGAGTCGGCATTTTCCCCAGTTTCTTTGTGGGGACAACAACAACAATTAAATTATGTTTAATTGAGAACTGGCCATGAATCTAGGTGCTATAAGAAGATAAATAACTTACATGTATTATTTCCTTTAAGCACTACAAAACTTTGAGGTAGGTTTATTATTATTATTTTTTTTTCATTTATTACTGACTTTTTGAGTTCAAGTAAAAACAAACAAAGAAGCCCTGCAGCTCAATCTGACTATATGTTAGCTGGAAGTATAGAGATAGAGCAGGCTTCAGGTCTTTCAGTTCCTTAGCAGTTTTACTAGGGACCTTTCAAGTCTCTCCCTCTTCTCTCTACAATGTCAGTTTCTTCCTAAGGGGCAGGATTCTTTGCCACCAGTAATGAACTTCATAATTCCTTGCCCACATTCAATAGAACTAGCCACTCCTATGTATCTTATTGAGCTCAAGTAGCTGACGCCAGCCCATCCAAGAAACGATCATTGGTAAGGGGTCTGGAGGGACACCGATACCTTAGAAGAATCACTAGAAGTGTAATGATGTTGGGGAGCCAACTTCAACGACCATCATATGCTCCATTTGGTACATAAGGGAACTGAAGAACTTATAAATTTAAATGAGTTGTCTAAGATCACAGTTATAAGTGGAAGTAGGACTGCCCAATTACAAAGTGTATGCTCTTAACATATGGACCATAGCACTTACGCACATTCAGGAAGAAAGAGATGGGTTCTCCTTGCTCTGGATCAAAGTAATCATATTGTTTTCTTTGCAACAAATGCTGATTTCTACTTCTTGATGGTGGAAGTGATTAACCAAAATATAAGTATTTTAAAAAATGTCTGGGAGTTAGAATATTTTAGAGAGTGGCAGAGGGAAATTTTGAAGTGAGAAATTGGACTCTGAAGGAAAAACAATTGATAGCCTTCTTTACTTCATGGTGGAGAGGTACTGGTTTTCTAAATTCCTAAAATGGACTTCAGAAGTATCAAGAGTGAATCAGACAATATGCCCTGTTCCCATGCCCTACCAAGAGATCTGGCCTGTCTGTGATTTTTGTACCAGTCTTTGATGATATGAAGAATGTGTTTGAGTCTCCTTTTGGGGGCACCCGGTGTTTTCAACTACTGAATTATCAGTAAAATAAAGGGGTAAACAGTTGTAGCAGAAGCAACATAAGTGACACCAGGGAAACATCGTGTGTGTGTGAGATACAGAAAGTTGCTGTAGGAAAATCCTACTGTAATAACAGTCTGCTCACAATGTTTACAGAGACTTAACTGTACTGAATTAAAGAACTGATTGGTATTCTCTTTTTTTGTAGTTATTGGGTTGTCAAACGTGCAGGACCTTGAATAACTTCTATAAACTGGAAAGCACATTGTGTCTGGTATTATTTACCCACTTGTCAGATGACCTGGAATCCTAGAGTTGAAAAATTTTCTTTGGAGGCTAAAGTGGTAGTGGCCAATGACAACCATGTACAAAGGATAAGGACATTTGGTAAAAGGGTCTACTGTCTTCTAAGGAGTGTAATGTTCACATAAGCAGGATAATCAGAAACCCAGGATGAGTTTCCATTGGGCTTCCTTGACCTATACCAGACCCAGATAGAAAAGCAAGTGTGGTACATGTAGAGGTTGTTTTGGAGAATATGCCACATAAAATTCCCAATAGATAACCCTGAGACCTCCTAGAGGCTACATGTAGGTTGACTTCCACACCTGAGCTGGCATCACGTTCCTGAGCTTTAGACATGTATGCATCCAACGGTCTTTAGGCAACACTGTCTGAGTGTGCATGGGTGCTTGAAATCTGAGCTCAACTACGACCTTAAATTTACTTCTTTTATATTGCCTATCTTAATGAATGTCAAGTATCTTAATAACCAAGACAAATTCTGTCACAAATTACTGTGGACCCTTGAAATGTTCCTGTCTTAAAACATTTCTCACTGTTAAGTCAAGATAAAGTGTCCTTCTGTATCCTCTTGAAGCTTTTACACTACTATTATAGCATCACAGTGTCAGATTGCAATCTTCTGTTTACTCTTTGTGCTTCTTGTCCTAGACTTTAAGCATTTTGAGCATTGTTTTAATAAATCTTGTTTATTTAATGCCTGGGTCAGGATAGATGTTCAATTAGTATTGATTTCAAGAATGAATAATTCAAAGTTTGACTTTGTCCAAATTTATCAATTGCAACCATTTCCAAGCCTTCTGAAAATACTTAACAATTATTGAGGAACATGCCTAACCAAGTTATTCAGTTGAAAGTTTCTGGGATATCCTCAAATTTTCAAATACTTTAAGAAGCCTGGCTTTCTAAGGCTCCAAGGTGTCTTAGAAACACTTTTCAATGATGCCACAGTAAGTTGTAAATATGAAGTGGCCTAAAGGTGAAAATATTCATATTCAAGACTAATTCCTAAAATTATGATAAAATTAATGAATAAAGCAAAACCCCCAAAGTCTTTCCTTTTATCATTGAACCTAAGAGTTTATTATTATTATTATTATTATTATTATTATTATTATTATTTTTATTTAGAGACAGGATCTCACTGAGTTGCTTAGTGCCTTGCTTTTTCTGAGGTTGCCTTTGAACTCACAATCCTCCTGCCTCAGCCTCCTAAGCCGCTGGGATTATAGGCATGCCCGGCTCTAAGAGTTTAGTCTACATTTTATTAAAAAGTTTGTTCTAGCCACAAGAATTTTGAGGTTCTTTTATTGGGTTAATTCTGTACTCAAGTTAAGATGTCTTTATGATTCATCAACTAAGCCAAGATGAACCTACCGTTTCCTAGTATTCTCCTCCCTGCATAGGTCTGGGCTAGAGTTAGCTGCAAGAATAATTTACATGAGGTTAGAGAGGAAAAAATGAAGTATAGCCTTTTTTATATTTTAAAGTCAGTTCAGGGCAAGGATCTATATAAGTTTGCTCACTTTTTCTCTGGATATTCTGGGCTCATCTTATTGGCAGAGGACCAAAGGGGGAACTGCAACTCCTGGACACCAGTCCTCTTTCAGCTTCTTCTAATTCTAGCATGGCTATGTGTGAAGTTCAGGGCTGATGGGTGCCACTTTATCTCACAGGTTTCCTGAAACAACAGATGGGAAGCAGTGGGATCAACTTGTGTTCACAGGTTTTCCATGGTCCTTTTCATGGGTTTGTCCTTACTAGCCCCTCTCTCAAATTCATCTCTTCAACTCAGTGGTCTGGTCTGCTGACTCCAGGTCTAACATCAGTAGAAGTTCATGGCTATCTTGATCCCATGCTCCTGTAAATCCCCCTGCCAAATGCATTCCTTAGTTTATATCACCTAGAGTGGTTCTTCTCTTGTCAAATCCTGTGATACTGATTGAATCTATGTCACCAAAAACGTAGCACTGGAATCTTTTTTCAGACCAGAGGGCTACACAACTGTTGGCAAGAAAAATGACAAATTCTGGTTATATTGAATCATCTGTTAGGGAAGACTCTAAATTATGTTAAGGAAGTTCCTCTGCAATTATTGATTTCTCAAAGATCTTAGAAGGTATTTTAGGGCTACATTTTCAAGCTGACCATATAACATAATCAACTACATAGGATCCCACAGTGGCATCTGATGTGTTAAAGGGAATATTTCATTAACCAAATTGCCTGAGGAATTTTTCACAAGATATTAACCCTATTATTTTCCCATAAAATATAATTTTATGGGAAAGAACCTCATATTATTTCAAACATCTGTCATTTTATTAGCTTGACTACATAATCTAATAATTTTCAGCCTTTTGGAATGAAAACATTACCCAAGTATTCTGTGATTAGTTTTGATATAAAAGTTGCAACATGACAGAATATTCAACATATTCTATCAAAACTACTTATATTTTTATGATAAGTGACCAAACTTCTTGGCCAAGTACCATGTTTATTTTGTGAAATCATTTCAAGAAAGAATACACATTTCAATTATTGCAAAGCTTCTGAGATGGCTAAATTCTTCATTTTTATAATACACTTTTCTGAGAAAATTATAGCTGTGGAATAACATGTTATGTACTATGATTTCTAGAAATGATAATATATTTTCCTAAATGGAGTTCAGGAAATTTGTAGTTAAGCTGTTATCACATATATATCTTCACACTTTCAAACAAATGATTAGACTGAAAATTTCAGGTAACTAGAAATGCTCTATAAAAACTCTTGGAGAAAAATGTTAAATACTTACTTAGCTCCTCATGAATCAACATGCTGTTCCAGATTCAGTTCTAGGAACCAAGTTCAGATGAACTGTATTAGAGATTCAAACCAGCTTTATCCAAATTTAGGTACTATTTATAGAACACATCTGAGAGATCAACCCCAAACAACTTGTTATTTCAATGATGAGAAACTAAACAGATAAGATTAGTTAGGTAAGGAAACATTGTGATAATTCATTAATGAGACCTGGGACCCTCTTGAAGTTTTGAATCTACTTGATGCAGTGAAAAGCAAAGGAGATGAAAGGAAGAATAAAATATATGAAGAAGGGAAAATATCATAGTTGGTTAGTCAGCTTCATTTGAACAAGGAGGAATGTTTGGTAAAGACTTATTTGTTTCTTTTCTATGGTTGTGTTGCAGCTACTTTTCAACACAATCCTGTCAGGTGAATTGAACTACAAGTTTTAAAAATAATGAGCAAAATATTTATTGTAGCAGAATGCTTTCTTATCTTGCTTCCAAAATATTATTAAAGTGAGCAAATAAAACTCATCATTTTAATATAAATCATTTTTAACAGGTCATATAAGCAACTGATTCTATTAACTATTGAATCAATAAAGCAGAATCTCCTTCAGTGTCGTGGGAATTGTGTAATGGATCTCTCCTTTTCATCAATAACTCTGAATAGCTGTGTGTTAATAAATACTTCATATTTCTCATCACAGCCTATTTGTCAGTAAGTGGAGGAACCTTCCACACCCCTGATTTGATTACTTACTCTTTATGGAACTAAGGGACAAAGACTAAAGCATCCTTACCCAAATGATGAGAATTTGACTGGTTAAGACAAATTAAATTATCTTGAATAAATGAAAACTAACGTTCCATTTCTTCCTTATCTTCTTTCATTCTTTATTTTACTTCATAGGAACACTATGTTCTTAATGATTTTCAGTTTTTCTTATTTTTCTTCCTTATGCCATGAGGGAATTTCATACCATTTTCTTCTCATTTGTCATTTTATTCATCCATTCATCTTCCTTATATGTCACAGGCAGAGTATCAAAACTTGCAGAACTTGAGACATTTTTTTCTATAGATAAATAAGTCATATAAACAAAATAACTCTACATAACATCTAGTGAAACTATTCTGTATTTTAAGTAGATTCTCATATTTGACAAAGTATATGTATCTGAACCTCCAGATAAAATAATAGAATTTTAATGTTGAAGTGATTTACTTTCATGGGAGCAGCATTGGAACAAGTTCACACCCGTGACAAAATTGGTATCTTTCAGTGATCTCATCATGGTTTGTTATTACTGACAAGAAACTTTCAGGTTGTTGGAGATCAGAGAAGGTGAAAAAAATCTAGCTGCACATACAGGTAAGGAATTTATTTTCTAATGAAACTTATGACAAAAATAAAAATTTAATTTAGTTATAATGATCAATGTTTAGAGAGATCAATCTCTATTTTTTATTTTGGCCATTGCATGTCTGTGAATATCTTTTTGTGGTTTTAATATGTATTTCCCCAGTGACGAATGATGTTGAGTGCTTTTTCATGATTGTTGGGACCAGTCTTATGTTCTTTTCTGAAGTGACTTGATTTTTTGCTTGATTTCTTTTATTGTATTATTTGTTATTGATTTATAGGAGCTCATTAGATATTGTCGATTTATATATTCATATAGTGGTACTGCAGTTACTTTTTCCTAGTCTATAGTTTGCCTGTTAATTTTTAATGTTTTTTTAATGAGCTGATAATTTTGATGAGGTCCAATTTATCTTTTTTTGTCTTTATGATTTTGTTTTTATGATTGATAGTGTTTGTGTCCTAAGATAACTGTGTATTCCCAGCTACTCTGGTTTGAGTGTGTTCTCTACAAAATTTAGGTATTGAAACTTAATGGCCAATGTGATAGTATTAATCCCTCATGAAGGGATTAATGTTTGTGCAACATTCCTCTAGCTTGCCCTTTCACCTTCTGCCACAGGTAAACACAACATTCCTCCCCTTTGCAGAATGCAGCAACCGGGCACCATCTTGGAACTGGAGACACTGCCCCTCACCAACCACATGCCAGTGCCTTGATCTTGGTCAGCCTTCAGAACTATGAGAAATAAATTTCTGTTCTTTATAAGTTACCCTTTATTATATTTTGTAAAGGCAGCACAAATGTACTAAGATATAAGCTAATAAAGATATTCTCCTAATGTTTTCTTCAAGGAGCTTTATGATTCTGTTTCACATGTGCACCTTTAACTGTCTCAAATTAATATTGTGAATAGATTGAGGAGGAGTCAATTACAGTTCACTCCTAATTGGTCCAGCAATGTCTGTTAAGTGGAAATTAATACCTTTTTGGATTCACTTGGACCTCTAAGAAGAATCAATTTGAAAGGGTAGATGTGTGTGTGTGTGTGTGTGTGTGTGTGTGTGTGTATGTCTATTTCTAAAATTCTAAGTCTTTTCTATTGATCGATTCTCTAACACTGTACCAAAACTCACTACCATGATTATTGTGTATTTCTGTCTTTAAATTAGGAAGTATAAATTTTTCAAATTGTTGTTTCAGTGTTGTTTCAGATAGTATACATCCTTTGCATTTCAAGTGAATTTTAGTGTTATCTTGTTTATTTCTTCAAAAAAGAGTATGCAAGAATTTTTATAATGTTTTGTATACACACACACATACATATATGTATCTATATATGAATTTGGGGAAAATAAATAATGTTGGAATGTTGGTCCTACCTATCCAAAAACATTTTAGATATTATTTAAGTACATAATCTTTAATTTCAATCAGCAATGTATCATAATTTGTATTTTCCATATTTTGTTAAATTTATTTCTACATACTATTTGGCTTTTAATATTATTATAAATTAAATTATTTCAGTTTTTATTTATTTATTTAAAAAATATCCTTATTTTTATTTATTTATTTTATGTGGTGCTGAGGATCGAACTCAGGGCCTCACACTTACAAGGCAAGCGCTCTACCACTGAGCTACAACCCCCGCCCCGTTTTTATTTTAATTGTTCACTGTTATTATATAGAAAGGCAATTGAATAATGTATGCTGATTTTATCCTGAAGATTTATGTCTTCTTGACAAATTAATTTCTATACAAATATAGATCATCCTATTTTTTTTATCTTGATGTGAATTGGATATTAAGATAGCCCCCTGATTTTTATTCTTAGTACTTATATGGTATGCACTATAGTTTGGATCTTGAATATTCAGCAAAAACCTATGTGCTGAAGGCTTTTTCCCCAGCCCATGATGCTTCTGGAAGGTGATGGAAGCTTTAAGAGGAAGGGCTAAATGAAAGGAAGTTAAGCCATTGGAGGTATACCTCACAGGGGATTGTGCCCTGGTCTTGTTCTCTTTCTTGCTTTCATTTTCTGGCTCCCATGAGATAAGCAGTTTCCTCCACCACATGCTCCCATCATGATGTATTACCTCGCTACAGGCCCAAAAGCAATGGGGCCAACCAAACATGGACTGAAAACTATAAAACTAATCCATAATAAATCTTTCCTCATTTTAACTTCATTTATCTCAAGTATTTGTTATAATGACCAAAAAAATGACACAGCATGTATTTTTATGCCTTTTTTCTCTTATTGTAATGCTTAGATACATTTTTTTCTTTTTATGTTCATTTAATTGGTGCATTATAATTATACATAGTAGTGGGATTTGTTGCTACATATTCATATATACACACAATATAAGCATAAAATTTGGGTATTGTTTTTAATCTGATTTACAAATCTGCATTATAAATGAAGACTTAAGACAAATTATATTTGACACTAATATTATTATGTTGTAATTTTCCAACTTGATTTTTGTTAGCTATTTTTTCTATTTATCCTCTGTATCTATGTTCCTCCTTTTCTTTTTCTGAAGAATAGGATCAATATTATTGAAAACTTTATTTTTTAAATTTTATGTACTGATTTTTAATTTATAATTTCAATTTGTTTTGAAATAGTAAATTTGAGAAAAACATACAACTTTAATTTATTTTACTTTTTCAAATAATAGATACTATTTTATAAACAGTATTAAAATTATGCAGTAATATAATTCCATGTACTCCTCCCACACTTTATATTCTTTTTGTATTATACCTTGCTCCAACATATGCTACAAACCTCACAATACATTGTTATTGTTTTAAGAATATGATTTTTTAAAGTATATAACTAAAACATAAAAATAATAAAAGAAAAGTTTTTGGATTCCACTTGGAATCCAAATGGAATACTCTTCAGCTGAAAAATTTCTGTATTTCATATTATGAAGTTCTTCTGACAGTACATTATTTCATATTTTTAAAAATCTCATTATTACAAAAAATGAAAATATTTTTATATTGTATAAAATCCTAGGTTGATAAGTCTATTTTGTTTTTTGTTTGTTTGTTTTTAAAGGGTTTTACTTTAAATTTTATTTCTTTCTGATTCAGTTTTATTTATTTTTCTGACATTTTATTAGAGCATTATAATTATACATAGTATTTGGGTTCATTCTGACAAAATTATATATATATAAGAAATTTAATTTCAATGTCCAATTCCTCCTCCCTTTGTTTCCCTCACCCATTCTCCCTCCTCTACTCTTCCTTTCACTACTTTATTTATTTATTCATTTTTGGCGGCTTTTTAAAAATTTATTTATTTATTTATTTTAATTAGGTCTATATTAGAGCACAATGCATTTTGATTCATTGTACATAATTGCAGTACAACTTTTCATTTCTCTGGTTGTACACGATATATTGTTGCACCATATGTGCAGTCATACACATACCTAGGGTAATGATGTCCATGGCATTCTACCATCTTCCCTGCCCCCAGGCTTACTTCACTTAGCATGTTTTCAGCAGTTTCAATGTGTATTTCTTTCTTCTTCTACCTTTCATTATTTGGGGGGAAAATTTATCTCTTCTTTCCATTGTTCGTTTGTATGCACATGTCATTATTCTCTGGCTACTTTTAAGTACTACTCTTTATCTTTATTTTTTTAGCAATTAGTAATAACATTGTTTTCTTTGCCATTTATCCTACTTGGTTTTGCTAAGTAACTTGAATCTTTCATCAATTTTGGAAGTTCTCAGCCATTATTTTATCAAATATTTCTTTTCCCCTTTCTTGTTCTCCTCTTTTGCTGGTATTATCTGACATTATTTAGCATATATAAGATATTCTTTGCTTTTTAAAAAACCATGTACTTTCTAATTTAGATAAAACCATGTACTTTTTAATTTAGATATTTTCTATTGACTATATTTACTGATAGCTTTCTCTAACTCTGACCAATCTGCTCTAAAGTCCATCTAATGAGTTCTTCAGTTCTGATGTTATATTTTCATTCTTAATATTTCTATTAGTTTTGTTTTTTAATAGTTATATCTCTCTAATGTGTTCCATTTCTTCACAAACACTGTGTACCATGTCAACTATGCTATTTATCATTGTTTTCATATGAATTTTAAACTACCTAGCTTATGTTTCTCATAATTGATCCATCTTTATATCTACTTCTGTTGATGTTTTCATCTCTTGATCATGAATACTCTTTTCTTATCTTGTTGTGTGTTTTGCAATCTTTAAGTATATTCCACACATTAATATAAGAAAAAAGTAGAATCTAAAACAAATGGTATTTAGTTCTAGGCAGGTGCATGCCAGTTTCTGTGAGTTTGCTGGAGATGAGATGAGTCTATGGGTTAGCTGAATCTGGACTTCACTGCAGCTTTAATTTGATTCCATTTGTCATTGACATAAAATATTTTGAGCATGAGAGTAAAACTATCCCATCAGCTCTAATAAGATCTGAGAATTGACAATATTCCTGAGATTTGTTGGTGCCACATAACCAAATTTTCAGCTTTCAGAATTGTGGGTGATATCACCATATTTTACTGACCAGTTAAAAGATTTTAATATCACTAGGGAGTCTTTTTTCAGACTTTGTCTTACCACCAATTACTTTCCAGACCTAAAGAGATCTTTTGCAAACTCCCCCCACCCCTCATCTCTATTCTTTAAATAGCTGAGTGTCATACACTCATGAAGTACCTTAATGCCTTGAAACTGTTCTTAATCTCCTGTATACCCATTGCTCTCTGATAGCTAATGGCTGGAGTGCCTGAGCAGGGAGAGCATCCTCTGAGTTCTCCTGCCAGCTCCCTACCCTTTTAAAATATTTAAAAGTCTATATTATCTCAAGAGGGTTATTTAGCTCTTTGTCTAAGTGTTATCCTGATAAGAGTCTCAAATCATTACTTCGAGATAACATCATATTAGTACTTCATAAGAAATCTGTCTTTAAAAAATTGTGCAGTCAGCACAAAGACAGCTTGACAACACAGTTTAGTTGACATTATAGTTTTATTAGGTAGACTAGGATGTATTAAAGTATCATTATTTAAACACTAACTTTATTGCTTAGATAGCTTCTTGGTGTAGCGGAACTTTGTTACAAGGTGATTCTTAATCATATTCTTTTGCTTCTTTCTTGCTTAGTAATGAAGCTTGGGAGCATCTTGTGACTTCATTGCTTCAATTTTCTCATTCTGCTCATTATCCATGCCAAGGAGAAATGTTAGAATTAATAAGTCTCTAAAGTACTTTGAAAACTTTTAAAGAGATACTATGTAAAGCTAAGCAGTTATTACCATAGACATTTTCCATTTAAAAAAATGTTTGTATAATTTAAAAAAATCAAAATAGACTTTTCAGTTTTGTAGCATTCATTGCTGAGAAGATAAGGACTATCTCATGACTCACAGAACCAGCTCTTCGATTTCTAAACAAAACACTAATAAATGCAAAATTGGTTCACTTTAATATTAGAATGTATTGACATATATACATGGGAACCTGCGTGCAGTTTTTAAAAATTTGGAAGGAAAATATGATTTATGGAGATCCTGCTGAATATAATAGTTCACTTGAATCAATACTGGTGCATGGAATTGCATTTATGATTATGTCCCCATACTAACTGATGGGAGATGAGGATATCTCTCATGCCACCTTAGAAAATGAACTGTAGTTGGTAACCAAAATGCATGACATCAAAGAGAATTCTATTCTCTTTGAGGACTAAGTTATGAGTGCTTGTTTCCCAGCACAGAGGGACCATTGAGAACACTCCTTTTCATGTGCCATTGAGAGTATTCCAAGAAGAAAAATGAAGTCCCAGAGGACATATTCATTATTAAGGAGCCTTAAAAAACTACTTTGGAGTAAACCATTTAAAACTTTGGTGAAACTGAAATTTCCAAGGAGTGTTTCCTTGTTCTTTGCTATCAAGACCCATAGTCTTAAGAGCTACTTAAATACTCAGTAATAAACAGAGAAAATAGTAACTCAATCTGCAAATCATACTTATGCTGTTGCAGTCCACCAGAGTGTCTGTCTTCACCTTTGACATATCTTACTAATTTTTGTTGACAGAGAGATGTGATAGACAGTGTTTCTCTTCTGTGACCAAAATACTTGACACAAAAAACAGAGGAGAAAAAAGTTATTTTGGTTCCCGATTTCAAAGATTTTAGTCCATATTCAGCCAACTTCATTGCTCTTGGCCATCATGGGGGATAGGGTGTGTGGAGAAGGAAATCTGCTCAGCTCATGGCCAGGATGGAGGGAGAGAAAGAGACAGACACAGAGAGAGAAAGGTCCAGAACAAAGATGGTCTCCAAGGCCAGGCTTCCAGTTACCTACTTCCTCCTGCTCATAGTTTTCACCATGTCCCAATAAGTCTTTTCAAATTATTAACCCATCAAAGAGATGAATCCACTGTTGACGCCAGAGCCCTTGTAATTCAATCAACATTGCTGTATTGCCTAATATATGAGCTTTTAGGAGGACATTACAGATACAAACCATAAAAAGGTGCTTCTTTTGTATTTTCTTTTGTTGTGGCTTAAGGAAAAATATGTATGTTTTCTAAAAGTCATGAAAATCTTCCATTACTCTCAAAGCTACATTTTATAGTTGTGGGGATCTCAAGGTTTTGTTCTTTCATAAAAAAAATTATTCATCTTATCCAATAAAAAAAGTACTATATCAGGAGTCTCTAAGCTATTACTGTAAACTTTTATTAGTAAAATGATGTTGAAAGGGAAAAAACTCCCTACATGAATATTCATTAATTATCAATTATATTCATGTACTACAATTATTAACTAGTATCTAAATGCAGAATATATATTTGAGATTGTAGTCATCTCTAACAATGACATGTATAAAACTATATTTGAAGAGTCAGAAGTCTTCTTAATAATTTCAATTTTGTTGGCGAAATGCTAGTCAGATTTTTTCCTTTTTGATGAATATTGGCTGATGTTGAACTCACTGAAAAGCAGTAGTGACAACTCTGCCAATTTCTAGTTGTTTACTTGTGCTTACATTATGAGAACAACCTTTAATCTGTGATTTTTTCTGCCAGAATCTTTTAAAGCCAGTTATATTTTTAAAGAAAGAATGGTCCTTAATTAAAGAGGATGCTAATGCATAGATAGCTTTAAACAAGCAGAAGTAAACTACAGTATGCCATAAGAGGCTGAATATTTGTATGTATATGTGACAAAAACACTGTGGCATAACTAGGTAACAGAGGCTTATTCAATTTATGTGCCAAATATTGGGGAAAAAAATCATTTCCCATTTTTTTTGTATTGAAATGAGAGAAATACTTTCTTTTTGTCATTTCATCTTGCTTACCCACTGAGTTATGTGTCCTCTCTTTCAGAGGGCTTCAATGAAAAGCTTTTGAAAAAGGAAAAACAGAACATGATTAAAAGGAAGGAATGTGCTATTATTAATTCTCAAATACATCATGCTCCAAGGGGGAAAAAAAAAATCAAATTGAAAAATCAAGAAAAGATGACAACACCAGCAAGGATCAAGTTACATTAGTTTCTGGTGATCTTTATCTGAGGAGACAAGACAGTTTATTTTCTTGAAGAAGTCAGAGTAACATATGGGAGGGCGAGGTGATTCCAGGCACAAGAATTAGTAGAAGCACGTTGCTGGCCAGGCATGCCCATAAAAATGATCTGAAAGAAAAGATGCTGACTGCTTCCAAGAAGAAATCTGAGGAAAAAAAAAAAAAAAAATCAGAGCTGGAAACAGCGGAAATCAAACTGGGGCAGGAGGTATTTTAAGTACAGGTGGGCATATATGCTTTTGTTGTCAGATAAGGTTGTAATAAAAGTGAAGGAAGTTATTAACCTCCTCAGATACTGCCTGGAGCATTTTTATCACTAGGAAGATCAAGTCATCATCTGTTGGCACGTTTACTTGAAGTGACTCAGCGACACCACTTTCTCATTTCTTATCCTTGCCTCAGTCTCAGGAAACAAGTCCTTCTGCTCTGACGCTCTGAGCCCCCATTTGTGCCTGGCAGCTTGTCTCTCCCCGGTACCATCAAGGCCCTAATCTCAGCTTCGGTCTGCCCTGGAGGAATCTTCAAACTCTCCTCACAGCTTTCGCCCAATGCCTTCAAACGTGTCTAGTTCTCTGCTGTCTTAGAAAATGTTCCCTTGACCCAGCTGCCCTCTCTAGCTACTGCTGTATTTTTTCCCCCCTTTTACTGTCAAACTTTTCAAACAAGCGGCTTAAGCATATCTGCTGCCTCCCTTTTCTCTGACATGCCCCAGAATCAGGCTTCTGTTCTCATCACTTCTCAAAAAAGAATTTTCCATCATTCTCACCCAAGCATTCTTATGGCCTATTTATGTTGGATAGCTGTCTCCTATCACATCTGACCCTTCCTCTTCCTCCCTACTCTGCCCTTCGTCTGGCCATGTTCATTTCCTGCCCCTCATGTACATGCCCTCCTTCTCGTCCAGGATCCTTGTTATAACACCATGACAGCTCCCTGTTTACCGAATTAATATTCCCTACTTTGAGGCGTAGCACTTATAATTCCCCAATCTTACTTTTAAGTTTCTCATATTTCTCCCAGAATCACTTATCATTTGTGGCAATAGAAGGAAGTGAACAAATATTTCTGATTGAATGAATGAATGAACAAAGGAACAAAGGAATCTTATGCCCCTGACAAGAAGTATCTTCATTATTCTATCAAAATCATGGTTATCTTCTATTTTCTTGTTGATAAACTAGGGTCACTTGCTTTTGTAGGTCACTGAGTCACCATAAATAACTAAATGTGCCCAGCTACCAGAATTCCTCTTAACGGGTCAGGAAAACTTAAACTGTAGAAGGTGATTATTAATAATAAGATCACATTGAAGAGCTCTTCATGTTTAGATTCTAATGAAGACTACAAGGGCAACTGCTTTGGGGGCATGTTTTCTTGCATTAAAATTTCTTTTCCTAAAGCATAGCAAACGTGAAAAATGTTCATAAACTTCTACACTAGACAAGAGTTGCAAGTAATAGAAGGTACTACTCAAAGTAAAGGTTAAAAGTTATGAAACACAGGTATTTGGTGATGATCCTGACTCACTTCTATTTTCACCCATGATAAATTCAGCCAGTTTTGCTCTTGGGTTGCTTGAAGCCTGGTATGTGTTGAAGCCTTTCAATTAACTAGCTAATATATTTAAGCTTTTCTCTAAGAGTGACATTCCCTATTTTTCTCTTTGCAACTGCTTGCCAATCGATACCAGCGGAGATGAACTCAAAAGTCATGAATAAGGTGATTATGTGGCTTTGTGCTTGCCTGACTATGCTGCTTCCCTCCGGGGAAAACTTGACATGCCTGAGGTTCCTACTTTCCTTGCCACATCATATCCCTGGGTTTTGATTTGGCTGATTTACTACTGAATGAAAATCATATAGACCTCTCTACTTCCTCCCAACAGCCTAGTCTTGTGGTAAGTCAGCTTAGCAGAATGTGAAAGCTGTTGACAAGCTTTCTTTTCTGGTTAGAGGCTCTAGTCGGCCAGTTGGAGGCTAGTCTCAGTAATTTCATGGAAGGAATTACTTCATCTAATAACAAAGAAAATGGATATAATACATATAACACAGCATTGTAAAATGATTACATAATATTCTACATTATTTATATTACTTTTCAATTTTCAAATCCTTTCTATTCCAGAAAGTCTTCCTTAGTTATAATTCTAAATTTTTCTGATGTCTCTTGCTTCTGAACCTTTATAGAAATTAAAAAGTTTTACTGAATGTATACAGCATATGTACATTTGTTTTCTGTTTTTGGTCAACCACCTGGCCCTCTTTGAGATGGAAGTGTATCTTTTAGTTTAGCTCTGCTATACTGCACTTTGTATAATATGTAGTAGTGAGTTAGAATTCATGTCTGTATTGAGCAATCAATGTTATATGGGAAGGGGGAGGGTACAAAGTGTGTGAAAAGAAGTGTCACCATATTAGTGACACAACGTATTAGAGATTTCCAAAATGCAAGTGACGTGGGTCCAACCCATACTTATTTTATTCCCTCTTTCATTCAAAAAATATTTATTGAGAAACTACTGTGTGCAGCCACTGCTCTGTATCCTCAGAATACATCACTGCACAAAACAGAGCTTGCATTGAAGTAGAATGATGTAGAAATTATATAGAAAATGTAATAAGTAGGTTCAATACAAAAATATAATGAAAGATTGGGGTAGAGAAAAGAAAAATGACAGCATAAATGGCACTGAGAAGTTGGTAGGTGGAGAGTCTAGGTCAGGGGAGGCCTCATTGTGAGGGTGAGAGTTTTGCAAAGATTTGAAATAAGCAAGAGAAAGCCATGTGACATGAGAAGGTTCTAAGCATAGGTGGCAGCTAGTGTAGAGGTTTAGAGTTTAATTATGTCTGACACGCCAAGCTCAAGTCCAGTATGACTTGAACCAAAGATAGAAATAAAATAGTAGAGGAAGAAGTCAGAGAGCTAGTAAAGAGTGTGTGTGTGCACCTGCATGTAAATTGAGGTGGGGTTCAACGTGTTTTTTTTTTTTTATGATAACAGGAAAGAAATGAAGCTCTGTCAAGTGAACTAGAAAGCTAATGCTAATGCAGGGGTTGAAGCAGAGGAATGACACAATTTGACTTTTATTTTAGAAGATCCATTCTGGTTTTTGTAGGGACAACAAAGAAGGGAGACTAATTAGGAGAGAAAGGTGATAATATGATAATATTGTTGAGAAACAGGAGCATCTTGAACCATAGTGGAATTAATGTGACATTATTTCGATCTATTTAGGCAGTTTCTAGAAGCACTTGAGATGTTTAGTCAAGAGGATTTTCTGATAGACTAGGGTTGGGGTGGCTTATGAATTATGCCTGCCACCTGCCCCAATTCATATGTTGAGATCCTAACCTCCAGTGTGATAATATTTGGAAACAGGGACTTTGGGAGGTTTAGATGAACTCATGAGAGTGGTACCATCCTTACAGGATTAGTGCTCTTGAGAAGAGACTTGCTCTCTTTCTCTCTCCCTGCCATGTGAGGACACAGTGTGAAGGTGGCTACCTGCAAGCCAGGAAAGACCCCTCACCAGAACCAGGACATGCTAGCAACCTCTTCTCAGACTTCTAACCTCCAGAACAATGAGAAAATAACTCTGTTGTTAATGGCAACCTGAACCAACTAATATAGGATATGAGAAAAGGGAAGAGACAAGGATAATTTCAAGGGCTTTGACTTGAGAAACTCAGACTTCGTTTGTCACTCAGCTAAGATGAAGAAGCCTGAAGGTAGAGCAAATGTCCTAGGAAAAGGTCACTAGTTTGGTTGTGGACATATTAAAATTTCTATCAGACATTCAGAAAGATATTGAATATAAATAGCGAAAAAATATGAAATGTAGATGTGAGGTCAGAGCTGGAGCATATTTATGACTTTTTCAACCAGAGTGGCCAATAACAACACACCCTCCAACTGAAAAGTAGTTGCATGGTCTTCTCCAACCCAGTGTTGGACTAATTTGAATAAAACCATCAGGGCTATAAAGGAAGGGAACAGTTTGTGAGAGCCCTTCCACCAGCTTCTACATAAACTCTGAACAATAAGTGAAATAGAAAAATCCACTTCTTATGCTGATCTCCATTCCTTGAAATAGTTTTTTTTTTCATCAAATCAATGGATTCCAAAAATTAAGTATTATAAAAAAATATTTGCTCCCAAATAAGAGTTTGGATTCCTATAATACTGATTTGAATGAAAAATAGCAATCCATCTCTTCTTTAGAGTTTTTGATGATAGACAGAAGTCTGCATTCATACTTATATGCTAGTGTCTTATAGATACAGATGTCTGATTTTCCCAGACATGTGTTCTTGGAGAAGATGCCTTAAGTGGTAGTCTATTACAATTGAATCAGTTTGACAAAGTAAAACATTGTCATTCACTGTTGTAGGAGTAAAACTGAGTGATGCATTTTCTTAACAGTGACTTTTCTAAAATATACTTGTTCACATTACTAGCTTGAAGATGGCGCTAGTATTAAATTAGTAGCCCTGCTAATTTTTAAGTATTTTTTGCCTCACAGAATAACACCGACCTACAGATGCTAGTTTAAAGTTTCTATTACCAAAAATTTTAACTATATCTCTAATCCAGGAAGATTTGGAATCAGATGATTTTCTATTTAATTCAAAATATAGAAATTTTCAGAAAATGTTCCTAGCTGGGCCTGGTGGCACATGTTTGTAATCCTAGTATCTCGGGAGGCTGAGACAGGGGGATTGCAAGTTCAAAGCCAGCCTCAGAAATGGCAAGACACTAAGCAACTCAGTGAGACCCTGTCTCTAAATAAAATACAAAAAATAGGGTGGGGATGTGGCTTAGTGGTCAAGTGCCCTTGAGTTTAATCCCTTGTACCTACCCCTCAACAAAAGAAAATGTTCCTAAATAACACACAACAGAGCAACAAGCATTTATCGGCAAATGAAAGTTGTAAAATAAAAAAAATTAAAAAAAAAGGAAACTATCATTGCTTGTTCCAATCTAACACCAGGAAACAAATGCTGGACTTAGTGACATGCAAACATTGTTTGCCTTGAAAACAAACCAATGTGTTTAGAGGAGATGTGTGAGAAGAGACTTGCTCTCTTTCTCTCTCCTTGCCATGTGAGGACACAGTGTGAATGAAGGTGGCCACTTGCAAGCCAAGGAAGACCCCTCACCAGAAGCAGGCCATGCTGCTGGCCTCTTCTCAGACTTCTAGCCTCTAGAATAGCTCTGTTGTTAGCCACCTAGTAGTCTATGGTGGCTTTTAGTGGCAACCTGAACCAATTCTCAGAGGCATGCTCAACCTAAGAATAGTAGTTTCTCTGAAGAATAAGACTAGTAAAAACACTTGCCCAGAAAGGTGGTAGTGAAGAAAAAAGAATAGGGTAAAATGTGTTTTTCTAAAATATCATGCAATTCCAGGATATGAATTATTTTATTAATTATAATATATATTTTATTCACAAATATCAACTTTAATATTCATCAGAAACATATTAAGCTCCTATATCAGGAAGCCCTGATAAAAATCCTGTCAATAATTCTATTAAATATATACATAATACTTCATCTTTATAAAACTTAGTACTTATACACATAGACATTAAGCCACTCCTTCCAGCAATGTAAATGCTGTTTTATGACCAATTCATTAACCTTTGAACACTTGGTTTTGCAGAGCATATATTTTAAAAGGAAGAAATATAAGAATTTCAGAATATGTAGCCTTACTGAGCTATCTTGGGTGCTAACAAGAAGACCTTTGACAATAATTACTCTAAAAATGGCACAAGGTTACCAGTTCCCTTACCAGGTGGGGTCAAAGGCTTTCCCTAGAAAGCAAAGTTTTCTCAGTGAGTACTAGGCAACATGGCTCATACAAAATTCATTGTATTGCCCTCCTCTCTCTGGGATAAAGACAGGTGCAAAAATCAGGACTTTCCACAGTAGATCCTTCTCATAGCATTTAGAAAAGGAAACACACACACACACACACACACACACACACACACACACACACACACACAGAGGCTGACAGGAGTTGAGCTCGAGGAGAAAAATGCAAGTAGAACATGTCTTATGCCTCAGATCAAAGGTGCCACGCATCCAACGACAACGTCTCCCAACACGGAGGACCCCCACGCGCATGTGCTAGCAGCTCTCCAGGCTGACAGAGCTATGGGAAATGCGAGCGGAATGTCGAACGTGTAGAGAATAGGCCTATAATTATTCACGAAACTTCAGGAAACAAACATTCACTTTCAAGAAATTGTTTTCAGCTGCTTTAAAGCCAAGTGACAGCTAAATTACAGTTCGGGGAAGGAAAAGTTTCCATTTTCTAATTTGGTGCATTTTGTTGCTTCGTACTACATTATCCAGAGTCAGGGCTGCCACATCCTGTCAGGCTTCAAACCCCAGGCTGAGAGCTCCACGCAGCTGAAAGAGCTGTCTGTCCAGCCACAGAGTGCTTAGTGTGCTGTGAGAAAAGACCGCGGGGACCCGGGCTAACATTCCTAGGATTTCCACCAGTGCGTTTGGCTGTACATGCTGCGGCCATTCCTTCAGCGTCTTCATTATGCCAAGCAGTGATATGTTTATGGAAACTGCTGGCCCTACCGAGGGATCGCCCCAACTCATTCTCCTCTGGCTCTGCTGGGAAAGGACCACTGGAAGGCAGGAGGAAGACACCACGGGAGTCAAAACAGCAAGTGTTAGGTGCTCACTAGTTGACCAGGAGCTGTCAGGAAAATAAATAAGGTGCTGATATCTGACAGTATAAGAAGGAAGAAAGGAAATTAAGTTTTTATTAAAAGAGATAACAGAAATGCTATCAGGCAGGCAGTTTCCTATTGCCTGCTGAGCCTAGTAATGAGGATTCCCAGCTCAGTACATGATAAACTGTCAGAAATGGCCTATGGATGCACAGTGAGAGTTTCCAAGAAGCTTCACTCTACTGCAGATCTTAGTCTTCTGAAACATTACTTGGAGATACTCCAACCAAGTAGATAAGAAAAATTTTTAGAAATCTACTTTGCTTAATTTGAGGTCTTGAGCTAGATTTTTTCCAAATTAAACCCTAGAGTGTGATGAATCAGAAATATGTATTCAAAATGAAAAATATCGAATACAACAAATTAAATAACAAATTAAAAAATGACATTAAAAATTCTGGCTGAGCTGGGCACGGTGGTGCAGGCCTGTAATACCTGTGACTTGTAAGTTGAGGCAAGACAATCCTTAAGTTCAAGGCCAGACTTAGTGGTGAAGCACCTCTGGGTTCAACCCCTCACCCCACCCCTGCAAATGTTCTGGGTGAGATTAATGTTTATTATAAGAAATTAAAACTAATATTTTCTGATTCCTTCTATTTCAGATATTATGTGACCACTTATTATGATTCTAAGTAACTTTAAAAAACAAAATAAAATTAAAAACTTGAAAGTTTCCCTTAAGTATAAAAACAAACAAAAGACTGACAATCTCCTTAACCTTTGATTAATCCACTTTTACCTGTCAAAGTTTGATATACAACTTGTAAGATTGTGTGGTTTTTTTTTTTCACCCTATATGATGGCTAAGGACTCAAAAAACTTTCATCTTCTGAAAATTATGAATGGTCCAAATAATTAAGAATGGAGCAAAACAGGAGATAAAGGAGAAGGAAGATTTGCTCCAAATGAGTTAGATCCACTTATTTGCACAAATGAGAATTGGTTTTGTATACCTGCTTTCTCCTGGACACTGAATTGGGAGGAACCAGGAACCCACATGGAGTGCCTCTTCACAGTAGTCTTGGTATGACGAGGGGTTCTGGGTTGCTTTGAAAATTGGTTACTTCTTTCTAAATAGGTTTTCAAATTCAAATATTCTGAACAGTGGTTGGCTGATGGCAGGATTCACACTGTTGAACCCCTCAGTAGTGGTGCTTGGGAAGACTGACAGACCTCAGAGCAGTCAGGTTACAAATACAGACACTCCAGCCTTCAGTTTAATGGTGTGGGAAGAGCTGAAACTTGAGTGAGGAGTGAGAGAAAATTATTGACTGAGGCATGAGAGCTGAGCAGAGTAGCTCTGGATCTTAAAGTTACTTTTAGAGAACCAAACCAAATCAAACCCAACCAAAGCAACAAGAGCAACAAAAAACTACACTGTGTATTCTGTCAAAAAAAAAAAAAGTCTGATTTTTACATTTATTTTAAAGCTTTTCATAAAGGAATACAACTTAAATCACATTGATGTTGCATTGAACATTTGTGGAGAAACAAAGAATAGTATAAATAGATAAATTCACTTACTACATATATAGGCTTTATTGAAATAAATACTTAAAAATAATGATTTTCCCAGAAGATCTGTACATCATTTTACATATTCAACAGGAAACCTTTGGCTATGAATTATTAAAATCACTGAAAAAAAGAGATGTATTAAATCCAAGACTTTGAAATGTCTCAAGAAAGCTTCTAATGAAGATGGCTTTCTAAGTTCATACTTAAATACATCATATCTTTTTATTCTTTTCCACTATTAAAAGACCAAAGACTGACACAATCAATTAAGAATAACTTAGGGGCTGGGGTTGTGACTCAGAGGTAGAGTGCTCGCCTGGCACGTGAGGCACTGGGTTCAATTTTCAGCACCACATAAAAAAATAAAATAAAATAAAGGTATTTTGTACAACTATAATTAAAAAGTAATAAGTATTAAAAAAGATTCCTAGATTTTTTTTAAAAAGAATAACTTATAACACATGTGGATGTTTGTATGTGTGCATGTGTATATATGTATAGGTTTGTGTGTATATGTGTGTGCACATGCATGTGTGCATGGGTGCACTATAAGTAAATAGAAAAACGGAATCCTATACAGCTGAATTTCCGATTCTGGCAGTTTGGCTAAAATCTTGTCCACTGCAATGTTAACAGGACTTTGAAATTCCTTCTATTGGATAGATCCAGTTTTACAACTTGAATCCAGGGCTTTCAGGACTCTCTTCAAACCCATTCTGAAAGAAAGCTGAAGAAAGAATGGTTGAAAACCAAGAAAATCAACAATTAGAACATCAGTTTATTCCAAATAAAATTACTTTTAGACCGCACTTTGACAGTTCTTAAAATGAGGATACTTTGATGCTCACTCCATCTTTTCAGTATGGAAGAGAAATTAAAATAAGATGTGGAGAAATGAAGAATAAAGATATAGTTGTGAAAAAGTCCACTAAAAACCTTAGAAATTAAAAATTAATTTTAAAAGTCAGTGAATTACACAAATGCCAAAGTGGGAAGAGAGAAGTAGAAAGTTCTAGGAGCTAGTGAATTTACCTAAAATTTGTCAGAGAGAGAGATCACGAAAATGAACATGGGTTGATAACTGGAGGGCCCTGCTTGCAATTTCTGTGCATTGCAGAGAAGTTGAGAACTGCATTTCCCACAATCTTCTTTCCTCCATGATTTCAGTTTAAAATTGGCCAGTGATTGGCATTCTCATGAAAAATATGGGGAGGAAGAGACATGTAGACATTTTTCCCCTGAGACACTTGCATCCATGCGTGTGAACAGACATGACATTTGTAGCATTTGTCCAGGGAGTTCCTGAGGATGATCTACTTTAAAACTTCAGGCTGAGATTGTCAGGTGTAGCTAGTCTGATGCCACTTCCCCAATTTTTCCAGTGTAAGTCCCTAACTGTAATCTTAAAAGCCCTTATATCTGGAGTGAATAGAGTGGTTCTTGTGTTCCTGATTAAATAATGAATATATATGTATATATGTGTATATATAATACATATATATATATATACTTTAAATACACCTTAAAAATATTTTACTTTTTATTGAAAGATAATAATTGCACTTATCTATGGGGCACAGTGTGATAATTTCATACTAGTTTTCAATGTACAATGATCAAATCAGGAAAATTGATAAATCAAATCTCTTTAAATGTTTATCAATTCTTTGTGTTGTGAAACTTTGAAGTTCTCTCTTCCAATTTCCATGCCCAATATATGTATTCTTAAGAATGTTCCATGTGTTGATAAAAAGAAAGTGCATTCTGCACCTATTGGATGAATTGTTCTGTAAATGTCTTTTGGTTCCATATGGACTATAGTATAATTTAACTCTAATGTTTGTTTATTTGTTTGTTTATTTTGGCCTGGATAACTTGATCACTGATAAAAGTTGTTAATAAAATTGTTGAAGTCCCCAATGGTGTTTAACTTTCTTTTTAGATCTAATGATATTTGCTTTATATAATCGAGTGCTCCACCATTATGTTCATACCAATTATAACTATTATTTCCTCTTGCTGAATAAATCTCTTTATCATTATATACGGACCATTCTGTCCTTATCTGGAATTTCTGATTTAAACTCTATTTTACCTCCTGTAAGTATGGCTACTGTTGTTTGGTTTTGGTTTTCATTTGCATGGAATATCTTTTTCAAATCTTCCATTTTGAGTCTATATGTATCTTTGCCCATGAAGTCTCTGTTAGTCAAAATATCATTTTTTTTTTAAATTTAGTACCAGGAATTGAACCCGGAGGTGCTTAACCCCTGAGTCATAGTCCTAGTCTTTGGGGTTTTTTGTTTGTTTGTTTGTTTTTTGTTATTGTTGTTTTGAGATAGGGTGTCACTAAGTTGCTTAGGGCCTTGCTAGGTTGCTGAGGCTGGCCTTGAACTTGCCATCCTCCTGTTTTGGCTTCTTGAGTTATTGGGATCACAGGCATGCACCACTATGTCTGGCAGTCTTGAGGTTTTTAATTCATTCAACCAGTATAAATCTTTTAATTGAGGGATTCAATCTAATTGCATATAAGTTTACTTCTAGTAAATAAAGAGTTCTCTTTCTCTTACATGTGTGTGATCTACTAGTGAGTTTTGTGTTTATGCATGCTTTCATGAAGGCAATTACTTTTAGTTTCTAGTGTAGGGCTCCCTTATTTATTTGTTTATTTATTCATACCAGGGATTGAAGCCAGGAGCACTTAACAACTGGCTATATCCCCAACCCCTTTTATTTTTTATATGAGACAGGGCCTCACTAAGTTGCTTAGAATATTGCTAAATTGCTGAGGCTGCCTTGAATTCAAGATCCTCCGCCTCAGCCTCCCAAGTCACTGACATTACAGGTTTGTGCTATATCACCCAGCTGCCTTAAGCATATCTTGTAAGACTGGTCTGGTGATAAATTTCTGTTTTTGTTTTCCTTGGAAAGATTTTATTTCTCCTTCTATAGTGAAGGAGAGATTTTTCTGAGATTTTTGTTTGGCAGTGTTTATTCTTCAGGATTTTGAATATACCATCTCATTCTCTCCTGGCCTATAAGGTTTGTGCTGAAAAATCTTTGGCTATCCTAATGGAGATTCCTTTATATGTAACTTATTGCTTTTCTCCTGTTGTATTTAGAACTCTTGGATTTTTTTTTTTTTTGACAGATTGACTATAATATGCCTTGGAGAAAAATTTTTTTGGTCATAATCTATTAAGGGTCTTTTGAGCTTAATGCGATATCAATATCTTTCCTATGATCTGAAAAGCCTTCAACTATTAGTTTATTAAATATATTTTTTATTCCTTTTTCTTGCTCCTCTTCTTCATAAATAATATTTCTATACATTTTCTCTGTGGTGTCTCATACATCTCATAAGCTATCTTCATTTTTTTTTTTAAACTTTACTTTTTTTCCCCCTTTAGATGGGATTATTTAAAAAACCGTGTCTTTAAGTTCAGAAATTCTTTCTTTTGTTTAATATTAACTCTTGTTGAGAGTCTCAGCTCTATCTTTTATTTCATTTTATTGAGTTCTTTAGATTTAAATTTTCTGTTTGGTTCTTTTTTAGGATCTCTAATTCTACTGAATTTTTCATTCAGATCATGAATATTTTCCTAATTTTTGTTGACTTCTGTATCCTCTTATGTTTTATCAAGTGTCCTTAAGACTATTATTTTGACTTCTTTTCAGGCAATTCATTGATTGCCTTTTCTTTAGAGTCTAAAGAGGTATTGTGATCCTTTTGAAACATGATGTTACCTTACTTTTTTTTACTCTTCCTCTATAGATATTTGTGAGTATGGCAGAACAGTTGTCTATACTGATTTTAGAGGGTGACCTTTGTAATAAAAATGCAGCTGTGTCCTAGGGTGTTAGTTGGGCAGGCAGGTTATGCTGACTGTGCTTGATAGGTGAATCAGTATTGTGGCCATGCAGCTTCCCCAGCTGTAGTCCATGTCAATGACTGCTCTGGTGGTCTCAGGGGCCTCAGCTGCAGGATTGCTGCACCAGCTGGAACACAGCTCTCTGAGGAGAGCAGGTTAACTGTTGGCTGTAAGTACAGTGCTCCTGGCTGCAGTTTGGAGTACCCATCAGTTTCTAAAGGTCACATGTGGACAGAGCTGCTCTGACAGGCCTGTATATGGTAGTGGGAGCAGGGTACTTGTCAGTGTTCAAAGGCCTTGCAGGGGTGGAGTTGTTACAGCAACATGCCTAACAGTGGGGGTCAGGAATCTGTGTCTGAGAGCCATCATGTGTCTGTGCTTTTTTATGTCTCTACTACACCCTTGATGCATTTCACTAGAGTGCAACAGACACTCTAGTGGAATAGTCATTGTTTTATTCTTTTTCTATTTTTTGTTTTATTTTGTTTTTGGTACTTCTTTTTGTGGAGGAAAGCAACTAGTCAGCCATCTTGCTAACATAACTACACTATTTCTTGATATTTTATGTTATTTTAACATCTATCAGCCATTTTGGGGGGGCATGGGTACTAATGGGATTTAATTTAGGGGCACTCGACCACTGAGCCATATCCCCAGCCTTATTTTGTATTTTATTTAGAGATAGGGTCTCACTGAGTTGTTTAGTGCCTCACTTTTTCTGAGGCTGGCTTTGAAGTTGCAATCCTCCTGTCTCAGCCTCCTGAGCTGCTGGGATTACAGGTGTGAGCAACCTCACCCAGCCTCTCTCAGCCTTTTAAAAGATGAGAAAACCATCATGAGGAGTTAGTTGCTGTAGCTAACTATAAATGAACACAGAATAATCTCTCAAGCCTTTGTTGATTCCTATGAACTAGCAGTGTTTGGAGAAGAACACTATAGGTATTATGGCACAATAAGAACACAACATAAAAATGCATGGATGGAGAAGTGGAGAGTGATGATGAATATATTTACAAGTCATATACTAAAAAGTAAAGGAAATAATAAAATTATGACTCTGCTTTGGCCTTCATGATCCAGGTCAGCACTCTATACAGTCACATTTTCAATGGACAATTGCATAACTCACTATACCAATTGTAGATGTAGTCTCATGTATTAATAACCATGGTAAATTAGCTATATCATTTAGGCTTAAGTTTTCATAATTTTAGACATCTGCCTATCATTTTATTGCTTACTCAATTGATACAAGAACTTAGTAGGAAAATAATTGTTCTTCTAATGAGTCTTTATAGTAATGTATCTTTTCTGGATTTCCTCGGACAAAACATATTCTTTACTGTTAAGTCCTTGGTCACTCAGTAATAACTGAACTTACAGTGCTGTGTAGCCTTGCACAGAAGCCTGCCTCATACAGAAGATCAATAACAACTATGGTGCATTCTGTGCAGGCACGATTGGGTACCTTCTTCATGAAAGATTAAAAGACAGTAGAAATAATAATGTTACCTTTACCCAGTGCATTTATTCTTATTTATAAGCAATATGCAATTTAATTTGGATTTAACTTTTCTCTTTTGTAATCTGTACATCTTTCAAAATGCCAATAAAAGGAAATGGCAAGTCTGAAGAGTCTAGTCAGTGTGCATTTTAAACATAGAACAGGAATTATTGGATCTACCATGTGTCAGATCTTTGTTCCTGGTTCATCGGGCCACAATTCATGTCAAATCATTTATCTTATTTTTATTTCAAGACTACAATTGATACCCTATGTAGTGTCACAGTTAGAGAAAATGATTAATAGGTCTCTTAAGCTTCTGATAAATGGTTAAGAATATAAAAATGGAACAAAAGAAACAATGACTGTAGAATATGCAAACAGTCATCCAGAAGTAGAACTTCAGTCTTTCCATTTTTTTCTGGGAAAGTGGAAAGTGGATAATAATCTGTTGGGATTGATTCTGTGTTTTCCCACTCAAGGCTTCTTATTTACAAGTCAATTTATATTTTTATTTTCTCATACTATAATAAGTCAATATGGCATTTTAAGTAGATTGTGTCTTAGAAGTTTAAAAAAAAATTGTGTGGTCTAATTTGAGATTAATAAGTGCTTTGGTTCAGGAGGGATAAGAGCTAATGTCAGTTTTTCCCACTACAAAAGCAATGTGCAGACTGCAGTTCGCCAGGTGATTATGATCTGCTTATGTTCATTCAGGTGGCCACTGAACTGCCTACAATCTGCACCATTAATCAAGTCACCTACTCAGTTGTTAAGGGAATAGAAAACACCAGCTCAGCTATTTTTTCCAATCTGGTGTTCTTCATGTTTCCCCTACTTTATCATGTTAGTTATTTAATTTCCCAGTTTTGCATTCACTTTTTCATTCACATTAGGAAAATACATCTGTGTATCACTGTTATCATAGTCTTCAGCCTGTGTAAAAATCTGCCAATGCCTTTTAACCCAACTCTGATTGAAGAAATGTTACAATTTTTCATGGTAGAAGTACATCTGGTCTCCAAAATATAGACTTTGTTCAGTAACTTGGGAAATAATAACAGAATCATTTTTCTATTTACCAATCAAAATTATGCCCATGTATTTCCACTATCATTATCTACTTCATACTTAGTAGAACTACTTGAGCAAATATTAAGAATAAATACAACATTCCTGAGGATATTTACTCTGCCTTCAGCGATAAAATTGAGAAGAGAGCTAAGCAATTACCAAATGAGTTTCATCTGCAAAGATGAGTACCTAGAAAAATCTGGCTACAGCAAAACCTGCTATCACTTTTTAAAAAATCCTTACTTAATCCATTTCACCCAGTTTTAAAACAATATTAACTAACTCAACGAGTATCTAACTGGCATTTACTTTGTTATAGGCTTTTGGATATTCAAAGGACAAGAACACTCTCAATGAGTTCTAGAAATGGGGACTTACCGTGAATTCAATCCCCTTTCCAACCCTTATCCACTTACCAAATGTCAATTTGATGCCCTGATATCTCAGATGAAATTTGTGACATTGAGAATGTGATAACCTCTGTGGAAATACTTGAAAAAATATTTTTAAAAACTACATACGTTTTGAAACGTTAATTATGTTCTTATCTAAGTCTAAAAATGTGTGTATTTTTCAAGATAGAAAAATAAATCCTCATGGGGCTGGGATTGTAGCTCAGTGGTAGAGCACTTGCCTAGCTTGTGTGAGGCATTGGGTTGTATACTCAGTACCACATATGAAGAAATAAAGATAAATGCTCCATCAACATCTAAAAAAAAATATTTAAAAGAAAAAGGAATAATAAATCCTCATACTACAACCTTTCAGAGATGGGTGTCTATAGCATGGGTGTTACATGTATCATGCCATAGCCTGTTGTTCCTCCTTGTATATTCTAGTAAAGGAGAAGCTAAACAGACATGATAAGGACAAGAGCAAATTATCACAGTATGTACAGGAGGAGCAACTAACCAGCAAGTCCATTGGAGACCTCTTGTTTTGTTAGGAATGTACTCTATAGTGACATTTAAATTGCTCTTTTTCCCAAGAAAGTGACTAAGTCCCCAGAAGAAGACAGTAGCAAGAGATACATTGTAGGCTTTCATTTACTAATTATCTCCTTCTTGTAAATTTACTTATTGAACATGCATTCCATAAACATTTCTTGTGTGTCTGATGGGCACATGGTGTTGGCCAAGAATCCCTTAGGTTCCAAGCATCTAACCAGCATTCTTGATGAGGTTATGGCTTCTAAAGATCCTGGAGAAAGCCTCTGATCCATCAGCTTGTTCTTCATTCATCTATTTAGTCCTTTAGCTCTGTCCAGGAAAGTCTATAGGTCTACTAGGACAGTGTTATGATTTGGATATGAGATGTCCCAGAAAAGCTCATGTGTGAGACAATGCAAGAAGCTTTAGAGATGAAATGATTGGGTTTTCAGAGCCTTAACCTAGTTAGTGAATTAATCCCTGATGGGATTAACTGAATGTTAACTGGAGGTAGGCAGGGTATGGCTAGAGAAGGTGGGTCACTGGGGGTGTCTTTGGGGTATATATTTTGTATCTGGAAAGTGCCTCCTGATATACTTTCTGATAATCATGTGAGCTGCTTCTCTCTGCCATACTCATCTTCCATATTGTTCTGCCTCACCTACAGCCCCAAGGAATAGAGCCCCCAAATAATTTTTTCCTCCTTTACAATTGTTCTGGACAGGTATTTCCACAGTGACTTATCTAAATTCCAAATTGTTCGGGACAGGTGTTTTAGTCACAGCAGGGAAAAGCTGACTAAAACAGTTTACCAAACTCTTCTGAGGGAAATTGTTCCCATTATGAAGCATATTTTTCAAAGAAATTAAACTTGGTTGTTTTCCATTTCTAAAGAAATAAAGAAAGCTGTAAATCTAAGGCAACCCTAAAGAAAAGATATTTCTGGAAAAGAATATTTAGAAGAAATCACATAGAGAATGACTTCTTTGGCTACCTTTCTTTGTTTTTATAGTGTTGGCAGCTTGTGAAAACAAAAATCTACTTTAGGGGAAAAATTGTAAAGGAGTTATTTCACCTAAATAAAATGTAATTTTACCTGAAAAGACCCTTTTTTCTTTCAGCATGAGGCAATGTTAATTTAATTTTGGAGACTGTTAACCTCCAATGTAACAGATATATAAATCATATTAAAACCACCTTGGAATTTGTAGTGAGCAATGAAATAGATCCCAAGACCAATAAAAGAGCTCAGCTAAGTGACTTATCTAAAACATACACCAGGTAGCAAAGAAGAGGATTCAGGCTTAATTAAAAGCAAATACCACACAGTTTCCTTTCTCTACTTTCTAGAGTTGTCTTCACTGAGAGTTTCAAAGTAATTTTCTAATTTTTTTCTATTAAGGTTTCTTTCATTCTCTTTTTCTTTTTTGCTTTTTCAGGCAGAATTTGTCATGACTTTGAAAGTTACCAAAAAGAATGTAATTCTCTATTTTTCTGTCAAAGAATCCTGATTTGGATGATGAATTCTAGGATCACCATCCTTATATGATACAGGTCCTGTCTAAGTCAATGCAAGCCAACTGAAGTATTTTTCAGATATGGACAAAGCAAATTCAAGAAACACCCTTTTGGCTATTAAAATGTCAATAACTGGGCTAGTTTAATAATCCTTTTCCTGGCACAATATTATTCTTGTTAACAAGAGAAAATAATACTGGCTAAAATGTATTTTAGAAATTGATAACTTAATAATATAGGATACCAAGATTATAAAAAGCAGATGTCTGGTGGCTATCTTAACTTTATGATTAAAATTTCTAAAAATTCTTAGCCTCCATTGACAAAGCACAAACTGTCATTACTAGCTATGTATGGTGGTGCACGTCTGTAATCTCAGTGACTCAGGAAGCTGAGGCAGGAAAATAACAAGTTTGAGTCCAGCCTCAGCAACTCAGTGAGGCTGTTTGAGAAAATTTTTTAAAAATGAGGAGCTGAGGATGAGGTTCATTGGTAAAGTGCCTCTGGGTTTAATTCCTAGTACAAATGGAGGAGGAGGAGGAGGAGGAAGAGGAGGAGGAAGAGGAGGAGGAGGAGGAGAGGAAAAGGAGGAGGAGGGGGAGGAGGAGGAGAGATGTAGTAATAAATAGCAAGAAGAAACAATAGTGAGATATGATAAAAAGGTTATATAATATTTCATTTGTTCTATATAGCATCAAATATATTCATTGTGCATTATTTTGTAAGCATTTAAAAATTAAAAAAATAAAATATTGCTTTGTCTCACACAGAACAATTCCTTATTGTATTTATTCTTCCATGCACCTATTGAGTTTCTGGTTTAAATCCATTTCTTTTTTTCATTATATGTAAAAATAGTTGCTCAAAACTATTTTAAAATTTTAATTTGGGATGATATAGTCAGTGTAATATAATCATACAAATATAGTACTTCGTGAATTTAACACAGACAAAATTTCTAATCAAATATTTGAAAAGCAGAGATGGTTTTGACTTTTAAAATATTTATCAAATTTTAACTGAATTAAACTGGAATGAATTTAATTTTCCCAGGAAAATCCAGAAGTAAGTTTACCCAGTTAAGGAGTTTGCACTCTTAGGCAGAGGCAGACATATGCATGAGTAATTATGATACAATAGATTAAAATTAATAATATTGGCATATATATGTTACTAGAGATGGAAGCAATTTATCTTTTCTGGGGACTCTTCTTTCTCAATCTAGATTTATTCTTTATATAGGAACATTGCAGCACAATCCCAGATGTGCTGCAATGTTCCTTTTTCTTCTTTGCTTGTTGACAAAGCCAAGCAATGACTTGCACTATTTTACAGATATGAATTTAAGTATGGAGCTACCCGCCCCCATTCATACATACAGCATTGATCACTGTTGGTCAAACTACTCGAGCCTTGGGGACTTTTGCTCTCCCATTGTAACCTATGACAGTTTAACGGCAAATTGAGAAATGAATATTCCACTGGGGAGACTTGAAGCAGTGGGAAATAGTGAACCAAAAGACCCAAAAGCTATAATCTTTGTTCTGCCTTCGCATGGACAGGCTGTGTGGAGACACGGTAGTTTGTGTGCCTTCTCAGAGCACCTCTGGAATGTCGGCGTGATGACCTGCCCAGGGGTAGCCAGGTAGGAACTGGTTCCATCTCTCGTGTTGTTGTGTCGTTTTTTTTCCTTTCTAGACTCCTCACTCCACCTTTCCTTCTCTCCTTTTGCTCTGGGATTACACTAAAATTTGTCTGTATATCTTAGTTTTTATATTCCATCTCTGAATAAAGAATTTGAAGTCTTTAGAATGTTAAAGAAGAAATAGGGATACTGACAACATTTAATGAATTTAAAAATGTAATGGCTCTTACAGAATTTCATGGATAGAAAGCAACAAAATTAAAATTTAAACAAGTCAAGTATGCAGATTTTGAGTTTGGGTTACTGAGAGAAGTGCAAGAGGGAAATAATATCAATTGATAAATAAGAAGTAACAATTACAGTTGACTCAATTGTTATTCTTTGTCAGACACTGAGCTCTTTCCACAGAGCATCTCATTTCTGGCAGGCATTGCTAGTGCCCACCCAATAGATGATCGGTTCTTTCTGATTTTGTTTGAGGTAGAAATGTGTCCAATAAAAAATTCCCCTAAAACTCCACTCTCCACTGTTGCAAGGGGTAGCCATGAGAGACAGTAATAACCTCTAAGACACAGCCAGAGTTTACTGAAAAGATGATACTTCACTGATGCTGCCTCCTTCTTTTCCTTCCTGCATGAACTGTTGATGTTAGACTTGTAACAGGAAGAGCAACTTTGCAACCATAAATATAAAAATCACACATGACTAGATGCCATAGTCTCCGGCTGCCAAATTCCAGGCTTCTTCTTAAGTGTGCTAAATAAATCCATAATTCTTTAAGCCACTGTTAATTGCATTTCTGTTGCCTACACAATTTCCAACTGATATATTATTTCCTCCCTGCAATATTCCTATGGAGGATTAGGTTGACTCATAAAGTTTTTTGACCTATACAAATGTCAGTTTATTTCATTGATTATTTTTCATAATTCATTTAACAAATATTTATTGCACACCTACCACAGCATAGAACTATCATAGTCTAGTGAATTATAAAAACAGCATCCCTTATTTTTAATCACAGTATTGAAATCTTACTGTTTAGTCTCCAATTTTATAAAACTATGGAACCCTAGTTAAGCAAAACTAAAAGGACAATCCCTTGAATATGAGTCATGAAAAGATGAAAATTATACAGATATACCAGTTGAAACCAAACAGATTATTTCCTTTCAACCTCAAAACGGGAGCAATTTAACATTCAGTATCCTGTGTAGAATCTGTTGTGAAGTTAAGAAAATTAGAACTTTATAAAAATGGTAAAAATAGAAGACGACAATTATTCTATTAGGCTAATTTTTAAAAGAAGAGGGCAAGATCCAGGATCCATTGGAAGGTGCTTTAGTTCCTCTCCATTCCTCTGCAATTTCTCTTTAAAATTTAGGCCAGTGATTTTGAACAGCAGCTTCAATCTGAATTCACATCCAAATGATTTTTTTTTTTTTTTCTTGCCAAGAACAACCAGACTTGGCAGAGAATGCTGATACACAAGCATCACTTCCCTGGCAGTACCAAATGTGTCTTCTAAGAACTGTGGACACTCTAATGAGGCTCTTGTGGGGAACAAAAAGCAATTCTTGACCTGAGATCTGAAAAACAAAATGAAAATCAAGAGTAAAGTTACTTTTGTTGATTTTCAAACTTTTTCTAAGTTGAATTTCTCCTGTTTTCTCTTTAGTTTTCTTTCTTTTCTCCCCCTCCACCTCTGAATACTCTTTCTCTAGAAAATCTTGATTTGGAGGGAGGAGAAGTATGCTTTCCAAACATCTACAAAAAATGATGGGTCAGGGGATATCAAACAATAATTTTGAGATTTACATTATGGTTTCATAATGTTTAGCTGGAAATTTGGGGAGAAATTTCAATTTTGTTTTGCAAGATGTTTATGAGGATTTTCTAATAAGACAGTATGTTATTTTGTGTTCACATCTTGAATGACTAAAAAATATGTGTCAATGAGAACACTGAAGGCTGTCAGTAAACAAAATTAAGAAACATTGAAGTGATGATTTCATGTACGTCTCCAATTATGACGCAGGCCTACCAGTTTACTAATTCCAAGTTTTAGCACACAATAAGGGCCCTTTGATAGACACAATGGGAATTTAAATACCTCTTGTCCCCAGAAAAGCATGTTTGTGGACGTGCTTTCTGTTTCTGCTGGGTTTATTAGCTCATCAAAGAAGTGCTGATCTTTTCTGAGAGGAGTTAACAGTGGTTTGGAGTCCTGGTCTACCTGACTCTTATCTCCAAAGCAAGCATATGTCCTGAACGCAGGGACCTGAGGAGCTTGTGATCCTGTCCCTGCAAGGCAGCACAGCTGGTATGAGGATGGAGCCATTGCAGGAAAGGGGAATAGCAGCCACAAGTTACTAAATATTTTTAAAAATTAAAATATTTTTTTAAAATCCCTGAATTATTTTAATTCTTAAAAATGAAAAAAACAGCCAGAGTTGGAGACACATGCCTATAATCCCAGCAGCTGGGGAAGCTGAGGAAGGAGGGTGGTGAGTTCAAATCCAGCCTCAGCAATGGCAAGGCACTAAGCAACTCAATGAGACTCTGTCTCTAAATAAAATACAAAATAAGGCTGGGCATGTCTCTCAGTGGTTAAGTGCCCCTGAGTTCAATCCCTAACAACTACCCCCCCCCAAAAAAAAAGCAGACAAAAACACCTATAAAGATTTCCAGATCTAATGAGGAACAAGCCCCTACTCATGTTCTAGCAACAAATGAAACATTCTACTGAAAATAATGGGTTGGATTTTATCACAAACAAATGGAAGATAATCTCCTAAAAACAAACAAAAAGAAATTGGCTTATTTTAAATTCTGAAAAGCATGAGAATTTTAAAAGTATGTTTATTTCTAATTATAAGAGAAATATATGTTGACTGTAAAAAAGTTGAAATACATCGGAAGACACAAAGTCAAGTCCCCATAAACTGGTAATTAATAATTTTTATTGTTAGGAGCTTTTTCTATGTATATATGTGTATACACACACACACACACACACACACACACACACACACATATATATACATACACATATATACATATATATATATTATATATAAAAATATATATATAATATATATATGGATTTTCTATTTCTGTGTATGTTTGTATATACATGTTATATTTGTAAAGGTGTCAAATAAACAGGCCTACATGCCAAATTAGGCCAAAAGGCTACCAGTTTGTGACTATAGTTGTACTATTTACTTCTTAAAGATGATCACAATTATATGTCTTTTTAGCAATTAAAGGAGGAAAAAGTGAAACTGGGAATTAATAGGAACAAGCTTGCAAAAATGGATTGACAGTCAGACCTAAAACCAATAAATAAATTTATGTGGCTGGTCTAAGGTACTTTCCACAAGAGATCAGAACATCACCAAAGGAGTTTTTCCTGAAACTCACAATCATTGGAAGCTTTAGAACATGTGCCTGTGAAGACTGCTATCAATACACTTTTGGTGAAATAAACCTTACAGATAAATATGTAGGAAATTAAGTATTCAAAAAGAAAAAATGAAAGCACAAATCACATTTAAAAAAAAAAGGTTCTGATGATATTCTGTCTAGTTGTCACGGATATAGGCAAATAATTAGCAGACTTTCAGCTCTGCTTTCCAAAATCACAGTGTTTGATTATTGGACTAGATAGTGCTCTTTTTGGCAAAACTTGCTCTGCATCTTGAATTTCAAAAGCCTTGAAGTAACCTTATAATCCAACTTTCTTGAAAGAGTTCACGCATCGTGGCCATAAAAAAATGCAAAGTGTTTTATAAAAGATATGCTCTCAGCTACATGATACTACATCTAGCCAAACTAAAGTGCTTCCTACTCTCAGCACGTTGTATTCCAGTGGTTCTTTTAATTTTAGCAGAGATCACGCTTTGTATAACTTGCTATGTCAACATCCTTATAAATTTTCGTGTTCATTTTAGGTAGTTTGGAAAATTAAAACAATCACTCGTGTAGTTTAAAAAGAGAGAGTGGAAAATTCATAGGAGATTTCCACACCCCAAATTGTGTTTCACCTATCTAGTTTGAAAAATCACTCTCCCTCTCTTTTTTCAACACTATCTTACTGAAAACTGTAGCAAGTTTCATCCTTTTGCACAAGAATAAGAAACAAAAAATGTACCTAAGAATTTGAACTGGGAGAACATCTTGCTTATCAAAGAACATGAGGGAAGTCTGAAAGACTGTGTTAAGTGGGCTTGGTTGGAGACAGAAGCTAATAGGTGCGAGAGGCAGGGGGCAGGGCATGAACCCAAACTGGTGAAGGAGCTTCAGTAAGAGACAGAAAAGAGAGGGGCCTCTTGAATAACAGCAGTGGGTAACTGCATAGAGGTTTCATGGATGCAGGCAAACAGACTGGATGACTGCACTACCCACATTCCTTTTTGCCTTACATCCTTCAATAAAATAACTTGTAATTTTGGTTTGAAATATCTAAATAATTGCCTTAACTTTCAACTCTTGCATCTATTTCCAATCAACAATGACCCATTTTGGAAGATGGGATTCTTAGCTTTTTGGTAGCTCAGAAGAGAAAGCTGTGTAGCTGGGACCTGTGGGTTTTGAGGCTACCTGGTCTCATTCTGGAACATCCTGCCTGTTTGGCAGAACTTTATGTACCAAAGGCTAGGAGTCAAATGGAAGATTTACTCTTTACAAAGTCAACTCCAAGTGAAGATTTTAGGAAAACTCAAATCCAAAACATGTTTTCTTTTAAGTTTCTGAATCAGAACTCTCATGACAAATGAATATTGTTATTTTAAACTCGCCCATATTCCATAATCTGGCATTATGTTTTAGACATGACTTTTCAAGATACAATATTTTAAACCAACTTTATTGAATTTCCTATATTTCTGAATACCTGATTGCAGAAAAAAAGCTTATAAGTAACTAATGAGTTTATATTCAACTTTCAAGATTTCCATTTTAATAATAAAATATTAAAGAGGGGAATGGATGGTATAATCCTGAAATCAGGAGGATATTACTACCCATAAGCAAAACAGAGATAGAGATGGTGCTATGTACCTATGTCCAGGTAAGAGGTAATTCACCAACACCCCCTCTTCTGGTAAGGAATACTTATATCAGACATATCCTCCGAAGGATCCATCTGTGTCAGAGCAAGGAGAAACAGAGAAGAGGCAGGTGGAGGGTACAGGGATCTGGGTAATGCTATTAGGTCGGTTATTTAGGTTTTCCAAAATTACTCTGAAAAGTCCCAACAAATACTAAACATTTCTAAACCAGGCAACAACATTTTTGCAAATTTGTAAGTAAACAAAAGAATATTAAAGATATTTATTCTTTTTATTTTGGTGGGGGTGGGTACCAGGGACTGAACTCAGAGGCACTTCATCACTGAGCCACACCCTCAGCCCTATTTTGTATTTTATTTAGAGACAGGGTCTCACTGAGTTGCTTAGCAACTCACTTTTGTTGAGGCTGGCTTTCAACTCACAATCCTCCTATCTTAGCCTCCCCAGCCACTGGGATTACAGGAGTCTGCCATAGGGCCTGTCTCTTAAAGACATTTAAACATTCTTTCCCTTGAGTAATTCAACTTTTAGAAATAATCAAAACACAAAAACCTTATATTTCATTTTTGTTTCTTAAAGTGAAAATTATCTGATTTCCCAAAATAAATATGGAGAGTAGATTACTCTACTAAATTTTACTGGATATTTAAGAACATGCAAATTGTAATATATTATTTAGAAAACAAGACTTTCCAAATAATATATTGAAAGCAAAACTTTCAGAAAAGGTTATTTTTATATGTATGAAGAAAAACTGTATATTGGCTATTTTTTTTTCTTTTTATTTTGCGATACTGGGAATTGAACCCATAGGTTCTCTACCACTGAGCTGCTGTACGAACAGCAATTTTTATTTTTATTTTTTATTTGAGACAAGGTGTCACTAAGATGGCCAGGCTGGCCTTGAACTTGCAATACCCCGACCTCAGCTTCCCAAATAGCTGGGTTTACAGGTGTGTGTCATTGTGGCCAGCTGTATTTCTAGCTTTTCTACACCAGACATATAATATCTTTCTCCAATAAAAATTAAGATTAAAAGATATTTTTAAAAGTGATACCTACTAATTAAGATAGTTCCCCCAAATAAGCCACACATGTCAGTTGAAATTTTATAGGTTTTTTTTCTCAGTGCTGTCCATCATTTAACAATAAACCCTTTGTCTCCTGAGGCTACAGATTTATTTTCTTCAAATGCTTCTATTATTATTATTATTAGACTTAAACTTAAGACTCATTAGACAATAATATCCCTGGATTCTCACAGATGAGGGTTTTACACTTTTGTACACACTATCAGACTTCTTTAAGCTCTTCTCTAAACCTCACCAACAATTTGAATTATCTTCCTCTTTAGTTTTTAATACCAATGTGTTCTTTGTTCCCTGTCTATATTTGATATATCAGGTATAATGCCAATATATATGATTTTCTATGAATTAAAAAAATACTTGGCATATTTTTACTGATTTCTTGTTTACTTTGTAGTCACAAGTCTATTCATTTATAACATTTTAAATTTCCAAATATTTTAGATGTATTTTTAATAACATTTCAGTAATGTCCTTTCCACTATTTTCTGTTATTTTTTCCTATCAAAGTCAATAACTTATTTACTGCTCCTATCTTTTTATAGTCTATGAGAAACTTTACTCCACTTCTAATTTAAATAAAAATTAATAGTTCTTTCATCTTTGCAATTTCTTTCTTTTGCTGTTTCTTTATTCCTTTTACATTTTTTTCTTTTGTGTTTTTTTTTCATATTTCAACCAGTCTTTTATTTTCTTTTTATTTTTCCACAAGTCTCCAAAAATTCTGATTTGTTGTTTTTTCTTCCCATCATTCTTTCCTTTGTAGGACAATGTTGAAAAAAAAAATCAATGGTAGGACAAAAATATCGTGCATGTACACACGTTCATCTTCCGCTCTCAAGGATTGCATGACTCCTATGAGTCATGGACTTTCCCTATCAAACGTTCTGCACTTTGCTTCTGTTTGAACTTCACTAACCTTGTCAGAGACCCTGGTCCTATGCAGCAGTGGTGGCGACATCTGACCTATATCTTACAGGAAAGCTAGAGTTGAATAGGCAGAGTATAGCGGAAAACACATTCACGAACTTTAGTGAAATAAGGCAGTTATAATAAAGGAGTTGATTAATGGAAGGTGTTTACAGGTAAGGTGGAAATCACCCTTGCAGTAATTATAAACTTCAAGGCAAATAGTTTTTATGGATAATACAGAAAATCCAAAGCCAAAGCTATTGCGGGAGAGAGCTCTAGGCTTTGGTGTGATTTCTTGGGTAACAGTAACTTAAATTGAGCATAATAAAAGAACAAGAACCAGTTTTAGGTTTACAGTAACTTCACCTAGAGATTATATTTGTATATCCTCTGAAAAAATTACACTAGTGAATAAGGCTAAAATCTATTTGAATTGGAGACTTGCTTTAAGGTCTTCATGAGTGAAGAAGAGGGTTGTCTCCTTTGTGTCCTTCTGATTAGTGTCCCATGTTAGGTTGTTTATTATTACAAAAACCAAAAACACAGTTAAATTTAACCTCATTTACTTTCCTAAGCTTTTAGCTCTGCTGGGAGTGTCAGGGCCCTAAAATATGTGTCCTGATAGGCAAATATCCAGTAGGTATTTCCTGACCAATGTGGACAGACCTAGAGAATAGTTCACTAGGAAATCTTCTAAACCATAATATACTGAAGTGCACACAATAAAAAGTGAATGTATAAAATGTCATGTTGGAAATTGTCTGTCATTTAACTAGGAATAAGACCCAAACATGAGGGCAAAAGTGCTAGTTATCCCACAATCTAAACTGCTAAGATGCCAATGAGAACCAACTACCTACTGGTTAGACCTACTAAAAGAGGCACCCACCCACTACCACCATGATCACATTCATCCCTGTTCTGATTTAATATAAGACAGGAAGAAGCTTGAGTGTGGTTGGATTTAAATTCCAGGGTGTTGTGGAGATAGTGATACTTTCCTTTGTGAAACTAAGTAAAGTTGGAGAAGGATGACAGACCATCTCAAAGAGTCATGCATAGAAAGGGAGGGTGTTGAAAAGCGGGGAAGCTGGCATCTCACTCTGAGTGATCATTACACTGCAGAGTCCAGAGTCCTGCCCTGCTGCTACCACCCAAATGGAGTGTAGCACAATTCTTGGGAAAGAGATTTGGAACCTTCAGTTTGTAGAATGTTGTCATTTTAAGTAATTATTGTGCTGCTTATCCCATGGGTAAGGGAAAGGAAAACTTAGAGTGTGTGCCATAATATTTTGGAGAATTATTTAAGAGAGAGGCTTGTCTAGGGAGTTTTTAAAGTGTGAAGGCTGCTGGAGTAGTTCATTGCATCAGGATTGAAAGCCATGAAGTCAGGTACCTTGAAAGAAAAGGGTACCTGTCCAGTCTTTTCTGGCTCCCAAATACAGAAATATAGCCTAACAGATCCTAAGGCTCCCTATGTTGGAGAATTTAGAGTGATTGTGTAGAAACCAAAGCTAGTACCCAGGTGACTACTGGGATAAGCAGGAGGATGCCAAGCCTAGAAAATAGATTGTGGCATATACTGATTGACACTGGCAAAGACAAAGGAGGTAGCTAATTGGCTCCTGAAAGAGAAGATGATTCAATAGAGGAGGTGGAGAGGGAGAATGTTGTTCCACGAAGCAGGAAGGACTACATCCACCACAGCCTCCAGTACCAAACAGAACCAAATTGGACTAGAGCAAGCCATGTATGCTCATGACTGACATGGTGTGGCCTCATTAGTGGATTCTCCTCACACTGAAAATGGACAAGACGATGGCTCAGAAAGATCAAATTCAAAGGGAAAGTCTTCTAGAGAGTAAGAAGATGATGTCTCTCTCCTACCAATTCAGGACACTAAATCCACAATCAAGGTTGGTTCTGCCCGGGGGGTGGGGGTGGGGTGGGGGGGTGGAGTATAAGTGAGGTGAGTGAAGAAAGGTTAGGAGATGAAGATAATCTGGAATTGAGTTAAAGACTGATTTTATACAGCAAAAATGATTGAGCTTTAAAAAGCAGTTGAGAATATCTCAAACCACAAATTAATGAAAAGTTAAAAATCTGACCAACATTTAATTACAGAAAATGGGAATTGTGCATGTAGCACAATTTGAGGGAGCTGTCATTAAAATACTCAACAAACAGGTTGACACACATTAGGGTGAATTGGAAAAGGCGCTTTGGTTCCTCACCCTACAGTGTAGCAGAGTGAGAGGAGCTTATAGTGACTACTTGTCTTATCTCTAAAACAGAGCATAACTGTCAATTTGTTATAAAAAAAAAAAGAAGCAAAGTATTAACCAAGGTTTACTCCTGAGTATTGAGTAAGTAATTAAAAATATGAGCTTCAGAATCAGATGGGTTGAAGACAAAATTCTGCTAGGAGGCATGTCACTCTCATCTATTGAAGCCTCAGTTTCTTTATCTGAAAAAGAAGAGACAATCATGCTTTAGAGCATTGATTCCCTGGAATAAACATTCTCTATCTTTCTTTCTAGATGGCAGTAATGGTCATGGGTAAAATTCAGTTATCACTAGCATAATCACCCATCTGCTTGGCTCCAATGAAAAGTGCTAAGGCCCAGTTGGCTTACGTTCAGAATGGCACCTGTAACAGTGTTGATGACAAAACTCTTGCTGAGACACTTAAAAATATACAAATTACTAGAAATGCTTACTAACAGACTGACATTTTAAGGGTAAAAAAAAAATCATTATTTAAACTAATCATTATTTGTTCATGACTTAAGATAAAGATGAGCAAGCAGATACTACTCTTATAGTACCAATTTAGTTCTTTGCTTGAAGTTTTTCTGTCTTTCCCCCTCATTTGATTTGTATTCCATATATGTTATTTTGGGATTGAACTCAGGGGCACAATTGACCACTGAGCCACATCCCCAGCCCTATTTTGTATTTTATTTAGGAACAGAGTCTCACTGAGTTGTTAGAGGCTGGCTTTAAACTTGTGATACTCCTGTTTCAGCCTCCCTAGCCTCTGGGATTACAGGTGTGTACCACCATGCCTAGCCATGTATTCCATTTTAATTTAATTCTGTGTACATAGAATTGTGTACCAAGGATAGGAAAAGTAATATGTGATCTGCCTCTAAATATTTGTTCCTAAAGCTCTAGAGTTTTTCCAGATCAGTATTTTAGGCATTTGCCTCTTCTACCCACTGAAATCTGGTGCAATAGCCCAGGAATCAATGGTAATCCTCAAATGTCTAAACTGGTTGTTGGCATTGCAGAGAAAAACATTATGCAAATATTTTCAACTCTCAAAAATTGAGAATTGAGACAAAATAAAATAGAATGATTTGAAAAACTATTTAGAAGTACTTGGGCAAAGAATTTATGTGGTTGAATCTAGGGATGTAGCTTGGTGGTAGAGGGCTTGCCTGACATGCCTAAGACTCTTGAGTTGGAGTCCCCAGAATCACAAAATCAATTAATCAATCAATAAATGTGGCTACCATAAAACATTTCCTAGGAATTAACTGTCTTTTGCTACCTCATTTTTTCCCTCTCCCCTAAAGATGATTTTCTTCTTCTTTTCTACTAGGTATAGTTGCAAAAATGTGATATTCCTTGTTTTACATTTACAAAAATACTTATCTATCTAGGTCTTAATCAGAGTTAGGATCTAAGGTTTTTCTGGGTGCATGGACTGTTACGGTGCATTTATAGAAATATGATCTCTTCCCACTCCCATGTTCTCAAAATAATGCTGCTAATAGAGTAATTTCTATTTGTAAACTGTTTAATTCCAACACCTCGATGCCATCACCAACACACACATGCGCGCGCGTGCACACACACACACACACACACACACACTTCACTTTACCCTGAGGCAAACTGAGTTAAGTCACAAGCACAAGTATTAATTATAAGCCAAAGAGAATCCTTGGAAATGGAGTATAAACAAATATGCCTGAAAAAAAGTTAGAAGGAGAAAGAAGAAAGTTGGGGCATAGTAAAAAGAAAGAAAGGAAGGAAGGAAGGAAGGAAGGAAGGAAGGAAGGAAGGAAGGAAGGAAGGAAGGGAGGGAGGAGTCAATATTATATTTAAGTTCACCCCAGGAGCCAATTTGTTTCATTAAATGCTTTTAATTCTTTTGTGCAAGATAAGCTGGTTATAGAACCTTCCAGAATTCTCATTATGGATTTTTTTTTCCTGCTCAGAACTCCCTTCAAGTTCAACTAAAAATCATCCTCTACTATCAATCCAAATTGTCAGAATTTCACTTCCAATCAGTTCTATTCATTTTCTTTAGGACAGGTTGATTACACAAAATTGATATAGCAAGATGATGTTGGCCATCTTCAGATAAGACCAAGACAAATCCCCTAAGAGTATTGAAACTTTTTTTTTTCTAAAATATGTATGTTCATTTCTGTCCTAACCCAGTGTGAAAATAATGCCTGAGAATATTATTATTCTACTTTAGTTACCTACTTAGACAAATCAGAGCATATTTGACTGGAGAAAGACTAAACCTCAATTATCAGCCCTGAGAGTAAAGTACCCAAATCATTGTTCTGTGAATGATTTTTCCCTTTCCACCCCCTCTTCTTCCCCTTTCTATATAAACAGCATTTCTTATTGGAAACTCTTCCATGCTTCACTCTTTGTGTGCCTCTGGATGGGGCTCTACCTCTAGCTCCCAGAAATACAGCAAGTGTCCTATGCTGAAAGACTTCATGCCCCAGGACACAGGAAGTGATTAGGCATGTTCATGACTTCGAAGAGCTAAGAAGTGATCTTTAACCTAAAATGTTATAAATTGAAGCTGCTAGGAGAAGCTTGCCACCACAGAAAAAGTGCCTGAAAGAGAATGGAAGAGTACAGGGCAGCAACAGGAGCTGAGATGTATGAGAGAGGAATGAATCCTGAGTCTCCACACATCATTTGAGCCCACTTTGAGCCTGAACCCTGAATTTGGTCCTGTGCTGAAGTTCTTAGTCACCTGAGACAATTCATCTCCCCTTTGCTTTCTTGAGTTTAACTGGCTTGTGTTTTTTTGTGCTTTGCAATAGAAAGAATTGTAATTGGCCTGCATGGTTTTATAAATAAGAGAAAGCTTTACACTTGTTCAGGAACACTCAGGAAGTTGAAGGCATGGAATTTGAATCCAAATCTCTTTCTCAGATTACCATATTCCTCCCAGTACAATATAAGGCAGGAAGGCTGTGGTTTCTTTTTGAGGGCTGTAATGGTAAATTTTATGCATCATCTTGGCTAGGGTATAGTGTTTGGTTGCTTGATCCAAAACTGGTTGAGATGTTACTGTGAAGACATTTGTTAATGTAATTAACATCAATATTTGGAATCAGATGACTCTAAGTAAAGCAGATTATCCTTTATAATGGGTGTGATCTTAATTCAATCAGATGAAGGTGGTAAGAATTAAGACTGAGTCTTCCTAGAAAAGAAGGACTTTTGCCTCAAGATTAACATAGAAATCCTGCCTATACATCTAGCCTATCAGCCAGTCCTATAGCTTTGATTTGCCAGCCCCACAATCATTTGAGCCAATTCCTTAAAATCTGTTTTCCTAATTTATATGTATAAATACATATATGATACAATATCTATATATGTAAGTATATTCTATCATATTGATATGTACATCATATTGTTATCTATTATCTATAATTTTCACATATTTCTATATATAATTAGATAAAGTAAAAACAAATCAATCTCTCTCCAGTTATATTGATGTAATTGGTTCTATTTCTCTGTAGAACTCTGACTGATAGAAAGGGTAACTGAAAACTACCCAGGAGAATGTGGGAAAGGACCAAAGGAAATATATTTCTCACTCTATAGGTAAGTTCCTATATAAGGAATATGAAATTCCATGATGAAAGTCAGAAAGATTCTTTTTCTGTCAAGTACCTCATAAGACATTGTTTCCTTTATTTTTTAAGTGAAAAAAGTTTGTGAATTTTTAAAGTGATTCATGTCAAATATCCCTGTGCAATAATTTTTAAATACAAATTGACTTTGATTATAACAACCAAAAAAAAAATATGCCAACCAGGCAGCATCTATTTAAATAGGCACAGGATGATTTTTACATTATTTTGAAGAGTTCAATTATAATTAAGTACAGGGTAGAGGCTGCAAAGAGAATTAACCAATTCTGTTTTGATCCACACTTGATTTCTCCTATCATTCTTTTTTGAATTCATAGTACCCTCTCAAAAAATGCAGCATGGTTCAAAAGAATGCAGAGGGCAACTGAAAGATTGACTTGGCCTCACACTGCAACTGTGCTGAGGTTTGCTAAAATGCCCAAACCCACAGAATAAATAATTCACAGTTTCTCTGAAATATATGAGGGAAGGGGTTTGATGGACTGATAAAGAAGAATGCTATTGTACTCTACAGCTTCCAAAGGATGCAAGGACTTGTCAACTCCATCCTAATTCTCAAATAAACCATGAAATCCCTAGCCCCAAATTGAGATTCTCACTTTCATCTATAAGTATTCTAAATTTCTGTTCTACCAATACTATAGGCATGGAGAGATAAGTCAGATGATTTGCAGCTTGAACTATAAAAGAAGTTCTAGAGAGACAATAGGAGAAAAGAAGATTTGGTAGGTTTGGAAAATTCTTTTTCTTTTAATACACTATAAAATGTGAAGCAGAAGCACAATGGCTTAATGAGTTTCCGTCTCTGTACTGTGACAAATCTACAATTTGGCCATTGTAAAAGTAATGATATGTTTCATTAATTTCATATGTTCTCTTAATAGAGTATTTGGAGGGAAGGCATTTTTGCTTTAGAAATTAGAGCAAAGAAAAGCTGATAAAAGCTTCAAGTTGGTGTTCAGTACTTCCTGGAATACATTAATAACATTCATCCACCTTTTCAAACACACAGACAAATCTTAAAGCAATGCTTTGTCTTCCCAGTCATAATCCTAATAATAGAAGACTAGAAATCCTTACCCCCTCATCTCTCCCAACAATTCACACTCCCCAATTCTGATTTGCACATGCACGCATGGATGCACACTCTTGTACACACACGTATGCAGAAATACAGTTTTTTACTAGTGTCTTTATATTTGGAGGTTAGCATTTTATACCCCTTAGCCCTATACTTGGGAATTCTGGGGCAACATCCTGGGTGCTATTTTCAAGTTGCCTATGGGGACTGCTCTTCAGAATCAAGCCACATAGTCTCCCCATGGTCTCAGTGAACAATTCACCACTATTGGACTTCCTCAGGTTAGGATCCTCCAGATGCTTATCTCAGACAACTTCAAGTACAAGTTATTTATTTCTGTTATTTATTTATTTATTTATTCAAGTTATTTATTTCTCCTTTCTCTCACTTCCCCATCCCTCTGCGGGTACTTCCAGGAAGTGAAGAGAAAGGAGGAAGTGAGAGAAAGGAGGAAGTGAGAGAAAGGGGAAGTGAGAGAAAGGAGGCAAAAAAGCTACTGAGGGGTGTGTGACCGCGCAACAGGCTTGCCATTCCACAATAGGGCAGCGGGGCTGAAATCCCACAATGAGGCAATAGGGCTGCATTCTGCCAGAGACAGTTGAGATCCAGTGTCAAACAAATCTGCTTTTTCTACCAGGGTATTCATTCACCATCTCCCATGTGCCATTGTCTGAAGCTGCTTCCAGGAGAATGAAATCTCAGCGTTTGGGGGCTACCTTGTTAGTGAGTCAGTGGAAATTTCTAGGAAGAAAGCCAGAAAGGCTTGAGGTAGGGCCCCAGCGGCACGTGTGGGAAGAGTGGGAGCCCAGAGGATGTTAGGAGAGCAATCCTGGCTGTTAACGATGCTATTGGTTGTCTAGGTCCTCTGAGTGATTCACTTGACAAACTCCATCTTGCCTCAGTTGTCCAAGTGCTACTGTCCATGAGCCATATGGCAGATTTGTCAAATCAGTTACTGAAACACATTCATCTGCCATCCTTCCTCTTCACTTGACGGTGATCAGTCTTACTTGACTCAGTCTTTAGGAAAAAAAAAAAAAATTCCTGGCTTGTGCTATAAGTCTGTAACAGAGGCAGCTGGAATCTACAAATCCACTTTGAAATGTGATGAGATCAGTATGTTTATTCTCCAGAAATGGTTTACTTGCTTGAGTGAAATTTCAATCACAAATTGAATAGGAAAGTGAAGAGAGAAGGACTGAGAGGAGTGACCAGAAGGAAAATTTATACCACAGAGAAAGTTTTCATATCGAACAAAACAATAGGAGGGTGAATCTCAAGGCCATTTGTAATATTTTGAAGTCAGGGAGCTGGACTTTCATTGCTGTCTGTTGTTTTCCTTACAAACGACCTTCATGCAAGTCTAGGGCACATGTGCATGCTGCCCTTGCAGCCCTGTCATGGTCAACATCTTGGCCGTAGACAATGCAGAAGTTGCTGAAGAGGTACTGCTGGGTGGTAAGATTCTCTTAGTTATTGAGAAATATCTTGAGAGACTTACTTATTTCTGGGCTCTTCATTTATTTACTTAAAACAATTCATTAGCCTTGCTCAGAGAAAACATTAATTAATTCTATACTGCTAGCTACACCATCACATTTCCCATTTCTCAGTTGGGAGTGGGGTGGGTGAGAAAGAGGGAGATGCAGAGAGACTAAAGGGAGATCCAGGGGAGTAGAAACAGTAGATAAGAAAATACATACCCTTAAAAACCAAACTAGAGAAACCAATTTGCAAACCAGGCATTCAGGGAAGCTTCTAGCACTTTTTCATTCTGTTGTTCTAAGTCCCCTACATGAAGCATTCAGCTTACCTATGTGGCCTTCTCTTTCATGAATGTGATTTATGAGCACATATGTGTCTCTCACTAAGCTCCTGCATTTCCAAGTCTGATTTTCTTGTGCATGGAGTGATGAGCTTTCTCAGTTGAAGTCCTGGTATGCTGGGTCTGGCAGGACATTGGGTGGCACTCTGGGCCAATACAACATTTTTCCAGATAAGAGCTTTTCTCACTAGGAGGCTAGTCTGATCTTCTAGTAACTCAGGGCCTCAAAGACACAAGAACAAATACTAAATGGTGACTGTTCCGACTTGCGCATGCATAAGTGTATAAGCTCACTTGTACATATGCACATAAGCTGAAGAGAGCACAATTTCCCAGTGTGCCATGAATAAGAGAACAGCTGTTTGTTCCAGATATTAAAGGAATGTGCTTTGGGTTGAGTTTTCTTTTGGCACCAGAACAAGGAATGCTTAAGTTTCCCACTTGCACTTAATTTATTTTTAGGTTTATTCACCACCATTTGTCAGATTTTTTTGAGCTTGACCTGAAACTGACCTTTGGATAAACGTGAAGGCAAACAGAGCCCTGAAACTCTATCTCTATGCTCTTTTGTCTTGGGAACTGTAAATCGGGGCATTAGGTGAATAACACAGCTTGGCTTTGTGTCATGAAAAGTAATTCGGGCTGCGGTAAGGGCAGGATTTATGAAGCTGTCTGGCCGGGCTTGGGCATGTGCCAGCTACACCTGCTTTGCAGATGTGAATGTGTGCAGTTGTCACACTGCCGAAGAAGCCAGATCCCTTTTGCTGAATAGAGATGCTGCCGGGATGGCAAAAAGCAGGTAGGGGAGGCGTGAGTGGCATGGGGCTTGCTTTAGGGGGAACCAACCAAGTTTTAGGAAACAAACACATCACAAACTTCCCTTTTCTAACTCTTGAGCAAAACTCTCTTTGAATAACTGAATCTCTATTTCTAAATCTTGCTGATTTCACAAGAAAATTAAAACAAACTAATTTGCAAAATTTTCTTTTTTTAAACAAAATAGGGATTCTGTCACAGCTAAGATGGCTCTATAGTTTATTGTCCAAACAGGGGCCCTTTAGGGGGAGGGCTGTAATTAATTAGGCTGGGACCACCTGCATAACTTGGGGCTGTCCAAGGCAAATTGGGATCATTGGTGACCCTAGTCATGAAAATTTACACTGTCTCACAATGAACATGCTAAATGACTGCTGTGTTACAAGGAGGCCTTTCTAAGAAGTGACAGAAATTGTACTGTCTCTTTGATGGTGCTGGACTACCTCCACAAAGCAGATGGCCAAATTGTCATGATGCCAGAGAACAGTGTAGAATTTCTATAGTAAAATCAACAGACCTCCTGTTTCTCAGTCCCTTCTTGGAAAAGTGCAGAAGCTCAGCAAAACCTTGCTTTTCCTGAGAATGGCCATCAGAAGCCATGCAAGTCCAGGTCAGCATCTGACTCATTAAGATTGAAGACACAAGATAGACTAAGTATAGGGAATAGTAATTTTGATCTCAATGCTAATGAAATCAGACATAGATTTCCCCCTTTTTGAGCAGTTATCTCAGAGTTTTCAGCTTTCTTGCCACTTTCCCATACTTTATGTTACTTTATTGATTTTCAATGGATGCCATAACAAACTACCCAAAGTTTGGTGTCTACAAACCACAGGAACTTATTTCTTCATAGTACCGGAGGCCAAAAGTCTAAAGTCAAGGTATCAACAGGGCCAAGATCCCACCAATGATTCTAGCAGGAAGAATATTTCCTTTCCTTTTCTAACTTTCAGTAGCTTCTGGTGTTCTTTGATTTGTGGCAGCATAACAGTCTCTTTATGCGTCCTCTTTCCTAGGTTTTTGGGGTCTGGAGAGGACATCAAACTCACAATGTTACAACTTTCATAAGATCACCAGTCATTGGATTTAAAGCCCACCATAAATCCAGGAGGATTTCATCTTGAAATTCTTAACTAAGAACTTATATCTAAGTTTTTATTTCCAAATAAAATTCAGGTGAACACAAATTTAGGGGAACACTGTTCATTCCACAGTGATTAGCAAACCAAAACCAAGAATATTCCTAAAATAGCACCCTTTCACTCCTGTAATTCTTTATTCACATCCAGGTGGTTGATGGCATGTGTTTCATTCTCACTTCCAGTCCCTTTCTTTTCTGCAGAACTTGAGGATATTTGTTTCTATGCCTTTGTGCCCGTTGCTATCTACCTCACCTGGACCTGAGGGTTTCTTCTTCAATCCTCTGATGGTCTTCCCTTTGCATCTCCTCAAGAGATCAACCCACTAAATCTTGGAGCAATCTCTGTGGTCATTTTCCAGGCTCTTCAATGACCTGTCTTCCAAGAATTAAATTTGGAGTTTCAAAATAAGTGTGCGCATGAGCATATAAACACACACACACACGCACACACACACACATGCACACACACACACAAAATAGGCCATGTGCTGGATACCTCATGATTTGTACAAGATGTAAAAGCCTATAGAAAGAGGCTGTTCATGGGAACTATGGAATTTGAACTCAGCCTTAATAGAAGCTTAACAAAAATTTAGGTGAGTTGGAAAGAGGGAAAGGGTATTTGAATCAAAATTTAAAATTTCTTTTAATCTCCAGCCACAATGATGACCAAAATGTCTCTTCTGTCTACAAGAGTCAGAACCCAAATCAAGAAGGCTTATGCAAAATGAACTAATGGCTGGATGTTTCTTCTCTAAAAGTTCTATCAGAAATATGCTTTTCTCCTCCTCTTGACTTGGGCTTCCTGTTTTGAGTTAATTATCTGAGAAGTGGCCACCAGCAACTCCAGACCTGCATCTCTTCATCTTAGTAAATCCATCAGAATGTGTGTATCTCTTTCTCAGAGGTTTCAGAAAGCCCAAGCTAGTGCTAAATGAGTGCAATTGCTACATGGCTACCCAGAGTCATCATCCCAACAGGGGCTTCAGCAGTCTCAAAGTCCAGGTCTGAGTCCTCTCTTCAACTTGGAGACATGGGATGGGTTCAACCACACCCAAAGCATGTGGACTAAGAGTGAAAGAGATGTCCTTCCTTAGAGGAAAGCCAAGGTGATGTTGGAAGAAAAGGAAAAGTAAATCTAGCCAAACAAAAATAGCAAATGTCCATTTCATTTACTCTGATGACTTTTGCAACCATGTTGGACACTACCAAGAGAATTCCTAGCAAACTATTAAAGCTGTGTCTGTTTCCAGATAATTCACAGAAAAGCAAGATGTTTGCTTTGGCACCACAGATATCCCAATATGTTTTATTTACCCATAATACCTTAGAACCTATTTTCAGACAGCTAGACAAAGTGTGTGTTAATGTGCTAGAGTGACCATAACAAAATAACCCAGTCTGGTGGTTTAAGCAATAGAAATTTATTTTCCCACAGATTTGGAGGCTAGGAGTCTGAGTTCAAGATGCTGGCCAATTCGGTTTCTGGTGAGGACCTTCTTGTAAAGTGCTTTCTCTCATTGTGTCCTTATGTGGCCTTCACTGTGTGCTCTGGGAAAGGGAAAGAGAGGTAGTGAGGAGACAGAGAAAGAATAATATCAGTCATAGTGGATGAGAGCCCCACCCTTTGACCTCATTTAACCTTGATTACCTCCTCAAAATCTCTATCGATAAATATAGTCACATTGGTGTTTGGGACTTCAACATATTAATTTGGGACCATAACAAAGGAGCAAACATATTTCCATCACGTTTACCTCTTGCTTGTTTTCCACAGACATTGAGCAATACATTTTGACACTGATTAACTCTGGCATGTGGTGCCGCTTCAAATATTTTTTCAAGTGCAAGATCTAAAATGTTTTCCAGTTTCCAACCCATGATATCTCAGAGGTCATATCCTGATCCCAAGCACAGCCAGAATCCTATTAGTCTTCCCCTATCAATTAACCTACAATTTTTCCATCTAATTGCCAGATGTTTTTCCTTAGGTCAGCAGGCCAGCAACTAGACTGCTGCCCAAGAGGAATATTTTCAGACATGAATAACATATGCACACACACACATAAACACACACACACACTCATATACACATGCACACACACAATATCTATGGTATACTATATAATTAGTTTCTTAAATATACTCTAATGTTATAGTGAAGCATGATTTATAGATACAATCTCCAAAGTATCATGATGCTTTATTATTGGAATTCCTTTTTCCCCTAAGCCAACATCAATATATAGAGAAGACCAACTTAAAACATGTGATACCTATTAAGTGTAACATGAAATATGACCCTTGAAAGCAAATTGGTTACTAATTTCTGGAGCTGAGTTTGTTCAAATCCCATTTAACCCAAGTTACTTGTTCTAAGGAAACATTTAGAAATCAAAATCTAGAAAACAAAAGCAAAATTCAACTGTGACTATACATTTCCTATTTACTGTTTTCTTCAGCTCCCAATGCCATGCCAAATCCTCCAGGATTTGTAATACAATCCTTAACTGAGTTTCTCAGGCACTCATTACTCCAGATTGGTTATGCATCAAGTGGTTAAACCCCTGATTTTGCCAATTTGACTTCCAAGTCATACATTAGAATTCATTTGCTGATTTCCTAAGTATCCCACTGCTCCTAATATGCAATTGGAAAAGAATTTACTAGTAAAAATGAATAGTATAGAAGTCACCTCTAAAAGGTTCCTATTTAGGAAAAAAATTAGCATATATTTAGCACATTATTACCTCCTATGAAGCTTTAGCTTTAGATGACTTGGATAGAACTTGGTGTGTCATTCTTGGCTTTACTTTCTCAGTGGAATATTGACAGCATCAACACCTCCATCTTTGCAAAGACTAAAACTGGAGTTAACACAAATCTTTAGTTAAATGTGTCCTACTATTTGCCATCAAAATTTATCCTTGTATGATAAACCTCCTTTTAAGAAAAAGCACAAAAACCAGGATGGAGGTGCATGAAAATTTAAACCATGAAGACTTTGAGCATACTTATGAGAAATAGAGAAATGTGCATGGACATGGTGGTCCAGCTTAATGTAAGTACAATTAAAACTCATTTTACATTAAGCCAGTTTTTAATAATCTCATCAGTGTATTTATATTTAGCTCGGTAGAATACAACATAAATTTAGAATAGCTATCATCTCTAGGGTTGGACTTATATATTACTGTTGTTAGTGGTATTAACAAAAGGAAACTTAGCACCAAGGGGTAATTACTATTTCTACCTTCATTGGGCATTTTTGAAAAATTATTTTCTAAACTAAGAATGAACAGGATAACATTTTAAATGTAATACTTGACAGTTTCTATTATGATTTCGGTCACCTTTTAGTATATTTCCTAACTGCATACTACAGAAAAGGGCAAAGAATTAATCAGGTTGCCAAAAGAGTTGGGCTACACAGCATGCAGAAAGCACTTCAGCTACATTATTTGCACAATTTCTGTAGGGAGTTGTGCAATATCAGCCTTAAATTTAATGTGTCTGGCCCCCTTCCACCTGGACTCAGTTCAAACCCACTGCCTGAAGCTCGCTGCATCCAGAGTGGCAAATCAGTCATTATATTAGGAACGGATGGCAAATGATTCCAATTCACATTTTTCAGCTGGTATGTTTTTTAACCTGGAGCAACACCAAATTGGAAAATTCTGCAATTCTGCAAGCTGGGCATTAGATCTATATTGCAGTCTAAATACATTTCTAGTTTGAAAAAGTTGACAAGATGATTTTTCTTTAGAATTTCTTTAGTTGCTGTACCACCACAGACAGAAATTTCAAGGTTCACCACAACCTCACCTTCCTTCTGGACCTTTTTCTTTCTCACTGGGTGTGGGAGGATGGTGTCAGTGCAATTAAACTGTAATGATCTATATAAACATTGACCTGACTTCTTCATGCTAATGGACACATTATGCAGATTGAAAGGCCATATTCAGAAAGTGAAATCTCTTAGGATTAAAAAAAAAAGAGGAATGTAATATTATTAAAAAAATGGGCAAACTAAATGAAGAAGCAAGTGATAGAAAAGGAATACTAGTCACCTCAACCATATAAAAATATGGTCAATTGCTCTCGAAACAAGGAAATTTAAAATAAAATATAAATGATAAATCATTTTTCTATTCACCTTGAAAACTAACATCCAGTGCTGGTGAGGATATGGCTGCATGTTTTGCCAGTAGAACAAAAAAATTGCTACAACCTTTATAAAATAAGTCTATTAGTACAAATTAAGCATTTAAATACTCATACCCTTAGATCTAGAAATTTCAGTCTTAAGAATATACCAAAAAACTACAAGTACATAAAATTGAAAGTACAAATATTTAATGCAGCATTATTAGAAATGGCAAAAAATCATTAAAAAACCCCAAAAGACCATTAATAGGACAATACTTGATTTAAGTTATGATAAATACAGTGATTGATATGCAACAGTCTTTAAAAGAGCTCTATATGTATTCACTTATAGTAGGTTATATAATGCATTGTTTAATGGCCAAAAAGAAATTAGAGCGTTATGTAGAAAGTAGCCACCTTTTAAAATAAAACAAAATAAATTCTAGATATAGGAATATGAATGCATGCTCACGTATGTGTTTTGGAGAAAGGTATGAAAAAAAATGTTTAATGAAAGAGAAGGATTAGAGGGAAAACTGCAGAGTATTAGCATTCTGTTTCTACAACTCTGTATTTTAGATTTATTAAATAAGCATGTATAATTTTTGTAATTAAAATGTAATAAAACTAAAAAGAGGTAAAGAAGGCATTTAATCTTGGATCTTTCATTTATAGGTGTATATCCATTAGGGTTTTCCAAAGAAAGAATATGTAGGATGTGTGTATACATGTGTGTGTATATATGTTATAGGTAAACATTTTATTTGTGTATAATACATCAGACATAAATATAATTATTATCCAAAGATATAAATAAATATAGATGGACTGACTGATTTTCAATGATTGAATTATAGATTTGGCAAGTCAAAAATCTGCAGGCCAGGCTGGTAGGCTGGAAACTCAGACAAAACTCTTGAGGCAGAATTTCTTCTTGAGAAATCTTAGTTTTTTTAAATAAAAAAAAATTATATTTATTTAGAAGTATTCTGTTATGGTTTAGATATGAGGAGTGCCCCAAAAGCTCATGTGTGTGATAATGCAGGAGGTTTAAAGGAGAGATGATTGGATTATAAGAACCTTAACCTAATCAGTGAATTAATCCTGTGATGAGTAGGAACTGAAGGCAGGTAGGGTGTGGCTGGAGGAGGTGGGCATTGTGGGTGTGCCTTTGGTGTATATATTTTTGTACCTGGTGAGTGGAGTCTCTCTGCTTCCTAATATCAGGTGAGCAGCTTCCCTCTGCCGCACTCTTCTGCCATGGTGTTCTGCCTCACCTGGAGTCCTGAGGAATAGAGCTGACCTTCTATGGACAGAGACCTCAGAAACCATGAGCCTCCAAATAAACTTTTCCTCCCCTAAAATTGTTCTGGTTGGGTCTGTTAGTCACAGCAGCGAAAAAGTTGACCAAAACACATCCAGAATGTCCACAAAACAACTGGAACCTTTTTTTTTTTTTTCAATTACAGTATGGTATTCAGTTACCAGAATAACAATTATTTCATATAAGCTGCATAAGAGACAACTGAAGATGAAAAACTACCATCCCCATATGGAACTACTTTGTGCTGTGCACCATCAAGAACATACTTCAAATTCCTGTACCAATTTACAACCTATGTACTGTACCAGCAAGGTTAGTGGCTATTGAAATTGCCCCATCCTGGTTCAGTACTTTGTTAACTATACAAAAAAAGACACTGTGCAGTTTAAAACCTAATCTTACACGGTCTTACATTTCAATTTGTGTCTTCAAAAGTAGTGAGTTGTGTACAGGGGGTTAAATGCTTTATAGACAAGAAAAAAAAAAAAGAGCTGTGTTAGAACCAACTTATTCCTCTTCTGCCTCCTCATCCTCTTCATCTTCCTCATCTTCCTCCTTATTCTGTCTTTTTTTTTCCGCCCTGGCAACTCCCCTTTTTGCTGCATCTGGTTTTCCTCTAGCTCAGTAGGCAGCAACAGCTTTTTCGTATTTTTCCTTCAGCTTAGCAGCTGCCTGTCTGTCAACTGCAGCAGTGTTATTACACATCTCTCCAAGTTTCTTTGCAAAACCACCTAATGGCCTGGATGTTCTCCTTTTATTTGGGGGGCAGTACTCAGAAGAGAACAAGAAGGCCGACTGAGGCCTCTTGGGTTCGCTGGGATCCTTGAACTTCTTCCCCCCGCCCCCTTTTGGAGGGACATAGGTTTTCATTTCTCTTTCACAATAGGCCTGGTCCACCTTCGCCACATTTTCAAATTTTTCTTTCTCTTTAGCAGACACGAACTTTGACCTATCTAAGCACTTCTTAGAAAACTCTGAGACATTGACGGAAGCATCTGGGTGCTTCTTCTTGTGCTGCTTCTGGTAAGTTCATACAAAGAATGCATATGATGACATTTTACCTCTCAGCTACTTGGATCTCCTTTGCCCCTGTTCAGTTGTTTTTCCTCAGTGAGGCACAGAGTCTCCTAGGGCCTGTCCAACTCTCACTTCCTCGGTACTGTCTTTATGAAGCTCAATGTACTCTCAGGTTTTGCTTTTGAAGGCTTCAGTTTCCTTGAGGCCACTTATTTAACTGAGTGTAATCTCCTTGATACAAAAATTAACTGATTATAGATACTAACTACATCTATAGGACATTTTCATAGCACCACCTAGATGGTGATTGATTACGTAACTGAGTACTTAAGCCTAGCCACATATAAAACTAACATCACAGTCTACCCCTTGTCAAATTGACAGCTATGCACACTTCTTTAAACCATACTTAATCTCAATACACAGACAATAAAAAAGTCATATCTCTACCTAACATGATACAACTATCCAGTATACAACCAAAAATTAACTGTTTCCCCAGAAGGGATGCAGTCTTTGGGTAATGTTTATTCTTTACCTTTTCATCCAGTCACCTAAACAATGTGAGCCTCATAAGAAATATCTCAGGGTTAGACTCTGATCTATGTATTTTTATTACTAATAAAACTTGAACAATTTTTAAAGAAACATTGAAATAATGACATAAACATACTAGAGCTGCTACAAACTTTTGTTTTATTTCCAAAGAGCTTCAAGATTTTTTTTTTAACCAGGCAAACATGCTTTGTGAAAATATGGTAGCGAAAAAGAACTTATCCTCCCATTGGAAGAGGGTCAAGGAGATTTCCCTAGGGCAATGCTGTGCTTTCTAAATCAAAGGCATTGTAAGAGGTCCTGGGTTCCCTTGAGGTGAGGTGGATGGTCATGACATTTGGTATGGAAAGTGTTGCCTTTGCTAAATGAAATGAAACTGTTTGACCTATTGGCTGCAAAGTTTATACTCTGAAATTTGTTCCCAGGAGTGCACAGCCTGTACTGTTTTCCTGCTTCTCATAGTAACTTAAGAATTACATCTATAAGTTTCCTGAAGAGACACACTACTGCTATGGAACAGAAGTTTCCATAGTGCAAAGAAAACTAACACACATTAAATGCTCTGAATGACCTGCTCTGAAACCATTAGTGTATTTGCTATAAAGACTTCTAGAGACCTTGACAGAAAATAGCTGTACTTAAATAGAAAATAGTGAATATTTTGAATTATAATCTTTTTATTCCTTAAATTACTTAAATTGCTATAACAAAACAAAAATAAAAGCATGGGATTTGCCATGAATTTGAGGATCCAAGGCACCATTTTCAAGCTGTATAATGTTGGCCAGTTAACAAAGTCCTTCTGAGTTTCAGTTGTCTCATATAACAATGGTAATGATAATGTGTACATCTAAGTATCTATTATTGAAATACTATTATAACGAGGTACATAAGATTTCTAAATTTCACAGTACTGGAAATAGTAATAGTTCTCTGATAATCACAATGTCTTATAAAGTCAAAACAGGTTACAGAAGAAGCAGATGGTATTTGAGAGAACTGAATCAGAACAATATTGCCTAAAAATGAAAGCAGAATTTCCGAGACATAGCACCATAAATCCACAAGTGTTTATCTCTAGAACCAGTGAAATAGGAAAAGATTATCAGTCCTTTTGGCAAAGAATGCCTGATTGAAAGTTCAGAACAGTGTTAAAACATGGGTTTTATGTATCTACTCCTGCTAGCCAAGAGATAAAAAACTGAGTGCTAGCAAGTGCTTAGGACTGGCTTTGGGGGTAGGGGGAGGGACCCGAAAGTGGGACCTATACTATGGACCCTTCCGATGTGCGAACTATCAGTAAATGTCAAGACTCACAACAGAAACCTCTCAGAAGAGATAGCATCTGTTTCTCCAGCTGGTTCTCAGTCTGAAATTATAAGAAAAACAATGTGATGGAAGGAAAGGATCAGTTTGGGGAAGATTAGATTCCGCTCCAGGAGCCATAGAATCAACAGGAAGTTCCTGCATGTGATCTTTACTCAAAACCAGAAGGGAAATCCAGTAGAGAATATGTGTTCTAAAATTTTTTTAGCTTGACCTAGACTACACACCTTACTCCTTAGGGATAGGACTACTCTTAAAAAAATGACTTTAGTAAATGGAATTTAATGTCCTGTTACCTAAAAATAAGAATTTGGATGTCATTCTTGATTTCACCTCTTAAATAGAGCTCAAGTGTATCCACCTTTCTTACTTCCCCTGTCTCCTGATTAGTGGGCCTGAAAATTTTCTCGGGGCACCCTGAATTATCCAGCCAAAACATGAATAGGTTGCTGCTTCAAGTTGTCAGTAACTTCCCACTCTCCTTAGAAGCCATGCCTCTTCTCGGGGCTTTAAGGCCCTATGTCTCAAGTTCTTCCTGCCTGGCTTCCAGCCTCATCATCAGCCACTCACCCAACACTGACCCTGCTCTGCAGATCCTGACCATCCTTGAACACATGGAGTTCTGATCTACATCAGCACCTTCCCCACACACCTTTGTCTCTGCATGGGAAATTCTGTTCCCCTTACCATCTACCGGCTCCTTCCTATTCATTCTTCAGATCTCAGATTGAAACAAATGCCTCAAAGAACTGATAACACACACAAATTTTTGGCCCCTGATAATAGCCCTCAATGTCCCATCTTCATAGCAATTTTCATGATGTGTTCAATGTTATATTTAGCTGTGTTTTCATTTAATGCCCTCCCTACCTCATGATGAGTGTCAGGAAAGCAAAGACTATGTCTATTTCATTCAATGTTTTAGACCCAATGGATAGCAATCATGCCTGAAATAAACAGCTATTGAATGAACAAATAATTAAATGTTAGATATATTGCAATAATTTAACATTAATATACAATAGAAAATAAACATCTGAAGTGTTATTTGTTACTGTTAGGCCCTCCCCCCGAAAAGGCAACATGCTTCTTCAAATTTTAAGGCTAACAATAAACAGAGTTGAATTTATTTATGGTTCTGTTTCCTTAACTAGAAACAAGCAATTTCAGAGTATGAACTATGTTTTGTTCTTCTTTACATATATAACATTTGGCAGAGAGCAAACAGTCAACAAATATTTATGCAATGGTTTTTACTTTTAAACTCATGTTAGTGAGATGGTGGAACTTTAAAATATTGACCTTGCCTTGTTTTTCCAAAACCCACATGCAGCTCTTATTAATCTGCTTGGTTGTTAAGTTTTATAAAGTATAGTCAAAACATGAACAAAATGCTTTATCCATGGGAAATATTTATGTCCCGCAGAGCAGAATCAGCGAAAATAGAATCCCAAGTATAATGAAATTTTCTTCTTCCGTCTGTGATTTCATGTGTCTGATGTTGATGCAGGAAATAGTGTCATTGAGGTATCCACCTGGCTTCCTGCAGGTATGGTGAAGAAGAACAACTCAGGATGCAGCATGCCTGAGACTAAACCAGACTCTGTCATCTTCTGACAATGTGACCTTAACTAAGCTCCTGACTCACTTTTCATTTTAACATCCTCACCTGAAAGATGAGACTCATAATAGCACTGACTTCCATGGTTTGTCGAGAGGTAACATTTGAGCTGGACTTTCAACAATATAAAGGATATCAGTAGGATGGATGGGAGGAGGCAGACAAGGAATTCAAAGGTGAAAAGAGGTTGATAACATTCTGCGAATGTGCTGGGGCCTAAAATGCAAGAGAAAACATAGTAAGAAAGAAAATTTTGATAGTTGAAGTGTCGAATGCCACATAGAGATTCTAGACCTCATGCAGCAGGCTCAAAGGGTGTTTGGGGCCTTTGAGTGGATTTGGAGGGATCAGACCCATAGGTAGGTGTATTGAACCAGAAATGTTTTTGTTGTTCTTTCCTCTATCTGGTGACAGCAATGCACTAATTATATTTTGCTGCTTTTTCCTCATCCTTCTCTTAGGCTTCATGTTTTGGTGGCAACTATTTCACTTCCAGCTCCTGGAGCAATACTGACTTAGACTAGGCACCTAAAGAACTTTCCTCCCCAACCCCTGAGATTGGTTCAAAATTTACATGGACTCCAAAAAGTCAAAGAAAGGCATTGAGATCTGTGCTGATACTGTGGAGGGGCACTGTCTTCCTTGCGAGTCTCGCATCTGGGAAGTTATGGGCCTAGATCTGCTGGCAGGTGCTTTGTGGAGTTTGAGAATGAAGCCCGTATGGAGAACAGAGTAGAGAAAGACGGAGAGCCTGGTTACTGGTGGGTTTTTGTGAGCTGCACTAAACCATCCAGCCCTTGAATTTTTTTTTTTTTTTTTTAAGAGAGAGTGAGAGAGGAGGGAGAGAGAGAGAGAGAGAGAGAGAATTTTTTAATATTTATTTTTTTTAGTTCTCGGCGGACACAACATCTTTGTTTGTATGTGGTGCTGAGAATCGAACCCGGGCCGCACGCATGCCAGGCGAGCGCGCCACCACTTGAGCCACATCCCCAGCCCCAACAGCCCTTGAATTTCACCTGTACCCAAGGATGTAAACGCTTTCCTTGAGGTGGTTTTCTCCCTCTTTCAACAGAGAGAATCCTGACTGATGATGCAGTGACAGAGATTCATACAAGATCAAAGGTTAGAGATAACAGCAGTAAGGGACAAACAGAAGATGGGACACGTGGGGAAAGGGACTTACTGGAGGACGATCTCTGTGTGTCCCCGATCATATATCTATAGTGTTAGCCTTGTTATTGAGCAACACAGAGGAACTGTTTTCCCCCCTCGTATGGCTCTTACTTAGAACTGCCACAACTGTTTAAGAACATTAAGTGTCAAAACAAGTTGTCATTGTATTATAAAACTCCTTCTTTCCTTCTCTCCTTCCCCAAATTATTATCAGATATAATATTAATACAAGGATGGGCTAACTCATTGTTTAACCTTGGAGCTACAGAAAGCCAAGAGTACTGTTTACTGGTCCTAAAGAAAGAAGTTGGAGGACTCAGTGAAGAGGGTTTGAACATTTATTAGTCAGGAGCTCTCGGGGCAGTGGCAAGTCAGGGCAAAATGAAGGGTTGCACCACCCTACAGGCAGAGGAATATATAGGACCGGCTGCATGCTCTGCACAGCTGGAGTTCTCCACATGTCTTATGAGCACATGCCTCTACGTTATAGCCAAGGTCACTCAGCTTTGATTCCCACCTAAAGACTGGAGACAAGGGAAGTGGTCAGTTTCCCTTCTCCTCACCTACTTTCTCTGGAGTCCTTTCACTTGAAATTAACACATCTCACTGTGCTGAGCCACAAACTTTCTAGGCACTGACTAGTGTTCACCCCAACACTCATTTATACCCATTTAAAAAATCAATTGAAAATATTAGGAAGCTTAAGTGAAAAAAGTAATGCTACCATCATAAAGACTAATGTATATAATTAGTAAATAATAAATTTTTGTTGATGGATAGTAACAGGCAACACTTACCAAAGTCTATTGTGCTGTAAGACCCTTACATGTATTAGCTAATTTAATATAATTATAACACGTTCAGTAGTATAGTTTTTATTTCTAATTTGTAATTAAGGAAACTGAGGCCCAGATAGGATCAATAGCTGCCCTTGACTCCCAAAAGTGCTAGATTGAAAAACTAGGCAATTCAGCTGTAAAGCTGTAAAGCAGTATGCTCAGAGTAAATGAATGAATGAACAAATAAAGTTATCTCTTCTTGATCCCAGCGCTGGGGAATACATGGCAACCGGACAGAGTCTTTGTGACAACTTGGTTCTGTTGCTCTTCAGAGGAGTCATATTCTTTTAATTTCTTGGTTTCTACCTGATTATCAACTAGACACTTTAGGAAAGCTGTGTTCACTATTTCCAGTCTCCCAGGCACAATTTAGTGCACTGCAAAGACAATTTACTGAAATGAAAACCTTGCTAAATGCTAGCAGAGTAAGCTGGAGGACAGAGTGTCATTTCCTATGCTGTGTACTGGTAGTAAGGGAGTTGTTGAGTCGCTGAGAGCATTTGCCTTATTACTAGTTGGATACCTCATACCCCTAGCATTTCCTGCTCATGTTGAAACAGATACCAGGTACCACCCGGGTGTTTCAGATGAAAGTCTTACCCAGGAGCCAGTAACAATTCACCCACTCTTATTTATAGTCTGTAGTATTAGGTGGGATGGGTGGCACTGTAATCACTAATCTGACATGAATCAACACTTACCATAATGGCACAGCATTTACCACTTGAATTTGCACCTGAGTTTGTGCTACTCAGCTAGCATAGAAATGCTAATCATATCTCATACAGACAGCAATTTAAAAAGCAATCTCTGTGTTCATGGAAATATGACATTTAATTCTTGGCTGATGTCACTATTATGGGAGGGGTAAGATCAACTTCTATTTTAAGATCAGATAATTCCTGTCTTTAATTGTGAAATATCTCTTTGTCACAGATGCCTCCCTTCCCTTTGGAGATGTTCCTTTTTGAGTTCATCACGACTCTGTGCAGCCACTGATATGGGCAGGCAACTACTTCTTTCCCTTAAGCCTGTATTGTCCTAAGGACTTTCCTTAGACACATGAGAAGAGATTCTAGGCTTGTTTATTTCTCTAGAGGAAAATAATTCAGTATTGTAGACTGAAAAAAGAAGTGAGTTCTATCGACTTCAAGCTCATGTTTCTGTTGTCCCTTGGTTTTTGGCAACATCAGTGATGTTAGCACGAATAACAAGACTGTACAAATCGAAGAAGCACTTCTTGGGCATTTATGATCCCCAGCCCAAGTTAAGTCATTAAAAACGTTTAGATTATCTCCTTGGGATTATAGATGTGCACCATGGGCAGCCCCTGAATGGTCATATAGACAGAGTTTCTTTGTGCTTTCTTTCTTGTTCTGCACTACACTACGATATTCAGTAAATTATTGACTATTTCATTAACTCTCTCCTAGGATCCTACCTAGAGTTAAACATTTGTGAACAATTTGGTTTAGCACTTTCTTTTCCTTCAATAACTAATTGTCTATGCTTTTGTATTTATTTTCCAAAAGTGACACTGACATTTTCTGTTCCATTTAAAGCTTTTTCTTTAGAAATTTTATTTTATTTTTTTACTACTATTATTGTTGCTTTTATGAGCCCAGGAATTTCCAGTGATTCACACAAACTTCACTGATATAAGCATGGGATATGTTAAAAGTTCAAGTTGTTTCAAGGCAAAAAGTCAAAAGACTCACTAGTATTTCGAGAAGTGAGGCAAATGAGGATATTGAGGCAAAGGATGGGGGATCAGGTCTAAATTAGAGGTTTCACCTTCTGCAAGCCCAGCCAGTCTCCTCCCTTTTTCTTCAGAATTTCTTTCATCACCCTGTTGAAGGCAGTCTTCCTGAATCTGCTTTAGCCATGCCCCACTTTTCATTTAAACTCACCAACTTCAATCCTGGCACAGTATTTATCACACCTACCTGATTCGCTCTGTTTACCCTGCCAAAGTCTGTTTTCTCTCTCCTTCCTCACCAGCTACTATGCATGTAAACCAGAAGCATTTTTAAATATGTGTGTCCACTTAGTTCTTTGTGCTTATATCCAAATGTGCAGCTCCTTTGTCCATCAAAACTGTTGAACAAAAGGAAGAAAGTCAATAAAACAAAAAAATCCAGGTGGTCTGTTAAGGTTGACATTTGTGATAGTAAACAGTTGAGGCAGGTAGTGGGCAGAGTGGGAGAGGGTCTGCATGCCTGTCACACTGCTTATAATAGACAGTAGGTAAACGAGAAGTGAGAGGTGCCTAGTTTAGACCACATGCTTTTGAAGGAATGGAGAATAACTCTAAAACATTGCTAAAGCTTTTAGAACAATATTTGATAAAGTTTTTCTTTAATAGCCCCATCTCTCACCCCATTCAGACAAAGAAGATTTATTGAGGCAATGATCTATAAACCCTTGTAACTATGCATCTTTCTTAGTAAAAAAAACTTTTGAATGTACATACTAATTCACATATATGTTTACATGTATTATTTCCATGTACTACTTTAACTGTATTATATGCAGTTTATATCATAAAATCAAAATTATTAAGGAATGAGATTTTAAAATTTTTCTTTGAATAAAATTATATTTCCCCCACATTTCAATGGATTATTCAGACAACTCTGCTGCTCATATACCCAACAACAGGACAAAGGTCTTTGTGTTTCTTCAAATATTATATTTAAAGAATGACTGTCCTGTCCAGATTTCACCTCTAAATTTATCTCAAATGCCCACTGCTTCTCTGTTTCTGCTATCATGGCTATAGATTAGAGTCTCACCAGCTCTCACCTGGCCTCTCTTACTGGGCTCCTTGCTTTCTTTAGCTCTTCCTCTCCAGAATGAGTTTCATCTTGTGGTCTGAGTGATCTTCCAAAGGGCAATATCGATCCTTGCTCAAGTCCTTCAGTGACTGAGGGCTGCCAGCAGGACAGAGCTGAAACCATTGAGTTTAACAGATCTGTCCTCGCCCACCTCTCCAGTTTACCGTCTCCCTTCTCACTCAACTCTATGTTAAATTGATAGCAGCTTTTAAAAGTCATTAGTATTTTTCTTCCTTTCATTTTCACTTTTCTCCAAGACATTCTACCTACCAGGGAGAGGCTTTTTTCTTGCCCACCTGGAAAACTTCAATATTCACTTGGAACACCACACCCCTTGGAAATTCTCTTTAATTCCCATTACAGAATTAAGCACTTATCTTCCTGTGATTCCAAACACTGTATCGAATTAGAGTATTTATCTTACTACTCAATAATTTCTTTGTCTAAATTTCTGAATGGTAGAAATTCTGTGGTATTGTTTTAGGTGATCACTGTTGATCATAGGCTGGGCATGGAGTCTGATCTTCCTTAACAAACAGAGTAGATGGGTAAATACTAATGAAGCAAACTCAGAATTTTGGTGGTGGTGAAGGAAACATTCAAGTGGACCATCTGCCGATAACAAAAATCAGACAAAAACATTTAAACAGTGTATAAGAAAATCTTCTTGTCTAGAGTTTATAATCTTTTCTTACAGCTCCATAGCTTTAAGGTGATTTTTGAAGTTTTGCCTCTGATATTGTCCAGTTGACCTAGTTAACAATGATAATAATAAATAACATTTGTGTTTGTATGTGCCACTGTCATTAGCAATAGCAATTTATTTCAATGTCTAATTTAAGCATCACTGTGAAGACCTATGCAGCGATTGCTGCTCCTCATCTTTCATGTGAGGTTCTGCAGGGTGACCCTTTGCAATGAAGTGAGAACATGAGATTTCAGTCTTCAACTTTAGGTTCTTGACTCGGATGCCCCACTATCTTCAGGTCATATATCTGTCTCCATATCTTTCTTCTGAATTTCTATCTTGCCATTCAGTTCCTTTCACTGTTATATTGGAATATCTTCAGAATTCTTTTGAGAGGTCCAAGTGAACTATGTAATGAATATGATGATTTTATATACTGTTTCATAAAGTTTCTAGGAACCTGGAACTCTTTGGAAGGCTCCTGATCAGATTGCTCACTTGTAACTCAAATGGTTTTTCCCAGTGCTTTGCCTTCATAGGTTTTTATTCCCAGCAGCATCAGCTCTGATATGATGCTAGTATTTGCCATGGTTGAGGTACATGCTTCTACCTATAAGGTTTCTTATTTGTTTGTATTTGCTTTGACTATTTTTTACTATATTGACATCATGTGAATCATGTACTAAATTCTGTACTGCTGATCATTTTAATGGATGCCATAATTAGATTGGCCTTATAGAAAAGTAGGTATGCAAAGAGATAGTTTTGAAAATGCTTACTTTGAAAACATACATTGGAGAAAAGACAGCCTTTTTAACAAATGATGCTGGGAAAACTGGTTAACCATATGCAGAATAAGACTAGACCTTTATCTCTCACCCTGCATAAATGTCAACTCAAATTGAAATTAGACCAGAAACTGTGCAACTCTTAGAAGAAAATGTATGGTCATACTCCAGCATATGGACACAGGCAACAACTTTCTCAATGGATCCCTAAAGCTCAGGAAATAATGTTCAGTTAATAAATGGATGGCATCAAATTTAAAAAGCTTCTGTTGAGCAAAGGAAACAATTTGGAATGTGAACAGATAACTGACAGAATGAGAGAAAAATTTGTTTAGCTACTCTTCTGACAGAGGATTAATATCCAGAATATGAAGAACTCAAAAAAATAACACCCCCCAAAATCCAATTAATAAATGAGTAAACAAACTAAACAGACACTCCTCAAAATAAGAAATACAAATGGACAACAAATATATGAAAACATGTTCAACATCATTAGCAATTAGGAAAATGCAAATCAAAGCTACACTGAGATTTCACACAGTCAGAATGACAGTCATCAAGAATAAAACTAATAATGTTGAAAAGGATGTGGAGAAATTACACTGTTTGTAGGATTCTAAATTAGTACAACCACTGTGGAAATCAGTATGGAGGTTCCTCAAAAGGCTAGGCATAGGAACACCATGTGACCCAGCTATACCACTCCTCAGTATTTATTCTAAAAAATTAAAGTCATCATTCTACAGTGATATATACATACCAATCTTTATAGTAGCACAGTTCACAATAGCCACGCTATAAAACCAGCCAAGGTGTTCATCAATGGATGAATGGATAAAGAAACTGTGGTATATATATACATATGGAATTTAATTCAGCCATAAAGAAAAATATAATTATGTCATTTTCAGGAAAATAGATGGAAGTAGGGAGCATCAGGTTGAGTGAAATAAGTCAAACTCAAAAGTTCAAGGGTCCTTGTTTTCTCTCATATGAGGAAGCTAGAGAGAAAAAGGAAAAGAAAGATGGAGGCATAGCTCATGAAAATCAAAGGGGAATTGGTATAAAAAAAAGATACCCAAGGGATGGGAAGTGGGGAGGGAAGGGCAAAGTGCTGGGGAATGATAGTGGTCAAATTATATTTTTATATGGTGTATTGTATGTATGTATAAATATGTAACTACAAATCCCATCAGTATGTATAACTATAATGCACCCATAAAAATGTGAATAAAATAAAATATCATAAGAAACAAAAAATGAGATTATGTCATTTGCAGGAAAATGGATGGCACTATAAACCATTATGTTAAGTGAAATAAGCAAAATTCAGACAGTGAAGGGTTGTATATTTTTTCTTAAATATGGTAGCTAGAGAGGAAAAAGGAAAAGAAAGGGGGCAGGCAAAGCTCTCATGAAAATGAAAAGGAGACCAATGGAGGAAAGGGACCAAGGGCTAGGATATAGGGAAGGAGGGGAGAAGTACACAGGCATGATTTTTACCAAATTATATATTGTGTTCATGTACAAATATGTAACAATAAACTTCATTGTTATGTACAAATGTAAGGCACCAATTAAAAAAGTTTGCTTTTTATTATATCAAAATGGTGTTTGCTCATAGAAAATTATAATATATATGGTATTCATTAGAAATATATAGAAAGAAAGGGGAGGGCCATAGTGAAATTGAATGATATCTAATAAATTTAATATGTGAAAAAAATCTACCAACTTATACAGCTACATAAGACATACAAGAGTTTCAGTAATTTTTTCTTTTCTTATAGTTTGTAATAAGTCATTACTTAATAAATTAAGTAGATGATTACTTTGATAAGTAACCTAAGAACATGCCTTCTCCCCCCAACCCCCCTGCCATTGTGGGAAGGAAAACGATTGTTTTTATTTTACTGAATTTTGATAGAAACTATCAATAACTCAAAGCAAAAGCATATTGAAAATAAATTGGATTTCATATTTGATAAAAGAAATACTTTTGCAATTCCTTTTGAAAATGTAAGCTATTTATTTGGATTCATTTGTCATTGTCTCTGTTCAATAACATTTATGATACCTCCTCATACATGTGAGACTCTACAGTCTTCACAAAGCAAATTACACAAGGTTTTGCCCACTAGGATCACACATAGTGCAACAGACACACTGAAAATGTGCCCAGGATGAGATAGAGTTGAATACCCTATCAAAACATCTTAAGACATGATGATGTTGGCAATTACATTTAACATTATGGTCTCCTTATTCTAGAAATGACTAGTGATCATATAGTCATTGAGACTTCAATGGGTGGCTAACGCCTCTGTGTACTTTTTTCCCATTTAACAAGGAAAAACTTAATGTCTAAAAAGGAGTTTTAAGAGAAACCTGAATACAAATGGAGGAAACAAGACACAGAGTCCAAAAAATAAAAGAATATGGGATTCACAAAAGAAAACTTAAGAAGAACCTAATTTAGTCCCAATTTAGGACTATGACTCATAAATGTGTGTCTCTTGATCCAGACCTAGGTCCCAAACTCAAGCTCTACTTGCATGCTTGCTTACTTGGCATTTCTGCTTAAATGTCTGAGTTCCCTCACCTAATCCCCATCCTTCAACCTGCTGGTACTCCATTGTTCTCCAGCTCAGTAAATGGCAACATCATGCACCCAATCATGAGTCTCTTGGAATCTGACTTCAAAATATGTCCAGATCCATCCACTTCTCTCCCTCTATGTTACTACCAGCATGTGATGTCCAAAGGATCACCATCCCTTACCCAGAACTCTTCAATAACCCACTTCACAACTTGGCTTCAGTCATAGTGCATCTCTCTTTATAACACTCCAAAGTCTTCCAGTTCCCACTAGAGCAGAACTCCAATTCCTTAATAAGACCTCAAGGACCTACTACTTGGGTTCCTAATAATCTTTTATTTGCAGGGGTGTACCAGGGATTGAACTCAGGGGCACTCAACCACTGAGCCACATCCCCAGCTCTATTTTGTATTTTATTTAGAGACAGGGTCTCACTGAGTTGCTTAGCGCCTTGCCTCGCCTTTAGCTGAAGCTGGCTTTGAACTCTTGATCTTCCTGTCTCAGCCTCTGGAGCCAGGATTGCAGACATTCGCCACTGCACCTGGCTATGTGTTATTTTTTAAGTCCATTTTAGATGCCCCACTAGATTGTAAGCCTCCTTACAGGAGGGCTTTGGAACAATTGTTCACCTTTGTATTTGGAATGGCCCCTGGAACATGGTAGAGCCTCAATAAATGGTTGTTAACAAATAAAAGAACAACTTAAAGAATTACTGGCTTTCTTGGAGTTAGGAGAGGGAAATGAGTCTGATAAGTTTGAATTTCAAGGGTGTAGAATCTCAAAACATGGAAAGAAATATTAGACCATCTGTGCATCAATGGGAGTTAAGTATCCACACTCACTGAGTAGATTGAATTTACGACTTCCAAAGGAACTCACGTAGTGAAGTCAAATCTAAGTAATATTGATAAAAGGCTAGACACTGTTTTCATAGGCATGTTACGAAATAAAAATGGAGCTGTTGAATTGATGCTTGGATTTTTCTGCTTTCTTGTACAATTTATAAAAACAGATGAAACTGTAGGGTGGCCTGCTACTAAGCCAAGGGACTAACTTATCATGATTACTCACTTAAGCAGGGTCTCAAGTTCCATTGTCTTTGCAATTACTTCAGAGATGAGAGATGAGAGCATAAAACTCAACTGTTAAAGTAAGCCCACTACAGCTGGAGGCCATTAACAGCAAAATTGGGGAAGCCAAAAAGAGCAGTGGGAGGCTTCAGTTATCTCAACCAGAGAAGCCAAGTGGAGGTAAAAACATTGTGCTGAATCCTGATCCATAACGAACATCAATGGCGCATATCCACATTATTCTTTCTGCCTCCAAGCTTCACAAAACATTCTATTTGTTACTTAACTTATTCTGAATCTTATCATCTGCATCTACAGATTGAAAAAATATAAGTCAATATGGTGAGTGCCCCTGGGATTGGGGACAAAATTTTGAAAATATCTCTAAAATGTAAGATAACAAGCATCAAAATCCAATGTCAAAGATAAGTTTTATGCAGAAATAACTGAGGGTCCTGGAAATGATTTGTAAATGTTTTGCTGCTAGGATGAAGGTGTCTCCTAAATTTTATTAATACTGGAAGGCTCTATGATTCCCTTCTAGAAAGCATTGAGCTAAAATAAGATAGATATACTCAAAGTCATGTAATACGTTGACCAAAAGGACATTTTTTAGTACAGAAAATCTCTACATGGTTGCAGGGCTGGAGTAGGTAGAAAGTGGTGACATGTGTGACTCTGTGAGCCCCCCTCTGAAGCAGATGCTAGTTGGGTTACCAAGGGCCAGTGTGTCCAGCAAGTTCCACCTGCCTGCAAAACCCCACACAAGAGAGTCATATACACCCTCTTCTTAAAAGCTAGAGGCCAAAGTCCCCAAAACACAGAATACTCCTCTGGTTGCTACCACACAAGATCCTCAAATAGGAGATTCCTTTGACAACATAGTAATTGTGACAAAAGTTACTTAGCTTTCTCTTGGGATTTTATTTATTTATATTTATTCATGTGTTCTTTTAGTTGGACATTAAAACCTTGGAATACACAAACCATCTATCCTACCCCCACTAAAAGTGATTCTTACTGTTCTTGGGTAACTGCAATTGCTAAACAGAAACTTACAAATGTTCACATTTGTCAGAGTTTTATTAAAAGTTGGAAAGTAAATCATATGCATATAAATTTGTGAACTTGTGAATGAAAGGATATATCATATGTATATATACATTGAAGAAATACAAATGTACCAGTGATAAATGAAAATACATATCATGTCAAAAAAGAAAAGTTGTGAAGACTTAGGCTCCCCACCCCCAACTTGAAAAACTGCTTTCTGCTAACCACAGTAAATGGAAACTTTGCTATCTTGTTAAAAGTCTACCTGTCCAAAGGTACTGGGTTAGAATCTAAAATACAACCAACCCTTTATAATATATTATGATAAGAAACTAATGACACAAAGGAAATAAGACTTAAACTTCACTTACTTATATACGTAAGTACATACTTTTGTCAGCAAAGCAGCTTTTAATTGTTTGAAATTTTGGAGGGGTTTTAGTAAATAAATTATTAGAGGTAGTCACTTCTCTCCACCCTCTCCATCCACCGCTTCCCTCCACCACGACACCATTATAGAAAACTTGTCTTAGAATATTCAATCTCTATAGAAAGACATATCCTTATAGTAAAACCTTTGTACCATAATGAAAGATAAAGTGGGAAAATAGCAGAAGGAAACAGGTGTTTGAAAGACATTTATGTAGCTCTACAGAATGGATGAGGGTAGTTGCTATGTTACTATTAGCTAGAGGGTCTTATTATGCTCCAATTTAATAACTAGTAATATGTTTTCTTCATTCTTGTATAGGCAAAAAGTGGGGCAATGGAACCTGGGAAGCTCTGGGAATGGGTCCATCTGAAAGTCTGTGTATATGTGTGAGCTTGTAAATGAGCATTTCCAATCTGAAAAAAATACTGATTTTGAGCCTAACACTTAAACATACATCAAGATGTTGCTTTCTTTGCTTTAGCATTAGGGAATAGAAGGCATGCCTTTTAGCTGTCCAGTGGTATCATTTAATCTTTAAATCATTTCCTTTACGTTTTTATTTGAAAGAAGAGGAGCTTAAGAATAATAATGCATCAATGAATTCACCATTAGACTTCAGGGATTTGACTGCTATAATACCGTGTGCCCTTTTCAAATAATGAAGTTTTTTTTTTTTTCCTTTTCTTTTTACTTTGGTAGTTCCATCAAACTGGGGCCACTTTATATGAAGGGATTCATCTCTTTTATTTTTAAAGAAACATTACTTGGAGACATAAGAATAACACAATGTGAAGCTGATTTCCCCTACAGATAGAATGGCCATGAAATGAAAAAGAAACAGTGGTGATGTAGAGTCTAAGCCTTCCCTTGAATCAAAAGCTCAAGTTAAAAGGGCAAAACTGACCCGTGCTTCTTAAGATGAAAGTGATGGCAGGAGGATTGCTATTTTGACCTAATGGGAACTGCAAAGGGAATAATGAGGTTACCTGACCCCACACTAGTTTGTAAATGACTGCTTTCTTAGAAAACAATTCCATTTTCAGCATCTGTCTACCAACTGCCTTCTCCACTAACACACACACACACACACACACACACACACACACACACACCTCTTGTGTGTTTGCATGCATACACACACACACACACACACACACACACACACACAGGAAAAAATGAGGGAGGTGACTGTATCTCCCTTCCTTTATAAATCCCCAAATTCTCAGTTTCCTCCTCAAGTGCTGTTTCAGTGAGTTTAGAGCAAGTTAATTCAGAATTATCGTGTAATATTCAACCAGGGGCTTTGCCTTTCCCTTTAATGATCCTTGGGCAAGCTTCTTTTTAGGCATGTTTAATGTAGGCATTTGTCTTATCTTTGCTGCTTTATGCAGATTTTAAAAAGACATTTGGGTACGGAAACTTGAGCCACTCTCGTATCTCTTTAGGGACCCACTCAGGGAGAGATAAAAATTGTTTGTGCATCACAAATGCCAGCCAAGGCAGATTTTAACCATGCAGCCCTGTCAAAAATCCCTCCTACTTTTGCAAAGTAAATAGCTTTCTGTCTTGCCTGTCTCCATTTGATCAATGTCTTTATGATAACACAATAGCAGTATGAAAACAGTAAAAGGAAATACAAAAATGATTAACACAAACGAGAACTCTGCAAGCTGCAATGAGGCTGAAAGTGCTGGGATTGGGGAACAAGGTAATGGGGCGGGGGTGGGATGTGAGAAAGGAAACCAAATGGATGTACTCCATGTATGCTTCGATTGACTTTATTGATTCCTCACCCTCTCATCACTTCTACCTCCAAAACAGTCAGCCAACTCAAGACTTAATTATTTTCTTTCTGAGAGTGAGAAAGAGAGAGAGAGAGAGAGAGAGAGAGAGAGAGAGAGAGAGAGAGAGAGAGAGAGAATCTGTTCATAAGGGAAGCAGGCATTGCTGCTCATTTTTTAAAAGCACTTAAGGGTCATTAGTCTAACACTGCAGCAAATGCATTATTCATTTTGCCTTAGCCCAATTTCTCGGCTAAGAATTTTGCAAGAAAACGATACACAGTTCAGTAGAGAGGTGATTGATCAAGCCAGAAGGAACAGAATTTGGGCATCCTGATAAAATTTTTTTTCTCAGTCTTCTCAGTTAGCATAAATCAATTTTATTTATGTAGTAACACTTGAATACTAACTACCCAATGCCATCCGTCAGGACAAAATTGATGACTATACCTTTAGGTTAATATTACTTGAACATTTCATTCTGAATAATTTATACACATTTCTGTCTGAGTGTCAATTTGCGATTGTTTATTTGGTTTCAGCAAGTGTAGCTGAAGCACGGCTTTTATTAAGAAAAGATTTTCATCTCTGTTTATTTTGTGAATTAAAGACGTCTGCCTGTTTGGGGACCTTAATATTATTCCATAGGAATGGAAACATGGAACTGTTTTGTGCCTTATTTTGGGTTGCTTATGTCTTATATTTTAAGAGCCTTTTGCTAAATGATTTGCAGTTTTCAGTGGAGAAAACAGCTAGAATTATATATAACCAGATAAAAAGCTGGCAAAGTCGAGGTGAGCAGATATTTAATAATAACACTTACATGTTGTTTGTGAAGAGGGTGTGAGCACATTGCATTAACAGCCTCAATTGCTATTTTCACTCTTCAGCAAATAATCTAATCTCTCCACCAAGACTAGTGCTAACACTACCCTCTCCTTTTGGGTGACTTTAAATGTGTATGTTATTATTCATCTTATAAAGGACGTGATATATTTTGTAAGCACTGCATTTGCTGCTGCTTCTTCAGTTTTATGGTAATCACCTTCCTACTGGGCAGATAATGTGAAAACATGTGTATGTTCAGACTCTGTGACTGAAGTGAATGGCTGATTACAAAATGTTAGTAAATTTTGTACAATACCAAAGATGAAAGGCTTCTTCAGTTCAACTGAGAATCTTGATCTATGTCAACCTAATTGCATGTTTTTACCTAATTGTGTGTTTTCACTCAGATCCCCCATTTAATCTGAAGATTCTACCTAGGAGATGTATACATTCTCTCATTTTTTCTCCACAACATGACTCCCCCGCTTCCTCTTGCACACACATTCTTTTACTTTGAGAAAGTTTCTCTCAAGCAGTTGTCAGAGCTCAGTCTCATGAGAATGTCTGACAGCTCAAGGGAGGAAGCAACACCTGACACAAGGTGCTGCCTCAGACATTAGAGGAAAAGGATCAAAATACAGCATTCATTCCAAATAAATCACTCTGCTGTTTGATTTGTAAAAATAATTACTCCCATGCTTAGACCCTCATTAGCAGAAACCAGCAGAGCTGCTGAATTTTATAGATGCATGCACACACACACGCACAGACACACAGACACACACACACAGACACACACACACACAGTTGGAAATGGATCGTGGCTGCCATTAAAAATAACGCCTTCTGATTTGCCTCAGATGTAATTATGACATTCAAAGAATGAAAATAAAACCTACCCATAAAAGATACATGTATATAGGTGTTGATTTAAAAGCAGCCTATGGCTTTGCTTCAACAAGTCACATGCAGCTTTATCTATTAAATGCTTTGAATCATCTAGTCAACAGATATGTATTGAATTCCAATTATTTGGAAGACACTGTTCTAGAAATCACACAGTTGCCAAGCTAAGTCTGAATCCCCAAGTGACCTTATAATTTAAAAGAGGTTGAGAATACAAGTATTACAACAAATATCGATATTATATATGATACATAATGTATGTAAATAAATAAAACAAAGCCAAATTTTGCAAAAACAGCATGAAATTACTTTTGACTTACTAAAGTGTGATAGATTGTATAAGAAGGATTTATTTTGGTTTTACTATATTCATTATGCATAATGCTATGAGTTGATTAAAGTTTATATGACAAGATTTTAATTAAAAAAATTTAAATACTTTGTATACATTATATCGTTACACAAGAATTAGCAGTTACTAGACTTACATGCACTTATTGGTCAAGCAAAGAAAGATATTGAGCATAATTGGGGCTCAGTTGGAAGAACAGGCTTTTAATGCATTGTGTCTGTAGATCACAGCCAATACACTTAAACACATTGGAGTTATATATTGTTAAAAAGTTTAGTCTCATTACTTTGTAATAAGTTCCAGATTATATAATTATAACATATGTAATCTAAATCTTAATATTCTAATGACGCATATCTATTTACTCTCAATATTAGGAATATTGCTTCTTGACATTAATTTGCCTGTAGCTATCTTGTTAAATATAACATGCCTAAAAAAATCATGCAGTTGTTATAAAATAATGGAAATACAATTAAACACCAATTTCTTGCATAATTTAACTCCATTAAGAGACAGTCTATATATGTTGGGGTGACAATTAGAACTATTGACCATTTCCATTACTATTTCTCAACTAAATGCTTATTTAAATATTCAGATGTCTATGATACTGATCTACGTGACTTCTGAAATAATCTTAATTTAAGATTATTTCTTGATCTTAATTTGGAACATATTTTTAAAATCTACCCAGATGGGCAAAATGATATGTTGGATATTTTTTTAGAGGTGACTCAAAAAAAACAAGAAAATGCTAAGACCAGGACAAGTAAATTCCTGGATTCTGGTTCCTGTATAAAACTCCTCTAAACCTCCTAGTTGTTTTTACTGAACTATAGTGTATTGAGTTTCTCAGGATTCAAATCTATTGTCAATATGCCATTAATTTTTTCAGATAAATTTCAGTATTGCGTAGAGAGATGGGTTTATTTAGTCTGATGAGTGTCAAGACAAACTAGTGACCCAAGCAGCTCCTTCTGACCCTTTTCCATGATGCCTTTGATGGAGTGTTCTGGGGTGCATGTGTTACTGGGTTGTTTGACCATTGTGTGTTTGTGCAGTCCAAGTAGTGCTAAGATCAAGAACATTGATCTTAAAATTTGCCTTAAAAATCCAAGGACCTCTGAAGCTTCTTTGGGTTATGCTCACAATAACCCTTCAGAGCATATGTCACCATCTCCATTTTATGGGGCAGGAAACTAAAGCTCATAAGCCATGTACCTAATAAGTAATGAACCTTGAACTAGAACCATAACCCACTGAATGACTGCTTTTGCCTGTCCACTAAAGGGAGTTGCATCTTTGTTGAGAAATTAATCCAAGTTTTTCAAATCGGGGCCTAATTAAGCGATTGTCCCTATTCTGATCTACTATTAGACTGAATACCTGAGAATGATTTCTTGGAGACAAATAAATGTGTTTAAAAGGAAATTTTATATGTAAATTATAATCTAATAAACACTATTTGGCCTAATTCATTGAAGTAGTCACCTAGTCATAGAATGTTACAACTATAAGAGATCCGAAATATAATCAAACTCACCATTTTCTCTCTTTGAGTGGTTTCCACAACTTTAAGTGGTTTCCACAATTTTAAGATAAAATAAAACTGTGAGAAGTCATGTTTGTTTGCTTTTCCCTTATTGGCCTTTGCCCATGCAGATTTATGAAAGAAAAATATTGCCAATTAAAATTTTCAAATAAGGAAAAGAAATAGAAAAAATCTCTGTCTTATGCTAATCTGAGATATTTATATTGTTAGAATGTGAAATTTGTCAAGCAGAAATTAACCAATCTGAGATTCTTTGTAAACTCTTATAACAAAATACCACAGACTGGGTGACTTATAAACAACAGAAGTTTATTTCTCACCATGGTAGAGAAGTCCAACCTCAATGTGCTGGCCAGTTTGGTGTCTAAGAAGGACTCACTTCCTCTCAGAGCCCATCTTTCTACTTTAACCTCATGTGCAGTAGGAGTGAGGGGGTTCTCTTGGATCTTGTTAATAATGACACTAATTTCATTCATCAGTGCTCTGCTCACAGCCTACTCTCCTCCCATAGGCCTCACCTAATATACCATCACCTTAGTGTTTATGACTTCGACAAATGAATTGAGGGCATAAAACTTCAGACCCCAGTGGTAAAGTATAATGAGGAATGCTGCACACCTGGTGTACCCACTCTTGAGTATGAAAATCTGCCCTACACTTCTTTTGATGCACTTGAGTGTGAAAGCTATCTCTAACAATACCTTTAACATCTGTTTTTTTAAGACAGTAAACGAGGAGTAAACTGTTTTCAGTTCACCTAACAGAAAACTCAGATGTTCATAGTTATTAATGAACTAATATGGCTATGTTTGTATAATGAAATCAACAGATACATATGTTTAAAGTTATTTTATATACCTCTCCTCAGTCAGTTTTACACTAATTTAGCATTCAGTTAACAAATATTTATTGAGCACCTACCAGGCAATAGAGATACAGAGGTGAAAAAGATATTTATTCTGCATTTATTAAAAATATATTATGGAAAATTCTTAGGAAAATCATCACAATTATATAAAAATGAGACAAATGGAAACACATCAGACAATAATATGTGATAACTTTTCTTTTTTCTTTTCTTTTTTTTTTTTTGGTACCAGAGATGCTAACCACTAAGCCACATTAAGCCACATCCCAAGCCCTTTTTATTTTTTTATTTTTGAGAGAGGATCTCACTAAATTGCTTAGAACCAGTTCCCGAGCTGCTGGGATTACAGGTGTGTGCCACCATACCCTGTTATTGGATAATTTTTTAAAGTAAAACATCCATTAATAACTTGTCCTCAATAAAAGATAATGTAGTTTTGCATTGATAAAAATCTTGAAACACCTGGGAAAATCCCTGTATAAAGTCCCCTTGTTTAGAAAATCTTAATTGATCTGTAGGCATAGAAGTCTCTACAATCTAAAAAGGGAGGAAAATTATCAGCTTGTAGTCAATATAGCAAATGAAAGTTATCAGTGGATGTTAGCATGAATTCATAGTCTCTGCACCCAAAGAATAGAAAGAAGCAGTCTTCTTACTCCTTTCCTTCAATGCCTTATTGTCTTCTTAGCTTGACTAGAAGTTATGAGGAAATTTTTCCTTTATGATGGTTTTGAAGTAAAATGCTTTGTAGAAAACATTTGATGAGTTAGATAAGATGTAAGTTATACAAGTATCCTCTTATCATAAGAATTTTGAAAATGAAGTTCACCTTCATGTTTCTCCTCATCAACCTACACTTTCAATTGCTGCTTCTTTTCAGAAGTTTCCTTTTAACATTATGTTAATGATGAAATTTCTTTTCAAGTATTAAAATATTATAAAATTAAAAAGTTAAAAATAATTTATAAAATTATAAAATATTGTATTTAATCTTCATTGGCATATTTTTATTGCCTTTCTAATTCTTTGACAACTCAGATGATGTTACTAAACATAGAAGAAACATAGAAATATCTTTGTGTACACATTCTAATACATATTTTTCTGTAGATGTTGTCAAAAGAATTCCTGGAAAAATTTCTAATTGTTGTACAATAGACTTTTATCCAGAATGGCAGTGGTCTTTTTTTCAATGGTGGTGTGGACCTGCCTATTGTTTTGAATTCTCATTACCACTTGATGAAAATACCAATAAATTGGGGTCATTACCTCATTATTTTAATTTGCATTTCAGTGATTACTAATATGGTTGAAAAGCATTTTATAGGTTTGCCTTATTTGTATTTCTTCTTTTTTTTTCTTTTTTCAAATACCTTTATTTGTATTTATTTATTCATTTTTATGTGGCACTGAAGGTTTTTTTAATTTGTTTTAATTAGTTACACATGACAGTACAATGATCTTGACAGTACATTTGAATCAGATGGGATATAATTTCTCATTTTTTCTGAGTGTACAGGTTGCAGAATCACATTGGTCATGCAGTCACGTATATACCCACAGCAATAATAATGTCTGTTTTATTCTGCTGTTCTTCCATTTCCCCCATCCCCTCCCCTCCCTGTATTTCTTCTTTAAAGAACACTTTGAATTCTTTGACCATATTTTTCTTTCTTCTTCTTTTTTTTTTTTTTTTTTGTCTCTAAGTGATACTTTGGGAATTCTGTAAATACCTTATTAAGTAATCCACTGTCCATTAAACATGCTGACATTATTTCTCTTTCAATCTCTCATTTGCCTTTTAAGTTTCTGGTATTTTTTGTTTGTAAAGAAATTTTAATTTTTCATCAACTAATATTTCTGATACTTAGGGTTTTCTGACTTTATTTAGGAACTCTAATTAATCTCAGGATTTAACAAAATATCCTAGATATACTTATATTTTTATTTTTCTCATGCTTTGTTTTTCCATTCATCAAAATTTTTATATAAGTGTTAGCTAAAGATCTAATGTTATTATTCATTTGTCACAAATCATTTGTCAAAAATTTTATTGTGTCTCTACTGATTTGAAATGCCTCATTTATCATAAAACTATTTCCATGTACAAAGTTGTCTTCTGGGCTGTTCATTCTGTTTATGATTTACATATTTATACATGTACCAAGGTTGTAGTTATTATTATTATCACTTAAAGTCCATGTTGATAGTTATTTTTTAAATCATAATGGGACTAGTTGTGTGTATTTCCTCTAATGTAGGAACTTATCAATTTATCAGTATATATTACAAAAACAGTTGGAATTTTTGTTATCATTAACTTAAATACATAGAGCTTTGTGGAAATGAATGCTTAAAAGAATAAATAATTTAATTAGAATTCCTTTAAGGTAAAGCATTATAATTGTCCTCATATGTTACATTTGTCTTCTTAGATATTGAGTGAGGTATTATTTCTGCAACTTCTGTGAATAGGCTCTTTCTTTTACAAGATTTTTAAATTGATTTTTTTCATATGCAGAAAAGTTATTATGTTTGTATACACATCTTGTATCAAGCAACTAGCTTTTTCTATTTCTATTATGCTTTTTTCAATTTCAATTTTTGAATGTTCTGAGTTTATAATTCATATCTGCAAATACTATAGTTTGTTCTCTTTCTTTTCAATATTGATATCTCTGTATTTTACCTTGTTGCACTGGTAAGCACCTGGAATAAAATTATAAAGACCAGTGGTCATAAAGGATATTTTTGTGCATATCTTGATTTTGGTGGGAAAACTTTTAGTAATTTTATTAAGTATATTATCTACTACAGGTTTCTGGCGAGCTATTGTTAATTTTAGAAAATGTGTTTGTTTTTTTCCTTAGTAGATAATTTTTGAGAGCCAAATTTTATCAAATGTATTTTTTTTCCAGCACCTATATAAATTGTCATGGCTTTTTCCCATTTATCTATTTAATCTGGTAATGGGTTAATTTCATCCAAAGCTATTTTTTTGCTTGTATGTTTAAAATTTAGTCAGTGTTACATTTGTATACAGTTGAAGTAATGAATTTGCTTTCCAAGGATTGTTAGAGAAAATAGTTCCCATTGCCCCTGGTCACCACTAACCCCACAACATTTTCCCCATTCTCTAGAGAGAATCACTTTCAAGTCACATTTATTTGAATTGGTAATTATACTTATGTTACTCTAGCCATATTATTTTATGGTTCCTACTTACTATGCTTTGATTTTTCCCCATTTACTTTTATATATATATATGTGTGTGTTCTTTACTTATTTGATTCCAATGTTCCCTTTCCCATTTTTGTCCCTTCTTCATTGGAAAATTATGGCTCTTATCTCATTATTTTTGGTAATTACCCTTAAATTGTAGTATATACATTTAAGTAAATTTTACAAGTGTTACTCAATGTATTATTTTCCTCCCATCTCTCATATTTCAACTGTATTTCTTTAGCTCAAACTAGACTTCCTCCTCATATAGCATTGTAAGAGTCTGTACAAAAGCTGCCATACAAAGATAATCCAAAAGGCCTGTTTTAGCTGTTTCTTTGGAAAGTCCTCTTCAATGGGAGTATATAGCTGCCCTTCTCCTGTGGGTATTCTGTTGTGAAAAATCAGGAGATAAGTTGAATGAGGAAGAGATATGAGGAAAAGGTTGATTCAAATTCAAACTTACTGAATGCAATTAGGTATCCCAGATTGGATCTAGGAATAGAAAAAAAGATATTAGTGGAAATATTGGTTAATTTCTTAACTTGACATATATATCATGGATGAAGGGTATAGAGGACACTTTCTATTATCTTTGTTACTTTTGCATAAACCTTAAATTATTCCCAAATAAAAAGATTTTACATCACTTTAGGCATTGATATTTTGTATGGGGTGGGTAGGGGTCTAGAATTTGAATCTAGGTTCTTCCACATGCTACCACTGAGCTACATCCCCAGCCCTTAACCATAGATTTTGACAAGCAAAGAGAACTCAGGCTTAATAGAACTGAAAATGGTGTCAGTGCATAGTAGTCATTAATGCTTTGTCAGCTCTTCTGTTACCAGCCATCCCACACTGTCTCCCACCAAAAGTCTATCTGCATGGAAGAAGTTATTTGTGTGTTTGTGTGTGTGTGTGCGCGTGCACGCACGTGCTGGCACACACACATGCACGCACATGTGTGCACATATACATATACAATTGTAGAAATAATAATATCCTTAAGAGATCAATTGTAGAAATAATAATAATGGTAATAAAAATAAGGCTATGACCTACTATGTACTCAGCCTATTTATATTAGGGTCTATGCTGAGAGCTTTACGTGGATTACCTTATTTCATTCTCACAATGAACTTATAAATTAGGTAATTCACTTAAAAGGTAAGAAATAGAGTCAGAAAAATAGACCACTTTCCCAAATTTGCACTGCTAGTAAGCTCTGCAGTTTAAATACAACACAGGTCTGTCTGACTTCAAAGATCATTGTTAAAAGAACACTCAAGGGGCTTTGGCTGTAGCTCAGTGGTAGAGCGCCTGCCTAAATGTGTGAGGCATTGGGTTTGATCCTCAGCACCACATAAAAATAAATATATTGTGTTCATCTACAACACCCCGTTATTTTTATTTGTGATAGTAATTACATGGTCAAAACAATTTTTAAAAATAATTACATTGATACCTAATTTAATTATCTGGTTATTTGCATTCATAAAATTATGTCAGCATTCAGTCATTTATTATATTTTATTTTTCATTTATTTTATTTCAAATGTACAATGGGGGGGGGTAGTACCACCTGTTTTACAGGATGTAGTGAGAATTAAACAAGACCATGTTAATGACCTAGCACAAGTCTCTTACATGGTAGGGTTTCAGCAAAGGTTAATTTCTTTTTCCATGTGCCATATTATTTTTGCTTTACTGTTATATCATGAGACAATGGCATTTGGGGATCCTTTACTTATACTTTTATATATACTTCAGAAGCTAATAGTAAGCATATATTTAATAATAATAATAATAGAGAAGCTGTACAATATTTAAAGAACACTAGGCAGTATTCAAAGCTTGGTATATAGATACATAAATATAGATATGTGTATACATACATAAATATATCTATATTCCTGTAATCCTCCCAACTATTTGCTGAAGTAGATATCATTACTATTAGCAATTTTACAGATGAGAACCCCAGGTGGAGTGAATTACATAACAAATCCAGATTCAAAGCCGATAAGCTGCAAATGCAGGAACTTGAACTCAAACTAGCTGTGATGCCATGCTCATAGCCATGATTCACTTAGTTTTTAAATCAGCTTCCTTAATGATAACATTTGCAATTTATTTTAAAAGCCAATGATGTTATTACTTGTAAGATATTGTAATGCAATGTGATAGAAAATGAAGCACAAAATTCTGTCAGAAATAAAGAGCAAATATTTCCAACCAGGTGTGAACTACTAATTTTCTGTTGAACTCAAGTTGAAGACACTGGAATTTGTCTTGTTACTTTAAAAACAAGATCACACCAGGCATGGCAGAGCAAGCCTGTAATCCTTGCAACTTCGGAATCTGAGATAGGAAAATTCAAGTTCAAGGCCAGCCTGGACAACTTAGTGAGGCCCTCAGCAACTTAGGGAGATCTGTCTCAAAATAAAAAGGATTGGAGATGTAGCTTAGTGATAAAGTCTCACAGGGTTTGATCCCTAATTCCTACAGAAATAAATTATTTCTTAAAACCTAGGTCATATTTTTAAAATAAGATGATGAATATGAGAAGCATTTATTGAAGTCTGTAGTGCTCAACTATCTGTCTCCTGATTGATAGAATGCCATTGTAAGTCATTATTGGATAGAATGACATTGCTCAGTGTTGGTTACCAACCATATGATGCATACATCCTGTCCTTATACTTGATTGAGATGACAGATGTTAAAGTGACATTATTCTGATTGCTCCCTGTGGGACATGCATCCAAAAGAGCTTGGGAATGCAGACAATTTCACCTCAGGTCATCATTAACTAAGGTTTGTGGAGATGCTTTCAAACATAGTCACTAGAATTAACATAGTTTTGCCTGAATTCCTTCAAATTTAGATCATATTGCTCTTTTGTTTACTTGACTTTTACCAAGAGAAGGAGGAGAGGTTGAAAGGGAAGGGATATGCCATTACAAATATTATGTCACAAAATGAAACCCATTATTTCATATATTTAACATTTGCTAATAAAAATGCATTCATTAAATACTTTATATTTAGGATAAATCTTTAGCTTAGAAAGTGGTAAATAGCTGTTTGCAGAGTTGAAAGTCAGGCATAGCTATGACTAACTTTCACGTATTTAATTGTTTATTTATTTACTCTTAATATAAAGTGATCACCTGGAATTCTACTGTTCAAAACAAAAGGTCTTTACCACAAGCAAAGGTAGCCAGGTGATCTTCCATACCATCTCTTGGTCCCCATACACTGATGTAAATAAATGTCATCTTGAATCCCTTAATGGTCAACCTCTCACTCTCTGTTTTATAGACTTGAAATAAACACACACACACACACACACACATACATATATAAACACACACATATGTAATCTTTTGGAGTTTACTATTTTCTTAATATAATATTACTAAGATATGTCTATATTTTCTTCTACTATACCACATTACATTTGTTTTGATAGAATTCTACATTCTAAGTTTGTTCATCTACTCTTCCCCTGTTAGATAGTAGGTTATTGTCAGGTTATTTCCCCCGCTTAATGTGAACATTAATGTCACAAATTTACCTCATTCTACCTATGTAATCTTTTCCTCTAGAATATGAAAGTAGTTGTAGAATGGCCAGGTCATAAGTAATGAATGTTCAGCTTTAGAAGATATATATTTTCCAAAGTGATTGCACTAATTTATATATTAACCTATAATGCAACCTCCCAACACTTGGTATTGTCACACATTTTAATTTTACCAACTGGATGGGTAAAAATTGCCTCTCATTTTCAACTAATGTTTTTTTTCTTTACCCTGATCAGGAGTGATGATGAGTATCTGTTCAAAAAGGAAGAAGCCACTTCTATGGGGTAAGGGTGGCCATTTTAGGAATTTTAATCTATCGTGTTTAAAACTTACAATTTTTCTGTCCTACTAAAATATTCCATATGTTTAAATTTAGATAAAGATTTAGATAAAGGACCAGCAAACTTACCCATAAAATGCTAAAATTTTTTGCTTTTCATGGTGGACTGCCTCTGCCACAACTGTTTAGCTCTTCCTTTTAGCATAAAGGCAGTCATAGATAATACATAAATGAACAGCTATGATTTAATATTCCACTAAAACTTTATTTACAGAAACAGGTGAAGGGTCATATTTGGTGTTCAGACTATAGCTTGCTGATTCCTGGTTTAGATCACAAGAGACGTCAATTACATTCTAGATCATGAACATAGTTTTAGTCCATCTACTGGTAGAATGGTTAATCCTTACCTAAAATTATCACAATGTATTGAACATGTGTTATAGTACATTTTATTATTATATTATAAAGTACATTTGTTTTTCAGGATATTTCTTTGTAGGTAGCAAGAAAAATACACTTTCCCATACAACTTCAAGTCCAATAAGAAATCAAACCTTTATAATGTTAACTGTTGTTTTATAACAACTCCACAAAATAAATAACATTTCCAATTTACAGATGAGTAACTCGCGCACAGTCACACAGCAAATAAAGAGCAAAGTGTAGTATATGAACTTGAATTTTCATGACCTCAAAGCTTGTTCTTCTTTGACTGAAGTATGCTACCTGAATGGCCATGTGAGTTGAGGAATCAGTGTGGTCTTCTTTACTTCTGTATCATAACAATTGCCATTGTAACATTTACTGAGTTTTCTTTTTTTAATATGCCCAACTCTATGCCAAGGTATTTGCATGCAATATCTCATTTGATCCTTATTCAATTCTTTAACATTGTCATCATACTATCCTGCTATACACACCAAGAAACTAGTTGCTGAGGTAAAGTAAGTTGCTCAAAGTTACATAGCTAGTAATTTGCTGAAACAAAAGTCACACAGAAGCACCAAAGCTGGTGCCCTCAGGGACCCTGACTCACTTCCTCCATCTGACCACATAAACATAAACTGAATGAGTAACTCTTCCAGGAAAAATGCAGACATTGCCTTAAAATTATAGGCTATGAGCTGTCTGGTTCTGAGTTATCATCATACATCTTATCACCATTCATGTTTTCCTGCAATATGTAGTTTTCCTCCAGTGTCATAAAATACCTTGTGCCATATTTTCCTTTATTTTCATAAACGAGGATATTTCTTTATGGAAATATTGCTGGTGTTACTTTTGAAGGGCTGAAATAAGTTGCTTTTTGAGTGATTATCACTCTGGCATGATTATCAAATATCTCTGAAAAAGATTCTGCAAAAGTTGCCTTTTGAGCAGGCATACTTTTTTGCCTATTAAAAGACATTCATAATAATGTATCTCCCTCCTTCCTTCTTTCCTTCCATCTATCCATAGCTCACTCAATCATTCATCATGCATTTTTTTTTTATTCTCACAATATTTAATGGGTGACTACTGGGTCAGACATAGAACTCAGATAAAAAGTTAACTATGACCTATGTGGTCCTTGCCCCCAGCAAATATGAAGTAAATCAAAGAGAAATAGTCATAAACACAAGTAAGTGCTATAAAGTTTGCCACTCAATGTGTGGCTCCTATGGAAGTTTGTTAAAAGTGCAGAAAGGTAGGCCCTACCTGAGACCTACTGAATCTCAATCTGCAATTAACATATGTGCATTTGTGTGCACATTAAAGTCTGAGAAGAACTACAATGCAATATTGTCATACATGTGCATTCAGCATTACAATGGGAGAAAAAGAAAGCCATGGTCACTTCTCTAGGGTTGGAGTAGGTATTGAGGGAAATGCTTAATTAGAGTGATGCCTTAGCTCTCTTATGAAATGTGTAGAAGTTTGCCAAGGAAATGAGAAGTAAAGGTAGCCTAAGTAGAGAGAAGGAAGTGTGAGCCACAATTTTTCTATAGGCCTGAAACAACTCAGTGTTCTCGGGGGAACCCAGGAAAGTCAGTGTGGGTGAGGGGACTTCTCAAGATGGTTTAGAAATATACATGAACAAGATTCTGGCCAGCCACTGGGTCAGATAAAGATTTTGGACTTTTCTATGAGCCAGTGGTTTAGTTTTGGTTGCAAATTAGAATTCCTTTGAGACATTTTAAAATACAAATACTTGTACCATATTCTCAGAGATTCTTAAATTAGAATCTCTAATTTGATCTAGGGTGAGACTCTTTTTTTTAAGTTCTCCAAATGATTTGGATGTGCTGAAAAGATCCTGGAGACCATTGTGTTGTGCCTAACACTGTGTTAGGCAATGAGTAGCCTTTGGCAAGTTATAAGTGGGAGAGAAGAGTGATCCTATCACTCTGTTGGTGTCAGAGACTGTGCACCCTTCCAGGAGAGCCAACATAGATGTCAACCAGGGGAAACCCAAAAGGACCAGGAAGGTTATATAGGTCTATGAAGTGGCCTGGGTTGTTTAATAGGGAGTGATCCCAAACCAATGGCAACCTGGATAGACAGTGCCCACTTGAACACATTTATACCCAAAATTTAAATAATTTTTTTTTAGTTGGGTCTAGCCAGATTGCCAGTGTAAAACTCCTGATATAAGTAGGTTATAAGGATATTAAAGTGTTAAGAACATAGTATCCATGGGCTTTGAAATGAGTTTGGCATAGCATATGAGAGAGAGGAAATAAGATAAGGCTCGTTCTGTGGTGACTGATTGAATGCTGTTCCCATTCACAAAATAGGGAGCAACAGGGGAGGGAAAAGTTTGGGAGGGAGAAAAAAGTTAAATTTAGGGTGTATGGAATTTGAGGTGCTTGTGGGACATGCAAGACTTCAAATATTTAATACCCACCTTGTTTGACATTGGGATTGGAACATAGATTAAAAAGCTTCTGATGTGTAGGTATTTGTTGAAGTCAGAAGAATGCCTGAGAATCTCTTAAAGGAGCAGGTTCACTGAGAAGAGGGAAATGCCTGCATTTCAGGGGAAGGAAAAAGTTCACCAAATGCTGAAATAGGAAGATCAGTTGATTGAAGAGCAATGAACAGCCGTGATGAAAGATAGTCCATGGAGGAATAGGAGGAGAAGGTCTTTTCTCCATGTACTTTCTTTCTAATATACTTTCTCAATACTGTTCCTAACATGACATATATCTTCCAATGTGGAATACTCCAAGAGCCATAAAAAACACAGGGACTAATCAATCTTGAACTTCTCTAATCCATGTCCCTAGAAGATAATGCCAGATTTAACATTACTGATGAAGGTATCTTGCTACCTTCCCTACCTTATGCAAAAATCTATAAACCTAAAAACATGTATAGTTATTGAATAATGATCCTACATACTATACTAAGATCTGTAAATAAAAAGTCTTATTTATTTCAATATTTATTTAGCAGCTCTGTATACTAGGCATTGAGGATATATGAAGGAATAAAACAGGGCTCCAGTCTTTAAGAACTGTACAGATGTTAGGGGTAGAGACAGATGTTATCACAGGTTTCCTTTAATATAATATGGAAAGTGTAGCCAGTAACATGCATCTGTGTGTCCAGAACTGCCTGGCCCCAAATCTCCTGACTCAGCCTGCTATATGGAAAAGGGTAAAAGCTTTCTAGAAGACATTATACCAGAGCTGAGTGATAAACAGGAGTAAAATTAGGCAAAGAAAAGGGTGCAAAAATCTTCTAGGCAGTAGGAATCAGAACAAGTAAATTGCCTATCTCATGGACTGTTTGTGAACTATTAAGTAATCTGGTATAATTGGGACGATCCTTTATCTAACTAAGAGACTAAAACAGTGGCCCAGGTGCCATTTAGTGTGTTAGCTCAAGAAGCTGAGATTTTAAAGTGCCTTGATCACAAAAACCTTTCCTTAAACGAAAACTAATGCAGAAACTCATTAATTAAAGCAAATATGAAGCTTCCAAATAATCAGGATCCATGGATGAACTTTATAATTTTCATCATAGGTCAGTTTCTGGGATATCATTGGAAAATGAACTTAAAGGCATAAAACCAGAAGCAGGGAAACCAGGCAGGTGGTTGTCTCCATTTTCTTGGTGACCAATGACAAAGTTCTTAACTGGAATGATTGTTGTAAAGTGATGATTATGTGGGGCAAGAGAGATGACCAGATTTTTAAAGGCAGGAGATTGGGGGAGATGATGGTGGCAAGAGCTTATGACCAATGGATGTAGAAATTGAGGAATCAAGAATAGTCTAAAAGATGGGGCTGGGGATGTGGCTCAAGTGGTAGCGCACTCGCCTAGCATGCATGAGGCACTGGGTTCAATTCTCACCAGCACATAAAAACAAAATAAAGATATTGTGTCCACCTAAAACTAAAAAATAAATTGAAAAAAAGAATAGTCCAAAAGAACTTGTAGGTTTGAGTTAAGTGAAGACCTCTAATATAAAACTCTGCCACATTTTTTGGCATAAAGAAACTTTATAATTTGCTCAATTAATCAAGAAGGCAAATATATGTAGAAGTAATACAAAGTAGTGCAGCACAGGGCAAGGGAAAAAGAGGGAACAAGAGAATTATTCTTCTCCTGGACAAAATAGAAATGCCCACTCATCGGCAGAGAAAGCCTGAATTTAAAAAAAAAAAAATCAAAGTAGAGTTCTCTGGTTTTATTTTACAACTATTCAGTTATCAAACTCTACAGTCTAATGAAGAGGGTGAAATAGGTTCAAATACTGAAACTGTTGGCTTGAAACTGTCACGTGAAAAGCTTCATTTTGATTAATATAATTGAAGTGTTAAGTGTGTATCTGCTAAATTGCAATCAAATCAGTAAAATGTTATTCATTTTTTAAATGAATCTGTCAGAAGTTCATGAGTATTCTGCCAACAGTGAATTGGATTTGCACAGCTTAACTGCAGATATTACTATTTTATAAATGGGTAAACTGAGACATTGAAAATTCAATTCCTTGATGAGGTAGAGTTGATAGTTGACTTGCAAATAGACCACCAAGGTCCCCAATAAACTGAAATGGTGCTGTCCCTGGTGAATCCTTTGCAAAATGGGGCAGATTTAATTAAGGTTCTAAATCAACGCATTGAGAAGCACCTGGGTAGGTAATGAAAAATTCACCAGCCTCACTCTACCCTGACTCACCAAAAATACAGACACCAACTAAAAAATCCTGAGACTCTCTGTGGGGTTCATTCTACAGAGTATAAGACAGTTTCCAGCTCAGTACATTGATGAACAGTTCTTGCCTAGGTCTCTATTTCTTCTAAGCCAGGCTCCATAGTCCTTGTTGCCCTGACCCTGTTTTCCCATCGCCTTCACTACACTCTTCCTCCTGACTACATTCACCCTCATCTTCATTCACCTTTTTTGTCATCCTGGTTTGACAGCTCCTTACACTAGAATACTGGAAGACCTGGATAAATACTTTGATCCCTCTGAGAAGAAATATTTGCAGAATTATTCACCAACGAACATCTTCCTAGATGCCAATAAGATAGATAATGGTGAAAAATATAGCCAAGCCCCTACCTTCATGGTGCTAATAGTCTAGTGGGGGATGGAGACTACAATGAATGTGCTATGTGCAATAAGGGAATGCTAAGTTCAGGATCCTAGGAAAGAAAATAGCACGGGCTCCTGACTCAGTCCTATCAGGAGAGATATGTTGTGCAGGAAGACTTCTGAGGGGGACTGCTCTGCTTTAATTATCTGGGAAGCAAGAAACGTAAAGGCAAGCAATCAACTACAAATATTTACATACCAAGTTCCAACCCTGGCTGCACATTAGTGACCACCTGAAGACCTTTTAAAATTTAACTCCCAGAGCACTTCATAAGAATCACCAGAGATAGAGCTCAGGCACCAGTGTTCTTTAAAAGGTCCCTGGGTAATCCTAATGCATAGCTAAGGTTGAGAGCCACTGTTCCATAGATTGATGCAAATAAGAATTTCTAAATGAAGTGTAGTTGCAGTCATCCTTGGTATTAATTTTCCTCCTGAGAATGTTGCTAGAATTCTCTAAAACTTTTACATTATTCAGGTATTTAAAACACACACACACAAATACAATAGCAATGGAGAGGAAAAGAGGTTTTATAGAGAGAAAAGCAGAGGAGGAACGAAGGACTTCACTTCTGCTTTATGCTTAACAATATGTTTCAAATCCACAAAAAAATTAATAAAATGACAATGATTTTACCTGGCAATACATCTTTTCTTCATTATTCATGAAAGATTTTTATTTCATTGCTCTAACCAGTTTTCACTTTTGATGGAAGAGATTAATTAGGATATCAAATCTGAACCTTTTCTATACAGATTTGATGATACTATGCATGAAAGAGGCGTGGGGTCCTGTTGGTTTGGGTATCACGATGTATTTTTTACTGATCCCTGCCGAGTATCCAGCTGTGGAGCAGCTGAGTGACACCTCTAAGTGGTTTGGAGCTCCAGGAAGGCAAGCCAGGGCCCAAGCAAGCCAAAGCTCATGGACCTGTCACCCTTCCACCGCCAGGCCTGGGCATGGTACTGATGCCAACTGCAGAAGCTCTCCAAGCAGCGCTGCAGCCCAATCTTATGACCTTAAACTCCCGCTTCCTGACCTACTACCAGAAAATGGAATCATGGCAGACATGAATGTTGGGACTTAAGAATTGGTCAACTAGCATTCATAGTTTCCAAGCCCTTATTAGCATAAATTTGGACCAATAGCATTAAGGATTTCCAAACTCTGATTAGTGTAAGTTGGGACAAGTAGTATGAACCAAGTGCTATATAGCAGAACCAATCCTACTGCTAGGTACAAGTAAAATTATCAAGGACTTAGTTTATTGTATTAGGTAATAAGAAAAAGGAACAGCCACAGAGCCCCTACTATGGGCTGAAAACTATAAAGGGTAATTTATAAATACGTTATTTTGTTCCACCCTCACAGCTCTCCCGGGTATCTATTACTTCCCCCACTGGCAGATAGATGAAGACACAAAGAGGCAGTTCCCTTCCCGCGTTTCGTGGGAACTTGTTTTCAGACTGCTTGTTACCAGAGCCCGTAATGCTCGCCTGGTGCCCACAGTCATCACCAGCATGTATGTTGTGCTGTTCGGGCTCTTAATGGACATAATGGTGTGGATTTCTAGAAAGGGATATTATAACAATTTCCACCATGAGGGTGGAATTTGGACTAAATTACAACCTTCTCAAAAAACAACTTTGCTTCTCAGTAGTCAAATAACTTTTAACTTTTAGCCAACAGATCTTAAATACAAATATATATACAGTTTACAAACAACTTCATTTTTAATACACTTATGAAATTGAAAGGTAAAAAAAAAACATATGTTAATCTGTTAGATGCTTCAAAGCCTCAAAGAAATCTAGCCAAGGAGGATTGAATGTCTAAGTTACCTGAGAGGTCATCGAAACAAGAAATCTGAGTTCATGATTTTTATAGCTATTTCTAGGTGCTGCCATTAGATTATAAGACAGTTTAGACAGCTAGAGATTATAGGACAGGAAATGCTCATACAATATTGAGGACTGGTAGTTATGGGATATCTAGTTGTAGGAGAAAAGAAAACAAATTGCCCAGTCTATTTAAAGAAACATCTATTACCTAAATCTTTAAATTGATTTTGAGAAGTTAATGTGCATCTCACACTAGGCTTTTTTATGTAAGAGTGACTTGTAGAACTTGTGGCTCACTTATACTAAATGTGTAGGATTTCTTGCCATATACTTTGTATGCCAAGTTCATACGTATGTGCATTTTTCCTTAATTTTATTTTTCTTATTTCAAATTGTCTTTAGCTTTATGGAGTATATATATCCTTTCTGTCCTGAGGGGAGGGTATATGGAAATAAAATAGTGTTGAGATAGAACAACTCCTTGGGTGCCATAGTAGATACTATAGAATGAGTATCAATAACCCAAAAATCCAAGACACAACATGACCCAATATTTTTTGGTCCTGATATTAAACCCAGGGGTGCTTAATCACTGAGCAACATCACCAGCCCTTTTTAAATTTTATTTAGAGACAGGGTCTCAATAAGTTGCTTAGGACCTTGCTTAGTTCTCGAGGCTATCTTTGAACTCACAATCCTCCTGCCTCAGCCTCCTGAGTAGCTGGGATTATAGGCATGTGCCACTGTGCCTGGCTCAATATCTGAAAGTGAGTACCAGCACAATGCCAGTAGTGGAAAATTCTACACCTGATCTCAGGTGATGGTCACAGTCAACATGTTGGTGCACTAAAAATGTTGCATAAAATTACATTTAGGCTATGTGCATATGAGACACAAATGAATTTCATTTTGGACTTGGATCTCATTCTTAAAAAATTTCATTTTGTATATGCAAATATTCCAGAATCCAAAAAAAAAAAAAAAATCTGAACTCTGAAACACTTCTGCTCCTGAGCATTTTGGATAAGGGAAATTCAACCAGTATACCCAAATTTTGGATAAATATTTTTAAACCAAACCCACCCTCAAAAGCAAAATTATTTGCTATTAATGACATACTCTACAGAAACATCAAATGAAGTCTTCTGGTTATGTCTCCCAAAAAGGATGTGAGATTTGCAGAGTGAAAATGCAGACATTCCTTGCTCACAGTTCCTAAGAAAGGGGAAGTGAGAGAGGTGGGGAGAAATAATTTTCTTTTTTAGAAATCATGTGGCTGGAGCAGAAAGACAGTCTTCCCTCTTCCTAGGAGTCTCTTCCTCCTACTTCCCAAAACTGAGCAAAGACACAGTTGGGCCCAAGGGAAAGGAAGCATAAAGCAGACAGTCAAGGCCTGTCTTCAGTTAATGATCAGCCGGGGCTCTTGGAAGCATGACCAAAAACTGACAAGGGCTGGTTATCTTAAGAAAAAAGGAATTTATTGAGAAGGTGTCAGAAGTTCAGAGAGTGGATGGGAGGGGAGAAGCAGTGCTGGAAAATGGCAGGAACTAAGGTACTAAAAGTACTGCAAGACTTTACCCACTGATGGAGGTCAGGCTGCAGCTTCTCTCAGAATTGACATTTGCTGCTGGGAGCTCTAGGTATGTGTTTCAGTGTTTAACAAGACTTGTACTAAGAAAGCTGCGGAACACTTAGGGCAGGAAGCCCTGCAATTATCTTTTCAGCAGGCACAGTTTGGCCAGGACAAACAAATGTTGGGCACACTAGGCTGGCTATAGGATCCCTAACCACCACTGGATACTGTCCCCACTGGACACTACTACTAATGCTTAAATAGATTCAAACAAGCCCTTTGCCTTTGCATCATTCACACAAAGCAGAAAAGCCCTTAGCAAGAGGATCCAATTGACAGACCCAGGTCATGTATTCTGTCTCCAGTTGCCTTGGGTGGGAGAAGGGAGAGCCCTGCTTCAGGACTGGGCTCCTGCTCAAGCATGGAAACTGCATACAGGCCAGAAGTTATTCTGTTTGGTTTGTGCTTGTGCTATATGAGTTGTTTAGCATTTTGAATATTCCCCCAGAACTACAGCTCCCTTTTGCTGGAGGCAAAGAACTTAACTCAATAAGACCCCCACGTTGGGCAGCCAAAAAATTACAAATATTACTGGAAGACTTTGAATGAGATCAGTCAGTCCTTTAGCTCATGTGTAATCCAGCCCAAGGCAGCAGGTAGGCAATTATATATGTTACTGGGGGGATATGATGCAATTTGGGGAATAAAAGCGCGCCTCCCTCAGATGGGAACGGAGGAGTTGGAGTGCACTCAGCTAAGGATTTAATCAAATACTTATTCACACTCATCTCAAAGCTCTGACGGGGTCTTTGTGAAGTTGAAGAAGAGGTCAGTAATGGGTAGCTGGCTTAGCAGTGGGCCCTCTTCCATAACTGACAGGTCTTTGGTGAAACAATTTGAAAAGAATGAGAGGAAAGAAAAGAAGCGATATTGCTCTCCTTAATTATGTGAAGTACTGACTCTGTTGTATGGAGAATCATCTTATTCACTGAAGGAGCTCAGGCTGCAATGTCTCTGAGCATTAGCATTACCTTCAGCTGCTCTAGGTGTGTATTAGTGTTTAATTCAATTGTTTCCAGCTGTCCCTGGTATGACTGCAGCAGGAATATCCAAGCAAGAGTGTCCCTAAAAGTTTTGTTTCTAGCCAAGTTATCTCCTGAAGATGGGCTGCTCACCAAGCTGTCCTCAAGAGCATACCTGTAACCAAAGATTCCTGCACAGGGGTATCATTGGCAGGAGTTTCCAGAAAGCAAGAATATCTCCAGTCAAAATTTGTCCAGTAGGAGAGTGAGCAGTGTATTATGATGCTCATTACTGATTGGTTAATCAAAAGCCACTCATGGCTTCCCTTCCCTTTGCTTTCCAGTACTGAGCAGGCAGAAGGACTAACATAATCACCTTAACATCTAATGGTGGCCATGAACCATAGTCATGGCCATTGAGCATCTGTGGAAACCCCAGGGCAGACATTCATTATCAAGTGAAAAGGAAACCATTCACTAGACAGCACAACTTTTTTTTTTTTTTTTTTCACTTTCTTTCTGTCTGCAACAAAGACTCAAAGCCTGGAAGTACAGCAGCCATCTTCTATGTATGAAGACAAAAGTCCTTAACGGAGGATGATAGAGCAGGAAGTTGTAAATCTGGTGCTCTGATTAAACCATTGAGCCAAGACTTGCTATTGGGCTGTTTACCCTACATTTCCTCTTACATGAGGCATACCAACTTTGACTAGTTTAAACTTCTGAGTTAGGGAATTTCATCACTTGCAGTTGAATGCAGTCATAACTATGCAATGTCTATAGCAAGGGATTTTCTAGCACAGGTGACTTCAACTGCAGTAAGGTCCCTGGCAATGCTCAATAGTGTTGTTTTTACAGATTCAGCAATTCTTTTCTTACCATGGAAATGTCAGTCTGATGCACTTAACAAATGCATTGACTATAAGAATCATTTGTGATAATAAGTTATTTATATTTCTTTTGATTTTTATATTTTTGTGTCATCAGCAATTTCTAATCCTTTCTAAACATTGGAAATGGTTTTGCAAATAGAATTTCAAGTCATTACCACTCAGTGTTTACTGCTATTGTTACTTAGTTTTTGTCATTGTTGTGTTATTTATTTTGCTTTACTTGTTTTGAGCCCCTGAATTGTGAACTTTAAACAAAGGAGTAAAACAAAGGAAAAAAAAAATTTTTTTCAGTTTTTGGTATTTAGAGAATGTTAAGTATAAAGTTAGTCCTGTTGATTGTAAAAATTTTCTAAATTGTTTTTCTTCTTAATTTAATCACATTTTTAGATTCCAATATATAACATTAATCAGTTATGTAATTCTTTTCATATTACATCTTCGTAAAGCTTGCTTTTGGGGGTTAGAGAAGAAAAAATTCATTGGATTAGACAAAGGAGAATGAAGGGAAAGGGGGGTGACTGTTCATTCCTTTTCCAAACAAAGGGAATAGGAAAGACAGTTGAATGAATCTGACATAACTTTCCTATGATCTTATATGAATAGAAAACCAGTGTAACTTTACCTCATGTACAACCACAAGAATGGGATCCTAATTAGAATAAGTTATGCTCCATGTATGTATAATATTTCAAAATATATCCTACTGTCATGTGTATCTAAAAGGAACAAATTAAAAAAAAATTGCAATGTAGTAAAAAAAAACAAAAACTTGTTCTCTTCTTTAACTTAGAAGAAGCTGTGGTTAAAAATGCTGTAGAAATCAGTTTTAACAAGTTCATTTTTTTTTTCTTTTTGTAACAACTATGATACAGGATATAAATGAAACTATAAAAAATTGACTTTACATCCTATACTTCTAGTTTGATTTGATTAAAAATTAGTTTTCCCCAAATCACTTTATATGGCAGAGTTTTTTGCCTTCGCCTATGCAGCAGCATGCTGGTAGGTGTTCTAAGTAGGCTTGCCCATGGTCAGCTCCATGGTCATCTGTTGGCATCAGATAGGCCTTCTAGAATCTGGGTTCAGGACATGAGGGAAGCTCTATTTGAAGGTTGTTGCTCACTGCAGAGTATGGCTTAGGACATAAGAGCAGAATATCTTTTATTATCAGAAGGTTGCTGTCCAATACTGAGTAATAGCATATTGTGAGAAATGTTAAACAAAATAACTGCCTTTGTTTTTTTTAAATATGTAAATGTTTGTTATTTTAGAATGATTTGATTTCATTATATGTGGTGGCATAAATGCGGAGTTTGGAGTGTGTGTACATTCATGTTGGCTTACAAACAATAAAGGCCTGATTCAACATTAATGTGGAAGGAGTTCCATATAATTGTGTGTGAATTAATGTCCTTTGACACTCATGGCAAGCAAGACCAGACTCTATTTGGCAGTTGGATTTGGTGTAAATTCAGTGACATTTGTAAAATACAAAAGCCCACTGGTAGGTTTTAAATCTGAAGGGTTATCTCAATTTGTATCTCGACTATTTGTTCCTTTTGCAAACAAAGAAGTTATTCATTAAATAGTTGTGATCATTTGGATCTGCAATGTCTCCCAAAGCCCCATATGTTACAGGATTGGTCCTTAGCTCAGCATTGTTGGAAAGTAGGGGAATCCTTAAGAAGTAGAACTAGTGGCCGTTGTGGGGGAGAGGGTTTGACCTTGAAGGGGATGTTAGGCCCCCAAGCGCTTCCTGTTTTCTCTTTGCTTCCTGGCTTCTCTGGGATGAACTGTCCTGTTCTGCCATGATGTACTGTGCTGCCACAGGTACCCAGCAATCTAGGCCAAGTGACCATGGACTGCAACTTCTAAAATAAACCTTTCCTTATTTCAAGTTGATCATCTCAGGTATTTTGTAAAAGTAATGGAAACCTAACAAAATGGTCATTTAGGTATTTCCTTTAGTTGAAGAGAAAACATGAAATAAACCTAATTTGACTATATTCACTTGAGGATACAGGGAGGAGTTCCAATTTTTTTTTTTTTTTTTGGTAAAAATCACTTTACTAATGCCTCCTTAATTTCATATAACATAAAAACTTCTCATAACTGAGATACATAGAAAAGTTAAGGGGAAAAAAACACATCCATGCTAAAGGCATCCTACTAAGAGGGCACACCACATGCAGCTAATAAAGCTGAAACTCTTGGCTAGGATTCTTAGCCAGGGAAGATTCTTGCTTTCAACTTCCAAAAACAAGATTTTAGCAATCTTGCAAAGGTAGTTACCTAAAAGAATGCCAAAAGGAAAGAAATCCATTTTCCAATTCTAAAATAGAAATAATAAATGTGCATGATACAACAAGAAGTTCCACTATTTGTGTATAATTATAGTGACCAATAAAAAAGGATAAAAAATAATAAATGTCTAATTGTAGTTGATGTTGACTTTCTATATACTTACTATTTGCAATTAAAATAAATGAAAAAGAAACATTTTTTTAAATGAGTGTATATTCTCTAAGGGCTAGAATCATAGTAAAATGGGAAAAATTAATTAATAATAGAGGTCCAAAAGTCAGAATTTCAGAGTGCAAATTTAGCCCTAATATAGTGGTACTCCAACTGTGGTCCAGATCAAGAGTATTAGCATAATCTGGAAGCTTATTTTAAATGCAAATTCTTGAGATCCAGCCCAAACCTGCTGAATTGGAAACTCTGCAGTGGTGCTGAGCAATCTGTGTTTTAAGGAACCTTTTGTGTGATCCTGGTGCTCATTAATGTGTAAGAACCATTGCTCTAGCACTTCCTACCTGGAGGACCTTTGAGTCTTGGTTTTCTCATCAGTAAAATGGGGAAAGTAGCGGTCTGTTTCTCAAAGAGTTTTTGAGAAGATAAGAGAAGATGTTCAAATTCATGGAAGCCTTTGGAAGAGTGCTCAGCATACAAATAGTGGTCAATGAGCTTTAGCTCAGAAAAACCCTTGTGGGTCAGAGGGAACAATACTGGTTAAATGATTGTTTTTTCTTGTGGTTTGGTGTAATGTTATAGTACTTTTCTGAACACAAAGTTATTTTGCATATATTATGTCATTTTGTCCTCAGGAATGTCTTTGAGTCAAGACAGAAATTCTAGTCCTCTATTCTACAACAAACAAATATTCATTTATTATCTTCCTTCCATCTGCTGACCTTGTGCTGGGTGCTGGGCTAGGAACTAAACAAGATAGGCCCCTGCCCTCAGAAATGACATTCTCATTTAGTTCAACTCAACCAGAGACACATAGTTCCTCATGAGATTTACAAGAACAGTGAAAAGACTTGTTGAGAATACAGAGTCTATGGCCATATTTCCCAAGACTGTGATTCATTAAGACTTGGTTGAAGCCTTGACATCTGATTTTTTTTTTTTTTCAGTACTGAATATTGATCCCATGGGTGCTTTACCTCTGAGTTACACCCTAAAATTTGAATTTTTGATAGTTGATATGGATATTGACATTCCCAGAAAAACAGAAATGCTGTTTAATAGCCTACTGAAGACATGTATTAATTCTACAAATTTTAAAAACCAGTTCAAATCTCATCATAGGAGAAACTCAGACAATGTGGAAGTAAGGACCTTTCTTAGCCAAAGGGATTTCTATTTGGCTGATATCTGTGCCTGACATCTCAGTGGTTGAAAAACAAAACAAAACAAAATAAAACTAAGATTTATTTCTTGATCCAACTATATGTGCATTTTAGGGGCAAGAATGTGGTATGTATGTTACTTAATCAGGGTCTTACATTTGTATAGGGATTACCTTTTGAATGCTAGTAGTTATTGTGATAGAAGGAAAATAAAACTTCAAGGACTTTGCACCAAAAATTAAATGTGTGGGTAGGAAGCAATGTATGTTTTTTCCTTTAGCAAATCATTTTCCAGAATTAGTCACATCATCCCACTTACTTCATAGGAGCTAAGAAATACGAAAGAACATGTGTCCAGAAGTAGGGAAAAATCAGAAGAAGGGCAATAATCATTATCCTGAAATCATTTTATAGATAATGAAAATGTTTTGATGATAAATGTCTTTCACAAAGTAATAGTCTGGAAGTACCTCATGGAAGATTCATTCATTCATTTTTCTGATGGAATTCATTACAAAGGAGAACAGAATTCCAGCCCCTTCCTCAAGTGCATTTTGGGATCCAGAACTAATTCAATGCATTTGCTTTTTTGTAAGCCCTGATTTAGGTGCTGAGGATTCAGAGATAAATGAGACATCAATCTTGTCTGTGAAGATCCCATACTCTACTTGGGGAAACCATCACTGTAGAATTAATATAGAACACCTCAAACTATGATAAGAAGTTTGCAAGAGGGAAGAGCATGTGAAGTAAATGTAATCCAGTCACAGAAGGGGAAATTAATTCTTCAAGGTGGGTAAGGAGAGGTTCACAGATAGACAATGTTTGAGATGAAACTGAAGGAGTAGGCTGAGTTTTGATAGTCAGAAATAGGCAGAAGGACACTCCCAGAAGAACTGATAGAATGGAAATACTGCTAAGGAGAACATTTGTGGAATTTTCAAGGAGCCCAGAATAGTTTGTCCATGAGATCAAGAGAATCCAATGCTTTTAAAATGCTTTTGAAATTACAGTGAGGGTTTAAAATGGCATGTCAATGAGTTTTTCTTTTGGCTCTCTTAACTTGAAATATGGTTCAAGTTTTTGAGAAAAGTAACATTTCAGGTTTTTTTTTTTTTTTTTTTTTAAATTAAGGCAATATGGAAAGAATGGAGACAAAAAGTAGAATAAAAAGATGACTACAGGTCAGATCAAGTAATCAGAGAAAAGTAGCTCTGGATATTGCCTAGTTATCCTAACATCCTAACATCACAATTAATTTCCTAAGATGGAAATTAATATCAACCAGTCAGACTGTGAACATGTTAGAGACATAATGGGCTAATTCAGCTGGCAGCTGTACAAACATGGGAGGTCAAATATAACTAAACACGAGGTTAAAAGAGGGCAGCTCATTTGGTCTAAACTATCCAGGAGTTCATTAGAATGTTCCAAGCTTCCTCCACATTTGATTATTAGAACCAGACAACATCCAGACCGGAAGGGTCTTCAGAGGCCCCTTTGACAAAACCCATCCTTGGCAGATGGAAATCAAGTGGTATATAAATGGAGAACCACATCACACAGGTCTAAGTATGCCCAGTTCTAAAACCAACTCCAGTAGTGACTGGATGAGGGGCTGTGATTTGTTTACAGCAGAGGTCCTTTGGATGTGGTTAGCCCCCAGTCACAGAGCGTCTGCTTCCCAAGACCAATGAGGCTGTCACTATTTGCTTCTGTGAAAAGTCGTTTACAGGATTCTCGAGGGAATCTTCACATTTCTGCGGGTGTGTGTGGGGAAGAGATTGTGTGCTTCGAGAAGCTCAAAGAAGAGTCTTGATGGGTTATGATTGTATAAAATCCTTAATATTTGCATATACAGTCACTTCTTGATTATTCTATAATGGATTATCTAATTTTTAGATTACCCATGTTCTCTGTTTCTATTTTATAAATGCAGTTTCAACAGAGAGGAAAAGAGATACATTTTTTTTTTTTTTTTGCAGTTAAATCTTCAATTTGTTTGAAGTTATCATATTATGTGAAATAGAATCTTTGGATATATCAATATCTAGACCTCTCTTTTAAAAAGATCTAATAGAAGCTGTATGCTTCCTCATTTTCATTGAAATGGGAAACCAAGATATTAAAAAACATATTTTGATGAAATACATATGTAGTTTGACACTTCTAAAAAATCATATAATCAAGGTTATAAGTCACATCATATGGTTTTAGTAACTAGAATAAGGGGAAAATTTAACATGCAGACATTATCTCTAATCCAGTGAATGACTGAGATATTTCATAGTAAGGGCTAAAACTGTAGTGGACTCTAAGAGGCACCCTCTTTCCTTCCATACTGGTCTATCTTAGGCAACTTCATTCATGGCCATGGCTTTAATTACCCCACCTGAATGCAGGTGATTTACAGATTCTCCCTTTTGAGCATCAGAAGTAATTTGCTTGTTGTGGGGAAATAAGGTTAAATCTAATATTTAAAATAAGATTTTTGAGTGTCTTCATCCTGTAAGGAAATAAAGGGGAACCTTCAGCAGCCAAAAGTCTGACAACTACCTCACTTCATTTTCTTCAAAATCACAGTCTTTCTTTTATCAGGTAAAATCTGAAAAATTCTTTGAGGTATGCAAGGGAGGACAGAGTCCTAGGAAACTCAAGTTGAGAGGTCTAGTGAAACAAAGTAGGGAGGGAGAGGATGGACCTCCTCCTGGTCAGCCGCCTTCAAAGGGGCTAGTGAAAGGAGGGCTGATATGCATTTGAAAGCACACACAGTATTTGTCAAATAAAATGTTATGACTCTGTCGTTTGAAGAATTTTTCTTTGTCTAGCAGGTTTCATGATGTGTAACTCTGTGTGTTATGGGGATTGATATTCTTCATTATTTTCCAACTGCCCCCTTGGCATCTCCACTTAGATACACTCCAAAGCCATCCATCACATCCAAAACCAAAGTCATGAACTTTCTTCAAAAGCCTACTTTTAGTCTTCTATTGCAGTGAATAATGACTCCATATATCTCTCTAATCAAGCCAGAAATCTGAACAGTTTTCTCTCTTCTTCATCCCCCCCATTCAATCCATGACCATGACCTATTAATAGATGGGCCTCTCCCTCAGCCGAGGCTTGAAATCATTTAAGCATTTCCCATTGCTGTAACTTTGCAGAACAAAGTCTGACTTGGACTTCACAAGGCTAGATGTGGCCTATTGTACCCTTCATCTTGCCCCTCTGTCTGAGGCCCCCTATTCCACACAGCTTTCTCCCTATCCTTCCAACACATGCTGACAGAGTGTGCTCCGAGGTGTCTTTCCATACATATTCCTCTCTCTCTTAGAAGACTTTTCCATGCGTAGAGAAGTCCTCTGACTCAGAACTTCATAAAGACAGCATCACTTATTGACAATAACTAAAGTATACTTTGAAAAGAGAGCTAACTATAGCAGTTTAATAGGTAGTTAATATGAGAATGAAGAGAACATATATAGCTGTATTTATCCTCACTACCAATAATATATAAAAATCCCTCATCCAATGAAATGTTCCTAGTTGTGGTTTTGAGAGAATGTAGCTTTATGTTTTATACACAAAGAGTGAAATGTGCAATTTATCATCCTATTTGCAAAGGCTTTCAGAAGTGGTTTGGTTGCATAATATGACACTCATGGGAAAGATGATGGCACAATGGAGCCTCACCATCCCCACAACTGAAGGAGATGGAAAGCAAGAAGATTTGTAGTGCCCTGCCATTGTTTGACTTTGGATCTGGTTGTCTTTGAGGACCTTGACACACCTGGGTTTTCCCCTAGTCTCCATTCTCTACGAGGCCTTCATCTTGACAAGGTTGATTTTGGCAATCAGAATACTTTTTAGGAATGTAAACTCCTGAAATAGGAGTATTATTGAAGGAGCTGGACACCTTCTCCAAACTTAATGGCATCTTTTTGAAAACAATAAAAATCAAATATACAGATGTGATGCAAAGACTATGATGAAGAAAATATTACAGGATTAAATTCATCACAGAAAGTTCAAATCTAAATGGCATATAAAGGATGTGTGTGTGTGTGTGTGTGTGTGTGTGTGCACGCGCATGTGCTCATGCTGCCACCCCCATAAAATTAGAGCAAATATGCCTGGCTTCTATCCATAATACCCCTACCACCCCATCTCTCTATTACCTAGTCTTGCTTTGTCTGATGTTAAGACCAAGCTAAGCCTCTGCTCTGATTGGCAAGAGATTTTTTTTACAACATCTTCTTAGTATGGGAAAGCCTTTTCCCTGGTGTGACTAAGGGAAATGTCTTTGTCCCACCCTAGTGTTATCCCTCACTATTCTATAACTGTCTATACCTCACGTCACGCCTTCCACGTACATGCCTGCACTGGCAAGACTTTGAACACAACTAATAATTCTTAGTCTCTCCATGTACAGTTGCTCTCTGCCATGACTCAAGGGCAGAGTCTCAGGAATTAGGTTTTTGAATAATGGTTTCTGCAGAGATTTCTACAATAGTAGCAGTTTAAAAGCTGAGTTTTCATTTAATAAGTCCTTTAAAATTCTGTTTGAGGTTCTACGACCAGGGAAATGCTCCTCTCTCTAGTTGCAAATTTTCTGGGTTCTGGAGCTTTGAGCAACACAAATCTATGAGAAAGTTTTATTACAAACTATAGCATTTGAAATGAGGTATAACTTTCTTGTTTATTTATCCCCAAATCAAACTCCCCAAATACCCAGAATCATGCATTTTATAATCCTTTATTCTCTATTCTCCAACCAAACTAAGCTAGAATTGTGCTTTTCATTTTAACCATTCATGTCCAAATATGAACACTGTAGAGGGTTTTTCACTGCAGTGACGAGGCTTTATGATATTGGAGAGTCCACCACTTACCAGGCAGCTGTGTTTCCACCTACGGCAAGGGTGATTCATAACAGCAGTGCTGGTGTCCCTGCCCTGTTGGTGGCACAGATGACTAGTTAATCAGGAATTTCTGAAAAAAGATAGTTTAACGTAATCTGTGAATTTTGTTTACCCTTTCCTAACTCTGTTTCTTGGCACAGATTCCTTAAACCTAATTCTTTTTTTGTGTGTGTGACGGGACATCTGGTAATAAAGGTAATAAAGAAGGGACTGGAAAATGCACTCCTCGTGTTTGCTCTCTCCCCAAAGCCATTTGTTCACATTAAATTTTAAGATGTATAATGCCATGTTGAAAGAAGCAAAGCCTTTTTTGGCCATAGAATTATGAAGATAGACATAAAGAATGTATTGCTTTTCTTTCTGCAGAGAGCATTAGCAAATGATTCCCCTTGATTTTTTTTGTAAGCTTCTCTGGTGAAATCTGTTTGTGGTTAGACTCTGTGCCAATATGAATGGACAACTTCCTAAACAAGATAAAAGCTTTATGATAGAAAATCAGGAAGAAACTCACTAACAACCTGAGGATAGCCCTGGGAGCACTCTGGTCCCAGAAACTAATTATCAACTTTGGCTTTGTAGTCATGACTGAAACTTACAAACTGAGACCATTTGCCAAAGTCTCGGAATATCCATAGGAGAATCCTAAGAGGATGACCTCACTAGAAGCTTGGTGCTTCTGCATAAAGCCCTCTGTGTTTTCTTGAAATCACTAACTCAAGTCAGAAGGAAAATAGACACCAAGACTTCAAGTCTTGTTCAGCTCAAACAGCCGCAAGGGACTTTTTGTACTTTGTGTCTAATAAGCTTTGCTCTGAAATCTTTGGTCATGGCTGTGCCAAATCCTGCTCATGCCATATGTCATACACAGCAATTTCATTAGGTAATCAGCTCTATGTTCCCTTAATGTACCTCCCTAATCTCCAGTCAGTGACACTGCCCTTAGATAATGTCTAAGCTTTCATATTTGCAGAAAAATCCTCTGTTCCGACAGCAGATGATTCATTTAATTCTAGCAACTAGCTATTATAGTTGCATAAACACATCTCTCTGGACTTCCAATGAAGCACAGCCTACATTTTCCACTTACTGATTTTTTTTTCAGGATAGAAAAGGATAACCCTAAAAAGGGATAAAAGAGGACTAATGACTTTATATAAATAAGTAAATGGATGATAGGGTATATATGTGTGTGTGTGCATGCGCGCGCGCACACACACACACATATATATTCAGAGAGGTATTAACAGGAAAGTTATCCCTCTGCTTATGATCCTGAGAATATAAAATAAAGAAATTGGAAACAAGTAAACATATTTGGGACAGACTGGTAGCAGAGAGAGCTCAGACATGAAGCCACTGGCCCCAAATGTACTTTTCCAGCTGTAAGTCCAACCTCCCTTCATCAGGTGTCAGGGCTCCTCTACCTCCTTGTCAGCCTGAACCCAGCCAGCCACCAGCTCTTTCTGTGACCAGTGCCTCATCACAGATTGCAACATGAAGTTCGGCGTGGGTTTTGTGTTCCCCTGAGTTTATTCAGGTGTAAGTATAAAACTGATGGCAGTTGGAGAAGGTCAACATTACATATTCATTTTATTTTAAATAATTGATGATGTTTCCTGTTTCTGCTTACATTAATTGCTCTCAGGTGTTAGAAAATGGCTCAGTGAGCTGCCTTTTAATGTGTTTCTTTAGAAAGACAGTGTGGCTGCTCTTTGGAATACTAAAAGCAGCATGTACTGCACAGGACTTTCTAACTAGAGGTTAATAAAAGTAAATTGAACATATGCAATGATGCTTTCTACCATGTGGAGGAGAAGAATGAATCTAACTGTACACCCAGGATGTGAGCAATGTTTTTATCCAGTGCCAGAATAAAACTCACGTGTATGCAGATTCTCCTGGTTAGAAGTGGCTATGGAAACAAATTTGATGTTTTTTGAGGGAGTGATACTAATAATGAAGTATGAAACACAAAGTCATCTCCATGAGAAGTCCACAGGATGATACTTTCTATCACATAAACCTACAAGGTTTTGTTTTTCAAAGAATACAAAGTCTTACAAACCCAAAGGATGTTATTATTAAAAAAATCAAACTGATCATACTTGTGGAGAAGTCAGGTTCCTGCAACACGATTGAATCTGCTACTTTTTAAAAATACTAATTATCTCACTTATAGCCATATATAAAAATAGCTATCATTTTTCTTTTGTTTAAACATTGTTTTTAGGAAGAAGTTGAGAAAACAATGCAGCTCCATTTGCACATTCTGCATTGATGTTTCTATAAAGTATACTTGTGATGCAAGAAACTTCTAGAATGCTTTTCTGTAATGTATGCTTCCAGAGTGGGACATTCTAGTCAAATTCAACTCAGAGTCAAACTGAATCTCAGAAGCACAGTGATTGGCTTTCCAGAAAGGGCTGGTGGCTTTGGGGAATGTCCTAGGGGAAGCAGCTGTACTGGGGTGTCATCAGCCAAACATGAAATGTCTGATGGCTGTGTCTGGCTCTGGCAGTCCCAAACCCCATTACAAAGGGAGGACTCTGGGGAAATCCGTCTTTCTCTTGTTTCTCTCCCCAGTCTGTATGTTACAGAGAAAGAAGAATAAGAGAGTCACATAGAACATATAAATTTAGGGTTTACACTTTTTAAGTTTTCAAGAAGACAACAACAGTAACCAAAAGAGCTTTATTCTGAGTCCAAATTTTGATTGATAGAAAGCCAAATATTTTTTAACCATTGTAAACCACAAACCAATTATTAACTGTGTGAAGTTAATATACAGTTCTTTATATTATATTGACCTACACAACTGTTTACATGTGCCCAAAATGCATGTGCTCATTCAGAGCTACTGTTAGGTATGTGGTGGTGTACAGACACACACACACACACACACACACACACACACACACACGTCAAGTCAACACACCAGCTGTTCAGCATTATTTACAATATATTGGCATCACTGCTGACCTAAAGAGCTGAAGAAAATAACAGGCCATATTTTCAGCTTAGTAAAATCCTGCAGTAGGGAGCCCTTTATGAACAATTACAAGCATTTGCTGGAAATACATTTGCTGATTTAACAAACTGGGTAGGACAAATGTTTAACATGCTGTCGTAATGATGTTCAGATGCTTTTCTTAGTATTCGTTGATCTGAGATAATGCGTTCTTGCCCAATCATGCTACAAAGAAGCAGTGGAAATAAATAAATAAATAGATGTAATGTGATGCGCTCTCACAATAGCAGGGCTGCTGACTGCCCCTGACAGATGGAAAAAAAAAAAAAAAAAGTCAATATGATGTCTGAGACAGCCCAGGCTTGGCACTGCAGAATAAATTACATGATTCGCTGAATGCCTGGGCTTCGCTCAGACATACAAAAAAATTGGAAAGATAAAAGCTTGCATTGGCTTCAGATGATATTTACTGCTTGATGGATTTACTAGCAGCCCCAGTACAGTCGTACTGTATTGAATTATTGGCCTCTATTTAGCTGTGTGTCCGTCGGAGCTTGAGTGTCCATTTAAGCATAAGTGAGCTGGAGGCCCGCCAAGCCTCTCCGAGGCTCTGGGTACAGAGAAAGACGCGAGCTAATGGCCACCAGCTTGAATAACAGGGTGCTTGAGGACATTGGGGGAGGCAACAAAGCCCAGCTACAAAGTACTTCCTTATCAATATTAATGCCAAAATAAATATTAATGGAGGCTGCCCGGCATACCATTTTTGAATGTGCCTTGTTTTCTTTGTATTTTAACACAAATGGCTGGAAATGACTGTGTGATTTCTCTCTCTCTTTCTCTTTCACACTTTCTTTCTTGCTTTGAATCTAAGAAGGAATTTGGAAAAGACCATTAGCTTTACTTCTGCCCGTCATCACAGCGGCAGGGTTTCCATAAGGCAAAGGAGGCAAATGAAATGCTGGCTTAAGAGGTATACGACTTCCAATAAAATATATGATTAGAATAGTAATGTACAGTACAACAGCTATTGTTATGGATTCGTTATTGCGTGTGCTGTGGCAGTTCAATTGAGAAGTAGCATTTCATCTATGAGAACATAGGAAAGCGCATTGTTATAGCTTCAAAAAGAAGGTGGATGTGTAGGGATGGTGGGGAGGGTATATAGAAATTCTCTCTACTTCGACTTAATTTTGCTGTGAACCTAAAACTGTCCCCCCCACAAAAAAAAGCTTATTAATTAAATGAGAACACATGTACACTCAAAAGGAGGTGTGGGTGGGTTAGTTCCTAAGGCATCACATTGAGCCATCTAGGGCCTGAAGTGCCAGTCACCTGTAAATTTGCACGACAAGGGAACTGTGGAAATGAAAGGATAATTGGGGGAGATGCAAGAGTTAAAGTGTCCGTCAATTATTCCCAGGCTTACCGCTATTTATGAAAGATGAGGGAAGGGTTATGGCCCAGATCTCTAGAATGAGATCCACAGTGAAAGTTCTCAGACATCTGTGTAAGGCAACTGCTTCCATTAGCAGCACAAAGAGACCAAATGTTCTGGGAAAATGCATACCAGGAGCATACCAGGTGAACAAGTATGCAAGGATAGCTTCAGTAGAGTCTCCTTGTTCTGGCAAGAACATTTACAGTTTGCAGGGTGAGAAAGCAGGTTGCAGCTGAACCACTGACCTTAGGTTGGCAGGCATGCAATCCTGGGTAAGTAACTTAATTTCTTTTGTATCTATTCTCTAGCTTTCAAATAGTTGAAGATACCACTGTAAAAGCAATTAACCACTTCAAAAGACAGTGCATCAAGTAGAGCATGCGTGATTTGAAGGTGCATATGGTCTCAGCAACTTGTACTTCAGCGAGCATTTATGCTCACTCTTTTTATTCTCTTCTCAATGCAGTGATATGAGTCTTACTATGCCCATTTTATAGAATAGAAAAGTAAGGCACAATTATTTATAACCAGGTCACACAGACAGATCATAGATATGCTAAGACTGGACCCCACACCTCCCCTCTGTTTCTCCTCTGAGCTATAAAACTTGAGCAACAGTCATGATCCCCTCTTTGGCAAATAAGAGCAGGCTGTGACTCTGTGGACCCAGAGTGCATCCCAAACCTGAACTTGACTTCCTATGGAGACTCTGGTCAGGTCTCCAAAGTCCTCTGTTCCTCACTCTATTTCAGAAAAATATCTACGAGGGTGTCCTGGACGCAGCAGTGTTTGTATAGGCCATCTGGGAAGCTCAAGTCCCATACATCTGGGATAAAAATCCCTTGGCTGGCTTTAGGCTGAGCAGGTAACACAGGAGCTGAAGGGGTGGGAGATTCCAAAGTGAGGCTGCCTGTTTTCTGCTGGTTGCTGCTTTAGCGGACTGTTCACAAAAATAAACAAACATCTATTTCTCCCTGACCAGTGCTGCCACTAGACACTTACTTACATCCTTTCTTTGTATTGCCTTCTCAGAACAAAAGAATCCATAAGGCAAATGGAAATAATCACTGTAGTTTAGACATACAATAATGGAGAGTAATTGTTATTTTGCTTTTGGGGCTTGACATATATCATCTCACTGCTTTGTCAGAATAGAGCCACAAAGTTACTGGTATTGTTTCCAGTTTTCACAGATAAATGAATTGAGGTTCCAAGAGGTTAAATCCTTGGTCAAGGTCACACAACTGGTAAATCAGTAAGCTCAGCTTCAAAGCCCAGATTTGGCTGGTTCCAAAGCCGAGGTTTCCCCAGCAGATGTGATGCTTTCCCTGGGGCAGCCCTGAGAAATATGACCAAATGATACAAGAGAGTAGGTAATATATTTTAGAAAGATTTCCATAAGAAAAAAATTGTCAATGTTTTCTAATGATACTTTTAGAAATCAAGAAAGTAAATACTATTATTTGTTGTAACTTATTGATTGTTGTTGGGATTTTTTTTTTTTTTAATCTCTAGAAAACCCCAAGTGGTTTGGTGGCTTTTCTAATATATAGAAAGACCTTAGAATCAAACTAGCCAGGGTACAGGCCCAGCCCCATTGAAGACTAATATCATATTTTGCAAGAGTTATCAAACCTTCTAATGCCTCATTGTAGTCAAACACAGGGAATAGGAAAAACAATTCTTTGCTTATAAGATTCTGTTAGGAACATTGAAATCATGTACAGTGTCTTAGTGCATAAGCCTCAATACTTGATGCCCATTATTAATGCTATCAATATAACAATGAGCACTACTGATTTCATAGCAGTATAACTGTGAGGAATCTGCCAGGTAATTTTATAAAATGAGCAGATTTGGACGGAGAGGGTGCTTTATGACTCTTACTAAGTACCCCAAATGATACTACTATTAGTAGCTAGAATAAACTGCAGATTATAAATAGGTCAGAGCTGCAAACACACATGGAGCAAAGATCTCCTTTCAAAGGAGTGCTATGTTTCAGAGAAAAAAAGCAAAAATGACTTCAAATTAGACAGTATTTGTAGCATCCACTTGTGGGTAGGGCTCTAAGGGACACCTTGTCTCTTGGTCAGGGTGACACAACTTGTGATTTCTGACTCTTATCAAATCAGGACCCAGCAAGCAGGAGCTCTGTACAGGTGAAAAACATAGCATTGCCATGATATGAATCCAATCATGCGTTCTAGCAACAACATGATTTCAAGTAATACCAAAATGTATACATAACCTCTGCATGTAACCTGAGAAAACTGGTTTTAATGCTTTTTTTAAATTAACATATGATTTTGGAGAGTCTGTAGATTTCTGTTACTAATACTTAGTGTGTGTGACCTTATAAAAGAGAACAAATTGAATTACTTTTAATAAACACCTTTAAAAAATAAAGCACTACATGTAAGTCCCACATTATGATTTATCAAAAATAGCAATACTATGCCTTAATCTCATGCTTTTATAAGTGTGTCATTCATAGATATATTTATCCATTAGCTTAGAACTTTCTGCTTTTATATGAGTGCTTACATGAAAGTTGATTGAGGCTTTTCATCATTATGTGTGGTGAATGTCAAATCAAATATACTATCACTTACTAACAGTCACTCATACAGACTATAGCCCAGTTGAAATCTGCCCATAATTAGAGTCAACCTTAGGTGTGCTAATGGGACCCAGGTTAATGGGATCTGCTAATTATTATTCTTTGAGACAGACCCTGCCAACTGTTTGGCTTCTAGTTGAGGCAAAGATAGGTCCTAGAATAAGGAGGCCATTCAAGCTAGTCCCTCATTATGTACACATGCAGTTTCAGACTCCAAGATATATGTCAGTTAGGAATGCTCTGGTTTGTGAGAAATGCTAAAAACATTTTAAAAAAAACTATTATGGTATGAATATTTAAAACATGTACATAGAAAGAAGTGTAGTTATTGGTTAGAACACAAAGAGTGAGAAAGGATGGCTAACCTTAAGATTGAAGTGATTAATAGGAAAGTTCCCTTGGGATCAATCAATACCAGGCCGCTATTCTCTGGTATATTTATTAACAACCTGGAAGATGGATGAGGTGAGAAGAGGTTGAATCTGTCGATGACAAAATTGAAAGATTAAGGAAGATAGTGAACTACTGCACAAATATAATCTGAGCAAGCCACATATTAAACTAAGATAAATAAGGAAGGAAAGAAGGATATACTAGAGTGTCTCCAAAAAAAAAAGGAGAAAAATATGAAAGTTATTGTGTATTATTAAGGAAGACCTTTTCTAAATATTCAAGAGCAGACTAAGTCTGATTAAGGATTCTGAGAAGTGCTATGAATAACTTTGCTCATAAATAACTAAACTAGTAACTAACTAAACTAGTAGATATCCATTCTAGATTGGAGGAAAGTAAGTCAGCTTGAGCCATGTAGTGACTAGCCCATCACCTCTAGTCTTCAAGACCTCTTCCTTAACTTGTTCACCAAGTCAGATTTTCCTGAAACTCATATTTTACCTCTCCACTACTTGGTGCCTAAATGGGACACCTACACCCAGACATAACTAAAAGTCTCCAGAGAGGTATGTCAGCTATAACCTTTGCACACAAAATCACTTCCGTAAGATTTGGAACCAAGAGAATGGATGGCCTGCTTTCTGTAGGACCAAGCAAGGAAGGAAAGGACCAAGTATTAGGTCCAGTGAATGTAAAGTTGCCTTGGATTTTGAAAATTTGCTTTAAACCTAAGTTGCTAGTGAATATGACAGTTTCCTGAATTGCTCATAGTCCCAGCAGAAGCATTTGCTAGCATATGGCAGGGGCACTTACCTCTTTTTTAAATCCTGGTCATCATTGGGTCTGGAAGCCACATTTTCCTCTTTATTCCACTTTGGTCTCTGATAACCATTACCATAGGGATGGCTCCTACAGAAGCCCTGCAGGCTCTGATGTCTCATAATTTAAGAGAATGTGAAAAAAAAAAAAAAGGAAAGATAAAGACTTAGCAATAAGCATCACTCTGGAATGTGTTGGGATGTCTACTATGTAACATCTGATTTGCAGAGGGCCTCTGTGGCTTACTTGATTTTGCCCCACCTCCTTTGCTTCTGCAGGTGTAGTGAGCCAGTGTTCTTCTCATGTGTTGGCATCCCAGAAAGCCTACTCTACCAGGGTTTCCAAGCTTCCTGGAAAAGTCCTATCATTTTATTGCACAGGAGCTCCAAAGAGTAACGCCCATAAAGACAGCCCTCTTTCTGGTTTCCTTACATGGTGGAGAGGGAAAGGAGGCAATCTCTCTCCAGTTTCTTCTTACAAAAGCATTAATCTTACCATGGCTTTACTTTCATAAACTGATTCCCTGTAAAGGTCCCTTCTCCAAGTATCATCACATTGAAGGATCAGAGCTGTAAGATGTGAATCCTGGAGGGAGACAAGCATTGTCTGATTTATGAATTATAATATTCTTTATGTACATATAAACACACACACATATCCTTGTTAAAATTCTCCATACAACAGTGGAAATTCACTATAAAGCAGGCCTTTATTGCATCCTGTTGAGAAAATTTTCCCTGAAGAACTAAAGGAATTTGTCAGGCGAGAAGCCCTGCATGAGAGAGTGCCCGTTATAAGCATCTCAGGGGTGATGCTGTAATTGTGAGGCTCCAACGTCAAAGACGCTTCTATGATCGTGAGTAAGGCATACGTATATTTGAAATAGGATATTATAAAGGGAAAAATCTTTCCCAGTAGAATCATTCATACTTAAGAAACTAATGAGATCATGCGCCAAAGATAATGAATCCATTAGTTGAAAGAGGAATCAAATTGTAAATCGATATCTTATATTTGTGCCGTTATATATAAATATTGAATGAAATATGTATAGAAAATACTTCATCTTTTCACCCATGTGTCCAACTGAACCATTTCCAAAGTAAATAAAAAATCTCATTGAAATTGTTTCTAGTTTTCATGATCTCACTGGGAAGAGAAAGGATTTTCTTCAATAGTCTGTTGTAACTCTGTCATTATGCTGTAGTGAGGTAATTTGCTAAAACAGCTGCCTCTAATGAGTAAACCTTTCCATCTGGCACATCCAATATAGACACAAACAACCTCATCAGTTTAAAAAAAAAGTAAAAAAGAACTCTATTTTATGAACAAGAAGAATTCTATTTCCCGAAGTGTCTCTTAAACAAGCTAAAATGCATTGAGAGGCAATGGCCACCTCTGTTGCTCTTTGAGGTGTCATGGGGCCTCTTCCCAGGCTAACAGCCCACAAACGTGGCCCCAAGATTTGGCCATGCTCTCGATGCATTGCCTCTAGATGAATTACAAAAAGACACAGCACACATTTATAGCAGAAACATCTATCATAAAACATACCAGACAAATGGAATGCTGTTGTACCCTATTAACTTGACACTGGAATGACTAAATAGGGTTTTCGTAATAGTCGTATTTTTTCACTTCTCTTTCATTCTGAGAAATTATTGGTTCATTACTATAAAATGTCACGTTCCCATCAGAAATCCTTGATACTTCACACTGCACTTTTAACTAACAAGATATTTAAAGAAAATATCTTTGGGGTGGTTGGTGGGAAACCACATAATAGTATAATCTCCTAAACTGCTAATTTATTGGGGGTGAAATTTTATAAAATATTAATTATTTTCTTTTACTAAGCATCTGTTACTACTTCTTTTACTATTTTTCAACAAATATGATATGGACTTAGGTGTGAGTGGCCAAATTGCCTATTTGATCTTATATTTAACTATAGACATTTTGGCTTCTGGCAGATAAACATAGTCTAAATCAAGGTTTCTTTTTCATGAGGCTGACTTATTTAGTATTAGCCTTAGAAATCTAGTCATTGCTGTTTCTCAAATTCCTCATACTGTATGTTTCCTAGGTTACAATTAAATCTAGACATGTAAAATTGTTTTTTAAAAAGAAGTCGGAAGGTTTAGGTTAGAGCCAGGTTTCATAACTTTACTGAAATGTTGCCTAATGGAAGCTAAATAAATGCTCATTAAAATGGAAGCCAGAGAGGTAAATATGTCAGGGATTCTCAGTCTAAGTGCTGCCACTCTTGTTAACAGATCAGTAAGAGACAGGTGATATAGGCACCGTCTTAGCATGCCTGAGCCTGTGCCAGAAGGTTTTCAGCCCTTCTGAGGAGGTAATACCATGAGCTTTAATTGACTACAGGGCATAATGTAAAATTAATGTGCATCATGTCAAGGTTATGACAAGGCATTGTTGTCTAGAAGAGAATACTGTTTGCCCCCACCCTCCAAACACTTGCACATTCCATGATAATACATTATTGAGAAGCAAATTTCTTTGTCACTGTCAATAGTGGTGAGCTGGTAGAGGATACTTTTCAGCAATAACTACGCAGGAGTAAGTTAACAGTCTTCTAAAACTCAGTTTGAAAACAAATAACATACGTCATTTATTCTTAAAATGAAAATAGGTCTTATATTATCTGACATTAATGCTATAAAAGGAAATTCAAGCAGAACATTTGTTCAGCAACTATCATGTTCATTGCATCATCTCCAGTAGATGGTGAAGAAATGGTACTTGTCTTCTCAGGATTCAAGTTGTCAATTAATAAATCTCAAACTCTGATTCTGTAGGTTTTTGACAGCTCAAAAATCTGTATTTTAATCAAGACTGCAGCCCCCCACGTGGTTCAAAAATAAACAGCTAGTGGTGAATTATGAATTCTACCTGAAAATGTTGGGAAAGCTCACCATCAATAGTACACCCCACATGGCCTGATTCTATGACTCTTCCTACCTTCTACCCAGCTCAGAGGTAGAGGGAAACCAGAAGTGTCCTTGTGGATAGAATATAGGATTGTTAACATTTTTTGAGTAGAAGAGATTTTCAATGGTGGTATTTCTTCCCTCCTTAAGAAGGATGGAAGGCTAGGGTGTGGCTCAATGTTAGAGTGTGATGAGTGATACATGCCATTAACATAGACCAGACACATCTGTTTGCTTCCACGATGTCATAATTTATTGAATAACAATATCTCAGAGGTTACACTTTTTTAATTATTATTTTTTATATTTATATTTTAGTTGTAGTTGGACATAATATTTTTATTTTATTTATTTATTTTTATGTGGTGCTGAGAATCAAACCCAGGGCCTTGTACATGCCAGGTGAGCGCTCTACAGCTGAGCCACAATTCCAGCCCCTAGAAGTTACACTTTTATTGGTTACTATTCACCAACTACTTGTGGGTCACCTAGTAGGCATAGGTGAAGTTGTCACAAGTTCTTTTATTCCATTTCAATCTGAATTTCTAACATCTTTAACATGTCACACATTACACTTTACACAAATACACGTGTGTGTGTGTGTGTGTGTGTTGAAGAAAGGCTAAGAAAGGGTGAAGGTGACCACAGGCCACAAGGGTTTAGGAGACTGAACTGAGAGCAAAGGTAGAGAGCAAAATACAAATGAAAGGATCACTGCAGGTGGTCAGATAGGATTATGCACCAATCAGAGAACTTGTTCAGGGTGCAAACTATCAGAGAAAGGAAAATATTCTAAACCATGTTCTGAAACTAGGCAGTTTCAAAGTGGGCCACATGAAGCAGGGAGACAGAGCTAAGCTGAAGCGTGGGGACAGAGAGTTGGAGGTTTGTCTCCTATTATTCCCAAGACACATTTACTGAATTGTCTGATGATAGGTTGAGGTGTATTGATGCAATCAGTCTTGGGGTGCCCCTTTTTAATGGGTCTTAAGTGCTTCATTTGGTGGTCTGATATATTTGATAAGCGCATGAGTCTGGTTTCTCTGACGTGGCTTTGATACCTCCATGCATCCATGTTTCTGATTTAATTTGGTAAGTCCATTGGGTGGTCATTTATATTAGCAAATTAAAGTATTTATTAATTTTTACCTTATTATCAAACTAGACAAATGGTGTTTGTTTTCTTGTATAGGCAAGGTATAGAGTCATCCTATCTTAGCACTTGTTCTCAAAATGGAGTAACTTGTAGCAAACTACTGCTTTAAAATTGAAATAACCCAGTGTTAGGCACAGATTGAGAATTAATGTTCTATACATTGTGGAGTGACTCAGTAGGACACAGCCTTCTCTCCACAGAGCATTTGCCTAGCATGCATAGGCTCTGAGTTTTATCTGCATTACCATCCAAAAGAAAAAAGAAAGAAAAACAATCTCAGTGGTTCAGGAGACTGAGACAGGAAGATTGCAAGTTCAAGGCCAACCTCAGCAACTTAAGTAAATCTCTAAGTAACTTAGCAAGACCACATCTCTAAATAAAAAATAAAAAGTGCTGGGTATGTAGCTCAGTGGCAAGGTGACTCAGGTTCAATCCCCAGTACCAAAAACAGAAACAACAACAAAAACCCTAGAAGGATATAGACAAACCAAAAAGGAAATAATATTTATTGAATAAATTTTAGAAGAATGGCATTAAATGAAAGAAAGCAGGTGTAAACATAAAATTATGGCAAAAGAGTTGATACAAAAGCCAGTGTCCAAACTAAAATTTTGTAGTTACAATGAAAACAAGGGGAAAATATATACCCTTTGATGTAATTTTAAATGTTGAAAGATTAAAGATGAATGTGGACTCCTTGTTACCCAACATATTAAATGCAAATCTAAATAATTCTTCAAAAGAAAATTGATTTTAATTGTGTCCACATGTTCTCTACTTCTCTCTTTAGAAACTAATAATACATAGTATTATATATGGATTAATCATAATACTAGAGCTTTGTGAAGAAGATAGACCTCTAGGAATATGACATGTGAGAGTCTTCCTGGTGTTTATTTAGCTTCTTGAGAGAGCCACAGTAAAAGAAAGAGGCATAAACTGAGCTTAAATCATTAGCGGAATGTATTAATAAGGAAACGTCGGGATAATTTTACCAACTATTTCAGCTTGCCCCATTTACTGGGGTTAAGAGCTCAAATTATAGATAGCTTGGGGAATCCCTGCCAAGGTCATTCTACCTTGCTTCCATGGTAGCAGTGAATATTTGTCTGCTTGGTCTACCATAACAAGACACCACAGACTAGCTAGCTTAAGCTACAGATATTTGTTGTTCTGAAGTCCATGGTCAAGATGGTGGCAGATGTGGTTTCTTCCTGGTCAGTAGATGACCACTTTTCCATTGTGTCCTTCTGTGCTTGCTTGGAAAGAGAATAAACTGATATTTTTTCCTCTTTTTTATAAGGACACCTGTTCTATCAGGTTAGGGCTCTACACTTCTCATCTTATCAAACCTTAATCGCTTCCTTATAGAGCCTATTTCCAAAAACAATCACATTTGGGGTTATGGCTTCAGTATGAATTTCAGCAGGACAAAATTCAGTCCATAGCAGATTTAGGGAAGACTTAGGGTAAGACTGACTACATGTAGCCCATGAGTAATTTGAGAACAAGTTGGAAATGGCTGTGTACACTAAGGTGGGAAGTCAAAAAAAAATTTTTGGAAGAAAACACAGACTCGATTTTGGCCCCTAATTACTCTATTTGTCAGTTATAAGTTCACTTTAGGATACGATTTGTACTACCAAAAGTGGATTTGAAGAATCTAAAGAGAAATCTGGGACACTTGGGGATGTCAATAATGAAACAGGGCCCTCAGCAAAGACAATCAGAAGCCAATGTTCCAATATGGATATAGTGAAAATTCACCCTGAAATATCCAACTTGCATGTTGGATAGCCACCAAGTAATCTGGCATGCTAGACTTCAAATTGAGATTCCATCAGATTCAAAATTCAGATAAGAACAGGGTCCAAAGCACCTGGTTTCTACCTAAAGTAAATATAGGAGTATCACAGTATGGGCAGAATCCACCTGGGATCCAAGCCAAGTACATGTACTTAGATCTTGGGGCACAGAGTGTGATCTCTAATGAAAATTAACCTAGTCCCCAAGAAGTCATGAGCCAGTAAAAGTCCTGGAGTCAGGACTCCCATGATTTCCCTGGCTGGAGGCTCCTCAAGGAGATAAGATCCTTGGATAAGATCCTTGATTGAGGATGTAATGTATAGGCTTGAATCCTGGACGTATCTCTATCTCTTGCTGACTGTGTAACCTTAGGTGAGTTATTTAACTATGAATGCTTCATTTCCCTCATTTCTGAAATGTCCATAATTATATTGCCTATTTCAAATTGAGTGCAAGGATTAAATGAAAACATCCACTCAAACCTTATGAAAACTTCTTGAACCAAAAAACTGCTGAAAATATAAGGAATTTTTGTGCTCTTTTAAAGACAGGAACTGAGAAACTTATTTGACAGGAAAACTTAAGCTGAAAACAGGCTATGTATAATCTTTATTTATCCTACTCAATGTTAATATTCATATTTTGATACAGAAATATGAAAATGTACTTGATTGCAGAGTGCTGCTTTAGACCCAGCTTCAAGTATAAGGTTATATTTGGTACTATGCCTTTCTAAAATAGGAAATGCAAAACTGACTCCAAGGGTTACAGATAAGGGATTGTTGACTTAGAACACTAACTAGCACTTAGAAATTCTGTTTAGGTATCATCTTTAAAAGACTCCATGTGACTAAGTTTCCACATACATAAAAGGGTAGTCATGACCATATCTGCTTCACAGGCTTGAATTCAGAGTACAGAATCAGACCATAATAGACACAGAAGAAGGTGTAAAGATGGTGTATTCCAGTCATGAATTTTGCAGATATCAGAAACAGATTCTAAGCTTCTGGACATAAAGGAATAACAGGATCCAGATTTGCCGTCCCTCCTGAAATAAACAAAAATATACATAAAACAATAGTTTTCACTGTGACATTAGTCCATGAAAAACAGTGACCCCAGGGGTATAGGAAACAAACAAGGTGAACCTCACCATTGTCATATCTTACTGCCTTGTCCGAATTTCCAGGCAGAACCAACAGAATCCTTGAGTAGTGGAGATAGAGCTCAGGGACCAAGGAGCCAATGTGGCTAGAAGAGGGATGCTATTCTGGACACCAGCAGAGGATTCCCTGGAGTATTTGGCTGAGAACTACCTACACACGTCCATGAAGGAATTCTCTGAAGCTAAGAAAAAGTACACTGAAAACAGTGAGAGGGAAACATACCCAGAGTTAGACAGAACTGCGAGTAGTGCCTATTTCCATTAGCCAGATGGAAAAATCAAGGTGGAGAAAAATCAAGTTTTTAAGTAGAGTACAAAAAAGGGTCTTTCCATAATAATAGACAATTGTTAGCCCTGATTATGCACTAATATCATCCTCACTAAAATGTCTTAAAAGTAATACCCCAAAGGCTGAAACTATTTCCAAGTGACTTTAAAAAGTCCAAAAACAAAACAAAACAAAACAAACAAACAAACAAAAACCACAAAGCAAAGCAAGCCAAACAAATTAAAACACTCAAGGAAATGTGTAAGAATAAAAAATATCCAAGAACCAAGAAAATTAAAAATCACCAAGTATGGTATTCAAACAAAAAGTATTAAATAAACAGGAAAATATGACCCACAATAAACAGCAGCAATAAAGACAAATTTTCCATTCTTCTGCTATGTGCCACTGTAAAACCTGGACATTGTATATAAAACAAACATAAGAAGATTCTAAGACAGAGAGAAGAAAGCAAACCAGCTAGGGAACTCAGGATCCAAAGAACAATACGTTGGTGAATCCCATGGGTTTGCTTTTAGCCTCCTCTAAGATTTGGTGCTTAACAAGTTGGCAATTCAAAACAACATCTGTAAAAAAAAACAACATTCAAACAAAAGTCTGCTCTCTTTAACTAAAGGGCAATGAAAGCAGTAGCATAGCAAAATGGAAAACTTTTTGACAAAGGCAGCTCTACTCCATGCAGACACCAAAGAAAAAACTCAGTTCCACTCCTTCCATTCCAGCAAAGAGCCTAGACTTCCTCCTGTGTTAAGTCCCTAACAGTGTTGGGATGACGTCAGAGGGCCAGAAGGGAGCCAGATCCATTATCACTGTCACCTAGGGACACGTCCTCATTTCCCCAGAATGTCAATGGAGACGGGTAGGGGACCAAATTGCCCACCTCCCACCCTAATGTAACATTGCCCCTTCCCCTGCCAGAGAGGTATATAAGAAAAATACCTCAAGTGAAAATTTAATGCTATACAGAATCTAATAACATAATTTGAAAAATTCAGGTTTCAAATCGGAGTCATTCATACAAGAAAAATCTCAAAGAAAAAAAATACAAATATGACAAATTCCAAGAATATAGAAAAGTTAAAATTGTCTGGCAAACAGTTTAAAGCAGTTTTGATAAATGTTTTTTTAAGACAAATTAGGGATATACTTGATACCAGTGAAAAGACAGAATGCCTCATTCCCAAAATAGAAAGTTTCAACAAAGAAATAAGAGATATAAATAAAAACCAGAAATTTTAGAACTGAAAAACATAACATATCGAAGTCTAGAAAATGGGCTCAACAGCAGAATGGTGGGGGACATGAGAAAGAATCAGTAAATTAGAAGATAGAACTCTATAAAGTGCACAGTCTGAACAAAAGACAGAAAAGATAATAAAAAATAAAAATGCTGGTGGGGCTATAGCTCAGTGGTAGAGGGCTTGCCTCATACGTGTGAGGCACTGGCTTCAATCCTCAGCTCCACATTAAAATAAATAAATAAAGATATTGTGTCCATCTGCAAATATAAATATGTATATATAGGTATATATATGAAGCAAATTTTTTTTAAAGAGAGAGAGAATTTTTAATATTTGTTTATTTTCTTTTCCTTTAGTTCTCAGCGGACACAACATCTTTGTTTGTATGTGGTGCTGAGGATCGAACCCAGAGCCGCACGCATGCCAGGCGAGCGCGCTACCGCTTAAGCCATATCCCCAGCCCCTATGAAGCAAATTTTAATAACTTGTGAAATCAAAACAATAGAGTTAACATTCATGTCATTGAGTCCCAGAAAGACAGGAGGGGGTAGAAGATGGTAAGGCTGAAAAAGTTCCCAAGGGAAAAATGACTGAAATTTAACGAGTTTGCAAAATACACAAACACACTGTTTCCAAAAGTAAAGTGAACCCTAAACATGAAGAAAATCATTCCAAGAAGCATCAGAATTAAACTCATGAACACTAAAGACAAGCAGTCAGAGAAAAATTTACACTTTACCTGTAGGCAACAACAGCACAAACTATGGAGACAAGGAGGAGGTAGCAGAATATTTTTCAAATGCTGAAGAAAAAAAAAAATCCTATAGTCCTCAAAAATTTGTCTTCCTAAATCAAGTCATTCTCAGAAGAAAGAAAACTTGTCACCAGAAGGGCCCAGCTACAACAGGTGGGAACTCTGGAAGACAGTGTGAGGGCATTTTGCTATCACCTACCCTGCAGGTCCAACACCCACCAGACTGGAACTACCATCAAACTTCTGACAACCCCACCTATCAGTGGAGAAGGGAAGCTGAGAAATTTTTTGAAAGCTAATGGAAGCAATTGTTCAATTTTCCATTGAGACACTTCTTCCCTCCCCACTCCCACTTTTTCTCACATTTCTACCATCTTTGAATCCAAAAATTTTTCATGCATCAATTTGTTGAGGAATGGGTAGTCTGAATGGTATATTACAGTTTTGTTGTGTATACTTATATTTTTACTTTTTAAAAAAAATTCTGTATATATTTTTTGTCTCACCTATCTGCCTCTCTGGATTCTCTTTCTCACTTCTCTCAATAGCCAACCTCTATTAATTCCTTCCTCGCTCTTACTATAAATTTTTACCTCTTTCTTCTCTCCTTCTCCCTCATAAACATCACATTTTACATTACTTCTGTTCCTTCATTGTCCATCATTTGAAATGGTAAACCCTTTTAGCAGAAGGGTTTAGCACACTTACTGTCTATATTGTAGACAATAATTGAACACATTTCTGTTTGTTGTGATAATAATGTAGATGCCTATTTTATAGGAGCTATTTGGTTTAAAGATGTATATTGTTAGAATTGGGTGCTATTAATATTGGTCTCCCTAGGAGAGGTACTGGAAGACTACAGGGACACTAAAGACTATAGGGTGGAAACTGTATTGCCTCAGATCTATACTGCTAGGTGGGGAGACACACAAACAACATGAAAAAACAAAGGAACAAAGCACCTCACACAAACCAAGATGGTCCAACAATAGAATCCATAGACAACACAGTAGAAGAAATGTTAGAGAAGGAGTTTAGAAGGTACATAGTTAGGCTGATCTTCTAAATGAAGGATGGTATGGAAGAGAAAATATAGGAAGTGAAAGATCACTTCAATAAAGAGGCAGAGATTATAAAAAGGAATCAAGCAGAAATCCTTGAAATGAAGACAACAATAACTCAAATTAAAAATACAATGGAAAGTATCACCAATAGAAGACAGAACCTCGGGCAATGAAGACAAAATATATACTCTTGAAAATAAAGCCGACTGCACAAGAAAATGGTAAGAAACCATGAACACAACTTCTGAGAAATATCAGATAACATAAAAATATCAAATTTAAGATTTATTGGAATAGACAAAGGCATGGAGATACAAACCAAAGAAATGCACAATTCTTTCAGTGACATAATACCAGAAAATTTCCCAAACCTAAAGAATGAAATGGAAAATTAACTACAAGGGTTAACGGGACCCAAAATGTACAAAATTATAGCAGACCCACATCAAAGCACGTTATAATGAGAATGACTAGCAAACAGAATAAGGACAGAATTTTCAAGCCTGCAAGAAAAAAAAAAGTCAAATTACATAGGGGGAAACCAATTCAGATTTCAGCTGGTTTCTCAACCCAGACCCTCAATGCCAGGAGGTCCTGGAATAACATATATCAAGTTCTAAAAGAAAGTGGATGCCAACCAAGAATTTTATATCCAGCAAAATTAAGCTTCAGATTTGAAGATTAAATAAGAAAACTTTGATGATAAACAAAAGTTAAAAGAATTCACAACTAGAAAGCCTGCACTACAGTATATTCTCAGCAAAATACTCCCTAGGCAGAGGGGAATTGAAAAGTAGCAAAGAGAGAAACTATACTAAAGGAAAAGTCAGTCAAAGGGGAAGCTAAGTCAAGTTAAAAATAAAAAATAAACTAAAATGTCCAGGAATAAAAATTATATCTCAATAATAACCCTGAATGTTAATGACCTAAACTCATCAATCAAAATACATAAACTGGCAGATTGGATTTTTAAAAAAGACCCAACAATATGCTGTCTTCAAGAAACACACCTTCTATGAAAAGACATTCACAAACTGAAGGTGAAAGGTTGGGAAAAACATATCACTTCCATGGAAGGTGTAAACAAGCAGGGGTTTCCATTCTCATATAAAAGTGCACTTCAAAGCAGAGTTAGAAGGGACAAAGAAGAACATTTCATACTGCTTAAGGGACTCATACATCAACAAACATAACAATCATACATATATATTCCTCCCAAAATGGAACATTTATACAGATCAAACAAATCCTTCTCAATTTCAAGAACCAATTAGACCACAAAACAATAATACTGGGTGACTTTAACACACCTCTCTCTCCACTGGGCAGATCTTCCAAACAAAGAAACTATAGAACTAAATAATGCAATGAATGATTTAGACTTAATGGACATATATAGAGTATTTTATTCATCACTGAGTGAATATATCTTCTTCTCAGCAGCACATGGTTCCTTCTCTAAAGCAGACCATATGTATGCCACAAAGCAACACTCAGCAAATACAAAAAAAAAAAAAAAAAAAATTAGAAATACTACCCTGCATTCTATCAATGATAAAATAAAAAAATAGAAGCTACTTCAACACCTGGAGACTAAATAGCATGCTATTTAATGAAAAAATGAATAGAAAAGAAATCATAGAGGAAATAAAAAAAATACTTGGAGGTAAATGAGAACACTGGTTCAACATATCAAAATCTCTGGGACACTATGAAGGCAGTGCTAAGAGGAAAGTTCATCGTATTAAGCTCATACATTAAAAGAATAAAAGGTTAACAAATAAATGACCTAACATTACATCTAAAAGCCCTAGAAAAAGAAGAACAAATTATCACCAAAAGAGTAGAAGATAGGAAATAATTAAAATCAGAGCTGAAATCAATGAAATCGAAACAATAGAAACAATTCAAAAAATTGACAGAACGAAATGTTGGTTCTTTGAAAAAAATAAATAAAATTGATAAACCCTTAGCTATACTAATGAAGAGAAAGATAAAACTCAAATTACTAAAATTTGTGATGACAAAAGAAATATCACAATAGACACTAGTGAAATACAGAAGATAATTAGAAACTATTTTGAAAATTTATACTCTAATAAAATAGAAAATCTCAAAGACAGCAAGAAATTTCTAGAGACAATGATCTACCCAAACTGAATCAGGAGGACATATACAATTTAAAAAGATCAACTTCAGGCAGTGAAATAGAAGATACCATCAAAAGCCTACCAATAAAGAAAAGCCCAGAACCAGATGAATTCTCAGCGGAGTTCTACAAGACCTTCAAAGAAGAATTAATACCAGTACTCCTCAAATTATTCCATGAAATAGAAAAGGAGGAAATTTTTCCAAACTCATTCTATGAGGATAGTATCACCCTTTTACCAAAACCACACAATGACACATCAAGGAAAGAAAACTTCAGAGCGATATCCCTGATGAACATAGACACAAAAATTCTCAATAAAATTCTGGCAAATGGCATACAAAAACATATTAAAAAGATAGTGCACCATGAACAAGTGGTGCAAGGTTGGGATGCAAGGTTGGTTCAACACATGGAAATCAATAAACATACTTAATCACATCATTAGACTTAACGACAATAATCATATGATTATATCAATTGATACAGAAAAGGTATTTGGCAAAATTCAGAACCTCTATATGTTCAAAACATGAGAAAAACTAGGGATAGTAGGAACATACCTCAACATTGTAAAAGCTATCTATGCTAAGCCCAAGGCCAACACATTCTAAGTGGAGAAAAAGTGAAAGCATTTCCTTTAAAAATTGGAACAACACAGAGATGCCCTCTTTTACCACCTCTATTCAACATAGTCCTTGAAACTCTAACCAGAACAATCAGACAGATGAAAGAAATTAACAGGATAAGAATAGGAAAAGAAGAACTCAAACTATCACTATTTGCCAAGAACATAATTCTATATCTAGAAGATCCAAAAAATCCCACCAGAAAATTTCTAAAACTAATAAATGAATTCAGCAAAGCAGCAGGATATAAAATCAATACCTATAAGTCAAAAGCATTTTTTATATATAAATGATGAATCTACTGCTAGAGAAATTAGAAAAACTACCCCATTCACAATATCCTCAAAAAAAAAAAAAAAAAAAAAAACTCTTGGGTTCAATCTAACAAGAGATGAAAGACCTCCACAATGAAAACTACAGAACACTAAAGAAAGAAATTAAAGAAGACTATAGAAGATGGAAAGATGTCCCATGCTCTTAGACAGGCAGAATTGGTATAGTCAAAATGGCCATACTAATAAAACTGTTATACAGGTTTAATGCCATTCCTATTAACGTCTCAATGACTTTCTTCATAGAACTAGAAAAATTAGTCATGCAATTCATTTGGAAAAATAAGAGACCCAGAATAGTCAAAGCAATCCTCAGCAAGAAGAGTGTCACAGGTGGCATCACAATACCAGACCTTAAACTATACTATGGAGCAATACTAACAAAAACAGCACGGTATTGGCACCAAGATAGGCATGTAGACCAATGGTAAAGAATAGAAGACACAGAGACAAACCCGCATAAATACAGTTATCTCATACTAGACAAAGGCACCAAAAACATTCATTGGAGAAAAGATAGCCTATTCAACAAATGATGCTGAGAAAACTGAAAATCTATATTTAGCAAAATAAAATTAAAATTTGGGCTGGGGATGTGGCTCAAGTGGTAGCACGCTTGCCTGGCATACGTGCGGCTTGGGTTCAATCCTCAGCACCACATACAAACAAAGATGTTGTGTCCGCCGAAAACTTAAAAAAATAAATAAATATTTAAAAAAATTTTTCTCTCTCTCTCTCTTAAAAAAATAAAATTAAAATTCTATCTCTCATCCTGCACAAAAATCAACATAAAGTGGATCAAAGACTTAAGCAATAGAAAAGAGATCCTATGCCTAATAGAAGAAAAAGTAGGCCCAAATCTTCATCGTGTTGCCTTAGGACTCTGACTTCTTCAATAAGACTCCTAAAGCACAAGAAGTATAAAATCAAGAATCAATAAGTGGAATGGATTAAAACTACAAAGCTTCTTCTCAGCAAAGAAAACAATTAATAACATGAATACATGCCTCAGATAGAGCACTAATCTCCAGGATATATAAAAAATTCAAAATCTAACACCAAAAAAATCAAATGCCCAAATCAATAAATAGGTTAAGGAACTGAACAGACACTTCAAAGAAGAATAAATAGAATTGATTAAGAAGCATGTGAAAAAAAATTCATCATCTTTAGCAATTAGAGAAATGATAAAAAAACAAACAAACAAACAAAAAATAACTACTGGAGTGAGATTTCATCTGGTGGGAATGCAAATTGGTGCTACCACTCTGGAAAGCAGTATGGAGATTCCTCAGAAAACTCAGAATGGAACCACCATTTGATTTAGCTATCCAACTCCACAGTTTATACCCAAAGGGCTTAAAAACAGCATATTACAGTGATGCTGCAACATCAATTTTTATAGCAGCTTAATTCATAGTAGCTAAACTGTGGAAGCAACCTAGATGCCCTTCAGTAGATGAATGAATAAAGAAAATGTGGTACATAAACACAATGGCATATTACTTAGCCTTAAAGAAGAATAAAATTTGGCATTTGAATGTAAATGGATGGAACTAGAGAATATCATGCTAAATGAAATAAGCCAAATTTGCAAAACCAAAGACTGAATGTTTTCTTCTCTGATCAGCAGATGCTGATTCATAGTGGGCGGGGCGGGGGGTGGTAGGGAAGAATGAAGGAAATATGGATTGTGCAAAGGGGAATGAGGGGAGGGGTATGGCTGTGGGAATGGGAAGGATGTTTGAATGAGACAGACATTACCCTAGATACATGTATGATTACACTACTGGTGTGACTGTGCACCATTTACAGACAGAGGAAAGAGAAGTTGTGTTCCATTTGTGTACAGTGTGTCAGAATGCATTCTACTGTCGCATATAACTAATTAGAACAAATTAAAAAACTAAAAAAAAAAGTAAAGCAAAATTCTAAGAAAATCTTCAGGTAAGCCACATAAATGCAGATAAAGGAAATCCAAGAAATGAAACAGAGAACAAATACAAAACAAAATATAAAATGTCAGGATTAATCCTAACATATTGATAACTTCATTATATACAAATGGTCTACCTACATTAATTACAAGAGACTGGCAAAGTGATTTTAACAAAACACAATTCTTGACTATATCCTGTCTGTAAGAAACTCAATTCAAATATAATGTTACAAGTAGTTTGAAAGCAAAAGGATGAAAACATATTTATCATGCAACATCAATACAAGTAAGAATGACTATATTAATTATTAAATAAAGTTCACTTTATAGAAAAGAAAATCACCAAATCCACAGAGGGATATTATATAATGATAAAATGGTCAGTTCATAAAGAAGATATAGCGATCTTGAATGTGTATGCATCAAGTGATAGAACTGCAAAATATGTGATGTAAAACTGATAAAACTAAAATAATAAGTGGGAAAATTTACACTCATATTTAAAGATTTCAATATCTTCCTCTTAAAAATTGATAGAACAACTACATGAAAAGTCATTGCTGAATTTTTATATAAAATCAACAGGGACTACAACAGAGACTAATTAATATTTATAGAACACTATACTATACAAGAGTTCAATACATAGTCTTTTCAAATGTCCATGGAATACTTATCAAGATAAGCCATATCTTGAACCATTTCAAGATATAAAATACATATTACAAAAACGTAAAGACATTGAAAACTACTGTGTGTTTTCCAATCATAATGGAGTAAAGTTAGAAATCTATAACAGAAAGATAATAGAAAACTCCAGACACTTGAAAACTTGACAAAATACTTCTAAGTAATATATGGATTAAAAATAGAAGAACCAAAATAATTTTTAAAAATACAATAAACTGAATGAAAGTGAAAATACAGCATATTGACATTTGTGAGACTGCTAAAGCAGTACTCAGAAAGTAATTTACAGTAATAAATTCATACATTATTAAAAAAAGAAAAATCAAATAAATAATATAAAACTTGAAATTATTTCACCTGAAAATAATTCATTAATAAAGGAGCTAAAGAAGAATAGGAAGAAAGTAATAAAGAAATCAATGAAATTGCTGGGCGCTTGCCTGGCATATGTGCGGCCCGGGTTCGATCCTCAGCACCACATACAAACAAAGAAGTTGTGTCCGCCAAAAACTAAAAAATAAATATTAAAATTCTCTCTCTCTCTCTCTCCCTCTCTCTTTCTCTCTTTAAAAAAATCAATGAAATTGAAAAGAAAAACAAGAGAGAAAAATCAGTGAAACAAAGAGTTGGACCTTTGAAAAGATCAATATAGTTAACCAACCTCTAGCAATACTAACAAAGAAAAAGGAAGAGAATAAGTAATTAGCAATATCAGGAATAAAACAGATATATCACTATAGACCCTGAAGACATCATAAGGAGAATAAGGAAACACTAGAAGCAACCACCACAACACATCCAGTATGAAACAGATAATTTGACTAGCCCTGTAACTATGAAAAAAATTAAATATGTGATTTTAAAACTACCCCAAGAAAGAAATCTCAGGCCAACATGATTTTATGGAGGTTTTTACAAAATGTTTAAAGAATTATCAACATTATATAATCATCTCTAAAAAATGGAAGAGGACAAGATACTGCCCAATTCATTCTATACAGCTAGTATTATACTGATTTCAAAAGTAGATAATCACAGAGCAAATAAAAGAGAACTACAAACTAATATTTCTCACAAATAAGAGAAAAAAATTCTTAATAAAATTTTAGCAAGTAGCATTTAGCAGTACATAAAAAAAATCATAAACCTTGGCCAAGTAGAGTTTATTCCAGAGCTATATGGCTAGGAGAATATTCAATATACATCAATCAATGTAATCCACTAAAAGATACAGGGTAAGGTGCATGCTATCAATCAAAGTTGAAAATACATGTAACAAAATTCTGTAGCCATGATGATTAAAAAAAAAAAAAAAACTCTTTGGGAAAATGGAAATAGATGGAATCTTCCTTAACTTGATTAAGAACTACTAAAAACTTACTAATATTCAACTTAAATGGTGAAAGACTGGATATATTTTCCTTAACAGCAGGAAAAAAGAATGGATGTCTTCTTTCATCAGCCTTATTCAGCACTCTTCTAGCCAGTGCAATAAGAGAGGAAAAGGAAATAAGGCATCAAGCACAATGGGAGAGATAAAACTGTCCTTTGTAATTGACATAATTATCTATATAAAAAAATGACTAAGAACTATGGGGAAAAAAAGCAAAGCTAAATCACAAGAACTAATCAGGGAGTTCAGAAAGTCTCCAGGATACAAATTGATTATGTTTCTATAGAATAGCTATAAACATGTGGCCACCAAAGTTAAATTCAACACCATGTATGATTATTCAAGTAAATGAAATACTTAGGTATAGCTCTAACAAAATATGTACAGGGCTTGCACATTGAAAGCTATATAATCCTGATTTTTTTAAAAAAAAAAAAAAAAGGAAAGGCTATCTTAGTAAATGAAGCATCATACCACTCATGGCTTGAAACCTACACATAGTAAAGGTGTCAATGCTTCCTAAATTGATATACAGATATTTTGTTTTGCAATTGCAATGAAAACTGCAGTAAGTTCTAAAATTTATTTAAAAGGCAAGGTATTTATAACAGCTAAAATAATGCTGAAAAAGACTAATAAAGCATGAGGATTCTGCCTGATTTATTATATAGTTATAGTAATCAAGATTATATGGTATTTGTAGAAGGATAGACATAGGTCATTAGTCGATGCATAGAATAAAGAACCCATAAATAGACTCACCCAAATGTGCCTGACTGATTTTTGCAAAAGTAGTTCAATGTAAGAAAGCCTTTTAAAGAAAAACTGCAGGAACAATGAGACATCCTTAAACAAAAACATAAATATTTTTCAGCCTAAGTTTCATAACTTATACAAAAATTAACTCAAAATGAACCAGAATGTAAAAGCAGAGTGTGAAATTATCAAATCTCTGGAAAAAAATCTTTTGGACCTAAAGGTACGCAAAATTCTTAGACTTAACACTACAAAGCATGACCAGAAAAAGAAAAAATTGATCATTTAGACTTGATAATTTCAAATGATCTACAAAAAGTAATAGGAGTATTACAAAGTTTTTTGTTGTTGTTTTGTTTTGTGGTTCTGGGGATTGAACCCAGCACCTTGTGCATGAGAGGTAAGCACTCTACCAACTGAGCTATATCCCAAGTCCTCAAGTATTTTTTAAAGTGCTAAAGAGTGGGAGAAAATATTTGCAAACCAAATATCTGACAAAGAAATTAATATCCAGAAAAAAAAATATGTGTATACATAAACTCAAGAATGAAATACAAGTTATGTATAGACTTATTCAGACAAATGCTGGCTAAAAGACTTTACTACCAGTCAACCTGGCTTTCAAAAAAGTTAAAAGAAGCCTTCAGGCACACAGAAAATGGTGCCAGATAGAAATGAATATCTATACAAATGAAGAATACTGGAAATGGGTATGTTCTCTTCATATTTCTTAAATTTCTTCAACAGATAATTGTTTTTTTTAACATTTTTTAACATTTTTTTTCAGTTGTAGATGGACAGAATACCTTTATTTATTTTTATGTGTTGCTAAGGATCAAACCCAGAGCCTCACAGGTGCGAGGCAAGTGCTCTACCACTGAGTCACAATCCCAGCCCCAGATAATGATTTTTAAAAGTAAAAATAATGTCTGTGGCTTATAACATATGTAAAAGTAAAATATTTGACAAGAACTAAAAGGTTAGGATAAGAAACCAGTGTGCTATTCATGTAAGTGCTATCTAGCCACTATAACACAGATAAATCTCAAAATAATTATGCTGAGAAAAAGTCAAAGAAGAATATATACTATATGATTTCATTCATATAAAATCTTAGGAAATATAAACTAACATGTAGAAACAGAAAGCTTTAGATTAATGGTTATTTGAGGATGAGCAGGGCAGTAGCAGTCAGGGAGGAGAGAAAGATTATAAAAAGGCACAAGGAAACTTATGGAGGTGATGGAGATGTTCATAATTTTGTGGCAATTGTGTCACAGATGTACACATACCCCTTGGTTTATCCAATTGTGTACTCTAATTTGTACAATTAATTGTATGTCAGTTATACTACACTGGTCTTTTTAGAAGAACATAAAGTAAAACATTGAAATAAACTAAGGTCAGATAACTTTATAATTTCATATGTATTTATTTACTCACTTGCCTGCTTTTAAATTTAGCAAACACAGTTTTTGTTTGTTTAAAATATTTCAGTATTTGTTTGCAGAGATTTTTGTTTTTGTGTTTCTCTAGGTTATAATCTTGCGTGGCTCTGTGAAATAACGTCCAAAGGCTGTAGACATGATGATGGGCCCAGGCAAGAGTGTGTAAACAGACAAATGCCACCAGGGATCAACATCAGCTGCACGTTCTTTTGCTGTTATTTTTAGGTAAATGAAATTAATGTGAACATTGAAGTGTCTCTGTGTTTGAATGTGGATCTCTAATGTGAATGTGAAACTTTTATCCTGTGCCAAATAGCGAAATGGAAACTGGCTTCCCAAAGTTGTTTTCACTTGTAAGATTGTAAGTAGATATATTTCCATGGTTGTTAAATATCAGCTTCTGGGCATTTCGCCATGATTTTAAGACAGCTGAGAAAAGAGATTCTTAAAGTGTGGTCCACAGCCTGTTGGAAATTTGCAAAAGTCTTCCAGTTGGTTCATGAAGCCATGGAAAGGACAAATCACAGGAAATTGTGGGCATTTAAGTCATTTAGTGTTTTTCTCAAATGTAGATTTAGATCTACATTAAAAATCACAAAACCAATGTTTCTCCTGCAGCATTAGTTTAATTAAAAAACAAACTGGATAAGGGATTAATTATGAGAAATCACTTTGTATTTTTCCTCAAAGTGGAAATCAGTGCTCTAGAACCATCTGGGGAAATTATAAAAACTTAAAATGTTCTGGGAGGCTGAGGCAGGAAGATCTTGAGTTCAAAGCCAGCCTCAGCAAAGGCAAGGCATTAAATAACTCAGTGAGACCCTGTCCTTAAATAAAATACAAAATAGGGCTAGGTATATGGCTCAGTGGTTCAGTGCCCTTCAGTTCAATCCCTGTACCAAAAAAGAAAACAAAAACTTAAAATGCTAATTTCTGCTGCCCCCTCCAGATCTACAGTACTGATTCTCTAGGACAGCAATCAACGCTTTTAAAGAAACAATAGTGATGCTTATGTATAGCAAGATTTGAATGCTATAGCTTTCCCCATCTGGATCTAGTCCTACCTGAGTAGCAAAATATATATTTTGAAACTTAGAACATATTGCTGCATTGTTTGTGGAATTTGGTTGCAATAGCTTCTTTTATTTTGTTTATCTCTGGTCACAGTAAATGGAACAACAGGCAGAATTATAAAATCACTTTCAAAGATGACCAAAAAAAACCACTAAGACTTCTGAGACGTGATTAAAAGTGTAAGTAAGGAAGCTTCTCAGATGTGTGTTTCATCGTTTTTGATGAAACAAAGTATTGTTTTAGATGGTAATAACAAAATTCACTTCTAATGACAAAATAATATATAATTGAAGAATTTACAATGGAAAAAAATGTAATAATTACAAACCTAAAGCTCCCATTGAAATCATTGTTTCATAATATAATTTCTGTTCATGTGAGAAATGTAAGAACATAACTCTAGTAGATAAAAAAGAAATGTCCCCAAAGATCACTCAGTCTTTGTGAACCTAAAACCATGAGGGAAAAAGAGCCAGGGAGGTGGCAGCCACCAAATCAAAGAACCTGGCCAACCCTCTGGATAATAATTAAATGTTTATACTAGAGTTCCTTATTCAAAAGAAACAAAACTAGCATTGTAATGAATCATTGGTTACTTACAGTTGTAGGTTAATAACTGTAAGTTGGATATTGTAAGGGTAAAATTTTTAAGCTGATTCTAAGCCGCAAGGCTTGGGTTAAAGAGTAAAATACCAAGTATTGTTAAATTTCTCTGCTACCCCCGGAACCTGTAATCTCTGTAGCTGTTAGAACAATACCTGAACTGCCCAGTAAATATTCTCACTGACTCCTCTGGTTGTCTAATAACCTGGGGTTCTGTGAAGCTGGCACGTAGGCATCGCAGGACCTAAAACCAATCAGTTTAAATGTGCACCCCGCTTAGAAGTGACCAATCACCCCTGTCCAATCTGTTCCCGCCAATGAATGTACTAATCAGGTCTCAGAGTTGTTGTTCAATTTTCCCGCGCCTCATGATGATTTGTTCTGATATATGCAAAGCCCCCTGCCCTCTCCAAAAAGTGTACTTAAGCTCTGCCTGACCTCTGCTCTGGGCTCTGGGCTGCTCTATCTTCCTGAGTGAGCCTGGAGCCTCAGCATGCTGAATCAATAAAACCCCTTCTGCCAATTGCATGGAGCCGGTCTCTTGTGGTCTCTCCCTCCGACGCTTCATTGGACCCTTACAATATAAACTCTGGGAGCCTTGGGCTAAGTAACAGACGGTATAGATGCTATAAGTAGATGAAGATCATAGATAAACAGCTGAATTCAAATATCCAATTATAAATGGAACATATTTGCCGCACAAGGAGATAGAAGACAGGATGCAATGTACATTCTTCCTTCCATTTCAAAGTTGGTTTTGCCCATTTCTCTTCACCAGCTGGCCCACTGGCATACTACAGATAGGGGAGAAGAGTTGGTGAATTTGAAAGGAATAATGCTTGATTTGGGAGCATGGACTGTGTCCAGCTGAAGTCCCCAGGTGTGAAACTCTCAAGCTATGACACAGTCTAACCATTTCCATGGTACTAACAACTAAATGTTTGGAAACTAACATTGCCCCTGCCTTACTGAGTCGTGTGCACAGGATGGTAAGTGAGATGAATGGCAGAGTGTGAAGCCTAAACTGTTAACTAATGATGTTAGCTCTCTCTGTGCCTCAAGAGGAGGTTTATAGTCATTAGTAGGCCAAATAAAGTTATGTGTATTTACTGTGATTTAAAGAAGATATAGGGAGAAGTCAAATAGTAGATGTTGGAATTAAGTTCACACAAATGGAAATTGTTAGTATGTAGGGCATCTGCATTATCCTGGGCTCTTAATTGGTACACCTTGTGCTCCCTCCCCATCTCTAGAAGAGTAGTGGAATTAATGTGAAAAAAAATATTACATGCACAGGGAGTCCTTACCACCACCTCTTCCCACATACATCTTTCTGTCCACTTCAAATACTGCTTGCCTTCCTTCAATCAGAAGGGGACTCTGCCTCTGTTTTGTTCTTAATAGACTTTGTACCTCTCTTAGAGCACAAATACATTCATAATTAAGTTATTGCATGTCTATTTCTTTGATTAAACTGAGAGATAAAGTCCATGTCTGATCATTTTTGCATCTTTCACAGCCCAAAGCACATCATTTTGTGGCAGAATTGGCATTTGATAATGTTTAGTCTACTTAATTTAAAGGAGTCATAAAAATGATCATGAAATTTTCAAAGTAAATACATTTATCCAGATGAAATAATGTGTATTTAGTCTGGTTTTGAAAGTCATAGAAATACCCGTAGAAGGAGATGTCAAAGTTTCCCAATGTCAGCAAAGTCTACCTAGATTAGAGGCCCCACTGATGCTGATGGGAATAGTGATATCAGTAAATTTAAATGTATTTGGAAAGTGTAATTCAGGAGCATTATCCTCTCCATCCTGAAAGTTCAAAATACATTACTGTATATTTACAGGTGGAAGCCATAATGTTTACATACAATCACAGTCATTTTCTGTACTTCAAGTTTGACTCATCACTAGGAAATTTTTGATAGAACAACTAATCAAGACAAATAGTCTGAACTGATATTTAATCTCCAGGTGATCAGAAATCAATTATACACATTTTATTATTAGCAATGAGTAATTAAAAACCTATCCTTAAATAGGTAATACATTAAGTGAATAAAATAGAAATAGATATTAGCATTTAAAAAACTTGATACAAATCCATTTATTTCGGGAAACAATTAGATCATATCATTATTATAAACAACTTTACACTGGAACATCTTTTGATTTCTTCCCCCAAAGTTAGCTAAATACATAGATTTAGTTACATTCAGATATTCAGATAGATCCATATAGTCACAGTAAGTTGGCTTTTATTTTATAGCAACCTATGTGTTAAATATATACACAAGTGTATAAAGTATACATGCCCTGTAAAGAATGTACCTCAGGGGATGTTATATTTATTATTTCTCACATGTAAAGATCAAGTAGACAATTTAGAGGTCAATAGTTAGCCGTTGGTAATTAAGAAATGATTAACAGTATCTCCAGCTATAATTTCAAAATCTGAAAACTGCTAGGATCTAGGGAGCAATTTTATCAGCCATTAAAATGTTCTTTAGCTATAGAATAATATATAAACTCTCTACTGATGAGCAGAGCTATTAGTGGTCAATTTCATTTTAAACAAATTTAAATATATTAATATTCCTAATAAATATTTTACAATGTATGCTGATAACAGAAAAGTAATTCAGCAGACTGGAGTTATCTTATGGTAATCAAAGGCTCAAGGGAATGTAGGAATTTTGACTGTGGCTACTTTTTATAACCTGGAGTTGCAATTTACTTTTTTATAAAACAAAAAGCCTGTGAGCCTGTTTCCTTACTAGCTGGGCTGCATGGTAAATTTCACAAGAAATATTTATTAGGCACCTTACACAAGATGAGCTGGCACAGCACAATGGTTATAACAGGTTGGCCTTGGGAGCTAACTACCTGATCACATTTTTGGTTCACCTATTTTGTTTCTGAGTGACAGTGGCAGCTATTGAACAGTTCTGAAACTCAGTTTCCTCATCTGTAGAATGGAAATGCTGTTAAGGATGATCTCCATCTTGTAGGGCGTGGGGTTTCTTTAACAATTCCTAATGTAGTAGGGGAGATGTCTGGTAATGCTAGCTGATTTATTGTGGTCTGAAAGGCACTTTTTAGTGCTGGGCTTTCAGGATGAGGACAACATGATTTCCTCCCATAAAATAAGGCTATTCTCCAGATCTCAAATAGTCATCAATTAGCCTTCTCCATAATCCCAACTGGAAGTATTTTATTGTCAATTAGCAAGAGAAAAAAATGAGAGATACTTATTTTATTCTTCCAAGGTGTATAATTTACACAGTGCTAGAGGTTTTTTTTGTTTTGTTTTGTTTTGTTTTGTTTTAATTTGAAGAATTTGGTCTTGAGGAAAGGACTAATTTGAATAAAAGCCCAATGAGGAATAAATTCACACCTGTTGGTGTCCCAGCAGCCCTTCAAAAACATTCTCTGGAAAGTGCTTTTTCTGGCCTGTTGTGGTTATAATTGGTTTTCAAGTGTTGCTGATCCCTCTCAGTAGAAAGTGGCTGGAAAATACTAATTCATTTCTAGTTCCTTCCTGCTTGAGATAAAATTTGAATTCATAAGTTCAAATTAAAAGATCAATACACATTTCCAGACCAACATATCCTCTCACCTCAAAAAGGCTATTGTTTTTTTAATTTTGAAGAAGCCAGTGAATTAGCTAAATGTACATTATCATTTTTTTTCAGGGCTAAGTGCATTTGCACATGACCCTGGAGACCTATAAGCAAGCAAATTCTAATGTGAACATTTAGAATTTTTCTGATTTTTTTTTTTGAAATTTTGCCTTTTTCCTCTAATACTCAATAGCCTTTCCTCTTTCCGTGACCAAAATCCAAATATAACAGGCTTGAGCAAATAAAAGAAACTTATTGGCTCATACAGGAAAAAAAAAAAAAAAAAAGAACCTAGGATAAATTGGGTTTGGGGATAGATGAACCAGAACTCAATAAATACCATCAGAGCTCCAACTCTGCACATGTGGGTTCAATGTGCCCTACCAGCCTGATTCCTCTCCTGCTGAAAGTGTAGACCCTGCAAGAAGGCAGCGTGTATCCCTCTCTACCTGCACATCTCCCTCTTCTTGTGCCACATGTCCAGCCCTGTATCAAGGGACCTGAATATAGGTCACCTCCCTACCCATCTTGAGAAATGCAATATAGGGAGTTAAATATGAACAGAGACCTGGAGATACACTACCCACATTTGGATCTCAGCCCTACCTACCACTTACTACATTAATAATGTTAATTATTTAATTTCAATTTCTGCATGAGAAATTGAAGGAGAATGGAGGCAGTAATTAATTGTACCTGTCTCATAAATTTGTTGTGGGGTGTAACTGAGTTAGTACATCTGAAGCATTTAGAACAGTGTCCACCATCTAGTACCCCCTCTGCAAGCATGAGGATGGTGGGGGTAGGCATGAGAGGAGGAAGGAGGAGAAAAAGAAGGAGTAATCAGAAATGGATGGCCCCCCAAAAGCATATGAATAAAGGAAGAACAGTCTTAAAAGGAATTAAAGGACCAGAATGGTGGCCCAGCTACTCAGAGGCAATTGGATCTCAAATTAAAGGTCAGCCTGGGCGACTTTGTTACAACTTGTCTCAAAATAAAATTGAAAAAGAGGTAGGGACGTAGGGGATGTAGTCCAGTGGTAGAAAATCTGTCTAGTATGTGCAAGTGCCTGGGTTCAATTCCCAGTACTGGAGAAAAAAAAGATTCAAGACTAACACATTTTTTTCCTAATACTGATGTCAACCTGCTATGCTCTGGGTTTTTTTTTTTTTTTTTTTTTTTTTTTGTTTTTTTTAATTTAGTTTTGTTTTGCTTGTTTTTTTCAGGTTTTTTTTCCCTTGCTAGATTTCCACATAATTTGGATACTAGAAAGATAAAGTCTATATTGTAATAAGTAAATCTCAATTTATACTTAAGTGTCCTTTATAAATATGTTGTTTCTCAACTTTTAAAAATGAAGCATATTGGAAGGGTGTGGTTTAAGACTTTAAATGATTTTCATTTTGATATGTATATAACTAAAAGCATTAATATTCGGCCTGATTGTACCAGTAGGGTAGAAAAGACTACGTCAGACATATCTTTCAACATATAACATTGCTCTCTAGAAACCTCTTTCCTACAGGAAACGGATGGCATGTTAGTTGTCCAAGTAGGGAGAAAGGAGGTGGAAGAGGCAAGGGAACAAGAAAGGAAGGAGGGAACCAAAATAAACCCACTCCTGCGTAGAGCATTGGAAATGTGGCACTAACAAAGACTTCCTGTTCCGCATAGAGTAAGTGCTGGCAGAGGCGGCGCGCAGGGCTGTGGGTGTACTCAGCTGTGCAGAGCTGATTATAGAAGATGAAAGGGCTTGGCAATTTATTTCATCTCATACTGAAGCACTGCTGACAACTGAAAGTGAGGACAGAAGGATTCATTTGTTCAACTTCTGTTTTAAAAAACAGACTTCAAATGATACCACAGAGAAAAAGGAGGAAATGCTGTGGTGTTATAAAACGTCTATTTAACACACGCACACACACACACACACACACACACACACACAGGAGCTGCAGCATTTGTATTTTGTAAATGGGTTTGGAAGGCAAAGGGGTTGCCTTTTTTTTTTTTTTTTTTTTAATCAATTCCCAGGAACGTAATGTATGTATGCAGGATTCATTACTAATCAGATAAAGCACGTTCACTCAATCTGACCAAAGTTCTCCCTGAGTTCAGAGGTGATTTAGAGTGAAAAAGAAAAAAAAAAATCTAACTATGAAATGTTTAAATACTTTAGAAAATTGAAAATTAAAAAAGATTTTATCTAGGATCTTTATGCTAACAGTGAATAGACATATGTGACATGATTGAGAATCTATTTTAAATTTCATAACCCTGGTCATTTCAAATTTTAATTCACAAATCTAGATTGTCTTTATTTGTCTACATTGCTGTGTTTGCTTAAATTTTTGCAAAGAGCCATTATTGTTCCTTTTAAATAAGATGTAATATTACTTTTCATCAGCATATTAAATGTTTGAGAATGAGGCATTTTTTTTTTCAGTTCAAAGACTCATGAATTATTATGAAACCTAATCTACCTAGCAAAGTGGTCTTATCCCAAAAGATTTATAAATATGGGTAATATCACACACTGATAGATCTTTAATTATTTGTGATAAATTACACAAATATAGATCCAAATGTTAATGGACAAGATAAAGAAATACATTCTGCCTGCACTCATTAAAAGTATCTATAACCTGAACACATCATTCTTAAGCAATTACTTTCTTAGGCAGTTCAGTTGAATGATTGATTCTTTTCTGTCATTTATATAAAAAATTTGGTTATCTTCGCTGTTTTAAATGTAGGTTTTCTTTGCAAGAAACCATCAGAACAATAGAAATGGAAAATATTATGGCTAAAATAAATTCTCTCTCCATAAGCCCTTTTAAAACCATTAAATTTAAGAGTTCATTTTGCAACAATATTTTTGGAGAAACTGCTGTGTGTCAGGCACTGTTTTAGGAATAAGAGAGAACAGCATTTACCAAAAGCTATTGTTGTGAAGCCACCACATGAGGCTGTGCAGGTTGACTTTGCTTGCTCCACACAGTAGAGTAAGTGTAACACGGGACCCCTGGAGTTGTGCAGCTCACAACCTTGCTACTAGAGGAGACAGAAAATGTACAAATAAATCAACTGGAAGATTTTTTTAGAGTTATGTTTTTTATTTTTAAAAAACAAATAATGCTATAAGTTGGACTAGGGTAAAGAAGAAAAGCTACATATATGACAAGAAATTTCATGGAAGGTCCTGCTAAAGATTGTTTGAACCCAAGAGTCAAGGCCCAGCTGGTCAATACAACAAGGCCCTGTCTAAAAATATAAAGAAGAAGTAATGTTTAAATTAAGATGGGAATGGTGTGAAAGTCTAAGCAAGAACATTCTGAAACACAAGAATGAGTTTGTCTATCTCTGGGGTCAGAGAGAAAGCCTCAAATAGAGGGATGAGCAGGGTATGGATAGACAGAAGCAAGGTCACAGGTACAAAAAGGGGCCACTCTTCAGAAGGTCTAATAGGTCAATGAGTTTGGCACTTTTCTAAGGGCAAAGGGAAGCCCCTGGAGAATTTCTTTTCATCTAAGGGTGATGCTGGAGTTTTGAATAGCACAAAAGCAGCTCAGCACTGAGGCTCCTACTTCAATTTCCTATGATTCATAGTATTCCTATGATTCTGGTGGGAGTTTGAGATAAGAAGAGAAGTATAGAGATAAATTACAAAGACTAGTGATCACTTCATTGAGCTTCTAATTTCGAAACATCATCCAAATCCTGCAGAAGCAAACCCAATGCCACGGACTATATAGGTTTTTTTTTGGCTGTCTGAGTAGTTATTTTCAAGGGCACTCAGAAACCTAATAGTACATTTTTGCTCTAATAAAATGAGTAGTACTGAAACCAGATGGAAGACTGAACATAACTCTGAAAACAAGCTGTTCTAAGCAGTGGTCCATGCACAAGTGGACTCTGACCTCAAGCTCCTCTATTTAGGTTATATAAGCATAATGTTGAATGTACTATCAAGTATTCAATAACACTTAAATATTGAGTATAGGTTAATATATAGAGATTTATATTGAATTATGTATACCAAATTAGAGAAAAATGTAATCACTTCTATATAAGCTGGCATTTTTTATTAAAAATACTAAAGATATCCATTGGTATATCCATTGGGCTAGGAAAACATGAAATCTTACACCTGCTCTTAAAATAGATAGCCAATAAATGTTTGAATAAATGTTTTGAAAAGAGTAGACTTCAATCGTTTCCCACTCATTGAAAATGTCATTTAATGGAAATTATTTGAGTTGAAAGTTAATTTGAAATTTTTTATTTTTAATGAGAGAACTTAATTCTGATATAAGGGATGCATATAATTTTATTAATAAGGAAAAATTTTATATATGTAATTATATAATATCTATCAATTTATGTCTTTAAAAATAGCAGCTCCATTCAAGCATATAGTAATTTTGATCAATATCAAGGTGCATACTGAGTTTTTAGTCATATATTTTTTTATGAAGATAACCTAGGGAAAGTAGTGATTGATTTAATTAGAATGTTTTGGAAAAGTCTTTCCTAAAATAAACTTTTCACAAGTTTTCACTCATAAAGCAGTTAATTTATAGGAAGAAGCTTAAGAAGATGTCATAAAATGATTTTTGTGGGTAACAGGAAATATGAAATATAAATAATTGACTCAAGCACATAACCACATCAACAAACTAGTTTGACAATGAGGCAGTAAATTTGGTGATTTTTTTTCATGCCCTTCCCTTTCTCTTCTTTTTATTGAAGTATAAATAACACACAGTGAAATAAATGCACATGTCTTAGGTTTACAGTTCAATGGGTTGTGACAAATGTGTGTACCCATATAAGTAACACCCACACTGCAGAAATTTCCTTCACGGTCCTTCCTAATTGTCTCACCCTTCCTGCTGAGGCAATCACTGTTCTGATTTCTATCACCACAGTTAGTTTTACCTGTTCTAATAAGACTTTAAAGTATATTACTTAGCAATAAAAAGGAATGAACTATTTAGAGGCACAAGGATGTGGCTAAATGTCCAAATAATTATGAGTGAAAGAAAACAAACAAATAGAGTAAATACTATATTATCCCAGTTACATAAAATTCTAAAACATTCAAACTAATTTTTAGTGACAGAATGCAGATCATCAGCTATCTGGACACTAGGGAGAGAGAGTAGGAGGGAAGAATTACAAATGGGCATGAGGAAAATATGTGAGATTATTCAGATGTCAAAACTTATCAAACTGTATACTTTAAATACATAGTTGATTTTGTCAATTATGTCTCTGTAAAGCTGCTTAAAAAACCCAACTTTCAAATGGCAATTCAGTTTCCTAGGTAAATAAAGATTATTTTGCAAGTCATACTGAGCTTTCTTCTTCAATAAGTAATTACACTGCATGTATTTTTTTTTTAATTTGGAGAAATTTTGACCATCTTTCTTCAAAATTTTTTTGCTAACATGATTTTTTTTCCTTTCCTATGATTCCAATTTCATGGATGTAAGATATCTTTATATTGTCCCAAAATATAATGGTCAGTACAGCTTTTTAAAATTTTTCTTCCAATTCTTTTGCTTCTTTATCTCTCTTTCTCTTTCTCTCTCTGGCTCTAGTTTTTGGTTGGCTTGTTTCTATTGGCTTATCTTAAAGTTCACCAATCTTTTTTGTCCTGTCTGTTCCTATGGACTCCAGTAAATTTTCCATTCACTTCTTTAATTTCCATTTGATTTGATTGTAGTTTCCATATATTCACTGTGAATGCTTGTATGTTCCCACATTATGTCAACTTTACCTTAAATCTTTGCAAATATTTATGATATAGTTTTAAAATTCTTTGGGTTATATGCCCTTCAATAGATGAATGGATAAAAAAATGTGACATTTATACACAATGGAATATTACTCAGCACTAAAAAATAACAAGATCATGTCATTTGCAGGGAAATGGATGGCATTAGAGCAGATTATGCTAAGTGAAGTTAGCCAATCCCTAAAAAACAAATGCTGAATGTCGTCTCTGATATAAGGGGGATGACTCATAATGGGATAGAGAAGAAGAGCATGAGAAGAAGATTACCATTAAATAGGGAAGAGAGGTGGGAGGGAAAAGGAGGGAGAGGGGGAATTGCATGGAAGATGGAAGGACCCTCATCATTATACAGAATACATGTATGATGTTGTGAGGAGGAAAAAAAAAGAAGTGTGTCACATTAGATTGGGTAGAGAGAAGTGATGGGAGGGGAGAGGAGGAGAAGGGGGGATAGGAAGGGCAGCAGAATAAAATAGACATTATTTTTGCTGTATTATATACGTGGCTGTATGACCAATGTGATTCTGCAACCTGTACACTCAGAAAAATGGGAAATTATACCCCATTTGATTCAAATGTATGAATTGTCAAGATCATTGTACTGTCATGTGTAGCTAATAAAAAAAATTCTTTGGGTGGCTTAAAGGCCCTAGTTTAAATTTTCTTCCAGTATGAATTATAAAATTGCAATAACATGTCATTTTGCTATGAGCAGATGACTCTTTTATGTAATGTTTGTTTAGTTTTGATGTACTGCTCAAGCACAAACTCTCTACGCCCAAATTCTTTCCATCCCTGTTTATTCAATATTGTAGATACTTATTATGAAATGTGCACTGAATTTAAGATTAAAAGTCTTGTGAGTATTGCCCTCATTATAAGAAGAAATTTATTGTCTACTAAATTTTTCGTTAGTTTCAATAAGATATTTAGTTATTTGTATCAATGACTGACCCACCAAAATAAGATGGAAATAAGCCCAGTTCTACATTTGAAATAATTTTTCTTTTTTAAAAAAACAATTTTTTAGGGCTGGGGATGTGGCTCAAGCGGTAGCGCGCTCGCATGGCATGCGTGCGGCTCTGGGTTCGATCCTCAGCACCACATACAAACAAAGATGTTGTGTCCACCGAAAACTCAAAAATAAATATTTAAAAAATTCCCCCCCTCCTTAAAAAAAAACAATTTTTATGCCTGTTATCTTCTCTCTTAAAACAGCAAATAAAATTGAAAGATGTCTCATTCATATTTATTTTAAAGTGATGCTATACGTTATTTAAATTTTTGTTGTTACAACTCACATAAAAGTGTACATATCTTGAGTTCAGTTCCATGATTTTGACAATTAAATACATGTTCATAACAACTATTCACACTAAGATATAGAATGTTTTTATTATATTGAAAATTTTCTTCATGTTCTCTTTTTTTAATTTGTTTTAATTAGTTATACATGAAAGTAGAATGCACTTATATACTTTGATATATCATACATAGATGGGATATAATTTCTCATTTTTCTGAGTATACATATAGTAGAATCACATTGGTCATACAGTCACGTACATACATAAAGTAATAATGTCTGTTTCATTCTACTATCTTTCTTATGCCCACATCCCCTGCCTTCCCCTCCTTTCACTTCCCTCTACCTAAAGTAATGCTATTCTTTTTTTAATTACAATTCTCAATACACATGTATACCACAATTTTTGTATCTCTGTGTATAAAGTATGTTGACACCCAATTCAAGTGTTCATACATGTACTTTGTATAATGATGTCCATCACATTCCACCATCCTTGCCAATCCCCTCTCCCCTTCCTTTACCTCCCACTCCTCTTCCCTATCTAGAATTCATCTATTCCTCCCATGCTCTCCCTCCCAATCCCACTAAGAGTCAACCTACTTATATCAGAGAAAAGATGTGGAAGGCATCAATAAAACTTTTCTTTTTTTTTACTGTGAAGTAATACTATGTTATACAAATATTCCATAGTACAAATAGTACTACAATAATTTTGTATATATTTTCCTATTTCTTATTATTGTTGGATTTTTTAAAAATTTTGCTATTATGGAGAGTCTGCTATGAATGTTCTTGTGTACATCTTTCTGTGGGTATATGTTTTTATTTTCCTTGGCTTAATTCCTAGAAGTGGTATTGCTATGTCATAGGCTATGTATGCTTTGCTTTATCATTGTCTTTCTTATTAATAGAGTTTATGGTGTTTGTTTTTCTTTTAACCTTCTTACATTTTTAGGTATTGGAGAAAGTTTCTTATAAACAACACGTAAATGGGCCTTTTTATCAAGTCTCACAGCTTCTTTAGTTTCACTGGGGTACTTAGTTCATTTACATTTAATGTAATTTATGACTTTGTTTAGTTCAGTATAATTATACCATCTTGACATTTGTTTTCTATTTGTTCCATCTGTTATTTGTTCCAATGTTTATCTAATCTTACCTTCTTTTGAGTTTACATATTTTCATTATTCCATTTTTTCTACTTTATTAATTTTTTAGCTCACTTCTTTGTGTGTGTTTGTATGTTTGTCTGCACATGATTTAGTGGTTATCCTAAAGATTTCAATTTCTATACTTATGTCAGTAATCACTTCAAATAAGATCATACCACTTAAAGAACAATTTCATTTAATCTAACCCAATTATTTATATTCTTACATATTTTAATTCATCATATCCTATAAATCTAATAACCCATTGTAATTGTTTTGCTTCAAATAATTAATTACATTTTAAAGCACTTCAGCAATTTCATGGGTCTGTGAAGACTAAATTAAAGTTTAAGGTCACCAAGGGGCCAATATCCTTAAGAGAAGAGTTCAAAGAATTGAGCCCAATACTCTGACAAAAATACTGCTTAGATTCTTAATCTCATAGCAGCTGATTTCTGCTATGCTCTTCTACTTTTTAGACTATACTACTTACAAATTGGCAATTGCCTCAAGAGAAAAAGAGGCTCCACGTCATGATTCTGGGGAGATAGAAAAACTGGAATGAAAAGATGACCAAAAAGATGGGTTTCTGATGAAAAAGAACTCAATCCTTCCATTGACTACAGTCTAAGAGTGAGGTTAAACTGGAAATAGGCTAGATTTACAAAGACTGACACCAAGCTGTGAATAACCTCAGCCTCTGTTTGGATTAAAGTAATCCATGCTTGTGCTAATTACCTCCACAAGCTAAAGAAATCCTTTGCAGGGAAGGATAACATTTTTTCTAGAAAGTCTGTAATTTTCATACATATTTTCTCTAAGTCTATAAAAATAAAAATCAGATATACAAGTAAGAAATAAGGGAAAAGAAGTGGAAAAAAAAAAAAAAAACTGCACATGTTATCCAGATATTGATTCTCAGTCACAGACTTTATAGTAACTGTGAATAATATATGAAAGATAATTAATGACTAGGTGAAGAAGTCAACCAGATACTTGGAATTTATCAAAAGAATAAATGGAAATTCAAAATTAAAAAATAATATTTGAATACGAGTCACCTCAAATCCACCAGAATAGCTTAAATTAAAGTCACTTACTATGATGACAATGTAGAATAATTCCTGCACATTGTTAATGACACAACCACTTTGGAAAAATACATAACAATAAAACCACATACACACTTTTCCTAAGACTCAGCAATTCTGCTCCTAGATACTTAAACAAGAGAAACAAAAATATTCAAAACAAGAGAAACAAGAGAAGCAAAAAATATTCAATCACATACACACACAAATACTTATACAAGTGTATTTATAACAGCTTTGTTTGTAGTTTCTCAAAATGAACTTATTTAATTGTTTATCAACATAATGGATTAAAAATAAACTGTGAAACATGCAATGAAATAATACTCAACAATAGAAGGGAGTGGACTATTGTTATAGGTTAAATTGCATCCTACCACAAAAAAAGTTATGCTGAAGTTTTAAGTTTTTTATACATGGTACCATAGAATGTCACTTTATTTAGAATTATGGTTATTACATGGGAAAAAAAATTAAAAAATTCATCAGGTGGGTGGGTCCTACTCCATTGTGACTGGTGTCCTTATTAAAAGGGGAAATTTGGACAAAGATATATACAGAGGGAAAATGATGCAAAGACACATGGGGAGAAGACTCCCATATGACTGAAGTGATGTATCTACAAACCAAGAAATGCCAAGAGTGGTGGTAAACACCATAATTTAAAAGAGGCAAGAAAAGATTTCCCCCAAGGTTCATTAAGAGAGCATGCCCTTCCAACATTTTGATTTCTGATTTCTATCTTCCATAACTGGAGGACAAAAATTTCTTTCCCTTCAAGCTACGAATTTTTGATCCTTTGTTTCAACCATCCTAGGTGACTAATAACTACTTACACATTTAACAGCATTATGAATTTCAAAAGCATTAGATTGAGTATAAATTTATCACATGAATGCTATGTACTGAATAAATCACTTTATTTGAAGTACAAACAGGCAAAAATAGTCTATGGTAGAAAAATAAAATCACACAAGCAGTTGCTAATGGGTGTGGAGGTTGAGACTGACTGGGAAGGGGCCTGAGGAAACTTTCTGTGTGGTGCTAATGCTTCATATCTAAAGGGTTCCGCATTTTATGAATTTTGTATCCCCAAAACATATGTCGTTTATACAATTGTTTGCATTTATCAAATGTTTGACATAAAATGTTCAAAAACTGAACATTTAAGATTTGTGCATTTCATTGTTTGTAAATTATACTTTTCAAGAAGAAAATATGTTAACTAAATAATAAACTACAGTTGATATGCAGTCTAAAGTATCTAGAAGGAAGTATACTGATATAAGAAATTAAATTTGAATTTAATCAAAAAGTAAGACTGATGAATGAACAGGGAGAGATGTAATAACACAAATATAATTTAACATTAATGGTAGAACCTAGTTGATGGATATATAAATGTTCAATATAAAATTCTTCTAATTCTTCTGTTTGAATATTTTCATAATAAAATGTTAGAGAAAAGGGAGATATAATATAGGAGTTTACCAGAAAATTAGATATAGTTGAAGAGAGGTTTAGTCAAGTTGAAGCATACAAAAATAAAAGGGAATTGAAAATATAGAAAGGGGCATTAAATGATACTAGGCTTAATCATAATGTCTACAATAAGTGTAACTGAAGTTCTGGAAAAAGAGGAGAAAGAAAATGGACTAAATGCAATATTTTCATTAAAAAAAAAGATGATGGATAAGGATTTTTCAAAGAAGATGAAATACTTTGAGCCACATATATAGTTAATGCAAGCAGGATAAATACAAAGAACGCATTAGATAAACATAATTAACTATTAAAAATAAATGCAAAAACTTGTAAAAGCATTCTGTAAAATAACAGTAAGATTCAGAGAGGGAGAGAGCAGAGAGAGAGAGAGAGAGAGAGAGAGAGAGAGAGAGAGAAATTATGATAAAAGCCAAGAATGAATGGAATAACATCTTAAAAGTGAGGCACATGGACAGAGGCAGCATTTAATGGGCTCCTATTATGTATGTGCCACATTCTGCGCTAAACCCTTTACATAGCCTCATTTAAACATCATGTCTTCCTAATGAGGTAGAATTAACATCCACATTTTAATCAAAGGAAATTGAACCTTGGAAAATTTAATATTTGTAGAAAGTCAGACAGCTGAACAGTGGGAACAGACTCCCAACATATTCATTGTGACAGACTCCCAACATATTCATCTATATATTTTGTTGCTTCCTGTCTGTTTCTCCTCCTTCTTCTTCTTTTTGTTTCCCCATTGCTGTGGGTCTGGCTAGAATCTGGGGTCCAGCATTCCCTGACTTGACAATCTCACTGCCAATTCTTGCAGTAGTTATATCAATATGTTTGGGTTAATCCTGGAAAAGGAGACAGAGGAAACTGAATGTGGTGCAACACCAGAATCTAATATTGGATAACAAGGGTACAGATCACATTATTATAGATACTGGAGCACTGTCTGTGGAGGAAATCCATTTAATTGGCAACTTTTCTTTGAATGCAGTACTGTATAGCTACTTTCCATTTTGACACTATAGTAGATGACTGAAATGTTACCTTCTGTCTTGTTAGCACCGGATTGTAAAGTGTATATTATTATAGAAAATTGACAAGGTGATGAGCTGTCATTTTAGCTAAGAGAATATCCTATTTTTAATGAATATTATTTTACAAGGAAATGTGCTGATGACAGCTTATTTCAGTGGAAACTGCTGATGCATAGCCAACATTATATCAGTAGTGCAGATACCTAAAAAACTCTACTTGATGCAAGAAATGTGTTTACAGGAATAATATTTACAAAGTGAGTACACAGAACAAGCAAAATATTTTTATACACAGTATTTATTATATAAAGTTGGATATTTTATAGGAGATATCCATTATATATAGGGTAATAATTTATATAGTAATGTTATTTTATTTGCAAATATTTTTCCTATATGTCTTCAGAATAAAATATGTGAGTAGATGGATGTGTGTGTGTGTGTGTGTGTGTGTGTACAGATGGTCCCAACTTACGTGAGCTAAGTTACAACTTTTTGACTATATGATGGTGTAAATTTAACACACAGAAGAAAACATACTTCAATTTAGAATTTTTGTCTTTTCCCAGACTAATGATATGCTATGTTATACGCTGTAATGATGCTGAATAGAAACAGTGACATCTAGTTTCCACACAATCACAAGGATGAACAGTGGATACTATACAGTGTACTGTGTTGCAAAGCTGGGATGTTTTAAAATGACATCCAACAAACATATTCTATCAGTTATCCTGACTTGTCTAGAAATGTCTGAAATTTAGTTGGGGCTTAGACTTAATTTCCTAGTTACTCATATAATGAGTAAGTTTAGTGGTCTGACAAAGTTTAGTGAGATGACAACACAATAATGATGTTTTGCTTTTCAGATTCCATAGGTTCACCTTCTGGCTGATTCTTTTGATACTCTTTTGAGCTTACTCATGTAGCTGAATTCCACTGATGAATCATCTGGGGACTGGCTCAACAAGGACCTTGAGGATGACTGGACCCCTCTCTGAAAATAATCCTCATCATTTAGTAGTGTAGACTAAGATTCCTTTAATGACAGAGTGCACCAAATGAATAAAGACAAAGCTGCCAAGCCTCTTAATACCTAGGTTCTCAAATGACACAGAATTATATTCATAACATTCTGTTGATCAAAGTCACAAAACCAGCCCAGATTCAAGGAGAAACAAAATGTACTTCATAAGAGGAGAGGAATGCAAGTAGAGAAATGGTATGATTATTTTAGCTATCTTTAAAGTTGATCAACCCCAGCTTATCCTCTGGTCATACAATGGCACATCCCTTGCACATACAAAATATATTATCTCCTTCCCAAGACTCTGAAAATCTCATTTAATTACAGTATTATCTCAGGCTTTCTTACTCTAGGGACAGGGAATTATTTTTGGTTAGTATGTTAGTCAAATTTTTATCACTACAATACCTGAAAAGAACAACTTTGAAGAGGAAAAGTTTTGGGGGGCTTACAATTTCAGAGGTTGAGTTCACGGTCAGCCATCTCCATTGCTCTGGACCTGAGTTAAGCAGAACATTATGGCGGAAGAGTGTGGTAGAGGAGAACTGCTCAGCTAATGGAAACCGGGACAGAGAGAGGGCATGGAGCCTGAGGCAAAATAGGATCCCCAAGGTCATGCCCCAGTGACCTACTTCTTCCAATCATGCCACCTCCAGGCAGCCCCCTTCAGCTCTCAATGGATTAAACCACTGATGAGGTCAGAGCTCTCATATCCAATCACTTCTCCAAACCCCCACCTCTAAACATTGCTGCTTTAAGGTCCAAATCTTCAAGTACAAAAGCCTTTGGGAGACATCCAGATGCAAACCATAACGGGGCCCCATGATGTTAAATACCTCATGATGTCTTGGTCATCTTAGTTTCTGTAAGTAGAGTCTATAATGTTTGTCCAGTGACAAAATCGCCTAAAGATGCACTTCTCAGAACAGAGCCTTGTTGTTAAACAACCCAGAGCTGTAAATAATTTGTAGAGTAAAAAAGTAAATTGTAAAAAGTTTCAAAATACCATAATTTCTAAATTTTGTTTTATAGGCTTTTGTTTGGTAGAAACTGAAATGTAAATTTTAAAATACAGTAAAAGAGCCAGGCTTGGTGGTGTTCACCTGTAATCCCAGTGGCTTGGGAGGTTGAGGCAGGAGGATTGTGAGTTCAAAGCCAGCCTCAGCAAAAGCAAGGTGCTAAGCAACTCAGTGAGACATGTCTCTAAATAAAATACAAAATAGGGCTGGGGGTGTGGCTTAATGGCTAAGTGCCCCTGATTTCAGTGCCAAATACACCAACGCCCCCCCTCAAAAAAAAAAAAGAGTAAAAGAAAATGTAAAAGAAGAATCAAATATGTTTTAGTAATAAAGCAAATAATTTGTGTTTATTTTTTAAAAACTATATTTCTTTGATATCCTTGGGGGAGGAAATTGAATATGGTTCCTTGGGAATTTTTAAATTATTAATAATATTATTTCCTGACACTAAGGCTTTTATATTCTAGGAATTTTTTATTTAGTTGCACAACTTTTATGCCTCCCTCTTTTTTTTTTTTTTTTTTTTTTTTTTTTTAAGTATTGGGCATTTAACCTAGGGGTGCTTAACTGCTTAACCACATCTCCAGTCTGTTGTTTATTTTTTTTTAATTTTGAAGCAGGGTCTTTCTAAATTGCTTACGGCCTCGATAAGTTGCTGAGGCTGGTCTCAAACTTGCACTCATCCTGCTTAAGCCTACTGAGTTGCTAGGATTACAGGCATGTGCCACCACATCCAGCTTCCCCTTTTTCTTTTTATTCGTGCATTATAGTTGTACATAACGGTGGGAATCCTTATTCTGTATTTATACATGCACACAATAAAACAATATAATTAAGTCAATATAATTTCCCAGTATTTCTTTTTTCATTCTTCTCCTTCCTCCCCCTGGTTTCTTTCCTTTATTCCACTGATCTCCCTTTTATTCTATGCTATCTCCCTCCCCTCCACCTTTCTTTTCCTTTTTCTTCTCTACCTTCCACATATAAGAGTCAACGTATGATCCCCGGCTTTCTGAGTTTGGCTGCTTTGACTTAACATAATGTTCTCAAGTTTCATCCATATTCCTGCATATATGTTCATTCTTCTTTGTGACTGAATAAAACTCTTATATCACTTTTTTTTCATGTATTATCAGTTGACAGACACCTCGGCTGGTTCCAGAGTTTGGTTATTATGAATTGTGCTGCTGTAAACATGGGTATATACCTATTTCTATAGTATGATAACTTTAGTTCTTTAAGATAAATACCAAGGAGTGGGATAGTTGGGTCATAAGGTGGTTCCTCATCTTTTGAATAACCTTTTTTGCTTTCCATAGTAGTTGTATTAATTCTCAATCTACCAACAGTGCAAATGTGTTCCTTTTTCTCCACATCTTCTCTGGCATTTATTTTTATTAATATTTTTCATGGCTGCCATTCTGACTGAAGTGACATGAAATCCCAGTGTAGTTTGGGTCTGCATTTTTCCAATTGCTATCAATGGTGAACACTTTTTAAAATATACTTGTTGGCTATTTGTATTTCTTCTTTTGAAAAGTATCTGTTTAGTTCATTTGCCCATTGATTAATTGAGTTATTGGTTTCCTTGGTGTTAAGTTTTTTGATTCTTTATGTATTGTGGATGTTAATCCTCTGTCAGTAAAGTAGCTAGCAAAGATTTTCTCCCATTCTGTAGGTTCTCTTTACATTCGGAATCATTTCCTTTGCTGTGCAAAAGCTTTCATTTGATGCCTTCCCAGTTATTAACTCTTGGCATTAATCTGTAAGATTTAGAGGTGTAATTGAGAGAGCATTTCTTGTACCAATATTAGAATATTGAACCTAAGTCTTCTTCTAGGAATTCCATGGTTTCTGGACTAATTCTTAAGTCTTTGACCCATTTTGAGTTGACTTTGATGAAGGGTGAGATATAAGGTTCTACTCAACATATAGATAAGCAGTTTTCCCAGCACTATTTGTTAAAAAGGCTGTCTTTTTACAAAGGTATACTTTCGGCATCTTTGTCAAGGATCTGTATCTGTGTGGATTTGTTTCTGTGTTTTCTGTGCCATTGATCTATGTGTCTATTTTTATACTGGTACCGTGTGGGTTTTGTTACTATAGCTCTGTAATATAACTTGAAGTCAGGTATTGGGATACCTCCAGCATTGCTTTTTTGGCCTAGAATTTCTTTGGCTATTCTGGGTTTTTTATTCTTCAAATAAATTGTAGGACTGTTTTTTATTATTCTGTGAAGAATGCCATTGGCATTTTGGTGGGGATTGCATTAAATTGTATATTGATTTTGGTGGTATAGTCATTTTAAAAAGTATTAATTCTGCCCACCTATGAACACGGGAAGACTTTTCATCTTCTTGGTTTTTTTTGTTCAAATCCTTTCTTCAGTGTTTCATAGTTTTCATTGTAGAAGTCTTTCATCTCCTTGTTTACATTAATTCCTAGTTTTTTTGGAGGCTATTTTGAATGGGGCTGTATTCCTGATTTCTTTCTCAGCAGATTCATGATTGGCATATAGAAAACTATTTCTTTTTTATGTTGATTTTGTAACCTCCTAACTTGCTGAATTTGTTTACTAGCTTTAGCACACTTCTGGTGAAGCATTTTGGATCTTCTATGTATAGAATCATATCACCTGCAAATAGTGATAATTTGACTTCTTCCTTTCTCATTTTTATTCCTTTTATTTCCTTCTCTTGTCTAGTTGCTCTGGCTAGAATTTCTAGTGCTATGTTGAATAGGTGTAGAAAGAGTGGACATACTTGTCTTTTTGAGATTTTAAAGGAAATGCTTTCAGGTTTTTTTCTAATTTTTTCTGATGTTGGCTTTGGGTTTGTCATATATACCTTATAGGATATTGAGGTATGTTCCTTCTATACTGAGTTTCTTCAGTGTTTTTATCATGAATAGGGGCTGAATTTTATCGAAGATTTGCTCTGCATCTATTTAGATGACTAGGTGTCCTTAATTCTATTTATGTGATGAATTATATTTATTGATTCATGTATGTTAAACCATCCTTGCATCCCTGGGATAAAATCAATGTGGTCATTATATACAATCTTCTTAATATGAGTTGAATATTATTTTCTAATATTTTCTTAAGGATTTTTGCATCTAAGTTCATTAGTAATAATGGTCTGTAGTTTTCTTTCCTTGATGTGTTTCTATCTGTTTTTGGTATGAGTGTGATGCTGTACTCATAGAATCAATTTGGTTGTACATTCTGTGTCGAAGGAACTGCTGAGCTAGAGCCAGTCCCATAGAATGAATTTGAAAGTGTTCCATCCTGTTATATTTCATGGAATAATCTGAGGAACATTGGCATTAGTTTTTCATTAAAGGTCTGGTAGAGTGCAGCTGAGAATAGATCTGGTCCTGGACATTCCTTTATTGGAAGGCATTTTATTACTGCTTCTATCTCATTGCTAGTTATTGATCTTTTAGGTTTTCTATGTCCTCTTGAATAAATTATGGCAGGTTGTATGTGTCTATAAATGTATCTGTTTCTTAAAAGTTTTCCAATTTATTGGAGCATAAGTTTCAAAATAAGGCCTAATGATCCTCTGGATTTTTGAGATATCAGTGGTGATTTCTCTTTTTTATCACTAATTTTACTGATTTGTGTCTTCTCTCTTTTTCTTTTGATTAGTTTGTCTAAGGGCTTATCTCCTCAGAGGATGAACTCTTTATTTAATTGATTGTATTTTTATGCTCAATTTCATTGATCTAAACTCTGATCTTAACTATTTTCTTCCTTCAACTAGTTTTGGAACTGGTTTGTCCTTGTATCTCAAGGACCTAGAAATGTATCATTATGTTCACTTGGAATATTTCTGATTTTCTTATGTAGACACCCATAACTATAAACTATCCTCTCAGAATTATTTTCATAGTATCCCAGAGGTTTTGGTCTGTTTTATCACTATTCTCATTTGACTAATTTTTTTTTTTAAATTCCTCACCTGGTTTCTTTTCTACCATTCATCATTCAAAATAGTATTGTTCATCCTTTGGGCTGGGGTTGTGTCTCAGTGTTATAGTGCTCACCTAGCATGTGTGAGGCACTGTGTTGTTTTTTAATTTCATTCCATTATGATCCAATTATATCAAACTTATCAACTATTTTTTATTTGATAAGAGTTGATTTGTGACCTAAGTATGGTCTATTTTAGATAACGTTCATCAGCAGCAGAGAAGAAAGTGTATTCAGTAGTTGTTAAATGAAATCATCTACAGATGTCTGTTAAGTTTGTTTGATTTATAATATTTTTCAGGCCCAAAGAGTCTTCCCTGTTTACATCTGGATGACCTACCTGTTGTGAGAGAGGTATGTTGAGATCACACAGTATTGTTGTACTGAGGTCTGTGGGAGGCCATCCTTGCATATGATTTGAGTTTCCTCCCTGGCTGGGCAAGAGGCGCTTAGACACATCCTTGTGTTCAGAGCTTTCTCCACCCTTCTCAGGTCTGAGGGCTTGTTGGTGTGAAGGTGTGTCTGGCCAGTACCCCAAAGACCCAATAGTCACTCCTGACCTTGGGACATGGCCCCCCTTAATCTTCTTTGGATGGGATTTTCCCCAGAATTTTTTGTTCCCCAATAAAAGTCCACTCCCTGGCATGTTCTCTCTCTCTCTCTCTCTCTCTCTCTCTCTCTCTCTCTCTCGCTAGCCTCTTCAGTACACCTTGCTACCATAATAGGTGGCTGGAGGCTGGAGCTAGGAGAAGCTGTACTGGAGCTAGTTTAAAGGTTAATTAGAGTCTGTCTCTTTAATTCAAAAACTCCCTAAGGATTTCTCATGTACTGAACCTTCATTTTTGAAGCCTGTGCTTCAAAGAGCTAAAGAGGTCTATCCCAGTCTTTATTATACAAGTAGTACCTATTTTACATAAATAGATGTACAGATGTTGTACAGATGTTGGGGACATACAAATTTGATATTGTTAGATCTTCTTGTTGTTGCCTTTTTTTTTTTTTTTTTTTTTACTGGTATTAAGTGACTTTCTTTGTCCCTTCTGATTAATTGTGGCTTGAAGTCTGCTTTGGTGGATATGAGACTAACTTCTCCTGCTTGCTTTGGGATTCCATCTGCATGGTATAATCACTTTTATCCTTTAACTTTCAGCCTGTGTCTATATTTGCCTGTAAAGCAAGTCTTTTTCAAATAATATATAGTTCTTGTTTTTCAGTCTAGTCTAAATGCCTGTATCTTTAAATTGAAGAGGTGAGAACATTTTCAGTATTATTATAGAGATATGTTTATTAATTCTTCTCATTTTGATCTATTTCTAATGTTTGATTCTGTTTGTCATTTGCTTGGCTACTCTTCAAATGAGACTTGTTCATTTGTAAGCTGTGGGGGTTTTTTGGTTTGTTTTGTTATAGTTTGTTTTTATTCTGTATGAAGTACTTCTTTAAGTATTTTCTATAGTATTGGCTTAATGGTCATGAGGTCTTTTAGTGTGTGCTATTCTTGGAATGTTTTTATTTTCTCTTTGATTCTGAAGGATAGCTTTGCTGGATCTAGCAATATTGGTTGACATTTATTTTCTTTCCAGGCTTGGAACACATTGTTCCTAGCCCTCTTGGATTTCAGTTTGTACTAAGAAATCAGAAGTTATTTCTGATTGACTTCTCTCTAAATGTAACCAGACATTTTCCTCTTAAGGATTTTAAACTTCTTTCCATGTTCTGTACATTAGGTATTTTGATTATTATATGTCATAGAGAGGTTCTTTTTTGATCTCGTCTACTTGGGATTTTAAATGCATCTTGAATCTGAATGTCTGTCTCATTCTGAAGATTTGGAAATTTTTCTGTTATTATTTCCCTGAAGTCATTATCCATTCCATTATTCTGCCACTCACAATCCTCTTCAGCTACAATGGTTCTTAAATTTGGTCTTTTACAGTTTTCCAAGAATTCTTATATATTCTGGTCATGATTACTTACTTTTTTTTTTTTTTTTTTTGGTGATCTAATATGAAAGTTTATTTATTTATTTATTTTTTATTGGTTGTTCAAAACATTACAAAGCTCTTGACATATCATATTTCATACATTAGATTCAAGTGGGTTATGAACTCCCATTTTTACCCCAAATACAGATTGCAGAATCACATCGGTTACACATCCACAATTTTACATAATGCCCTATTAGTAACTATTGTATTCTGCTGCCTTTCCTATCCTCTACTATCCCCCCTCCCCTCCCCTCCCATCTTCTCTCTCTACCCCATCTACTGTAATTCATTTCTCTCCTTGTTTATTTTCCCATTTCCCTCACAACCTCTTATATGTAAGTTTGTATAGCAATGAGGGTCTCCCTCCATTTCCATGCAATTTCCCTTTTCTCTCCCTTTCCCTCCCACCTCATGTCTCTGTTTAATGTTAATCTTTTCTTCCTGCTCTTCCTCCCTGCTCTGTTCTTAGTTGCTCTCATTATATCAAAGAAGACATTTGGTATTTGTTTTTTAGGGATTGGCTAGCTTCACTAAGCATAATCTGCTCTAGTGCCATCCATTTCCCTGCAAATTCTATGATTTTGCCATTTTTTAGTGCTGCGTAATACTCCATGGTGCATAAATGCCACATTTTTTTTATCCATTCATCTATTGAAGGGCATCTGGGTTGGTTCCACAGTCTAGCTATTGTGAATTGTGCTGCTATGATAATCGATGTGGCAGTATCCCTGTAGGACGCTCTTTTAAGGTCTTCAGGGAATAGTCCGAGAAGGGCAATAGCTGGGTCAAATGGTGGTTCCATTCCCAGCTTTCCCAGGAATCTCCATACTGCTTTCCAAATTGGCCGCACCAATTTGCAGTTCCACCAGCAATGTACAAGAGTACCCTTTTCCCCACATCCTCGCCAGCACTTGTTGTTGTTTGACTTCATAATGGCTGCCAATCTTACTGGAGTGAGATGGTATCTTAGGGTGGTTTTGATTTGCATTTCTCTGACTGCTAGAGATGGTGAGGATTTTTTCATGTACTTGTTGATTGATTGTATGTCCTCCTCTGAGAAGTGTCTGTTCAGGTCCTTGGCCCATTTGTTGATTGGGTTATTTGTTATATTATTGTCTAATTTTTTGAGTTCTTTGTATATTCTGGATATTAGGGCTCTATCTGAAGTGTGAGGAGTAAAAATTTGTTCCCATGATGTAGGCTCCCTATTTACCTCTTTATTGTTTCTCTTGCTGAGAAAAAACTTTTTAGTTTAAGTAAGTCCCATTTGTTGAATCTTGTTATTAACTCTTGTGCTATGGGTGTCCTATTAAGGAATTTGGAGCCTGACCCCACAATATGTAGATCAGAGCCAACTTTTTCTTCTATCAGATGCAGAGTCTCTGATTTGATATCAAGCTCCTTGATCCATTTTGAGTTAACTTTTGTGCATGGCGAGAGGAGGGGATTCAGTTTCATTTTGTTGCATATGGATTTCCAGTTTTCCCAACACCATTTGTTGAAGATGCTATCCTCCCTCCATTGCATGCTTTTAGCCCCTTTATCAAATATAAGATACTTGTAACTTTGTGGATTAGTCTCTGTGTCTTCTATTCTGTACCATTGGTCCACCCGCCTGTTTTGGTACCAGTACCATGCTGTTTTTGTTACAATTGCTCTGTAATATAGTTTGAAATCTGGTATCGCTATCCCGCCTGATTCACACTTCCTGCTTAGAATTTCTTTTGCTATTCTGGGTCTTTTATTTTTCCATATGAATTTCATGATTGCTTTCTCTATTTCTACAAGAAATGCCATTGGGATTTTGATTGGCATTGCATTAAACCTATAGAGAACTTTTGATAATATTGCCATTTTGATGATGTTAATTCTGCCTATCCATGAACAGGGTATATTTTTCCATCTTCTAAGATCTTCTTCTACTTCTCTCTTTAGGGTTCTGTAGTTTTCATTGTATAAATCTTTCACGTTTTTTGTTAGGTTGATTCCCAAGTATTTTATTTTTTTTTGAGGATATTCTGAATGGAGTGTTTTTCCTCATTTCCGTTTCAGAAGTTTTGTCGCTGATATACAGAAATGCCTTTGATTTATGCATGTTGATTTTATATCCTGCCACTTTGCTGAATTCATTTATTAGTTCTAGTAGTTTTTTTCTAGACCCTTTTGGGTCTTCTAGGTGTAGAATCATGTTGTCCACAAATAGTGATAATTTAAGTTCTTTTTTTCCTATTTTTATGCCTTTAATTTCTTTCGTCTGTCTAATTGCTCTGGCCAGTGTTTCGAGAACTATATTGAATAGAAGTGGTGATAGAGAGCATCCCTGTCTTGTTCCAGATTTTAGAGGGAATGCCTTCAATTTTTCTCCGTTCAGAATGATGCTAGCCTGAGGCTTAGCATAGATAGCTTTTACAATGTTGAGGTAAGTTCCTGTTATCCCTAGTTTTTCTAATGTTTTGAACATAAAGGGATGCTGTACTTTGTCGAATGCTTTTTCTGCATCTATCGAGATGATCATATGGTTCTTATCTTTAAGTCTATTGATGTGGTGAATAACATTTATTGATTTCCGTATATTGAACCATCCTTGCATCCCAGGAATGAATCCCACTTGATCTTGGTGCACAATTTTTTTGAAGTGCCTTTGTATCCGATTCGCCAGAATTTTATTGAGGATTTTTGCATCTAGGTTCATCAGGGATATTGTTCTGTAGTTTTCTTTCTTTGAGGTGTCTTTGTGTGGTTTCGGAATCAGGGTGATGTTGGCCTCATAGAATGAATTTGGAAGGGCTCCCTCTTTTTCTATTTCCTGAAATAACTTGAAAAGTATTGGTACTAATTCTTCTTTAAAGGTTTTGTAAAACTCCGCTGTATACCCATCTGGTCCTGGGCTTTTCTTGGTTGGTGGTCTTTTGATTGCTTCTTCTATTTCATCCATTGATATTGGTCTGTTCAAATTGTGTGTATCCTCCTGACTCAGTCTGGGCAAATCATATGACTTAAGAAATTTATCGATGTCTTCACTATCTTCTATTTTATTGGAATATAGTTTTCAAAATAATTTCTAATTGTCTTCTGTATTTCTGTAGCATCTGTTGTGATATTGCCTTTTTCATCCCGTATGTTAGTAATTTGAGTTCTCTCTCTTCTTCTCTTCATTAGCATGGCTAAGGGTCTGTCGATCTTATTTATTTTTTCAAAGAACCAATTTTTAGTTTTGTTAATTTTTTCAATAGTTTCATTTGTTTCAATTTCATTGATTTCTGCTCTGATTTTAATTATTTCTTGCCTTCTGCTACATTTGCTGTTGTTTTGCTCTTCCTTTCCTAGGGCTTTGAGATGAAGTGTGAGCTCATTTATTTGTTGGTTTTTCCTTTTTTTGAGGAATGACCTCCAGGCGATGAATTTCCCTCTTAAAACTGCTTTCATTGTGTCCCATAGATTCCGATATGTTGTGTCTGTATTTTCATTTATCTCTAAGAATTTTTTGATTTACTCCTTTATGTCTTCTGTAACCCATTGATCATTCAGTAACATATTGTTCATTTTCCATGTGATGTAGGATTTTTCCTTTCTTCTTTTATCATTGATTTCCAGTTTCATTCCATTATGATCAGATAAAATGCATGGTATTATCTCCACCCCTTTATATTTACTGAGGGCTGCCCTATGGCATAATATATGGTCTATTTTTGAAAAGGATCCATGTGCTGTTGAGAAAAAAGTATATTCACTTGATGATGGTTGATATATTCAACATACGTCAGTTAAGTCTAGGTTATTGATTGTGATATTGAGTTCTATAGTTTCTTCATTCAACTTTTGTTTGGAGGATCTGTCCAATGGTGAGAGAGGTGTGTTGAAGTCACCCATAATTATTGTGTTGTGGTCTATTTGATTCTTGAACTTGAGGAGAATTTGTTTTATGAACGTCGCAGCACCATTATTTGGTGCATAAATATTGATAATTGTTATGTCTTGTTGGTGAATGGTTCCTTTTAACAGTATATAATGTCCTTCCTTATCCCTTTTGATTAACTTAGTCTTGAAGTCGATTTTATTCAATATGAGGATGGCCACCCCTGCTTGCTTACGAGGACCGTGTGCGTGGTATATTTTTTCCCAACCTTTCACCTTCAGCCTGTGTATGTCTTTTCCAATCAGATGTGTCTCCTGGAGGCAGCATATTGTTGGATTTGTTTTTTTAATCCATGTTACCAGCCTATGTCGCTTTATTGGAGAGTTTAAGCCATTAATGTTTAGAGTTACTATTGATATATGGTTTGTACTTCCTGCCATGTTTGATTATTTATCTTTTTTTTTCTAATTTAGTTTGTTTCTCCATGATTAGCTTTCCCCCTGCCCTCTGTCTTTACCGAGGCACTTCCCACTGATGGTTTTGGTTATTGTTTTTCATTTCTTCCTCATGTAGTGTTTTGCTCAAGACGCTTTGCAATGCTGGTTTTTTGACTGCAAATTCTTTTAGCTTTTGTTTATCATGAAAGATTTTTATTTCATTGTCGTACCTGAAGCTTAATTTTGCTGGATACAGAATTCTTGGTTGGCATCCATTGTCTTTCAGTGTTTGAAATATGTTGTTCCAGGATCTTCTTGCTTTCAGCATCTGTTGCTGCTGGTTTCAATGAATTTATCTCCTCTGCCGCGTTTTGGTGAAGTCACCTCTCTGCCATGGTGGTATCCCATGCAAATGTTGACAGTTCGTTCCTTTTGCCGGGTGACCAATGCAACGGGTGGGTCCTGACTGTCTCTCCCAAGCCCCGTTTCAATCCTGTGGCCACTGCCTATGAAGGCTCGGTTGGCATTTACCTCCGTAGGATCAGAAGGGCCAACCAGTTGTTTCGGCAGGATCGTTAGTGCTGAGTCACAGCGGAGTGGCTGGGAGAAGCAGGCGAACGGGAGCTTGAATGCAGCCGATCCGGGCTTGGTGTGTGTTCTGAGAGGCCCGGACTGTTCGCCCCAGATCCACATCAGCTCTGCATTGCCTAGTGATCCTGAGAAAACAGCATTTAGACAGTTTATGACTCCCTATGCCCACACAGAGACTTGATCTCTCCGCGTCCACCACCATGTTGGATTTCCTCTGATTACTTACTTTTTAAAAAATATTGTTTAAACATTCAAGAACAGTCACTTGTCTTCCAGCTCTGAGATTCTGTCTTTAGCATGGATTACTTTACTAGAAAGCTTTTCAACTGAAAATTTTATTTGGTTTATTGTGTCTTTCATTTCCAAGATTCTTTTGGTTCTTTTTTAATATCTCTCTCTTCGATGTATTTCTCATTCAATCCTATCGTGCCTTTCCTAATTCACTCAGCTATTTTCTGTGTTCTCTTAGAATTCATTGATCATTTTTATAATCCTTCTTTTGAATGCTCCATCTGATATTTCATCCACTTCTATATCTTTGGAGTCACTTGTTGGTGAATTATGAACTTTCAGAAGCATTGTGTCATCTTGCTTTTGTATTGTTCTGATATTTCTGTGTTTGGTTTTAGGCATCTGTTGGGATGGATTTCTCTTCCACTTTAATGTTTTGGCCCTTTTATAGCACAGCCTTCTCTTACCAAAGTATACTACGTTGATCTAGATTTAGATTTCAACATTCTCATGGTGTTTACACACTTTGTATTGATCTCTGGGTTTGGTGTAAGAGCAGATGTCTATGAATGGGACCTGAGGGATCCACTTAGGTTCCTTGGGGGCCTATCATGAGTTTGGAGTTTTTATCTCTTTAATTCTTTCTATTAAAGTATAGCTAAAGTTTGGGTGTGGTTAATTTGTTTATGGAGCAAGGTACGCTGTCTTTTGGCTGAGGTTAGTTCAGCAACACAGTTTCTATCCCATGAACTTGTAGTGTCCCTTTAAGTTCCCAGCGCCTTGAGAAAAAGGGGGAAACAAGCACTAGCAACAGTCAGAGCAAACAATGTAGAGCATTAAAATAAATGCCTGGTGCCTACTATGTCATCTACACCATTAATTTGTAACAAAAACAAGAATGGTGGGGTCAACCAATTGCCAATACACACTCTCACACACAAAAAAAAAAAAAAAAAGAAAAAGAAAAAGAAAAAAATAATTGTGAAATAGATGTGACATTAAAGTTGACAGCAGGTGTCAACTATGTCATCCACAGTATTAATCACTGCAACAACATGAATGGTGGTATCAGGAATTGTATAAACCAAACAATTCTTAAAAATGATACAAACACAGTTCATTAGGAAAAAAGAAAATGTGATAGTGAGATAGAAGAAAGTTTAAAATGTTCAAAATGTGGACTGACAGAATGCAGAAGAGACCTAGGAAGTGATGTTTTTAAAGAAGGAAATGGGGAGAAAAAAATAGAAAAACCAAAGTCAAGGGAAGGAAAGAGAGAACAAGAAAATTTGGCTGTTAGCAGAAGAAAAAGAGAAACATGAGAAACAAAAAGACAAAAACAAAACAACATAAAAACAAACAAATCAAAAACCCTACCCCTCACGAGTTAAAACAAGGAAAAATAACTATCATAAAAAATGAGGGAAAAAAGAAAGAAATATATATATGTATATATTTCCATGAAACAATCAGCACAGCAAGAGCATAGCAAGAGAGAGAGAGAGAGAGAGAGAGAGAGAGAGAGAGAGAGAGAGAGAGATTTTTAATGAAAAATAAAATAGTTGTCTCCACTTAGGTGGTCAACAGCTGACAAGGATGGATGGTCCTTCTATGCCCAGCTGTTCTTCTTTCCATTTTATCTTGGACTATTTACAGAGGGGGGAGTGGGAGGATGTAGGGAGTGAGGAAGAGAGAGAAAAGTAAGCAAGGGCCAGGGGTTTGTTAAATGCTTCCTCTTTTTCCATTGCTCAGCAAAATCCCCATTGGATCGTCCTAAAACTGAGGCTGGTTGAAATAACTCTCAGCCTTGTTTCTCATACAAGGCAGGATAGAGTGGGAATTACTGTCCATTGGAGTTTTGTCTGGACAGACCAGATTGATTCATTCTGGTGGGGCTGCTGCAGAGTTCTATGAGGGGATTTTCAGTAACTAGGACTTAAGTCTAATCAGATCTTAGGGGCTTTGTTGGGTGATATCTGCTCTGTAGAGATTAGATCAATACAGCCCTAGAGCCAGGAAGATGCAAATCCTTGCTGAGATTCTGGATTTCAAGAACCTCACAAGAATTCTACTCATGGGGCAGGAGAAACAACTGTCCACAAGCTCTGCTGCCCATGAATGCAGTCTCCCAAGGCTTAATCCCTAAGTGTATTTACCCCTGTCTGTTCAGTTTCCAACCCTCTTCAGCTGCTTACATGAGCTGCCAGACTCCAAGAAAAAGTGAGTGAGTTGTACTCCTTGCCATTTTTCAGACTTGAATCCCACTGGGCAAAATTTTTTCTCTCTTTTACTCGCATTCTACTGGGTACACCTTATGCCATATAGTAAGTGAATGCTTCTCAGGACAGTATAGAATATTCGCTATGATCTCCTGGACTGCAGTGTGGCCACCTCAAAATGGCTCCACTTCAGCTCTTCACTTGCCTATTGACAAGTACAGAGCACTTTTGAAATACCAGTTTGGTGTGCAGCCTCTAGATTGGCTAAGTTCAGACTGCTTCTTTGATCTACAGGTATTTCTGTGCCAAATTTATCCATTGTGCTTCTCTCTCTGCTATACCTCCCCTCTGTGATGAACCAGAACTGCTGCTGCTGCTGCTGTCACAACCAGCTTGGTTTCAGTGTACTCTTTCTTGTTCTTTGTTCAATGCACCTGTATTTCTGAGTCTCTGAGAGACTCTGTCCAATATCGAATTTTATTGAATTCCTTCTTTCACCCCTCTCACTGAGAAGCCCACTGCTTGAATCCTGAGCCACAGAGAAACGGGAAATGTAGCCTTTCTCTAATCCTCCAACTTGAATCTTCTCTCCAGGATTCTAAATTAGATGAAATATTAACATTCATTAAAATATTCTTCATATTTTCAACTTCCTCCCTATAGTTGTTTAAATAAGCATATATTCACTTCTAAATAGATTTGAAAAAGTGTATTATAATACAAAACAAAGGATCCCATTTTCTTTGGAATTTTTTTTCTTTTTAGCATTATCCAAGTCATACAAGTAAGTCTTGGCAAGGAATGATTTGAAATTCTGTTGAAGTTTTGGTTATGATCTATGTCATATTTTAGAATCATTTGTTTTCAATTTGGTATATCTATATCTACCTATGAACTCTGTAGAAAACCTTATCACAGAGCTGAAAGTGACCAACACATTATGTATTTAGTATTTGTCTTGGACATTGTACTAGGCACAGTTATATAAATAATTAGGTAGTTGAAATTTCAACACAAATTTGTGAACACTACCCTGATGTTGACCAAATAAATATTTAAGTTTTTAAAAGATCAAGGTACCATCTTTTAAGTTGTACCTTACAGTTGAAAATCTGATGCAAGTTAAAAAAAATATTTCCCATGTGCTTTAGATTTTTTTAGATTTCAGTTGCAATCTTACAAAATTTTATGGGACAGCTAAAAGTGACTAACTCAGGTAAGTATTCAACATACACTTCAACTTACAAAACATAGGCATAGTTACATACAGAGTTACATACATAGTTACATATGTAGTTCTTTTTTAATCCTCACTAGTATTCCCCCAACATTAATATTGTTAGTATTAATATTCATCTATACCTAATAATAGCATCAAAGATATTGGGTATCTTATATCTGAGGGTGTCATATTCATCAATCCATCTCTTTGCTTATAAGGTCAAGTAGTCAGACTTGATACTTTCTCCTGCAGTGTATTTTATACTTTTTCCCACTGTGTCTAATAAGCTGAATTGACTGCAAATTTCCCCTTACATAAACTAGCAAATACTTATCTAAAATAACCAAAACCCAAATAACTTGTAGGAGAAAACTTAATAAAGAATAGCTTATTATTTTAAGGACAATCCTCTGAGCTATAGTGATAAATTAAATTATATTACATTTCTCAATAAAGAAACTATGTTCTCCAAAGCACATAAAATTGGTTCCAAAATTAAAAATTCAGAAGTTAGACTTAAATGAATGCCATCAATTAATTTTTATAAAAGAACTGGAACCATTTTGAAAAAGTTCAATTGTCTTCTAAATGAAAATTAGATAAATAACTTCATATTATTAAGAAAAATTATTATGATTTGCAAGATAGACCTAGAAGGCTTTTTAGCCTTCAGTTAAAAATATCAGTCCTCCAGTGTAGTCCTCAAATCTTTGACTCACAAATGAGTAGAATTCAGAGGATTTCATCTCAGAAAGCAAGATTACTAGTTAATGACAATGCCTGTTTTTATTTCTGCCTCTGCTCTCTTCAGCAATAATGAAGGTTTTTTTTAATACTCTATCATAGAACAAATAAATACTTAAGTTTTTAAAAGCTTGAAGTACCATCTTGTAAGTTGGACCCTACAGTTGAGAATGATGCACTGTTAAAGCAGTATATTCTCCACGTGCTTTAAACTGTCCTGGATTTCAGCTGCAGTCTTGCAGCCCCTTGAAAGGTTTCTGCCTCTTCACTTCTTCAGAAAGTGAATAGAGAATAAAAAGAGTTGCTCTGTTCGTTACTATGTTTTTGGCACAGGAATCAGTAAAAATGCTGTACCAGTGCTTGATCACTGTACATGTGATAATCTGACCAGTGATACAAAAAGACATAAAATCTTAGTCCTACAATTTTTTGCATTTTCATTTTTACTGTTTTTCTTTGAGGTGCCTATAAGAAAGAAAACAAGAAAGTATTTCTATATCCCTAGCCATCCTGTTCAGTCACCCTGTTTGAATCAATGTGAAGAACTAAAAACACCAAGGAGTTCTGCAGAGAATTTTACAACACAGCTTAAAGTAACCAACTCATTCATGGCCATCTTCTCAATGGTGCAAATGGCCTTAATCCCAAATATCATAATCTAGCTGAAACAAGATGAAATGGACCATTTTCTGTGCAGCATCATTATATAAAAAAAATAAAAGCATTTGCTGAAATGTGATATCTGTAATAACAAGCCACAGGGAGAGAGAAAGAAAAGCAAAACATCCTTGAACAGTGATGGTCTACTATTACACTTAGCCTACCACACAAATTGGTCCCAGCAGTTTTCTCTTTAATTCAGGATTTATGGAAACATCTGAGATTATAAAATTAACCGAACAAAAACAGATGCTGTAATTGTAAGGGGCCCAATTCTTGGATGAATACCAGAGCTAAACATTAGTATATAGAGTGAAAACATTTTAACTTAAGTTCTTATATATCAGTTTACAAGCTGATGTAAATATTCCACATGAAAATAACTATCTAAACAGCTTGGAGAAATGAAATTATGTTCACATAAGTGGCTCATTTTTCTCCCTTTCAGAAGGGAAGACAAGGGCTATTAAAATGATAATTTCTTCAAGTTTCTTAATAAATAATATAAAATCTCCCACCTATATTTACAATTCCTTAGGAAGAAGGGGAAGAGGCATGTCTTCGGTATAACTCCCAAATTGTGCTTTTATGTGGCTCTAGGGTGATACATAAAATCTCCATTGTCATCTAGTTTGCATATTTATTGTGGAAGACCAATTTTGAGCAGCACTTAACATTTGGTCTGAGGAAACTCCAACTGAAAGAGAAAAAGGAGTCCTGACCTTTGAAGAGTAACTATTTAAAGGTAGGAAAAAAATATATACTTCTAGACTAGCCTCCACCTAGATATTTTTAAAGCCCTGGAAACTATCTGTAGAAAAAAAGAACCATGAAAAATGAAGTTTGCTAGTTGTATTTCCATTTAAGGGCTGGGTGTGGTTGTAGCAACTGGTTCCTTGTGGCTATGCCTCTGCAGAGACTGTTTATAAGGTATAAATATGAAGGAAATTAGAGACTTAAGATCAGGCAAATAATGTGTTCTTTTTAGGAATGAAGGACTTTTAAGTGATCTAAGATGCTTTTTCTGTAAAGTAGTGGGTTTCTCTGAATAGAAGAACACACGGCAGAGGCTGTGGTTCCAAGACTGGGTAAAAGGACTTTGTAAACACACCCAGAGAAATGTCAGGATAATACCTCCAGGGGACCTTGGCCAAGATTTGTTTATTGGATTTACACAATTGAGCCAATCATGATTAAATTGCCTCAGGGCAAAAGTTCAAAGGGATAACAATCAGAAAGCATAAAAAGTGGAGCAACAACTGGCATATATTAAAATAAATAAGATGTCAATGTAAAGAGATATGTCTTTCAGTTCTTTACAGTTCAGCTTGTAGAAAGTCATTAGACAAGGATTGGGCCAAATTATAGTGAACAAAGAATCTCACAAACAAGGGCCTTCCACAGAAATCTAATTTCTTCTCAAGCCCTTTACAGATGCAATGTGGTAACTGTTAGCTGGAACTCTCCAGCTGATTTATATTTCTATGAAGCTGAATAAGCAGTGATTCCCACATTGTATTCCAGGGAATACGAAATCCACAGCATGTTCATAAGTGTTAGCCAACCACTGGCTTTTCCTACCATGTTGATTCATCCAGGAAATATGAATTTAAACCTATTTACCAGGTGGTCTAAGATCCTAGAATCTAGGTTTTCCAAACTTTTTGACCTCACTTTGAGAAAACTAAATATAAGTTAACTCCTGTATAAGTTTGGTATATAGTTTTAGGCTCAAAGGTTAAGAAAGTTGATTGGTTGGTCCTTTCTGACCCCAGATCCCTGTCAGCCCATTTTCCCTCTATAGTAGGCAGCTTTGCTACCTACTTTGAGACTCTAGCCCCTTCATGTTTTTCCCTCCCAAATATTCATCTGACTCAAAGTAATATAAAAGTGGTTGGTAATCACTTGAGAGCTTTCTTTTGCAAACACATTCGCATCGTAACAGTATAGAAACTTTGAGGTGAAAGAATGAAATTCTTACTGAGATACTTTAGGCAAGCAACTGAGACAGTGTTTGGAAGACTAATAAAGGTAATTTTAGGATCTTTGCACTCAAGCACAAGAGAGTAATGCCTGATAATGACCTAATCCAAACTACTGAAGTCTTGGGAAATCACTTAAAATTTTCTTTCTATATTTTTTATTGATGTATTATAGGTATACATAATGGTTGTTACATATTCATATATGCACACAGTATAACAACATAATTTAGCCAAAATTATTCCCGTTATCTCCCCTTTCCATTCCCTTCTAACTCCCCTCGGTCCCTTTCCTCTATTCTACTAATCTCCCTTTGATTTTCATGAGAGTTCTCTAACCAATTTTGCACAGCACTTTGTATTTAGTCAGAGTAGCTCCTTTTTCCCCTCTAGTTTCCCTATATGAGAAAAAACATATGACCCTTGACCTTCTGAGTTTGCCTTATTTCACTTAACATAATGTTCTCAAGTTCCATCTATTTTCCTGCAAATAACAGAATTTTATTTTTATTTGTGGCTGAATAAAACTCCATCCACTTAGCATTTTGAATTGGACCTAGAGGTCTTTGAAGCACTTTTTTTCTCAAGTTTCTCATATGTAAGCAATTTCATGAGTCCTGTGGATAAGAAAGAGGACTGCCACAATCCCCCTATTCAATTTTCCAATTGTCTACCCCAGGAGAACAGCATACCTGACACGGCACACAGCCCTCTTTCACAGAGTGGCCCTTAAGAACCACATTTAGGGGACTGGGGCTGTGGCTCAGTGGTAGAGTGGTGGCCTAGCACGTGCGTGGCACTGGGTTCTATCTTCAGCATCACATAAAAATAAATAAATAAAATAAAGATATTGTGTCCAACTGCACCTAAAGAAAAAATTTTTAAAAAAAGAACCAGATTCAGTAGAAAGTTCTCCCAGAATCCTTTAAATAATTTCTCTATATCGTCTACTTATTAACTCTTATTATTCTGCCCATAGAAATATTGCACATTGTTCTCCAAGCTTACTATCTCCATTCTGTGTATGGCAGAACCTAAGACCCCTAACAATTTTATAAATGTGTTTCAAATATTAACTTAATCATCAATATCACTTAAACCTGAACTGTTTACACCAAATATGATATTCAGTTTAGGACAATGGAGCTACTCTATCCTATGATCTAGATATTCATCTACCATTTACTCAGAATGTTATTTGTGTTGATTTTCATTCATTCTCAAATGGTAACAATATTTAATTTATTGTATACATACACTTTTCCCAAGATTCCCTAACAAAATACCAACATAACTCATTATTTCCGCTCCACTGTGCCCCATGAGATTGACGGATAGAAAGAAAACAGTATCACACAAGAATGAGAGCTTGATGGCATGGATTCAGCAGAAAATAAGCTCCTTAGGAGTTGGAAAGGGTTTTAAAGAACTTGGTAAATGGCTGTTTTGGGTCATATAAGAATTGGGAAGAAGAGTAATGACATTTTAAAAAGGGTTAAGACTGCTCAAAAATGGGCTCCCCAAAATGTGACTTAAGACACAAAAAATTATATATAAGCTGCCTTTAAATTATGTTTCTTTATTGGACTTTGATACTTTATAACATGCTGCAGAGATTGGATGTTTGAGGGCTTTAGGATTTATAAAAATTTACTAACTCAAAATGTGAATTATCTATAAGAAACCATGATAGGCCCAGGAGTCCAAAAAAAATGTCTCTGCCTTTTAGGAATTATCATTCACCAACAGAAGAGGGGAATATAAAAATATAAATATTGTTTTAGTGAGCTTTTTCACTGCTGTGACCAAAAGACCTGCCAATAACAATTTTAGAGGAGCAAAAATTTATTTGGCGACTCAAGGTTTCAGAGGTCTCAGTCCATAGACAACTGACTCCATACTTTGGGGCCTGAGATGAGGCAGAACATCATGGTGAAAATGTGTCATGGAGGAAACCAGCTGGGGATGTGGTACCAGGAAACAGAGAACAGGGAGAGAGAAGAAGAGGAAGAGACAGACTCTCACCAGATTCAAAATATATACTCTGGGGCTGGGGTTGTGGCTCAGCGGTAGAGTACTTGCCTAGCATGGGTGAGACACTGGGTTTGATCTTTAGCACTATATAAAAATAAATAAATAAAATAAAGATATTATGAACAACATATATATGCATATATATAAAAATATAATTATATACACACACACACACACACATACCCTAAAGGCATGCCCTCAAAGACCCACCTCCTCCAGCCTTACTATACCTGCCTACAGTTACCATCCAGTTAATCCCTACCATCCTGGTTAGGTTAAGACTCTCATAACCCAATCCCTTCACCACTAAGCTTTTTTCCATTGTATCACACATGAGCTTTTGGGAAATACAGCATAGTTAAACCATAACAAATGTCACCAATATTAATGTTATTAATAGTCATATCACACGGTAATCTCCAATACTAGATCTACTCTCAAAGAATTTCTGCTGTCAGGTATATTTTGTCCTGTATTTGCACAATTGATATTTTTGTTTAAATGAAGGATATGGTGTATCTTTCTGTTATTTTATCTTGTTTTCTTAAATAACCCAGAAACTGAAATAATTTTTAGTCTTAATTTTGCTTATTTTTTGATGGGCTATTTTTTCCAAGGTGAAGTCTTCTACAGTGAATATGCCTTCCCCAACCTCATGCAGTGGTAGAGGACAAAGCCAAGTGCATTAATATAAAGACCATCCTCAATGTTGACTGTGTGCTACCTGATATAGCACTTGGAATTTTAGTGAGTGATTTCATATATCTCAGTGTTGCAGCAGTCCTCTGAGACAGGTTGAAAATAGCCCCAAAGAGGTTAAATGGTTTATTCATGGTCAGATAATTTGTAAATAATAAAATACATGTCTCCTAATAAATACATATTTCTCTCTACTAAGCCACACCTAATGATTTCCAAACCATCATTGATCCAGTCCTCTTTGTATATAATTGTAAGGTAGAAACTTCCTAGAATGTACTACCATCTGACAATAAAATACTTGCCCTAAGTAAAAGTGCAGTACATAATATATATATATAAGGTACTTATAACTTAGTATTATGTGAACTCCCTTGTGCTACCACCTTGCAAAGAGGTAGTAAATTCATTTGGGATAAGTTGTTCTTGATCAATTAACTTTGGATCTCAAAATATCCACAATTTTTGTCAAGAATTCATAAACTGGGCCAGTGTTGTGGCTCAGTGGTAGAGGGCTTGCCTAGCATGCGTGAGGCACTGAGTTTGATTCCCAGCACCACATGAAAATAAAGGTATTATGTCCATCTACAACTGAAAAAATATTTTTAAAAAAAGAATTCATAAACTATCTGATGAAAACATTCTATAATTTCTGGGGACTCCATGTCAAATCTAAAATTAACAAATCTAAAATTTCTTCACTTTAAAAAAAATTTACTTGGGACTTAACATGTCTCTTTTTAAATTTTCTGGTACCTTTCCAGTGATGCATGGTTCTCAAATATCGCTTGGCTCTGAGATCACATCTGTATGTTTCTTCCATACACTGGACTCATTCATCTGAGCCAGAATAATTTAATTCATTTTGTACTTTTCTTCTCAACTAAACTGAGCTTAAAATATTTTCTGAAATATTTTTATATTATTTAACTAAGTAGCAGACCTTAGATATTCCTCCAAGTGTCCCAGATTCTCGGCTAGGTGCCGAGACAGTGATGTCATTCATACCTTAACAGTTGCAATCTAACAGGAGAGAAATGTGTATATACAAGTAATCATAATGCATTGAGATAAAGCTCATAATAGAGACAGGACAATGGATCAAGGACAGAAATAAAGTAATTAACAGGGAGACCACTTTTTATCTCAGTTTCTTTATCAGCAAAGTGGTAATAATGGTGCCTGTTCTGGGAATTAATTGAGATATTTTGAAGTACTATGACAATGCCTGTCAAATTACAAAGGCTTAATAAATGTCAGCTATTATTATTAGTTAGGATACAGGTTATTAAAAAACACCAAAAGAACTTTGATAAATTGGGAATTCTTTTTATACTTTATCCATGCAGAAGGCAAAACTAAGACACACATAGAATAAGCAGATTTGGGGTTCACTTTAGGAGAACTTCTAAAATTTAATGTCATTCAAAATGCTAAGAGTTAAGTTATGCACTCCTTATTAATATTCCTCAAATAGGTGCTAAATGATCAGCTGTTGACTTTGTACATTTGCTCAGAGGTTGGACTTGCCATGGAGTCATAGAGATGTCACTTCAGATCAGTTAGTACTGACCAAAATACTGTAACAGTGAAGTTGTGCTTGGCTCAGTGGGAAAGAGTACTGAAAATTTTTCCATGTAATACTTGGGAATAGGCAGGAAGATAATGACATCGAAATCATTTAATTGGTACCCTTGGACTAGATACTCCCTACTAGAAAGGAAATCAGCACAGGGTCTAACATTGGCTGAGGCTCAGCTGTTGGTGGATACTCAGGTTTGGGCATCCCAGGATATGACACTCTCCAGGCAGTGCCCACACAGCTGTTAGTACCACAAGACTAAGAAGTAACAGAGTTCCCTAAGGTATCAGAAAGGAAGTACTCGAACAGTAGGCAGAAAGGCAATGAGTATGTTTTTCTATTGCAAGATGCATTCACTTACTGAAAAGTTACTAGGTCACATTGCCTTAGGTGTTAGAAACAGGAAAAACAAAACAACAATAAATAATCATACATGCATGATACTTTCATGTTAGTTAGAGGAATACAGTAGTAAAAAATAGTTAGATATGAGGTGTGCCCCCAAAAGTTCATGTGTAAGACAATGCACAAAAGAGTAGAGATGAATTAATTGGGTTATAAGATCATTCATTAATGCAACTTAATCATTGCATTAATCTATGGATAGGGATTAACTGAGTGGTGATTATAGGCAGGTACAGTGTGGCTAGTGTGGAACATTGGGGACATGTCTTGGGGGATATATTTTATCCCTGGTAAGTGAGAGCTATGTTTCCTGGTAGCCAGGTTCTGAGTTGTTTTCATCCATCACATGCTTCCACCATGATGTTCTGCCTTACCTCAGGCCCAGAGCAATAGAATCAGCTATCTGGGACCTGACACCTCCTCTAAAATTGTGATTGCCAGCTCTTTTGGTGATAGCAGCAAGATAACTGACTAAAACAACAAGCACACAGAGGAAGCATCAAATAATGCTTAAGAGCAAAGAAAATATTACAGGTGACATGAAATGCAGTGGTGGGGCTGTAGGTCCAGGTCCAAAGACTCCAGTATCCAAAGATCCAATAACAAATGGTCAAGTGGTCCTAGAAGGAAGCTGAGAGATACTGGAACAAAGGTAGGAGCACAAGAAGATCAGAGATATAGCACCTGACTGAGTGAGTGATTCAGGAATTCAGACATAAGAAAATACTTAAAAGAACTGGGGGTTAGAAGGGACACAGTTTGGTTGATTCTCTTTGGTCATCTCTGAGCATGAGGTAAGTCTATTTACAGTTGAAGTATTTAAAGGTCAAAACTGGAGCATCAAATGTCATTAGAAGAGTAGGCAGAGTGGGTCAAGTAAAATTTCTTCTCCAAAGGGCCGCAGCTCATTTTTCTGCTCCAGTTAAGGTAGAGCTGAGGTAAGGCTATTCCTACTGTTTGAGATGAGTGAAGAGGAGGAACAAGAACTTGACATTTTACAACTATTGGATACGATGATTATATCCTGAAGACTCAGATTGGAAAGAGCTGCACCTCATTTGCAGCCAGAACTCAACTGGATTTTCTAAGTGCACTTTCAATCTTGCCTTCACACAGTTGATTCATTTCCTGGGTGGGTATAAGAAGTAGTAATTCCCTGCATCAGGCAGGGAGAAGACTGTATATGATGAGTTGGCTGGGCAGATGATTGACAGTAGATGCATTTTCTTTTGATACAAAAATCCTTATTTTTTCCCATTTTGTTATGTTAGCAGCTAATAGCAACATTCACATGTGGGCTCTAGACTTCTATCTCCTGTGAAAAACAGATGGTCAAAAATAACTTTTCTACATATAAATGTTCTGGAAATTCCTAAATTTCCCAACTGGTGAGAGGATAATATTTATAAAGATTATTTTTCATGAATATTTAAGTGAAAGTGTATGATATTAAATATTGACTTGGGAATATTATTTGAATCTAAAAACCAGACTACAGATTGAGGCAGGAAGATAATAAATTAACTTCAGAAGGATTCTATATTACAACCCCTTGGGCTCATCTGTAAATAGCCTGAGAAAATAACAGGAAAATTAAATGAAACAATTGATTAAACATGAGTTAAAATCTGTGATATGTCTTCACCCCTCTTCACTTTGGAGTGAAGGACAATGGGGAAAAGTTATTCATAATCCAGCTGTCTCACTGTCTTGTCATATAACAAAATGTGGTCCTGAAAACTTAGACAGTCTTGCCTAATTATATTAAGGGTCAGTTTTGTTTTGTTTTGTTTTTTCAATTTTTTCAAATAAAAAGTGTGTAGAGGGGAGGGGGAGAAACTATCTTAGGTTAAAGTACAGAACAAAATAGAAAACAGTGCCAGGCGGGATGGTGGAGAATGTCTGTAATCTCAGCAGCTCAGGACGCTGAGGAAGGAGGATTATGAGTTCAAAGCCAGCTTGAGCAAGAGTGAGGTGCTAAGCAACTCAGTGAGACCCTGTCTCTAAATAAAATACAAAATAGGGGTGGGGATGTGGTTCAATAGTTGAGTGCCCCTAAGTTCAATCCCCAGTACCAAAAGCAAAACAAAACAAAACAAAAAAACAGATTCAAAATTCACTTGACCAAAATCTTTATCATGCTTAATGCCTTATACAAAGTGTTAATGATTCAGAACATTAGTGTTATCAGTATTTGCTCAAAGTTTACTTTTTGTTTTCAAAAAACATAACTTACATTGGTCATGGTGGTGCACGCCTATAATCCCAGCAGCTCGGGAGACTGAGGCAGGAGGATCACAAGTTCAAAGCCAGCCTCAGCAATGAAGAGATGCTATGTAACTCAGTGAAACCCTGTCTCTAAATAAAATACAAAAAAAGGCAAGGGGGCGAGGCGCTGGGGAAGTGGCTCAGTGGTTAAGTGCCCCTGAGTTCAATCCCTGGTACCCCCTCCTCACAACTTACTGGGCATTATATTCTATTACATTCTATATAGAATAAAAATATAAAACTTATCCCAGTTCTGAAAGTAACATTTATATATGTTTTATACTCTTCTATCAAACAAATTTGGTGTACCAAGGTGATTGACATAACCACCAATTCCCAAACCCTGCCCTGAAAATTTACAATGTGAATAAAACTTGTATGTGTTGCTAAGCAAATACAGTTTAGATATTTTCCCTTGCCCTTCTATTCAAAAATTTAAGCCCCTCCTTACAGATGTTTTAGAAATCTCCAATGAAAATATTGTGACTCATTTTCTATATAGTAGAGAAAGGAAAATTAGCCCAACTTTGGAAGAAAGGGCATGGGTATACAGTGGAAAAGCCTCAAAGCAGAATTTCAACTGAAGTGTGACTCGGTAGCTCTTCCCACAAGTGGGAAGGAAGGAAGCTGAAAACCCTGTGAAAGCCACGGTCTGGATGGACACTGAAGAGTAAGTGGAACAATCAGGAAGATCAGGAAGACCAACAGGATGCAAGTTTAGCATGACCTCAGAGGCACCTTTCACATCACATCTGGTACACAGTAGTGCTCCAGGGAGTTTCTTGTAGCTTAGGGCATCTGGTAGGAAATATGGAAAGGGATAGAACTTGGAACTCATGGTTATCTGACCTAGAAATATAGAAATTATTCTATATTTGCTTGGCTACATTTAAAGATCATTCTGTACTTTTACAGTCATTTGGTTGGAGCATGTCAGATGATGTGAAATGAGGAGGAACTGAATGAGAAGAACAGTGAAGATGACTGTACTATTAATTTGGTCTCCATAAAATTTAATAACAAAAAAAAATTGATAACAACCTCAATTAGAACACTTATTGTGAGAGGAAAGAAAAATAGGAAGATACCCTGAGAATAACGAGGCTGAATCAAAGAGATTCTGCAGCTGAATGAGCTTGTACTTGAATCTAATGTATGAAATATGATATGTCAAGAGCTTTGTAATGTTTTGAACAACCAATAAAAAAATAATAAAAAATTTTTAAAAAAAAGAGAATATGATCTGAGGTTTTCCAACCTTGGTGGTCATATGTAAAGGAGAACATATTTTGATGCAAAGCTCATGAGAGAGTAAAGATGATTGATTAGGTTTGGGACACTTAGGTTTAAGTGACAAATGTCATGCAAATAGATCTAACCCTACCAAATGCAAATGAGGTTTGAAAATTGAGATGAATTTGAAACCAACCACTTCACATTTTATCTCCTTGTTGCTTGAAGACCAAGTAAATGAGCTGCCATGAGTCTTGGAAACATCTCCACTAAGATTCCTCTCAGAAGCAGTCTTCCTTGGGCTACTCCTAGGTGGAAATTCCACGACCAGAATGCCCAGCAGCACCTTCATCACTGGTGACCAATTCCAGAGCTAAGGAATTGGGGTATTTCTAGATCCTAGAAAGTCACTGGGAGAACCCTTCCCATAGTCACTCTGTCAGGATTAAATTGACCACAAACAAACCTGTCATCAAATCCCAACGTGGCCCATACAGAATCATTCCTGAAGCCCCCAAGTGCCTTCCTTTTGATTGCCTGGTCTCTTTCAATCTCAGAGTAAATAAACAGCAACCATTACATAACAACATTAGCTAAACAGAGAACTTGTAAGGGATTTATGAGTCCAGAGGAAATGCATGGATTTGGAGATTTTATAGGACTGATAAGCTTCTTGAAGAAGGAGGTGTGAAGCCAGGCATAGGGGTGCACACCTGTAATACCAGCAACTGGAGAGGCTGTGGCAGGAGAATCAAGAGTTCAAAGTGAGCTTCATCAGCTTAATAAGATCCTGTTTTAAAATTAAAAAATAATAATAATAATAATAAAGGAATGAGAATGTAGCTCAGTGGTAAATCATCCTCTGGATTCAATCCCCAATACTCCCCACCCCTGCCACAAAGGTGAGAACACTTTAACATTTTAACACTTGATCAATATTGAACATGTACCATTTACAAAACAAACAAACAAATATTTTAAAAAAGAAACAGTGCTTATGTAGATAGTCTCAGACTATGGCACTAATTTCTGATTTTTGCTTTGGTATGACTCACTACTCTGCCTCAAATTCCTCTACTATGGCTAATGGTATTGACTGCTCCCTCATAGTTTTCACTTGAGAAAAATAAAATAAAAGCTCTTTCTGAATAGAAAGCATTCTGTAAAAAGTAAATAATGATAACATCCTCTCCAGCTTGTATATATTGGTGAATGTTTTTTGACTTTGCTATCTTTCTTGAGGGACTATTCACAGAGACTTGTATGTATGTGTCTTTTTCTATTGCTTCATTTGTCTTTCTCTTTCTACTGTAATAGCCCTGTCTCCAGTTCTCACTTCCACTGATATCAGAAAAATGTCTCCCTGTTGCTGGGTCTGCAGCTTCCTTTCCGCAGATCTCTCCATCTCTGTTAGTCCATCTTATTTAATTTCATGCTCTCTACAGACCTTCCCTTATTCTGTCATAGATCTTACTTTGAAAAATCTATTGTGCTTTTTAGGTTCTCTCCTCAACCCTGACTTGTCCACCTCTCTGACATCTCATTTTCTTTCACTGCTTTCCCATGTACCTCACTCTGCCTTTATTTAATACTCCAGAAAGGCTAAAGTGGTAAAGGGTGAGCTTATAAATTATAGAAAGAACCAATCTTTCTACTACTAAAATGGTGTTCTACTGATCTAATTTGTCAATATATTGTTTAGTACCTCACAAAATCAGACATGCACAATAGGTAGTAAAAATTGACCAAATTGGAAGACATAAATTCCCTCTGATTGCAGGTCCAAGAAGCAGAAATCCATATGTTAGAGTAGAGACATATTGATGGAGGTGCATTTGCTTAAGGGCTTAAAATCATATTACTGACATTTCAAGAAAATATTAGGTCCCAACTCCTCATGCACATTTTGGACGACAAATCAATGTGATCACAATAGAAAATGAAATCCTTAAATATTCTCGGTGCTTCTCCTTAGAACTGTCTTCATTGTGTGAGTTGTATAAATGTGGAAGAGATATATAACTTTTGAAAGGACAATGTAAACCAAATATTTCATGATTTAATCTGCTATGGCACATGAGGTTTGAATATGAGTATTTACCAAAAAGACCTAGATGCTCATCACAGGAGTTGCTGAGAATACAAACGCATGGAATGTTTGCATGGGATGTTTCTTATTCTTATTGCATTCTATTCAAGATGCAAATACAGGTCTTTCACATAAAGCATATGTTAGCTAGCTTTTTGAGATAGTGAATGCTTTTACCATAAAAAAAAAGATATCAATGTGGTGTTCTAAAATGTTATGATCAGGATAATTACCAACAGCTATAACATGAAAATAACAAAATGTTCTCTTTGGGCTGTGATTACCCACACAAATTGGTGTGGCAGTTTTAAATGACTTTGTGAGCTGTAGATTATTTAAACCACAGGACAACGACAAAAACTATTTCACAAGATACCTAACCTGTATCTTTCTTCAACTCCCCTTTTCTCCCTACTGATCTTGTTGCATTTTTCTTCCTTATCTCATTATTTTACAGTTTCTTTATCAACTTTTTTTTTTACCTACATTGACTTCATTTATTTGTGATTTAAATTTATAAATGATTTAATCTTAAGTCTTGAAATTCTTAAATCTTTCTTGGAATATATTTCAGAAAATTTCATAAAACAATTGCTTATTTCTCCTATAAAACATGTTAATAGTGTCTTTTAACAGTGTTTCTATAGCTTTCATCCCATTCATTACCAATGACTTATCAACTTCAGCATGCATGTAGCATAAGCTCTCTTGTTTCTGCTAAATACTAAAATATATCCTTTGAAATGATATCATTTGGTTTTCCTGAGGCAACAGATTGCTGAAAATGGCTATTAAAAAAAAAGGAGGTAAGAAAAATAGAGGAATACTTCTAAAAAAAGAAAGAAAGAAAAAAGCAAAACAGAAAGAAAAAGAAAAAAGGCAAAAATATCATATAATAAATTATTATTTCAAGTTCTTAATTTATTTTTTTGGTAATTTCCCTGAGTTTCTAAGTTCTTGAAGACTGAGATTATAATATAAGGAAAATCTAGTCTCTAGTAAAGATTAAGTAGGGGCACTGTACATTCATGACTCCTGTATATAATGAAAGCATTTTCTGAGCAAAAGTAAGACTATTGTCAGATATAAATGCATGTGTAGAAACAGGATATATATATACATAATCTCACAGGGTGATTTTTATGCACCCTGACTTTTCGACTACTTGATTAAAAGACTAGACATTTCCCCTTGAGATTTGTTCCTCTGCCTAATGTGCTGTAATTGCAACAGAGTGCTTGATACACCAGCAACGAGCACTATTCTGTAATAAATTTGGGTCACTGCAGAGTTCACCATGTACTCCTTGGCAACAGGAACAAAGTGCTGGCTAGTTCATCTCTTTTAGCCCCAGTGTCCCGGGTTCTTTGCCTAATGATATTAATACAGCTAAATGTATGCAAATCGTCCATGTCCTGGGCCTTTCCCTTCCCACGGTCTACATGATATTTCATCTCCAGAAAACATTTCTTATAATTATAATGTCGGCCAGAAGCGTGGATGTGTAAGTTGCTGAGGAAAAGGCCCTTCTCTTCAGCCCATTCTTTTTATTGCCCTCTTTCTTCCAATCAGTATTTTAAAATTTTTTTTCACACAGTTCTTTCATCTATTTCTCTGGTGGAAAATCAACTAGAACTCAGCATTGGGTTTTCTAACATGCTGATTGTGATAACTAAGCGTTCAAATGAGCTTAGTGAGTGCTTTTCTTTATAGAGAAATGTTTTTTGCTTGCTTCATTACCCTTCCATTTCAGAGTTTCTTATTTACGGATTCCTATTCACAGGAATTAATTTCTGCCACATTTACACACGTTTTACAGGACTACTGGCAAGATTTAACCCTCTGTGTAAAGTCTGCACAACTTCCCAGTCATGCCTTTTCGGATTCCTCTATGACCACCCACATGGCTTGTGAACACTTGCTCTCTCTGTCTCCTACCTGTTCCCCAGCTCTTACTCCCCAGCTCTAAAAAATCCAACATCAGTTCATTTTCACATTTAGTTCAATAAAACTTTTTCAAATCACTGTTTTAACAAAATTTGGGGAAGGGAATCAGATAAAAGGAACTAAGCCATAGAGCAAAGAGATGAGAACTAGAAAAATTAGAGAGATTGGTTTCCTTTAAACTTCAGCACACACACATTTAAACCAGCAAAGTTTATGCAGTTGGCTTCAGACCGACGGCTGAGACATGCATTTTGCTTTTGAAGATCTTTGCCTTGAAATGCTTTTGAAGCCTTTAATAAGTGAGTTAGGACTGTGTAAATCTTGTTAAAGCAGGGAACAGGAAGTGCACAGCTGAAAAGGCAGCCCGTTAATGCTCGGAGGGAAACGTGTCCCCATTCTGCTCTTACTTTAGTATCAGGGTGAAGCTGGAGTGCTCAATTTACCTTGCTTCATACTGATGGAGGTTCTGCAACTTCCAAGGAAAGAAAAGATTCTACCATAAACAGACACCCCTGCTGCTTATTATTTATTACTTGTGTTTGCAAGGGCTTTCTTTTCTTTTTCTTTTCTTTTCTTTTTTTACAGAGTTTTACGAGTTTTCTTAATCCTGTGTAAATGAAGAGAATGACTTTGTCCAGTTTGTGACCAGTTACAGAGAAAATTCTCATGACTGTGACATGTCATGTGACAATAGATGCCACAAAATACAAGGAGGGCCTCAAAACAAAAAAAGGGCAACCCCAGTGCTTTGCTATCGAGAGGACAACATCCCAGAGATGAAGATGCCCTGAGAAATCAAGGGCCAGATACCTGGAACTATGAAAATCTTTCATGGTCCCAAAGACAAAGTTGCTAAAATCTTACGTGCAACTATATTTTCTCAAAGACAAAAAAAAAAAAAAAAAAAAAAAAAAAAAAAAGAAAGAAAGAAAGAAAGGAAAGAAATCACTTAGAATTTCATTCTCATTTGAATCAAATATTATGAAAGGAGCACAAACCAGTAACATTTTTCTATAAGCATCTAACTACCACATTTGATAACCACCCATCAATTTGTAGACAATAAACTTCTTATAGATGACCTTGAATAGGTCATTTAACTCCTCTGGACCACACTTTTTTCTTGGCATTGTAGAAAAATATCTATCTTGCATGGTTGCTGAGAGAATAGCATGAGCTAACATAACCAAACCCTTGGCAGAGGAGATCCATTCAGCAAATTTTAAGTCCCTAGTCTGAAATGCAAAAGAAAAAAAAATAGGTCTTGTTATACAGAGAAAATACATTTTAATAATCTTGGTAATGGACACGAAGTTTTATTAAAACATAGCCCACATTCAATCTCTTATAAACTCTTAAGAGTATTTACTGCAGAGCATTTTATTGTGCTTTCTCCCCACACCCCCAATCTCAACCCCTAAAGGATGCTGGAGTAATTTATTTCCTTGCAGGAGCACTGTGGATGTCTTTGTAAGTCTGATAGCATTATCTGACAAATAATCAATGTTTGGCTATAACCCGAGGGCCTCCAGAGCTAGAGGACATTACTCAGCACCGTATCATGGAGACAGAGGCAAATTCAGCGTAAGTTGTCTTCTACATAGAAATTATCATCTGATTTTCGCCCAGTACTCTTCATCATAACACTTCCTTTAGGATTAGATTTGAAGCTCAGAATTATTTTGATTATTCATCATGTCATCCTTTGTATCTGGACAGCTATTCTTTCACAAACTTATTACAGCACAAGCCCAGCTGAATGTTTACTGACGTGTATCGGGAAAGTGACAGAAAAGCTCCATGTCTTTATGCTCTTCATTTTGCTGAGAGGTTAAAGTGACCTTTTAACAGACCCACAATAAAACTGGAATCTGAAAAGAGTGTAGAACCCAAGTATAAAACACTCTCCAACCCAGCTGACATAAATACTAATAGGATGGGATAATTTGAGTGGACACAGGAAAAATAAATCAAATTCACTCACACCTAAATATATAAAACTAATGTAGAGACACGGACCATGACTAAAAGTGTGATTTATTTCTGGCAAAGACCAATAAAACTAGAATACTTAATAGCAAATTCTAAACCACCTTTAGAAACGCACACGTCTAGAAATTCTTTTTTGATAACTAAAATATGTTTCTTTTCCATTAAGTGTGAAAAGGAACTCATCGACCAACAAAAATTCACTAGCATATCCTTTGAAACTGTGAGAAGAGTAAGCATATTGTTTATACATACTATAAGGTCTTGTTTTATAAATGCATGATCCTTTCTTGTCTTAGCTATCTGACTTTACACAATATCCTACAAAGAGAGATCTGGAGGTAAGCAGAAAATTGTTTAAGCTTGAAAATAGGCATAAAGAAGCATTGTGTGATGAGTTTTTTTTTTTTTTTAACATTGTAAACATAAAGCAGATAATTGTGAAAATCTAGGGTGTTTGGTGACTGCAGCCAGTTTTGTGATTTTGAGGGATCTGCAAACTCAAAGCCATTGTTGAAGTGAGAATTGAAAAATACAAAGGGACATCCCTACTGAGATACAATAGGGAACAGCAGAAAAGTGGGGAAAGAAAAGTTCAGGGCCATACTGGGGTCACTGGAGTTTCCTGAGAGATTGTAATTATTAAGAATAACCACACCAGAAATGATGTTTGCACTTACAAGGGTATCCTGGACAACAGGGTTAAGAATTTGAGACCTGGACCTAGCAGACAGAGGATTGTAAAGTGAGCTACTCTAGGAATATTAACTTGATAAATTAGGTTCTAAATTCCTACTCTCATCTCTTTGAGCCAGACAAGAGAGACTAAAGGCCAAAGCTCCCTGGATGCAGGCTCTGGTGAATAGAATTTTTCACCAAGTAGCCAGCAGTCCCAATTCAAAACAAAGACTCTTCTGGCAGTAGTAGTCTTTTAGCAAATAACATTGGTATTTTAAGTGCTGTTTATAATGTTTTATATCATTAAACTTTTTTATCTTTGAATCTAAGAGAATGACGAAAAATATGGCACTAACAATCCCAGGCTGAATAGTAAATGCTAGATAATATGAGTTCTCTCAAATTTCTTCAATTCAAATATTTCAACATGGAGTATCCAGAAGAAACAAAAAAAAAAAAAAAGGAAAACTTAAGTTTTTATTTAAATTTTGAAAAGATGAATGTGAAATTTATAAATAAAGTTGTAAAATCTTTCTTTGGAAGCAAATCAAAACTGGTGATTATTTTGCAAAGATGTCATTGTAGATGACTTATCTCAAGACACCTGTTTATGATTCATCCAAGCAATGAGAATATATCAAGCATCTACTAAAAACATCTACTGAGCACCTACCATTATACCTGAAGCAAAACTTCTTTACATGGCCCTTGTAAGAGGAAGGTCAATTGCAAATCAATGACCACAATTCAGAGTTTCTTCCACCTGGCTTTTAATTTAAGGATTATATTTAAACTCATTTCCAGTCTTCTGGTCCACAGTCTCTCGGTATATATTCCATGGTTTCCCTATAGCAGTTATGCAGGTCTATCATTGTGTACTTCAATTCACCTCTCTGAAAATGGGCCTGTCTAGGTGCTCAATCGGCCATCCCAAATATAACTTTAATTTTAGTAAAAATCCGCCCCATAGTCCTATATGTAATATAGTATCAGAAAAAGAGGAAGAAGATTATATGTTAATATATTATTATCTCCCCTCAGAATGATCATTTTGGGATATCTATTGATTGTTCATGTTCTTCTCCCAAATGCAGAGCAAAGTGAGATCGGTGCGACCATAAAAGCAATTCCTGCATCAGTTCATCCATTGGGAGACTGGACAGGTGATCAACCCAAACAGCATTACCTGGGTAATATTGTAAAACTACAAATGCCCAGATACACTCTCTGGAGATACAAACTTAATAAGGTAAAAAAAAAAAAAATGCAAACTACAAAGAGAGAGAAGTAAATAAGAGGGAGATCAGTTTATAGTTAAACTTATGGTTACGGAGATAGCCTACAAAATGGGAGAAAATCTTTGCCACCTTCATCTCAGATAGAGTATTAATCTCCAGGATACACAAAGAAATTCAACAATGCATAACACCAAAAACCAAATAAAAAATCCACAAACATAGCATTTAGTGATATTGAAATACGAGGGTAAGGATTGGGGGTTAGGATTGTATATCTGTTTGTTTGTTTGTTTTTCTCCTCTAATGATATTGAAGTACACTCAGGACTGAGGAAATCAAAATAAAAGAATTCTTAAGTTCTATTCACAATTATCATTTATAGTTCCATGCCTCATGGGCACAGATGTCAGAGCTACCCTGATGGCGAGTTTTGAAAGACACAGAGATGAAGGAAAGTGAAGCACACAAGACATGAAGTTTCATCCCAAAGGAGCAGACCCCATGGTTTTCCTGGGTTTCTAGAAGACTGAAGAAAGACACCAGTTGCCTTGGATAGTTAAAACCACAGCAAAATAAATGGGTCTAGAGGGTACAGAGATAGAAGAGTATCTGCAGATGAATGCTGATCACTAACTCATTTTGTTTAGGGCCTCTGTTGCCCAGCTAACACTGAAATGATAGCAGAGTGAGGCTAAGAAGTAGGAGATGGATGATATGATTGCCACAAGCTGAATCATCTTTGAGGATATATGTTCCTGATTTTAAACTTTTAGAACATGTTCGGTTTTTGTTTGTCTGTTTGTTTATTGGGTGTTAAGTCCAGTGGTGCTCTACCACTGGGCTACTGAGTTATATCTCCAACTCTGCCTCCCACTTTTTTGGTACCAAAGGTTGAATCCAGGGGTGCTCAGCCACTGATCCACATTCATATATATATATATAAATGTGTTGTTTTTTGAGACAGGGTTTTGCTAAATTGTTTAGGGCCTTGCTAAGTTGCTGAGATTGGCTTGGAACTCATGATCCTTATACCTCATCCTCCCAAAACAGTGGGATTACAGGATGCCTGGTTCCAGCCCTTTTTATTTATTTTTTTTTATTTTGAGACAGGATCTTGCTAAGTTCCTTAGGCTGCTTTCAAACTTACAATCCTCCCGCCTCAGACTCTCAAGAACCTGGGATTACAAATATGCACCACCACACCCAGCCACATTCAGTTTCTTTTAGAAAAAACTGAGCTTCTATATAATGACTATGCTCTTTAGTTGTTAGTTTGCAGAAAGAATCACTTTTATTCTGTATCATATAACACAGGTTCTGAGAGATAGTGGTCCTGTCTTTTGTTGAGAAAGTTGACATCCAGGAGCATTTGATTTCAATCAGCACACGTCAACTCCCTGGCAATGCTGGCAATGGGATGCCGACTTCCAGTCCATCTGCTGTGATCTAGGGCCAGCTTCCCCATTAGACATGGCAAGCATAGTGCAATAGTTTTAGGGCTGATGAAAATATTATAATTTGTTTTAAAATCAGAAAAAAAAGAAACTTTAGGTCAAAGGAAATGTTAATCTATTCATTTTTATGTCAATGCTGTTGTCCAATGTAATTTTAACAGATTTTACTGGAGAAGGGGTCCATGTAGGCAAAAGTGCCTGAGACCCAAGAAAGTCACAAAGAACTAGTTGCCTTTGATCAGGCCACATACATGATTTTCATGGCTCGGATGCAAAATGAACAATGCAGGGTGCCTAGTTCAAAATATAAATTTCAGTATGGTAACTTAAGAGCATGAAGTCAAGCTTGGGACACTCTGAGCTTAGATAGCTGGCTGAAGGCACTATCATATTGTCAGAAACTAATATTTCAGGAGCAATGACCAAGGCCTTCACCTCTACCTTTATCCTGCCTTTCTACATTCCCAATCCCTTTTCCCCTCCCTGTAACTCCTTCTAAAGAGCTAGCCATCCAGAGGGAAGGAGTGCTAAAGAATATGGCTGTTCTGAGTATTGAATTGAGAAATTTCATTCTGCTCATAACTATCATTACTCGGATGATACTTTAAGTTCCACCCTATCATTGGGGAGAGGATATTTTTTTTCTTGTTCATCCACAAACATAGCATTTAGTGACCTTGAAATACTAGTGTTAAAGACATCATGCCTTATCTGAGCCCATGTCACTGTCACCAGGTAAGGCCCCCACTACAATTGCTTTGAAACATACTATGGTTGGTAAAGGAACCTCTGCTGTTAAACCCACCTCAACACAAAGTCGGTGTTATTTATTTATGATGTTACATGAATCATCTGCACTTTCCCTGATAAGCCCTGGGCTGTGTGTCTTTCATTTCAGCTGACATTTTGCTGCCATTTGCCAGGCTAAGTAACTACTGTGCAATCACTCTGAGCTGATGCATGGTCATTGTTTTGCACAAAATGGATTTTTAAGTCAGTTGAAAGGCTTTCTGAAGAATATAATTTGACAAAGTAAATTTTTGCCCATATAACAGAAATCAGCCAGGGCTGCACCAAATGTATTTTTTAAGATAGCTAAAAGGATTTCTGCAGAGAGTTTGACAAAGTATTTTACTTTTGTGCACAAAGCAAAAATTGATTAGTTTTGAACAAAAAGGATTTCTCAGGGTGCTGAAAGGCTTTTCTCTGGAATTAAATATATTCTTCAGCTTGCAGGATAAGGTATTTGAAAGTAGTGTCTTTGAGAAGACAAATAGTTGTCAGTGACATTTTTTTTTTCCAGGAACAACTTAAAAGAATCTACTTAAATGACATTTTCAACCACCTAAACCTGGTTTGGTCCAGATGTCTTATTGCTCACAGAAAGATGACCCATTTTCCAGCGTATGAGGCTTATTGCATGATTCATTCGCTTGTTTGATCCTGTTTCTAAATTGATAGAATCACTGAGTAGACATTTCACTGAATGCTTTCCCCCCTTCAGTTTAACTATAGGAGACAAGAAATCTGAACAAATTGAAGGGCACGGAGTTTTAACTTAAATTGTTTCGCTTCGGGGAAATTTTGCTGACAATTTTCCAATATCTACAGTCCTTCTATTTGAGGAGAGGAGGTGATTTGGAAACATGCAACTTATATAAAAACTGATTCTGTTTTTTCCAAAAGCATCAGTCTGCTGCTAGGGAAAGTTTTAAGGCTGGAGGATAAATGTGATGACCTATTTATTCAACGTGCTCTCTAAGAGTTCTGGATATTGTGTGTGAGTTTGGTGTATGAGAGGAAGCTAGGAGTAAGCAGGTAGGTACTGTGGCTCCAAAGACACATGTACCTTTCTGAAATACAAAGTTTTCCTTTTGGAGTAGACATAAAAATAATAAGTTACAATCATTTTTGGTATAGATCTTGAATCTTTTTTTTCATGCTTTTGTAGTTCACTGCTACACATTTTGGATTTCTTTTGTCAGCTCAGTTTGGACTCTCTGCAGGGCCAAATCATCCCTGTCTCCTCATTCTTTGGTTATGCCATTAAATTCAATATAAAGTCCAAATCTAAATGTTCTTCATTAAGAATAGATTACTGATGCTTTAGAAATTGCATGTCCCTGATGCATTCTATTACCTAGTTTACATCTAGAAATTAAGGGTAGTTTATTTTTAAGAGTTTCATTACTTAACAAGACTATATTTATGTTCGAAAGAAGCCCTTGATTTGTTTACATTAATTAACAGTGGAGACTGAATATATAATCTTATTTTTGTCTTATTTACTAGATATAAATCAAGGTAATTTAAGGTAAATAGGATTGTGGCATCCACAAGACATTCCTTATCATGTTGTTTTTAAAGCAAAGATGTTTAAATAAAGGATATGAGACCCAATGGGCTAGCTTCTTTTATTTTGTCATTCAAACACATAAGGGATACCCACCCCCACACACTCACCTATATACCATTATTACAGCACGGCCTCCCCTAAAGTTTGACAAGGAACAGCTAGCACAATTTCCTTACTGACCATATCCTCTGGCTTGCCATCAAAACAGGACAAAGCAAAAGGTGGTGTAAACCTATAAGACTTTGCCTGCCAACTATTCTTACAAAGAGACTAATAAAACATCTGTCATTTCACCTAGTGCCTTGACTAATTCCACACAAGGTCTTCATCACATTGTAGCATAAGCAAGTTTAAAAGAAGCAGCATTTATAGTCCATGGCTAATCTAAGTAAGCCATTCACTGCAGCCAGTCAAATCCAGGGGGAACAATAGTGGATGAGTCAGGCTGGAGGTAATGCTTAGCCTCTTGGGGTCCTGGGTGCCCTGTGCCTTGAAGACAACAGAACCACAAGGACATATTGCTGGCAAAACCAGTGTCCGATCCTCCTGAGGGAACTGGGAGTCTTGTAAAAAGCGATACCACATGATCAGTTTCAAATGAATATTTGATGTTATACTAATTGTGAGGGTGAATCAATAAGATCAACCCTTCAGATAGAAAAAGCAGGAAAATATGCATATATCTTTAAATGCTTTGGAGGCAGAGCAATTTAACAGCAAGATGAGCTCATAAGAGCTCAGAAGAAGCCAAACACTGACAGAAACAGAGGAAAATGTAACTGTCCATGAGGGACTCTTTCATGATGACAAATCATGGCATTTTCCTCAGCAAATGAGAGAATATAAAGCATCTGAGTTGCTGAAAAATAAATAGTCATGGAAATGCCAGATCCTAACCATCACTCACTCAGAAGCTGCAACTAATGTGAAGAAAATTACAATGGAGAAAACAGGACTTTTTTCACTCAGATTCATGACTGTAAACTCAAATCACTGGTTTAAAATCTGTGGCCACTTTAGAGGAACTAGAAAGTGAGTTAGTTTCTTTATAAGTCACATGGGGTTTTTTGGTTTATTTGTTTTGTTGGTGATGATACATTTCAATATAAGGAATCATCACTACTTTCCAAAGAGGTGACACTAACTCATGTCTGTTCAGAGACAAAGGACAAAGGGCAGGAAACCCCTATTCCTAGCAGTGAATTTTTTGCCATGTCATCAAAATGTGGAGTAGAATCAGATTTGGCTCAATTTGGGGGAGAGGGTGAGAAACTACATTTCCTGCACCTGAGCATGTTATTTGCCAATTACTATCCATTGCATTACATCATTATCATCATTGTGCACCTGGAAATTACTGGGTCCCATGATGAAACAATTGAGACTCTGAGAAGGCAAGTAACTAGTCAGAGGTAGGTCTCAAACCTAGTTCTGTCTGAAGCCAAAGCCTCTACTCCCAATTTCAACACCATAATATGGAAATCCTACTGTTAACACACATTAATTAAGTACCCTTAGACAAGTTATTTATTCTTCCATATATATGTATATGGAAGGAATATTCTTCTGATGATTAAATGAGAAAATGCATATAAAACACTTAGTATGGTACCTGGCACATGGAAGTGGTAGCATGGCTGCCTGGTTCTATCTGCCCGGCTTTCACTTGAAGCCAAGTGTACACCACCTGGCCCCACAAGCTCTGAAGTTGAAAAGACCAAGTTGCATAGAGTCATAGACATGCAGACTTGTAGTAGTGAATCAGATTGGATCCCACAACCGGGGCCCAGGGGATGGAAAGCTGACTGAGAAAATAAAGATCTCCAAATGGGAAGTGTGCACAAAGATGACATATATCTGTCAGGGAGGCCATGACAGTTCAAGAGACACTAAAATCTTTTTAAAATTCTTGCAACACCAAGAAAACTTGAATAGAGCAGCTATTAGTCAATTTCTCCAGTTCAGAGTCAGACTACTTCAGCTGAAAAGTAATATTCAGAACCTATTTTTCAAATTTCCTGGATAAGATATTGAGGTTCAATTGATAAGAATCTGATCGCCCATTTAGCTTCATTTTCTGACTCTTTTCCAAATGTTCATCCTTTAAAGCCCCAATTTTGCTAAACAGAAAATGTTTCAAAAGAACTTCCAAGCTAGTTTTGAAAAACAAATTTTTTTGAAATTTGAATCCTAAATAAAATAGAAGAAAATTATTGGCAGCTTAACACTGATTTGTATTGGAAATTACCAAAAAAAAAAAAAAAAAAAAAAAAAAAAAAAAAAAGCCATTTACTTTATTTTCCTTCCATATTATACTTTCTAAAATCTGGAAATGGCTCAGAAAATCCAGATTTTTGTTTCCCCTTGAAACACTTGAATATCTAATAATATGCCCACACTAGACTCATCATTTCAAATTCAACAACTGATTGCAGCTGCCTCTATCAGTGTACCTACTCTCCAATTTACCATAGTTCCCACCTTTTTCTTATTTTTAGCATCAGCTCAATCATTCATTTATTCTACCTACATTTGAATTTGTGATTCCTGATATAGCAACCAAGAATATTATAAAAGCTGCTATGCTTGCCAAACATTGGAATTTGGCTCATCTGTCCACCTCTAACTGCCTAATGAATTGGACTGTCATAAACTAGAGTTGACATGGTCTTCTGTGGAGGTGATTTAGCACAATCTGCTTAAAATCTTACGCTAGATTGACAGCCAAGGAAATAAGGAGCAGTATCTACATAGCAAAAGCAAGAAAGATTAGGGAAGTATTGATGAAGGAATTGGCTTTCCCTAACATCCAACACATGTTTGCCTAAAACCAAGGTGATTGATCATTAGCTAAGACATTTCACTATTGACATTAGAAGATAAATCTTGGACTGAGGTTTCATGCACTTTCTTTCATAAAACTGGACTCTGATACATAAGATGTGCGTTTTCTTCCCATTTCATTTATTTGCTAAGTACCCTTATATAATAAACATCAGGGAAAGAGCTAAAGATAGAAAAAAAAAAGGATTCTCTTTCCTTATGGAACTATTGAACTAGTGAAGAAAACTGACAGAAAAACATTTAATGTAAATTGGGGCTGACAATATAACATGAATGATTTGGAGAAAAGATAGATGTAGTAAGGAAGATTGGATACTTGTTGTGGTTTGGATTTAAAATGTCCACCCCCTTCAAATGCTCATGTATTGAAAGTTGGGTCCCCAGCTGGTGGTATTATTGGGTGGTAGCAGAAACTTTAGGTGGTGGACCTAGTTGGATTAAGTAGGTTATTGGGAATATGCCATTGGGGGTACACTGGGACCCTGGTCCCTTTCTTTCTCTGTCTACTTCTCAGCCACCATGAGGTAAACACCTCTTCTCCACCACATGCTTCCTCCATGATGTTCTAGTTTACCAAAGGTCCTAAGTGATGGGGTCAAGTGACCACAGAGTGAAATCTCTGAAACCACAAATCAAAATAAATATCTTCTCCTTTTAAGTTCTTTATGTAAGATGTTTTGTCATAGTGAAAAGCTGACACAGAATTTGAGACTGGATTCCAGCAAGGAAAGATGAAATTAAGTTAAAAATCTTTGAATGAGATCATTCTGTACTATTTGATTGGATCCTAAATACAGTGATATGTCCTTTTAAGAGAAGGAGGAAGAAAAGACACACACTGGAGAGGGCCATGTGAAGACAAAGGCAAAGACTGGAGTAATGCACCATGAGGAACACCAACAGTCACGAAGCTAGAAGAGACAAGGAAGTGTCCTCTTCTAGAACCCTTGGCAGGAATAGAGTTCTATTGACATTTTGATTTCTGAACTTGTTTTCCAGATATGCAACAGAATGAAACAGTCTGTTGTAAGCCACCCAGTTTGTGGTCATTTGTTATGGCAGACTAGGAAACTTTTATGATATAACACTCAATATGCATTCATTTGGTCACTGGATGAATCAGTAATTGAGAGTTCAGAGTACTCCTTAGCTCAGGAATTGCAAGCTTAGAGAATAAATCATCAGCTCCTTAAAAACAAGCATAGTAAAATCTAATGTCATAATCATATAAACATGGGCCATCTTTCCAATAATTAAAGATGGAGGTATATCCTAACTTCCATCCAGATTGGACAGAGGAATGGAAAACTGAGCAATAATAAAGGGGAAATCCCCAGATTGGCTCTTTCAGTTCTTTAAGTCACTGTGTAATAGCTGTTGTCCCAGTTCTGGTAACAAGTTTGCTGCCATCTCTCACCCCTATGGAAGGCCAGGGAAACTTCTCTCATATTGCTAGATTGCTTCTAAGAAAGGTCACACCTGCAGACACTACAATTGCAGATTTTGAAACACCCTTGTGTTCTGGGATGGACCCCCATTCTCCCACCCCAACTCTGATAATTTGAGTTTACTAATACAATTATCATTTGGCTTTCCAACACATTTTTTACAGACATGTCTTTTGAAACAACATGGAACTGCTTATATATTACTAAATGGAAGAGCAAGCAGTAGATCAAAAATACTGTGTGCAGTTTAGTACTGCTTTAAAAAAAAGATTCAATAGAGATTCAGTAGGCAGTGATGATGACAAGAGGATAAAGAAATTGAAAGATTAAAGTTAGTATTTCTAAGTAGTGAGATCACTGGTTATTTGGTTTTGAACTGGTCCACTCATATTTTCAACATATTATATTTTATCTACTAGATAAAAAACAACAAATATTTTCAAATAAATAAAATACAGTGAAAACGCAAAATAAGGAGACACATCTTGAGTATTCAATTGAGCCTTGGTTTAAGAGGTTAACATTTGCATACAGGTTGCTCAGAGTCTGAATGCACAGGTTTATACAGCATCAAGCCCACGAGAGCCTAGAGGGGGAATGCAGGGCAATGGTGATCAGGTTTGGAATCTGACAGACCTGAGTTGGAATCCTAGGTCTTTAATAGCCATGTGTCCTTGGGCAAATTTCTTAACCATTCTAAGTCTCAGTTTCTTTCCCTGTAAAATGGGCAAAATAATGGTTCTCCCTTCAAAGTGTTATTAAGTAAGATGGTGTATAAAAATCTAACTGACATAATATCTAGTATACAACAAACTTCAAATATAATTCAGTAACCCATCAATTATCAACATGTTGCTTATCAATAATTGTCAGAAAAATAATTTTGAGTTGCTATTCCCTCATAGATTATTCAGTTCATATTAATTTAGGCAGAAGATAACTTAGAAAGTAAATAATCTGAAGTTAGACTATTATTTCAGGATAAATTGTGCTTCGGCTAACTTGCATCCTTTCCCTCCCTGGTTCATGAAAGTAGGTGTTTCCAAACACCATGTAATTATATAATATTACAATCAAATAATAGGTTTTCTTGATTATGAGAAGACTATGGTTAGGCTTTTTATAATAATGGGAAAGTATTCATTTTTTACGTGCTATCTGTGGAATGGCTCAGTAGAGAAGAAATTTTAATCTAATTCATTAACTAATTTTACAGAGGAAGAAACAAGGTTTGCTATGGCAAGCTGATGTCCCCAAGGCCATGAAGCTATATGGTAGGAAAAAAGCCAGACTGTCCCATTTCCTCAAACAGGTAGAATCTTCTCATCTGGGCCGTCTCTGTGGGTCTCTGGTGTAGACATGAACAGTACATGCATTTTGCTGCCACATGTGAATAAGCAGGAGAGCTTACAGAGCAGATTCCTGGGGCAATCCATGTTCAGATAAGGAAGGAAGTTACATGAAGTCAACCAGGACTTGAGATTAATTGATAAGCAAGTGAATGGTGAATCCATGAGGGGTTTAAGTGAGTTTTGGATGTTTGGTTTAATATTACTTGAGAGGATCAAATGAGATTAAATTACTAAAAACTTCCTGACACCACTGTTTATTTTCAAAGAGTTGATGTTATATAATTTTCTTAATCACTGACGACGTCTCTTTTTTTCTTACACCAAACTTGGACATGTTTGCCTATGGGATTTTGAAGATATGTGAAATACTAATTAACCTGCAACAATGCAGGGGCTGACAATGTATTTATCCTTCCCCTTTTTATGGAAATTAATCTCCATATAATAAAACACCAAATTTAATTTTAAAAAAAATGAAAGAATAGGACTTCATCTTAGGAATAACGCCTTTTAAACTCTGAATGTAAGTTTGAAAATGTTGAGATGAACTTTTTCTATTGGTGACCTGAGACCAGAGATAAGAGGGACTCACTCAGAGTACAGGAATATCAATGAGAAATGGAAATGAGCATCTTGTTCCTGGGTAACCTTTAAAGAAATGTAAAGACATATGGACTCACTCATGTCTTAAGCAACAGGTAATAAGAAAATTCATGGATGCACTGGACACAGGTTCCTGGAGCTTAAGAGGACATTCAAAGACATAGAGATGAGTGTCTGTTTCTCACTGGAAAATTGATCAAAGAAAGCAGATTTACCAGAGCAGTATAAATCAGAGCTTGAGTAGAGACTGCACCACCCTGTGCCTAAGAAGAAATTGATGGGAGATTCCTCCACCCCAGGGTTTTAAAACTCAAGAGAATGCCATAAATGAGCTCAGAGAGTCTAGAAAGGCTCCCAAAGATAGTAGGTGAAGTAAGCTTCTATAATGCTGCCCAGGTGGTTTTCAGGTAAAAGAAAAGAAGGTCCTTCTTGGTGAAGGGTGTCTCAGTCAGTTTTGAGCTGCTATAACAGCATATCACAGACTGAGTAATTTAGAATGAACAGAAATTTATTCAGCATGGTTCTGGAGGCTGGGAAGTCTAAAATCCAGGAGCTTCATCTGGTGAGGGCTTTCTTGCACTGTCATAACATGGCAGAAGATATCTGTATTAGTCAGCTTTTTGTCACTGTGACCAAAATACCTGACTAGAACAACTTAGAGTTTATTTTGGCTCACAGTTTCAGAGGTTCAGTCCATGTTTCTGCTGACTCCATTGCTCTGGGCCCCAAGAGGAGGGTATGGTGGAGGATCACTGCTCGCCTCCCCTGGAAGCATTCAGGAAGCAGGGTGGGTAGGGCCTTCAGGAAACAGAGCCAAGGCATGCCCCCAGTGACCCACTTCTTCCAGCCATGCCCCACCTACCTACAGTTTCCATCTAGTTAGTCCCTTCAAACTTATAAGGACTAATTAGGTTACAGATCTCATAACCTCATCATTTCACCTCTGAATAATCCTGCTTTAACAGAGGAGCTTTTAAAGGACTCCTCATATCCAAACCATAACAATATCACGTGGAGGGTGGGGGGGCATGCCCAACTCACTTTGTAATAGACCCACCCTGGAGATGATGAATACACTCCTCAACATCAGCAGCCCATTCATTAGGGCAGAGCCATCATGACCTAACCTCTTCCTAAAGGGCCACCCTCTCAACACTGTGTGTCCACTCCTCCTACTATTAGTCTGTACTGAAAATCCAACCAGAACCAGTTTCCCAATTTATCTAAGGCTGATGAGAAGAGAGGGGGAGTCCATCCAGGTCACAGACCTTGTGGGGAGTCCTGTCTTCGCTGCAGTGTGTCACTTCTGCCACTTTGAAGCCGAGAGAGTGAGTCTCCAAAAACTTGCTCATAGAGATGAGAGCAACGATAGTGAGGAAGGAGAAATGGCACAACATGCACATGCTGCCTTCTTAAATTATCCAGTACACTTGACTAAATAATTCTCTTTTCTCCCAACTTATTTAAGGCACCCCTCTTTATTATTTATTACAATTTCAGTGCATGGGTCTGTTTCTGTATTTTTTTGTTTGTTTGTTTTTTGTTCCACTGACGCATCTCTCTAGTTCCTGTACCACTGCTTCCCCCTCTAATCATGAAATCCTAACCATTTATTTATTCGGGTTTTCAACATCCCTTAAGTCAACTTTGGTCATTCGTATTTTCCCAGGAAATCATTCATTTCATTCTAAAATTTTAAACTTATCCCTTAAGACATAATCTTAATATGTCCCCTGGCTCTGTGGTTTTCCTTGTATTATGTATTTCTCTCTCCCTTTCCCCCAAACTGTTCTGGCCTGAGATAAGTTTCCATTTTCAAACTTTTTATAGTTTCTTAGACTTACTTCCTGAGTCTACCTTTTCCCTTTTACTAATTGTTTTAATCTTTTTCTTCTTAAGCATTTCTATTTACTGTTCACTGTCACCATTTTTTAATTCGCTTACTTTTATTTATTCTTCTCATTGTTCTTGGATGTAATTGGGTATTGCTCTTTTCCTTATTTCTCATGTCAGTGTTCCCTGTGTTGATTTTTATTCTTGTTTAATAATAAAAGCTCTTAATGATATAAATTTTTTGAAGTGATAATTTGGTTGTGTCTCAGATTTTTTTATGGGTAGGCTCTCATATTTTGTTTTTCTAAATCATCTTCAATTTTAATTCTGTTCAACCTGTCATCTAAGACTTGCATAGAAAAGCACCTGGATTGTCTTGGTGGAGGGATGTTAACATCTTAGAGAATACAATGGGAGTTTCCTTGTGGCCTATTGTATGAGTTTTACAATTGCTTCCTGGGGGTTCAAATGAAAAATAAAATAAAATAAAAAATTCTTGTTGAACATGAAGTTTTAAATATTGCTGAAAATCAACATGTCATTAATTATACCATGTAAAGCCTCTGTAACTTTACTTTTTATTTCTCAAAGACTAGTAACAGCATGTATACTTTTTCTCATTCTATTTTTTCCCTCACTTTATAAGGGGGACTCAAGTTCTATGAGTAAAAACAATTGGAGTAAAACATAAAGAACAGTATGAGAAAATATTTTTATAATTTTAGTAAAGGGAATGACTTTAAAATCAAGACACAAAATCCATCTGAAACATTCAAAAGACATTAGCATATTTAAACTTAAACCTTTAAAATTTTTTATGATGAAAATTACCACAAACATTTCTTAAATATCAAATAATTGCCACTAATAAAGCAATGTTGCAAAGCTAAGATAGCATCTTCGTTTTTGACTATTCAAAGCAAATAAGGTGCAAATAACCTAAAACACTTATGAAAAATATCAGGATACTAAACCTGATATACTTATTTCTTTTCAGGATACTTATTTCTTTCTTCCTGACTCATGGGTAGATAGTCTACACAGCACTGAGAACTACCATGTTCTCAGACCACTTCTGAGCTGGATGCTCAAAAGTTATTTATTTCTGTTAGTTTTCATTCCTTTTCCAGTGTCCCCTGCAACTCACTGCAATAATAGTTTCTAAGAAAAAGGCATCAACAACAACAACAACAACAACAAAAAAAAAACGTAAATAAGTCTGAGCAGGATTGTGACTTAGCCTTTCATGAGAACTTTCCCCAGTGGATACTTCCTAACTTCCTAAACCCATTAGTGACAATGCAACCTGACTAGGCTGCTCAAACTCCCTTGATGTGACACAAAAATCACAGAAAGGGTCTGCAAAAGACAAGTGCCATATAAAGAAAAGTCAGAAAATAGAGACCCGGAGGCTGTAGAAGCCAGGAATCAAAAGAACCACAAAGGAAAGAAGTGAGTAAAAGAATCAAAAATGATAATAGGAAGAAAAAATAATATGCTGCATTAAAAGGAGAGATAAACTCAGAAAGGAGTATAATAGAAAAAAGTAGAGGGACGAAGGTGTTCTCTGAGATGTCAAGAGGCTGTTTCTCCCCAGACATGGTTTCATGAGGTTTCACTTCTACAGAGTATGACTTTTCAGCTGTAGAACTGATGTTGGTAGGGTATGGTGGCCCTCACCTGTAATTCCAACCACTTGGGAACTTGAGGCAGGAGGAACACACGTTCAAAGTCAGACTAGATAACTTAGCAAGATCTTGTCTCAAAATAAAACATAAAAAGGGCTGCGGATTGTAGGTCAATGGCAGAGCACCTCTGAATTCAATCCTCAGTACCAAGGGAGAAAGAAAAAAGAGTTTGATCTCATGTTCCCTGCCTTTCAGTTATCCTCTTTAAGACCTCACTAACATTGAGATATTTGTTATTTTCCTATATTTGTAACCAAATATATCCTCACACAATTCCTTTCCATCTTTGCAGCTGGAGTTGTTCTAATTTCACAGTACATTTTCCAAGAATTACTCGTGCCTGTTGAGCATCTCTATCCATAGCTACACTCTCCTTCCCACTGGATGTGCCATGTAATTGATGACTTCTTTACTCCAGAACGGTTAACATTCCCTGCAATCATCAGTATAAATACTTTATTAATAATTTGTATTTATAGAACATCTGCCTCCCAAAGAGCTCAAAGCTGTTTACAAACATCATCTCATTAATCCTGATACCAACTCCTTTCTTTATAAGGTAGAAATGTGTAACAGCTAATGGGTACTGTCATCTTCATTTGACTCATGGGAACACTGAAATTCAGGCAAGAGTTATTTTTTCAAGGTCAAACAGTAATCTGAGAAATAACACAGAAATATAATCCAGAATTGCTGCTTCTTTGTTTTTTTTTATCCCCTTTCTTTCTCCCTTAGAAATCTCTCTATTCAGATCACACACTTATTCATTACTATGCATCAAAATAAATTTTTAATATAGCTTCCTCTATTGAGGGTAAAAAAATATCCCATATGCTGAAGTATGATAACTCAGTGGACTTTCACTTAACTTTTCAAGAGGTTATCATAGCAGTTAGAGCCATGAAGAATGATTAAATTCTAGAACCAGAGAGCATTTAACTGACATTTTATTCCAGTAAAGGACTTGCTGTTTGGCATTTGAATGTGCTCATTCTCCACATCAGAAGTGGAAGAAACAACTTCAAGATGACCAGAGAGAGAGAGAGAGAGAGAGAGAGAGAGAAATAAGTATTTTCAAAAAGGATGCAAGCAATGGCTTTTCAATAATGTTATATATTGAATGATGTGTATGTTCTAGGCCTATAGAGAGAGAGAGAGAGAGAGAGAGAGAGAGAGAGAGAGAGAGAGAAATAAGTATTTTCAAAAAGGATGCAAGCAATGGCTTTTCAATAATGTTATATATTGAATGATGTGTATGTTCTAGGCCTATAACTGTGTGGTGATGCTGCAGTCCTGTGAAGCTGACATTATTTTACTGATGAGGAAATTAAGGATCAATGCAGTTAAATAAATGGTGACACTGAGCTCTTAAACACCATGTCTCTGCTTCTTACTTGTGCTTGTAGCTACCACCATATACAACCCCTACAAATAATAGTAATAGTTGTTGCTATTGCTCCTGCTGTTTGAGTTGCATCATCCTGTAATCATAGAACAGACTGATTGTGGAATGGAAAAGATACTATAACTTATGCTTTATGTCAACTGCAGAGCAACCTAAGGAATATTGTTTAACAGTAGATTTTGATGTTGAGATGTCTGATTCTATTTGTAAGCCTGGATGCTAAAATATAATTGAGCTACCTGGAAAAGCCCACCAAGACAAGTCTACACCAAGATGCTCTAGTTATTAAAATCAGACAAAAAGGAAAATTCTCCAGACTGATTACTCATAAAATAAAACAAAGTCCAGAATTTACTTTGGCCACACCAATCCATATGAAAACTCTACAAGACATTTAGAATAGTAAGACAAAATGTTTGGAGATATCTATAAAAATGTTCCAAACTCAATAAGCTCTGCATACAATCGAAAAACATACTATATTAGTCCACTTTTAATTGATAGAATGAAATACATGAGACAGGCTAACGTAATAGATATAGAGGTTAGCTCAGAATTTTGGAGGCAGAAAGTTTAGAATTTAGTTCTGCCTCCGGCAAAGGCCCCATGACAGATGGGAGAAACATGCACATGAAAAAGAATCATATTTCAAAACAGAAAAGTGGAGAGGCTGGAGACCCATAATCTCCTCCTTGGTCATGCCCCTAGTTGACCTAAGACTCTCCCAGTAGTCCCCTCCTCTTAAAGTTTCCACCATCTCCCAATACTGCCACCCTGGAGATCAGGCTTCCAACATGTGAACCTTTGGGGGATACTCAAACCATCCAAATCTTAGCAGAGAGAATGTTTAAAAAAAATCTTAAAGTAGAAGACCTTTACTTTAACCACAGTTTGCTCTGGACACAGTCAACCTGTAGGACTAAAATAATAATAGTTGACATTTATCAAGGACTTACAATGTGGTAGCTATGACGCTTGACATACAAATATATTTTCAGTTCTCTGTGAAGTAGGTACTCTTATTATCCCTGTTTTACAGATAAAGAAATTGAGGACAATTGTAGTTATGTAACTTGTCCATGCTGGGTTATTAAACTCTAGAATCTCACTAGCCTACACACTTTCATTGTATTTGTTTCCATTTTCCACTTTGGCAAGTTCCTAGAGAATTTTTCTGAAAGAGACTTTTACATAGTAGGCATTCATAACATCTGAATCAATGCCTGAGTAGTGACCAAAGGTTAATACTGTCGTCAGAAAAAAAAAAAAAAAAAATGTTGATACTGGCTAGGCCTCTAGCAGAAAGCACAATATTCAATGATGCACTAAATAACAAAAATTAAACAGGTCTGAAGGACCGTTGGAAGGCCAGGACCTGCACAGTGAGCGTGAGGAAAGCTATTCCTTTTGTGTAATCTCTGTGATACTGACAACTCATTCCTAGTCTCTGTAGGAGGACCACGTGGCCAAGGAGGAAGGTTTCACTTTCCAGTATGAAAGACAGGAGAAATGCACATTTTTGAGTTCGCTAAGGTTCACTACCCATCTAAAGCCCATGTGGTGGCCTTTTATTGTCTGACCTGAAGGAGGTCCTGGCTTGTCTCTCTCCTGTGAATTGACAGGAGACCAAAGATGTGACATGGCTATTGCCTTTAAGAATTTTGGTTTTGCTTTAAGAATTCTGGTTTTCACTATTAAGTGAAACATTATGAACAGAAAGAATAGTTTAATAAAGACTCACATCCGTGCCATGCAACCATCATTCTGATTTAACAAATGTATTCATTTTAAGGATGTTAGCCATTTCTCTTTTAAAATGTCACTAATAATTGGAAGTTCTCATCTCCTACCATCATCTCTATTCCTTCCCTCTCTCTTCAACCTAGGCATCCTCCTGTGTCCTTCATAGCAATATTTTCATGTTTTTTCCTGCATTTGTAGGTGCCTATAAACAAGATGTAGTATTGTTTTATATATTCATGAAATTTATACAAATTATATTTAATGCATCCTTTTATAGCCTATTTTCTTTGTCTCAGATTTTTTTAAAAAATATTTTTTAATTGTCAAAGGACCTTTATTTTATTTTATTTTTTTAATATGTGGTGCTGAGAATTAAACCCAGTGCCTCATACATGCCAGAGAAGTGCTTCACCACTGAGCCACAACTCCAGCCCTGTTTCAGATTTTTTTTATTGTGGTAAAATACACATAAAACCACCACTCTTTCATCTGTCTTTATGGATTTGACTACTTTTGGTACCTCATACTTCTGTATGAGTGTTTGTCCTTTTGTGACTGACTTATTATTTTGCTATCATAATGTCTTCAAGTTTCATCCACGTTGTAGCATGAATTTCCTTCCCTTTTAAGGATGAAAACTATTCCATTTTATGTATATGTAACATCTTGCTTATCCATTCTTCTGTCCTTTGGAATTTTTGTGGCTTCCGCCTCTTAACTCTTGTGAACAATGCTTCCCTTAACATGAGGAAAAAACCATCTGTCTGAGTACCAGCTTTCAGTACTTTGGGATATATACCCAGAAGCGGAATTCCTGTATATTGAGTAATTCTATGTTTAATTTTTTGAGGAACAACCATGCTGTTTTCCACAGCAGCTTACTATTTTACATTCCTACTAGCATGCACAAGTGTAACACTTTCTCCACCTCATTGTCAACCTTTTAAGCTTTGTTTCTGAGATTTATTCATATTAAAACAAGTAGATCTAATTCATTTGCTTTAGTTACTATACAATATTTCTTTCTATGAATAAACCATAATTTATTATCCATTCTCTGGAGGTAGTGTTTAAGTTTTTTCCTGTCACATTACTATTACAACCAAAGCCACATTGAATGTTTCCATATATCTCTCCATTCATACATTAGAGAGTTTCCCTGGCCTACATTCCTAGGAACGGAGTTTCTGAGTCCCAGGGATGTCCAATTCAAACTTTAGTACCCATTGCTAAATTTCTTTTCAAAGAGGTATTTTCCAAGTTATACTTCTTCCAGCAAAATTGGAATTACTCCATACTCTTGATAATTACTGCTAATGTCACAATTTACCTAGCATATTGTCAACTGTGATTTATACAAAATCACAATGTACACAAAATCCTCTTCATTTTAGAGCTGGAAGGAATTCTGCCTCTGCTCAGTCCACAAGCTTCTTATGTTTTTTTCTCTGTTGGTGCTTTTTTTTTTTTTTTTGTCTTATTTTTATGTCTTCCCTAACCCACCTATACCCCATCCCTGGTGATTTCCCTCTTTCCCCTTTGATACCAACGTTATGATGACAGTTGATCTGGCATGGTGGTATATGGCTGTAATTCCAGTAAACACATAGGCTAAGGTAGAAGGATCACAAGTTCGAGGTCAGCCTCAGCAATGGGGAGAGGCTCTGCCTCAATATTCTATAAATTTGAGGAAGGCCTGGGGATGTAGCTCAGTGGTATAGCACTTGACTCAATACCTAATATCACACACACAAAAAAAAGAAATAATAATAAAAGAAAGGCTTTATAAAGCCTCTTGAATACAAGCATGCCACAGAGTAAATTAGAACAGATTTTTAGCCAATAGGATAAGGATACATTCTGTGATTAGCATCACAGAAGTGATTTTCTCATACATCAACTTGAAATTAACATTGACAGCCATTTGTGAAACAGTAAGCTGTATAGATTACTCATTACTAGCCTGTCGGGGTTATGATTAGAATAGCGATTTTCTACAATCAGGTGAAAACCCATATTGTCTAAGAGAGGTGTATCAGTTTGCTTGGGCTGCCAAAACAAAACACACAGACCAGACCGGGTAGTCTATTTACTGTCTCAAAGGCCTGGAGTTGAAAGTTGAAGATCAAAGTGTCAAAAGGACTGGCCTCTTGCTGCCCCTTGCTGCCCCCTCATATGGCTCCTCCTCTACGCATATGTATCCCTGGTGTCACCCTCTAAGTCCAGTTTTTTCCTTCTTGTAAGGACACAAATAAGATTCCATTAAGACCCAACCTGAGAGGCATATTTTAACTGAGTCACCTCTTTCAAGGTCCACCTCCAAATATAATCACATTCTAATGTGCAGAGAGTTAGTGCTTCAGTATAGGAATTTTGGTGGGTGAGGAGAGAGGAGGCAGATACCATTCAGCCTATAGTAAGGGAGAAATAAGACACAAGCAGGAGGGTTTTATCCCTCAGTAAATAACTTAAGGCTGAGAGAAAACAGTCTTTCTTCTAAAAATAGAGATTTCCTCAATTGTTCAACCTACCAGGTTGTCACTAACACAGCAGCAAATCTTGATTCAAAATGAACAGATAAAAGTTGTGAGATTTCCAAGATCTTTTGGAGCTACAACTATGATCTTATCCAGCTTCTTGAGTAACTCATGAGCACTTCTGAATAGCATCAAGTCATAGGGCAAGATCACCAAAGACAAATCCACACAGGCCAGCCGGTCAACCTGGTTGTGAAGTAAGACTCACAACATCGCACTCTTTAGTAAAGAATGGGGCCAGCAGGACATGCTAGCAGCTGGAGGGAAGTGATCACAGCAGTGAACATAGACCCATCCCCTCAAGCAGTGCAGCCCCATTGTAAAGGGCTGGGGAATCCCAGTGTTGAAGAGTTCAGCTTTGTCTTCCCCTCTAAAAATAGACTTCTTATGTAAAAGTGTGATGCTTTTTGTGAGTCAAAGAGGTAACATCAGAAATATCAATGGAACTTTCATCTAGCCAACAAAATGACCACAAAAACTGCTTTCACATCTTATCCAGGGATTATTGCCTGAAAAAACCAACCAAACAAACAACCATAAAGGACAATATTTAAGTGGTTTCCCAAGTCACTTACATCTAACAGAATAAGTGGTTTTGCAAAGGTTCTGATTCCTCTATGCTTTCTGGAAAGAACTCAGAACATTGATATTTTGAAGCTACCACATTTGGAAAATGAGAACCCCAGAGTAGCAGAAAATGGCAAAATTGGTAGGCGGACTGCTCATTTACAAACTACTTAGATGCCTCATAAGAAAAGGATTATATAATTCTGAAATAATAATTATCAGAACTTCTTTTAAATGATAAACAATTGCAGAAAATTAATGCTAACAAAGAACACTGTACTATACGTTATGTTTGCCTCCTGTAACAAAATGGAATACCAAAGTTCAAGTTTATGGGTCTGGAATTTAGATTTTATTTTGAGAAGGTGTGAGAAATAAATAGTGGTCCATTTTCATATTATAGTATTTGGCTTTAATTGGGATATAAGATCCAATTTTAGCCATTTTGGCTATGGTCCCTCCCTTTGCTTGCCTCAATTTTAAAAGTAGCCAATGGCATAGACTGTAACTCTGAGCTCCTCCTATCAGAAAAAGGGGTGGAGACACATTAGAGACTAAAGAGGGTGCCCAGTTGAGCTTGCTAGCCAGGTTGGATTGTGTGCCTTTCTGGCAGAATTAAAGTTTGCCTCACCCATCCATCCTAGCACGTGTGGCAGCACCGTGGCATTTCTAACAAAGGGTTCCTTGATTGTCATTTCTAACATAATGCTACTTCTACTTTATTCAGAGCCTGGCAACATAATAAATGTAAACGTGGCTTAACAGTCTCCAAAGCTCTCCTAATGTCAGCATTTGAGGAATATGAGTTATAGAAAACTGTTCTTATTACCATTCCTTCTTAATATTAAAAAAATGGAATAAAATTTCCCACTCATCTCTCCTACTTGTGAATCTGGAGTGGGTTAAAGGAAGCATATTGTGGAAAACATATTGTAATGAGTGAATAGCTGTTTATAAAAAGAATCAGGGGGGAAAAGGCATGACATTAAACAGCACAGATGATTCAGGCTTTGCTCTATCAAACCTTGGAGCAATGTCTTTTCAATGTCATTCTTGGGGTGGGGGGAACAGTCTTTTGAGACCATGCATGTGTTTTTAAGTAAGGCAGACTAGAGAGAAAAGAAAAAAGAAGAAATAAATAAATAAATGCAGAAGTAAGAAAAGAAGTAAGGAAGAAAAGGGAGAAAAAGAGGAAAAGGGAAAATGGAGTGGAAAAAGAAAGTTTTTATTTTTCAAAGCAAACAACTAAGTGATTTGCCACACACTTGCCATGAATAATAATGAGCAGACTTGTGCTGTGTTCCTCTTTTTAATTAGCATGTTGTCTGCCACAGCCCCTCCCTGTCTTTAAGATATGGCACCTAGAGAAGCCCACTTGAAGAGCTTTGCACGAAAAAAAAAAAAAAAAAAAGGGCAACAAAGGTCCTATGAAGAATACTGGGATAGATTTAGAAAACTTTCATTTTTTTTTTCCTCTCCTCACCTTTGTCACCAGCGTTTTAAAAAGTTCTCTTAAGGTGTTTTATTTTTTGTGTTTTGCCTAGAAAACACTGTAGAATTCCAAAAATACATGATGCTTTCTTCAATTTGTAATCTTTGAATTACTTAGCTGTGCAAACCACAGAACTAAAAGCCTGAAAGCATTTTAAAAGTCAGGGAGAGTGCAAGACTAGCAATAGAATTTACAGGATCAGGATCAGAGGTGGTCGGAGCCCTATACACAAACTGCACTTAATAAAACAATGCTCAGATTTTAACATGAACACTTCTGACACTGAAACAACAAGGGACCTTGTTAAAGATCTGTGTTCTGATGTCCTTATTTTTGGAAGAGATTTAATGGTCTAAAGAAAGCTTCAAAGTAACAGGAGAGGCAGGAGAGTAATTCTGAGAAGTTTAGATAACTTTATAATCTCTTGCAAGGAAAATTTCAAGTGCAATGTTGTCTGAGAGAGAGAGAGAGAGAGAGAGAGGAGTTGGGAAAATGAAAACCACTGTTAAAAACATCCTGCTATTTGTAATTAAAAAGCATTAACAATATTTCTGTCAGCAAGCCCTGAAATGCGAGTTAAAATACCAACAGGCTCCTGTGTTGTTATATGATTCTGTTTGCATGCATCTATATCTAGTGCAGAATGTTAATTTGTTTTCCATCACCAGGATTGTTGAGCATGCTGACACAGCTAGGTAAGGCAATCTAAAATTGTTCCAGGTTTTGATTTTCATGTGAGTGCAGCCTACAGCTGCATTTGATAGTGCACCACATTGATATGACACCTTTTCTACAAGGTCTTTGGTGGAATACATCTGCTGAACAGAACAGAAACAAAATATGTGCCTTGACTCAAACTTGTGGCGGAGAGCTATCAAAGTGGAAACCTGCTCGAATCCATTTGCATAATATGCAGATGAAAATCTAATGAGAAAGGTATATTGACAGACGTTGCCTTGTTATCTGGCAATGCTGTGCATAACAGCATGTGGTACCTAGACATAATCTCCAGTAATGTTATTTTGCAATTTAAATGTTTTTTCCCCTCCTCCTAAAGAAGACACACGTCAATAAGTGCCAGGCATCAATAACTGACATTTGAGATAAGATTAACCACACCAGCTCATTCAGAGGAATCAGCTGAGTTTATTTCAGGACACAGGTCTCCACATTGTGAGCTGTTGGCTGAAGGAGAGGGAGGGAGGGGGCCCCAACTGCTCATTCAGGCCTCAGTTTTACTTGTATTCTGATGACTGCTTTTTTCAGCTCTGGTGCCAGTTCTGAGTATATTTCAAGGAACATTACTGAGAACAAAATCGAAGGCCATCAATATTAATGATCTGAACCAGGAAGATAGCTTTTAGTGTGCAAATTAATTACCCTAATCACAGGGTTTTTTGTATCCATTTTAATGAAATAACTATTTATTTCATTGAATCCTGTGCTTTTCTTTTGCAAATAAGGCACATTTACATGATAAATACATGAAATTTAAAAGGATGACTAAATTAAATTGAGAAAAAAAGACCTTTTTAAATACAATTTTCTTAGGAAAAACAGCTAGATTAATGGGTTGGTTAGCTGACTGGCATCTGTGATTAAATCTTTTTTAATGTACGTCAAATAGAATTTAATGGACCTTGAGAAATGTCTACACAGTCAGTAATATTCAGGGACTGGGGAAGATTCCAGTTGTCTCTTGTCATTTGTTGGTGAGCTCCTGAAGGCTTGGGCTTGGGACTCTGCTTTGACACATGGGATTCACATTTATAGTCCCTGCTTCAGCACAGGGTTTTCTTCATCTGTTCTTCAGACCAGGGTGTCTTCTTGATCAACACAACCAACACTTTGCAGAAGTATGGGCCAAAAAAAAAAAAAAAAAACTACAGTATCAACAGAAAGCATTAGAGTGTTTAAATTTGTCTCATATTTAATCATGGAATTCACATTTGTTTCAAACTGTGCTGGCCTTGATAATGAGACTGAGAGAGCTAGAGAGGGAGGGGAGAAGGAAGGGGAGAGAGAGGCTTAATTCAGAGGAATTTTCAATGAATCTTTTAGGATCTATGGGTTTTGAAAACTTTATTTATTGTGGGTAAGCTTTGAAGGGCTGCAAATTCAACAGAAGCGAGATTTGAAACACATTCCAGCTCAGTTTTTTTTTTTTTTTTTTTTTGATAACAGACCCAAAGAACAGAGCATCTTTCTCTGCTTGCTTCCCCCCCCCCCCCCCCCCCCCCCCCCGGTTGCGCCACTAGAGATGTCTCCCTCTCCCTTTGATTTGGAATGATCAATTGCAGCTGTGGCAGCCGGGCAGGCGGCCCCAGGCACCAAGAACATGAGCCCTCTCCCTCCCACGTTAGGATTTACATTTCAATGGCTGCCACCATTTTAAAGATAATTATAACCTTTTTAGATTAATAATTTTCCGTGGCTTCTCTAATATTTTAACAACGTAAATATTAATTTAGCTGGTTTAAGAGAAAACATCTCTTTCTCCTCCACCTCCCCTCCTGTCTTGTAGAATGCAGAACAAAGACTTCAAACCAAATCTGTTTGGGGCAAGATGGGGTGGGAAGGTAGGATGTTGAACTAACAGATTCAAAATCTTGGACTAACTTAGCCCACATCTTATACTTTTGAAGTATCTCTAGTACGGCAGGCTGGGGCCAGTTTGAAGTGACAAGACACTGAAGCTGCTTCTGCTTGAGCAATGTGTCTAAAGCCAGAATTTTTTAAAAAACAAAACAGTGTTTTGTTTTATCTCACTCTGAAAGTTGACCTGCGAACACTGGCAGATGGGATTCACGTTTCTTCGATCGTATTCCAAGTGTGGTGGGAGATCTCAGAAAGATGAAGCTGCTTAGATGAACTCAATAGTCTTGAAAAGAGAAAAAGGGAAATTGCCCACAAAAGATATTGAGACTATAAAGAGGCTTATATTTCACTGTTACTGCAAACTTCCTTTCTGCTTATTATCATTCCAACACTTTATTTCCTACCAGCTGATGCAGCTGGGAAAAACATCACATTGCACAAACAGATGTCGACTCACTTAAATTGCTTGACCATGCTCCATGGACCATGGTCTATTTTGTTGCTGCCCCACAAGTACTGAGCATGTTGTAGGCAGGAGGACGTGCTTTTTTTTTTTTTTTTTTTTGCTTTTTTTACATTCATTAGGTTGCTACAAGTATTCTCTTAAGGGCCTATCGCCTTATATCACTCAGGATCATTCAAACAATTTACATCAGGCAAATAAAATCAGAGGAGCATGTTTCCCATTTCCACTGGTAAATAAGAGGAATCATGTATATTAAGGAGAAAATTGATAATAGTGCTGGTCAGATGTTACAAGCAGGTCATTCGGTTGCTTTTCTTGATAAAGTGCAGAGCTACAATAATTGCCCTGAGATCTCTTTACGGACAAGACCTTTATTTCCTAGGCACCAAAGCCATGGGATTGAGCGTTGCTTGAAAGTGACGGCGAATAAAACTGCTCATGAAATATGCATGACTAACACATAGGCTGCCAGGGGAACTCAGTGTATTATGTATGACCCTTCTGTAATTGTAAGGAAATGATATTCATTTAAGTGGATGTTTATCACAGTTAAAGGTGCACCTAATGAAACAAAGGTCATAAGCCTAAAAACATAAGGTTATAGCCCTTTTATGGCACCATTTCTCTCTCTGTTTGAAAAGACCTGGCCTTTATTCACAGCTGTTTTTCTAACACCTGTGTGCTCTGTTTATGCAGCCTTCAAGAGTTCCTGTCACCTATATTTAAATGCCAAAAGGACTATTACATTAAATGCTCTTCTAATATTATATCCACACATCTGGGAAATATCAGACAGAGTGCTGCAAGATATAGCAGCTCAGGCTAGAGATTTTAGCTACTGACATTTGGTTAACGGAGGAGTCTCCCCCACCTCCCACCCGCCAACACATCCCCATTGCTCTCTATGGGAAACGCCTACTTGTGCAATCAGACAAGAGCTGGGCTATTATTCTGAGATCAGCAATGACATGATCCTTCTGGGGTGGACCAATCCCTGAAGCAAAACTCTGAATCAGCTTAGCAGAGTGGATAAAAACCAAACTCAGAAGTCCAATTCCAGCCTGGGTCCTCATCAGCTGTGTGACCTTGAGCAGGTGACCTATCTGCTTTGTATGGCTAAACAGAATCTTCATCTAAAAAATGTGCTCATAAATAGATTTGGCTCATAATGGTGTTTTGAGAATCAGTATTTGAAAGTTTCTGACACAGAGTAAGTGCTGTATGTTTGTTATGCAAACAAAATACACAGTGTGCATAGTGGGTTCGTTCTGCTCTCCCCTCCCCCACAGTGGGCATTGCCTTTTGCACCCAAATAGCTTTGTTTCTTGCCCATTTTTAGGTTTCAGGGGTATCTTAGTCCATTTGGAATGTTATAACAAAGGTCCATAGCCTGCGTGGCTTATAAATAGAAATTTATTCTTCACAGTTCTGAAGGTTGGAAGTCCAAGTGCCAGTGTGGACAGGTGGTGGTGAATGCCCACTGCTCATGTGTCTTCACATGGAAGAAGGGTCAAGGAGGCTCTCCAGGCTCTTTTATGGGAGCACTAATCCCTCCATGAGAGCACAGCCTACTCACATCTCAAAGGCTCACCTCCTGGTGTCATCACCTGGGAGTTAGAATTTCAACAATATGAATCTTGGGAGGGAGACACAGACATTCAGACTGTGGCAGGATCTATGACCTCCAGCAAGGCCAGCTGTGTGCAATAACATGCCTTAGTGAGCACAGCAGTGGCCCATTCAAAAGAAGCTCACTCACTCATAAGTAGAAAGATCTGGGGACTTTCTCTCGTCTTGCTGACATTTGCCTAGTAAGTTTATAGAGTACTGGGAAACAGGGGGGGAATTCCTCTAGAAACACATGCACTAGAGAAAACCCCAGGAGTCTTCATGAGCTGAATCCAAATTAATAGTGACTCTCCAAATTATCTTACTGTCATTTGGTGGTGCTTCAGGTTGTGAGGCAGAAAATAGAATTGAAAATAAAGATGCCACCATACAGGGGGAGCATATATTAAGTCTGGAGCATTTTACAGATTTCATAATGCATTCATTATTTCCTTCTGAGCTCAAAGTTATCACTTCTGATGGGTAGGACAGTCTTCACCATCCCTGGAAGGTTCTGGAAAACTTGTAAACCCCTGACATTTTCCTTCCCAAATGTAAATTCTTACACAAAGACCAAAGTTGTCTAACATAAGGTAATTTGTGAGGTCATAGAAGAGGATCAGATTTCATCAATACCACCAGAATAATAAACATAAAATAATTTAATAAAAAATAAGATTAAGAACCTTGTTTTCTTATAATATAAAGAAAAATCACTATAACATACTTACACATAGAAAAGGGGTGGTGAAGCTGTCCTGCTTATGTTTGAATCCTGGCTCTTCCTTAAAACTGTGTGATGTTGGGGAAGTTAACTAACCTTACTGTGGCCTTGGTTTCATTCTTTCTACAAGGATAATAGCAATATCAGTCCATGAGGTTGCTGTGCATTTTAAGCAAGAGAATGCAAGTAAAGTTGGTTATGGTGGTACATGCCTGTAATTCCGAATTTGGGAGGCTGGGGCAGGAAAAATCACAGGTTCAAAGCCAGCCTCAGCAACTTAGCAAGGCCCTAAGCAACTTAGTGAGACCTTGTCTCAAAACAAAAAATAAAAAGGGCTGGGATGTGGCTCAAGTGATTAAGCACCACTGGGTTCAATCTCTGGGGTAGAGAGAGAGAGAGAGAGAGAGAGAGAGAGAGAGAATATGAGAATATGTATGTGAGTTTAGAACAATCTCTGGAATAAGAGTACTCTATTGCCATGTGATATTGTATTTCAATTGACTTTTAGAATAAAAATTGACCTTTTAGAAAGTTTGGGCATCATCATACTCCCATGGTGTCTCATGCTTGGAATTAGTTAGCTCACAATATTTTGGGTGGCTTTAAAATATGTTCACAAATTCATTGATACTCCACCCATCAAGATGTAGAATTTATCCCTCACTTTGAATGTAGGCTGCACTTAGTGACTCACTTCTCGTGATTAGAATATGGTAGAAATGAGTGTGTGAACTCCAAGGCCAGGTCATGCAAGGCACTTCCTCTCCTGTCACAGTGTGTCTGGGAACCCTAGCCCTGGAGGAAAGCCAGCTGCCTCCACGTGGGGACACCTGAGCAGCCTTCTTCCAGGAAGCAAGGCACTTGGAAAGAGTCTCCTCAGCCTTCACCAGGTTTTCAGATTATTTAATTTTCAGTCATGGAACCTTCCAGATAAGTCTTCAGACACATAGGGCAGATATAAGCCATGTCCACTGTGCCCTATCAAAATTACCAATCCATTTACAATCATGAGACAATGCCTTGTTGTTTTAAGCCACCAAATGTTGGGGTAATGCGTCATGCCGTGGTGATAGGTAACCCAATACACTTTGACATGCAGGTAGAAGTTTCACCTGCTAGCTTAAGGGCTTATATGGATATGAATGAGGGGGCAAAGTTTAGACTAAGATTTAAATAAATCTTGACTGCAGTGCAAATTAGCAAACCATTTGTATACTCTTGACTATGTTTCTTATCTACTTATCTATGTTATCTTATCTACTCATGTGGAGATCTTTTCTTTCACTATTAAGTCAAAAATTCTTCCCAAGTGTAGTTCTTATTTCTAGAATGACCAGCCCATATACATCAGCCCAGGACTGTCTGCATTTCAAGCAATCAAATTCCAATATCCTGAGAAACCCCTCAGTCCTGGGTCAACTTGACTGGTTTGACCCCTGCTGATATGTGAATCTATGTGTTTTTGATGGAAGGAGAGAGATCCTAAACAGTCCCCATCCATCACAGTCCTCCAAACATACCTGGATTTTACTATGCTGCTTTCCTACACTTCAGTTGGAGAGGAATCCCCAGGTAGAAGGGAAGGAAGCAGTCATTGCAACTGATTCTGGATGAGGGTTTATGGGATCACTGTCCACCCAACAGTGATGATGTTTGTTGGGAAACTCGAAAGCAGGAATCTCTGCAGCACTTAGTAAAAACTCTTAAGTCTGGAAGGAAAATGTCCAGAGTTAACTATTATAACCTCTATTCTTTGGCTAAGTTTTCTTGTTTTATGACTTGGAAGTTTACAAGGAGCACATGGGGACAGGTGCCTTGGTCACACCTGTAATTCCAGTTACTGGGGAAGCTGAGGCAGGAGGATTGTGAGGGCCTCAGCAACTCTGTGAGGCCCTGAGCAATTTAGAAAGACTCTGGTTAAAAAATAAACAACAAACAAACAAAAAACTTGCTGGGAATGTAGCTCAATGGTAGAGCACCTGATTTAAATCTTAAACACCAATAAAATGGATATATATGGATATATATATATATATATATATATATATATATATATATATATATATATATATATATTGTTGTTTGTTTGTTTGTTCGAATACTTTTGAAGTTCTGGAAAAAGTGATGGGATGATTCCATACTGAAAAGTAGGACCAAGAATCAAAGATCCAGATGCAACTTCACTCCTTGTTTTTATTGCCATGTCAATAACCAAATAGCATATAACCACATGCGTGTTTCTTTTGCATCTCTCCATTTCAACTGCTTAATTCCATGGGAGGCACATGAGACACTTTTACTCTAAAAAACTGTTCAAAAGAAAACTTACTTGTGTTATGAACAAAGGAATTTATAAGCAAATTAATGGGGTTAGCAAGGGAAATATTAGCTGATGCAACAGAGTGGTTGTTGCATCCAGTTGATACATGTGCAAATTGTAAATTCATCTTTTTATCAGAGAATTCCTTTTCCTTCCCCCTTCAGGAGAGTAACTCTTACCTTATAATCAACATTAATAATATCATATCCAATTTTTAATAAACACTTACTCTATGTCAGCTATAGCTGAACTATACCTGTGTTAACTTAGTATAGTGAAGTAGATGTTACCAGATCCCTGATTTATAAATGAAAAAGCTGAGGCACAGAGTGGCTGAATAATGTCTCCAAGATCACATCACAAGTGGACAGCTAAACCCTGAGTTCATATTCCACACATGACCTCTCCCTTGAATCAATCCAGTCTCTGATTACTAATTCATTAATTTATTAATCACATCTGCTCCTCCTCTTCCAATTAGAGCAAATTAGCAAATCAAACTGCTACTCTGAGCACAGGGATCATTCACGAAGAAATACAGATTATGGGGATGGTATGAAGGTAATAGCAGTGAGAAGGGGGAAGAAAGATGTCCAAGGGGGAATGAGAGAAGGAAGGTGAACACCAACAAGAGAGGACCGGAAAACAATGGGGAAAGAAATAAGAGAAATGAAAGAGAAGTCTAGATGGGGAAAGGAGTGCAGGAAGGAAGGGGAAAAGGGCTGGCAGATTGGGAAGGGGGAAAATGTAGACACAAGATAGAGTCCAGTTTCAAGTGCTAATCCGTGACATCTAGCAAGTTTTCAAATACTAAATTTAAAATCATAATTGAAGGTGTTTTGTTGTTGTTTGTTTTGTTTTGTCTTTAGTTTTAAGAATTGTTCCTTCTGAAAACTGTTGTTACAGGTAAAGGGGAAGACCAAAACTCACAGGATTTTGTCTGAGGCAGATCAGATTTTCTAGCACAAGGAAGGCTACAGGAAAGAGGAAAATCTAGAAAAGTATAGCTATGCAGAGAGAAAAGTCACAGCTCAGAGAACATTCAACAGAAGCTGTGCCTTTTCCAATACAGTTGTTAAGACAGGAATACAAGACCATGGTTTCCATCCCTGGTTGTTTGATGCATGGTTCAATATATAGATAGATCGGTTTGATCAATTAGAATTACTAGTGAAAAGCTTTAAGCTACAGTGAGGAGCCCACATACCCCAGAATGATGGAGGCAGAATCCTTGTGGGCAAGGCTAGGCATTAGAATTTTTAAAAATTTTCTAAGGTAAGTTACCATGAGAAAAGTCTAGGTTGGAGATGATGTGGATTTTTAGAGTCTGTAAACAAGTCAGGATGGCGCCTGGCATTTTTCCAGAGAAATGTTAGAGTCTGTAAACAAGTCAGGATGGCGCCTGGCAAAATGCCAGAGGGAGTGGTTTGTAAAGTAAGGCCAGCGAGCCATTAAGTGTGGAGATTCCTTATTGGTTGACTGCTGTATCTATTTTATGCTAATTAAGATAAGCTGTGTGGAATGTATAAATACCACTCCTGTCCTACAATAAATGGCTTCCACTCCTGCTGCATCAATCTACACAAGTTGTTCGTTTGTCACCACCCGGTTAGTTTGCCCAGCCAGCCGGGCTGTGGCAGCGGTTGTGTTCCCAGAAAGTGATTTTGTAGAACCAACAACGAGCTTTAAAGTTTATATGAACAGACGAAAGACCAAGGATGGCCAACTGGACACTGGAGCAGAGAACTGTTAGGATTGATACCATAGGATTGATACCATCTGACAACAGGTCTTACCATTCAGCTACAGCCGTTAAGATGTGTGGTAGTGACAAGAGAATAGGCAGATCAGTGGAACAGAGATACAACTCAGAATCAGACCTACATAAGCACAGTGGCTGAAGTTCTTGTATTCAAAACTCGATCCCCAACACAAGCGTTGGGAGGTGGAGCCTAATGAAGGGATCAGGCCATGAGGGCTCTGACTTCAGGAATGGACTAATGCATTATCACAGAGGTGGGTTTGTTATCATGGGAGTGGCTTCCTTATAAAAAGGTGATTTTTGTGTCCCCCACCCCCACTTTCCCTTTGCCCTTACTCCATGGGATGATGTAGCAAAGATGTAGCCATGGTTTAGATGTAGTGTTTCCTCATCAAACCTCATGTTGACACTCAGTCTTCCATTTAGAAAGGTGGCAGAGCCTTTATGAGGGACATTTATGGGAGGTGATTGTATCATGACTGCCCTTATGAAATAATTAATTTCTAAATCCCAGAGTGGGTGAGGTCCTGCAGAAGTAGGTTAGTCCCCATGAGAGAGTTATTATGTAAGACAGAATCTGGTTCCTCTCCAGTCTCTTGTTTTCTGTCCTTCCATGTGACATCTCTTTCTCATACACAGTAAAGTCCTTACAGTGACCAAGCAGATGGGCCACCCAATCTTAGACTTTCAGCTGCAAAACTGTGAGATAAATAATCCTCATTTCCTTATAATGCATCTAGCATCACATACTTTATTATAGCAACACAAAATGGACCAAGAAAAAGGTCATTGCCAAATGCCAGCCTCTCAATTCTGGAGTTCTCAGCCTCCAGAACTGTGAGGCTTTATTACCAATTTTCTAGTCTATGGTATTCTATTAAAATAGCACAACAATAAACTAAGACAACAGTTGGCTGATCTGTGACAAAAGAGCAAAGGCAGTACAATGGAGCAAAGAGAGTCTTTTCTATAAATGGTGCTGGAAAAACTAAGTATCTACATTCAAAAAAATTTTAACTTAGGCACAGATCTCACATCCTTCTCAAAAATCAAGTTAAAATGGATCATAAACCTGAATGTAAAATGTAAATCTAAAAAAAAAAAAACATAAAATAACAGAAGAAAATCTAGACAACCTTAGGTACCAAAGTTTCAATTTATAAAAGAAATCATTGATAAGCTGGAAGTTACTAAAATTAAAAAACAAACAAACAAACAAAAAAAAAACCCTCTTTCTGGGTGAAAGATGGTGCCAAGGGAAAGAGAAGATAAGCCACAGACTTGGAGAGAATTTTTGCAAAAGCAGCCACAGAAGCATGTTTGTAAGAAGGATGGGCTTCAGTAGTGGTGGGATCTAGGCAAGGTGAGGATTGAAGTGGGGCTGGGGGTATAATAGGGGCTTTTTGTCCCTTGAAGATGATTTTGTCTTACTCAGATTATCATCCCAAGCCAATTCTGATTTTCCTTTTTGACACTGAATTTGCAAAGCTCCTTATTTACTAACAAAGCATCTCACCCAGCAAAAGAGTGAGCACTCAAGTTGTGGTTGCTGACAGGGTTATTTCCTTGCTTTTCATATCTGCATGAGTACTTTAGAGCTGGCTTTCATTTCTCTCCAGGGAAGCTGGTTAAGATTACTAAAATTCCAGTGTGTTCTCCTCTGTGCACCCTCCCTCTGTAACTCCAAGAGTAGTTCAGCTCCTGTAAAAACCCAGTCAGCCCCAACCACCCTTGTCATTTCCATTTTTCATACATCTACTTTTGGTGTGTGCAGTATGCATGCTATTCCTCCACGCAGTTTCATCTCATTTGCCCACTGCCATAGGCTACAGCGTGGAACAAAGTTCACTTTCAAATTCAATCTCAAACAAAATGAAAAGGCAAGAAAATCATGAAAGAGAAAGCTGGTTACAGCCATTAATATGGATCTCACTGCAGGTTCTTTTGCTTTATCCATCAAATGTGAGTGAGAGGAAGCTGCGGCTGTGACCCTGGTCAGAGAATACTGTCAATCAGAGGAGCAGCTCCTAAGAACAGCCTGGAGTGAGTGCTGTCTGCCAGCTGCAGACAGCCTTACAGGCTATTGAATATCACCATGAATGGCACTAGACCCCTTTCTCTGATAATAGGAGAAATCCCTGGGGCCTTTCAGCAACATAGTAGGAACCACCCTAAATTTATTTCAGATACCAAATTTAAGATTAAGGAATCCAGGAAAAAAGGACAGTGTTTCCAGAAGGAAAGTATATATATTTAAAACAACAACAACAAAAAATATGTTAAATCCCACACAGCGCTTACATCTCTGCTTGAAAGAAAGTGGCCAGTTCAGTATTCTTTAAATACATCAGTGGATCCTGCTGAATTATACATGTGGCTGGGATTAGAGAGGCCAGTGTCTTCTGTCTGGGTTTATTCTGACTTGCTGGGTTATCTTAGCAGTCAGCTGAAATGAAACTGGAGTCAAGTCACACATACACCCCATCTGCCAGGTTAAAATTTCCTTGTGGGGAGAAGGCTACAGCAGACACAGAAACTGTCCCAGGCATGACCTTATCTGGAGTGCACCCAGAATTAGATGACCAAAGTCTCCAAATTGGCCTCACAAATGACTTGGCACGATTTCCATAAATTCAAGCAGACTTAAAATTTATTAGATCAAAAAATTCTGAATGCTTTTTACTCTGTTCCCCCTGAGTTTCAGGTGATGTGTGTTGGATACTCTCTGAGAATAAGCATTCAGGCCCTCTTCCTGTTTGGCTGTGAATGTTGGTAAGGCATCGAATTTTAAGAGAGCAGAAGAAATACAGAGTGGCTGCAGTTCAAGCTCTGAATTTGTTGGGATGCACAATCAGTGCCAGTGGGCTGCCTCTTTTCCAGAATTATATGTGATTGATCCTCTTTAAATAAATCTGGCTAGCTAACAAATAGCTTTCCCTTGCCAACATTTTCTCAATATGGTCTCCAGACTCTTTATGGTGTAAAAAAATTACCAAATAAAATTCATGAAAAGGCAACAAGAAACATATCTTACAAAATTTTTGTACAGAATTCAAACATTGTTCTTGTGCCAGAAACACACAGCTGTGGGCCTGACGTGGCATAACCATCTGCTAGAAACTCCGCACTCAAAGAGGCAGAGTTGGGTAGGTGCGTCCTTTGTTGGAAACACATAAACCATAGCTATGGAACTTTCCTGGATTTTTTTTTTTTCTTCATTGCCGTCTGTCCATTTGGAAGGAATTGTCACAAGTGTTATATGCACAAGATGGTACAGACAATGTGGGCAAAATACAATTGCTTAAAGCAAATGGGTATTTGCATCTTTGTGCTTAAGCTTTCCTGATTTCAACTAGGTATGTGATTATCATACCTACCAAAAGGATGGGATCCTTTGGAGCATGAGCTATGAAATAAGTGCCTGTCACTTTGTGAACATTTAAATCATCCCTACATCAAAGTAGGTGTCCTAAGTGTCATGGCTCGACTTTTATTTCCTTTATAAACATCAATTTATATTGATACAATTATTAAAATATATATTAGTGCTTCAGTTTTTCCATAGGAATCTGATCAAATTATGGTGTTCACAAAACTTATTGATAAAACTAAGAAAGCCCTTTTAGCACCAAGAGTGTTTCTTTTCTCATTCTGCACATTGCTTACAGGATTCAGAGCCCCAGGCTACTGGTACCACACTTATGTCAGTCACCTCAGAGAAAAAATGCAGAGCAGTTTAAGAGTTTATTTGGGTGGGCTTATATACCCTCAGAGCAAATGTTTCCTCTTTGAGTGCTCTTTGAGTTAAAGGTGGGTGATTTTAGCTGGTAAAGTCTGTGAACCCCTCTCAAGATGATGTGTCTTCATGCAATGAATAAAATACAGAAGATTACAAAGACAATCGATTATATTAAATACATTTATTAAACTGTTTAAACAAATGTATTTGTGATACAGCAATGTGTATGCATACTTATCAACCCATTAAACAAGAGAATAGGCAAAGCATCTATATCTATCATAATGTTTAGCTAAGTGATAGGCATAAACAATGTTTCTATAAAAAGTTTAATGCAATACAAAACTATGCATGAATTCCAGAAGTTACAAGAGCTGCTGATACTGCCATGATATTTGCCTTGTGGGGAGAAGGCTACAGCAGACACAGAAACTGTCCCAGGCATGACCTTATCTGGAGTACACCCAGAATTAGATGACCAAAGTCTCCAAATTGGCCTCACAAATGACTTGGCATGATTTCCATAAATTAAATTCTAATGTATATGGACATATATATCTATAATTTTACATAAATGGAACAATTTTGGATACACATTATACATACATACATGTGTAATTGAAGGAAACACTGAATTTCAGTGAGCGATTAGTAAAAATAAAGTTGTTTTATGATCCAAGTTCATAGGCCCTTTAGGGTTCCCAGGTTAAGATCTCTGTTACTGCTTTTAAACTATCATGTCTCTGAACATGATGAACAAGATCTTTCTGTCTACATGGTAAGTGAAAATGTTCCATGAATATGGAAGATAATCTGGATCTGTTTTTATGGATTCTGGATTTTCTCTGTCAAAGAATGTATATATAATGTTAACTTTATTGTTCTCCTCTCCTGGCAGTCTAACTTCTGGATATAATATTTACCTCTGCATTACTGCCTATGTTCCATTAATACTCTTACTCCTTTCCTGTATTGCTTTTCCTTACTTTCTCATTTGACCATTATTCACTATTCCTGGTGTCATCTATTATTAATGATCAAGAAATGCATAGATCACTATTATTCACTGAATAGTCATATCTTAATTCTCCCTGAAATGATGCTATAAGAATGTCTCCTTTTCTGCTGCTGCCCACCCCTATTTCACCAATGGCTCTGACTCCACAGCTATGAGAATGAACCTTGAAGGAATCCTTTCTCCCCTGAGAAAGGTGGTGTGTCAGATACATCCTGAGAGTGAGCATTCAGGCCCCCTTCTTATTTGGCTGTGAATGTTGGTAAGGCATCTAATTTTAAGAGAGCAGAAGAAATATGGAGTGGCTGCAGTTCAAGCTCTGAATAGATGCCACAAACTGCTTTCTGGACATGTTCTCAGAGAGATTAAAAGACCTGTTCTTTTCTCTTGAGCGCTTGGCAGACTGTAAATTATCAGACACTTTCTCACTTCTCATTAGCTATAGGGGCAACATGCACAGAAGGAGTCTTGAGTTAGGTGGATGGCTGAGTTTGATTAACTTGCAGTTCTCATCTACCTTTGAAAAATCTTAGATCCCCTTTAGCAATTGTATATGAGCAATTAAAAATGTCATGCCCAGATTCTATATATGTAAATGGGTTAGGACTGGCATATTTGCAGATTTTAGAATAGAATAACAAACAGAGATTAGGGGAAAAGTGACTGTTTATGTTTGTTCTATATATAAGTTTTGCTTTTATTTTGTTGTTGATATTTCTTATATATTTTTTCTTAATTTTTCTATGGAAGGGTAGGGTTAAAGCTTATCTAAATTACTTTTCCTGGTGTCAAAAAATGTCTAAGTCACAAATACATACTTTGTAAATGCTTTCTGATGTTGCTAAAAAGGATAGGTTTGCAAAGCTGCTCAATGAAAAACCAGTGGAAGACATCTTTTTGGAAAATTAAATTAACTTTATTTTTTCCTACTTCTAAAAAAATAAAACTTTTCGCTGCAAGAAATTTAAAAATTACTTACATAATCATTAGAAAAAAATCTTATCAAAATTATCTACTCAGAAATGAACACAGTTAATTTACAAACAACCTTGCATACATCTGTCTGCTCATCTAAATATATATGGACAAAGGTATCTATAATTTTACATAAATGGAACAATTTTGGATACATGCTGTTCATACATGAACATATTTTCAAGTCAATCAATACAGGACTACATCATTCTTCCTAATGGGGACTTGGCGTTTTCAATACATCAGTTATTTTGGAAAAATTCACTTTTGGAAGTCGAATAAATCAGGTGGCCTATGTGACATTGCCTCAGCAGCCTCTGAGGCAATCCTGGCTGGTTTCATACCAGACAATACTAACATTACCCAAGAGTCACTTAAAAAAAGCAGATCCCTATCCAACTCTGAGACACTAGAGTTCATGGATAAAAGACCAAGTCAAATCAATAGAAGGAGTTTACAAGAATCACAAAACAATTCATGCAGGAATAAACTCCCTTGATAGTGTGATCAGGAAACTTGTCCCCTCTTCCACATGGTGGCAACAGGAACTCTAGTCCAGCAGTCAGCCAGTGGGTAGGAGGCCCTGCTCAGTACCACAAAGGAGAGGAGACCAACCTGAGGCATACAGGTGAGGGTGTGGCACATGGGTGAGGGCAGACACTCTTCCCAGATGGTGCTTTCTATTTTTACTCATGGCCAAAATAGGCAATGGCCATGCCAGCACCAGCAAGAGCATCGTGTGGTCAGCATGGACTTAGAACAGTCTCAAAACTGAATGATGTACCACTTGTATATAATATATCTCTATTGAAGAAGAAACTAAGATACATAGCTACATACAAAGTCCCCTGAAGCAAGGCTAGATGAGAACACTAACCCTGAAGAACAGAAATAAAGCTTGAATGGCATCTGATTGGAGACATGGTGGATTGACACAGGGGAAAAAAAATTAAAATATCCTTTGGCCCAGGAAATCCTGATGATATATATAGCTTTAGGCACTCCCAGTAGGTATGCAATTTTATTCAATGTCTTCCTTTGAACACTTGCTTCTGCTAAAAAATTAATTCATGCTCTGCTAAAAGGAAAACCTTCCCTTGGTGGGTAGGTGTCTAGTGTCATTCATTAGAAGGGTGTCCTTTGAGCCATTAGCACTTCCACAAATAAGACAGAGAAAAAATTGCTGCCTTCTATTGTAACACTATTCTGAATGTTATTCAAAGCACTGAAAACATTAAAAGAATATTAAAAATACACACTTTCTCCTACTTCTGTATGATAAACTCCTAGATGAATGTTCATATTACCCAGATTAGATGTGTGATAGAAATGGTAAGCATCTGCATTTGACATTAGGTCTAGGACATTGGGCTAGGTCCTGCAGAAATCAAGTAAACAAAGACACTACCTTATCCCTCCAGGAGCTGACAGCTTTATTTTAAAAGAGAGAAACAACCGCCAACTACCAGAAGTAACTTGCTCTAGATCACATACAATATTAGTTTGAACAAAGATCCAGAAATAAGATAGTCTCTTAAATATGCTTATCTGAACAAAGGAAGATAGTGCATCCTCCCTAAATTATTCCACACATCCCCTGAACTGGAAGATGCTAATTTAACTGGTCAAGAAACCCTGATTCCTACAGACCAGGGATGCCATCTTCGCCCTGAGGATAAACCCAACCAGACAGCAAAAAAATAAATAAATAAATAAATAATGTTGAGCAAGTGGGAGGAGTGATTAACTCATTCCTGCGTGTGGATAGTGTTAGTTTTTAAAAAAATGGACATGTCCGGGCATGTCTCTAAATATCCCTTTTGAGTAGGGAGGAATTTTTCCATTTGTTTATTCCACTCTAAGCATACCCTGACATCCTGTTGCCAGAAATATCCTGGCCTCCCCCTCCTCCCTTCCCCACATTGTCTGCAGGTGCCTTCAGCCTAAAAATGAAGTCCTCTGCATGAGGCTGTAACAGGGCTCCACTGAATGTTTGGCAATGAAGGCTGCCTGGCCTGTTTTGCACATGCTTTTGGGAGATTTCCAAACAGATGCATATGCATCTTCACTTTCTTGGCAGGAGGCTGAGAATTTAAGGATTCTTGTGGGGAATTTATGTTGCTCTGAAAACTTAACCCATCATGGAAGCTACATAAAAGAGTTCTATAAAAGACTCGACCTTTTGCCTCCTTTTGGAGTCTGTTGCTTGGCCTCCTGTGTCTTTGTTGCCTTTTATTAAAGCGTTGCGACTTTCTTTGTGGACGAGTGATTTTCACTGTCCTGAGCTCTCTGGGGTCTATTTTATTTTCAACAATGATTTCCATTTCATCTGAATCTATTGTCGTGTCCAAAGATATGCTTCTTTATTCAGAAAATGCCATCGGTAGGGATGGAAAGAATATTGTCTGAAAGCCATTTGGGGGTAATTTAACAAAAAGGGGGTAGATAAATGAGAGTAACCTATAATTTTATTACCTGGAGCTACATGCTAACAAGGACAAAATAAGAAGTCCCCACAATGGGCGAGCTCTAGATGGGATCAGTAGCCTGATTGGCAAATCCAAACAATGCCTTGTTCCTCTGAGTCATTTAATCACCCACATGATCGGGAAGAACAAAGAAAGCCCCTATGTATCAGGAAGATTTTATAATTTCATATCTGCCTATATTTGTCTGGACTAAATACAGCCAAGAGCTTTTTAATATTCTCCCCAAAGGATACTTTCAAAACTCACCAAATAGAAATTATTCTGTGAAAAGGCAGAGATACAATGCTCTGCAAACAGTATTTTCTTAGACTGGATAAACTGCAAATAAAACAATACACAATGAAAATTAAACAGTAGTTGGAGAGAACAAAAAAAGTAACTGGGCCTCCTTTATTTGACATTGCAAATGATTTTAATAATGTTTAGCCAGATCCTTCCGTTGATAAACAGACTGAGAGAATGCCTTTTTTCCCCCCTCCATCTGAGTAGATATTCCAGGTGTTGTTTTTAATTTGCTTCCCTGGCTGTACTTTTACTCATCCTCCAATTCCTTCCCCTCTTTCCTGTCTTACCTGCATAACCTGATTATACCTGACATGGATTCCTTCCAGTGTAGCCTCCCCACTGCTCAGAGACTGGCGGTACAGTGGCAGGCATTTAGACATCTGCACTGACTCACTGAATCTATTCTTCTGGCTCAGTAGGACGCCCTGAAGAAAGGTTCTCAAGCAGGGTCTAACAGGATCTTTATGAGTTGGGAGTTTATTTTTCCCTCTTTAGGGTAACCACTTTGCTAGGAGATGACAGAGAGGCTGAGACTCCCTGCATCCGCTTCCCCTCTGGCACCCAGCACCAGGGATTTATGATCAGCCAAGCCCAGGGAACACCCCACGGAGGGCTACTCACAAGGCCTTGGAAAACAAAGCAAGTTTCTTTAAGGAGCTTATCTGCATTAGCAGCACTTGATTCTAGATAGGCGAGTGCACCAACAATTCCCCCTAAAAGAATAACAGTGGCGGAGGAGAACACACTTCCAACTGTGAAGCAATTAGAGTGCTGTTGAATGGCTGATTGCTTGCGTGTGGTCCCCTTAGTTCCCTGGTGGAGCGCGCTTATAGTTCTGCAATTGGATAAAATGGATTGGAATGAGCGCTGTCATATAGAACTGCCAGCTGTTCTACTGTTAATAAAGACACTATTTAGCTATTAATACATCCCATTCTTCCATGTTGTGCCCATTCAAACAAAATATCTTTGTTTGTGGAGGGGGTGTGACTGCACCTGTTCTTGATTCCAGAGTCTGTGGTCTGTGGAGGACCCCTTGTTACCACTCGGCAGCAATTGTAGCTTCCAGGCAGTGTCTGCTTGTAAAAGAAAGAGGGCAACCAGACAGTGAGATTAAAAAAGGAAATGGAGCTGTGGCTTCAGCCGAGCTGCCATTTCTTGAAATGGTATTTTAGGAAACACACATTCTGGTGTATTGGGTAAGTTAGAGCTTACTTGTAAGCAAATTCCACGTGACTGATGATTCCTTCCTTTTTTCAAGAAGTTGTTATTGCATTTTAAATATTTCTGGGTGTGAAGGCAGAATTCTCCAGATGATACCAGTAGGTGAGGAATGCAGCCTCAGGCTGAATCATTAACCTGAGATACCATTTCCCAAATAAGCCTTTTTTTTTCTTCCCATTGCCACTCACAACAGCACACTCTTCAGCATGCTAGCTCAAGGAATTCACAATAGCAGGGAAACAAGACATACAGATGGAGGAAAAATAACCCACATGAAACAAGCCATGCTGTGTTCCCCTTTCCATGTGGACAGATTGGAAACACTAAGGGTAGTGAGTGGGGCTCTCCTAAAATTGTAGTAAAGACCCAAGATAAAGCCATAAGTCAGGTTCTATCAATTGGAGCAAATTTTCCTGGAGCTTATAAAGATGCTACCTTAGCACCAATAAGGACATGACCACCAGGACCACCACCACCACCAAATCTGGTGAGCTGAGGACAGAAGAAAATAGAGGCCTCTGAAGTAGTCACCTCAACCTGTGGCTATTAGGTTTTCCTGGGTGTGTCAGTTTATTCCAGCTGCTCTAAGAAAGCACCACAGGCAGGGCATTCTTTCTGTCCATTCTGGAGTCTGGGAAGTATAAGATCAAGGTGCTGGCAGGGTAGGTTTTGTTCTAAAGCCTCTTCTCTGAACTTGGGGACTCTGAACTTGGGGACAGCTGCCTTCTCCCTGTGTCCTCACACAGTTCTTTGCTGGTGCACACATGGGCATCTCTTCTTACCAGTACGTCAATTCCATTGCATCAGGGCCTCAACCTTGTGATCCCCTTAATCTTAATTACTTTTGATCTCCAGATACAGTCACCTTAGGGGTTAGGGTTAAAATATATAATTTGGGGTGGGGTTGGAGGTGGAGACACAATTTAGTCCACAAAGCATGGTAATGATTTTCCTTTGTTGCTCCTGAGAGGTGAGGAATGGAAACACATTGTTCAAGCACTCAGAAGATTGAGGGTGATTTCAAAAAGGAGAGATGGCTTCTCTGGATTCCTGGCTGGAATCCACCTGGGTCATAAAAGCTGCAAGCAATCTTTCACTCAGTGTGCTCTTAATGCAGGAATGGTGAGGAATTCTGAAGAGTCTGACACTCTTTTGAAGTAGAGGAAATGGACTTGGATGCTCTCTCTGGTCTAGAAATCTGTAAGGGCCGATGGGAAAGACATAGACAGAACATGGAAGGGTATATATTAATCATGTCTTACATTTTCTATAACTCATGATATTTTGATATTTAAAAAATCTTTCTGGCCAGGGAGAGATTGATCCTCCCAGGGCTTTGCCTGTGCTCAAAGAGGGCAAAGGGCTTGGCTGGGAGCATGCCTTTCATCTGCAAATCGACCACTCTGAGCTCACATCCTCCAGTCTCTTCTTAGATCTAACTTTCAAACACAAGTCAATATTTCCTCCACCCTAAATTCACCTAGACCCATGTCCCAGACAGCTAACCACCCCTACAGCCAAGAGCCCACCAACTATTCAAAACAATACCAAGTGGCTCAGGCTGCTCTGACTTGAATTTCCTATTGAAACCCTTAAAATGTTTCTGGTCCCTGATTTCTCTTTTGCCTCCTGACCAAAACCTGGTACTTCTCCAGGTGGCCCTCAATGGGATAGCATCCCCCTTCTCCCAGGAAATGTACACAGTAAATTCTTCTTTCAACAATATTAGTCAGTCTGTGTTATTGTTCTGTCACCACTAAAAAAAAAAAAAAAAAAAAAAAAAAAAAAAAAATCCCACAGGTACATTCAGAGATAGGAGGCCCAACAAAGCACCCTTGCCAAGAAGACTTTATGGGGTCCTTGTGGCACCTCCAAAGGGGCAAGATCTGGAGGATTGCCAATAAGGTGGATGAACCAATGGACAAAAGATGGAGCTGGAGGTTCAGCTATGTCTGTTGTCCTGTACAACAGAGGGACTGTTGCCTCAAGAAAACAACATCCATGTACCCAAGAGCACGCTGTCTGCAGAGGCCACCAGCACCAACTAAACTAGATAAAACTAGAGGCTGAGGAGCCTGAGGAACTTTCTGCCATAGATCTTTTAAGTGATTGTTCATAGAAAGTGATCTTTGCCTCCTCACCTCTTCGCTGAACCTCCTACATAGGAGGAGACAGGAACAGAAATAAAAGGGACAGGGCGAGCATGTACCAGAATCATATCGCTCCCTCGTTTCTCCACTTTGATTCCTTGTAGCTGAATACCTAACCTGTCCAGGAGAACTTTAACTTAGAGAATGGAGAGTTAAACCTAGAAATCCGAGTTGAAGTTCAGGGATTTGAAGTTATAACTGCACGAGACTAAATTTTAATTATCAAAATTATGAGGAACTTATACAGAGTTTACCCAACATAAAAAGAAGGATTCAAAAGAGTTAAAAGTAGCAGGAATTATTCTTAGCTTATGTCAGCTTTGATTTTATTTATCTTTGTTAACAATCTTACTTCTGTCTGAAGAAATAAATTATTTGGGAAGGGTTGAAAGAACCATACCTAATATAGTGAAACTCACAAAGTAGGCAGGCCCTCAGTATAAATTTGTTGGATGGGAACTAACATTCCCCCTTTCCCCTTAGGATATTTCTACAAAGTGTTAGTGAAATGTGTGCCTTTTTAAACTATTCATTTGAAAACCCCAACCACCACAGATATGGAAAAAATGGCTGCCAGAAGAATTTGGCAGCGCATCTTCAGAGCAATTCTCTAGGTCTCATTCTCTAGTTGTAGTCTGCTGCCCCGGATTATATGCAAGTGTTCTAGCTTAGAATAATTTTGGAGGACAACTCTTTCACGGGAGCTCCTCCTTTCAGGTTTAACCCAGTTTCCTGCCTCTTCCTCTTCGTTTCCCAGTAACTATTTCTGTGTTGGTATTTTAGTCCTTGGAATGTGACTTTTCTCAAAATTCTTTGTAATTTCAACTTTATTCCTCCCGCCATTCTTTGTGTCCATTCACTTATCTCTTCACGGGGTGGCATGATTCATCTGAGTACATTTTAGACTGGGAATCAGGAGGTGCAGATTTGGTCCCTCTTCTGCCAGGACCATAGAAAAATGATTTTTGGACCCTCAATCCATGCATTGCCTCCCACCCCAAATCTTTTCTGACCCTAGATAGACTATTTCTTCTTACTTATATTTTATTATCTGTCACTCTGCATTTATACCTAGTTGTTTATGTATCCATTTCCTGTACTCAAGTGTGATCTCCTTAAAGTTATGGTCTTATTTATCTCTGGGTCCCCAGTGTGTGTTATATATTAGGAGTTTGTCAAATATCCTGAAAGAATGAATGAATAATCAATATAGAACGCAGCATTATTTGACCTTGTTCTTACTCTCCTAGTTCCAGCTCTCACAGTGCTAACCCTGTGTTAGGAAGAATAAGGTAGACTTTGTTTTTCTAGGCCTATAACCCTTGTCAGCTTTAGATGAACCTGACCTCTAGCTCCAATGCTTCCCACAGCCAGGTTTCAATTTTTATTCATCCTTCTCCCACTTTCCACCGAGACAGTTTGACCTCACTTAATAAAAAAAAAAAAAAAAATAGTATTAGTGAAAGAAGGATGATCCAAAACAAATCCTCTGTTCTAACAAGACAAATATTATTGCTCTCCTAGAGATCAGTGAATCAAAACATGCCTGAAAGAGTGGACTGATGTTTGGGTTCTAGAGATCTTTTAGTCCAAATGTTATATAAAACCTCTCCCCAAATATATGAGGTCTAACATGCAAGGGATATGTGTCTTTATTTGGAAAAGGAAGGGAATGCAAGGAATGAAGTATTAATTGAATTAACCTGGAGTAGACTCTGATATTCTGTACCATTGTACTTCTCCAGTTAATTCCATATTTGATTAAACTAAACTTACTTTGATATTTCCAGAAGCAACCTGATTGATGATGCTGTACATAGAGATTTAAGAGACGGATCTTACACATTCAGGAATTCCCCCAATTTGGATTTTTATTCCTGTCTTAATCACACACAATCATGGTGCCAGTGGTATAAAAGTCTAGAGTAGAACAAAGCATGTTGGTAGAAGGGAGTATGTATCACAAAGTATCACATACTGTACAAATTTGATTATGCTATATAATTCCTTTGAGTTTTAGTACACTTATCTATAAAATGGAAATACTATCTACCTCAGAGAGTTATTGTGAAATTTTATAAAATAACCTACATATAAAGCAGCTATCAAAGATATTTAACAAGCATTAGTTTGTTTCCCCTTAAGAATTTTTCTGAAAAAGGATTACTTTTATTATTATTTTTACCAGCTCTGGACTAGTCAACCTGAATTCCTAGTTATACTATCTGCTCAGACCCTAAAGGCTCTTGATCCTTCATTGAGAACATATGCAATAGCAGAAAAATGTGGAACAACTCCTATGACAAACGACAGTCTAGGCAGTTCTGCTTCTCTGCACCATAGTTACCTACAACAAATATGTATTCAATAATTCTAAATAGCTATTTCCTGGCATGGACTACATCCAATAGACAGAGGATGGGAATCAGAGCTGAAGAGAAGAAAGGAGGGAAGATGAGCATTTGGGTTGACTTATAAGCAAGTTAGTAGGTTCATTGTCACTGTTACAGGTGAGTATAATGAGACCCTTGTATGTCAATTTCTGTTAGAAATACCAGGGTGCCCTGCACGGAATCAAACATGAGGTCTCAAATAGTTCAGCAAGGCAAACTTTACTTCTGCCAGAAGGGCTATCACCAAACCTGGCTATCAAGTGCACCTGGGCATGAAGTCAGCTTGTTTTTATCCCTAAGGCAGTATTGCCCATTGCTCTAGTAGGAAGAGCTCCAGGTTGCAATCTGTGCGACTGACTCATTTTAAAATTGGGGCAAAGGAAAGGGCTATAGTTAAAATTGCTACAATTGGATCTTACTTGCCAATTAAGACAAAATACTATATTTTGAGAATAGACCACTGAACTTTCTATTCTCACATGTGTTTGTTAAAATATGCCCCCCCCCAAAAAAAAAGAAAAGCAAAAAAAGAAAGAAAGAAAGAAACTCTTGTCCTTGCTCTTTTCTCTCCACCAAATTCAGGTTATTATTGTCTGACTGTGACAAACTATACCAACCAGAATGAAGAATGAAGCTTTCAGACCCAGAGGTTGCTGTCTCAGCACCTGTTCTCAGAATGCATTAAGACCACTCTGGGAATAGTAATAGTTCCCAACTTGAAAGTCTTTTAATTCTCTCAACAGAGGCTTAATTTTACTACATAATACTGATAAGCAAGGTGACTGAATTATCTTACTGTTCATTTGCTATTTAGTTGTTTAGGATCCCTTGACATTCCTGAATGGAAATGCAGCATTGATTTCAACTCTTGAGCTTAGTTACTTTTTTAAAAAATATACTTGGGGTTGTACACAGGATCATTCTATTTCTGAGCTATATTCCCAGTACTTTTTATATAAAAAAAAATTTTATTTGAGACAGTGTCACTAAGTTGCCTAGACTGGTCTCAAATTTGTGATTTCCCTGCCTCAGCATCCTGAGTCCCTGAGATTACAGGTGTGTACTGCTATATTTGGCTTAGTTCTGCTGCTTTTTAATGGAACATTAGTAATTATGCAAATACTTTCCTCAGTATTCAATATAGAGTAAGTATGCTATGTGTTTAATTCCTTTCCTCATTAGTTCATGTATGAGAACATGATGACAAAAGATGCTTCTTGGTCTAAATTCAATAAGGAAAAATGCAATAGCAGGCAGAAAGCTCAGTACTTAGCTGTAATTTTCACACCAAGGAAAAGAAGCACTGAAATTGTCCACTGGGTGCAGTATTTGTAAATAAGGTGGTATAGTGGATGAATCTTAAATTATTGATAAACTCATTGACTAAATGAAGGTCATTCCAAAGCAAATAATACTCAAAACAAATAAATTGATATGAAAACAATGGGGGAAACTTTTCTTTGTAGCAAACTAGTATTAAGTCAGCAGTTCTTAAAAAGGGTTTCCTCAGTCCTTCTCAATGGATCATTTACTATTGAGAAGGTAAAAGTGAAAAAAATTCTGGGTCAAAAAATATGAAAAATGATGTAATTTTTCATCTTTAGAATTTGAAATGTCTAGTAGCAAATTAAAGCTTTAAAATGTCATGCTGTTAAAACAAACAAAACAATACTGGTTGACTTTAACATCTTATACTCAATTCCTGTATTTTTCCTATAACACAATCATTAACATCTGAAATTTGAAAATTTTTTTGTCAAGCATATTACTCTCTTCCATAAGATGGTCTTGGATTTTAACAACATCATGACATGTGTTGTGAAGATACAGGAGAAATTAGACATTATTATGATCTCAAACTTATGCAAATAAATATTTGTAAATTTAACACTTTGGGGGAAAGATGATATAATCTTCATTGAGGTTTTTATTGTGTCAACCAAATCCTTAATTACTACTACTAGGATACTACTACCTTGTAATTCTTCAATGAATATTTGTTTAGTGAAAAATACTCTTGCTTTTCTAATGACATAGAATGTTTATGTCTCACAAAGAAATACTATTTTTTCACAGATTTTTCTCAACTTAATATCTCAATGGAGTTATTAGGGAAGGTATCTAGAATGAAGAAAAATCAATTAAAAGTTCAGAAAATGTGTTGTAAATATTAAAAAAATATTGTCTATCTTAGTGACAACTTAATAATGTTCTTCAGCACATGAAAAGTGAATATATGATAAATACTACAATCAAATATTAAATAAAAACATTGTCCTTTGCAGTTTACTTATTCTATTCACCTGTGATGTACAAACAATGTTAGGTTTGGGGTTTTTGTTTTTGTTTTTTAGTTTTTACAACTGAATGCATATAATACTCTGCAGTTCTACATTTACTTTATGAGTGCTGTGGTGGATGGGGTGCAAAACTTTGGAAAGGGGGGGAAAGAAAAATAAATGGGAAGCAATGGACCAGAGTGGTCAAGAGTGCAAACTATGGAATCAGACTGTTTGGGTTTGAATTATGGCTTTCATACTGTCTATCTAGATACTTGAACAAGTTACTTAACTCCTCTAACAGTAATTTTACCTCTCTGTAACTAAAACTATGTCAACCTGCTTCACATGGAGCTTATGTGAAAGTTAAATGACAGCATCCAAGTATGTATCAGTGTATCACTGTGCTATGCACTTTAGCCACCCAAAAAGTATTTAAATATTCATTAAGTATTAAATGACTATGAGTGGTAGCACATGATAGTGCTAGGATAGGTGTATAAACAAATTTTTACATAAGCACGGAGGAGGGACCAATATTCTCCTTGGGAAGATTTTCCAGAGTTTTGTTGAGTCTTGGAGTAAAAGTCAGTAGAGATGGTGTATTAATTTCCTATATTTGCCACAACAAAGTACAACAAACTAGGTGGCTTAGAACAAGATTTTATTATCTTCTTGTTATCATTCTAGAGCCTAGACATGAAAAATTAAGGCATTAGAAGGAAAAACCATCCTCCCTCTGAAACCTGTGGAGGGATCTTTCCTTGCTTCTTGCTTTCTTGTGCTTTGCCAACAATCTCTGGCATTCCTCCATTTGTAGATGCCTCAAATCCAATGTCTTCACTCTTCCTGTGTCTCATCACATCATGTCCCCTCTGTGCATGCCTTGCTCTGTGTCCACATATTCCCCTCCTATAAGGACATTCATACTCACCTAGGACCCACCCCCTAAAGACCTCACTTTAACTTGTAGAAGGCCTATTTATAAGTATGTTCACATTCTGAGGTAGTGGGGTGAGGACTCCAGCATATATTTTTTGGAGACACTACTTAACCTACAAAAGGGGTGAACATAAGATTTTTAGAGAAAGGGAAAGGTAGCAGGCAGGCAGGAATAGTTGGCAATGTGAGAGTGGAATGTTATGCTATGGAGTTTGCACTTTATTTTGCAGGAAGTAAGAAACAAACTGATGGATATTACATGGAGGAGCAGTTTAGTCAGATCTAGTTTTTAGAAAATATTTTGGTGGGCTGTGAATGAATTGGACCATCAGAAAACTGGAAAGAAGAATACCATGAATGAGTATTACTCTGTTCATAAGAAATATGCAATCCATCCTGGGGCAGAACCCATGACCAAAGCAAGAGGAAACAGATATAGGAAAGATCTTGGTAGGAGTGAAGATTATTCAGGCCTCGTCTTTTCCACAAATGGAGACTCTTAAGGGTAGAGATCGCATTTTATTCATTCAGAATCCCATCACAATATCTAACTGCACACTGTGTTAGTTAGCTCAAGCTGCCATAACAAAATACCAGAGACCAGGTGACTTAAATAACAGAAATTTATTTTCTTACAGTTCTGGAGGCTGGAAGTTCAATAGTAAGATGCCTGGTATGGGTTCTCCTCTTGGTTTGCAGATGGCTGACCTCTTGCTGTGTGCTCATCAGACTTCTTTGTGTGAATACAGATCAAGGGGTAGAGAAAGAAAGAAGCTCTCATGTGCCATCTTAGGAAGACAATAATCCCATCACAAGGATCCCATCCTTATAACTTCATCTGACCTGAATTCCTTCCTAGAGGCCCTATGTTGAAACATCATCAGGCTGGGAATTAGGGATTCAACACATGAATTTTGAGAGGACAAAAGCATTAAGTCTATAATTTCTTGTACACAGTAAGGATTCAAAGTTGAACCACATGAAAAGATGAAAGGATCGACTCAGCTTTGGGATTTGTGTTGTCAGGTTAAATAGAGACTGGCCCGTTAAATTTGGATTTGAGATAAACCACAATAACCTTTTAGTTATTGTATACACTGAAAAATCACACTGAAAAAATATTTGTTGTTTATCTGAAGTTCAAATTAAATTGACTAGGGAATCCTATATTTTTATTTGCCAAATCTGGGATGTATAATATATTTGAAAAGAAAAACAACTTAAGTTTCCTAATGCAGCAAGGCCTCTTTATATTTGAAATATGCAACATTTGGGACATTTTTACACTAAAAAAAAAAATTCATTATTTACCTGAAATTGAAATTTAACTACACATTCTACAACTCAAATGATTGCCTAATTTGTTGGGTTGGAAGAATTTTTTGGAGTGCTAAGGAACTCTAAATTATGAGAATTTCTAAGAGGGATAAATGAAATTCTATCACTACCCTAGCCCTAACCTTCCAGTTCTAGATATCTCCAGAATGTCATTTCAAAAAAAAAAAGGATTGAATTTAAGAATACTTGGCCACTATCCACATCCCCAGACCTTTTTTGTTATTTTATTTAGAGACGGGACCTTACTGAATTGCTTAGCACCTCATCGTTGCTGAGCCTGGTTTTGACCTCAAGATCCTCCTGCCTCAGCCTTCTAAACTGCTTGGATTACAAGCATGTGCCACCATGCCCAATGGCATTTCTAATTTAGAGGGTTGGTTCAAGGAGGTTTGGTTACTCACTGTGGAAGATATGAACCTTGAATCCTATAGGCCTACCAGCCCACCTGACCGTCCATCATGTCAGCATTCTGTGGCTTGAGCCAGCTCCCCGTGACAGCTGAGGGCCAGCTTTGCTGGCTAAGACTGTTTTGTGAGGAGACTGTTTGCCCTTGGCCTCCTGGCTCTCCCCAGAGCCCATTAACCCTATTTTATTCCTGCCCTTGTCCTGTCCTTTGTCTCGTCACATGCTGTGGATGGGTTTGCTAATTTTGCTGCCTCCTCCATACAGAAGAAGGAAACCCCCGTGTGGAGCACCAGTGGGAGCACCAGTGGCTTCTGCTGGAGGGCTTGGCTGTGCCTGGAGTTGGGCCTGTCAGAAGCTCACATTAGCACAGTGACTTCTACCAAGTTTTCCCTAGGCCCTTGTGCCCCTTGCACACGGCTGCATTTTCACTTGACACATTTTCTACTTACATTTAAGCCTTTGATATCCAGTCAGATCCTAATCCTGGAGCTTAATGCCTTTGATGAAATGTTTGCTTTGGACAAGATTCTAGTTGAGACTTTAAAAAAGCCAATAGTAAACAGAAACCTTTTTTTTTTTTTTTTTGCCCATTATGTGCTTAAGTTACTCTGCTCTACGCAGAGATTTCCTACATTAAGATAAGCATGGATTGAGCTTTCATGACATAACTCCAAACCTTCAGGCCCAGGAAAATCTTCCAGGTGACCTGATTTCCCCTCTCCCTGCTTTCCCAGTGAAAAACAGATAGTGACAAGGAGCATAGAGAGGGAAAGTGATTTTCATGAGTGTCAGGGTCCACTCCATCACTCAGTATCTTGCATGATCCTGAGTGATTTTCTTACCTCTCTATTCTAACATGTTTAAGTAATATACTTGCTGAATATCTGCCACACGGTAGGTTTTCAAATATTCATTTCTTTCTCTTATTGAAGACATTCAGCTTTCAAATGAGGATAAGTCCTGGGATAATCTAAAAGCAGAAGTCCCCAAAGAGAGTCTCACTGGGGCTCTTTTCAGTCTGTGTTTCCAGGGTAATCCCTGAGGATTATTTTCTGATTATAATATGACCAAAAATACAAGCGCATTGCCCTATCCAACATATCGGATCAAGGTTCAATGAAGATGATGAACTTTATAAAAATGTGGACAGCCAGGTGGTCAATATAATCATGTGATATATAGGAACTGTCAACATATTCTCTAACTTCATTAAAGCAGAGTTTTTAAAACAGAATTTAAGAATATCAATAAAATTTTCCTTTTAGGTAAGCTTAAAAATAGATGAAATCATGATGAGAGCATTATAGATTTCCTCCCTTGAATCTGTTTGGTTTAAATGGGCCATTTCTTTAACTAGAAATCGTTAGGAGACCCCTTTCTCAAACCAGAATAGATCTAATGACCTTTTGAGAACCAGTCCCTCAGGATCCTGTGAAACTTTTCTATTCTTACATTCAACTCCTTCAAGCTTGCTCCTTATCACTAAGCTATTTTTTAAAATCTCATCAGGATGTTCCCAAATTGCCTCTGTTGGTAAATTATTCATATAAGGCAAAAGCTTTTAAATAGATTTGACAAGACAACTTCTTTAGCAAAGTCATTAAGATAAGAGACCTCAGCAGGGATGGAAGTTATTCAGATTAGACACAAAGCCTCGCTGTGTGAGCATGGTTTTTCTGTTCTCTTCCCTCCCTTTCTACCTCCATTTTTTAAAAAAGGTATCTTTAACTAAATGTCATTCAGTATAACAAATCACCACTTTGCCACAAGTAATGTAGGTTTCTGGCGGTGTGCAAAACCGTTTCACTTGCAGTATTATAAAACATTCAAGATGGAAATGTAGCCTGAGGAAAAAAATTCATTCAAAGTTCAGAGGTGATTTTTGGAGACAGTGAATATTAAAAACAACCTCTTTCCAGAGATTCCATTTTATGGCAGTGATGGAAGAATTAGGTTAAGACTGAATGCAGAATGTATGTTTGCCCAAGATAAACATAGAACATAAAGCACATATGTGCTTATTTAGACAGCATTTAGTGGCTACAGAATTTTCATGCTAACCAAAGACACATGCTCAAACTAGTTGATAACCTCAAAATCCACTGTCAGCCTGAACTCAAAGGAATCAATATAGTCTATCCTATAGGACTTTTTCCCAGTGAAATTTGCAATCTGGGTAAGAAGAAAATCGAATCAGTTAAATGATAACATTACATAGGAAGTAGGACACAGAACTTCAAAGTTTCTTCCCAACTGTTTGGAGCTTCCTTTCCATATATAATTAATAAATCCAATTTTACACAAAATTATAGGCAATTTGCATGAAACCTGGTGTTAATGATTAAACAATGCTGACTATAGAACTTCACAGCCTCAATCTTTTTTATTAGACTGGAAAAATAACCCAGGTTTGAGAAAATACCTGATTTGTGTATCACTCATCCATGACGTTGTGACAGTCTCTTGAGTATTCCAAATTGTCAGAAACTGCCAGGAACAAAATGGCCTTTTGTTTTAGTCATGGCTTTTCCCCTATGCAAAGAAAAGCCTCAGTATAGAGAATGCTGGGGTTGGACTGGGCCTGTCCTGTTGGATCATATGTTTCTCCCAACCCAGGAACGGGAGGGATAAAATAAAGGAACCACCAGCACAGACAGCCAGGAATTTCCTCTGTGGGTGACTAAATGCTTTTTTGGTTTCTAGGTCACTGTCTCCTGAGAGCAGACATCATGACACTTGAAAGATGATACGACCCTATTTTTCCTTCATGACATTTTCCATCTTGGAAAAATTTTAAGTGACCTTTTATCTAAAGGTCACACAGAGTCAGTCCACAGGCTAAACATAACCTCAGCTACATTTCCTTGGACTCATAAAATTTCTTTTCAGTTTGATTTAATTGTACGCTAAAAATAATGAGACTCTGGTAGGAGATGTTGGAACTGGGGGAGGTTATGTATGTGTGAGGGCAAAGGATGATTGAAAAATTGCTGTACCTTCTCAATTTTGCTGTGAACCTAAAACTGCTAAAATAAATAAATGGAGTCTATTTTTATTTTTTAAATGAGATTCCATATATACACATCTATTTCTGGCTGTTTTTGGATACCTAAAGAGTTCAGCAGTGTTTAGAACTGAGTTCTTTTCATTTTTAGATCTGGTAAACCAGTTTGCCAAAATCTCAGTCCAGACATAACAAACCTGGATCCTGTGGAGACACTGGAATCTCTTGCTCTGTTCTAGCCCAGCCCACTAGTTTTTCAGATGAGAGACCTAAGGCTCAGAGAAGATAAGAAGATGTATCCAAAAATCAGTAGTCAATACCAGAATCAGATTCTGTACCATAATTCTTCCACGGCACTTCTACCTTCTCCTTTAAAAAAAATATTTTAATTAATGAATGATAATTGTATATATTTGTAGGTACAATGTAATGTTTTGATACATGTATGCATTAGGGAATGACCAAATCAAGTTAAATTAATATATCCATCCAGTCACATGATTTTTTTTTTTTTTTTGTATGTGGTGTGAACATTTAAAAATCTACTTTCAGGAGGAATAAGAGAAGTACTAAGGAATAGAAATGACAAATTATGTTATGTCCATGTATGAATATATAACAACAAATCCCACTATAATGTATAACTATAATATACCAATAATTTTTTTAACAAAAATTTATTCTCAGGCTGTGGATGTTGTCCAGTGGTAGAGCACTTGCTTAGCACATGTGAGACCATTGGTTTAATCTCTAGTGCCCATGAGCGCACACATATGCTCCCACAAATCTATCTACTCTCAATAATTTTGAAGTACACAGTGCATTATTATTAATTAACATCACCATGCAGTGCATTAAATCTCAAAGGCTTATTCCTCCTGTCTAATAGAAACTTTGTATCCATGGTCCAATATCCTTCCCCACACCAGTCTCTGATAATCACTATTCTACCCTCCATTTCTTTGAGTTTCACTACTTAAAATAAAGGAGATATTATTTGTTCTACTTCTCCTTTGTCTGTATCTTACCTGGCTATGATTCTCAAATTCTAATTACAAAGGCATATTGTAACTACATTAGTGATAGCCATGAAATACGTTGTTTTTTGTTTTTTTTTTTTTTTTTGATGAACAAACTGAAAGGATCACAAATATATCAATTGTAGAATGGAAACTATACTTATAGTGCTGATAGTGGTGACACTTATCATCTTGTGATTTTTTTTTTTTTTTTTTTTAGTGTTTTCACAATATTTTTCAGCAATGCAATATGTTGACTGTTGTGGTCTAGATATGAGGTGTCCTCAAAAAGCTGATGTGTGAGACAATGCAAGAATATTCAGAAGCAAAATAATTAGTCTATTAAAGTTGTAAATTAATCTATAGATTAATTCACTGATATGGATTAACTAAAAGGTAACAGTAGACGTGTAAAATGTCCCTGGAAGAAGTAGGACTAAGTTTTGGTTTTTGAATCCAAGTTGCCTGGGGATGTGACTGGGGGTTATATTTTGTCCCTGGTGAGCATTGCACTCTCTCTGCTTCCTGGTTGCCATGTCCTGAGCTACTCACCTCCACCATGCCTTCCCATCATGATGTTAGGCCTCACCTTGAGCCCAGAGCTGTGGACTCAGCCAACCTCTGAACCCCTGAATCTCTGAACTTCTGAAACTGTGAACCAGAATAAACTCTTCCTCCTCTAAGTTGTTCTTTTTTATTATTGTTATTAGTTACACATGACAGTACAATGATCTTGACAATTCATACATTTGAATCAAATGGGGTATAATTTCTCATTTTTCTGATTATATAGGTTGCAGAATCACATTGGCCATACAGTCACCTATATATATACTAAGTTTTTCTTATTAGGTCTTTTGGTCATAGAGACACAATTTTGACTAAAACATTGACAAAAGCTAGTTTGGGGGTGAAGTGGGGAGAAAAAATTAGCTGTCAAATTGTAGTATTATTTAGAAAGCAGGATTTGAAAACCAAGGACTTCAGTACTTTTCCCAGATGTTCAGAGATTTCTCTCAATATATAATTATTAGTGAATTTATTAGAATTTTAAAAAAATACAGAAACTAAGTTTTGGTTTTGAATCCAAGTTGTCTTTAGCCAGTAGATCACACCGGTGTTACATTTTTAGACAGGTTTCTGTAAATATGAGTTGTGATACCAGATGATTCTGAAAAGTCTATGATTCTTTTGATTGTTGAAATTTGATTAAAATTAGTAAGACTGCTATCATTACCAGACATTGGCCATTATTTTCAAATGACTGTGAAGAGAGTCTTCCTACAGCTGTGAGACCTTGGTTTCAATGCCCCTGATTGCACCTGCACATTTCCATTTTTATAGCCTAAAGTAGTCACCAACAGAAGCTTAATCTTGGAGTACTGCTTGGTCTTTGAGTCCAAGCAAATCAGTAACATTGAAGCCTTCCAACTTTGGGACAGTTCACTCTGGCTTTATTCCTATACTAGGATTGCTGTTCACACTGGATAGCCCAACAGATGATACCAAGTCTCTGAGGCTCTCAAGATTCCAACCAATCGGGCTAGGGATATAGCTCAGTTTCATGCACGAGGCCCTGAGTTCAGTCCCTAGAAACTCCCCGCCCCCCCAAAAAAAATTCAAACCAATCAACCCACATTAGAAGGGTGTCTTCAGCTCTCTTACATTACATATGCCCAAATTGCCAAAAATAGTCTTGAGCTATTGTGGCTATTAAAAAACTTCCCTATCTTCCTCCTCATGCCAAGTCTTGACTTCACACTCACTTCTTATATGTGTTATCAGTGGGTGGGGCTTATGGTATGCAGGGACAAGATGGGAGTACAAAGGGGTTGAGAACTGGGTCATCAGGCAAAGAACCCATGATGAGTCCTGATTCTCAGGGTTTTGGTAATTATATTACTACTTACCTATTTTGATCAGCATACTCAGGTACCTAGAACCTTATCTTTCTGTTAACTCAGAATTTAAGCTCTGCTAAAAAAAATCCTGAAGGTGCAATGTCCTAGATAGGATTTTATAATTGGAATATCAGTTTTATCATCTATTAAATAAAGAGTCTGGATCAATCTCTAAAACCAAAAGACAAGGTACTGGAGTTGTGGCTCAGTAGTAGAGAGCTCACCTGGCATGCTTGAGGAATTGGGTTTGATCCTCAGCATCATATAAAAATGAATAAATAAAATAAAGGTATTGTGTCCATCAACTAAAAAGAATATTTTTAAAAAGACAAAACCCCATAAGTTATTACTTAGAAAAGCCTATGAATTCAGAAACAAAACAACTTGGCATTATACAGATTCTGCTGTGTGGATAAGGTTCATCTGAACAATGGCTACAGTTTCTTGCATTTTGATAGTAGTTTACTGAGATTGCAGATGGCATCTTTTCAGGTCAACTCAACAGATATTTCTTTAGCTTTGTTAGATATTGGGGCACCCATTCACAGTCAGCCATTCCAGATATTTGAGGAGATAACATGTGAATAAGCATAGAAATATTGTGTTCAGGCAGAGAAAATAGCAAATGTTATTTTCTAAGTTTGGAATATGAGAAGAATTTGAAGAACCCAAAGAAGTCTAGTATTTGCAGGGTGTATGGTGGGAAATAAGACACAGCAGGGGGCCAGCATTGGCTCACAGTCCAAGAAAGCCTTTATCTTTCATTCTGAGTGCAACTTAGATTTTTATTTTCAATTTTTTCCCCTAAGTGCTGCTGTAGAAATGGAGAATAGTAGCATCTACTTCAAGATTCATTGTTTGATGCGACCTGAATGAACTGCCAAGGTTTATGGCTAAGCTGAAGCTTAAAGAATTAGCATGTTTTAGCAGGAAAAAGGGGGAGAAAGAAATACTGGAACGAAGGAGAAAAAATGGGAGAAAGGGAGAGTGCAGTTGAGGTGAAGGAAACACCCTGAACAAAGACATGGAATTTTCATAGTGTTTTCCAGAAATTGCAAGGGGCTGAGGTTTGCTAAAACATAAAATATGAGGACCAGGAATGGTGATCCATGCCTGAAACTCCAGTGGCTCAGGAGGCTGAGGCAGGAGGATTGCAAGTTCAAAGACATCCTCAGCAACTTAGTGATGCTCTGAGTGATTTAGGAAGACCCTGTTTCAAAATGAAAAAGAAGAAGAGCTGGGGATGTGACTCAGTGGTTAAGGGCCCCTGGGTTCAATGCTGGTACATAATAATAATAATAATAATAATAATAATAATAATATTAATAACAACAACAACAACAAAAACTAGAAACATACAAGAGAGGGAATGGGCAGGTGCTAGAAATTTTGATGTTATAATCATAGCTACTCAGGGCTGTAAGACACATTTGCCTGATGTATGGTAGGAGTCTGCATTTTATCAAACTAAACTTGTGGCCAAAGGGCTAACAATCTTCTGCGATCCATTTTTCCTCTCAGCATCTAACACAGAGCGAGTAGATAGTCAATAAATTTCTGTGGATTGAGCACCATTAAGTAAACCTCATTGACAATTTTTTGCTCATTTTTGACAAATGAATCACTAGGATTTTCACCAAGTCAGGTCAGTCAAGAAAACTTCTCATAGGCATTAATACTTGCTGCTCAGCACTGACAGGGAAGCAGTGTTCAAAGGGCCCCACCACCTCCTTTATTCTGGCCTATAAAATTAACAAGCCATCCGATTCATGAAGATGAGTTGTCTTGCTTGAGTAATCCTTTATTACTTTACCTGAAGTACAAGGCAACCTCCTTAGGGAAGAAGATTTCACAGAAATAATAATACCTTGCATATAAAAAGTGCTTTATAGTTTTCAAAACACTTTTGCACATATAATATTTTACCCTCGGAGAAACTCTTTGAGTTAGTTAAGGTGAATACTATCATTTTATTTTTATAAAAACTGAGGCTCAGAGAGTTTTCATAACAAAGTCCTAACCCTTAGCATGGAAGCTTTGACATGCATATTTTTGTCACCATGTAGTTTTCATAAAAAATAATTTTAAGAAAGACAAATGTACCACAATTGTATTACTGAAGTAGGAAAAGGGCAATGACTTTTCCATAAGCTAATCTTTTGTGTGAAAGAGCCACATTTTTATTAAATAAACATCAATCTGTGCATGAGGCCCTGGGTTCAATTTCTGGTACCAAATACATACATTTTCATTCTCCAGTATCCTGCAATGGACCAAATACTTTTGTAGTCACTAAGACTATAACAAATCAACAAAAATAACAAACATTATATTATGTACCTTCTAGTGGAAGATAAACAACACTCATGTGACTTATACCGAAAGTCAGATGGCCATAAATGTTAAGGCCAATAATGAAGCAGAGAAGCTAGCTGGGAGCAGTAGGGGGATGGGTGTGACTTACAGAGGATGATCACCCACCCAGAGATCATGTTGAAACAGAGGTATGAGAAAGACAGTGCAGCAAGCCAGTGTGCAGCCAGGGAAAGAGGATACCAGGCAGATAAAATAGCAATTACCAAGGCCCTGTGGGGTAGAATGCCCGGCTGTTGGAGGAACAGCAAGGGGTTCCATGTGGCTGAGCAGAGAGGGCGATGGGGAGGGCATGCAGTCAGAGTCAGGGACGTATGTCTTGGGGTGGGGAGACTAAGGGAGAGTTAGGCGCATAAGACTAACATCATCTGCCTCACCGTTTCAAGGAGTTATTCTGGACACTATGGGAAGAACAGATTCCATGGAAGAGGTGGGAGTGATGGGTACATGACTAATGTAGAGATTATCCCAATAATCCAGGCAAGGAGCCACACTGGCTGAGTCCAGAAGGCTGGTGGTGGAGCGAGTGAGAAGCGGTTGTGGTGAGAACATGTTTTAAAAGTGGAACCCACAGGGTGTGGTCAAGGGTGAAATGCAGATGTGACAAGCAAACATTTTCCTTGAGTTCCTGTTATATGTTAAGGGCTTGGTTAAGCATGGTAGGCCACGGTGCAGCTGGAGATGGGGTTCCCGTTTTTGTTGAGTTCATGGCTTTGTCTGTTGCTCCTGAGTGGCCCCTTTCCAGTTCACCAAATAACCATACAATCAGAAGGTCCTCATTTGTCTCAGTGTTTCAAGTTACCACAATGCTGACCTATCACCCACCACTTCAGTTCTGAGCAAGCTAGTTATTTTCACTGGGCCTCAATTTCCCTATAGCAGGTTGATGGCACAAATGAACCGAGGTGCCTTTGAACTTCAAGACTCTGATTTCATGCATTTGACAACAGGGTGTGTGTATGATTTCTTTTTCATATTACCTTCTATGTGACAGGACCATAATGCTTTAGAGGACATAGAATCTTTCCCCAAATTGGAAATGTTAGAATCGGGAGACGTGAAAGGCTTCCCCTAAATTTGCACCCTCCCCCAAAACATGTGATTGTAACCCACTCTTCAGATCTGTAACCCACTCTCTGAACTGTGGTTGACAACCTGCTAAATCGTTGGCTCCAACTGACAGAAAATGAGACCCAAGGGAGTTCTATCTTTAGGAAAGCCCCTTGCTGTTTTTTTGGGGGGATGCCCAGAGGCTGTTGAGGTAAGATGTTTAATTCTGTTGCTCTCCAACCCAGGCTTCAAGAGCTGGGTTCATAACCCAACCTGAACTTGGACTCTGCATTCTCGCTTGATCTCTCCATGCTAACACAAGGCCTTCTTTATGTCTCATTGCCTCAATATTTACATTTGCTACTTCTTTCTCTGTGTTTCCTAGGTGGAGAAAGCCACAGAATGATACATTCTGGGCACGATATTCTTTCTCCATCTTAGCAGAAGTTGATCCCAGGAAAATGGGCACAGAACAATGGACCAGGTGAAGCTCAGAAAGAGCAAGTGACTGACTAATGTCCAAACCACTTGGCTCCTTTACAGATATCCACATTCTTCCTATGGAGTTACAGGGCAACTGGCTTCCCCTGCCTTCTATGTGGCTCCCCAAATCCACTTCCTCACAACCTGTCTCACATCACAAAGCTGTGTCCCTGTTGCTCACTCAGGCCTGCCCCTCTAGGTGAACGAATGATGCCATTTTTCAGGGTGTCCACTGCTGCTGACCCTCTTGGTGGGTATAGTTTTCCTCTTTTCTGCCAAGTGAACCGGTTCAGGGCTTTCTGCATAAAACCCTGGGTCTTCCCACTTTCTACTGTCCTGGCCTTGAGATCACCTCATTCCTTCCTGCAGCTGGCATCATCCACGGAACCTGGGAAAGAGGCCTAGCTCCAAGAAGGAAAAGCTTCAGCAGACTTTTGCATATAGAATCGATAACCCAACCTTGTTTTATTTTCATGAAGATTCTTTTCTGTCATGAGCCATCCATGGACCGTGTATTGAACTATTGTGGACAGTAGCCAAATGAGGGGATAGGCCTGGCACTGTGAGCTCCCTATCAGGGAATGATTCCATGATACAGGTGCACCTCCTCCTCTAGCTCTACCTAAGATCCCACACAGCACCTGAGATGGAATATGACCTGCCAAGATGTCAATCAATCTGCTGACCACAAGGAAGTAGGAAGCAAGACTACATCCTTGAAACCTTATCCCTGCCTCTTATGTCCCCTGCTATAAAATAAAGGAAATGTGGGCTCAAGCTCTGTTTCTAGCGTGGAAGCTGACCTTAAGGTCACAGAGCTGTCACACCCTTGATTTAAAATCTTAAGTCTGTGTTGTGTGATTTTTTGGCACTCTCTTAACTCAGTGTTGCAGCCAGCTCTTTTAAACCTGAAAGGAAAGCTGAGGAATCGGGAGATGGGCAAGCGAAAAATGAAAGACAGAGACCAGGCAGAGAAACACACGAGAGTTTATTTGTCAGAGATGACAAATAAAGGCACATCTCTCCATAGGCTGAGACAGGCAAAACAGGTTTGAGGTTCAGGACTTCTATGGGGAAGACTCAAGGATTAGAGCCAGAGCCCAGTGGGTCCTAATGTTGGCAGCGAAGGGTTGGGTTGGTATAAGGGCGTGGTTAGCCTCTCTTAGAAATACCCTTAGGTGCGAAAGATAATTTTTTCTTAAAATGGCTCCTGTCACTTAAGAGGGCCACCCAGATGCTAAGCAGGGACCTTACAAAACCCAGTTCGTCTCATCTGTGCAGGTCATGGGTGAGACTTTTCTATGGGAAAAACAAAATTGTCCCAAAACATGATAACCCCTCGACCAATAGAAGCCTTGCTGTGCTGCACTCTGGCCCAGGAGGCCTCCAAAAACTGGTGCTCCCATTCCCTGGGCCTTGACTTCTCTGGTTTCTGCCCTTGTTTTCAGGAATTGAGGAAGCAGTTCTTCGCTGCTCTCTTCTCCCTGTGCTCGCTAATTGCTTTGGGCTTCTCCCACTTGTACCTCCTCCAGTAGGTTCTATGCTTTGGATGTGTCATTTGTTACATGTTACCTGCTTAAAGTTTCTATACAGTCCTATGCATCTTCCAATGACTGGGAGGACTTTGCTGAATATGCTTGGAAATGTTTGTTTGTGGGTGGGAGGAAGTTTAATATTTTTAAAGCAAAAGTCTTCTATAGCACCATGGAGCCCTTGCCAGAGGAAGTCACAATTTGGCTGCCTCTCTACCAGAAAACAAAACAAAACAAAACAAAAACCCTCTATCTTTGAGCGGTGGCCAGGGCCAGCATGTGGCACTGGCCCAGAGCCAAGGGGACTCTCCTCCTGGCAGGGACGCAGTTGACGGGCTGAGGGGTTCAGAATCTTCTCATCACACTTTCTCAGAAAAGCGAGTCCAAGTTCATTTCCCTAGTTCATACATTCCATTAGAGTCAAAGCCAGCAGCACCACATAAAATGGAGGCTTTTAAATACACTTAAAACTACAGTATTGTTTTCTCATGATTGAGTTTCGGAAATTAAGGAGGGAGAGAAGGTGCTAGGAGCTTTCACTGGGCACAGAAATGTATAGTTATGCCTTTGGGATTAGGAAATGAAATAAATGGTGGTAATCTGTGCTCCAGGTGGAGTCAAGGAGAGAGAGGCCTTACTGGGTACTTTGCCAAATCATGGTGCTGATTTGTCAAAAGCTTGCTGGAGTGGCTCCCACATTCTTGGGAAGGTCCAGTATCCAAATGGCACCAGGCAGATGTGAGAAAACCCTTCCACCTACTCAGGGCCCCTCCTCTGGCTGGGAACTGGAATGGTGAGTCCACCTGGCTGTGTAAAAACAAAGAGGTCCTTCTTTCTGCCTGTAGCTTTATGGGTTGGCAGCTCCGGAAAAGCCTCTCTTTGATCTTGAGCTTTGAAGGGATCAAACAAGCTGCTTTAATGGGCGGGAATGCAGCTCTGAAAATCCTACCTTTTGTCAGTAAAGCATTTCTCCTTTTCCTCCTGGGGCAGGTGCAATTGGAGGATGGAGTCTGTTTTCCAGGCCCTGAGCCAGATGTTCCTCCTTGCAACAAGTAGAACAAAGGAGTGAAAGTGAGATCAGGGCCGCATCTGATAAGACCTTGTCCACCAATGAGCTTTGTGGGGTTTGGGGGGTGAGTTCTTGATGTGTTCTTTCCTGAAACCTGCTTTAACTACCCTGCATTTTGCAAAGACCAGGAATCGGCTGCTTCGGTGTTAACTGTGCTGATCACGACTTCTTGGGGCTTTTAGGTTTTGTTTGGAAGAGGGCTCACCTTTAAGCAAAGGGATTTGGGCTTACATCCTTTGATTTACGAGATATGCTCTCCAACCCTTTCAACCTAGGATCCCAGACTCCTTCTGAATGCCAGAACAGCCTTTAAATAACCACTTTTATCCCTGAGCCTGTGCTGCTACTATGATGGCAGAAATAGAAAAAGAAAAATGGGATCATGTTTTTGTTTCCCAAGGACCCTTCCAACATGGCTCTAAGGAGATGCTGTTAAAATCCCCCATGGGATAAAGAATACATTCTTGAGCTTACCTGAAATAAGTAATTCAGCATACCCTCTAACTCCTGGATAAGTTGGGCACTGTTTCCTTATAAATGTTTTCTAGAAATTGTTGTAAGTGCCTTCAGGGAAGAGATACTGGTGATTATGCCTCTAAACGATTTCATAACCATTAAAGCTGGCAGTTGAAATTTCTTGGTGATTCTTATATTCATTTAGCATCCTTTGGAACTGGATCTCCCAAGGGTAGGTTCTTCAAATCCTTAGTCTCTATTCCTTGAAGAGATTGCTCCATGGCTGAAAAACTTAGAGAAACACTTGAATACCACAGTTCCTTCTTGAAATTCTCACTGCACATTAAATAAGTCTATTAGAAGAAACTTGTTAAATATCATTTAATCTATATTTCCCTAAATTATTTGACTAGGGGAAATAATATACCACTTAAGGTATCCCATATTGCTAACCCTTAGAAAGAGCACACACCCAGATATTCCTCCTTACATGGGCACAACCAGAGGTTCTACCTGGAGCCATTTCCTAATAGTTTGCAGGGTCATCCCTAGGGAATCTTGGTGGATCTTGAGTGGAAACCTGATGCTTAATAAGGCCTCTAGGTTATCCTTATAATGAGGTGACTTGGAGATGTTCTGGCTTTTTGTATACCTACCCCCTCCAGCTTGTACTCACCTCTCCCACATAAACTCACAAATATATATAACAGTTACGAAAGCATGTCATGAAATTTACAAGCAGGAATAGTATTCTAAATCAAGTCAAAGCATATAGAATAAGACTACCTTTTTAATTGCTGGGCTAATAGGAGTGACAGGAATATCCTAACAGACTTCAGAATACATCAGCCAGGCCTGGGACAGAAAGTGTCCAGGACCATGATTAGTCTATCAGACCTCAGCCACCACCTGGGACTGTGATCCTTAAGAGTAAGGATCTATGTTTTCCAAGCCTTCATTTCCTCATCTGTAAAATGGGGAATGATGAAACTAATAGTAAGTTCCTTTATGTAATGTATTTCAGAGGATTCCATTAGTCGACACGAGTATGTCGCTATTATAACACCTACATAGGGTATTACTTGATAAATATCAGCTTTTGGTATTGTTATTGATACCAGGGATTGACCCCAGAGGAACTATATCACTGAGCCACATCCCCAGCCTTTTATTCATTTTTATTTTTATTTTTTTAATTTGGAGACAGGGTCTCACTAAGTTGCTTAGGACCTTGATAAATTGCTGAGGCTGGCTTTGAACTTGTGATGTTCCTGCCTCTGTCTCCCAAGCCACTAGAATTATAGGTGCACACCACCATGCTCGACTCAGCCATTATTTTTAAACAAAGATTTTAGGCAGCATAAAATCCAGAAGGAAAATAGAGGGTAGAGAAAGCCTATCCTTGGATACATGGAAAATCACCCCAAGCTGAAGTCTCTTCTGAGGAAAACACAAAATAAGCCGACATGAATTTGCTGTTTGCCTTCTGTTTCTCTCAGCAGCCCCCAGACTCCTGCAGTTGGACTAGGTGAACATTACTAGAAGTCTCCCTGTCCCTTGATCCTTTAAGCCTTCCAAGTTCCAGGTCTCAGCACCCAGGACTCCCCTCAGCGTCCTCAGCAAATGCCAGACAGCACTGAAAGGGTTACATTCGTGTTGCTAAACAAATAAGAACCTCCAAGACTGGGTGCTGATATGAAATTATAATCAACGCATTCATGGAATGGTAGTATTTATCATGTTGTTAGCATTGTAAATTTGTACCATTGTAGATAGGAGTCGCACAGCTTGGGGCCCTGCACCTTCACCTATTGTTTTCCCTGTGTTATGATAAATTTCCAGCAACACTTGATTAAAACTGCCAATTTGTTGGGAATAAAGAGAATCTCTCGACACCACCAGGACTAATTACGTTGTCCTTGCCAAAGGGGTAGTTGAATAATTGCATGCGATTATTGCACAGGCATGGCGCTTTTCACGTCAGTGGCAAAGCAATGAAGATTGATTCCCTTTAATTAATCATTCAAAAATAGCCCCCTCGTATCATTCCCCAAATAGGAGGGAGCATGTTCCTACATCTTTCTTCCAAAAGGCGCCTGGATGCAATTGGTTCCCTGATGAGATATCAAAATGTGTGTGCCTGTCCGAGATAGGAGGACCTTCTCTGTAATTGATTGTAGATCCTATTCTCCTGATTCTTTATCCCCAGCCCTGAACTCTCTTTGTAATCTTAACAGCCTGAAGCACATTTACATAGCTTTCATTAATTGTACTCTGGCTTCTCATTAGAAAGGGAGGCAACAACTCTTATCTGATCCGATATAGGCTTTATTTTGCATTTCTGCTAACATGATATATTGGGCTTAAGTATTCTTAGTGTTCGGTTTTGGAGAATCAAAGGCCCTCTGTAGGACAATATATTACTAGAAAGCATTGATATACATTATATTTACTATTTGCATAGTTTGTTTCTTGCTTTTTCCAACAGTTCCCAAGTTCGGCTTTGTTTATGTATTAAAATACCGTGTTTACTTTCTCAATTCAATCCTTTAAATTTTACTGTATACTAAATCAGTATCTTAAAATGTTGGGGCATTTTTTCTTCCACATTTTTTTTTATCACTAATGTAATGGGCAACAGTCTTTTCTCTGGGGGAAAAATTCAATCAGCAATATTTGTTGACTTTTTTTTGACAAAAGAGTTGTGCTTCAGACTTTGGAATAATAATGAAAAAGGAGGATTGCCCTGCTTTATAACTGGGAAGAATAGCCGTGATATAGGAGATGTTCATTTCGGGGCACACTCCACTTCTCACACATGGTTCTCACCATCCCATTTCTCTTCAATTTTCATAAAATATCCAATGAATAAGTTTTTAATGTAACATTATTTTCAACTTTTTAAGTCACTAGAGGACTAGGGCAAGTGCACATCTTAGTGTGCTCCAGCCCCTCCATCATCAATCTCACCTTCCTCTCCAGAGCTCCTTCCCCTTTTCTCTGTTGAGTTCTGTTGTGTGGACAGAGCTCTTTCCCTGTAGGCTGAGCACAAGACTTAGTGCACAGAGCAGAGAGAAAGAATGAAAAAGAGAAGGAGATGCAGCGTGGGGAATCATGACTTTGTTCCATGTGTGCCTAGATGCCCCTTACCCTGTAGTGTTTGTTCCTTCCATTTAACAATGAATTATTTGAACAAGCTTTAGAGTTGAGTTCCTGGGCAGCTCAACTGGGGTTGAGCTGTGGGGTTGTCTTTTCAGTCAATTTTAGAAACATAGACCTTGAAAGTATCTCAAAGAACATCCATTCTATCAGGTTGGGTTTACAGATGAAAGAACTGAGGTCCCAGAAGGAGAAGCAGTCCTTCCTATGACTATTCAACAGGACATTATAAACGAAGGGTGAAGGAATGGTGGGTGAGTAGAAATCCAGCTTAAGATAAGTTCTAGAGGCTTTGGATGAGTTCTAGAGGTATTTGAATCTCATCACTGGCACTAATGTTTATTTATTCCATGAATCTGTTTTTACATCAGATATTTGGAGATGACAACATCTTTTCATCATTATGGTATAGAATGAGAAGTCATCAGTTAAAGTTACTAGGAATCTATTTGTCTACCAGAATCCCATTAAAAGATAAGAGAATAATAGTGGTGATAGAAAACTGGGGTGTCTGCAGCCATATTTTCCAGACCTTGGTGCATTGAGTTGTGAAAAGAAATTGGGTTTAATTGATCAACTTTATTTTTACTGTGGAGTAAGTCATGAATAAAATAATCCAAGAAAAAGAATTACCCGTGGTTCCTCAAGCTTCTCTCATTGTTCCCCTCTCCTCTCACTTTCAGACCCAGGGGGCAGAACTGAGTAAGGAGACATTTCTATAGTGGTTAGCTGGGAACTAGCAGATTCAAGTTTTTTTCCATTCCAAACTCATGGGAAGATAGATAACAGTGACATCACTCAAGAATCTCCTGGAAGGAAACTTCTGCTGAGTGCTGCACCTTGGAGACACTGGATAGTGTTACCAGAAGCTTACATCATGGGCCCAAGGTCTTCAACTCTTTCTCTTGGGTGGAGAAACCATCATCCATCTTCTCCATCAACTGAAGTCCCTCGCTGAAAAAATGTTTCATACCTGACATTATACATAAGTGATTCTCAAATTTTCATCTGCATATCTTGGAAATTTTTCTTTTTAATATGTAGATTCTGGGGCTGGGCAGTGCTCAGTGATAGAGTACTTGCCTGCCATGCTCAAGGTCCTGAGATGGATCCCTAACAGTGCAGAAAATTAAAGAAGAAAAAAGTTTTAATATAGATTCTGATTCAGTAGATTGGGTAAGGCCCCACATTCTGCATTTCTCATGAACATTTGAGAAGAAGCTGACACAGCTGATCTGTGGACCATAATATAAGTGGCAAGAGTATAGATCATTGTCCTCTGGGGACTGCCTCAACACCCAATTTAAATTTTACTTTCAGATTAGTTTTAGCCAATATGATCTCTGCACTTTTAAAACTGGTTTATTAGCATGTATTCTCGGGAATTGTGGGACTATCAAAACATGTATGAGGTTGATAATTCCTATGGTCCTCTATTTTATGTTTCCATATAATATCCCACACTCATAGTACCAGAGGCTAGATGAGGAAGGTGGGGAAGATGTGGCTCATAGAACAGTGGGAATTTTCTCACAAACTCTCTTTACCTCCCTTAGCCATCCCCTCTATCACTTTGCTGCTGAGGTTCTTCTCACTCCTAAACAAGATTATCCACGTGCCCTGGGCCCAAGCCCAAAGGTAAGCTGCAGATGCCCACTAGCCACTTGTGCCTGATCTTATTCTCATGGAGTTGGCATGAGAACAAATTAGATTCATGCATACAAAGTGCTTAGAACGATATCTGCCAAAGAGTAAAAAGAAAAAAGTAAAAGTCACCATTATTGTTGATGCTGTGGTTCCTACTACATGAACAACTCCTCTCCTCTCCTACCCACCTGACAGCCTAACACTTTCCTCTCCGCACTGTCATTTACCTGCCCTGTGTATCTTGTGCCAAGGGCACAATGCCTTTCTTGGTGACTATCTGACACACAGTTATATATCAGTATCAAAAAGTGTCCCCACATACTTTCTTATAAAAGGCATTTTCATGGAGAACTGCTAGAGACAGTATCTCTACTTTTGCTACACCATAGAAAGATCACCAAGAGAAAATTCAAAGTGGGACAGAAAGAAAGAACAAAGAGGTGGTGGGTTGGTGGGGCAGCTGTTTTTGAGACAAGGTTGATCCTACAGTGCAATTTTGGAGTTGCCCCACAGAAGTGACTCCCTTTGTTATGCTGATCTCTGTCTGGCTCTGTAAGCCCCCAGAATTTATTATTCATCAACAAACCAGTATTGGACACAAACCCTATACTTGGCTCTGAATTTACAAATATTACTAACACAAAGCCTTCCCATGAATACTTTAATAATTTCATGAGTGAGATAGATATTTTCTCACTCATATAAAGATTGAATGAAACAAATAATATGGGAAAATAAAGAATAATTCTTTCTGATTTGGGCAAGTGGGGGAAGCTTGGAAGGAGGTGTCTTTGTCTGTTTTGTGTTACTATTACAGAATACCTGAGACTGAGTAATTTATAAAGGAAAAAATTATTTCTTACAGTTCTTGAGACTGGGAAGTATAAGGTCAAGGGGCTGCACTTGTGAGGGCATTCTGATTGTATCATAAGATGACAAAAGCCATTAATCATATAGCAAGAGAACAGAAAGAGTAAGCTCCAGTGTCTCCTCCTTTTCTTAGAAAGTCACCGATGCCATTATGAGGCCCCATCATAATGATCTCATCTAATCCTAATTACTTCCCAGTAATTCTGGGATCTCTTCCCAGAGATCCGTCTCCAAATGCCATCAATACATTAACTTGGGGATTAAGTTCCCAACACACGGACTTTGGGAAAACACATGCAAACCACAGCAAAGTGCCACTTAAAGGAGATAGAGTGACAGTAAATAGATAGCAATGGGAGAGAGGCCTTCCAGGTTCAAGGAATATCCCCAGCAAACCAGACACATGGAAATCTAAGGATGATTGAGGAAAGGCATAGAAGGAAAGCTCTTTGGGAATTAGGAAGGATCATGGCAGTGGGCAGGTGGGCCACATGCACTCAGATTGACAGCCAGCCTAGATTGCAGTTGACATTGTTTAGATTTCAATCTGGAGGTGACGGAGCCAAGCTGGTACTTGAGCCAGAAGCAACTTCATTTGTTAGGAGACCTAGCAGTGGAAAGGATCAACTGAAGAACAAACCCCAGGTGATAATTGAAATTGTATTATAAGAAAAAATGCAGGGGGTCTTTAGAAGTGTCATGTCATTAGGGACACAACAGAGAGGCTAGATATGAGAATCCTAGCAAGAGGTCAAATGTCTTAAAATTAAGCTAATTTAATCTTAAAATCCCTTGTATTTGTTTTCTAGTGTTGCCATAATAGAGTGTCACAGAAAGGGCAGCTTTAACAAGAGAAATTCACTCCTCTCAGTTCTGGAGGTCCAAAGTCTGAGGTCAAGGTGCAGCAGGTTTTTCTTGGGAGACCTCACTCCTGGACTTGTACCTGGTCCTCCTCTTTCTCCCTGTGGTTTCACCTGGTCCTTCCTCTGTGTGTGTCTGTGTCTTAGTCTCCTTTTCTCATAAGGACACCTGTCCTGTTGACAGCCTAATGACATTATTTTACCTTGGTGCAACTCTTTAATGGCCATTCCCACACACAGTCACATTCCGAGATCCTAGGTATGGAACTTTGACATATGAATCAAGGGCCACACCATTCAGCCCATGACACCCCTGCTTCATCCTCACTGGTCCCGCTGACCCAATGAACTGTGCATAGTGTCTCATGAGTAACCTGGCCGTGATGATGGCCCTTCAAATGCAAGAGCAGCTTGGGTTAGCACTCCTGGGGCAGTTCGCATATTTCCATCCGGTTCCCTCAACATAAAATGCTACAAAATAAAGATGTAAACAAAAGGTTTTTGTGTTAATACATTTCTGAGATCAGGTAGTTCAGGGATAGACAGATTGGATCTGAGGTCTCATGGGAGTGATACCCCTGTGGCCTGATGGGTACTCACGATGCATGTGTGGATAAGTCAGAGCTGAATAGAATGACAGAATGTGCCCTTTCGCTCTGTTTTAGTTCTGCCTTTATAGATCAAACCTCAAAGCAAACCATTTTTACAAATGCTAGCATTTTTTACTAAAAGAACAATGCCCCCCCACATATATACATTCTCACTCAACACGTTCCAACTGTATACAATATGAAGAACTGACCCCCTGGCTTCTAACTTAATGTATTAGTATGGACATATCCACATTGTGTTTTTAAGTCCTGAGGTAGTAACAGCTGATAATCAATATTCTAGATGTAATCTCCAATTCTGTGCTATTTTCCAAAAGAGCATTAGCCTTTAAGGTTTGCATTAGGCAGCGTAAACTTTCTTTTGATTTGTCAGTCACTATCACCCCTTCGGTCTCTTTCTGCCTTTCTGCTTCCGATGTTTCTCCCACCCGCAAGGTCTGGACAATGCTATGTCATGCTATAAAGAAAAATAAAGTACTTTCTAGCTTCCCAAATTGTCTCTTCTGGGAACCTATTTATCAGAAGGCACAATACAAAAGAGAGGAAGTGCTGTAGGTAGATATTATAAATTCCACTGGGGTTTCAGAAGTTGAACCATCTATTTCATTCGAGCAGGAGATGTTTTCTATATATCTGCTGATTGCACATTCATTCTTTAATCTTTATACATGAAAAGCTAAAAGCAGAAAGCCATGGACTAAAATTCTCTCTGTAAATTGTTGAACATTTGCAACAGATATAGAAAATCACAGTGTGAAAGCTGTTAAAGCTGTGAAAAAATAAATTGGAGGCACCACAGGAAATGGAGGTTTTACATAAGGACAAGGAGCCAGCCAGAGTTTTCAAGGCCATTTTGTAATAAAGGAAATTATGATCCGCATAAAGCCCACTTTGGGAAATTTACATTTTGATGGATAATACGCTTATAACAATTAGTATGAAATGTTTCTGGTTTACCTATGACATGTTTCTAATAGATAGTCCACATGCGTCCTTAGCAGAATGTAACTGCTAATATTTGAAGTGCAGGTAATTCCTTGCTTCTCATTTAAAATACCATAATGCTCTCCTTGCTCCAGGCAGGCGAAAATAAAATCTCAATTAAAATAAAGGCAGGCATGGTTCCAGTTAAGCAATGATCATTTAGAGAATTAATGCAATAAAGCTTTTTCCATAAAGTGCATAGTCAGCGTGGTATAGGAGCAATGATGCCAGGCTGGGATTTCAGTCCCCTGGTCCCAGAATTAGCTTCACCCTTTAATAGGTTGTTTCATCCACCCATGTCACGTAACCCCTCAGGACCACAGCTTTCTTAGGATCAAAAGTGAAATTGTACCTGTCATCCCTCAGAACTCATCTAGCTCTGAAATGTTGGAGTTTTCTGTTCTGAGCAACCTGTGGAAATCCTTGTAGCGTGAAGAAATGAGGACTCTGAGGGGCTTGGTTCCATTATCATCTAAACACAAGAAAAATTTTAAAAATACTATGGCAACTAGGCACAGAGATTACAATATTTTTTTTTTTACACTTTGCTTGACTGGCACAACACTTTAATTTAAAAAAAATAGATGTCCAGTTTTTTACAGAATTCAGCTTTTTTTCTTTTTATTTAAGTTTTTAATTGACAAAAAATTATATATATATTTATGGTGTACAATATGATGTTTTGATACCCCTTTCTCTCTCATCCTCCATCCAGCCAGATCAATTCTCATGTTGTCTGCCTGTCCCTGTTTAAATTTTAAGTGTATGACTGGGACCTGGTATTCACCCATTCATTAAATAATTTATTTGGTTCCAACCTTATGTACCATAGTTTTCAGTACTATGATTTTAATAGTAAACAGAGTACCCACATCTGGTTTGTTAATTTATGCTTAAGTGTATTTTCATCTATTTGGAAGTGGAAGTAGTCAGATAAAGCTCATTCAGAGCTACCTTCATTTCTAAAGTAGAGGTTTAGATGACCCAAGAAACTGTACTAGTGTTCAGGGATGCTCAGAAAATGCAGAGCATTGTCCCTATCATTGTAAGGTTTATCAAACACCTGAGTTTCATACATGATTTCTACTGCTCCCCTTTGCTCAAGAGAACATTTCTCTCCTCCTCCATCTCTGGGGTTTAAGAGGGTTTTGCTATGTTCTAAGCACGTTGTCCATGAATGGGATCCCATCACAGAGAGGACTGGGTCCTTGTATTGTTTTCTGGTTCTCCCATTATTTCAACACCTATCTTGTTCCAATTCTTTCTCATTCATCCATCTGTTTTCTGTCCCAGATCTTTTTCAATTCAGTGAGAATCTCTGAGTGGACAAAGTAAGGCAAACTTTCAAGTATTAGTAGAAATGCCTAATAAATATGTGGCTCTTTAAGTCTCTCAGTTTATCTTTGGGCAGGGAAGAGGGTAATAAGGGGAATAGTAGATGAGGACATCAGTATGCTAGTTATAACAGCAGCAGAAGAAATCAGAAAAAGAGTGCAGGTGATGGTTCCACTTTCAATTTTTTAAATCAAACAATAGTGCAAAGGCAGTACACACTCAGTAGAAGTTATATTTCAAATTTTGAATTTTGATCTTTTCCTAGGCTGGTGATACATGGTGTGACACTCTTGTACTGGGCGACAGCAGCAGGTCCCAGTTCCCAGTCAGCCACGTGATCATGAGGGATAACAATTAGTGTTTTACAAAGCTCTGTGTGGCTAGACTCATAAGTTCAGTAGAATAGGCATGTTAAGTACATTTTTAATTTATCATATTTTCAATTTATAAAGGGTTCATTGAGACATACTCCTTCATAAGTCAAGGATCATCCGTAATATAATCATGAAACCAACTGTCCAGCAGGGAGAGGGGGAGGAGGCAGCCTTCAGAGATAGTGAAAACTGTCCTCAGGCATTTCATCTATGATCTTCTGATTAAAAGAAAAACTGAGGTGTAGTGGCAAGAAAGCTAGGCCAGCAATCAAGTCTCCTGAACATTTACCTAAACTCCAATATCCTGAATCCTCTTTTCAGCCTTAGCTTCTATTTCTAGAAAGGAAAAATACTAGACGACTTCCCTGGTTCTCAGTGGTGGTTGCATATTAGAAGGATCTAGGATCAGTACTTTCAAAAATACCAATGTCTGGCCCTTATCCAGAATCTCTGGAGGGAGGGCCCAAGCAACAGCATGACTGAGTGCTCTCTATGAAATTCCCAGTGGACAGCCAAGACTGAGAACCACTGGCTTGGAATATCCATCAAAACAACTTTTATGTAGCTGACACGAAATCAATGCTGGTTAAATTGAGTTGAATGAACTCGAAATTTCCATCTAACTCCAAAATGCTATCGTTTATCTTATTATCCTTTATAGTAATGTTATTTTGACTTAAGATCTTTTTAAGCTAATTCATTTTTCTAATTTTTACTGAATTTTGGAGTTTCAACAGAACTAAGCCCCCTTCCCAAACAAACAAAAACCAATATAGATAATCTACTAACTTCAGGTTGTGAAAATCATTCTAAACAAATGAATAAAGCAAAAGAAAAATCTAGATTCAAATGTTTATAGATTTAAATATGAAAAATGGTACAGCTATGAGTTATAAAAACTTGCTACATGAGAATCTTTAGGGGAGGAAGGAAGGAGAAAGGCAGAGAGTCACCTTCCTAAATTTTATGGCCTGTATCAGGGTCTCCCTTAAAGTGGGGGAGGCAATTCCATTTCTAGGGCCTTCTTCAGGAGAGAGACCAAGAATGGCAGGGAGACCTTCCTACTTCTGTGGTTTTCTCCGTTTCTTTAATCTTAAAATATTTAGCATGCCAAGGGGCCATATTTTCGGATAGTGTATCTTGTGCACCACCAAATCATGCCCTTTATTTTTTCTTAACCACAAAATGAGAATGCGAGCCAAACTGAGGCCAATATTGTAGCTAAAAATAATACCAACTCAGAGGTCTAAACCTTTTCTGCATAGCACTGCTAAACCATCCCCTTCAATAACCACTTCTTTATTTAGCAGTTTAAGAATGTTGGAAATTTACAGTTTAAAAATTATCAAAATTATAGACAAATGGAAGGAAAGAAGGAAGGAAAGAAGGAAGGAAGGGAGGAAGGAAGGGGCCAGCTCTTTAGTTATCACCCACTAACCTTGCTGATAGGACAGAGTCAAGTTTGTTGTTTCCCACAGCGGGGAGAATTCTGCCTCCATATCACTTTAGTAGTACCTCAGAGGAGGAAATGGAAATGATCAGCTCCCCTTTTTTCCCTGAAGGCAAGGTTGGAATTTTTTGATAAATGGAAATTGGGTCTTTCAATGTGGAGGCCAGAATAGGGCAGGATAAAAATCATGAAATAAGAGTTTAGGATTGGTGAAAATAGCAGGGTCAGGATCTTTGAGACAAGGAATTTAAAGAATATTGGGGCTTGTAAACTACTGATATTTTCTATTGTTTTGAAAAATTTCTGTAATGAACAATCGAGTTGTTTACCTGGGAAAGACTTTTCTGGAGTAGTTACTAAACACAGTAGAAATCATGTTACTAAACACAATAGAAAAGTAAAGCACTGGTAATGTAGGGAGTAAGCTCTGTTCTGTGGGACTAGTAACTTAGGTTGTGTTTGTGAGTGTGTGTGTTGCTGAAATGTAGGGACACACAATAAATGCTACTTCTTCTCCTTAAATCTATATCCAAAAAAAATGAGGAAAATATAATTATCTAATATGCATTTTGAGTAAAGCTCAAAACAAGGATTCCCACATCTAATATTTTTGTTATTAGATTCTGGTACTTGCAGCCTTGTGTATCACTGCTTCTGATCACATTTTCCCACCAACCTGGAATACTCAAGTCCCCCCACTTTTCTATTTTTGACTTTTAAGTATCTCTTTCCCACAATTCTATATAAGGTGTTTGCTGATTAAGAAGCATACATGTAAGCAAACAAGTATGGGGAAACTAAGTAAAAATGTTGAACGAATTTCTTCACTAAAGGACTTCTGTGTTAGCTTTCTATAACTATACCAAAATACTTGACAGAATCGACCTACAAAAAGAAAAGTTTTATTTTAGTTCATAGTTCTGTAGCTTCCGTCTGTGATTTGTTGGCCTTATAGCTTTGAGTCTGTGGAGAGACAGCACATCATGGTGGGAATGTGTAGCAGAGCAAGACCGATTACCTCATAGCCAAAAAGCTAAAAGAAGAAAAGGAACCAGTGTCCCATAGTCCTCTCCAAGTACACACCCTGACCTAAGGGTTCCTAATAGGTCCCACCTCATGAGGGTTCCACCACCTTCCCAAAATAATCTCCTGGAGACCAAGACTTGAACACATAGGTCCTCAGGAGACATCTGAGATCCTAACTATAGCAACTTCTCAGAACCTTTTGTGACTCTAAAGTAAGCCGATAGCGTGAAATATTTACCAAATTTACTTGACCATCAAGCACTTTTTTGAAGAATATGTCTGAGGACTAATGCTCTAAGAAATTAATTCTAGACTGGCCCAGTGGCACAAACCTGGAATCTCAGCATCTTGGGAAGTTAAAGCAGGTGTATCCCAAATTCTAAACCAGCCTCAGCAACTTGGCAAGGCCCTAAGCAACTTAGTGAGACCCTGTCTCAAAATAAAAAAAGGCTGGGGATGTGGCTCAGTGGTTGTGCACTCCTGGGTTCAATCCCTCCCTCCTACCAGAAAACAAGAAAGAAATTATTTTGCAGACACAATGGCCTAGTTCAAGCTTCTGCTCAAGATCCAGTTCAGGTACCTCCTCCGTGATGATTCCTGCATCTCTCTGTTGACACATTAAAGCTAAACATGAAACAGACCATTGATTCATGGGAATTCATTATAATAATGACAGTTTTTATTTGGAATTTATGTATCAAGTTTATGAGTAGCATTAGGAAAATGGAATTAGTTATTTGGTATCCAAGGAATATTATTGACATTATGGACTTAAACATGAAGAGACAAGAAAGGTCTCAGTATCCCATGAGCTCCTGAGTGTCTGATAGCTACTATGAGACTATTCCAGAGAATTATCAAAGGCCAGTTCAGTGACTGCTGTGTAAACAAATATTGATCTTGCATAAACAAAAACCAGAACACCTATCAAATCAAAGCCAATTCAACTTAAACTGAAGCATGTCTATACACCAAGCATCCAAGTGTCAAGTATAAGAACCCACAAATGCCAAAAACTATAAATAAATTTTTAAAAATCTATTCTTCCCTTCTTCGATTACTCCCTTCCTTTGATCCATCTTTCTTTCCTTTGTCAAAAAGTCATTAAACAGATGTGAACAAGCAGGTAACTGGGATAAGCAAATCCCAGCCTGCACTGGATGGGTGGGGTGTGTGAGCAGGAATAGTGTCAGAGACTGTCTAAATGCTGAGATAATAAACAATGTGGGGCTGGGGGTGTCACTCGGTGGGAAATCACTTTCCTATCATGTATGAAGCCCTGGATTCAATCCCCAATTAGAGAGAGATAGGCAGAGGGAAGAAAGTACAAAAGTGCATCTATCTGATTTCTCCTTTTAAAAGAAGAGAGATATAATTATGGAAAAAAAAGAGGGCTAGAAAGAAGCATGTGGTATTGGCTTGGAATTGGAGGCATCAGTGTAAATTTAACATATACAGATGAATGGTGCAAGGTAACAGAACCTGACTCTCCTCAAATATACCACCTTGGCATAAAAATTATTGTGAGCTAAAGGCAGTTGAGAAGAAGCAGATATAAGAAAAACTTTCTGCCCTTTACCAATTGACCTAAAAGTAGAATTTAAGTTTATAAAGGCGTCTTTCTTCCCCTCTCTGGCAGGAATGATGAAAGTTAATCACTAACAACTCCAGAAGAATCTATGTGGCAAACCTTCCTACCTAGCCTTGCCTCCCATTAGCTCCCCATGTATTTACCTTTCCAGGATTTGCCAACCTAGACGCGCTCCAATTCTTTAACATTGGCAAATTTAGGATTCTTCTCTTAAGGTGCTAAACAGACTCAAGGTCTATCCACCTGTCTAATTGCAGGTCTTCTCATCTCCAGATGCCCCCATGTGTTTGTGTAATGCATATATTTATGAATTTGTTTATGGTTCTCTTGATAATCAGTCTTTTGTTAGTCTCATTTACAGGATCCCTGTTACAGAAGGTGAGATTGATAAAATAAACGTTTTCTTTTCTCCCCCTACAATATAAATTTATTTGTAAATAAGTGCAATTATGTTCATATTCATTTGAAGGTGTATATATTGCATGTACCTCCTGACTCTTTGCACAGAGAGGGTGAGGGGGCACTAACACTCCAGCAGCCCAAATCTTAATTTCCAAACACTTCTCCAAATATTCTAGGGCTTCTTGGAAAAATGGATGATTGTCATGGCACAAGAAGAGTCTGAAGTAATTTATGGACCAGCAAACAAGGAAATGCTCAAGACTACTGGGACATCAAAACACACTGAAGCAAGCTTGTGAGAGCTTCAACTGGGCAAATCTGAGGAAAAACACTGAGCATAGAATAAATAATAATAGAAATTATAATAGGATTATATCCCACTGGATTACAACTGATTGACTATAACCTAATTTTATAACCCAAAGGATTAAAATCCATTAAATAATAGGATTACCCAGGAAATTGGAATCTATGAGTCAAAACAAATATAAATAAATAAATAAAAGGACACATTAATAAGAAGAGAAAACTTATTCCACATAACAGGAAAATATGCTAGTTAAGATAAAAAATGTCTACAAAGGAAATAAGATCATGAAAAACCCAACTCTTGGCTACCATTTCATCAATACTTATTTCAGGTAGGAAACATCAATGGAATTTAGAGCTATAGGCAAACATGGGTGAGGAACAGAATTTTATATGGTCTCAAAGTATGTACCCCCAGATATTCATTAATCTCTCTATATTTTTTTAAAATCACAATTTAAAACCCTGGAAGATATTATCTAAATAAAATAATAAATGTAAACACTTACCAGTAATGGGGGAATAGACATGTTTCCCTCAATAGGATGCAATAATAAAAACACAGTGTCTGAGATAATCCAGAATCAAATGTATATTACAGGATGAGAATCTCTAGCACAAAAATGCCTGGTACCAAAAGGGTTGCAGATTTGGGTTTTGGTTTTTTTGTGTTTTTTTTTTTTCAGATTTTGGAATATTTGCATACACATAATAAAACATTTGGAGACAGTATCCAAGTCCAAACATAGTATTCATTTCTGTTTTATATACACCTTATTCCCATAGCTTGAAGGTAATTTTATATAACATTTTCAGTGCACCTGTGTTTTGACAGTAACCAGTCACATGTGTGGAATTTTCCACTTGTGGCACCACCTTGGCTCTCAAAATGCTTCAGATTTTGGAGCATTTCAGATTTTGAATTTTTAAGTGAGGGATGATCAACCTGTACCAGGATTTAATCATGAGGAGACAGCAAACTGGAAGACAGTCTGAAATTGGATCACATCCTATAAAATGACCAACCTACCCATCAAAATGATGAAAATCAAAGAAAGACTAAGGAGTTGTTCCAGATCAACAAGACTACGTGAGCAAGGTGTCAACTTGGAGTAGTCAGTGATCCTGGATTGGATCCTCCTATGCTACCAAGGACACTGCTGGGACAATTGGTAAAATTTGAATTCAGTCTCTGGGGAAGGGGATTCCAGGAGTTCTGTGTACTATTCTTCCATCTTTTCTGTAACACTGAAATGTTACTTCACCCCTAGAGTTATTTATTTGTTGGTCTTTCCTTCCACGGGATCAGCTGCTTGATTTCAGCATCCACAGCTGGTCCCCTGTGCTATCCCTCTGCTGTTCCTAGAGCATGGTAAACGCTCATAACTGTTTGTGGAAGACGAGGAGGGAGGGAGAACAGGAGGGAAGGAGGGCTGCCAGCCAAAGTTGACATGTGACCCCTCTGCCAGACAGTTCAGTTGGGCTGGGTTCCTAGATGAGGCTGGGCTGGATAATGATTATGTAAAATTCTATCCTTGCTTTACTTAAAGTGTCTCTGGAGGAAAGAAAAACCATTGAAGTGTGTTTTTGGACCAGCTTGTCATTAAGCTGGAAAAAGCTATTTTGTTGCCTTAATTAGTTTTATTGTTTTGACATTTTAGCTTTTTAAAGGCTTTGTGCTGGAATTCAAGTACAGTATTTCATTGCCATGGAGCCTATTTTAATGAATGATTATTATACAAATGAACCTGCTAATAGGATCTTTTTTTTTTTCCCCTCAGAAAACAAACAAAATCCACATAGAAATGCCTAAGAGCCTCTACTTTATGTTAAACCTTTAAACCTGTGTGTAAATTGTTGTCTTTCTTAAAAATAGGGGGTGGGGGGATAAAAGAACAAATTTTAAAAACTACCTGGTTCTGCTACACAAATCTAAATGAAAGTGATGGTAAATTGACACATTAGTAATGCCTGGTATCTAATGATGAGAATTTCTCTGCCTGATTCTTTTCTCAGATTGGAAAAGGTGTTTATAAAATAATGCATTAGACTAAGCACCTCAGTTCCTTTAGAGCAATCATGTAAGGACACTAATTCCTTGTTTCCTCTCTTAAAAACTAGCCTTTCCTATTCTCAGTGGCCATCCCATGAATAGGCTGCCAACCATATAAAAAGGAGCTCTTCCTACTGGAAGACAAGCCCCACTCATCTGCTCATAGGCAATGCTAGCATTTGTGGTGCTCAGTCTCCCTGGACTTCACTGAACAGGGGCATCCTGAGGGATGCTGTGGCAGATTACCCAGCAGGATTCCAGTTACAAGAGCATGGTAAACAATTAGACCTCATTTACATTTTACAATTAGGTTTCACTTACATTTTACTGTGATTTTTACACGCATCAAAGGCTTTATTTCACATCTTTACTAAATCCACAAACCGTGAATTTAAGCATCCCATATTTTTGACATGTTATTCCACATGCTAAATGTCAGTAGTCTACATTTGGTTGAACAAAGGCTAAGAATTATACAAGAGTGTGCCCAAATTGAAATGAAATGACTCTGAAATCTAAAAGCTAAGCTAAATCATTTACAGCAGCTTCATAAAAGCCTGAGAGATGAAATGCAAATTTCCTCTGGTGTTAAATAAAATATATTTAACTCATGTCATGTATTCTAAAGGTCTCCCTGGATAGATTTCTGAAGGTCTGTCAGTTTATTAGGGCACAGATGATATCCATCAATTGGAAATCAATACTTACCACTGAGTTCTAATTATAAATTATTGGGAAAATGCAGGTGGTAAATAGGCAGGGCATTTCTTGCTAATAGTTTAAAAGAAAATTGCTTTAATTTCTAGTATGTGGGTTAAGAAGAACTGTTTCTGTTTATGTATATTTGCTTTTAATCCCATTTTTTTTTTCCAGGTTTGGTTGCCAGAGGAACAGTTTCTCTCTATGGACTGTTGCGTTTTAAATTCTGGAAAACAGTGCTCTACAAATCCAATATGATGATGTTCATAGGGAAATCACATGCATTTACATTTTATTGGTACAAACAAGAGTTTATCTGCCGACTTCCTTTCCCTTTCATGGTCACTTTACTCCCAACTATATGACACTGTACATTCATTAGCCTTTTAAAATATATTCTATATAGAATCTCAGTTGCTTTTCCTTTTTCAAAGTTCTTTATCCTACATTTATGCCTTTATAATAAAGTATTCTCCTTTCTTCATTTAAAACTATCTAAAAGAAATTCACAGTCTCCTAGAGAGAGGAGAGGTTTTTGTTTGTTTGTTTTTTAACATGAGCTGTCTCATTTTTCCACTCAATTGTTCCACTAATATCATTTACAATGTAGTTATTGAAAAAATTGGCTTTGTTTGCCTCCTCAGCAGAGCAGAAGGATTCCACCTCCAGGACTAGTTCGTTCAGCATTTGCATTAGATTCTGGGAGCTCTCCCCAGTCACCTGCTATTGATTCATTCATGCCTTCAGGCCAGTGTTCAGTCAGTAGCCTCTATCAGGTACCAGACACAAATATGCGGACCCTGCCCATATGGTACAAAGAACCTAATAGTGAAACATGACAACAAAGAATGACATCTCTTGTGAAGATGAGCAGAGAAGAGGAATTGGGGTGTGCCAGGGAAAGCTAACACAAGAAACACCACGTCGGAAGGAAACCTGGAGCCTTCCGTGATGGAAACCGAGGTAGGGAAATCTGGAATCTATCCTCCAACCTCCCAGATCTGCTGGAGCCACAGGGTGGCAGTTGGGCTCTGAGGGTTTTTTCCTGAGGAGCTGTTTTGTTTATCTTGTGTGGTTCTAAAAATAAAGTTAGTTTCTTTTGACAAGTGGCTCCTGAATTGTGCCCAGCCAGACTGTGGCATTTGGTGGCCCGCACGGGGAGCGACTGAGGGTAAGTAAACCGCTCGCCCCTGAGGGCAGGGTGAGAGGATGGGGAGCCATTTTAAGATTCCTCTTTTGTTTTGCTTCATTTTTGTTTTAAGTTGCCTGTCCCTGGAGATGAGTGAGACGGAAGAAAAACCGCTCACTTCTGAGGAAAAACTATTTACGTCTGAGGAACAGATAGGGAGAAAGGACGGATGCACATATAAGGAGGATAGAAAGGCTATAATGAATTTTTGTTGTTCCATTTTTATTTCATTCTGTCTCGGTTTTGTTTGGCGTCATCTTGTTGGGTTGTATTATAGTAGAAATACGGGATCAGAAACTAGTAAAAAACAAACTGAAAGAGTGTTAAGTAAATTGTTAGAGGAAGAAGGCATCCCAGTAAAATCAAGAGCAGTCAGGGCATACGTTGATACAATGCAAAAATGTAGCCCATGGCTTTTTAAGGAGGAGTTATTAAATATATCACAATGGAACCATCATGGTGAAGATTTAAAAAGAATAGAAAAGAACATCCCAGGAACTCTGCCAGCTGGCACATTGGCATTGTGGGCATTGGTATCTGGTTTTCTTAGTCCAAAACCTTCAATTCAGACAAAGGTAGAGGAAGGAGAAGATATATTGATTCAAGTAAATGAGGAGGTCTCTCAAGTTAGTCAGAAAGAGGAAAAGATTCAAGTAAAAGAGAAGGTCTTTCGAGCTAATCAGACAGAGAAAGAAAGTTTAGAGCAGAAAAAGCCATCAGGGGGAAAGTTACAAAAGGAGACTGCTACTAAAACCTTTCTATCACCAGAGGGCTTAAGTGTCCAACCAACAGCACCACCTCTACAGGAGACTGCTACTAAAACCTTTCTATCACCAGAGGGCGTAAGTGTACAACTGACAAGGCCACGTCCATATGCTGAGAGGCCCCCAACCCCCACAGTGGATAGTTCAGATCCTGAGACAGGATCTCAAGTATTAACATGCCCTGTATTTGAGGTAGGAGGGCAGCGAATTTACCATACTTTAAATTTCAAAACAGTGAAGCAGCTAAAAGAGGCTGTAACAACCTATGGTCCTCAAGCACCCTTCACTGTAAGCTTGGTCGAATCCATTACCAACTTGAACATGACGCCAGCAGATTGGGCTAATATGTGTAAAGCTGTGCTAAATGGAGGACAATACCTGTTATGGAAGGTTGCCAATGAGGAATTTTGCAAGGAGACGGCTAGGCGAAATGCAGCAGCTGGTTATCCTCAGAGAAATCTAGATATGTTGTTAGGAAAGGGACCTTATGAGGATCAGCAGCATCAAATTGCATATGATCCTGGTGTATATTTACAAATTGCTGTAGATGCAGTTAAGGCATGGAAGACTTTACAAGGACATGGAGGTTTACAAGGTCAATTATCTAAGATAATACAAGGAACTAATGAATCTTATGCTGAATTTGTAGATAGGCTTATTCAAACAGCTACCAGAGTTTTTGGGAATACAGAACAAGCAATGCCATTAATAAAACAACTGGCTTATGACCAAGCGAATCGTTGGTGCAGAGATATCATTAGACCATGGAAACATGAAGATTTAAACACATATATTAAATTATGTAGAGACATTAATGAACAAGAGCAAGTCATGGCAGCTGCAGTAAAACAGGCTTTAGATGCCAGAGACATTAATGAACAAGGGAAAATTGTGGCAGCTGCAGTAAAACAGGCTTTAGATGCCAGAGACATTAATGAACAAGGGCAAATTGTGGCAGCTGCAGTAAAACAGGCTTTAGATTCCAGGCCAAGAACATGCTACAATTGTGAACAAACAGGACATTTTAAAAGGAATTGCCCCATAGGAGGAGGGTTTAACAAAACTAGGTATCAAAGGAGTAGAATACCGGGTATTTGCCCACGATGCCGTAGAGGGAGACATTGGGCTAATGAATGCCGTTCTCAAACCACCATAGAGGGTACTCCATTATCAAAAAACGAACAAGGACCAAGTGTTTATCCACGATATCGTGGAGAAAGGCATTGGGCTCCATTGCCAAAAAATGGACAGGGGGGCCCAATGCTCCGGGGCCCAAAACCACAAATATACGGAGCACTGGAGGAACCCAGCAACCCCATCAGGGTAGTGCCCAGGACACATTGTCCATCAGATCCCTCATCAGACAAACCAGAGGGAGCGCAGGGTTGGACATCTGCGCCTCCGCCAGATCAGTACTAACTCCAGAGATGGGAGTTCAAATCATTCCCACAGGGGTGAAAGGACCTCTTCCCAAAGGAACAGTAGGCTTATTATTGGGACGCAGCTCTTCTACTCTAAAAGGACTTATGATAAGTCCTGGGGTAATTGATCCCGATTATGAAGGTGAAATAAAAATTATAGCCAGTTCTCCAAATGGTATATCAGTAATTTCACCAGGAGATAGAATAGCACAGTTACTAATAATACCAAGCCTACATGATAAATTTTCCAGTCGTGCTATAGAAAGAGGTTCCAAGGGATTAGGCTCCACAGGTGTAGATTGGGCTATGCTGTCTTTAAATTTAGATTCTCGCCCCATGCTAAAACTAAATATTCAAGGACATGAATTTAATGGGCTACTGGATACAGGTGCAGACCTTAGCATCATCTCTCGTCAAGAATGGCCAAAACATTGGCCATTACAACAAGCCACTCAAACGCTTCGAGGCCTAGGAGTGGCGACTAATCCCCATAGAAGTGCAATGGTATTAGATTGGAAGGATCCTGAAGGATGTGAAGGAACTATACAGCCATATGTATTGGATCATCTTCCTATAAATTTATGGGGATGAGATGTCCTAGATCAATTAGGTTTGACATTAACAAATAACATCAACCAAAATGCACCCACTATTATGACTAGACAAGGTTTTAGGAAAGGAAAAAGATTAGGAAAACAAGAACAAGGTATAGCAGCACCAATACAAATAGATCAAGGAACAGACAGACATGGGTTGGATTTTCAGAAAGGGCCACTGAGACAATAAAAATTACTTGGAAATCAGAAAGACCAGTATGGGTTCCTCAGTGGCCCCTGACTAAAGAAAAGATACTAGTAGCCCATGATCTGGTCAAACAACAATTAGCAGAAGGACATATACAACCTTCTGTATCTCCCCATAATACTCCCATTTTTGTCATCAAAAAGAAATCTGGTAAATGGAGATTATTGCAAGATTTAAGAGCCATTAATAATGAGATGGTTATTATGGGACCTGCTCAATCGGGGATTCCTCAATTGTCTGCTTTGCCAAAAACTTGGTATGTTTTAGTTATAGATATTAAAGATTGTTTTTTTTCAATTCCAATTCATCCTGAGGATAGTCCACGTTTTGCATTTACTATCCCTGCACTGAATCATGAAGGTCCTGATCAGAGATATGAATGGAAAGTACTCCCTCAAGGGATGACTAACAGCCCAACGATGTGTCAAATTTATGTTAACAAAGCAATCCAGCCACTTAGAAATCAAAATCCTGAACTACAAATATTTCACTATATGGATGATGTATTATTAGCACACAAAGCTAAAAACACATTGCTAGACTGTTATGCCACACTTACAAACTTATTAAAAAATTATAATCTAGAGATAGCAATAGATAAAGTACAATTAAATTTTCCAATTAATTATTTAGGAGTTTTATTATCCTCAACCATGGTCCGTCCACCAAAAATTTAAATACAAGTAGATCAACTCAAATCACTTAATGACTTTCAAAAGTTATTAGGAGACATAAATTGGATAAGGCCTTATCTAGGTATACCAACAGGAGAGTTGGGACCTTTATTTGATATCCTAAAAGGTCCATCAGATCCAAATTCACCCCGAATGTTAACGCCTGAAGCAAGAAAGGCATTAAAAATCATTGAAACATATATGGAAAATATGCATTTGGATAGAATTGATATAAGTTTGCCTTTATTATTTATTGTACTACCAACAAAAAATATTCCTACAGGAGTATTTTGGCAAGAAGGCCCATTATTATGGATACATTTATCTTATTCTCCTAACACTATTCTTACTAGGTATCCTGAGGCTGTAGGACAATTAATACTCAAAGGAATAAAAGCAGCAAAGGGAGTGTTTGGAATTTCTCCCAATAAAATTATTACTCCATATACTATGAATCAAATTGATGAGTTAGCTAATGAGTTAAATACTTGGGCAATAATCATGTGCAAATCTAATGTTTCATTTGATAACCACTTACCATCTAATCCTTTATTGTCTTTTTGGTCATCGCATCCTGTAATTTTTCCAAAAATGACAAGAAAAACACCTATCGGGAATGCTCCAAATATATTCACTGATGGATCAAATAATGGTACAGCAGCAATAGTTACACCTGATCGAACTTTTACATTTTTAGTACCCAAACAATCAGCTCAAAAGGTAGAGCTTAAGGCAGTATTACAGGCTTTTGTGATGTTTAAAAATTCTGTATTTAATTTATTTTCCGATAGTCAGTATATAGTTAATGCTATAGTATCCCTTGAAGATGCTGGTAGGATTTCCCCTTCCTCTACTATTTTCTCTTTGTTTTCCACTATACAAAGTCTAATCTGGGACAGAAAAGATCCATTCTTTATAGGACATATCAGGGCACATACAGGATTGCCTGGAGCCCTTAGTTTGGGCAACGATTTAGCAGATAAAACTACACATGACATACATATTTTCTCTACACTAGAAGAAGCTATAAATTTTCATAAAAAGTTCCATGTCAATGCTAATACTTTACAAAAGCGTTTTAAAATAACTAAGGAACAAGCTAGACAAATAATAAAACAATGTCAAAATTGTGTGACCTTTTTACCACAAGTTAATCTTGGAGTCAATCCTAAAGGATTGATACCTAACCATATTTGGCAGATGGACGTCACACACTTGCCAGAATTTGGAAAATTAAAATATTTGCATGTTACAGTTGATACTTCTTCTGGATTTTTGATGGGCTCCCTTCATGCCGGAGAAAAAACTAAAGATGTTATAGCTCATTGCTTACAAAATTTTGCCACTGTGGGCGTTCCAAAACAGTTAAAAACAGATAATGCCCCTGGTTATACTTCTACCTCTTTTAAACAATTTTGCTCATCATTTGGCATTACTCATATAACAGGAATCCCATACAATCCACAGGGACAAGGCATAGTTGAAAGAGCTCATCAAACTATTAAAATGTACTTATTAAAGCAAAAAGAAGGAATTGGGAAGGGGTATATATTCCCCAAAGATAAACTTAAAATAACCCTTTTTACTCTAAACTTTTTAAATTTGGATTCATCAGGGCTTAGTGCTGCGGAAAGGCATATGTGTCCAAAAAATGTACATAAGCCCAAGGTACTTTGGAAGGATATTCTAACAGGACAATGGAAAGGTCCTGACCCAGTAATTGTCTGGAGTCGGGGGTCTGTTTGTGTGTTTCCACAGGGAGAACAGCAGCCGATTTGGATTCCAGAGAGATTAACTAAAGTCCTGACCCAGTGATTGCCTGGAGTCGGGGGTCTGTTTATGTGTTTCCACAGGGAGAACAGCAGCTGATTTGGATTCCAGACAGATTAACTAAAGCGATTTCTACAGACCAAAAAGAAGATGTGATATCCAGAACTCCAGTTTGGTTATTCTTACATCTGCGACAGAACCAGAATGCTTTTTTCAATATCTATTTTATTATTGCCCTTTCCCATATTTTTTTTTTTTTTGAGCTCATACAGACCTAGGTTAATGTTTTGCTGATCAGTTCTATTTTTTGACTATAGAGTTTTTAAACATTGCAATGGAGATTTCACCTGTAAAATGTTATAAGGCCTTTACTATTATGTTATGGGTCGTATGTATTATGTGTGGACACTTGTGTTTTGTGTTTGAATGTACGTATGTCCATATGTCATATATGATGAGCGCTCATGAAAAAATGGATCCAAATAATTTCTTTTTTTTTATTCACGTGATTTAAATGGTTTAATTTAAATTGGGTAAACAGCTGTTGAAGATTGTTTTTAAATGTGAACAAAATAGGAGGTTAACAGATCTGTTTGTTTACTTTCACCTTTCCTTTTCATTATATTTAATAATTCTCTTAAAGATAATGTAAATTGTTAAGAAAATTGTTTTCTTTTAATGCCTTCTGGGACGTTACATAATTTTTTCTTTAGCCATTATTGCCAGAATTCCTATCTTCAGTGAAGACAATGTAAATTGTTAAGAAAATTGTTTTCTTTTAGTGCCTTCTGGAATGTTATATAATGTTATATAATTTTTCTTTAGCCATTATTGTCAGAATTCCTATCTTCATCCCAGTGCATGAAGACAAAGATAAAACCAATCTACAGCTTCTGCAATAGCCATCACTGAACTGCTTGCAGAACTTGCCTGGACTATGTATCACTTATATGCATTGTGAACTCACTTGTATGCATTGTGAACTATCTGTTGGTGCAGCAACTTCTGGTAGTGTTGGGGTATACATGCTGATGGTGTCATCGGTGGTACAATTTTTCCAAAAGGAGCCATCAACTGGCTTGGTGTATCTTCCTCCCTTCTGTTTGTCATGATCGTTCAGCTAAAATTTGGGGGCCAACAGAGGTGAGGCAAAGAACCTCACCCCCCCGCTGGTACGAAGACCTCTACACAGGTGTGGCTGTATACTGGACTGGTAGTCAATGACGGGTAAGATCCAATTACTATGGTACCAACCTAAGACAGGAGGCTGATGCCTTGAGGTCAGCTCATCCAATAACGGGTAAGGACCATATGTACTATTGGACAACCTAAGGCAGACACGGTCCCTAAGCCACATGCTTCTTGTTTAAACAGAGAGGGGGAGATGTTGAGAGCCACAGCCGAAGGGGCTCCAGCAAACTTTCAGACTGCCAGCTGATGATTGGCTCACAGCGGCCCCAGCAACACCTAGCTGATTGGCTCCTCTGTGGAGATGCTCATTGAGCTGTTTCCCTGCCCTTTCAGACTACCAGCTGATGATTGGCTCACAGCGGCCCCAGCAACAACTAGCTGATTGGCTCCTCTGCGGTGATGCTCATTGGGCTGTTTCCCTGCCCTTTCAGACCACGGAGCTGCTCATTGGGGGACTTTTTTGGCTCCGCCCATGCGACCCAGCCAATCGGCCTCAAGAGCAGGAGGATTGTGGGAGAAAGAGGTTGTTGGGGTGTGTGCTTGTGGGAAGCCGGTGGTGGCAGTTGGGCTCTGAGGGTTTTTTCCTGAGGAGCTGTTTTGTTTATCTTGTGTGGTTCTAAAAATAAAGTTAGTTTCTTTTGACAAGTGGCTCCTGAATTGTGCCCAGCCAGACTGCGGCACAGATCGTCTATTAAGAGATGAAGATGTGAGAAAGACAAAAAACAGGAATCCATCAGAGGAGTGACAGCACATTCACTCAGCAGAACTAAGGACACAAAGTTATGCCTTTGACCCAAACTGTGCAGAACTATAATTAGCCAATGGGTAATCAGATCACACCGAATATTTTCAGATGCAATCATGTTACCTAAGACCTTCTTTCTCATTTTTGGAAAAGACTTTAAAGAGGACAAAAGCCTAGGAAAATTATTCATGATTTATTTTCAGTGAATATACAAATGTTAATTTCACTCACAGAGTCAAATATTATAAAAATATTTGTGTGAAAAAAATAAAAATGTCTCATGAGGTCATTTTGGGCCATCAGTTCACAGGTCTAATGAATTATCCAAACATTTTAGCATGCAATGTAAATACCAAACTTGTATACACTACAAGCATGCACAACACCCATGCATATATCTACACATCTAATACAGTGACACATGCATGTAGGCATTATACACATATGAACATGGTAATGTTATTGGAATCCTATGCCAAGGCCTGACTTTTGGGGACTCAACAAATAGATTGAGGCAGTTGCCTCAAAAAACCAAATGGAAAAATAATGGTGAAAAACAAGAAAGGAGTTTTAATCAGAGTAGCTACAATGGGAATACCAGGAGGACCCACATACTTAGCCCTGTCTTTGGGGGGCAATGACTTTGATACTTTCTGCAAAGTGGGCAATGGAGGGATTGCATAGGTACCAAAGCAGGTGATCTTGGTCATGTGTGATCTGGTTGATCCTCATCTCAAGATTTGTTGGGTGGATCCTTGTCATAATAAGAAAGTTGCTCTTGTCTAGGGCATAGTTTTGACACTTGTCACAAGATGTTTATCCATCAGATCTCTTGTTTCTGAAATCCAAGGTGAATGCAGAAGAGAATGAATGACTCAGAAGGAAGGAAAAATGAAAAAAGGTCAGGAAGGCAAGATGGAGTAAAAATAGGTCAGCCGTAAGGCCCTGCTTTGGTGACATGCATGTGGACAGAAACATAGAGATGCAGGGACAAATGCATCCACACAGAAAGAATATCATTTAAAGATAGCATTATAGTCAGAATAGCACAATCGTGCACACTCACTCTTAACTTCAGTATGCTTCCACTTATGTTATTTTATTTTATTTTTTTTTTAAAGAGAGAGTGAGAGACAGAGAGAGAGAGAGAGAGAGAGAGAGAGAGAGAGAGAGAGAGAGAATTTTTTAATATTTATTCTTTAGTTATCGGTGGACACAACATCTTTGTTTGTACCTGGTTCTGAGGATCGAACCCGGGCCGCACGCATGCCAGGCGAGCGCACTACCGCTTGAGCCACATCCCCAGCCCACTTATGTTATTTTATTAATCTTTACCAATTTCCCTCTTGGTTGGTGTACCCAAGATCACTGAAAACCAAAACACAGAGTCAACATCTCCAAAATCCACATTGTTTTTCTAACCCCACCTGCTTCACTGTCATTGAGTGACACTTTCACTGACTTTATTCTTAGCAGAAGCACACACTAAGCAGCATATAAAGGTAAAAGAGAGAGGGAAAGGAATGCTAGAACAGGAAATAACTATAATGGTCACAGAACCCAAACCACAAAACTCCTTCTGCAACCATTTTAGAATTGCTTCTTCTGCTAATTATTAACCATCAAAATGCTAATTTATACTATATATGGTTGAATGAGCCATTTCTGTTTGAGTACTTCTTTAAGCCTTAGGCAAGAAAGTACCATCTTCAAGGCTCTTGTGAGAGAGTTCTAAATTGAGTTCCTTAATGCTAAACTTCGGATTTTGCACAAGTGTAGTAAAAAGATATGAAATGAGAAAACATGGGTGTCTGTCCTAGACCCATCACTTACTGACTGTGAAATGCTGGATATGAATTATATCCGAGTCTCAGTTTGCTCATACAGAAATCTCATTTCTGTCTACCTTGAGGATTTTTTAAATGTGTGTGTGTACATTCAAATAAAATAATGAATATGAGCACTTCATTGGTATAAGATCCTCTAAAAATTCAAAATGTTATTGTTGTTATCCTGATCATTATCATCACATAGTAAATACGGTGCCTTAAAATGTACAACTCTTTGCCAGCTCTAAACAGAAATATGGAAATAAGCTTAGTGTTACCTGTGCAAATTTACATTCTAAAATATTTACACTCTGATCAGGTTAATTCCCTCATCTATAATGTATTTAACTTTTCCCTGACCCACTGTTTAGCATATCCTTGGAAAGCTCATTTATCAAATGGTTATAAGTCTACAGCAATTTTGCAAAGTTGAGAAGTACTTTCTAGAACACACTCAGTTTTCATAAAATGTAGCATTAATATATTTTTCTAATTATTAACGTTGTCTAGCAGTAGGTGGAATGTATTCTCAACCTAAATATTCCTTTCTTTTCTTCTCCATAAATTCAACTTTGGTGGATCATCAAATGATTCTTTCCACTCTTGACCACGAGAATAATGATTTTTTTTTTTTTTCCTGATCAGACTCAAGCTTACAAATTGGATATGGTGGCAGTTTCCCCTCCATCTGGCATGTTAGCAAGAGACTTGGCAAATGCTGGTCTTATATTATTCAGTGGTGAGATTGACAGTTTTGTGGAGTCAGAAATGGATACAGAAGATTCAGCTGCCATGTCAAATCAGATGGAAAGTCTATCATTGTTTGTGATCTGAATGAGTTCGGGGGAGTTGGCATTGTGGTATTATATTCTCCAGTTGAAATCAAGTGATAGAAATTTGTAACTTTCCTAAGGTATCATTTACCTGGCTTTTGGAATATCTGTGTAATGTGTTACTTGGTTTTAAAGTGTTGCATTTCTATAATGCCTAAAGCAAGGAATCTCCAACCATAGTATCCACAACTCCACAAAGTTTCACATGAACCATCAGGTCACTCCACCTCCTATGGATGGTGAAGGAAACAGGAGAAACAAAGATTTTTTTTTTTTTTCAAATTACCCAATGTACATCTGATATATTCACTGGTAAATCATGTAATTAAACTGAGATGAAGTCAGGAATTTTCCCACAAATAGCTCCACATTTGGTAGATATTACATGTACTCACTTGAGAGCCCTTTACATTTTTCCCTAAATAGGAGCATAAGTTAAAAAAAAAAAAAATCTTAATATAAATTATTAAATTATTGTCAGGAATATGAACAAAGATCTTAGTTCAAGATCTCCAAAATTAAATAGTAACAAAAAAGGAAGAATAAATGTCCATACAATGAGAACAAATAAACATACTATGACTGATAAATATAGTGAAATATCATAGTTTCTCTAAAAATGCTTATACTTATATATATCCACATACAGTTTTAACTATGGAAAAAATCTGGATATATGGAAGAAAATAAAAAGACAACAAACCTAAATATGAGCAATCATTATTACGAAAATCAGACATGTCATTAGTAGATTATTTTCCTCAGCATGTTTTTCAATATTTTCTACAATAGTCACATGTTACTTTCATGTTCAGGAAAAAAAGGCTAGAACTAAAATATAGTTCCTTAAACTGGCCTATTATGGTAAATGGCTGAGGGAAACTTTTCTGCATCTTGTTATTTATGCTTTTTTGTAAAAATTTTCTTCCATGGCTATTAAAAAGGAAACATGTTCTTTGAAGTATTTCTTAAATTTAAAAAATGAATAGGTCATGAACAAAAGATGCATGCATTTCTACTTTTTCCAGTTTTAAGGGGTGAGAAAGAACCATTTCCTCTGCAGTGACCCATATCCCCCCTTCCCCATGCATCTCTGGCCTGGCCCCCAGGCAGCTGGAGATCCTGCTGTGCATTGATTGACCCTTCTACTCAGTGACCTAAGGTGGCCTGGGAATTTCTGACCTGCTCTATTCGTTTTATTAATCATCAAAACTTTAGCTATGAGACATGTTGCTATTGAAATAATTTCACCTATGGGGTTCATTTGGCTTTAATCATTAACTTCAGCTTTCAATCTCTTCCCCTTTATCCCCATCAGAAAACTTTTCAAGCCTCCAGTCTGGCATGAAGATTAGCGTTGAGGCCTGTTGGTTCAATCAGCCTCTGTGCTTCATTATGATCCATGACATAATGACATGGTGTGATTTGCCCCAGTGACTCTGAAGTGACTAGCTGTTGTGGTTCAGCAAAGCAGCAAGAGATTTTTTTTTAAAGGCACATTCTTTTTGGTATCATGGTTTCTAAAGCATTACATTCCTCACTGATCTTTTTTTTTAATTAGTTTATATATGACTATCTCTACCCTTAGACACATGTATGCAGATACACATGTAGAGTCCCTCTGGCCTAAACTGAACACCTCCATTATTTTCTTATTTTGTAGAAATTGCACAACAAATCTTTGGTTATATTTCTGTTTAAGTTAACAGTATGTGTGTGTAAGGAAGACAAAAAAGGGCAGATGGAAAATTATTTTTAAGATATTGCTGAACTATGTGCAACCATGTTGCATTTTATTTCTTATTATACACATGTGGCTATCTGACATGAGAAATTCTGCAGTAATTAGAGATACACCTTCAATATTCAAGGTTACAACCACAGAATTTGTCCTAAATTTTGGGGGTATTTTGTTCAGAATAGGAGATAAAGGCAGACAGGTTTTTGGCCCATTCACCTTGACCTCTCATTAACCCAGTCATGAATTTTAGGCAGGTCTTAGAAGGATGAGAGTTTACTTGGTCTCTGAGCCTGAGCCGTCCTCTGTGCTCTAGTCTAAATGTTGGAGACCCAGGAAAGCTTGGTGGTGTGAACTCTAGTTCAAGTCTAAAGGCCAGAGAACCAGTAGCACGGTAGTGCTAAATCCCATCCAAGAACAGAAGACCAATGTCTCAGAAAGTCAGTCACAGAAAGAAAACTGAAACTTCCCCTGCCTTTTGTTCTATTTGGAATCCAACAGGTTGGACAAGGTTGACCCACACTGGGAAAGACAATCTGCATTATTCAGTTCACCAGAAATACTCTAAGATACATTCAGAAGTAGAATTTAACCAGAAGCCCTGGCATCTACAGTGCAGTGAGGTTGACAAGTAAAATTAACCACCACTGAAGGCCTTGAACTTTCTTCACATTCTGATCCAGAGAGACCATGGAAAGGACTGACATTGAGCAGCATTCTGCAGTACGCCACTACACGATTCTTTAGTCAAGAGCCTTTTTCCTGTACTTCAAAACCAAGCAATTTTGTTGGTTATTTTTTTATCTTGATTATGTATTTTTCATAAGGGATAATTTTTAAAGAGTCATCAGACTATAAATACTTTTAAAATTGTTATTTGTTCTTTATTTTTCATCTTAATGTTATAACTTACATCTCATTTCTTTAAACTTTGTATAAGTGGGAAGAAAACAACAAAAATTACCTAATCCTTTCTGTGTTGGTAAAATACTGTTTTTACCATTAAAAATGCTGAAAAAGAGGTCACAATTTTGATAAATAAAAAATTATCTTCCAAACATTAAAAATCATCTCCTTTTTGATATTGAATTTGTTGCTATGGTCAAATTTGCTTTTGGCCATTGACAGATTCCTTGTGGCTAGTTCCACTGTTTTATTCATCAGGAAAATTGATGTGCCTTTGTTTAAGGTACTGGACTTAACACTGAGAATGGGTAAAATGTATGAACCCAGGGCATTCAAAAATCTGTCCAGCCATAGAGCTGACTTTTGGGTAAAAAAAAATAACAACAACAACAACAAAAATTTATTTTGTGGAATTAGAATGCAGCTCTATTGCTAAAGCATAAACCAAATGCAAAAAAGAAAAAAAAAAAAAAAGCCAAATAAAGTTCTCTATTGTGTGAACTTCTCTGAAAGATGCACTACTTAATTCTAAATAAACTCAATTAGAAAGTTTCATGGAGCTAGATAATAATGCATCTGAAATCTGTGACAAGCAGATGTGGCTTCAGAAAGTAGCTAAGCTTGGAATGTCTGATGCCATGCCTGAGAACTGATCAGCAGCTCTGGAGAAGCAGTGAGCTCAGTGTATGTGTGTACAGCAGAATGCAAAGCAGTGGCCTGGAGCCAGACTGCCCAAGTTCAAATCTTGTCTCTGTCACCTACTCTAAGAACTTAGATAACTGATTGAACCTCTCCTAGCCTCAGGGACACCATTGGTAGAATGGAGCTAATAATCTTCCCTTCCTTAGAAGGCTGTGCAGACTAACAGGTAAAGCACATAGGCAAATACTTAATACATGATAATAGCTCATAAATACCGTTCCCAAACTAGATAAAATTTCAAGACTAAAACGGATACTTGCTTTTAATGTTAGAGGAAAAAATCTATTATTTAATTATTTTGATTTGTCACAAATGGTATCCTCTTCTTGAAAAAATAGAAAGCAGTTTGATTTTTATTAGATGCATTTTCTGTTGTAAGAGGCACAGTCATTTTGACCTCTGTACTTGAAGTCTTTTTCAGAGCAAGTGAGTCATAAAATACTGCTATGAGAAATCAAATGAAGAGATGCTACTAAATCTATAACTTAAAGCATTGTGTGTGGTTAAATCAATGGTACCATTGAGGAAAAGGGACTTTGCAAATGCTCCTCAGGGGAAAAATACCTCCCTCTGTTTGGCAGACAATAGAAATAAGCTTTTACTTTTGGCTACAAGAAATAATGAGCTGATAGACTAAGCTCTGTGTATCTCAAAAGGAAACATTTTGTGAGGCAGCAGAGTACGAGTATGATCAAGGAAATCACAAGAAGCAATTTAGAAAGGAAAATTGGGTGACCAGAGTACTTCAGTCGAGAAGCAAATAAACATAATTATTATGAGCAAATTCATGCTATACTAAAAAGACTTTCACTAGAGAAAATACTGAGTAGCAAGTTAAGGAGAAACTGTGAAGAGTATAATTTACTTCTAACAAAAATTCAAGATAAATTTTAGAGCCACCCTCCCAGGCTTTTCAAAGGACACAGGTACTCTAGCCTGTGCAAGAAAAATGTCTTTGTAAAATGTGTAATGAAAAATACATACTTTAAAAACAATTCACTTGTAAGAAATAATGATGAAAAGGCAGTGCCCCTGGGGTTCTCATCAACCCAGGAGTCATGAAAAGAGATTATAACATATATTCATGAACTGTTGTGCATATTTGAATACATAGCATGGGTGGGGGATTATTAGAAGGCAAAGTGTTCAGAGGCAACAGAGCAGGAGGGTTATGAGGCGACTATAATGAATACAGAGGATCTCCCTCTCTATATCAGTCAGCTTTCCCTTGCTGTGACAAAATACCTGAGAGAAATCAACTTAAAAGGAGAAAGGATTTATTTTGGCTCAGTCCTTGGTCACTGGGCTTCATCGTTTCTGGACTGTGGTGAGATAGAATACCATGGTGAGGAGTGTGTGGTAGAGCAGAGCTGTTACCTCATGGCAAATGGGGAGCAGAGAGAGGAACAGGCAGGGAACAAAATATACCTTTCAAGGGTGACCTACTTCCTCTAAATAGACCCCATCTCCTGAAGTTTCCACTACCTCCCAATAGCCCATTAAGCTATGAATCCCTCAATGTTGTAGTCATTCATTGACGAGGTCAGAGTCTCCATGATACAGCCACCTCCCAAAGGGCTCACCTCTGAACACTGCTGTACTGGGACCAAGCCTTCAACATATGATATCTATCTCTATCTCTCTCTCTCACTCTCTCTCTCTCTCAAAGATTTAGCCTATGAGTTCTTTACCACCGAGTTACATCCTCAATCCTTTTTATCTTTTATTTTGAGACAGGGTCTCCCTAAGCTGCTGAGGATCTAAGTAATTACATTGCTGAGGCTGACCTTGAGCTCACGATCCTCCTGCCCCATCATCACAAGTCTCTGGGATTGCCGGTGTGCACCACTGCACGACACAACACATGAACTCTTCAGAAACATTTCAGATCAAAACCGTAAGACACCTTAAGACCCCTGTAGATGGCCATCTATCTCTTAGGCTTTTCCTTTCTTGGTAGAGGATAGAATGTGTCCTCTACTTTGTACAGGTGGTTTGCTAATTGGCAAATCTCAGCTAGTAGTATGATTTAATAAACTCCCAGTTCAATGAACACAAACCAGGCACAAATGAGATGCTCAAAAATAAAGTAGCTGAAAAACATTTACTTGGTAATTAATGTAGCAAGAGCAATTTTCATCACCATAAACTCGGTGGGCAAATGTGTAAATTTTATTGAATATAGCTGTTATGGTTTGTATCTTGACTGTCCCCAAAAGGCCCATGTGTTTAAGGCTTGGTCACTAGCCTGTGGCACTATTGCAAGGAGGTGGAACCTTTAAGAAGTGGGGCCTACTGGACAGAAGATAGGTCACTTGTTCTTAAAGGGGACATTTGGGATTCCGGCTCCTTTGTGCTTTTCTTTACTTCCAACTTCCATAAGGTAAACAGGCCTCTGTCACATGCTCCCTGCCCTGATGTACTATTCTATGACAGGCCCAAAGGCAAGGGAGCTCAGCAACCATAGAATGACTCCTCTGAAACCATGAGCCAAAATCAACCTTTCCTCCATTTAAGTTTGTTATCACAGGTATTTTGTTACAGTAATGGAAAGCTATCTAACACAGCAGCTCAACTTCTTTGTTCATTATCTTCCACACTAACAAATGGCAGAATACATACTGCCAGTTCAAGATATAACTTTAGTTCTTCTAGATGCTTTCATTTTCAAGTATATTGACAAATTTAAGACTCTTTGCAACTGACTCCTTTTTCTCTTTATTTTACTTTCTTCTCCAAGAGGAACTGTCTTAAAAATTTATTCTGATTTGTTATATACAATGGCAAAATGCAATTCATTTCATATTACACATATAGAGTACAATTCTCAAGTCACTGATTATACACAAAGTATTTTTTTACAGTCTTTGTGTCTTCATACATATACTTAAGGTAATGATGTCTAACTCATTCCACCATCATTCCTACCCCTTTAACCCCTCCCTTTTCCTCCCTCCCCTTTGCTCTATATAAAGTTCCTCCATTCCTCCCATGCTCCCCACTCCAGCGCCATTATGGGCCAGCATCCTCATATCAAAGAGAACATTTGGCCTTTGTTTTTTGGGGGGATTGGCTTACTTCACTTAGCATGATATTCTCCAACTCCATCCATTTACCTGCAAATGCCATGATTTTATTCTCCTTTAATGCTGAGTAATGTTCCATTGTGTACATATACCACAGTTTCCCTATTCATTCATTTACTGAAGGGCATCTAGGTTGGTTCTATGATTTAGCTATTATGAATTGTGCTGCTATAAACATTGATATTGCTGTGCCCCTACAATATGCTGTTTTTAAGTCCTTTGGAGTGGGATAACTGGGTCAAATGGTGGTTCCATTCCCAGTTTTCCAAGGAATCTCCATACTGCTTTCCATATTGGCTGCACCAATTTGCAGTCCCACCAGCAATGTATGAGTGTGCTTTTTTCCCCACATCTTTGCCGACAACCAAGAGGAACTTTTAAGAGAAACTTCTAGGAACAGCTCACTAGGAAAAAGACATCCATTCCATGGTCATTGGATGGTGTTCACACTGGCTTTAACTGAGCTATATAATCTCAGTAGCCTTTGGTGGATGTCATCTACTCTCTCACTCGAGTACGTTGAGATGGACTTTTGATAAGTACACACACTCAGAATCTTCCTCATTTCAAATCTGGAATCCCACTGGGGCTACCTGCTCCATTCCAGGTACATGCATACCCTCCTGAGGGAATCAGAATTTTAGGCTCTTCTTTCTACAGCATTCCTTGGTGATAAGCTGTCTTATTACAGATATCATCCTGTTGATGGGATTCAGGACACTACCCTAAATATGGCATCTTGGAACTTAAGGATTTAGAGGAGGCAGGAGTTTATATCAACACATTCTCTGTCCCCCCAAAGCAGGTCATAAAACCTAAGAAGGATCTTTGGCTTTCCCCAGAAGCAGGTCATAAGCCCTCACGAGAGAAGTATTTTCCCTGTACCCAAAGGAAAGGAAAGTCTTAGCTCCAAAAGAACAAGGATCACAAAGAAGAATCTGAATCAACAGACCTTGCTACCTTCCTCCCAGTTTATTACCATCAGTTTATGCCCCCTTTATACAATCATATCTCCTCACACCTCAGCTCTTCTTTTCCTCAAGAAGGTTCCTATATTATTTAAAATTCATATTAAATAAATTTATGTGCTTTTCCTTTGTTAATCTGTCTTTTGTTATAGGGACTCCACTCATGGATCTAAGATGGGTGAGAAAAAGATACTTTTTCTCTCTTACACTATCAATACTGCAATAGTATTAAAACAAAGTGCTTTTTTCCACTTTTATAAAGCTGTATTGAATATTTACATGGCTAATCATTAATTTTTAAAAGAAATAATTGGGAATAGTATACTATTTCCAGTACACATTTGATCAACTTGCATAAATCAAGAATTTTCAATTGTTACATATATGCATACACATATATCCTTAGTCATCCTTGTATAACATCTATATATTTCTACTCTCTCAGGTATAACATACAAATATAAATACATATAAATTATGCATTTATATTTAATTGTGCCACTTACTTTATTGTTACCTGTCATAAATTGAGATATTATGATTTAATACACAACCATGTTTTTGTGTAAAATTAATTTTCAGAAATGATTATAAGATGCAGTACACACTGGTAGTTTGAGATCCAGATTCCTGGACTGAAACCCAGCTTGAAGCATGTTACTTTATTTATATGTGCTTCTGTTTTCTAAAGTAGAAAAATAAAAACAATAATATACCTATCATATAAAATTGCTGTGGAGACTAAATGAGATCACACACTTAAATTGCTTGGAGTGATGTCTGATGCCAAGTCATAGTGCAATAACAGTTTACTGTTAGTATTATTTCTGGAAGCCCCCAAACAACATCTTGACCCAGGAAAACTGTACATCTCTTGGGACTAAAGTTGATCCTGTCCGGATAATATTATCTGAGGCCTAAACTTTTAGGAATACCTTAAAGATGAAACAAATATTTACTATTTTAAATTGTGGATGGAACTTTATTTTATTTATTTATTTATTTGTTTGTTTATGTATTAATTATATGTGGTGCTGAGAATAAAACCCAGTGCTGGGCAAGTGCTTTACCACTGAGCTACAACCCCAGCCTCCAAGTGTTTATTTATTTTTTTATAATTGGTCTAGGGGGTCAATTGTGTGTCACAGGATATAAAAAAATATGAGGTCATCTTTTGGGCTGTTCATAATATTCTAAGTTGTTTCCAGCATTTATATAAGCACCAAATAAAAGAACTTTTGAAAGGATTGTAATTTCCCAATGACTTACTTCATGTTCAATGGAAAAGTTAGAAAGATATGATAATAATCACTTATATTCACATACATCTTTAAATTTTTAAAAATGTGTATTATTTTCCTAAAGCTGCCATAATAAATTGGGTGGCTTAAAATAACAATTCTTTTCCTTATACATTTCTGAATGTGTGTTCTGGATGCTAGAAATCCAAAACTAAAGTATAAATAGTATTGATTATGAGAGAAAATCTGTTCTATACCTCTCTCCTCTGTTCTAGTGATAATTGACTAGTAGATCTAGCTCTCCAGTCGCTACCATCTACATGTTGATTCTCCTCATCTCTGCATATTCTTATTGCCCTTCTCAATATGAACACCAGTCATATAAAATTAAGGGCCCATTGGCCTCCAATATAACCTTGTTTTATTTTAACTAATTATATCCATAATAATCTTTTTGCAAATGTCATCAAATTCTGAATTTGGGGAGCTAGAGTTCTATATGTCTTTTTGTTGGGGGTGAATCACAATTCAACTCATAACAGTACCTTAACAGCAGTTCATAAAGTAGGAATTATTCCTACTTTATATATAAGGAAGCTGGAGCTTCATTCACCCAAATGTCCTTCCTGTCCAATGTACTGCGGCTGTGTCTAAGGATTAATTAAGCGTTTGTGACTCAAAGTCCAATGCTTTTTGTGCAATTGCATCAGCATCACAATAATAGCTTTCATTTATTTTTTTACCTACCATTGATCATGAACTTTGTATATAATTAAGTTTTTATTTTATATTCTTTACTTTTAACTTTATTTATTTATTTTAGATTTTATTGGTTCTTTTTAGTTTTATATAACATTAAGATTCCTTTTGTCATAATTATAAAAGCATGGAATACAGTTTGCTCTAATTTAGTCCCTAGTACTTCCCCTTTTGCCCTCTCCTCCCTTTCCGTATTCCCTTTCCTCTAGTCTACTTATCTTTCTGCTATTTACTTTTAGGGTGTTTTTTTTTTTTAATACTTATTGTCTTTTAAATTTCATATGGTATGAGGGATTGAATCCAGTGGTGCTCTATCACTGAACCAAACCCCCAGCCATTTTCATTTTTTGAGACAGGATCTTGCTGAGTTGCTGAGGCTAGCCTCAAACTTGCAATTCTCCTACCTCAGCCTCCCATATCACTGCAATAATAATAACAACCAACTGATTCTTAAATTGGATTATACCCCAAACAGAATCAGTTGGTTATTATTATTGGAAAAATAAGAGGTATGGTAGGGTTCAAACCTGGGAATTTATACCTCTTCTTCTATCCTGTCATCTTGCCTTCCTTTCCAGTCCTACATAATTCAGTTTAGGTGGAGCCTGAGCAAAGACATAATTGACATTGGCAGGAGCGCCCAGAGCAGAGTGCAGAGTAGAGTAGTGAAGCCTAGTCAGTTAGGCAAAGTCCTGCAGTGGGGAGTGGAAAGTGATTGAGATGAGCAGACATGGTGCCTAATGGGTCCAAGGACAAGAACACAGCTTCACTTCTGTGACATTCCTGCCAGAGATGTACAATTTAAGTGTAATCATAAATAAACACCAGAAAACTCCAATGAGGGCTATTCTATAAAATAATTAGCGAAGTGTCGTGAATGTGAAAGTAAAGGACTGAGAGACTGATTCAGAGTGAAAGTGGCAGAGAAGCAGGAAAACGAAATGCAATGCAAAATTTTGAACTAGATTATTTTGTTATAAATATCATGATTGGGACAATTGGCAAAACTCAAATGTGACTTGATTATAAGATGAAAGTAATGAATCGATGTTAATATTACTAATTTTGAAACTTCTATTTGGTTATTCAGGATACTATCCTTGTGCTGGGAATAAGAATCTTTTTTCATTTAAATTTGACCAGTTGGCCACTTTTTCCAAAGCACATGGACTTCACATGGGGGAGACTGAATTACTGAATAAAAATGTGGGTAGTTACCCAAATGTGGTAGAATGAGAAGCTGAGCAGGCAATTACAATATCCATCCTGCTGCTCAGTATAATGTTGTGGTTAGGACCTTATATTCTAGTGACATATAGTCACTAGGAGAAGCCCTTGATCTGGTCTTTCCTAACTATTTGATTTAATTGAATTTTTTTCATTTATTTGTCCAAATTTTTCCATGTATGAAAATGATAATCTTAAATATTTTACAGGATTATTGTGAGAATTCAGTGAATTAGCTAACATCAAGCACTCAGATAGTATCTGGTACATAGCAAGTGTCCAAAAACATTAACAATTATAGATACATTGTTCAACGAATGATCACTGCATGCTTGCTCTATGTGACATTCTCTCTAGACAGGGAGAACACCAATAATAATTCAACAAAACAGATTGTCCAAGATGAATTTAAAATCCATTCTGTCCCATTGTCCCAGATGTGGAGCATCTCTAAAGACTTACATTGCGCCACTTATGGTAAATTTCATACAATTATTATTTGCAAAATTGTAAACTTAGGACTTAATGGATTTAAAGAAGCAGCTTGTTTAGGATCAGACAACTAGTAGTCACAGAGGTCAGTTCCTCAAATTCTCACTTTTCTTTCAAATGTGGGTGGCAATACTTTAAGAAACTACTTTAGGAAAGGAAAACTTGGTTTGCATTTCAGCTAACATATATTAAACACTTACTTGACACCACATCAACTCATCTTCAGTAAGAACCTGAGGAGTCAGTGTTGTTATCATTCCTATATTCTGGTTGTACATGATGTAGATCGAGAAAATAAGGATTATAGATGTAAAGTGACTTGTCCCAGATCACATGGAGCTATGATTCAAACCCAGGTAAGTCTAACCACTTTTTTTTTCCCTTCATAACCTACAATGTTGTTTTAAGTTGTAGCAAATAGTTGACACTTCATTTGTTGTTAGCATTTTTTGAGCAACTACTATTAGCCAGACATCTAGACTCTGTGGTACAAACATGAAGTCTTAATATTCATGGAACACTATGGAAACTTGAGTTTTCAATAATTAGGAAAGGCCCCAATGACTGCCTGCAGGATCTGAGAGTCAGTTCACCTCATGCAGCAAATGTAAGGTAAATGGTGACTTATTTATATATAACAAAATTATACACACAAATGCACATGTATTCACATATTCCAACTATAATATCAAGAAAGGCAGTAATTTAAATGAGGGCAGCAGAAAAACCGAAATAGACTTCTCAGTGGAATTATCTGGTTTTGCCACATCCCCCAAGAATGTCCCCTTGGAGGAATAAAAACTGATCTTTAAGAGAATGTATCAAATGTTTGTGCTGCTTATCCACTCTCACCATATAAAACTCCTTTCTCCTTTTTCCTCTTTCTCACTTTCTCCTTTTCTGTGTTTCTGCATTCCTTTCTTCCTGTCTTTCAGGACATTGAGATTTTTTACTGCTGTGACTTAAGCCTGACAGTGGCCCTGAGGGGCTTTGCCTACCCTGCTGCTGACATCTGGGGCTAAAGCATTTGCTAAACCTGTGTTCTGGGTGATAGGGCATCAAACAGAATCCCTGACTAGTTGTGATTATCAAGGGTACTGTGGAATTTCTCACTGTGGTGTTAACTGAATGATCTGGCCCCTTGGCCTCAGAGCTATTGCTTTGGCCTGCTACAGACCCTTGTCTGCAGCTTCAATTGAAGAATTATCCTTTACATCTTCAAAGACTCTTCCCCTGATTTGCTACAGTCAAGGCCATCTCTAGGCAAAATTTTCCTATTGGCTACTATATTTTGAAGTCCCTCTCCCTGAGTGTAGCCATTTTCCCTTATCCACAGTGATCTCAGACCACTCTCTGGCCACTGTACCCCTCATCCCCAACTAAGCATGCCCAAATCTTCTGAGTGGCACCACATTCCCTGAATCTGCTCTTTTCCCCTGTTCCTATTCTCCTACCCAACGTGCTAGTCCTACATCCTATTCTCTTGGGAGTTCTTTATTAGGGGGCTGCTAACTAGGTTGAGAAATCCCATATTGAAGAGATAATACTTCTAAATAATCAATGGTTTTCCTTACATCCTCCCCCAAATCTTCAATTCTCTTCACAGAATTTATCTGTAAATCACAGATCACATCTCTATTGAGCCATTTCCATGTGTCAAATTTTTTTTAAAAAATTTGCTTATTCTAATTAGTTATACATGACAGTAGAATGTGTTTTGATACATCATACATAAATGGAGTATAACTTCTCATTCTTCTGGTTGTACATGATGTAGAGTTACACAGGCCATGTGTCAAACTTTTCATGGATATTTTACATTGACTTATTTAATCTTCATGGTGACTCTACAAATTAAGTGCTATTCATCTTACCCTTTGTTTACAGATGAAGAAACTGAGGTACAAAGGGGTTAAAAATTCACCCAAAGTCAAATAGAGACTAAGTAAGAGAACCAGGATTTGCTTCCAGGCATTTGGGCCCCGAACCTGTGCTCTGCCCCCCACCACATGCTGTCTGTCAAACCTGATTCTTCCCTGCTATTACTCTTTTACTTGAATATCCCACAAGAGCTACATACAAACAGAACCACCTAGACAGCCAATTGGCTTTTCATAATCTAACCCCCAACTATCTCACAATAATTGTGCTCAATTTCTCCATCCTATATACCAATGCTTGGAGTTTCCATGCCCTTGATATTGTGACCAGATAGGGATCCAAGGAGGTTCAAGGGGATAGACAGATTTCAACTTGGCCCAGATGAGTTCTTGTCACACTTCTGTAAAGAATTAAGCAAAGACTTTATTAAAGGACAGCAAAGGTTTATATACCCCAAAGGCAGGTGCAGAGGCCCTTCATCTCTCAGAGAAGATAAGTAATGCATCCAGTGTTGAGCTCTCCAATCATTCATAAATTAAAAAATCATTCATATATCATAAAAATATATAAAATTTTTATAAAATATATAAAATTTGGGGGGGGAGAAAATATTCAGGTTCCCATGCAAGCTTTTGTAAAAATTCAGTCTCATGTCAAGCACTTGATATTTGGAAGTCAGAATATTTCTTCTTGGTTAGGCAGTCTAGCCATAAATCAGTTGTGGGCACAATGTATATGACTTCTGAATCTGGTAACATTTAAATGGATTATGTTTTTCTTCTAGTTGATCTGATACAAGTATGCACTGGAGGTTTTGTGCATCTAACCAAAGAGATAAGCATGGCTACTTATGCTCATAGATTCAGGTCTTCGTTTACTAAGGGTTGCCTTTTCTCTCTTCCTAAGAGATCACCCATCTCAAAATCATGCATATTCTTTTTAGTCTTATTTCTGATGTAGTTCAGGAAATGCTACTCCAAAATATGCTGCTTTGAAATACTGATTACTTTGATCTGAAGGCATTTGAAAATCAACAAAGATGGGGAGAAGATTTATCTGCACTCTCCTTATCTGCCTAAAGACTACTGCCCAAAAGAAACTCGGTGGTCCTCAGTGTCCTCCCTGAGATGTTCATGAATCAGGGAAGATTAACTTGAATCACAAGAGAGGAAGCTAGAAGCTGATACCATGCTCAGACAAACATTGTCCCAAACTACCACCTGTTCTTCTAAGGGCCCTATTCATGTTTCCCCAAATAATTTTCTCCTATGTTTTTTATGACTCACCCCCATGCAGAAGGTAAAGAAGTTTCTCAATATCACTTTTTTTTTTTTTGTATTTGGTATTCACTTTTCTTTCCCTGTTGTGCTTTATCCTTCTTTGTGTAATAAATTAGTATGCTTTTCCCCCTATTAATCTGCCTGTTGTCAGTTCACTTCATAGACTCAAGTATCAAGTTGAGGGAAAGTCTTCACTCTCCTCCTCCTCCATCATTCCATGTCCTCTGCACAAGGGCCTTTTCCTATACTCTGGAAAACCCATGCTTCAAAACCTATCTCTCGTCTTGTCCAGTACATTCCCCTCCTTATCTGGATCACATTCCTATGCATCTCAAATAACCTACATACCATTTCAAGTAACCTTCACCATGTACTATTTGACTAACAGTCAAAAGACAATCCAAAAATTTTTCCAGTTACTATGGTCAATTTCATGATCTGGTGTCTGGTCTCAGTCAAAGAAAAAGAGGCTCTTAATTTTAAAGCAGCCTAGAAATTAACCATCTTTGTACACTTAAGTTAGACTAAAGGCAGTTAAACAACAACTACCATGTAGAAATCATCTACAATACAATGGTTACTGCTCCACAACCTAGATCATATCCTGCCAGACAGGGATTGAAAAGACTCCCTACCTAGGTAGTGAAGTGGCTTGCAGGTCAATTGATATAACTATCCTTTTTCACTCCTCTGAGAAGACCATTTTTGTCCATCACTCTTCATAAGCATGCATTTCTTTCTCGGGGGCTTAATTGTCTTAGCATCTTAATTCTTACTATGGAATTAAATTTCAGGGGTGGCAGACTCTAGTCAAAGGGCCATGAAAATAAATAATTCAAAATTTCACTTTACCATTGCTCAATTAACTTTTTAGAAAACTTGAAGGCTAATAAAGTGAAGTCAGAGGATTTGACAAGATGTGGTTTCTAAATCTGGGTTAGGTTATCTCTCTGCTTCTCTGCCTAGTTATCTCTCTGTTTCCACCTCTTAGTTGAGAGGCCTCTAGGACAGTCTATCCTTGTAGCCCTCAATTTGAAGGGTTCTCTCAGCAGAGCTTACTCCTCATCTCTCTGCTGTCACATGGCCCAAATTAAACATAAGGTGGTAACATTTCTTTTATTACCTTATTGAAAATTTTTGAAAGTAATCTATAGAAGGAGGTTAAACCTATGCAGGACAGGGAATATGTATAGAAACTCTATGTCTTCTGCACTGTTTTGCTCTGAACCTAAAACTTCTCTACAATATGGATTTATGAACGTAAAAAGTAATCAACAAATTCAAGATCCTCAGATTTTTCTACCAAAACCTTCCAAAATTAGTTTAAGAAGGCATATTTCTGTATCAAGAAATAAGAAAAAAACATAGAAAGCTGCTTTGCTGCCCCTGAACAAGTATTTCTTGTTCCTTAGGCAAAAATGGGACATTCCTCACTCTGTCTGACTGCCATGGTTACTGGCCACATCCCATTCCTGACACCAATTTTTTGTGCTGTTAGGGCCTGTTGGTTATGAGCAACAAAAGCAAACTTCAGCAAATAAATGACAAAGATAACAGAAAAAATAGAAAATAAGGAAGAAAGAGGGGGGAGAGATAGAGAAATGAGAGAGAGGGGAGGAAGGGAATGTGGAGAGAAGAAAGGAAGGGAGGTATAATTAAGAAATGTATTGATGAACTCAAAGTTTCCCACACTGGTAGGAGGAATTGAATTGTCAGACTCCGGGAAGGACAGTTCCCAGGGATCTTGGTGGTGGACAATAACAGACTGTCTCTCCAGAGTGCTCTCAGCAAAATGGAACTACTACTATTTTCCACCCTCATGCAATTTAGTCAACAATTCAAATACCTAAGATTATGAATGTCATTGGTTTGTTTTGAACCACAAGCGGGCACACTTCTGAAAGAATTTGGGAGGGGAGAGATGTGAGAATGGAGTACTTTCTCTCTGAATGGTTGTGTGTCAGACTTGGGCTCACCCCTATGATTTGCAGAACTCATGCCCACAATCAGAATGAATTCTCTCAAGAAAAAAAGAATTTTTACCAACAGAGAAAGGGGAAAAGATGATGGAATAGCCAGCTTAACAAATCTCTGTTACGATCCTAGGTGTAGTTCTTATACTTTGCATGTCATTTTGCTGTGTATCTATCAATCATTCTTGTTGGACATGATTTTTCAATGCCTGTTAGTGAATTGGACACACAAGGCTCTCTAAAAAAGCATTTTTCAATTTGCTCACTTAAAGTATTATCATTCAAGGTATACTAATAGGGGTCTACTTATAATATTGCCCAGTATTTTTAAAGCAATGATATAAAATTTAAGACTACCCTTTAGGATAAGTGAATCACCTAAGTATATAAAATCATTCTAATTAAAGACTCATAATTTTAGGGTGGGAGGGAAACTTGGAGTTAACATTCCACTCTCTTTCCTCATCCTTACAACTACTCCATTATGCCCACCCCACATGTGTCACATCAAAAAACTTTTCCACAAGCTTTGAGTTTATTTCAATGAAACATGGAGTATCTGGTTTGAAGAGGACCTTTAATTTGAGAATTAAATGCACACCAATTAGGTATATTTTCTTAGTGGTTGAGAAAAGGAAAATGAATGAATAACACAGGCATTCAGAACACAGGCTATGCAGTCATAATCCCATCTCCACTACATATGGTCTATATCAGGAAGTGAAATGGGAATAATAATAATATCTAGTCCATGGTTGATTTGAAGACTAAATCCAATAATGCTTATAAGCACTCTTTATGGAATATTATAAAACTCAGTAAACAATATAGCTCGTATTAGATCTGATCTGCTATTAGATTTGATATTCGAATATTTCTAAGGGATATTTTACAATAGTCACACAGATTATAAATAACCTAATAGGACAATTGTGTTGGATTCCGCTACTTTGCTAGCTCTGATCCCATTAACCATGTATTATCGGTCTTATTAATGACCACCATGCTATCTTTTACACAAATATTAAGCTTCGCCTTTTAGCCCTAGGCCTTTTACTCCTGTGCTCATTAACTCTGTGCTATTATAAAGTCATTTTCTGTCACTCTTTATTCTTGCTCTTCTAGGTGATTTTATCCTAGTAAGAAATCCTTGCATTTAGCAAACTTGACATGAATGTTGCTTTATCTTTTATCCTGGGTGTGCTATAGCCCATTTAGCTTTGAAATTAAGCTTTGGGAATAAAAGCATAGAGTTTGCTGACCTTCGACAATCACTCTAAACCTCTGAGCTTCCTGTCCCAATTTCTCTTATCCCTTCCCATTGTCTACAGGCCAGAGACAGAGTCTAGACATTAACATATTCATTATCATCATTTATTATTATTATTTAGTTGAATGGTGATACTGTTGATAACAGTGCACATTCTATCTCCAAACTTTTTTTTTGGTGCTGGGGATTGAACTCAGGATCATGTATGTTTGGCAATTGCTGTACAACTGAAACACCTCTAGCCCCAAACTTTTTAAAGCCTTATTTATCTATTTATTCAGTAAATGTTTATTAAACCACTTCTTCTTTTTTTTTTTTTTCCTAGATGATGGAAATAGTAGTACACAATGCAGCTGGGATTTGTCCTCTTATACCTATAAAATCTATCGTGGACGACTGGTAATTGAACAAGCACTTACAAGAGAGCAGTAAACAGTGCTAAGAAAGAGATGCAGGTGCCTTGAAAGCCTAGAGCAGGAGTGCATCACATGGAGGGTGTTGGAAAAGAAATCCTCAGGGTAGTCTAGGATGACCAGTGAGATTCAGCAACACAAAAAGGAAGGTGAATAAAAGGAATGAAGGCAGAATAACTTGCAAGCACATAAAGGCCTTCAGGTGAACATCTCACATACTATGTGCTCAATGACTTATTGGAAGAGTGAAAAAGAAAGGACGACATATTGGAGGAAATGAAAGAAATTCACCATGACTAGAGTGAAGTGAGCAGGTTGGGCAAACATAAGACGAAGCTGAGCGCATGAGTAGAGGCCAGATCAGGCAGCCTACGGAAGGAGTCACAGCATCATCCATTGGGGCAATGAAAAGCTGCTGAAACAAGACAGTGACTTACACAGGTTTTCATTTTAAGACCATCACTGTGGCTGTAGAGTGGAAAATGAATTGGGAACAGTATAGGAGAAAAAAGTCCATAGAGTAACCCAAGCAGGAGAGCACGGTGACAAGGATATGGTATGAGAGGACATAGTATGAATTTAAGACATAGTTTGGGTCATATGAAACATTTTGAGAACCCAGGAGGAAAGCATTGCCGAGGGAAAGAGGTCCAGAGGATTCTCAGGATCTTGGGCTCAGCTCTGATGCCTTCTGATGAGAGAAGTAACTTGGGGGAAAAGGATAGGTTTGAAAGAGTAACAGGAGCAAAATCCAGATTATTTGCGGTTGAAGAGTGAGAGGTGAAAAGATGGAAGCAGCATAGATAGACTTCTTGTTTCTGGAAGGTTTGTTCTGGAGAAAAAGAGAAAGGGAATGCAGTAGCCAAAGGGAGGCAGGGGGTCTATGGGAGTGGCTCAAGGGTGGAATGGAAAGAATAACCACAGAGAGCAAAACTGAAGCCGTAAGAAAGAAGGAGCACAACTAGTAGAGTGAGGCCTCGGAAAAAGCACAAAAATGTGGAATAAAGAGCCCCAGAGAGAGGGCAACACAGATGTGAAGGACAACAGGAATGATAGAGATGTAAGTGTGTGGGTGCAGACCTTGGTCGTCAGCATCTGTTTTTTCACAGAAAGTGGGGCCATCCAACTCAGTTGGAATGTGGCAGAACAGGAAGTTGAAGCAGAATAGAAGCTGGAGCAAAAAGAGCATATGAGGAAAATAGAGAAGGACTCTCAGGTAACGTGGAGAGTCCAGTAGACCCTGGAGATCGGAAAGCTGCTTGCACTCAACCTCAGAGTTGCATAATTTTCTTAGTTTTCAGCAGGCATAGGCTCTGAGCAGCAGGCAGCTGGATGGGCCCATTTGGATTCCTCTTCTAGATTCGGAAGGCAACTAGCCAGCTCTTGCCTGGGCTCTCAGGGAGGAGCCTAATCCACAGGCTAACAGAGATTCATGTAAAATTGACACATTACATACAATAACTACTCTCAGTGCCCTGAGAATGGAAGAAATAGTGGAAACAGTAGAGGGGCTGACAGCTGAGACTCAACTGTCCCTCGCCAAGGCACAGGGGCTCAATTCTCCAATCCATAAAATAATGGGTTTGTACAAAACAGTCTCCTCCCTGTGAGAGATCTAAATTTCTGTGAAAACTGCGAATCTGCTGCAAAGATAACTCCACAATGTAACCATAAATTGGAGAAAACATTTCCCAAGTGCAAAATTTCCAAAAACCTCTAGAAAGGCAAACTTCTAGAAAATCTCTTATATTCGAGAATAGAGATTCCCTGATTACCTGTAAATTCACATTTTACCCACATTCAGAAACCCCTCAGATAAGGCTTGAGCATTTAGAGGTCCAGGGCATCTATGATGCTACCTAGAAAAGCAGCTCAACTTGTTAGCATATCACAGAGGGAAGAGAGCACCTCCTGAACAGGGGGAGTAGCTAATCTGGGAGGTATGTAAGGAACGTCCCCCCTGAAGGAAAAAAGAAGAATATCGGGGGACAATAACAGTAAACCTTTATGTAACTCTAAAATTAATGGACACATGGTTTAAAACCAAATCAAAATAATGTGTGAGGGTTTTGTTTTTTTAAGTGCCTTTCCTAGAAACTCAGACCAGAGAGTAGAGGAGGGATTTTTCTTTCATTTTCCTTCTCTGCCAGATGAGTAATTTCAGAACGACTGCTGAGTGCTGAACAATAAGACATTCAAGGACCAAAACTGGAGAGTCGTTTTTTTCTCCACAACACCCTCGGGTAGCTGTTCGCTGTCTCTGGCAGACAAAATTATTTTCCAGCCGGCTCCTGGAGGACCATCTATAAACAAATTAGAAATTTCAAAGGGTTTGTTTTCTGCCTTCTGGCTGCCAGTAGGGGCCGTTCCCTTTGTGTCCTTCATATGAAAAAGTAATTTAACAAAGAAAAAAGAGAGAGAGAGCTGCCTCAGTTCAAAACAGACAAGCATGTACACCCACTTCCCTCCCTCTGTCTTCTCCCTCTGTCCATTGTCATGTTTGGTCAGTTTTCTGTCAAAACAACTTTTATTGTATGCAGCTTTCAGTCCTGCAGGGCTCCAGGAGCTTGGGAGACAAGCTGTTTTCCTACAGCAATTCCATCAATAAGAAGAAAATGGGAAATGAGTACTGATTTATGGCTGATGCTTCATAACAAATAGCAGCAGTAAGAAAACGCCCACCCGGCTACAGACGGAAGGAAAGAGAAAAGTGCGTCCCTTTTCGCCCAGTTCAGATTCAGACCCAAGCAAGCAAACACAGCCTGAAAACAAAAGACATCTTTCTAAGCACTTTACAACAGCTTGTCAAGTAAAGCACAAGAATATATTTCAATGGAAAGAAAAAAAAATCAAGTCTGCCTCATGCTAACACAGAGCGGGAGTTAAGCTGAATATCTGGCACTACTAAAAAAACCTTCCTCCCCCAAAATGTCTTAGTTGATTGAAATCACCAAGTACACAGGTATGAGGAATGTATTTTATTCCACATGAGAGAGAGAAAGAGAGAACACAACTGGCCCTTGGCTTCCTGTAAAGAAAACTGAGACCTAAAGAATGGGAGGTGGGGGTATGTCTATAATGACAATAGCAAACTGTCCTGAAGACAGGACCAGCAGGGCAGGGTCACTGCTCCCTGTTTCATGTGGCCCAAAGTCAGCATATGGAGAATGAGATGCTTTCCTGAGTTTTGGCATGAAAAGTCCATTTTCTCATTATCTTAGTTTTCATTCTCTGAGATTGATTTGAGGCTTGGCTGGCAGTCAAGAGCTGAAGAACAGGAGGTTCACAAATACAGCTATTTCTAGCATGCTGATACTCTCTACTAATCATGGTTTAAGTGGCATGCCAAATCTAGACTCTGCTTTCTAGGGCCCCATTCAGAGGCTTGCACTTTAAGGTGAAGAGGTCTTAAAAGCCTTCCTAGCACGGTGCATTTCATTTAAGGAAATTCTTGGCTCAGGAAAACCAATTTGAAACTATTGGGAGTATGCCAGTAGAAAAAAAGAAATACTGTGTGGCCTTAATTTGATTCTGGGTATTTTTTTTTTAAAACATACATTTTGCATACCTCTATTTTCCAATTCTATGCCTGCAGAGTCTTTGGATTTTGCAGGTAAATTTCTGGCAGCCATACCAATCTCGTATTCAAATAAAGAATGAAGAATGTCTTGTTGGGGTAAAGGGCTTGAGAGCAGTCCCAGCCCAGGTTCAGAGCACACATATATGTATGTGTGTTCTTGTTGCTGGAGAAGGGGGAGGGAGCATGCAACAGAGTGCTAGTGAACGGAGAGGAGATGGAGGATAGAAGGGTGACATCTCCATCTGGCTAAGGTAAGTACAACTTCCCTCTCTAGCCCCAATCAAGCAAAATATTCAGAACAATGTTCAGATCATGAGAAACAACAAAATTATTTCCCCTCTTCCCTGTAGAAATATTTTGACTCCTCCCACATGCACCCTACATACATACCTCAAAGTGTATGTTTGGGAGCTGGTTCAGAAACACACATTATTTAAATTCATTCATGTATCCCTAATCTGTTTCCGGTGAATGAGATGAAGCCATCCCTTTCTGCACAGTGTTAAAGAAAAGCATAGAGTTGGAGGTGGAGGAGTCGGGTTTCAACAGGAATATTTATAGTACTTGGGCTGGGATGACTGACCTGGGTTCAAATGACTAATAGAGAACAGACAAATGGTCCTTCCCTTCCCCCAATATTGTCAAAGAATACAATATTATGCTGAAGACAAGATGTAATAAGCCTCAACACATGTAATCTAAGGGAGATGAAATATAAGTCACAGAGGGAGTCTAGGTAGTGTATTCAATAACATTCAGCAGTTTTACAAATTGTTTATTTCCTTCACCAGATGGACCTTTTAAAATTTCCTCTCTATGTACCTTAGTTCTAATGGAAAATCCACCTGAACCGCTTCAGTGCCTGTGCGGCCCTTTCTGGGATCCTGGCCAGACACAGTGCACGCAGGGTTAACGCCAGCCTTGAGCGGCTCTGTGCCCTGAGTAAGGTTATTAAACAGGAACATTTGACTCATAATTTGTTCTCCTCATGTTAAGTAGATTGCAATAACTCAGCTGTCCAGGATCTGTTTATCAATGCTCTGTGGCTTTCAGCAGCAGATATTTTATAACCACTAAGTAGATGTTCAGACCACTCATCAAATGAAAATCTCCTGTACTCAGAGCTGGTGTTATCATCACAACCCACCAAGTGAAGAGCCCTGGAGAGGTAGTAACCTTGCCCCAGAGCCTATCAGGCTTAGCCAGATCCTCATCCTGGGGAATTCCCTTCCACTAAATGACTTTAATAGAAAATGGCCCACCCTCACAAGACACTAGAACATTCGAGGGACTCTTCGTTGGCTTTTACTGTCCTAATGAACTGTAATTATATTTATTTTTATTGTCTCTTTTATTCTCATAGAAGTTTTCATAGGCATCCTAATTAAAAAAAATAAGAAAGAAAGAAAAGAAAAAAAGATAAAGGTAGATAAATAAATTATAGGTATTTCAGATTTTGCATTTTTCAGATTTTGAAATATTGCACATACATAATGAGATATCTTGAGAATCAGACTGGTGTTTAATCATGCAATTCATTTATGCTTCACATATACCGTACACAATAACCTGAAGATAATCTTATACAATGTTTTTAATGCAGCTTGTTTTTACTGCAATCTGTCGCCTGAGGTGAGGTATGGAATTTTCCACTTCTGGCAATATGTTGACACTCCAGAAGTTTCAGATATTAGAGTACTCCAAATTTCAGATTTTGGGGTAATGAATGTTCAAACTAAGCAGTCTATATCATGTTGATTTTGTATCCCTGAAACTATACCATCTGAGATTAATTGAAGACATGATTATTGGCACTGATATGCTCCTTCATAGTAATCTGATTTTTGTTAGTCATTCTGGCATTTCCCACTTAGTATACAAAGTGTGAAAGTGAGCAATAATTTAACTGCAGGATACTGGCCAATTGTTAAGGCACTAGTAATGAAACTAGATCCTAAGTAACCTCTTAGGAAATACACCAAATAGCAGAAGGACAGAAGAATAGAAGTGTTTTTATTATTAAGTAAGAATTTCCCACATGTTGAAAAAAATGCTTGTAGCTGGGCATGGTGGTGCACACCTGTAATTCCAGGGACTTGTGACACTGAGGCAGGAGGCCACAAGTTCAGGTCCAGCCTTAGCAACTTAGTACGACTATAAGCAACTTAGCAAGATCCTCTCTCAAAATAAAAAATAAAAAGATCTGGGGATGTGAGTCAGTGGTTGAACATCCCAGGGTTCAATCCCTGGGATCAAACAAAGAAAAAAAGAAAAAAAAATGCTGTGGTTCAATCTTTCAAACAAAGTTCTTATACTTATCAGTTATATAAACAAATGAATTCCCTGTTTTGATTAAACGTCTTTAAGTTGGAATACTGTTGCCTGTAACTGGGGAGAACTGAATAATCCCCATGCTAGTGATAGGAGCAGGGTGCTGTGACTGGCTCAACTTACATCTCTCCTCCTACCTCAGGGGAGGAGAAAGACACTGCTGTAGGGTAATAGCCACTCAGGTCGACATAAAATGCAAGGAAGGCTTTTCCCTAAAGGAACAGGGGCCACTGTTAGTAGAAGATAACAAAGAAAGGCAAGGCAGGCAGATACAGTCAACTACCATCTTAAGAATCCTCTAGCTAACCCTATTTTCTGCAGGTTACATTAATCACAGGGTGTTATTCTTATCACTATGACAACTGCTGAGAAGAGAACGATTTACAACTAGAAAAGAAATAAAAAGATTATTAGAAAAAACCTCTCATGAGAAAATGTATTTAATATAAAATCTGAGGGATAAACATGAAGCAAGACAAATTAAGAGTCTGGAGTTGAAGGAACAATATAGATAAAGCCTCATAACTCTAAAAGAATTTGGAAAACTCTGTTCTAATTCATCTGCAAATATTAGCAAGATAACAATAACCAATAACAAAGTGGAACAGTTTTAATAACATACTATAATTTTAAGAAAAAAAAGAATAAGAAATGGCCACATTCATCCTACCAAAAAAAAAAAAAAGTTGGAAAGTTGCATTTTTAAAGAAAAAAAGAAGACCCAAAGAAACCCAAATGAACTAAGTTCCACAAAGCAAGGAACTCTTTACAAGAAGAAATGTCTTACCACTGCTCTCATACCTGGCAGAGCAGAAGGAGGAAGATAAATCTACCAAAGTTTTAATAGACCAAATTCTAATGCACTTTAAACAGCTTCATGTGGCATTCACAACAGATTGCAGTCTAAAGATGCTCCAGCCACAGAGTAAGGCTCCAACTACCCACTGTGTCTTCTCCATGAGTCTTCATTGAGTTCTCAGGAGTCCAGGAGTCATACATCAAAAGCAGGGCAGAAGAGAGCTCACAGAGATGTTCCTCCTGGGTTTAATATACAATGAATCACACATACTCACATTACAGGTGATTTTTTTTATACAATAAGATTTACTTATATTATTTAGAATTATATGTAATTTACATACATAATTATATGTAATATACATATAACACTATATAATGTAGTATATCCACCTGTAGCACATATACACATATATAAATATATGATTTTTTAAAAAACACTTATCTACAGCAAAGACTAGCAATGAATATGGTATTTGTAATATATATAGTAGTAAAATCTAAAATGACAAGAATTCAAAGTGTAAGGAGTATAGAAGGAATTATTCTGTTTTAAGGTTCTTACATGGTTCCTTGAAATAGATAACATTTTAATAGTTCATCCCATAAACTCTAAAACAATTATGTAAGACAAATTTAACACAAAGAATCATAAAGATAATGCATAAGACAAAACAGAACACAAACACAAATGCAATTCACTTGAGAGAAGACTAGAAGGAGGAAGAGTAGAATAAAGAACAAATGGATTAAATATAAAACAAACATCAACATGGGAGACTTACAGGCAACTCTATCAATAATTACACTAGATGTAAATGAACTAAACATACCTATTAAAAGACAGAAATTATTAGGTTGGATTAACCAATCAAGACAAATTTATGCTGCTTATAAAGAAATATCATTGTTATGAAGCTCAGACTAGTTGAAAGTAAAATCATGGCAGAAGGTATAAGCATGTGGTGGGTAATCTCCAGAGAAGGCTGCCATCCATTCCTACCTGCCTGGACAAGCATGCTGCTCCTCACATCAAAAGCTGCAATCCAATTCCCCTCTCTTTGAACCTAGGCTGGCTTTTGAGGCTCGTTTAATGAGCAGAGTACATCAGGCATGCCATTCTGGAGCCTCTGAGGCTACTTTATCATACACCTTGCAGTTTCTGCCCAAGATTCTTAGAATGCCTGCTCTTTGGATGCTGCTTTTGAGAAAGCAAACACCATGCAGTGAGAAGTCTCGGTCCTCCTCTGTGGAATGAGCAAAAGTAGAGAAGGGGTAGAAAGTTACTGTGATGAAATCCCTTTACATGGACAGAAACACTTGGAATAGAAGTTTTTCTGCATAAAATTTCCTATGATTTTTTTTTTTTTTTTTTTTTTTTTTGCAATGCGTTGTACTTAACCATGAAGTGTATGGTCACATGGGGATGGAGAGGAGCAGGTGAGCATGGGGGTACATCAGGACAGCTCTTCATGACATCATTCCCACAATACCACTGCTTCAGCTATACTCCTGAGACAATTAAGGAGAAATAGAAGTTTTTTCCCCACTGGAATGTTCTAAAATGAGTTTGAGTAATGAAGTAATTAAAATAACTTCAGGGACCCTCTGCATCCAAAGCTAAAAATCCATTCACTATCCAATATCCCACCCTAAATAATGTCCAGGGGTGTTTTTTAACAGAATATATGAGAGCTTCAGCAATGAGATTAAGTGGAAACATTAAAATATCCCATAAAATGCATACAGATATTCAATAATAAAATGTCAACAATGCAGAACTTGTTCAAATTTTAATAAAAATACACCCCCATTATCATATTAAAATTCAAAGACATAACATACCAAATATAAGTGCAAATCAAAGTTTGCCCTTTGCAAGTTAAAGTCCAAGGCATGAAAGTTAAAGATCAGTTTTTCTTGTCCTACCCAGTTCATGATCTATAGTCAGGAATTCTCAAAGTTCAAAATCCATCCTTCCTAATTGAGGGTTTTTTTTTTTTTCATGTTTCTAAAAGGAATTTCCTGATGCCTCAGTAACACTAAGGTTCTATCAGTAGCTTCATTCTGGGTTGTCTCTCCTTGGGATGGATGTAGTTCCTTTTGCACATCAATAAAAGTATTAGTTCAGTGCCAGTTTTCTATATGCATCCATTTCCTAAGATCCTGAACAATTCATTATAACACATAAGATTACTCCAGCCCTGGCTCTACAACCACTAAATTGAGAAAATAAGACAAACTCCAGATTTGGGTATAATTACTGCAGGAAAAGAAAATTCAGAAAACCTAGTTCTAAGGGTTGCCAGAGCCCATCCAGAAAAGAATCAATTATGTCTGAAGGGAAGAGAATAGATGGAAAAATCCTTGGTTCAGCATCACTACCAAGTTGATGCTTATTTTCTGGAATACACAAGCTATGAACTTAACATCAACTGGGTGAAGTCTCCCAGCAACATATTAATATTGGCTGCATTCATTCACCATTTCTGTGGGTGATCTCTCTTAACTTGCTGTCTCATTTCTCAGAGTGGCATTTGAGATATTGCAGCCTTGTTGCAAAGCTTAGAAATGTGAAATGATGGAAACCCAGTCGGTAGCTGTTCTTTCAGCTGCACACATTTTCCATCCAATGTATTTAACTTCCGAGTTTACATATTTTTAGTTCCTGGAACTCAGATGCTGCTTGCAGGTTAGCCCTCTGTGGCAATGAAGATTACACAGTGTCTTGGAGAAAGCCTTTGTCAGCTTCTGTTGCACCTCTGCCTCTTGTATTAGAAGTGCCTAGGGAAAAATTAGACCTATGCATTGAGTATATTCAGCTAGTTGGACCCTCTACCTCACACCATATATAAAAGTTAACTAAAATGAATCAAAGATCCAAATGTAAAAGCTAAAACTAAATGCTACCTGAAAGAAGCCAAACATCAAAGACCACATGTTGTGTGATTTAATTCATATGAAATACTCAGAATAATCAAATCCATAGACACAGAAAATGGATTAGTGCTTCCCATAGGGATGGGATGGAGGGTCATGGAGAGTGATTGTTAATATATACAGAGTTTAGAAATGATAAAAATGCTCTGAAATTAGTGGTAATGCTTGCATAATCTTATGGATATATTAAAATACACCAGATTCTACACTTAAAAGGGGTGAGTTTTATGATGCATGAATACCCTTAAATATTTTTTTAACTTTTAATCATCTGGGGGGGGGGGCGGCTATCTGAGATTGAACTCAGAGGTGCTTAACCACGGAGAAACATCCCCATCCCTATTTTATATTTTATTTAGAGACAGGATCTCACTGAGTTGCTTAGCACCTTGCTTTTGCTGAGGCTGGCTTTGAACTCGGGATCCTCCCACCTCAGGTTCCCAGGTAGCTGGAATTACAGGCATATGCCACCATGCCAGGCTTAAACATATTTTTTAATGAAAACTGTTGCAGTACTTAAGAATCCTCTGCCCTCAGGGCCTAATGAGGAACAATATTATTATCCCATCGTCAAGATGCCATTTTTCCTTTACCCACTGGCATATTCTCATGGAAGTAGTTACATTAGATTTTGCACCATCACTCCAAAACTTAGCAGTTTAGAGTAGCAGCCATTTATTTAGTTCCAGATCCTGCAGGTTGGCATGTTGAAAGAGACTCACCTTGAGTTCTTCTCATTTTGGATCGGTACATGTGTCTGCAGTCAGCTTTGGGGCTAAGACAACCTCAGCCTTAGTCAGGGTGGGTCATCTTTGAGAGAGAAAGGGAGAGGGAGAGAGAGAGAAAGAGAGTTCTCAAAGGAAGTCAAACAATGTCATTTCCACTACATTCAATTGGACAAAGCAAATAACAACACCAGCTGTGATTCAAGAGAAGGCATTCAAAATTTTCAGTTTGCTAAGAAGAACTACAAAGTCTTATTGCAAAGGCTATAGATTCAGGATATTGGGCATTTTGTAATCTACCATCTCCTAGAGCAAAATTCCAAGACAACAGCTAGAGAACAAGAAGCACACATCAGACAAGGAGGATGAAAGATTTCAGAGAGGAAATGTCTAAGATAAAAACAAGTAAAAACTGATAAATTGATATATTAGACCAGATTGAAAGGAATTTTAAAATTTCTTCAGAATGTACTAGCATGTATTATAGGATCATGGAAAATAATTCCTTTAGGAGTCAGGTGAGTGATATAATTATGTGAAGTGGGAAGAAATGATCTGGGGAGTATATGTCCAGCTTAAAATAATCAAATTCTTAGCTTTGGGGAAAATAAAAAGGATTTCAAATATATTAAATATAATATATAGACTTCATGGTGTATGTGATCATATTTACATAATTGCCTACTTACACATAGTCATAATAACATAAACACTGAATATTAACAACCAGAAATATGATATAGTTGGGTGTAATGGCACTTGCCTATAATCCCAGCAGCTCAGGAGGCAGAGGAAGGAGGATCCAAAGTTCAAAGCCAGCCTTAGCAATTTATCAAGACCCTAAGCAACTAATTCAGTGAGACCCTATCTCTAAAAAAATAAAATAAAATAATAGGAGACATGGCTCAGTGGTCGAGTGCCCCTGAGTTCAATCCTTGGTGACCCCCACCCCCCAAAATGTGATATAACTGTAATGATAGAATAAAGTAGGGAGAGGTGTATGTTAGGATCAGGAAATGAGGTGAAAGGGGATCAAACTCCAAAGATCATCCAGGAATGATGGCTCACATCTGTAAATGAAGCAATTCAAGAGGCTGAGATAGGAGGACCACAGGTTCAAAATCAGCTTCCGAAATTTAGCAAGACTATGCAACTTAACAAGACTTTGTTTCAAAATAAAAATAGAAAGGGCTGGGTACTCTTGGTAAAGCACTCCTGGGTTAAATCCTCAGTACCCGCCCTCCTCCAAAATTTCCAAAGATCAATAGAAACCTCAATGCATCTCAAATATTGCTGATAAAAACTTAAAGACAAGTCTCTGATTTATTGAGAAATCCCAATGTGCAAGCTAAAAGGAAAAAACAGGAATATTAAACTAGGTAGTAATTGTTGGAGACTTAGGTTGTCCTGTACATTATATTAGTAGAGACTGTATTTGTCTAAAAATAAAATTATTTGAAGAAATCTAGACAAACTATCACAAAACTTAATTCAAAGAATGTGCTAATTTCACTTAAATGTAGGGAAAGCAGTTTTAAGATTTCCAATCACAAATAAAAGAAAAATCTTTGTGACTGACTTTAAAAGAGTAGTTAATGAATCCATAAGATGATAGTAAATGATTTTGAAACAGTAAAGTTTATTGGGAAAGTTTCTGAAATTCGTGACCATTTGCTCAAAGTGACTCTAACTATGAGCATGTGTTTAAAGTCATTACCTTTAATGACTTTAAGAAATCCTGCTCCTACTTTACAATACATTTGGTAACTCTGACTAAACTAGGGCCTGCTATTTTAGGGGCAAGTTTAAACTTCATACAGAGAAAATTAATATGTGTTAAAGTACACAAAATCTACAATAATAGAACATGAAGGCAAACACATTCTGGAATGATGACATAATCTTTTCATCCTCTGGTTTGGGTCCAGGTACTTAGTTTTAGCTTGGAGGCTTTATAATTTTTATAAAATAAGATTACCTATAAATCTTCCTTGTCAGAAAACCAACAGTAATTGACGGTGTTTTTGTATCTTGGATTCCTTGAAGCAATTCTCTTTCATTTTCTGTATTTTGAAAACCACATACCGGGATTTCTCCTGGAGGCCAATTAGATTGATGTATTGGCTAGTGAGGATGGGTAACCTCTAGAACAAGGAACTGGCCAGAGCCATTGTTCCCACGGGTGCACTTACCAGGCACACCTGAGTCTCATTCAAGCCTTCACCATGTAATGCCCTCATTTAAAGCAGAGCTTGTGGGTAATAAACAAAATGTACCTCAGTGGTAAAACCACACTGTCCTGTTGAGCAGGCCACATCTTAAGGGGCACTGGGAAACCAAACATCTGTTTTGTGATTTTTAAGGCCAATGACAAGGAATTAATTTCTGGCCTTGGTATCCCTTCTCTCATTTCCAAATTCTAGATAAAGAAAAATGTGTATATTTGGGTGTTGTGGGGGAGCAGGTAATCAGACCATTTTAATAGTTCTAAATTACCTTGTTAAGGGGTAGATAGATATTCTACAGAAACAAAATGACTATCAATTTGAAGATGAAAGATATGCTTTTACTTTCTTAATTGTATTGAATGGACATCTATTGGGTATCTCTACTTTCTGAAGAGGCCTTATCTAGACCCCATTGAGTTTTTTAAGATAAGCAGTTTGCAGGCCTGGACCTGAAGATCTTACACTTTCATCATAGAATTTAGGATTTAATGGATACAATCTTGTAGCTTGTAGGCAAATTTGGTACACTGCTTTGTTGAGTTTTGTAATTTGAATGTTTTATGTCATGCCTTTTCCAGTTAATGTTCTGGGAACTTACATCTGACAACTTCCCAAAGCTATGTTACCCATTTAACTCCTGAAGCAATAGAGTTTGCAACACTGATGTAAACAACTGAGGCCACTACACAAACCCATGGAATAAATGCAGAGACAAGATGTTATAGAGGGAAACACATTTTTAATCCAAAAGAGATTCACATATGAATTCTGGTTCTGCCACTTGATATCTACATGATCTTAAGCAAGTTATGACATATTCTTCTTAGGGTTTTATTTTACTAACCTGTAAATGGAGCTATAAACACTAAATCACAATGTAGGGACACTACACAAGATTTCTGATTGTCACAAGATCTGTTACACTGTGAAGTCCTTATATAATTGGACACCTGTCCTATCCCCCCCCTGCTACAGATGCCTAAGAGACCTCAGAAGAAGAATCCATTAATCTGTCTGGGTGACCAGGAAAACTTCACTAAAGCAAGTGGTCATTTGAATTAGGCCATGAACCATGGAAAGGATTTCAATGGATAAGGAGGGGATGTAGGGCTTTCTAGGTTTGAGGTCTCATGTTGGGTAGGTGGGGAGCAAGGTCACTTGATGAGGGTTCTGTGGGAAGGGATGGCAGGGACCATCTCCTGAGAGTAAGCAAGGAGCAGGCTGGAGCAGGCTGTGCTGTTCGCCACTGGCTGTCCCATGTCCCCAATGTATGATAGAATGCACAGTTGGTTGTATTTATACAGTCTAAGTTGGAGTCAAGTAATTCACAGATCCTTGGAGCTGAGATCTGGAATATAAGGGCTTAGAAGGCCATTCATGAAAGACAAACTTAAAAGGAAAGATTAGGCACCAGGGACTAATCCTAGAGTTGTGAGCACAGGCATATACTTCTTGAGAACAAACTCAGATGCCATATCTTATTCAAATGATCTCTCCTGAGGTTCAGTGACAGGAATTTATGTTTTACATATTTTCAGAATTGTGAGAATATGTCTATTAAGTCCTTCTGAGCACTCTGTAACTTCTACAGAAAGTGCCAACCACCTGACATGAAGGAGAATTAGATACCAAAATGGTTATAAGGGTGGATGACCCAGTTGTTCTGCTTAGTGTCTGGAGAAGTCATGATTTGTACAGTGAGTGGGAACAGAGAATCCTGTGGGGCCAGGTAAGTTGCTCCTTCCAGCTCTCATTCTGAAGCAGGAGATGAACATGTTTGTGAACATGAAGGCATTTGATCAGTGCTCTCATGATCTGGGTATGAACTTGGAGCAAGTGACTGAAATTAGGAAGATCAGTACTGCAAAGAGACGAAAATCTTCCTTTGTGAGGAGGGTTGTGGAAGTCATCATGAAGGGAGGGAAGGTGAAGTTCAAGACATAGAGCACAGCTTGTAAGAAAGCACATGCACCATCAGGACTACAGGAGCCAGAGGAGGAGAAATCTAAAATGAAATCTGGCACAAGAATATTGAGAGGATGATAAGAGTTAGAAGTAAGAGACTCTCTCCACCAGTGGCCATGGTTACTGTTTCAGGATGCTTGACATCCCACAGACTGGGCAGCACCAAGCCCCTGACCTGACCCCAGCACTGGCACTTTTGCCCCTATGTGGTAATACATCCAGTTTTCAAATACACACAAGAAACCTTGAAAGCAGAAATATGTATGCACACATCCATCCAATGCAATAACTAGTTTCTACTCTGTGAGTTTTGGCAAAACTCTAGTCATGCAGAATGCCAAGAAATGGGGGGATTCTGTTCTTCTGAAAAACTTATCATGAACATTCCTGAGACTTTTTCCCAAGGCTCAAGTCAAGGTATTAAACCATTCTACTCAGATAATCATGGGAGAATGCAGAATGGGGAGAATCGAGGAGAATGTATACAAAAGTCTATAGCACTGATAATCCAGACTGATAAAGCTGTCAAACTTGACTATCTTATGGCTAGGAATCTGGGGTCAGCCCTGCACTTAGTGTCACCCTACTGAAGCAGCAAACTCCCATCACTCCACCACTTCAGAAGTTCACTGCATTCTCCCTTAAGTACTAAGCCTTGGGTCTCCATGGGTAGGTGGTTTTATCATGATAGGTTAGGGAAAATGATGGATTCCCGGAAATCCCTCAGGAAGCAGGAATGTGTTGTGATGTGTGTGTGTGTGTGTGTGTGTGTGTGTGTGTGTGAGAGAGAGAGAGAGAGAGAGAGAGAGAGAGAGAGAAAGAAACATGACTATCCTGTAAATTTTACAGGCATGGTTGATATCACTTAGAATGTGATATATATAAAATCACAGTGCTACCTGGTGTAATATATCAGGGTGGTGATGGTGATGATATATATATACACACATACACACACACATGGAGAGAGAGAGAGAGAGATAGATAGATAGATAAAGATATCTATCCATGGAATGTAGTCATTGGTACTCACTGAAAAATAGGCAGCTAGATCTCATGGAAAGTAAAACTTATTCTCTTCAAGGAATGCACGATATATATATTGAGGGTTTTCTTGGGCTGAACTGTCAGACTCTAATACAAATGATAATCTCCCCTGATTCTTTGTGGCTTAAAGATACACTCATGAAAGCTTCATATAAATATTCAAATTTTCAGGATCTCTTCTAAAATGAAGATGTGAAAACAAAGGTTCTTCATTCCAACATGAAAACAATCCACAGGACCTGAATAAAAACTTACACCTGTATGTTCTCTCCAATCCCTACAAATGTGTTCTACTCCTCCGTGTGTTTCATGGACCACTTCCCTCATTTGTGTTTGTTTTTTGTCTATCTTAATTAAAGAAATAGCAAATACAGAGGATCTGCCCTGATCAAAGCAGGAGAGGTATAAAGTATATATTACTTAACAGAATATATACTAAGTTATGGGGATAGAAGGCAAGGTTGGGATATGATGGAGAGAGCTGTGAAAACCATCCTAAGCTATTAGATGTGTTCTTTAGGTAATGTTAAGAAAGCTTCCACCTAAGAGTTAGGTAAAATGTAAACTTCTTAAAAAATATGATTCCAGAAGCAATGTGAAGGACACAATATTAAAGTTAAAGAGTAGAAGTTAGGAGGTTATTTTGGAGGAACACACCCAAGAAAAACATGTGAGTATGACCTAGAGCCTTACCCATGATGCTGGAGGAGGAGGAAGAAAGACTGCAGAGAACTGAGAGATGGAATCTACCAAGCTTAGTAGGCAATGGTCTGGATGTAAGTAAGGAAATTAAGATGATTCTACCTTCAGTGTGTGGAAGAAGAACATTAAACCATGAGATGAATTCACAGGGTGCTGAATGCAAGGAAGGATGATTTTCAGTTGGTTATTCTAAATTGAAGGAATCAACTAGTCCTTTAACATGAAAACATCCACCAAATGGAGCTCAGGGAAGAAAGACTTAAATATAAGGACTTGGATATCCTCAATAGAGAGGTGATATTTGAAGCTAAGGATGAGGTAAGATGGTCCAGGACGAGGACAAGAGGGGCAGCAGACCCTTCTGGAAGAGAATACTTTCAGAGATGGTGATAGAAGAAGTTCCAACAGGTGAGACTAAGACCCTTGTCCTCTGGCATTGGGTCTAATTTGCCCAGGGGTAAGCACTGGTTGAGGTCAGGGTTGGGCAGAGTAAGAACATGGGGGTATTTGTCCTTCTGTGCCTGATTTATTTCACTTAACATAATGTCCTCCAGGTTCATCCATATTGTAGCAAATGAAAGGGTTCCATTTTTTGTACCTGAATAGTATTCCATTATATACATGTGCCACATTTTCTTTAGCCATTCATCCATTCATTGGCACCTAGCTTGATTCCATAGCATGTCTATTGTGAACAGTGCTGCAATAAACACAAGAGTCTTGCCCCATCTTTGTCCCTTCATTATGCCCTTTTCAATTACTCAGTGTGAATGTGCCATCTGCTTCCAGATAGAATCCTACTGACTCAGAGGTAAGTCCCTTAGGGTGCAATATACTGGAAGCCCTGGTAGAAGAGTTGAATGCTGCAGACTGCAGAATAAAGATTGGAAAGAAGCAGAATTTAGCTCTCTCTCTCTCTCTCTCTCCAGAACATTGGTGTAAACAGGAGTCATATTGCAGGGTTTAACAGCTAAAATGAATTGCTAAAGGAAATTGAGGCAGTGAGTAAAAACTATTGCTTCAAAAAAGTTTGTGCTGTATGGGGCAGAGTGGGGAAAGAGATAGGACATCAGTCTGAAACAGAACTCATCTATGCTTTTAAAGTTAAGAGACATGGAAATAGCACCATAAAACTGCCTTTTTTTTTTTTTTTTTTTTGGTCAGTTGCCTTATTGTCACATGATCCAAACAGCCTCTTTAAATTAGCAAATCACTTTCTCCCCGGAATTTTAATATGACAGAAAGGTTGCAAATATGACCAAGAGACAACTAAAGATGAAATATTGAGTTCAGGCTTACCTCTCTAAGTCATTCCAGTTATTAATCATTTATAGGACACCATAAGCCACCTCCAGGAAAATGATGACTCTTTATTGCTTGTTAAAAATATTTACATTTTCCTCCACCAGCTGTATATAAGGAATTGATATTTTCTGAATTGCTAAGTCAATAACATCTTCCTTGAGCCATCAAAGGATTTGATAAACCAGCAAAACACAAGAGCCTCTGCTGCAAATAAGTGGGAGGCACTCGGGCTGTCAGGCAATTAAGTGGACCTGAATCAGCTGATGTAATTAAGCCTCTTACTGCATAATTATCTTTATTTTAAATGTGTCTTTTGATGAAACATCTGTTCCCTGCTCCAGATATGAAAAGAGGGACCCATGCTCATGAAGAAAACAGAGCTTGTGAGGCACTCACACATGCTGCCCGGGCTGCTCAGATTCAAGGCAACAAATGTTGTCATTTGTTCCATCTTCGCAGGCAAGAGGCAGGTGTCCTTACGTCCTCAGTCTGCGTTCGCCTGACCTCCGAGCTCAGAGCAGCTGCCTGGAGTCCTGTTACATAAAGCAACCAAGGGGACAGCTCAGAGGCTGGGGTACATCTATCTATGTGGGCCAGTGCTTTGGCCATCTGCAAAGAACAATCAGATGTGCTCAGCAAGCCTAGCTCGGATTCTAAGGGTCAGCAGGATTCCCGAGGCTACTTGCCTCCTGGCAGCAGGACATAACCTTCTTCCTTTAACCAAAGATAAATAGGATTAGTCAAATCAGAGCTTGTTAAAGGCAAGTCAGTAATACTTTAATTTTGGTGTAGTGTTTTGTCTTTTCTCAATTCTGTAGGCCCCAAACTCTTGCTTGTCAAATCCCCATGTTTGTCTGAAGGATTCTGGATCGCACTAATGGACAGGAGAGTCACAGGCTTTGGTGAGAAAGAGAACTGCTTTTCTACTCTGGTGCTGCCCCTTGTGGGGTAGGTGAACCATGGTTGTCTTCCAACGTTACTTGTTCAACTCTAAATTGAAAGTAATGACACCTACTAGGTAGGATGCCTGTGAGAATTAGAAGGCGGACAGAGGTCCTGGGAGAGTGCCTTGGATATATTAGCCAATCTGAATGAACTAATGTTCTTTCCCCCCTTTCTCTGACCCACCTTCTTTACTGCCCATGCAGAGGCCTAAAGACCTGTTTCTTAATAAACAGTGAGAAATCAGCTAACAAGATTCTCACCAGCACCACCTCTATCCACAGAGTCCTGCAGTTTGGAGGGCAAGAATTCAGACCATGAGGATGAGTGTTTACTGGAACCAACAGCAATCTAGAGCAGCCAGAGGAAGGAACAGCGTCTTTGGTGAACCGAGGTCATGCCCCGGATCCCAGGGACAGCTTCCCTGGCGCATAATGAAGAGAGTTTTTATCTTGAAATTCTATGTTCTATATTTTAGGTCGATCACTCCCTTTTTATCTATATCCTTCAAATTATTAATACCATTCATATTGGATCAATTTTTGGCATGCTAAGATATTGAACCAATGCCCTGATCTCCTTCTTTCTTGTATCAACCTATTGAAATATACATATAATTCATCTATGTGATATGAATGATTCAATGGCTTTTACCATTTTCACAGAGGTTTACATTCATCAGCACAGTCAATTCTAGGTGGTTTTCACCACCTCCACAAGAAACGCTACCATCACTTCCCACTCCGTTCTCCTTCTGCCCTAGACAGCTACTAATCTGTTTTATGTCTCTAGAATTTGTCTTCACAGAACATTTCATATAAATGGAATCAAACAATATGTGGGCTTTTGGTGTCTGCTTTCTTTCACTTAGTATAATATTTTCCAAGTCCATTAATTTTTAGTTTTAGGGGCCAGGGCTGGGGCTCAGTGGTAGCGCACTTGCCTGGCATGTGTGAGGCACTGGGTTCAATTCTCAGCACCACATATAAATAAAAAATAAATAAATAAAAGAAAGATCTATCAACAATTAAAAACTTAAAAAAAATTTAGTTTTATTAGGCTTTATTCCTTTTTATGGTCAAATAATATTCCATTGTATGGGTATACCACATTTTACTTATCCATTCATGATTTTATGGGCATTTAGTTGTTCCCTCTTTTTTTTTTTTTTAGCTATTATGAACAATGCTGCTATGATAATTTATGTCAAGATTTTACATGAACACATATTTTCAATTTTCTTGTGTATATACTTAAAGGTGGAATTGTTGGGCTATATGGAAATTCTACTTTTAGCATTTTTCCCCTGTGGTGCTAGGGATCTAACTCAGGGCCTCATGCATGCTAGGCAGGCACTCTATCAATGAGTATTTCCCACCCACCCCAACATTATTTTGAGCTTTTGGGGGAACTCCCAGACTATTTTTCAAAGTGGCTGTATCATTCTAAATTTCCAGGAAGATTCTAATTTTTTCACATCTTGCCAACACTTGCTGTTATCTGTCCTTTGGTGTGCAGCCATTATAGGGTCACAAAATGGTATTTTCTTAAGGTTTTGATTTGCACATCCCTGGTAGAAAACTATCTTAGTCTATTATGGAAAACATTTCAATGACTCCCACTAGAAGCCTTGTCCTGAGAATATGTTTTTCTGGCTGCTTTGTGCCTTCAAGATGACTAATAGCCAATACAGAATGTACAGCAGTAAGACAGCTACTAAAGGTCCTTTTTTGGCCACACCTTTATGGGAACATGTAGCACATCATTCTCCAATGGGGGAAAAATTCATCAGGGATAACTTGGTCATCTCAAAGCAAGGGCATTAGGAAGGTAGACATCACATAAACTAACTAGGAAAAGTTGAAATCCAATTCCATAATCGACTTACTATTTAATACCAAGCTTTAATACACTATCACCAGTGATGTATTTATATGCCACTTATGTGGAAGCAGGGACAGAGAAACTAAATGGCATCAAAAGAACACAGTATGAGCCTGCTTCTAACTTTTTTAAAGGATTTTAAAAAGTCAGTAACATTAGGCTTAATTTTTCATAAGATGGAAAAAAACATCTTCCCTGTGGGGTTATTATGAGGATTAAGATAAAGTTGTTGAGTCTACTTTATAACTTACAAAGTATTATGTCAATTACTATTATCTGGTACTTATTAATAATCAAATTGCTCACATTTATTAAAAATGTGTCCTATGGTGGGGCTGAACTTCAAATCTGTCAAATTTGGTGTCTTTATGGGACTTAGATAAAGATACAAGATACCCCAACTTTGTGTAACATTTTATATTTGCACATTATTTTATAAGCTTTGTAACCATCAGTGGCAGCAACTCTGGCTGAAATCACAAATGGGCCAAAATGCTTCTATATACCCCACACGTTGAAGCACAATGCAGCTAGGAGAAATCATACTCAGTGTCCCAACTATGTAGACAGGGGAAGTGACAGGCATATCATTTTGGTATGAAGCAGACTGCCCAAAATAGCAACCTGAGGGAAAATCCAAAGTAAAATGGGATTGGGACACCTCACAAACTCATCTCACCAAGACAGCATGTGTTCACCCTACAAAAGTGTGAGTGTGGCCATGCATGAACATTTAACTTTATCACCTGGGCTGTCACACACAGCTACATTGAACTGGAGGTTTGGTTGGGCAGAAAGATCTAAAAAAACTTCATTCTTGTGTCCGGCTGCCCACCAACCTATTAGAGGGGCAGAGCCCGTTTTGTTGGTTTTTTGTGTTTGCTTGTTTGTTTGTTTTTGACATCCTTCAGTAGTCTAAACTATTGGTGGATTTGTTTGAGGGGGGCGTTGTGTGTGTGTGTGTGTGTAAAAGCAGTAGACACACAGTATCACTTCTGATCACTTCTGCTACTTTCAGAGTCAAAGGCAGTCCCCAGGTCAGCTCAGAGGCAACAGGTTGAGGAATAGACTCTACTTCCTGGTGTCACAAGACATCATATTTCATATTTAATCTACTCTGCCACTACACAGGAGTCTTGCATTACTTACAAAAATGCCGTGAGCTTACTGAAACATGATGAGGTCAACTATTGCTCTTTTAGATAAAGAAACTCAGTCTCCAGCTTAAAATCACATTTATGAGACAGAGCCAGATTTGAGTCCAGGTCTTTCTGACTCCTGCTATTGACTGTATAAATACAAATCTTACTGGTTATGATCAAAGCTCCTGTAGAAATTGTTCTTTCCTCTACATACATCAGGACACAAACAAATGATTTCCTTCAAGCGTATTTTTCCAAGAGATTCTGTTTCCCTTTTAGAAGATTTTAATGTCATCTGCCTGATTTCCAATTTTGCCCTTCCTCAAAGGTCTATTTTCCTCTATAGAAATGGAATTTCATTCAGGCCAAATTCAGTCACAGAATCATGTTGGAAATTTCAGAGAAAACATGAATAGTCCCTATTTTCCTGAGAATTTATTTATTTTTTTCCAGGCTAATGGAGGAGAAGCAGAAGTTGTAGAGATAGGGCAGTCATTTAGCCCCTTAGTTTTAATTTTCAATCTTTTATATATATTCAAATATATTTTTCTCCCCCTTTGAAGTAGGTATTCAAAGTAGTAACTTAAAGGTGAGGAGGAAGACCAGAGAAAACAGGTCCCCATCTCTGTAAGAAGGTAGAAAGAAGAATAGATGAAGATTATAAGCTCAGATTCATTTGAGCTCTACAAATGACTAGCTATTTGATCTTAGGCAAATCATTTCAACAAGCCCCAATTTTCTCATTTCTTAAATGAGAGGATGGAGTTGGATACCCTCTCAGCTCTAACATTATTTGATTCTAGTGCCAGAGCATGATTTTATCATATTCGCCACACATTTTTTTATTCCAAAACACACTGACATCATGCTAAATTAGGTTGACTCATGTTCCCCATGTAAACAATTGTGGCGATTGCCAAAATTTTCTAACAAACAGAAAACAAGTGTGTTTCAAGTTATTTCCTTTAATTCTCTGATCATATCTTTTCATGTATTGAAAAACTGCAAGGTATTTCTGTACGTTGTTCTTTATGTGATTCATTAGATCTCACCAAAAATATCTCACAGGTCCTCTTTCCCACTGAAAGTATCGTCTAAAGCATCATCCAAAGCTGAGCAAAAATATTTGAACAAGATGTCTTGATTCGTATGTGTGTGTGGGGGGTACATCTGTGTTCAAGAAAAAAAAGCAAATGCACAAACTAGATGTTAATCTTTCTGTTTGATAAACCAAAGCATATTGATAAGCTCCTGCCAAATAGTTGAGATGTATTATAAATGAACATAACTTTTGTTGGACAGCATGCCGACTGAGCTGTAGAATATAGCCTGGAGGCACTTATAACAGGATAGAGACACCAGAGGATATAGAGTTCTCAGGGAAAACCACACATGAAATTGTGAAATGTTTTGGAAAGTAAGGATTCCAAGCTATCATCTTCCCAGAAGATCTGATTACTCTCATGTGTTCTGATTTCATAGCAAACACGGGGCCAGTTGACATTTGGGGAGGATTTTTTTTCAAACAAACCATTTGTGGCATCCTTGGAAATAATTCTTGATGGTCATGCATTATGGAAAAGCCTGGTATCATCATTTCTCGAGTTTATATCCACTGAATTTCTTTGGTAAAAAGAAAACTTGAGTAAAGACACAAGCTCATACACTGTTCTTTGTCACACAAACTGAAAACCACTTAACCTTTACTAAAAGTCCTAACATGAGACAGCTTAGCCTAGTGCAAATGAAGAACTATAAGCTCTGGTCTATTTCCAGTCTTCTTGCATGTCCCACAAGAATCTTATGAATACAGAGTTCTCATCCTCTGTGCAAGCAACTTGATGTTTGAGATCAGCCCAGGAGGACAAGGAACAAGTCTTCCCTGTGGCAACTTTTGTCTCCATTCAAAGGCTACTGGAGCTTATCTTGAGAAGGGAAAAGGAAGAGGATGTAGGTATATTTCTTTGCTAGGAATTTCTCTTGACCTTGCCCCAGCAGTTTGAAACTACTCTTCGTACTTCCTTTTCCCCAGTTTTCTGTAGACTTTGACTTCAAATTTACCATTCTTTCTCCTCTGCCCTTCCATGGTCTCTCTGGCACTATCGCTCCTCTTTTTTATTTGGTCTACAAACGCAGATAACTATAGGGAGCCATGGAAGGATAAACTTTTTCCATTGTACAATAAATAGAAAAGTCAAATTCTATGGGGAAAAACACGGAAGAACTTCAGGTTGGAGCAGAGACTGTAACAAGGTACATGTGGCTCTGTCCTCAGCAAGCTGACCTGTCTTATTTTCCTAGCTGCATTTCAGTCTTCAAGTACCTGTTTTAGTCAACTTTTGCATAATTGTGACCAAACGAACTGAGAAGAACAATTAAAGGAGGAAATCTTTATTTTGGCTCATGGTTTCAGAGAGTCAGTCCATGGTCAGCCTACCTCATAGCTCTGGACCTAAGGTGAGGCAGAACACCATGGTGGAAGGGTGTGGTACAGGAAAGCAGCTCAGGATATGACCGCCAGGAAGCAGAAAGAGAGCTCTGCTCACCAGGGACAAAAGTTCCACCCCCCGGTGACTTCCTTTGTCCAATCACATCCCACTTGCCTACAATTACTATCCAGTTAATCAGTAGTGGATTAATCCACTAATGAGGTTAAGACTCTCATAACCTAATGATTGTACTTCTGAACATTCTTGCATTGTCTCACCCATGAGCTTTGGGAGACACCTCATATCCAACCCATAAGAGTACCCTATTTTCCTGTGACTCACTTTTTATTCAAAACAAAATTACTGTCTCATCTGAAGAAGTGGTGTAGACATATTAGTTGGCACACATCATTCTTGTATTTACGTCTGAGTCATTAGAACATCCAGGCAGTAGACTTTAAAAGGTCATTACATTTTAAAAATTGTCCTTCTCCATAGGAAAAAAAAGAAAAGAAAAGAAATCACTTTTAGGAGGATAGCACATGGGACTGTGCATTAAAACTGAAAGTAGGAGACTTCCTCTACTCCCTGCTTTCCTCTACTGAGATCTAAGCACAGCATATGACTAACAAGAAATCCTCTAGTCACCATCATTATGACTAAGCCCTAAAGAATTTGAGGGACAAGGGATGCAGGATCCCTCTTTCACCCTGCACACAGAAAAAATAAAAATAAAACCCTAATGTTAGGATAGGATCTTTAATGATGGACAGCATGTTTTCTCAGCACACAGGCCCACCAATCTATAGCGGATCCCTGGCCAATCCCCCAATTCAGGCAGTGCCCAAGGAGGCCAACACAGAGTAGCCAAAGCAACTAGATTTCAACAGGGTCACAATGGGTAACAGTGTCAACACCAGTTCCAAACAAGGACTCCTCAGCAGTCTGAGCCAGATCTCAGGCACCCTCTTTTGCTTGAGGTATGGTCTGATTTGGTCTGAGCCATAATTACTCTTATGTGAGGAAGTTGTCAGATGAAACACCAGGAAGAAAAACACAGTATCCTCTTGTTTACGAGGAACAAGGGCTTGCATATATTGGAATATGCAAGTTTTAATCCCAAGTCAAGGATATAGGTATGTTGATTTCAGAATATTGTCTTAGTCTCTTTCAGCTACATAACAGAATACCATAAACTAGGTAGCTTCGAAAATCAAAATTCATTTCTCAAGTTCTAGAAGTTCAGAAGTCCAAGATCAATTACCAGAAGTTTGAGAACCCACTTCCTAGTTCACAATTGGTGTCATCTCACTGTGTCCTCAGGTTGTGGAAGAAGCAACGTTAAGTTTTCTTAATAAGGGCACTATCCTGCTCATGAGGCCCCACCCATATGACTAATCACACCCGTAGGCCTCACCTCCTAATACCATCACTTTGGGTATTATATTTTCAACATATAAGCATAAACATTTAAACCATGGCACAAGGTACAGGGGCTCAGAGTCACTGAATACATATAAATCTTATATCCCAAACTAGGGAAGTAAGGAATACCAACTTTTTTTTTTTTTTTAAAGAGAGAGAGAGAGAGAGAGAGAGAGAGAGAGAGAGAGAGAGAGAGAGAACCTTAATATTTATTTTTTAGTATTTGGTGGACACAACATCTTTGTTTGTATGTGGTGCTGAGGATCGAACCCGGGCCACACGCATGCCAGGCGAGCGCGCTACCGCTTGAGCCACATCCCCAGCCCCAGGAATACCAACTTTCTATCTGTGGATTTTTGGATTGCCCAACATCCATTCTTTTTCTTTCAAGAATGTACTCTTTCCCATCAGACATAGTTAGGTAAAAAGAATTCAGGGACCATGCATGCCCTTTCTTACTCAAGGGACCAGTGTAAGACTCCATTTCATCCAACCAGATACCCAATATTTAAAGCTGAGAATAGAGTAAAGGGGCCTAGAAATGAATGAAGCTCATTTCATCCTCATGAATTGTTGTCACTGAAGTGTCTGGAATATCTTGCTTCTTTGCCTCTGAAGTTGAATAATTTCTTGTCACATCCCCAAAATCTCCATGGCTCCTTGAAGTTTTTTGAGTCTCTGGTATCCTTCCAATGCATTCCTGCTATCCTTAGTTAGCCACAGTTCATTTCTATGGCTTGTAATTAAAGATACGTAACTAATACACACCAATAGTCATACAATGGTCCACGTTTGACAATGCATTTTATTCATTTTGTACCCAAGTTCATTCCCATAACAGTCTGACATTAGTAGACCAGATATTGTTCTCATTTTAAATGAGAGGGGAAAAAAAAAAAAAAAAAAACCCAAACTCAAAGAGTTTAAATAACTTGCCTATGTTCTCACAGCAAGAAAGTGTTCCCAGGCCTGAGTCTTTTGGCTTCACATCTAGGGCTCTTTTCACTGAAGTGAGGTGTGAGTCTCTCATCTGTTCCCCATAAAGCAGCAAAAGGAAGACAAGTTAATTGGAAACACCTACACTATTTGCTAGCATTTATGTGACTAATATTATGAGTCTCTTTCAAGATTTCCCTTTTAGTGTACAGGGATCTAGATGTGAAAACATTCTTTAATATAGTACAGCAATGTTAATGGAGCCAGAGCGAAATAGAGTGACACATTTACATTTGGAAATATTGAAAGTAATGACAAATTGGCTCTGAAGCCACCTATAATTGTTGCCTTTTAGAGGAGGGATACTTAAGTCCATCATAACTGTAAAAGAAAATGCCTTTCGAAAAACAAAAATACACAAGCCTGTTTCCCAAAAGAAGTACTGTTAATAATCAAAAGTTAGGCCTGGCATGAGCAGTAAGTATCTGAGAGTTATTTCTCTGAGTAATTGCTGAGAATTTCAGATTTTTTTTTCTTTACCCATGTAAGGACACATTTTAAAGCATCACCAAAATTTAATTGACCATTGCAGGATTTGTTGAAACCAGTACAAAAGAGAGTATAGGGAAGGGAGGGAATGGAATAGGAAAGACAATGGAATGAATCTGGTATAACTTTCTTATGTACATATATGATGAACACACCACAGTGAATCTCACTTTCATGTACACTCACAAGAAATTAATTAAAAAATAACTATGGGTAAATGAAAGAAAGATCAAAAGAGGGAAGGGAACAGGGTGTAGGGATAGGGAAGGGGAAGGAGAGGTAAAAGGATCTGAATTAGAATATGATATATTCCATATTTGTATAATTATGTCAAAATAGATTCTATCATAACATGTAACTGAAAAGAACTAATTAAAAAATAATAAAAAAGAAATCAGTAATATTTATTTGGAATTTAAAATCACTAAATAAATAATTTGTCTGAAGTCATATTTAAGGTCTTCATCAACTTTTGGTGCAAAAAGAAAATAATTCAGTTTAGAATCATAGCACCTGAGGAATCACCCCAAAGCATAGAATCTACCAACCCCATAACTAAAATATTAAACTTCTATTTCCAGCATTACTCTCAGGCTCATCTCTGGGAGCACATTTTTTTTGGAGGGGGGCGGTTCCAGGTATTGAACTCAGGGACACTAGGCCACTGAACCACATCCCCAGGCCTATTTTGTATTTGATTTAAAGACAGGGTCTCACTGAGTTGCTTAGCACCTCTTTGTTGCTGAGGCTGGATTTGAACTCGCAATGCTCCTGCCTCAGCCTCCCAAGCCGATGAAATTACAGGCGTGCACCACTGCACCCAGCCTTGGAGCAAATATTTTAATGGAAGGGGAGAAAATATACAAGTATGATAGTGCATGCTTTACTATCCTACAATAATTCTCAATTTAGAAGAAAGAGCCTTCATGAAAATACTTGAACTATACCCACTGAATGAACAGACATGAAAGAAGTAGTTCATGAACATGTGAGTTCATACAGATTTAAATTTCTGCTTGTTACCATCTATGCTAGGCCCTCTTATAGTAAAATATACCACATAAATAAAATATATTTTAGAAATTATGGCCATTTCATAACCTTACATGAAAAAACTGGAAGCGTAACTTTTCATTCAAAACTCTGAAGTACTAAAATCTGATGTTATTTTGCACCAGGGAAAACGTGTGGCGGGGGGGGGAGGCTATATATATCTATATGCTAGATAAGTGTCCTAGCACTAAACTATTCCCCCAGCTCTCAAAATAGTTCTTCCAGTGAAGGTTGAACAGAAATGTCCAGACTGCAGGTTAGAAATGATGCCTCTCTTTACTGTGACTTCCTTTAGTGAGTTTTCTTCCTCTAGCTCTGGGATTTGTTAGCACTTTTTTGTTGTTGGTTTCTGTATCTGTCTCCCTATTGCAGAGCAAGCACAGAGTTAATATTTCTACAGTAACAACTATTCTTAATAAGGAAGACAAATCTTGTCAAAGCAAATAAAATGTTTTGGAAAACAAAGAGAGTAATTTGTAGGATGTGATTTTGAGGGTTTGGAATTGGGGTAAAAAATAAATATTAATATCTTTTTTTTTCTTGAAAGTACTTTTCTGAAAGAAAAAAATTTGATATTATAAAGAAGAGATTCATTGCACTATTCTAATTTTGTATCACTCCATTAAAAAAAAAAAAAGAGTTTTACAAGTAATTGCTTACAGAATACATAAATGTCTCAGAAAATAAGTGAATTCTACTTTTTTGGGGGAATAAAGGGATGAACAAGAGGTACTGTCTATAGTTTGCTGGCTTTCTCAGGCCTTTTCTGTAATTCTGCTGCCTGCATATCCAACAAGCTGAGAATCTAAGATGTTGAAATAGGTCAAATTTCCTCTTTCCATTCCCCAGGTTAATGACATTTGCTGTGAAGGCCGGGTGATTACTTGAGAGTTGGGAACTGGAGAGAAGGAGCCAGAAGGCTGAGTCTCAGGGATAATATACTCCATTTATCTGAAGAGAGTATTGTGGAAGTTCCCAAGTTATTCATCTGTATAAATAACATTGCCACCCACCTGGCAATTTCTCAGAGGCATGCCTCTGATTGCCTCTCTCTAGCTGCTACGCAGAACAAATTTAAGTCTCATAGCTAGTCACCTTGTGGTGTTATATATTCTATTTATTGCAAAATGCCCATTGCTAAAAAGAAAGGGAAAAAAAAGTTTCAGGACTTTTTTTTTTTTTTTTTTTGTCATTTCTCTAAACATTCTGTTTTCCAGATTTAGTACCAACCATCTATTCACCAGGCTTGACTCCAAATGTGTTTTGTCAGTCTTCCACATCCCCATAGAGATGAAAAATCACTGATAGCAATTTTCTGAATGTGTCAGAGACCAAGGGAAGTGCCTGATAAAGCCTTTGTAACAAGGAGGTCTGGATGCTAGAGCCACCTCCTGTCAGAATGGTATTGCAAGAACACCTCAAAGTTAATCAAGACACCTGCTCCCTACACACACACACACACACACACACACACACACACACACACAAACAAATCAGGATCTTCCAAACAGGGCAAGTTAAGTGGCAGGAAATCAGGAAAAAAAAAGGGGGGGGGACTTCTCAAAATCAGTTATTTTGGGAGAGATGTTCTGCCTTATATTCATTTCACATTTCATGGTGCCTGCAACTTTGAGCCTAAGTAATGTTAAAAAGGGAGTGCTTTATATTTGTGTTATATTCCTGGATTTCTATACACAGTAACCATCTAAGTGATGAGAGACCTCCTAGTCCTTTCTAATTTTTCCTGTGTGTACAGTGTTATTTCAGGAATCAAAGTGTGAGGAGTTTTCATGCTTTTAAAAAATAAGAAAATTTCATGCTACCTTTCCAATGGATACTACAATAAACGTATTAGTTCCAAATGGTTGAGTTTTTACTTCCACAGAACTAGCTCTAAGGCCCAACTCTGTGGATTCCTCAGCATGTGGGATCACAGAAATCCAGAGGGAAAATAAAGGGCAGGATATATGAATCTTCATTGTGGAATGAGCTGAGGTGCCTGGAGTCACTGACATCCAGGGACCTGGAATTGAAGAATGACATTTCTTAGGTAATTATGATCTCAGCCAGTTCTAATGGAGCAATAATAGTTTGGCTGATCCTGTGGGTGGTGTGCATTTCAGAGCTCTCATAAGTTCCAAGGAAAGTTATTCTTTAACCTCTGGAAAAAAAAAAAAAAAGAATAATTGACCTATTGGGAGAAGGGAGAAAATTGACTACAGTTCCTTTGGCACTAGGGTCCCTGTCATCTAGAAAATAGTGATTGGATTACAGACTGGATTAGCATAATTTAGTGGCAAAAGTACTCGTAACCATTTATCTTCTGGACAAACGGCTACTGGACCATGTTTCTTCAATTCTTTCCCTTCTACCTGCCTAAGGTTGAAAGGCGGTGGGGATGGAAATGGGGACCAAAGGGTATAATGTGACTCAAATCCTAAATGCACAGGATCACATGACACAAGAAGTGTCCCAACAGAGATGAGTACTGTGCATAGTATTATCGGAAGCATACAGTGGGAAATGAAACTACTCATTAGAGCTGTAGATTTCTTACAGCTAAGGGTGGTGATTTTCAACAATTGTTTCTTTGCATTGAGGTATTTTGATAAATTGTCAGGATTTTAAAGATGTTTTCTTAGAAATAAAACCACAGTAATACATGTACCCATGTACCATATTTAAAAATCAAATACTATAGAAGAGCTTTTAAATATTCAAAAATTTTCCTCATCTCATTGTCCCCCTTTCTCTCCCCAAGGGCCCTGCATTCCAGAGATAATTACATTAATCTTATTGTTTTCATTTAGTTAAACAAGACTAAATAATAAATTATACCAAAATTATTTATATTCTTTTAGCATTTTACTTTAACTTGAAGATGAGGATTTAACTAGTGAAAGCTGAAAAACAATTAAAATTTTTGGAATGTTATAACACATAAAACAGTGTTCACTATCAAGTTTAGCAATGTGTTAGGTTCATATTCTTTCTTCACATGTCCAAGGTCACAATCTTTGTGCCATTGAAAGGAAAAAGATCAAGTGAATTAAACACTAAGTCATATGGCCTCTTCTAAAAAATTATTACTAATATGACATCATTCTACTTTTGTTGTGTTTTTCTTTATTTCCTGGGTTTTATAATTGCCTTTTTTTAAGGCAAATAAAAAACTAATATAAAAATTCCTTGGTTCCCCAAAGTGAGATAAATAATTCCCATCCTAAAATTTCCTTAACACACATTTTGTATAGCATTACAATTACACATTTTGGTCTGTGTCTCTTGACATAGATTATAAATTCCTTAAAAAGAAAAAAATAATCTTTTCATGCCCTCCCTCTAGCACGATGCCTAATACACATATGTGTTCCTTACTTTTCTTATGTCAATAAATAAGCATTGTCTGAAGAGATGTATCTCTCCAGTAAATATTATTTTCACTCATTTTAATTTCTCATCTCCACCCTCCTTTCTCCTAGGTTCATTTGTGAACATCAAAATGAGGGGAAAATTTACATTTCAAGTTGTTTTCTTAAAATTCAGATAAACATGGCATAATTTATCCCTTGACCTTCAAAACAAGATGAACTATCACAAATATCTTAGAAATTTTCCTCTTCTCACCTTCTACTTGTGAAAATCTCATTTAAAACTATAATTCATGAAGATTCTGAGGACAGAAAGTATCAGAAAGACTTCACCTAAATCAGTTTCTATTGTCTTTAAAGCTCATATATTCTATGAAAACATAAAATATACACACAATGATACAGAATATACAAATTTAAAGACAGACTATGTGAATGCAAAGCCATGGGCCAACTCTTATGCCAAACAAGTGGCACTGATTCCTTCTTTGCTACCATGACTAATTGCTTGTCAGAGTCTGCTCGATTTCTTGTTATCACAATATTTCCTATTATGAAAGAACATTGATGCTAATATTTATAAAACTTATGAACATATACTTTTGCAAAATGTCCTCATCTTTATTGAAAGTAGTTTTGCTTTGTTCTAGGTTACATATCCATTTTCTTTTGAGCTACTATCAATTCATTTAGCTAAAGTTTGACCTCAACTATTCACATTTTTTTTTTTAAAAAAAGTAGTCCTTTATCTGAAGTATCACCTTGACAATGAGAGTTTTCTTGACCTCCTCTATGATTTGACACACCCACCTATGACTCCTGGAACATATTCCAGATCATCAGAATACAAGCTGTGCTTTGCTATACTCTTTTAAACCTTTTTGTCATCCCTATATAACCCTGTTTGTTGAATAAATTGAGAAATCTTTCTGGTAAAAAACTTCTTTTAATATAGCTATAAAACTTTTTCTTATGCAAATATTCCCAAATTATTGCCTTGGTCCTAATCTTTTTGCCTCTAAATTAAGAAATTATTTTTATTAAAAATTACATTTTCTGACAACACAAAACATGGGGTTGCAGAGAGTCAGGGAGACAGCAAGACTTAGAATCCCACCACTGGGTAGTGCTGGCATTCAGCCTTGTCTGAAATTGTTTGATGAATGTGTAGAACAGACCCGATGAAGGTTTATTTTCACAGAGCTGAGGTTATTCTGAGGGCAAAAAAAAAAAAAAAAAAGGATTCATCCCAAGGGGTGGGGGGGAAGACATTTAATTTTTTACTTTAAAAGACAGACACAAAGAGAGAGAGAGAGAGAGAGAAAGATTGAGGTTTTAGTGAAACACTGAAAAAGAAACTTTCTCTAAACTTTTAAAGAATTAGAATATAAGAGACACTGGTTTGAGGCCTCTAACCAAAAGAAACATGAAAAGGAGTAAGTCATTCTTCTTCTTCTAAAGTATTATCTCAGACTGCTGTATGGATCATCCAATGGGGCAGTCCCGATGATCAGAAAAGACACCAGAGGGGGACCATGTGTTTGGTGGAGGTGCAGAAAGGACCTGGAGTTGAAGAGCAAAGTAATGGTGTGATCACCAGAAGTTAAGACAATCCACAGACCTGTGGCACCATCCGCTCAACAAGAATATTTGCAACCATGAGTGAAATGGACCTTAAGAACATTATATATGCTTATATATGCTTGAGGGAAGATAATTTTTATGAAGTGAAAGATCCTACAGAAGTAGACAGTGTCAGAAGTCAGTAAAATTTGGATCCTCTTTTCAGTCAACTATTATTTATGATTATGTTCTAGGCATTGTGCTTGGCATGGAGTATTGCTGTTAAAGTGACTCCATCTGCACTCCCAGATGGAATGGCCTGGAAAAACCTTTGTCGCACTAAAATTTAGAATGGCTTCCCACAATAGCAAAATATAAAAATAAAATCGAAGTGGGAAAATATGACCAACGAGCATATGAAAAAAATGCAAATTTAAACAATATAGATCATTTTCTCTCATCTAATTGGCAAAATTTTAAACATCAATAATATAAAATGTTGACAAAATGAAAGAGACATATGTACTCTCATACAATGTTTGTTTGAAGTGTAAATGAGAGCAACCTTTGAAGCAACTTGGAGATATATATAGAGAGGGATATAGAAATACACACATACACTTATCAATCCAGAAATTCTACTTCTCTTCTATGTCATTGAGAAATATATGCACACATATTTATGAAACAAGTGTTTGCTTGACTGCAAAGATGTACGGTTAAAAAACTAATAACAACCAGGATTCTGGTAGAGTAGGGAGCATCAGGAATCTATCTCCATGCCTAGACAATTGCTCTGGTGGAATCTGTCTGGTGAAACACTTTTGGAACTCTGGATTCTACTAAAGGTTAGCAAATTTCAGAATAAGATTTGGATCAAAAATCATGGTTAATTTTGGTCTGTTTCAGCTCTTAGCATAGTAGTGCCTACCCATTCCCTACTCTTAGGCCCATGGCCAAGTTGGTTCCGGGGAGTTAGGGGTGTGGATCAGTAATGAAGCCCTTGCCTCACATGCACAAGACCTAGAGTTTGAGCTAGCACCTCAAAAGAGTTCAGGGACAAAAGTTGGTTCTTTGAAAAGATCAACAAGTTTTTAACTAAATGAGCTAAGAAAAAAAGAGCATATTCAAATTATTAAAATTAGGAATAAAAGTAAGAATATTACTACTGACATTTTATTTCTATAGACATAGAAAAAGATTATGAGAGTCCCCTGAACAATTGTACACCCCAAAATTAGATAAAGTAGATTAAATGGACAAATTCCTAGAAACACATGGTCTATCAAGACTGAATCGCGAAGACATTGAAAATTTGAGTAAACCTATAATTAGAAGAAAATTGAATCAATAATCAAAAATCTCCCAACAAAGAAAAATCTTGAACCTGACAGCTTCACTGATGAATTCTACCAAACATTAAGAAAAAGAGCTAATACCAATCCTTCTCAACTTTTTCCAAAAGTTACAAAGTAGAGAATACTTTCTAACTCATTCTAAAAGGACAGTATTACCCTGATACCAAAGCCAGACAAAGGCACTACAAGGAAAGTACAAACCAATATTCTTTAGGTCAATTGATTTTAAAATGCTCAGCAACATACAAGCAAACCAAACTCAACAGTATGTTAAAACAATTACAATGTGTAATCAAGATTTATTACTGGAATGCAAGGATAATTCAACATAGAATAATTTTTTAAAAAACATTTTTAGACTGCAAATTGGTGCAGCCAATGTGGAAAGAAAGCAGTATGGAGATTTCTTGGAAAATTGGGAATGGAACCACCATTTGACCCAGCTGTCCCTTCCTCGGTCTATACCCAAAGGACTTAAAAACAGCACACTACAGGGACACATCAATGTTTATAGCAGCACAATTCACAATAGCCAAATTGTGGAACCAACCTAGATGTCCTTCAATAGATGAATGGATTAAAAAAAATGTGGCATATATACACAATGAAATATTACTCAGCAACAAAAGAGAATAAAATCATGGCATTTGCAGGTAAATAGATAGAGTTAGAGAAGCTAATACTAAGTGAAGTTAACGAATCCCAGAAAACCAAATGCTAAATGTTTTCTTTGATATAAGGAAGCTGATTCATAGTGGGATAGGGAGAGGGAGCATGGGAGGATTAGATGAACTCTAGATAAGGCAGAGGTTTTGGAGGGGAAGGATGGGAGCATGGGGTCATTAACGATGGTGGAATGTAATGGTTATCCAAAGTACAGGTATGAAGACATGAATTGGTGTGAATACACTATGTATACAACCAGAGATATGAAAAATTATGCTCTATATATGTAATAAGAATTGTAATGCATTCTGTTGTCATATATAAACTAAAAAAAGAATTTTTTAATTGTAGATGAACACAATACCTTTATTTTGTTTATTTAGTTTTTTTTTTTTTTTTTTTTTTTTAATGTGGTGCTGGGTATCAAACCCAGTGCATCATGTATCCTAGGCAAGCATTCTACTACTGAGCCATAATCCCAGCCCATCAACACAGGAAATTTGATCAATGTAATACGGACATACCTCATTTTATTTTACTTGCTTTATTGCTCTTCACAGATAATTGTGATTTTTACAAATTTAACATTTGTGGCAACCTTGCATCAAGCAAGTTTATCAATGTCCTTTTCCCAGCAGCATATGCTTACTTCACACCTGTGTTTCCTTTTTTAGCAATGCTCACAATATTTCAATTTTTTTATTATTATATCTGCTTTGTTGATCTTGACCAGTGATCTTTGATGCTATTATTGTATTTGCTTTGTGGTACCATGAACCACACCCATATAAGAAGGCAAAACTAATAAATGCTATGGATACTCTGACTGCTCTACCATCCTCTGCTTCTTTTTGGGTCTCTGTATTCCCTGAGATTCAATATTACTGAAATTAGAAACTGAACCTGCACTATTTCTGAGTTATTCCTATACTCCACATTAGTAGAATAAAGTGGGGGGAAACCATATGTTCCTCTTAATAGATGGAAAAGAAAAAGGATTTGATGAAATTTAACAACTTGTCATGATTTAAAAAAAAATTCAACAAAGTAGTAATAGAAGAATACTACCTCAAAATAATAAAAGTCATATGTGAAAAACTCATAGTGAACAACATATTCAATGGTAAAAGATTGAAAGCTTTTCATCTAAGATCAGGAACAAGAGAAAAATGCCACTTTTACCATTTCTATTCAACATAGAAGTTCTAGCCAGAGCAATTATACAAGAAAAGGGGCGGGAAGAAGGACGCTATATTAGATATGAAGAATTAAAATTATTTCTCTTTACCGATGATATTATCTTATGTGTAGAAAACCCTAAAGAGTCCACCAGAAAAAAAGTAAAACAAATAAATGAATTTAAGAAAGTATCAGGCTATAAAGTCAACACAAAAAGTCAGTTGCATTTATTTATATACATAGTAAAAATCAATAATCTGAAAAGAAAATTATGAAAATTATGCACTTATAATAAAATCAAAAGGCATAAAATATATCATAATTAATCTCACCAAGGCAGTGAATGATTTATAATGAAAACTATGAAACACTGCTCAAAGAAATTTCAAAAGCCAAATTAATGTACTTTCTAATTCTAGTAATCCTAATTCTTCTAATCCATGTTCACGACTTAATGTTGGTTAGATATCCATCCTACACAAAATGATCTATGGATTGAAAACAATCCCTATCAAAATTGCAAAGAAGTGTTTTTGGAAAAATAGTAAAACCCCTGCTAAAATTCCTATGAAATCTCAAAGTGTCCTAAATAATCAAAATGATCTTGAAAAAGAAGAACAAAACTGGAGGAGTAACAATTTCAGTTTTTCAAACTCAGTACAAAGTAACAATAATCAAACAATGTGGTATTGGCATAAAAGCAGACATATAGGTTAATTGAATAGAATTGGAATAAGCACAAGAATAAACCCTCTCACATATAGTCAAATGATTTTGACAGGGGTGCCAAGACTATTCAATGCAGCAATAATAGTTTTTCAACAAATAGGAGTTGGAAAACTGGATATCCACTTTCAGAAGAATGAAATTGCATCCTTATACAATACAAGACTAATTCAAAAGGATCAATGATCTAAATATAAGACAAAATCTATAAAACTCTTAGAAGAGATCTTAGGACAAAAGTTTTACAACATTGTATTTGTCAATGGTTTCTTGGGATGACACCAAAGACAAGCCACAAAAGAAAAAAAGTTGGCTTCATAAAAAAAATTAATTGTGCAACAAAAGAAACTATTAACAGAGTAAAAAGGCAACACAAAGAATGGGATAGATTTTCAAATCATAATCATATATCTGGTAAGGGGTTAATAACCAGAATATAATATAATAACTCAAACAGAAAAATAAAATAAAAATAAAACAGAAAATCCAATTCAAAAATGGGCCAAGGACTTGAGTATACGTTTCTCCAAAGCTGATATACAAGTGGCCAATAAGCACTTGAAAAGATGCTCCATATCAGTAATTATTAGGGAAATGATAATCATAACTACAATGAAATACTACCTCACACTCAGGAGGAGGAATTGGAACTCTTGGACTCTATTAGTGAAAATGTAACATGGTACAATTCTGCTGTAGAAAACAACATGGCCATTCCCCAAAATATTAATAATACAATTACCAGATAATCCAGAAATTCTGCTTTTGAGTATATGCCCAAAGTAATTGAAAGTAGAGTTTCAAAGAGTCATGCATATATCCATATTCACACCAACAGGTAAAATATGGAAGTGACCCAAAATTGGTGTATTCATCAAGTGGACTGTTATCCCACCTTAAAAAGAAAGGAAATTCTGACATGTTACAGCATGGATAAATTTTGAGGACATTGCACTAAGTGAAATGAACAAGTTACAAAAAGACAAATACTAATAAATAGATATATAAAAATTTAAAGTAGTCAGGCTCATAAAGTAGAATAGTGGAGGTCAAGGGCTCGGGGGAGGAAGGAAATGAAAGTTATTATTTAATGGATAGAATAGATATGAACGGTGGTTATGGTAGAACAGCACTATGCAGGTACTTATTACCACTGAAGTGTAAAATTAAAAATGGTTAAGATGGTCATTTTCATGTTATGTATATTTTACTATAATATAAAAATTAGTGAAGAAAAAACAAACTAGCAATAACCAAAATATTGAGTAATGGAGAATGGGCTAGATTAAATCAATATGTCCTATCCATAACTGAAAAACTAAATAACAATTTATATGAATAAAGCAAAATGGAATGCATGAGCATTTTTGAAAAGTTCTCCCAAACCTTGTTGCCTGTACAAAGCACAATTCCTACTGAAAGACACCATTTATCTTGAAAAGCAGTAGGGCTTAGTGTCTAGAAGTATCAACTAGGCTGTGAATTCTGACTCTGCTGTTTGCTGACCATGTAACTGTGGGAAATTTAACTTACCTGCCTGGATTCCTAAGTCTTCTCCTTAGTAAAATAGGAATACAAATAATATTTAACCTCGAAGTATTGTTGCAGGGACTAAATTTAATGTTCTTAGAACAGTGTTTGACATATAATGAGAACGCAAGAGATGTTAGTATCATTATTATTATTATTTAAAAAATCGAAGTATTCTCTTTGTGCATGCAAGCACTTTACACACATATACACACATATCCATTCAGGGACAGTATTCCAAAGGACATACACCAATCTAGAAATAATGGTTAGGAGTAGAGAGAATTTGGGTTAGAGATGGGCTCCTGGACAGGGTGTGTATCTTTATCAGTAATCTTATAGTAAGAAATATTTTTATATTATTATCAATTTTAATATTAAAACAGATTGAACAATAATAACAACAACAAAAATATAGTATACCAGAATAAAGAACAGAAAGAAAGGGAAAAGGTGGAAGAGAAAAAGAGTTAGTATCCTGGTATCCTGAGCTAATGCAGCCTGAAAGTCTATGGTCATTATCTACATTTGACCTAACTTGGAAATAGTAAGGGTTACTACTAGAATAAAAGAATTAATGATTTCTGAATAATTAAAGAATTGTCAATGAGCAAATAAAAAATGAGTATATACCCCCCAAATATTTCAATGATCATGTAAAATTTCCATAAATCCTGTAGATGGAAGCTATCTTTCTCTTACATGTCCTTACGGTTTTACACAATGCCCTACCACTCCATCCCTTTGTTCCAACATTTGTTGCTTTGTTTTGTTTTTGTTTACTTTGCTTTTCCTTTTGTAGACTGTTAGGAGCTTTGTAAAGCTCTGTGTAAATATCAAATATAAAACACTAATTATAAGCTTATAAACTTCATTTCTGTTGAGTAATGGGAACTGTGCTGTCAACTCAGGTCTTGACGACAAAATGCCTGTGTGAAATAAGTTGAGCCCCTGAGAAGAAAAGCAGCTTTCAGTGCCAAGAATTAGCACCAACTGCCATCCGAGCCTCCCCGGGACTCAGGCAAGTTGCATAATAAGAACAGATAAATGGAAGTCAAAAACCCGAATACATTAGGGAAATGTATTTTTGAGAGTTGGAAGCTAAGTGAGCAGTGTCAGCCTCTAACTTAATCCCAGTCAGGGACGGGCAGAAGGGACAGCACTGGTAGAAATCAGTAAGTTGACATCTTTGTTCATGATCCCTCCTGCTCTGGTTCCTGATCTCTCCTCCCACCCCCACCTCCTACTGCCCCAGTGACCTGTGGCCTCCTGGACCAGCTCTACTTTCTCATCACATCTTCTTGATACTGTCAGGGAAATAAAATAAACCTGCTAACAAAAGACCTCTGCATGACAGCACAGACAAAAAAGAGGAGGCATTGTAGATCCACATGCATAAAAATGTGTACAAACTCTAGGCAGAATTTTCACATCAGTTTATACAGAGAAGTAGAATGAACAGTTAAGTGTCCTTCCCTGGGATGACCTCCTGTGCACCTTGAGGAACTTCTAAGCTAATCTTGGAAGTGTTTGTTTATAGTGATAAACCTCAGGACCATGAATGTGCACTGTAGGATTAAAAACTGAGTCTATAGAGCAGAGCTTATTATGACTAGAAAGAGACACCCTAAAGGGAACAGGATGGGGAGAGGCAGCCACCTCCCTCTCTTTATTAGACAAAGAGGGCTTGATCATCTTACCTTACAATCTGAAAGCTTACCTTACAACACAAAGGGGGGAATCTTGATTCATGTGTCAAAACCTTAGATGATTCACTATTTGGAACCTCTCTTGTCAAATGTAATTTTCAGGGCTTTGTCTGTAACATAAAACAAAATCTTGCCTTTGGGGCTGATAAGATGAAATTTGTCTTATTTCTTTCTCTGGATTTGACTGAACTTGGCAAAGAAATGAAGTTTCTAACAGTCTAGAGTGGGTCGCCTGCCTTCAAGGTCAAACCTTGGGCTCCAGAGGGGATCCTGAAAATCCTGTCTGTTTGCTGAAGCACTAGTTTGGCACATGGTAGGAAGATTAAGAAAAACTAGGGTTGCCAGCCAAAAGCAGTTTGGGAAGAATTTTCTACTTTTTTTTTCTTCTCTTTCCCCCTCCTTCTGTTGCTCAGTCCTGCTCACTCACCCTCTAACAGCAAGCCCTCATCTCCTCCTGTCCTCCTGTCACTGCCTCCAATTCCTTCCCCTATTTATTATCCCACCCAGAGGTTTTGGGCTTTAAATGCTCTGAAGAACAATCCCTAATAAAGCAACTGATTCTTAGAGAAAGTGCTAATGACACAGTCAATTTAACTCTGGCATTCGTAACCATTTTTTCAAACTCCCATTTGGTAAGCAACAAAGCTTTGTGCTGAGCTCTCAGGCTGCCAGAGAAAGCAGCTCCCAAATATTTAAGGTTTATGATGAGGCTTCATGGCCACAGACCCCATGCTTTGTCCCCTACACCCTTACTGCCAGCATGGGAGACATCCCCTTGCTCTCTTCCATGGATAGTTGCATTTTAAAAATCTGATTTTGTTCCCCCCAATCTGGACAGCATTATCCTCTCTGATTCAGGGCAGACCTCTGACGACTGAACTTGTGACAAGCAGATTACAAAGCTGGTTTATCCAGGCATTGTGTTTCCCTGGCTCTTTCTGATGCCAAAGCCTCTGCGGCAGCAGGGAGCACTAATTGCTCATTTGCGGCGGTGACCTTTTCAACTGGACAGCGCCTCGGATCTGGTTCCACGTTGATGTCTCTCTTCTTTAATTACAGTGTGCTGGCAGGGAAAGAAGTACCCGGTGGCACCGAGTACAGTGGTATCTAGTGTCTGCACCCGTCTCACTCTGCTTCCCAAAGCAAGAACTGAGAAGCAGAGGTATCTGCTCTATTCACTCACGTTGTTTTTACACTTGGATTCTGACGAGAATTTAAGCCACCAGGATCCAGTGCATTAGTACATAATGGCAAGTCATTTATCTAGGAGCCATAGGTTTTTCAAAAGGAAACTGGACAAATCTCCATCACGTTGCAGGTGAAATAGATTCAGAGAGGTCTGTTTTGATATTTAATCCCCAAACCTTATAGTTTCAGCCAAGGTCAATGTCTGTGGCTGTTTGCTCTTTGGTAGTATTTCAGCTAACAGCCTATGTTTGTCCCTCGCTACCTATTGTGGATGCAAATCCACCACAATATTAATCTGATGCAGACAAGACAGTACCTATAATGTCAACAAAAAATTTCCAGGGAGCTTAGCAGATTGTTGGTGCTTTATAAAGGATTTTGCAGGACCAGAATGAGCTGACATGGGTACGGAGAGCAAAATCTGAGCGAAACATTAGTTGAACTCATCTCAGAATCCTCAGAAAGCCAACAGCAGTGCAAGGCGGGGAAGGAGCAGTAAAGGGAGAACTGTCACTTGTTCTGCCTGTCTTCCTTCAGGTATGCCAGTTCATCTATCTGCTACCAAGAGTTGCATCTGAATATGCACTGTCCCCCAGTAAGGCAGAGAAGAGGGGACACATCTGTGCCTGTCATCCAACCAAACCCTGATGGAAATCACTGGACATTTAAAAAAAAAAAAAAAAAAAGAACCCAGGGAAGAAGTGGAAGTTAAGAGAATTTCAAGGAAATAACAAAGCAAACTGGTACTGATAGAAGTTCAACAACAGTACAGTTGTATCTTGGTCACATTTCTCCCTGGTTGTGTATTTCAATGACATTTTACTTTTATTATTTTACCAACCACTTTATATGAAAAACTGAAGCATCAAAGAAATAGTCCCTGCCCTGCTCCTGTGGCCCACCCATCTTATCTTTATCAAGCCCACTCTCACAAAAGATATGGAGCACACATTCACTCTATAAATGTGTTGGACATTAACATCCACATGCAGTTTGCAAGTGGAAGACATATAGATGTATCTGAAATTTATTAAGATTACTGAGGAGGTTGTCCTCAATCCTCTGGTCTTCAACTTAAAGAGCTGTGAAAAGAAATTTAAAGGAAAAAAAAAACTTACTTTTTTTTTTTTTTACAAAGAAAGAATAGTTTCATATTTTGAGAATGAATGAGCAGTGATGACACAAAAGATTATGATTCTCTCTGTATAGTTGATGCCATGCCTATTTGAAGGATGTTGTCATCTCTGTGTGTCAGAAAAGAAGGAGAAGAAAAACCCTCTTCCATATTTTGACTATAAATCAGGAGCCCAGGTCTGGCTCTCAGTCTTTCTAGCAACTCCTCCTGTGAATGTTCTTGTTTTCTCTTTCCTTCATGAAAATAACTTTTGCATTCCAACCACCACACTCATTGCAATATGAACTCAATCCTGGTGTAAGCACTTAAGCAAAAATCCTCAGAGAATTAAGCAAAGGCAAGGAATATTATTTCCAATCCCTGTTGGGCACTTTATACCGCCATCAACTAGCCAGAACTTGATGGTAGAATGAGGTTCTAAATAGACTTTTTGCCAAGAAAAGAAAAGCTATGTTCCCAGAGGAATTATAAGAAAAAGCCAGTCAAATACATCCTCTGAGACAAATTGGTGGCTACCATGATACCTAGTAAAGAGATGATGCACTTTTAAGGGAAATAGAAAAATTTTTATAATTTCTCAGGCATGTCATTTGAATTGCTCAGCTAAACATTAATTCCATTGTCTTCACTTAAACGGGCATATATACTATGGCCAATTCTCAGTCTAAAACCCCTACTGACTTCAGAGGGAGATTTTCCTGACTAAAGATGACAGGATACAATTCCATGTAGGCTTGAGTGACTGTCTGTCATTTTTATTACTTGGGGCTGGAAATGTTTTCCAGCAGTACAAACCCCAAGGGACCAAATGGTGCCTAAATTATCCATCTGTAATGCTGTTTGGATCCTTGTCCTATGACTTCACGAGGGACCAGAGTGCTTGCCTGCTATTGACTACAAGGGCATAATTTCTATGCCTTACATTACTAACCAAGGAATGCATTTTCCAGCTGTGGAAAGTACAAATACGAATGTTATGTTCAGAAGGGAAAACACTGGGGTCCAGGTGGAGCTAAGAGATCTTTACCAGGGAATAAGCATGTATCTGTACAACTGAAATTAACTGAGAAATTATCCATGGTGTGTTGAGCTCCAATATCTTTTTCAGGTCTATCTCAGTTATTGGTTGGGTCATTTAAAAGAGGAGATGGGAAAGAAGAGCTAAATACAGGGGCAAACTGCATGTGTCAAGATCCTGGCTCTTTTCAAAATAATGAAACATTTTGTATTTACATTTTCTCACAACAAGAACTTAGCAGATTCCTAAATATTCCATAGAGAATAATTCTGATGTGTTCTTTTGGTGTCCGTCTAGACACATTATTTCATAGACTCAGAGCAATCCAGAAGGACACAGCAAATTTCAGTAGCTAGGATTTCGACTCCTGTCTCCAGAATCTCCTCACTAAGAAATTTGAAAATTAGAGCGATAGAAATTCTTTTTACAGTGAAATAGGCAGGCAAAACATTAAAAGTCCACTTTTGCTGCAAAAACACCTTTTTGAGGGAGAATGGCTACCAAAACATCAACCAGGAGGGAATCACAATGTATTATTTTTTCCCAACGTTGATTTTTGTTCTTCAACCTTATGTACTAAAAGAAACATGACAGAGAAACAAATGTCCCTCTATTGTTTACATTTGAGGTTTAGAGAGAGAGCAATCAGCAGATTTTCTGTAAGATCCATCTATCTGTCACTGTGTTTTATTGGATACGGCTGCAGCTGAATCAAAAGGGGAAAAAAAGAAAAGAAGTGAAAGTGACAAAGACGGTTATAAAAATAGAAAAAAGGAGTGAAATCTCTGGAGTAGGAGTGGACCAAATACAGCTGTGAGCTATATTCCCTCTGCTTGTATAAAGTGTGAGCACGTACTCTTGCCACGTAAGAGACAAATTATGAAGACTAAGCATGTTTTGTGCTTTGGTATTTTATTTAGATGGAATTCACGATGAGGTGCATCAGACACATTTCACAATGTGTACAATTGGAAGTGCCACATAGCAATTCAGTTAGCACCACTACCCACTCCACGTCCCACCCATTTACAGGAAACTAAGCATCAATCAGTCCTTCTTGTACACAGATGGAAGCCAAAGCTCAACTTGCCATTTAATAACTCCCGCAGTCCAGGCCCTCCTTTTTTTCTATAACCTAATTCCCCTTCAATCTGCCCCAATGAAAGTGTTTTCTGCTTAAGTGATTTCCATGTCACCTTCTTCCATGGTGCTCCCTTGTTTGGTGGTATTACAAGAATCCTGCCCTTCTTTGAAGACCCTCCTTATCTTTTGGACAATGCCATTTTCTTAGATACCATAGCAGAAAACTAGCACGAAAGCACAAAACATTGTTACACAAGAACAAATAAAATATTTGTAGTCACCTAATAGCTTCAAAGAGGTGCCATTATTTAATCTTCTTTCATGGTTTCTGTGGGTCATGAATTAGATTGAGTGGTTCTAACTTACTGTCTCTCTGTGATGGATTTAGAACAACTGGACTATCCAGAGCTTGGCTGGCTTCTATTCCTTACACACCTCTCTCTCTCTCTCTCTCTCTCTCTCTCTCTCTCTCTCTCTCTCTCTTTCTCTCCCCGCCCCCACCGCCCCTTCTTCATCTGCTCTTTCTACAGGGGCAAGTTAAGATGTCCTCACAGGATCATTTCCACATACTCCATTGGTCAAAACGGTCATCAAACTCTGCCCAGTGTCAAGAAGAAGCAACATAGAACCCAAGGTTTGTTGGAAAGAATGTCAGTGTCACATTCTAGGAAAAACACGTGAGATGAGAAATGTTCTTGGACACCTTTTTTTAGAAACACAATCTGTCACAAGAATAGATTAAATTTTTAAAAGGAAAAAGAAGAAATGTCTTCACCCTGACAGTTGTCTACCAAGTAACAGCATTCCTGATAGCTATTCAACTATTGTATTTTCACAAAGTTTTTTTTTAAGGCATGCTTTTAAAATGTCATGTTTTAATAATAATGTATGTTTTTGTATTGTAGATTATTTTTCAAAAAATACTATAGTTGCGGTGATGAACAGAGTAGGCCAAGTCCAATGGTACGGTTTACTGTTAGAATTTGTCCCAGTGGTGCTAGGATGAAGCAACACCGCCAGCAAATTATCAAAGCGCAGTACAGCCTTCTTTTGACTCTAGTAGATGCCATAGCCAGGGTGATGCTGTTCACTGAAACAGGGTCCTGAGCCCCACTGTTCTCATCACTGTTTAGCTTACTGTCCACAGATGAACATGGCCTGAAATATAACCTTTTATTGTGGGATATTTCACAGAATTGTAACAGTAACATAGTCTTGAGCCTCAATGGTGTTCTGCACATGAATCCTTTATAAATCTGTACAAGCACTGATTGACATCATCAGATTCAGGCTTCGTGCTGCCATTAAAAAAAAAAATGGTTGTAGAATCAAAATGTGCTTTCAAATTAATTCATGTTAGTGATTTAGATTTCTCTAATACCAGAAAGAGAAAATTGAGTCTATACCTGGATCTCTAAAGAATTCTTTTCTTTTTTCTTTCTTTCTTTCTTCTTTTTTTTTCTTGTTCATTTACACACTACAACATCCCCAAAGTCTCCAAACTTCAAAAATTCCTCCAGACCTGAAATAAGTCTATATTATCTGTATCCCCTCCAATGTGGTACTATCACACTCTTTGGTAATGACACACCTCTTCCCTGTGGGCCAAAATACCCAAGTGAACCAAGTTAGAATGCTCTTCCATATGAACATCTGATGTTAATAGTTCTTTTTGGAAAAGCAGTCTTCATGTCCCCATAGTATTTTCCATTACCAAGGAAGAGCCCATAATCCAAATCCTTAATGGGTCAGCATTGCCAGGGAGGGCAGTGTCTCTCAGACTTCATGTGTTTAGGACTTACCTGGGATCTTATATTTTGATCCCATGGGTGTGAACTCAGCCCAAGAGTCTACTTTTATTTCTTATCCTTTTTCTTTCTTTTCTTTTTCTTTTTCTTTTTTTTTTTTTTTGTGTGTGTGTGTGTACTGGGGATTGAATCCCCAGAGACACATCCCCAGTCCTTTTTATATTTTGTTTAGAGACAGGGTCTCACTGAGCTTCTTAGTGCCTGGTTAAGTTGCTGAAGTTGATCTTGAACTTGGGATCCTGCTGGTTCAGCCTCCGAAGCCACTGAGATTACAGGCATGTGCCACCACACCCAGAAAAAGTCTGCTTTTGTAACCAGCTCCCAAGTGACAGCAATACTGTTAATGTGGGAACCACACTTGGGGTTGGAAAGTCTATTTTTAAATTATGATTTTTAGTTATTTAGATTTTAAATTACTTGTTTTGAACTCTTTCCAAGTTTCTGAAGATTTAGTATGTAAATAGGGACAGAGAGTGACCTCTGTGGTAAAAGCAACCTCTGTGGTAGCAATGGAAATGAAAAGGTGACAGACTAGGGCCCACTTGCCACTAGCAGGTGGGTCTGAAGAGGCAAGGGATGCGTCATCTCTGGAGTTGCAGACCACTGCCGACCTCACCCTTTTACTGTATTTCCCCCTTTCTCTGAGTCCTGAACTTCGCTTCTTAGACAAATCCCTCTGTGTATTGTTTTCTGTTCAAAGGTGAACTGTTAGGTAATGACCGAGCAGAGATGGGGGCAGCAGGTTGGGAACAGCTAAACGGGAGCCAGGGTGGGAAGACAGGTGTGCAAACCAGCTTGGGAGGCGGGAAGCCAGACAGAGAAAGGCACTGTCTGACAGTCTTGTTGGGTGGGAGGGAGCCAGCACCCACAGTGAAACCTGAAAGACGCCTGAACAGAACTGCCCTCATTTCTAATTTGGCTCAAGGCTGGGCCTCTGGTACACTTATTTCTGCTAAAATTAACTGTACTTGGGTGAACAGAAGACATGTACTTAAATCTCAGTGAGCTGTTAAAATGTGTTTATTTAGGTTTTATTTAATCTCAGATTAGGTCATTTTCCTTTTGAAATTGTACATGAGCTCTGGAGGGGAGTGCCTTTATCTGATTGCTATTAGGAGCACAGGTGTAAAGGGAATTTTGTTTTTAAAAAAGATTGCAAGGGTCATTGAGTTTTCAAATCAAACAATGTGAACCTTCTAATGTGACTAAAGAGAAACTCAAATATTCACAATCAACCTCTAAAGCTGTTGAGGTTTCTTAGAGTCTTTGTGGTGCCTCAGAAAAGCTGCATTCCTAAGCCTCCAGAGAGGTAAACAGAATAGAGCTGCTGGTCACATTTCTTTTGCTCCACACCTCAATGCTGCCATGGTCTCTACTTGCCCTTCCTTGGAGGGGATTAATGGATTTCAACAGAAGCTCTTGTGGGCACGGGGAGGAGGTAGCTCCTTGTTTTATTTGCCCCTCTCTGTGTGGTTATGAAGTGTTCTGATCGGATGACCCAGCACTGCCAGGAGGAGACCAGCCCAAAGTCAAGAGGACTCTCCTGCCTACAGCTCTCTTTCCTCTACCAGCTTTCTTAAGATCAGAGGAAGAAGAAATTTTTTCTAGGGAAACCCTGATTCAGTAACTTATGGCTCAGAGCCCACAATAAAACCATGATAGCAGTCTATAAACATTAAAACATTAATCCTTTCCAAATAGAGCCTGACGAGAACAAGTCTAATTGCAGTAATGACCTGAAGTGCAGACGCTGCCCTGCATTAATCTCTCTGGCCCTGGTGGAAACCGGCACGCAGAACCCTGGGACTGTGCGTGCATGGACCTAACTAGCTATGATAATGAGTCTAAGCACAGGCTTTCCTGCTACATGAGCTGACTGATTATCATCAAAGGCCTAAAAGATTTTTTTAAAAATTATTATTTTAAACCACTTTTCAAAGACTAAGCAATTTAAAAACTTTTTAATGACTGCCATTCTCCCATTTGTTTTCATTTGTAGTTTTAAACCATAGAAAACTCTTCAGTTAGAAAAAATATCTTAATTTTTATTCCTTGGGGAATGTATATGTATGTATACAGGCACTTGAGTTGTACTAATATTTCAATTTGGTGACTTGAAAATGTATGCAACAGTCAGAAAATGAATTCGTAACAAGTATGAAAATTACAGCCATGTAGGGCTCACCACATCTCCCTCTCCTTCTCTTTTTTCCAACTTCACCCAGAGAGTGGCCCCTGGCTTCTAAAGAAAAATAATTTTTTTGCATCTCAAATCAGTATCTGGACTTTTATTTGGATAGAAAACAAAGAAATGGAAAAAAAAATGTAAAGAAAAAATATCCCTTCCGTGTTCTGAGTGGGAATGACCCTCAGGCCCAATTTCAAGGATGAGCTTTGATTTGTTTATCTGAATTAAAACACACACACACACACACACACACATACACTCTTCTGTCATCTCAGCCACTATGAAAAGGTCCAGTGTTGTTTTCTTTATAACAATTGGTTTGGTTTGTTTACAAGAAATACTCATTCCCTGAAATTAAGAACTTTTTGTACCTTATTCACCTAAAATATTATCTGTTTTATAGCCAATAACCAACCAGTCCTGCTATTGCAGTAGTTTGCTGACTGCTCAGACCATTTCTGGTCCTGCATACCCGCTCAGTGTCTTGACATCACCAGCTTCCTCAGGTGAGCATGGTGACCAGGACCACAAACCTAACAAAGAAACTGAGTATTGCTGTCTCTGACCATCCAGAAAGATGGTCAAGATGTACAAGATTATCTTTCCTAGAAAACATTTTGGCAGAAACAAAGCTGAATTTAGAGTGAATCAGGCAGGCTGCTGCCTAAGGCACTTTTCTATAAGACATAGTAAGAAAATCATGGAAATATCATGAGGTAGAGAAACCTGTATTTACCATATTCTTCTTAGGAAGGAATGGGAGACAGGGGTGGATCTGAGACACCAGGAGGCATTTTTTGAGTCTGACTTCTAAGAAGAGTGGGCCAGGGATCTGTGGTCAGGGCCTTGCTAAGTGGAATGTCCAAGTCCAGTAGAGCAGAACAGCTTGAGATATGAAAGTAGATACAGAGTTCCCCAGTATTCCCCCTCCATCTTTCTTATAAACAAAGTGCAAACTGTCTTCAAAATAAACAAGCAAATATGCAAAGATTATGACTGTCATGTCAGTTTTCCATTACTGTAACAAATACCTGAAATTATCAACTTATAAAGAGAAAAGGTTTATTTTGTCTCATGGTTTTAGAGGTTTCAGTCTAGAATTGGTTGATGCCCTTGCTTTGAGTGAGGCAGCACATCATCAACAGAAGCATATGGCAGAGCAATACTACTTATCTCATGACAGAGAAACTAAACAGAAGGAAAGGAGAAAACGAGGATCTCATAATCCATCTCAGAGGCATGTCCCAATGTCCTAAAGACCTCCCATTAGGCTCCACCTCCATTACCTCCCCATAGCACCACCCTGGGGATCAGGCCCTTAGCATGCAGCCATTTGGGGGACAATGGAGACCAAAACCATAGAAATGATTTTAAAAGAACCAAATCATGAATTGCCAGGTTGCCTACAGTCTTCATCCAAGACCCGTCAGACGTCATTATGACAGTCATCCACTGAAATATCTAAGTTCTTCGGGAGAGTTGCTCTCTTGGTGCTCAAAGTGGGATGCTATGTGAATGTCTCATTTTTATATGTAAGAATTGTTGTTAGGATTTTTTTTCAATGGATCACTAGTAGTTAGCAAAGAAGACAATACTTTTAATTCAGCTGCTTCCTTCTCTATACCATCATCTCATTTATCTCATCTTTTCTCTTATAAAAAGTTTGGTTTCACCTCATTCATGATACCCATCAAATCCCTGGATCTGGAGGGCTTGTCTGCACCCTCATTTGTTTCCCCACCAGGAAAGAAAGAAGTATTTGCAGTTGGCTTTGAGGGTAGTTTTATTTTATTTTGTTTCAGCTGGGGGTTTTGAGTATATTTTTCATTACCTGCTAATCAAAAAATAGTAACCATCAAAACATTAGCTCCAGATTTTAAAAAAAGAATAATTATTAAACAAGATAATGGTTTGGGAAACCATGATCTCTGAGGACAGCTTATTATCTTGTTACAATTGTACAACTATAGGAGAGAACACTTTTCCCTCATTATTTGCATACAGCAATACTAGGATCAGCCTTCACCCAACCACAGTGGAAAATCACCTGTTTCTGACTTGTTTTTCTTATGGTAGTTTGAGAATACTAATAAAAAATAGAATTATGTTCAAGCATGGGTTGGTTTATTAGTGGAAAATCTGTAAGTTTCGCCCCGTCCCCCTTTTTAAATAAGATTGCTTAGTCTGAAAGAAAGCGTTTTGCTAGGTTTTCTTTCACTGGACTTTTGTGACTATGAACCCTATGTTGGTTGTCTGGGTTTAGGATCATTGTAAAAGGAAAGAGGTAGAGAGCATTGGAAGGCAAAGTGGGGCACGTGATGGGCGCCCAAGCCCAGAATCTAGCCCTTGACACTATTGCTATCCTAGTAGCAGGTAGAGTGAAGATTCTGCATGAAAAGTTGGAATTCAACTGCAAGATTGGCTCCTGTCATCTTGGTTATCATTATGTCTCAGAATAGCATTGCTTCAGTCAGCTTTACCAAATTAAATCAAATACAATGGCCTTACTAGCTAGGGAACAAGAAGAGGTTAAGTAAAGTTTTTCATTTTGGCTAGAATGAAAACATACATCTCGGTGACAAAAGCATGTTATTACAAAGGTTGTGCTGATATGATCAAACATGATTAAAATCACATATTCCATAGTTCCTTTATGTTTGGTCTTTACTCTGATGTGCTCATTGGGGTAAATAGTTCAGCTTGTTGAAATCTGAGACTCAGAGCTAGGTCTTTACTGACCCTGGTGTTTTAGGTTATTGGAGTTTTTATGAGAGCTGGTCATCTGCTACATTGTGAGGATAAAAGAATCCTCACTCAGTTGGGACTCTGGCATCTAATACCAGTAATACTTTACAAGAGACAACCAATTTTCACTTGGATTTTTCTCCAAGATGATACATAAGCCATAGTTCTTTCCCCGTGTGTATCTAATATGTATATATAGAAGTCTTATTGTGTACATTACATAAGAAAATATGTTTTTCTTTCTACTCTAAGCATAAGTACTACTTTTTTGCTGTAGTTACCAAAATGTTTATCATTCCAATATATTTATCTTGATTAAGGTGAGTGTATAAATTAATTAACCTTGCCTGGATAATTTCATGAAAAATCAAAATTATAAAATACTAAAACACAACATTTCACTCCAATACCTCCAGTGTTGAATTCTCATGACTTCCATGAAATCTCTTCAGAGTGAGTGAGAAGAGGTGAAGATGCTCATTAGCCTTTAATTCCTGGGTGTGATTGTGCCCTACATTCTTCAAATGCCATAGTACCATGTTTGTACATTGAAGAAATATTTCTATCATGTGTTTCCTTGTAATAACCTCAACATTACATTCTACAGAGTGGTAAATATTCACTTAAATATTAATACAGATTCATCAAGTATTTTCTATAATGATCAACATCCCAATTTTATAAAACTACACAATTTAATTTGGATTATCCAGACTTAAAAAGGAGGGAAATTCTGACACATGCTACAACATGGATGAAACTTGAAGACAATATATGAAGTGAAATGAGCCAGTCACAAAACAACAAATACTGAATAATTACCCTCATATGATTACTTAAAATATTCTAAATGATAGACCAGAAAGTAAATTTGTGGTTTCCAGAGGCTGGGGTAGAGGAAGATGGGGAATTACTATTTATAATGGATACAGAATTACAGATTACAAAGTAAAAAAAATCATAGAGGTAGTGGTGGTGGCAGCTACACATTATGAAAGTATTGAACATCATTAAGCTGTACAGTTAAAAAGGGTTAAGATGGAAATTTTATGCTGTTTTACCACAATGAAAAATAACAATTAAAAAAAAAAACCTTAACTTGATCCTGCTTTACTTAATGCTACTCTCCTTCTGGTTATTTCTGCTTCTGGAGCCATAATCCAATAGGTCAAATGCAAACATCAAATGACAGACTATTCAGAATTTATTGCAGTCAATTGGTAAGAATTTATTAAGCATCTACCATGCATGAGATATTTAAGGAATATTAGGAAATATAATGCAGTTCTTCATTTAAAAAAAAAAAAACCCTCCAGAATTGTTTGTAACGTTTTTACCCATCGAAAAATAAACAACCATTAAGCTTAACAAATGGTGAACTCATAGAAATATGAAGATTTCGGGTGTTTCCAGATTCTCCCTGGGCTCTAGGTAATTAGGTTTATTTCCATGGCTTCTCTCACAAAACTAGGTACCAAATTCACAGGTAGATGCAAGTTCTTGGATTACAGACACAGTGCCAAGGTCAGCTTGCCTAGAAAAGTGCTAAGATTCTCCAAAAGAGGGAACAGGTTCTAATGCCAAGGGAAGGAAACCTGGGGTTGTGATGTGGGAGGGGGTGGTGATAGTCATCTGGTGGGAAATTGGCAACTACAAAGTATAGGATGCCACACCTGCACTTTCTGATTGCAGGTTGTTTCAGTTTCATATTTTACATTGCTCTTAAACACATCCCTAATTGTCTTCATACCCATTGACATGGCATTACCTGGGGGGATGGCATCACCAAATCAGTAAAGGCTATGGGAAGAAAGAGAGGAACTAATACCTCTGCAAGGGACCATCCCTTTCTTGGCCCCTCCGCACCCTGAGGTATGGGAAGCCAGCGTTGGAATCCTGGATGCAGCAGTGGGTTTACTTATTCAGTGTTTTGGAGAAGCAGAATAGGCAGGATTCAGATTAGGCCTTGACCTACTTTTAATGCCAGCCAGAAAGGCGCCTCAGTGGATCCTGAGCGCTCCACACTAGAATGCTTTAGAACAAAGGGTGCGCAACGTGAAATCTTGCACACAGAGAGGCATTTGAGGCTCAAAAAAATACCCAAATATACAATGGTCTCTTGTTTAATTATAGTAATTATTCACCAGACTCCAGATGTTATGAAAGAAAAAAAACTTTATCTTTTTATGATTAGAAGCATGAATCCTTTCAAATGTATGTGTCACTGAAATGGAATGTATCTAATCATCAACTTGCAGCTGAGAGAGTGCAGAGTAAATAACTGAAGCCAATCCAGAGCCTTATTAAAAGAATTTGTTTCCAAAGAGAGCAAGAGAAATACCTTCCATTCGGAAGAAATCAGCCCTACAAAAAAAAAGTCAAAAGTACTTGGGGCATTCTGGCAGCATCAGGACTTATTTTATAATGCTCCATCAAATTCTGTCCAAAGCACACTGATGGCTGTGAACTGTTTATGATGCTGCTGCATTGTCTAAAAGGTGACTGGGAGTCCCAGGAATCAAGGTCCCCCTAAATATGTATGTCTGATTTGGGAAAAAGAAAGCAAGGCTGTTTCCCAGAAGAACAAGCCTGTAAATCCATCTCTGGGAACTGTTCCCTTAGATCTTACCAAATTCCATGAAATTAAAGAGAAGACAACATACCTTTCTTTCTGCAGGAGTCCCATAGGCATAACTGCCTAATAATTGCTAAGATATGGTAGCTGGCCTTTAAGATGGTTCCTAATAATGCTTACCTCCTGATACGCATGCCCATGTGCAGTTTTCCCCCCACTTTGTTTAGGGCTGACTATATAAATAACAGGATATCATAGAAATGATGGTGTATGTATTCTGAAGTCAAATCATAAAAGGTATTGACACCTCCTTCTTGTTCTCTCTCACCATCTCCCTCTCTTTCTCTCTCTGTCCCCTCCTTTCTCTTCTAATCCCTCCCTGGCAACCATTTCCTTTGGATCACCCATTCTGGAGGAAGCCAGCCACCATGCCAGTGGATACATAAAGGTGCCCAATAGGGGAAACCATGTGGTAAGAAAACAAAGCCCCTGCTCCCAACCAGCACTGATTTAGTCTTCTTGTGTCGGCAACCACAGCTACTCTCTCCACTGCACTTCACAAGAGACTTGAGCCAAGATCATCCAGGTAAGCCACTCCCAGAATGTAGACCCACAGAAACTCTGTGAGATAATAAATGTTTACTGTTTTTGAAGGCACTAAGTTTTAGGTTCATTTGTTATTTAAGTAACTATTGCTTAGGTCAATATTAAACTCCTTGGCCAGACCCTTTTACCTTGAGGACTCTCCAAAAATAAAATCATTTCAGTTCAGGCCCAATAACAAGGTATGTGTGCCTGTGTAGATGGATGCTAAAGGCAGCTATAAGTCTCTTTCACCTGTGTTGTGCAGCACAGCTCAGGGGTGCCAAATATGTCATTCTTACCCATTTTATGAACTTTTATGTTAGAATGTGTATTTCATGAATTTCTCTCTGCATTTTCCTAAAAAAGAAAAGAAAAGAAAAGAAAAGAATCCCTGTTTGAAATACCAAGGTGCCACAAGAAACCAAACAAAGGCTTGAAAACAGTTGGGGAAGGGGCTGGGGATGTGGCTCAAGCTGTAGCGTGCTCGCCTGGCATGCGTGCGGCCTGGGTTCGATCCTCAGCACCACATACAAACAATGATGTTGTGTCCACCAAAAACTGAAAAATAAATATTAAAATTTTCTCTTCTCTCTCTCTCTCTCTTAAAAAAAAAAAATGGGTGGGAAAGGCAACCTTTACTCCTGCCAGAAGGGCATGCTATCTAACCTGGCTAACAAGCGTACTGGATAGGCAGTCCCCTTACTTTTATCCCTAAAACACCTCTGCCCTTCACCGTGACTGGAGGAACTCAGGGTTACAATCTATGTGATTAGCTAATTTTAAAATCGGGATGGGCAAAGGGGAGGACTATAATTAAAACAGCTACAATTGGATCCAATTAAAGCTAAATACATCTGCGATCCATTTCCTGACTATATTCTGAAAAGGGACTGCCTAACTTTCTATTTGTCACAGTACCCTCACAGATTATTGAACTTAATTTATAAAATACCTTTAGATCATTGCCATATTCAAAGTAATGTACCAAATGTAGGAGATACTCATAGATTTGAAGCATACATAGACCCTGTCCTCCAAAAACTTACACCAGGGAGGGGGAAATGCAAGCACAACAGGTGTTGTAAAATAAATACCCCATAAAATTATATAAGAAATATGCAGAGAGGTAACCAGGGATGAGCAAGAAATATTATTTGAAATTTGGTTAAATAATAGCTAGGACTTCAAAAAAGCAAAAGGGGAACTGAGAAAGTCATCTCAGAAGCAGGAAGATGAATGTGCCCAAGTAGCCTCAGAGCTGATGGAGAAGCAACCTCAGATATACAATGGGAATGGACAAAGGTCTTGAATGCTGGAACCAGGAATTTATATTTAATTGAGTAACCAGCAAGAGACATTGAAGGGTTGTCAAGTTGAAATGATTACATCAAAACTGCACTTCAGGAAAATGATTGAATACAGAGAGAACAAATTAGAAGGGAGAGTGGCTGAAAGGGAACACAGTCAGGAGGCTATGGTCATGGTCTAGACAGAAAAAAACTGAGGTAAGAACCAGGAGGGGGAAGTGAGAATAGGAAGGATGGGCATATATGAGATACAGAAATTGTGAAACATCTAGATTCTGCCATTAACAGGATGAAGTCGAAGCAGGGAAAGGGAGAGAACAAATCAGACAAAGCAGACACAGGTGTTTCATCCTGGAATATAAACAATGTTTGAAAGAGAATTAGGAACAAACAGAAAGGCTGTGGGGAATGAGAGCAGGAGAAGGTAATTCAAATATAAATGCACATTAGACCCTGTAGCCTTCTAGTCTATCATCCTCAGAATGCAGGTGGGTACCTTTTGCAAGTACAAATATTCTGATTTGCATTGAAAACTGTCAGGCTGGACTTGCAAATAAAGTATAAAACCATTCAGTATACCAATGCAAATATTCTTTGTATCAGTAGATGGAAATATTTAAAAACTTCAAATTAGACTTACAAAAAAAAAAAAAAGTCTTTGCTTCTTTTGTCAAATGAGCTTCTAAACAAACTCAATCTGACCCATCCCAATCTGGCAGTATGTTTTTAAACAAACTCTTTGCCTTATCATACTTTATGAAATGGCTAAAGAATACTTACTCCAGTTTTATAACTCCACTTTCCTAGCAACTCAACTTGGGAAAAATCAAAACCTGTCTACTCACTGGCAATCAGCTAATTGTGTGAAATGCCATGTTCCATCTGATTTAATTGCACCTCTTCTCTTGTGCATTTTTAGCTTGTTCTATGTGCTTAGCTTAAAAACATTTTTTCCAGGTCTCAAATAGAGATCTTCTAATACCCCAATGCCAAGAATATTATGCAAAGCTAGGGTTTAAACCCAGACTTTCTAATTAGAATATTGGGTTTTAAGTACTTCTATATATATATAACATAAAGTAATTATTTACTAAATATAAGTATTATTTGCAAATTATAACAGATCCTGGCTAGGGTGGCATAATGAACAGAGCAATATAAAAAATAAATTAATAATAACAATAATTTACTGGAGCCTTAGTGAAACCACTTTAAGCACGTTAGATATATTAACTCACTTAAGGGTTTAACCAAAATTTCAAGAGCCAAGGGTTGAACCTAGGTAGACTCAGATTCTGGGTTCCCAAACACTAGTCCCACAAAGAGGAATTTTTCACAGGCATTTCTGTAGTTGGCACAGTATCAGGTTTCTATTGCTGCTATAATGAATTCTCAAACATTTAGCAGCCTACATGACACAAGGTGGCATCTTTCTATCTCTCCTCCCTTAGTTACACCACCTTCTCGCTCTGACCTGTTTTGCCTCATTCTTCCTTTAAGAAACCTGTGATTACATTAAGTCCCTAGGGAAAACCTGGGTAACACCCCTGTACTGAGGTCACCTGGTTGGCAACTTAACTCTCCTTTACCATGTAACCAAATATGTTCACTATTTCCAGGGTTTAGGATGTGGACATATCTGAAGACTATTAGTCTATTTTCTATAACCACTAATGCTCCAGGGAAGGAATTTTAAAATCCAAGTGTATTTAAAGTGTTAGAAATCAGAACGATAAATAACAGAAGGGAAAAAGAGATGGGTGGGTGAGGGCACGTGGCTGACAGAACTTATCTTGTAATGATGAGTATAAGCAGAGTCTGAGATCCATTTCCTGACTAGATTTCTGCCATTGCCTCAACAGCTCTATCATTCATTCCTTGAGAGTAGATATAACCAAATTCTAGTTTTCTCCCATCACTTCCTAGTAGCTCAATGAGGAAAAATAAAAAAACTGCCTCCATCTTACCACCTTACCCTCCTTCAGAATCAATATTTTTGCAAACTTGAATGCAGCTCCCTTGGACTCTCACAGAGTGTATTCTCTCTGTCCATCCCAGCCAGGGAGGACTTCTCTCAGTACCAGGTGCTAACTGGATTGAGGCACAGAACACTGTGGCTCCAGGTGGGTATATGTGACACTTAGGGAGATGGTGACAGCATCTGGGAGAGCAGAAGAGTTGAAGTCATCCAGGCCAAGAGGGAAGGGAAGGGTAGAGCAGAAGGAGGAAGCAATGGCTCTAGGACCCAGAAACTAGAGCCACTAGTGGACACACTAGTGTCCACTAGGCTGAAGGAGTCCGCCCTAGGATTGAAGGGGTAAGAAGTCAGTCCCGAGAGGCTGGCTGGGTCACATCTCACAGGGTCTTAGCACCCAGCTAACTAAGTAACTGAGATTTAACATGTAAGCAACTAGGAACTCATGGGATGTGTGAAGAAGGAGCTAGAATCAACCTACTGGTGACCAGCTGTGAATTTGCCTGCCATGTTCCTCTACTATAAAGTGGAGTTAACAGTGCCTGCTCTGCTGAGTGGTAGGGAAGATTCAATGTGAGCAAACCTCTTGGCACGATGCCAAACACGTGGTCAGTGTGCTGTGACGGTGAGATAGAAAATGATCTATGTAACCACACTGTCAGCCAGCAGCTTCATCCTGGAGAGCTAAGGTGCAATTACCTTAATGCTTCAAGGTCCACTGTTGGACATCCAGAGTCCTGTGTGAGGTTTCTGCAAACTGCAGGACAGATTGGCCTCGCGTCCTCTGCTGACTCCAGGGCATCTGCTGCCTATGGCTGCTCCAGTCTGTCAGTTGAGAAGCCCAGGATCCCTCTCATAAAATGGTAGCAAGCTTCTGAAAGTAGGTGTAAGGCACATGGAATTGTGGTATACATAGGCTGACAGAAAGACTCCGAGGGGATCCAGGGCATCTGGATTCACAGTGCCTCAGGCCTCCCATTGGCACTGCTTTCATCAATCCTGGCCTGTCCCCAGTCTGAGGCCTCCTCTCCCTCTTTCTTTCTCATCTTTTCTCACCAACTCTTCTTTTTCCACCCCCACTCTGCAGTTCAAGAAATTGAACCCAGGATCACTCTACCACTGAGCCACATCCCTCCATATTTTTGAGATAGAGTCTTGTTAAATTGCTGAAGCTGACCTCAACCTTTGATCCCCCTTGCCTCAGTCACTGGGGTTGCAGGTGTAGGCCACCACACCTTGCTATCCCTTGCCTGTAAAAGGTAAAAATATTCTTTTTCTCATATTATACAGATCATCTTCTCTCTTCCTCTCACATTCCACTTTAGGCTTATCAAGGTATTCCCTGCTTTGAAAACAAATTCTAGTGCCAACTCTGAAATGGTCCCATGTTTTTACCATCCAAGAACAGAAACAAGGTCGTGTTTGGCTGGACCTGAGAAATGAGACTCAGATTGTGTTGTACAAAGGGTAAGGCATCATGTTGCCAAAGGAGGATTTCACATCCTTCCCCTGGCCACTCTGCCTGGGAAAGGAGCCAAAAGCCTCCTGAGACAGAGGAATGGAACCTGTCCCATCTCTTAGGAAAATGGAAAGACATAAAGGTGACCCCTGCCTGGAGTCAGCTAAGCTGGGCACGTTAGAGGGCACGAACTCCTTCCAAGACAGTCCTCACTTCTGACACCAACTGCCCGTTCATAGCATTCTTAAAAACAACCCTCAGTTTCAATAACTCACTAGAAGTACTTTAAAATTCACTAAAAGCAGTTATACTCATGGTTACAGGGAAAGGAAATAGGTCAAAAGTCAGCCCAAGGAAGAGATGCACAATGCAGGGTATTAGAGGGTCCTCAACTGGGGAATTAGCACATGAAGGTTTGGCAAAAAGCACAGAGTATTGCCAACCAGGCAAAGCCAGAAAAACACTCATCCACGCCAATGCCCAGGTTTCAAGGTTTTCTCTCTTTTTTTTTTTTTTTTTTTTAGAGATCCATTATGTAGGCTTGACTGATGAATGGACTCATTACCCACGTGGTTGGTCTCAGTCTCCAGGCTAACAATAGCACATGATTCAAACCCTAGCTCATCCACGGTTTGTCCACCTGGGGCCCTATGCTGAATGAATAAGTCTGGTCCTACCCTTAGATCTGGTGTGATCAGCCTCTGCCCTGAACAAAGATGTTCCTGCCAGCTGTGACATGACACATCTCCCAGAAACTGAGCAAAAGAAAAATCCAATTCTTTACCTCACAGATTCCACATGGCTAACAGGAGCCAAAACTATCTAAATGTGAACAAGCTCCCCCTACCTCCATCCTCACTCCAGGAGGGACTAGGGTGAGTGGATGGTTGGGAATATCCACTGGGAATAAGTTCTAGGTTTTTAGAGGGTGGTAGATTTCTGACACAGGAATAAGCAGATCTTAGCCCAGCCATTCTAGAAGCATGGGTCAGAGAATCAGCTTGCCAGGAAGGCTGAGAGGGTGGGAGGGTCATTCACAGTGGAATAGGTGCCAGAGGGTAGAGAAAGTTGGAAAGGGGAAGTAAAGGGAATTCCTACATAAATGAGGAAGGGAGATGGTGCAGAAAATGTCAACTAGTAAAGGTATAAAAAGTAAAAATCGTGAAAGATACATGATTGAAGAGGGTGTGTGGCTTTTCACATTAGATAGAAGGCACTTCTGCAGATGAAAGAATGCCCTGTTTAAACTATGCCAGAGCAATAAGTATAAATAAGATTGTCCCCGACCACCCGGTAAGCACAGTCAAAAAAGTTAACTAGGGTTAACTGCAATCAGAGGCTGGTGACAAATGTCCCAGATTTGGCACAGTTCACTCTGGTTTCTGAACATGAGAGTCGTGAGCACTGAAGTAGGACCCTGATCCTGGTCATGCCTAGCTGATAAGGGAATGTCAGTGAGGTGCTGGGTTCTCAGCATGGGTTGTCCAGGTGTGCAGAGCAGGGGGCAGACTTTGACCCAAGGCACTGTGGGAGTCAAATCCCAAAGTCTGTGGGCCTGTGCTGAGGAACAGTTTTCAGTGTACTTCTGTATATAACTTTTTTTTTCCACATTTTTATTGGTGCATGATAGTTGTACATAATAATGGGATTTTTTGTTATGTATTGGCACATGCACACAATGTAACAATATAATTTGGCCAATAGCATTCCCTGTGTGTATCATCTTAAGAATTTGATATTTCATGCTTCCTTGAAGCCATTGTACCTTGCAAGTGCTCTACTGATCTAGGGCATCTCTGTAGTGCTGGTATCAATTAAAGATAGATATGGGCAGAAATAGATGAGAGAGAGAAAAAAAGAGGGAGAGAGAGAGAGAGAGAGAGAGAGAGAGAGAGAGAGAGAGAGAGATCAAAGTGCATAGGTGCCATATACGTGGTCCTGATATAGACGTTCTGGGACTAAAGTGAGGGGAAAATATGTTTTAATCACTCCTGTAGAATCTTATAGTAGATGCAGGTAAATTAGGTGGATTAGGAAAATGAGAAGCTGCTAAAATTATCTTGGATAGGAATTAAAAATCTGGATTTTGGTCTTGGTTAATTTGCCATAAAAGGTAGAAAATATCTATAATAGCAAATATTTGCTATTAACCTACTTAATCCTCCAAACAATACTATGAAGTAGACACTCTTTTTATACCCATTTTACCAAAGAGAAAGTTGACAAAGGGAAGTTAAATAATCTGCCCATGATCACACAGCAATTTTGTTCCAGAAAATAAACCCTGAGAGTCTGGCTCCAGAGTTTATGCTCTTAATTTTGCCATGTTTGTTTGCACAATCAGGTGATTAGAGTAGATGATTCCTAGGTTCCTTTCCTCTGTTATAGTCTGTAACTTTTTCTGGAATTAAGATTAAGTGAAATTATTTAGAATAGACAAAAGAATCTAATTTTTCTGGCCATATTTGCATGTAATATTTCTCCTAAAAAGCAGATTTTCCTGGTGGGGTATACATTGCTTGAATTCATTTTATAAAAGACCAAAGAAGGCAAGAAGGTAAGCTATTGAAAAAAAATGTGACTGCGTAGCAGTCTCCAATGGTTGCTGCTCTAGAGTTCAGTGTGGACAAAGACGGCAACACTGTAGCGGTATTGGAGTCTTAAAGCTGCCTGTCCACCCACAAAGTGAACTGATACTATGTCTTGGTCTCAATTCTGTCTCCTTTCTTCAAATGGAATAGAATAATATATATATTCAACATCTATTCAATATAGAATAATATATTCAAAAATATATTCAACATCTCTACAGAACAGGCAAAGTGGATCTTTCCAGGGCTCAACTCTGACTGGGGCCTTTTTCTCTGAGAGCAAAGTCTGGTGCCTCTTTGGTCTCAGCACGACTTATGAACTCACCTATCAAGGTCATGGATGAGGCCCCTATTATTAAAAGCAGATTAACAAGATAAAAGCCTACAAGTTTATTTACTAAGTTTTGTGTGACCCAGGAGCCTTCACAAGGAAATAAAGACCTGAAGAAGCGGTTCCACCTGCACATTTTTATGTCAGGTTTGATGAAGAATGGGCAGCCCTGGAGATACACACGTGGTAAGTACAGAAGGGGTGAGCTAACAGTAATGAACTGAGGGAACTTAGTCCTGTTTGTCCTTATTCTGCTCCATGACCTTTGGCCTTCAGAAATGAGAATTCTCCTCTTCCTAGTATAAAAACAGCACCTTTTGCATAAGTGTCTTATGATCTATTTCAGGGGAAGTTCAGAAAAATTCCTCCTAGGTTCATGACCTACTTTAATGAAGAAAGGCGAGGTAAGGTGCAAATGACCTTCCTGCTTCTGCCTATTTCTTCAATGTGCTGAGGTGCCATTTGGGGGGGGGGGTAATTTTTCCTGAACCCCTTCAGCTCTTTCCTTATTTATCTTTCCAATGCAGCCTTTTCCTCTTGCAGGTGGAAATAACTGGGAATTCATCAAGCATCACCTTTCCAGGCAACATCTCAGCCAGGACTAAAGCACTAGTTCTAAACTCAGGGTGAAATTTCATCTATCCAATCAGCAACGATAGAGAGATGTGCAAAGGATTATGGGAAAATAGAGTAGTCCCTTCCAGGACAAGGTGGTTGCCAAGCTGCACATTACAGGACGAGCAGGAGAAAGCCTGGCAGGAGTGGTGAAAAGGATCCAGTTTGAAGGGAGAGTATAATCCAAGTCTGGGGGCTACAGAGATACCACTGAGAATCCTCATTAGTGGGGTTCAAGGTGGCATTGACAGAAGAGGAAATCAACCAGGGAGGATGAAGACCAAAGACACAGCTTATTTGCCTTTCTACTGCAGGAGGCAGGAAGTTACTGAGGGATTTTGTAGGGAACTGAGGATGCCAAATACAGAGGTTGTCTAGCTAACAAGGTGGATTTGAGGGTTAAGATGGTGGATGCAAGGTCTCAGTTGTATAAAAAAAATTGAGTTGTAGAAAATGCAAATGCCCCCGCCCCACTTCCCAGGAAAATGACTGGATGTCCCCAGATTTTCACCATGGGAGATTAACTCACTGGATACTTATGCAGATCTCTAGTCCCCTGACAGGATGCTAGGGAACTACGAATCCCTGTGATCATCAAATCTCCAGAGATTCCCAGATGCTGAGGAAGCCTTTACTCTGCAGTGTCTCTATCCATATCTACATATTTCAGATATTTTATATTGTATTGTTCTACAATCAGTGTGTCTTACTCCCTAATCTAAAAAAATATATACATTTTGAAAAATATATTTACAAAAATTGTCAGAGGAGAATCCTGACCTTCCACAGGTTGTATCACAACTACTTGTGGGTTACAGAAATACAACACCAAGAAGAAGAAGATGCACGGATACTAGGATATTTAAAAAAAAAACCAAAAAACAAAAAAAGTAGGGTCTGCATATCTGAGGCAGTTCTCCTTATAGTTCAAGATGTCTTTGACAGAAGAGTCAGTTTGGGATCATTAGAATTTCCTAACTAATGTTTCTGCCTTTTGTGGAAAAGTAGACCCAGCCTTAGTGTGAGGACGGAGCATTTATCTTAATCATTGGGAGCTAAACGACTTACAATAAAGTAAACTGTGTTTGTTTGGTAATTAAGATGATGTGCATTGATTCCTGCCACTTATATCTTTTCAAACATCCTTATAAGGAAGATCCAAAAGTCACACAGCTGAGCTGTCAAAAGGCTGTGTGTGGGCTGGGAAGAAGGACAGCAGGGAGCAAGGTGAGAGGTTTTTCTGTTTGTTTTGCTTTGTTTCCCAAAGTGCTGCTAAAATTGATGGCACTATTTCATGCTTGTAAAGAGACAGTATGATTGTCATCCAAGCAAGGTTTCTTCCTCTCCCCAGAGACTTGAGGGCTTTGATAGCAAGTGGTCACATGCAAAGGTATAAATAATCACCATTTCCTCCTGTAAAAATAAATAAATAAATAAGTTGTGGTTTGGTGGATGAATAGGGGTATACAGTATTTAGAAGAAATCATGAAATTTCCCTATTTGGCAAAAAAAAGAAATTAGTTGCCTCCAAATTGAAAAAGAAAATTAAAATTGTCTCTGCTTGGGGCTGGCGATGTGGCTCAAGGGGTAGCGTGCTCGCCTGGCATGCGTGGGGCTCTGGGTTCGATCCTCAGCACCACATAAAAATAAAATGAAGATGTTGTTTCCACCAAAAACTAAAAAATAAATATTAAAAAATTCTCTCTCTCTCTCTCTCTCTCTCTCTCCCTCTCTCTTTAAAAAAAAAAATGTCTCTGCTTATAGGCAACATAATTTACACATAGAAAACCCTAAAGATATCACAAAAAAATACATATATTATGATGGCAGATATAATTTTTCAAAATGCTTCTTTTCCCTGAAAGCTCACATTTTATCACTAGTAAAAATGTTGTCAGATGTTTCCTAAATAAATAAACACACAGTTTAAGCTAATAAATGAACTCAGTAAAGTTGCAGACTAAAAAATCAACATATAAAAAATCAATGCCATTTCTCTACATTAACAGTAAACTACCCACAAAAGAAATTAAGAAAATAATCCCATTTAAGATAATATCAGAAAATAAATACTTAGGAATGAAATGAACAAGGTAAATAAAAGATCTGTATGCTGAAAACTATGACATTAATAACAGAAATTGAAGACACATAAATGGAAACAGGTCTTGTGTTCATGGATTGGAAGAATTAATAGTGTTATAAAATATTCTTCTACAGAGTCAATGTGATCCCTATCAAAATTCTTTATAGATGTAGAAAAATTAGTCCTAAAATTTTTGTGGACCTGTAGAAGACCCCAAATAATCAAGAAAAATACAATTGGAGGCACCATGCTTCCAGACTTCAAATTATGGTGCAAAGTTATAGGAATCGAGAGTATGGTGGACTGGGGTTGGAAGCTCAGTGGAAGACTGCTTGCCTAGCATATGTAAGGCACTGGGTTCCATTCTCAGCACCACATACAAATGAATAAAATAAAGGTCCGTCAACAACTAAAAAATATTTTAAAAATATTTTTTTAAAAAAGACATTATGGTATTGGAAAAAAATAAACACATAGACCAATGGAATAGATTAGAGAGCCCAGAAATAAACTGAAACCTACACAAAGAAACTCAAGCCTATATGGTCAACTAACTTCCAACAAAGGTGTCAAGAACATGCAGTGGGGAGAAAGAATCTCTTCAATAAGTCTTTTTGGGAAAACTAGATATCCATATGCAGAAGAATGAAATTAGACACAGATCTTACATAATACACACACACACACACACAAAATATCTAAAATGGATTAAAGATCTAAACATAAGACTCGAACCACAAAAAGTACTAGAAGAAAACACAGGGGAAAAGCTCTTTGGCCTTGGCCTTGGCCTTGGCAATGATATTATGAATTTGACTTTAAAAACACAGGTAACAGAAAAAAAAAATAAAGAATTGAATTTGCATCAAGTGAAAAAGTTTCTGCACAGAAAGGGAAACAATTACCAGGGCATCCTATGTGAAATGGAAGAAAATATTTGGAAACTATATGTCCAATAAGAGTTTATAGTTAATAATAAGAAACTCTTCAAAGCCAGCCTCAGCAATGGAGAGGCACTTAGCAACTCAGTGAGATTCTGTCTCCAAATAAAATACTAAATAGGACTGAGGATGTGGCTCAGTGGTTGGGTGATGATGATAAACTCATACAACTCAATAGCAAAAAACCAAAAAATCTTTCAAGTAAATAATGTACAATAGACTTAAATAGACATTTTTTTAATTTGTTCTTTATAGATACATGTCAGTACAATGTATTTTGAGATATTGTACATACATGGAGTATAACTTATTCTAACATGTTATTCTAACATGTTGTGGAGTTACACTGTTCATATATAAACATAGAAAAGTTATATCCAATTAATTCTTCTGTCTTTCCTATTCCCATCCCCGCTTTCTGCCCTCTATTCCCCTTTGCCCAATAGACATTTGTGTGTCTTCTTTTGAGACACACAAATGACCAACAGGTATTTAAACAGGTGCTCAATATTACTAATTGTTAAGGAAATGCAAATCAAAACCACAATGAGCTATTACCTCACTCCAGTCAGAATGCTCTGATCCAAAAGGGAAAAATGTAGGAGTTGGTGAGGATGTGGAGAAAAAGGGATCCCTGGTACAGTGTTGTGGGAATGTAACTTAGTACAACTATTATGGAAGACAATACAGAGTTTCCTCAAAAAATTAAAAATGGAACTCCCATATGATCCTACAATCTTGCCTCTGTGTCTGTACCCAAAGGAAACACCCATCTCAATGAACTATTTGTACTTCCATGTTCATTCCAGCATTATTCACAAATGACCTAAACATCCTATAACAAATGAGGACATAAAAATATGATACATATGTTATTATATATGTTATACCTCCCCACACACATACGCACCACAGTGGAATATTAAGTCAGCTTTAAGAAAGGAGGAAATTCTGCCATTTGTGACAACCTAAATGAATCTGAAGGATATTATGCTGAGTTAAGGCAGGCACAGAAAGACAAATACTGCATGATCTCACTTATAACTAGAAGTTTATAAAAAGCCAAACATGAAGGAACAGAGAGTAAACTGGTGGTTACAGAAGGCGGGAAGTAGGGAGAGGATGTTGGTAAAAGAGTACATACCTTCAGTTATAGAATGAGTGACTTTGGGAGACTCAGTGCCCAGCACCATGACTGTAATTAGTCAGAAAGAACTGTGTGCTGAAAATTGGCTATGAGAGTAAATCTCAAGTGTTCTTATCAGAAAAAAAAAAAAAAAAAAAATCAAAGTAACTAACTGGGTGAGATGATGGAGTTGTTAGCTTGATTATGGTGATAATTTCACAATTTACATGCATATCAAAACATCATGTTGCATGTGTTAAGTACATACAATTTTTATTTGTCAATCATAGTTCAATAAAGCTGGGGAAGAGGGAGCTTCTTCATGCCTTCCTTAAGGAAATGCCCTCTTAACTAACTCCTTCTGCATCTTGGCCCACTGGGCCCGTGTGCCTCCTCTGAGGAGACTGATTGTGTGCAATAGCTGCTTATATAAGGGCATTAGGCTGAGTTTTCTGTTCTCTTTGATCCCTATATCTACTTTTTTGCCTGTTCACTCACTGGAATAAAAATTTTTGATTCGTATCTAAACCAAGTCTTTAGAGAATATTTAAAAGAAAGAGAGAGAGAGAGAGAGAAAGAAAGTACCAACATAGAAACTTTACTTTTTATCAAAAAAGGGGGAGGGAGTTAGGTATGATTCCTGCATTTCCTATTTATATCTTGGGGTCCAATAACATCAGCACATTTAGTTATATTTGTATTTAAAATATGGACACAAAAACAGCACCTGAAAAAACAAATGTTTTCAAATCTGAGTTGGAGATAAGATGGAATTTATTTGAGGACTGTGGTAGTGACAAAAAACAGCAATGAACTAAGACAGCATACTGAAACCAATCAAAGCAGTATCTCACCAGCAAATACAATCACTTGAATGTCACCAGAATACGAAGACTATTCTGCCCTTATCATTCTCTAATGACTCATCTTCTACAGAGGACATGGTCTGAAAGTATGGGGAAAAAGAAGCAAAGATAATTACATATTTTAAAAGTAGATGACTCCAAAGAATGCGATAGGTAGAGTCTGTTTCCTAATAGGATTAAAATGAACTAAATTCAGAATCAAATTGAAATCCAGGGGAATATTTATTGTTCCCACCTTCTTAATGCCTTCCCTTAAGCAGGTTTAGTTTTCATTCATCTGGCTGATCTATGACTAATAAATTCTTTATTTCCGCAGCCCGTGAGGAGCAAACACATCTTTTTCATCATTCCTCCTCAACAAAAGCTCCTCTTTGAATCCTGTTTTCTGTCTGAGTTGGCACATGGGGTGGGGAAGACGGGAAGCTGGGAGAAAACAGGCAGTGGAGGGTGTGGGGTTTCAGAGATGACAAATGCGGCCCTGAGCAACAATGCTTCCTTGTCCTGGAGCATCTCGACCCTTCTACTCTTCACCCGTGTGTGGTTAATCAGATTAAAGGCCCCTGAGAAACCCCTTTGATTCCCTGTCAAACAAAGGTATGCAATGAAACAGCAGATAGCGGGCAGAGTACAGGGCTTGCACCTGGTGAGGAAGAGAAGCAAATGCAAACTGTATTGTGTCCAGGAACCTCAGACTCCTCCCAGGACCTGCCTGGGCACTGAAAGGTTTCCTGTGGTCCTGGCTCTCTAGATTCAGTGAAGGCTTGGGGCAATTGGTAAACAAAACCCAGCTGAGGGTCTTTTGCATAGACTGTGCATCCAAGGACATAAAAGTACCACAGGGACAAAGTTCTCTGGGTGATGTCACCAGCTACCACGGGGCAGCCTGATTGTGTAAGGGTCTGCCTGGCCTAGGCGAGGGTGACATCACAGGATGTGATTTGAGCTGTCCTTGTGCACAGAACTGTGTGTACAAAGAACAGGGTCTGTCTGTTATGTGGACACAGAGGGCATTGTGCCTCATATACATTCAAAATACAATGGGAGAGATTTTTATCTTCCATGAATATTTAATTCTCCTGAAAGCTAACCATCTGCATATCACAATACCTCAATGCTTGTGTGTGATTTTTTTCTCTGCTGTCTTTCAAAATAAAGCAGACTATTTCGCTCTTCCTGTGATGCCTTGAAAGTTGCTTAAATATGCATTGATCCCTTTGATCTAATGAGTGTGTGTATTTTAAAACAAAGTCAGCACTGTTGCTCTTATCTATTTGTGTAGAGGAAACAGAACAATGAGGGGAAACCAGGTCGGTTTCCATTGTTTTCCTGGTGGCCTGTATCACAATTCACTGACGTTTTGAATGTTGTTTAATTTTTGCTGATGTCTTTTTATCTTAGGCTTCATGTGAATTTAAAAAGAGTTCCATTGATATGCAACCTACTGTGTATTATGATATCCTGCCCGCCCTGTGCACTGTGGAAGCCTGCAGCTGCCTGAAACTTAATTATGCATGCATGCATGCAAAGCCCAGATGCTGGGCCAAGAGTGCCTCAACCGACTACAGTTTCTCACTTGTTTTTGTTTGAATTATAATTGGGCAGATCTATATTTCTCAACCCATTTTGTAGCTTGAGCAAGCTCCTCTTTGCCTCTGTTGCTACCTCTGCTTAACTCAGCTTTTCCACGAAGGAGCCCTTTGCCAATCAGAAGTGCCTTTGAGATCTGAGAAGGGTCATTCATGGGTTTGACAAATCCTTTTACCTACACAGCAATTTTAAAAGGTAAAAAAAAAAAAAAAATGACCCTAGCCCCAATCAGTTTTCCTCCAGATGGTTGGTAGCGTTAAAAAAAAAAAAAGAAAAAAAAAGGATAGTTAACTAGAAGCTGGCATCTGGGTAGAAACAAAGAAGGCTTAGAGCCAGACGGCTACACTAGAAAGGAATACAGAGAATAAAGCCTTACACCTGCTGAAAGAAGGTAATAGAGACTAGCAAAAGCAGTTTTGTTAAGCATGCACACCTTCCTTTTAGAGAGTCTTTGATGAAATGTTTTCCAACCCACCTCAGGGATCTCAGTCTTCAAGAATAATAAAGCATCACCTGAGAACATGAACTTGGGTAAGGCCTGGCAGTGAATATAGCCACATCAGTGTCACCTGGAGCTGTCCTTGTCAAGAGGCGTGCAGAGGCAATAACCCTCTCACCTAGGGCAGCAACTGCTAGTCACACCTATTTCTGAGGCACAGGGACACTGGTGCTGTTCTTAGCAAGGGACATCAAATAAGATACATTTTAATCTCATTGAAAGTCATAGGATATTTTGTGAACCAAAGCCAAAAAAAAAAAAAAAAAAAAAGTTACAGAACTGTAGTGAATTTCCAAAAGTAAGCGGGAATGTATGATGGGATAATTATCCATGATCATTTTAAGACATCTGAAATCATTGAGTTAGCATTGTCATTTAATTAGATGACTTCTATCTGAAGAATAATTCTTAACAAATGATATTTTCATCCAAGACACTGTTAAAGAAAAATTCCAACACCATTAAAGTAGTTATTCAGGACAATGTGGCAGGTGTGGGTACTACTGCTGTAGATTTTGTAGCAGTGGGAAAAGATTGGACTCCACTCCTAGCACAGTAAGAAAAAGTGGGGGATTCTGAGGAGGGATTCGTAAGAGAAAATAACAGGGTAAAGTCTGTATAAAATGACTTGACAGGATTCTTCCTGGAGACAGGCCAGAACGCTTAGATATCACCTGGGGAATGGTGGAAGACCAAGAATTTGATCAGAGGGGCTTAGGGTGGAAGTGGAAGAGTGCTTGTTTTGCATATGCAGAAACCTAAGGTTCAGTTTCCAGCACCACCACCCCCCCCACAAAAAAAGAATTTGATCAGATATTGAAGGTGATCAGACATCCAGTGTCTCGTTAAATTTGGACTCTGCCAGGATGGGGATAGAAGTCCTAGATCAGGCCTAATTGAGCAGAGGGCTCAGTAGAGCCCAGATAAAGTTTGGTCAAGAAGAAAACCTTTGTCAACATCCACTAAGCCTGTCATAGTTTCATCATGGCTACTTGAGATAGGTACTATTACAATCCCCATTTTACAGATAAGAACATGGAGCTCTAGAGTTTCCTAAAACCACAGGGTGGTTTATAACTAGGGTGTTCAAACAACTTGTCTGAACTACAACTCCATGCACCTAGCAGCTATTATAGTTTGCCTACATAAGGATATTTGACTCAGATATTCTTTCTAGCATATAAACTCTCTGGTTCTCAGATACAAATGACACTGACGTTTGTCTAGTACACAAATTAAATGCTAAACACTGTTGCAAGATCTTAAGAACTACCCTATTGTTATAGCTTGGATAGGACATGTGCCCCCCCAAAGTATTAATGCAGGCATGTTCAGAGGTAAAATAAGTAAATGATGAGAGCTGTCATCTGATCAGTCCATCCCAGTTTCAATGGACTCAACCGGTGGTAACTGTAGTCAGGAGATAAGTGGAGGAGGTAGGTCACTAGGGGCATGCCCTGGAAGGGATGTTCTTCCTGCAGCCCTTTTTCTCCCGCTGACATAGGAGAGCAGCTTCCCTCCCCCGTGCCATTCCCCAGGATGGGCAGCCTTACCTTGAGCCCAGGGCACTAAAGACAACCATTGATGAACTGAGACCTCTGCAGCCATGACCTCTAAATAAACATTTCCTCCTCTAAGTTGTTCTCATCAGGTATTTTTCTCACAATGATGCAAAAGTTACAAACACACCTATATAGGAGAGGCATTTATTCCCCATTTTCTGGATAAGGTCTCCATACTTATCCATTTTACCAGCAGTTCTCAAACTTTAACAGGCCCCCAAATCACCAATAGGGCTTATAAAACATAAATGGCTGGGCTCCATACCCAGCATTTCTGATTCAGTAGGGCTGACTTAAACCCCAAGAGTGTCCTCTTTTTTAAACACATAATGTAGGTGGTGCTGGTCTGGGAATCACACTTCAAGAGACTCAACACCATGTTGTACTATTATTAAAAATAACAAGCAGAATTGATTGTTCCAGTTTCTTCACATATGTTACATATATCTTTCTTTTTAATTTTTTAAATTTATATATGACAGCTTCTGAATGCATTACAATTGTTATTATACATATAGAGCACAATTTTTCATATCTCTGGTTGTATACAAAGTATATTCACACCAATTCGTGCCTTCATACATGTACTTTGGACAATAATGTCCATCACATTCCACCATCATTTCTAACTCCATATTCTCTCCCTTTCCCTCCCACCCCTCTGCCCTATCTAGAATTTGTCTACTCTTCCCATGCTCCCTCTCCCTACTCCACTATGACTCAGTCTCCTTATATCAGGAAAACCATTCGGCTGGTGGGCCTGCAAAATGGTACAGCCAATATGAAAAGCAGTATGGAGAATCTTCAGAAAACTGGGAACGAAACCACCATTTGACCCAGCTATCTCTCTCCTTGGTCTATACCCAAAGGACTTAAAAACAGAATACTACAGGGACACAGCCACATCAATGTTTACAGCAGCACAATTTATAATAGCTAAACCAAGGAACCAACCTAGATGCCCTTCAATAGATGAATGGATAAACAGATGAATGGATAAATTTTAAAAATGTGACATATATACACAATGGAATATGACTCAGCAATAAAAAAGAACAAAATGGATGGAGTTAGAGAAGATAATGCTAAGTGAAGTTAGCCAATTCCAAAAAACCAAACGCCGAATGTTTTCTCTGACATATTACACATTCCAAATCCTCATAAGGCAGAGGCAAATTAGGTTCCAAACACTAAAGCAACTTGTGCACTATTATACGGATGGTAATAATTTCTAAATTAGATAGGTCTACCACCTAGAAGTAGTGATTAAAAGATTGATTGCTTATTTATTTCTCAACTCCAAGTTAGCCATAATACCTAACTTAAATTATTTGCCACTTAAATTATTGCTATTACCCAAACCCCCCAAAATGAACCCACATCCAGTAGCCGAAATAGCACCAGAAAATGCATCTGCACCATGATCCAGTTCCTTGTGTTTCACAAACAAGAGGAAAAAAAGATACACTGCCAGAGAAAGACTTTTTTTATATCTTTTTTCCCTAAATCCATCACTTTTTTTATTATTAGTTGTTCAAAATATTACATAGCTCTTGACATATCATATTTCATACATTTGATTCAAGTGGGTTAATATCTTTATTTTTTAATTTATTATATGAGGTGCTGAGGATGGAACCCAGGGCCGCACACATCCTAGGCAAGCGCTCTACCACTGAGCCACAACCTCAGCCCAGAGAAAGACTTTTATCTACCACATTCACTCACATCTTTCCTTTTCTCCCAAGTGAAACTGAAATTTACTCATCAGCATCGTTTTTTGCCTTGAGTGGGTCAATGAAACTTGAATGCTAACTCATGGTCTATTAATATTTGAAACATTGATATCAATATCACTTTTAAAATTGCATTTTAAAGCAACTTTACAGAGAAGAACTATCAAGTAAACATTCAATTCTTTACTGTTTTCCTGGATATGTTACTAGACCTCTCTGAAGGGCAGTCTCTCCATGCCGAAGATGGAGATGATAATACCTACAACATCCTCTTGCCATGAGAACATTTGGGAAAGTGCTGAAATAATACTTGGTCAATGCTTGCAGGGATTGATGCTCTTCCCAGCTTCCATAAAATTTTGCTTCTGGGATATTTTTCAATATCTTTTTTCTCCCCTCTTAAAAAAAAAAAAAAATATATATATATATATATATATATATATATATATATATATATATATGTATGTATTTGTAACCTACTTTGTAAACCTGTATGTTTTGTATTTTCTTGCTTATTAAGCACTTTTTCCTCTTACAGATTTCCCTCTATCATTACTTAACATTTTAATAATCATCTAGACTATAATAGCATTACTAGAAAATCATTAATTTTAAAGATTCCCTATTAGGAACATTTGGATTTCCCTCCAGTTCTTCCCTGGAATGAAGAATGCCCTTGGACTGTTTTTTCACATCTAATGTTTTCTTTTTTTTTTTTTTTTTTTTTCTGTCTTTGGACTCCTTCCTTGACTGGAAAGTCTTAGAAGTATAATACCAGATCCAAGGGTAAAAACAGATCTTCAAAGCCAAAACAGAGTATCATCCTCAGTGCCAAAGCTTTTAAGACACTCAGAAGAATATTAGAGTCTGGAAAGCTTTGGCACTGAGGATGATACTCTGTTTTAGAAATGCTCAGTCCGTTGTTTTACGTCTACCTCTCTATTCTTCTCCAAGGAAGCTCTTCCTAAGCAGCCTCATGCTTGGCTCTCATCAGCTGCTTTTTTTTTTTTTTAGAGCAAATGGTGCTGTAGGTCCGTGAGCCATCATAGCTAAGCAGATCAGAACCCCGTCTGATCAAAAGATTCAGTCATTATTCTATTTATTGTAATATAGTTGACTCCAGTTTATCCCAGGCTGCCAGAGATGATCTATTAATAGAGGTGTGTAACAGAACAGAGACTAAATATAAAGGGCTGGACTTCCCGATGGTATGTAAGCTCACTGCTGGAACCCCTCCAAATTGCTGAAGGTCTTCTTTTGTCAAAACCAAATTTGTGGGGCTGGGGCTGTAGCTCAGTGGCAGAGCACTTGCCTGGAATGTGTGAAGCACTGGGTCCAATTCTTAGCACCACATCAAAATAAATAAATAAAATAAATTTTAAAAAGAATTTTTTAAAAGTTGTTCCTTTCCTAGTAAATTTACAAGCAGATGTTCAAGGTTAACAAGGATATGCCTGTAAGCTGTTAGGATGCCTGACACCCCTATCATGACATAACCCTAGAGAGAGGAACAAGCACAGATTGCTCACTCCATCCCCATCCCACCCAACCCCTCCCCCATGGGTAATTAAGCTCAGGGTCACTATCACTGAACTACATCCCTAGCCCTTTTTATTCATTTGTTTATTTGAGACAGGGTCTCACTCAGTTTCCCTCAAACTAGAGATTCTCTTGCCTCAGCCTCCAAAGTTTCTGAGAATCCAGACCTATGCCATCACACACCTAGCTTGGATTGCTCATTTGGTAAAAATAGATCATGAGGTGCTCTTTTCTGAGAAGTAATGCAAATAAATAAAAGTATTATAGACTAGTCGTTCATTCATTCAGCATATGCCTGTGGGTGTTTAACTATGTGCTTACACAGTTCTAAAAGCAATGAGCAAGGTATGAGCATACACACCTTCATGAAGCTTCTATTCGGATGAGATTTGGGTGAGTTTTAAAAGAACCAAATAAAAACACTTCCAATTCCAAGAAGGAAAATATCACAGTTTTGGTCCAACATGATGGTAATTGGCTTACTTTTCTGAGCGTCAGACCTGTTGGGCCTCACAAATCATGTCCCCACACCTCCCACTTGTAGCACATCACCCAGCCTGTTCCAATCACTAGGAGCCACTTCTTCATGTGGAGGCCATTACATTTTGTATATCCCAAATTAATTGTAAAATTCTTTTAAAAAAAAAATGATCAGAACTCTCTCTCACTCTAAGATCCCTTCATCTCCCTCTCTGGCCACATAGCCCATATTACCAGAGGCAAGGATTTGAAGTTCCTCTGGAGAAAGATGGCACTACCACGTACTCACAGTCAGTGGTGAGCTGGGAGCCTTCAAGAAGAGCGTGATTCTGGTCCTCAGGTGCTGGGAGAGCTAGGGCTGTCTCCATATACTGAGATGGCAGAACAGGGACCCCACAGTGACTGTATTCTCCAATTCATATGCTTCCATATGTACAAGTTTGATTTCTTTTCACCTTTGGCCATAATTCATAGCTACCAATAATAAATTTGGCATAAGGATTCTGCCAACAAAAGCACCTTTTTGTGTTCTACCAGTTTCAGAGACTTCAAACACTGTGAAGAGGGCTGGGGGTATAGCTCAGTGGAGGAAGGCATCCTCAGCCTGTGTGAGGCCCTGGGTTCAATTGCTAGCATCAAAAATAATAAAACACTGTAAAAGAGCAGGAGGATGGGTGCCCTTCTTCTCTAGGTGGTTTTCACCATATCCTATTATGGCATCTAAGAGAATCATTTTTTCTTGTAACATAGTTCATGACAGTTTCAAAATGTAGCCATTAACTATTTTGTATTTTAGGAGAGTGTGATAGCAACAAATATACACACACACACCACACACAAATGCACATTCATGCACATGCACAAGCACATCTCAGATGATCAAGACTGAATTTCCCCCTAGGATGGAAAGAAGTTATTTGTGCAGACAACCAGCAGGTTCCAGCTTCTAACAACTCCATGTGTGGAAGACTAAGCTTTATCTTTGCTTCAAAAGGCTGTAATTCATGATAGCATCCATTTCAGGAGCCAATAAAAATGCAGAATGGTGGGAGGGTGGTGACTATTGTGCTCCACAAACACACACAAATTTGTTTTCCTCTAAGGATGAACACAAAGCTCCTTATGCACTAAATTAAGCATGTTAACCATGGCCCTTCCTCTGGGCCTTGTTTAAGAATGCACGAAAGAATCAGAGATTACATACACAACATACATATAATGTATATGTGCATATAAGTGTGTGTATATGTGTGTATATAAAATATTTATTTATTTATTTATAATTAATATTAGTCACACACAGTAAGGTTAATTGTTGCTTCTCTGAACACTTAATCTGTTAGCAGTTGATAAATCCCACCCTGAATAGAAGTGAATCGTATTTAGGTCACACAAAGTCATTGCCGTTTTTTAATTTAAACTGTGCACTAGATTAAAACACAAGAGTGTTTCAGGAGGACAATTCAGAAGCAGCAGCAATAGGCTGTCATTTGGCGTAAAAAGTTTCCACAGCACACCCCAGGGACATGTTAATCAAAGCTTTTTAATGGATTCAGTCTGATCTGTGACAGGCTTTGTTCCAGAGATGGCATTTGCTGGATAGAGCTGCAAGTTATCAATAAGACACAGTAATTGCAGGGAGTGATTGAGCTGCATTTCTAGGGCTTCATACCATCCGGCTTTTTTCTTTCTTTCTTTTTTTTTTTTTTTTTTATCAGTTGAGGCAGAGATGTCTTGCAGTAAGAGTCAAAGGATGACTTGCTTCTTTCTTTCATCTCCCAACATATAAGGATGGAAAATTAAGCAATAAGAAAAACTGACATTAATTTATAAAAAAAAAAAAAAAAAAAAATCTCGTGCCCCTTTCTCCTTTCTCCTCCTTGTTAAATCTTTGTCTTAGACTTTTAAGCCAGATCTGGGCAGCAAATCTTTTAAACTGATCAGATAAATCCATTTTAACCAGAGGCAGGCATTTGAAGTTCCTCTGTGGGCTTGGGCTGGTTCTTCAGTGGCTTCTTCATTGAGTTCTTTATTATCACTTGGAAATCAAAACAGCCAGAGGCTAAACTAATGACTGAGGATCACACTGATCATCCAGGGATAGTTAGCTTTTCAGCCACTTAAAAAGGGAAGAGCTCCCCATCAGAAGGGAGATGTCTTGGTGCCTGTTCAAAACCAGGCATGTAATAGGAACCTAATCGTTGTTTTCTTTAATAAGTCACAGTCATCACTCTGGTCGATCAAAACCATCCCTTAGTAAGAGATGTCAAGGTGGATGAGCGAGAGAAGGGGGAGATAATGTTCAAGAAGAAACTAGTCTCATTTAAGGTGCTTTTCCGCAGCCACGTGACTGTCTTCAGTTCTCATGTCTCTAAGCTAATATGTCACCGCTAAAGATTCCCACACCTGGATCACCAGTGTCAACACCTCGGAAAGAAAATCAGACATCTGCAGCTTAGTCAAAGCCGATCTCTCAGTGTTTCCCAGTGTGCTGATGTGTATGTAGCTGTTACTCAGTTCCCCAGGCAAGGGGTCAGGCAGATTTATCAGCCTATTCAACTCAGCTCTGAATGTACTGATGCACAGATTGGATGTCTATCCATGTGTTTGGCTGGAAAATAAAATGATACAGAGATAATCCCTGAGATACTAACACGTGATATAACACTCCTAACACTATGACTCTTATTTATCCATTATGTGATCTCCCTTATAGAGTCCAAATTCCATAGCAGGCCCTTCAGGACTGATTCCAAACTACTTTCTCAGTCTCATTTCTTGTCATCAACCCACACTGTTCCCTTTTGGTTGGTGGCATAACGTGTTTTGTAACTTTATCCCTCTGGTCTTTGTTTATAACATTCCTTTAGCCTGAAATTTCCTTCCCCTCACTTACCAAATTCCTGCTTAACCCTTAAGTCCCACTCAAATGCCATCTACCAAGCGAGGTCAGAATTAACTGTGACAAAGGACAGAGCCACAGAAGGTTGGAGCACCAAGGTCATGGTACCAGAGATTGTGCTGTCAGAAAGCTTTAGGGAGAGAACACAGCTCCCAGCCAACAAAGGTCATTTGTTCTCAGGAGTCCAAGTGATAGCCTGTTGCTTCCCAGCATGAACAAACCTCTAAAATTCATTGGAAAGGAAAGAAACTAACCTCAATTCTGCCCCTGGGAGAGCCAAGCACAGGTCATACTAGGCATTTATTCAAGAAACCACATGCTTGGTTTTCACCTGGAGATCCAACACATTTATAGACAAGGTCTATAAGAGCTTATGTTGACTGAAAGGCTGCAGGACACAAGGCCACCTCCCAGAATCTATATCCCTTTCCGGGTTCATAGCACCTTGTTTACCTTGGAGGACAGTAATTCTCAAACCTCAGACCATCAGAATCACCTGGGGTTTTTTCCAGTAGTAATGAGCCCCATCCCCAGTGCTTCTATTCTGCAGATCTGGACTGGGGTCAGAGAATTTGCATGTCTCACCAGTTTCCCCAGTGATACTGCAGCTCTGGGCTGGAGGAGCTCAAACTGAGGGCCATGCTTGAGGAAACTGCCTGTTCTCACCTCTGTCTGTTTTGTGAAGTACAGACTTAAGCAAGAAGACATGTTCCTAATTAGAGGTGGTGAGGCCCAAATTAATGAAGTGGCAGAAGGAAGGAAGAGAACAAGGAGAGGGGGAACATTTTCTGATGAACTAGATTTGTGAAAAAAAGAATCCAGAAAGTTCCTACTTCTTAAGCTTAAGAAACTCATTGCAAAGTGGGGAACCATTTTAAAAATAGAAAAAATTTGGGCTTGATCATTTTGTGAGAGGAAGGAGACAAGGAAAAACTGATAAAGAAACCAAGGGTTTAAAAGATGGAGCATGATTTGTAAGGGCCTGGAGTGTGTGAGGATGAGGCCGAGCTCACTAACCTGGAAGAGAAACAGCCCCAGGGAGGCGCTATGGAATGGGACTCATAAAGATCACTTGTAGGTGAGAAGTTTGGAAGCTGCAGGAGTTCGTTTCAGTGTTTTCTCTGTAAAACAGAAGTTTCTGAGATTAGACATTTGAGGAGAGATGCTACTACAGGAAGCATCAGAGAGAACTGTTGAGGGACAAACCGACCAGGAACAAGTCATAGAGCTGAAAAGCGCTGAGCAACACATACGACATCCCCAAACTTTACATCCCAAATCTGCAAGGCTCACTTGAGCTTCTCAGCAACCTACAAGCTCCCAGTTGAGTGTGAGCTCAAGATCTCACAAATATCACATGGTACTAAATTCAGGTCTACTACTATGCTTAATGGTAAAATATTTGTCTGTGTACAACACTGTCTACCTTGTTACCCAGGACAAAGGGACATGGTAGAAAGGAGAGTTTTAGATTCTGTTCTTCCCACAGTTATGCACTGCCCCAGTAAAGAAGCCTTTCCAAGGGTGTTTCTTGCAGCCCTTTTGTATGCACAACTTTGTGCTTCAGTAAGGTCCTTAGCCATGGCCCTGTAGTTACTGCCATGGCTAACAACCCACAAGGATTTCTTTCATTCTATCAGGTGTATCATAAAAGTCTCCAAACAAAACTAATTTCTACTGACCCTTAAGGTTTTTGTAACAGAGCCTCTTTATAAAATCCCCTCTCCTTTCACAACATGGGATCTTATATTTCCTAACAGGTAGAAATCATTGCTCTAGTCCACTTTAGATTCATATGGATCCCATTTCAAAGCTACAGCTTATAATGGCTGTTGTATCAAATAAAGGTCTCTCACAGTGCACATACCCTCAGGAGCAGGAATTTGCCTGCTGTAATGGACAGAGACAATTAGAACACATTCAGACTAGGGTTACACAGCCCTGGTTTAGAAAAGTTCTCTGAGCAGGTAACCTGAGAAGAGAACATATTTAGAAGCTCTGGCCTGTTCTCAAAGCCAATTGGATCTATCTGTTTTTATGCATATGTGGAAAGAATTGATGTTGAGCACAGATGCTTTAGTTTTGCCAAAGTGAAAACAACCACCCCACACCCACATGTACTTTCACACATATATGTTCCTCCTCGTACATTGCCATAAAACTAAGCCAAAAGTCATTGGGACATTTCAAGAAAATTAAAAGCAAGCTGAGTCATTTCACTACAATTATGCAGTCATTTTCAGTTTGTAAAAAAAACTAATATGGAAATAACTATTGGGGCATTTCTCCTTGGCATTTTCAATTTATGTTTCACTACCTTGGCCTCCTTTGGTACCATGGGACCAATCCAGTGACTGTTCCTGGAAGCACAGTGCACCTCAGTATGATGCCATGTGCCAACAACTGTGGGCCTAGCCTTCCACTGGCTCAGAGTACATTGCACATAAACAGTCTCCAATCCCTGCTTGGTGTCTATTTCATTTTGGAAGTGGCATTTGCAACAGGCCACGATAATGAAAAGGATAGTTGTTGTTCCTTAAAATTCTAAGAGCTGTCTCCATTAATGCAACTCCTACCATTAGGCTAGTGCATTCTTTTTTTTTTTTAAGAGAGAGAGAGAGAGAGAGAGAGAGAGAATTTTTAATATTTATTTTCTAGTTTTCGGCAGACACAACATCTTTGTTTGTATGTGGTGCTGAGGATTGAACCCGGGCCGCACACATGCCAGGCGAGCTCACTACTGCTTGAGCCACATCCCCAGCCCCAAGCTAGTGCATTCTTAATTTCATTCCATCCCTGAACTTAAAGGCCACAGGAATAACCTTATATTTTACAGTATATGCTTCCCAGCCACTGAATCCTACTGGAGAAGATCGTGTAATCAAGCATATTAGCCCCCTTTTAAATTCAGTATCTCAAACCTCAGATAGGGACTCCATCAGCCAGCAATTCTACTTCTTTTTCTTGAGTGACCTTGCCCACTTCCTGAGGTTGTTGTTTCATACCGTTCCCTGGCCTGGAAGCTTCTAGAACTCCTCTACTAACCTCATCTTCAGCTAATGATTTTACTTCATCTTTCATTAAGAAAATAGAAAGTACAGAGAAATTGTTCATCTGACCACTTCCAAAATGAAATAGACACCAAGCAGGGATTGGAGACTGTTTATTTGCAATGTACTCTGAGCCAGTGGAAAGCTAGGACCACCAAAGCCCACACTTACATCTTATTGTTTTTCTCTTCCTGAGCACTAAGCCTCTTGTCATTAGAGGACAGTACCTCCATGCTTGCTCTGGACCTTAGTACTTCTCAAGGATTTCCCTCCTTCAGTCATCCTGTACCTCCCCTGCATCACCAAACTCCCACTTTGAAAATGCTACTGTAGCTGCTCCTTTGTAGAAATAAAACAAGTGACACAGAACATCTATTTCCCTATGGCAGCTTAGCCCCTCTAGACTCTTTGCAAGTAAGTCCTCTTGAAAGTTGTCTACAAGAGCCATCGTTACTCTCTCACCCTCAACATATTCCCAACATCCCACCTTCTCTCAGCTGCACCGAAGCCATCCTTGTCCAGGTGGCCAATGATTTCCATACCATTGACCCCAATGGATACCTTCCTTGACCCTCAGCAGTGCTCCAAATAACAGACATTTACTCTGTTGTTCTTTCCTTATGTTCTCACATGTTTTCTTTCCTATGTCAGATTCGTTTTCCCACTCTCATTTACTCGCTTCTACTCCTCTGGCTGAGCTCAGGGATTAACTCTGGACCCCACCTCTACCCCGAAATGAGATCCATTTATACGTGTTTCAAAAAAATCAACTTCATGCTGATGATTTTAAATTGTGAGTCTTCAGCTTCCCTGCATGCTAGACTTAGGTCCACCTGGATAATTGATGTTTTCATTGTTTTTCCAATGAACAATTCAAACTGACTGCATCAACAATAGAACTTGAGACAGTTCCCTCAAAACCATCCCCTAACCTTTTAATGCCTACTCAGCCTTCCTGTTTTGTAAGTACCAACAATCCTGACATTCAACCATGCTTCCTGTGTGCCAGGAAGCAAACTGATCTGCACAGCCTCGGGGCTCACCACATTCCTGTGGGGTAGACATTTGTATGTGTCCCATTTTGGAGAGAGGAAAACCAAGATGCAGAGGGGTTAACTTTGCCAAGGTCAAGCAGCTACTAAGAATCTTAAATTGTTACATAAAATATGGATAATTATGGTACTGGAAAGAGACAAGCAGCACTTGGAGATGTAGAAGAGCATTATTTAACACTGGTACAGGCTCTGTGGAGTATTCTCTGAAAGCTGAGCATCACCCTTTTGTTCTCAGTATCTTTTATACAGTGCAGACTTCCAGGTTTCAGGACTTTCTCATGGAAGTAAATTTGATTTCTCCCCCTTTTTTCAGGCATCTCCAGTTTTTTCCGTAGTTGCTAAGCAAGAATGATTGTAAAAGCATGGTTGCAGTTATTAATAGGGATTACAACACAAAAATAAAACAAAACAAAAATCTTAGGAAGGAGTTGTCACTACAAGATGGGAGAAAAATCCAGACACTCTAACTCAAGGATCAGTGTTCCCACCAATACAAGTTACTGTCCTTTCTCCACAAACCTAAAAGTTTTATTTATTGTTCTTTTCCACATGTACATAATTCATCAGCAGGTCTGCTTAACTCTGGCTCTGAAATATATCATGAATCTGTCCACTGCTCTCCATATCCCTTACCACCATTTAGGTCTCCTGAGTCTCATGGTCACAGCCTCCTGATTTGATTTACCCTCTGCAACGCTTGCTGACTCTGATCCACTCACCACAGATGAACCAGTGTCTTGAAATGGGAATGATATCATACCACACCAGCTTAAACACCATCACCAGCACCCCACCACAGTTAGGCGGAAGCTGAGCATCCCCAGCAAAGCCTGCAGGGAACTGTATTTCTTTCCAGCTCTGTTACAAGCCACTCTTCCTAACTCACTGCGACTCACCCTGATGGCCTCCTTTTGCTGCCACAAATATGCTCAGTGTTTCCTCCCTGACTCAGGGACTTGGCCCTCTTCCCTCTGCCCAGAGTGCCCCACCCTGCCTGGTCTTTCTTTCACCCTTTAGACTGCCCCTCGAAAGGACTCCCTAGAACACTCTACCTAAAGTAGGGCCCCTGGGCACAGTCTATCTTATACAACTCGGTTCTTTTATTTATTTTTCATTTTCTTGGTTTTAAAAATTTGTCTCCCACTCCCAAGAAGTTCCATGAGACCTGAGCCTGGTCAACCTTGCTCTTCCTTACATTGCAGTGCTCAGCACTGTCGAGCCCTTTAGTAATTCTCAATCAATCAATGTGCTCACTGTACTTTCTTTACCTATCTTAAATGGGGCAAGAATACCAAAATTCATGGTTCAGCTATGTCTAAAAGGGAAACGGATTTTCTGTGAATGACAAAACAATTCGGAAATACTCCTGAAAACCCTAAAAGTAAAGGCAGGATGTCAAGGGGTAAGAAGATGAAGGAAGATTTCTTTGCACAACAGAAATGCCAACTGTTAAGAGAAGCTTGGCTATTACAAAAAAGATAGAGTGCATGGTCGCTGCTTCTATCAGCTAATGGGGCATACGGGATCCTCTTGACCCATGAAGAGAATAAGAAATTTAATTTAATAAAAAATATTTAAAATTCTGGTCCAACAGACCAAGATCATAAACTCTCTGTAATACAGTCACAATATGGAGAGTTAAATCATGCAGTTTGAAAAACAATGTAAATGCATTACCTAACCTACCAGACTTTCTCAAAAGAAGCATTAAATTGACTTTGTTCCTGATGTTTCCAAGATTCTAACGGAAAACAAGAGCATTTGCTGCCACTTATCAAGCCCTCCAGTTTATGCTTTCTAACAGGCAGCAAGGACAACACTGCAGGAATGCTGGGTTCAATAATGACTGTGTTCAGTGTAATTCTGGGCCAAGAAATTCAGCCACGACAGCATAGACAGCATAAAGACACAATTTGATGCTCTCTGCCACAGAATTCCGCATCTCTCAGCCTGGTGCTCTCAGCCACATTATCTTTGGCTACTTCTGAGCCTCTTACTTATGAGGCCATGCTTCACTTTGCACATTCAAAATACCCCAATCATTTATTCATTCATTCACTCACTCCATGATCCAATAAGCATACCTGGAGAGCTTACTCCATGCCAGGTACTGGGTCCAGGGGTTGGAGATAGAGCAGGGAAGAAGACAGATAGGGCCTATGCTCACAGAGCTTCCTGTGTGCAGGGGGTGGTAAAGGAGAAGGACATTCATCACCTAGGAAACTAGGAGGAAGAAAACCAAACAGAGTAATAAGGAAAGAGTGAAGGTGCCCCACATGGGGAAAAGTGAGGAAGAGAAGGTAGAGCAGAAACTCTGGGGTGGACAGCTATGAGTCTTCATGGGCACGGGAACCTCCCATCAGGGGCCTCTTCGCACAATTCTATGGATTTTTCTGGAACTGCTCCCTCCCTTTCCCTTTCAGGCCCCCAGGTTAAAATTGATCTGCCTTCTTAATATCCCTTGGGGGTGCTATAACATCCTTAGTTTCTGAAAGTCCTGTTCATGTCCTTGTAGAAATTCTCACCAAACACCCAGCCTGAGAGTGCTATTCCTTCCATGAATTTGGCCAATAGCCACCATTCCCTACACCCTGCACCAAGCTGCTCTCTCCACCTCAGCAGTTAGCTTTGCTGACTCTTCGCCAAAGTAACTCACTGGCTTGAGGTTGGTTCCTGTAAGTGTCTATCGCTCCACATAACGTCACCTTTGGAATGCTAAAAGTGTCCAGGTCAATTTAATACTGCCCTGGCTTTGTACAAACTTTCCTAGTATCAGAGCTCTTTTTAAGGTGATGCAGGTCATCCCAATAAAATGTCCAGGACAGAATTTTGAACCCAAATAGTGGCATAGCATAGATGGATTAGTGGATTTGTAGTTTAAGTCTGTGTGACTCTTAGAAAGTCAATTTCTTTGTCTTTAAGACAGTAATGACAATAATATGCAGTGATAACCTTATCCATTAGCACTTAAGATACTAATAGAGAATGGACTACTCAGGCCCCCTAAGGGGTAGCTCCATCCATTCTGAAGTGAACCAGTCAGGGGAAGCAGATCGCTCCAGCATTAATTTTGCTTCACCAGTTCTGAGATGCAGAACATAAACAAAATCCAGGAAGACCCTTGTCTGGGTTACTCCTTAAAGCTACAATGCCCCCCACAAATGTGAAAATACACAGGTGATTGTGTTAGCTTGGCTGTCAAACTGACTAGCTTAAACAACACAAGTGTATTTCTCACGGTTCTGAGGTTGGAAAGTCCAAGACTGGTGTGCCAGCGTGGTCAGGTTGCTGGTGAACTTTTTCTTCCTGACCTCCAGGCAGAAGTCCTCTTGGCATGTCCTCACCTGGAAGAGAGAAATCTCTGGACTCTCTCTCTCCCTCCCTTTTTGAGAAAGGGGCCTCACTACATTGCTCAGTCTGGACCTTAACTCTAGGTAGGACCAATTGATTCTTTTGCCTCAATTTCTCAAATAGCTGGGACCACAAGCATGCACCACTGTGCATGGCTTTAACTCTTTAGTTCGAGGACACCGGCCCTGTTGGAGTAAGGTCCCATTTTTAAGACTTCATTTAGTTTTTATCTTCTCAGGCTTTATCTACAAATAGAGTCATGTTGGGGTTAGGGCTTCACGACAGTTACCTAGACCAATTACACAATTAGTACCCAAACACTATTTTCTCAAGAATAGAAATGCACGTGATTTGGAATTGCATTAAATTCAACATATTTTTCCTTTACATTACACAATGGTTCATGCTCAAGATTATGGTTAAAAATACCAAGTTAGGCTTAGTAATAATTTATATAAATAAACGTCTTACTTAGAATATCTGTGCAAAACTAAATCAAAGAGCCAAAATCCAGTTCAGGCAACTATTTTGATATCCAAAGATCTAAATACTTAGAATTGTCATTGCTTTCCTAAAAATTTAATCGAATATATTGACCAGTATGAGAAACATGTTTTGCCTTATTTTTGTGTTATATACATATGTGCTTTAATAAAGAATTGAAATGTTTAAGTATTAAAAAAACCAAGAAGTTGAAAGTTTATTTATATAATAAAATACTTCACAATAGTTTTCAAACTAACCAGAAATATATGTTTCAACATGGATAAAAACCTTAAAAACAACTATAGGATGAAAAAAAATGCAGATTACAAAAGAATATATTTGAATCACCTCTCTTCATTCTTATTTTCTTCCTTTAAGAAGTCAGATATAAGACAAATGTTGCAATTTAATCTCTATTAAAACTGAATGATATGTTCATGGATCTAGCCTGCTACATTATTTTTCAGAATTTATGTCAATTTTTGAAATTTCCAAATTAAAAGTAAAACATTTTAAGAATAACAAAAGCAATACAAAGTATTACAATAATGCACATTACAACAACAAAGTACAAAACTAGAAAGTTAAATTTGGCCAGGCCTGGTGGCTGATACCTGTAATCCCAACAACTCGAGAAGCTGAGACTGGAGGATCACAAGTTCAAGACCAGCCTTAGCAACTTAGCAAGACCCTGTCTCAAAATAAAAAAACTAAAAAAATAATAAAAAGGACTGGGTATGTGGCCCAGTGGTTAAGTACCTCTGGCTTAATCTCTGGTGAAAAAGGAAGGAAGGAAGGAAGGAAGGAAGGAAGGAAGGAAGGAAGGAAGGAGGGAGGGAGGGAGGGGGAGGGAGGGAGGGAGGGAGGGGGAGGGGGAGGGAGGGGAAGGAAGGAAGGAAGGAAGGAAGGAAGGAAGGAAGGAAGGAAAAAAATTAGGTGGGAAAACTCAAAATGTTTCTTTAGTACACCATTCATCACTCAAGGTTTACCAACCAGAACACAATTCCCTCACCCAATATGTTCACTCTTTTGCAGAGTTTATAATCTGTTAATGTGCTCTTGAAACTTCTGATTTGGGGAGGAATTGGGGAAGTTTATTCAGCACAATATCTATAACATTTCCCCTTTTAAATTGATTCCAGGAATGAATACCTTTGCCCAGAATGGATTAGACCACAGACTGAAAATTCCATATGCAAAACTTGAATACTTTTGTAAACCTTTTCAACTCTCTGTGGGAGATTACCCAGCATAACATTTTTCATCCTTTTTGGTCTCCAAATCCTCTACATTCTGAACAAATTATTGAGGCCTCCAGAAAGTTTTTGCTTTTGTGGGTTACACCTGTCAATATTTGTCCATTTAGAAAGAAAAACTGGAAAGTTTTTAAAGCATTTTGATCAACTTATTTTAAAATTATAATATTATACCACCTATATGTCAACAAATATTTTAAATGAAAATAACTATGTTTTAAAAAATAGTGGGAAGAGTGGCATTGTTTTTGTGAATCGCTTTTATGTCTAGTATAATAGAAGGCAGCTGTATCCTCATGTCTATTTCTGTCTCAGTCAGTTGCAATTTAGTTTTTTGGTTGAAGAATATTAAGACAATCTGGTCACTCACATATGTGTAGTTGAAAAGGGAGGGGCTGGGGTTGTGGCTCAGTGCAAGAGCACTTGCTTAGCACATGGAAGGCACTGGGTTCAATCCTCAGCATCACATAAAAATAAATAAATAAAATAAAGGTATTATGTCCATCTACAACTGAATTTTTTTTAATACATTAAAAAAGGGGAAAAGTATTTTAGTGATTTTTTTCACATAATTGTGAATACTTTTCTTTAATATTACATCAAAACATAAAAAATGATATGTTTTAGTTGCAATAAGCAATCTGAAACTGTATAAGTGAGCTTTTTATACTCTGTTTATTAAAAGCCATTGGTCAAGCTTGTGGTTTTAATGGATCTTTAACCCATGTATGATGCTGTCAGATGCATTGGTCCTTTAGAAAATTTTTGTTTCCTAAGTTATGCAGATCTCTCAAAAGTTGACATATTTCATGACACAATATCAAATAATCGCATTTGTTAATATCACCATTGATCTCACCAGAAATGCCTTTAAGTTTCCAGAAGCTGTCAAGCCCATAATGGCAAATACAAGCTTTCTAAATTTTTCATTTTTTTTTCCTTGAAAGCTCAAATTTTATCATTGGCAACAAGCACTATCAGTCATTTTTCCTGAAGTAACCAGCTCACTTCATTCATGCTTGACGAAATGCCTGCCAAAAGCTCAAATCTGAATATCCACAGTTTGAATGTCAGTCATTCTTCAGGAAAAAAGCCAATAGTTCAAGCTCCAACTCCACAATGGCACAATGCTTTTCCATAAAAGACTGCTGTACCTCAGCGGCAATAGCACTCTGTGCATATTTTAGTCACTTTGAACATTAAAGACATGTGTTCAGAGTCAAGATTTAATTTTAAAAATAAATAATTTTACTTTTTCATTAAGGATATTCGCAGGGAAAAAAAAAAACTGGCCTTGCTTTTGTTTTTGTTTAACTGCAAGTACACAGCAGTGATTCTATAGCTACTGTCACTGTTTAGTGCTGTCCCCATGACTATGCTGAGGCACTTTTATTCACTGTTGCTTTTCTAGAATCAGGGTGGATATCAGTAGAGTGAAAAAAAAAAAGAGCAAATTAAGTATCTGCATTATTACACAAAGAGTTTTGACTTCACAGACTCCTTAAAAGGGTCCTGGGACACCTAGATATCAGAAGACCCCACTTTGAAAAACACTAATGTAGAACTTCGAAAGATAAACAGCTTGGACAGTCTTAAATTACTTGAAAAATTAAACAACAAAGATTAATGCCTTTGAATACTGCTGTCATCCCTTAAACAACTAATTCACCAGCTTCTGCTCTTGTAATCAAAACGAAACAAATCAGATTCTCCTGCAGCCTCATTTGTGACCACATACCCTCAGTTCTCCTAATCTTTTAAATTCTTTCTGTTCCTTTCATTTCAAAGGTAAAGATAGTAACATTAAATATTTAGACTGTTCATTTTTCATACTGCCAACAGCATTAAAAGGAATCATGCCATCTTTAAAGTATAAAATTCTCTATTTAGGAGAATTTGTGTTTAAGTTTTGTGTATAAGGCTTTGTAGTTTGATATCAACTAATATTTATTTAATCCTTATTACATGCCAGATATTAGAGTTGATGCTTCAAGTTATATTTACTCTTTACAACAATTCGTCAGCTATTGGCACAGTTTGTGACTAGGAAGACTCAGGTACTCACACAAACACACACACACACACACACACACACGCACAAACAAAACATATTTTAGGTTATTCACTGATCTGGAGTCATTGCACAAATATTCATGTTGAAAGAGTCTTTTTTTTTTTTTCTATTGCCTTAAAAGATGAGTTTATGCATTCAGTCATCTGATTCCCTGAGAGCCTCATGAAAGTAGCCTTTCTCTGTCCAACTTTCCTACCTACCCCTGTTGGGTACCACTGCCTATAGGGTGGAGCGTCAGAGTACATAACTACTGAGCCCGCAGACACTCCACAATTACTCTTCTATACTCAGAAACATGAAGAAATTGTCCAAGAGTAGAGATTTCACATGAACCCTGTAATAACTGACGATTAGTCAGTTAGGCAAGAAAAACAAAACCAACTTTGAATGTTTGCTAGGGAGTAACATCAACATTTAAAAGTCACTGAGGTGAGGAATGTTTCTCTACGCCTTCATAAGGAAAAAGCATGCTCCTGAAACCTAGCAAACAAAAATCTTAAACTTTTCCTAGGCTTCACACTCATTTTTTGCCCCATCAAAGGTCTTGAAACTTTGCTTCTAAACATTCAAACCCCATCTTGTGAAAGAGAAAACCAAAAAGCATCCTGGAATGTTTGAGATTGGAAAATTGCTTCCTCAGAATACAAGTTTTGCATCAAGACAGAAGCAGCTAGAAAAGTTTAGCAATGCCTTTGGGACTTCCTGAAGGTGGAGGACTCTGGGGGAGTGGAGGTACTACAGATGTCTTCCCTGTCATGGAGAATGACCTGCCTGCCCAGGTAGGTAGGGCCCAGTCTCAGCAGACAACCATGTGTGGAAAGCTTTGTTCTGAAGGAGGGGGAACTAATTCACTCTGTCACCTTTCTTCAGTTAAGGAAGGTTGGCAATTTGAGAACCTGTGTCTAGACTCATCTTTTATGTGGAAAGGAAGACTTTTGCAATAAAATGGGTATTTTGTCATCTTTTAACAAGATGTCCTCTTTATTTTAAGAAATACACAAAAGATAAGTGGAGACAGGAAACCTTCTAACAGGTCCTATGCAATGAGGCCAGAAAATAAGATTGAAAATCATATCATTAAACATCAGTTCCCTGTAGTTAAAAATACACATGGTTCTTCCTGGAGGTTTTGAAGAGTAACATTAAGCAGCCCTCCTGTGGATATTAGTTAGCATAAGTCCCTGCTTAGGTATAGGAAACATCAGATCATCAGATTCCCCCCCCCCAAATCCTACACTCTTTAGAGAATCATTCATGGTGCTTGTTCAATACAACAGCTTGTTTTAATTCATTCTTTCAATTTTAGAAGCCACAGGAATATATCAGAAATGGCCAAATCATAAATATTATTTACTTTATACTAAATGGAACTAGACCTAGGGAGACTTTGCTAATTGCCAGTATTGTAGCAGAGCAAAAATCTGTTCATGTCTCATTCAAGCAGTGGATTAGATAAAACATTAGTTCTGCAGAGCCAAGCCCTCCGGAGCTTTACTCATTTGCCTTCATGCAGGAAATGCTGGCACGTTAGGCCTCCTGGAATATCCTGAAGCTGGCCTAATAACACATCTGCTGTATTTATTTTTGAATGTAAATGGCACTCAAAAGTATGCTTTGAAAATTAATTTCGGCTGAAAAGCAATAAACATTAATAAATACAGATTTTGTTTCTGCTAACAATTACTTCATGAAATTGTTAGATGTGGTGGAAAGAACTAGTTTACAAATACAGTTTATGGCAATTAAATTCCTTTCAAATTGAACTATTCCAAACTGGATGAATTCTCCTCAGATGTTGTGAGGGGTATCAATACAGAATTGCATGATTTTCATGACTTTGTGTGCACATAAAGAGCAAAGGCGCCCGTTAGGTCAAGGTCATTGTTGCCCTGAAAACAGAGGAAATTAATTTCTAACAATTGGATCAAGACAAAAGGATAGTTTCACAATTCTTTTATGAAAAATGCGTTCTTAGTTGATGGGGACAACAAAACAACAAAAGACACTTCCTTGCTTCCTACTTTCTTAAAGATCTTTTTTAAATTATAAAAAGGCTAAAGGGTATTTTCTCTGCAAGTTCCTAAATCTAAAATGATCAAACAGCAGCAATGGTACTCTGGCTTGCAGTGTGACTCAGACATGGTCTGCCTACCCTTATGGCTGTGTCGGACAGATTGAAGCATTCAGCTGGTTCTCTGAACCACAGCCATCTGTTTACACTGTGTGGTGAAATCACAGTGCTGGGAATTGCTCTGGTACCTTTAGCATGGCCTGCAAACAATCATTCCTGGAATGTTTGGTTCTGTCCAATCCATAAGAGGAAGGGAAATGATCCTGGTGTGTGCATTCAGAGGCCACAGTGCATTCGTATCCAGCAGGACTTTTCATTCTGAGGTTTTTTTGTATTCAACTTCCTCACCTGTGAAACGGGGAGACTAATCACCTTATTTATTCCCTCAAAGGTGCTGATCCCACCTCTTTTAAACTTCTACTTTTTCAAAGGGAGATTATGAAATCCAAATGGTAATATGAACACAATCAAGAGAAGATTTGTATAGATGAAACCAAAGATGGTTATCCCCTGACAAACCAACTCAAACAACTTTATGATAATAGAAAATGAAATTTTTAAAAATGGAGGACTGATCTAGAGAGACCCAGTTAATGACATATTTAATTATATAGCTGTTGACTCCTGGATGACAAGCAACTTGAATGAACAGGCTAGGAATGAATCAGCTTTGTGGTAGAAATGCTTGTAGCTTGCAAATAACAGGCACTCATGTATATTTGTTGATGGGAAAGTATGCAAATTAAATCAATGAAGCAAGATGAAAAGCATTGGCATTGATTAAAATGGTATCTGTAAGCTTATAAAGTTTGGAAGAGTTGAATATCCACTGAAGAACTGCAGAATAAGCCAGTCTGACCTGCCCTCATTCAAGTTGAAGATGTTACATGTGGAAATGCTGTGCAGGGCCTGGCAGGCAGACCAATGAGCAGCATGAAGTGGATCATCCCTGGGAATAACCAGGAGGGCCTAGAGACCAAGGAGATCAACGATGCTTCTCTTTTTCACTTGACTTTGCTACATTTATATGCATTTCAGATGAACTGAAGTATTAAAAAGTGTGTGGTAAGTTTTTTACTCTTAATCCTCTTTTCCCATGGAAAATGAAATATATATTTTTGGCAGGAGGTGGGGGAGTTGGCCTGTGAAAACAGGAGTTAAAACAAGAAAACCAGAAAAGCCACACACACTGCTTCCTCTAATTTCATTCATATCACATGCCTGAAGTTTAAAGAAGGAAAAAAAAATCTCCTTCTTAAATTGGTTGTTTATAGGTCTTTGGCAATCATGTCTTGGTTCCAGATCACATTGCTGGGTCAAGACCAAGATCAGAATGCCCAATATGGAGTCAGTTTCTATTTCAGAAATTGGTTTGTTAATGACTTTCTAATGTCTATCATCATATAGCAGGAACTATATTAATATTTTTTTTCTCTCAGGCACTGTTACACAGATGTCAGCTCTAATCCCTATAGAAGGCTGCTACAAGTCAATCTTCATGGAAATATATTAGTGATGCCTGTGGAGTTTCTAGAAATATAAGAGGTGTGAAAATTATAATTGGAGAAAAAGAAACCCTTAAATTTTTAAGCTGAACTTGGAATATGTGAAATTATTCAGTTTGATGACAATAACTAGCCTGCAAAATTTTCAAAATGACATTAGCATAGCGTAAACTAATAATGCATCCAGTAAAATCTTTCAGATTATCTCAATACATCAACTGTCATATACAAATCAAGAGGAAAGCTTTCTGTTTGGGCAGAAAGTGATGCCCAGCACTAATATTTCACAATTATGAATTAAATGAGTACAAAATCTGTTTGCAAAACGTTATTGATGTTTCTCTTCCAACATAACCTTTATGCTGTGCTCAGAGAGTGGGAATACAGATGTTTCCCAACCTGCGGGGCTACATCAGGCCTGCCTTTCAAGAGCAGGATTGTGAACCGATGAAAGGTGTGTAAACAGATGACAGGGGCAATTACAATGTGGAATTGATTAGGCTCTCAATTACTAAAAGCACAGCACCAGCATTATTCTTTTTATGCTACTCTTTGATGACAAAAAAAAAAAAAACAACATGAATAGCTCATCAGGACTACAATATGTTTGTATTTTGAATTTCTCTCAGGAAGGAAACATCTGCAACTACAGTTGGGGCTATGGAGAGAGAGCTGGCAGGAATTCTTACAGGAAAAGGAATTTTAGTTATTCAACCTTCAACAGGTATCAGTCATTTTTTAATTTTTCTAAATGTTGCAGAAGCACTTGGGGCCATGAAGGATACAGCAGTGTTAAAGGGGAGGAGTTGGAGAAGGTCACTGAAAGTCTTAGGGAATAGAAGAGTTTGTTGTGGCACAATCTGTAAATCAAATGATCATCAATTATTAAGAATGGATTATTTGAATCTGCCTCCAAACATACTTGTAATGCCTGTCTCATAAGAAATTTCTACTCCTTTTCATACTCTGCCTTTTCAGTTTGTCATGCAGATACTAACAGTTGAGGTTACTATGCTCTCAAACCCTCCTAAGCTGGCCCCAGAGTGGAACAAAACTCTCAGAGTCCACTTGGAACTAGTCAGCCTCCACCCCATCCTCTCCACTCCCCGGTGCTCTGAACAGCAGACTTTCTAGACTCTGTGCCTTGGCCGGGTTGGAATCTCGAGGCTCAAACTGGAAGACAGCCCTTCTTTGAGATCACAGGGGAAAGTTGCTATTCCCCAAGTTGGCTGCTCACCTTAAAAATATCTCTTCCCTGCCAGTTTTTCTGTTTTGTTTTGACTTCTCATTTTTGTTGTTTGGTTCTTTCAAAGGCAACAAAACAGCCAGCCTGTGACCCATACCAGAGTTGTTAAAACAGAAGGATCAATTTTAGACTTGGCCCTGCATATGGGCAGATGTTTTGAGCACGGAGTTGGGGTGTGCTTAGGAACACTGAGAACTCATATTTGTAACGTGCAGATGTGGTGAAACTGGAATAAGTTCAGAGACGTGACAAAGATGATTAAAGGGGTAAAGAATGGTTTCTGAGGGAATACTAAAGGGATTCCTTCTGCCTTTATCCCAAGAAATGAGAAAATAATGATTATTAACTTCAAAGCCAGTTTGTTCTTCATGTCTGCAACAAACCCAATGAATGGAAATGGCTTCAATTAAAAGCAGGAGAGAATTTGGTGAGAGGAAAGGCAGGATTTCATGTCCTTTGGGGAGAGAAATATGGCAACCTGAGGTCATAGAGTCCACATGTATATGCAGTTTTTAACAAAGGTTTTTTTTTGTTGTTGTTGTTTGTTTTTTAATCTAAAATCATACACTGCTTTTTTTTTTCTCTTTAATAGTCTAGTTTGGGGGAAGCAAAAGCTGGAAAGATGTAAATATCTCATTTCCAAACCCTATTCCTATTTTCTAAGCCTTCATACCCTATACCATAAAAGGAAATTCATAACTAAATCTCAGTTATGAGTGGATAATATTTTTTTTTGATTTTTGCCATTTCAGCACTTTGCAGACACATATGGAAAAAAGGAAATGGAGGATTATGACTAGTCAGGGAGGGTTAAAGGGAAGAGAAATAGGCACAGATCTGGAAGAGAGCATATGTCATTGATCTTGTCTCAAGCTAATTGAGAACATTCCCAGGCTTTGCAGGGCAATACTATTTCTAGACTCTCAGGATTTAAGAAGTGCTCAATAGTTCGACACAAGGCAGTGTCAAATACATCAGTGCTTGATACAGAGTCTGGTTAAGCAATAATTCAATCTGTCTTCCGAGCCCCACAACACAGAAAAACTAAGGAGGTTTTGCTTCTATTTGTTTAGAGGCAACTCCATGCCTACTGGAAAAATAATAAAAGTAAAAGTGAAGGAAAAATTGGGGGCTTTGTTCAAAGCAACAGAGGACCAACTGACTCCTTTGTTTCCTTATTCAGCCCAAATATTCTCTTTCTCAACACTCCTTTTTTAGAAAATAGTCCATCCCAGAGCCCCAAATGAGGCTCCAACTACATGTAAAAAGAGCAAAAGCCTCCGTTGGTGACCTTCAAGCTGGCTAAAGACTCAGCCAAAACTTGTCACCATATGGAGTTTCCATTTCCCTATGAGAAACCACAGGGGTGCAAGCTTGGGGGACATGAATGGAGGTGCTCGGTTGTAAAATGTTATTCACATGCAAGAGATCATTGTTATTGTTTCCTGTAATTATTCTGCCTAATAACAAAAGGAAAATAACTGATTTTGACACCCAAGTTTTGCTGTAAATAGGCAGAATGTTGTCATGAATATGCAAAATATTATGATCATTGCCATACCTAACTAATTGCATTTGAAACATACTGGCCATAAAATAATTAATTAGCAGTGCAGAAAGGCATCATGATACTAGCTATAAATACTAAACATAACTAATTATTTCCGTCATAAAATGGTCCTGCCAAGTAATTTATAACAAACCCGGCAGAGAAGGCAAAGCCCAGAGTTCCCCCAGCACTTGGCTTTCAGGGGCTGTGTCACCCAGGCCTTTGTATTTTGTGATATTGTTGGGATGAGTGGATACCAATTTGAACATAAACTAAAATGAAACTAATCTAGGATTTTCAATGTTCTTTGAGCTGTTGGGTGATTGTGGTGGAAAATTCAGGCAGATCCTTTTGTTGTTGACATCAAAAGTGGTAGGTCACTCTGGACCTGCGGAGTACATTCTGAGCTCAAGCAAAAATTGATTTCCTTTTTTAAAAAGCAGCTGGCATTACAATGAATAGCCTTCTTTCGATTTTTCTTCTCCAGTGAAGCATTCAGTGAATGCAGCAGGCATAATAGGCTGAAGTAAACAGTGTCAGGTTCTGTTATATCAGGAGCTCTTTTAAACCAAGCAGACAAGCTATCATCAGTGCCTGAAACCCTGCAAATCATGGCAGAGTCAGAAAATGAGTTTGTTTCCTGACCAGTGTGTTGATGACATTTTGAAGAATGGAAGGAGGCGCTTTGCTAATCACTCTGGCTGCCGCATGCTCCATTATGATGCCATCTCGTTAATGAGCAAAAATAATGTGCCTGGATGAGGCAGTAATAGAATTAGAGGCTCTGCGAGCCGGACTCAGGACTGTGGTGAGCACTGTCTGATCTTGCGTGAAACATGGGAAAGGACCTTGGGATTATCTCTTAGGATCATTTATCAGAATCCTATGCCCTCATTTCTTTTTCTTTTTTTTTTTTTTTCCTGGTGGTTTGAAAATAGGAAATTGGCCTACATCGTAACAAACTATCTTGCCCTAGCTTTTATGTTTGTTGTTGTTTAGTCCTTAGGGTGAAGGCCTCGTGACAACTCAAAGACAGCAAGCCTGGACTGTGGTAATTTTGCTTCCCCACCGCCCCCACACCTCCCCCATCCACTCCAAGGACTGTGAAGGAAATGGTTATAAGCAAGGATTTGGGTGATGGAAATGTTAAAATACATTCATTCATGTCATTGTACAATCAGGCTTGCAATGATTTGACTGCTTCCTGAAAGCTGAAGACCAGCATTAACTTTTTTTTGTAAATAACATTTCTTTTCTAAGTACACAGCCCTCTCACCTATACAACTGTAATAGCAAGGCCAGGGTCCCTTCAACTCTCCTTCATGCAATCCAGGGGACAGGGGAAGCATTGAGTGCTTTGGGAGAGCCCCTAAAACCCAAGGCAAGTACCATTCACATCCTGCTGATGAAGATTCCCCCTGAGAGTCTCTCCAACATAAATCCTTCTGCCCACAGCTCTCAGGATGAGAGGCAGCCACAGGGACAGGAGGGACTCCAAAGGCACCCTGATGGGCAAGTGCCCAAGGGTAAAACAGAGAAAACAAATAGTTGCCACATGGTGCTGGGGACCCCTTCTTCCTCATCCCTTACTAGAATAGAAAAGCTCCCTCGCCAGGAGGGTGTTTCTAAGCAATCGCACCTCTAAATAGAATGTAATTACGGAGGAAATTAACTTCACAGCTGAAGATTGTGTTGTCATGATAATTTAGAAGAGTGGGAAGGATGTTTTCTGAGCAATCCCTAATCTTTTTTTCTTCTCTCTTTTTGGTTATCACTTAATGGTATTCATTAAAACCGATAACAGAAATTGCTTCTCTTTAAATTTCCTACTGAGTCTCGATTTAGTTGAGTTAGACTTTTCTTGAAACAATACATTAGTGTCATGCCCAATTGACTTCTGTTGTAAAAGAAATAAATCTCCCATGTGACTCTGTGGCTCCCCTCTGGAAATGGTTAAAAATAAGCACTCTGTCAAGCCATTGTTCAAAGAACAACACAAGATCCCTTGTCCCCCATCTCTGTACAGTCACCACTCGGAGCTCTGCTGCAGATGAACTCCTGAGAGCCCTTCCTCCTGTCGAGCAGTATTTACCTTTGGAGAGAATACATGTCTAGAACACAGTGGGGGTTTACTCTTCAACATCAGCCCACAAGTTACTGCTGTTTTATGCACACTGACCCTGTGTCCCTGTAGGCAAGCCTACAGCTTCTCCATGAGGCCCTCAAGGTGTTCAAACTAAAGATTCAAGAGATGCTAATAAACATTGTAGCACACATTGGTATCATTTAAAACTGAGTTTCATCTTCAAGCAATTAGCAGAGAAAACAAATCTCCCTCTTCCCCGCTTGGAATCCTAAGCATCCTTTCTAGCTTGATGAAGTGGAGCCACCCAGACATGTGACATTGCAACCACCATTTACTCAAGCTGGCAGCCTGAACCTCAAACAAAAGTGGCATAAATTTAGCGAACAGATGATAATAAATGCTTCCTCTGGTGTTGGCCCCGTCTTTACCGTCTTTACCAATACGGCTAAATTATGTGGGATTGAATCACTGGGTCTCTACCTATAATCCTCAAGACCATAACTCATCAGAGTTCTGACCAAAAAGCAAGCATCTAGGTGTGCTGAGAAGAGGGTGTCTGAGTCCCTGCTCTATGCTGAACATATATAGCACTTGTCCACATGACCCAATTTAATCTTCCATAACCTTTAAGGATATTGTTATTAGAATTTATTTTTTTTAAAATCCCTATTTCATTGAAGAGGAAATCAGACTTACATTGGAAGATGTTGCCCAACTAGGATGTAGAGGAACCCAGATCTAAATTCTGGGCTTTGGTCTCTTAAAGCCACCATATCTGAGATACCTCATGGCCTTTTGATTTGGCTATTAGCATTTGGTCTGAAAAGACAATATCATTGCATTACTACAGCTCAATAATTTCCATTTATATTATTGTGATTAGTACTACTTCAGAGATGTGAATGAACATGCGGGAAAAGTTACATTCCCCTTGCTAAAGGAAAAGAAAATGAGAAAGGAGCCAATATTTGCTGAGTCTCTGTTATATACACACAAGTATAACAATTCTTCAAAGTAGATATTTTTATCAGCATTGTATAGATGAGGAAAGGAATGTTCAGAGGAGAATGATCTATGAATTTCATACAACTCAGTAGCAATGAAGCCAGACTAAAACTGAGATCTGTTTTGTCCCAGATCTTATACTGATTCCAGGGTTAAGATAAAAACTTCAAGTCTATAGGGATTAATTATGAGAATGAGTGAGCAGAACTTTCCAAATGCAGTCCTAACATTGATGAATTTAGAGAAATCTCTCTTTTAATCTTCAAATCCAAAGTCTTGAAAAGAGAAGGAAGTAATCTTAAAGTCACTAGTCTCAATTCTCATGGGAGAAAGAATAAATATGTTGGTTTTCCCAATAGCTGTTTGGAGTTTCACATATGTAAACCATGATGTATCTCTGCTGGATTAAAAAGAACTTCACATGAAAATAACCAAGCAAACTAGAAAGCACCATGATAATATTTGACAATAAACTATAGTTTAATAGTTTTTGCTGTTGGATTTCTCACTAGTCAAGGTCAGTGTGCCATCCAAAATCTCCCTCCCTTCCTTTCTGTGAGTTAAGAAAATCTGCAAGGGTTAGTAGCTCCTTACTATAGCCTTTTCATCTTCCTTTTGTTATTAGAACATTTCCTTAGAAGAAGGTCAATGTCAGATGCAAAAATGATATAATGTGCAGTTTTGCAGAAACAAAAGGTGTTCTGTGGAATACATATCAAGCAAACACCACAGTAAGCCAACGAGCATTTCATGAATACATGAGATGAATAAATAGCAGCATTTTGCATTTATAAGTTCCTTTTTATTGAAGCAGTAAACAGTCACATGACCTTGAATATAGCCCTTAGGATTGCAATAGAGTCTTTTTTGACAGTAGTCCAAAAATACTGCAGTTCTAGAGAGACAGAAAAGTACTAAAATTGATCAATGTCCCAGGAAGAGTTGATGAAAATTTTACATAAGAGAAATAACTATTTCAATCTGAATATCATATATAAAAGTTCAAACCAACTGTCCAAAGTGGCCATATTATCAGAATGAAGACAACTTACTCATGAATTATATGCCTTTATCTTGTAATTGGTTGCAAGATGTACATCAAATATTATTCTTCAAAGAAAGCTGATGGTCACTGAGGAATAAAATGCTAACAAACTCCCAGAGATAGATGGCCTAGCACCAAAGCACAAGACTTTTACATGAGCTCTTGTGCTATTCATAGCAAATGACTTCAAGTACTCTTGGGGAGGGGAGTGTCTGAACACAGTGCCCTTCAATTTGGAAACTGTGCAATATTTTAAATACATTATGCTATTGTGGTCCCAAGAATATTTGTCATAGAGCCAATATGGCTATAAGTTGAATTCCTGAGCTAATGTGACATAAAAGTCTTCCAGTATTAGCAGTTTTCCATCTTGTTCAAATAAATTGTATTACCATACATGCCCTTTAAAATGACAGAAAAGCTGTAAGTGTGTCTGTATATCCTGTTTGAGATTAACAAAACCAAATGATCAATGTCTTATCACTTAAAGAATGAATTCTCAAGGAGTAACATCAGCAAAGATGATAAACTAGGATACTATCTCCTCCATAGAGAAAAGGAAGTAAATACTACATGCCAATTAAAATAGTTAAGGGAGCATAGCACAGTACAGCAAAGAGTAGCAAAAATCCTGTGGAGAACAGAAAGAAGGATGTTTGCACCAAAAAAAAAAAAAAAAAGTGTAGGAAACACCTTTCCTGTGTTGCCCAACTCTCAGTCAAGATCTGTGAGACAAAGAAAACAGAAGGATCCCTCATCTCCTCCTCACTTCTACAAATACCTACAGGCTTCAACAGTACTGAGACCAGTGCATGGCCAACTGAATGCAAAGTTGCTTTAACATACATTTATCACTATATGATATACCAAACAAACAGAATGAAGGACAAAAACTGTATGATTATCTTAGTAGATGCAGAGAAAGTGTTTGATGAATTGTCAGTGTCATTTCTTGATAAAAGGACTCAAGAATATGTATACTGAAAGAAATTTCCTTAACATGATTAGGGTCATATATGCCAAGCTCACAGATAACATCATAACCAATGAGGGAAACCTCAAATTTTTTCTTCTAAGATCAGGTACAAAGCATCTATTCAACATAATGCTATAAACACTAGCAAGAGCAATTAGACAAGAAAAAATTAAAATATAAATAAATAAAAGGCAATCAAATCAGAAAGAAAAAAGAAAAATTATTCTTATTTGCAGATGGCATGACTGTGTAGAAAACACACTAAAGATTCCATTAAATAAATAACTGTTAGGACTAATAAGCAAATTCATTAATAGCACAGGATTCAAAATCAACATAACAAAAATCATTTGTATTTCTTTATGATACTAAAAACCTATCCAAAGAAGAAACGAAGAATAAAATCCCATTTTTGAAAGCATCAAAAAGAATAAAATACTTAGTAATAAATTTAACCAAGGAGGTAAAAGATCTGGTCAGTGAAAACTCTAACACACTGATAAAAGAAACTGAAGACAACACAAATAAATAGGAACCTATCCTGTGTTGGAGTAGAAGAATTAATCCTGTTAAAATGTCCATACAACTCAATGTGATCTACAGATTCAATGTAATCCCTACCAAAATTTCAATGACATTCATCACATAAATAGGAAAAAAAAAAAGTTCTAAACTTTATATAGAGCCACAAGCAACCCCAAAGAGCCAAAACAATTTTAAGGAAATTTGAGACATTGTACTTCTTGATTTTCAATTATGCTACAAAGCTATTGTAATCAATAATATGGTGCTAGCATAAGAACAGATACATAGACCAAGGGCACAAATACAAAGTCCAGAAATAAACTAAAGCTATATAGGCAACAAATTTTCAACAAGAGAACCAACAGGTGATCCAGTGGGAGATACCATCTCTTGAATAATTTATGCTGGGAAAAGGGAATGTCCACATACATAAGAATGAAATCAGGCTCTTATGTCACACACTAAAATGTCAACTTTTAGTGAATTAAAGACCAAAACATCAAGCCTGAAACTAGAGAATTTCTATAAGGTTGACACCCAATTCATGTCTTCATACATGTACTTTGGATAATGATGTTCATCACATTCCACCATCCTTGCTAATTTCCTCCCTCCCTTCCCTCCCACCCCTTTCCTATCTATAATTCACCTATTCCTCAACCTACTTTATATACAAACAGAGATATGAAAAATTATGGTATATATGTGTAATAAGAATTGTAATGCAAAAAAAGTACATATGTAAAGACATGAATTGGTGTGAACACACTTTATATATAAAGATATGAAAAATTGTGCTCTATATGTATAATAAGAATTGTAATGCATTCCACTGTCATGTATTTAAAAAACAAAAATCAATTAAATTTTTAAAAAAGAGAACTTTTAGAAGAAAACACAAGGGAGAAAAAATCCTTGACACTGTTTTTAGCAGTGTTGATTCTGTATATTACAAAAGCTCAGACAAAATAATGCAAAAAAACTGTATTATAGCAAACTAAAAAGCTTCTGAATAGCAAAGAAACAATGAGAAAAACGAAAAGACAGCCTACAAAATGAGAGAAAACATTTGCAAACCATATATCCAATATTGGTTGAAGGAAACCATTCAACTCAATAGCAAAATAACAAATGGTCAAATTTTAAAATGGACAAAGAAACTGAACAGACATTTCCCCCAAAGAAAGCATACACATGGCCAACGGTAAACAAAAAGATGCTCACAATCACTAATCATTAGGGAAATGCAAATCAAAACCATAGCATGACATCATGTCTTACCTGTTAATATGGCTGTTCTCAAAAAGAGAAGAGATAAATAGTGTTTTCAAGGATGTTGAGAAAAGTAAATCCTTGTACACTGTTGGTGGGAATGTGAATGGGTACAACCATTATGAAAAATAGCAGAGAGGTTCCTCAAAAAAAGTAAAATAGAACTACCATATCACCCAGTGATTTCTCTTCTGAATAGATAACTGCCCTCCAATATTCATTAATCTTTCTCCACAGCAGCCAAAATATGGAACCACCCAGTGTTGATGGAGGAATGAATAAATGTCAATGTCTACGTAAAATGGAATTTTAGCTTTAACAAAGATAGAGATTCTGTCATTGGCTACAATATAGATGAAATTGGAGGATGTTATTATAATAAGTGAAATAGGCCAGGCACAGAAAGACAAATACTGCATGATCTCACTTATAAGTAGGGTCTTTTTGTTTAAAAAAAAAAATGAATACATAAAAACAGAGAGTAGAAGGGTGGTGGTTACCAGGGGCCTGAGAGGGAGAGAAAGAGAATGCTGGGGAGGGGGACATTAGATAATATGGAGATGTTAGTCAAAGGAACAAAGCTGTGGTTATGTAGGATGAATAAGTCTAGACATCTATCCAGCACACATCATGTGGACTACTGTTCATATTGTACTGAATCCTGGAAATTTAGATGCTTTTAGCACAAAGTTTTTTTTTTAAATGGGTAAATATGTGACATTATGGATATATTAATTGGCTTCACTGCTGTAACCATTTCATTATGTATACCAAAACATTATGTGGTACACATCAATTACATGTAATATAAAATAAAAACATGTTACAAAAAAGAATAAAATCTCACATTCTCTTTCCTACACAATTGTTCTTTTACCCATTTACACTAACATAAGACAATGCTCTGAGAAAATATATTCTCTGGAGACTCATATTAGCTCTTTTTCAAAAGGCCGAGTAAAACCAATTTCTTGGGCAGAACTGCTTCCTCTTATAGAAAGTTCAATCTTATTTTAATTTTTAAAGAGTAATCCTACTGGGCACTAGACTATTGAATCACCATTGTGTGTGCGAATTTCATGCCTTTAAAGTTGCACACCAGAGAGCCTTCTGGACTGAAGTTTGTTTATTTGCAGCACAAGTCCAGCCAAGATGGCAGTTACAGCTTTCTAATGGCCCTCCAGGTATTGCTTCTCCTCTCCCAAGTGCAGGATCTCTACAGGGAAGGAAAAGAGCTAACTCTTTGGGCTTTGTCCTGACTCTGTGAACTCTACATCCCATTTGGAAAGCAAAGCTATGAATTCCAATCCCTGGATGCCCACTCAAGAGCTTTTGAAACGTAACTTTGTTTCTGGGATTGAGGCTTTGCTGTCTTCTATGATGGAGGTGATGGATAATGCTGACCTACAGAAATTAATTAGTATAATTCACTTGAAGGCTTATTGCTAACATCATTATAATTCATCCCCATAGGAGTCATTTGATTATTGCCTTTCTTGCCAATACAAATTAAAATAGCTAGTTACCAGTTGCAGATCATTAACCCATTTCAGTCTTTGGCCATCCTACAGGATTTCAGTATGGAGAATATCAGGACCCTGTCTCCTACAACCCATCCTTTCTTGCTGTATAAAAATGATTTTCTTCATGTCCTTGAGCCCAATACAAAGAATACACAGATCACAGAGAAGGACTAGCCATGTTTCTGACAACTGTTCAGAGGTATGGAATATTTAGGTGATATTTCCTTCATTATCTCTCTGTGCATGTTAGGAGAAAGGTCCAGAATCGGGCAAGGAGAAGGAGACAGCTCCAAATCTGAAATACTCTCAATGCCACTGCAGGTGGGTTACATGTGGCACAGCATGCCTGAGCAGGTAGTTGACAAACAAAATCATATTCATTAATTAGTGACTTAATTATTGTAACTTCTAAACATACCACTGTCCAAAGGGAACAGTTGGTTACCCACTCTGGAACTCATTCATACTTCATGTATTATTGAACTATTGTCAATGTCTTGTCATTTTTTCAAAAGTACGTCACAGTCACAATGTATGAAACTATGTTTTTAGAGGCTCAATGTTATTTGTAAAATCTGAAAGATCTCTGTGCCTATCGTAAATAAGGTGTCAGAAGTGTGTTATACTGAATTAAACTGGATTTGTCCATTCTATAATTGTGTAGTTAGTAAAAGAGAAAGGCTAAATTAAAATAGAGTGTAAGTTAGGGAAAGAACATACAGCAGAAGAATAAACCATTAAAGATCAGTTACTTCTTAATTTGTGTTTATTATTCCTGATTCTAAGGAAGTCATGTTAAGTTATTGTTACATTGGTTCTTTCATCCTGATGTTTCTGGAGAACTAGTCTAGCTGTAATCTATCCTCCCAATAAACTTCACCAAATTCCTTTACTTTGCTGTCCTTTAAAAAGATTCTCTAACTACATTTTCACTCCCTCTGAAGTATGTATGCACATCTGGACTTTCAGGAGGAGAAGTTTACCTGTGAAGTTCATTTCTCCTATAAGAAATCTAGTAGGGTCACTCTCAGTGTGTCTTGAGTTTGTGTACAGTATTCAAGTGTCAATAACATTAAGTCCAAAGGAATCCAAGATGAGTTGGGGGCAAATCACATTCAAGTCTGTTTCTGGGAAAACTAAACTATTCTTTACTTCCATAAATATTTATATGTTTATTACCCTCAGAATCTAATAACTATAGACTCAGAGAGAATGACTTCATAGGGGAAAAAAATCAAAGACTGTTCTGGCAGAAATTACAGTAGATTGAGACATGTGAGGACTACTCTTAAAATAGCTGTTAGTTAGCTGGGCACGGAGGCACATGCCTGTGATCCCAGCAGCTTGGGAGGCTAAGATAGGAGGAACGTGAGTTCAAAGCCAGCCTTAGCAACAACGAGCCACTAAGCAACTCAGTGAGACTCTGTCTCTAAATAAAATACGAAATAGGGCTGGGGATGTGACTCAGTATTGAGTGCCCCTGAGTTCAATCCCTAGTACAAAAAAAAAAAAAACCTGTTAGTTCCCAATATTAATTTTTTTTTTAAAAAAAAGGTATACATATTAGGTCCGTATTTCCCCAAATCATTACTTTCTAGGTCTAAAATACTTTACTAAGAAGATGTGTGTGTTGCAAAAACCACTAGCTTTGGCACCTGCAAACTCACATTCCAGTCCTGACTCTAATATTAAGAAGGTCTGTGGCCAAACGTACCCTAGCTGACTGGAAATTCGTTTTTACAAATAAAAGGCAGATGAATTACAGCCTGAGGCATTTGGTTACCCAGGAAATTTACATGTTACAATGCTCATTCCCTTTTTAAAATAAAATGAAAGTGAGCCCTAAAACTCCTAGTATAGCAAAAACCAGTTCCATGTTATTGGTTTTGCTCTCCACCGTGGAAACCCTTTAACTCCACAACCATATCTGAATCCCAAGGCTATTTGTGGTGGGTTTCTGTTCTATGGGACCGTTTGATTCTTATATGTTCAGTATTTTTTTGTCAATCCTTACAGAGTGAGGCAGGAGCAACGGTGGGAAAAAGCACAGGCTCTGGGCTTATGCAGTTGTGGGTTCAAATCCCAAGTCTGCCACTTACAAACTGGGTGCTGGGTGTTGTTGGGCAACAGCTTCATCTCCTTGACCGTCATTTTTCTCATCTATCAATGAGTATAGCATTTGTACTCACTTCATAAATTATGTGCTCAAGATCTAGGGATAGATCAGTGGCAGAGTTCTTGCCTAGTACATAAAGGCTTTGGTTTAATCCCCAGCACAAAAAAGAAAAAAAAGTGTGTGTGAGGAGTGTTAAGGCACATTTATACAACTTAGCTATATGGTGTATAACAAAGATAACTGTTATTTAAAAGCAAAGCAAAATTTATGAGAAGAGTTCATAACTAAAGAGCAAATGTTACCTTAGTTTCATGTAAGACATGAAAAGAACTTTCTGATTGTGTGATGAATTCTACTTTCCAGGGTCAAACTAAAGCTGACTGATAGTTCTGTGAATGAATTGAAATGATAATTTCTAGAAAACTGAATTTTTCGCTTAGTACAGGCAAAGCTATTTTTAGGCAACTTAACTAAAAGTCTAAAGATAAGAAATATGTTTCCTCCCATCTGGTTTGCTTTACTAGGGGAATGGTTACATGTATCACAGATGCTAGGTTCTGAGTTCGGATTTCACAGAAGCCTAGTTCATTGTGTTATTCCAGTTTCAGACAAGGGGGACTTCAATAGCTGTGTGTCTGTAACTCACTTTGCATCTTATTTAGACAAAGATGAAGACAAATTAAAATTTCACATAAAAGTGGATATAAAATAACTAGAGAGGAAATAGAATTAGACGGGGAGGTCATGCAGCATTGGAGGTTAAAAGATCATGAGCTTTGCATTAGCAAACCCTTCATGAATGACCTTGGAATTTTCTGGATTCCAAATTCCTCATCTATAAAACACAGTAATAAAGAATATCTTCCTCATAGAGTTGTTGTATGGATTAAATGAGACGATACGTGAAACAATGGGTCTGAAGCTTTACCTGAAGTTTTTGGAATTAGGGTTCCTATAGTTGTCCTCAGACTGAATGCTTTTACTAAAAAGGAAATCAGTCATTAGTAAGTCCCAGTGGATACTAAGAACTCTAATTGTGTTCATTATCCATTGTTGCAGACAGTTTCCTTCAAAATTCAGTGGCTTAAATAATGATCATTTATTAGCTCAAGAGTTTCTGTGGGTCATGAATTTGAGAATGGTCTAGCTTGAAATTTTTCACATCTGCCAAAGCTGCATTCATGTTAAGCCCTGACTGGAGCTAAAGAATCTGCATGCAAATGACTTACACAGACTGGGAAGTTGGTGTTGGTGACTGGTAGCAGGCCACAGAGCCTTGACACATAGCTGTCCCTATTGGATGCTTGGGTGGTAGCTTCCCTCAGAGCAATTGCCCCAAGAGAAAGCACAAAATAAATGATGGTTTGTGACCTATCTTTACAAGTCATACACCATCACTTCCATCATGTCTGTTGGTCATGAAGAACAACAGGTACTATACAAGGCTACTGTGGGGCCAGGAACAGTGGTACAGCCCTCTAATCCCAGCTACTCTCAAGTCTAAGGCAGCAGAATCATAAATCCAAAGCCAGCCTGGGCAATTTACCAAGACCGTGTCTTAAAGAATTCAAATGGCTGGGGATGTAGCTCAGTGATAGAGCATCTGCCTACTATGTGGAAAACCCTGGGTTTAATCCCCAGCACTGAAAAAAAAGAGACCCAGGGAGGGAACTACTCAAAAGCATTAGTACCAGGAGGCAAGATCACTAGGACCACCTAAGATGCTGGCTACCACACTGCTACCTTCTTTTTCTTTTTTTTTTAATGTATATATAGTTGAAGATGGACACAATACCTATATTTTATTTTTCTTTATGTAGTGCTGAGGATCAAACCCAGGGCTTCAAACCTGTGAGATAAGCACTCTACCACCAAGTACTGCTACCTTCTTGTAGTTGAACCCCAAACCTTCTTTTTGAGGCGTTTTCAGCATCTTCTTAGAAAAAGATGACCAAAAAAAAAAAAAAAAGAAAAAGAAAAAAAAGCTAGAGATATCATAATACCATACCTCAAAATATGCTATAAATCTATAGTAACCAAAAAAGCATGACACTGGCATAAGAATAGACAGACTAAAGAAGCAAAATAGAGAATCCAGAAATAAATCTGTACATCTATAAGCAACTATACAAAGTCACCAAAAACAAACATTAGGTAAAGAACAATGTCTTTAATAAATAGGAAACTCAAATCAAAAACCACAATGAGGTACCATCTGACTATATTTTAGAATAGTTATTATCAACAACGACAAAATAAAATGCTAGGAGGGATGTGGAGAGAGTAAATAAGAATGTGAATTAGTTCAGTCATTATGGGAAACTATATAAAAGGTCCCTCAAAACTAAAAGTGGATGTACCATATCCTCCAGATATGCCACTCCAGGGTTTTTATACAAAGGGAAATGAAATTGTCATATCAAAGACATACCTTCAGTCCCATATTTATTGTAGCACCAACCACAATAGCTGAGATATGAAATCAGCCTAGGTGCCCATCAACAGATAAATGGATAGGTAAAGTGTTTGTGTGTGTGTGTGTGTGTGTGTGTGTGTGTGTGTGTGTATACACATACATACATACATACATACAGTGGAGTCTTATTTAGTCATAATGAAGAATGATATCCTGTCATTTGCAAAAAAAAAAAAAAATGGATGGAACTGGAAGACACTGTGTTAAGTGAAATAAGCCAGACATAGAAAGGCAAGTACTTCATGATCTCTCTCATATGCAGAAGTTTAAAAAATCCACCTGATTAGTAGAGATTGAGGTGGGTTGGGGTGGGGGTTGGGGTGAGAAAAGTGTGGTTAGATTTGATCAGTGCACACTGTATGCATATATGGAAATATCACTCCAAACTCCATAGATATGTGCAATTAAAATATATTAATAAAAAAAGATGAAGAGTAGAATATGCAATAAATGTTGCAAAATATATAGCTAAAAATAAATAAAGCATGACTAGTATTGTTTATTGGGCTTTCTAAAAGATGAAATGAGAATACATAAATGCAGTTTTATCATATTTTCAAAGAATGCTATTCTTGAGAATAAACATGAGAGTAGTGACTTCATTGTTCATGTATCTCCAGAAAAATGCTTAGCACACAGTAGGCCTGTATAACATTTGTGGTGATTTATTTTGAAATATTTTAGTGTGCGTGGTATGATGTGATGTATGTGGAAATAAATGAATACTCAACAGGATCAAAGCCTGTTCCTGCTGCTTTCCTATCATCAGAATGTTAGCAATATGTTGGTATTGATGTGATTTGTGAGTTTTAAGACATGAAATGGTTTGGGAATGACATGAAAAAACTTGTGAGTCTTAAGTGAACATGAGATTATCAACTACCTTCATCATTGCTGGATTTAGAGACCCAAGTCCCCTTCTTCCACACATTTCCATAACATAGAGACATCTGTCAGAAGATAAGGCTGCAAACATGCTGGAAGATATGGATTCCTGGAAATGAGCCTTTTGCATGTGAGAAGCCAGCTATGTACCTAGGGGAGAGGGAAAGGAGAGAGAGAGAGAGAACTCTTCAGAGTGAAGAGCAGAGATACTGGCTGATAAATGTCTATATGATTGGTGGACTCTGCTCAGAGACACTCCTTCATTGCAATAGGCATCCTGATGACACAAGACTGGAGGATGGGGATGTGCAAGCCTCGTTGGCCTTCAGCTTCAAAGCTAAGAATAGACCTAGGGATAATCTAACATTCACCACTATTTATGTACATCAACCAAATCAAAATAAATTCAGCTCCAAGGGTAACAGCACTCAGTTGAGATACCTGGGGCGGGGGTAAGGGATGAATCAATGACTGTTCTTCTTCAATCTTCCAGGGTAAATTACTGTGTGGATTTGACACCTCTTTAACTATGTTATCCACTTGAAACCAGGCCCAAGCATTTTTTTTTTTTTTTTAAGAAAAAGCACATTGACCTCCTTTCCTTCTGTGTCTTCATTATTGCTCTGTTCTTTCTTCTGTAAAATAAAACTCGGTCACTTTGGTTGGCAGTTCTCCTAATCAAACCTCTGCTGGAATGAGGTCTCAGCTTTGGTCGACTGTGAATAACTGTCAGTTCTCTCTTTAGCAGTCTTGTCATGTCTGGGGGAAAAAATCTTTATGTCAAGAGGCAATAGCTTTCTGCTCTACCCTAACCTGTCTCAAAAGCCACAGCAAGTCACTCCCATGAGTTTTGCCAAATTTACCTGTGTCATTGATCAAGTGATACTAGAGAAGGTTCCTGGGCAGTGGGGGCAGGTGCTTCACATGGGGATGGAGATTATATGGAATAGTATGTCTCCTTCTGATTTTTTTTCCATGTACCAAATAAGAAATTGTGCTTTCCCCACAATACAAACTGGTTTTAATAGAATCTATATTTTTTTGTAAGTTCCCCGACCCCTGTGATGTGGTAGTTCCTTATAAAAGAACTGTGTGAGCAAAGAAGAAACCACATGAGCAGTTTCACAATTAGGGATGCACCTGTGATCACAGATGTATCCACAGCTCATGGCCTTTGTGAAGCACCAAGGTGGCTTCACCTGGTTCCACAGGTGGTAGCTCCTAGCTAGAAGTCACCTGGTTCTTCCAACAACAGAACAGATTCCAAATGTCTTATCAACCATTTAAACATTGTCACTCAGTCCCATGGGCAAAATCTTGCTCATTCTCCAGTTTTGCAATGACTGACTTCTACAGAAAAACACTTGTCATCAAGGGTCAACTTTGCTCAGAAACAACATCACAAGCCCTGAACCCATTACTGAATAAACAAAGTCTATATCTGCAGGTTTCCATGAAAAAGACCTTTTCTGGAGAGACAATAGTTTGGAGGTCCTTCCAGAATTTGGAGATAGCAGATGTTATTTACTAAGTTCACCTTTTGACCACTATCTACACTTACACAGCAAGGATTATAATGACAATGAAGCAAAATATTTTATGAACAATCTGTGTTATACATTGTGCTGTTTCTTAGAACCAAGTTGGACCATCTATGAAGACTTAATTGTCAAAACTACTACAATATGCTGATCCAAAAATGTATGTTATATGGCCAAACATCTAATTTCTTCCTGAATATAGGTAATACATTAAGAAGGAATAAAATATTATACTTGCTTCCAAAAGTATTTATAAAAAGAAATCAGATTGAGTAATATTACTCAATAATCTCTTTATTCAACCAAATTATTTGTTTCTTTTAATATAATTTCTTTATAGAAGCTTTTAAATTAATATCTAAAATAGTGTCAGCCATTCCCCCCCCCCCCATGTCACTAATTCTCATGTTTAAGAAGGTTCAGATCGGGGCTGGGGATGTGGCTCAAGCGGTAGCACGCTCGCCTGGCATGCGTGCGGCCCGGGTTCGGTCCTCAGCACCATATACAAACAAAGAGGTTGTGTCCGCCAAAAACTAAAAAATAAATATTAAAAATTCTCTCTGTCTGTCTCTCTCTCTCACCTCTCTCTTTAAAATATATTTCAAAAAAAAAAGAAGGTTCAGATTTATTTATGATTCAACCTCAAGAAAAGTTTCTTTAAAATCTTGACTAAAGTTATAAATTGGTTTAAATAGATGTAAAATCTTAACATTGAATTCTCCTTCTCTTTAGAGAGCTTTTAAAGTTCCTGTTTTGGTTTGGATATGAGGTTTCCCCTAAAAGGTCATATGTGAGACAATGCAGGAATGTTCAGAGATGAAATGATCAGCTTATGAGAACCTTAACCTAATCAATGGATTGATCCACTTGATGGATTAATAATATGAATGGATTAATGGGTGGTAACTGTGAGCAAGTAAGGTGTGATTCGTAGAAATAGGTCGCTGGGGATGTGCCCTTGGAAACTATGTTATCCCTAGCTCCTTGCACTAAAGCTTTCTCTACCTCCTGACTGTCATGAACTGAGTAGCTTTCCTTACTGTGCCCTTTCAACACCATGTTTTCTACCTCAGCTTGGGTCCACAGCCATGAAGTGGATCATTGACTGAACCTCTGAAACCATAAGCCAAAAACAACTTTTCAAGCTTGTTCTGATCAGATGTTTTGGTCACTGTGACAAATAATTGATTAACACTGTTCCTGAAACTTGTTATATTTTAAGATGTATGTAACAGTGATCTATCTTAAGATCTTTTGATTATCAGAAATAGCCCTAATAGGGAATGGATATATATCATTAGTGACACTTTTCTAAACATCAGTTCCTTTTGCAGACTGAACAAATGTCCAAGTAATTAATTCTTTCTTTTTCACCCTTTTCACCAGTAATTGTTTATACACAAAGCCTTTTTTTAATCAGTAACTAAGATCAATGAACTAAGTGGGCACATGGCCCAATTTTTTTTTAAACACACTGAGTTCAGCATTATTCTGAGCATGCTAAATATATATATATATATATATATATATATACTTATTTAATCCTCTCAACAACCTTATAAATAGGTATCATTATCTCATTATCTCCATTTTACTGATCATAGTCATGGAGCACAGGGTGGTTAAGCAATTTGCTATCGAGGTGCCACAGCTAAGATGACATGAAGACATGGGATAAATCTAGGTTATCTGGCACCTAACCTCCCTTTCCATGCTGAATTCCTTCAATGTGGTCAGATAGATCCAGCAATGCAGTAATTATTCAAAGTGTTATATTTGAAGGTGACTTTGGGATATCAGTCAACAGTAGAGTGAGTAAATAAACATCTTTATTACTCATTTACTATACAATAAAATGTTACACAGTGACAAATAAGAACTATTGGTTTACACAGAAACATGAATGAGTCTTACAAACATAATGTTGAGTAAAAGAAGTCAAACCCAAAGGAGTACATACTACAAGAATTTATTTACATCAGGGTTTCTCAACTTCAGCTCTATTAACATTTTGAGCCAGAAAACTCTTTGACATGGGGAATTCTCCTGTGCACTGGAAGACATAGAGTAGCGTCCCCAGTTCCACCTACCAGACACCAAGAGGATTTCCACCCCACTCCCATTGTGACAACCAAAGATGCTTCCAAATATTACCCAATGTCCCCTGGGGGATAAAAACTGCCTTAGTGGTGAAAACCACTAATTTACATGAAGATAAAACACAGGCAAAGTGGGTCTATGGTGTTAGAAGCTAGAGTGGTGACCAGAGAGCCTTCCCTTCAGAAAATGTTCTAGATCTGAATTTCAGTAATGATTATATTTAAAATCCATCAAACTGAACTGCTAAGATATGTAAATATTATTGTATATAAGTGATAAAACATCTTTTTCAAAAACTGTTGAATTAGGAGTGGGAGAATAAAACAATTTCTTTGGGAACTCAGAAGAAGAAAAATTCCCATGAAGGATGAAGGATCTGTGAAGGCTTCTGGGAAGGTGGTTCTGAGCAGGAAGGATTCAAATAGCAGAATCAGTGGAAGAGGACTAGGCATTCTGGTCACAGGAGGCAGCAAGAGCAAAAGGAAGAGAAGCAAGATCATTCTTTATTAAGAATATTTTCCTAGATGCTATTTTCTCATAAATAAAACCAACAGCAACTCAAATTGCACACCAGGTGGGTGAATATACCTCTATATTGTAGTATCTAGGTCAAAGCCATGTTCATGAGGGGATGTAATCATCACCATTTGGTAATGGTGAAAATGAAACCTTTGAAATTAAATAGAATAAAAAACCATTGGGCCTTTCAGCTCATTACCTCACTATTGCAGAATTCCCCACTGTCGTCTATTCTTGCTATTTGTCCAGCCCCACTGCATCCCAGGTGGATGAGGCTTCCACTACATTTTTCATACAGCTAGTCGAAATAGGAATCAAACTCTCCTGGGAAGTTCCCTACTGTTTTTTCAGACATCGTTTTCTTTTAGGCTACTAATTATGGTTAGTTGCATTATTCGTCATCATCCTTAATTGAGCATGAACAATGGCTCAACACTGCAAAGAAAATGTTAGAGCAGAGTCATTTTATTGAAGCCAAAGGATTTGGAGCTGACTCAAAGAGGAAGAATAATGGGAAATAGAAATTCTACTAAGGAGAGGGTGGCCACTGTTATAGCTGTATGAAGTGCAGAGCTTCCCTACATGGATGAAGAAAGGCCATTTAGTCCTGAGTACAGAAGAGTCAGGAGGCAGACCCGGGCCAGCCACCACCCCTGCTGATGTACTGTACTCCTCACCATTATATTGGGGTTGGGGGTAATGCAGGCTAGAACATGGAGGAAAGTGAAGCATTACTTTATATACTGCTTTGCGTTATTTTATATTCCACATGGAAAACTAAAACCAGAGAAGAAACCAGGGCAAGTTCATCACCCTGTAAGCACCAAGATTTTAAATGATCTCAGCATTCCTTCTCAAGAATAGCTATGTGTTTGCTTTCTTTGAATAAACCATTACAATTGAGATTTATATAAATCTATGTTGTCTGTGTCTTCACTTGTTGAAGTCCTCTGTATCAGTAAGGCTTATTTTTAGCCGCAGGTCATTTTTAATTTAGCTACAGGAAAAGGAGTACTCAAGGAAGAGTGGTTTAAGCAATACAAACACTCATTACCTGACTTACTGGGAAGTCTGCAGGCACTTGTTCTGAGATTGGCTGGCAGTGACACTGTGGACAAGGATTTCATCTCATCCTCCGTTTCTGCTCAGGAATCCTCAGGAAGTTGGTAATGGCTCTATTAAGGTTATAAGCTGATTGTTCCAATTCCAAGCACCACATCTTCAAAAAGAAACAAAGCAAAAAAAAGCAAGGAGGGCTAATATGAACAGCTCCCGTGTACTACCCGCTATTTTATGAGTGAAGAAAAATTTCCCCAGAAACTTTTTTATATCACATTGACTAAGAATGCTCCATTCCTGTTAGTCACACTGGCCAAAAAGGAATGGGATTTTACATAATTGCCTCAAATCAGTCACCCTTCATTCTGGGGCTTGTTGAGATTTACAAAATTGTTATAAAACCAGAGGTGTTTCACTAAGACAAAGGGGGAAACAGCTGATAGATAAGCAAATACCTTGTCCAGCTTCTGATTTTGCATCTACTTTCCTTAAAAAGTCTCCAGTCCACCTGCATCAATGGTATATTCCATTTCATAAACCTTGGTCTCAAATTCAGATTACTAATTCCATTGCAATTTTCAAATCTTATAATAGAATGTTCCTCTAGGTTAGACTCTTTCTATATTCAAGGTAACCCCCAGGACCATCTGGACATTTAACCACTAATTCAACAAATATTAACCAAATCCTTCTATATGTAAGGCACATCTTGGAGTGCTGAAGATACAGCAGTGAATAAAAAAAAAAGAATAATTTCTTTCTTTATGGAATGTATATTAGAATGGGAAAAATTAGACTTTGATCAAAAAACAGTTGCATATCATATTGTGATAACACCATAGAGAAGGGTAAAGAAAGAATAGGAAGTGCAGAAATGGGAATTGCAATTTAAATTGTGTAGATGGAGGAAATCTTGTGGAAAAGATGACACTGGAATTAAGGTGAAAAGTAGTGGGGTGAATATTTGGGTAAAGAGTGGTGAAGGCCAAGGGTGCAGAAGCTCCGAGGTGGGAGTGATTCTGGCATGACATACAGGAAGCTGGGGCAGCAATGGAGTGTGGGATGTAGGTGGCAGTAGCAAGGAATGAAGTCAGAGAGGTAAAGCAGTCAGATCATGTAGAGGCTGCTAGAGGGACTCTGTGTCTTATTTTAAGTGACAGGGGAAGTGGTTTGAAAAGTTTGAGTAAACAGGTGATTTGACTTTACATTTTAAAAGAAGTGCTGAGTGTGTTAGGGGAAACCAACTGTAAGCAGGTCAGAGAGAACACAGGTGTATGAATAGGCCCCTGCAGTAATCCAAAGAAGTGGTGTAGGTCAGGTTGCTGTTAGTGGTGGTGGAACTCTGCTGGTAGATTATGTGTGGTATGCGAGAATAAAAGATGATTTAACTGCAACTCTAGTTTTGAAGCATGAGTAGACAACAGGATGGAATTTTTATTATTGAAGTAGAATGATATCAAGAAACAAGTGGGGTGATGGGAATCTGACATTCAGTTATGCATATATATTAAGCATGAGATGCTTATTAGACATTCAAATGGAGATGTTAAGGACATAGCTGCATGTATGAGCCTGGAGTTCACATACACATGGTATTTACATGTAGTCACCATAAAAGTGTAGCTCATGTATATGGTATTTAAAGTTATGAGGTCCAAAGAGATCATCAAGTGCATGAGATCAAATAGAGTCTAAGTATCCTAAGGACTAAGTCCTAGAACACCCAATGGTGAGAGTCAGCCAGTAAAAGAGATGGAGGAGGAGTCAATGCAACAGAATACTAGCAGAGGGCAGGGTCTTGCTTGTGATTCAAGCAGGAGGGATTGGCAAAGTGTAAACATGCTGTCGAATAGATCAAAATATGAACTGAGAATCAAAAGAGTGTGGCTGAAGAAAGAAATAAAGTGAAGTGATTGCCAGTCTGCCCAGAATAAGCACTCCTAAAATTGTGTTTACATTTTATTGACTATGCTGTAAATCATTCATGATTTCCTATAATTGTCTTTTCTCTTGGTCATTCTAGTGTCCTTATGGACATTTAAACTGCTTTCAGCAATATTTTTATGCTTTACTTTAATAAAATCTGATTTCGAAAATCTAATCAATTAGATATTTTAGGCCTCATCATTGACATTACAAATGGACTCTGGTTTTACAAAATGATGAACCACAAATGACAAGCCCACTGATTTAATTTACAAAAATTTTACTTATCTGTTGCCTTTCAGAATCCATCTACTGCATAAACCGAGGCTTGCTGCCCTTCCTAATAGATGACATTGAATTTCTAATGGGAACTCGGCAATAGCAAATTCATCACGTCCCAAGCATGCCCCTGCAATATTTCATTTTGTCATTAGTTACACTTTTCTAAGCTTTTCGGTGAGGATCACAAAAGCCATGGTGTACCATTTTGCCTGAATGAAGAGCTTAACATTTCCAAAGAAGAAAGAGAATGTCAAATCCCTGTTTAAATTTAATAATATATATACATCAAAAAAATTTGTTCCAATATATACTTTTTCATATTATTTTATCATTATATTTATCCTAAAGCATTCAGTTCATTTCAAATAACTCTGTACATCATTTAACTGAATTAAACTAATATTATTATATCATGATCAAAACCCAACATATGATTATGTATATATTCATATATATTTAACATATATATCTGATAGATAGATAGATAGATAGATAGATAGATAGATATTAAAGAGGCATACTCTGGGAACTATTTGAAATAATCCTCTATTTTATGTTATCCTCTTTTTCAAGTCTGGTCTCTGTGATACAGCTATTTTTCTTCTACAGCTGATATAACATTTATGTGGGGGGAGATTTCTAATTTTACTTTGCTGGTGTATAAATGTGTCATTTCATACAACTAGCTGTTTTTCTTTGTTGTAACTTCTTTCTCTCTGTTTTAGCCTGAGGCTCTCCTCTTTATTTGATCAGTATAGTTTATATCATATTCTAGGCAGCACTTCTTCCCAGGAGAAAAACAGGATTTCAAATTGCTACTCATGATTCCTAAGGCAAACTGAAAGGGCACCGCCTGAATTAATGCTTTCTTTACTATTTTAAGTGCTTATTGGTTTTATTTCCATTAGTTGATGGATATATTTATTTTCTACCTTTTAATATCATTCTTTCCCTATGACTTCTAATTATTTTTTTGCTTGATTATTTACTGTTGGCAATCCAAGTGGTTAGATATAAAAATAATTGATGTGAGCACTGGATGGCAAAATTCGAATTAACTTCTCAATAAATAATTATATGATAGTTGGGGTATGCTGAGTTCAATTTTCCCTTGGTTGGTTTCTGAGATAAATTTTACATTTAAGGAAGAAAAGTTGGATTCTATGTTTTCTATCACTATTCAAAGCTTACAGGGATTACATTTACCTTTAAAAGATAGTATCTCTTTTTAAGAATATTTCTGTATGTAGATGCCTAACAAAACAATATATTAGAGCTAGGGATATAACTCAGTGGTAGAGAGCTTACGAACATGTGCAAGAGCAGTACTGCAAAAAAAATTAAGTATTAAAATATTAAAAAGTGTTAGTATATTTAAAATGTTTCTTATGCCTCTTCATCTCCAAATTTAAGAGAAAACATGTACCATTGCAGAAAATAGTGGAAATATTCAACTGCTTCTAATAGGACATTAGTTTTCCTTATTTGCCAAAAGCAAAAGAAACCATGAAAATAATTTCTCCAACAGAAATTATTTGAAAAAGAAAAAAAAATTATTAACAAATTTGTAAGGAACTCAGAGAGAATGAAGCAACATGTATATCCTTAGAGTAAGATGTGGTCAAGAGCAGAGACAAGAATGGGAGCCAGGATACAGCACCCTCTTCACAGGCAGGACTCAAGATAAAGCCACCAGACTCATGGCAAAACCCATGGTGACTTCAGGCCTCAGGAGGAGATGCATCCACATGAGGCATTTTCTAAACAGTACAAAGTTCTAAGTCCTTTTTCATGTCCACCTTTGGCAATTTATATTGTTAGTAGATATCCTAACAAAGAAAAAAAACACATTCATATTATCTCTTATGTTGTTACCTTTTAGCCACAAATTTACCACTGGAAAAGAGAATGTCCAAGTTTCCCTATGTTTCCATTATGCATGAGATATTATTCCTAGAATGTTGTTTAAACTATTAAAATTCAAACAAGGCCTATTTTTTATAGCTACAGGTTGCCAACAAAGTGTAAATGCACCTCAGTCTTATGTTGAAATGCAGCTCAAAGAGCTTAGGAACTCTCAATCCCATTATAACACATCTTGTAGTATGGATTTGAATATAACTTGTCTCTGTACCATATCCCATCCATCCACAGGTTAGAAGGCCAGCTAGATACCTATTTCAAGAGAACCCATTTAACCCAAGCTTAATTTGGATGATGGATGAATTGGTCTTAACCTTTTCCTCTTTAATATACCATAATTCATAACTACTCTGAGAATGTGACTACATTTATTCTGCCTCGGTTACCTCAAAATGAAGTACATTGGTAGGGAAGTGCTATTGTTTCACTGATTGTAAATTAAAATAATAAAATTAATGTCAAATGTCATTTTAGCATATACTTTATTACCATGGTAACCTACAGGTAACCGAGTTGGTAAAATTGCAAATTACATATTCAGCTATTTAAAGACATCAATGAACTAAAGTCATTTAATCAAGCTTCTCATTGCTGTGCTATGTAATCAAGACGACCCGATTAATGTCAAAGTCAGAAAGCCACAAGCTTCCCTCTCCTTGTCTGGCGTTTCTACTATCAAGTTCAGCCTGCTCATGGCTATGTGCTACATTTTGTAAGCATATTAATAAAGATTTGTTTCCTTGAGGGAATGGGGGCATGTTACAAAAGTAATTTCACTCACAAATGCAAAATGGAGAGGGTCAAATTCTTCATTTATCCTTCAAATGCAAACACCATGAAGAGCCTGAATACATCTCCTTCCAACAGAAGGTCGTTCCTCTTTTATCCTCATCCAACCTCAGCCACTGGCATCAATTCCACACCACTCCATGGACAGTTGGCCCCAGATCAGAACTGATTCCTGCAGTTTGTTCCTTCCAGGTTGAGTACAGAGCACCAGGGGACTCCAGCCTCCTTTACATCAGGTATTATGCAATCTGATGCACCACTGAATTCCTAACAAATCTACAGTTCTCTAGCTGTCTTCACTGGCCACTAAACCAAACTGGATTGTGACTTTCAGTGAACACAGTGAAAGTAAAGTGAATTAACCTATTTGTCCTTTGAGAGTTGAACTGTGGTGAAGCATGGATATGGAGAAGGAGAATTCTGTGTTTGGAATATAGATGCACAAGCCCCAGAATTACTGTTTGCCTGTGAGATTTACAGGAGTGATGCTTATTAATGTGATCTTAATAAGAAACAAATTGACATAAGGCCTCTCTCTTATCCCCAAGTAGCTTCACCAGCAGATGGAGAGAGCTCTTCAGTCACTCCTGAAATACCTTGAAAAGCCACAGGCATTGTTGCCCTGGCAACACGTTCTATGAGAACAAATCTTGACCCAGATGAGAGGGCAAGGCAGGTAACGTGGAATTTACTAATCGGAATGAAGCCTTTCCAGAAGAAGACGGTTCAACTGTGCTTAATTGCTAGACCCCTCATTGCTTACTCCGAGTGACACGTAATTTCTAAATCCCAAGCTGACTTGCCATAGTATTTTTATATGTTCAAACCTCTTCCAACTTCTCTCTACAGGCACAGAGAAAGAACTCGGCTCAGCAAGATTTCCAGTATGGCAGGTAAGCAGAGCTTGTGGCTCTCCAAAGTGCATGAGGAAGTCCGTGGAGCCAGAGTGATGACGAGACCCAGTGGCAGCCGCTCATGACCTGATAATGCCTCCTAGGACCTATAGCACCTCTGAGATCACCAAAGTATGGAGCAGATCCTAAAGCAAGGACCTAGAGACCCTGTGCTCCAATTGCTGCCAGGTCATTTACCCAAATGCTATCTTGGAGAAAGGAAGAAAGAGAACTCTGGGAGGCTGAATTTTACTTGAGTCAAATTAGAAAAGACTGAGTTATCTCAAGACACTTTAAATGTTTGCATCAGATCAGATTGATTTTATTTGACCCAATTGAAATTTGGTTTTTAGTCATGAGATCTCAAGGGGAAGATCAGATCAGTTACAAAAACAAGAGTTCATCTTTTTTTTTTTTTAATATATATAATTTTGTGATTTCACTCTACCTGTTTCTGCTTGCATAGGCCTATCATACACACATAAGCATGCACACACACATAGACACACACATTTGCCTAAAGAAAAATATAGGGAAGTTGCACATCTATAATCCCAAGGATTTGGGAGGCTGAAGCAGGAGGATCACAAGTTTGAGGCCAGCCTCAGCATTTAGTAAGGCCCAAAGCAACTTAGAGAGACCCTCTCTCAAAATAAAATTGAAAAGGACTGGGGATGTAGCTCAGTGGCAAAGTACCCTTGAGTCCAATTCCCAGTAAAAGAAAGAAAGAGAAGTGTGGGGAGCCCCTCGTCACCCCTGGGCCTTGAGTGGTGGGGGTTATCAATCCAGCACACACACAGGAAAGCACAAGGCAAATGGCCTTTACCCTTGCTCGGCAATGGAGTCTGCTTCCAATCTTACCTGGGCATTACCTAATGGGCATGGGCAACCCCCTGAAACCTGATTCCCCTGCATAAGTGGATAGAACATTCCATCGAACCTCCTTTTGTGTGTCCCCACTATAAAAATAAAGAGAATTCTTGATCCTTCCAGCTCTGGAGCTGACCTGACCCATGGGTCTCCAAGCTGTCCTGCTTTAGAAACTTATGTTCATGTGCTGTGTGGTTTCTTTGCCGTTTTCTTAGTTATTGATACAACCAGCTCCTTTGAACCCAGCTCATATTGCCAAGGAATAGAAAAGGGAAAAAGAAAGGAGACTGATTAGAAGAATAATAAAAGATTCTTTCTGTCTTTTCTTCTCATCGCATTTTCTAAATTTGGTATAATAAACCTATTTTAATAGTATGTAATTCATCTGCAAAGAGAACTCTTCAAAAGTATAATTATGAGAGTATACTGCTTGTCAGGAGGCATCCCTTTTGAATCTAAATAAATAACCCATCTCTGCTTGACGCATTCTATAAAGCTTCTACCACAAAAGGTATATCCCCTGGTGTGTTTGGGCCCTGAATTAGTACTTGGCCATAGGTTACCTTGCATATGAAAATGAAGTTTTAAAACCAGTACTAGATCAGTTCACATATGTAACAATTGCATATATCTCTATCTTGTTGAAGATTATTGTTCCCAAAATTATTAAATTCAGTTCAGGTGTAGTCTCCCACTTGGTACTACAAAGCCATGCATCTTCTAGAAATTTTCTTTTCTAAAGTAGTATCTTGGGATAGATGACTGCCTTATGTGCATTCTCCGAAGACTTCACCAGACACAACAGGCCCAAATGCTAGCAGTCCTGATATGGAACCCTAGCATTAGACCCATCTCAGAGCACAAAAGGAAAATCAAAACCACTTTGCTCTGTCTCTGCAACATGGTAGAACCTATGGAGCTACCAGGCTGCCCTACATGCTGTCTAAAAATCTAACCATCTGAGAGATTGAAGGTGCCACATTTCTAATGTCCACAACTACCTGTGCATGGCTAATCAAGGCTATTATAACAAAAGATTTCACCTCAACAGAAAGGGTTAGGCAGAGCATTCAGAAAAATCAGACTTTTTTCTTCTGTACAGTCTGATTCTCACCCATTTTATCAATAGTGCCACAACCCAACAGATTCCGGAAAATATGTATCTAAGACCAAATTTGAGCCAAATGTTATCAATCCCTGAACATACAAACACTCTGAAAGATAACATGCAACACTTCACTCCAAGTAATTAAAGCTTATTGGAAGCTGCCCTGATTCTAGCAGTGGAGAATCCAAAGCTCTTATCTGACAGGTTAATGAGGATTTGAAATGAATAGTATTACTAATGAGAGTCTTTGGAAATTAATCATATCATATTATTATTAACAACTGCAAAAGCTAAACTTCCAGAGATTAGATTACATAGGATAATTTTGAAATGTGAGAAAGCCAATATTAAAGTGACAGGCTATTTCCAAGTGGGGATAAGAAGACATAAAGTATAAAGTAAATTAAGAATGGATAAAACAATTAAACTGTTCCTGAAAGTTTCAAAATATTTGAAGAGATAATACTTTATGTGATCATAGTTTGTGATCTTGGTTGTGTGTGCATGTGTGTGTGTATGTGAGTGTGTGAGTGTATGTGTGCACGCAGTGTGCTCTTGTTTTGATCTTCTACCTTAACTACTACAAGAAAGAAGATATCAATGAATGCTGGGAAATACTTGATGTTATGAAAAATGGGACATAAAATGGCAAGATTCTTATTACTCAGATTTGTTCTAACATAAGGCATCACATATCTTTCACAATTCCTCAGTTGTTTCTTCCTGGGATCATGGTATCTGGACACAGAATGCCAGTCTAGAAGTTGTCAAAGGTGAAGCACTTATATGGCCACCTCCTCTATCCTACAAGTGCATGATGTGTGGGGTCCAGTGACCAGGGACCAGCCTCCTACCACTATTCTTCTATGGGACTTTGAGATATGCTATCTTGTCAGGGGACACAGAGCTAGATAGATTTTCCTAAGCCGCCATCATCACTTGGTTAGGAATGCTGAATGAGCTGCAAGTGTATATCTGGCTGATACAGTGGTGAGCAAGACTCTGAGCTCATAAAGCTAAATGTCTAGTGATGGAAACAGATATGAACCAAGCAATAAAATGAGTTTCAACAAACTGGAAGAAGGCCAAGAGTTGCAAGAAATAGTGTTGAAGTGGTATGCAGGGCCAGACCATGCTTTGAAAAGTTCCCTGTCTATTATGTGACTAGTCTGGAAGGAAGCAAGAGGGTCAATATGGGAAGATCACTAAGGAAGCTATTATGGTAGTTCAGGGTGAAGAACTCGCTCCTTGTTGTCTTGCACTAAAGTAGAGAAAATAATGATGGGAAAAAGTAAATGGATTCAAGAGATATTAAGAGGATAAATAAACAGGACATGGTGGTGAGTTGAATGGGCAGAAATTAGATCTTTGGTGTTCACTGAATTTCTAGAACAGTCTCGTAAGATTAATAAGATTATTGCCATTGTATAGAAAAGAAAGCAAAGGTTCAGAAAGACATGAAAAGGACAAAAGCCAGATTTTCTCCCGTCTGTCTGGGTGAGAGGCCCCTGTTTTCTCCCATGAAGCGTGTTTGTGGAGCAGAACATGACCTTCAACACTGTCACCCACATATTTGTGAACATTCTCCTGCCATCTCAGTTCCTATTTCTCTGTTCCCAACCTTTGCTCACAGAACTAACCCTTATTATTACACTTGCTGCTCCAATAGGCAACATAAATCCTGTGACATCTGTATTCCCATATGACTGCTTTTTTTTTTTTTTTTTTTTTTTAGCCAAGTTTTCTCCATTGGCTTTGTAAATCATGCTCAGAATTTTTTTCCCTCTGTACTTTTTAGAGTTGCCTTATTTCTCTTGGTCCCAGGTTAACTTTTATATAGCATCTGCCTGTGGATTTGCTCTTTTATACACAAGTGAAAATATACATTCCCCTTCATTCTCTTGTCTTATCCTTTTAAGCTTTCTCCCTCACTCCGCCCCCGACACACACCTTCTGCTATTAACTATCTCAACAATCTGTTGTAGTTCTGTAAGATATTTCAAAACCATGTACAAAGTCAAGACAGCAAGTTATGTTTTGTGGCTTTTCTCACTCCCTCTGCTTCTTCCCCTTCTTTATTACTTGCTCCCACATCCCAAAGATTTACTGATCTCATTCTTTGATCAGTAATGTCACATGTAATGCTTTCTTGTCTCTTGTAAATTTATGACCTAGTCAAATTTCTTCTGAGATTGAAGTGATTTTTTTTCAAAGCAATGAAGTGCATTTCCTACTGTATAGAGAGCTATGGCAGCTGTTCTCAGGTCACCAAATACAGCCAAATGACCACTTGGATGACCATCCATCTTCCTGGGCCAAGCTGACACATTATACGTGCAAGGGTTATTGAGGGAGGTCACAGTAGGAGTTTAGGAGATAGAATAAACCATGCTCTGGCCCCTCAGAATCTGCCCACAGAATAAGTCAACATGTCTCACTGACCTAACCACATTTTTCAGATTTTTTAAAATACATTAAAAGATCACTTTTCATATTTTCATTTCCCATGATCATTTCCCTAATTCTTAATTGGCAAAATGAGCCCCCTCTTCATATAATCTTGCCACTCACTTCCCTAGGCAAGCAATCAATCCCCAACCCTTTGAAGGTCATAGTGACAACTTCTTCTTTAGAAGTCTTTTAGCATTTACTTTCTAGATTGGTGCTTCTCAAACTTTAATGTACATTCGAATTACCTGGGGATCTTGTTAAAACACAGATTCTTATTCATTTAGTCTAGAGTGAGGGTTGAAATTCTCTATTTCTAACAAGTTCTCAGGGGATGCTTATGTCACTGGACTAAGGGCCACACTTTGAGTGACAAAGTAGAATATGCATAAAGCTTATGCTAACTCATACCAAAAAAAAAAAGGACTGAGGGCTGGGATTGTGGCTCAGTGATAAAGAACTCGCCTAGCATGTGCAAGGCACTGGGTTCCATCCTCAGTACCACATAAAAAATAAATACCTTTATTATATATATATGAACTGAACATAAGTTTTACTGTACATGTGGCAGTACTGTGTGGTAGTTTTCTAATCTTTTGCCACTTATTAGCTACATGATCATGAGCTATATATCTTTCTTTTTAATTTTTCTCACCTATAATCTCAATATTATGTACTTAATAGATTGTATGAAGATTTAATGAATAAATACATGCAAAGTGCTTATAAAGCACATAAAACATGCTCAATAAATACTGGTTCTTATAGTCACCATATTCGTCATCTCTACAATCAGATTCTAAATTCCTCAAGGTAAGAGGTTGTATTTTATGGCTCACGACATCCTCAGGACTTGTCAGGTGGTATCTCTTCATGGTGATGATAGGGTGTAGAGGGGTTAATATTAATTTTGTAGAATGATTTTAGCATCTTTTTTAATCTGAACAATGTTTTTCTATAAAGTCTTTCAATAATTAATTGCTTATTTATTAACTCCCTTCCACCCTACTTTACCCATTTAAGGAAGCATGCAATATTGCTGATGAATAAATATTATTATATGTAAATTTTAAGCAACTATAATTTATTTATACACCCCAAAATACATTTATAGCACAAGCATACAACCGAACAGATTAAGAATAAATTGGAATCAGAGATACCACCCAGAGAAAAACTATTTGTAATAATAATAATAATAATAATAAATATCTATGGAGTCCAAGAGTCCAGAGTACAGAACAAAAAAAACAAAGGGTGGGAAGCTCCCAGAAAAGAATGGAGAATTCCACCATGAACTGAGGATTCAACAGATGAAACAGTCCAGTCTTCAGAGCCTCCTTTCATCTTTACAAACAAAACCAGTGGAGCAAATCAAAATGGCACCAAGTCACCCCCATCCTCATAGGCCATTTTGGCCCCACAGAGCCATCCACTCATCTACTTATGGGCCTTGTTTCAAAATTCTATTACTATACAACAAATTATGCCAAAATTCAGTGACTGTAAACAACTTATTATTATCTCTTGTAGCTCAGAGGCTGAAAGAGTTCAGTGGGGCAGTTTCTCATGTGGGTACTTGGGTTCACTCATGCAGCTGAACTAGGGTGGCAGAGAGGGCCCTCTAACTTCTAGACTTGGCAGGCCAACTTAATGGCTGCATAGCTCATGTGGCTATTGCCTCAGGTGGCTGGTCCGGTGGGGAGGGGGCTGCTCAACAGTACCAAGACACCTCTGTCCATGCAGCCTCCCCACGTGATCTGCTTGGACTTCCTGTGCCAAGACAGTCCAACTTCTTAGGGGGGCTGGCTGTCTCCCGAGAAAGCATCTCAAGAGACTGTGGCAAAATCGACAAGACTTCTTAATGATTTTCAATAGTCAGGCAGCGGCACGTCTGCCTCATTCCATCAGTGAGCTGGGACTCCAGGGGTAGGGACTATGCAAGGGCTCCAGTCAGGAAGTCGTGTTTCCCTGGGGAGGGAGATAACTTTGGATCGTAGCTGCCACAAGCCCAAAAGCTTCTTAGCCAAATCCTTTCCTTCATGCATATGGAAGAACATTTACCAGCATTGTCTTCTGTCAAGATCAGGTAGGAAAAATACAAAGTTAAAAAAAATTAAAACACTTTTTGTAAAAATCTCTACATTTGTTAGGCCCTCCAAAGCTTTGGACAAAATCATCTATTAAGGAGGAAAGTTCTCAACCAAAACAAGACGAAGAAGTTGCCAGTGATAGCAAGTAAGAAATGACAAGAAGCCATCACCTCCCCTTCTACTCCCCCGGCCTCAGATAAGGTTCAGACATTGGAATGATCATTTCTTCCTAAATGTTTTCCCTGCAAGAAATGTTTAGGTGGCAAATATTGTAAGGAAATACATGATCTATTTCCTGAGTAATGAAGTTAAACCAAAAAAGTCAGTCTAATGCCTGCTGATTCCCTCCTGCCAATATCTCTGTTGAACTATTTATGAAAATCTCATAGGAAAGGAAAACAGAGACCCTTTCCTCCCTCTAACTTATAGCCTCCTCCTCACTTCCCAGAGGGAAAAAAAAAAAAAAACCAACAGAAGCCCCCAGTTTTTCTGAGCATACCCAAAGGCCCACAAGTTTGTGCCTGAACTGGGTTTGGACTTAATGCCATATTGCCCAGCCAGATGTTTTCTTTCTCAGAAAGGTTTTGTATCTCTTATCTTTTCCTCCCATTCATAGTGGGATAATTTAAATTGATTGAGCATCTACTGGACGTAAGGTAATATATTCAGTGCTCTTTCCAAAAATCTCTTATCTTCATTTTTCCAGAAAAGCAGAAACTAGACAGACACAGTTGTTTTCATGGGTATTTATCCATGGACCACAGGCAGGAGTTAAAAGGTAGTTAGGAAGGTCACAGGTATGTTGAGTGTGAACAGCTCACAGGTTTCTTCTGTTTCACATACACATGACCCTCCTGCATCATTCCTACACCCAGTGACCCATTATTTTTGAGAACTGTTACAGTGCACATCTCTTGTTACCTCTTTCTGCCCAGCCCCATTTTATCCTGCAAGAAATGGCCTTCTTTGAATTTAGTAGAACAGTTCCTGGTCGATATATTCCTCACTTCTTGTCTTCTCCAAAGAAATATTTCAGCCTGGAGATGTGGAATGTACAAGTGTAAAGAGTTAATTTAGTGAAGTGAAAGTACAGTCCAGGGACCTTGGAGCAGGCCCTCCCAAGAGAAGAAGTGGCCTGGGGTTTTCCAGGTGGAGCGTTTTTATATTTGGTCTGGAAACCTCCCACCTCACGTGTTATGTATTTGGGGCAGTCACTGCAAGTTCCCACCCTAGTTTAGTATGCCTGCACTGATTTCACCATGTTGGAAATGTCTGATCTGTACCTTAGTGAAATCCCCAGGGTGTTGTAAATGATATTACAGTAAAACTGGAGTCCCCAAATGAAAGTGCCTCAGTGCTGTGCACAAGCTTGGAAGCTGGAAATTCCCTTAGGCAGGTTACACCTTGTTTCTTCAGTGTTAAGAAGATGTATCTGGCTATGAAAGAGGAGGTTTATGGGTGGGGTTTTCTGTCACCTGAGGCGGACTGTTCTTTCATCAGTCAAGATGGAGTGGGCCCTGTTCTCTCTCCTCCCATGCCTGCTCAAGCCTACCTCTCTACCTACTCTAACAGAACTGTCCCCACCTTATCCAGCTCTAGGATAAACATATGACTCAGGCAAATCAGAGGGAGTATTCCATCCCCTAGCCCTAGAGAAGATAGCCTCAGAACAAGCCAGGAGAATAAGATTTCGTTTCCAGGATCTACCGTGTGTGAAAACTGGCTTGGGCATTTAGGGAATTCTTTCTTTTCTGCCTATGTATCTACTCTCCCAAAATATATTTTAATAAAGTGATTACTTACAGAGGGATGAGCAGAATTAACAAGGGAAGAGCACCCAGAGACTAGCAACAATGAGAAGGCTTTCCCACCCTGTGTTGCCAACAGAGAGAGTTGGAACCCTGGAGGGGCCTTTGGGAGGACCTATGATCATGGAGGGAAGCCTGCCAGAGACACAGCACCAAGGCAGGGAGGAAGCAAGAAAGAAATGACCCCAATCCTCTGATCATCTGCCAGTGCCTCCCCATTAGCCAAATCCAATTGGAAGTCAGCTGGCAAAGGAGTCCCTTGGTGCAGGCATAAAACAGAGAGCCCCCTGGGGCAGAGAGCAGTGCAGAAAAAGAATCAGGATTAGCAGACAGAGCGGAGAAGAGTTAGAGGACACCTACTCACCCCTATTTGGTGAAAATCGTATAGTACCATGAAAGTATCACTAGGAAAAGAAAGGGAAAGCTGTGTTCCCTGGTACCATGATATTCACATTCCAGAATTTCCTTCCTGTCTTTGTTCATATGACTCAGGACCACCTCTTCTGGGCTGATTTTAAAACTCCTCTCTTTTACCATTATCACATAAACCTCTTTGCTCCATATCTTCTAACTTGTTCCCTAGATAGCCTTATATACTGAGAATACAGAGCAAAAAAGAAAAGGACCAGGGAAGCTCTGAAGCCAGGCTTGGGAATGACAAAAGAAAGTGTTTGATGTTCCTCACACTCTTTGAAGAACAAATACACCCAAGTGCATAGTCTTTAACAAGATGAATGCACACGCTAGGATGTTTTGCTTTGTTTTTGTGCATTCTCCACATAAATCTCCGGGCAGACATTTCTCCTTAATACATACAGTATGTGGGAAATTGTTTTTTGCCTATAAAAATGCATTAACAGCTCCAAAGGAGCAATTACACCATGTATTGTAAATGCACATTAAGAATAATACACAACACTTATCTAAACCTCAATGAATTCAGAGCTGTGGTACCACAAGTCCAAAGGTGACTCAGATTAGTTCAAGATATAAAGCCCCAGGGGGAGAGGGCTTTCCTCTGTTGTGTCAATTACAATGATGCAGGTATAAAGCAAGAACCTGATCTCATTCTGTTGCTTTTTAAAGAAGCATCAGCCCTGAGGAGGAGGCTGTTTGCACCAAGGAGTGTTTATGCCAGAACATTCCCATGGTGAATTTCTGCAAGCCTTCTGACTCAGGTTAGCCTCTTGCATGCAGAAATCATTGGGTCTCACACAGACAGCAAGTCAATTACTCAGGCTATATGCCTGGTTTTAGAGTAGACTTTATTTATTACTCTTGTTATAGCTGGGATATGGAGGACCCTAACCATAATGTGTGAAATCAGATTCTTCTACTGTTGCATTACAAATCTCATTGGATGCAGTGAATTTGCTTTATTCTGGTCCATTCTGGATTAACGGGAAAGGAAATATGGATTTTTTTCATCCATATAAACAATGAAGACTTGTTAGAGACTTGTTTCTGATGTTTATGGATTTCTCTTTAGTGCATACAGCCTATGGAAAATTGTTTTTAAGCAATAAACAATAATTGTATTTGGGGACACAGAGGTACTAGTGCCGTATTGCATTCAGCCTGCTGATAAATTTCTCTGGCCTCTTTTTTTTCTTATACAGACATAAAAATACAAAGACAAACAATAAATTTTCCTCCCTCCACTGCAACCTTTTCCGCTTCCACTTTATTTTCCACTACATTTCTCGTTTGATATTACCTTTTTAAATTGCTAAATATAAATATTCCACAATGAATGCCTGTAATTAGGTTGTCTGCTCCCCTTCAAGGACTTGTTAGAAAGAGAAAGGGCTTTAATCTAAAGCAAACTAACAGAGCTGGAAGTTAATTAGAAATTAGCCATATATCCTGGGTAAATTATTTATGCTAAGCCATGTGTTACTGTAAAAATAATATACATTTACACTGACTATTGTAAACATAAAATAATTAACAATAAAAGGGAAGATATTATCCCTTAATAGAATCCTTTTGCTAAGACCAATTTAATTTTCTCTCTCATAATACTGAATGATAACCCAGGCTTCCTGCTTTGTATATAGAGTGCAAAGAGTCTTTATATACAGCACAGTCTTTTGCAGTGTTTCTTGAATTTTTCTTCTCTCTCTCCCTCTCTCTCCTGTCCCCTCCCTCTCTCCCTGCCATCTTTCTCCATCTTCTGCACGAAGATTTGTCTGATTTACATTACATTTTAGCATGCTTTTTTAAAAATATATATATTTTGAGATGGTGGGGGAGTCTCACTGTATTTCCCAAACTGGTTTGGAACTTGCAATCCTCCCACCTCAGCCTTTGGAGTTGCTGGGATTACAAGCGTATACCACCATGTTGTTTTTTTTTTTTTAGCCTGCCTTTTTCTTTTAGCATTTTTTTTCTTTCTTTTATTCTTTTTCTTTTTCATCTTTTCCTCATCTTTCCATTTTTCCTTTAATTAAAAACTAGATAGACATCTAACCGTTCACTGAGCATGCTTCTCTCTATGCCTATTCTTTCTCTGTTCCTTTTCAATTTTCCCTGGTCCCTTTCTCTTTGTGATATCCGATCTTCTTGCAAAATGTTTATTGTTTGAGCTGCTCAAGAAAAAAAAAAAATCCTTAAGTGGCTGATATAAAATGCAGTATATTTTAATCCTCTCTCCCTTTCCTTCCTTATTATATTAGCAAAAACATAAGGGTCAAAATGGACCAACCCTGGTGTGTGTTCTCAACCCACTGAGGAGCCTTCGGATTCAATGCAAATGTTGAAATATATTTGGTTCCTGTAGTGAGCATGCCAATGCAGCAGAATTTCACAGCATCCCTTTTGGGAATTGGGCATTTGTACTTGTATACTTCTATATGCATAATCAGTATTAAATACAATCTAATGAAGTGTCTTTGTGTCTAAAACGCAGTTACCTGAGGACTCTCCTTACAAAACGTTCATTGAATTTTTTCCCCATTCATATCTGGCAGCAACAAATACCGTGAAGCTTTTACATGGTTAGTGTAGGTGTTGTTAATGTACTTTCCACATCCATTTAAATGCAAATCTTCATGCAAATAATCACTTGGAGGAGAAAAAAAAAAGAGAGAATGTGTTTAGCTGAAGACAAAGCTAGAGGGATAATAGAAAGCATGAATAGGGTGTCAGTGGAGGACTACACAATAAAAACCTCCTCTGCAGGAAAATGAAAACACATTAACGACAGCATAGAGGATCTCTCAATAGGTTCTTACAGTATTGTTGTATGTAAACATGATTCCCAGCAGGTGAAACAAAATGAAGGAATTTAGGAGAAATTTACACGTGTCTGTAGGAGAAGTAGAAGGTCAAACCAGATTACAGAACAAAACATTTGATCAATGCCTCACATACCAATCATGGGCAAATATTTATGTTTCCTGCAGAAATCCAAAATTCAGAACCAAATAGTGCACGGTCCAAATGACTGGATTGTTAAGTAATGCTGTGGGGAGAATGTTTCAACAGAAAAGTAGGAAATGAGCTGGGACTGAATAAATATCATTATACTGGAGAACAGCAACTTTGAGACTGAATTTGGCTCTCGGGAAGGCTGGATTGTGATCCTAGGGAAATTTCCAATTTGCACTATTTGCAAAGAAAACGTTACATCAACAAAGGTTAAGTGCTGGCATTAAGAAAAGCAGAATGTCCTAGAGTTTCCCAGTTATTTCTATTTTAAGTACCTCTCCAAGTTTCCCTTGGATGCAATCAAAAGAGTTGACAAGAAACCAAGGAAGTTGCAAAATAACAAGGCCAAAGGACTGGTAATGGTGTATGAAGGGAAAAAGTGACCTTCTGGTGTCATATATTTCCAAGTGGAGAAATCTATTTGTGACACGTTTTTATATTTGAAAAAAAACGTGCTTCAGTGTTCCTGTAGGTTTTATGATTTGCAATTGCGCCACTTGACGGCACCAATAGAGCGATGGAACTTGGAAAGCTGAATGTGGACGTACTCTGGAAGAATTTCAATAGACTCAGGCAGTATTAGATGTACTTTAACTTGGAGTGATTTCACATTTCTTGGAGAGTACAACTGGCTAGAATGATCACTTTTGATTTCCTTGGCTGCATATCCTCCAACAACCCGCCCACCCCACCCCCACCACCACCTTGCCGAGAGGAAAACAGAAAAGAGTAAAAGAAAATAAAAGTTTTGCAAAAATTTAACTATCTGTACTGCTGACTTTTCCCACAAGGGAAGTGTTCTTTTTGACAACCATTCTGTAATTTTATTTATTTATTTATTTGTTTGTTTATTTATTGTCCTTCGAGATATGATTCAGAATCCTGAAATTATTCTGTACTTATCAACCCACACATCCCAAACATTCCATATTTGCCTGCTTTGTACCTTTGATTTCAAACCATTTAGACTATAATCAGAGTTGGATGAATTCTGTAAAGGGCTTGGCTCTGTGGCAAGATACCAAGTAGTATTGAAAAGGAGAGAAAAAGTTAAAAAAGAAAATCAGAGTGTACAGAAATAGATAAGGTTAAAGGAAGGAGAAGAACAGGGACAATTTGGACTTTGAACAGACACCTAGTTTTCCAAGAATTGAACTGTTCACTGGGATTAAATGATAACCTGGCTAAAATGTATTTATATTGATGTATATATTTAAATTATTGACTTACATGTAAGCTACTAAATACACTTATTATTTTAACTATTGATATATTTATTAAACAATGTCTTAATTATTGGCTGTATTTGTTATAAATAATATTTGTTTATATTTTTTACTTACATGTCCTCTTTTCCTGAATAGGTCAGGATGAAAATTCATCAGGGTGAGCCAGCTAATACAGTAACAAACAAGCCCCAAATTCTCTGTGATATAAACCAACAAAGGTTTTTCTTATGCTTTCTGGATATGGAGGATGGGCCCAGGAGAGTTTTCAGAGACTAATAGTTATGCATCAACTCAATCATTCAGGTTCACAGGGGGGATCCAGTTTCTTGCAACTGCACCATCTGAGACTTGTGGCCTCACTGTCACCACAGTGAAAGGAGAGAATTGTGACTTCAGTTAAACACTTTGGCTAGGTAGTGATACATATCATTTGTTCTTGTAGCCCCCTGGTCATAACTGGTCCTAAGGCAGCAAGAGCAAGCTGTGACCATCCCATCTGCTCAGAGGGCCTAGAGAATCTGCAGATCTGCGCCAGCAGTAGAAATCTCCAGCACCAAGGAAGATCATCTTGGTATTAGATGATTGTTCTCCTTAGAAATCCCTCAGCTTATAATTAGTACATTGCCTGTCATATTTTAAATTCATTTTGAATTATATTTCTGGCTTTTCTTCTTTATTCATGGTGGCTTGTGAGACATTTGAGATTAGGAAACACTTTTTGCTCATTTTTTAATACCCATCTGACCCTGAACATAGTGAGTACTCTAAAAGTATTGATTCAATTAAATTAAGCTATTCTCCCTAAGATAATCACAAAGGTTTCTTTGTCATTTCTTTATCCAGGTATTAGTTCACAATGATGGCAAATTTATCCATGCCTGAGTTATAGGTAAGTGCAGAATTTAGTGCCCAGCTGATTTACATCAGTAAATAGTGATGAGCATATTTTCTAATTGAGATATTTCATGTATGTTCCTTTATCTGCCAGGAAATTTTTAAAAAGGTAGTTTTAGGAAAGAGATGATGATCCAGACTAGAGTCTGGAAGAGTAAGCTGATATCTTGGCTTTGCCCTTCACTTGCATTGGGACCTGTGTACTCACATCAGCTCAGTCTCAGTTTCTTCACAGAATGGTGGTGTTGGGGGTCTGCAGTTGAAAGAACTGGAAAGCACCTCATTACATGCAACACTCTGAATTTTGCAACCCAAGGAAAATTTTAGATTTCTGTTTCAGAAATTTTCCAGTGTTGGTTAAGGGGATCTGGGTGGGAAAAAAAGATTGTGAAATAAAATAATGTTTACCATCCTTTTATTTTTTTTTTTTTTCATATTTTTTAACCTTGATTCATCCTGGCCCTTGGTCATTCAGCATTCCTTCCTTTCCCACCAATGTTTGGTTGAAATTCCACCATTCTGAATTCACATCAAGTCTTATTGTTTCTATTTTCTCTTGATGCAGAAATCAGTATGTTATAAATAATAAATTTGAACTAAACAATTGCATTCTCCAGCATAGGTAGTCTTCGTGGTAGCAGTTTCCTGTATCTTTCTGTAGAAGCTAAGGGTTCCCAACAAATGGTGGGAGCCAGCCTGCAGGGTGGTATGTGAGACAGAGTTAGCTCCTGTTTGGGGCTTTGAATCCTGGACTTGTAGCACCAAAGCACTAGGACTGCTTGGATTCATTTACAGCAACAGATGTACTAGAGACATTTTCATTAATTGAGGAGGGGGTGAAAGGGGCAGGAAGGTTGCCCCTTCGGTAGCAGAGGCCTATACTACAATGCTGCTGGTGACAACATTCTACTTAGACTGCTTTTGCTAAAAAGTCATGGCTGAGCACTCCCGGAGCTAGATGCTCTTGGCTTCTGCCCATTTTTCCAAGTTTGGTCCTTTAATCTCCTATCAATTCTGAAGCATCCAAGAGCTTTGCAGTATTTCATCTATTTGCCTAATATCATTGGAGACTATTGTTGCCCCTCACAATTAAAAGATTCACAACCAATTTAGAGGTTTAGCCTGATAATGAGCTAGTGTGCCACTTGAGCCAGAAAATATTTTTTAACAGAGGTCACCTGGTTTGACCACTAATATGCCTAAGGCATGTCATTGTTTATATAAAGTCAACAAATATACCATCTCATTCAGTTGTCCTATTAATCCTTAGAAGGGTTCAAGATATAAAATACAAATGTTTTCAAATTAAGAGTGGTAAATTTAAGGTTCCAGGAGAGTAATTGACTTGACAAAGGTGAACACAGAATTAAGTAATAGGTCAAGATTCATAACCAGAACAAATCACTCTACATATAGAGTTTTTTTTTTTTTTTTAATTATACAACCCTGTCCTCTCCATAGGAGTTGTTTTAATTGCAACTGCCCAGAATTGAAAAGGCTTTGTTATCAGACATGGAATTTTCCTCCAAAGGATTGGTCCTTGCTTATGCCCATACAAGAAATGAGCTTGAATTTTAATTCTAGTTTTACCACATTGTCATGACTCAATGCTACTGGTTCCCCAGAAGAGGATAAATAACCTCCCAGAGGAGAGCAGGTTCATGATCACTAACAGTCTATGAGGTATAGCAGAGTCCAAGAAACCAAATGGATACAGGTTTTGCCCCCTTAAAGAGGTGTAAAACTTTCTCTTGTATTTCAGCTGGAACTTTTTCTTCTTTGACATTGTCATATCTCCTCCCCATTTTGACTTTTCTTGGATCTAGTATGAATTCTAGGAGTGCAAACTCTCCAAAATGAAATCAAAGAGCCTTAATCTATTTCCTAAATTTATTTTTGCCTTTCTAGTCTGTTCTCCATGCTCTCTTCCATTTTAAACCCCTGTTTGGAGCTTTGCTGCTTAGAAGAATGCATGTTCCTTGAAAACTCAGATGTCTTGGCAAAGAGAGAGTAGAGGAAAACAGTTACCTGCACTGTGCAACCCTGATGAACCAGTTCAACAGTCAGTGTGCCAATCACAAGATCTCACCTGGACCTGGGGATTGGTTAAGCTAGTAGCAGGGATGGAGTAAGGTCACTGTGGCTACAAGGTGGTATGAAGAGAGCAGGGATAGCAACAGTGATACCATGTGACTGGCATATTCCTATTTCTCTTCATATATTGTTCAGCCATTAGTATTTGAAATCATAGAGATAATTACTAGGGCACTTCACCTATTAGAAGACAAGATAAGCTACAGGGTTTTCTCCTCAGCACTAACAAAGAAGGAGAAGAAAAAGAAGAAATAGTCTTATTTCTGGGGATTGAATAAGGCATAACAACGGAATGAGATTCACCCAAGAAGTATGTGAAAGAACAGGCTGGCGATGGGCAACTCTAGTTCCTGCCTCACTGTGAACAACTCATGAAGAGACTTAGACCCCTGCCATTCACTGGGTTTTGTGAGCAACTCCATTCTTTCTATCATGGAAAGCAACAAGAAACCTAAGATGAATATCAGTTTAGTGAGTTTAAGGATGCGTAATAATTTGTATTCTTTTCTTAGAGACAGTGTGCCAGGCATTAGATCCCAGAAGTGGGGGGAAATGATGACAACTAGAAAGAAGAAAGTTATGCAGCCCACATCCCCGGAGCCAGCAGTAAAATTGGAGGAGAGGCCCAGGGAGCAAGCTCAGCTTGACCCTTTAAGAAGACTCCCATCCAGACTTCTCAAAGAGATTGACTCTATCAGTCAGTGTTTTTATTGCAGACAACAAAATCCATTCCAGATGATATAAAGAAAAAGTGATTATTACAGGAAAGAGTTCTCAAAATCTTTGGGTTATGTGGACAGACAGGCACTAACAAACTTTCAGAACAGCTTCCACAACAACTCCAGAGAACAGGAATAGTAAAGGGTTTGGTAACTGTGTGGGCCTCTGTTGCTGAGTCAAGAGACCGCCTTCTGCAGCTCCCAACCCCAGAACCATACTGTCTCTCTCCTTCTGGCCAGAAGATTAGCTCTCCATGCATATAGCCACAACCTCTTGCTCTGTTCCTCCTTCCAAATCCCATGCAAATATGTCCACTTGGAGAATGGGGGTCAGAGGGACCCCTCCCTGCAAAGGAATCCATCAGAGTTTCCAGTCTTCTGGGACAGCATGCTGGGATGACAAACTGGAAGGAAGGGGTCTCAAGTGACAGTCTGCAGGATCTACCACACTGATCCTGCTACTACACCTGTGGGTCTCTCAGCTGAAGGCAAGGCTACAAGGGTATTTGCTTGCCATAAAGTAATGTGTTTGTTCTTGGGAAATTACAATCCAGATTTCATCTTAGGCACATAAATCAGCCTCCCATTGGAATTCTTTTTTATTTCAGGCAAAGGCCCTCAGGAAAATTGTCACTGGAAGAAAACAGGAAGCCTTGCCCAGGAACTGCCCTTCCTAAATTTTCTGGAGGTGGGTTGAAATAATGAAAGGAGCAGAAAAGCCTCTCAAGTTCATAAAACGAAAATTCTGTGATATATTCAAGGCATAAACAAAGGCTTCATCTCTGAGGCAGAACATGTAAGTGGGGGTTCTTAGCATTTAGTAACAAAGCCACTTGACTAGTAAGATTCCTTTTAAGTCCCTTGAAATGTGTATGGAATACCCAGGATTGCAAATGAGAAGAAGGGGTAATGTCATGACAATGAAGAAAAGAAGCTGCACTTAGACATTTTGTTCCTGGTCTAGATTCGGGTTATTTGGCTTCTCCTCTGACTTAGCTACTCCTCAAGAATAAAACCATCTCATCACTGTTAGACGCAGAGCTTGCTGGTTATTTGACTTTTATTTTCCCATCCACTTGTTCCCATTTTCCTGCGATAAACAAGATTTAGGTAACAAATGAAAAGCTTTTCCCAAATGGAACTTGAAGGGCTATTTGTTTGCTTGCTTGTTTTAATTCCATCGGCACAGATACAAAGCCCCACATTAATTCTCATGAAAATTCATAACAACTCTGGATATTGTTATCTCTAAAGAAAGAGGCACATATGACCCTGAGTGATTGCATTGGCCTTTCCAATACAGTTGACCCTCTGCTAATCATGCTTGTTAGTCATTAAACCAAAGTTACCACAAAGTAATGTGTTTGTTAATTGGAAATTAGAATCCTAACCTAAAGCTGACTACATCTTTAAAATCAGGAGGATCCGGATATAAATCAAGCCTCCCCTGGAAGCTGCTGTGGGTAACCATGAAATTCAAAATGACATCAACATCCTAGAAAAATCTTTGACCTACTTTTCATTAAGAATGATCAGAAGAGAGCTTACTTCCCATTGGAAAGGGTGAGTCCTCCTGTTCACACAAAGATTGCCAGAATATAGCCACAATTTGGAAATGTGGAAAATCTGTTGCACCTTGTGATAATCTCTTCCTGGAGTTTGGTCCGTCTTAAAAACTTCAAGGAACGTAGGCCAAATCGCTGGTATAGTTGGGTCCTCAAAGTCTGGTTCAGGCACATTTGTGTTGTTTCTCTCGATGTGACTGCTTCATTTAGAAAAAGTACCAAGACACTAACATGAGCTGAGAACAAAGCACATCAGGCCTCAGAAGCTAAATGCCACTGCTACTTTTCCTGCTGGGTCCAGTACACACATTTTCTCTGTTATAAGAATTATAATTCACACTGAATTAAAGCATCACAAGAATAACGGGATGATTCCCTTCTTTACCACCAGAAACCCTCTGAGTTTCCCTTATGCCCCAAATGCCTCCTTCTACAGGAAGTAAAGATGGAGCAGGCTGGCTCTGCCCTAATTGAGCAGAGAAAACATGTGGCTGAGGCCACTGTGGCTTCCTTCTCAAATCCTCTCCTTTGTGTTTTTAGTGTGCATCAGTGTTGCCTTCTCTGTCTTGCCTCTTCCATTCCTGTGGATCTCCTCTCTACTGACCACCTGCTAGGCTTTGTGGCCACCTGCATTATTTTCTTTGACATCTACTAGCTCCTAATACCAAACTGCTAGATTCTTTCCAGAAACCTCTCTTCTGAGCCCTGCTGTCAATTTATGCTCATTTGTTCAGCTGTTTCCAAGCCCTCCAGTTTTACTTTGATGATCAGACTTCTGCCTTCTCTTTCCAACCTGCACCTGAGTGTTCTACCACCATGCCAACCCTCCAACTCTGCCGGACAGCACACCCCAGCCTCGGCCTCTCAACGTGAATTTTTAGAATCCTTGCTGGCCTTCAGTATTTCTCCAAATAACTTCTCTTACAGCTTAATACCTACATTTTCCACTGATTTTAAAATGTAATCATACTTAAAAAGAGCTTACACTACTCTGCACTGAACACCTGGTGATGAATATACGTAAAATCAAATACAGCTTGGAGCTGGATGCTCACCACATCCACACTCGCTGTTAGCTTTTGATAGGTAGGATGCAGCTCTAAGACGGCAGTGCTTGAAGGGTTTAATGATTCAAGGAACTGACATAACTTCAGGTGGCTTTTCCTTGTTTATACTACTACCAGTAAATAAATAAATAAAAATATTCAAAGTCTAGGCTTGAGACTAGAAACAACTGCATCCTCCTTTTATGTCATCTGGCCCATTCAACCACAAGAGCAGCTGGGAAATGTAATGTATCTGGGCAGCCACCACACAGCTCTTACTGTAAAGGAAATATTAATGTGGGGGACAGCTAGCAGTCTTCTCTGCAACTTGCTTATGGGTTGGTACCAAACGTGTCAGGAATTCTAACTTCCCTGTATGCCTTTCGCAGGGTTTCAAGTCAGAATGACCCTCATATGAAATCACCTTATTCTGTGCACAATTGATGAGATTTTAAAATCTTTGTATGTGGCTCCTTTTTTTTTCCATCTTCTCTCACTGCATTGCTAATGGAATTTGAAGAGTCAATATGGCTCCATATTTTCTACTCCATTGAAAGCTGGCTTTTGAAACCAGTGTAACTTCACCGTGACCGACAGGCAGTAAAGATTTTTTTTTTTTAAAGACTTTCATTCTATTTTTACACATTAGAAGGCAACTTACAAAATGGCAACTCGGATTAATTGAAAGGAGTGGTGATTCCATTCAGCATCCAAAGCTCTGCCAAGTCGCAGCAGCATTCTAGATTTCGAAGTTCACCGTCCATACAAGGACATTAGCCTGTTTTATCCTTGAGCCTAAAAATAAAGCTTTTGGAAAGAAAATTTGGGCACTTGAGAGTCCTTTTTTGTCTGTCTCCAACTATCCCCAGTGTTTTATAGCACCTCATGTGCTAACTCAGCCGTACAACTATTGGAACATGCTAAGGATTAAGAAATCAGGTTGGCGGCAATCCGTAGCACCACACAGTACTTACTGCCAGGCAGCTTATATCAAATGTGCCAGTGAAAAAAGAGCCAGCACATCTATCATAACAAACAACTCCTGGAAGAGAGATGGGCGGGCGGGCAGGGCAGAACCTGAGACATTGCCAGTATTTTAAATATCTCTGTATGGCACATGGTGCTCTTGTACCAATACCAAAAGAATAATATTCCTGGTTATGTAGAAGCAGCAGCAGTGTTCAGAATGTATGAAGAAGATGAGTTCTCAAGCAAAGTGGTCTCATCATTCTTCAGTAAAGACCCCAGGCACCTGTTATAGAGGGTCTAATCATTCAGTAGAGAATGCCCACAGCCATCCCTAGAGCATCTCAGTGAAATCTGTTCCTAAATCCCCTAGAAACTCATCCTGAGGTTAGATAGGTACATCTCCCATTTTGAAGATGTATCACATTCTTCCCCCCAGAAAGTTTCAGGAGCAATGCTATAAAGTCAAGAATATTTGATTTGTTGTTCCAAGGATGTGAGAAACTCATCTGTGATCAGAACAACCATACCAAATAAGCTGTTCACTTCAAATAAGCTGGAACTTTCCCATGGCTCTTGAACCAGGCTCTTGAAGCCAAAGTAAAAGATAGAATTAAATTTTCTGCTGGCCCAATGGGATAAGAGTTCAGAGACAGATTTTATAAATTTAGGAAAGCAAGATACCATGATATTTCTTGAATGTTTATGTTTACAAATCAGATTCATGTCTACTGTGAGAGAAACCAAATGGAACATTGCTGATATCTTTATGAGATCCTTTTGCTTTGTGCTTACATAATACTTTTACCTCTTCAAAATGATCAAAGCAATTTATCCATCTGACAATGGGCAAGAAAAGTTGCCTTAATACAATGAGCCAAACAAGGAAAAAACTGTGGCTGGCCAGACAATGTACCATTCTCTAAGGAAAGAAAAGTCAGTCTTTAAAACCCACACTCAAACCAATAGCATCACCAAGAAAATCACTAGTTCCCGATTGAAATGTATGTCTTCTAAGCTATAGAACATCATGCCCAGCTCCACTCTCTCCTCAGTAGTTTTCTATGTCCCCTGAGTAGCCTGGGCACTCCTCAACTTTTCCTGGAGAGGGTCCTACTAGGCTTGACTGTCTGATCCTTGCCATCAAGGCTACCAGAGTCACAACTCTGCTTTTCTAAGTTGGGCTCTGAATACAGCTTGTGATTAGTGTGTTCTCATTTAGAGAAGAATTCTTCTGATGAAACTGGAATGTGAACTATGTTTAAAGACTTTTATCCTTCCCCCACCAGCCAAAAAAAAAAAAAAAAAACCCATTAAAGTTTCTTCCACTCATCTCTGGTGCCCCTTAGCATGATAAATCAAGCCAGTAGACAATCATTTCTGGTCTGCCAAGCAAGTGTGTTCACACTAAATGGTGTCAACACATTCAACTTAACTTGTTTCATTTTTACTTGCCTTTATATTCAGATTTCCATTCTAGTTTCATCCAAATGTCAAACAGTAATAAGGATTTCATCTACAATGAAATATTGTTTATTTGAAATTCTGTAAGATGCTTTGACAGCAGGAGAGTGGAGCTTTTACCAATTTAGTGAGAATCTAATGTGTTATATACATTTATCTCTAGTGTGTACATGAGCTTTGAAAGAAGGAGAATCTCTTCTGCTTGTTGAACAAAGACTAGGGAAAATAAATTTAAATGCTGATTTTTATCATTCTTATTTAATAAGCAAGAATAAGTGATTGGAAATATCTAAGATGATTTCTACATTAAATAGAAGTTAAATGTTCTATCTGTTGTAGCCACACTGAATTCTACTTTCAAATTGTCATTTAACAAGTTTGCTAAAATACAGATTCCTTTAAGTCTGGTGTTTTTTTCAGCCAATGATGTCAGGCGATTCTGCAAGGTCTCTTCCATGCACAAAGTGGAGAAGAGAGTTCTTTAGAAGTTCGGGTCACAGAAGGCTGAGCTTAAACATTGTCTCAAAAAAAAAAAAAGAAAGAAAGAAAGAAAGCAAAGAAAAAAGAAAGAACAGAATGCAAAATGAAAAGTAAGTTAGTAGTTATTTAAACTCTCAAACAACCTGAGACCCTAAACACTGTTCCAGAAAACCACAGCTTCTTCCCAGACACATTGTTCTTCAGTGCCATGGGAGTCTGCCATCCCAGTGTGCAGACTTTCTTGGAGTCCTCTAGGAATTATATGGCTCCAACACTGCTTTCCTGTATGTCCTTTGGCCTGATAAATGCTTCCATCAGACCTCTAATTTCTTAAGCTACAAAACAGCATGACTTATGCTTCACCATCTCCCACCATCACCCCTCCATTCAATTATTTACCATATGCTGTTCTGTTCTTCTGTCTAAAGCCCCTCAAGTTCTTTTACACCCCACCTTTCTCACTCCCAGACCACTGCCCTTCTTGAGGCTTTTGTCATACATTAAATGGGCCATTGGGTCAGCTCCCAATTAGCCTTCCTACTCCTCATCTCCACTCCCTGCCAAACATGCTCCATACACACCATTATGTGATATTTCTCAATCCCATATCCAATTAGGCCTCTGAGTATAACCCTTCCCTGTCTTCTTATTGCCTTCAAGATAAAGTGAACAGTGTTTAACACTACACACAATGTTGTCTGATCCTTGCCTGCCTTTCTCTCTCTCTGATGTCTGTTTCCTATCTCAGCTCCATGATGATACTTCACTTTTCATCTTTGGGCAGCTCACTCCTCATCCATGGGGAAGAACTCTGCTTTGTCCTCTTTTCAGGCTTTTACTTAATCCCAAAGATCCATTTCAAATGCCATTTTCCCTATGAAATCTTTTTATATCCTACCATATACCTCCTTCTGAACTCTTGTCCCAATACAATGGAAATGTTAGTTGATGTGTCTGCCTTCTCAAGACTTCCCGATTCCCTCCAAGCCAGGATCTACAATGTCATCATTACATACTATCTAGTTTCTGTCATAAAATGATACACCAATAAATGGGTATTAATGGCTGATGTGTTAATGGCTTAATTCTCTGTAGACATTTTCACTAGACTTAGAGAAAAGAGTCCAGACTCCCTTACTGTGGGATAACATTCATTCAACTCAACCTTGTAAAGGCTCAGGATGTTCAAGAATAAAGTTGTGAGAATAAATGGTTAGTTAGGATCTTAGTTTTTTGCAGCTTCATAATAAAATTCTACAATTTTATGACCTTCAGGATTGTGATGATGGCCATTTCTGTCTTCAAGGAGAACACTTAATGTTGTAAACACTGGAGCACAATTCTGCTAGTACCACCTGTGACCTCTGTGTTCTTTATGCATCCAATTACCTAAGCCATTCCATGTGAATAAAGATGGAATCAGTCAATGAATGAATGGTTGAATGAATGAATACCATCACTTTGCTTTTTATATCCTCTACTTTGGTTAATAAATTTGAATCTCATCCTTGTGTCCCTGTTTTTAAATGCTTTCTTTTAATTAAAGTAGACCAATTTAATGGGGAAAGTTATTATAAATTATACATGCATATACCTATTCATAAAAACAAAGCAGCACTTATATAGCAAACCTGGAATTAGTCCATATAAGTTTGATTTTGACAATGGGAACGACTATGTTTCAAAAGACTAAAAAAAAAGGCAATGACACCTTAATTTTACAGTTTCCATTTAACCAATATGAGAAAAACATGCCATTGGTATCATGTTCTTGATGCTGAGTCTTGCACAACAGGAGGCACAGGGAAGCTAAAGGAGATCTCAGATGACTCAGATAGTCCATGTCCAGTTGGAGACTAGCATCATAGCAAAGGAACATTTAACATTAATTAGGCAGTTCTGGAGGAAGTAACTTGAAGTATAATGAAATACATACAAGCCTCAAACTTTTTAGTGATAGCTTTAAAATATGCACCCACACATTTCCAACTGGTTGTTTTTACCACAGAGAAAAAGGAGAGCATGACAGTAATGAAGTTGTAGAGGCACTTGATACACTTTTCTCCCAGGCAGACCAATTAGTAACTGTAGCCTTGAAAAGGATCATTTTGTACCTTTCTGTCAAGAGAAATACTGCCAAACTGAGCAAGAGGGGAAAAAAAAGATAGTATTTGATTTGCCTCTGCTGTGACAGTCTTCCTTTTCTCTGAAAAAGATGCTGGCCTTCCTCACTCTATGGCCCTAAAAGCTCAGTTTGATATTCTTCTCTTTAATGCATAATCCTGAGCGTGATGATGTCCAGCATAGTTGCCACTGAAGAAATCCACTGCAGGTCCCACCAGCTAACAGAAATGAATAGATCATTGATGCATCAATCAACACCCTTTTTAGTCCTAAAAGAAATAAATGTCACCTCACACTAGCTTAAGGCTAAAGGTGATCCATTGTTTCAAAGACATCGGGAACCTGCCTGCCCATCTCTCCATCTCTTTTACATCCACTTCAATCTCCAACAGGATCTCTTAAATCATGGCACAGATGCCTGCCTGCAGCTCCAGGTTTATAAACTTTCAGCTAAACAACCTTCCACAACATAGACCTCCTCCATTATGTTAATGCAGACAAAGGTCCCAGGCAGGGCTCTCATTGTCCTTTCCTAGGTCATAAGTTTGTCTCTACCCCTAGAACCCACCTAGGGGTAGAGACACCTCAAGCTGTATTTGTCCACAGCTGACCTTACCATATTTCAACCTGAACCTACAATTTCTCCTGGAATTACCATTTCACAGTTGTCACCATCACCATTACCAAACCTTCTGGTGATCTCGACATACCAACCCCTGGCTTCTTTCTCTCACCATCTCTCATCTTCAATACCACCTATCCCATATCACCATGTCCTGGTACTTCTTTCTCCTAAATATAATGTTCCACAAGAAAGTTCATTCTGCTCTACTCCGTGATCAGAGCTCTCCTCATCTCCCACTTGGAGACCCAGTGACTCCAAGAGATTCTCTGGTCTTGTGTTTGCTTCCCTCCTGAGTAGCTGCTAGGGAGAAATATCACTATCCTTCCTCCAACCTTGCACTGGTTCTCCATCATCTACCCCTCTGGTTGTCTAGGGAAGCCCAAGGTATCTGTTTCCAAGGGCTTCCATAGCAAGTCATCACAAACTTGGTGGCAGAGAACAGAAAGTTATTCTCTCAGAGATTTAGAGGCCAGAGTACCAAGTCAAAGTGTTAGCAGGGTCATCAGGCTGAGGAAGGATTGGTCCCATGCCACTTCTTCCCACTTCACCATGTTTTCTGCCTCCATCTTCATCTTACATTTTCCCCTACGCTTCTCCTCAGGGTCCATAAGTCTCAAATCTCCCTCTCCTTTATCTTATAAGGAACCTAGTCATTGAAATGGGATCTAGTTAATCCCCCTAGTTAATCTAAGACAATCTCATTTTTATATCTTTCACTTAAATACATTTGCAAAGACCTTGTCTCCAAATAGGTCAAATCTACAGGTATCAGGTCATAAGATTTGGCACAAATTTGGGGGGAACACAATTCCACCAAAAATGCCCATTATACGCAATACTGATGACAAGGTAAAACCCAAGGCCTTAAAATCTTGACTCCCTGACCTTCATGGATTTCCATAATTTCCATGACTTAGGCCCCATCCACCCTCAATCCTATGCTCAACTGGCTGCCTCTACTGCCACTGGCTCCCAGTACTGGTCCTTACACCTGGGTGCTTTTCCTCCATGCTGCCATATCACCTGATTATGGCCAGTCCAAGACTAGACACCAAGGCAAAGGTCTCTCACTGGTAGTCACAAGTAAAATGTAACAGCATGGCCTTATTTGGCATTTGGATGTTTAAAGAAAAATTTAACAAGTTGGCAATTTTTTTAAATGAGGATATTCCCATATAAAAAGTCTACTCCTTGGCACCTTGGACCTGCTTTCGGGTGTAGCACCATGAGGCCGGAGCTGAGCAGTGGCATGGCCTCCCACCTCAGTCCTTCACATGGTCTCCATTTCACTCCCAACTCATCCTGGGCCTGTGACACTTCTATTAACACTGGGCCTTCCACGCCTTGAGTTTATTCCCTGATTGGTTCCTACCCTGAGTTATCTTCTGCTTATGGGAAGCTCACTCTTCCTCCCTTTTGTTCTGGTCCTGCCCTATCATCTGCCCTAAGAAGGCCTTAAAGACTCACTTCTTGCATGCACACTATCTCTCTCTCTCTCTCTCTCTCTCTCTCTCTCTCTCTCTCTCTCACACACACACACACACACACACATATACGCGCGCGCGCGCGCGCACACACACACACACACCAGAGGTGGTATTCTCTCTCTCCACTTCTCTTTTGTACAATGCATTATAATTCCTATGAACACACTTAATCCTTCAACCATAACTTAAGCACAACCAAGCTTAAAGCACAGCACTGTGACCCACACCAAATGCCTATTACCCTGCCATCCTTAAACTGCTATCTTTTGCTTATTTTTACATTTCAATGCTATTTTAACTATTCTTTTTGACCTGGTGTTACTAATACTAAAATGGCATAGAGTTCAGGGAAAAAAAAAAAAAGAAAAAAAAACAGTAGGATACGTCCTAATAACAGTGCAAAAAAGCGATTCTTTGTAGACAAAGTTGATTTTTTATTTTTTGGATCCACTGACCTAGGGTGGGTACACATGGCATATCTACAATATTTTATGCCTCTATGACCTAAAATATCAACTTACAGAATTTGGAGAGTTAAAGTGAAGAACTACTGCAAAATAAGGACTGACAACAGCACTTGGAGAAGCCCAACTTTCCCCAGGACGATTCCCAGAGTTTCCTTACCTTGAGAGCACTAAAAGCACACTCTGTGGATGTGTGTGCTCAGGAAAGTGACTTTACTACCTTTGTGGTCCCTTTAGTTCTACCTCACATTATCACAAGACCCAAATAGTTAATACATGTAATGTAGTTAAAGCAAGACTGGCACCAATAAATATTAGGGTTTGGGGTGTTTTTTTTTTTTTCCTCCCCTAGGAAAGGAGACAGAGTCTTAAGGATAAGGCTCTCAAATTCAGGTGTTCCAGGGGCCATGCAAGGAACAGGAGAAAACATTTCATCTTAAGGGGCAGCTGTTATTAAGTTTCAGCTGCAATGAAAGCCCATGTGGCCCAATCTTCTAGTGGTCCAAAATAATCAGAAAATGGAGATTTGTAGGTGAAATGCTTGGTATTCCAGGTTGCCAATTAATTTATCTTGTATTTCATCATAGGGTGCAATCAAAGCACCATATTGGACCATCCATGAGTGTCTTCTGTCCAAAGCTGGAAAAGGACAAGACCTCTTGCTAATGATTTCCCCAGATTAATTCTACCCATCAGCTATTCTAGGACCCTGCCTATTAACTCCCCTATTAACTGCCATTGAACTGACTTAATTCATCTAAAAATTCACCCATTCTTCACTTTCTCCCCAAATTACTGAAAAAGGTAGAAACTAGCAGTCAGCCACCCTAGCAAAATTTAATTCAAAGGGTAAATTGCTGCAATTACTCCTTTGCCTTCCTCACAAACCTGCTTTCTGGAAAAACACTGAACACTCACGCTAAAGGAAGCCCACCCACACTCACGACACTTCCAGATTTGTCCTTTGCTTAGAAACAGACAAGTCAGACCTCACATAGCAACATTAAAATGCCACCATGGGACCATTTGTCTTTCTCAGCTTCCAAGCTTGCCATCTCATAGGCAGGATGTTAGATCTCTAAAAACACTGTCCATTTTTCCAGAAACGAGCCTCGCACATTCACAGAACCACTTACACTTCCTGTTCCAACCAAGGTGGTCCTTGTTGCCAAGCAGACCCAGGGAGTTGTCAGGATAGATTCTCATGCTCCAATTCCACATCAGCAGAGTGCCTTGTGACCGAGAGGGCGTTGTGATTTAACTGCATGAAGGTTCCTCCTTAAAACAATGGTGCCCAGAAAACAACTCTAATCACATTAGTTTATTACTTCACTGTTGTGCTTCTATTTCTTAAATGACTACATTGTGCTTTTTGCACCTATATTGTACTGTATTGTACCCTGAAGGTGTCACTTCAGTTGTATCTTTATTTTCATTTTAGGGCATATGGTTTTCAGTTTTGCAACTGTTGAAACAAGTTGGAGTTGTAATAAAGTAATTTGAGGAAAGGCTAGTCTTTGAAGTTTGTATTTTTAAGGGGTTTGAATTAGGGAATAAAAACATTTGTTTTACTTATTTACTGTGGTTAAAAGGGCCATTACATTTGCTTATAAATCAGTCATAACTTGAGAAAGGATAGTTTTTTTAGAGCCTCAGAAAAATGGTCCACTTGCTACCAACATATTTTCCATTTGGACTCAGTAATAAAATAGTATTCCGTAAATGAAAGACATGGGAATTTGTTTGGATTTCTTTTTTGAACTTTTTATATAAAACATTTCTGTTCCATTAGTATAATCCTATTTGACTTGCTTCTTTTCGTCAAAGAAAAGGAAAAAAACTATTATGAGAGACCAGGAACAAAGGATTTCCCACCCCTGGTCGGGTGTTTGATCCTCACATGGTCATAACAGGCCTCTTGCAGTATCCAATAACTTCCGGCTTCAAAGGAAGGGAAACAGACTTAAAATGAATCTGCCTCCCAATGATGCCCTGAGGTTTGTGGCTGGTGCATTGCTCTCCTGACCCCTGTGTACAATTGCTTGCTGCCCTCTGTGATGGATACAATTACCATTTTACCTACAGAAAAACCCCTACTACTATTTGATGGCCAGTGAATTTGCCTGCTCGTGTCTAATTCAGTCCTGGTGTTGAACTCCACCATCTCCCACTATGCTTGTATTAAGATAATCAAGGAATGTGAGGCACTGAGAACCTTTTGTTCTCTGTAAAAACATCAAAGGGGAAACCAATAGATTTTTAAACAATTTACCATAGCAAGACCTTTTAATGAGTCTTGCTGTTATAGCAGTTACTTGACACAGAAAAAAAAAGTAAATATAAATTTGATACTGTCCTGGATCTTCACCAATAAGAAAAAATATTCATAATTTTAGGAATTTTCTAGTTCAGCAACTCTATCAACTTTCCATTAACCTCAGAAGCCAGGCCGTTACTGCTACCAGATTGGCCTGGAAACTTGCCAGGACCCTTTAGTTCTTTATACCAGACTTCTTTCATTTTTTATTTATCTCTTATATTTTCTCTCTTCCACACCCTGTTCTCTCGTCTGCCTCCTCTGCTTTCTTTTCTTTTGATGTCTTTCTCCATCTACCACAACTCAGGAGTTAAGGTGGGCAGATGTCTCTGCCACCACTTGGCATTAGCAGGGACTCAGAGCTTGACTGGGAAGTCCAAGAGCTGCGATTCCCCCTAAATAGGTAAAGGCATATCCACTCTTAGCCACTGACACTCCTTCTTTTCCACATCATCTTCACTATTTCCTTTCATGAGTTTTGAGTCTCGCTTTCCACCTGTCTCTGCTGCCTTCCTTCCAAATCTTTTGCTCAGCCCACTCTCTCTTCAAAGAATACCTTCCCTGAGTCTCTTAACTCTGCATTTCAAAATACAGCTTAATTTTTTTCATTTTTTCTAAGCATTCTATAATCAAAAGAGCAGGCCATGATCTTTCCTGCCTTGAATTCATGTAGCACTCTCTGTCCAGAGCAAGAATTTATTCATGCAACAGACCTCATTTGAGTGCTTACTATAACCTTTATATAATGCTAAACTCTGCCCTGTAGGATATTTTTTAAATGAATAAAATTTACTCTAGCAAGGAAGAAAAGATGACACATGACACAAATATCTCTATGACAATGCAGAATGTAATGAGTGTCATGAAAGATATATAAACTAATTTTATAATCCAAAGGAAAGAGACAGATGACTTATCTCCAGGGAAAATGCTTCAAGGATTTGTTTGTTGTGCCAGCCTCAAAGGAATGCCAGTCTCCAACCCATTAATACCTGTGGCTATCTTGCCATTTGCCCCTTGCTGACTTGCATTGTTCATTGCATTTGTTGATTATTCTGTCTTGCCACTCTGACTATCTCCTAACTCAAAATGGGCATGAATCTTGTCTTATAATTTTATGCATTTCCTTTGCTGTCTCTTAAATAATAGTTGTGAAGTAAAGACTTAGTTTTTACCTAACAAATTTTTATTTAACCCATACCAGTTTCCAGACTCTATGCTTCAGGCAGAATGTTTATTAAAAAAATGAATAGAATCATAAAAGTCAGTACCTGCCTAAGTGAAGTAAGTGGTCTAGTATTTGAGACATTTCCACAATGTGATGTGAAGCAGGCCCCTCAGACACCTTGAAAGTCAAAAGAATGCCAGTCAACTTCTATAGACAGGGACCTGGCCAGAAGCCTTCCACCATGCAGGGGAAGCATAAGTTGAGTTCCATAGGCAAGTGGTGGTTCACTTGATGGACAGTGAGAAAGGTATTCCTGATGTAAGAAGAAAATGCACAAAGGCTTGAAACCCCCAAAGAAGTAGGAAGCAGAATTTGAAGCTAAAAATGTCCTTTTTTACAACACTGATGTCTAACCCTGATATCTCATGAATGCACACATAATGCAAAGTTAAATTAATGACTATTCATATTTTCATACTAAATATTATACTTCTAACATAGTATTGTGAATTGTAAGATGAAACAAAAAATATGTTTTCAGGTTTTGGTTTTCTCTTACCTTCAGTCTCATAGGATCTCCTGAATTTATTTACACGTTAAATAAACAACTTAATTAGTTACCTATCCTAGGATCACTACATCTCCAGATTGTAGAAGAGGAATTAATTTTAATACTGGTAATTTCTCATCAAATACAATAAAGTACCTTTTTGAAGAACCATTCCAACATGATTCCTTCAAAGCACCTGTGTAAATTATCATTGGAATTTGAAATTATGGGTGGGTCAAGAACACTTCTTGATAAGAGTTCTAAGAAATGGCAACTTCTGTGTGGTTTCTCTGAGATTTACCAGAATTCTCATCAAGAAGCAAGTCCCTGAGACATTTGGTCTGAGAGATTTATTTAAAGTAGTAATGAACAAGTTTCATAATCTCTAAAATAAACAACTTGATTCTGCCCTTCATGCTACCTATTCTCCAATAAAGGAGTTCTCTTCTCTTTTCTTTTCTCTTCCTAAGTTCTCTGCCAGGCTTGGAGCCACATGACATAATAGGCTAACATAGCTCAGACTATGTTAAAAATGCAAAATCTGACTCTTTCTTATGCTACCATGTGTCTTTAAAGGTGATCAGTGTGTCACTAAGACCCACAAATGTCCCCAGTGTTCATTGCTTCTGCTATTATTCCCTGAGCAGCCCTCCACTCCTCCCACTCCACTCCCAGCCCTTTTATGCCTCACACCAACCTGACACTCTTCCTGACAACTAAGTATGGCACAGCTTCCTTCTCCTTCCTCATTCTACCTTCCTCCCCCCACTTTGCTTCCCTGAGTTACTGTCTTACATTGACAATCTTTGTCACCAACTGTACAGAGAAAGAACTAAGTAGGAGTCAACATATTCCAAGGTCTACTAGAAGACAAGATGAGATTAACACTTCTGTCCTTTGAGAGAATAAGGACACTGTCATAGGGAGATAAAAAAAGCAAAGGGAGAACAAGACCAATCTAGGGCTCAATAGGATGCTTTTCTAGAATTCCCAACAAAGTGTTATTAACCCTTCAAAGTCAGAGAACAGCTTAAAATGAGAAAATCTTTGCTTATTCCATCAACAGAAATGAGAAGAGTGGGACCAGATTTACCAATGTTCGGTCAATAGAATGAGTTCTTCACAGATTTGATCTCAAAGATATAGCTATGGTATTAGCGGCTTAGCAGCACTCAGAACTGGATAATGGTGTCTTCAGGGGAGTGACCTGGGCTACCACATTGGAAACAATAGAATGGCCCCTAAGTTGTTTCCACTGGGAATTTTGCAAGTTCCTGAATCACTGAAGCATAAAGGAAGAAACTTCTTTGCTCCCATGATTCACCATATTAATTGGGGAAGAGGTCTCTCTTTAGAGTCTTTTGGCTCCACTGCCTCTGAATCTGAGTGAGAAGCTATATTCAAGAGAATGTCTAAAGTTTTAAGATTGTAACTGACCATGTCCCTCAATGACTCCTGATCTTGTTCCTCACAACACAGTAAATACCATCACCAACATCCCTCTTGCTTAATCCTGTAAATTCAAACCACCCTTAACTCTTTGTCTCCATATATAGTATCTCCTATTCAATCCATCACAAAATTCTATCAAATTTTGCCTCTATAAATATTGCTTCTCTCCTTGTCTGCATCTCAGGCTTAATGTAGGTTAATGTCATGTCTGGTTCCTTCTCCACAAGTTCAAAGAGATAGACTTTGAAACTTTAGGTAGAATCTTGTTACCTGCTCCCTGGTTAAAATCCATTGCCTTCTCAGTGATTCCAATTGGATCTTGTCTAAATCTCAAACTCTAGCAAGCAAGACTCTTCATGGGCCAGATCCTACCAGTCTTTCCAACTTCATCTGTTTATATTTTGTATCTCATCCCTCCCCACCTCAGCTCACCTCTCCCCCTCCACATACACACATACCACACCGACATATGCACACTCTGATTCAGCCATAGTGAAAACCTCAACTTTTTGATAAACCATACTCTCTCCCCTTACCTGGCTATTTCCTGCCCCTAGAATATTCTTCCTTCTTCTTATTTCTCAATATTTACCTTACTAAATCAGTTTCTCTGGGAAGTTTTGTCTGAGCAATCAAGTTTGGTAGCGACTAATACCCAAAGACTCCTCCCTTCAGCAGTTACCCATTGAGTTGTGTGAAGACCCACTTCTAACAGATATGGGACCAGGACAAGATTACACGTGGAACCACGTGGACAAGGGTTTGTTCTCCCCTGTCCTTCCATTTCAGTTTCACCAGGCACTGAGAGGAGCTGCTCAGGTGGACATCACAATCCCATGTGCAAGTCCTGCCATAACCCCCCTTTTTTTTGGAGGGGGGTGAAGAGAGTACTAGGAATTGAACCCACAGGCCCTCTACTACTGAGCTACACTCCCAGCCCTTTTCATTGATTGATTGATTGAATGAGTGATGGGTAGTGTAGATTAAACCCAGGGTGCTTAACCTCTGACCCACATCTCCAGCCCTTTTTATATTTTTATTTTGAGACAGGGTCATACTAAATTACTTAGGGCCTCACTAAGTTGCTGAGGCTGGCCTTGAATTTGCAATCCTCCTGCCTCTTCAGCTGCCTGAGTCTCTGGGATGATAAGTGTGTGCCACCATGCCCAGCCACAACCCCTTTTTTAGCCACTGTCCTCAGTCAATCCATGGGCCTGACAGAGCTGGTAGGAAACCATTGTTGGTTCTAGAAATCTCTTGTCTAGGAAGAAGCCAACTGATGCCTGGGAAACTCATGGAAGAATTGAAATAGGAATTTCTATCCTGAACACCTGGGGAAGAGGTAGGAGCAGTATGTTTTAGATAGGAATTGTCCCATTGCCCTCAGGGCTTCTCGCTCACGGGTAGAGTAGGGCCTCCTATAGCAAAACGTCTCTAGCTGGGGATATAGTTTTCCTGAACCCAGGGAAGGTACTGCCTGCCTGCCTCCCTCTGCATGAAGTTTAGCTCCAAAGCATGTGCCATGTCTAGCCCAATCGTCATGTTACACAGTCCTTGACACAACATGTAGTCACTGTTCAATAAATATTGGCTAAAAAATTAAATATATCACAGAATTTGAGGGAGACAAAGCAGGGATTCTATAAAGACTAGTAAAAATGTGTTCAGTTCTGCAAATATTTATTGATCCCTTATGGGTGAGGCACTGTAGGGGATTCAAAGATGAACAGTTATGGCCCCATAATTATAGTTGCAGACAATTGGCTATGTAAGCTCATGGTGAAGGATAATAGTAGGCTTTCTTTCTTTCTTTTTTCTTCTTTCTTTCTTTTTCTTCCTCCCTCCCTTCCTCCCTTCCTCCTTTCTCCTTCCTTCCTTTTTTTTGGAGAGAAAGAGAGAGAGAGATGAGATTTTTTTTTTTTTTTGTAGATGGACACAATACAATGCCTTTATTTTTATGTGGTGCTGAGAACCAAAGCTGGGTCCTGCCCGTCCTAGGCGAGTGCTCTACCGCTGAGCCACAATTCCAGCCCCTCTTTCTTTCTTTCTGTAGTGCCAGAGATAGAACCTAGGGCCTGGCACATGTTAAGCAAATGCTTTACCACTGAACTACACCCCCAACCCGATATTTGTTTCTTTAAGAAAATATTTAAATAAAGATGCTGATCAATAGAAATTTAATGTATCTTTATGGTTGTTAGAGAAGTTTGGTGAAAATTTAATTGTGATGACTGATTGAACCCCAAATATGCTGCAGTCCGGCTGCAGCAAACTAACGGGGGGGGGGTGACGAGGAACTTGTGTACATTGATACAGCAGGAGTGGGAGCCGTTTATTGTAGGACAGGAGGGGTATATAAACATTCCACACAGCTTATCTTAATTAACATAAACTAGATACAGCAGTCAACCAATAAGGAATCTCCACACTTAATGGCTCACTGGCGTTAGTTCACAAACCACTCCCTCTGGCAAAATGCCAAGCGCCATCTTGACTTGTTTACAGACCCTAACACAAATAAGACTTTCTATACTTTTAGACATTTTCATTTGAATGTCACTTCCTATCTCTTTGAAAGTTTATCCGGTAACTATGAAATGCAAAAAAACAAACAAAACAAAAATCTTTTGTTCCTCATCTTTTTTGTACTTGGATAGAAACCTCCTTAAATACCTCTGCCTTCCTGGGCAATGCAGTATCCCATAAACCATTATTGTGCAAACTGAGTCACTTTGCAGGGAGAAGGTGGCATCTGATTGTGTATTGTGTTCTGACACAATGCTTATTACTATTCTTTGTACAAAACATTTAATTGACTCAAATTGCAGAACAGAAAAGATGTGTATTTGCTGGCGACTATTTACAAAAGCAATACATTTACTACTAGATGATCATAATTGCACTTCTGAAAAACTAGATTTCACCATCACATATTTTTGTTATTTTTAAGAGCCTCTTTGGTAAACATGGCCCCTGGCCTTGAGGTCCTCCCTAGCTAGCTCCATTTGATTACAATTGTTCGTCTTCATTAGGAACTTCACCTATAATTGAGTATATTCAAGAGAAAGCTTGGAGGGTGTTTTAGCACAACATACAGTTGCTTTCATGCTTCAAATCAGAGAGTCTATCCTCTTGATTTTGCTCATTTCTAAGTTGTTTCTTGGATTTGGCTACTTAAATAAATTGTTAGACTTGGATCTCTCCTGAATGAAAACCCAGTATCCAAGGTATTACTTGATTAGTATCTGAAGGCTTTCATGGTCTCCGTTTACCTACCTCGATTTTAGTTTTATGGGTTCTATTTAACAGACTTCAAAGGACTTCCAAGTAACTTAGATGTAGCATAACTTATCATATTATCAGAAATAGATGACCTGCTCCCTGAAGTTTGGAAATGTCTTACTCTGTAGAGACTCAAAGAATGCTTACTGGACTCTCAGGATGCTCAAAATAGACATGCTCAGGCTCCTTCCAAATGGACTCCAGATTTGTTGTCCATGTTTACTAACCAGAATTCCTTTTATTCTTTCTTCATTGTGATGTAGGCTCCCCTTCCACTCTCACTTCCCTGTCTCTTCCTTCATTCAAGTACTTAGGCTCATGGTGCTCACTACCTCAAGGGAAGGTTGTTGCAGCAAAATGCAAAAAATAAAAAGGAGTCTGACTTGGTAGAGTGTCAACATTTTTTTAACCTGAGAATAAGAGTCCAGATTCAGAATACATTAAAAAGGAAGAGGAATAAGAGAGATCATCACTTCCTCCAAATATAAACCAAGGTGACCTTGGGCTTTCCAAAGCTAGGGAATGAGAAAGGTTGAGGGAAAGAAATTAGAAATAAAAGAAGGAGACATGTGAAAACATGCAATGAGTACAGCTTAAAGCAAACTTGAGGCTGTGGTGACATCAAGGTCCCTGGGCTGCCTGACCTCTCCTCCTTCAACATCCTCTGTATCAGTCAGTTTTGCATTACTATAACAAAACACATGACACAGATGATGTATGCATTAAAGAAAGGATTATTGGACTGGGATTGTGGCTCAGTGGTAGAGCGGTCACCTAGCACCAGCGGGACCCACGTTCGATTCTCAGCACCACATAAAAATAAAGGCATTGTGTTGTGTCCATCTACACCTAAAAAATAAAAAAAATAAAAATAAATTTAAAAAAATAAAAAAGAAAGGATTATTTTAGTTCACAGTTCTGGATCTGACTCAAATCCCAGACCCAGTGGCCCCATTAGTTTGGGCCTCTGGTGAGGGCAGTCCATTGTGGCAGGAGTGAGAGTCAGAGCAAGCACATTTCAAGTCAAGAATAGAGAGATAAATTGTCTGAGATCCCATAGTTCTCTTCAAGGATACATCCCAAGGACCTTTTACTAGGCCGCCACCTCTTAAAGGCCCACAGCACATCCCATTATAACTACCCTGGGAACCAAATCTTTACATATGAACCTTTTGGGGGACATTATCAGAATTATATCATCTTCTTCCAGTAGCACCCTGTAGCCCCTGGGAATTGGACACCTTCTGAAGATATCCAAGTCTAACAATTTATTTAAGTAGCCAAATCCAAGAAAACAACTTAGTTCTCACTTCTGAGGTTGCTCTAAATAGCAGTGTAATCTACCTTCCCATCACTCCCTAAAAAGGCAGCACATCCTTGAGGGGGGGTCTGGGGGAGGACATCTCTGGGAGGAAAAAAAGGCCAATATGATACCAGATTTTGTCAGTTGCAGTAATTTAACTCCTGCCTCAATAACCTTGAAAACCCATGAACTTTCAAAGAAGGACAGGAACTTGGTTGTCACACAGGGAGCAGGTAATTTGAAAAGAGAAGTCATGGCATGTGTGCCTGGATACAATGGGGCTCATATTTCCCTCCTAAGATCCTGAGTTACACAATAATAAACCACAGGAAATCCAGGAATATAAGAAATCAACCCAATTCAACCTAGCCAAGATATCACAGAACTCAAAATATCATTCAAGATACAATGCCATCATCAAAAGTGATTATCAAGCCATTTTGTCCCCTTGACAGCTGACTTCTGCAGCTCCCCACACTGGTGCTCCCCAGGAGTGGGCAACTCTCCCCATAACTGGGTCTTTGTTTCATCTTTTCCTGCTGTTGCTAACTAACGCTGAGTGTCTGAAGTTTAAGCCACTCTTGTGACAGAACTGATTGTTCAGCTCATACAGAGTGGCTTGGCTGAGCATTCAACCCACACTCCCTTTAGATCCTAGGTCAGCCTATGAGGTGGCTTCCATTATAGAGTCCAGCAGTTACTAGAAGGTCCAGTGATGCCAAACTGGACAGAAGAGAACTGTGGGTATCTTGGTTATTCTGAACTTTAAAATAAGGGGCAGAAACTAGCAGATGCTTCACAGAAAGGGGAAAGATAACTGTCAGAATAGACTAGTAGGAAAGAATGTGGAGGTTGAAAAACTGCCTTGTTTTCAATTTGGGGGAAACTAACCCCAGAGATGAAGTGATTTAGCTAAGGTCACACAACTCTTTATAAAGCAAGTTAATTAGAACATTGTTCTCCTTGTATTATTATAGAATTTAAAATATGCAAAACAAAAATAAGTTGAGAAGCACACAAAACACTTTCCACATTTGCCACAACTCTAACATCAGCTCTTCCAATGTGTCCAAACATAAAATTGGCAGCATTGATCATATAATACCCACAACACCTGAAAGAGAGATTACTTGGATCTCAAAATACAGCAGAGAACAAAATGAGAAATGACTAACTCTCCCAACCAGAAGGCTTCAAGTCACCTTCAGCTCGGCCAATAGCATCCCTCTTCCACAGGACAGGAAGGATAGTACAGAAGCCACTGCTGGTCAATGAGAAAAAAAAAAAAATCATTAGTGGATGTGCCTGTGTGCTTTTATGGAATATGCAGAATGTTAGAGGTCCTTGGATTTTGCAAATCTCCTCTTGTGCCTTCTAGGCAGTGCTTTTTGTTGTTGTTGATGTTCTTTTTAGATATTCATGACAATAGAGTGTATTTTGACATATTAAAAACACACGTAGTATAACTTATTCTAATTAGGGTCGGTCCCGTTCTTGTGATTGTACGTGATGAGAAGTTTCACTGGTCGTGTATTCATATACGGACAGAGGAAAGGTATGTCCAACTCATTCTCCTGTCTTTCCTATTTCCTTCACCGCTCCCTTCCCTTCATTCTCCTTTGTCTAGTCACTTAACTCCCATTCTTCGTCCCCGACCTTATCATCTGTTAGCATCCACATATCAGAGAGAACATTTGGCCTTTGGTTTTTTTTTTTTTTTTTTGGGGGGGGGGGTTGGCTTATTTCACTTAGCATGATAGTCTCCAGATCCATCCATTTATCAGCATTTATTTTTTATGGCTGAGTAAATACACCATTGTGTATGGGTACCACATTTTCTTTATCCATTCATCTGTTGAAGGGCATTTGGTTGGTTCCATAGCTTAGCTATTGTGAATTTATGTGACTGCATCACTGTAGTATGCTGATTTTAAGTCCTTTGGGTATATACTGAGGAATAGGATAACTGCATCAAATGGTGGTTCCATTCTTAGTTTTCTGAGTAATCTCCATACTTACACAGCGCTACCTTGAGTTTCCTTTTCTGTGTTGGTGAAAGACTGATAATCTCTATAACTAAGGACATGAACCTGAATTATTCAAGATGTTGCACAGGCATTTCTTCCCTAAGTCCTTGTAAATATACCCCAAAGCCTTGCATACTATACAGCTGTATACTAAAAAATAATAGGACTTTCAGAGAAATTAGTGTTAGGGAATTGAGAAAAAAAATAATAGAAATTTGTCACTAAAACCCTAGTAAAAACAACAACTCTCACAAATATATGACCACAATTAACGTTCCATGGGCATTAGCTTCTAGCGCCACAATCAGTCAATCTTTTGCAGTCTTAAACTTGAAGCCCCACTTTCTCTTCAATGATGTAAGTCCTTGAAGGCATGTACTTCTAACAGAGACCATTTTCATCAAAACTGAAATCAGATCCTTTGTTTGAATACAGGATAAAATGTCTTTTAACATCTTTATTTGCAGTCTCAACCTCCCAAAAAAGCTTAACACAAGGAAAACTAGTGGTTTGCAAAGTCACAGAAGCAGCCACTACCAGCTCTAAAGGAAGCCACTTCCACAGGATTTCCAGCCTTTCTCTTGAGGTCTTTATATACGACCAGAGGTTTCTTTTTAAATATGAGGAAACTTATTTCTAACTACTTCAGAACATTCATGTGCCAGGGAAAATTCCATACAAGTCAACCTGACTTCTGCATCATATTGATATTATTCCCCATTTATGAATTGTGTTTTAGTGACTTCACATTAAATAACCCTGCACTGTAACAGAAGAGGCTGTTATTCTTTCATCGCACAACATTGTCATTGCTTCTAGGACATAGAAACCTATTAGTACAGCATCATTTTCACTGACATGTTGAATTTCTGTTATCATTTGAAAATAGGATTATACATTTTAGGTATAACAAACAATAGCTAAAAGTTTATAAGAAAATCAAAGTGAACCCAAACTTTCTATGAGCTGATTTTGGTATTACTGAGCTGACTTATTCAACTGAAGCAAATACCAATAGAACAAGACAGTAGAATGGATTCACCCTTCTGTGCTTTCTATCAGGATATGCAGTAAGTCTCTCAAATAAAAACTAGAGCTGAAATTTTCCAAAGCTAGCAATTAGACACACAGTTAAAATCCATATCTAAAATATATATATATCTATTTAAATATTTTATCTCATTAAAATGATAAAAGAAAAAAAAAACAAGGAGGAGGGAAACAGGGGAGATGGGACCATCTGGGTTCTAAAAGTCACCTGAATACTGATGGTGAAATGAGGATTGAAGTAAGGATAATATTCTCACCATGAATTCAAACTCATTGAGTTCTGTTCCTTGTCCTTGTAAAATCATCTTCTATACCTCCGTGGTACAGAACCTACAGTGGGAATTACTGTTCTAGGGCAACCCATGAGGCACATTTAGGTCAGCCCCAGGTGAGGAACATGCCTGTGGTGCTCTCTCAGCACCAAGGAGAGCTCCAAGTCTATGGCAAGACTAGTGCTTTTCAGTGCTTTTCCTTTGGGGCAACTGGGGGAAATTTGGTCCCTCGAATCCAATCAGCTTTTGGTGTGTGTAAACTCCAGGTGGGTTTCAATTACATACTTCAATAAGCTATGTTTGTTTTTTTTTTTCCTTTTGCAGATTAGACAGGTCCTTCCTCAGTTCATTAGAATCCTGCTCCCAAATTTGTTCTGGAATGGAACTAGGGTACAAACATGTAAAAATTACATTTAGGGGAATGATAGAAGGAATGCTCTAACAGGAATGAGAACAATGGAGATGCCCTAAGTGTGACTCACTGGGTGTGCATGTGTATATGTGTGTGACATCAATCCTCCACTCACAAAAGCCATTTTATGGGGATAAAACTATTGCCCCTTTGTGCAACAATTTTTAAATTGAGATATTAGATATACTAATGGGTTTTTTCCTCAGTTGAAAACCTGAGAATTTGAAATCATGACACAAACACACCCCCATTATCCTCCCATCTTACTTGTATTGCCTCCTATCTCGTTCTCCATGTGGCTTGGTTTTTCCTTCTCCCATCCCAGCCCCAAGAAAAGAGAACTTGAAATAACAAGAGCATAAGAGAAAATGAGCTATGATTTAGGTTGCCCTCCTCGCCACCCCCCCTTTTTTTTTTTCTTCTTTTATTTCAAAAGAATAATCTGGAACAAGGAATGCGTTTGTGAGGTAAAACAGATGATCCTGTAAGAGGACTGCACAATGTGTGAGTGTTATTGATTTTTCTTCCTAAGTCATTTCAGCGATACAATCTTGAGCCGAGTGACCATCGATAGTAAATGATTTCCAGCCAGACTCTCCATCGTCAGACCTGCTTCTCTCAAAGGCTTAGCACTTCTGGTAAAAATACATACAGGGATTTGGAAGCAGTAGCAGTGTGTGATAGAAGATGTAAACTGCAGAGGATTCTTACTTCTTATAATAAGCCCTATAACTGGAATTACAAAGAAGAGCCTGAAAAGGGAGACACAGTTCCTGCTAGTATTCTATGTTTTTATTCGAGGCTTGAGAAATTACATTAAGTAAGTAGATCTATTGCTTTCTAAGCTTTAAAGACTACAGTGCCAATATGAAATCACCTAGGATTCAGATTCCTCATATCAAAGAACACAGAATGAGTCAGATATCTATGGTTTAAGTAGCAGCATTGCCACCCTGAAAGGTCTGTGATGTGATTTTGCTTGGACTGTGAAGTCAGGGGAACATTTTCTCCAATTCCTGTTGACCCTCTCCCTGTGACTCTGGCCTAAACCACATTCAAGGCAAAGTCCTTGAAAAATTCAATGGTGAGGGAAGCCATCCATGAAATACCTGAGGACCTTCTCTCAGCATGGAAGCCAGGGAGAGATAGGCTTGGCATTAGGAACTTTCCATGGCTCTCATAGCAATAGATCACCCAATGCATGACCTTTTCCTCCACTCTATTAGTATGGTTCCTTATAGTAGCTCCGGAGATGGGAATAACCCACTAGGAATTGAACAGCCCATCTTTAACCTTTTCTGGAGAAGAACATTCTATGGAAGGCCTTTGATGTCTCCCAATATAAATAAAGCAAGCGTGGGCACCATTTTTCCATCTCATCAGCTTGCCTGTCCTGCCCCTGCTATAGAAACACTTTCTGTGTTCTGTGGGGTTTTTGCCATTTTATGTCTCTTAGCTTTTATTTCTCAATCAGTCCATTTCACCTAGGGGAGTCCCCGTTTCCACGGCCCACACTGGATATGGGTGGGACAATGGGTCTCTTGATTTCTATAAAATGCCAAGAGTTTTTAACCACAATTTTCAAGCTCTTATTCAAGCTCTTAAGACATCCCAAACTTTCATTCATGTAGAATTCATAATTTCTCAACCATACACCTTTCTCTTTAAGTTTCTGTCCCCCACCCCCCCACACACACCCACACATCCCTGCATTACCTCCATCCTTAGGGTGAAGATGATTCTGATGAGGCTTATATAATTTCTTGGGAAATCAGAGTTCCTGGGAAGTATGGCCAGACCTATCAAATCAAAGGGAACACTCAACTGAGATAAAAATGGGGACCCTGTAAGAATGCAATTTGAGGTTCCAGTGGGCTCTCCCAAGATCTTCCATGGAAGGGGTAGCATTTAAATGCTTTATAAATGTAGCAGAAACTTTGTAGGAGGAGGGAAGAACTCAGCAGGATGTTCTTCCAATGTTTTTCTCCCTGAAAAACCTATAGTGCTACGCCTTGTCTCCTACATAAATAGCATTTCCACGGGTTCATGGGCTCCTACATTTGGCCAGCCAGGTGGCTAGGTTTTATTTTTGTTTGCTGAAAGGCAAGTCTGCCCACCAAGTAGATATGTTATTAGATTTGCCAATTCCAAACAACTCATCAACTGATATCCAGGTGATCAATTTAAATTACCACTAACTTCATTAAAGTTGTGTCTCTAATTATAATGATGCTGACAGACTGAAAATTGTCTTGGCTTTTTCAGTATCTACTATAACTCTAACCCTCCCAGTCCCAATGAGGGAAATCTGTCTCCCAAAAATGGCCTATGGAAAAAAAGACGGGGGCGGAATGTAGAAACAATGAAATAAGGTTAACGTTTTAAACCCAAGGATTGGTTTTGTTTGGAAAATCTGTTTCATTCTTATCTGAACAATGGAAGAACCAAAACAAGGTGGGCCAATTCCTTGTATTCCAAATATAGTTCCAGGATTGAAGGAAGAACTTGCTGGTCATAACAGACAACATGGGGGGTGCTCAGGAATGCAACCAGCAGATCACCTTCTGTTCCCCCATGCAGTAATTGTCAAGTAAGAGCTTGTTTAAGTCTTTTGCCAGCCTCAATTGCAAACTGGCTTCTCACCTTTGAACTATAATCCCCTAGTTTTAATTGTAAACAATAAATTTCCTTTCAAATGCTTTCACTTTTCTTTGCCTCCCACCTCTCAAAATTGAATCTGCCTCAGCTTGACATCTAGTAGAAAATGTAAGAGTGAGAGGAAGAGAAGCTGGTGCAGGCTATGGGAATCAACTTTAAGCTAAACTTCAAGGAATGGGAAATATGGGGTAGGAGGACCTAGAAAAAGGTCTCACCGGACATAGCTAGTTCACCTACCCCTAGTGGCCAGCTTCACACTAACCTAACTCTGTCTCCACCCTCCTCTCCCCTTCCATAAGATCTGGGGGAAGGCAGGATTAGCCATTTAAACAGCAAGATTCCCAGAGATTGTGCCAAACAATTCTTCTTAATTGCCTAAGGGGCCTTAAGAAATAAATGTTTTATCACTGAGGTCCTTCAACTTGTTCTAATGTGAATCAAGAGCAGATCTCTCAATCTGCTGGGTAACATTCCTATTTATTCCTTTGTATATCATTCGGAGTCATTAATCAGTCTAGCAGCCGCTCCTTCTCATAGGAGATGTGGGGAAATGATAATGTTTTATGTGAGTAATTAATCCTGTGGCAGATGTGGAGTTTCCAAGACTACTACCATTAGCACATTGACAGGCTTCTGAACACACACCCCAGCACTGGTTAGTAATGATTTTAATATGCTAATACTATGTTACCCATAAACAAGAAACATTCAGGCCTTAAGTTTTATATAAGCGCTATTATTTGCAAGGGCTTTTCAGAGAAGACTAGTGATGAGGTTTTTATATTCTTAATGTTGCTGTTGAATAAACAGTGTCCGATTAACATACCAGCTGGAAATACACCACCCCTTAGTTCTGTTTCTTCCTGTAATATTCAACATTTGTAAAGTGAATAAAACAACTCAGAGTGAAACGAATGGCCATTTAGAGAGGAGAAAACAAGAGCTCTGTGCTGAATTATTTTTCTAGCAACATGGCTTTTGGCCTTCAAAATCACAAGAATGACAAATAGGGCTACAGAAGAAGATACAGGAAAAAGTACTGACTGTACTTAATAATTTAAAGATTTCCCCCAAAATGCAGAATTGGTGTATGCAGCACACTGGCTTTGCCTGGCAGTTGCTATTGTTACTTCATCACAGACAGGCTCATGTGCTTAAATGAACTGTTTATCCAGAGCTCACCCAGTGTGCAGTCTGAAACTTGCTTTTTTTTATTTCTCCTTAGTTTAGGGTGAGGTGATAATTCCCAGCTAGTCACCAGACCTTCTGTCGAGCTTTCTTCTTGCCACATTTTTCTCCTTAAACACGTTTTAGTATAATAATAAATTGCTGTCCCTGGTAAACGTGCTCCATCATAATTTCGCTCCATGCTGAATTTGTAAAATGGCCACAGTCATTGACAGGCAGTCTGTAAAACCAACAGCAGCAGCAGTGTTGCCACAGGAACTAACTCAAGGTCAAACCCTTAGCTTTAGGAAGCATAAAACACTGCCTCTTGGAAAATATTGTTTCTTATTACTTAGTGTTTAGCTTGGTAACAGAAAAAGACTTCAGCTACAAGAAACAGTTATCGCAACAAAGAGTAGTTTTTAAAAAAAAAATTACAAATATTGTCATAAAACAAATTGGGCAACCCTTTGCCTGTAAATGGAGACAGAATGCCAAAAATAGAAGCATATATTGGGGGAAGGGGGGTGCATCAAGTAACTAAAATGAATGGATTTTTGCAAAGGTAGCAGTCTTTGCACAATACCAGCACTTGCAAACAGGAGTTTTATTAGAAAGCTCTTGGCCAGCCAATGGACCCCACCAATGAGAGGGCTTTGTTTGTTTTGTTCAGGCAATCATGTTATGCTCCATGAAATTTCTTCCCAAAATATCATGCAGGCCCTTTATTTAGACTGATTGCACTACAATGCCTCAGCACTATACAAATAATATAGTCCTAACACCTCTCAGGGAAGCAGGAAATAGTGTCACTTAGAAGAAGGTATTTCTTTCTGCAGTTCCCCTAGAAGGTCCTCCTTCCACTTGCCCTTGTTTCCTTTGTCTTTTGATCCAAGGAAATGGCCCTAACCATTGAAGAGTGTCTATGAGTACCACGTTCTGAGAATGCTCTATCCTGATTTAATCCTGAGAACAAACTTATGAGACCAGAGTAATTCTCCAATACAGATGAGCCACAGTACAGATAATTAACTTATTCCAGGCCCAGAGATTCAAATCCAGTTTTGTCTGGCTCCAAATTCTGCTTTTATTATTTCCTTTTCTCATCTTCCCAGTACCAACCATATTCCCTGGAAATTACTACTGAGACTATAGTATGATAAGATTATCCCTGCTTGGACCAAGCTAAAAATGAGCTAACAGTTTAGAAGTTTATTTTTCATGTTATCAGGAAACATTTTCATCTTTCAGAGTATTTGCTAAAGAAGCCATTTACATTGAAACTTTTACTGGAATCATAAAAATTTCAAAATTATAGCTGACATATGTTTTTGCTTCATTTTTTAAATAATTTTCATGAAGAAAGTCAGATGACAGTTCAATGAGACAATAGTAAGCCTTCCCCATAAATAAATATAAATCTTCTAATCAAATTCTTCAGTTTCAGTCACTTAACTATAAATGTTCCTCAAAGCCTGACCTATTGTTCCATGTTATATACCTAAAAGGAAATAAAGCACACAACTAAAGGTGAATCACAACTACATCTGACTCTATACACAGGTGTGCATGCCTAATAGACTTTTTTCATTTTATCCATCTCATGTGAGTTCTATGGAGTATGTGAGATCTCTAGTCCTTTGCTTTTATTAGTTTATAAAAACAAGCTTCTTCACCTTATAGTGCCATGTACTTTGGAAAATGTATAATTATGACCCCAACATGAAGTTTGAAAATTTTTTCAATCATTCTCTCCATAGCAAACTCACATTTCCTTAATATGTCACTTTAATAATTCAACAAATCATTATTTCACACTTACAATATACTAGGCATTGTGCCAAGAAATAGTGATAAACAAGGTACTTATCCTTGTAGAGTTCATGTTTTTTATCAGCAGGTTTATTTCCTATTAAAGTCAAGATAGTAAATATTTTAGGCTTTGTCAGTCATATAGTCTCCAATGCAACTATATACTCAATTTTAACATTGTAGGTCAAAAGTAGTCATAGAAAATAGATAAATTAATGAGTACAGTTGTATTATAATAGAAGGTTGTTTACAAACATAGGTAGTGAACCAGACTTGATCTATAGGCCATAGTTTACTAACCCTTGTTCTATTAGATGAATAAGGATTAGTAAACTATTAGATTCTATTCTGTTGTTACATTTTTTTTCTTTTTATTATATGTATTTTTCAAATAAACCTATTATATTTAATTAAGCTATTTACACTGATTGATACAATTAGTCACTCATGTAAAGTTTTAAGAAATAATACAAAGAAATTCTGTGTACTTCCTCCGTGATAATATCTACAAAATTTATAGAATTATATCATAAGCAAAATATTGACACAGTCAAGACTAAAATATTGATACAGTCAAGACTAAAATATTTCTATTGCCACAAGAATCCTTCATGATGTATTACATTACCACACCCACTTTCATCCTCCTCCCACCACCTCCTCAGACCCTAGCAATCATTAATCTGCTCTTCATTTTTGTAATTTCTCCTTACCTCTATAACTTTAAAGAGTAAGAACAAAATTTTCTTGCATTATAACTGCCATTAACATAGCCAGAGTTAGTCACATCTTACTCCACAGTTAGACTCCACAGCTAGTAAATATGGTAAAAATTAATTGCCTATAATCAACTTCATCCTTAACACTTCTTAGAAAGTCACCACTTTGTAGATACCCACACCATCTCACTATAAATATAATAGAGCAGCACTTCCTTCTGTGATAAACCAGATGGCTTTGTCTCTGCTTGGTCACTTATAGAAGTCATTTATTCAAATCCATATTAAGTATCTTTGATCACTACAATAATATTAAACTCTTCTAGAGAAGAATCAAGTAAAAACTGAGGCTAAGCTACCAAAAAAAGGAGTTTCAGCTTCCCATTCCAAGAGCTTTATGCTATATGTGATTGTCCATTGAGTGAAATATCCTTTTCTGTGTCCCTCAGTGTCACCATTTTGTTCCTTATTATAGGGTATGTATTGTTTTAGTATTTTTTTTTTTTTTTTTTTGTGGTGCTGGGGATTGAACCCAGGGCCTTGTGCATGCAAGGTAAGCACTCTACCAACTGAGCTATGTCCCCAGCCCCTTGTTTTAGTATTTCTGTTGGTCAGTTTTCCATCACTGCAACAAAATATCTAAGATAAACAACTTAAAGAAGGAAAGATTTATTTTGGCTTATGGTTTCAGTCCATGATCACTTGGCTTCACTGTTTTTGGTGAGGCATGAAGTACAGAAGAAAGGAGGCTTCCCACCGCATGACAGTCAGAAAGCAGAGAGAGAGAGAGAGAGAGAGAGAGAGAGAGAGAGAGAGAGAGAGAGAAAGGAGCTGATGTCCCGATGAACCCTCCAAGGACATTCCCCCAATAACCTAACTTCTTTCCACTAGGCCCCACCTCCCAAAAGTTCCACCACCTCCCAACCGCACCACAAGATAGGGACCAAGCCTCCACACATGACCTTTAGGGAACATTTAGGATCTAAACTATAATAATACTGCACCTTCTGACTTCTCTGATCATCACTAGAGTTTTGACAATACAGTACAGTTCAATGTTTTAGTAGAGCTCATCTAACCCAGTAGAAAGAACAAACTGCTTTCTGCTTCTGTGCTAGCTGCATCTATTGGGTTATATTTTAGCCAGCTGGCTTCTTACAACTGCATCTGTTATTCAAAAAATAAAAACACTCTCTCCTTTAGCAGACATTATATGGCATTGGTATTATAATTTTTGGCATGAAGACACTTATCTAAAATGGATTTTTTTAATATTAAGTAGACAAATAGGTTTGTTTGATATTCTCTCTCTCTCTCTCTCTCTCTCTCTCTCTCTCTCTCTCTGTCTCCCCTTTGTGCAGTACAGAATACAAACATCTATTGAAAAAAATCAATTATTCCCAATACTAAGAGCTTTATTGTCTTCTGACTTTCAAAGACCTTGGCTGATGCAAAATATATCTGTTTTGGTTTTGTTTTTTTTGTTTTGTTTTGTTTTTTTTTTTTTTTTTTTTTTTTTTTGGTTTTTTGGTTTTTGTTTTGTTTAAAAAAAAAAAAAAGAAAGAAAAAAGAAAAGAAAACATTCAAAGGCGGTGCTCTGGTATGCCAAGTTTCACCCAGAGAGATTTTTGCAGTCAAGTTATAGCTCTCTTAAAATATAGGTATAATAGAAAACACCAGCAGACAAAGAGTGGTGACTTTAGAAATTCCTTTTATTAGCAGGAACAGCATTAGCTATTTCTTCCTGGGAAACACCTGAACTACCTCAACGTGTTCCACCTTTTCTCTGCCATGCACCTTCTAAATAATTTCCTAGTACAAGTGGAGAGCAGCATGGGCTGTCTGGAATGTTCCCTCAGATTTCTGCAGTAAGCTGTGCCCTTCACATCAGTCACTCTTAACATGAAAGAGACTTGATTTAACTTCTGCCCAGCTGTATACCCTTGGACTGTTATGAAATGGAAGCTTATATTCAATGCATGAGCTTGATCCTCAGAGTCTCAGCTTTACTCAGGAGGAGGGAAGCCCTCCCTCCTTTCCCCCCTTACCTTCACCATGCATCATGGTTGGCTTCATTTTAGCGAACATATCAGGCTGCCTTCTAGGAGAATTTCTGGTGAACATGTCCTTTTTTCCCACCAGATTCCAAGCTCTCGAAAAAAAAGACCATTTCCCTATAGCATCTGGGACAGAGCTTGGCACCTGGTAAGTGCTCAAAAAATATGTGTGAGAATAAAGACCTAGAGAAAGATGTGTTTATGGCTGTAACAAAAAGGAATCTGAGATATCAGCTTTTGGCAATACATAGGACCAGGGTATCACCAGCACTGATCCTTTGTAAACCATGACGATGACTTTCAAATGCAGTATGAGAAACATGAGAAAGCCAGTCTTAAAAGGGAGAGAAAAATCAGTAGAAAGGGAATACGAAGTTGAAATTAAAGCCATAGGAGTGATCAACAAGAATATAACATCTGGGGTTAACATGGGATGGGGTAAGAGATGGTGTAGCCAAGTGGCACAGTATCAGCATAGCATGTGCATGGCCCAGGGTTCAATCCTAATACTCCCCAAAACACCCTGTGGGAAAATTCTAATACCGGTACAGGGCTTGGGTTGCTAGATCTTCTAACAGTTGCAAGTTGGGGGATGGAATCTAAGAAATGCGCATGGCCATGGATCTTCCAAAGAAACTGAAGAGGTCTCAGGACAGGAGCACTATACTCCCAGTTCGACAGAGAAGAAAATCCACATCCTGGCTGAAAGAAAGGATTACCAGTTAAAATTTGTATCTGTTAATGGGATTACATGATGTTTCAATACATGTATATAATGTATAAAGTTTAAATTAAGTTAAACATATCTATCTTCTCATTTATCATTTTTATGGATAAAAAAAATTTCAAAATCCTTTCTCTTAGATTTTTGAAATTCACAATATGTTATTGTTATCTATTGTCTCTCTACTGTGCAATAGTATACCTGAACTTCTTGCTTCTGTCTAACTACAACTTGGCACCCATTAACTCTTCCCTACACAACCATCCCTCAAAATATTCGGTTTTTAAAAAAACAATCAAGCCATATAAGTCTTTTCAAAATTATCAGGCCCATGATCTCTAGAATCTTTTATTTACTTCTGAGAATGGGTCTTATTATTCTTTTTTTACCCCCAAATGCCTCCAGAAACCCATTGGGTTTTCTAGTTGCATACTCTCCATGTGATCTAATCCGTCTGAGAAGTGCTTTGCCTACAGTGTGCACATGTAAAACATTGTCTTCATCTCCATAAATTTCTGCAATGCACACGTTTGTTTGACAATAAGAATGTCCAGGTAGAGGATTTTGCACAACAGTGGCTTTTTCTGTCAATATTAGAACTTTACCTTAAATATATGGAAATGAAAATAGACTTTGTAAAATGTAGTCTACATTATCATATTCCTTTCAAGACCACATATATTTTAAGCACCAGGCAAAATATGTTCAAATTGATTCATATTACTCAATTGTATAGTAATCATCTGAGCAGTCCGTAAGCACCAAACCTTTTACCTCTTTCTCTTGTCAAAGCATTTTAAATTCCATCTGAAGAGATACAGCCTTTCTTGAAGAGAGTTCTGTTTTCAAGAGTTCCCAGATGCAGTGCAGATGCCCCTCACAAAGCTATCACACCAAGTCAGTAATTTAGCATGATGAACTCCCAACCCAACTCATGTTCATGGTCTGCAGGAATTTGATGTACCAAAGGCCAACGGTGGGGAGAGGGGAGGGAGACAGGTAGGAGCAGGATGACCCTAAATGCAGAAGAAAGGCATACCTTTATCTAGGGGAGAGAATCAAGGAAGACACTGTGGAAGAGGAAGGAGATTGAGAAAAACTATACTTCTTCCATTTCACAATATTCTGGAAGCAATTCCCTTATTTGCTTATAGTGGCAGCAGAACAAGACAGTTTTGTAGCAGGACACACAGAAACATCAAGTCATAGGTCACTAATTCAGCTAGCTTCTGCACCGTGGTTTTGGAGCTCTCATAAAAAGTGTGTTACAGCAGAACAAAAGGCTTATTGTCCTATGTTATTGTTCACAGTGTTTCTAGCATAATAGATGAGATTCTTCTGTGAGCTTGGAGAGGGAGCCATATGGAGGACAAAGATTCCCCACTGATCCTTGAGACATGTCTAGACTCCCTGAAGCAATTTAATGTACATCCTGAGAATCAAGCTGGGAGATGTTTTAATATTTATCTTTCCTAATTATAAAAGTAATACATTTTCATTGTGAAAAATTGAAAACAGCAATAAAATACCATTCTTATTCACTGGATAGGCAACAATCAAAAAACTGAACAATATCAAAAGTTGTTCATGATGCAGAAAAATATGAACCTATATACACTTGCCACAAAGAGTTTATTTTGAAACAACACCTTTGGTAAGACACAGTAAAATCAAAGATATATTTACCTTGGAACAGCATATTCTCCATTAGCTATTTACCCTAGAAGAACTCACACACTTTGACACCACAAAACATGCACAAAGATGTTTACGTAGTACTTTTTGTAATAATATAAGAGTGAAAACAATCCAATTCTCAGCAGGAATAGGCATAAATTGTGGAATAGTACACAGCAGTCAAAATTAATAAATTATATCTGCAGATATCACCATGGATAAACATCAAAAATGCGAAATTAGAAGCCATCATGCTAAGCGAAATAAACAAACTCAGAAGATAAAGGGTGGTATATCCTCTCTCATATGCTGAAGCTAGAGAAAAGAAGGAAAAGAAAGGTGGAGGCAGATCTCATGAAAATCAAAGGTAGATCAATAGAGTAGAAGAAAGAGACTCGGGGTTGGGAGGCAAGGAGTGAGGGGCAAAGGGCTGAAGAGTAATATTGGCCAAATTATATTATTGTATTATACATATGTACAAATCTCTTCATTATGTAAAACTATAATACACCAATTTAAAAATGTGAAAAAGGTCCTGTATTTTTTAAATAAAAAGTTCCCCAAAGATATGTGTAGTATAATACCACTTAGTTATAACATTAACATACAATATAGATTTTGTTTAGGATAAATACATACATGGTAAAAATACAAGATATACACAAGAATTATGCATGGTATATTCAATGAATTAACTTAACCTGCTATCGACAATGTTATGGTTTGGATGTGAGGTGTCCCCCAAAAGCTCACGTGTGAGACAATGCAAGAAGGTTCAGAGAAGAAATGATTGGGTTGTAAGAGTCTTAACACAATCAGTGAATTAATCCCCTGATAGGAATTAACTGAGCGGTAACTGAAGTGGTAGGGTGGGGCTGGAGGGGGTGGGCATTGGGGACCTGGCTTTGGGGTATATATTTTGTAGCTGGCAAGTGGATTCACTCTTCTTGCTTTCTGATTATCATGTGAGCTGCTTCCCTCTGCCACACTCTGCCTCCATGATGTCCTGCCTCATTCTGAGCCCCTAGGAATGGAGCCTGATTGGGTCATTTTTGTCACAGCAGAAAAAAAAAAAAAAAAAACTGATTAAAACTGACAAGAAATCTAAAATGATAGTGGCTTAAATACATTACTTATTTGCTTGTCAAAAGAAGTACAGATAAGTTACACAGTTTTAGTATAGCAACACTATAAGCAATAAAAACAATAAAAACAGGATTCTTCTAGGTATTTTACCACATGGTTGTCAGCACCACATAGTCGTGGCACCCTGATTTTTTTTTTCCTGTCCAAAAATTGGTTTATAACTTTTCATTGCATAAACAACACATGATAAGCCAGGCACAGTGGTGCATGCCTATAATCCCAGCAACTCTAGAGGCTGAGGCAGGAGGATCCTGAGTTCAAAGCCAACCTCAGCAAATTAGCAAGGCCCTAAGCAACTCATCGAGACCCTATCTCAAAATAAAAACATAAAAAGGGATGGGAATGTGGCTCAACGGTGAAGTGTCCCTGGGTTGAATCCTTAGTACCAGAAAAGAAAAAAAAAAAAAAATCTCATGACATAATTCTGTTCATCAAGCCGCTTAAATAATAAGATCAGCAATGTATTCTCCAGCAACATGTGAATGCACAAGTCGTATATTCCCAAAAGCCCACTGGCCAGGTTTGTTTAGAGGGACACAAAACTAACCATAAACTCAATTTGCATGGATAGTGTGTCTGGATAGCACATCAGAAGAAGAAACCAATGGTAGCAACACAGAATCTCCGACACAGAAGACTGAATTTTGTCAAGTCTATATTTTGTAACACTGTAGTAAATTTTCTCAAGTATAATATTTTTAAGATAATTGCATAAATCAATAACAACTAATGTGTTAAACTTTTTTTTCCTTTTTTTTTTTTTTTTCCAGTTACTGGGGATTGGAACCTGGACACTCTATCACTCACTGAGCCACATGCCCAGTCCTATTTATTTATTATTTATTTATTGAGTATCTTGCTTAATTGCTGAGACTGGCCTCAAATTTGACCTCTAGAGTTTCTGGGATTATAGTCATGTGCCGCTGTGCCTGGCTTACTCTTTTCTTTTTCTTCCAGAAAGTAAAAATATTCCCTCAACCAAAATGAAGAAATGATATGCTTCCATTCAGACTATTCAATTTTCATGGGCATCCATGAGTATTCCATGCATCTTGCACAGTTTAGTAATAGATCATTTTTAGGTAATATGATCACAATTTAAAAAAAAAAAGCTTCACGTAAGGGTCATAATCTCTCCCCCCCAAAAAAAATTTGCCATAAAATCTGCAACAATTATGCAGTGAAATACAGTACAGCCCCACCATCCTACACACAGAGCTCCTGCCTGCTGGCCCCTGATAGCTCCTGCCATGAGATTCCCCCTGTAGGTAGCATGAAGGAGAAAAGGAAGGAGAGGGCAGCAATGCTTTCCCCTGCTTTGAGGAATCCTCCATGATGTTATGCATACAACTTCTGCTTTCATACCCCAGGCCAGAATTTAATCACATGGCAATGTGATGTTTATTTCAAGCAAATATATGCTAAACGAAAAATCATGGATTGCTTATGCAATGGAGGGAGCAGGAAGAACTGGGGGTGGGACAAAAGCTTTATTGCCTGTAGTGTTAAATATCAGGGGTTTTTATTGTTGTTGTTTGTTTATTTGTTCTTTTTTTATTTGTTCTAATTAGTTATTCATGACAGTAGAACGCTCTTTGAGACATCATACATAAATGGAGTATAATTTGTCATTCTTCTGGTTGTACAAGATGTAGAATCACACCAGTCATGTAGTCATATATGTACACAGGATAACAATGTCTGATTGATTCTACTCTCCTTTCTACCCCCATACCCCTCTCCTCCCTTCACTCCCCTCTACCTAATCCAAAGTCACTCTCTTCTTCCCTACTCTCCTCCCCCTTATTTGGAGTTAGCATCCACATATCAGAGAAAACATTTGGCCTTTGGTTTTTTGAGATTGGCTTATTTTGTTTTGCTTTGGCACTGGGGATTGAACCCCAGCTTTACCACTGAACTACATTCCCATTCCCAGTCCCCATCCCACGCCACCCCTTTTGTGTGTGTGTGTGTGTGTGTGTGTGTGTGTGTGTGTGAGAGAGAGAGAGAGAGAGAGAGAGAGAGAGACAGAGAGAGAGAGAAAGAGAGAGAGAGAGAGTGTGTGTGTGTGTGTGTGTGTGTGTGTGTGTGTGAGAGAGAGAGAGAGAGAGAGAGAGAGACAGAGAGAAAGAGAGAGAGAGAGAGTGTGTGTGTGTGTGTGTGTGTGTGTGTGTGTGTGTGTGAGCATCTCACTAAATTGCTTGCAGTGCCTCCCTAATTTGCTGAGGCTGGTCTGGAACTTGCAATCCTCCTGACTCAACTTCCCCAGTTGCTGGGATTACAGGCATGTGCCACTGCACTCAGGAATTTCTAGTATGTTTATAAAGAGCAAATTTGTCATTTTGTTAATAACTGTTTAATTTTTGTGATAGGTACATAAATATCAACTCCATGGTTTCCTAAATATTTGAATGTCTTTAAGATTTTCACCATTTAGTTAAAAAAAAAAAAAACATGGAAGGAAGAAGAGCATTTGGATGCAATTAATGCATGCTGTTCTCATGTGTAGAAATATCACACTAAGTCCTTTTAATGTGTGCAATTAATATATATTAATAAAAATGAGGGATACAGGAAAACAGAAGTGAAAAAAGCATTGGCCAAAGTTCCCCTAACACACTACATATATGTGCATATGAAAATGCACATTAGCATTCTTATGAATGAGATTTCAATCTTTCTTCTGCATATGATTTTTTTACAATTGTGTCTTTAATAGTTATATGTAATTATAACTTGTTTTTTAACTTATTGTGTCATATGTACTGCCATAGCTTTTAAAATTCTTTTAAAACATAATATTTCAGGGCTGTCAGATGATCTATCACTGAAGTTGTGTCATAATTTAATTAACCCTCTATTGTTAAACATAACAATTTTAAGAATTTTAAATGAATTTTATATTTATGTATTTATATTGTACCTTTTTTATCTTCTGTTGCTTGGTCTCCAGAGATTATTAATTTCACCACAAATTACTATTGGTGCTAGGGATGTAGCTTAGTGCTAGAGCACATGCCTAGCACATATATGGTCTTGAGTTCCATCCTCAGTCCTACAAAAATTAAAAATAATAATCATTATTGGTCTTCCCATTCATATAATTATAATTCACTACTTGTTCTGCCACATGATTCTCATTTTCTTGTTTCAGGTACTATTTGTCCCAGACTGTCGTGGCACCAAATTTCTGAGTATCAACTAAAATCCCCTGGGAGCAGAAGTTCTTCCTACACATTTTCCTGACTCAGGGAGCTTTCATTGATTTCATGTCAGTCTCACATATCAATAGGAGCCCACAACATCAGAGAGAGGAACATCAAGGGACTCTGGCCCTTGGATGTAGTAAGGTACTGCAGCACTCTGTGTGCCCATCTCTGCAAGGCCTGAGCTTCTATATTGGGGTGACCTACTCCCATGATACCAATGCCTCTTCTGGGGAGTGTGAAAGCAATATCTGGTACACTTGGTGAATGTGGCCAAGGTGTTCATTCTTTTCAAATGCTAAGTTCAGTTGTATGTGTGAGAAGAATTTTCTTTCTCAAGTTCTTACCCATCATGCATTTTTAGTAAACTTCCATTTAGAAAATTTGTGAAAGATGGCTTCCTTAGCTCCTCTCATGGGTCAAATTCTCTCACCATGCATCTAAATATATTAAAATCCTGTCTAGATACTATCACTGTGAACCAGGATTTAGTGACACATTATCAATCTGATTTAAAAGGATATCATTACTACAACTTCTGGTTTTTGTTTCTTGGGGTTTGGGGGTTTTTTAATTTGTTTTGGGGGTTGTTTATTTCTCTGTTTAGTTTTGGGGTTTTTTGTGGGTTTTTTTGGGGGGAGGTACCAGGGATTAAGCCCACGGGCACTTAACCACTGAGCCACATCCCCAACTGTATTTATTTAGAGACAGGATCTCACTAAGTTGCTGAGGGCCTTGCTAAAGTTGCTGAGTCTGGCTGTGAACTCATTATCCTCCTGCATCAGCATCTGGAACCACTGGGATTATAAGCAATAGGCATGCACCACCATACCCTGCTCATTACTACAACTTCTGAAAAAAAAAAAAAAAAAAAAAAAAAAAAACCTTCCAAGTAACTGCAAACTGATTAATTCACTCATTCAATACATATTTATTAAGCACCCCCATGGACTCTATTTTTGGTGCTCCAGAAATGCAAAGGCTAAGGGTGGGTGGTGTCACTAAACACTTAAGGCAATGTAGTGCAGCAATAAGGTAAGTGCAAGGTACTGTGGCAGTTTAGTTTGCACAGGTGTGAATGTTTGTGTAAGACAAAGACCTGCATCTTTCCTCTAATACACATGTAATTAGTCAGGTCCACTAAGCAAGACCCACACTCACAGGTTCGGCCCAGGAGCTAGTACCCTTTTCAGAGCCTTCCTTCTTCTAGATCCTTTCCCAGATATTCATTACTGAGCAGTAATGAATCCTCATTATCAGCTTAGCTCTGCATGGATTCTAACCATATATGCCTTACTTCCTTCTGGGAGGATTCATCTTTGAGGAAAACTGTGAGACATGTGGAAATTTGGATTTCCTCTTTCCTACCACCTTGAAAGCCCCAGTAAAGTGGCTTCTAGAGAGGTTTTACGGTGAGAAGTACATAGAACAAATGGGATAAACTCAGATCATGCTTGAATTATCTTTACCCGGGTTTTCAAAAATGGACATGGTAAATGAGGCTGATGGTTAAGACTCAATAAATATTTGTTGAGTGAAAGAAAGAATAAATCAATTATGGTGCTTCTAGTTTCCCCTAGCAGAGTGCTGAGAACATAACTTTCAATAAATTGATTTCCTTCCATGGTACAAAATTATGAATGTATCAACAGAATTTTTAAAAACTGGTTGTTCTTTTTTTAATGATTGAGCTTGATGAATTTTACTAAGTATATTTACAAACAGGAAATGTTTCCAGCACCTTTTCCAAACTGATAGTTCCAACTCCCAATTTTGAGATAATACATGTAAAATATTATCATAAAGAATCTCTATCCCACTCCAAGGATCCCAGGAAGCTCAAACTGGGCAAGACTCACCCACAACTGGCACCCAGTATATTAGAAGAATGCAAAAAAAGTCCCTGAGCTTGTCATCTGATGATCCTTTGTCTTAGGCACAAGGTGCAGTTCATTACAAGGTACCCAGAAGATAATATTTCTCAAATTGCATCCATATAAAAAAAATAAGATATTTTTCTTTTCCTTTCCTTTTAGGCTGAATTATTAGTCTCCAAAAATTCATATGTTGAGTTCCTAGCCCCAGTATCTCAGAATGTAACTATTTGAAGAGACATTCTTTAAAGAGATAATTACATTAAAATGGGGTCTCTAGGGTAACTTCTAATGCAGTATGACTAATGCCTTTATAATAAAAGAAAATTTGTATACAAACATGTGCACACACATACACAGGGAAACCGTGTAAAAACTAGCAAAGAAGAGAGGCCCCACCAGAAACCAACCCTGCTACCACCTTGATAGCAGACTACCCAGCCTCCAGAACTTGAGACAATAAATATCTATTGTTTATACCACCCAGTCTGTGGTATTTTCGTTATGGCAGCTCTGGCAAACTAATATATCTCCTATGGAAACTCTCCACATCAACTTTATGCAACTGCCTCATTGTTAGTATTATAATGATGAGCTGATAGTGACCTGCTAGCAGGGCTTAAAAAGGGAATGTTAATGCTAGTGACCTGGATATGGATGTATCTGCCCCAATATGCTGAATTATCCCTTCTTTACAGCACATCATTGGACATCAGCTATTTCTCCTACCCTGCCCTTCATCTCTATCATACTGTGTCACCATTTTTTTTTTTGGTAGTAGCATAAATTGTAATCTGTAATGATCTTGCTTATTTCCTGTCTACCCTAATAAGAATGTAAGCCCTGTCTAACTTGTCCATGGCTATATTCCAATGCCTAGCACAATGCTGGGTACAGAGTAATAGGTGTTTGCTGAATCAGTCTATTTTTGTTTTTCTGAGTTCCCTCATTGGAGGAAAGCTCTATTTTTGACACAATAAAAACAAAAATGGGTTACTGTTTCTTGATTTGCAATCTATTAAAGTTTTGGAATACTCAGGAAGAAATCTGGATCTGCTTCTTTAAAAAAAAAAAAAAAAAGGCTGACGTGAAAGCAGCTATCCTGGCTTGGATGTGCACTAGACCGCCTGACAGCAGTACTTCACAGTCTTTTAAATGATGGAGGCTGGGAAGGGAGGTGATCAGGAGAGGAGACTCGTCAAAAGAATGATATAGCATGCAAAGGAGTGTTAAAAATGAAGCACGTGTTATAAATAATAAAACATACCCAACTGTGCATATTAACTTGTAATTCGATCTCTGGCTTCTTCTGACATTGATAAACCACTCAAAGCCTTCCTCTCTTGGTTCTGAGGCCACGAGTGACTAAGCCCTCTCAATGGAATTTCTACTTTATTATCATTATTATATAGAACCAGTTCTACATTTCCTTGCATGTGTGAAAAACAGGCAGTAAAAGCCACAGTGAATGAACTGGACAGCCCCAGATTTTGCTTAAAGCTCCTCTTAGTCTCTTATGAAGAGAGAAAGGTGTGCTTTGTAAAAGCAGCACAAAGAGGCTGTTGGAGCAGGGAAAGTTTCTAGGTTCTACCTTATGCTTACAAATCCAGTCAAATTGAAAGAGAAGTACAAAGCCAGATGTGTACAGCAAGTAGTGGGTGCTATTGTTTCCGCTTTCTCCTAGCAGTATTGATCTAGATAAACTCCAATTCTGAAGGAGAAACCCCATTCTCTAGGTGAGCAGGGGATGACCCGGCCAGGTGTTGGTGATGCTGTTCAGGGGGGTCCAGGCAAGCCCAGGGGGCTGCTCTGAATTCCACTCGACCCCTTTCTAATCTTCTATATAATCTTTCATAAAATGGCCCCAATGGCAGAAGTATCTGACCAAGAGGATTCGTTCAGCTGGGTGCAGTGGCACATGCCTATAATCCCAGTGACTAAGGCAGGAGGCTAAGGCAGGAGGATGGCAAATTCAAAGCCAGCCTCACAACTTAGTGAGACTCTGTCTCAAAATCAATCAATCAATCAATCAATCAATCAAGGACTGGGGTGTGGCTCAATGGTTAAGTAGCCCTAGGTTCCATCCCTGGTGCTGTGGGGGCAGGGGGCAGAATTTAATTCTATTTTGAAAGTTACTCTTGCTGCTCCTTATTCCCTCACTACTCAGGATGTTTCAGCTCCAAGCCCACAGTGAGCACCAGGCCTGAATGTTTAGCTCCAGCATCTCCAGGGACTCGAGGGATGGACATGAGTTCACTCTTCCACCCACTCATCAGATTCCATCATGGCTCCTGGCCTCCTTCCTGCTTGGGTCTGGTGTATTCCCCTTTGTGCAACAGAACATCTGCTGAAGCTTCTGAATATGCTGGTAGGTTCTGCCCCAAGCACTTAGCTCACTGGGGAAAGCAGTCCCAGTGGCCTAAAGATAGCAAGGAATATTATTCCGTGTGTTTCATTTTTTCTCCTCTCTCTCTCCTTACCATTCCTTTTCCTCCACACCAGTCACTTTCCCTGCAGAATGTCTTCCACTGAAATCGAGATGAAAGATAGTTAAGAAGAAGAGGAAGACCAGGAACTAGAGCAGGAAAGGAAGAGAGCAGAGAAAGAAAGAGACTAAGGACACACCCTGCAGCCAAAACCCTAGACAGATCCAAGCATATTCCCTTTGCCAGGGTCAGCTGAGGACTGCTGATCAGCCCGCAGTGGCTCCCGATACACAGAGCTGGCCTTTCAAACATGCCACACAGCCCAGGTGAGCCAGAGCATTTGAAGTGGACATCCTCATGTAATCAAGGTTGATCTGTGTGCTTCATGCAACAGCATCAGGAAAATGGGACTCAGGTTTGTGAGTTTTTTACTTTTCAATGCAGTTAAGAAAAGCATTTAGGACACAAACAAGACAGCCACAGGAATAGCTCATCTCTGTGTGATGAGGTGAGGGATGGAAAGGAAACTTGGACTTTTTTACTTTGTATCTTTTTGTAAAAAGTTATAGAATAACAAGTGGGTTTGACTTCTTTATGTGCTTTTCAAATTTTCCATAAGAAATGACTTGCTTTTAATTAAAAAATAAATAAATAAATAAATAAATAAATATTTTTTTAAAGTTGTTCCCTCCACCCCATTTCCCAATATGATGTCATTTCATCTTCTCCATTGCCCACTGAGGTAAGCTGGGTGGCTATAGCTCAGGATGCAGGGTCACCCCAACTTGGGGCTGATCCCATTTTTCAAATCTACCAAATCTCATTTAGTGATTTTATCTACACCACATACATGATAATAGTACCCACCCTGTCAGATTCTCAGAAGAATTACATTAAATACATCACATAACCCTTGTAACAAATGCTTGGCACACAAGGAACACTCGGTAATTAGAAGTTATCATTATTGTTATTACTATTATCACAATTACTAGTACTATGATTATTATGTGAGAACGTACAAGATAAGTCTAGAGTTGCGCATTTAGCTCCTGCCCAGGCCAAAACCAGAACTAATCTGTTTTGCAGTCACCATATAGCATAACATGACCTGTATCAACCACCATTGAGTTCAAGATTTTTTAAATATATCCATTTGGGCTTGGAACAGTCTACAAAGGGGATGCACACTGATCCAGCCTGACACCAGACAGGAGACCCAGGCACAACATCAAAGTTAGTGTGGGACCAATCGGTGTCCATGGCTTGGGAGCAAATACCATGTTCCTGGCAGTCAGGCATGACTCCTGATCTCTGTATGGTGTTGGACAATTTCAAAATACCTTCTTGTACATGATTCCACACTATCCTCACCACAATGCAATAAATTTTTAAAAAAGACAATATTAGTGCCATTTTTCAACTGATTTTTTCAAGGCCATAAGGCTAGCACAGAAAGACATGGCTTGGACTCCACATCTGGCACCCTTTCTACTACACCTCAAATGTATTTTACATTTCTAATTCCAAAAAGAAGAGTTTTCCATTTCAGCTCCCCACACCCCTGTACCACCAACACATACACTCCCACTGCCCCCTCCAAGACTGGGAAAGTTCAAGTAACAACAAGCAGCAGCGAAATCGCCCGATGCTCCTTGGAGTCCTGACAACGTTGACAAAGTCCTTGGCAGGCCCTTCTGTTTTCGTGATCAATGGTACTGAAGCCAGGAACAAGCCTTTCTGGCTCTGAGCTGATCTCTACCGTGAAAATGCATGCAAGTGTACACATTCGTTGATATTCTGAGCACAGAGGATGAAATAATTCTGCATCGTGTCCATTTTTGTGCTGTTAAGGCATACGGTTGCTTTGCAAGCAAAACAGTAGATCTTTCATTTGTCGGTGACATTCCACAAAGTGCTTATAATTCAGTGTTAGCTTATCAGCCGTCCAATCTCCCACTCTAGGGAATGTGTCAACCATCAAAAGGAGCGGAGGAGGTGTGCTGCATCTTAATGGCTTTCATTTCATCAGACTTACTTTCTTAAGGGCATTTAATCAATGAGGACAAGTAGTAGGCAGATTTTTAAATAAATGTGTCACTTTAGGTTAATCCACAGCACAGTGGAATGTATTTGTTTATGCGACTCCCAAATATGTCTCTCTGTTGCTCAGCAGAATTGATAATCTGTAAATCAAAACATGTTACAAGTAGTTTTAAACTATCCCCCAAGGAATGGCTTTATTTGACCTGCTTGAATGGGAGACATCCAGGAGTTTCAGGGACAAGGGTGTTGAATGTCAAAGCTGCTCAGAATGCTTGAGTGAAATGCCAGTTCCATTTACAACAAAGCTTTCTATTCATTCTTTCTTCCGTTCTTTCATTAAACCAGGTGAATAATGTGCTAAAAAGATGTGTTTGAGATGACAAAGAGGCTTGCAAAAGCTGGCAAGCTGGGAATCAAGGAGGACTGCAGGACTTTACATTTTTTTTTACACTTTGGGCTACTATTAAACGTAGAAGCAAAGAAAAATTAAAAGTAGATTGGTGGATAATGATGGGGTTTGTATCATTTTGCATTGATTATTCCGAGATTCCGGCTTCTGTTTGTTCTCTCTGCTTTTTGCATCTTTAATGTGGCCCAGACAAACAGAAGTGCTGTAATTGTGTAAACTCAGGTCCCATGTCAAATAGAAATTTCTTTTGCCATCCGTTATCAGCTATCTGAACTGTCAAAATATGATTGTCACATCTGCTGGCTGTGTATTGGCCAGGTTGGGATGTGAATGTGGTGTTGTTACTTTAAATTGATTTTCTTAATGCTGGCCATAAGCGTGCCCATGTGCACACTCGCAGGTCTTTTCAGTCCTTTTAACAAAGCTTGAACTGTGTTGACATTTGTCCCTAGGCAGCAGTGTCCATTCAGAGTAGGACCTCTGCTGAGGCTTTTGTTGGAAACACTTAAATAATCTCTTTTTTCTTTATTTCTTTCTTTTTCTTTCTTTTTTTTTTAACAGAGTGTTTACCAAATAAGATTGAGACTGTATGATCCTTTTGACACTGCAGCTAACGAAAGTTATTAATATTCTGTGGGCTGCAGAGCAAGAATCTATTTAATGGTTTCAAGAATCATTCAAATCCCAGGCACAGCCTTCACTGCAGCTTTTTATAGATAGAAAAGGATATCCAGCTCTGTGTGTGTGTGTGTGTGTGTGTGTGTGTGTGTGTGACATTGCAGAGGACGCTGGGGGTAGATAAAAGCTCACTGTATTATGTCTCTTTCTTCATTTCTTCACAGACAGCTAAAGGAGAAGCTGGCTCTCTTGGACTCAGAAAGTCATTAAACTGCCAGTGCTTGTGAATGAACATCAGAAGGAAAGATGATGCTCTCCATTTTTATTTTATTTTGCTGAAAATGGTGACATTTAAATAATGATACATAATCTCTTTTTAGGCTCAGTAAGGACCCTGCAGGTTTTCAGAATGTTGCCTGTGCCTCCTTAGGGTGCCAGGACCTCAGAGTTTCCAAGACATTTAGGGAGAAAACCCGGGCTCTAAGTGCACCTATAAACATACATAATAGCCAATTTACAAGAGAGACGAGTCAGAATGGATATTCATGTGCCAGCTTGTAGTACAATTCAGCTTTCAATTCTGAGACAAATTAAATTCATTCTTGTGCATCCTAGTGGTAATGTACAATTAGCTTTCAGAAACTGTAATATATTTTCCTATCATATAGGAGCCTGTGGAAATTTCAAGGGTAACCTCTCCAGTCCCCTTAACAGTAATCTTAAGTGTATATCTCCAAAGTTACATAAATCAAACCATTTGGTAAACCGTGCTGTAACCTTTTTAAATATATCTCCCTGTTAGTTTAACATCATTATATCCCATTGTGATGAAAATGGACTTTCTGTATCCAGCGATAATGAAAATAGCCACTTTATGCAGTTGCTGCATGCAATTATCCCAGCTTTTCTCAGACTCTAGAGAAATCTAAGCTAATTGCTTTGGGACTTTTCTTACATTTCCATAAATTCTTTGTTAATTTTTCATGAGTAACTGTTATTGCAGTCGCCCTTAAAGTTCCCATTGTATTCAATAATGTAAAGAAGTCATTTTGGAAACAGAAGCAATTTGCTGGTGTCCCTGCCAGAGCTGGACTACTTTTGATCCCTATGTATTCTCAGGTGAGGTGGATTTTCACTCTCTTTTTCTCTCTCTTTTTGATACAAGCTGTTCTTCATCCGAGTTTACTCAAAGCCAATCTAAAAGCAGTCCTGTGTGGTGCACGACCTTGTCATTATAGGACATGAATTGAGTTTGCTTTATCTGACAGTTTGCTCTGGAATTGCTTTTATACCCACTCATCAACCCCAAAGACAAAGAACTGTGTTTTAAGTGATAGAGGAGCAACTGAATGAGCTAGGTTTCCCAGGGAATACTCTGAAATTACCTTAGATGTTACATTTGATTTATTGATTGTTTCAAACCCAGAGCCACAATTTCTGTAGCTTCCAATAAGTGCGACCCAAGAACACCTCAAACACATTGCAGAAATTTTCGGAGATTTTTCAGCCTAATTCTCTTCCTTGAGGCCCCTCCAGTATGAGAGCATGCCCTCTGGATCCACTAAAGGAACACAATCTTTCCTCACTTGTTCTTAGGCAGGGCTGCAGTCCGCATAGACAAACCTAGTGCTTAAGACACTGCAAGTGCACACATGACGAGAGAAAAGTTTAGTTTTGATTAACTTATCCAAATTAGTGATCAGAAAAATCTAGAAAGACACTCTCTTTCACAATACACACAAGGCTCGTGTTGTCCAGTTTTTCTATTCAAGATTTATTTCAAGTCTCATGGGAGACGAGAATCAATTCATCAATCCTTTCCCAAGATTTGTGCAGATTGCTGTATGGATGTGATATACATCGATAAAAAAAAAAAAAAAAAAAAAAAACGGCATGGAGAGAGGGCAAAAAGGAGTCACCTGCATCTTGTCATTACTTTGGGCTTCTACAGTATTTGGTCTTTGTGAGAAGCAGCTAGCTTTGGGGAAGTTACTCTGCCACTTTCAGCCCACCATGAACTCTTGGTTGGCAGCTTTGAATGACTGACTTCTAAGAAGAGCACCTGCATTCCCTGTAGTTTATAATCTCTTCTCCAACATTATGAGAAGGAACTTGGCTATATTTAGAGCAAATCACAGAGTGGCTAGACGACACCATACATTTGGGCACAGGAGTGGTCAGCGTAGCAGTTCTTCCCACATTTGACCTCAGAGCTGACCTTCCATGGTGGGAAGTTAATGAGCTTTCCTTGATGCGGGTTTTTGTGTTATCCACAGGTAGCTTTGGCAGCCTTGGTGGGAAAACTGCCCATTTGCAAACAGGCTCATGTATCAGCAAATGACCAAGGAGACCAAACCCAATGGGAGTTATTCACATTGTCTAAATCCATTCATGCTCTCTTAGGGGAAACAGAATAAACAAACATTTTGGCAAGCAAGAATGAAACCTGCTACTTCCCAAGGTCATAAAAGCAAAGTTCTTGAAGACCAGTATCTTTTAGGAGTTTTCCCAAGGGGTAATTGTTAACTCAGCAGGCAGTTCAGGAAACATGTTTTAAGTTAAAAGGAAACTAAGAGAGTGACAACATTTAAGATAGACAGAACATTTAGTTTAGTATTGAGAAATCCTAAATAGTTCTCAATCTTTGGTGAAGACTAGCCAGTCACTGCTGGTACTGCAGGTGTTCTAGCTTCTCACAGGTGCCCAGGTTCATGGAAGCCTCAATTACACTTTCTCCAAATCACAACCCAGGAGAGAATGGTCTCTCTTATCTTCCAAATGGCATTAAAGCATTCCTTCTTCAGCAGTTTTGCAAACAGTAATATCCTTGGCTATGGAAATGTGTATCAGCTACACTGTATGACAACAACTGTTATGTCATTTAAGGACATTATCAGGAAGGGGCTCTGAAGTCCCTGATATTACCAATTTGTCATTGAAAACTCAAAATTGGATGAGTTTGGAAGTACTCTAACTCAGAAATAAGAAAAGCTGGTTATTGAACAGGATTTTTTCTTAACAATGAAATTTGCATAAAACAGTTCCTTACACGTTTGCAGTCCCTCTTGTTATTCTCCTAACCATGTCCTAATCCCCATTTTATAGGTGAAGAAACTGATGCTCAGGCAGATCAACTCAATTATCCAAGATAACATACTAAACAACAGAGGAAGAATTCTGGCCCTCCTATCACCAACACTGTTTCCTCCACACCACATTCAAGTGTCACCTCTTCTGTGCCCTTTTGACCTTTAGCCTTGACCCATCCTCACAGAATTGTTTACATGGCTCTTGGTCTCCCACAGTATTATGTGTGAACTTCCTCCATGGTAACTATAATCCTTCATTGCAGTTTTTGTTTGTGTGTTGGGTAGACTCTGGGTTCCTGGTGACAAATGTCCTCCCCTATTCAAGTTTGTATTCTCAACACTCCCCAACCTGCAATAGCTATCCTAGGCACATATTGACTGTAAGATGATATTGATGCAAAATAAACATAAAAAGTTATCAAAGTACTCACATAGATACGTGAAAATTAAACCAACAATGAGATCTGACTGTTTAACTACCATGTCAGTGGAAGGCTTTCTATCACAGAGTGTTTTCTAGGATGGGTGCAGGGGACAGGACTCTAATTTGTTCCTTTGCATCAAAATTAGAACAATTTAAAGTAGTTTTTCATCAATACCTACCAAAATTGTTAAATTCCTGCTCTAGACATTTGGCCTTCAAATATACCTGCAAAAGGGTACAAAGGCATGCAGAATATTTGACAAAGTATTATTTATAGTGGGAAACAAAATGAAAATGTCCTCAATGGCTGCTATACTATGGATCTGGAATGTCCTCCAAAACCCAGGTGCTAAAGGCTTGTTTTTCAGCTGGTTGCTATTGGAAGGTGGTGGAAATCTTTAAAAAGTATGGCCTATTGAGAGATTTTATACCCATTTATGATTTCATACCCATTCCTCCACTATGCACTCCTGCCATGATATCCTGCCTTACACAGTCCCAATAACAGTGATCCAAGTGAGACCAAATAAACCTTTATTCCTTATAAGTAAATTGCCTCAGATATTTTGTTCTGGCAACAGAAAGCTGACTAACACAATGTCCTTAAGAGAAAGTGTTGAAATTGTATGATACATTTTACTGTCAAAATATCATCATCTGAATAAGACATTGCTCAAAAAAAAAAAAAAAAAGAGACATGGAAAGATATTTATATTATGTAGAAATATCTAAAAGACAAAAATTAATAGTCATGGCTGCCTCTAGGGAGTGGGGAGGTTATGGGGGACTGAGTAGGAAAACTCTTTCCACTTTATAGTCATTGGTATATTAATGATTTTGTAACAACCATATTAATTAGATCACAACATGCAAACTGATGTGAAATTAATGAATGACATTTTATAAAAGTCTGTATAGTGTCTGTTTCAATGAATGCCTCCTTACCCAATGGCCTATAACTTTTTAAGAGACAATATGATATTCAAACAAACACCAAGAGATTCAGGATCAGAGAAATCAAGAGTGTTTTTCAGATTCACTACCTATATAAACTTATGAAAATTATACCTAACTTATCAGCTCTTTGTTTCATAATGTGTAAAACACAAAATATCACTCACGTCATAGGAGTAGCATGGGGGTCAGTGAATTAATAATCATGAAACAAGTAACTCAGCAACTGGCAATACCAAGAATTAGGGAGGGGTCCCTAATAATTGATTGATGCCTCATTCTCTTTGACTGCCAAAGGCAGTGACTTTATTTATCAGCCTTCTCCCAGAAAGCAAATCTAACTAGTTGATTCTGCTACACTTAGCGAACTACAGAAAAAAAAAATCTGGACATCAATAAAGGAGGACTAAGAAACAGCAGGGGATAAAGAGGGTCTTGGGTTGGCAGTGAACTTCACTTTTACCCCAATGGACAAAGACTCTTGTTCACTTCCTAGCTGAGAAAGTTAAGAGAAGCAAATCATTACAAACTAGGGTGACCAACTCATCCGGGTTTGAGCACTGACAGTCTGGCATCTGGGGATCCCCCTCAATTCCAGACAAAGAGAGACAACTATATAGTGAACTACAGAAAAGATCTGGAAATCAATAACTTCACCCTATAGCTTCCGTGACTGGCCGAATTAGCCCCACCCCCTCCCTGCCCCAAAGGCCAGCTTCACCTGGGCTAATCCTGGCCCTTCCTCCGGAGGAGTTTCCTAGACTGAGAGAGCACCAGGAGAGCCGGAAGGGGCCCAGTTAGACTCTTCCCAGTCGGGCAGCTTTCCCAGCAGGACCCGCACGGCTTTTCTGAAGCCAAGCAGGGTGCCCAGGGCCTCATTTGCATGTGAATGCCCTTTCAGTGAGCTATGATTTGGTGGCTGCTAGGCTCCCAGCTCTGGGAACCGACGGAAAGGTTTGTGTTTGCTTGCGAATGCCTGCCATTCTCTTTGCTTTGCTATCTGTCACCTCGAATGGTGAGGGTTAGACAAACAGTTCCTTGATCTGTTTAAAGGAAAACTACCCCTGCCCAAACAAGGCCGACTCGGATTTTCTCATCCCAGGGATAATGATAAAGAGATTGCACTTTGGCCTGTGAATCCAAATCCAGGGGCCTATTGAGGGATTGAAAGAGAATTCACTTTTCCTTAAAAGTGGTCACCAAATTAAATGGAGAAAAGGCTTTGTTTAGGTTTGGGTTTGTTTTCCAGCTCCTCAGGAGCCTGAGCTTTCCTGTGCTCTGACTGCCCAGGTCAGCATCCAGAAAGCGCCTCCCTCACAGCTGGGCCTCCATACTGCTTTCCTGGCTGAGTGTAGGCCCAGGCATTATGCTGTCTCCAACACCAGTCAACTAGAAAGCAGGCATTCCTGTGTTCCTGTGAGGAGAGGGGAGAGGGAAGGAGAACAAGCCAACTTTTAGGCTATGACAGCGTCCCTCCCTGTAAACAGCTCCAGCTTGCTCTGAGAGCTACTGCACATCTACAACTTCCCTGGTCCTAAACTCCAAGCCCAGGCTGCGAAATGAAATGCCGTGTGCATCCGTGTGTGTGTGTGTGTGTGTGTGTGTGTGTGTGTTCTCAGAGCCACCATTATTTTCTGTGACTAGGAATCTTCAGTGCCGCCACGCAAGAATGGCGCTTTATTTAAAGATACTGCGTTATGTTAAGCAGACAGTCTGTCATTATTTAGCAGCCACACTATACTGTGGATGCAGTCCTGTTGTTTTTATTAAAGGGGTTGTCAGGATCTATAATTCACACATCATTAAGCGCTTCATTAAGAAGACAGCAGCCCTGTGGGCCCTAAACTTGTAGCAGTTTGAAGACAAAGCAAGTAAACACTCTTCCTTATCTGAGCCAAGGAGACACCACCCCTCCCCCTTCATCCGTGGGAGTGTCTCAAAAAAAAAAAAAAGTGCTGTTTTCTAGGAAAAAGCTTTTTCAAACTCTGGAGCATAAATGTGTAAAACATATTCACTTAAAACTGATTTGATTTAAGTTAAAAGCATTACTTTGCAATGAGCTGCGCAATCCCACATCATCCATCAAAACCAAGCCATCACAGGCGGCAATGTGCAGTTCCTTAAGCATTTTCATATGCCCTCGCCTTTTTGTGGAATAAAAAGCAAGACCATGAAATACACAGAAGGGAAAACATCAAAAAATTTGTACATGGTGCATGACATGGTATTCCTCTGACATGGGTTTTACTAAGCATCATTTATATAAACAATGGAACCAAATCCTGTTTTCTTTCATGATGCATGTTTTCTCAGCGGTAGGATGGCAGATCTTGAAATGCAATATGGGGGCTCTAGTTTCCTAGTGAAATCATATGGTTGGTCTGTTTCCTCAAAATAAATGTGCCATATGGAACCAGCCCCAGGCCAACCCTAGATCAATCTGAGAAATAGCTCAGCTTGTGGATTCAGCACTTCGCTGAACCAACCAACACAGCCAATATAGAGGACAGTGTTTTTCAAATGTAGCCCTGATTATTTCTTCAGACCCTTTCTACTGGGATCTATATGTTAGATGGCTCTGAAGTGTTTTTTTTTTTGTTGTTGTTGTTGTTTGTTTGTTTGTTTGTTTGTTTCGAAGACTGGATTCCTGACTAAAATAATGTGGAAATGATTATGATTGGACTATCTTGACTTTTTTTTTTTTTTTTTTTTTTAGCCCAATCAAAACTTCCCTGTTGCTGTAGTTTGAATGTATCCTGCAAAAAAGTTCAGGTGTTAAGCTAGACACAGTGGTGTACATCGGTAATCCCAGCTATGCAGGAGGCTGAGGGAGGAGGATCCTAAGTTTCAGGCCAATCATAACAACTTAGTGAGACCCTGTTTCAAAATAAAATAAAAAGGGCTAGGGATGTACCTCAGTGGTAGAGCACTTGCCTCTCATGTGTGAGGCCCTGGGTTTAATCCCCAGTACAGCAAAAAAAAAAAAAAAAAAGGAGGGGGTGTGGATTATGGGTGGGTTGAAAACTTAATCCACAAATTCATATGTTAATAGTTTGGCCATGGCATCTTTCCAGGTAATTAAGATTAGATGAATTTATGAAGAGGGGACCCCCTAGGATGACATTATTGACTTCATGAGAGAAACAGAGCTAACCCTGCTCTTTCTTGCCATGTGATGTATCTCCACCATGCTATGATGCAGCAAGAATGCCCCCACTAGATGTGCTGCCATTCCCATGCTCTTGGAATTTCCAGCCTCCAGAACTGTGAACATTTAAAAAAAATAAAACAAAACCCTTTGTTCTTTTTAAATTAGCAAACCCTGGTGTTCGATTATAGCAACAAAAAGCTGATCAAGGCACCTGTCCTTATTGCCTTTTTTCTTAGAGCTGTACTATAGATACTTATCTGAGACAAGGAGACACTACTGTTCCCCCTTCACCCATAAGAGTGTCTCAAGAAAGTGCTGTTTTCTAGGAAAAGGCTTTTCAAACTCATTTTTTGAAGCTGTACCGTTACTGGCTAAGTGAACTATACCATAATAGAGTTAATATGTAAGTATACCATTCGCATTTATGCTTCAACATAAAGAAAATTTGCATAGGGATGGAGTACCAAAGAGGCTGCTGAGTGCTTGAAATCATACCACCTCAACAATTGTTGAAACAGTGATTTTCCACGTGTGATGCCCAGAGCAGATCAGCTGCATCATCACCTGAGAATTTGTTAGAAATGCATTTTCTCAGAACCTACCTCAGACCTATTATATCAGAAAGTCTGAGATTATGGCCCAGAGATCTGTGTTTTAATCAGCCCCCCCACCATCATTTTGATGTACATAAAAGTTTGAGACTGGGCTCAATGGTGCACACTGTAATCCCAGCAACTCAGGAGGTGGAGGCAGGAGGATTGCAAGTTCAAGGCCAGCCTCAGCAACTTAGTAAAACCCTGTCTCAAAATAAAATATAGAAAGGACTGAACATATAGCTCAGTGACTTAGTGGTAGAGTGCCACTGGGTTCAATCCTCAGTCCAAAAAAATTAATTAGAGCACCACTGATGAAGGCCAGTATTTTAACTTGCCTGGAAAGCAAATTCTGAGATGGGGATTCTCTTAAGAAAGTGTTCTGTTAAGAATGTGTTCTCGGGCAGGAGTTGTGGCTCAGCGGTGGAGCACTTGTGAGGCCCTGGATTCTATCCTCAGCACCACATATAAATAAATAAATAAAATAAACGTATTGTGTCCAACTACAACTAGAAAATGAATATTAAAAAAAAAAGAAAAAGGGGGAAAAAAAAAGACTGTGTTCTCCATAGAACTCCCTGTAAAGAGGGAGTGGATCAAGATGAAGAAGGGGCAGGAGCCCAACAAACATGTAAAATCTCAATAAAAGTCAAGCTTTGGCCTAATACACAGGAACACAAACCACAGAGCAGAGCTGCCTCCTCTAGAGATGAGAAGCCAACTTTATCAATATAAGCCCTTCTTAGACACAGACTGAGGAAGAGGGATATCTCCCATCAGCCAAGGGCAGCTCTCTGGAGAAGGAAAAGTTCATTGTCATTAGCAGCCAACACAGTCACAGTAGCTTAGGGCTGGGGTGGTGCTTTGATTTGAATGTGTCCCCCAAAAGGTCTGGAACAGAAACTTGATCTCCTGTGCAATTATGTTGGGAGGTGGAGCCTAATGGGAGGTGTTTGGTTCACAAGGGCTCCACCTTATGAATGAGTCCATGCTGATTATAAAAGGGCTTGAGGCTGTGAGTTTGACCTTTTTTCTCCCCCTCACCTCTGTCCCTCTTTCATCCTCTCACCTTCCACTGTGGGATGATACAACAAAAAAAAATCCCTCACTAGATGTTGGCACCTTACTATTGGATTTCCCAAACTCCAGAACTGTGAGAAATAAATTTCTTTTCTCTGTAAAGTACAAAGTCTGTGGTATTCTCTTATAGCAGCATTAAACAAAAGAAGACAGGGGTCTAGGTGAGCACTGCTACCATCAATACATAAGATCAGCTTCAGAAATGTACATGTTCCACTGCCTTTACTCTGAAACACCTGGAGAAGAGCTCACCTTCCTTCCACTCTCAGTACACCTGACGACATCCAGCATGGGAATATGAAGCAGGAGAGAGCTTCAACTCCAGTCTGTCCCTGAATAGTCACCAGAAACTTAATCGACTTCAGTCATCTTTCAGTAATATTCACATTGTAATAGACTTAGTTTTAGGACATGAAGTCACAAGCCTCTAGAGAAAGTCTGAGAAACTCCTTGGACTCGCTGCTTTCATATCACCTGGATTTTGAAAGCCCCATATCTATTTCTCCATTTGTAAATGAAGGCATCTGCCTTTTTTCTGGGGTACTTACCCACTTCTCACTGCATGCTGGCCTTGCTGAAGCTGCAAATCACTGGCTTGCACTACTCATGTCTTGCACTACATGAGGGATTGGGATATGACCCATTCTGGAGTTGACGGATCGCTTTTCTTAAAATTAAAATCCTTCACAGATGTGACTGAGTCTTGAAGAAACCCTTTATCGGTTCTGTCACCCAAGCCCCCAGAAGATGATTGTTAATTCCTGTACAACCTTCCAGCCTCATACTCTGCCAACAAATTTCATTTTGCTTAAGTTAGGTTGTTTCTTGTTGCTTTCAAACAAAGAATGCTGACTGACACAGGTTCACAGATTTCTTGAGTTTATTCACTTTAATTTTTAAAATTCTGTTACAAAATTCTATTCACATTATTATTACTACATAACATAGGATACCAATACCCGGTGATATAAAAGAGCCATTTTAATATTCTCATAAATTCAGTGAGTCAGGACACAGCTAGGCTGGTTTATCTCTGCTCCCAATTGTCTAAGACATCATCTTGGAAGACTCAAGTGCCTGGAGTGAAGGGAGGGACTGGAATCATATGGAGATATTTTCTGTGACATTGGAAGCCAGAATATGGATAATTCAGAGGCTTAGTGTGGCTGATCTTTGGACCATAATACCTCCCTATGGCCTTCCTATGTGACCTATGCTTCTTTATAGAATGGCTATAACTTTTTCAGTTATGGCTCAAGACTCCAAAGCAAGCAATCAGCTAACAAAACAGAAGCTGATTTCCTTTTATAACTTGGCCTCAGAAATCACATGGCTTCATTTTCTATGCATTCTGTTGTGTACAAGTGAGCTGTAAGTCTACCCCAGAATTAAGGTCAGGTGATAGTTTTCACCTCTTGATGGGACAGGGTAAGTAAATTTGTTGACAAGTTTTTAAACAGTCATAATAAAGCACATAGAGCAAGTACTTATTCATTGTAAGTATACAGCTAAATAAAGTTTAAATATGTACCCATTCAAAATATCTATCAAAATGCAGAACTCCAATACCCTTAAAGTTTCCCTCATGTCCCTTCCAGTCAATACCCACAATCCTTTCCAAGAGTGACCATTGTTCTGATTTCTATGGCCATCAATTAGTTTTACCTATTTTTAACACCATTTAAACTGAATCATGTTCTTTCATGTTTCTTTCCCCACTCCCAGCCATGTTTTGAGTTAACATTTTGATTGTGAGATTCATCCACATTGTTGTGTGTGTTAGTAGTTTGTTCTTTGTTATTCCTGTGCAATTTTCCATTATATGACCTGATTCTTTTTATCCATTCTCCTCTTGAGGAAATTGAATTATTTTCAGTTTGGAGAAGTTATAGATAACTTAGAAATCTAAAGAGCCATTTTTAACATTAAAAAAAAAAGTGTTAATGAACCCCTTTGTGTTCTACTACCTATTGATTTAAAAGGTACATAATGCTAATAAAAACCAGTTTTATGACCCCTATCATATTTTTAATTTCTTCTAATAGCATATGCATACTTAATATAGACATATATCTACATTATTCTTCACATGGATAACACTTAAGAATAGCATGGATTCGGCTAGGCACAATGGCACATGCCTGTAATCCCAGAGGCTCAGGAGGCAGAGGCAGGAGGATCGTGAGTTCGAAGCCAGCCTCAGCAATTTATCAAGGTGCTAAGCAATTCAGTGAGAGCTTGACTCTAATAAAATACAAAATAGGGCTAGGGATGTGGCTCAGTGGTCAAGTGCCCCTGAGTTCAATCACCGGTACCCGATCCCTCCCAAAATAAAAGAATATCATGGATTCATGGACAACTTTGCAATAATCTGTGCTTCCCACTCGTACCCTGAGGGTATGTGGCTATAAGAGAAAGAATAGCAGCTATTGGGAATTCACCCTTGAAATCTTTTACATAAAAAAAAATAGATGTTCTTTTTCCATTCCTCTAGAGTCATAAACTATAATAATCATACCATCCGTTTGTTATGCTTCCTTCCAACTCTCTGAATTAAAAGTTTTTATCCTGCTGGTACAGGTAAGCCCAGGGTTGTTTAATACTAAATAGAGTTATATATAGCAAGAGTGGCTACTTCTGTAATTTCAAAAATAGGATCAATTTCATTTTGAATGAAATTTGCATTTAGTGCATTCAAACTAAGGTAACACAAATAAGAGACGAATAAGAATCTATTTGGGAATTATAGTAATTCCTCCTTACCTGCTCTTTTGTTTTCCATGCTATAGGAGTTCTAAATAATGTAGACATATGTCTATATTAAGTATGCATATGCTATTAGAAGAAATAAAAAATGTGATAGGGGTCATAAAACTGGTTTTTATTAGCATTATGTACCTTTTAAATCAATAGCTAGTTTTAAATTACACACCACTTCTAATAGCACAGTGAAATTTCTTACCATTGCTCCATGCTGCCTGGATATGGGTCACCCCTTTGTCCAATGTCTCCACTTTATATGCTATTCACTTGTTAATCACCCAGTGTCCCTCTTGATTATCAGATCACAGTGCTTGTGTTCAAGGAACCTTTATTTTGCTTAATAATGGCCCCAAAGAGAAACCATCAGGTGCTTCATATCATCTCACATCATAACAAAAAGGTGGATGAGTACAGTACAAGAAATTTTGAAAGAGAAACCTGTATTCCCTTTTATTACAGAATAGATTATTATAATTATTCTATTTTATTATTGGTTGTTTTTAATCTCTTACTATGCCTAATTTATAAATTAAACTTTATCAGAGATATGTACATATATAAGAAAACTCACAGCATAAGGGTTCAATACTGTGGGCCAGGACTTGGAATGTATCCCTGATGGGTAAATGGAAACCACTCTATTTTTTTTGAGAATGACCTTCCAGTATTTGGAACTGTTTTTAGAGGCACCCCCACCACATTTTTCTCTGCTCATTATATTGAGGTTGACTCTGACTGAATCACTGAAGTGAGTTTTCTGGGATGTTTATTCCCTCCCTCTGACATTTTCTCACCTTTGTATCTCACTACTTTTCAGGCTCTTTATCTTTGAATTTGGTTGTTTTAGAGACCTTTAACCCCAAGACAAAGAAAGCTGTAGGAACAACCCTTGGTCACATCTCTTCAGCTTTTGCTTTACCACTGTTAGAGTTACTCTAGAAGGGAAAGAATAAGAAAAACTGTAGAGGATGTTTTATGGAACTGCACACAAAGAATGCTAAATAAAATGGATGATGTTATATTGTATACTTTGATATGAACCTAAGAATGCCAGGGAGAACTTAATTGATTGATGATATGCCAAAGATCCATTTGAATTGTGCTAAGCTCATTCATTTTAGTTTTGCTGACAATCTGAACAGCATATTTGTTAGCACAAAGTCAGTCTCTGGGTAAATGTACTGTCAGCAGTGATATTGTACAGTCTTTTGAGGTGAGATGTGAAAACTTCTGTGAACATTTTTTAATGTAAATAAATCTAAATTTAAAAATTTTTAAAGTCTTCTCCCTCATCCCCTATTGACATGTGTGGGCAACTGATAAGCTATCTCTTTCTCTTTAATCATTTTGTGACTAGTTAATGTTAAATGTTACCATAGTCTCCAGGGGAACTACTATGGGGAAATATCTATATTATATACAAGTGTGTATGGAGATATATACACACACACACACACACACACACACACACATATATATATATGAAGTATTATATATATATATATATATATATATATATATATATATATATATATATATATATATAAAGTATAGTGATATAAGGAACACTAATATGGGCAAACTCTTTTGCTGACAATAAAATACAGACAAGTACTTCACTTTGACTCTTACATACGGGTCACAAATCATGATACAGCCTTGGTTTAATTCATCAAAATACGCTTGCTACAAAATTGCAACTAGTGCAAGTATATCATTAGCCTTCATTTACAAACAATGGCTGTGTTTTCTTCTCCCTGAATCACCTCAAGATTCTATTCTATTTTCGTGAATTGGCCCTTAATCTTCCACTGATATGTTTATGTTATGCAAGGTCTGACAAGAAGAGATTACTGAAATCTCCTTATTTTTCTTCTAAAGAGCCTCATGTATGATTACTGCATTTGCTCATCAGAAAATAATGTATGAGATTGTTCTAATATTTCCCATTAAAAGGGATGCATAAAAGGAGATTGGGCTGTTCCCCAACTTCTCAGCTGCGTCCCGACAATCAACATACACATACACACACACAAAATCTTGCCTCTGGCCTCAGTCTTAGCTCAGAAGTATAATTTCTGGGAGAGTTTAAGCCTAATGACATTAGTTATGTTGCCCTTCACCAGGAGGAGTAGCCAGGGAACATGTTTGTTGTGTTTCCTGATATAACATTGATTTGCCCATTTTTATGTGGTAAACCCATGCCTGGACAATTTCTCATACTGTGGAAAATGTGACTTGATATCCCTAAATATCAGCTAGCAGCTCTGGGCTTAATTACTGCAGCTTTGATGCTTGTACCAAATTTATAGTTATGTTGATTTTGAAGTGTTTTCAAGATGCTCAGCAATTGCACAAAGATACTTGATTATAAAAATCAAGGAAGCTATTCCAGCACCATAAATAATAATAAAATGTAGCATTTTTGCTTTGTACCAACAAGGTAGAAACTACCTGAGGCACGTTTGCACATTTCAAAGATTTATAGATCTTAATACTTCAAAGGTTTATTCTTTCAATAGGATGTTTTTAAATACTTAATGTAATAAACTTTACTAGCCTTGGCGGGGGACTGTATGAAACATATTAAGCAGAAAATAGGAATGCCTCTGTGTTTTCCTATGTGTTTTAGTTTTACCCCTTAACTAGAGAGTGCCTTGGCATCTTGGAGATTAAATACATATATATTCAAATATCTATATACACATATATATACATATATGTGTATATGTAATATATACATACATATATACGTGTGTATATAATGCATATATAATGTGTATGTATATATCTATATCTATATATCTATATCTATATCTATATCTATATCTATATATATATATATATATATATGATGCCATACAAACTGTTTATTCCAATATTATATTCAAAACAGGCTCCCTATATGAAGATCTTGATTGGGTGAACATTGGTTCTTACATTTCTGAGACCAGATGGCATATTCAATCTTTCCAGATTCTTTGCTTTCCTTGTTTCCTTGTTATTTTCCTCTTTAAATTCTTGAAAACTCAGCAGATACATCTATGGTAGAATAGGTCCTGGGGAGATTTTCAAAAGACACGTACAAAACAATATTAATGACTTGGGGAAATGACAATTTAATAATGTTGAACAATGATGTCACGATGTAAAATTGTTTCTTTCCTGGATAAGGCTGTCTATTTACAAGACATGCACAGTTTCCCATCCCATTGTTTGAGCCTTCCTCAAAACCCAAAGAAATTGCTCAGGGTTTGTCTTGTTTGGGAATCATCAATAATTGAACTAAGTTTGGAATCTGGCCTAAAAGATGTCAATTATATTCTCTCTTTCACTAGAAATCTTTTTATACTGTCTTTTATATATTTTTTATTGTTAAATTTACATATGGTAAAATTATCCTTTTAAATGCACAATTCTATGAGTTTTGGCAAATGCATAGACCCATGTCACTATTACAATGAAGTTGCAGAACATTTGCATCATCTCCCTAAAAAAATTCCCTTATACTACTCCTCTGTAGACAATGTTTTCACCCCTAACTGCTGGTAACCACTGATCTGTTCTTCACTCCTATAGTTTTTCCTTTTTGAGAATGCCATGTAAATGAAATCATGTAGTATGTCATCTTTGAAACTGGCTTACTTTACTCGTTTTAGCATAGTGTATTTGAGATTAATTCATTTTGTTACATGTGTCAATAGTTAATTCCTTTTTATTACTAAGTAGTATTTCATTGTACTAGATTACCACAATTTGTTTATCCATTCCCAGTTAAGGGACATTTGGGATTTTTCCAGTTTAAGGAAATTATGAACAAAGCTGCTATAAACATTTGCTATAAACAGAGGTTTTATTAGTCATTCCATTGGGAAGAAGTAAAATTTCAGCTTCATATGGGAAGTGTGTATTAAACTTTGTAAGAAATCAACAAACTGCTTTCCAAAGTAGCCATGCCATTTTGTATCCTCACCAGCAATGTATAAAAGTTTTAATTGTCAGGCACCTTTGCCAGTTTTTGGTTTGTTTTTTAAAAGTCATTCTGATAGGAGTGTAATGCTAACTTTTCATGGTTTTTGTTTAATATTTCCCTAATAACTAAAGGTATTAAGTTTCTTTCCATGTGTTTATTTGCCATCCACATATATTATTTGGTATTTTCAAATTTTTGTCCACATTTTAATTAGGTTTTTCAATTATTATAATATAGTCTTTTGAATTTTTTTTTTTTTTCAGTGCTGGGGATTGAACCTAGGGCCTCACACATGCTAGGGAAGTGCTCTATCATAAGCCACATTCTCAGCCCTTAGAGTCTTGAGAATAGTTTTACATATTCTGGACACAAGTTTTTATTGGTATTCATTTTGCAGATATTTTCCCCCAGTGTGTGGCTTGGCATTTCATTCTCTTATGTGTTTTTAGAGGAAAATAATTAATAATTAATATTTCATTTAAATAAGAAGTTCCAATTTATCAGTTGTTTTTAGAGATTGTGCTTCTGGGGTCGTATCTAAGAATGGTTTGCCTAACCCAAGATCTAAAAAATTTTATTCCATGGTTTCTTCTAAAAGTTTATAGTTTTATATTTCATCTTTAGATCTATGATACATTTCTAGTTAATTCATGTAAAAAGTATCTCGAGGGAATTTGAACTAGAAGATCCAGAGGGAAGTTTGTCAACTGATAAAGGACTTCTAAATGTATGGTCTATTTTTAAAAAATATTTTTTTTAGTTGGAGATGGACACAATATCTCTATTTTATTTATTTATTTACTTTTATATGGTGCTAAGGATCGAACCCAGTGCCTCACACATACTCTACCACTGAGCCACAACCACAGCCCTAAATATATAACTTTAATGAAGATTTGGATGTGGTACCATGTTGTACAAGCTTAATAAGTAAAAAGAACCAGAAATGACAAAGACCATGTGACATGAGAAGTGATAAGTGTCAATTTGGGTCTTTAAATTTCTAATTCTACTTCATCTTGGCCTGTCTCTCCTTTTCCTCTTGTTTTTGTATACCCATGAGATTGCCTTTTGGAATCCTTAAATTATCCCTTTCTCTGTTTTCCTGAGTGAGCATTAGTGGATTTCTTACCTTTGGCAACAAAAGAACTTTTGATAGGACCAACTTTATATCCAGTATGATAGTCTTAACTGAAAGTGTGTATTTGTGTGTATGATTTTAAAAGTACAACTCAGGCACATGAAGAAAAGGTGTTTTATTTCTTTTGTCTATGTCCCTCTTCTCTAGCACCCCAATATTGGCTGGGAAAGCATCTACTAAGTGTCCTGCCATAGTTAATTTTAAGTAATTGGATAATATAAACTACATCCTTCTTTAAGTAATATTGAATAAAAATGCTACTCTCTGAGATAACCTCTCTCTTCTTTTCTGCAGAACAGGGAACTGGTTGAAAGGTTTGCTGACCCTGGGGCAGATGAGATGAGTCAGATTCTTCTGGTTTGAGACCTCCCCTGTGTCTGGTAAAATGACCTCACCATCTGGATGCTTCCAGCCCCAATGCCATTTATCTGTAACTGGTGGGTCTGGCCAGCTGGTCTCTCAGCTTAAACGAGCCTAGTTCTAGACCCCTCTTAGGTTTGCCAGGTCCCATCCAGCCCCAGCTTGAGTTGTCAGCTTTACATCTGTTATCACTGAGGCACCCAATCTCCACGCGAGTAACACTATCTGACAGACTCCACCATCACAATAAGCTACTTCCCAGTCCTGCTTTGCTCTGTAGGAACTAAAGGAATTTGAGCCATAATTCCCACATACATAATCCTGAAGGCCATAATTCTAAATGCTGAAATTCTGAAAGATCAAAATCGAAAATTCCAGAAAATTTTGGAAAAAATAATTTTAAAACATTATTTAGAAGATATAACTTGCATTCATTTGTAAGTGTAAATATTCAGATGTGCAAACAATAGTGTGATTTTTAACAGTTGTGAGCAGATGATTCATATTCATAAAGAAATATTTCAAAAGGCAAAAAGTGTGAAAGAATATCACTAAGGTTGGTAATTATGTGCAACCAACTTAATAATTGCAGTTATCTGAAATACCATGACAGGCAACCTAAAGTCTTCCAAGATCAATCAAAAATTACAATGGGTCTCAACTGCATAGGCTAAGAACTTCAAAGAGCTAAGATCTAGAGAAATTTTATCTTTCTTAAATGCAGATATAAAAAGGACATCTCTCCATTTATTTAGGTTTCAATGTTTTTATGTACACACATACAATGCTTACATACAAAGTCAATGTTGTGATAATGCACTTTTTGTTTTTCCTTTGGTGTTGGGTTTTGAACCCAGGGGTTCTTTCCACTAAGGTACATCACCAGCCCTTTTCATTTTTATTTTGAGATAGGGTCTCACTAAGATGAAGAGGCTGTCCTGAGTTGTCTCCTGAGTTGCTGGGATTACAGGCAACCACCACTGTGCCTAGTGATAATGCAAAAATAAATTTACAATAAAATGAATTAGAACTTTCTAAAAATCTTTACACAGTGTACACCTCCAGTATTGGAAATGATATGAAGATGAAATAGCATAGCATGTTGTAGAAAAATAATGCTGAAAACTTAGTGAGGAAAGAAAAATAAAAGAAAATCCAACATGAGAAAATGTATCAGACGGATGGATCACAAGAAACTGAACAGAAGCCATGTCTAAGAGATGGCCAGATTCACAATCATTGAAAAGCTGATTTTTTTTCTTTTTCTTTTAGGGTATTGCTCTCTTCAAAGAATACTTTCACATTCATTTTCAACATGTACTGCTCTTTTTGAAATTCTTGTATGATTCAACATAAGCCAACATAAGCATTCCCTATTAAATCTTCTCATTTTCTGTGCCATGCTTCCATGTTGTTTTGGTTACTGGGAAATTTATCTCATAATCACATATGCACCACAAACTTGACAGAAACTATTAGAGATTGAACAGCAATATCCTTGTGTTAAGTGTCTTCTTATCCTACCATGCACATAATTATTTTTTTAACCAGTCAATAAGTTTGTTGGCTTCTTCAGGCAATGTGGCTTTAATTCATTGAAACCTGCTGTAATTTCATCAGCTGGAGAAATATCAATGCAAATATATGCATATGCCCTTGTGGTTCAGTAGACCAAACCCAGGGCCTCACATATGCTAGGCAAGCACTTTACTACAGAGCTACATCCCCAGCCTGGCACACTTTTAAATACAAGTTTTTGTTGTTGTCATTTCTTTTTTTTTTCTTTTTGATCTTTTTTTAATTATTATTAGTTGTTCAAAACATTACAAAGCTCTTGACATATCAAATTTCATACATTTGATTCAAGCAGATTATGATATGGCTAATTCCTTCCCCAGAATTCGGCTTTCTATGCCTCTTATGTACCCCATTACTCTTTAGGGGAATTGCCATTTTCAGGATTCTGACTTTCAGGATTTCAAAATTTGGATTTTTAATATTTTGGGATTGTGATTTTTCCATTTTTAGGCTTTAGGAACTTTGATATTTCGGGATTATGACAATTGGAATTGTGTCCTTCTGAATTATCATTGTTACCAAAACCAAGGATAGCTCCAAAGAGATGGCCTTCAGAATTTCTTTCAGTACAAGTTTGCTGTAGCACTATGTTTACTTGCTGTGGCTTTACTTCTAATGAAGTATCAGCTTTTGGCAACCTCCCCACTCTTCAATAAGCCTCAGAAGGGGCAGGTAGGCAAGACATCATTTTAATAACTCATCTTGGGGCACACATCTATTGAATTCTCTCTCCCAATCTCTCCTGGTTCCTCCAGACTCTCTGGGCCTGTAAAACAGTTGTCTTCTTCCCATCTGGCCCTCCATTAAGAAATTATCTGTGGTCTGGCTCATTAAGTATGGATTTTCATATGCTAAAGTAAGAAGACAAGGGAATTCAGAAAGTATCTTCTGAAAGCAATGCCTTAGTCTTCAAAACTATTGACTTACTTCAAAATCATATTTTTGAATGTTAAAAATTGATATTACCTGAGTTCCCAAGTGTATATTTTTGACACCTCAGGCAGAGTAAGGCCAAGGTCAAGTGCTTAGAGAAACTAAAGAAACCACATCAAACAATTTTAAACTATTAGCCCTGCCACACCCTGCTCATAGGGCACCCGCAGATAGGCCCACCACACATGTACAACAGAGTCTGAAGCTTGGCCCTTCTTATTCTCAATTTAAATCCCATTTACAGGGGCTGGGGTTGTGGCTCAGAGGTAGAGCACTCGCTTACCATGCATGAGGCACTGGGTTCGATCCTCAGCACCACATAAAAATAAAATAAAGATATTGTGTCCACCTATAACTAAAAAATAAATATTTAAAACAAATAAATAAATAAATCCTATTTATAGACTTCTATCCAAAAATCACAACTTCACTCTGACAAAAGCCTTGAAATGTTACTTTCACTGTGGAAAGTATATTGAAGAGCAGACAATGGGAGAATTAAATTTCATGGTACATAATAAAACAATCTTGATTTTTTCCTTCATCAACCTATCCCATAGGTTGGCATGATCGCTACTTGCCAATCTCTCTCTTCTTCCTCAAGTTGTTGTCAGTGCTATGGTTTTTCTGGGTTCTCTTCTCGCTTTTACTAATCCCCTGCCTGGATTTCAAACGATTTGGAGAGTCACACCATGCCCTTTCTCTTGTGAATCCATATAGTCACCCTTAGCTGCTCCCCATTCTCTTTAATTTGCACATGAAAGAGCCAAGATCAAACAGTCAGAGTCCTTTCTGGACAGTTGAGGAAAGAGAGAAAGTGTGCCTATTACATGTTAAAATCTTTGCTCAGTTATGAGCATATACACACAGAGAGGAATAAACACATACATAGGAAATTTTTTAAAAAGACATTTTGTTTTCATTATGTTATCATTTGTGTCTATCTTTGGATTGTGGGATTATAGTTGATTATTATTTTCTTCCTTATACTTTATGAAATTTTCACAAAATTCAATGATGCACATTTATTCTTTCTGTAATTAAAAAAACAAAAACAAAAATTTCTAAAACTCAGCTGAAGTCTTGCTTCCTCCAAGAAGCCTATCTGCTCTACCAACCTCCTCTACCTCAACCTGTAGAAATTAATTCGTTTGTTAAATATTCAACACATATTTATTGAGTACTAGCTCTGTGGCAGTTTCTGTGATGGGTGTTGTGGATCCATTGCCTAACAAGTCAAATACAAAGGAAGTATTTATATATTTGGTAATGTTTATAGTCCAAGTAACAACTCAACAAAGTAGATCAAGACCAAATGCTAGAGCCTGACTGCAGGACCCTACTTTTCTCTTAGTTGCTAGGTGTATGGGAAATGGCTGGGGCAACTGGAGTGAAAAGGACAAGCAAGGTCATGCACCAACTAGAACAGGAGAATCTCAATAATTTGAGCACTGAAACAGTCATATCTTCCCTATTCCTGGGCCTTGCTCTTACTGTAATCACTGCCCAGGGTGATCATAATGATCAAAGGACAAGTAAAAAAGCTGTAAGAACCCAGAATGTCTGATTTAGATGCCTCTGCTTCTTGTTCCCACAGCTTCATATTGGTAGAATTCTTATTATAACCTCAGGTAACCATCAATTTACTTGCCTGTCTCCTCCCACAGGATTGCAGAATTCTTAAGGGCACTGAAGATGTATTATTTATTTTAGTGCCTGTCTAGTATAGTATAGTGTCTGGCACATTCAAATATTTGTTGAATAAATGAAAAGAAACAGTTCTAACAAGTGAGATCCTCTGAGAAACAACTAAAAGGATTCTGGGAAAACAACATTTGCTAAGATACATATACCATTCGGGCAAACATGGTGGTGCATACCTGTAAACTCAGTTACTTGGGAGAATGAGGCAGGAGGATTCCAAGTTCCAGGACAGTCTCAACAACTTAGTAAGACCCGTAGCAACTTAGCAAAAACCTGTCTCAAAATAAACAGTAAAACGGACTGGGTTCTTTTTCCCTGGGTTCAATCTCCAGCATGCCTGCTTGCCCCCCACCCCCACCCCACCACACACATACACACACACACACACAGACACACACACACACACACACAATCCATTGGGTAGTTATTTGGGAACAAGAAACGGTACTAAGAGTTGATGCATAGAAGATAGCAAGGACAGCCAAGAGAGAATCAGGGAAGACAGCAGGGGAGGCCAATGAGGGGAAACAGAGCCAAAGAATTGCTTAATGTTGGGCAGAGAACCACCATTCCACTTCAAAAGCATCACCAAGATCCAGGAGCAGACACTGATAGAACACAGACAGGCATGCACGCACACACACCCTGTCCCAAAGGACAAGTTAAGGTGAGTTTTAAGTACTCAGTGTAACATTGAAATCTAGAGATGCTAAACAGAATAGGGTGAAAGCAGATTTGGATACAAAAAGCCTAACTGTTTGATTATCCAAATGACCTTTTCACTTAGGGCAGGCTGAAGGGCAAACTGCATCTAGAAGCTGCCTGTTGTACAAAATCCCAGGGCAAGCACAAGAGCTCTCTATTCTGTTCAGTTGCTTTATATCCTGAGTGTTCTGCTTAGTCCCAAACTGCCACTTCTCCAGGGCTCTGAAATGCATGTATATGTGTCCTACTTCCTAAAAGCTAAAAGGGCAGCTCCCTCATCAAAGTGAATGGTAACTGCCAGATTGCATGATGGAAGTCCTTCCTGCTAGGGTGCTGTGTCAAAGAATTTTTTTTAAGAAAGCCCACCTATTCTGGTTTCTGATTTGGCATCTACTTTCCATTCACAAGGCTTACACTGTGGCCAAGCGGATGGCAACTTTCCTGCTGAAACTGAGTCAATGGGCCACTCTTCAGCTGGGAGCCACTTGGCTTCCCTTAAGTCACATGGATTTCATTCAAAGCACTTTAAAGTTCCAAATGAATTGCGACATTTTTCTCATGAAACGTTCGTCTTAAAGGGGAAAACAAGCAAAACACTTGTCATGTCTCCGAATCTAATATTATTGTACTATCAAAAATCATTAAGTCCAATTCATGGAGCACTCCTTCATTTTTTTAATCAATATAATATTAGATTTTTAAAAGGATTCATAGTGAAAAAATAAGAATATGTATGAAAAAAAAAATGACAGAGTATAGGAGAAAAATTCCTCTTGGAATATTCTCTTCACAGCATTCCTAAAGCTCCCTTCTCCTGATTGTCTTCCTTTCTCTCTTTCTGGATTCTTTTTCTGTTCTTTGCCCTCCTTTACTTAACTGTAAACATGCCCTAAGACTTCAGGATCTTCATAACATTATTTGTAAAGTGGACTCCATATCAGTTTTTCTCTGTGTTGCCACGAGAATTAAATATTAAAACGTATGTAGATCTTGCAGGACAGTACAGGTCACAAATAGATGTCAGTGATCTACCTCCCTTTCCTCTTCCTTTTCAGCCCTGCGTATTGATACAGTGAGAGGTCCTTTTCTCCAGAACTCATTCTTACACAGAACAAATACTTCACATTTCTGGTTTGGCTTTTCATACGAGAATATGAGAGTCATAAGTAATTTTAGGTACCTTCAGCTAAAAATGAAAATAGCCCTTCAAACCCACATCTGCACAAAAATCTCCCTCATCCAGACCATCTTACTTTGCATTCTCCTTTGCCCCAGGCCTCAAAATGTGGAGTGTTGTTCAGCTTCTCTCTCTCTCTCTCTCAGCCCTGAGGCTTTCGCGGGTTATACACTAATCTTTTACCTCCTTAGTATGACCTGGGTCTCTTCACCTCCATCGCTTCGTTTTGCTGTTGTGTGCAACCTGTCTCCATTGTACTTGTTTCCTAAATGTGACTAACAAGGCACATCTACCCACCCTTGTCACACTGACCCTAGCTCAATTGCCAGAAATCTCTCCCTCCTGCCCATATTATCAAATTCTTTTCCAGCTTTTACATTCTGTCTCTTAGTCAACTGTATGCAGTCTCCATCTCCCTAAGTACCACCTGAGCTCTATGGACCCAGTCCTTAAACCCACAATAAAACTTTGGCTACGTGTCATCTCTTTGAAATCATCCTCATTCCACTTGCCTGTAATTCAAAACATGCATGTTCTTCCAACACCAGATACATTCTCATGAAGCTTTTCCAAGGTAATCACACCTCAGATTGTTTCCTTTTTCCTGAATGTCTTGTGTTCAATGGCTGTACCGGACACTTTGCACTTGTTCATATGTTATTTTAGAGCTAATCTCAAATATAATCTCTCTATCATACTCTGTGTGTCTTCTGCCCCCAATCCTTGTTATTCTGTTTAATTCTATTTCCCATAATGCCTTCCACAGAGGACACACCTAATAGGCATTCAATAAAAACCATTTGACCTTTTGAATCCACAGCCAGTTCCATGACTGGGTCCACACAATTGTTAAAAAATGTTTCTCAACAGGTGAGACTCATGCTATTGAAGGTGTGTGAAATGAAATATTTCAAAAAACCATAACACTAACTCACATAGTGAGAACATTATCCTATTTTCAATTTTCTCTCAATCTTTCTGAATAAATTAAGATGAAATTTTCAGTTTTAGTACCAGGGTACCCTTACCACCCCTCTAACAATAACATGTCCTTTTCTCTGGGGGGGGAAAAAAAACAGGCCTCAAGTTTAGATTCTTTTTTAGCTTTGCTTTCAGAACTTAGGAGTTAAGATATATATATATATATATATATATATATATATATATATATATATATATATATACACACACACACATTATATATAGATATATATATTATATATCATATCATATGATATCTTGCTTCTCTCTGCAATTCTGCAATACATTTATTTAAACTAAAAACTAAAAAGTCAGTTAATTTAAAAAATAAAAAAGATTTAGTAAATTTCAGAAATGACTCGAGCATGAGAAACACTGTTTAAACACACTCTTGTTAAACATTTTTTTTTTTAACCCTCAATACTAGAGATCACCTTTGACATGGAGCTTTTGCCTGAGATCTATGGATGGATAATGAACAAGTTAGCCGTTCTGGGGGAGGGATGGGGAGCAGAAAGGGGATGTTCTGGACAGTGAGGCTAAAAAAAAAATTAAAAAAACAAAAAAAAAGTTCCTGAGTTTCATGAACACGTAAATCCTCTGTAAGTCACCTACAAAATCAAGGACAGGACCACCCACCCTTGCCTCACTATCTTTCTGGGACCTGTCTCAGATCATTAATTTACCCTGATTTCCCTCAAGTTAACATTCTCAGTTGAGGAAGAGACAGGTCACATGACTGATTCTAGACCCAGCAGCATCCGAAGACCTGAAAGTCACTTTTCCTTAACCTGCCACCACATATTCAAACTCATTATTTCTGTCTTTGAGCTGTGTACCAAATAGAGATCACAGCCTCAATTTGGTGATTTTAAATGTGAGCAAAAACTAATCTAAATTCTTAGTTTTAGTTATTCTTTTGGACAGCCAGCCAGGGAAATTACATTGCCAAGAATGTCTTCAAGAAATAATTATGAAGAAGTTTTTTGTTACCTATTAATATCAATTGCCAGGCACTCTTATCAGCATGAGGAAAAAGTAGTGACTCTGATCTTTCAATTCTTACATTCTAAAAGAGATAAGACAAAACAATAGTTGCTTTCAGGAAGAAGTAGGCTGTTATTTTTGTGGTAAACAAAATAGCATTGGGTAAGTTCTGTTATCATCCGATAAGGTACCAGAAAAGATTGATTGCTGAGGTTAGAATTCCAAGAGACTTATCCTAAATGGAATTGGTCAGAGAGAAAAATAGCAGACATAGACAGGAAGGTTGTTGCAAATATTAGGATTAGATCCACCAGGGAAGGGGTTAGGTCCAAAAAAACTAAATGAAGAACTTTGTGGCAAGAAAGCTAGGAATGAAGCTCTCCAGCTGACTACTGGTCAAAATTGAGCTCAGACATTGCCATAAATGATTGAGACAATTGCACACAAAGTTATAAATACATTTTATTTAATTAATAAATATATACAGAGATATCAAGATTGATACAAGTTTAATTCTTCCAGCCAATCATTTAGACTGTGTGAGTGGAAGACTCTTGTTAGTCTCTGAGAATTGGGGGAGTAGAATCCAATGTAAAACTATCTGGTCTGCCAAAGACCTGGGCATGTACCCACATTGATAAAACAGGGAAAAATGACCTGTCACTAACTACTTTGACTTTTTTGGTGGGGAGAGGGGAGACTGGGGTTTGAACCCAGGGGTGCTTAACTACTAAGCCACATCTGCATCATTGGCCCTTTTTTTACATTTTATTTAGAGACAGGGTCTCACTGAGTTGCTTAGGATCTTGCTAAGTTGCTGAGGCTGGCTTGGAGCTTGTGATCCTCCTTCTCAGCCTTCTGAGCTACTGGGATTATAGGCCTGCACCACTGCTCTCAGGTACTTTGACATTTTGAATTTTATATTTTCAATCAGAACTGTGCATTCATGGATTTTGGAAAATACATTCACCCCAGATTAACTGTGATAAGAGTAAAATTTTAATCCTGTATTTTTAAAGTAAGGCAATGGAATTCTTTGTTACTAATAAAGCTACAGTAAAAAATTTCTAAATATAGTCTAATTACATTCTTAATATCACCCACATTATAAAATAAAGTACATATTAATTATAGTAAATGCAATGAAGAGAGTGAAATGGGCAGGTGCTTATATGACATGACAATTGTATCCCTATGTCCTAAGTTCCATGTTTTTTTAAGCTCTTCCTTAGCAAAATGTCATAGTTACACACGACAGAGGTTCAAGCTCCCAAGATCTCAGAAACCAAATGCGCTTGGTGAGGCTATTCTATAGTCTCATAAAGTTTGTGATGAGATAATTTTATACTAATATTGATGGCAAACTATGCAACCAGGAAACAGATGTAGACATCTATGCCAACCAACAATTATAAAAACCAAAGACTAAGGTTTGTCTTTTTAATGTTTTTGTAGATATATCTAAAGTGATGTCGATGTGTTCAGATTCACAGTTGTTACATTTCACAACTGGAATTTTCCTTGAAGATGCTGCTGTCTGCATTCAAACATCCTGGTTAGTATGTTATGTCCTAGACATATGCTTGTGGAAAGACTTCTTAGCTTTTCTGAGGTTCCATAGCAAACAGCTAAGCTAGCTGTACCCACCTTACAGGGCTCCTTTGAGGATAAGATGGGGCATTGCATGTCAAGTCTGTAACTGCCTGGCACAGAGTGTGGCAGGCTTAGTTAACACAAGCTCTCGTCTGCATCATCAGCAACAGCTTCATTATCCTCAAAGCGATGAGTGAAGACTTGAGCAACATCAGACAGTTAGCAGTGGCAGAGCCGGGGCTTGCATCAAGGTTTCCTGAACTTTCATCCAGTGCTATAGCCACTAAACCACACTTGCCACTGGTGTTTCATGCAGTTTCTAAGAGCACATTTTTAAGAGATTGATTAATGTCGCACAGGCTCCAGCTTCTGCTCAGTTTCATCTCCACTTTGCAGGGAAGCCTTAGGAACTGCGTGTGATGTGAGATGGAATTACATTTGAATGGAGTCTTTAAGCCAGTTGGAGAAATTCCTCTTGTGTTCCATTAGTTTAATTATGACATAGTTAAACAGACTCTGAGAAATTTCAAACCTGGGAACATTTGCCCACAGAGGCACGAAGGCTCTGGCAGTAGCTCTTAATCACATTCCTCAGTCAGGTGTCAAGCAGAACACAGGCACCGGCACACAAGCAAGTTTTGTTTAGAATACCTCAAAAAGCCAGCCAAGTGGCAAATGTGGACATCTGTGCTAGACTGTGGCTGTCCTGTTTTTTCAGTCTAATCTGTCAAGATAACCATTTCCCCATTCTCTTAAACAAACACAGACTTCCTTGTTTAAACACTATAACAGTTCTAACAGAACACACAGCTTTTAATCATTCTGTGTTAAGTACACTGGCAAGAGCCTGAGAAAAGAATCAAAACATCTTAAATGTAAACTGGCTGATTTTGCTTCTTTGCAAATCCCAGGAAGCAGAAGAGAGAAACCTGAAATTACAGATAAAAGGAATAGAGCATGGTAGGAAAAACTGTTGTGAATTTTAAAATTTTAATTGAATTAGAAATGTAATTGTGAACCCAGTTTGGCTCCTAAGAGAAAGAAAAAGAGCAGAGGGGGAGGACAGAGGAAGGAGAAGGAAACCTGATTATGTTTTTTTTTTTCTTCTGCATAAAGCTTTAAATTGAAGTCCACTTGTCCCGATTGTTTTGTATGTATTTATAACAGCAACAGCAGTGCCAGAGCAGCAGGCTGTTCTTAGGAAAGAAAGCTGTTGAAACACAAGCAGCGTTGCTTCACATGAGTTACCTCTCTCTCTTGCAAGTCCTTCAGCATAAAGCTCTGTCACAGAGAGTGAACGCTCTTTTTCATTGATGAGGTGTTCTGGGTCATTTCCTAATATTTGAGATTAGAAATGCGAAGGGTGGGGGGAACCCTTCATGGTGGAACAAGCAGGGATATTGACAGTACTGAAGTTCAGGCAGGCGCACTCTCAGGCTCACTACCTTCGATTCTACTTGAAAATATCCAAATTCACCCTGATATAGGGACTTAAAACTTACAGAAAAACTGATGCTTTCTACTTAGAGAAAAATGATGGCTGAATAATCCAAATGCTACATTGTCCATTCTTGGACATAATTCAAGTACAGACTTTGAGATCTAACAAACTTGGGGTCACATTGGGGACATATAATTTAATCATATCACTTTAGCAAGTCAATAAACCGCTCTGAGCCTTTGTCTCTTTATCTGTGAAATGGGGATTAAAAAATCTCTTTCACAGTTCTAGACAAGATTAAAGAAGATGTTTTTGCAACCATAAGTGCTTTAAAAAATTTGCACTTGTTAATTAGAGTAGCCATTAACACTTCTCATAATTGAATGATGTAAAGTTCTGACTGATCTAAAATTTAGGTTAACAGAGTTTATTTTAACATAGGGATTGCCAACTTCACACCATTAGAAATTATTTTTTATTGTTTTTGTTGTTATTATTTTGGTACTATTATTGTTTGGTACTTTCTCATTAAGCTGCATCCTCAGCCCTTTTTATTTTTTATTTTGAGGCAGGGTCTAAGTTGCTTAGGACTGGGCTAAGTCACTGAGGCTGGCCTCAAACTTGTAATCCTCCTGCCTCGGTTTCCCCAGTCACTGGAATTACAAATGTGCACCACTGCATACAGATGAAAATTAATTTGACACTGAAAGTCTAAGCCTCTTTCGGAAATATAATGCTCTGAGTGTCAGTCACAAGTAAAATTCCTTATGGAAAGATAGCCAAAATTTGTACAATGCTCCCAGTCATCTCAACATAGCCAGCTGGGCCACTGTCGGGCACAGGTGGGTCCCCGTCTGTAAGCTCTGGCATTTGGCGTCCTTGTAAACTGTGCCCCAACCCACAGATGACTGGAGGGCAGTAGTAGCTTGGGACTCGCTGGTCAGTCACATGTTCCCCTTGAATGACAAAGTCAACTGTTGAGAGCAGCAAAGACCAGCAGGGGCTGAATTTCCATACCTGCCAAGTTCTGGAGTCAGGAGCAATGGGGCCTTGTGCTGACGGATCAAGGGCACCAAACCAAACAGAGCTGGATGTTGTGATCATTCTGTTTCATTATGAATACCTACCTTAAATACCCTAATTGAATTAGGCCAAATTCATATAAGTCTTTTACAAACTGAACAAGTCTAACAGTATCATTTTATCTTTAAGTGATTCAAAAGCACTTAAAGGTCTCAAAACACTAGAAGGTCAGAATTATTCACATCAGGATGAACAGAGACATCCAGTTATTTCCTATTGAGACTTCATGATAGCTGCTATCAAACAATGGATGATGACACTAAGGTCTCTTGGTCTCAACCTATATGCTTTAATTAAACAAATATTTATTTAAAAGCTACTAATGTAAGGCACATTGCCAAATATGGTAAACAACTAAAAAAAAAAAAAAGGTTCCTTACCCCAACAAAAATTGCAACTTAATGGAATTTAACAATCTCGTCCTAAGTACAAGATAGACTGTGATAAATGCATAAATGCTTTAGGGGATAATGAAAACTGTTACTGTAATCCAGAGGAAGAAATGATAATCTGGATGGAGAAGCATGCCAGGAATGAGGGAGACTATGGAAGGATGTACTTTGAACACCTTCAGAGGACATTCCAGGAGAAAGGTGAAGCCATGATAGGTAGAAGAGACAGCATGAGCAAGAACAGTGAGCACTATTTAGGGAACAGCAAGTATCATCGACTAGGTCGTATGTAGACAACTTGCAGTGAGACATAAAGACAGAAGGAGGCTGGGAGGCAGGGAATAAAGGACCTGAAATGTCAGAATAAAGAATGTAGAATTTACTTACTAGGTCTAATAACATTTTTGTGCAGGGGATGATATAATCAGCTGAGTTGGAGTCTCACGAATGCTTCCACACTTGAATAACTTTTCTACAAAAATATGACTTTATCAAAACATCTTTATGAATAAAATAACACATAACTATAAAATATGAATAAGCAATAGAAACACAATAATGACAAAGCATGTAAATAATATAACATCTAGGCTTAACGTGTTACCTAGTTCACTTTATCAGAGAAAGATGCCTATTTTCTCCCCTAATAATCACTTGAAGTTGATTCCTGCAACCAATATTCCCTTCTTTACAGAGGTTGAAGCAGACTATGCTATTCATCTGGTTCTTACCTTAGGCTGCAGCATGGAGTAGATATAAAGAGTATGAGCTAGTTTGCACTGAAACTGCAATTTCCATCCATAATTGCTGTCATAAAAATCAGCACAGTCTTTTTGGTGAGCAATTTGGCATGTGTATTAAGAGCTATGTAACGTTCATACCCATCGATCCAATATGCCCACTTCTGGGTCTACCTAGGCCAAGCACATTTTAGAAATTAGGATGAAGTGAAATGAATTCATATAACCCAAATACTCTGTAATAACATATAGTACATAGTAATATGATCACATATTATATAGTAATATAGTAGTAGTATAGTATTAGTTATATGTGTGAAAGAAAACGGATGGAAGCTGAAACTTTATTTAAAAAAGAGGATTTTGGGCTGGGGATGTGGCTCAAGTGGTAGCGCACTTGTCTGGCATGCGTGCGGCCCGGGTTCGATCCTCAGCACCACATACCAACAAAGTGGTTGTGTCTGCCGATAACTAAAAAAATAAATAAATATATTTAAAAAAAAATAAAAAAGAGGATTTCTTTAAAAAGCAACAAACTATCTCATAAAGAGCTATTTTAAATAATAATTATGAAGGCTGAGTAGAAACTGCAGCAATGCGTCTGTGTTAAATATAGACAAACCAACTGTACCACTGATCCCAAACTACATAAATATAAATTCCTATAGAAGAGACTGACAACAGGTGAAAAGCACAATACCAATTGTGATGAGATAATCTTATTACAAGCATGGGGTTTTCTTTATTTTGTCCTCTGAAATGCGATCATTATCAAAGAATAAAGATAAAAGGATTAACAACAGATGTCTGAGAAGAGGCCAGTAGTACCTTTATGGGAGCATGTGAAGAGGGCTGGGGTGTAGCTCAGTGGCAGAGTGCTTGCCTAGCATGTGCAAGGCCCCAAGTTCAATCTCTGGTACCACAGGAGAAAGAGGAGAGAGAGCTAACACAAACGTGTGAAGAAAGAGTCCAGTGGCCCTGAGTGTTTTGTTCCTGACAGATACCATGGAAGCTCAGCATGCTGTGAGGGTTCCCAGGTAACCTTACGCTACCAAAGTCACATAGTATACAGTGAAAAATGAGCATCCCAATAATTTTGTTCTTTTTGATCCTGTATGATGGCACAACCAGAAAGGGATGAATGTAGGGCATTTCATTGAGTTGCTATCCTAGAACACGAATCATCAAACTGCACCCTGTGAACTCTATGCAGATTATGGTCTCTCCCTTTTCTTCATTCTTTCAGGATGAGAAACAGGAAATCAGTCATAGAATATCACAAATAAAATCAGCTACCGGCTGATATCAGGACAATAGATTTAGACACAGAGCTATTTCATTTGACTTTTAAGTGAACCAGTAAAAATTATAAAATGTTTCTGATCCATCAGTCAAGACAAAGATAAAGACCTTCTTAAATGTCTTGTGAGTAGCATATTTAATTGTCGGCTACAGAATAGTCAAATGATTCTCTCCATATTTCTCTTTTTTTTTAAGAGAGAGTGAGAGAGAGAATTTTAATATTTATTTTTTAGTTTTCGGCGGACACAACATCTTTGTTTTGTATGTGGTGCTGAGGATCGAACCCAGGCTGCATGCATGCCAGGCGAGCGTGCTACCGCTTGAGCCACATCCCCAGCCCGATTCTCTCCACATTTCTAAAAATAATCTTATCTGTAGAATTATTTAAAATCCACCATATGTACAATAAGTAAAAGAATAAGAAAGTGAAGTATTGTTATGATTTGCATGTGAGGTGTCCCCCAAAAGCTCACGTGTGAGACAAGGGGAAAGAGGGGAAATGATTGCACTGTGAGAGCTTTTACCCAATCAGTGAATTATCTCCTGGTGGGATTAATTGAGTGATAACTGGAGGCAGGTGGATTGCAGCTAGAGGAGGTGGGTCATTGGGGGCGTGACTTTGGGGTATTTATTTGTATCTGGCAAATGGAGTGTCTCTCTCTCACTGCTTTCTGATCATCATGTGAGTTGCTTTCCTCTGCCATGATGTCCTGCCTCATCTGGAGGAATGGAGCCTGCTGTCTATGAACTGAGACCTCTGAAACCGGGAGCCCCCGAATAAACTTTTCTTCCTCTACAGTCATTCTGGTGTGGTCTTTCAGTCACAGTACTTAAAAAGCTGACTAAAACAAGTATCATCACATAAAATATAGCAAATTATTACTTAGCAAGGATTTAAACATTATTCAATAATTCATGTTCTGCTGGTACTAAGTCTTAAAGCGAAGGTTTGTTTCAAAGGCAATTAGTACTATTAAATGAAAGTTTTGCTTTGGGGACTTTTATTATTTACATGATATTCTTATCATTAATTTAGATTAGACATTTAACTGTGCTGCTACCATGCATATTATATAAGACAGAAACAGATATTCTTCCCTGAACCCATTTCCATGTGCAGCTTCTTCCCACTGAGAATTGCCTACTTAGACCAGGTCTTGTGTGCTGGGGTTATTTTCTGGGTGTGCAAACATCTTTAACCCTGACAATTGTAAGGAAGGTATAGAGAAAGACTGCAGAGTCTCAGCAGTATTTCACATTTCATTCCAAGGAAGAGGCAAAGGTTAAGAATGAGGAAAATCAGGCAGACAACCATGTGTGGCTGAAAGAAAGGTTCCCTCTTCTGCAGAGGCTGATTCTCCTGACACAAACAGAAGAAAGGCCCATGAATGAGACTGGGGTCACTTCCTGCGATCACGTGGTAACGTGGCCCTCTTTCCTATAGGAAAAACAAGTAATCTGTGCTGGAGTTCAGGGCCATGTTGTAAAATGTTTCTGAACTCCTAGTGACAGCGCACTGATAAGGGTCCAAGGGACAGGCCCAAACAGGTTTCTCCAGACCTGGCCCACAAGCCCTCTGAGAATTCCCAGCACCCACTCTGCCAATGAAATTGAAACCTCTGATTATGCAACAGCCAAAGAAAGTCAAAAACATATGCTAGATGAATGGGCTTGATTTGTGAGGGAGAACCCTTTCTTCAGGAATTTCAAGATGGAATCGAGTTGGTTTGGGGCTTAACAAAACTTTTTAAATGTTAAAAGAAAGTGGTTCTGGTTTTTGGCAGACCCCGACTTGCTGAGGACAAGACTCAGTAAAATATTTTGCAGATGAACTCTAAAGTCAGAAAGAGTTTTTTAAATTATATTTTAATCCATGGATTAGTGCGCTTGAATTCTTTTAGGATTCTTTTTCTTAATAAATTATTTTTGCTCGTCAGGAGTGATTCTAGTTAGGGAATATGACATCAATTCCCAGAGAAGGCTTTAAATCATGGTAGGCTGAAAGGCTTGAGATCACAATATTCGATATAAGAACAAAGTTCCAGTGATCAGACACTGATTAACATAATGCAACTATTTTATCAAGAAATCAGCTTCTAAATTACTGAACACTGAACAATAAGTCCTATATTGCTACAGAAATTCTACATTAAAATCAGAAGTGTAAATGTCTTCATTTTGATTTTGGTATTTGATAGTGGTTCCATGTGTAAATGTTTTTTTAAATCTCTGTTAAAAATAAAAATTGAAAAGACCCTGTAGCAGTATTTCACTGGATGCCAGATTGTAGCCATCTCTGCCAAGGCAGAAATTACTGATAGAGTGATAAGGTATTATTCCAACAATACTCCCCACACTCACTTCAAAGTAAGGTTCCCGTGAGGTCAGGTGTCTCTACAGACTGAGTAGTAATTCTTTAAGATTTCAGAAACAAGGATATCTCCCTCCAGGTAATTTGACAATACAGTAGGTGCTCTGTTAACTGATCCTTAAATAGCCAAATGCTTAGATTCATTGATATTTTCTCAGCCCTGATTCTTGGCCATCGAAAATGACTCATCTCATTGCTAACAGGCTCCTCTCTGGACAAAATATGTGAGCAACATCAGTTTTACTATACACTTATCAAGAATAAGTTGCATTGATTCCCAAACCTGTATATTTTTTGTTATTATAATTATGCAATTTATTTAGCATTTAAAATAAACAGATAAAAAAGTGGCAGAAGAAAGAAATTTGTATTTTTTCTGAAAAAAAAAAGGTTAGTTTTCTTTTATGTCAAATTAGGTATGAGAATTGTGAATGATTGATGGATAGCATGCAAGTTTAAGAGGATTTTTTTTTCTCAGATTGCTTCAAAAATTTCTTTAAGTTCCTGCTCCACTTGAAAGAAACTAAAACCAAAGAAACCATGCAGTTGAGATGCTCATGCAAAAAAGATGAGGCAGAAAACCAATCAATGGTCCAGAAGGTGTTCCATTAACGCACATTTATATGCTTTAAGTTAAAAGAAAATGTTTAAGATATGTGTGTGCCTCACTCATGATTCTGTTTGAATTGAATTTCTTTTTGTTAACCCACAAGCAACCAATTCTGAGGATTTGGAATAGGATGATTTCTACTGTATTGTGTAGGTGGCTTGGAGAGAAAGAGATGGGAAACAGATGCAGGACTCAGGAAGCTATCAGTCAGAGCAAGAAAGAATATCCTGAACCACGATAATAATAGGAGAGTAAAAGAAATGTGTAAGAAAAATTGCAGAGTAGAAATAAGGATTTTCTGAACACATGTGAGGAGTTACCCATACTCCAAGGTCTGAGCATGGGTGGGAAGTAGCACCTTGCAAAGAAACATGGAGTCCAGGAGAAGCTGCTGGTTTGATGGAGAAAAAGGGAGTTGGTTTATCAACTCCAAGACTGACAAAGACTCTAGGTAGAGAGGCCCTGATGTTAGGAAATGCTTAGAAATATCAGTCTGAAACATAGAAGAGAGCTCAATAATAGAAAGACAGGTTTATAGATTATAGCAGTTGAAGCCCTGAGGATGGAAGATTTGAAGGAAATCAAGAGGGAGATGGCGGGTTCTAGCTCAGTGGTAGAGTGATTGCCTTGCATGTATGAGGCACTGGGTTTGATTCTCAGCACCACCCAAAAGAAATAAAATAAAGTTATCTTGTGCATGCACAACTAAAAAACATTAAAAGAGAGAGGTGGCATGAGGAAAAATCTGTAGTTGAGGGCAGAACATTTTTAAGCTACATAGGGGAAAAAAAGAGTTCAAAAAATATTGATGAGAATTGCAACAGGATCAGTTCTCAAAGCTAAGGGAGCAGAGAGTTGGGCGAGTAGCACATGGTCAGGAACATATAGGCTACAGGGATATGTCATTTAATCTGTCAGCCACCAGGCTCCAACCAATGAAGATGAGGAAACACATGAGATTTCCAAATTGAGTAAGAAGGAAGAAGCAAGAGCAATAGAATGTTCATAAAATTCAGTGGTGAAGAGAAGGGAGGCAGTATGCCTTTGGGAGTAAAATGATTGAGCAATTGAGATTGTTTAGGATAATGAAGGCCTGAGCTGATCATATTCATGTGAAAAGGGGAGAAAGCATGAAATGTGGAGTTGGAAAAGTCAGTAAAGAGGGTAGAGACTACAAGGAGGTATAAGGCAGGGAAGCAAGAGAGTAAGAGGGGGAAAGTTTGGCAAAAAGAAAATGACCTCTTATGTTATTAGTCAGCTTTCCATAACTGTGACAAAAATACATGAGATAAATTTACTTAAAAAGAACAAAGTTTTATCTTGGATCACAGTTTTTGTAGTTTCATTCTATGGTCACTTGGTGTGTTGCTTTTGGGCCTGTGGAGAGACAGTACATCAGGTCTAGAGGGTATGGTGGAAGAAACTGCTCATCTCATATTCAGAAAGCAGAGAGATAAAAGGTCTCAATATCCCCTTCCTCCAGGTAGGCCTCATTCCTACCACCTTCCAATACTGCCATGTGATGGGGACTAAACCTTTAATGCATGGGCTTTGAGGCAGGGATGCATTTCAGATCCAAATAATAGTGCCTCCTTTCTTAAAGACGGGGAAAGAGAGGAGAACTGCCAGCCTCCATTTTCTTACTAAAGTCTCCTCAGAAAGTGGCCAGATCAATGTTTAGCGAATAAAAGTGTCAAAAGTCAACTGTTAAATATGATTCCTAAGGATAAGTTGGGGATCGAACCAATAACAGCATGACAGGTAAGAGGCACACTTACCAAATGGACAGCTGATTGGCACACTCAATGAAATAAGCACTCAATGCCACTTAGAAAAACACAACAGAAATATGCATCATTGAAAAAACTTTTTAGCCTGAGTAAATGTTATATAAATCATAGTCACTGGTTTGACTATTCAAAAGAGTGAATTCAAGATTTCTGGTTTTCTCTTCAGGCTCTCCAGAATCTGAAGCCCCCCTCCCCTTCCTGAGGACAAACACAATGGAGAGCCGCACAGGTAATAATACAGTCACTTAGAGAAGCCCCTTTACTGAATTATTTGTCCTTCTGTTTCTCACACTATTGGCTTGAGCTCTTCTGCACACAAATTTTCTATAGTTATGGAATTTTTTTTTTGTTTCTGTTTTTTGTTTGTTTGTTTGTTTGTTTTGATACTGGGGATTGAACCCAGGAGAACTTTACCACTGAGTTACTTCAAACTTGTAACCCTCTTGGCTCAGCCTCTGGAGTTGTAGGAATGCGTGCAGTGGGTCTGATACTAGGTTGGTGTTTCCTAAGGAAGCCTCACCTAGCTACTTGTATTTGTTGTTTGAAAAGCAAAGCTTTGTCTTGATAGGGATGACGGTTTCCATCTCCTCCTGCCATAGTGGGTCACCTGGTGGACCCTCCTTACCTGTTCTCAGCTACTTAGAAAGGAGCCAGATTCAATTATGAAGAAGCTAGGTTCATTTTTTTTCTTCGTGGAAAACTCTAAGTAGCTGAGTCATTTAGAAGTACATGTGATAAGACAGCCTTGACCAGGTTAGTTCAACCTTACACTAAAGCATTTCAAGTGCATTGAGTAATCATGAATGTTGGAAGAGACATTCTGTACTTACAGTGCACATGAATGCTTGTCCACTCTGGTCCTACAACAGGTGGAAGAAAAACATGTTGTGGATTGGTGGGGGAGGGCTCCCAATGCCTCATGCTCCCATGAGGTTGCCTAGGTCCCAAATAGCCCAATTTCCTTCCTGTCCATGAAGCCACAGTGGTTTTATGAGTCACCTTTAAGATGAGAATAACCCCAAGAGAGGAGATTAGTGTTAACACCTTATAAATTGGTGTATCAAATTAGCCTGTTAGCTGAGGATATTTAGATCCAGAAGGACTTAAGGACAGAAAGGCAAAGGCAGTAAATAGTCCATATTCTAGATAGATCTAGGAGGACAGCAAGCCTGGGCAGCAAGCAACTCTAGATGACAGATCCTAAAGCAGTCATCCTGGTTCACTGGAGCAGGTATAAAGGCAGTTACACTGGCCAGCTACTTGGGAAGCAGAGGCAATAGAATCCCAAGTTCAAAGCCAGCCTATAGTAAGTCCTTATCTGAAAATATAATAAAAAGGGCTGGGGATGTACCTCAATGGTAGAGCACTTGCCAAACATATATGAGGTCCTGGGTTCAATTCCCAATGTTACAGAGAGGAGGCTGGGAGAGGGAAAGAGAGAGGAGGGGGAGGGATTACACATACCAAATAGGGAATGCTTCGTTTCTGACCAAAGTACCCAGGGGCTTGCAGGCTGGGACCATTCCAGAAGAATATAATGTCACCTGGCTTGGAGCCTATGATGAGGCTGCTCCACAGAGAAAATTCTGGTCTAATGGCCCCTACAGGGATCTGTTTTCTTCTTTAGTAGGATCCCAGTTGTTAAGCAGAGGAGAGTAGAATGCTAGGTGGACAATTAGACCAGATGATACTTAAGGCCTCCTGTAACATTGAGATTCTGTGATGATATAAAATATTGCTGAAAGACTGCAGCCTATGCTTAGGACTTCAAAGGCTTTAGTTAGGTAAGACGCTCCTACAATAAAGATATGGATGTTTTAGACTATGAAACTATCCCGGCTCAATTTTCTACTTATTTCTTGACTATGAGTACAGAGAAATCACAAGTTTGTAAATGTATTTCATTTAGCAGCTAAGGGATCTCAGTACCCTCATGTACCTTTTGATGTTATTTTGAGAAAGGAGAAGAAATGAAAATATAATAATATTTCCTGAGCAACTATTGAATTTTAAGTTTACTACCTTATTTAAAATTTACTAATTCTCTTTCAGAACCATTTTGTTTTGTTATCCACATTTTATAGATGAGAGAATGGAGTTATTTGAGGTTAAATAACTTGTCCAGGGACCTAGAATCAGAAGGCACAGATTCAGGATATATATATATATACACACACACATACATACATATATAATCTCATGCTGTCCCACACTTTGAGTTATAAAATGGGCACTTTTCAATGGATCCCATCCCATCACTCCATGTTCAATAGAGAAAGTCATCTAAGTTTTTAAAGACATTCCTGATCCAAAAATAAGCCCTGGTCTATTCATAGGAGGAATTTCAACTGATAGAAATATGGTAAATCATTAAAGAACTTTAAGTGCTAGATATTAACATACAGCTCTATTCATCTTATAAATTAAAGCAAAGATTCAAAAGCAAAAACGCAGTGAGGTTCTATAGAAAATAATATGGTACTCTAAAATATTTTCAGTATGACTAATGTTGTATATCCAAATAGGATGCTGAAAAAATGATGATTCTGGTTGAAAATTCCTGTTCATGTCAATGTTGCAAATCCTTATTTACTTCAGTGTTTAATTTAAATGTTTACTAAAGTAATAAATAGATTCCCTTGAAATATAGTGACAGACTTGCTAGCAATTATATGCTCATATTTTTTTTAAATCTTATTCTCTGATACAGAGCACTCTAAAAAGTAGGTCATGTCTTTCCTTAAATTAGAGTGAAAGTGAAAAAAGTAGATTGTATCCCACATAATTTGAAATAATTTTTAAGTTATATTTACACATGTATATATATACATGCAGACTCACACACACATACACACATACACACACACACACCAAAAAAAAAAAAAAAAAAAAAAAAACATAGTTGACTATTTTCTCCAGGAGGTTTGAGTCCTACAAGCATGCTTCTCCAAAATGTCTGATTCTCCCTTTATGAAGTACAAATGGAGATTAATCATTGATTATTTAAGGTTTTAACTGTTCTTCTGTAAGAAATGCTAAGAATAAGAAGACTTTGGTCTTACTTTAGTTCTTAGATTGGGTCCTGCTCTGAAATCCCTTGTGCTATACCTATGACCTTCAGACTAGATTATCTAATGTGGTCCAGCTCTGTCCAACTTTCTATTAATAAGCTTGATGTGCCGAGATTTTAGATTAAAAAGTGATAAAGCACAGAACTCATCTACTTGACATGGACTTTGTAAATAACTGGAACAAAAGAGAAGAAGAACTTCATCTTTTTTCTTATTTTAGGGTGCCAAGGATTAAACCCAGGCCTCATGCATCCTAGACAAGGGTTCCATCACTATGTTACATCCCCAGCCCTGAGGGGTGCTTCATTTCAAGAACTGTTGAACCTTCATAGGCATTAACCAAACTTTTCTACAAGTATAGTTTCCAGATGACTCCCAGAATTTGGAAAACCATGCCAAATACTTAGAAATTTTGAGGACACTTCAAAGGAACTGCTGCTGTCCTGTAATAATTTTTGACTTAGTGTCTTGGAAATTTTTCTCCATGCATATATATCTGATTTTATAATAGACATCAATAGGGAAATGGGATTTGCTTTGCAGAAATTCGCTTTATAGTTATATAGCATGCACCTATTTCATAAAGTGAGAGATGAATTTATTTATGTTCATATCTATCATTTCTGTATCTGCCTACCTCTCTAGGCATTCCTTCATGCAGATCTGACAGGAGAAAATTGACTCAGAAGAGAACATGGTTAATTCAACAAATATGTTGGACCTTGTTTGGGAAAGCTCAACATCACATTAATAATCATCTTTGAACCCTTTTAAGTAGAATGCATTGTGTAATCATCTCCCCATGCCAACTCTTTCTACCTAAAAAGTTAAACAGCTAATGAATAAACTAATCTTATTGTGTAATTTTGACCCTTATTTTACAGATTACTCGAAAAAGGTTTAGCAACAACATTATTTGATTTTCCAAAAATTATGAAATTACTGAGAGTAGGAATAATCTTAAAGATCTTTCATGCCTTTTAGCCCCCAAAGCCACTTTTTTTAATCCATTCAACTACATTGTCCTGCTTGTCCCGTCTAACAAATAGTGCCCTTTTCCTCCTTTTTCTTATGTATAATTTTCTATTTCTTTTTTTGTTATTGGGTTTATTTTCTCACTTCTTGAACCACCTGAACAAAAGACTCATGAACTCCAAATTCTTAGCGTTTCTAGCTTCCTTTTCTTTAATTGCCTTTAAATTCTCTGATTAGAAATAAAATGCTGACCAAGCTTGATGTCAGGTCAGAGCAGTTTCTAAGTCAAATTACAAAATGGAAATTCCGTGTGTCAGGGAGGGGAAGGAAGACAGAAGAGTCCAGACACGGAGGTGGGGTCTCTGAGTAGGACTCACAACATCTCCTACGAGACAGGAAGGAGTGCTGAAGCAGCAGAGTCGTTCATTGGAGCTTCAGATTATTCACTTTCCTAACTAATCGATAATTGTTATAATTAAAATTGATAGCTGCAAATAACATGACAGAGGGCTGCTGCCAGAATACTGATTGTGTCTTTGGCTTGGAAAGATAGGCAGCAGCGTGGAACACTGATTTTCCAATTTGCTTTTAGCTGTGTGCAAATTGCTTTAGCTGTATCCAGCTGATTTAGACCTTGCCTGGAGGTGCACTAGATTAATTGGGAGCCACACATTCATTGCTTACAGAATGGACTTTGTAATTGGTGAAATTTGTTAGTGCCAGTTATAAAATAACTATATAGTTCTGCTTTTAGCTGTCCTTTCATTACTCTTTCTGTAAGAGGGGAGGGGAGACAATTAGAACTCATGTGATGATTAAGATGGGCACTTTTACATAAGGACTCAAAGAAACCTGCCGTTGGTCCATGTTTTATACAAGCATACACTAGTATGAACATGGTATTGATTTTTTCAAAAACTGAAAAAGTACTGGAGTGCACACATCTTTGTTGTGACTGAACGTTAGATAAGAGAATCTACTTTGTTAGAATTATGAGCGGATTTTTCTAAATGATTCTTGGTACTCTGTCTTAATTTCCCTGGGTTATATAGAGCAAGTGCTCTTTCTTACTTACTGCAAATGAAAGAAATAAGAAAAACCCTCAGGCCACAGTTGGGTGCCCTCCAGTTTATCTTGCTTCTCTCCTTTCTTCTTTGGGTTACAGGGTAACATGGGGCTGTCCAAACTGGCTACTTAAAATATCAGATGAAGCTCAATTAATATTTGCAAGTCATTTTTGGCAGGAAGGCACTTTTTTCAGGAACAAAAACTGGTAGGTCAAGAACAAAACATAAGCTATAATCCCAGCTTAATAAACAGAGGTATCTGTTTTCTTAACTCTCTTCAAAAATACTTATGTGAACAGATTTAAAAATGCAAAATGATAAATTACATGACTTAAACCACTCTTGCACATCAAGTCACACAGAGGATACTCCCACACTTTCAAAAACCATATGTAACACAGATATCCACCAGGAGCCTCGTGTGGTGATGTACACTTGTAATCCCAGCAACTCTGGAGGCTGAGACAGGAGGATTGCAAGTTCAAAGCCAGCCTTGGGGCTGGGCATGTAGCTCAGAGGTAGAGTGTTTGCATGGTACATGTGAGCCCATAAGTTCAATTCCCAGCACTGCACAAATAAATAAGAGAGAAAGAGATTGATTTACCAGGACTCTGTGACTCAAGGGACAAAATCCCAACTCAAATTAACTTAAACAAACAAGGTCTGGGGAGGGGCTGCTTACAGTTCAGATGACTGAAAAAGTACAGTAGGCTGCCGTGGACACGACTAAATTTAGGGATTCAAAAGATATCGTGTCAGTCTCCCTCTGTTTCTTGGCTCAATTTTATTTCCAATTAGCTTCACTTCCAGAAAACCCCTCATCTTATTTGGAGGTCCCTGTGAGAACCATATTTATATCATATCTGTTCAACAACTTCACTGAAAAAAAGGTGCTTTTTTCCCCAATAAGTCCAGCCCATTCTTAAAACTAAACATCTCAGGCCTTTGTTGAGTCACTTGTCCACTCTTGAAGTAGCCACTGAGGCCAAGAGGGTAGACCAGAAGGGTCGACCATGCTTCATGTTTATTAACCACACCTGAGTCAGGTGCTACTCCCAGAGCAGAGGTGGAGCACCTGCCTGTACCATCTGCTCTAAGCATGAAGGCAGGAGCACTGAGGTAGTCACCAAAGTCACGAAAGGCAGAGTCACAAATGACTACCACACTAAAAACAGAGTTATAGTAAATTATTAGTATCTTTAGTAACACTTCTTAAACTTTTTCATTCATGGATGTCTTTGGATCCAATTAAAACAAAATATTTTTCCTCCAGAAAAATTTCGATGTGACCACCTTGTACAAAACATCACGTGCTGTTTCCCCAGGATTCCTGCATCCCTAGAGCCTGACCAATAATACAGAAAGTAGAAAAGCTTCCCCAAAAGATACTCTTAGAAGTAACTTTAAGTGGAATAATGTTAGGTTTTCTTTTCTTTCCACCTTCTTTTCCTTTTGAAGTAATTCTGATTACAGAGAATTCCTTTTATATTTGTTATCCTTATTGTGGATGAATAAACTCTGAAAATCAAAACTGTGCCAAATGACTGTTTTGTCTAAATAATAGACTGTCAAAACCAGCCTCTCAATCAGATGACTAACACAGAGGCCGAAAGAGTAATGTATGAGGTGTGGCTGCTTTGAGTCTCATTTAGGGGATCAGCATGAAGATACAGTCTACCAAAAGTAAATTTTCTTTGATCTTCTTACTTCACATAGGACTGTATTGCTAAGGAGAAAAATTTATGCATAAGAAGACAAACTCCTTTATGGTTATGATTGGGAGAAATGGAGAAATTGTTTAAACACTAAAGTGACTGACTGCTCAAAACAAAATATTTCAGAAATGTTCATGTGAATATTTAGATTAAAGTCATTCTCACAGTTTAAAATGTTAACTGCACAAGAGTGAAAAATAATTTTACAAAAAGAAAGAAAATAATATTGCTTCAGAACTACCTACTCCCTTCACAAAAAGGGAATCTTGTTCCCTGTTTGTAAGAAAGGATTCTACAGTCTGCTAGGAATGAAGAAGAAGGAGATTGGAATGGAGCTTACAGGTAGGGCCCTTTACTAGCATGCATGAGACCCTGGGTTCAATCCCCAATACAGCCAAAACCAAAATAAAGAAAGTTATATATGGAGAAACATCAGGAGTTTCATTTCTTGCTTTCAGATTTTGGTAAAGAGATGGGTTTAAATGAAAGCAGAGAATAAAGAAATGAAAATCAAGAAGTTTGGAGGAATTGCTATATTTTAAGAACAATAATTCTTGTAACAATTTATTATTTAAAGTTCTGAGGCTAAATTGTAAAGTATAGAACAGAAAGATGAGATAGGGGATTGGAAGCAGAAAGATGAGAAAGTATTAATAAAAGGTAAGATTAAAAAGATGAATTTTAAAATAAATAATATTAATTTCATAAATCTACATGGAGAAATATTTTGTTGTGGTTTTTATCTTTTTAATAAAAATGATAATTATTGAGGGATGGGAGGAGGAATAGGGGAGATTTGAATTTCCTTTATTCTTATTTATTTATATATGACTAGTACAATGAAAAATTTTTGTAAAATAGAAATGAAAATACTGAAAGTATCAGCAGTTTGCTTCAGAATTTCTCTTCTCTTCCCAGAAACTGTACTGATCAATTTTGGCTATGAAAGAAATTTTTTTTTCATAAGAGCTGGATACCCATAACACCATACGAACTTACTGTTCTTAATGCTCCTCCCTCAAGCAGAGTCCCAGAAGAAGATACTCAGAATCAGGGAGCAGCCTGGGAAGGGTTGAAGGGACCCAAGCTGACAGCGGATCCCCAAAAGCACAACCAAAAGCATACACTTAGAATGAAGGGAACACCCTCGGAAGTGAAGCACTAAGCAGAAGGTTGTCCTAAAGAGGGAACAGGGGTGAGATCAAGCTACTAGTTTCCAGGGAACAACAGGAAGTGTGATCATACTGCACAGAGAGGCTGTAGGGAAGCAAGATACCCTAAGGTAGCAAGGGAAAGAACCTTGAGTCACAAAATCTGGGATGTCATCTTGCCCTACTTCCCACTCCTAACGAAAACATCCCGTAAATAAGTAGTCCAGGAAAATCTGACCCAATCAATCATGCAGAACATAATTAGCACATTAAAAAAAAAAAAAAAAACAAACTTAAAGCAGCAGAACTTAGCAATAGATTTGAAAACACACACTCACACTCATGTACACATACTCATATGAAAAATATTGCCATGGAATGAAATGAAATTAATAATCACAGAATTTACTGTGGTATCTAAAAAATAGTAAGACAAATTTCTCTATAAAGAAGAGTATAAAGTAAAAAAAAAAAAAAAAAAACAGAAAAACACAAAGACCAAATACCTGAGGGATTTTTTTTTTTTTTTTTTTTTTTTTTTTTTGCTGGCAAAACTTAGGCAATGAATACAAGAAAAAAAATTTAACAAAAGTGTTATTTTCTAATGGAAGGAACAAAGGGCAAAATAGAAACTTCAGAAAACTTGAAAAGGAATGCTGAAGTCAGAAAGGAAATAAACTAACACTATGAGATAGAAATAAGAAAAAATTAACATTTTACAGAAAACCATAGTTATTTGAAAGATAAAAATGTATCTAATAGATACAGAATTTAAAGGATATACAGCATACACATAGTTGGAACCTCCAAACAGATTACAATAAAATTGAGCAAGTATTTTTAAATGATCAAGGATAAGATTTTTTGAAATAAATGAAGACTTGTATCTACACACTCAAAACGCTTGCCAAGTGTCAGGAAAAATTAAACTAGAACCACCAACACTGAGACATCATCTAATAAAGCAATGAAAATTTTAAGATAAAGAAATAATATTCCAGATAACTCAGCAAAAAGAGCAAGTCATTTTTACAATGAGATTTGTTTTAAGTATGAAAAAAACTTTTTATAACTTGTCTTAAAACGACTTTAAAAACATGAGAGGAGAAAGTAGAAGGCAGAAAATAAATAAGACAAAAGAATGTTATCTAATATTGTATGCCCTGGAAAAAAAGGAACAAAGAAAAAAAAGGAAGTGAAGTATTGAATTGCCTGGCGGTATAGAGTTCAGTGGTAGACACTTGCTTAGCATGCACAAAGCCATGGGTTCAATTCCCAGTACCACAAATAAATAAATAGAAAGTTAATATTGACCAAGCAAGTGGTGGAAGTCAAAATGTGATTGGCACTACAAAGCTGACAATAAAACAATGTGAGTAAATTTGGAGGAAGGGAAGTATACAGGAAGAAAGAGAACATAAACTAATTTTATCACTGATAATAGTAAGGAACAAAGAGAATTGGGATTTGGGTTTTTTTCATATTTTTTATGGGTACATAATAATTATAAATGATGGTGGGATTTGTTGTTACATATTCATTCATGCATATGATATAACAATATAAGTTAGCCAATATCACCAGCACCTCCCCTTTCTTCCCTCTCTCTCCCTGATTTCTTTCCTCTACTCTACTGATCCTCTTCAGTTTTTGAGAAATGGTATTATTATATAAAGGTAGCCTTTATATAAAGTAACCTTTGTAATGTTATGCAATAATAACACGTTATCCAATAATAGCCAAGAATAAACTTTAATACATTTTAGAGCAGTGAATATCACTATAAAAGGTTCTATAATTAATAAATATTCTCCTTCATTTAACACATGTATAACTAATTAAAGATGAACTGTATGATGTAATTATGTCTTTAACTAACTCAAAAGAGTTTTTTTAAATGTTTGTATAAAAATACAAACTATTTATACAAAAATTTAAACTTCCCCAAATATTTGAAGGATTACAATATTAAAATGAGCAAAAGAAAATAAGACAAAATAATATGATGAAACAGAAATAAACTATCTTTCAGAGCCATAAATAAAAATGGACCAAACTTTATTAACAGAAATAGATTTTTCAGATTGAATTTCTAAGAAACTAATCTCTATACTGCATAAAGAAGACTCATCCATAGCACACAATTCAGAAAGATTAAAATGAAAAGGATGGGCAAAGATATTCCAGGCCAATGAAAAATATTAAAAATGCAGTCTTGCCTCTATTGGCATAGAAATATATATGAGCATATGAAATAGCAATTTATTGCAATTGTTTTGCTCCAAGAGCTGTCCTAAGTATGCTTACATGCCCTGTTTCCATCTGTTACTGAAGTCCTGAGAGGCTAAGAAAGAAAGAAAAAAAGCTTTTCTGTCACTTTGGAAGATACCTAATCTTATCTCCTCCTTACCAAATTCACTTCTTGCTAAAGACCTAAGCCACTCTATGTCCCCTGCTTCAGGTCTCTGAACTACCCTTTATAAATGGTAGCAATAATGCCAATAAGTCCACTAATCACTCCTAGCGGCCCATTACAACTGGACATATTTAAATGATGAGACTGTCCCCATTATTTTATTATGAAATAACACATATATGAAAAGAACTTTGTATAGACTTCTTCACAATTCATATATTCCATTTTTAACTGTGAGATATAAGAAACATGTGAGGGTACTAAACTCATTATTAACGAAGTTCTCCAAATGGAGTTTCCTTCTCCATTTGAGCATTTTCCTTAAGTTTGTAAGACAATACACATAATGTTATGCAATAATAACACATTATCCAATAATAGCCAAGAATTAATTTTGTTTAATACATTTTAGAGCAGTGAATATCACTATAAAAGATTCTATAATTAATAAATATTCTCCTCCATTTAACACATGTATAACTAATTAAAGATGAATTACGTAGAGATAGTGATAGCAAGAGAAAGAGAAGATAGAGACACATCCTGCCACATATTATTGGTGAGAGAAATGACAGTTTATTTTTAAAGTGATTCTTGTCCATTGTTTTAAAAGACCAAATAGTTCATTATGATATTAATTAACGATAAAATTCCCTTTTTTCTCTGAGCCACTTCTTCCCACTTTCCATTCATTATTCATTATTATTAATGAATGCTCACAGTTTGAGATGTTCACTTTCTAGATTTTTCTGCTCAAATACAAATATATTGCACAAACCCATATTCATATACATATACAAACATATGATACAGACATAAGTAAATATATATTCATTTATTAACAGAAATGAGATTACACTCAGTACTCTACATAGACCTTACCCAGCAAATTCACATTAACTATATGTTGTGGCCACAGTATTGTGAATACATAAGACTTATTTCATCCTTTTCAAGGCAGCCTGTGGTGGCTGTGCTGTTACTAGACCACAGTGATGAATGCTGAAGTAGTTTTCAGTTGTTTAAAATGACGCTATGAACATTTTTTTAACAGTGTCTTCATGCAGTTGAATGAGAATGGCTGTCGGCTATTCCCCAAAAGGAAATTACTATGTGCGTCTATGTTTCTGACAAACGGTGTGAAATTTATCTCTAACTTATTTCTCTCTTAACATGTAAGAATTTTGAAACACATCCTCACGAGCATTTAACCTTTGTCATACTGACATATGAAAAATAATCTGTTGTCCTTTTAACTTAACATTGGACCATCTTTTTCTATTTCTGTCAGTCATTACAATTCTTTTTAGCTAACTTGTTGTTTATACCCTTTGCATCCTTTCTGTGAGGCTTCTGGCTCAGTGCTTTCTAAAAATAATTTTAGCAAAAACCTTGGCCTTTTGCCTGAGGTAAATTTTGCAAGTATTTTCTCTCTTTTTTTTTTTTTTTGCTAATTTACTATTTGACTTCATTTATGATGTTACTTCCAAAATGCAAGTTAAAATTTTTTTTATGTCATCAAATCAACCATCTTTCCTATAAGCCATAAGCCTTCTGAATTTTATGCTATGCACAGAAATACCATGCAAACTCCAAGAGCATAAATAAACTTATTCATGTTTTCTTCTAGTACTTTGATAGTTTTACTAATGGTTTGATTCATCTGAAATTTATTTTGCTGTAAAGAATTATATAGGATTCCAGACTAGTTTATTTCCATTTGGTGACCCAAAGTGTCAAGGTATATTTAAGGCAACAGCATACCACACTTTCTGGTTTAGCAATGTTTTATTGCAAAGAAAGATAAAATTGCCCTTATGTTTAAATTTACTTCTCAGAAATATTAAGAGTATGCTCTAGTTATTTTGTAAGTTTTATGATACTTTTATTAAAAAACAAAATATAATTTTGAATTCTATGTTATAGGAACATAAAGAAAGAATAATCTCCTTAATTCTTTTTAGCAAGACAGACTCCAAGAAAAAGTAAAAATAATTATATTCCACAAGAACATTTTTAAATTACTTTTTTTCAGATGAGTTTAAATTGGCTTTTAGGGCTCTCTACCAGTTAACATTGGGGTTTGAGCCCACAGACCATCCACTACTAAGTTATATCCCTAGCCATTTTTATTTTGAGGCAAGGTCTCACTAAACTGCCCAGGCAGGCCTCAAATTTAAAAATCCTCTTGCCTCAGCCTCCAGAGTCTCTATTAATACACGGGTGTGCCACCACACCTGGCTACACTGCAATACTTTTTTTTTTTTAATCAGAGTAGAGAATACGTCAGTATTCTGTTCACGCTAATTTCAATCATGAAAATGGTGCAATTAAAGTATATAATATAATGCCATTCAAAAATCTATCCAACTGGGCAAAGTGAAATACATAAGGAAAAGAACATCTTAGGGGGTTGAGTCAAGCTCATTGCAAAATCCGATTAGTCAAAAGCCATATTGCAAACTTTCCCATTATGATTCCTTCTAGAGTTGGCTGCATCTGTTCTCCGGGGTGACCCTTGTCCACTCTGTCCAGCCTCTCCCTTGACATCGTGGGGTGGCTTTCTTATCCCACCTTTTTTGGTCCTCTTGTCAGCATGATAAAACTGAAATGGCTGATAGTCAAAGAAGTGAAATTAATATTCATTACCCTCACCCTCCCTCCAACCCTCATTCTCAGCACTTTTACATGACACCATCCTACAAAGAAGCCGCTGTCACCAGCTTCTATAATTTTTCCTACCTCCTGCCTAAAATCTTTCTTGCAAGTGATACAGGCTCATCTAAGCAGGCAGCTCTTTCATGCCTTTCCAAGTAAAAATAAAGTTTTTACAAGAGCTTACAACATCCTAATTAGCAGCCACTTTCCCCACCCAAACATGAGCAAAACAGTCCTTGGACATCAGGCAATGAGCACTTCCTGAACTGAGAATACTCAATTCTGCTATAGAAGACAACAAAGCAAATGAGACTGATGTAAATTAGAACATGTGTTAGCACCGATAATTAAATTATTTACCTGGGAGATATGTCAGACAGATAAAAGTAGAGCATATATGCATGAACCTAGATAGAAAGGAATGAAAGTACCAAGTAAACGTTAAATATTCATGATATACTAAATATACACGAAACACACAAAGCACTGAATATTCATTCTATCCAAAATATACGTGAGGACACAAAGCACTCACTATCCATAAGGTCTTACTTTAACCATGCTTTGGTGACAGCTATGCACAGTACCACCTGCCCCCTCCACTGGAGCTGTAAATAAAACCTCAAATTGTTCATCAGGCTAACACTAAAGCTCTTGGCCAGGCTCTCCAACAGAGCAAGCATGTGCTGACTCCAGGCATGTTCCATCTTCCTCACACTCCATGTTGGCCCTTGTAACCACACCATTAGTAGGAGTGGCTGATGCGGCATAGACAGAAGCATGATACATCAACACTGTGTACCGTAGAATTCTGGGGTATCGCCTTCTATTTGCTTGTACCCCAGCCTAAATGTGTTTTTCCACTCACTTCTTGCACTTTCTTTTCACTCCACACTTTCACTTAAATTGCTTCAATTAACTGTGTGACCTGTTCATCTTAAATCTGTGAGCTTGCTGCAGCATGCCTATTAGCCTACCTGGTCCTATAGTTGGATGCTACCCCTGCATCAAGGTTGTAACAATGTAGAATCTCCTCTACCATCCTGCCTCTCACAGTCCAATTTTGCTTGCTTTTGCTTAGACTCAAAACACAGTCTTTCCTCAGGCCCTCTGCACTTCTCCTCCTGACTGAAACACTCTTTTCAGTCATATGCATAGCTTGCTCCCTCATTTTCTTCAGCTATCTCTTTCCTGGGCCTCCCAGATAAAGTTAGTTATACATCATTTTCCAACAATAATTCTTCAATATCCCACCACCAATGGTTTTCCTATAATTCAGTTCTGACCCTCTATCTGGAGTTAATGCAAACCCCCCAGGGAAAGGGTTCAGTCCCATAAGACTGCCTCCCACTTCAGGTGCCAGCCACAAGGGGGTTCCCAGACTACTTCCATGTCCACTAAGCCAACTACAGATATGGGGTCTCTTAAGGCCCTTTTCCCCTCCTCCCTACCCCCTGGTTTGATAATTTACTAGAATTACTCACAGAACTAAGGAAAGAGTTATTCTTAAAATTACAGTTTTATTATAAAGGATACAACCCAGGAACAGTCAACTAGAAGAGATGTCTAAGATATATGGGCATGTGGAGAGGGCTTCCAGGCCCTCTCCAGGAAGGCCACCTTCCAAGACATGCATGTGTTCACCAACCTGGAAGGCCCCTGATTTGTTACTAAAATTTTTTCTTTTCTTTTTTTTTTTTTTTATTAAAATGTTATTGCCTTGGCGTGACTGATTAAAGCTCTGCCCACTGGTGTCTGAACTCAATCTTCAGTCCTTCTCTTCTTCAAAAGTTCCATCCTTCTAGTAATGTGATTGGTTCATCTGATGATCAGAACCCAGACTGAAGCTATCTGGGGCCTGCCAAGAGTCACCTCATTAGCATATGGTCTAAGGGGTTCCTCGTGAATGACAAAACCTTATACAGCCATGGGGAGGAGGCAGATTCTCAAAGAAGGCATTGGGTCAATGATATCCTTATTGAATCCTGAGATGTCTATCATACTCATTTTCTCTATCATATGACAACATTTATTGATGCGTCCGTTCTAGGTGCACTCTGTTCTGGGACTGGAGATAAGAACAGTAAAGAGATTACATTCCTACCCTTATCAAGTTCTCATGGGAGGAGAAAACCATAAACAAACAAACATTTAACAAGTCATAAAGATGAGCAATGTATAAAAATTAAAGTAGGGCAAAGAAGATAGGTGGTCCCTAAGGCAAGAGGGACATTTCTATTTTTGTGCAGTAATAAAAACAAATATTTAATCTTTGTGTCCACCCCACCTCTGTTCTTGGCACAGAATTTGCTGTCATTGAAATTTCCTAAGTCCTAAGAGGGTTGATAGTCCTTGGTTTTATATAACTCTGCCCTACCTCACCCAAGTCTGGCCCAGTCACATTTGGTTATTACAAGGGACATAAATTCATTGTACTTGGCACAGGAATTTGGAATATGGACCAAAAGGCTGAGCCAGTTAAATAATAGTGGAAAGTGGCCACAGTGGGCTCTACAGCAATCCCAAGTCACATTAGATTATAAGAACAGAAAAGCCACCAGGAGGTAAAAATGGTCTGTCAACAGAAGAAGACCAAGGAGAGTAAGAAATCAGGTGATACTCCAGAGGGACATAGGTTTTCTAGACACTATCCCTGCAACCTGCCAATTCCTTCGACAGATCCTTCTAACCTCTCAGTGAGTCGTTCATATAACTAAGCTGGTTTGTATAACTAAGCTGGTTTGAATGGGCTTCTGCTTCTGGCCATAAATATTGCTTGGACAGTGGGCTAATATGTAGGGCTGATCAAAAAAAGCCCAAACTAGAAACCAGTCTATTAGCCTGATCCCACTCTCCCCCCTCACCTCTACCTCCTTAGCCAAGCAAGTTCATTCTATCCTGCTGGATCCTCTTGCTCACTGGACCCAGGCAAGGCCCCTTCCAGCCTCTCCGCAGGGACTTTGTACTTTAACTAAGAGATGCTAGACAGTACCAGCCAGTCAGGGGAGGATATATGCTTGGAGAATGAGTCAGTGTGCAGAGAGAGAAAGAAAGAGGCAAAGAAGGAGAGTATATGGACACAACAGGATGTGACATGAGAAAGAGAGGGAGAAAAAGGAGGGAGGCTGTTCAAGGTGCCAGAAGAGCTCATAAGTCCCTGTACCAGCCCCTCCTGGAGTTTGGGTACTCCTCCTATCCTTGTTACCATAAGGCTCTCTCTGTTTTTGTGTTAAATCCATTTCACTTAAGTTTGTTTGAATGGGTTTCTATTATTGACAACTGAAAAGGCCTTGGCTCAAGCATGGTGGCACTGGTAAGCAGAAGTGAGTGGGTGAGCCCTGCCGAGCATTCGGAAAGAGCTGCAGAGCCCATGTGGCTGCTTACATTACGTGGGACAAGATTAGAGATACTTGACCTTCCAAGAGAATATGATATTAATATTCAGCACCAGTCCATTAATTTCCACCACTGGATGATGCAAAGAATCCCTTCAGCTAACCTGGAAATGTGGTTTGGTCACCTACATACCCTCAGCATATCTTACCTATAAGAACGTCCACCATTCCCACAGGTTGCCAGAATCTGCATCACCACAATACAAAGACTCTTAAGCTAAAAATCATCTACAACCTGATTACCAAGAAGCACTGGGGAATTCCAGCTGTGTGGCTTTCTTTTGGATCTGATTCTTCAGCCTACTCAGATGGGGATTAGGACTCCAGGTGAGGGTGGGGAATAAGTCACCACATCTTCCTACCTGTGGCACATCTGTAGTTCCTAGTGGCCAGTTAATGCCAAGCTCACTGTGCTGCTAGGTCAGAGGCCCCCTGAGCTGTCTACCAGGGTACCCCCGCCTCATGACTCACCCTGCTTCAGCCCTCAGCTTGGAAGCAGCCTGACTGGGGGATATAGTCTGGACATCACACTATTTTCAGAAAAAAAAAAATCCATCTTTTATTAAACATGTTTTAATATCTTGCCACAGAGGGGCTGGTAGGGGATTGGGGGCAGCAGACATACAGGCACCTGGGAACTTCTACAGCAGAGTCTTAAAGTAAACTCTTGTCTTCACATCAGATCTTCTCAGCCAACAGCAGGTCTGCAGAGTTCTGCCTTGCCTAGCTCTACAGAAACATTTGGCTTCTCAGAGAGGGGAGGGCTGCCCAACTATAAGAACTAAGAGGACAGTATCTGGGCTCTTTGTTTCAAGCAAACACCTGGATCTTAGTAGATACTCAAGAAATATTTTCTGGATGGATACTGTCTCATGTCCTGGTTACTCACTTTCCAAATTCCTTCTTTTGCAGGAATTAATCTCACTCCAAGGGGTTCCAAGACTAATATGCTAGATGGGCACTAGCTCACTGCTTGCCCAGGCAGGGATCTCTGCATGATACCATCTGATTTTCCTTTTTCCACATGTGAGCATGTTAGTCCTGTGCACATAGGAATCCAGCAAAGTGGAGGAGAGGCAAGAAATTAGGGGCACTCTTTATCTTCTTCTCTACTAGACAAGTTCTGCTCTCAGAATGGAGAGAAGACAAAGGCATAGAGGGGTATTTCCCCATGCAAGTGTGAGTACCGAGGGGTTCCCCAGCTACTCTTCTTCCAGCAGTAGCAGGACTGTTTCCTGAGACCTGGACAAGGTCTTTCTCAACCTAAAGCCTTCAATAACTCTAGATCAATGACTCTAACTCTAAGCCTAAGCCTTGTTTCTCTTTCTCCTCATGGAATCTTCTTTGTTTCTGGTGTGAAGAGACTCTCCCTGTGCCAGTGGTCTATTTTGTTTATCTTTCCATTTTTGGTATACCAGGACCCAATGCTTACCTGCCCTAATATTTCAGTCCACCCCACCCTTCCTAATCTTATCTCTGTTCTTCTTTGGTCCTCATTTCCTCTTTTCTCTCAGCCCTCAGCTTGGAGACAGCCTGATTTGGAGGCAACCCTGCTGCCTCCTTCTACTAGGGAGATGGTAGATCCCTCATTTTTCTTATAGGATCTAAGTTCTGAGGAATCTCTGCGGGGGGGGGGGGCGAAGGAGTATGTATATGTATGCATGCTGGCATGACAGCAGGGAGTACCTTTCTTCCCATCAGTAGTCTTACTCAACTACATATGTAAGAGATGAAAAGAAATGTGGTGGGTTTCTGAATCATTCCTCCATATTCCTTTGGCTGCCTGGGGGAGCCTCATGCCATGAGTGCCTCATTATCCTAATTCTGCCCAATCATCAGATTCTCTAAGAGAGAATCAGTTATAATTGAGGGGCTGAGTTTCGCTTGAGTGTAAACAACTGCCACTTCTCACGCACACCCATCCCACACCCAGACTTATATCCCAAGAGGATCAGGGAGGACTACAGGAGAATCCTTCACCCCACAGGAAAGGTTTATGAGTTGGATATTGAGACACTCATCTCAACTTTTGCTCTCACAGAACCCTAGGTCTGAGCCACATTCAGCACTTCCCATGTGTGACTCAGGGACAAAGTTTCATCCTTCTTAGTCTGAGAAAGTCATGAAAATCTCACTGGTGATAGTTTAGGAGTGTGTGGCCAGGATGGGACCAAGGAGGTGACCAAGAAAGATTTCTCCCCTCCTGAGACAGACACACAGGAAGACACTGTCCTCTCCTTCGAATAGGTCTTCTAGAGCTCCTGTGACCATGAACATGTGGATAAAGGCAAGGAGAAACAAGTGGAGTATTTCGATAAGCTGAGTCATCACATCAGCACACAGGATAAAGCCTGAGCTCAACTTGCTCCTGCCTTAGTGTTGAGAGAATACACTTCCTTGAAGGCAGTTTGAATCACGGTTTCTTCTTTGTGCAGCTGAAAACATCCAGCTGTACAGCCACCTTGCTAGACATGTTCCAGAGCACTGTCTCTCATCAAGCCCAACCCTTGCTTTCTGAGCTCCTAGTTATTAGATCCGTGCAGTATTCAAGAAAGCAAGGGCCACCATAACAATGGGTTCCATTGTTCCAGCAATCTCTGCCAACAATGCACCGAGGACCCGCTGGGCTCTCGGAATCCTGGGCCTGAATGTGGAGTATAGCCAGGATGGGCGACAGGCACTGACACAGAGGGGTATTTCCCCATGCAAGGCTGTCCGGAGTTTTGTCTAACAGAAGACTAGAGACGCAGACTGTATTTTCTGCATTTGAGCCTTTGAAAGTAATAAATACTTTAACAAAGAAAAGCTGGTTAAAGCCTAAGGGAGTTCATGATCCTATTCCAACAGCAGCCTAAGGGAAAGCCTAAGGGAGTTCATGATCCCTTTCGGCAGAAGCATAGTATAGTAGTCATGAATCCCACCTCTGTGACACAGCAGTGTGAACTTGGACAAAGGACTTGGCCTGGTGCTGTGGTTTGAATGTGTCCCCTCAAGTTCAGGTGTTGAAAAATTAACCCTCAGGGCAACAGTGTTGAGAGGTGAGGCCCCTAAGAGGTGATGGCCATGGGACTTCTGCCCTCAAGCATGGTTTTGTGCTGTCTTGAGATATCCCCTTCTCCTCTCCTTCTCTCTCCCAGGTGAGGCTTTCTACTACTAAGCAGCAAGAAGCCTCTTGCCAGATATAGTCTCTAAATTTCAAACTCCCCAGATTCCAAAACCAGAAACCAAATAAACTTCTATTGTTTGGAAATTACCAACCTGTGATATTCCCTCGAAGTGGACAAAATAGATAAAGTCACTCCTTGCTTCAGAGAAGTAGTAAATGGGGTTATGAGAATTAAATGAATTGGTATATGTAAAGTGCTTAGAACAATGTCTAAGCCTAGTTAATAGTGCATAGTTAATACCATATATTATTAGTATAATGATCATAACTATGCCAGTTACCTTATTTTAATAAATGTATAATTATTATTTTATTATTATAACTATTGTTATTATGTCCTAGACAAAAAGAAAATTATGTAGGATGTTATTGAACAATGGCTGCTGAAAGATGCTCACATGCTAATCCCCAGAATCTATCAATGTTAGGTTACATGGGAAAAGGAACTTAAGATTGCTTATCAATTAACCTTGATATGGGAAGAGTATACAGGATTATCTGGATGGACCCCAAGTAGTCCAGGATCCTTTTAAGAGGGATTCAAGTGAATTGAATAAGATGTGAGGACTGTGTAAAATGAAAACACCTCTGCAGTCATTGGAGGTCAATACCTGATGATGTTGATTTCTAAACTTTTCTGACTAAAGCAATAACGATTGCTTTCAAATGCCTAAGGTAAAAACTGCTGGCTTGAAAATGAGGAGGGTTGGATGCCCCTGAAAGCTATAGTATCATGATTTCCTTCTTTAAGTGCTAAGTTTCTTGCAGAGGTGGTGAACAGCTGCATTTTACATGAGGCTGCCTACAAAGCCAGGTCTCACCCATGCTCACCTGGATAGCAGGTGCTGTAGTCAGCATATCTACTACGGACCAGGTGAAAACTTTGGTCTCATCTCACTACTTGCCATTCCATGTGGAAAGGTGCATGACAATAAATGAATATATGTCAGGACAATATGGTCAGGCCATAAACCTGGTCCCTGAATCTGCATAGGCCTCTGGACATTGTCAATGCCTTGTGCTCACAATGGTCCTGGAGAACTTAATTTTCTCTGCATCTGAGATTTTGGCTTCTTTCATTTTATTTTTAAATGTCTAAGTGAAATTCTTTACTGAAATCGTCTGAGAATCTCTCAAAATTTATTCCTGTATATGAAATAAATGACGCTCCCTGTGGGAAGGAAATCCAAGTTTAATCCCAGCAGCTCACTTAAGAATCACTTTTCCAACTTCTTAGTCTTCATTTCAGGGGGTGAAAAATATGTTTTTTCGGGGGCAAATACAAAATCGCATTGTAAATTTGTGTGCTATGAACTGAATTCAGCCCTCAAATACTTTTTTTTAAAAATTGAGTTAATTTCAAACTATTAATTATGTTAAAATCTGAATCATTCATTTATTCTAATTCTCTTTGAAAAGCTGGCAATCTGGACCAACTTCATCCATGTTGGTTAAATGAGCATCCAGATTATATTTTCATGTGGTTACCATGAGCCAGCGATGGCTTTTTTTTACCTCCTGAAGCAACAAAGAACAAGAGGACTCAGGAGTCTTCCTGTGGGGTGGTAGGCAGGAGTTCTAGAATTCCCATGACCAGATGGTTTTCATAGTTTGATAGAGAAGTGGCTACTGGCTTCTCTGGGGTGCATGCCATGGGTACTATCTGGTATAAAACAACATCAGTAGTGCTGAGGCTGATAGCCATTTCCCACCTAGTACTGGTGATGGAACCCCGGGCCTCACACTTGCTAGGCAAGCACTCTACCACTGAGCTACATCCCCAGCCCCCATTCCCTGCTTGAAAGAGTGATTTTGTTAATAAAAGCAAAGAAGAATTCATGGTTGAGGCTGTGCTAATAGTCAGACTGCGTCTTTGCTTCCTGTCCTAAAGTTAACTGAAAGTAAGCAGCATTTATGACTCTGACTACTGCGGGAAGCAGGGAATGGATGACTGTAGTTAGTGACAAAAACAATCATAAATGGCTTTGCCTGTCTTGTCTCTTTTCTGAGTCAGAGGGAATGAAATGACCAGTAATTATCATTTAAACTGCTGTTTTATCCTGTATCAATCAGAGCTATTCATTCTGGTTACTCAGGGACTCTGGGGCTGAAACCACACTAAATCAGGGTCACAGTCAGAGCCAATGCATAAGGCCAGCCTTTTTACTCTGTTAAGTGTTAATGACCTGGGCTGAACATCAATGGCAAGTTTCCATGAAAAAGCCATCTGAGACTCTAATCTAGGAATAAATGGTTCTATATGGAGCCTATTACCTTGTTTTTAATATTCTGTATTCAATGGGACCACAGCTGTAAACAACTCTTCACTCTCATTTCTCCAGGAAGTTAATTTGCACTGTGTCAGCACTGCAGGCTTTTTGCATATGTTCAGGACAAGCTGATATGAGCAGGCCTGGAATGAATAATGTTTAGTAAAATCAATAAACCCTATTATTAGTCACTAAGGGGACTGATTTTATGTCTATAAAAGTAAAACAATTAGAAGCGTATTAATGGCAGATTCATCATAGTAATATAATGGAGCCAAGTACGCTTGTCTTTTGGGAATCTTTAATTTACCATTTGGTACTGACTCTATACTCAGCCAGAGAAATGGCACACATAATATAAACAAGCTCTGGCCTTTGGCAATTCATGTTGTCATCAGCAAAGATAACACTGTAACAGTGCAGAGAAGAAACAAAACTTCATTTAGTGATTAATGTAAACCAGTCATGAATAATGTTCCAGTAAAAGCCTAGGGGGAAAACTATTCAAATCACATTGTGCTTTTTGGTCATGTATCTCTCTGCATTTATCAGCATCCCCGTTTATTACAGTAGCAGAGTTAAGCATGGTCTAATGCACCTATTTATAATCCTATCTATTTAACCACCTAACTAGAAGTGATTAAAAGCCTGGTATGTAATAAAAATACACATTCAGTCATTCTGCAGCTGAAAAGTATGATTGGCTTCTGTGCATATGCATGTATGAAAACAGGGAAATCATCAGGAATCCACAGTTCACCCAGTTACAAACAGGAACATGATGATTCATTGGGGAAGATGTAGTTGACCTTAGTTCTGCTCCTGTGTTTCTGCAGTTAAGGGATTGGTCAGAGACTGAAGGAGCCTAAAGACTACAGACAGAGCCACACATTATAAATAGTATTCTAAACAGAGGAAACATACTTGTTAAGCTGTATAAAACAAATTTTAAAAAGTCCTGAAGAATATATCAAGATGTGGTTTAAGAACTGAAAAAAAAAAAAAAAAATGGGGGGGTTGGACTGTGGCTCAGTGGTAGAGTAGTCACCTAGCACATGTGAGGCACTTGGTTAAATCCTCAGCACCACATTTAAAAAATGAAATAAAGATATCGTGTCCACCTACAACTAAAAAAATACATATTTTTTTAAAAAAATTGATAGTTAAAAAAAGATGAAAAATATGTGAAGTGCTCTTAGTGTATGAGTAAATAGCATAAACAATGTTTTTATAAATGATGATATAAAGGAAACTCAAAAACAAAATAAACTGAAAATTAGAAAAAAAAATATTTTCCTACTAAAATCTATGAGGAACATAGAGTAGATTTGTAAAGTTAGAAGAAGCAAATGCCAATACTTTAAGGTAGCTTTTCAAAAGCAGAGGAAACATCCCTTTTCAATTGCAAATATCAATTCATTTGTGAAGCAAAGACCTTTAAAGAATAACTAACCAAATTATAGGACAACACATTCTGTCAACTTAAAGAACTTTTTAGTAAACCAAGCAGTAGAACTGTCATTAACAATTATAGTAGCCATAAACACTTAGAGCTTACAGCTGGAATGAACCAATGAAATCAAGTGTCCAAACCCACAGAGCACACTCCCATTGAAGGACTGACTTTTGCACTTGGTTTTCCATCTTGCTGCACTGCTTTTCCTCTAGTAGTGTGCATGGACCCCCTTAGTCATCCTTTTAGTGAAGTCTTCTCAGGCTCTCTATTCATCCAGACTCCCACATCTACTCACCACCCCCCACCCACCATTCTCACTTGTTATTCACAGCATTTATCCACTGCCTAACTTTGCATAGTGTGTATGTACGTATGTATAAAATATATATATATATTTTATTATATGTTTACCCTACTCATTAGAAAATGCAAGCTCCATGAGGACAGGAATTTTTGTTGCTTTGTTCATTGCAACATATCCCATCACCCTGTGCAGTGCCTAGAATAGAACAGGTATGCAATAGCTATTTGTTGTGTGGAAAGAAAGGTGGGAGGGAAGGACCGAGAAAGGAAAGCAAAGAAGAAAAAGGGAGGAAACCATTAAAAATTGGTATAAAACATTCTAGTAAATCAATTTAGGCACAGCTTTTTTACATGTTTTATCTACTATCCACATGTCATAAAATTTACATCTTTGGAATAATATTCCCTGCTAAAGAAACCTGAACCTACAGGTTTGTAGTGATACATCCCAAATTTGGAGTAAATACCCCATAAGTTTGTATATATTCACTGAATGAAATACAGTTTGTTTACTATGCCTGTGTATCGCATAAGAAAATTTTTCTTTGCTTTGTGTCTCATATACTCATAGTATTAGGAAAGCTTTCTTCAAAAGACAGCCATCACTAATAGCCAGCAAGAAATAACACGAGACAGACAAGAAGACGTTATAAAAAAAAAAACAAAACCTTTTTAATTCTGATTGCCAAATTATTTAAGGCAGGTATAAAAAAGGAAAGCATTCAATATACATTTTACATAAAATAAACTAGATTACAGCATAAAACAAGTAACCAGGCAATGGCGTTAAAGTCTCTCTTCTAAAACTGGATAATTGTAAACATTAAAAAAAAAAAAGAAAAAAGAAAAAAAAAGAAAAAAGAGGAAGAAGAAGAAGAAAAAAAGGACTGCAGGACTATTCAAGTAATAGAACAATCACAGATGTCTCTGGTATGCAGGCTATTGGGTTATTTGCCATTCAAGATTATCAAAAAATGACACCTCATTATTCACAGATGCTCATTATTTCCCCGTTTTAATCTTTACATTATATACAACACAGTTTTTGTGGTACTGGCAACCCCATGCCTTCCAAAACTTTTTTTTTCTTTTTTTTTTTTCCACAATACACAAGTACAAACAGTGACTACAGGAACATTTTACACTGATGCGTCTTTAACAGGAGCCACCAATTAGACATCTAAATTGTACCAAAGTGTCATCATCACAGTTTGCCTTTCTGAGGGGCTTACAGGAAATATATGAAGGATATGCAAGGTTCAGGCACACTGATACATAACATTATTTATTTACAATTTCAAAGGAAAGGAAAAGAAAGTAAGCAGCCTTTCGTGGCTAACACTTTTCAACGTGACAAATACATTTTTTTATTTCCTTTACTGAGTGGTTTGCGACTTGGCAGCAGACCCTGTGTGTGCGAGCCTGGTTACTGATACAAAAAGTAAAGAATATATATATATATATATATGTATATATATATATATGTATATGTATATATACAGATATGTATACGTATATATATATAAAACAGAAGTTTAATTACAGCAACATTTGTTACTCTGTGATAAAATCTGTAATTTACAAAAATGAAATGACTGGTTTTTGCCTGCCATTAAGGCATTTCAAATTAACACCATGGAACTGATGTCTGTATAAAGCGCTTCCCCATGTGATCCAGTCACATGACACCGTACACTTCCAATCCTGTTATTCTCTGCAAAAGAAAAGCATATATTAGCATAGAGTTCAACCAACATTTGACACTTAAAACCTAAAAATATTGAAACTTAGAGTCTATTCCATTTATGGGATTCAATTCCAGAAAAAAGCAAATAAAAAGCAAGCTATTCAGTACATTTTGTGAAAAAAATGTTCATTTTATATTAATCATGAAATTCCCTTAAACTATTTTCCTTCTTAAAATAATTTGAGGGGTGATTAAAAAATCACAGAAGAAACATTTAGCATTAGGATAATATAGTTTTCTCTTTGCAATTTTATTTTTAAATATGAGAAAACAACTGTCATTTTAACAAAGTTGTGAGGATAAACTAAGAAAATTTCAACTGCCTAAGAACCAATCAACTCTTTACCAATCCACCTTAGGTTTATAAAATGAAGTTCCTGGAGCCTAAGTTGTACCAGGAATCTACTAGCTGAATATTACATTTATTACAAGGATAAAAAAACAAAAACCAAAAAACAGGGAGCTGTTTTTCATCTGAAAAGCCTGGACTTGCTTCCTCAAAAACATTAAGATGTCTCTCTGTCCTAGAAAAATAACTGCAAACATAAAGGATATTTACCTTCTTTGTGCAGGAAACATTCCTGATGCAGATGCCTGGGCAGCCACCTGCTGAGAGGCAACGAGGGCAGCAGAGGTCAAGCCTGCTGGACGAAAAAATGTGGGGTCTCCGTGACATTTAGAAAGATAAGAGTAGATACAGGCCCAGTGGCAAAGGCTGCAGACCCACTAGCAGCAATTTGTCCTTTCCTAAACACACACATGAAATGTTTCATGCAGCAAGGACAGAGTACAAGCCACTTGGTCTAACCCAAATCTATCCCTTTATTGAATCCTCTGTGGTTTCCTTACTAGCTATTGGAGGATAGAGCATTCCATCTCCTCAGCTCTGCATGGCGCTAAATGGTTTGCATGGGTCCTGGAATAGGAAGCTCAGGAGAAATAATAGGGACCAAGTAACAACAGGAATCAAAAGTCACGTTGAACTATAGAAAAGTCATGATACTTGCTTCCTTAGAATATGATACTTTATAATAACTTTGATCACTTTTACATTCTTCCCAGTGATTTGCCATAATCCATCATACAAAGTACATGATTCAGTAAATCAAATTTAGAAGTTCTTAGTCTTAATCCATAAGACAAAGGTAGCAGAGAAGGTAACAGCTCCAAAAGGCATTAAGTAGCCTAATCCAGGTTCTTCTAAATTCTACAGAAAACAGTCCTGGGCAAAACCAGAGTAAACAAAGTAAACCTAGGGAAGATTACTCTCTCCTTTTGTGTACTTTGTTTGGACATGTTTTCCTTGCCCAAAGATAATTTAGGACATTACAATAACAGTGACAATAATAACATAGAGAAAGTGACAGCATATTCACTCATATAGATGTGATGTGTTAGAAACAAAATCCCTTTCTCTTCCAAGTTCTTATCACACTCAATACAAGATGTTTAGGAAACCGAGATGTTCTCATTTAACACCACTGCTTGACACCAAGCAACAAGAGCTGAATAAATAAGAGTGGTCCCTTTACATTTATAAACATATTATTTTACATGCATATAGCAGGTAACACGCAACTTGGTCGTTGTTAATGACTGAATTCTATCCTCCTAAAATTCCTATGTTGAAGCCTGAACCCACAATTTGCCTGTGTTTGGAAACAGGGCCTAGTTGGAGGTGAAAAAAGTAAAATAAAGTCCTAAGGGTCTCATCCTAACATGGCATTAGTGTCCTCATAAGAATAGACACCTGAATGTTTGCCTCTGGCCAGTGGAGTGGCCATGTGGTATAAGCCAGTAAGAGAGTCTCACCAAAAACCCAACGAGATCTCCAATGCCTAGCCCCAGACCTATGAGAAAATAAATGTCTGCTCTTTAAGTCCATGCAATCTATGGTATGTCATAAATGACAATCTGAGCTGACAAGACAGCCAGACCCTAGGTGGCTGGATTTGTTGGTAAAGACTGTGAACAACCTCCTCTGAGAGACAAAAATGGTAAAACAGACTGAATACGAAGGGCCCTCTGAACTGAGATCCACGTCCTACAGCTAAGAATGGAGGCTGAAGGGCTCTCCCTGTGGCCTAGTGTACCAAGGAGGCTGAAAGTGAAGACTGCCCGCTCCCCAGGCCTGTACTGCACAGGCTAACTAAATCTATGTCTGCTTCCTTCCTTTTGTCCCATTTTGCTGCCTCAAAGCCTTCCCTAGTGTTCAGAGATTCTGAAGATGGAGCTTTCTGAAACAATACGTTTTTTTTTTTTCTTCAAAGCTGGCTTTGAAGAAAACCTCTTTTTCCTACCAATTTGACTCTAAACATTTCTGGAGCAATGAGTGCTGCAGCCTAGCCTCTTCCTCCAGGGCAGTACTGGTGCCCACTGATAACAATGGAAGAAATAATAACATGCTCAACAAATACCCCCTGGACTGATGGTTCCACTGTGTCAATTCTGTGGCTCTTTGCTATGCTATGTGAATGAGTAACTAATCCACAGTGGATTCCACATTCATGTATATCGTTAAAGCATCAATTAAAAATAAATGAGTGAAAGAAAAACCAGTAGGGTAGAGGAAGAGGAAAAGGGGGAGGGAGGAGGAGAGGGAAAGGGAGAGGGATCACCAGGGATTGAAATGGAGTAAATTAAATTCTATGCATGTATGATTTTGTCAAAATGAACCCAATTATTATGTATAACTATAATGCACTAATAAAACATAAAACAAAACAAAACAAAAACCTTTTTCTCAACCCTCATCTTTGGTCAGAGTCATAGCGTGAAGGACTGTGAAGAGCCCTTAAGTTCCATTATAAAATGTTAAACTTAGTCACCTCACTCCCATTACTTGCATGGGAAAAGAGCAAGTTAAAGGGCCTACAGATATCAGGACAAAAAAACTTCACCAAAGCCTCTCACTATCCCTCATTTTCTTTCCAATTTCCCTGAAGTCGGTATCTGATCTTCTGATTGTTATATTCAGTGCCCCAGACACTGGCCGCCACCCTCAGCCTGGGAGATAACAGTAAGCCTCCGATAACATCAACCAGTGACAATTATTAACTGGTAGCCATTTCATGTCTCAATAGAATACAAAGATGTGGGAACAGCCTTAGCTGTGTCCATAGGAAATGCTAGGAAGTAAGTGTTAAGAATCCTCCCCAGAGCTAACATTAATTCAAAGTTCAATGTTTTTATTTTAAAAGTGAGACAGGTAGCTTCTAGCAACTGTTTTCCAAAGCACACTGAAAAAAGTCACAGTAATGATCGAGCTGCTGACCTTGGAAAGGATCATATTGACCAGGGATTAGCGGATAACCCATGCCAACGTGGGTGTGGTGATGCGTGTGTAGGTGCCGCTGACCAAAGGGCGAGTGTCGGTCCCGTTCCCTTTCTGCCTCTCGTTCCCGCTCAGCTGTGGCCTTTTCCACAGGCTGAAATAGAACAGAGAAATTTCCCCACTTCATGTTTCAAAATATAACAAGAAGGCATACCATACCACCTGCGCTCCTTCAGCAATATTGTGTTAGTGATTAAAAAGTAGATATATAGATACTGAAAATTCTATATTAATCAAAGATAATTTCAAAAGACATACATTAGTTTCCACTGCCATTGAGACAACAATAAAGAATTGCTCCACCCATGGTAAGCTAAGTAGCATCAATGTTTTCTTCAAATGACTGAAACAAGAGGCTTTCTTTTTATAGTCACTGATAATTTCAGTCACCCACTCTACCTGTCTTCCCACAATAATTTTTATAAACAGATCAAGGAAAATAAGTAGTTTTGGAGATCTATTTCAGGTCATATTTTCTAGTTATATTTTTGTATACTTCATAGGGAGAATCTATCTCATAGTTTAAAACAACTGTATCCATTTGGTTCCACTGAACATACACATCCAGATATCGTATGTCAATATACAGTAAAATACAGTCGGCTCTCCATAATCATGGGTTCCATCCAGCAATTCAATCAAATTTCAATCAAACAATTTTTTAAATTCACTGTATTAAATATACACAGACTTGCCTTTATTCCCTAAACAGCCTAATAAGTATTTACATAGCATTTATACTGTATTAGATATTAGATATTATAGGCAATCTGGAGATGACTTAAAAGCACACAAGAGGATGCGCCAATGTCTACAAACACTATGCCATTTATATAAAGAACCTCATTCAGCATCTAGGGATTTTGTTACCCCTGTGGGTCTGCAACCACTCTCCAAAGACTCTAAGGGACTGCCGTCTAGGAATCCATCATCCTGTTCCCACATTCTGAAATCTCCCTCTCAATTTCTGAACACTCATAAAGAAACTCCAGTTCTCCCAAATAAAAGTTTGTTTCCTACACATTTCTATTCTAGAACCTAAGCACCCTTTCACTAAAGTTCTCTTTCTCACTTGGAAAAAAAATCTAGAAGGAAGATTTACCAAAAAAGGATTCATAATTCACCTTTTTAATTTCTCCATACAGTGTCTGACAGACTTGCAGATACTAGACTTTAAACTTCTTTTTTCCCACCCAAGAACTATCATTTCCTTTCTGAGTCTCTTTTTCAACAGTCTCCAGGACTAGAAGTTGCCTTTTTTAGGTGAGAGTCTCTTTCACAAAGACATTTATTTGTATTACTTCAGGGAGTTATAGGAATGTGACAATTAATCAAGGTCAAAAAAAAAAAAAAAACAAAAACCAGCAGATGCAGCCCTCACTCATTAGCCAAGGGACTCACACTTGCATATGAGCTTCACACTATGCGAGACTCAAATATGTGTTTGAATAAAAGTAACAGTTATTACGCGTCATGGACCATCAGTATTGCTCAGAATGAGGCTCCGACCATGAACGCTGACCATGTGGATGCCAAAGATCCACAGAAGGAGTCAGAAGCTCAAATCTCTACAGAAATAATTAGGCTAAAACCAAATTTGATTGATAAAGAATTGGTAGATTTCATTTACATACATTGAGGGGGAGCAGAGCATACAGTCTCCATGGGGCTACTTCTCCCATGTGATTTTGGACCAGATTTTCCATAGTCTTAAGAGGGCATGTGAAAAATGTATGCGAAAACTCTGATTTTTGAAAGTTGTGCCCAAAGAAAACATTTTTCAAAAGTTCAGTTTGGCTGGGCATGGTAAACCACACCTATAATCTCAGCTGCATGGGAAGCTGAGGCAAGAAGATCACAAGTTTGAGGCCAGCCTTGACAATGTAGCAAGACCCTATCTCAAAATAAAAACATAAAAAGGGCTGGGATAATGTAAGTGTCCCTGGTTCAATCCCAGGTACCAAAACAAACAAACCCTTCAATTTGCCCAATGGGTCAAAGGCCTGTGGTTAGAAGTACTTAGTTACAAAGCTATTCTGAAATAGCATCCTCCGTTATTTTTTTTTTAATATTTTATCAGTAATACTTTGCACCAATGCCCAGGTCCTATGAATTTAAAAGTATACCTAACAAAAAGCTCACTACCACCATACCTGCTTCAACGACACCTGTCCCTTATGTATGAAAACATCTGACTTTTGAACACTCTATTCTTTATGTACCAAGGATAAAAAGCAGCATCCTGAAATCACAGCTAGATTCCAAAACCGTTTCTACTTCAAGACTGTTCTCTAGCTTGTTCCCCCTTTCTACCCCAAAACACAGTCCTTATAAATGGCAACAAAAGCAGACTTACGGCAGGAGACTTGCTGCGGTATTGGTTGGCATGCTGCTGGAGCAAGTCCAGTGCTTTAGATTCAGTGGTTGTTTTCGTGTTGATGCTGGGGCTGGTATTGACTTTCTCTGCCTCTTCTCTCCCTGACATCTTCCCATAAACAGGATAATGAAATCCTGGAGAGAGATAGGCCCCTGCAGATAAACGACAAATGCCACATGAAGTTACAAGCTAGTCTCTGAAGAAAAAAAAAATGTCATTTGTGTTATATGAATTTGGGAAAAGAGTCAGAGATCTTAAAATAAGGGGTTACATTAAGAATGGACTACATCATTGTTAAACTGTATCGAGGTTCTCTGATTTTTCTTCTGCAGTTAATTCATCCTGATGAACAGAGGTTATAAACAAAATTGAGCTTACAGCCACTTCATGCATTTATGTGTCTGCTTAAGTGAAAGGAATAGTAACTATAATGATTATGACAGTAAGTGCTTAGAATATTTTCATAGGCAATAAAGTATCTGTCAGCCTAACAGCAGACCATCAGAGACTATGGAAGCTATAGCGGAAGACTCTTGACATTTCATTTTTTTTAATAAAATCTTATATTTAAATCAGGGGCTTTAAGCAATTAAAAAAAAAAACAAGCAAAACAAATGTCACTCTTGAAGCTTCTAATTTATCTTGAGTTTTTAATAGCTCATGTTTGAAAAGAGCCTCTTCCCTCCAACATACTTAGAACCCAAAACATGTCACGTACCAGGGTAACTGTGCATTAGGACAGGAGAAACAGCCCGGTATGCAGGGTGGCTGGGGTCATACATCTGTGGGTAAGGATAAGCATGCAAGTACTGTATGTACGACTGATGCTGACTCATGGGTGAGGACACAGCCACTCTCGTCCCCCGAGAGTCCTTCCAATTCACAGGTGTTTTTCGATCATCATTTTTCAACTTATTCTCTTCCATTGATTGAGAGTCAGGACGCTTGGCCTCTTTGGGCTCCTCTTTAATGCTTGTTAATGATACAGGAAGGCTGGGCACACCACTCTCTTTGTTAGGAGTTTTCCTAGGACTATCCTCTTTTAATTTCTTCTCTCTCTCAAGTTCTTCTGACTTTTGTTGATCCAGATATTTGGGTTGGTATACATAATGATGCCATGTCCTTGAATCTGGATCCTAATTTAAAAAAAAAAAAAAAAAAAAGTTTTGTTCACTTTTTAAGAAAACCCATTAATCACTATGGCAGCACTATTACTGTTACCTCCCACACTGAGTTAACATTTATGTATGTACCAGACAATGTGTTACTCTCCTCCTTCTGTCATAACTTAGTAATATCTGGGGTTATTCATGATCCTTTATGGATAAAATAAAACCAAAGCTTTTAAAGTTCAGGTAATACCAAGGTTACACGGCTGCCCAGTTGTGGCTTCAAACTCAGGTCTGTTGGAATTTGAGGGTGGGCCTTTAAAATGTAATTTCTCAACATTAAATAATACCCTCAGATATATTTAACCCAATCTTCATTTTCCTTTTTAATATCTCACAAGGTAAAAATGATTTTAAAAATTCAAGCTAATAATAGTAGATTTAAGTAATCACTATAGATATTAATATCATTTAGGAGGAAGAGAATTCTTGGTTTCCTTATATCCTTTCTTCACCTACCACAGCTGAGGCTTCATATACTGGAACTTCTCATTATGTGCTAATGTCTTAATCAAAACAAAATTTCAAAGTCACAGCACACATTATGGCTTCTCTATTATAAAATAAAGCCGTCTATAAGACCCCTAAATTGTACTATTCTAATGCAGCCTGTGAAGCAACAGCCTGATTTTTAGGCCTCTGGAAGAGGGAAAACTAAAAATCCTAATGATTTGTGATCCCCATCCCATTCATGATATAAACCCATTGGGTATTCAGATCCTGGGTGAACAATCCAAGTTAAGACCACCTCCCAACTCTGCAGAAATGGGCATGGGGAAAGGTTTCTCATTCTGATTCACCAGGGACTGTCTAAGCATAGGCACTGGGGGATTGGTGCTAGGAAATACCAGAATTAATGCTCCCAGGGCTGCAGGGAGTCAGGATATCTGAACCATGACAGAAAGTGCTAGCACACGTATGGTTTCATGGTGACCAGTTTTCAGTTGTTCTCAGGCTGGCTGGCTGTTCTTTGGGATGACTGCTGAGACCCATCACCCAAACCTCCTCACCTTCTTCACAAACCTCAGCATTGAGCTCTGCTTTGGGCACTTAACACAGAATGTAAAACAGAAATCCAGGCATCTCAGGCCCTAGGTGAAATACATCTGAGTCCTCAACTGTATTAAAAAAGATGAATGGGAAACGGCACTTAGGTGCCCGATGAGTTTTGTTTTTTGTTTTGGGAGGTACTGGGGATTTAACCAAGGGCAATTTACCACTGAGCTACATACCCAGCCTTTTTTTATTGTGTATTTTGAGACAAGGTCTCAGTAAGTTGCTTAGGGCTTTGCTAAATTGCTGAGTCTGGTCTTAAACTTGCAATCCTCCTGTCTCAGCCTCCCCAGACACTGGAATTACAGGCATGTACCACCACAACTGGCTGTGCCCAGTTTTAATATTCTGAGAAAATGCTACAGAAAACTGGAAATATATAAGAACAAGTACTTCAGTACTCAGACTCAAAATCTCAAGAGTCTGTAGGGAATTCGGCAGCCCTGCAATGGAATGCCCTCCCTCACCTTGGACTCAGCAAGAAATTAAGGGACCTCATCAAAATCACAGAATTAAATAATGGCATGGATCACAAGTCTGTAAAGCGCATGTGTAGAGTTCATTTTACTACACAACATGACAATAAAACAGTGAGCAGTGTACATTTTAGAGCTACACAACAAGTCCTGAGGATTTTTTTAAAGATATTTTTCAAGAGAAGAGGAAAAATCCCTGATTTGGTTTCTCTCCAAGTCTAAACCATTCAATCCCAGACATGTAATGTGTCTCAGACTGCTCTCTCTGTTGGGGCCACACTCCACAATCTTACTTGTTTAAATCTCGAGGTTGGGTCTACACCTGTCTGCTTCATAGAGTCCATGACAGACTTCATTTCTACAGCCTCCTTAATAAGCTGGTGGTTTTCCATCTGCTTAGCTTTGAAGCTGTCGGCCTGTAGCTGCTGCTGGTGATTGGAGAGAAGCTGCGATTTACCTGTCTCCTCAGTTTTATTAGGCACTGATGGCCCTAATTTAGAATGGTTTTTGTTAGGCTCTGGAGTAGAGGGAGCTTTTGAGATTGTGGCTGATGGCAAGTTTTTCTGCTTATTGTCCTCCTTGCCCAGCTCCTTCAACGGGAGCTCCGTTTTCCTTTCACAGTCTCCTCTCCCAGTCTGGACCATTTTCTGCTCTGCCAGCCTCTGGTCCTCATAGTACTTCTCATATTGCTGTCTATAGGCAGGGCTGGTGGCCATCAGAGACTTCTGGTCCATATAGAGTCCATAAGCATACTGGCCATAATAAAGTGACTGAGCCAGGGCCGGGTGTCTTTGTGTGATCACTGACTGGTGCTGAGGCTGTAGGGATGCAGAATTATGGTCCACTTTCTTAGCATCTAACTGCTCTGCCTTGTCTTTCTTCTCTGCATCTTCCTCAGACTCCTTCTTGATCTTCATTCCCTGTGTGTTCCCACTGTTCCCAGTTGCAGGGGCGCCAACCTGTCCTGGGTGCATATAACTTGGAGAATAATAAGGATCGTAGCCATGGTAATAGGGAGAATGGGACTCTTTCAGTTGAGACGATTGTGCTGTAGCTGAAGAATGCCCTTTTACAACACCATCCTTACTAGAAATGATATCTGATGGGGAACTGGCCTTTGACCTCATGCCCTCTGACCTGCTGTCCGATCCACCATCATCGGCAGCATCGGATATGTCTGAGTAGGCGGGGCTGCTGGTCTTTGCTGCTGAGCTCTCGGCCCCATTCTGGGTCAATACATGCAGTGGTGCCATTGGCGCCTGTCCATTCACCAGAGCGCTGCACTCCATCCTCGAGGCACTCCCTATGGAAGGGCTGGGAGCGTTGTCTGTGAACGTGTAGACCTTATCAGCCTCGGCTTTGATACTGGCCATGCGGCTCTCCTGAGATTCTGACAATCCATTAGCCAGCCCTTCATTCTTATTGAGATGGTCCTTTAAAAAATGCCCAGACAAATCTTTGCCAGCCCCCTTGGAGTCCTCCAGTTTCCCCAGCTTAGCATCCATTTTGGGGCTTCCTGACTCTTTTCCTTCTTTGTCCTTTAGCTTTCGCTTCTCCTTTTTCTTTTTGTCTTTGAGTGACACCAGAGCTGGGTTCACGGTGATGGGCTCTCCCATAATGGTGGGCTTTGGTTGGATGGGTTTTAATGGAGGACTCTTTGGTGTGGCCTGGACGACAGTTGTTGTGAGGGAGGGCAGTCCAGGTATTGTCCCCGCGGTGGTAGTCGTAAAGGCTGCAGTAGGTATCGCAATTAGTTGTGGGGGTGTGGGGGCTGGGGCAGGGGCGATGGGCCGGGCACTTTTCAGCTTAGAGAGGTTTTTGTCCATTTTGCAGTTGTTAGCTTTTCTGCCCTTTTCTTTATCGCCCAAACTTTTCTTGTCAATCAGTCCTTCTGCTTCCAGTTTGGGCATCTCTGCAGCCAAACTGCCATCTACCACTGAGCAACCCTCTGATGTGGCCGTCATGTTGGAAATTACTGGAAGGTTGTTCAGTTCATTGTTGAGGCCCTTCTTTTTGCCTGAATTCTTTCCTGCTTTTGAACCGATAACAGAACCTGGGCCGTTGCTCATCAACTCTCTCTTTCCCTTGGGGGTTCCAGGGGGGTTTCCAGCACCAGGAGAGGTGGGGGCCTTCACCTGGTCATAAGCTGACACACTTGTGCTTGGCTCGCTGCATTCGATGGCCACGTTACTCAAGGCTTCCTCACAGTCTGAGATCTTGTCCTCACTGTCAGGCTCGAACTCCAGCTTGTTCTCTGGGTCTAAGTGTGCATGAGCCTGGTGGTACCTCAGGCCATTGATGTGCTTGTACTTTTTGTTGCAGTTTGGGTGGGGGCAATCGATTAACACTGGAGAGGAGCAGCCTTGGTCCAAAAAAGTAGTCTCTGGTTTCCCTTGAGGGGTGGTGGGGGTGCTTCTAGAATTTGTGCGGACCCGCTTCCCAGGCTTATTGTCCTCAGAGCTGGAGTTCAGGTCCAGCTCCATTGGAGGCTTGTTTTTCCTTTTGTTGGTAGAAGAAGGACTGGCTTTGATTTCCTCGGCTGCACAATTTGGGGGTGTCCTTCGTCCGCTGGCGTTGAGGCTGCCCCGCCTCCCTTTCCCATTGGCCCCTCCTCTGTTCTTGCTCTGCAGCCCTCTGGACTCTGTGAAGCTGGTCTCGGAGCCAGGGGCCGCAGCGGCAGACCTTGCTCTCTTCCCTCTGCCCCGGCCCCCTCTCATCTCCAGATCACTTGTCGGTGACTCACAAAACCTAGGGAAGCAAGTAACAGTTGTCAAAATGAGTACCCCCAAAAGAACAGCAGAATCACAAGATACAATGTGGCAAAGAGGTGTCAACACCTCCACAGCTTGTGGGCCACCCCAGGTAAGACTCCTCATTCTTCCAATGATAATTTCAGCACCCCCAAAAGAACAGGCTACCAATCAATGGCTTATACTCCCTGTTCAGAAAATGAAAGAGAAACAGCTCAGGTAGCTAGCTTCTAATCCAGTTCAAATTCCCATTCTGAGAAAAGAAGACAAAGCAGAGAGGGAGGGGGCAAGGAGTAGAGATCTCCTGAGAGAAAAGCTAGCCGTCTGCATTTTACTACGGTTCAGTCTTGAATTGCTCATTTCTCTTGTGCCTGTTTTCAATTATAGGCAGACTTTTAAAATTTATTAATCTCTTTCTATAGTTTCCTTGCAAAGAGGAGAGGAAAGGAGAAAAAGAAGAGAAACAAAAGGCCCTGTGCATACCTGGGAGGGGCCCAGTCGTGCTTGGTACAGTCCAGTAGGGTCCCCACGTAAGTTTTGTTCCTCCACGTGACATTGACCACTAGGACACCTGCGGGGGGTGGGGTGGGGTAAAGGATGAAAAGGGACCACATTTAACACTGATTATTTTATTTCCACTTCATTTATTGTTATTATTTTTATCAGCAAAGTTCTATTTCCATTTGCTTTCAAAAGCTGTGGTTTGCATTCTTCCTCTTTCTGGTTTCAGTGACCTCAAGTTAAAACCCACAGGAAATTGTGTGTGTGTGTGTGTGTGTGTGTGTGTGTGTGTGTGAATTTGTGCGCGTGCGTGCATGTGGTACAAAAGGGTGAGACTGTGTGTGAGAGTGTAATCAAGATACTGCTGACAGAAGGAAATGGTTTTTGCCATGTCCTGCTGTAAAACAGCAACACTCACCTCTTAATTTTTCTATTATTACACATAATTGCTTTCGTTTGGCAAGCAGCCAACATAAACTAAGCGCCAGTTACCAGTGCTTAAACCAGAAGGTGACTGAAAGAAATAGGTTTTGTTTCCAATTCAACAATGTAAAATGATGGTGATTTTTATTAACAAAAAATTATGCATGTGCATAAAAATAGGTACAGAGGGGAAAGTGGGGGCTCAGAGTCCAGAAAGCAGACAATCAGCCATGTTTCCTCCTCCTTAATCCTCCCCTCTTTGAGTTTGTGAGACAATAATCAGCCTTGGTATGGTATCTGTTTCACTCTTTGGTCTTGTTTCATATTAAGGACTCCTAAAATAGCCCTCTTAAGAAAATAAATGTGCACAATAGATTTGCTCTTGGGGTTATCTTTAGAATCAACTTTGGTAAGCATTTGCCACAGAGGATTAGAAAAGAAATCTCAAAACCAACACACTTGTTTCCTGCAAGCCATTCTGCTTTTCCCCACTGCTTTGCAGACAGACAATTTAATTTAGCACTGCATCTGTGAATTACTAAACTTAAGTGCACTTAGTATACCAAATGTCACAGGAAACAAAATATAACATCCTCCTGTTTCCCTGGAGGGCAGGTGCCACTTTTTAAAAATCTCTCAGTTAAAGCATGTTTTTGGAGGACTTAGTTTTTGAGACATAAAAAAAATACTAGGGTAAATAAATGAAGAATTTAAGCGAACCTTTGTTTTCTTTCGGCATCAACCTCCCATTCTTTCTTGGAAACACCAGAGGACATCCCTCAAAGTCTGTTTCTAGCTGGTTTGTTCACTTGAGCTACCCCTGACAGTTTGAATTTTACAGAAAACCTGAACTAAGATCCTTTAGGGTAACAGAAACCTCACAAGGTAAGACTCATTTCCTTGGGAACCTTTAAACAGCGGGTAAATATTTGAATAGTTGGGACTCAAGTAACAGAGAAGGAAGATTTTCTTTCAAAAGTCTCAAAAAAGAGATTTAAAAATTGTTTCCCATATGGTTTAAGTTGCTAGTGCATATATGACAGCTGAATTTACTCACTGTAAATTCAGTCTATTGTAGCAATAGTCTAGCAGGGGAAGAAAAGCTAGGATGAAGCAAAGCAAGCATTTCCTCAACTCATGGCTGATTCCTTTGTAATTCCCTCAGGAAATTTTTTGAACCACTGAATATAAAAATTTGTATTGCGATGATAATCATTGGTAATTAGGCATTTGGTCAGAATTTGCACAAGACAGAACAATTGGAGGAAAGGATTCTTTATGAGCACATCCCTTCAGGAAAGGGGAGGAGGTGGGAGAGGAGGCGAGGGGAAGACTGAGCTGGTTTTCTCATCATCTGCTCTCTGGGGCACTGTGTGTGGTGTCAAAGACCTTTGCAGCTGCTTAAAATTCTTTAGCATGTCAGCTATATTTACAGTGCAGGAATATATCTGTATTGCCAGAAGGTTACTGCATTTTAGCTTTAGATGCAATAGGCTGAATCACTGCGTTCCAGAGTCCCTGATGTAGCACAAATGTATAATTAAAACTGCTTGAAAGGAAACATGAAAGAAACAACAAACCCTCCATTCTTGCAGTAATAAAATTAAAAACAGGAAAAGTCTGCACAGACACTTAACATTTGTCTGCAGTGAAAGGCTTTTGTTATTGCTTTTCCCCTAAGGGTTTCGCGTTTCCAGCAAAAGCTGGCCGCGGATTGGCCGGCGCCCGCTGTGAACGCTCGCGTCTGATTGGCTGGGCCGAGGGCGGCCGGCGAAGCACTCGAGGCAGCGGCCTGAGAGAAAGGAGCCGCGCGGGTGGGAGGATGCTGCCCCAGGGCCGGTCGGCGTGCGGAGCGAGGGCCAGTGCGCCCGGCGACCGGAGGGCTGTCCGCGATGCCCGGCCCCCTCCGTCCGCGCGGGCTTGTCTACGCTAACCAGGACCGTCCGTTGGAAGAAGGCTGCGATCCGCGCCGAGGTGCCGCGTTTCCGCTCCATCACGTACGCCCCGCGGCTCAGCACAACATGCCAACCCAACTCAGATCCGAATTCGCGGTCCCAAAACCGGATCAGGGGGAAAGTGGGGCCAGAGACGAGTAGGGAACCCAAAGCAATTAATCAGTCTCGGGGCTCCAGGTTGAAACTGTCACAAAGGCTGAACTGCAGTTGCAGTACCCACACAAACTATTCCCAGCTGCTACTCTAAAAGCCACACAAGCAGACTTCTTATCTAAGTACCAGGTGATGTTATTTGTTGGTGGTGGTGGTGTTCAGCAGGTAAAGGAAAAACCCATTTTCAACTTAAATAAGTCACCCTTATTTTCCAGAAGCACATACACAATGCTTAAAACAAATCCTTCACTCCCAGGGAGATTTTGAAAGGTTTCCATCAAGCACTGCTAATTAGATACATGGGCTTGTGTCTATCTTTACATGTACAAGCCATTCACAATGCCACAGAATTTAAATCTGCCTAGAATCCACGTACGAATATATACATGCAAATGAAAACAAAACTGCCCCTCCGTGTTGGAATGAAGGCTTAAGGAATGTTCCTCATATAAACTACTGTACTACAATATAAACAGTGCACTGCTTCTTTGTAAGAAGGTCTATGTTTAGACAACTTCCCATTATGAAGGGCCAAGAATAAAAGTGGTGTTTTAGCTCTAAAACATGTAAACAGTTTATGATTTTTGCTGAAATCTCAAATCTGGAATATTACAAAATATAAAAAATACAAAACAGACTATACATACTAAAGACATAAATGTTCCAAATGAAAATTACTCCTTTAAAAGTATAAAACCAACTTTTAGAAATATGGGCATAAAGATGTGTAAATTGGAAATAAATTTACATTTATTCCCCAAAGATTTGCTATTTTCTTTCAAACATTAGCCTATGAGCTAGGTGCTAGTGATGCTCTATACAAGGTCCTTTACATCTTTATATTCTCAGAAATCTCAAAGGTTTATTATCTTCCCCTATCTACCACAGACTAGGCATGGTCTTTCTCAAAGAGTTAATGATTGCCTTGTAACATTTTTTTTTATATTTGAAAAATACCCAAACTTTATTACTAGCAGAGTAAAAAGACAGCAGAAACATACAAAGGATGTTTGAGAGAATGCTCACCACACCTTTTCTTCTCTGTAGTGTTGATACTTTGGTTCAGATACTGAAGCAGAATCTGAGATGCTGCTCCCCAAAGCATATTACCTACAAGGCACCTAATATGAACATGGTATTTATTATATAGCACAAGTCCCTTATCTCTACAAGCCAAAACAGCCCTGAGACCTCATAAGGATTCCAATGTTCTATTTCCTCAGTCAAGAGATCTCAGGAAGATAGGCCCATCAAGTGTTTATTCTGTTTATAGGCTACACATTAGGTGCTACTGAATTGACACAGTTTGGCTGGAAATCTTTTAAACTCCATGAAGAGTTAGAAATCTTAGAACCAACATAGGCTGGTTCTGTATTACCCACATTTAGAGTAGGCCCTTTTTATGGCCTCACATTAGACAGGGCCCTGGGTGTGGTATTATTGGGTGCCCACCTTGCCCTCAGTCCCTGCTCAGAAGGTAGCCTTAAGTGACCAGCCTCTCAGATCTGGCCTTCTGCTTCAGATGCCCACTGGACTAGAACAGTCCAAGGCATCTAAAGCAGAGGCAGTCAAACAGATTTATGCTGAGAAGCTGAATTAGGAATACGGAAGTTCTGGAGAGTTGGTACTGTGAGAAGGCCTAAAGGTTGTAAAGTGACTAAAAGGCTAAAAGGACCATCTGCGCCAAAGCTGCAAGGATGCAATAGCTATGAGGCAAGGAAACAAACTGCTGGTGAATGCCCTCAACACTTTTGTATGTCCCTCTTCCTCTGGCCTCATCACTGATGAGGATTTTACTAGCAGTCACCCAGGACCACCTACTTAATTTCCAGCCATTTTATTAAAAAGTTGTTCCTTGGGCTGGGAATGTGGCTCAAGTGGTGTTCCTTGTCTTAACCTAAAATCTGTCTTTGAATACCTTGATCTTGGCTGTGCCTTCTGATACCCTGCAGAAGCAGTCCATCCCTCCACAACCTGCCAGCGTTTCATCCAAGCAAGGACAAAACCATGCTGGTATTCTCTCCCTTCCAGTTCACCTCTCTTTTTGTCCCTCCAGCCTAGACAAATTTCTTCAACCATTCTGCACCTCACACTTTTAACTCCCCTAAAAAATATCTTAAAATAAGGGGTCTTAGTCATAATCCTCAAGGAAAGTTAAATTTCTGAATAAATTAGGATCAAACAGTGACAAATTTAGTATTATCTCTTATGTTAATCCTTTCCTTCTTCATACACATAAAATGCCATCACCCCCAAATAATCATTCTCTCCTGGGTTCTCAGCTGGACTCTATACACAGCTTTCCCTGATGGAAAGAATGCATATTTCCCTCCCCCTTTTCTGAGTCCACAGCTGGACCTGGCCTCCCTACCAGTGGCCATATAACTGCATTCTATCAAAAAAAAAAAAAAAAATGACTAAAGGGGTGTGGGTCACATCCAGGCCAGGCCCATAAGAGCCTCCCATGCATATTCTTCTGGTCTCCTCCCCTTTCAGGTAAAGATAGAAATGACTATAGTAACCCTGAAGGTCACAAGTTGAAACTGGCATATTATTCTACATCTGGGTTCCTGAATGAAGAGAACTCACAAGGAATACTCAGTTTATTAGATGAACAAGTAAATTCCCAGCCTGTATGAACATGGTTAGACTTTGTGTCCACCCTGATACATGTCCCTTTAACATTTCACTCCACTCACTACACAGTGAGCTTATCTCATCCAGCTAGGTGACACTCCTTAAGATCAGGGACAGTGCTTGCACCCACAGCCCCACAGAAGCATAGTGCCTGGCTTATAGTGAGAGCTCACAGAATACTTAGGAAATAATTGGAATAGAGGCTGAGTTCTGAAAGGCTTCTTTTCCCACTATTACCATACTTTTTCAATAAGCAAATCTCTCACTAGCTTATAGATGACATTCTCTGTGGAGAGATTTTATTCCAAAGATGTTATAAATGTGGCTTATGAATTATTATTTCTGGTATTTGTGAAGCTGTTTCCTGTAGAAATGGGCAAATGCCCGATTTCCCAGTGGATCGGCATAAAATGTTTATATTACAGTTTAAAGACTGCCTCAGAGTCTTTAAAATGCCTCATCCTTGGGACAGATGTCTTTGCCAATCATTGCAAATGCTGAATTTGGAATCAGACAGAAGTGTTTTCAAACTCTTATTCTGACTACCACATCTGGATGGACTTGATGTGCACTCAGGCAGAAAACAGAAACCTCATTCTAATAATACCAAATTGTAACTCATTTATGCCCTAATCCTTCTTTTCAAAGTTTACACATTTCTTTCCTTTTACATATTCTTTCTAGTGAAACATTGGTGATGATAAAAGTGCCACAATATGCTTGTTTCATGAGCACAGGATAAAGTACCTATATTTCAGATATCATGTTATCCCACATTCTCACACAATGTGACTCTTGCACAAAGTCTGATTTATCGCCGTTCCCTTGTTCAGAACTCATTCCCCTAATATTTTGTTGGTTTTGTTCTGCTATATTCAGTACCAGTTTCTTTTTTAGGCTGAAACTGACAAAGAGTCCCCTTTATTCATTGCTCCAGCTGCAGAGCTCTTCATCTTCAGATAAAGCCTTTTTCAGAGGCTTGAGTTGAGTTTCTAAATGTTTGGGAAATTTTTAAATTTTTTAACTAAGGTAACCCACAAAGTACCTGTCAGCCCCAAAGCAGAGGGACTTTCCTGTTCCCTACACCAAGTATATATGGAGCACTAGGACAAGAAAAGTTAAGTGTTGTCACATGACCATAAAAACAGTATTTTTTTTTAAAGAGCCCTACTGCTGGGCTGAATGTTTGAAGAGTCATTTTAACCACATCCTGTAATCAAACCATCTGGAACACAGTGCTGCGATTAGTCACCCTGAACACTGGGCTTTATCTGAACAAATAGTGTATGGCAATGGAGCTTGGGAGATAGGGCAGCACTAACAAAAGGAAGTGTAATGAAACACTTCATGCCCTAGTGTGCCGCCACCCCAGTCATAAACCCCAGAGACACACTGCTCTAGTGTTAATGTACTACTTTATGGAAAGCACAGTGAGCTTAAAGATTAAAGGACTGAAGGGCTAAAAATTGCTGGTTTGGGTTGATCTTCTCTGTCGGCGGCTGGAATATGTTGGCATCGCTCTATCTACATTAATTATAACCTCTCAGATGACAGTTCAGCATTCCGATTAGGGTTTGGTGCTATTTTCAGGACATTGGGAACAAGGTTCACATTTATGGGAGGATAGTGAAGATTCTTGGCCAGAGGTTAATCTGAACACTGAGACTTTCTTCTAGGTTCATCTAAATACCAGCCATAAATAACAAGGAAAAAAAATAAATGAACGTTAACCAGTACCAAAAAAGCAATGGCAAAATGCTATTCTAATCTGCATTCTAAAACAGTTTTCTTTCTTACTAAACTGTGTTTATTTCTTTCAAAATACATTTGAGCCATCAGTATACAATCTATGGAGATCTTTTTAAAAACATATCTGAAAGGATTTTCCCTCTAAATACACTGAATAAGCCCTTAAAAGAAAAAAAAAAAAAAACGGCTAAAGAAACCTTGTTTTCCCCATGGGCCTTATGGTTTAATACACAAAAGAACACAGAGCCACTTCCATCACTGTCACCTCCCCCGAAGCCTTTGTTCTGAGGCCTGATGAGCTGTATTGATTTGGGAAAATCATTGAGCTCCTTGGAAAACTAGACTCTCGCTTATTCACTGCCATCTATTTCTTTCCCATGAAGACAGGTGGTCAATATCCAGTTGACTGGTCAGCTAAAAGAAGCTCTTGCTCCTTTTCTTTCTCTTGCTTCCCTAGTAACGTTATCCTTTCCCACTTCTGGAAAATACAATGGCCTGTTAAGAAGTCTAGTGGCAAGAAGAGGGAGCAGAAATAAGGCTTTTGTCAGGCACCACCAGGGACACTAAAATGCTGCCCCATACATTTGCATAGGAGCCTGCACTGCACAAGAGGGTAAAGATCTTTACAGGAAGTTTAAGCATTAATGAAAACTGTTATCGCCTAAACAACTTTTAAGAAATAGGGGATCAAAACAGGTCATTAGAGATCAACTAATGTTCACTGCAAAAAGAGTTATTTTCCTTCTTTTCAATGATCAAAACCTATGTTCTAGCCTGCAAGTTTTGTGCTCACAAAACATCCAATGTCATTACAGACACAGTAGGTAACAAAGAGCATCATGGGAGAAAAAAAATCACATAAATTTCTGGATAGGAATTTTAGACATGATCAAATAAGAAAACTTTTGCTTTTAAATTAGGCAGACATATATATCATAAAGAGACCTTGATGACTTGAGGGGATATATATATAGATAGATAGATAGATAGATAGATAGATACACACACACACACACACACACACACACACACGTGTATGTGTGTGTGTGTATCACCATTCACATCACAAATATATATATAAAAATATATACCCCTTATTGCTTGGGCAATTCCCCTACTGGTTTCTGCTAAGGTGTCCAGAGACCCTACTTGGAGACAGAAAGGAAGGAGAACAGATCTGGGGCAATAGTGTTGGGAGGGCAAAGGGAGACAAGTCCCTTGATCTTGCTTCAATAAGGACAGCAAGCCAGAGGTTTAATTGGACAGCATAAAAAGATACCCCCTCCTGGGCACAATGACAAAGGCTTATAATCTACTTAGGAGGCTGAGGCAGGAGGATTGCAAGTTTGAGGCCAGCCTCAGCAACTTAGCCAGTTACTGTCTCAAAACAAAAATTCAAAAGGCGGGGGTAACAGTTCAATGGGAAAGTGGCCCTGGGTTCGATCCTTAGTACCACACACATACACACACCAAAAAAAAAAAAAAAAAAGGAAAGAAAGAAAAAAAGAAGTCACCTCTCTGTACCTTCAGAATTGGTTTTTAGGGGCCATGTTCCATCAGGGCTCTGTCAATAGAGCAGGATAGAAAGAATAAAGAGGGACAAAGAAAAATGTGCCCCTCCCCCCCAAAAAAAACAGTTTTCTGAACCAGACATTTGGAGCAATTTAAATGCATAAACTGAACAGGTACATGTAACGTATACAGTGTGTCTGTATGCATTTGTACAAAGAGGTTTCATTTCTTGCCTTTGAGTGAACTTTCCAGTAACTGCTTCCTTTGAGGCTTGGGGCTTGGAGATAAGCAACAGCAGTACTCTTGATTTCCGATGCCAAGTTCTAAACTTGAATTTTCGAGGCGCCCGCTGGTTTATCTGAACTCTGACAAGTTAAGATGATGACTTCTAATACTGGCAGGTTCCTCAGACCCTCTCCTTTTTATGAAGCACAATGTCCTCATTGGAGGATACTGGATTTCTTTTTCCCTTCCTGCTCCCTTTCATCATGAGAAGATAGGAGTTCAAAGCCCACTGTTAATGGATACAGCCCATTCCCCAGGTCTGTCTCATAGCTTTTATTATTAGCTAATTAGGAGATATTTTTCCTTCCTTTAAATAAAAGCATTCAGAAGTTTAGGAAAGGCATTTTATAAATATTTGTTGAACTGTTGGCTTGCCATGAGCCACAATAATGAACAAGAATGTCATTTTAGGACACAGCTATGTACAAGTGGCCCAGGCACACAGCAAGTGGCCAGGGTCTCCCACAGTGAGGGGGGAAATAGCCTCTAACTGCCTCCTCCCCCCATATATCAGATTCGCATGTCTCCTAAGATAAGCAACTAAAAGGATGTGGTCTTTCAAACCACCACTCTCATCATCTCCTGCTCTTCGTGTTAATTACAGGACCTTTCCAGCTAACAACTCCTAGACCCAAGCCCTCCACACTGCCATTACCTCAGCTGGAAAAACAGGTCAAGAGAACAGCAGAGCTAGACAAAACTTGGCAAAGCCTCCTCCTTCCCCCACCCCACCACTCCCTCCCTTGGAGGGAGAGACCTCTGGGGGGTGGTGGGGGTGAAATACAGTGCATCTGAAGTCCTGTCCAGCTCTCTGCCACTTCCCCAAATCTGGCTCAGGCAACCTTCTGTCTCTTGCTCCAGGTTCCTCGCCCCCAGCCAGGAGCAGGGGAGGGAGGAGCTGGGGGAGACAAAGTAATTATGGAGATGAATGAAACTGAAAGATGAAGGGGAAATAAAATAAATAAATGGCAGAAAAGTAGGCAAGGAAAAGGGAGGGGAGAGATATGGGTCCTCCCAACATCTCTAATCACCTCAAAATCCTCCCCGTCTCCAGTGCCAGTTAGAACAGTGACAGTCTAGGCCATGGGTGATTAGCAGTTTCGGGTTTAAATGCTATTGAATTGCTTGTCAAAATATGTGCAGTACAACTATAGGTTGCAGGACTGTGTTTTAAAGTAATTTTTTTTTTTTTACCATCCCCAGTCCTTGAGCCATAAGGAGACAGTGGGAACCAATTGACAATTATGCTCCACATCAAAAAGCTGCTACTGATCCGTGTATCTCGCTGGGATTGAAGAGCCAGGCTTCCTATAAATTATGATGCTTTATTTAAAGTCAGAGCGCTTATTTGCTTTTGTGCCAGCTCTGGGTCCTTTTCATCTCTAGCTCACCGGGCCCAGGAGAGCACACATTCCTACAGCTCTGCTGGCCACCAGCTGTGTCCTCTATAAATCATAAAACCTCCGAAGGAGGCATTCTTTACACAGGCCAACAACATTTACTGGAGATGATCGCTCTGCTATTATTCCACTCGCTGAAATTTAAAATAGCAATTTACAACAGCAGCTGAAACAGGGAACTGCCTCTCTTAACTCAGTGTGTGTGTGTGTGTGTGTGTGTGTGTGTGTGTGTGTGTGTGTGTTATGGGAGGGATCTGCAGGTATATAGCACACAAAGGGGTAGATTTTGTTTGTCACCCAAAAGCCATCATTTTGGCCAATCTAGAAAGAAAAGAAGGAATGGGAACATTACAAAACTATACTCTGTGCCCTCCCAACTGAGCAAAGAAGGGTGAATGAGGCTTCTGGTGTAAGTACTGGGCATGTTCTCACTGGGAGTGGTTTACCCTACAGGCACCCTGGAGAGCAGTTCATACACCCTGGTAACATACAGCATGGCTCAGGTTCAGAATAGAGGAAAGCTGAAGGGACCAACTCTAATCAAGTTTAATTGGCAGTCAATTCTGAAGACCAGGAAGGAAGATAATGGTGATTGAATGGAGCACCCAAAGCTCCCACAGACAGACACTTCTGGTTCAGCTCTGCAGCTGCTTCATCTTGAGCTGACTAAACCTCCCAGAGCTTCAGTTTTCTCATCTAAACAACAGGGACAATGTGATTATTAAATATGGTGTGGCTTAGGTGAAGCACTGGGCACAGACATGGGCATAAAGCAGTGACTCAAACAAATGTACTTTCATTCCCCCATCTTTTAAACCTTTCTGTAACTTAAACCCAACTCAGAAATGCAACCAGCAAGTTTCCCTGCATTCCTCCCAGGCAAGGTCCCTTACATACAGGCATCTGCAATAAGTAGCCTATATCCACTCTTTTCTGTGCTGGGGGATTGAACCCAGGGCTTCCGACACAAGAAGCAAGCACTCTACCACGGTGCCCCAGCCCCAGCCCAATTAGCCTGTAGTCTTGGCCCAAGGCTGACTGCAGATGCAGCACATCTATCCTTCAGAATATTAAGGGCACCAAGTTCCAACCTTAAGGACATTTTTTCTTGTTTCTGTATCCACTGCTAATTTCAACCCATATGATGTTATATTTCCTGACACACACATTCATTATTTGAATGAAGCGTTTCCTCATCTGACCACTCGACAGTAAAGTGAGCTGAGAAATGCAGTTCAGTTCTCAATCACTGAGGAGGCCTCCTCTCTGGACTTTAAATATTTAAGGTAAGGAAACCTCATTGCAAGGTTTTGGGAACCAGCTAATTGAACTCCTGGTGTTTGCCTAGATCACAAAGTCAAAATTAAAGCTCCCCAAGTTGGGACCACAGAAATGAGACACAGCAGCAAGGCTCTGGGGGTGCAGCTAGATGGGGGTTAAATGTGAGCTTATAGGTCCAATTCCCATCTGAACAGACCAGTTCTCTTGACAATGGTCAGAGGCTGCTTCCCACCCTCCCCCATCCCACATTCCAAAGTTCTTATCTTTCAGGGAAGAGAAAAGGCCCAACAGAGTTACAAGTATTTCAATAACGTGCTTAGAGACCAGCTCTTTTCTGTAAACAAGCCTAATGAAGTGTGACTAATAGTGCTCTCCTTGAGCAGAGGGACGGTAAAAGGGCCTTTGTTAGCACTTACTAGAGCAAAGTCGTCATTTTGCTGGAGCAGAACAAAACTTAGCTGGTTATTGATCGACCAGCCCTGCTGGGTGTCACTGCTTCACTGTCTACTTCTATACAGTGTGTGTGTAAATACACGTGTTTATACAGACATGGGGATGATGTTCCGCACACACATCCAGGCCTCTGAGCTAACTTGTGGTTCTGTTTCTCTGCAAACCAGATGAAGTATTCAAGGCATCCAGCTTAAGTCTAATTCCTCTCTGACATTTCTATCTCTTTCCAGTCCTTGAGACTACCTAAGCCAGTAACTGAAGCTCCCCATGGTCACTTGGTAATTGTTTCCAAAGTCACTCAGATTTCACCTGACCTGGTTATTACAGTCTAGAGGTGATTTCCTTTTTTTTTTTTTTTTTTTGAAATGCAAAGTTGTTGCTTCCTTCCCCCATTTCACCAGCAGTTCTGAAAGCCTGAAATTGTGGCTCCAAATATTAACTGCTAAATAAATTATTCCCTTCTTCAATTAAAGTTTGTTTTCAGTGTCATCAACACACACACAACAATCATGTTAGCAGGAAGATGTGAAGTTGGCTCGGACTTGTTTCTTGGACACAGGGAGAAATTCAAGTCAAAACGTGCTTTCCTTGCGAATCTAAGCACAAATTTCCGTATAAATTATTGACTGCACTTTGGCCTCGTCTGAAACATTAGCCCCACAGGCTGATAAGTTCTGACCCCAGGTGGCACATCAGCTCTCTCAGAAGAGGCAGAAACATTAGTGCTTTGCACTGGGGACTAAGGCGTGCGAGCCAATCAATCAAGCTCTCTGACAGCTTTTACAGCCTCTGCACATTAGACCCAAGTCAACCTCTAAGACTTCTATTGTTCGCATTATTCTCTTCTTCTCTGGTCTGATGAAGTTAGGGTTAAGTCCAAGGCTTCAGCAAGAGAGAAAGGCTATTGTTAGTAACTCAGTCTTTATTGACTCTGACCTGCAGGGCAGCCAACTTCAAGTCTTTTCCAGAAAGTAATGCACTGTTAATTGCTGCTCATCATCAGGGTGTGTTTTATACACCTCTTTTCACTGGAGGAAGACCTGACTAAATATTTCAACATCTTTCCAGGTTGCCTTGTACTTCACAAGAGTTAAAATACACACACACACCCCAAAAATCTGATTTGCATCCACTGCCTCTGAATTGCTAAATCTAACATCAATGCAACAGTCGAATGTTTGGCTGGACAAGCTAACTCCTGGGAGTTGGCACATGAAACAATAAATGCATAGATATTTTTTTTTCATGGCAAATAGCTGTGGGGATTAGTACATGGGGCAGGAAAATGCCTGATAGAGGAATGAGGTGTAAACATATTATTTCCTTCTGATGACCTTTGCTTAAAGAAACCAAGATCTTTTTCAGTTGAAACTGGTAGCTGTCTTTGTCAGCAGCCAGCAACAGACTGGTTGGCTTCAGGGTGAGATGTGCAAGGTCCCACTAAGGCTGGCTTTGAAGAACTCAGCACTTGAAAGGGGTGGCAGAATTAACTAGGCCAAAGACTGTCTGGTTTTCTCTGAAAGCAAAACCAGGCAAACCATTCTGTCTTCTTACCCAGCCAGGCCTCTCTGGGGAGAGTGCAGGAAAAGGCGGGTGGCCAGGTGGAGGGTAGCAACAACAGGCCCAGCCCAGGTCTGTTGCCAGCTGCACCAAGGCTCAGCCACACATGCCACACAGGAGCACCAAAAGACAAAACAAAACAAAATAAAACAACAAAAACAAAAACAAAAATCCCATCTTGCTGTTGAAACTGGTGAACAAAAAACTGGAATTTGAGGAGAAATCACACGTTGACATTTTGGAAATCAAATTTCTTGAATACAGAATAAAAGCACAAAACCCAAAAAGGTTGGTATTTTTACTCAACTTTTTTTTTCATATTTAAAAAAATATATACATCAATTTATTATTTTAGGTGATATAAAATACTTACACTGAAAAACAATTTATTTTCTAAAATGTCAAGGAAACATCTGATGTACATCCAACATGGATGGTAGGTTCAGGAGTGGAAAAAATTGTCATTTCAAATGCATTCCCACCAAGTATGTGGCGATCTTACCCTTCCTTCTTTGATTACAAAGATATAACATTTACTATATTGCTCTGTGGTCATCCTTTTGTTAAAAATATGTTCTAGCTTTCCTAGGTTTTCTTTTCCCCTCAACAATCACATTTAAACAAATTATTATGGTAATGAGGAGTTGACCTGAAGGAAAACTATGAATTTCTACATGTATTCATTCTCCAAGAATAAGTACTGCTGTCTTTTCTAATCTAGAGCTTGTATAACCTATTCAGCCAAATTTAAGCAATGTACCCGTCCCAGATTTGTACACCCATTCCAATGTAATCTAATGCCGCATCCTCAGAATCTAATCCCCAAGAAGGATTCATGTGCTGCTCTCGTGAAAATTTGTCCCTCTTGATTTTCAAATCAGTAAAGTTCTGGTTCAAATCCAGGTAAGAGAAAGATGAAGCCAAAGCTGGTTCCCCTGAGGAATTATTTTAGAATAAAGTTTGAAGTCTTTCCATTTGATTCACACTCACTAGGCCACTATCTCTTCTCTCTCCTTCAAGAAAAGGAAACAACAAAAAATAGTAGCTGCCTATTGTGAGAATGGTATTTAATCACATGTGTTTTGTTTGAGTTTACTGCTTTGCCTTCTGAGAAAAATAGATATTTAAACACAAGTTCAATGATGATGAAATTGACTTTTACTTTTACAAAAAGTGAAGCAATGTCATGTGTAGCAAAAAATACTTAAAATTTTTGTTTCATTTTTTAATTTCTAGATAGCAACAGAAGAATTCTGTAATGTGATTTACATCACAACAGAATTTTTCTTGAAAAAAGACCTTTTAAAAATTCCAAGAAGCTCAAAGTACTACGAAATAATCAAAAGACTGCACATCATAGGTAAAACACGCCAGTTGTCACAGATACCTAAGTATAATTATACTAGCAAGAGAGATATAGTATCAGCAAAGAAAAGATGCCTTAAGAATTCTTCATGTTTTCCAAATTGATAGACATGCATGAGCTCTAATAATCATCTAATCATCTAATAATAATGTTTAGAAATGGCTTCATACAGATTTAAATGTACACCACCATTGATATTCACTTCCATTCAGCCATTATAAAAGGTATTCACTGGTGTGGCACTGAAAGGAACATCTAGAATGTCACCCAGGTAAGTGGCCACTGGTTCCTTTCATTGCTTTGTCCAGGATAGCAAGTTGAGTTTGAAGGTCTTCAGAGTAGATATCTTTTTCATAATGGATTCTGCAGCTCCAAATTGTTTCTATTGACTGAATTCCTGGTGAGATTGTTGACTAGAACATAGATTTACAGCCTCTATTAGAGATACCACCACATTTTCAACAGATATTATAAGATCCTGAGAATTTTCAGAGATGGAGTCCACTAAGGACAAGGCAAAGGGCACTGTGTTACCAGAAACTAAGGCAAGCATTACACCACTGCCCATGGATGGGCATATATGCAAGTTCTCATTCACCTGCCAGTCTTCAGCATTTGTTATTACTCAACTTTTGACTGATAAATTTTCAGCAACAAAAACTTTCAATATTTAGCTAAGGAATTATGCTACTTTGTGTAGTAAATCACAGTGTATGAATGAACATAAATGAATTAGTGTACACTTTTCCAAGCAAGTAAGTAGAGAGGCATTTTCTGTTGCTCTTTTAAATTCTACCCCATCTGAGTGCTTCATGATGTACTAACTCCAAAGTATGTGAAAGTAATACTAAATTTGATAAGCCTTGTAACTGGTTAAGAGAGCAGTGCTTTTTATCCTAATAATCTCTTGGTGCAGTGGTTTCAATTTTCTGGTGCCACTGAGTCCAAATCAACTTTAATATTAGAATGAGATCAAGAAAACTAAATTTTGCCATTAATCTTTCCCTTTAAGTCAGTTGTATGTCCACAGCTTAAATTTCTTTTAAAAAATCTTTAATTTTAAACCACCAAGAATGCATGCTCCTGGGCGATTAAACTCACAAATACAATGGGCTAACAAGGCTGAAAAATATTTTGTGACATTTCCAAAACAAAATGGAATGTGTAGCCTGTTCTTAAAAGTAGCTGCCATATAAAGGCAGACTGTACTATATATCTTGGTGTCCAGGGGGTTACAGGATTGATGCCTTCCTCCCCCACGGACATCAAAATTTGCAGGTGCTCAAGCTCTTATAGGAAGGGACACAGTATTTGTATAAAACCTATATATATCCTCTCATTTCTTATAATATCTAATAAAACGTAAATGCTATATAAACAATTATATTGTTTAGGGAATAATGGTGAGAAAAAAAGGTTTATACATATTCAACCAGACTGTGATTGGTTGAATCTGAGGATCTGGAACCTGCATTTATGGGCTGATTATAAATTATAAGTCCTGAGTTAATAAAGACAGTAGCTCCAAGGGGAATGCTACAGCTTGAGTGTGTCTTCTCTAAAATTTAGGTGCTGTCAATGTGATAATATTAAGAGGTGGGAAAGTTAGGCACTGATTCAAGCTGAGTGGGTCATAAGGGTGGCTATCTTGAGATGTGATTAGTTGCCCTGATAAAAGGGCTTGCAGAAAGTTCAATCCCCTTTTTGTTCTTCCTTGTTCCAATATGTGAAGACATGGCAAGAAGGGTGGCCTAGATGCCACAGTCCTGACTTTTCAGCATCCAGTACTATGAGAAAATAAACTTCTGTTCATTATAAATTACCTAATTTTAGGTATTCTGTTTCAGCAGCAGAAAACAAGAGCAAAATAGGTATTAGTATTACTAAAATGTTTAAGCGTATGCACAACCGCAAGATTCACTTTACTCAATCCTGATGGGGTTGAATTTGGGGTCTCCCCTGAAGCTTCAGGAAGCCAATTCAAAAACTAATAAAATAGCATCATTTTATATACCAGGTAGTTTATATTTGTGATTCAGTCCCCAGGGGGTAAATGTGGAAAATAAACACAAGGAACAGTGATGGAGAGGTTTAGCTATGTGTAGGATACAAGATAAGTGTTTTTACACAGATTATCTCATTTATTCTTCAGAGACTATGTGATGGGTTCTTAAATTATCACTATTCTGGTGAGCAAAAATTAACTCTTAGAATATTTAATGGACTTGCTCCAGGATAGAAAATCAGTGGTTGAATATAGGCAGTTTGACTTCTGTTACTGGGCTTCCACATGCATTATGCAAATTTACATAAATGTAAGCTTATAATTAACACAAGTTCATGAAGGAACTACACATGCCCAGACGGGGACCTACAGGGGCAAGAAAGGCCATCTCCAGGATGACCCCCAGTGTAAGATGCGCAGCAGATGTGCACATCTTCTCCCAACTCCAGGTTAGGTGGCATCACATTTGAAGCTTAAAATTGACCTTGGTGGAGACAAACATATAGAAAACAGCAAATGCTGTGGGGTTTTCCCTCCGCAGCTCCTGTCCAGAGCCAGTTATTATAGACTTACTGGCACACAGATGGTCATGACAAAAACTCATTGAACTGCTACTCTTCTCTTACATAATAATATACCTTGTCATAGAAAATCAGGTCCTGGGCAAAGCATAGAACCTTGAAACCCTTCTATATTCATGTTTAACTGTTTAGAAGGCATCGCTAAGAGAAAACTAAGGATGATTCTAGAACTCACTGTGGAGTCAAATTCTTATGATTTTAGTTGTGGTTTCAAAGGCTCCCCAATCCCAGGCTTTCCCTTCTGCTTAAGCACTCACATCTCATTAGTGGTCAAGCTGTGCCTACTTTGACTTCCTCCTAACTCCTGACTCCACCCACTCCTTATCCACACCACCATCCAAAATCAGGCTTTGGTTAAGTCTCTACAGATTACCACTTAGCTCTCTGCTTCCTTACACTTCAAGATGACTTTAAATACCCTGGGACACAGTAAGTTATTTCACACTCCCCTGCTTTGCTTTTATCTTTTGTTTGGAGAATGATGGCCTGACTTGCTTGGCTTAATCTTTTGAGTTCAAGTTCAGGTGCACTAAACTTCCCGGGAGCCCTTCCCAAAAGCCCTGACACTGCCTGACTGACTGCCGTAGCAGGTATCTCTGCAGATGCACTTACCATGAGATTCCAGAACTGCCAGCTTCTCCTAGTTGGCTAAGTACCATGTGTTTTTAAATCTCTGCTAGAGTGTAAGCACTCAATACGTTTTTGGTTTTGGTACTGAGAATTTAACCCAGGGGCACTCAACCACTGAGCCACATCCCTAGCCTTATTTTGTAATTTATTTAGAGACAGGGTATTACTGAGTTGTTCAGCACTTCGCCATTGCTGAGGCTGGGTTTGAACCCATGATCCTCCTGTCTCAGCCTCCCGAGCCGCTGGGATAATAGGCCTGCACCACCAAGCCCAGCTCAACACGTTTTTAAAGGAAAATGAAATATTAAAATGAATAAAAATATAGAGGATCTCCTGTATTATAATCACATACACACATCAAAATATAAAAGTGAAAATTGTAAAGCTGAAAACTGTCAGCTGATTGTGGTATCTTCTAAGTGAAAGAGCCCCTTTCAGTTAATTTTTTCCAATTTTAAAATAATCTGATAACAATACAGATATAAACAATTTGGCTTTACGTATCTTCTTTTTTTAAATAGAATTTTTTTGCGGAATAAATAATCTTTCAAGTTAACAAAACTAGGAACCTTCTTCTGGGATTTCAAAAGCCATCCACTTTTATTGAACTATTACAAAAGCAATTGATGAGGTACATTTGTCGCTCACCTGATGCAGGAGCTCTAAACACAGACCATAACCCACCCAGCCACGGCAGATCCAGACTGTTGGCCTCTTTCACTACTCCTTGCAATTTAATGAACAGTCATATCCAACAAATCTCCTCCCAATAGCCTGCCAGTGGTTATTCTCCCAGACTCTGGGCCCCAAAGAGAGATTTGTCATTGCTTAAATAAATTTTACAGATGTAATAGATAAAGGCAATAAAGAAAACAGAGCTTTTATAAAACAAAGTTGACAGAGCAGAAAGCTCTCTCTCCATAATGACATGTACATTTGTGCATACCAGGCTGCTTGTGTGTACCAAAGGGAAATAGACAATGAAGGCCAGGGAGCATGAAATGACAGCCTTCTTTGCCTTTCAGGGAACGTAAATTTTATTTGCTGAGTGTAAATCTCAAAACCGGGGGTTTCAATCTGCATGTGTGATCACCAAAAATTGATTTCAAGGAGACAGAAAATTATTTAACATATTGCCTGGCAATATAAATCCTGCGTCATGCATTCACGACTGTCCATGGTGGAAAACTCAGGTGATACTTTCACGGCAACGTGACGTTATTGGCACAGATAGTTTCATCTGTCTTTTAGTTAGCATACTACTACTAGAAGTGGGTACATGTACCACTTGTCCTCAACAAGTGGCTCATGATCGCCAATAGGCACTTTCTTGGTGTCAGTTCAAATGCAGAACCACTACTTTCATTCCCAGTATACTTTTGGAGATCTCTTGTTCTCCAAATAATGCAAATGCAGTAGTTTCTTTTTAAAACTCAGTCATTATGTTATTAGGAATCACATACCTGGCTCTTAATACAAGGGAAGGACATGGAGAGAGAATAACTTCACAATTCTTGCCTCCGTAACATATAATAAATACATGTTTTTTCCAGAAGATTGGTAATGCACTTACAGCTAGTCTCTTCACAACTCAAATGATCAAAATACAAATTAGGCTAGCTATGTGTGTGTGTGTGTGTGTGTGTGTGTGTGTTTAATCTGTTTAACAAAATGTGGCCTTTAATACTTAATCCCAGTTAATTAGTCTCATTTTATGTTGAGGCATATTTTAAAATAGAAACTTGGTAAATATGTAGAAATTCTAGTATGCAAGCATGTTCTAAAAAATAGAACATAATAGTATTCTACAAAATACTAAAAAAAAAAAAAAAAATATTGAAAATTGTCATTCTACAGCAACATGGCCATAACAGCAGCAATGTAAATGCTAGTGATCAACATGAGTCAAATATGGTCTGTATAGATGCAAATTGTGTTCTTTGGTGCAGGAGATTACAGAGATATAAGTTTTCATTTACTTAATGTAAACTAGCGATTCAATTCAATGTAAAAATTAACTGCCTGATCTCTGAGTATAAGAGGTGTTGGGATCAACCCTTCAAGATAACTTCTATTTAGACTCTATTCACCACTCCTGTCGTTACATAAAAGAAATAAAAGAAAGAAATTTATTGCTATGGGTTTGGAAGTTGGGGCAGCAGGAGGGATGGGAGGATCCATAAATATTTTTTACAAAGTAATTGCACATAAAGCACTATTTCTAGCTACACGTTTTCTTGTAGCTTAGATTCCATGTGACCCCAGAGGAAAGCTGCATCTGACAATCAGCAAAACCAGGTTCCTGGGAACAGTGCTCCCTCTCTGCAGTTCCGGCACTACACCTGGCCCTGATCACAGCTTGCCCCTCCCCTCACAGTCACCTTTGTTGGAAGGACCTACATGGCAGCATTAATGCCACTGTTAATCACTGTAATAAGACCTACAAAAATGAGGGTCTTCTAGGTTGAAATCCTAAATTACAGAGAAAGTGCTGGCAGACTAATGAAAAGCACCTTCGCTCTGCTGAGAATGAATATTACAACACTGGGAAACACTCTTGTTTGTGACATTTATCAGGGCCTCCAGTGCAGACTGTGGGTGAGGCACTAGCCTAATATCTTATACACATATGAACTCACTTAATCCTAAAACCCAGTGAGGGTGTACCATATTATCTCCACTTCACAAATGAGGCACAAAGAAGGCAGTAATAACTACCCAACGTCACTTAGGCAGTAAACTGAAGAACTGGAAAATGGAACCCCATGAAGTCTGGCTGTAGTTGGGGTGACAACTGCCCAGTCTTCCCACGTAGAAAATGTTGGTTGAAAGACAGTAACCATAACACTCCTGGCCCGCCACTCAAAGGTTTGGCCCCTTGCCCTCTTTTGTTAGGGAGCTATGCATGCACAAAGGTAATCAAGTCTAACTATGAGCTTCATCAGATCATGTCTAGAATTCTCACAAAATAACACCACCCCTCTACAACCTATTTTCAAAAACAAATCTCCAAATCTTGGAGATTGCTTATTCCAAACTTGCTCTCTTTATCAAGAATTTGGAAACTTGTCAAAGACCAGAGAGATTAAATGGTTGGTGCTAGGTTCCAAGACTAAAAACCAGCACCAAGATCACAACTGGGTCTCCGGCTGTCTTCGGCACGGTCCTTTGCCCCAACCAGGGCACTCCATTGCTTCTCCAGTGAGCATGAGTTTTTTTTTAAAGCCCGTACACAGCCAGGAATCATTCAGGAACAATGAAACTGACGCACAGCCGAGTGATTAATATTGCTCTGGAGAATAAGGGGGTCAAGGAAAGACTTCCTTGAGGTCTGGACAAAGAAAACCAAAGCCCTGTGGTAGCTGATACAGGAAACAAGGACTCCTCTTTTCATTTATCAATCCTAAACTCATTGGCCCAAGTAGCCACGGAAGTTGAATGTCTTGAATTTATGACATAAAATTACTAAGAATAATGAGCTAGAAGAATTTTTTTTTTTTTTTTGGAAAGGACATGCACTAAAATCCAACCCATTCAATGCACAAAGGAAACTGATAAAGTCAAATGAAGGGATACCAAGGGACAGGACCTCCAGGGACATGACCAAAGACCTCTTGAAAGAACACCTTGATAAGACATGAGGGGCAAGTAGGTGATGGAGGAGCTTGGTGACTCATCACTCCACCCTTCAGAAATCCCACCCCAAAATAAAAGTTTATCTAGGTGGGCCTATAATCCCAGGAGCTCCAGAGGCTGAGGCAGGAGAATCACAAGTTCAAAGTCAGCCCCAGCAACTTGGCAAGACCCTGACCCAATTTAGGGAGGCACTGTCTCAAAATAAAAAACATAAAAAAGGCCTGGAGATGTAGCTCAGTGATTAAGCACCTCTGGGTTCAATCCCAGATAATAAAACAAAAGGGTGGGAGGTGGATTTAATCTAAATTTACACTGCAGTCTCTTGCTCTACTTGTTTTATTGTATCACTCAATACACTCAAGGCTCAGAAAGTAGCCACTAGTGGCTGGAAGTTGGGGGCTGCATCTTCAGGTGTCTACTGAGTGCATTTTCAAAAAAAAAAAAAGCAGGGCGTGAGAGGGGTTTTAGGACAGCACTGAGCCAGCTTACCTGCAGCTGCCTGCTCTGATGGAGATGCCACAGTGCCCAAGCGTCAGACAATGCCCACCAAAGGGAGTGCTGCAGTAAGTGAACTCTGTAGGTTGTGAGGCTCCAGCACCTTCTAAATGCTTACAGTCAGGAGTTCCTTTCTGATGAAGGAAAAGGGTAAGTTTCCAAGCCTGGGTCCCTGGATGGACTACAGGGAGCCCCACCACCACCCGTGCGCCCCTGGCATACACCCCTACAGATGATATATTTGGGTTTCAAATCCTGACCTGTTTTCCCCTGAGTGCTTATTAAAAATACTAATTCCTGCCAGACACAGTGATACACTCCTATAATTCCAGAGGCCCAGAAGACTGAGGCAGGAGGATCGTGAGTTCAAAACCAGCCTCAGCAAAGGTGAGGGGCTGATCAACTCAGTGAGACCCTGTCTCTAAATAACATACAAAATAGGGCTGGGGATGTGGCTCAGTGGTTGAGTGTCCCTGAGTTCAATCCCCAGTAACCCTCCCCCACCCCCAAAAAATAAAAAACTAATTCCTAGCTCTGTGCCAAGGGCTAAGGTGGTTCTTATCAGAGATACTAGGGTAACAGACTTTAAAGGAAAATGTACCTCCTATAAAATAAAATATACATAAACCGAGTTTAGTTTTTCCAGGAAAGAAATGTGCACTCGTGATTTTGATGAATTACTTTCCAACATTCTGGGGGCAGGGGCTGCAGGTGGGGGTAGGATGTATTTTGCTATTCCTTTGGTTTAAAAAAAAAAAAAAAAAAAAAAAAAAAGTCATGAAGGAGCCTGGAATGAGGCTGAGAACTTTTTATCTCCCTGAGCCCTTTGACAGGAGTATTAATACAACAGCTTTACTTGGTTTAAAGAAAGAATTATTTCACCATCCAGACTAATCTCTTCTGGCAAGAGGCAGAATTCTGCTGTGGCCACTCACAGTGTATGATGGAGCCCAGCAATCCTTTCTTCATGGAAGGGAATTTGGGACTTTTCAAAATATTAATATAATCTCACTTATTAAGATAAAACGATGTGCTAAAACACTGGAAATTCTCACACTTGAGCAGCTAGCTATCTATTCTTTTTCTTTCCTTTTTAACGGAAAGGATCTATCAAGTGTCTATTCTCAGAGCCTAAAATATTGACATCTTGATGTTATGCAGTTGTGTGCTCTGTTACCAGAAGTCAAATGAACAGGCAGGTCACAGTGCAAGATAAAATAAACTGTGGCTCACAGACAAAACTAATGTCAAGTTCAGCTTGTCCACGGTGCTAGGCGTGGGATCTGCTGGGATGCCTGCATGAAGGTGCTATGCCTGGCAGTCACTGTTGACTCCACCCAGGTGCCCTTCCTGAGAATCCCCTCACCAGCACCCTTTTCATGAAGTTTATCAAAGGCCTTTTCTTTTCTTTTAAAAAGATAGAAGAGAAAGATCGGGAGAGAGGGACCGAAGAGAAAGCGAACAAGCTTGAAGCGAACAAGCTTGCCTTTTCTACCCTGCTCCACCACAAAAACCTCTTGTGAGGTCTTCAAAAATAACAATTCAGCAAAAAGTGACAGCAGAGCGACCACTGAGTCAGCCCTTATAAGGCCTTTTCAAAAAGCTGCTTTCAGTGAATCAATTTTCAATGTTGTTTCAGTTATTCTTAGATAGAAAACTTTCTGCCCCCTCCCCCTTTCTCCTTTGGAAATTTGGTAACCATAGTTTCTGTATCCTGCTGAGACTTGATATGTAGAGCTGTATTCTACCTGCTATTAAGCTGCTGATAGCAGTGTTTCTGTTGCAATTTATGAACAATGTCAGTTGAAGGCAGAGAGTATTGTACACACTATATTTTCCCAGCTGGAGATCTCCGTGAATGGAAAGCAAAAACATGAATACACATGCACTGTGGGCTTGAGGGAATAAAAAGGGAGAAAAAAAAAGTCAGCAGGCTAAAATCAGGTGGGTGGTCTTGATTATAAACCAAGTAGATAATAAAATATTCAAAAGAGGCTCTAACTAAGTGGTCAGGGAATGGAGATACAAAAAAAAATAATAAAATAAAATAAAATAAAGAAAAGCCCAGAAAGATCTTTTTCTGTTTGCGTGTGTCTCCAGGCTAATTCCTAGATGGGTAATGTGCCAAGACTCACCTTGCCACCTGGGGTTTTAAATAACTTGCCATATCCAAAAGGTCATTTGAAACCACAAAAACAAATCCCGTTCCACATTAAGTTTCTAATAACTCCTACCGCACATAGTGAGAACAACAGAGTCCATTCCCAACCTTCTCTTTTAAATGCTTCCACCCACACACTACCTCAAAAGCCAAATTTATCTTAACCAAAAATATCTTATAAGGATACAGAAATTGAGTTTCTTTTTGTGGTTAAGAGATAAGTTCATCACACTTCCTGGACTTCTCTATCAAAGAAATGCACAGAAAGGCTTATGGTTCTTATACAAAACCCAAAATGAATGTAAAAATGAAGGAATAACAGAGGAAGAATAAAATAGTCAATCAAGATACTAATCTGGAATGTGCTGGGGAGGTAGCTGAGGGGTAGAGTGCTTGCCCTAACCTGTACAAAGCCCTGGGTTCAGTCCCCCCACACTATACAACGCCAAAGAGATTAACCAGCAAAATTATGAAAATGCCAAAACACTCATTCTGTCCCTAAAAACTCTACTGAGAAATGCAATATAAAATATTCATCAGTTAAACATAGTTGATTTAACTCTTTCTTGGTTAAATAAAGTGTAGAATTAGTTTGTCTATGACAGTTGTTCCCATTCTGTTGTATATAATTATGAAGAAAAAAATTTAAATATCTATGCCATAGACAGATACCTAACAGTGTGATTCAGATGATCTAGATTCCAGGTCACATTTTTAAAAATGTGATCCTAATGCAATGCCAGAGTTGAAAACCCACTGACTGGCCTAGGTTCTTCTTCCATGAAAAAGATGCATTTCTAAATGCCCTCAACTCCATAGTGGGCTATGATGACTGGGAAAACTATCTCTGCACAGTGAGAAATACATGTAACACCAATAAATGACTACAAAAAGCAAAAGGATCACTCAGTCACTGGGGCAATATTCAAACTGTTTCCCAAGTAACACGGGAGCAGATCTTCAATCTAGGTGTTCAACCGTTTTCCTCATCCAAATTTCGGTGTTTTTGATTCAGATACTCATCTCATAATACCCACAATATAAAATAAAAATACTGAAGCCTATTAAATTTACCAAGCCCAGAGCTAAACCAGGGGGAAAGCAATTACCATTTAAATAGCAGCATGAAGTTCTTTGAAGGAAAGGCCTTTTGATGTTAGGTCTCCAATGCTAAAAGGCAAAAATCTCAGATCTTAACATTGTTCAGAGGAAACCTAGAGAAAATAAATATGTTTCCTAAAAGTTCTTTCATCAGAAAGAAGTCTGAACCCAAGTCATTTATCATAGGCTTGTAGTCACTACGTGCTGACAATAGTTAAGGTCCTAGTAAATTAAGGTGACTCTGAGGAAAAAAAAAAAAAAAAATAGGAAGAAGGGGGAAATGCAATAGCTTAGCCACTCTCAAACTACAAACAACAACAAAACAAGATTAACCTCAGCTGGTGACTGTAATCACAGGTGCTTTGGGAGACTGAGGCAGGAGGAGCTGCCAAGTTTGAGGTCAGCCTGGATAATTTTGTACAACCCAGCCTCAAAATTAAAAATAAAAAGGGCCAGGGATGTAGCCTGACGGTAGCACACCTCTGAGTTCAGTCCCTGGTACTTACAAAAACGAACAAACAAACAAGAGCAAAAAACATAACCTGAGAGATTGGACAAACAATTAATAAATTTCAGGAGCCTCCAATATCCAGTGGCAAGGACCTTACTGTGAGATATCTACAAGTCCCAACACACCTTGTCCCTCACCATCAATATGGGCATAGCTCATGCAGCCTTTCAAACAGATTCAGCACAAAGCTGGGAAGGCTTTGTACTCTTCAACTCAGTCTCTTAACTCACACAGGGGAACTTTCCTCTACAAATGATTGTAAATCTCTCAGAAATGATTAGAAACACCAGACAACACGATGCCTAAGATGGAGATATAGATGTATCTCCCGCTCTCAATAGTTACACAATTAATGAACCAGTTAGTAGATTAAATGGGTTGCCCATTATGCAGACCCTGTGAAAAATATTCATCCCTCCACCTCAAGCGATCATCTTATGCTTTTGATTTCTTTCCTGGTAATTTACACAATGCAAAACACATAACAGAATTCAGTAATTCTAGAGTGCTCTTCGCTTTTCACCTTTGCTTTTGTTTCTCTCTTTCCTTTGTAATACATGGTATAGTTGAGTGTGTCCATAAGAGGACAGTGAAAATGAGTTAGAGTGGAACTCAAACCAGACAACTCCAACTTCAAAAAAGACTTGATAGAAAGAAAGAAGGGGTGGGAGAGGGAGAACCCTCAAGTATAATGAGGCTTTTCATCAGTTTTGGCTTTTAATTACCTGTGATATCCTTACATTTTATAAACAGTTGAGAATCTGCCATATTTCTATGATCAAATGCTTATCTCTAAATAGGCTGTTTATTTCAAGGATTTACACAGCATGCAGTTTATGATCATATAACTATAGAAAGAAAGCAATTATGATTGTTCCCTGAAATGGCATAATTGACACCTTTTGCTACTTTTATTCACTTTCCCTAAGTAAAAAAAGTATTTTAATTATTCAAAAGACAACATGAGCCTGCAAAGCAGGATTCTGTGCTCAAAAGTAAAACAGGTAAATTATGAGAAACTATGCTCTTAACCATAGTGCAGTAAAAAGTAGAATATTTACTGGGTAATATCCCCCAAATTTGCATTAAAAAAAACCCTGTGCATCCTGGAGACCTGGAGTTCCCTGGCCATTCCTCTGTAGATGTGGAGCAATCTCCAGCAATCTGCACTTCTGAAAGCATTACAGGTGAATCTGCAAGTCAGATTAGGAAGGGTTAACCAATCTGTGTCTGGCACTGGGTTCAAGGAACCCACCACTGAGTATGTGAGTACAAAGGTTCAGAAACTGCTCTGCACATTAGTATCACCTGGGTGATGCCTGCCTCACTTTAAAACCTGTGGCAGTGAGACCCACACATCAGTACATTTTAACATCCTAGATGAGTTCAGTAGACAGCCAGATTTATGAACTAATGCCCTAATATACTTTGGTAGTTATTTGTTCTGACTGCTCATCAGAATAACATTTAAGAAATTATGTGCTAATATTAATAATTTTTTCAAAAATGCCTGGACTCCTCTGTCTTAAACTAGCTAAATAAGAATATTTGGACCTGAAAACTGAGCCATGGCTTCCACCACTACCCCCTCTTGTTCCTAAAATGATTTTAATGTGGTCTGGATTGAGAAGAAATGAGTATTGTAGATTCTAAGGTTAATAAATAGTATTTAAACAATAAGCTTTCATCCAAACACCCTTTTTCTGCAAAGTGTATAATTACGTTTGCCAAATAAAATAACAAATTAAAAAGCAAAACAACCTCTCCTTTGAAGGAGGCTTCAAGTCTTCTGGTCAGATAAATAATATACTTAGATGAAATAACAAAAGAATATTATGAAATACTTTCTCAGTATGGATAATATTTATAAAACTGTGAAAACCTTAAGTGTTGAGAAGAAAACTGAAAGTGTTCTTAGTTTTCAGCTCACATTAACTAGATGTACAAAGCATCCCAAAGTGTGCACATTCTCTGGGAAAATTAACGAAGCTGACCTGGAGTCAAGGGTTTGAGAGAAATAAAAGTCCTCCAGAGCTGTCCAAGCTGACCACTGCTTTCATCTTTGAAGACTGTCATTTTCCTAGACAATCAAAGTTTCAATCCAAGTTCCCTTCAACAGCTTTTAGGGCCCATAACACCAGTAGCAGTTTATACACCAATAACACAAGAAATAATAAAAACTTTTCCATTTTTTAAAGTCATTTGTTTTAGCTACTTACGTTTTGTATTTGTCACATTATTAGTTGCATATTACCAATGAGAAAAATAGGCCCCTGGAATTGAATGATTTGCTTAGAAGTGCCTCATGTTGATCAGAATTCACTCAGTGAGACTACAGCCATCATATATCTAGAAATATCCTTTATCCATTTGTTCCTAAACCCATTTTTATGTTCTACTTCTGTGGGCTGTGTGTGTGTGGGGGGGGAGTTAGGCTATATAGTGGTAAACAAGATAGACTCCATGCTCACGTGACACAAAACAACAATAATTCTAAGAACAGCCATAATTTTAGGTACTAAGTTTCTGAAGAAAATAAAGCAAAATACAGGTTTAGGAAGTGACAACGGAGAGGCTAGTTTGGGAATGGGAGTGGAGGGATCCCTTTATGGGGAGATAATACCCCAGGTAAGAGTTAAAAGACACAAGATGGTGTCATGCAAAGGCCGTCCAGCAGCAGGAAGCTGGGGCTGCAGAAGGAGAAGTGTACCCTCCTTCCCTTTATTGAACTTGGCTCACCTTGGAAGACATATTTGAAAAGTGGCATATATTTATTAAGAGCCCAGTGTGTCCTCAACAAAGTCAAAGAGATGCCGTCAAAGGCCTTTAGTGAATTCACTGTACAGAAGTAACCAAAACCCCAGAGACAAGAGGCAAGTGCAAAAAGTAAATGCTCCATGAACCCAAGAAAGAGAGGTGAAAGCAGCACATGGAAATGAGGTGGGCATTTCTCCTTGCAGGTTTCCTTTTGTTTGTCTTTTTGATCTTAAAATTCCACTTGGCTCCTCAAGCTGTGGTTTTAACAAATATTAATGAAATGCATTTGCAGCAACAATTCCCTTTATCTGGACCTCTGTAAAGAGCAGAAAAACAAAGCTACTGTTCTTTATACTGCTGTGTAAATGCGGGCCTTTCTTTGAAGTGTGTAATAAACGGTCGTTTTATAATCTATAGTATCTGAAATATTTAGCAAAACAAACCTTACGGAAAAAAATAAATGCCAGCACACTGTTTAAAGTAGATTGGTTTGTTTAAAAACTGGCTTGGAAACCAGGAGACAACACTGAAATAGCAAAGAACTGGCCACAAACCAAAAGTCCATGGGCATGAGATTGAACAAATAATAATGGTGTATTCAATCTGATATAGCAGTGGCAATGAACTTCAGTTTAATGCAGAGTAGAAAAAGCAAGTTGAGAAAAGATACCGTGCATGATTCTGTTCATGAAAAGTTCAAAAAATGAGTAACTAAGCAATGTATCAATGTATTATTTAGGAATTCAGAGGTTTGTGATAAAACGTGAGAATTAACAATACAAAATTAATGCTAGCAGTCACGTAGGGAGAACAAGAAGCAGGATACAAATGAGAAAGGGTCACAGAGGGGATTCAAAGGTCCTGAAAATGAAATTTTCTGTTTTAATCTAAGCAGTGGAAAATATGTGTGTGTGTGTGTGTGTGTGTGTACTCATGTTGTTCTTTACACCTTGTATATGTTTTAAAACATATTTTGTATATATTCAATAATTAATAAAGTATCTCTTTCAACTGATTTAGGAAGAACTCAAGATCATCTTCACTTCAATGCCACCTCTGCTTCGTTCATATTTGCATATAAATTCCTTTGTTTTTTACACTTAACATCTTTTCTTGCACTTATTCAATATTTTGGTGGACATAGACTGCAGAAAAGGGAATGTAATCCCAACCTTTGGAAGGGAAAACATGTTAAAATGCAAAGTAAATTGTGAATGGAAACAGTGTTCCAGGAGACACAACATGTACACCCCTCTTTGACAGGACCTGGAACCCACAGTATCCTGAGCTAGTTGACACATGACACAGCACAGGGTCTGTAAGGAGCACTGCACATTTGCTTACAAGCGTGTATTTTACAGGAAACCAAGGATTAATTTTCCCAAGGCTCATAGGCAAGTACTTCCAAAAAAGGGAAAAATAAAACTATTATATATCCGTGCAAATCAAAATTCATAGAACAGTGGCAGGCAGCCAACCCAACTATTTCAGGTCTGCTGTCCCATCTGCTTGGCCTGTTAACTGTCGGAAAATACAAGCAAATCGCTCCTTCTGCAACTAATTCTCAATAGGGCTCCTAAAAACCAGACTCCATGATGCAACTTTAATAAGACAGAACAGCTTATTATGATCAATAAAGTAAAGCCTTCCAGCAGTTGCAGAGCCAAAAGCTGGCTCAAATGCCTCTTGGGTGGACATGGAGTCTAAATGCCATCCTTGCCCAGCACTGTGGAAGGCCCCAGGCCAGGAAATACCCAGATACCAGGAAGCAGCTCTCTGGCCTGATTCCTCTCTGCAGATGAACCCAAAGGCGTTCTCTTCCTTCTATATTTTATTAGCCCCAATATGTGGTAATTAATTTACTGCAGGCCCTTAATTCATAAATGCATCAAATAAAGCCTTACATGGCTTTTGGCAGTCACCCTTCACCAAATTGTAGTGACTAGAAGTTTGTTCAAATGCTGCCCATAAGTCAACCCCTTCAGCTTGTAAAGTTCAATTAGAGAGTTCTTAGCTTATTGTGGGACTTAAACCTTCAAAGAAGGCATTATTCATGCATTTTCCATTGCCAAAAAAAGAAAGCTGGCAATGAAGCAATTCCTAGAATGTGGATCCAGGCATTACCAAGAAATTTCAAAACTCCAACTCTCAATACCTAAAGGCCTCCACTTTGGGGGAAAAAAAATCCCAGTGAACTGGAATAGACTAAAATTAATCTAATTAACTGCGGAAATCTACATAATAATAAAAGTCTGTCCAAGAGTGCACAAACATAACAGCCTACTAGATTTTTGTTGTTGTTGTTGTTTCTCTATATTCCTCTTCTAAGTGCCACTGATAGGTTCCTGAACGTCTAAAACAGACTTGGGACTTAACTGGAGGTCAGGAAAGGACAGTTTGAAATGACCATCAACTCCACAATGAGCTTGCCATCTTAGTTCTCACGAGCATATCGTCTGACTAGCATTTTCTGAGCCTGCATGTTAGCTGATGTGTATGTTGTCTTTGTTTGCTGTCTACTTCTGGCAGGGCATATGACAGTTCTGCCCAGGGCTAGAGGGCCAAGAACTTTCCCTCTGATGCTTTACTTCCTGGCAGGTCTGTGGCTGCCCTCAGGTATGAAAGAGATGGGTGTATTTTCCCAAGAGTACACCATTAAGTCAGAGAAGTTCTGGGCAACAAATCTCCACGTCTGTCTGCGAAAGAGGAATTTGGTCTTGCCAATTCGGTAAACATCCCAGCCTTCCTATTGCTGTTCAGCAGACTTAGATGAGGGAGCAAGAAAACAATTCCACTGTGAGCTACTGCCAAGGAGGCCAAGTTTCTCAATCTCCTTGAAGCTAAAAACAAATTAGCAGCTTTGCCTGCATCGAGCCACCCATCTGAAAGGAGGCTTCTTTTCACTCCAGCGTTATGAACTGTTCTCCTCGAAGATAACACTTTTAAGGATATAAAAACATTTCTTCTAAATGATTCCACTGACACAACAGCACCAACCATGCACATGCACCACATGCACAGCACCCATTCCTGGCTTGAGGAACATGGGGGAGCCGAATGGAGGAGAGAGGAGTGTTTTAATCATGGCTTTCTAGGTTGATGCACAGTCATGGGTTGACTTGACCTCCTTTCTCTTCATTCATCCTTTCAGGTGACAATATTTATTGGTGGCTGCCCATGTGCTCTGTACCAGAGATACATTTATGAACCAGGCAGAAATCTCTGGCTCAGAAGAGGACATCCATGTGAAATTTACAATCATCTTTCAGGGTCTTCATATTCCAGGAAGGGAGGCAGGTACCTTTTATTAGGTTGAAGCAGGGGGCTAAAAAGATAGCACCTTTCTTGACTGAGAACAAGAGCTTAAAAACATATAAGTAAATATGTGCATCCAGAATTGAGTGAACCTCACCCCAACAGGGTTCCTTGGTGCTAATGAGGAGTCTTCCCTGCAACTGTCCCTCGTGGAAAAGAAACATGCTAATGAGACATGTTGTCTCAACTTAAGAGGTGCAGGTATTGAAGAGTTGGCCAATGAAGAAGTGGGGAGTTCTGAAGCAAATCAAAGAGTTTGTGAAAAAATCAGCTGGGTGACTGCTCTTGTTGCTAAGTAAAGATTAAAAGAAGAGAGCTCAAGCCCAAGGCAATGAGCCATAAGGAGGTAGATAAGACTGGGGTTAGAGGAGTCTGACCATTCCAAATGCTACTAAATCTGTTTTATTTAGAAAACCAAGAGCCAAACAAACAACAACAACAACAAAAGGCAGTTTGATGACATAAGACATTCCATTCCCATGCCCGTTTTAAGTTTCCAAACTTTGTCTGAAAAACCAAGCATTATATCACAGTTGGGGTGTAGAGGTAAGGGGGTGGCAAGTACACAAACTGATCTCTCTAAAGAAGAAAAGTAATGATTATGACAGTACATTCCACATTGAAATGATCTCAATTTGAGGCTACTGGTCACTACCAAGAAATCTCAACAAAGAAATTTTTTGCTAATAATTTTCTCATCCATAAAATGGGGATAATATTACAGTCAGTAAAATAAAAAACTGGGATATTAAGTCAAAATTTATATAATGGAGAATAAAGTCTTTGCCCTGTTTTCTTAAAATTGGTATCAAAAAAGATAGTAGTTGGGAATCAGAGGAAACTCTTCTGAGGAAATGGATAAAAGACCAAGGTAGGTGGAAATCCAGAGATGTGAGACTCTCTAGAGAAATGATGCATCCAGATACTCCTATATCAACAAGTTCCTTCCAACATGTGACTCTTCGAACCAGCTTTTTAGCACACCAGTATTAGAAGCAGACAACTAAGGATCATCAGGTATTCAAGGTAAGTCACCAACATTAAACACAGAGGCCAAACCAAGCACACTAACCAATAAGAGAAACTTAAAGGAATTAGAAATAATGTTGATAGGAAAAAAAAGAAGGTGATTAATATCCTCAGAGAAAAGAGAAGAGACTGCATTCATGAAACTAGAATAGGAAGTTTTTGTTTGTTTGTTTTGGTACTAGACAGTGAACCCAGGGGCATTTCTCCACTGAGCCACATCTCCACCCCTTTTACATTTATTTTTTGACAGTGGTTCTTATTACACTGTTTAGGGCCTTGCTAAGTTGCTGAGGCTGGCCTTGAACTTGTGATCCTCCTGCCTCAGCCTCCTTAGTTGCTGGGATTATGGGAGAAAGCCACAGCACTCAGCTAGAATAGGAAGCTTTTGAAGGGAACAGTTAACAAAAATTCTTTCAAAAGCCTTTAGAAATTAAATGAATATGCACAGGTTGGTCAATGAAAAGACAATAAAAGGACTGAAATTTTTTTCCTGAAACCAGAAATATATAAATATCTATAAAACCAGAGTTTTGAAACCAGAAAGAAAATACTAGAAAAGATTGGTACAAAAAGTTCTTTTATTTGCTTGTTCGTTTATTTATTTATTTACTTGATACTAGGGAATGAACATAGGGACACTCTTACCACTGAGATACACTGCCAGCCATTTTTATTTTTTATTTTGAGATCAGGTCTCACTAAGTTGCCCAGGCTGGACTCAAACTTGAGATCCTCCTGCCTCATCCTCAGGAGTAGCTATGATTACAAGTCAGTCACCATGCCCAACAGTACGGGAAGTTCTAAATCAAGACAGAATTCTAAAACCATAGAGCATGGATGTAAATTATGTTCTCTCCAAAGAAATATATCTATACAATTTTGAATATAGGACCTCAGTTTCCAATGAGAGGATCAAGCTCAGCACCAACAGGTTTTTAAAACACTCTGGTCAAAGATGTCACTGAGATATGTCAGAATGTTGGAGTGGAGGAAAAGATGAATACAAGAGTTCAAATGCCCAGCTAAATACTGAGGAGCTCAAAGCAATGGGGTACACCACTTTCAAAGGGCTGAGGAAAAATTATTTTCAACCAATTCATCATCCAACCACATTCCCAGTCAAGTGTGAAGTAGAAGGGAATGTATTTAGGCATTCAAGATTTCAAAATTTTTATTTCTTATGAGCCCTTTCTTAGAAATCTATTGGTGTCTCACCAAAATGAAGGGACAGACCAAGAGAGAAGAATGCACAAATCCAGGAAACAGTGAGGCAACAGCAGCTTCAGCATATGGGAAAGATCTCAGATTTTTATAGCTATGAATAATGCTTTAAAAAATCAGTCCAGGGCTGGGGATGTGGCTCAAGTGGTAGCACGCTCACCTGGCATGCGTGCGGCCCGGGTTCGATTCTCAGCACCACATACAAACAAAGATGTTGTGTCCGCCGATAACTAAAAAATAAATATTAAAAAATTCTCTCTCTCTCTCTCTCTCTCTCTCTCTCTCTCTCTCTCTCTCTCTCTCTCTCTTTCTCTCACTCTCTCTTTAAAAAAAAAAAAAAAAGTTTAAAAAATCAGTCCAGAATGAAGCAGGTCAGAAGACTATGGGAGAAACTGCTCCAACAGATAAAATGTACAGAATACTTGATGTTTTTCAACACACTGAGAAACAATTTATAATTCCAGCATGATAGTTCATGGTGAATTAGTGATTTGGTACTGAGAACACTAAGCAATCAAAATATAAGTCAAGTTTACTCCAGAGAGAAAGCGGGATGAAAAAAGAAAGTTATCATAGTACAGGGTTGTGCTGTGAATAATATATTCATAGTCAGAGCAATGTAAATACTGAACATTTGACCTAATGGACAAATGGCTATGGTAGCTGCCTCTAAGATGAACCCAAAGTCCCTCCTTCTGACTTCCTTCAAATGAGTACAGCTAATAGGCTGTCATTTCTAACATTAAGCTATACAGATGTGATGGATTCCATTTGGGGTTCTTGCTCTCCCTCTCTGGTCTTGCTGGAAAAGAAAGCTACCATGTTATGAGCAGTTCTATGAAGAGGCCCACTGGGCCTAGACAGGAGTTAAGGCCCTTAGCCTAGCAGCTGTGAGGAATTAAAGCCCACCAACAGCCATTAAGTGAGCTTAGAAGTGGGTCCCTCAGCTTCAGCCCTGACAGCAGCACCTGCCCACAGCTTGACTGGATCCTCACAGGACAGCTTAAGCCAGAAGCACCCAGCCAAGTCACTCCCAGATTCCTGAACCACTGAAATTGTCACAAAATATATGTTTGTTATTTTAAGACATGACATTTTGGAATAATTTGTTATACAGCAATAGAAAGCTCATAATTCATAACTACGTTGGGAGTACAGGTGGTGATAAAATATATTTGTGTTTAAGGAGGCAAGAGAGCTAAGTCATTATCTTCCAAAATAGGAGGTTCTAGAAAACATCTGAAACTGAAATAAATAACCAAGAAATAGTCATATAAACATGTGTCTTAAAATACAGAGGGAAAAAAATGCTAGCTAAAGAATTCATTTAGTTACCTCTGGGGAGTAAAAACTGGGTGAGGGAAAGGTGGAATATGAAACCATTATTTTTTGTTATAGATCTTGTAGAACTCTGTGGCCTTTTAAACTACATACATGTGTAACTTGAATAAAAGTTAAAAAGAGAATTAAACTGCATTTCTGTGTTAACTCTCCCATATCCAATAACATCTCTATTTCACAGTGGTCTTTAGGGCATTTTAAGGAGTCTATACCAGTAGCACAAGGAGTACTGAACCAGGGGTTCCAGGACCTGCCAATGGAACCCACAGGAATCTTATCTGCTAGTGCCTCCTTGGAGAATTCAGAGCATAAAAGAAGCATCAGCCTGCTCATATCAGATCCCACACTGAGGGCTAACAGTTCAATAAATGATTTGGGTAAACAGAAGTTAGAAATCTATCTGGTCCCGGAGACTCAAATTGGGCTTGCTTATTCAACAGGACTTGGCAGTAACCCAGAGGGTTATTATGAATAATGCCAACTTGGCCGACTATTTGCTAAGAATTTTGTTTCGGAAGCCTTAAAGTCTGAAATGATTCTGGCACAAGGAACACCTTATGATCTTTATATTCCTTCGCTACCTAAACGTCAGGTATTTTCAAAAGAGCATGTACTCCAACCCCTCCCAAATTTTGCACATGTGGAAAGTTGAGGCTCAAGGCCAAGGAAGCACAGCTGGGGTGTAAAAGATGAAATTAAGCCTGGTTCTAGAGACACCTACTCAGTGCTGTCTTCCAGGGTTCATCTTTTCCCTTTTACCTTTATCAAGCTCCCTCACAAGTCCCCGGGTATTTCTGACCTCCCTCGAACTATTCAGGTTATATAAAATGCATCAGTTTTCAGGGTGAGTAGGGATCATGTCAGCAAAAGCAGAAGCAGCTACAGGAAGACTGGATGAACTGCACTGGTCCTTCCTTACACATACACATATTAACACAAACAGGGATGGTGATGGGAAGTGAGAGGTCCCAACAGACTGATATTTAAAGGCCACGTGGTTTTGTTTTTCCTTTTAGCTGGTTTCCCTTTCTTTTAAAACCAATATACTCAAGTCCCCTCACAATTATAACAATTGCATCACTTCGTTTTCATTTGGGTTTCCTCATGGGTTAGCTGCAGGGCTTTTCTCAAGAACAGTTTGTCCAGTAATAGTCATGACTGCAATACCAAGAACTCTTGAGGATTCTGCAGCAATACATTGTTTAAAATTCTACTAAAGGGAAAGATATTAGAATACCATATCCCCCACAAAAATAAAAGAAGAATTTTTAATTAAAATATTACAAGTACTTCTTGACCTAAGAAATTGTGCCCTTCCTCTGTATGAAATATAAAATGAACCTTTGGCTGAGTTATTGTAAAGGAAAAAAGACACATAACTTTCTCACATGCCTTGACAGTCAGGTACTGTCACTCTTGATACTGAATATGCAAGTCAAAGTCTCATGTCCCTCAACAGAATATCTGCATCTCCCCTGAGCAAAGTATAGTGCAAAACCTGACTCTACTGATTAAGACCAGACAGATGAGCTAAATCTGGAGGAAAAATAACCAACTTCTCAATAAACCAGAAACTGGACATCTGAGGATCTAGCTTAGCTGCCAGGCCTGATTCTCCAGAGGAAGAGCCTGTGGTCCAGCCCACCTGATCCTGGAACTCGGAAGTAGGCATATGGGAGCAAGATGATGACATCCCTCCCGTACACCACCCTTAAACTGTGGAACCAAGGGGCTTTGGATTCTCTTTTGGACCCTGTCTTGATTGCTACACAAGTCAGAAATTCCTCATTTCTTTTTTCCTCACTATGAGAAAATAAAGACAGTGATGCTAAATCACAGCTCAAATATTTAACATTTACTTTCAACACATGACGTGCTTTATTGAAATTCCATACTTGGAAATGTGCTACTTGCAGGAAACTGCAAGCTCAGAGGGACTAGTGCAGCTGATGATATTTATTCTAAGAAGACATTTGATTCAAGAGACAGAGATAAAGTGAGATCTCCTAGAAGGTGCACACTTCAGGGATCCTCTGGTGACTGACTAGGGATTTTAAGGTAATGCTCTCCTCCTGAGTCACTAAAGATTAATGTGCAGTCAATATAATTTTAAGTAGCTCACTGCATTCTGCTTTTTTTTTTTTTTTAACATTGACCCTTTGTCCCCTGAATCCCACTAGGTATTTGTCCAACTATCAACTCAGAAATTAACTTAAAAAAAAAATTCCTGGTAAATGTGCTTTCAGTCACCTGCCAGGCAGGGGTCTATGGAAGAGAAGTTCAACAAAGCTCTTGTGGTTTGCAATGAAGCTTGTCCCAATTCCCAGCCTGTGGCTTCTTCCCTTGTCTGTCCTTGAGAATTGAAAGATTTCTTGCACCCGAAGCACATCTTACATGCAACTACTCGGTCGCAGGTACGGAGTGTATCAAGCCAATTTGCCCAATCCAATTCCAGTGATGGTTCTGCTGTGCTTTCAGTATCCACCCCATGTTTGTTTGGACAAAAATAATTTCACATGTGTGCCTGAGAGGCACTGAGAAGAAGCAGCCAACTGTGTGCACTTCTTGGGACTGACTGGCTTTTCCTACTGTGAAGTGACTAGACCTTCTCAGAATGCTGAGGGATGCAGTGGAAAGCAGCCTTTGGTCTCTTTGAATAAGCTGCCCTGTGCTGCTACTCAAGCGAAGGAAGACACATTAAATGTCCTCAGTCAGATCTTTCGACTTGAGTTACTTCAAAAGTTGTCTGTCAACGTGGATATCAAGAAGACATCTACATGACAGCATACAAACCGTGCACATGTACACATGGGTCCCAGAAGAGCTGGCAGGATCCAAGCTGCCCACTGGGCCAGGAGAACATGTGGCGCTGCCTCTCTGAGGCACGGGATGTGGTTGGCTATTTTTTTTTGTTGTTGTTGTTATGAAATACATAGCTGAAAACTACATTTAGGGGATTTCAGTAAAAAAATATTTGGCGAATATTAAACTTACAAAACATTTCACTCTATTTCACTGTGAACTGGATTTCCACATTTCAGTCAAACTGACAGGCAGATGTTTGTTTGCTTTTAGTATATTTTGAAATAACTAGTTATATTCATCTACACATACACATAGAGGCTCAAAACCAGGAAAGGCCAATCACTTTAGATTGGAACTAGAAATTTAGATAAAATGCACTCCCCCAAGTCACTTCATTTAGACTGTACCACAGTTTTTCCATAGAATAGTAGGATTAATTATGGGAGACTTCCACATAAATGAGAAAAATGCTAATTAGATGGTGTTTAAGAGCAATATGGAAGATTCCCCAGATGAAAGTGTTTTAATAATAAGACACGGGACTGGTGTGTCATGTGTCATGTCAAGGAAGCAGCCACATTTCTAGCAGGGATTGAAATACTATATAGTGCCTCTATTACACATTGAATCAGAAGGCTTACTTACAAAATAAATATATATGGGTGTATGGGTGTGCCATAGAATTGCTCGATTTTCTATTCAGTTATAAGAAATTATAAATAAGCAAAAAGGATTTTGCCTACCTCATAGCACTTTTTGTCTGCCCCTCCTCTTGGGTCTCCTGACTAGGTTATGTCAGAGCCTGATAAATGCTCTGCAATTGTGCCCAGAAGCCCAATTTTCCCAACTTTCCCTGCTAAGAACAGGTTTTTGAAACCTATGATAAGCATTTTTCCATATTATTTCCCTTTTGCCAGGGAAGTATCAGCCAAACTTATTTGAGAATAGAAAGGTTGTTTGGGAAGGGCAGATGGGAATGCTTTGGTAGATATTTATGTGAAAAAAAAAAAAAAAAAAAAAAAAACTACCTGAATAGTTCTTCCTCCTGCTGAGGGAAGAGAGATTAGGAGTGGAAATAAAAGATGGAAGTAGGTAGAGCTTGGGTATGCCAGGGGAAAATATGTATATGGTTTGACTACATCAACTGACAAATTATGTATTATCAACAAGTTATGGGACACAAAAGGTTTTCCAAAAAAAAAAAAAAAATCTGATCCTTCATCCTCCCTTATTCTGAAGGAACAGAACCCCAAAGACAAATGTTTTCAGAGGCAGAAACACAAGTGGCTCAGAAAAGATGAGTGACAAACTCATCTTTTTTTTTTTTCTCCCCCAGATGTTTGAATTTCTCATATTTAGAAGTATCTTTTAATTTCCTTCATGGGAGGAGAGTCTGTAAAATGTCATTGTAGATACAAGGAGAAGTGAAATCCAAACCTATCATCCAAGGCTCCCCATTGAGACAGAGCCCCAGCATGTCTTCTTTTGGAGAACCCCCTGCACCTTGCTTTCTGTTTCTAAACCATTGTGATGTGTGCTATAAGAGGGACCTCTCACCCTCATTCTGTTAAGTGTAGGAATATGGATATGAACAAGTTATGCATATGACTTTAAAACTCATCTCCTTTTTCATTGAAATGTCAGTGGGTCCAAAGATGGGCAGGGTAAGGCAGGCACTCTGATCCAGTGTAAACTGAAGCAGTTAGGTAAAATGTGTTCCAGCACATGAAAAATGTTTCTTTCCACTCACTCAGCAATTCAGTTTCTTGTAAACTGATACCAGCATAATAATTCCAAGTTCAAAAACAAAACAAAAAAAAAGCACTCCACACACAAAGATATACTAAGCAATACTACTCATATTTATCTAGTGAGTTGAAATCAATGTGTCTACATCCATTGTTAGAGAAATTTAAATTAAGCTTTGGTGTGTCCCTTCTATGGACTATTTCACAGCAAAGAAAAATGCTTCTCAGAAAGTGTTTTATTAGAGAAGTGGTGATGAGCACTGTAATCCCAGCCACTTAGAAGGCTGAGGCAGGAGGATCACAAATTAGAACGCAGCCAGGACAACTTAGCGAGATTCTGTCTCAAAAATAAAAATAAGAAAAGAACTTTCAACGTAGTTCAGTGATAGAGCACTTATCTAGCATGTGTGAGGTCCTGGGTTGGATCTTCAGCATCAGGGAAAAAAAATAGGGCAACTACTTAGGACTAATAAGTTATTATAGCAAGACGCAGGATATAAGGTTAATACACAAAAGTCAATCACTTTCCTATATACAAGTAATGAACACATGGAATTAAACATATACACACACATACACACAATATATTTTACATTAACACCCCCAAAACTGAAATACTTAGGAATAAATGTAGCAAAATATACATAAGATCTATAAAAGGAAAACTACAAAACTCTGATGGAAAAAAAAAAAACATCAAAGAACTAAATAAGCTCAGAGATATTCCATGTTCATGGAAAGACTCAATATCGGCAGGATGTCAGTTTTTCTCAACTTGACCTATAGATTCAATGTAATCTTAATCAAAATCCCTGTCAGTCATTTAATAGATATTGGCAAATTGATTCTAAAGTCTATTTAGATAGGTAAAAAGGAGCCAAAACAGCCAACAAAATATTGAAGAACAGAGTCAGAGAACTAATGCTAACTGACTTTAAGACTTACTTTAAAGCTACAGTAATCAAGACAGAGTGTAACTAGAAGAAGAGACCAATAGATGAAGGGATATTAGAGCCCAGAAACAGACCCATGAAAATAGACTCAACTGATCTTCAACAAAGGAACAAAGGCAAGAGAATGGAAAAAAAGACAATCTTTTTAACCAATAATCTGAAAAAAACTGGTTATGTGTTAAAAGAAAAAGAAAAAAAAATCTAAGCATAAACCTTATATCTTTCAAAAAATACACTCAAAATGGATCACAGACCTAAATTTAAAATGCAAAACTAGAGTATAACACAAAAGCAAATCTAGATGAACTTAGATTTGAGAAAGACTCTTTAGATACAACAGCAGTACAATCCATAAGAGAATTAACATGCTGCACACACTTCATTAAAATTGAATTTTTCTGCTTTGCATAAAAACAGTCAAGAGAATAAAAAGAAAATCCAAGAAATGGGAGAAAATATTTGCAGCACTCATCTGATAAAGAACTGCTATCCAAAAGATCTCTCTTAAAACTCAACAAGAAAATAAACCCTATTGAAAAAAAAAAAAAAAACAGGCCAAAGATTTTACCACTTCACCCAAAAAAGCATACAGGTGACAAATAAACATATGAAAACAGAGACTCCATGTTCTATGCCATTAGGAAAATTCACATTAAAACAAGAAGACATCACCACGCACCTATTAGAACGATGAAGGACCCCTGGTAAAGCCCAGAGCTGAAGAGGAAGTGCAGCAAGAGCAGCTCTCATTCATCACTGGTGGGAAGGCAAAGTGGTGCAGCCCCTTGGAAGACAGTGCCACAGCTTCTCACCAAACTGAACTCTCACCATGGCACCCAGCAATAGCACTCCTCCCCCATATTGACACTCTGTCTGCACAAAAACCTGCATGTGGATGTTTGTATCAGCTTTATTCATAACTGCTGAACTTGGGAGCTACCATGATGTCCTTCAATAGGCAAATGGATAAACTGTGTTCTATCCAGACAGGAGAATATTAGTGCTTCTAAGAAACAAACTACCATCGATGAAAAGACACCAAGAAACTTTAATGCATTTAATGATGTGAAAAAATTCAATAAGACAAGGTTACCCACAGTATGATTCCAATTCTATGGCATTCTAAAAAGGGCAAAACTATTGAACAGAAAAAGGTATCAATGGTTGCCAGAGGTCAAAGGCAGGGAAGGATGAACAGGCAGAGCACAGAGGATATTTAGGGAAGTGAAAATATCTCTGCATGATACTATATAGAATATACCTGTTATCGTATTCTTGTCCAAACCCAGAGATTACACAACACTGAGAGTGAACCCTAATATAAACTAAAGACTTTGGATGAAAATGCTGTGTCAATATAGGTTCATCAAATATAACACATGAACAACTCTGGCTGGGAAAGTAGATGATGGAGGAGGCTATGCATGTGTGGACGCAAGGATTATACAGGCAATTTCTATACCTTCCTTTCAATTTTGCTATGAATCTAAAACATAAAGTCTTTTTAAAAAGGAATGCATCTAATGAATGAGCACAACTATTTTTTAGATTCAAGCAACAAAAGTAGAACTAGTCAAATGGGACTACACAAAACTAAAAAAGCTTTTGCAGAGCACAGGAAACATCAACAAAGTGAAAAGGCAACTTTCAGAATGGAAAAAAATATATTTGCAAGCCTCATATCTGAAAAGAGGTTAATATCCAAAATGTACAAGTAACTCCTTCAAATCTATAGTGGGCCACAGGCTTGAGTAGACATTTCTCCAAAGAAGACATACAAATGACCAAGTATGTGAAAAGATGTTCAACATCACTAACCATCAGGGAAATGCAAATCAAAAGTACAATGGAATGAGTCTTTAGAATATGATGCTAAAGCAGTCAGCTATGCAAGATGACTATGTTCTAGTGACCTGTTGTACAATACTGTATCTATAGTTAGCAATCTTTATTCTAAAGAAAGTGAACTAAGTGGTACTTGAATAGTGAGATTATACATTTTTTTCTTCTACATTTTTATTTTTCTTTCCAAATGTCCTAAAATGGTCATATATTCCTTTTATAATCAGAAAATAGAAACCATATTGAGGATATGCATGACTTAACAGAAAAGGCATGCCAAATATTTGTTTCTCTCCTTTTGTTCTGATTAGCCTAATAGCAACAAGGTTGGGAGCTAAAATACAATAAAATGTAATCCAATTTTATAATGGATTAAAAAAAAAAAAAAACATCAGTGACAAACTAGGTTTCTGGAACTGTTTTTGACTGTCTAGACCAAACTTAATTTAAAAGAAATATACTCCTGACTAGAAAGTTATATTACTCAAATTTAAACAGGTATCAAGAGTATACCACTTTGTTCCATGAATTTATTCAACAGCCAACAAATAAGTACTATGCACTGACTCTGTGCCAGGCACCAGGGATCCAACAGTGAGCAAGACAGATGGGATTTGTGCACTTAAGCAGCTTGCAGCAAAGTGGGGCTGAAAGGGATGGTTGTACACACCAACCCAGCTGAAGCTCATTCTAGAACAACTGCCAAAATCAGATGCTAAAACTATAAAGAAATTTTTATCATTCCATGTTTAAAATAAAAAAAAAAAAATCTAGCTATTACATCACATTTTACTTCTTCTTTCCATACAGCACTTTGAGAAATACACAGGTACTTCTGAGTGGTAGTAGGGAGAAATCCAGAACCCAGGAATAGTGTGAAGAGAGCAAGGGCTTCGAAAGTCCAGCTGCAGTGAGTTCAAATACAGATTCGGCATACTGCCTGTCAAGGTGAATCTCCTTCTATGACTTCACTATTAAAATATGGATAAAGAGGGTTGTTGAGGGGCTGGGGATGTGGCTCAAGTGGTAGCGCGCTCGCCTGGCATGCGTGCGGCCCGGGTTCGATCCTCAGCACCACATACCAACAAAGATGTTGTGTACGCCAAAAACTGAAAAATTAATATTGAAATTCTCTCTCTCTCTCTCTCTCTCTCTCTCAAAATATTTAAAAAAAAAAAAAAGAGGGTTGTTGAGAGCCACAGCCGAAGTGGCCCCAGGAAACTTTCAGACTGCCAGCTGATGATTGGCTCACGGCGGCCCCAGCAACATCTAGCTGATTGGCTCCTCTGCGGTGATGCTCATTGGACTGTTTCCCTGCCCTTTCAGGCCACGGAGCTACTCATTGGGGGACTTTTTTGGCTCCGCCCATGCGAACCAGCCAATCGGCCTCAAGAGCAGAAGGATTGTGGGAGGTAGAGAGGCTGGTGGTTGTGAGAGAGGCTTGTGGGAAGCCGGTGGTGGCAGTTGGGCTCTGAGGGTTTTTCCTGAGGAGCTGTTTTGTTTATCCTGTGTGGTTCTAAAAATAAAGTTCGTTTCTTTTGACAAGTGGCTCCTGAATTGTGCCCAGCCAGACTGCGGCAGAAGGTGAGCTTACTTTGGATTTTATTCTGAGGCATAAAGGAAACCATCTGGTAAGTGTGCCCAGCACAATGCCTGGCACAGATTTAGTGTTCAAACAAATCAATCCTTTGTCTTATCCATAAAATATTACTGTTTAAGCATAAAAGCAAGGAATCAAGGACAAAGATGTAAAATTCAATGAATGGGAGGAGTGCAGTAACTGGCAGGGTACAGGGTTTCTTTGGAGGTGATGAAAACGTTTTGAAATTAATTGTAAATGATGGTTGTTTAACTCTGAATATTCTAAAAACCAATGAATTGTACACTTTAAATGGGTAGATTGTATGTTATGTAAATTATATCTCAATAAAGCTGCTATAAACATTGTGTAAAAAAATCAATGAAATACTCAGATCAATATGCTTAGATGGGCCAACAGCTAATCTTTGCAACTAATGAGACCATTTCCATTTTGCAATCAGAAATATATCTTCAGTTCAAAGTCCCTGTAATGTCAAGACTCTTTCGAGATTTCTGTACCATTCCTTTTTTGCAGGGAAAAAATTAAAAAGCAGATAGGCAATATCACACACTCTCTCTCTCTCTCTCTCTCTCTCTCTCACACTCACACACACACACACACACACACCCTACAAGACAACCTTAATCTTCTTCTACACCCATGTCCTAAGAAAAGCTTACTTTTTAATGTTTTACATTCTGTGTTCACACACAGTAATAAGTTTAATGCTGGGCATTGTGGTACATGCCAGCTATTTGAGAGACTGAGGCAGGAAGATCACAAGTTCAATGTGGTGAGACACTGTCTCAAAACAAATATTTTTAAAAAGGGCTGGGCATATAGTTCAGTGATGCAGCACCTGCCTAGTATGCATAAAGCTCTGGGTTCAATCCACAGTACCACAGGGGTGAAAAAAGTTAGCTATAATATCAACCAACAGAAAGGGCTAATGACATGCCTTTATATGGAGAGTTTGAAAGTTATTGCTGCATCACTTAACACCCAATGTCACCATACCAACATACACACCCCAAATGAACCAGAAACTAAATGTTTGGCCTAAAGTCAGTAAGCTGAATCCTACTTTAGAGCAGCACATTTTTCACACTGGCAAGAGGTAAAGTGACCATGTGTGTTGTTGCTGTGCAGGGAAACACATTCACTCGTGCTACCCAAACTTTGGCCACATCACCTCATTGGGAAAGCACAAAACAAATAGGGTCAGGAGTAAAGCTGAACAAACCAGGAAAACGGCCCAAAGCCCACGAAACCTCTACCATCCTTTTCCTCTCCTTCATTCAATAGGTCTTTACGGTCTACTGAATGCCCACGTGAAGACCCACTCTCCATTTATACTCTCAAAAGCTGGAAACATTTTCATTAATCTTAAAAAAGAAAATACTTCAGTGCATTTTGTTGTTGTGTATTATGTACCCTTAAAGGTTGTATTTTTATTTAAAAAGTGTTTGCTGGCACTGGTGTGCGCCTATAGTCTCAGCTACTTGGGTGGCTGAGGCAAGAGGAACACTTGAGCCCAGGAGTTTGAGGTCAGACTGGGCAGCATGGCAGAAACCCTGTCTTAAGGAAAAAGAGGCAAGGAAGGAAGGAAAGAAATCCACCACTGTGGTCCAGCAAACACGCAGATCTGATTTTCAACGTGGTGTGCCTTTTCCATTGGCAAAGTGGGCAGTAAATGTGCAATTTGGAAGGACATGGCCACCTTTGGGCTGCGCTGCCACCAGTGATATCTCAATCCACTCTCTTATGGACAAACCCCACTGCAAGGTGGCCGGGGAAGGTAAGAGAGAAGTTGATGGCCCATATAATGGGCAGGACTAACTAGTAGTTTTTTCAATCCCTCAAAACCTCTGTGGCATTCTGGTAAGAATCCAGGCTGGACCCCTTTTCCTGTTATCACAGTGATAAAACTATGCTCATCTTAAACAAACTCACCTGTTGAGTGGGGGCTGATTTACCCCCAATTAGCACTTACAGAGAGCACCAACCATTGGCCATCTCAAAGCTCCCCATAGCGTGTGATTATGATCATCACTAATGTGAGGTGTAATGAAATACACAAGTTAACAGTGTTCAACTTACTCCCTTTGTGAGTCAAAGTTGAATTTATAAAATCACAGAGATATAAATAATACCTCGCTCTGAACAATTATTGTACAAACTCCATGCTTAGTTGCTGAAAACACAAAGTCAGCCTGGATTAATGTTTAATCTCTACTCAAGGTAATCAGAATTTTAAAAGAAATGTTTTATTTGAAATAATAAGATTGTAAGTAAATACTGCAGAACAGGAATGACAATACCATATGTTAAATCCATCCTCAATTACATAGTATCATTTGCTTTTTAATAAATTAGTTTAAAAACCCCCTTATACTACACAGTTATGACTTTGGAGATAGAAAAGAAGCAGAAGACTTTTAAGGACATCTCTAGTGGTTCAAAAAGAACCATTTATTTCTCCAGTTAATTACCTTTAAAACATTAATTCCCCAAATCACTTTTCTTTTCTTGAAAGCTGAACACATAGAACACCACGTGAGGAACGTCCTATGAGGTGGCAAACCTTCCTCCTCTCACACCTGGTGCCAAGTCTTCCCATTAAAATCACATTCCCTACCCTAAGTTGCCATCTGAATTTCCATCATCCCCTCTGAAAACTCCCCCTGATTCTCTGAGTTCAATTCTTTCTTTGTTATCTTAACCACTTCCCTTACTAGTATGGGTTTCTAAACTATTTCAAAAATCATGCCGCAGAGACCACACAGAAATGAAACTATTGTGTCTGGCTCACTGGAGAAATCAACAGTAAGGACCATCCCCACCACATTAATAAATTAGAAAGATTGGTATCAATTAGTGATTCAAGATGCCCCTCAAATCCTCTGTGGCATTCACATTTAGGTTCAAGGCTAGACCCTCTTCCACAATGGTCATTAGATAACCAGGCTCATCTGCCACACTTTAGCATCTTGACTGGCACTACCTACTCTGTGGTAAATAAGCAGGTGACCTGACCATTTTATACTTTGGAACGTGAAGCAATAATACATGTGATTTCCTTAACGGGAAACAAATGGTCAAGGAACTTGCAGACAGCTCAGCTTTCCACCTTGACCTGAGACTGTAGTTCTCAACTGTGTCTCAACATTAGAGTGACCTGGGACGGTTCTGATAAAACACCATTGCCAGGTCACCAAACCCACTAGTGAAATGCTGTGGTGGCACCTGGACGTCTGCATGTTTTTAAAGCTCCTCAGGTGATTCAAAGGCACAGTAGTGAGAACCACTGTCCCATAACCTATAGATGTCTGAAGGGTCATCATTAGAAAATGCCAGGTTTCTTTCCCTCACTTCCTTTTCTTCAGTAGCTTTGCCTAATCATTAAGAGACTAGAGGGGATGGGAATGATACTGTCAGAGCAGGGGTAAAAAGACCATCATTAACAATGAACTATAGACTTAGTTGAACCAAGAATATTCTTGGATATGCCCCCCCAAGAAATATGAGTCAATAAAATACAAAAAGACAACACATTCACAAGAGCTAAAAAGCCAAGTTCAACACATATGCATTTATACACACTGCACTATATACCATGCTTTTTTCTTTCTCAAAAAAAAAAATCAAACAAATAATTATACATAGTCATGTGTGTCCCAAATGTCAGGAATGAAATGCTGAGGAAATTCTTTCCAACATCTGTGGGTAATTTTGTACAATACATCATTGCTCCTATGCGTTCACCTTAAAGAAAGATCAGAGTAGAAAAACCAAACATCTAAATGTAGTAATAGTTTTGCTCTCCTATTAAGCATGGTCTGAAACTCACTAATTTTTTCCAGAGGGAACTTCACTAGTAATTCTTTATTTCAGAACACAATTTAGTTCTTACGGACAAGCAGGACTTCATGTACTGGCAATAACAAGGGGGGAGGGGGGGCGTTCAAAGATTGTGAGTAAAAGAACCATCCTCTAGTGAGGAATTCCAAGCACAAGGAACAATTAAGTGTTAAATAGGGATTTCACATTCCAGGCTCATTATTCCCCACCACAGCCAAGAAAACCACGAGAATATTCAACATTCCCCAAAGACTTTCAATATGAACTCTTAAAATTCTAGGACCTTAAAATACATACACATATACAACTTTCACGCACATGAATGCACATAACAAATTAGGTTTGTGCAAAAAACACTACCAGTTATATATGCCCTCAATGTAAAAACACCAGGGAAGGATTTTACCCAGCTCAATCTACAGAACATTAGTCAAAGCACCTGACAGTTTTACAAGAGCTCCACTCGAAGCTTTTTGTTTAGTGAAACTTCATACTACCAAACTATTGTATCTTACTTCTCAATCCCTTTTCCCCAAAAACGTCTTTAAGCTCTGCCAAATAACTGGCTCCAAATGTATTTGTTCTATGTCTGTTTTTCCCAAAAGGGAAAATTTAATGTTCAAGTGGGCTTCATTTTTAAGTTGGTACAAGGCTTTAAATACACTGTACTGAGAAAAGAATGCAAATGGAATGCTCTAGAAAATGGTTGCACATTAAACACACATCTTATATCCCAGGCAGTCACCAAGATGAGCTCTTAAATTCTATGGAGGTCATAAGTTTAGTTTTATTCAGCAAAAATTTCTCTGTTAACATCTCCAGCTCCTTATTATCATCATGGAAAACATCCACACATCCCCAAATCCTGGAAAATGTGGGTCAGTAAAGAGAAATTGAGAGCTGCCCAAGGTTCTGCTACGTACGGTGCCTGAAAGCCCTCTGAGGCTGGGTCCACCATATGAATGAACAAAAGACATCCACAGAGACAGACAGAAGACAGCATATAAAAGCAGGTACATCAGAATCAGCAGACTGACTTTTCAGAGGACAGTATGGAATGGTGAGGCTTTACATATATCATTATCAAATAATAGTAATCATACCTCGGCTCTTCAAACATATGACTAGAGTATCAGAATTATGCTTCAACTCACGCACTGCTACAGTTTTAAAGACAGATTGTATTTTTCTAAATAATCCTATCTTTTATTAGAGGTTAAGGTTAAAAGTTGAAACTAAACAGACTTCTAAGCAAACTAAAAAACAACCCAAGCTGTCCCAAAAAGTTTGTGGCTAATTTTACAACATCACCCAGTGAGGTCACACTGCAGGAACTCAGTCCTAGCCCACAGTTAAATAAATAAAATCATGACAAGCACTGAACTGATGAGCCTAAGTCACTGCTAAGAAATGAGGAGACAGCACTTCACTCCAGTGAGCAATTATCCAGGTACAAGAAAAGCTGACTTCAAGTGTACGGAAGTTAACTCCTGACTCCTTCCAAATCTTTTTTGAGTCCCTGAAAAAGCTGCACCTAATTAACTATGATCTTACTAATGTCCCAACTCCTTTTCTATACTTTTCACACTGAAGAATTCTTCTGAAACCCTTTCCCACCACTTCTGCTGCAGGGAAAAATCCAAGGGAAAGCAAAACTGTGCACAACCCAAGGGAAGGTGACCAGACAGAAGCTTGCCCTGGCACTGGGGGGGAGGGGTGCCTAAATAGACAAACAAGCTAAGAACAATTTAATTCTGGCTCCTCTTACCATCAATTCCTCCCAATGTGGTTTCACAGTATTGTTTTAAATTGGTTCCCAGAATGTCTAAAAAACCCCAATTAAAAATATAATGAGGGAGAAGATGAAAAACCCCAAAATTTCTAAAGCCAAAAGTAAATTTTAACCATCACTTCCATGTAAGCAAACAAGAAAGCACACCATAGCTACTATTTTCATTTCCTTTTCTTGTGTAATTAAGTCTTTTTCTCTCTTTCTGGCACTGTCCACACAATTTTTTTTATCTAATTATGAAACATATCATACAATAGTAATGTAATAAGTAGAATTCAAAGCCTTATCGAAAAATTTTTGTTTTTTCTATCTTGAAACAGCTTGAGCTACTTCAGCAATTACTTCCCCCACCTACTCCCCACTCCCACCCACTCAGTCTCTTTCACATATATTCTATCTTCTCCCTTTGAATATTGGCCCTCAAATTTTTTGCCTTGATTTGGGGGAACCTAATGAATGATTTTAAGTCTCAGATACTCCTTGTTACTCTCATCTCGATCTTTACTCTTACAAATGACAGTGATTCGCAACTGCCAACCCCTTTAAACTTGACCAGTTTATCTTAAATGGGGAAAAAAAGTGCCCCCGGTTCTTCATTTTCCTTTGTTCCCTTTGGTGTACTCTGGGATGTACTTCTTCCTTAAACTCCTCTACCTATTCTGAAGGAATCAGGGTGGCTTCTCAATCCTTGGCAATTGGTTTTTAGTATTTGTTGGCACAAATACTAAAATGACACAAGCCATCTGAAACATCCTGTACCTGATGACCATGTGCTATGAGACGTGGCCAACTCTAATGTGGATCCACTACCAGTGTGGCACATGCTCTGATTTATACTTCCAATAGCAATGACAGATCAATCCATTTCTCTTGTACCTTGTTTCCCTCATGACTAATGGACTGCACTTGCCAAATGGCTTACTGAGTTAAGGGGCAGGAAAGGTCTCATGTCTCTGGCCACAGAAGAAATGACTGGCTCAACTAGGGTGTAAACCTTTGACCTTGGCTCCATTAGCTCTGAGCACCAACCAGCCACAACCACATCATGACAATGGTCCTCACTAGGTACAAGAACCTTTGCTCCATCCAGAAGGTAAACATAAGCCTCCATATCACAAAAGCAATCACATCAAGACAGACAGATTGTCTGACACACCAAGACTAAAATGAACATGACATCTATCGCCCTTCCTAATTTCCACAATACCTTTTAGGGGAATACCTTTTAGGGTTACCCCGACCCTGCTTCTTACAGTTCTTCCCTATTAGCACTTAAAGTGGAGAATCACTTTTAGGGGCACCAACTCATCCTGAAGGTAAAAGCATCCATGAACAAGAAGACAAACACAGTTCTTAGGTCAACAAAATTTCAGAGAGCCTTAAAAGCCTCTTTTCTCTCCTCTCTCAATACCACAAAACAAATTCCCCTCACAGATGGACAGAAACACAACAACACAGGGTAGAGGGCATAGGGAAATAAAGAAAAATAAATTGTATTTACCTTCTTCTGTTTCATGCCACACGATCCCTTCCAAATTCACACTGGTCCCAGGTTCACAGGGCCCCAGACACTCTGGCTCTGTCACTACTCCAACTTCACACGTATTGACACCCACGGAACGAGTCCGAACCAAAAGCTGTTCAACTGGTGCTGCAATATTGGATGAGGATGGGGGAAAGTAGGAGGGTAGAATCTGAGGCGTGAGACTGCTGGAAATCGGTGGCGGTGGTGCTGGCACTGTGAACAGGGGGTCAACCTGAAAGACAGACAGGCTTACTGCAGAGGCGCTGCATTCCCGAGTTCTTTTTAATGCAATCTGTTTACATCGCTTCTAGAATACATCATCATTCCAAATTCCATTTGCAATTATAATCTGCTTTGAGTGTTTTAATGATGCCAAAATATGAAGTAGAATAGAAATGATTATTGTATTTTTTCATGCCAAACAAGGTAAATGTAAGAGCACTAGCTTCCTGAATTACAGCCAGGCCTTCGATGTTCTAAATTCACCAATGAAAAACCTGTTTAGTCTCAGTAGATGTGAATGAAAAATGTGTTGCAAAATTAAGACTATTTCCTACTTGTACTGAAATCTTATTTTCAAAATTATATGCTTTTCCAAATGATAAACTCCAATAAATACCAATAAACAATAAGGCCTACATTATTGGACATTTAAGTACAGGAGATGGACCAAAATTGTTTTCAAAGTACTTTATAAACCATAATGAATTAAATCACCACTAAAATATATTAACTTACTCTGCTGAATATATAAAATATATAAACTTGATTACACACACTGAAACACATAAACTGGATATTATTAGCATGTATTAAACATCAACTCCTAATTAAGTGTTCTATTGCAAAGTTGAGCAGAATTCATAAAAGAGAAGAAATAAATGTGTGTGCTCAACTTCAACAGAACATTAGTTCTTCCAGTGCACAAATCCTTTAGTGATTCCACCTGTCAAGATCCCTGATGAATTTAACCAAAGCCCAGCAGCCCTCTTTCTCGATACAGGAAATAGAAATGACAGTCAAGTACAAGATCTTCTGGTGCAAAGATATCTCTTTTGCACCCCCATCCCCAGGAGGTCAGCAAAGGAGTAAGTCTAGAAGTCTGGCATGATGAATCAAAGCCTATGCATATACTAAACAGGCAGATCATCAACCAACCTATTCCTTCTTTTGACCCATTTACAAACTTGGAGCTATTTCAGAATAGCTTTGACCCTGGTGACAGGTTACTGGTTGTGGGAAAAGCTACACAAAACACACCTGTACTAGGACTCCAGATTAATCCTATGTCCTGATGCTGCCCATAGATACGACCTGCATATAAAGGATGACACCTTGCATGCATTATCAGTTGGGCTAACAAATCATGCATGTTTAAAAGGACACATAGAAGGTTGTTCTGGTAAAAATGCTATCTTATCTGTTGTTCAGATATATCCCTAGTTACCCTCTGTAGTAACTTGGCTACAGATGTAATATCACAGTCTTTGTTGCTTAAAAAAAGCAATAAAGCAAAACAAAAAGAATATATTCCAAGAGAGTCAGATAAGGAAGTGTGCTCCTAAGTTAAACAGCTGAAGCAGTCAGCTGTGTGGGCTCCTTGTTCAAATGCCTGTAGGAACTACTTCTGCAGTTTGCATTTCACTAAAATGATAAACTGACGTTCACTTGCCTGAGTGATCCAAGCCGAAATAGAACAGCCCTTCACCCATCTGCATGTTAAAGAAACTTAATTTCCTGCTCTCAAAGCTGTCATAAAACTTCTTTTGCTACATGCATTTTATTGTTCTATATTCTTAATCACAGAGTCCAAGAAAGAAAAGCATTTTGCAGTCTCAAACCCCAGATATGATGATTTATGATTTGGGGCAAATGCAGCTTAATGTGGATCAAAGTTCGCACTGATAGTTCCTATTTTTAAATGGGACTGACAAATGAAGAGAGAGGTTCTGAGGCAGGAAACATAAGCAAAGGGGAAAAAAACACATCCAATGTTACCTTGTAGTCTTTATTACAACTAAAAAAAAAAAGTGTGGAATTAGAATCATTTTTCAGAATTTAAAAAAAGTAAGAAAATTATAATCAGTTCTACTGGCTCCCAAAAACGTCATAATTTGTACAGTTCATTGTAAACTGGCTATAATTTGACACTATGCATATAAACTCTAAGGACAAAATGGAACAATATTCTGAAAGTGTTCTTTACATGGCCTGATTCGGAGCCTCCATTAATACCAAGATAACAAATAGAACTAGAGATGAATATGCAAGAAAATGGAATAAAATTAAAAAGAGGTCTTAAGACAGCATCGGCTCCTTGATTTTGGAGATGAAAACACAATGGGGCAATGCATGCTACAGAAGTTAAGAGGGCAGGACAAGTTGACTCTAGGATTTTGGCCTCCACTCTGATACTAATTAGCTTGTGACCTTGGAGAGTCCCTTAACACCTCTGAGGCCCATTTTCCTCAACCAGAAAATGTATTCCTCAACCTTCTGAAGTTGGTAATAAATCCTATCACAACAGTTTCTAGACTAAATCCCTATGTTTATTTGGATATGAATACACCTCCATACTATTCATGATATTTATATAATTTCAAAGATCTAATTTTCTCCTTTAAAATTTTCCTCTTCCTCTTCTTTGACTTCATGCATGCTAAGAACAAGCTCTACCCCAACCCAAAGATCAGATTTCTGAAGAATCTGGTTGGCTTGAGGGTAGAGCCATGGTATCCTATATGCCTACAAATAAAATAACTGCTTACTATCACTATGCAATCCAAATGTTGGTGATATTATAGATGGAAAATTGGAACCCCGTCCAACATGTTTCAAAATGACAATACTAAGGTTCAGAGATGCTGAACTATAAATATGAATATCCTACATGATAATATTCTAAAACTCTCAAACCTGATAGGTAATAATCTTATAGGTTCAAATATTTTATTTATCCAAGTGAATTTCTCTTAGTTTCTCTCCTGTACTGGCTTTCCTTATGGTAGCTCAAATATACCACTGAGCAAAGGCATTGGATGGGCACCTCTGGTACCTCCTGAGAAGAGGAAATGTAACCCCACCTTCTCCCCGCAGCAAGCCCCTTCTCTTCTTCCTAGGGAGGGAGTGGAGTACAAAGACCACCCATGTGGTCTATGGCAGGCCCCTCTTCTCTAGAGGTCACCAATGGAAAAGAGGTTTGGAGGTGGAGAATTAGAGCTACTACTGGAGTGTTTTATTTGGCAAGTATGCTTTAAAGGTTTGTTTTGTGCATTTGGGTACTGGGGATCAAACCCAGGGACATTTATCAATGAGCTACAATTCCCAACCCTTATAGCTCCCAGGCCTATTTATCTTTTATTTTGAGACAGGGTCTTTTTAGGTTGCTAAGGCTGGACTCAGACTTGTGATCCTTCTGCCTTAGCCTTCCAAATCGCTGGAATAACAGGCATGCTCCATCGTGCCTAGCCAGGTTTGCTACTTTTAAAAATGCTCCAATTTTTTTGCCAGTATTTGAAACATTAGAGAGGGGTCTGAATTTTCATTATATCTTAAAATTAAATTGGATAATGTGCTTTGCTGGGCCATTCCCCGTGGCATCAGTACCAGGGCTGAACTTCAGCCTTCCCATGGACTTGCTCAGCACAGGCAGCTTGAGTTTGTGCTTCCAGCCTTTCCCTGAGACAGTCACAGAATGTTCCACCAAGAAGATCACCAAGACCAATCTACCCAGCGAGAAAACTGCAGTCCCTATTGTGTAAGGGCAATCAGCCACACTAGTGACAGCTGGAATGTGCACAGAAGAATAGCATACTATGAGCAGAAAATTTACAACAGTTCAGTATACACTGGGAGACAAAGAGGCATGAGAGGAAAATAATTCAAAGAATGTGGCCAATTCTTTCTTCCAGGTAATGCCCCCAGTGGAAGATGCTCCCACAAAAAGGTTTCAGTTCTCAGATATTTCTCAAGGTGTCACCCACCAACCTGCATCTACTATATGTGGTATTATATGTAAAGCAGAATTTTAAAGGATGCTCCATAGTTATTTTTGTCTTTTACGAAAGAGCAACCTGACTGCACCCTGACTTTTCAGGTCACTGGTCCATGAACTGAACCACAATCTCTTCAAACAATGAAGATCGTTAAGGCAGAGGGTAGCAACAATTTCCACAGGACACCACCCTGACAGAAGGCAGCCTGGTAGGTGGAAACTTGGGATTCAAATCCTGGCCCTATCTATGCTTGCTATGTGGGACCCTGAGTAAGTTACTAGACTTGGTGTCTGCATCTAAGAAATGGGAATGATAATAACAGTTACCCTCACTGGGTTGCAGCAAAGACTTAATGAGATAATTCATGCAAAGTGAATGCTCAGCGCAGTGCATAGCTCAGTAAACACTGGCTTAAAAAAAAAAAAAAAAAAAAGTCCCTGGTCTGATATTACAGTTCCATAACCCTGCACACAACCTTACAAAGCTCTTTTTATATCCTACTATATTTAACATAAATCTATAATCCCCTCCAAATGCATGGTTAAGTGCGGTTAAAGTGTGTTAAAAGTACAAGAAAAAGGGGCTTAACCCAGAGAAGCTCAGCCTGGGGAAATATTGCTTCTTTCATACACTGGCATCTGGCAGCAGTTGACTGGCTTAATCCACCCCCATTTTATAGTTTTACAGCAATGATGCGATTGCCACAGAGGTACCGAAGAGTTCTAAACTACTACAAAAATCTCCTTCTACTAATCTGTAACTGCACCTCTTTTCAAGCACTGCCAACCCCAAAATTTATTCCTGCTTACCTAAACTCAATCACATATCCACCCAATAGACAATTATGGCACACGTGCTGTGTGCCAAGCACCACAGAACTTGCTAGAATGAGCTGGCCAAACCAACCAGGTCTCTACCTTCATGACTAACTGCTGAGTGAGCAAGACTGTCACACTAACCAAATCATCACATAAATAGATGAAAATTATAGCTGTATTGTAGAATCACATCCACGGGACTGTCCTTGGTCGCCTGAGTGCAAAAAGCAGGGCACTGGTAAAAGACAGTGGACATGAGTCTTGAGTTGAAATCCCACCCTAACTATTAGCTGTGTCACCTCAGCAAGCCACCTGATCTCTCAGAGCCTCTGTCTTCATTGACAAAAATGGAGAGAGCATCTACCTATGTGACTACAATGTGAGATCCCACAAATAACCTTAGCTCAGTGCCTGGTACAGTGCAGCATTCAATAAACAGGATCTACTGTATTGTAAATGTTATTATCATTATTACAAATATATTTGAAACCTGAACTGAAAAAAAAAAAATCAAACAGATCAGTGGTATGGTTCAAAAGAGGAGGTTATGGGGCTGGGGTGTGGCTCAGTGGCAGAGCGCTTTGCCTAGCATATGTGAGGCACAGGGTTCAATACTCAGCACCACATATAAATAAATAAAATAAAGGTATTATGTGCATCTACAACCAAAAATATTTTTTAAAAAATCTGGTAGAACAAAGTACAATTAAAAACGAGAAAGGAGGTTATGAATATCTTCCTGGAGGAGAAATCCTAATATAGTTCTAATCAGATATTCCTCATTTAAAAGTCAGTGCAGCATTATTGATCAAATAATAATAATAACTACAATAAGAGATCAGAATAAAGAACTGGCCAGTTTTAGCTACGTTTTTTTTTGTCTGACCTCTTTTCTGTCATCTTGATGGGACACTGATGTAACCCATTAGAGCCCAAAAGAGGAAAGCAGGAAAGCAGTCATCTCCAGTAGAAAAGGAAAAAAAAAAAAAAAAAGACCCATAAGTCTAACAGCTGGTGGTGGCAGCCTGTCAAACTGAGGAAAGTTAATGTCAAGAACAGACGCGCGGCAGTCTCTCACTGTTATTTTTGCATGATTATTCCCAGGTGTTGGAGCACGCTGAGCAGTAGCCTGGCTATTTATCACGCCAGAGAGTCTAAGAGCATGGGAGGGGGGAGCAGGGAGGACAGAGGGAGGTGGGGAAGAAAAGGTTATTTACACAGATAGCGGCACTTAGTGTGTGCAATCAGAGGGCTGGGGGGTGGGGGCGGAAATCTGCAGAGGTCCCGGCAATATTTTCTCTGTTCACCTTATTTCAAGGGCTTCCTGAGTGCTGATGAACAAGTATGGCTCCAAAGCTGGAGTGCTGGTGGTGGCAGGTTTTCATCACTCGAGCATTTGACAGTGTCAGCCAGAGATGGTTTTCAGTACCAGCAAACTGACAGCAAATGAGGAGGGGTCTCCAGGGCAGGGCTAGGGAGTGTTCCAGTGGGCATTCCTGCTCCACCTGGATGCAACAACGGACATTCAGGTGGCTCTATGGCATGAGACACAGAGTGCTCCTAGGCAGAGGGAGAAGATGGAGTCCAGCATTGCAGACAGGCAAGCCTCCTAAATGCAGAGTGATTCCCTGCCTTGGCCAGGTCAGGGCCGAACCCTGCAGGAGGGAGCTGGCCCCGGGTTTCTGCCATCTGTTGCCACAAATCTCCAAACCCATCCTACTATTAACCCCTCAATCCTGGTATTCCCAGATTGTCAACAACCAGAGGGGGAAAGGTGTTTTATTTTGCTCACAGTTAATATTTTTACATTCTATGTGCATGTTGAGTTATGATTACTTAACGTTCATATTTTCTCCATATCCTGGTATTTGGCTATTTTATGAGTTGCCCACAGTCATCTCTTAATTTAAAAAGCATTAGAGACTGCACTACAGTAGAAGTCACTACTCTTGAGAGGTAACCAGTGCCAGAGTTGTATTTGGCATCCGCCTGACATCACTGCTTCATCAACAAAGCAGGGGAGGCTTAAAAAACTCTTTGCAAGTTAATCAAACCTGAATTTCCACCCGATAGACAAACCTGAAACCGCTATATCTGTGGTCATTCCTAATCCTGCCTTTCCTAAACATGATACAGACTTTTCAGAACCATGATCAGGGCAATTTATGCTTCATAGTCTGTTGCACAAACAACATGGTGAAATTCTCACTAAGGGTCTAAGGCACCAGAACTCCATCTCCTTTAACTCCCCATCATACCAATTTTACAGAGGCAGAAACTAAAGATCTAACAGTATGTGCCACTTATCTGAGGAACTGAAACTTAAGGCTAAACCTTCCTGGTTTCAAAGTCCACAGCCTTTCTTGTAAAAATAGTAGTAACAACACTGGCAGTAGCTACTATTTTACAAATATAACATAGAAGGATTATGCTAGGTGTGGTGGTGCACACCTGTAATCCAGCAACTCCAGAGGCTGAGGCAGGAGGATCTCAAGTTCACAGCTAGTCTCACCAATTTAGCCAGACCCTCAGCAACGTAGCAAGGCCTCGTCCCACAATTAAAAAAAAAAAGGAGAGAGAGAGAGACTGGGAATGTCGTTCAGTGGTAAAATCACCCTGGATTCAATTCTAGTACCAAAACAAACAAAACAAAACAAAACAAAAACCATCAAGGGATTTTTTTAACTGTTTTAACACTTAGAATTGTAAGCAGGATTATACTCTGCATTGTGCCATTCTATCTTCACAAGATGGTGAAGAAAAGTATCTTACAGATGAAGTAAAGGACACTTGGGAAAAGTTAAGTAACTAGAAAGATGACTGAGGATGCGTTGGCTGAGTCAGATTTTGGGTCTGCACAGTCTAATATCAAAAGTAAACTCTACTGAATGTAAAATATAACATGATGTGGAAATGAAACCTTCTCCAAAGGTAATTTCCTACCCTCTTCCGTACGCTGGAAGCCATACTCCTGAATCCATGTTCTTTGCCCCCAGTTTGAAACAGTTCATCTCAAGGCTTCCCAGCAAATACTGCATTCCCTTTGGAAACCTCCTTCTAAAGCCCCACTAAAACCAAAGCTCAGGTTTGGTTTTGTTGTTGCTATTGTTTTAAACTCGTCCAATTCTAAAAGCTACAACTACATATATTACGTGGGAATTACATCACTATTTTCATTTTTGCACTACTTGCTGTGAAAACCAACTTTGCCCTAAATAGCAAGTCACCACAGTCTTAATGAATAAAGTGTGGTTCAGTCTTAGCAACCGACCTGCTGGGATGGGCCAGGGCACAGCCAGGGTTGTGGCCTCACAGGGTCAAGATGGATGCTTCCATTTCTAGCCAGAACCTAAATTCAACAATCCAGCTCCTCATGGTGCTGTGGTGGGGAGGGTGTCACCAACTATTGGTGGTAACCCCAGAGATGTCTCTGTGTACAAGTCACAAAGCAGAGACTCACATGGCCAGCCACATGTGTCAAATATGCTCTGAACAACAGTGACTATTTTTAACTTCATCCTCTAGCCTTGACAGTTTTCAAAGTACAACAGAAGGTACTGAGCACCTAAGACCAAGCATAATTAAATGACTCCATTCAATGCCTTGGTTTTTTGTTGTTGTTGTTGTTGTTTTGAAGCCAAACTAAACCTCCCCTTAAAGACCCATAATGAGTTGAGTTCGCTGCAAAGTGACAATGGTAGAGGTGGAGCAGATGCAGGGCCAGGGACCTTGAAGACTTTTCCACCAGGGCACATCAGTTGTCACATACTTAGCCTCATTTGTGTTCTCTGAAAGAATCCCATCCCATTGCTGAGCCACAGATACTTAATCTGTCTGAAAGTGCCGCTGACATCTTTCACTGCTCAGAGAGCTGGGTGTGCTTTAAATAGTAGCAGTAAATGATCAGTGTTTTCATATCTTGTTCAAAAGCATTCTCTGATTTCCTCTCATCCTGTTTCCAAAGACACTTAAAACATGAAAATAAGCTACAAAGAAACGGGACCATCATAAAGGTGCGAGAAAAGCCTGTGTTCTTGGATTAATCCTTTTCATATAAGTCCCTTTGTACAAAGCTGAATTCCTGAAAAGTTTCATACAAATTCCATGTCTATCAATTAGATCTCATTCCTGGGCCCTTAAGAGAAAGAGAGCTCTATGGTAAACTCTGGGTATTGCTTAAGGGGCATGCACCTACATTAGTCCATCAATTTCCAATTCTGTGGACAATGCATGTTCCTTAGTAGACACTGGCCATTGATAAATGTAGTGCCTGTCTTTGCAGGGTTCCTAACTTCTCCTTGAAGTCACTTTGAAATTGGGGAAAGTCCGAAGGTACCTGACCCTCACCTTCCTGGATACAAACAAGATTTAAAGAGAGGAAGAAGGCAGGGACCAGGAAGGAAAGAGATCTGTTGAGGGATAATCCCCTTCTTCCTATTCCCCTCAATTAACAGCAATTCTTTACATTATATTAAGAAATCTCACTTGAAATTACAGCTAAATTTTTAGACATTTGAATGATAAACCCGACACATGCTGCCATGACAAATTAAATGACGAGGGTGTGTCTGAGTCACACAGTGTGGGAACTAAGGCAGTGTTTTGGAAAGAGTCAAAACCTGCTTTTCTAAAGTATCATGAATCAGCTACAGAAGGGACAATTTTGACTCCCTGACCAGGATACTATCTTGGTACTACATTCCTCCCTGCAAAATAGCAGCATTGCTCACAAAAATTCAACACTGTCTGAAAGGCTCAGTATGTACATCTTGTCCTTCTTCCCTCCCTCCCTCCCAAATGCCCATTTGAAATACTGATCCATTCCATTAAATTAAGGAATGTTTTGAAGCCTTAGTTATTGAGTACAACTTGGCAAAGCTCTCCAACATTTATCACAGGGATAAAATTGTTAAAGGGAGAGAGAAAATCAAGAGCTCCTACGTATCTATTTTCAAACGTATCTATACACATCTACAAATATGGTTTTTCCATACTCACATAATACTTATTCATATACCTATTCTCAAGTATACTTTATTTTTTAATTTGGTTTTTAAAATCTTTTTTAAAAATTGTTCTTTTTAGACATACACGACAGTATCAAGTATTCTATATTTTAATATTATATACATACATATTTTTTTCAGTTGTCAGTGAACCTTTATTTATATGTGGTGCTGAGATTCAATCCCAGTGCCTTACACATGCTAGGCAAGTGCTCTACCACTGCACCACAACCCCAGCCCATCAAGTGCACTTTAAAAGACACATTCGTTATTACTACCATGTCTAAATAGAAAAGCAATGGAGGGTTTCCTCAAGTGATTTTGTGAACCGAAGTAACTAAAGTCTTAAGAGAAGCGACCTCCCAGGATAAGGAGCAAAAACAAGAAGATCTGGGCTATCCCAGTGAGATCTGTCATTCCCTTTACCAAGTTCTATACCACAACTCAAACTTTTAAAAGTTTCTTCTGGGGGCTGAGTATATATAGCTCCAGTGCAGTATTTGCCTAGTATGCACAAAGCCCTGGATCCAATCCCCAGCACTGGGGGGGGAAGCTCTTCTCATAGAGCCCTACATGAAAGAATGCTGCACATAGGCCAGGGCTATTTTCCCTCCCAAGAACAGACCAGATTTTAAAAGCCAATAGGCCACTTCTCTGGAAAGAACCTCTTTTCTTGTGTATCCTCTCATATGCAAAAATGGAGGAGAAGTGGATCACTTTCCATTTACAGCCCTCTGCATTAGCTGAGTGTTAACATGCATGAACAGGTACCACTTGTATCGTTTTTTAAAAATCACTTTAATAAAAGATGTTAAGCCATTCCATTTTAGAATAAACATACATAAACGCCAATGCTGAGGTAGAGGGCTCATGATGGAGGACTACTATTTCAATAAGTGAGTCCCAGGTGGCTTAAGGACCTAGTTGGTGTGGTGGGGAACCATGCATGGATCCCACACCCTCTTTATAAGGGCTGCTGTGTCTGCCTCGTTGTTGGGGAAGTCATTCTCTCATTCAAAAAAAATCTGAAGGTGCCACTATGTGCCAAGCATTGTTCTAGGTGCGCTTTGGAAGTCTGAGGCTGGCAGGGAAAACAAATGGTAGCTGTAGAAAACAAAGTGTGATCAGGGCTGAGATGGTCAGGTAAGCCCAGGGCAACATGGAAGCACCAGGAGGTGGCCATGGAGTGTGCTGAGATGGATCAGAAGGACGTGTGGAATATGGCCTGTTGAAGGTGTGGGGTGTGCTAGCAGAGCTGAACCACTCTGGATGTCACATTTAGTGAAGGGGCTGGTAGCTTAGGAAGCCAGGAAGAACAGGAAGAGCTGAGGCTGAAAATCAGCTCACAAATAGCCCAGGTCAGGTTGTGAATCTGAGCCTTCACTGTGAAGTTAGAAGACAGCACTGAGGATTCTAAACAGGGGCAAGGAAAGATGAGATTGCCCATCTGATAAAAAACACTTCAAAATCTGCTGGAAAACCAACAAAAGAAGGCATAACTAGAGGGAGAAAGGCAATTAGAAAGCCATGACAGAACTCCAAGGAAGAGAAAACAGCTATGATGGGGACAGGGAGAGGGTGGGACCCAAGAAGGTGGGCAGAGGATAAACCCAGGTGTACGTTCAGATAGAAGGGAGCTTCGGCAATGTCTACCAAGCATATGACAGGACGTACCTGGAACTCAAGGGAATGATCTAGACTAGAGAGGAGTCACTGGCACAAATAAAGTAATAGAGCCAGCAGAGTGAATGAGATGGCTCAGAAAAAGCAAGAGGAATGGTGAGGAAAGGGGTGGAGCCCTGGACACCCCACCAGTGGTAGAGAAGAAAGGTAGGGAAAGGAACAGAATGGCTGTGAGGTCTCAGTAATCAGAGAGAGTAGAGAGCAGCTCTAAGATGGGAAAGGGCTGCGATAGTGTGCAACACCAAGGAGAAGCCAAGAGGTCACAGCCCTCCCCTCTCCCCTCCACTACCACAAGAGAAAGACTGCTGTTTTCTTAAAGCCTGTCAATTTTTGACACTTCCCTTAATTTCACTCTAACAGGCACTGGCAGCTTCCCGGTGGTCACTGCACACACCTGAACTGTCCGTCTCAAGGCAGGAAAAGAAATATGACTCAACACCAGGACACGAGTCACCTTTTCCCAAGAGATGACTCACGACGTTTTTTCAAAACCAGACCCTAACTCCTAAATGCCATGTCCCTCAATCCTTTGTGTGTCACAGGCAGTTTAAAAGGCAAAGAGGCCTTCATTTCAGGGGGCTGTGTCACAAAACCAATGGGCATCCTGAGTAAGCTTTTTCAATTACCCCTACCTGATCCTGTCCCTCCCAGTGATACCCAAGGCACCAACCTTAATAACACATCCTTACAGAGCTTAAGTTGTCACAAGGCTAAACCAACATGTTACTATCGTCTCTGAAAACCACAGGATGGTTTTCAACAGAAATGGAAAGTAAAAAACCTCTAAATATTTAGGGATGGAACTGTAATAGAATATTTATAGCTACTTAGACTCACGTATATAATGAGGTTTTATTGGGGGGGGGGGTGAATTTGTTTTCTCTTCCAAAAGCTAGCATCTATGAAGAATCCTTACCTACAAATGAGATCAGTATCATCCAGTGTCAATATCTATCTATAAAATGGCATTAAGAATGCTTGCCTCAGCAATTTTATAGGAGTACCTCAAGAATTGAATGAAATGAACTCTATGAAAATGGCCTCAAACAAATGCACAGATGTAAACAGAAATAAATGTTAATATCCACTTATACTAATTATACTACTATCCATTTATAATTACTAATCCACTTCATAGAGCTACAAAAGATTAAAGGCTAGTGCAGGGGGTAGACAGGATTACATTCTCCTTGCATTCATTTTTTTCAGAATACTTATTTTTACATGTCTTTTACTTCAAAACAAATTTTGGAGGAATTTAGGAAATTATTATGACTAAATGAGGGGGCAGGGAGGCTGGAATATAATTCAGTTATAGAGTACTTGCCTAGCATGTGTAAGACTTGGGTTCAATTCTCAACATGGGGGAAAAAAATAACAAAACTATTTGAGAGGAAAACAATCTCTTATCTAGCAAATAGTTTTTTGTCACACAGAACCATAAGAGATTAGCTTTCAAATGAACATGCAGCCACAATTTTTATAGTGCATACTACAAAGTATCCAAGATTTCTTAACCAATGAATAAGGTATTTTATATAATGGGATCCCCCAAACAGCAGATGATGGGGATATTTTCTATATACTAATGTCAAACTATGAGCACCCTGTAGGAAGAGAGCTTCTATTATATCTTCCTTTAACATTACAATTATTTCCAGTTAGTTAATAAACACCTGCAAACAGTTTCAGCATTAGACTAAGCTAAATTTAAATTAAGTTGATTTGAATCATGATTTAAACCATCAGTCAAGAAGAACTAATACCTTTTAAAATTAAAAATTGCATGCTTACTTTTGCCATAATGGTAATATACTTCATAAAACTCATAGATATGTGTATATACAATACTTTAAAAATTACTTAAAGATGATATAAAAATCTTTTAAAACATTCTCATAATTTTTAATATTACCATCCAGCCCTTACATACGCATGCATACTTTACATAATGAAAACCATACTCCATACCTCTTACTGCATTTTTTCTTATTTACACCTACATTAGAAACTCTAATATAGTTGCTTTATGTATCAAAACTAAATGAAGCATCTATTTAAATAACTGAAGGACTGTGTTCTCTAAGTTAATCATGGGTATTTTTCCAGTATATTAAAATCTAATAACCATAACCAAAACAACTTATAAATTGCTTTTGTTTAATAAAAAAAAGTATTAGATTCAACCATAAATCATTGTAAAATAAGCAGGTTAGTTAAGTACCTTTGTTAGTCAATGTTCACACATCAATAAACATTTATTCCTTGACATCAGTGTTTATTTTAACTACAGCCGTAAAATTTACTAAGGAAAAGGAGTGTTCATATCAAAGCCACTCTTAGTTGAAGAATAAATGACGCCTAGAATTAAGGAGATTAAAACTCTGCAGCACTCTGAGATCTTGCATGGCTTTTTGGTTTTGCTCTGGATGGGGTGGGTAAAATTTGTAAGTGCACTCTCCCCCATTCCTATATTCAAGAACTCCACTAACTTAACAATTTATTAACAGAACCCCAGCCCAATCTTTTGCCACAGAAACCAACTACTCTGAAAAAAAATTGTGAATTTTGAGAAAATATTTAACCTCTGATATACCTTAAAAACCATACAGACTTCTATAAAGTGATATAATTTTAAACCTCATGAAAAAATTAGCTTATTAAAAATTTATGACAATTCTGATTTCATTGAAATCTAAAAACATCTGATCTAAGAAAGTAGGGAAAGATTAGCTGTCATTAACAAAAAAAAAATTTGCCTCTATATACATGTACAATTATAGGGTAACAAACAAAATAACCTTAAAAATTTAGTCTTTTTTTTTTTTTTTTGTATAGACAGTGAAAGTTAGCTCTAGGCCAGTCCTCTGTGACCTTTAGGTAAAGACCCATGACTTAGCATCAAGTTCCCAAAGCCCACCATGTATATGCGACATGCAACCTGGCTTCCTGTCTTCAGTAAGCAAAGTTTGGGGCAAATGGGGAACTCTGGGTGTGTCTGTGGTCAGCCAAGCACAAAGCAGTGGAGAAGGAACACAGATACTATTTCTGCGGCTGTTACCTCTTCTTGTTGTAGAACCTTCTTGTTTTCTCTTGCCCTTCTATAAAAGGAAGTCATACCTTGCATGGGCTCAGCACACACTATGACTGAATAGTCAGCACAATCTCACAGTTCTAGATGGCCCTCCCCAGCCATGTCACAATCTGAGTATAGGCCCACATTCTGAGAACTTTCTCCCCGAGACTTCTGCTCTCCTTCTTTCAGAGTGGCATGACCTCAAGTACTATCACACCACTCCTTACCTTGCAGTAAGTCGCAAAGGCGAAAATACAACCTGCCATCCCAACCTGTTCACCCTCCCACTGAGAACAGGTAATCTTCCTCTGCTTATCATTCCCCAAGTGCCTTGTTAGGAGAACAAAACAAATTCTCTTTCACATGCATTAGAGAGTCTAATATTTTGTCAAACAGAAATAAAAAATAAACCTAATCTAAGCTGTCATAGAATCATGAAATGCCTCTGGCAGTTCTATCAAAGTATGTAGACATGTACGGACTCTTTGAAGAAATGAAACTGCAGTTTATCAAGTGTGATTTATAAGCAACACTGATTTAGCTGGTAGATAACACTGCTGTCTAATCATTAGTAGTCAGACAACAGCCATGTGAACACATCAATTATGGGCCACTGCCAAAAGCCCTTGAGATCTTGGAGATTAACAGCCAATCCTCTGTTTTACAAGCTCACATCAAAAAGAATATTAATAAGAGGAGGGGCAATGTGAAAGCTTGTCAGAGTAATTCAACCACTAAAACAAGGCTTTTTCTCTCTCTTCTCTGTTGAATTGGCCCAAGGAAGAAGCTGGCATCAGCTACAAAGTACAACACTGCCAATTCCTTGGAAAATGTTTTTCACTAACATATGGGAACTTGTAAGGGTCTGCAAAACTGCTATTTGGTGAATAAAGACAGGCAAGCCTTTACCATATCCATTTTTTAACACCAGAATCACACAAATGGAGTCATTATTGAATTACTTTTAAATTAGCATGCACAGTAGAAATAACCACTAGCTTTTTCTCTACTCTCAAAATCAGAAATTTTGTAAAATCTCATCTGTATTCTACTTCTAATACTTCTGCTATCCACCAAATTTAATTAAGAGAAATCATACTAACCCTCACATTAATGAGCTTCTTCAAGCTAACATGGTTCTTTCCATTGTAGAACAAAAATCAAAATGCGTGTTCTCTAAGTACTTAGATTTCTTCTTTACAGCTATCTCAGGAAGACAGATATAAATCCCACTGATATTTCTGCAATTAGAATTAAACCGGTTCTTACAATCCATAGAGAGAGAGTATTTGCAAAACTAGAGGCCACAGGCACAGCATTCATTTTGGTTATATCAGTATTTAACAAACACACCAGTGAGGATTGCTGTATTTTTGTAAATGATTAGATTAAAGCAAACAGCTGGCAACTCAACATTTAGTGGGGTTCTAGCAGGTTCCCTAATACATGAACATAAGCCACTACAAAATGTGTGGCCTGGGTTTCCCTTGCACTTATTTACTTTGTTTGCATTTATATTTGTAAAACACTCTATATTTACAAAGAGTTTTCCCATTATTTCATTTGTTGTTCATCATTTCAAAATCAACATGGGGTCGTGGGGAAAACATTAGGGGAGGAAAAAGAAGCATGGGGTTCCTGTTGCTTCTCAGTAGTCAGGCTGTTTGGCCCCTAAGCAAGTCACTTAATTCAAGGGCTTGTTGACAAGCAATTGTTAAATCAAAGATTTTATACCTGGGCTTCAAAGACTTTGTGGAGTCTGAGAAACCCTGTAATTATAGAAGCAAAGGTTTGTGTGTTTGTGCACCTTTTCTTTCTTCTACTACTACTATTATTATTATTATTTAAATTCCTGGAGAAAGGGTCCACAGATGCTCAGTAAAATTCTAACCTACAAGGAGAGGTAAGAACGGACCAGGTATAAATTCAAGGGCAAGAGCTGTTCCTCTTTTTCACTGTAGTGCATACTCAGACTAGAAGGCAATAGCATTCATTCTAAACCTCAGTTTCTCTGACCGTAAACTAGAGCAATAATATGTTTTCTTATGACCTTTGAAGGCTGTCATAAAAACCAATAGGATATCCCTTTGAAAGTACTTACACATAATTTAGGGTGCTATTAAATTTAAACAACATTCCTTGGGCAGCTAAATGCTAAGCATTGTACCAAGATTAAAAATTATCGATTGTTTCTTTTTGATATTGGAAAGGAAATAGCCTTCTAAGTAAATAATTTATATGGGGAGCTTCTCAAAGAGGAAACTATTCCCAGCTTTGCTGATGTTGTATTTGCTCACTCCAAAAGACGTTAGATTTCTCATTAATTTTCATAATCCATCACCTTTTATAATATATCTTTTTATGGAATTTCTTTCTCCAACACTCCAGCAAAAACTCACAGAGCTAAAAAAAAAAAGACTTTCAACTTGGTAGAGGCTCTATAAGAACCACAATCATGCCATGGCTAACACAGCAGCACACAACTCATTCAGATAAAGCAGACTTTCACAATAAACATGAATAGTTTTGATCTACTGAATGCAGACTGGCAAGAATATTTGGGGGAAGGGGGAGAGAATATGCTTTAATAATATGCTGAGTTAATGGACAATTTCAAGGTAAAAATCAAACCATTGTTCTTTTTAACAACAGTTACAGCTAATAATGACATATGATTGTAATCAATGATTACACATTAAAGTCCTCAGAATGGGCTGTGCTTCAAGTTCTTATATAAACTTCTGCTGAGAGAAAGGGACCAAATTCATGACTGAGTCCCAAAGATCTGACCCCCTTCCAAACTCCTAGGCTGGTTTAAAAAAAAAAAAAAAAAAATTTGTTTGCAAATTAGATTGATGATTTGGTGTAAGTTTTCCAATAAATACTTTTTCTTCTTCATGAATAATGACTTTTTTTTTTTCTTTTTTAAGAGTAGCCCTCCACTTTAGTCCTGAGGGTTTTGTGGGCAACAAAGAAACCATCAGACAAAAATCTGCCAACAAACAGGATGCCATTGTAATCTGTTATTCTGACACCACATAACCCTTATGGGTAAATCATCTTCATCTTTATTCTTTAAAATTCAACAGACATGTTCTACCAGACCCAGAGAAAGCAGGCACAACATAACTGATTATCCAGATGACAGATATAATGCCACATAAATGCAAGATAGAGGAAAATCCAAATAATTCCCAGCAGTATCTGTGCCTGTGATCTCTACCTGAAAGAAAGACAAAAGATGGGGACCCAGTGGAGCCAGCCTTAAGGCCCTCCTCTACTCTATGACCCTACTAAAAGAGCATCCAGTTCAACAAATATTGACTGAAATAAAAATAAGATGGCATCCATGTCCTCAGGGTCTCTGGCTAGCAGGGAAACATATATTAGATATTACAGAACAAAATGGGAGGAAGTGTAGATAAAAGACATCTGTCTCCAGTGCAATAAGTAGGAAAGGGGTAAATTAGAACTCTTTTGGAACCAGAAGGCAACAGTCCAAGAAGAAAACAAAGCCCAGAAAACAGTGGCATTTGTCCAGGGTCATAAAAGAAGTCAAAGCCCAGCTGACCAGGAGAGACGACCTCCATAGATCAGACCAGCAGCAGTAATACTTAAAACTGCATGCTTTATACATGCCCAAAACATTTCCTCCTGCCTCCACAGCAATTATCTACATGCTACTAAACCAAAATGGCTAACTAAGCAAAGCCATGGTTCATCTTTACTACTTAAGCAATTTGTTTGTGAGGGATATTTCTGCCCTAGGATTCTAGGAAACACCAGTAAGTGTATTTACTGGGTGTAAATATTCCTAGGGCTGGAGCTGCAAATCATTAGTTGATTCTGGCCCTACCTCCCATTTGACCAAGTACAGTAATTAACCACCTGTAAAACACCTTAATGAAGTCATATTTAAAGCAATACAGTGGTGATTTTTCTATACAGAACCACCTTTAAAAAACATTCTAATAGCCATTACTAACATCTGTCCAGAGAGAGAGAGAAGGGTCTTCAGCGTTGTCTAAATGCACCCAAAGAAGCTGAATAAGGGTGGGGACCAGGGACTAGGTATTTGGGGACATGAAAAAAACTTAAGCACTCTCCAAATGATTCAGATACACAACTCTGATCAAGAACTATCTACATTAAGGTTTCAAGAATTTTTTAGTATTGGATCAAAAATTATATAGAAACATGACCCTCAAAATCAATAAGGTAAATATCTTATCTCCCAGTTAAAGACCTTAAAGATAGTTCAAGTACCATAAAATTAGCAGAAGAAAAAGAGTTTAATAATAGTCTTAGAGTAAGAAAGGTCTTCCTAAACCAATATAAAACCCAGAAGCCATACAAATATATAAATTGTAAAACTGACTACACAATTTAAGATATTACGCAGGGCACTAGCATAAATATAATCAAAAGACAAATGAAGAGATGGGAGAAATATTTGCAAAGCACATGAAAATTTTGCAAGCAAAAGAATAGTGCATTTAATTAATATACACTAAAATACTTTTATGTCAACAAGAAATGGCCACTAGCACATTAGAAAAGTAGTCAAAGGTTATAAATACCAACATGTAGGAAAATAAAGAGATATAATGGCTTGTACATATGAAAAAATACAAATTTAAATAATCTGTATTAATACACTAACATTGAAGCCAGAAAATTATAATTCACAGCATTAAATTATAGAAGTACAGGCACATAAGTTCCAGTGTTAATAGATATTCAACCTGATGCAATCAAGTTGGAGAACAACTGCATTTTGAAATACATGTGTGCAAAGATGTTCACTAGAAAATTTTTTGCAGCTGAAAAATACTGGAAACAAAGGCTTTCAGACTAGTTTAATTATGGAATCAAAGGTAGAAAAGGAACACGTGCTATCCAAAGACACATGGTTAACTGCAAAGGGCAAGGTGCAGATCAGTTCCTTTGCTTTTTATTTTATTTTTTTATTTTTCTTTTTTTGCAGTACCCAGGTTTGAACCCACTGGGGATTGAGCCCACAAAGCTAAACTCCAGCCCTTTTTATTTTATTTTATTTTGAGGGTCTCACTAAGCTGCTGAGGCTGGCCTTGAACTTGCAATCCTCTTGCCTTAGTCTCCTGAGTTACTAGCATTACAGGCGTGCACAACCGTGTAAATCAGTTTCTTTGATGTGCTCTAACTTGTGTACTGAGAGGAGAAATATAAATATATGCTTGTCCAGATGGAAACTATTTTGAGAAGAACACACAAAATTGCTGTAAGTAACTGGTTCGAATAGTCTAGGAAGGGGGAAGTAAAAACTACTTTCCATTATACAATATTTTAGGACAACTTAAAATCCTATAGATTTATTGATTGCTTTTTTAATATAAAAATTATTTTAATAAATGTAATAGTTTCTCAGGGCTCTAAATCAGTCTCCAAATGAGGAGGTATGTCAAACCCCCAGCAAGTATGCAAGTAATCTACTGAGGTGCAATGCAAAAAATATTGACCTTTCTATTTACATTACTACCCCATCATTTTGATGTTAGCATATTTGGTAGAAATCAACTATATTAATATAATAACACATGTAAGTATGGGAGTGATGGGGACACTCGAACACATGTCCCTGGGAAAAGTAATCTCTTTTAATTAATGTTTTCTGAAAAAAATGTAACATTTTGTTCACTCTTAAAAAATTTTTTTAAAAAGCCTCAATGTTGGGGCTGGGGCTGTGGCTCAGTGGCAGAGCACTTGCCTGCACCTGTGAGGCACTGGGTTTGAACCTCAGCACTACATAAAAATAAAAAAATAAAATAAAGGTATTGTGTATATCTACAACTAAAATATATATATATATATATACACTTTTTATTTTGTAAACACCTCCATATTTACAATTTTGCAACGTGAAATCACTTGATAAAATTCACACAAGACAACCCATCCATGTTTCTTAGCCACTTAGAAATGAAAATGAAATCAAAAGACTTAAGGACTGGAGCCAGAGTGAAGCTTAGGGCAGGTTCCCACACAGGACCATCACAGCCTGTCCCTCCCACCTTGAGTCTTACTTGATTGAGCCTGGCCTCTAGTTTCTTCTCCAACTTCATCTCCTTGCACTTGCCTCTGCAGCTCCTGCCACCCTGGAGCAGGAATCTCCTCAAACACTCCCCCATCTCAGGGCTTGCACACAGGCTGCTCCCCAGGTCTAAAAAGTTCCCACCACAAGAGGCCAAATGGCTCCTCCTCACTGTTCTCAGGTCCCTACTCAAACATAAACAAACATAAATTCTCCTTTCCCACCATCTCGCTCTCCCACCTTCCCAGACTCAATTCTCCCTTAAAGCAGGTGACACTAACCAAAATACATTTATTTATCAAGAATAAACTAGAATATAAGCTTCAGGAGAACAGATACTTTGGTTTGTTCACTACTGGACCTCCAGGACCCAGATTGTGCTTCACATAGAATAGGCATTCAAACACTACTTGCTGAGTGAAGGAAATGATAGAGGAATGAATGAATGGAAAAACAAATTAAGACTTTCACCAGCACTTTCTAATATCTACTGTCCAAACAAAATGGTCAAAGCTCTCTAAACTGTTGGGGGAAGGAGGGAAGGAATGAATGAAGAAGTGAATATCTAACTGCTGTCTGCATCTCCAGTTAAAAAACAAACAAACAAAAAAAACTTAACATATTTAAATTTGTATTTTTTCATATGTACTAAGCCATTATATCATTACCTCATTTACAAATGATAAAAACCTGGTATTTTTGTTTTGTTTTTAACCATAAGTAAGACCTATCTCCACCCACCCCCACACCCCTCCCCCACAGCCTCACGCATTTATGCAGATCCTTCCTGATACAATGGAGTACTATTCCAGGGACCCCAGAGGCCCACAGCTGCACCCAAGTACCAGACCTCCCCCACACCAATACCCCTCCCCTCTCTCTAGTTTGATCAGTTTTTCTCCACCACCAGCCCATTAGCAAACAGGCTATTAATAGTTCCCCACTCTAAAAAAATGATAAACTAGTCCATATATATATATATATTTTTTTTTTTTTTTCTCAACTCATAAAAAAATCCAGTCCTCCAGTCAGATTTTTAATTCCCTTATCCTTACCCCTCAACCCAGGACCATCTGCGTTAAGGTCACCATCAGTCAGTTCTGAGTTTCATCTTAACCTGACTTCTTGGCAGGATTTGCCAGGGCTGATCAGAGTCTCCTTGCAGGAATTTCCTCATTTGCTCTCCAGAAACACCGGATTGACTGGGTTTTCTTCTGCCTCACTGAAGTGGTGCCAACTCCTCCTAATATCCATGGCTCAGCTCTGGACCCCAGTTTTTTCCAACTATCCTCATTCTCTAGGTGACCCTGCTTCAGCCCAATAATTTTAAAGTCAAGCAAAATATGCCCATCCCTCCTTATCTGTGCCTCCTGCCTAGCCATCCAACTAAACAAACATCACTTGGCAACCAGCAACCAGCAGCTGTATCAAAACTGAATTGTAACTTTTTTTTTGGGGGGGGGGGGTACTCAGGATTGAACCCAGGGGTGCTGTACCACTGAACTACAATCCAAGCCATTTTTATTTTATTTTAAGACTTCTCTCAAAGTTGATCAGGCTGGCCTCAAACTTGGGATCTTCCTATCTCAGTTCCTGAATAGCTGAGATTACTTGTAGGAATCACTGCACCAGACTAATCATAATTCATGATTCCACTTGTCCCCAAATCCAGGTGTTATCCTTAATCATCAATCTTCATTCTTTCATGACTGCATATCTAAGCCCTACCGAATCATGACTACCAAAGTCTCTTGTCTCTCCTCCAGCCTACTGAAGAAGTTTTATAACTGATTTCCCTGTTCCTCTTCTTGTCTCTCTATCGTCAACTCTATAAAAAACAGACCAAATCCTGTTATTCCCTTGCTCAAAATTCTGAAATTTTTCTCATATTCAGACTAAAATTCAAACTCCTCACCATGATCTACAAGGTCCTGCATGATCAGGTCTGTGCCCAACTCCCAACCCAATCTGGACAAAGTCTGTGCAAAACACATTCCATGTGTGTTATCAGAGTGGCTTTAACACCATGTGCAGTCAGCCAAGAAAAAGCCTAGGAAGCATGTCCAGAAAAAAGTGCAAACGTCCAATCAATCGGGATTCCAGGCTTTGGTTCCCCTCTCCATTCAGCGTCAGTTGCTGCTGAATCTGCTGACACGGCTCTTTCTGCTGAGTCTGCTCTTTCTCTCCCATCTCAAGCTTATACTTGATATGGCTCTCTACCCTGTAATAGAGCTTCAAAATCAGCTCCATCAGACCCTGTGCTTCAACCTCATCCCTCATGTGCAGTTCCCAGCACCAGAAGGCTTAAAGAAACATTAACAACAGAAGAAGTTTTACAACAAGTAGGCAAATTTTCATTTTTCTGGCCAACTTCCTTGCCCACTGTATCCTAAAATGTTCCAGGATTTCCAACGGCAAAACACACAACTGTGTGCTCTGGCAACCCAAAAGGCTCTCCTTTCCCCAAATCAAGACGTCAGAGGCAATAAAAAGTACCACCACTTGGTACAAATGGTGGTGAGCTTATCACACCCATTATCTTTCTGATTTGTGTCCTTGGGATCCCAGTGGCCTTTATCTAAGCCTCTTCTTCATAACTGTCAGTTCATTAATTTGCATAACTGTGCATTAGTTCTATTCTTCACATGAATTTCTTAAATTTGTTAAAAATTGGTAGAAATTTCTAGAAAACACAACTTATAGATGGGAATACATATAAAACTCTAATAACAGATATGAAAAGTAAAAAGATATATAACATCTATGCTGAAGTGTAATTTGCAGCACAATTTCATATAAGTACCAAGCCTCAGACTCTCATTTGTTTATTAGGTCCCTAATTGAATCTTAACTCCCTATTTTAGTTATAAAAACAACCTCCCCCCCAAAAAAAAAAAATCAAGGGAAAGGGAAAGTATGTCAGATCCTGCTTCAGCTTCATCATTCGCATCCTTAAAATCAACTGTAAGTATCTTTAAAAAACCCTGAGAAGGATTTCAGGAAAATAGAGGGGAGACCAAGAGTGATGAAAGGCGATGAAGAAGAGCCTGAGAAAAGGATGATCTCACTGACCTATACTGTACTCCTCCCAGGAAGCCCCTTCTCTTAGCCCATTTACATAGGTTTTTTTCATGACCTGAAAAATCACCATTCAACACCCCTGGCCTTCTGCTTATCTACCTTGCTGTGCAAGATAACCTCAAGTTCATTGCTTGGGCCATTTTAAAATGCTAAGGACTCTATAATCAAATATTAAAGCAACTGGTACATACTAAATATAACACATAAATTTAGCTCCTTCTCTATATCAGAGTGGATTTAACAGCATGTGCAATCAGCCAAGACAAAGCCTAGAAAGCATGTCCAGAAAAAAGCGTAAACGTCCAATCAATCAGGATTCCAGGCTTTGGTTAGCCCATCTCACCTTCTATCCTGCTACTTTCTAAACCCATGGCCCATTACTCTTCTTCCTCTCTTTACAGTTTCAGGTAACACAAATAAAGTTCACTATAGAATCCTATTAGCCTATCAACTTCAAAGCCAATTTATGGGCTCAAGATTAAGATCAGCAATGTCCAACTACAAAAGGGTGGCACAATTTCCATCCCTAAAGTTCTGCTCTTCACAGGGAACAACCAGGAGAAGAATGAGATCTTGAGCAGCTTTTAAATTATCAACTCAGATTATTGTTTCCATTCTGGCACAGCCATCAAATTCAAGAAGTGCAAAGAAGAAATGGGTGCTGAAAGGAAAGGTCGCTGTGGTACATAAGCTCTATCTACCTCCCCTTTCTACAAGCTCACCACCTCTTTGGCCTCACAGCTGCAGTCTGGGAAGAGCAAGCTGGTCCAGGCCTCAGAGAGCCCCACAAAGAGGCAAGAGCAGCCAGTAAATTCCTGGGATAGAGCAAGGATTTGCCCTAATGTTTGGTGCAATCAATACCAAGTCCCTTTACCAAGAAGCGCCACCAACCAGAAAGTGATACCAAGGAAACTTGTTTTGAGTCCAGAAAGGCCAAATGTGAACTAGGAAGTACTTAAGAATAAAGCATGATAAATGTTAAACATTCCAATCACACCTAGATTCTATTTATTCATGTTGTTGTAACCAATTCTTTAAGCTTTTCCTTGACTGTATATACATATATGTGTGTGTGTTTAAGTATATATGACTATGTTTATAAATATGAAATATACATATATGCTATATTTAGTGATTGATAGTTACTTTTAATTCTTTTGTGTTGTTTACTTGTTTCCTGCACTCCCCCAAAGGGTACTTTGAAATCTTTCCAGTTTTTACAATTAAATCTAACCATCTGGACAAAAATCTTCACATTCACTAAATTAGTCACAGATTTTGTGGGTAAGCTGAGAAACTAAATGCTATGCTCAGCGCTAGGATTTAAACCACATCTACCACAGCAAAACACTCTCTTTCCAATAATCTCTCCAATTATGCACGCACGTTGAGGCTCAGATAACACGGAGGCAACCATACCTCACTGCACACAATTATTTGTACAGTTAGTGTTATTCTTCAGGTCCCAAAGTGAGTTGCAACAATTCCAAAATGAAATTCTTCAAAAACTTTTCACAATTTATCTTCCAGACAAAAGATAAAACAGCATCTATTTTTTCACCACCATTTAATATCCTCCTGCTACTAGTATGTGCTGGCAAGCTGCTCACTAAATTCAAAAGCAATTTGCAAAGTTCTCTATTTATGTATTGAACACTGGTGAAAACACGATTTGAATATGCTGGGCATTTTCTACATTTTGCAAGAACAAGAGTCTTCGGAGTTTACTACAGTTGTCAGAAAAGGAAAATTCAACATGTTTAAGGTTTAATATACTCAGAGAACTGATATCCAATCACCAGTACATAACTGTGGTATTACAGAACTTCCATCAATCTAAGACTGGACAGGATTATCTGCTGGAAGTAACCTTGCAGCTGTACAAGCTCCAGATAAATGGAAAACACTGGTTCATACAAGGAAATATGTATATGAATTTATAGCAGGCTTATAGATTCACACACTGGTCTTTCAAAGGAGACTTTAAGCCTTTAACATGAGCTAAAACAGAAAGCACTAGACTTTGGTGTAAGCAGGTTTATAAAAATCTTTTTTTGGAGCATCTTAAGTTAGCGTTTTTCCTTTCATATTTTATATGAGCAACATAAAGAACTCACTTACATAATATACAGAAGAACAGGTTAAATAGAAGAGCCAAGGGAAGCTTCTGTTCAGATTAAGTCCTGAGGGACAGGAAGCTCAGCACCTCCTCCCTATTCTTACACTACAAAAGAACACAAACTTACCCAACTAGATGGCATTTTAAAAATCCTTAGAAGTATTCATATTGGAGAGGAACTGACAATTTGGTAAAAAGATTTCTTTCCAGAAGAATTAAAACCATAGACAAATCTCAAGCTTGCAAGCCCAAGGCTGTCGTAAATATTAACTGGACATGTTTTTCATTTTTGCATTTATGTTTTGCTGCCTAAGTAAACATAGACTGAGCACATATTAACAAACAACCACCAGAGAAATCAAATTTAGGTGAGCATTTGTAGAGTTTTACCACTTAGGTAAAAAAATAAAATAAAATAAAAATCAGGATTTTTAAAAAACTGTGTTTCACAAATTTAGTCTACTTGGTGACTATGACAATGCTAAGTCTCAGGCAATTTAAAAATCAGGAGTTTAAAAATTATGTTGGACGTTCAAGTGTCTTTCCTAATAAAGAGAAGATAATAGAAAAGAAATGAACAAAAAACACCTTTAAAAGTCACTAGTAGTTTAACAAGACCGAAACCACCTAGTCTTCATTTTCATACCCTCTTAAAAGCAATCTGTGAAGTGAAGCTTTCAGCCATCATTTGGAGTCAAAAATCATGCCATTTCAGAAGAATCATGATATCAAAACAATCATGGGCAAATTTCAAGGAGAAAAACAAAACAAGATCCCTCTGAGCCAGCTAAGATTTTAAAAGCTCAGCTGATCAAATTCACATCAGGTAATGAACAAATTACTTTAATGGTGCAGAAGGGATGTGCCTGTTCATGGCCAAACAGAACACAAAAGAAACAATACTTACACTCTGAGTTAACAGAAAGGGTGGCGGACTAATACACCAGACAGCAGTTTGAGAAACAGGGTTTCACTCCCAATATTAATGTAAAAATAAAAATACAGATCTTGAAAGTGCTTAGGATGACACTCCTAGAAAATAACTCTTTACTAGAGATTTCTAGAAGCCTATTTATTCACAAGATTAAAAGGATGAACTACAACTACTTATTGGACAAACACTATGATTTCTGGCCTTTTACTGTTTAAAATCCATAAGGGGGGAGGTAAAAAATGCCGAAATTCAGGGTGCCAGGCAACAGCTCTTCCTCCCCTTCTCCCTACCCCCCCCCAAATTGCTATACCACTTCACTGTCATTGCTGAAGAATCCCTTTCTATTCAGAAACGTGGCCCCTAACTAATGAAATAGGGGGATTTCTGCAAAAGGTTCCTACTATTCATGAGAATGTATTGTCCAGGGCCATGGCAACAAAGGCCTCCAGCAACCACCCACTTTCCCACACACCTTTCTTCCACTCTTTACTCCACTCACCACCACCATCCCCCTCCACCAACAGGAAGGTTGGGGTTCAGCAACAATCTTCTATAGGAAGCTTAAGGCTTCAGCTTCTTGAGCAGCAGCAAAGACATAACAACCTGCCTAACGGTTCTTCCCCTCATTCTTTACAGCTCAAAAAGTGCACTTGGCCAGGCAGTTCTCACCATTAAACAATTCATTCTTCTTTTGCCTCCTTTGTGTGTGGGGTGGGGGTGGGGGGCAAAAACAGCTGAGCGTGATCACAAAACACAACTCCGGGCATTCAATTTCTATACCTTACAGCCTCATTTTTTTTCATCTCCTAGTCCATAGGATTTAGTGACCGGAGTAAGTCTTAATCTGTAAACAAATGGTTTGCTCTACAATTAAACCATTCATTTGTCTTTTTATTCCCCCCTTCCCTTAACTGCTTGGCGGCTGCCCAACCCAGAGACTTCTAGGTTTCTTCCATTATTTAGCTCTCCCAATGGTTAAAAGGCAATAAGCTCATTTGGAGTTGATAAAACTATGCACCATCAACAAAAGCATGTAATGCTTCCAAGATGTACAGTGGCTTCTAAACGCACAATGAGGATCTGTGTGCAGTCTCCCCCCAAACAAAAATGCCAGGCCCCAATTAAGCACCCTGGGGGCCTTCAAAGCAGTTATGCTAAGTTGCAAATACAGAAAGATCCACTTGAACTCCAACTGTCTTGTGTGCTTTCCCTCCCAAGGTAGGGAAAAAGCCCGGGCAGACTGACCTCATTAAAGGGTAATTAGTGAACCCCGGGACTTGAGGGGCTACCACAATCATGCCCATTGTAAGCATTTCACTATGAGGCCACTATTTTCTTTCTTTTTTCTTTTTCTTTTTTTTTTTAACCCAGGAGGTCTTCGCAATCTGAAAGGCCTACATTTTAAATTTTTAAGGATTTTAATCTTTTTTTTTTTTTTTTCCCTACGACCAGTCATCCAGTAAGAAGAAAGCAAGCAATACAAAGAGCACTCCTTCTTCTTTTGTGGAATTCTGGTGTAGCTAACAATTAGGTTTTAACATAAAATCATTTATATTCTATATATATAGAATAATCTAAAACGAGTTTTGTTTAAATGTAGTGAAAATAAATGCTCCACTTCTTGATTACAGAGATTGAAAATAGCACATAAAAAGGGATAGTAAAAATCAATCAGTGCAGGGGTTTTACAGTTATTTATGACAATAATGTTGAAAAAAACAATGGATGCATCATTTACATGTGAAGGTGTTACTTAGAAACTAATACTGAGTGATGTGATCAACATAACCACTTTACCATCAATAAAATCCTTCACACCTCTTTAAAGCCCATTATTACTGTTGATATCAATCTGCCAAGATGTTTGAAGACTGAATTTCACCATAAAATGCACCAGTAAATTTTACTGTTTACATTCTTTAACTTAAAAGTACCACCTTTCTGCAAACACTAAGCCAGAGATCTACTGTCCAAGTAGTAAAATTCTCCAGTACAGTACTGGAGACAGTAGTTTTCAAGGCAAATAAGGTAAACAGTAGTCTTAAGGTGACTTTCTCAAAAAGCAAAATTTAAACAACTCTAACATTTACATATAATCAGGTGGATCAGATATCTTTGTAAAAAAAACAAAAATCACTAAAGAGGAGGAAATAGAGCTGGAGTAATGAGAGTTGAAGCAATGATCTCCCTGAAAGTTAAGACCACCCCAAAACCCAGAGCCCTATTCACTCTCCTCACAGTAGATTATTTAAGGGAAGGAGAGACTTAAATCACAGATCTACACCCATCCCAACTCTTGCAACTCAAGCATTCAAACAGTTTTGAGAGTGTGTTCCAAAGACCTATATACATATTTAGGGCACCCGTCACCGCCCACAGTGACATGGCTAATGCTGCCCTTATATTTGTCAGGCAAATTAATCACCCAATTCATGTATTTGGATTTACAGCTTTTGAACATCAAATGAAAGAATTTAAAAGTGTAGAACAAAAGTCCCTGTGTTTTAGCCAAATAAACTTTAGCTATATTTAGAAGTAAATTTGTGCGTATTTGTGTTCTAGTAAAACGCTTTACAGGGACCCCTCCTTAGCCAAACATCCTTGTTTTGTTTATTTTAGAAATACTACAAAATTTATTTGCAAAACTTAAACATATGCAATATATTTGGGGAAATCTTGAAAAGATGGCAAAAACTCATTAAAGAAAGGCTGGTGGGGGCAAGGGACCCCAACCATAGTTGTTCTGTTTTGTTTGAATAAACCCAAGTATATGAGACTTTGGGGGGCAGGGAAGAATGCAAATCCTGGAAGTCATTCCAAACAGTTGGAAACTCTTCCTCTTAAAGTAAATTCAAGGGCTCAAAAAATAAATATTCAAGAGCATTAATTTGTTTCTAGATGTGTGCGTGCAAGTAAAACAGCAGTCATAATGTGGAAATTTCAGTCACATTTTGCAACTAATTGGAAGCAGATTAGAATTCCGCCTCAGGGGAACGTTGTCAAACTAGAAGCTGGAGCAAATGAAGAAAGAGGTGAAGGCGTCGTGAAGAGCTGACAGATTTACAGCGCTCAGGGCCATAAACGGGTCCCGGGCGGGAAGGAGGGCGCGTCCCCGCGGCCCCGCCGGGAGCGCGCAGCCCAGGCCCGAGACGCCAGCGGCCACGCCCCCAGGGACAAGGGCCCTCCATCTGTTCCCTAAGCGAAAACAATAAACGCACCTTCAGAAGAAGCCCCTGCTACTGATGAGATATCAAACCTGCAGACTGATAAACTGGAGGATGCAAAAGTCACAGGGAGAGAAAGCTGCTTTATTTTTAGGGTGGGGGAGGGGAGAGAAAAAGAAAGCAGATTGTGGGGGATATTACAGCAATGGAGTAATGGAAACAGCTGCTGGCTTTCTACTTCAGTGTCTGGCATCTGCTGCGGCATCATGGGAAAGGCTGGTGAAGGATTTGGGCAAGGAATGCAAATGGAGACAATTGCCCAAATGGAGTTGGATGTGGAAAAGCTGGGATCGCTCTGTTTTAAAATCATGTTGCTCCCTTTGGGGATCAGAAGCAAATACTATTACCTAACTCAAATTCCACCTTCAGAACAGCTTAAAGATCTGGGAAAATGAATCTCTTTCAATCCCTTATTCAAGATGTCAAAAAAAAAAAAAAAAGAAGAAGAAGACGACAGTATAAAGTCTAGTTGTAGGAGCAGGCTCCATTTGTCAAAGGGTTTGGCTCATCTTCCATCTATCTTCACCGAAGTTAAAAATGAACTTTTTCTGTGTATTCCACTTATTAAGAAAATAATTATTTTTTTTAAAGACACTGCTTACTTTTGAACTGGCTCTGGGGACAGTTTCTATTTGTTGTGCCTATTTTCTCCTTTGTTGCAAAGGATTCAGTTCTGATTCATTTCCATCACAAAAGAATCAACGAAGAACTGAAGTGCAGGAGCACTAAGCACTACTGGGACAGTTATAAGCCTATAATAAAGCGCAGATTTGATAGTATTATCCATGTACTGTGGTGAACCACACACAAATAAACAGTTCTCTATGAAGATTGAAAACCCGAGGTTTCAGTCCTTCCAATTCAAACATTATTGTTGTTTTTAACATGAGCCATCCATAAAATCAGCCAAGGATGTGACAGGAAATCCAAAAGTAATCTGGTCTGGCTATGCACATTCGGGGGGTGGGGGGGTGGAGATGTTTTCCAACTCACTCTCATGATATTTTAAGTGAAGAATGGGTTAAACTAAAATATAGGCACAGAAATAAATGGTACTTTTACGCCAACTAAATCCAAACGTGTGTCGAGTGTACTAACCAAAAGTAAAGCCCTCCAACATGGGGAAAGCTTGCTACCCTAACTAGGAACAATTCAGACGTGACCTTTGAACCTTCAGTGACTAATGCAAAGGACAGAAAGGTACTGAAAGCAGCCAGAGGGCCAGATGTGCTTTCCTAAGAAATCAAACCAGGAGTTTTCTTTAATCAAAAGGACGAACAGTGACTTCCAGGAGTTTATGAAAGTGTGACCAACTGGAACTTTGTCGTCTGTTGCTAATTGAAGCATATAAAAGAGTCCATTTCTTAAAACATACTACAAACACTTTTTTTTTTTTTTTTTAATTCACTGCCACATGACAAAAACCAGAATCAAGCTGACTGGTAGAAGATCAGTGCAACCAAAGACCAAGCTATTATTTCAAACTGTCAGGGGAAAGCAGTAAAATTGCTACCAGGTCTCCTTAAGTTACCCTTCAATAAAAAGAAGCCATCAGGGAAATAAGAGGAAAAGAAAACACATCAAAACCTTAAAAGTCCCTTTAAGTAAAATTATACGTCTGTGGCACCATGCCATCTGCTCTCTGGTTAACATAATAAGCCAATTCCACAACCTAAATATCTGCTTTCTAAAATCATTATGTACAACACAAAATATAATCAATGTATTTTTATTTACGCTAAAACTGTAAAAGCTGCATTCATATGGCATTATTGGAATATGCCTAAATGTCCCTGTAGGCACATTTTTCTTAAGGTGCTAGCTGACAATGAGGTTTCCCAGGAGGCAGAAACCTCAGTGGTTGAGCTGGATTCATCACAATGAATAATAATCAAACTGAGGGTGGAGGCGGGGTTGCTTTGAAAGATCAGCAATAGCATAGTATTTGTTCACCATTTCAAACCCACTTGTTCTAAGTTCTCTATTACAACTATAATATATACTTTTAAATTTTCATTTAGCTGCACTGGGATAAGAAAAGAAAACCTTCTAAATATCAGATGAGATTTCCATGGTTCAAAGTCCACAGACCTATCAAAATATAAGTATTTGTATTTGCTTTGTGATCATTTCAGGTCTTCAGATAAAAATCCACAATCTCTTCTACTATAGTCCCAAAGGTGTTTCCAAACAAAATTTAGCAAATATGCAGCATTTGGTTTTAAGAACTAAGAGTCTGACCATCTTGAATATCCCCTCCCCTCAAAACAATCCAAACGCCAGGTCAATAAACTGTGAATAGTTCAACAACCTTTCATTTAAAGTGCAATGGTTTTGTTCATGTTGCCAAAACCAGTTTCAATTAAAGACTTGTAACAGAAAGCAAGAAGCCACTAGTGAAACTTTGGCTGTAAGGGAGAACTGGACATGTAACAGAGTGGAACATAAAATCAATGATGATCTTTTTTTAAAGAATAAAGTCCATACCACCTAATATTCTCAATCCAATCTACATATGCAACTACATTTATATACACCTATGAAATATCAGTTTCAGGGCACCAATATGATTCCTGTACTAATCTGTAAGGACATCTAAGTCATTACTGAGGCAAGGATTTTCACCTTTTCTTCTATCATCTTAGGTAGGTACTATTATCATTTGTTGAGAACAATCTTAAGGAAGAAGGATTATTTCCTCTGTGATGTTGCTATAAAGGATAAACCAGTATATCTTTAGTTCTGGCTTCCCTTCCACATTATACAACAATGCTATACAAGTAAGGAATAAACTGTTTAGTATTCAAGCGAATCCCTTGATGTTCAGATCGCTGGCAAGTTCAGAGTGCTGGCAATCAAAACTATGTTGTGCTACAGTAATTACTATGAAAAACTTCCAGTGCTTAATATTAAAGAATAGAATAACACAATCCTTCCACCTCTTCTACACCTCTAGAGTGTGTTCAACATGGCAATTATCTTCGTTCAAGAAGTGGAGTTTAAACTGCATTGAAACTCAATTATAAGCATGACTTTTTTAAAACACACACTTCAAAAGGCAGGTTTCATCACATTTTCAAATCACTGAGCAAAATCTCTTTCCCAGCTTTGAAAAAAAAAAAAATTCATCCCCCTCCCACGAGACATCTTCAAGTATAAAAATGACTTTTCTTAAGCTTTGGAGCCACTTTTCCCCCTTATTAAACTAAAGGGATGGCACAGCAGTTTTGAGAGACAAAGAGTGGGCCCATCTGATAAAAAGAGTTCAACCTGCAGCTCTTCTAACATGACCAGGCAGCCTACAACTGCTACCATGCTAAAAAAACAGATCACACACTTGTTAACAAAAACACATTACTTTGCTACTTTTAAGAATGCAAAGGAACTAGGAGTAGTAGATTTATGATTTAAGTGCTTGTGGCTAAAATAGCTTTCCAATTATCAAGGGCCTCTTAGGAAGAGCAAGAATGCATTATGTGTTAATGACCACAACCAGGGGTCCCTTCTCTACTCTTTTGTCAGAACGGAGCAGATCCTCCCCGCAGCTTCACCATTAACATGTCTGTTTCCTGTCAGCCCACTCAGAGATAATGTCATTTATCTCAGGGAGGCACAAGCCCAGTCATTAGCTTCAATAAAAGACCTCAAACAAAGGCCGGATAATGTTTTATCCAGGGCTCTTACTAAACCCAGAACCAAGAATCTTAGTGCCTAAAAGTCACGAATTAGAAAGTTATCCTTAAAAAAGTATTCTGCTCATTATCGACAATGCTAGACTACATCTGAACAAGAGCATGGTCTATATATAGTAAACACCAATCCGAAGCACTATCACACACAATTAGATTAACCATAAATGTTGACCAAGGTTAGCCTGTGAGCGCACCCCCCACCTCCAGGAGGAAAATTGACAGAATAATTCAGGTACTAACTAAATAGTCAGATCTTTGAAGAACTGACCCCCACCCCCATTGTGAGTGCCTGCAGGAACCAAATAACCATTATAAAGTGGTCAATGGCCGAGCTTCTGGAAATCTTTTAAATAAAAGTGGAACTGGTTAAAATAAATGTAGGAACATGTGTTTTCACAGTGTTGCTCATATTACTGCAATTTCAAGTTTTCTATGAAGTACCAGGTGAACTTTTTTAAATTAAAAAAACACACACAGAGACACCATCAAAATCGAAGCAAATCTCAGCCATCCAATCCCTGTTTTTCATGCTGAAAACGAAGAACAGATGGTACTTTCCATGTTGTTTGAATCTGGTTATTGAACACCTCTGTGGTTAGGGAGATTTCTGCTTAGCACTTTCGGCATACATTTCATTTACTAACTATAAAATGCTGCTTAGGAAAAATAAGTCTTTATAACACTCTAATTAAAACCATCTTGCAGCCAAGCAATTTCACTTGAAGAGCATTCTTAACCTCATGACATTTGGACAATCAATCCCCCCACACACACTTTTTGTTTTAAAGACTATTTGTAAAGTTATTAAAAGTTGCTAACTATTATCTTCTTTAGCTCAATCTTAAACAGTTGTGCATATTTCTCAATCTCTCCAGCAAACATTAAACTCAGAATTCAGGGATGAACCTGATCACAAAAGTGCTCCAAGCTACACTCATGGGTTCTCACAGAAATGCTCCTTGGGGAAAGGGTAGCCCATCTGCACCCACCTCAAAAAGCCCTGTCACCTTCCAGGGAAGCCTATAGAAAAGTAAGGAGCTGGATTAATGCTGACTGGGAGCCACCCTTAGTTACCAACATTTCTAACAGCTAAATCCCTAATGTAGCTTTCAAAACAGTTTGCTGTCCAACAACAATGGACTTTGTTCTTTAATTATAGCAAGTAACCTTCCTGCCCTTTATTTCACCATAGATAATCTGCACTCTCTAAGCAGAATTCATAAGGGGCACTATATCTGGGGGAAAAAAAAATCATCCACAAAACTCATTAATCAAAATATGTTCTTAAATTGCTCACACTCACTTAGAAAATGTGCCAGAATTCCCTAGTGAGGTGTAAAAAGGCTCTGCAAGAGAATAAAATAAAATGAATGATATCTTTTATAGGCAGGTCCATTTATAGATATCACCTTTAGGATGACAAGGACCATCTTAATGAAAGCAATATGATATTACAGAAATAATTCTCTTTGGGGAATATATATTGAATAGGACCCTAAGACACAACTATGTGACCTCTGTGTTTTTCATTTCCATTTAAGTATCAGCTGCTTTGAAGAATCTTCAAATTATCTAGCGATCAAATAAACCCACTTACAATACTCCATAGAACTGTTTATTTAGCCCAGAGGAATGCCTCCCTCTCTGATAAGTCAAAACTATAAGACCCTTAAGGAGGGCACATAAAGAAGGGCTTCAACACAAGACTATTATGCATCAAAAGAAAGGAGGGGGGAGGTGGAGAGGCAGGTTTTAACATCCAAAAGCCAACCCATCAAATCTACTTATTCAGACATGTCACTGGTGGCTTAACCACAAAATGGGCTATAGAAATATAGCTCCAACATCTTAGAATTATGGCATGTTTTGATTTTGTTCACGTATTAAGGGAGTGGCGACTTTTACAACATGCTTGTGGTTTCCACATAAAGGAGTAGAACACTCACTGATTTAATTAGGTTTCATAAGGTCCAATTTATCATGTTTTACATGACTTTGTATAGTGAAGAAACAGAATAAACACACCAAAAAATAGACATTTAAGCATGCTGTGAAAATTAACCAGTGACAGCAAGTCACTGTGAACCTTCCAAGGCGGGGTGGGCAAATGCACACACACCTACACTCCCCTTTGGTTTTCACATGTAGCCCCTCGTGAGACACATCTGATTGCTGAAAATTAATCATCTTCACTTTTAAGGATCTGGCTCTTCACAAACTCAGATAATCAAGCAAGGCTGAAATTCAAACACTGTATTTTTTTTAAAAAAATACCCTTCCTCAACGGCTGCGGATAATGGTTCAGTAAAGAAGAGCGCTTGCCTGGCATGCAGGAGGCCCGGGGTTCAATCCCCAGCACCACCTAAAATAAAATAAAACCTTCCTCAAAGATGCCTCAGAGTTGAAACATTTGTCAGGTGAAGCTTGTCCTACTCAATCTTTATTTCCTAAATAGGTATCTTCATATCATTAGGAAGTATTTTCTAAATTGAAGCCTAATTTGCCATAACCACTAGTTAGTGAAATTAGAGTTACTTCTCTGGGTGGCATTCATGCCAGGGAGTGCCATCTTTGTGTGCCAAGGATGAAAGCATTCTTAAGTCCTTCTGGGGTGGAGTGGGATGGGGTGGGAAGGAAAGGCTTAAGGAATGAATTCTGAGATCCTGAGGGAACACCCAGCTTGCCGAGAATGGCCAACACTGCAAGATCCAAGCACTTCCAAATCGTCCCAAGAGGACCTTTGTGCCAACTTCAGTGGCTAAGGTTGGCAGTGCAGCTTCCTTCCCTCTTAGGGCCAGGAGTGAATCTAAGCACCATGTGCTCTCTCCCCTTCCCCATTCCAGCCCCACCATGACTTGTTTGCTCTTCATTTACGTAATTCATATGATCACATTTATACTGCTCTGACTGAAGATGGGTTGCGTGTATATGAATAATTTAATTCTTCCATTCTTCATCCAGTTTCCTCTGTGACTGGAAAGTGAAAAGAACACAAAAACTGGAGAACCGACACCAAGCTCTAATCTCAGTTGCCATGACAGCAGCCTTTGAGATCCTGAAATGTTCCGATTGCCAGCTAAACAAAATTGTTGAATGTGAACATTTGGCTGGAAGATTAAAAGGCTAAGGGGAATGCAAAAGGGCAGTACCTCCCACATTCCAGGCAGCCAGTGAATCCAATCAAATGCCTCTGACTCCTTAACCACAGCCATTGTGAGCACTGGATTAGGGCAATTCATCTAGATAGTTAAAGCAGATTAGAACTGCAATTTGAAGACTATTGGCAACAAAAGTAAATGCCCTACTGTACTAAGTAATAAGAACATTTCAAAACGCCTTTTAATAGAAATTATGTGAAACTGCACACATTTAAACATAAGAACCAAAACCTGGGATTTTTAAAAGCTGATTTAAATTCATCAATGTAGAATGCTATCTAACCAAAAGGATATGAATTTTAAAAAGCGTTCAGTGGTCCTTTCCAAGTTTGGCATTTTTAGCTACACTTAATATACCTCTGTCAACTTCTAAAATCAAAACTTTATTCCTAAAGTCCTTTTTGAATCTTGAATGCACAAAAACAAAAATAAACAGGTTTAAATAGAGAACCATGAATAACTGTACACAGAAACAGCTACCCAAAGATATATACCACCACTTAAAATTCTGATCAGCAAAGAGCAAAAATCAAATCATTTAATAAGCATATTTCCAAACAACCACACCATGAGCCACATGATAGAAATGCTGCTTCTGCAAGGCACAACCTGTAGAATTAATCTAAAGGTTAATTTTACAGAAAGATCACTTACACCCCAATTAGCTCCTAACCTGCCTGGTGGACACAGCAGACATTACTCAATGCACAACAATCACATCCCAGACCAGCAAGACACAGGCCTCCATTCCTAAGCAGCAAAACATTGGGGGCAGTTTTCCCAAGGCAGTGTTAAACTGCAGAATTTAAGACAATAACAAAGATGGGAGAAAGGACCCAAATGGTCTAAATCAGCATTGTTCAAGTGCAACACACAATCTAGTATTCAGCCTCATTCCTGTGGTCTACCCCTTTGGCTATGTCTTCACAGTTCAGGAACATTAGTCCACCAAGTCTATTTTACTCTTCTTACAGCTTTACAGCTCCCCTGTGAAGCTGGCACCCAAGTGATAACACAAATCTCTAGCTAAAAACTTGGTGAGGGAACAAGGAAGGGTTATCGTCCTAGCAGCCACCAAAAATCATCTCAGTTTTGCTGCACATTTATGAAACCAAAGACCCAACACCCCAAGCCTGGAGTTTAATTCAGAACCAATAACAGGAAACCATCCAAGGATATCCTTTGACTGAACTATTTTGGAGAAAGTAACAATGAATGGGCTGAGGCCGGGGTGTTAAATGGAATCCTGAACATTGCTCTTCACAGAGGAAACTTGAACCCTGCACCTAAGGACACATTACCAGCAATAATAGGGGCATGTAAACTAAACAGAACACTGTTCTCCTTTGGGGAGAAACCAGGACAAGAGGCAAGTGGGCGCGTAAGCAGGTTTTCAAATAAAAGCACACCACAACTTGCTGACTGGCCAGGAGCCCACGTGCAGGGCAGAAGGTACTTAGAACACTCAGACCCTCCCACCTGGGGGCCCAAAGCAGAAGCAGCAAAAGCAACAGCAGCACGAGTCAAACACAGCACCCGTGAAAGCGCCCCCATATCAAATTTTAATGTCAAGGACGTATCTCAGAGAAATCTCACAAAGAACGAAAGCACGAAGAAGTGTAAGGCACACAGAGGCACACCCCCACACACCCACACAAATGCACATAGAAGAGAGTGGGACATCTAGGAAGGCGACTTTATCCTACCTTCTCAGTTTTCAGTTTCTTGATTCGCCTGTGGCTCTCCTCCTCCTCCTCTTCCTTCTTTACCAACATAGAGTTTCCCATGAGCCCTGAATCCGGAGCACTTTTGCTAACTTCCCCTGCAGCCGCGACGCTGCCACTCCCAGTGCCCCCGCAGTGGAAGGGGCTCGCGCCACCTCCATTGCTCTTGGCCCCAAAGCCATAGAGGTGCCCCCCGGTAGGGGCCTGGCCGCCACTGCCATTCTGGTGGCCCTGCAGGAGGTCGTGCTTGTCCTTCCTGGATTTCCCCGCATCCTTATCCCGCTTGGCGCCTCGGCTGCTCTGGCTTTTACCTGGCTTCTCCTCTTTGCTTTTCCCACAGGAGCCTGCCCCCGCGGTGGCAGCGGAGGTGCTGGTGCTGGTACTATTGCTGTTTGGGTTGCCGCCGCCGCCGCCGCCGCCGCTGCTCACACTTTGACCCAGCGCTGAATTCATGCCAGTTGCCTCTCCAGGGCGCCCTTGGACTTCCTGCCTCTTGCCAGTGCTGCTGATCTCGGGAATCCCATACAAGGCAGCAGAAGGCAGAGATTTATTAGCATCCTTAGAAGTTTTACTCCTTTTCACTTTTGATTTGCTGGTCTCTTTGTGTGAATTCCCCTGGGGAGCAGAGGGCTGAACAGAAGCAAATTTTAGGCCATCAGCTAAGGCTGCTGTAGCACTGGCCCCACTGGAGGCCGGACCTCCACAATCCTTAGAGCTGCTGCTGCTAGTGGTGTTGGTGGAATTATTCATCTCAAATTTCTGTCTGTCCTTCTCCAAATCAGCGTCCAAATCAATTATTAAATTTCCAACCCCGATTTCCCAATCATCGCCACTGTCATAAGTATCAACTGTATTTGGATCCACACCTTTTCCTGCAGTAGAAATGTTCACTGACATCCTGAAGATGAGCTCTCTAGAATAAAAATCCGATGAACTTTCCTTTGGAGATGAGGGGACATTCGTTTAGCTCCGCTGGGCTTTCTCTTAAAGAAAAAAAAAAAATCTTCCAATCTTCCTCTTCTTTATCCTGCCCCACGAATGTGTCCAGGGATTTTACACCCTTCAGTCCAGGTCCACCTTTTCCTGTGAAGGGGGGAAAAGTCGAATATTTCTTGTCTGGGTGTTACCAGAATAAGAAAAGATTAATACTGGGGAGTCAGTAAGGGGTACAGGGAAGGATAGAGAGTAAGGTGTCTCATGTATTGTCTCCACAGTCCAATATCAGGTTTAAAGGAAAATAATCAGACCCCCAAAACAAACTCATGACAGTAAGCATCTTACTAAAATCCCTTTATCAACAACACAAAGATAATCACTTTTTAAAAAAGCATTAAAATATCTTAAGGATCTGATTCAAGTGCAGAAAGGTTTTTGTGGGTTTCTTTTAAGTTTAGAATTTTGTCTAGCACATGTGATATCTCAGCCCCTGAAATACAGCTTGAACACTCAGACAAGAAGAACACAGTATTAAACAGCCCTAAACGTGTCCTAGCTCTTGCAATTTAAAAGACCAGACCCTGGAAGTTTTCTGAAGACTAGTTTTCAGAATGATGTTGCTAATTTTTCCTTATTTCTAATTTTAGCACTTCTTTTTACAAATTGTCTGGGCAATCTGGTATTTGTTCCCAGTAAGGAACAGAAAAAACAACCAATAATCCCCCCCCACACATGCATACCTCTCTCCTATCCTCACTTCCCCAATAGCTTATACATTTTTTTTAAATACACACATGTCTTCAAGAGCATTTCTCTATATAAAAGACAGTGTTATATAAAAGGTTAAATATTTGCCCTGAGAAAAAAAATCCATCTAAACAATTCTACTATATCCCTAGGTCACAGAATTGCTCAGCCTGTTAAATATGGTGCTACTGACTGTACAGGGAAACTGATTAAGACATACACTTTAAGTGATCTGCGCCAAGGTGGCCTCAATGACCGCAAATGAGTGTGTGTTTGACAAAGAGCAGTTAAAACGGTTTTTAAAGGGATCAGCCCCTTTTTAACAGTTGATTGTCAAGGAAAAAAATAAATAAATATACATACACACACAGAGAGAGAGAGAAAGAGAGACAGACAGAGAGATTGCTTACCTTTAATCCTTTATCATTTTTAATTAGGCCAGCAAATCAAAATGCATTTCCCACTCCACTCGGCAAACAAGCCTGTGCCTCATTTTACTTAAACACCAAATGATCAAGAAGGAAGAAACCAAATAACACATCTCAGCCAGAATAATCACTCGATAACATTATTCCACCTCCCCACCCCCCTCTTTTGGCAAACGGATCAGGAGTCCTTTTCTCCTTAAAAAAATGTGTCACTGTACAGCTGGAAGATAATGTTTCACATTCACAACAGAAGCACCAAAGGTTTTTTTCCCTCTTAACAAGCATCGAGAATAATAGGGTTTAAAAGAGAGAAGAGAGAGAGAAAGAGCTTAGAGAAAAAAGTTTTCCCAACTTCTCATTCCGCCTTCAGTTCCAGACTTCAGAGTCACCGTGATCAGTAAGTAATGATCCCATGTAGCAAACCTACAGGCGTCCGCTAGTAACAAGACAGAATGTGCTAACATCGGGATAAATTAGTGAAAGGGAAGAAAGAATAAGAAGAAAGGACTGAAAATCTGGGCTGGATTCCGCCTGTTAGTCGGGAAGTGGCATTTTTCCGCCCGTCCTGACAGATTTGATTTCTCCAACTAACTTAAGAGACAAGGAGGGGGAAGAAGAATGGAGGGAGGAGGAGGAGGAGAAGGAGGAAGAAAGGGTGGGATGAGAAGCTGAGCCAGAGGAGAAGAAGAAAGGTGTGGAGGAGGAGGGAGCAGACGATTCAGTGAGCTGATAAACCAGTTATAACAGCATTCGCTCGGGGCGGGGGTCAGCCGAGTGGGGGAAATAACGGCGTTTAAAATGGGCTCAGACTTCGAAACCTAAAGGATGTTTTCCTGTTTTATGTTGTTTTAAGAAAAAGGAACCCAGTTCCTTAGTATAGCCCTGGTGGGGGGGAGGGCGAGGGGGGAGTTAAAATCCTCTGTCGCTCAAGTCCATCAGTCATGTGGTAATTCGATAATTAGAGTTAAAAAAAAAATAAGACGACCTTTTTCGAGACAGTTTTTCCCCTTACACACGCAGCAAACGGTGCGTCTCCCTTCTATTTATTTTTTTCTCTCCTCCTCCACCTCTCGCCCACCCCCTCCTGTGTTTAGTCAGATGGCCTCGGAGCTTGGCTTAGTATTTTTAATTAGCTGGCGTTTGGAAGCTAAAAGCAGTAATGAATTGTTGATGGATTGGAAGTGGAGAGTCGCTTTGCTGGAAATGTCGGGGCCGGGAGAGGGGGATGGGCGAGTTAGCAACAACCAACCATCTAAAAGGAGCGATTTTGTTACAGTGCAAGCCTTTCACATCACGTGAGGATCAAGGGCTCAATTGGTTGTCGTGAGAACAAAAATGGTGACAAGCGTATCAAGAAAATACTGATCTGGTCTTTAAAAAAAAAGCTGAAGGTCTCTCGCCTCCCCCTGCACACACTCCCCCCACCGTCGCCCCCGCCCCCACCCGCAGTGGGCGAAGCTACAAGTTATGAATGTGAAACATTTCTCAGATCTAGGATCTCGGAAGTTCGGAAGGAGTGAAATGTAATGAGCACAAGAGCAAAGCAGATGTTTTAAAGAAACACCTTATAAACCTTTCCTCAACTTATCTCCAATTTGTCGGCTTTCCCAAGAGGCCAGAGACGCGGACGCCTGGGGGAGGGGGAGAGCACCTCCGAACTATTAGGATTTTAGGGACCCCTTCATGTATTACACAAAGGAAAAAAAAAACATTTTTCTAGCTTTCAAACTGGGTCCTTAAATAAACACACCATTGTTACTATTTGTGGGTTTGTTTGGGTTGGGTGGGGCTTTTTTTTTTCCTTCTTTTTCTCTTAATGATGTCTTTGCTGGTTGCTGGAAAATGGTAGTTATAACCATTATATGTAATGGATGAATGTCCCCTTAATATTAAATTATTGGGCACTAGAATGTGACAGGAGACAAAAATCGGCTTGTTCTGCCCTTGCCCCCATTTTAATGGCTCTGTTTGGGAGGGGATCTGCCCAGCTAGGAAAGGAGAGGAAGAAGGTAAGGTGCGCTAGAGAATTGACACTACGGACCAGGATATGTAACTGTGTCACTTTTATTCTCCTTTGGGTTAGAGCCCAAAAGGTAATTTACTCTAAGTTACCCCGAGTGCCCAGTCAAGCTTAATTTGTGTGAAGAAGTTACAAATGCTTTACCCTCCACTGAATAAAATTCACCCTTCTTGGGTTGTTCTAAATGCAAAAGCCAAATCCTGTAACTAGTTCCTCATTTCAATGCATAAAACTCGCACATTCCCCTGCATGAAGTCCCCGCTAAGTGCTATATAGAGACACACCACGCAACCGTACTTACGGTCTGTATGGGATCGAGTTGACCTTTTCCTTCTAACTGCATTGAATGTGTTTGGTTGCAGCCGCTTTATTTTGGAAATTATAATCTCTTCAACAAATTTTTTATTAAAGAAGATGGACCATCAAATATCACAGACCGTCCTGTGTATTTTTTATAAAAACAAAAAATAAAATTAGAACAAAAAACAAAAATCCCCCTGGTGCACACACACAGCTTGTTCTGCAACAACTGAAATCAGGACCGAAACACAACACACACACAGGGGGAGTGGAGCAAAAGGAGCTCTCAGCCTCTATACCTGAAAGGGACTTTTCTTTGTTCCCAATGCCCTTTCGCATCGGGCCAATCAGAGAGCAGCTTTTATGAAACTGGGCTCTCTCATTGGCTAGCTGCTTTCTCTTGGCTACTGTAGGGGGTTGAGATATACACACGTATAAAACACACACTGAGCCCGGGTGGGGGTGCGGTGGGGGGTAGTTGTGGAGACAAAGCGTTTTATTTTCCAACCAGATTGGGGTTGAGAAACCTCCCGCAGTAAGAAGGGGGGAAAAAATGGAGCACCCGTTTCAATTACTACATCATTCACATAAAACACTTATTTATTAAAACAAATCTCAAACAGGCTGCGAAAAGAGGATGTCGGTAAATACAAGTTTGATTGTGTTATCTTGGGGAAAATAATGTATGTGATCGCTCGGTGGCAGAGGGAAGCCAAATGAGCCACTAGCGCGTAGCGAGGAGAACAGGGAGGCTGGCTGTGTGGAAATGACTTCGAGCGTTTTGCTGGCTTCCCTTCCTTGTTCCAAGGACTCGGCAGCCGAACTCCCAAGAATGATTTTCTGTATTGCAGCTTCAGGCTCTCAGCCCTCCCCCACCACTTTGCCCTTCTTGCAATTTTTTTTTTCCCTGTGTTTTTTGCTCGCTGATTAAATAAGAAAAATCGATCTGGGGGTAAAGGCGGCGGTGGGGAAACAAGTAACCCTTTTGTTTCCAGTCTTCGGGTTTACAACCACTGAAGTGTGAACGCTGGCAACCATTTAGCCAACACTACAGGAACGGTTCTTCCCTTAAATTAGTAACAAACCTTTCCACCTGGTCATATGAGGCTCCAAAAAATAAAAAATACAATAAGGCCACCGCCAACCATATTAACACCTCGGGCCAGTCTCATATTTAAAAAAAAAAAATCGATTTGTGGGAGATAAAATACACTAGGAAGAAAATAGTCCCAGTCCACATTGTTAAACCATTGGGATTGTTGTAATTCCTCTTTCCCCAAATCTTTAACCCTAACTTGGGAGAGTGGGGTATCTTAATTCTCTGAATGCTACATCTGCAATCCACAACCCCCATAATCTAGTTTTTATTGTAGGACATATGCAATCAGGTTAATAAGATTCATGACATAGTTAAGAGGTTAATATGCAATAACATGTTGTTAATATATCTTTAAATGAATGTGTTTATCTATTAAGTCTTCAGAGTATGTTTTATTCATAATTTTCCATGGTTGCTTTCCATTATTTTTAGGAGCTATAAGTATGGAAATTTTAAAGCCAAAGGTCGCTCTGAATTTAATGGAAAGCATCATGATCCCAAGTTTTAAGGATCCAGTAATAGTGGGATTGTAATTTCCACCTGACAATTGCAATTTAAGAATGTGTCTTAACAAAGTCAAATGGACACATAAAGTGAATTAGTGCTAGCAGAAGATAGCATATGATGTAAATATTCAGTGATGACTTTGTGGATCAATACAAATATTTATGTCACATGTTTTAAGTACTGGCTATTGACTCATGTTTGGGCTTTTAATATATTTAGTCCATTACAAAAAAAAAAATGCCAATTTGTTGTTTCACTATGCTAGAGGAACTAGATTTGATATTGCAAATAGTAATAGACAGCAGTTTCCACCTTTATTGGGGTGTATAAACCAGAGGAATGCAATCTATAATAGTCCTTAGATCTCCCTAAGTGCATTTGCATTCAAATCGAAGCTGTACATAAACAAACAAAATGGGACAAATAAAATATCTCATATCCACTTACCTTCCATTTTAGTTTTGATATTTGTTTTATAGTTTTGAATGTACAGATTTTACATTTGCATATGGGCCTGTTGATAATAACACAGCACCTTAATTTTTCAGCTTTCAGAGGAGTGGTTCCTCAAAGCATCAGATCACTCTTGGGTACTTCCTAGGTCTATGGGGTGTCCTCTCCATTTCAGCCTTTGGAAGCCTATGGTTACACCCATGTGTTACGTCAGTTTGGAAAAAATTAACGGTTAGCTCTTAATAACAACAGGACTTCAAAGGACATTTTAAAAAATGAGACCTAATGACAATGGAGAAGTATAGGGCTCCTCCAATTTATCTCCTTAAGTAAAAGCAAAGCACAAGTCTACAGCATAGATTTATTGTAATCAAAACCAAAATCTAAGAATACACACACTTTCTAAACTAGCTCTAACTTCACACCTCACCCTACCCCTTAACCCTTTTTATTAAACATCACTGGCCAAAGACGAAGGTTTATGTCCAAATGCACCACATGTTAAACTCAATTATTTGATAAATTAAAGCATTTTCTTCCATACTAGCATCTCCATACTCCCCTTACACCCTATCCCCATCTCCTGGTTTCCAAGTTCTTCCAGGCAACTTTTGAATAAAACAATGTCAGGGCTAGGGTTGTGGCTCAGTGGTAGAATGCTTGCCTAGCATGTGTGAGGCACTGGGTTTGAGTCTCAGCATCACATATAAATAAATAAATAAAATAAAGGTCTATCAACAACTAAAAATATATTAAACAAAACAAAACAGTGTTGTGATACTGGCTTTACATGTGGTGTTTGTTTGACAAAGGGGCCAATCAAGAGATTCCTCCTGCCTCAGCCTGCACCACTGCACCTAGCATAATTTTACATTATAGTGTGTGTCAACTCAGAGATTTGGAAGGGGGAAGGAGATGTTTGAAAAAGAGGAAAGGACTGGGAATTGACATTTGGAGAAAGCATAAGAATACTGTCAAAGGGGCAGTTGAAGGGTGTCATCCCACCTCCAGAGATCGCCATTACCTCTCCCTGGGACTTTGCCTAGGATATACTGTGTTCTTTACAAGGTAATCAAAAGGTTTTGGCAAAAGCTAAGGAAGTCAAGGGCTTCAAGCAATAAGATGGAAAAACACGATGGTCTTTGTCTCTGTTTCCTCTGATTTGGGGTACATTAATAAGGATCAGAAACAATTTCTTAAATTTTTCTTTGTTTTGTTGTTGTACTTGATATTGAACCCAGCTTGTTCCACTGAGCTACACCCCCCGGCCCTTTTTATTTTTTAAGACAGGACCTGGCTAAGTTGCTGAGGCTGACTTCAAACATGTGATCCTCCTGCCTCAGCTTTCCCAGTCACTGGGATTTCAGGCATGCATCACTGTGACCAGTGAGTTTTTGCATATTTGGAAGCAAGTCTATTCCTTGACCTAGTTTTTTAAATCTGTGCCAATATCAACACTTGAAATCTACTCAAGACCAAGGGAAAAAAATATAAAAATAAAAATAAGTTCTATGCATAAATGGACTTAATTTATAGAAAAAGGAACTTAATTTAAACATATATAAATGTACTGGCTACAGGCTAACTCAGGAAAAATGTAGAGAAAGATCCTTATCTATTTGAGACTATTATGCAATGGTCTGCCTGAAGGCAGTGGGCAGGTGACCTACTCTGTTTTCTAGGGAAGGTAGAGTTGGTGATTTATTAAACATTCACACAAACATTACCAGGTCTTTACCCTTTTTCCCTATAATTAATAGGTAATATATAATAGATATAGATAAAGGTATAAATAGTATTTTTTCATGTATTTCATATATATATCAGGCAAGCACTCTATCTCTGAGCTACATCCACACTTCCATATAGATTATATATATGGGGAAAGGGGAGGATTGAACCCAGGGGCACTTAACCATGGAGTCACATCCTCAGCCCTTTTTATTTAATTTTTATTTTGAGATAGGGTCTCACTAAGTTGTTGAGGCTTGCCTCAAACTTGTGATCCTCTTGCCTCAGACTCCTGGAGTCGCTGAAATTACAGGCATGTGCCACCATGCCCAGCTCCTAGGTAATATCTTAACTTTCTACTTGCTAAAGAGCTACTAGAAAAGCTTTCTCTGCCCTTTTACACCTGCATACTAAAACCAATTCAAGTTTCTGAGGAGAACTTTTAACAATATCCTTCTCTGGTTAACTCTCATCAAAGAGATGAGCAGTGTTCTTGGTCAAATATTTGATATTTTACATTATTCGGAAATATCACTGGACCAAGATACAACAGCAAAAAGCTGGTGTACAGGTGAGAGAGAGAACCGTGTATACTGAAACATTTCGGGTCCTTTGTGTGGTTTAGAGATGGGGGGTGAGGTGAATGGGAAAGAAAGACACCAGTGGTGTATCCTGCTGTGAAAGTCTTGGATATTTCTGAAAAAAACATGTTGTGACTATAGATACTTACAAACATTGCATAACATGGCTATATTAAACTTTTCAGGTCATTTTTGTGCTCTACTAACTCATCTTCAATTTAAATTCCTTTGAGTATGATAAAGGGACTTTGTATCTAAAAGAGAGAATAATGACTACATTGACAAATCTTAATAATACAGTTTAGTTCAAAAGAGTTAGGATGACATCAAGCAAATATTGCACAAATTGATTTAAGAGTACATAAATACAGGACTGGGGATATAGCTCAGTGGCCGAGCATTTGCCTAGTATGAACAAGGCCCACATTTCATTCTCAGTATAAGAAAGGAAGGAGAAAGAAAGAAAGAAAGTTGAAGAAGGTGGTGCTTTTCCCTATAGATTCATATAATTCCTCATTCCTTCTCCCAATCCTACACCTTATAATAATCAAAAAGGAAAAGCAGATTGTACCCCTTTCATGCCTTTCAGTTCCAAAGAACCTAGCAAACCACTGCAAAACAGCACATTCTTTTAAAGGAAAACATTTGTATACTGCTTGCATTGAGAGAATTGTAATGTAGGTCAGTGTTAAGTGACTGAAATCATACCCATGCTTGGCCCAGACTCTTGCGGTGTAGTGTGTGCTACTCTATCTGAACTGGTGCCCTAGCAAGGTCTGTGGATCCGTTAGCAAAGTAAGGCAATTTACATTGCATGTAATGAAACCATTTCTGGAAAAGGATTTTTCCTTTATGCTGGTAGAGACTGGATACATAAAGAAGATCAAAACACAAACTACATTAAAAAAAAAAACTACTTATTGGAGATTGCTGTTGCTGGTTTTATTACAATATGTATTTTACAGATTTAGGTAATAGCCCTGATTTTTCAAATCGACCTCTGTTTAGACACGTTTCACTTTGGGCTGTTTCTTGTCTGCAAAATTACAGTCATTTGCACGTTATTACAGTGAGTAGGAGACAGATTGTATTTAGCATTGGGTGGGGGAAGGGTTATTATGGGAAGTGATCTGCTACGGTCAGCACATAATTTCAGCCTGAAGAAAATTGCTTCTGAATGGCTGGTCTGTTAGCTAGCCAAGGAATGGTCACTGGGAGAGACTGCAAAATACTTCTGCTTAATCTGCATTATAGAGTTATTCTCATTTCCAGAAAGATGGCCTGTGGAAACAATGTTTGTAAAACTAAATTTAAAAACTTGTAGGTGAAATGTTGTCACTGCTCTATTTGAATTGAAAACAACTACAAAAAAAAAAATGCCATCCTACCAAACAGGGAAGGTCAAAAAGCAGCAGGACACAGCCATTATGTTGCACTTCATCTTTCTTCCTTGCCTCCCTTTCTCTGTCTGCTTCCACTTCTGTCATTAAAAAAAAAAAAAAAAAAAAAAAAAATTTACATATGTAAATTTATGAGAGCAATAGCAAATGCATTGATAAATGTATCTTTAACTGTCATACACATGTGATTTCAGAGGGAAAATACCTAAAATAGCTTCTTTGTGGAATTCTCTGAATTGTGAAAGTATTTAATATATTTTTGGCTCTAGAATTTAAGGATTTTTACACTTTATGAAGTATACTCTGTGAACATTTCATGAAGCTGACTGAAGATTAATAAAGCATTGATGCTTATCAGAAACAGTAAATCCTGCCTAATTTATAACCCTTATGCATCTCCTAGGAAGTCTTAACATTCGTGGTTAGAAGAAACAAGAAGACTAAAGTTTATTTTAAAGAAGAATAAAAGAGTCCCATTATACTCAGCTCCTTTGGCTGTTGAATATAACTTTTGTTGTGAACAACTGTGCCTCTTTTGTTTTCAAAACAAGCTTCCCTAAAGGATGAATCACTACAATCATTTGGAGAATATGCAATAAACAACAGAAAGCCAGAAAGTTGTTTGGCTTTTTTCTCAGCAGAGCATTTTCTCCCCATCCTCTCCCAATTCCACAGAGCCTCCAGGGCACCAGCCAATTATAATTATGGAAATGTGGTTCTCAGCTTCCTGATTGGTTGACTCCTGGGCCAGGATGTTGAAGTTCCTTCAGCTCAGCATACACTGTGCATGTTGGCCTGCTCTAGGGACCCCCTTCTTCCAAAAATATTTTGATTTCTCTTTTCACTTTCTTTTTTTTTTTTAATATTTATTTATTTATTTTTTAGGTGTAGATGGACACAACACAATGCCTTGATTTTTATGTGGTGCTGAGGATCGAACCCGGGTCTCACCGTGCGAGGCAAGCGCTCTACCACTGAGCCACAATCCCAGCCCCTCTCTTTTCACTTTCTTATTTCTCTTCCGTTATTTCCTTCTGTTTTCTTCCTCCTGCTCTTTCTCTTCTTCATCATAGTCTTCGGGTTCTTAAAATCAGCCAGGGAAGCACTTTGTATATATTTTTAACACATAATGATCATATTGGAGATCTGCTAAGAGAGTTGAAGGTTCAGGGACATTTCGTCTAACCATATTTTAATGTTTTCTATATATATGGGATTTCATGGTTTGTGGATTTTTAGAGGAATCTCACGAAGTTAAATAACACATTGTTTGAATATGTGTTCCATCCCCACCCCCGAGTAGTGGATATTGAATACAGGGGCACTCCACCACTGAACTACATCCCTAACCCTTTTTATTTATTTTGAGGTAGGGTGATGCTAAGCTTCCCAGGCTGGCCTTGCTTGGATTTGTGATCCTAGTACTTCAACCTCCATAGTCACTGCAATCAGAGGTGTGGACCACTGTGCTGGTCATATGCTTTATATTTTATAATTCTAAACATCATCTGCCCTAACAAGAATTTTCTGCTTTGTTATCTTTTTTAATTAAAGCATTAAATTAAAAACTTTTGAGCTTAATACTGAATACTAGATTTGTCAAACCATTTTTAAGGGCAAAAAAGATGATGTACTTTTTTTTTTATAATTAAAACAATGATTTTTACCAATAATTTTTAAAATGTTCTAAAAATTTAGCTATTCCCAAAGACCCACAAGTGTCTTAAGAGTACACTTTTTTTTTTCAAGTTTAAAATAGGTTTATAATTTGCCAGATATGGTGGCCCATGTCTCTAATCTCAGCTACTCTGGAGACTAAGGCAGGAGGATTGCAAATTTGAGGCCAGCCTTAGCAATGTACCAAAAATATATCTCAAAGAAAAATTTAAAAAAAATAATTAAATGATCTGGGGATGTAGCTCAGTGGTAAAGTACCCCTAGGTTCAAACTCCAGATATATATAAATTAACTAATTAATTTGTAATTCCAGTGAATAAGAATAGGAAATATATGTGTGACTTACCATGTTCTAGAAACTCTTCTTAATTATTCATATATATTAACTTATTTATTCATCACAGAAGCCCTGTGAGTTTATATACTTAGCTACTACACTAGAGTACTACCAAAATTGTGTCTCCAAACAATGCTACCCTTTTTCTTGAGCATAGGAACATCTGCAGGTAATTGATGGATTATTTTCCTAAAAAATGAATATAACAGCTTTTCTAGCAAAGAAAACAATGTGGTAACTTTTTCCACTAAAGATAAATGCTATGCCAAGAAGAAAGCATGGGACTTTTGATCAGATAAACAAATTATGTGACACAGTATATTACCTCTGGTCTTAAGACTTGGGGTTATACAGATATATACATATAAATATATGTATATATATATCTCAAAAAAATCTCAGTTTATTGTCATCATTTAATTGAACATATGTATATCATTGATGTATATATATTTGAGATGCAAATATCTCTCTCTCTCTCTCTCTCTCTCTCTCTCTCTCTCTCTCTCTATATATATATATATATATATATATATATATATATATATATATACAATTAACAACTTCTTGTTAATTGAAATCCCTCCCTTCTTTTTTTGCAGTGCTGGGGATTGACCCCAGGACATCACACATGCTAGGCAAACACTCTACCATTGAGCTATACCTAGCCTAATTTTTAAACAGTTTAAAAATATCACCATAATGGGTGGCAGAGTGAGATTAAATATGACATAAGACTCTCAATTATTGGGACTAGTGGGTGTGCACTGGGATCATACTATTCTTTGTTATGTTTTTATTAGTACATTGTAGTTTTATGTAATTGTAGGTTCATTTTGACATGTTCATGAAGACATATAACATAATTTGCTCTATTTCAATCCCCAGTACTACTCTTTCTCTCCTCTCTCCCCAGAGATCATATTATTATTTATGTAACTCACACACACATGCACACCACATATGCGCACACACACACTTTGGAAAACTTCTACATTAAAAACTAAAAGGAAAAGAAAACTCTCTGGTTTGAGAGAAGGAAAAAACTATTCAGAAACACAATTTAATCTTTGGTTTTGGAACATTTTTTGGCATTAATCCAATAGAACAAAATTATCTCAAATGATGTTGTTATACGTACAAAGAAGCAGCAGATTACACCTGCATCCTACCCTTTGTTTACATAGGTTTTATTTGTCTAAGCCAAATGTATTGGCAAGGCCACATATGGTGAAAATCTGTAACGCTCTATTTACACTTCCAACATACACCTAGGAGACTCACTTGAACACTTTATAACATCCTTGCATAAACTATATTTCAATCAAGAAGTAAAAAAAAATCAATCTCATAAGAAAATAGATTCAATAAAAATTAAAGAATAAAGATTTAACATTCATTTTAAGTATAATATACTTTGGAATAAATAAATCAAAAGATCTGGTAATTTGGATTTCTTTGGTGCATGTTTTCTGTCTTATTCCAAGAAATAGAATTGGAGAGATGAAACAGACACAGTTCTCACACAGAATTAAATTCTTTAAATAAAATAGCAATATAGTGAAAGACACTTAAGTAATATAAGCACCATTGAACATAATTATACCAAAGAAAGAGAAAATACATTTAATCTTTTCACAAAAGGACTAAGACATTGGCATTGAAAAGAGCATTGAAGAAGATAAAATCATGGTAACCGTTACTATTAACAAATAGGACATAATTTTGTAAAATAATGAGATTATAACACAAGGAGTCACTGATAAAACTGTTATAACGGAAAATGGATAAATCATTAAATATAATGAGATTTAACTATCACTGTGAGAGAAATGATATGCAATTAGAGAAATGAATGGAATATAAAAAGAAAGTAAGGTTCCATGGTTCCACATTAGCAAAACTCCAGTGATAAAGAGGAAAGTATGAGTCTGCTAATAAATTAGACACAATTTTCATTAATTACAGTAACAATACTCCTCCTAAATCCAAACTTATATCCTATCAACCTTTCATTTTATTTAACAAACACCTGTCTATCACTAACTCTGTGCAAGGCACTATGCTAGATGTTTTACAAATATTAACTCTTTTCTCATGACTAAATTTGAGATATTCATTCATTTAGTAATTCAACAAACCCTGTTGTTCTATATAAGCTTCACAGAGGATTGGAAAAGGAGTAAGACCTTGTCTCCACCCTTGAGATGATTCGAGTTTCTCAGGTAAGACAAGACACTTGTCAAACTCTGAAAAGAAACTGATATATGACAATAAATCCAAAAAAGCATTATTCCCCGAGAGAGGAGAAGCCAACTTTATGTAAGGAGTTGGTATAGGCTCTACAGCAGTAGATAAAATGAGCACCACATTACAATGGAGGTGGAGGAAAGGTATTGCCCAACAGAGGAGACACCATGAACATAGATGTAGAGGCAAAATTGGTTTTGGGGACAGCAATATTAACCTAGCTTGGCCGATCTTAGGTGTCTTGAAGGGAAAGGATGATAATCAGTTTCTAGGTTGAAATCATATTGTAGATATGGCCATGGTGAACCAGTGCAGAGGTGTTCTGTTGAGAGAACAATGAAAGCTGACATCAGGCCCAACTCACCTGTGTTGCATGCCCTGGGTTTGCTGTGTCAGCCAAAGCAGAGTGTGCTCTCTGCCCAGCAGAAACACATACCTACCTGCCTTTATCCCTTCAGAGAGAAGCTTGAGTGTATCATAGGGCAATGGCCTACACTGAGTAGAAAACTGTGAAAAGCTCTTGAATCTATAATATTTTACAGCATTTTATTGACATATATAAAGAAAAGGCAATCTGAAAGGCCCAGGAGGTCGAAAATGAAACATATTATCCATGCCTGGCCAAATTCTTAGAAATTATAATACTTAAAAAAAATGTTTGTTAAATCAGGCATGGCAGCATATACCTATAATCCCAGTAACTGGGGAGGCTGAGGCAAGAGGAGTGCAAGTTTGAGGCCAGTCTCAGCAATTTAGCAAGACCCTGTATCAAAATTTAATTTTTTGTTTTTTAAGGGCTAGGAATATGGCTTCGTGGTTAAGCACCCCTGGGCTCAATCCCTAGTACCAAAAAAAAAAAAAAAAAAAGTTTGTTAAATTAAGGAACTTATATTGAATGTCCATATGCATGGATAGTTCAGAGAATAGATTCCTCAAATGCACAGATAATAGTAAGGAATAGTGAACAGCTCCGGGTGTATTGCAATGTATTCAAGCCAACAAGTATGTGTACTGAGGTAACTCTGAATTTAGAAACTCTCAACTTAGAAGGTGCAAATTCTACGAGAATATTGTACAACCAAATTAAATAAACTAACCAGAGCAAGAAAAGACATTTATGAGTAAAAACCTGTTGAGAGAGAGGTCTTCATGAATGAAAACATGTTGAATGAAGCAAATGTTAATGTCAACACATAGAACACAGGGTCAAAAATGAGATCCCTGGGGAACACCAACATCTAAGTATGGGCCAGAAAATATAAGGGCTTGAGTGAGTGAAAGGGGAGACAAAACCAAACCAAACCCAAAGTGGGGGCGGAAGACAAGAAAAAAGAAAAAACAAGGAAAGGAATTCCCTCTTAGGAGAGTGACCAACAATTCCACATGCATCAGGGAAATGAGCAGGTGGGAGGTACTGGGTTTGATCCTCAGCACCACATAAAAATAAATAAGTAAAACAAAGGTTTGTGTCCATCTGCAACTAAAAAATATTTTTAAAAATTGTGGGTTAGGGGCTGGGGTTTTGTCTCTGGTAGAGCACTCGCTTAGCTCATTGGAGGCACTGGGTTCCATCCTCAGCACATTAAAAATAAATAAATAAATAAATAAAATAAAAGCATTGTGTTCAATTACAATTAATATATATATATATATATATATATATATATATATATATATATATACATATTTAATTGGAGTTATAAATCTTTTGTGTTTCTTAGGTAGACTGTCCATGTTTTTTTTATTGTTGTTGTTTTTAGCCTGTCTTATTTTGCTAGAGCTGAAATAACAAATCACCACAGCTTAGGGGGCTTAAACAATGGAAATTTATTTTATTTCTGTAGATCAAAAGTCCCAATTAGGGTGTGGTGGAATTGGATTCTTATGAGGCCTCTCCTGGGTTTGTGAATGGTTTCCTTCTTGCTATGTCTTCACTCAGCTCCTGAGCATCCACATTTGGGAGCTCTTCTTGTATCTTCAAATTTCCTCTTGTTGTGAGGACAACAGTCAGACTGGATTAGGGTTCCTTATATGAACCCTCATTTAACCTTACTCACCTCTTTAATGACTCCATCACCATATACAGTCACTTTCTGAGGTAATACGTGTCAGGGATTCAGCATGAGTTAGGGGAAACACAGTGTAACCCATTACATTATCCTTTTACCTGGCATTCTAGGGATATTGGGCTCCATTTCCCTGTTCATCCATTGGATCAAGCATATCCATTAAGCCATTTCTCTTACCTATTCAAGATTTTTATTTCAATAATCACAATTTTTATTTCTAAAAACTTCTATTGCTTATTTTTCATAGCCTATTCTTTTGTGTATGTAAGATCTTCTCAAATCTTTTATGATATTACTTTTTATCCCTTTATACACATGAGTCTTCTCTCATGGCTTCGTTCTACCTCCTGAATTTTGAGTCTATGTTTCAAGATGTCACTCTTTTTCCTGTTGTGACATCTCACCTTAGAAAGGTCACGCACACTGCTGTTTTATTCTCTGACTATAGGAGCTCCTCTGAGCATTCGTAAATACCTGGGTGTTGCCTCCAGGGATCACCTTATAAAAGCTCCCACACCTTATTCAAGGTTTTACCCTAGGTTGTTTCCAAAAAAACTTATTATTTGATTCAATACACCAAGAGTTATTAAAGTATTATATGAATCAGGAGTATCAAATAATGTCTTGGGTCATAATAGAAAATATTTTTAGGCCATTTTTAAATACAGAAAATGGAGAATGTTCCAGGAAAAGTCATTTAGTTGTCTCTCTTAGGCTTAGTATTAAAATTATTAGACTAAATAAATTTAAAAACTAAGGAACAGTTGCCATGGCTGAGCATGTAAGCAAACATCACATCAAATATTTGTTTTACATGGGTCATTTGAAGTTCTATCAACTCTAAACTCATTGCCTTAAACTGTTGAAAATCCAAAAATAGTTGTGCTCTTCTTTCTGTATTGTTTTTCCATTCATCCCTTCTTAGTTTGCCACTGAAATATTTTGTTTTAATATTTATTTAGCACTGTGCAGTGTACTAAATCTTTAGCTAGAGTGTTTTTTGTTTTTGTTATTGTGGTCTGGGGATTGAATCGGGAGTCTAGTGCACTGAGCTAATCAGCCAGCCCTTTAAAAAACAACAACAACAACAACAACAACAAAAACCTTTAAGACAGGCTCTTATTAAGTTGTTGAGGTTGGCCTCAAATTTGCGATTTTCCTGCCTCAGCCTCCCAAGTGGCTAGGATTATAGGTGTGCACCTCCATTTTAAATTACATAGATTTTGTTCAAATTCTAGTTGTTTTTTGATAGCCATATGGTCATGTGCAATAATATAATTTCTGTGAGCTTCAGTTTCCTCAGAAACCTACTCTAGTGTTCAATCATTTAATAAGCATTTATTGAATTCATACAATGTATCGGGCACTGAGTAAAAAGATGTTTGCAGGATCAAATGACGTCATGCATTTAACATACTACCTGACATGGAATAGACATCAAATGCTAATTATTCCTGACACCAAGCTCAAATTTGAACAAAAGCCTCCCTATTGGTCATTCATAGTAACTCTGTACTATCTTCTGAAAACCAAGGTCATGTGATCATGCCTTTAATTTTCCATTCCCTTTACTAGTTTCTAAAATCCAAATCATACAATCTTTTAAGTTTAAAAAAAACCCCTAAATCCGCCATAGTTTCTATACTAAGAAATACTAGCCCCCTAAAATGTCTGACTTCTCTTATTTTAAATTATTTATCTGCACTGCATACAATATGATCAAGTTTACATAGGTTGTCATACATTTTTTTTTTTTTCTCAAACTGTATTCACTAGCTTGGGCTACCATAACAACATGAGGTGGTTTATGCAACAGAAATTTATTTTTTCACAGCTCGGTAGGGTGGTAGGGCCCCACCCTTAAAACATCCTTCAACCCTGTCTACTTCCTTAGAGGCCTCATCATTAAATATAGCTACACTGAGGACTTTAACATATGAATTGTGAGGCCAGGGGACAAATATTCAGTGCATGAGTACCTTCTCATATGTACTTATCTTTCGAGTCCTCCTGTGGATGGATGGTACTTTCTACTTCATCTATAATTTTTTTCACAGGATTCACTAGACATGCAGTAGATTATCTGAGCAATAGCCAAATGAAAGCTTGCATTACAACATGTGCAAATCAAAAGAAATGGAAAGACAACTATGATAATACTTGGATTCACTAGAATGAAAGAAGTCTGTGGTGTAGGATTGAAGAAAGGACAAATGCTTAAAACTTCAAGTATATATATATACATATTTTTCTGTATTGGGGATTGAACCCAAGGGCACTTTACCACAGAGCTACACCTCCAGCCCTTTTATTGGTTTGTTTGTTTACTTATTTATACAAGTAAACTGCTGAAGCTGAACTCAAGCTTCCCATCTTCCTGCCTCATCGTCCCCAGTCACTGGGATTACAAACATGTGCTACCACACCTGGCTAAGACTTCTAGGCTTTTGATGTTGAAAGAGATTAACACCAATGTCCATGATGTAACTGTGATGAAACTGGGAAGGTTTGTGCAAGTCAGCAAGAGTAAACAACTGACCTAATGGTTCATTCAGGACTGTAAATAGAAAGAACTTCACAGTTCCAATGGTGACCATTCATTGCCATAAACAGCAATGCTATCCACTCTTTGCTGGAATCCTGGGATTTGTTTTTATTTTCAGCTGATTATTAGATGCTTTGTTTCCACACCAGAGGATATTCGGAGGGAGCAATAGAATGCTAAAGCCAAGCATAGCCAAGAATTTTATCTCTAGCAGTAAATCACATCTATAACTGTAAACTGCAGATACCTACCTGTACACACACACACAATTTTCTATTTTTACATAATAAATTATTTGATGTTCTGCCTGAAGAAAGCAGTGTGGTTAATGAGTAGCATTTGGTGATGGGCACTTGGAGGGGTGAGCACACTCTGAGAATGAAAGCAGGCACCATGGAAATAACCCTGGATTCAGAGTTAGAATCTTGAGTGCCTGTCCTAGTTGTCACTAATCAATTGTGGTGCCTAGGGCAAGCCACTTCAGTTTTCTGCTATGCCCTAGATTTCCTTGTATAAATTGGGACAATAAGACTTGCCCTACTTACCTCATTAGTTTGTTGTGAGGGTCAGAGGAGTTAACTTGTGTGCATGTGCTTTTAAGGCATAAAACTGTCGAGGCAGAAAGGACTGATACCTTTGTTTCCCATCATGAGGGTCACAGATTATACCTTTATAATAAAATACAGGTTAACAGGAAAGAAGCACAACAAATTTATTCAATCATAGTTTTAAGTGACTTGGAAACCTTCAGGATGAGGACTCAGGGGAAAATGTACATATTCAGTTTAGATTTGATGAAGCAGCAACAGTGGTGTAGAAATGAAATTGGACAAAAAAGATGTGGTCTGATAGTAAGAGACTGAGTGGAGAAACCCAGCAAGGCCCATAAGGTCAGATTCTTGGTCTCTTCGTTGTAGGATTTCTTCCTCTGTGTACCGGGCACGATTCTTTTCTGGAATGAGGTCTTATCACTGTTTATCAAACAAGGAAAGTCAGAGAATTTTTTTTTATGGCTAGCCTCATACCCAAAGGTAGGAGAAAGTTAGAATTTTATTTCTCACTTTTATGGTTGGCTTTGGGGAAAACGGGTTCTAGTTTCTATCATCTGCTTCTGGAGAAAATGCAGGGTAAGAGACCTGAGGCAGGAGAACAGAGGAAAAATTTGCTTCTGAAACCTTCATTTGGGAATATTTTTTTCCTGAGCTCCTACAGAGCCATCCACCACTGCAACACATCCTTATTTTATATGTTGTCCAGTGAAATACAAAAGAGACATGTAGTCAAAATGATATTCCTGGGGCTGTGGTTGTGGCTCAGTGGTAGAGCACTTACCTAAACACATGTGAGGCACTGGTTTCAATCTTCAGCACCGCATAAATAAATAAAATAAAGGCATGCTTTCCATCTACAACTAAAAAAAATTTTTAAAAAGTGAATTTTTAAAAAAGCTCTGCCACTTTAAAAAACAGATATTTCTCGTTGACTGCTGTGGATTATACAAACAGGCATAATAAATTTGCTAATATGATAAACTGAAATTATATTTCTGGTATGGATTGATATGAGCTTAAGAGTATGTTAGAAACTGTATACTAGAAACTGACAGCAGTAAAAGATGTCAAGAAAGACACAATAGATAGCACACATGCAATCTAGATCATTTAGTCTAACATTTGATAAAGTAGTAATGCGGTAGAATACTTTGCCATAGTAGGAATTGTTTGAAAATTTAACCTGAAGAGTTATTAGAAGAAAATGTATATATCATCAGAATCAAACATTTTCAACTGGACACAAATTAGAGATTATTATTTATCTTTCCCTTGTTTTATTTTTATTATTTTTTTTTCTTTTTTCTGTATCATGAATCAAAACTAGGGCCTCGGGTATGTTAGGCAAGCACATAATTACTGAGCTATACCCTAAGCCCTTACTTTAGAGAACACTGTAATCCATCTCCTTAAATTTAGTAAATGAAAATGTAAAACTCAGTTTGCATGTGTTTTGTCCAAGGTCACACATCTAAGATAGTAGCAAGATTATGCTAATATGTTGACTATCAGGTTTACATTTGGAACCATTTTTCAAGTTCAAAGTGCAAGACTGAGAGTCAAGGTGGTAGCCAGACCTAGAATCTTGACTTCCAGAGATAGACAAGATGAACAGTGCTACCATGGCTGGATTATGAGATGAAATGAAATTTATTGGCAGCCATAAGCACAAACACATTTGTTGGATGATTCATTCCAATAAAAAGCATGAATGGGTCAAAAGAATTCTAAAAGATAACCATCCAGGCTGTCTGACATGAGTTCTTAAATTGGAAACAATGTAGACACAAGGAGTGAATTCCAGAAGACCAGCTAGCCAAAATAGGCTTGGAGCCCGACATGGTGCCATATACCTATAATCCCAGTAGTTAGGGAGGCTAAGGCAGGAGAATCACAAGTTCAAAGCCAGCCTCAGCAAAAGCCAGGCACTAAGCAACTCAGTGAGACCCTTTCTCTAAATAAAATCCAAAATAGGGCTGCAGATATGATTCAGTGGTCAAATGCCTCTGAGTTCAATCCCCAGTACATCCTCCCCCCCCCCCAAAAAAAAGGCTTGGAAGCTGGGTGTGGTGACAGGTAGCTGTAATACTAGAGACTAGGGATACTGAGGCAGGAGGATTGCAAGTGTAAGGCCAGTCTTTGCAGTTTAGCAAGGTCCTAAACAACTTAATGAGACCTTGTCTCAAAATTAAAAAAAATATAAAGGGCTGGGTATGTGGCTCAGTGGTTAAGTGATCCTCTGTTCAATTCCAGTACAAAAAAAAAAAAAAAAAGAAGACTTAGAACAACAGAAACAAGAGAACAATGATACTGTTTCTAATAATAGCTATTTTTTTTTTATTGAGTGCTATGTGATAGGCATGGTGCTAAGTGCTTTACATTCTCATTTTACAATCTCAAAAAGAAAAATAAATGAAATAGGAATGATTATCCCATTTGGGTGGAGAAGGAAATGGAGATCTTATGAGAGAGTTGGAGTTTGACCAGAAGAAATCCAAGATTCCACCAGTGTGGTCTAAGACCTGCTTGTAGGGAGAGGGAGTAAGAAGGCATGTGTGAAATTTAGCAACATAGTCTGAGAGCCATAGGCTTGATAGACTTACAATGTAGGGCTTGACACAAACTATCAGTAGATTTGTACTAAACTTTGTTTCAGAATTGCAATTTAGATTATAGTTAACCTCTTGCTTTGATTCTGCATCATTTATATGCATCTGATCTTTCATTGTAGTATAGATATGAATAGGGTGGCAATGGTGAGTTATTGGACACTTGGCTTGTAATAAATTCTAGTGGATTGATGTTTCTCCCAATCAATAATCAAAATTACCAGATCATTTATGCAGTAGTTACATTTATTTACAGTATCAGAAATCTATCAAATGTTGACACATCTATATAGAATACTAATATTAATTAATAAATCAATTCCCTCAACAAATTATTTATTGAGTATCAGGTTCAATATTTATTGTGCTCCAGGTTCTATTCTAGGCACCAAAGACACCAAAGTTACTTCTGTCTTGGGATGTATATTCTAGTGAAGTTGAGCTATCATAAGTAAACCAGTAATAAAATATGAATAACAGATAATAAAATATAATAATTTCTGGTAATAAAAAATGCTATGTAGAAATTGGGAAAGAATAAGAAGGAACATTCTGGGATCTGGAGAAATTTTAACTCTGTCAATGCTCCCTGCCCCTTTGTTAAACAAACAAACAAAACAATGAGTGTCCTCCTTTTATAACTGTAGAATATTTCTCTTGGTTGGGTTTAAAACAGACATTAAAAACCTGCTTTCAGGGCTGGGGTTGTGGCTCAGTGGTAGAGCGCTCGCCTAGCATGCATGAGGCACTGGGTTTGATCCTCAGCACCACATAAAAATAAAAAATAAAGATATTGTGTCTACCTAAAACTAAAAAATAAATATTAAAAAAACATGCTTTCATTAAAAGGAATACTTGCTTTCTTCTACTATCCATTCATTATTCAATTGTGTATTATTTAGTTTCCATTTGTTATAGTAGCTTCTATTTTTATTTTATCATTGATTTCGAATTTCATTCCATTATGATCTTTTAATTATTTCCTGTCTTCTACTACTTTTGGTGTTGATTTGTTATTCTTTTTCTAGGGCTTTGAGATGCAGCATAAGTCATTTATGTGCTGACTTTTTATTCTTTTAATGAATGCACTCAGTGCAAAAACTTTCCTCTTAGTGCCTTTATAGTGTCCCAGAGATTTTGATATGTTGTATCAGTGTTCTCATTTATCTCTAAGAATTTTTTTTATTTCATTCTACAACATGTACACTTAGAAACATGAGAATTTATATCCCATTTATGTATGATATATCAAAATGCATAAATGCATTCTACTGTCATGTATAACTAATTAAAACAAATAAAAAAATAAAGGAATACTTGCTAAGAATTGTCTATTTGAAACAGAACCAGCCTCAGAAAACCCACATTTTGGTTCAGGGTAACTAAGGGAGTGTAGAAGTAGAATTCATCAGGCATTTTCTACTGTATCATTGGCCTTTTCTTCACGGTCTTTCAGGATACCTCAAATCACTGGGATCCCAACCAGTTGTTGAAGATCAATTAAATAACTGTCTATTGTGGTCTGGTTAGTCCACCAATAAAATGCACCGGAAATAAGTTTTCCTTGTTTGATCATATCCATCCATTAAAATTAGGCTAACAATTAGATAATACAAAGTGGCATCCTGAAGTTATTATCAAGAAACTCCCAGAACTGGTTGGATTGTTTTCATAATGTTTCCATTTCATTTTTATAAGCAAAGAGGCTCCATTTGGGAAATAATGCCTGTTATGCTTTATCATGTAAATGCAAACCGTTGCTGAAGTTCAGACACATAACTGTGTGGAAGTGTGGAGACCTTATTTTTGCAAACTGACAGCTCCCATTGTGTCTGTATGGTTAATGTGGAAGTGATGAGTGCACACCATATGAATTTATTTGAGATAAACTATGATAAAAGTTTGGCTCAAAATATTGCTTTTGTGAAAAAAAATCTTTTAAAATCTACAGTTTAGGGGAAAACAATAAGGAGTAGGAAGAGATATTGTGAGGTAGGTATGGGAGGGGGAAATGTAAAAAGAAATAAGAAAGTCAGGAATGAAAAAGAAGAAATTTTGGACAGGCGAAGTTGATTATTCTGACCTTGGGCCTTAATGGTTATACACATGTATCTCTCTTATAATGAGAAAGCCTTCTTGTCAGATTTACGTAGAAATCTGGATAGATACCACATTGTTCTATGGAAGCAGCTTCTCTTACAACAACAGAACCAGCAAGGATAGTCTACTTTGAAAATCTCACTTGGTTTGGGCCTGAAGCCCTAGGCTTCAGTTAGGAGAGCTGTCCCCTGTGTTCTTCCTTAGAATTAGCACAAGGAGTGTATTTTCTTTCAGTTGATCCAAAGTCCCTATGGGATACAGGCACCATCAAATGTAGATTGACATCTATTTGTACCGCAACTAGAAAAGGCAGTTTCATTCTGAATTATTTAACACGGCAACATTTTGCACATATAAATCATGTCCAGCTTTATTAGATTAGGCCAATTGAAGAAATATATACACCTGCCTGTCATGTAAAGCCCTTCATCTTGGGGAGTAGACTCCCCAGGGGGACATCCCAGGAAGTAAATTGAATACTGAGTGGTTTACCCAGTGATAGGCCTGAGTTGGAAATTGAAATTCTTGCATGGACATCAAATTTCACATCAAAAATGAGGACCTAGTTCATCTCTCTTGGTTACCAGGGTACTAATCACTCCAGAAATTTAGATTTACATGACTATGGCCCTTCTGTGCCCTTTATGTTGGAGCTGGGCCCTGTCAATGTGGTAATGTTCCTAAGGCCCTTTGAGGTCTTTAGATGAAAGACATTCTACAAACACAAACTATCGCTTGCATAAATCAACCAAGTAGCTTGATATTTTTTTTTCCTGCATCTTCGAGTTTGCCAGAACAGATAGGAGATAGCAAATGGTATACAGTGAGATGAAAGCATAGAGATTAATAGGCGACTGCTTTTTAATCAGATAAGGCATGACGATGCACAGTTGATAGGCCTGATTTCTATTACAAGAAAAAAAAAAAAATACACCCAGGGTTGTTCTCATTGTGCTCACAAAATCTCAGAGGAAAATCTCTTTCATAAAAACAGGCTGCATCTCAAATAACCACCATGTTAAAGCCCTTCCTAATTTAGGTTCAGGAAAAAAAAAAAATCACTTAGTGCCACATATGGGGACAGCATTGAGAAAATGGGATTGTGTTTCTTCTCCCCTCCTTGTTCCTCCCTCCTCATCCTCCCCTTTTTAAAAACCTTGTTAAAGGGAGAAACTATGCATCTGAAAGGAAAAACACGATGAGGAGACCCAGTGCCATTACTTTGGAGAGCTGAGAGGTGGAGAATGAAAGCCATTGGTCTCAGTTTTACTGCCACAATGGCCTTTTATGAGAGGGATTAGATACGCCAAGAACTGGTGCAGCATTCGCTGTGCCCCGGACCACAATCTGGAAAAAAGATGATAAAAATCAGTTTGTTGTAAGGTTAAATCACCAAAGACTTCCTAGATTGGCTTTTCAGATTGTTTTTCCTTTGGAAAGAAGATGGAAAAAAAAAAAAAAAAAGAGAGAGAGAGAGAAAGAAATATGGGCTAAAAGCTGATTTTTTTTCTTTCCCTCTTTTCCCCCAGTGCAAGCTGTAGCATTCAGAAAACATGTTGAGCCAGTCGAGGCATTAAAAAGATCAGTCTTTGGCTGGTGAATGAAAAGCTGTTGTGCGTGTGACTCACATACTAAATGGGAACCTGCCTTCAAAGCCCATTTTACTGCCTAATTATATATACACAAAATGTAGCTGTCTGTTTCAATCAAATCATAGGAAAAGGAATAAAACTCCTCTAAAGATGCAATTTTCATGGTTTGTCATAACCTTAGAAACACTGCTAATGCAAAAGGAGGAAGTACAGCTGCACGGTCCAGATAAGGTTCCAGTAATTGTTTTTCTTTTAATTATTACTTTATAAAGACATTATACCTCCTACTCCGAAGAAGGAAAATTAGTGTCCTCTGTCTCCCCTATTTTTTCCCCTCCCTTCCCATTTTCACACCAAGCTTGTTGATATGCATTTCAGCAGTAGCTTGAAGCCAGTGTAGCTATGGAAATAATATTTAAGTAACCACCATAACTACAGGCTTTCAGGAGTTTTTGGGGGAGGAAACCTTTTCTAAATTTATGTTCTAAATTGAGTGGAGCTTTCCAAAGCACAAAATAGAGTGCCAGGGAGGGAGATAAAGTGCTTAGACCTAAACAACTGTTTGTACTTAGCTTTCATGAAAATCGTTTCTATTCATGATAGCTAATATACTTATTTTTAAAAATTATTAATTGCATGAACATTTTCATTCTTGTCATCCTCACTGAAGAATGATGTAATAAAATACACAAAAAGCTTTCTCCCCTAACATTTTATATGTACAGATCTTTTTTTACAATAACCCGAAACTGGAAAGTTTAATAAGCCATTACTAATTTACATATTTTCATAGATTCAAATCATTAAAATGCAATGATATTTTAATGGCTTAATATATATCTAATTGCAGATTAAAACTTTCTAATGCTGGAGATGGCATTGAACATACTACCAGGGGACTCCAAGTGCTTAATTCAGAAAGATTTGGCAGCTACTCACACTTCTGAGCGAAACAGAGTTCATCACTGGATGAGTAAATTGATTATTTTGTAATGTGCATATTTTTTAAAAGTCCTAGTTTTAGCCACTCCTCCTATCCTTCCCCTGAATCTCTTCCTGCCTAGCCATTTTAAGTTCAGGACCTGCTGCATGAATCTACAGAGTAAACAACTTAATTAAGGATTCTATGATGATTAAGCAGATTTGATCATAAAGCTACTCTCAGTGACTCTGAGAAATCCTGGGGCATGAAAGACATGCTAGAAAATCAAAAACAGGCAAGAATTTAATGAGCGTGTGCTCTAGAAATGACTGTCTGCATCCGAATTCCAAAATGGAGTTTGTGACCTGTTAAAAGGGAATGGACACATTCAGAGTAACACCGTTCACAGTGGCTGAAAGGTGGAAGCCGCTCACGTGTTTATCAACAGAGGAATGGTTAAACAGATCACAGGATATATGCATGGCAAGATATTATTCAGCTGCACAGGGAACAAAGTACTGATCATGCTGTAGAGAAGATGAACCGCAAAAACATTGTGTTAACATTATGAAAGAAACCCGGCATTAAAGGTCCTATGTTATATTATTTCATTAACGTGAAATATTTAGAATAGGTAAATCCATGGTCATAGAAAGCGGAGTGATAGTCTTCAGGGACTGGGGAAGGAAAGAATGGGATCTAATTTCTTAATAGGCATGGGTTTTTATTTTGGAGTGATGAGAATATTTTTAAACTAGAAGGGGTAGTTGAACAACATTGTGAACATGCTAGATGCCCACTGAATTCTTCACTTTAAAGTTGTTAATTGTACGTTATGCATATTTCATAAAACTTGATCTCATCACTCACTCACTTGCATTTGTGACTACAGAGAGCATCTATTTGCCACGAAACATTTCAAGCACTGCGGTAGGCACTGGGTATGTAATGCTGAATCAGTTCAACAAGCCTCACGGAGTTTGTAGTCCAGCCAGTGAACAAAGCAAAAGAGCAAAACAAACAAACTTGATAATTACAAACAATTACCTTTAATGACTCAGTTGTTGGTTTGGGGTGCTTTAGTTGGAGAGGTCAATGAAGGCCTTACTAAGGAGGTGACAGATATTTAAGTTCAGACATGAAAAAATAAGAAGCTATACATAGGGAATTACTGGAGGAGAAACAAACAAACAAACAAACAAACAAAAAACCCCCAAATACAAAGTCATGAGTTTATGGTAGAATAGAAAAAGAAAGTTGTCTAATATGGTAAATAAAATAAATTGAGATAAATATATATGGAGGAATCAGGAAAGTAAGCAGGAGCCAAGTCACATAGGACTCTGTAGGCCATGTTCAGGAACTTGGATCTTATTATAATTGTGGTGGGAAGATACTACAGAGTTTTTAGCAGATAAGTGATGTGCACTTTTCAAAAGATCATTGTTGCTTATGGAGAATCAATTGGAAGGCGGCATTGTAGAAACAAAGAGACCATTTATCAGGCTGCTATGGAAGTTCAGATGCAAAATGCTGATGGTGGGATTAGGACCTTGGCATGAACATGGGGAGAAATAGACAGATTCAAGATCTGTTCTGCATGACCATCAGAATCTGTTGATGGATTAAATGGGTAGAAGGTAGATGAAAGGGAAGCACCAGGGACTACACCTGTAGTTTCTGCTAGGCCCACTGGGCAGATACTGGTGTCACTTCTAGAGATGAGGCTTGCATTAATTTTCTCTTGCTGTTGTAAAAACTTACCACATGTTAAGCTGCTTAAAACAACACAAATCTATTTACTTCTATATGTCAGAAGTCTGACATGAATCCCACTGGGCTAAAATCCAAGTGCTGGAAATACCATGTTCCTTTCTGGAGGCTCCAGGGGAGAACCTATTTCCTTGCTAATTCTAGATTCTAAGGACCAACTAGCGTTTTTTTTTTTTTTTTTTTTGATTTTTTAGTCGTCAATGGATCATCTATTTATTTCTTCATTTATATGTGGTGCTGAGGAAAACAAAGAAATCTTTCCCATGAAGAAGATATGATAATGGAAAGAATCTCAGAGATATTAGATGCCAAAGCCTCCTTTGATTACATTGAAGATGAGGAAAGGGGGCTGAGTTAAAAAACGCTAGTTAGGGGCTGGTGTTGTAGCTCAGTGGTAGAATGCTTGCCTGGCATGTGTGTGGCCCTGCATTTGAGCCACAGGATTAAAAAAAAAATACAGAAATTAAGATTTAAATATGAGTGCTTGAAAAACATCCAAGTGGACTGTCATGTTGACAGTTGAATCTACTTGCATCTGTCTTAAGTTTACAAGATAGGTTAATAGGTACAAATGTTGAGAATCATGGTATTTTAAAGAATGGTAATAGATAAATTGCAATAAGAGTAAAAAGAGAAAAAAAATCCATGACTAAACCCTACTGCCCTCCAGCATTTAGAAATTGGTCGAGTACGTGGAACTAGCAAGAGAGGAGGTGAAGTATAAAAGCATGACATCTTGAAAACTATTAGAAGAAAAGCATTTTAAGAAAGAATTTTTTAGCACGATAAGAATAGGTCAGAGAAGTGACCTTTAAATCTGGCAACAAGAAAAGCATTCGTGGACTTACTAAAAGATGCTTCAGTGGTGTCAGGGTGAACATGACAAAGTGGAAGGTTAGGGAATATTCTAAGGAAATTTGGCTATGAAAGGGGGAAAGAGAAAACTGAGCCACATTTGTGGAGGTATTTATAAAATCAGAGGAAAGTTTTGGTGTTTTTTGTTTGCTTTACTTTTTTAAAGTTGGGATATGCTAGGTTGGTGGTTTTCAAAGTGTGGTCCCCAGACCAGCATAATTAGCATCAGTTAATCATTTGTTAGGAATGCAAAGTGTTGGTTTCTACACCAGCTGTGTTGGAAATTCTAGGAAAGAGATGCAGCAATCTGGATTTTATTGAGGCCTTTGGGTAATTCTGAAACCAAATCAAGTTTGAGACCAATACTGCAATAGTGAGGGCTACAACCAAGTGAAGAACAGAGACTGATGTTCCAGAAGACAGGAGATGCCTGGAGTCTGCAAGGAGATACTAGAGGAAATCTTAGTAAAGAGTAGAACATTGGTTGAATTAAGGAAGTTTTCTTCTAGTAAAAAGAGGTAAAGGTGCAAATCAGTCAACAGGAAGATGAAAGCAAGCCACAACAAGCTCATTCCTTTTTCACCCAGTGCTGAAGATTGGTTCCACGGCCTAGTGCATGCTCAGCATGGGTTCTGCCACTGAACTACACTTCAACCCTCATTTTAAAAGATAGGATTGCTTCAACGCAGAGAAAAAGGTCTGCTATAAATATTTGATACTTTAATTTCAAGAAGACTTAAGACAAATGGTCAAGGACAGGCTCAGAAAGAGTAGAGAGATGAAGAAAACTGGAGAATAGGGGAGTGAAGTAGGAGTGTCGCAGGCTAAACCCACAGATTTCTAGCAGTATAGCAATGGCAGATCTCTTTTCGGACATTTTATCATCTACTTTGCAGAAGACAGGGAAAACATGCCTGTCAAATTTGAATTTGGCACAAAACTGGGAAGGCAAGTTAATGTGGTTTGTGACATAATGTGGATTCAGAAAAGTCCTGACAAATTAGAATCCTGGGCCGAAAACTAAAGAGAAAACTGAATAAGACAAAGCCTGTATAATTCATGATATTCAAAAATATTTTTTTTGTGTGTGATTTTAAAACATAGAGCTTTATAGTTATCCTTAGTAGTTGGGTTTATCCTGACAAACTCATACATGCAAAAATTATTTTTAGTAACAATTTGGAATGTGAATAAAATTGAGATTTGGATTAGGAGCATTTTGTAGAAGAAATTTCTAGTTTTAGTTGCCTACAAATTCCATACAAACCAAAAGTCCCTTCTTAGCCTGCATCAGTAAATGTGAATTAATCAGATCGAGAGATGCTTCTGTACTTCTCTAATTATTGAATGTACTAGAAGAATTGTTTACAGTATCAGAGGATGTTGAAGACTAGGCAATATTGTGCATTGAGAAATGGTTGAGTGATAAGAAAGCTGAAAACTATAAAATAGGAGGACTCTAATGTGACCTGCACCACATTCAAACACACAAATGTTTCTTGAGCCAGATGGATCTTTATATGTGGGCAGAGTAGAAAACCAAAATCCTTGTTCTGTTTCATGGTACTTAAAATTGAGTTTTGGAACTAGATAATAAATAAGTGAAGAAATAAATGAAACAGATACTTCTAAACATCCATAATTTCTATGAAGAAAATAAGACAAGATAATGGGAGAGGAACAGAGAGAGGTTGCACAGTTGATATTCGACAGAGAGGTCAGAGAACATCTTTCCAAGGATGGAGCATTGAAGTTAAAAATGGAATGGCTAGAAGTGAACTGTTTATAATCTGGAGTAAAAGCATTCTGTGTAGAAGGTACAGCATATGCAAAATCAATGAGGTAAGAATGAACTTAGTGCCTTGGGGAAAGAGGAATAGGACCAAAGTAATTAGAGTAGAGAGGGGAACAAAGTTGTCAGAGATTTGGGCAGGAATGAGGTCATTTAGTCTCCTTTAAGATAAAAGTTGAGTTTAGAGTTCAGTCTAAGAGAAAAGAAAACTCATAGGAAAGTACTAAGAAGATGCATTATTCAGCTTTTTATTACTGTGGATATTGGACACAAACATCTTGGAAGAAAAAAGGTTTATTTAGGCTCATGGTTTTAGAGGTTCCAGTGCTTGGTTGGCCAGCTCCATTGCTTTGGGTCTGAAGTGAGGTAGAACAACATGGTGGCTGGAAAACATGGCCGAGGGAGCTGCTTGGCTCATGGAAGCCCAGGAAGCAGACATAGAGAAAGAAAGGAGGGGACTAGGGAGAAGACAAGTGCTTCTAGGACACACCAAAGTGACCTCCTTCCCCCAGCTAGATCTCACCTCTCAGTAGCCTATTCATGTATCAGTAGATTAATCCACGGATGAGGTCAAACCCTCATGATCCGGTCATGTCCCCAAAGTCCCACCTCTAAGCCTTGTTGTATTGGGGACCAAGCTTTCAACACATGAGCTTTTGGGGGATGTTCCAGATCCAAACCATAACAAGGAATGGATAGGATCTGAGTTATGCTTTAAAAATATCTGTCGGGCTTTTATCTAGAGAATGAATAATTCAGGAGGTGGAGGAGAAGATGGTATAAGGAGACAAGGGAGGAGGTCAAGGGAGGGTTAATGGTGGCCTGGATTTTGATGGTATTGATAAGGACCTATAAAAACTGTAATGTTCCAGAATGTGTGCTGGCAGTTTTCAGCTCTTGCCAACAGAACCTGAAAATCCAATAATAACTATAATCACTGAAAAAGGCATTGAAAAAAAGCAAAGCAAAGGAAAAAACTTCAGGTGAAAAAGCACACGGCAGGCAGATTGCATATATGTCTTCTTTCATAACAAAAAAATGTTAAATCTGGGTGGGAAAAGTGATCAACCCACACATATTAAAAATGAACAGATCTGAAAAAAGATTCTGTACAATAAAATGTTACTACCCTATTAAGACATTAATTCAATACTGAATGTGAAACTTGAGACTTGCGGCACCCAGGTCTAAAATCCTTTCAAATAGAAACTTCACATTTTGAATTCTTCTTCACAGAGGACCTACTTTGGGGTCTCGGGATCTCCTAGGTATCCTATACCATGCCCAATCTCCCCACCAAACAAGCACCTCTTATTCTGGCTTCTTTTTATGCTTATGAGACCACTACCCTCTCAGGCAACAGAGAGTTCCTCTGATTGTTCCCTTTCTCTAACCCAACACTGATTGCTTCAGTAATCACTGCTTTTGTTCTAAGTCTTGCTGCCAATGATTTTTTCCCCATTATCCCTTTCCATTTTCTTCCTTAGAATTGTCTGTGTTACCCGTGATCTACCTGATTTCCAGCCTCCAATCTTTTCTTTTATATATAATTGTTAAATTGTTATTGTTTTTTATATATAATTGTTAAATTGTTAAATAAATTCAGACCATATCGTTCAACATGAATGCACATGAGTATCATTAAGTCCCCTTTGCTGCTTAAGATAAGTATGGATGTCTCAACTGAGCATTCAGGACCTTCCATCTTGAGGTGTAAATCCACTATATCCTATACTCTTTCCCTTCCTGTGTCCTAGGGATCTAGCCAACAAAGGGGGAAATTAGTTTAGTGCTCACCATAATGTTATATTTCATATATTGTTTTTTCCGTTTCATAGAGAAAGAAGTTTTTAAGATGACAGCAATAATTCCTTGCATTCCTACACTTGCTCTTTTACAATGTGACTTTGCCTTTCCTCCCATCAACAGGTACAGTTGTTTTTCTTTACCCTTTTAGACTGGCTTTGCCCCAATGAGACGTTAGCAAATGTGATACAAATACAGATTTAAAAAGTATTTCTCTTTTGCTTTTGATTGCAACTCTGAGAGCCTTGTGTGAATAAGCCTAAGTTAGCTTGTTGGATATGAAGAGAACTGAGGTGCCCAGACAATGTGAGAGAGCCCACTTTAGATCAGGCAGGTCCAGTCTACTCATGAAAAGACCGTATTCTCATGTCTGATCTTGGGAGGTCATGGAGTCTAGTCCAAATTTTTGAACCATATAATCATAAGTAAATCATAGTAAATATAAAGGCCATTATTATTTTTTAGTTGGCTATATTTTTTATTAGAAATTTTTAAATTTGTTCTAATTAGTTACGCATGACAGCAGAATACATTTTGATTCATTGTACACAAATAAAGGACAACTTTTCATTTCTCTGGTTGTACACAATGTAGAGTCACACCATATGTACAGTCATACATGTACCTAGGGCAATGATGTCCATCTCATTCCACCATCTTTCCTGCCTCCATATCCCTTACCCATTTCTCCCTCCCCTTTCCCCAAAGTTCTTCCATTCTACCCCTCCCCCTTTATGTATCAGTATCCACTTATCAGAGAGAACCTTCAGCCTTTGAGTTTTTGGGATTGGCTTCGTTCACTTAGCATGGCAACTGCCATAATTTTATTCTCTTTTGATCCTGAGTAATAGTTCATTTTGTGTATACACCACAGTTTCTTTATCCATTCATCTATTGAAGGGCATCTAGGTTGGTTCCACAATTTAGCTATTGTGAATTGAGCTGCTATGAACATTAATGTGGCTGTGTCACTATAAGATGCTGATTTTAAGTCCTTTGGGTATAGATCATGGAGAGGGATAGCTGGGTCAAAAGGTGGTTCCATTCCAAGTTTTCTAAGGAATTTCCATACTGTTGATGGGAGGAAGGGCATGTTGCACCAATTTGTAGTGCCACCAGTAATGTATGAGTGTATAAAGACCATTATTTTAAATCTACTAAATTTGTGACCACTTTGTTACACAACCATGAGTGAATCGTTGCTAGAGGAGGGTTTAGAGAGTTACTTGCAATCTCACAGGAAGGAAATTGTTGATTTTAAGTGCAACATGGGTCTGCGGACTGCACCATTCATGGTTTTGCCAGAATATACACTATCTCTGACATATCCCCAGAAAGTAATCCACAGTGTTTAAATATATGTGAGTGTCACATTCATGATTATACATTTAACAGAGATCCAAACAATTTTCAGAACTGGATATGTGGCAATGCTGTTTTCTTGTTAAATAGAGCAATGTCAAAGGTCAGGGGGATGGGGGTGGGGAATGGGAAGTTATAGTGTATTGTTTAATGGGTATACAGTTTCAGTTTGGTATGATGAAAAATTTCCGGAGGTAGACAGATGGTGGCACAACATCGTGATTGCATTTAATGCCCTAAATGGTACCCTTAAAATGGTTAATATATTAAATTTTATTATGTATGCTTTATCAAAATAAAAAAATTAAAGCATATCTTTATTAAGCATCCATAAATGCTGAGCTCTTTCCTATATGCTCCTGAGGACATGAAAGACAAAAAGCCTTCAAATCTAGGAATATAGTGTCAAGTCAGCATCAAATGTCAAATACTTTATTTTAGTATCTATTTTCTTTGTCCTCATCTCCATATCAGGTTGAATGAGAGTTGATGGATTAGAAAGCCGTTGGTTCCACCTCAGTGCTTAGGTCAGCTTTCAAAGAAGACAGGCTTACATATTCTCTCTTTGATTCAACTAGGTTCCACTTTACTCCAAACTGAAATATATATCTAGAGGGACATGAACCAGTAGATACCCAAACAGGCACATACATAAGGTAGATATTAATAGTTGGTGAATGTGGCAGGATTCTTCTGTTTCAAGAAATCCCATGCAATCTGGATTATGCAAAAAGGAGAACTCCTGGGTTTATGCAAACGAGATAGTTCTGAGTTTGGAAGAGGCTCTATTCCTTGGTCTCATGATGTCCTCAGGTGTTTCATCCTCCTTTCTGCCTGCCACATTTTTTGCCTTCCTTCTCAGGCTCCACTCCAGCTGCATAGTTTTAGATGGCAACAAGACCTCTGAAGCAATTCTTAACCTCACATTCTCACACTGCATTATCCAGATCTTCTTTGACAGCCCTTAGAAGAGATGGAATTCCCCCTACCCCAAAAGTGTGAGCAAACATTTCTTCAGATCTCATTGGCTCTGATTGGGTGACATGCCCATTTCTGAGATTTCACAGTGGCCAGGAAGATGCATAAGCCAATTGGATTGGGGTTGCTCAGGGTCTGTGAATGGCTCCCCATGGAGTTATGCAGAACACAGATAATACAGCCAATCATAATAGCAACCTGAGGATGTACTTTATCCCTTACCCAAAGCAAAAAGACTTCAAGTATAAAGACTGTCTCTATCCTGTATCTACCTACTCATGGAGTCTGGCACATCACAGTTACTCAGTAAGTACTTATTGAATGAATGAATTATTTATTGTATAAGCATACAGAAAACTTGCTGGAATGCGTACATCTCTTATGTGAGCTTCACAGTACTGATTTTCTAAAAGTTTCTTGCTAGTGGATGACAACCAATTCTTAAATTTTCAATATTAATGAAGGTGAGGCCAAACACAGATAAATACAAATTTAGTCTTCTGCTCTGTTAGAAGGTGACATATTTGTACCTCCCACTTATTACATGTAGATGTGTAGAAAAATTATTTATTAATTATAATGCTCTGGGAACAGAAAACTGTTTCCTGGAACTCCTCTCCACACTTAACAAGTGAGAGACAACTACTGATTCTGAAGGTTCTTCTGTGAGTTGTAGTTAAACTGTAAACACCAACTTTGTGTGTATTTTTATGATTTAATATTGCCTTTTTATGAGAGCATAAAATCTATTTTTAAAAATAAATAAATCTTTAATGAAAGTGTATGATGGTTGACATAGGAAGTGTGTGAATTTGTCATATATAATATAAATACATATTTAAATATGCATATTATGAACATTTAAAGCTGCAGTGGCTCAAAATAATGTTAAGCCTTTTATGTGAAACATTACTTGGTAAATATGAGCCTACTATCATCTTAAATACGGGCTGCCTTATACATATAGAAGCCACCAGTGTAAGCATGTTTTTAATCTAAGATTTTTTCTTGAGTTTTATTTTTTAGAAATTACTGTCCTATATACCTATTTTACTTTTTATATAGAGAAAAACATAAAAACCCCTTGTCTCCAATTTTTTTGTCTTAATGTAAGAACTATCACATAAATGGAAAATAGTTTCTTTTTCACAAATTCTTCCCTAGACTTTTTCCTTCTTTTTCTACTTTCTTGTCTTTGTCATTCTCATATTTCCCAATCAAATGTAGGTCAATGTATCCAGCCCTCCTGTCACTCATCAGTGCCCAATGTCCTAATAGAAATCAACATTTAAATATTACCATGACCACACATGCTATGGTCAATGGCATATCATTTGCAGATTCAACCCAACAAAATCCCTTGGCATCCTTTTGGATTGGTTTTTTATCCATCAACTACCCTCTAACTCCTTTCAGGAACTCAGGTAACATCCAATCTCTTCAGGTTCCACAATATTTCTATTTTTTTGATCAAGTTTAAGTGGTTATCACAACTTTTTGAAATGATTGTATTTTCCCCCATTTTAGAGACAGTGAGTCTAGTTTGTTACCAACTTATTTGTCATCCAATTGGCCCTTGCCCCAAATTATAATCAGTTTTTAATTCAATCTGGTTATTCTAATTTTCCCACTTAAAATTCTTCACAGACTTCTCACTGCTTTTTAAATAAAGTACACATTTAGAGACTTTTGCAATCTGGCTTTTACTTGTTGAATAATCTCATCTTTGGACACTCCCTTCAAGTCTCCCACAGGAGCTTTCTGCTCCAGCCTCTTTTATGTGAAAGGTCTGTGAACACTCACAGGGCCATTGTGTTGTTTCCCATGCCTGGGTTGTTTTTCTCATCTTTCTCCCCCTCTAAAGTTAACATCAGTGAGGTATTTTCTGACTTCCCATCACAATCAGTTATTCTCTCTTCTGTACTCCCACCAAACCCTCTTTCTATTGTGCACACCTGGCACTGTCTTTCTGGGTGATTCAGGCACTTGTTAGAGGAAGCAGGAGAAGGAGGGCTGTGTCTCATTCATCTTTGCAAGGGCAGTACCTGGTGTTGGCTGCAGATTCAAAAATGTTTGGTAAATGAATCTTCATTTGGAATGCTCAGAAAGAGCTTAAATTTAACCTATAAACTTCCATAAATAGCCAAAAGGAGGCCTATAGATTCAGAGCAATTATGTAACCACAGGTAGTAAAAGCAAGTAGGTGGTGTCCAAGACAAATGGCAGCAAGCTAAATCCATTTTGCTACAGTCCCTTCTCTGTCTTTTAAGAAATGTCTAATTTGAGATCCTTTTCACGTGCTCCCCTTCCAAGGTTTAATGTACGTGATTAATCTTGACTTGCCTTAATACTGCTAGGAATGTGGCAATGACCTCAGCCGAACACTGGCAAAGTGATTAATGTTACATGAACTGGATGAGGATTTTTTTCTTTTCTTTCTTTCTTTCTTTCTTTTTATTTTTTTTAAACTCTAGATCCTGAATAAACACATTCATGCAAGATTCAGTTGCAGACCTTTGCTCAGTGGAAAATGTACCCTGATTTCAAAGAGTAATGTTTCAGATGCAATAAACAATGTTAAAGGAAACACGGCCCTTGTTAAAGAAAATGCTGTTTCAGGCTAAAGTCCCGGTGATCATAAAAGATATATGATGCAATAAACAAAATGAACCATAGGCAGACAGGTCCATTTGATGACTAACCACTGATTGAATTTTCCAACACTCCTGGACTTTCTGAGAGATAAACTATTCACAAAAGGTCTATGTTAAATATAAGACTGTCATTCTTTTTTATGTTTCTTGTGAGGTCCAAGAACAGTTGAGATTTTCTTCCTTTTTTTCTTGTCTTTCTTTTTTTTTTCCTTATCAGTTGTTTGTGTTTTTGAATTTTTTATGATGTGGGAAGACTGGCAAACAGTTGCTATGATTGTCAAATGCCTTAAATCAAGAAGAGAAAATGCAATAAAACACAGTTGCCATGGTAACACATTGTAACCTAGTACCTCTGGATTATGAGCCAGCTCACATCTATGATCATTACTTGTTGACAGGCATAAATTGAGCCTAAAAGCATTAATTTTGGAGATAAAACTGGAATGTGGAGCTAAGTTACAATAATGTTTTAATATTTCCAAGGTAGCAGCAGCAAATCAACACCAGTTGTGTTACTGTTTAAAAAATGTTAATAAACTAAGCATAAACACTTTTAAAAATTTACAAGCTTTCCTCTAAAGATGGTGTAACAAATGTATATATACTCTTGAAGTGCAAGTGGTAACTGACATGTTTTTTATGGGGTTAAAAAAGTCCAATGTCAGCAATTCTATGGAATGATAGCCAGACATTTTAATGAAGGAATGATTGTAATACGGAAATAATTCTTAAAAATCTTAGTAGCAGATAAGCTCCTGAACTCTCTTAGGATATAAATATACAATATTTCTTAGTAGACATAATTTCCTTTTTTTTTAAAGAATAGATTAAAATAAAACGTGACTCTTCACATACTTTCTTGCACATTCACTCCTGTGTTTTTAGCAGAAGCACTCATGCTACCATCAGACATTTAAAGGTTAAAAAAAAAAGTGAGATTTCATCATGTGTGTGGCTGCCTCCAGCTGGCTTCAGCAGTCACCTGTTAACCAAAACAATCAACAATTAAAAGACTGTTTTTGAGGCTGTTTGTGACACTACTAAATACACCTGTATTACAACCCAGATAATCTGATACATGATTTAATAGGATGTTGTAGAATTGGTTCATATTCTTCACTTTCAGACCTTATTGGAGTCCGTTTCATTTCTCTGATGACTTACTTCTGAGGTCAATCTCCCTGCTAAGGCTTTTGCAGTGAGAGTGGGAGAAATAAGGAGAGGTAGTTTGCTCTTCCTCACAGCATGGCTTCCACTGTCCTTAGTGTCATGGGAGCAGAGGCAAGAAACCTCCAGTGTCCTGTGTCTCAGTTTCTGAATCCACAGACTCTGACTTACAATATAAGGTAGCTGTAGATACTTATTTAGATGGACACACACATGGGGTGCACTATAAGCCCCCCAGGAAGTTTAGTCCCTGCCATCATCACGATCCTCGTTGTGTCTTCTTCAGGGTCTACCATTGTGCTTCCAATCTCCATTCCAATTTAAAAGGTTGTTAAATTGAATAAACCTATTTGTTAGCTGGATATTAAGAGAGTGTTTATTGGAATTAATTTTTGCTAGAATACATCACATTTTCAGGAAATGTGACTTGATTGTTTATTCCCCTGTACTGCACCTCTCAGAGATTCATAAAACACATGTTAAGAGAACTCCTGGAGTCGTGTAATAATCCTATCTCCTAGCCTTGCTAATTTGTAGAATTAAACCCTTAAGAATACTGCACTACTGTGAACCAATCTGACACAGACTTGTTTTAACCTATTGACCTGAGAAGGGCATGAACTTCGGAATCCTCCATACTTTCAAGCAGCGATTCAGATATTTGCTAGATACTTTTATGTTCTTAATTATTGTTTTCAGCTTAGCTTTTTAAGAATATAACCATTTTAGAATGAAAGCATTTTCTTCCATTCTAATTGCTATAGACCATGGCTTATGTCAATATGGCATTTAGTTTGCCTAAAAAAAGTTAAGACTTTGACCTGTGCTTATATAGCTTTCAATATTCATTACTATTCGGTATTCGTTTTGTTTATCTTTAGTTGTTTTCCTTTCTCCTTCCCCAGGGTACACTTTCAAATGAAGCCATTATCTTCATCTTACTCTCTATTTTTAAAATCTCAGCCAGAGAAATAATTTTCTCTGTCCTACAGACAGAGAAAATAAAGGCTATCAGCTCTCTTTTAACAGTACCCTAACATACGAGAACATGCTGGGGCATCATGCCAGGTAGATGCCAAACTACCAACAAAATTAGTCCTCTAGTTAAAGGGTATTTCCTAGCTTAGAGAAAAGGATTTCCCTAGTTCAGACAAATAAGTGTCCTTTCCTCTTTTTAAGATTAACTCTTTCACCTATATGCACAGAATCAGTCCTTACTGTGTCCTCTCAGTCCCACGTCTGTGGTGGCCTCCTCTTTCTCAATTTTTCAGGACCCCTCTCTCTCCCTTTCTATCTTTCCCATTATAGCCTTTATCCTCCAGACCTAGTCTTTGTCCAGAGTTTCAATCTCAATAAAAGCACCATCATTCCATTCAGTAATTTAAGAATGGTCTTTGATACATTTTTTTTTTGATCCTGCTTTCCTGCTCATATATCTTTGTGAGTTTTTGCTCCATTCACTTCTCTCCATCTTCTTTGCCCTGCACCCCTATGCCCACCCCCTTAGTCCAGGCTCACTGGGATGGGCTTTTGTGGTGGAAAAATGGCCAGTATCCATGGAGGCATGATGCTGCTTTTGTTCCTCTTAATTTAGAATATGTTCTGATGGTTTGGTGGAAACAAATTTAAGAATGTGTGTGTGTGTGTGTGTGTGTGTGTGTGTGTGTGTGTTCCCTCATACTTACCTTCTCTGTTTCAGGATTATTAATATACTCTCACCTTTGGAGGAACCGCTCTCTCAGAATGTCCCCATTGTTGGGACTACATTTCCCTTTTAACAACTACTTGGAGCTCACCAATGTTCCAACAACAAACATAGAAACCAACCCACCATTTTCTTTTTGAGACTATAAGTATCTCATAGCTCTCTGTGGGAAGAGACCCAGGTGTCTTCTCTCAGCCTGAGAGATTTCATCCCCACCCCCCACTTCACCCCCTGGGCTGGTCATTGGTGTTTCGGGATGCCCCAGAGCAGAGTGTCCTCAGTTATCTGCATCGCTGCTCACTCAGGAGTTCACAGCTCTTTATCCCTGGGAAGTGTTTGACCCCAAGGGCAACAGGCTGCTGGTGAAGGGATACTAACTTTCCCTTGTCAGGTCAGTCAATTGAGAGCTTCATGGTTCCAAGCCACCTTTAAAACATTTCCCAGGTAAGTCAAAGCAAATTCGCTTTTCCTCATTCCTATCCCTGTATCCTTTTCTTTGCATGAGAATGTTTGTGCTTGATGCCTAGATTACCTAAGCCATGGAATTCTGATCAGGCCCACATTTCCCCTGTATGCCCATGGTTTCCCTGTTCCAGAGACTTTGAAAACCTGCAGTGAAAGGAAAGGAGGTCCAAGTCTAGGTCTAGTTTGCCTGTCAGAGATCTCTCTTAAGGCTCAGAAGATGACAATATGCCTCGTTAGACTTCAAAGGTAAGGTGCCACTAGAGCAGCTGGTGCAGAGAGGGACTTTATCTGAAGCTCCCTTATCCACCTCAGAGTCTGCACCCTCCAGCAGACACTCTTGTTGTGACTCCATAAGAAAGAGACAAGAGTTGTCACCACACCCAGAATTGTGCTCCAGGCTATTGACTCTTCCTCCAGCCCATTCATCTGCCTTGAACATCATTTACTCTTCCTTTAAAATTGCCTGTCCCCCTTTCCCTCCCCTTTATATAGTGGGTAAAAAAGCTTCTAAATCTCATTGGGATGCCACTTTCATTCTATGCATGTTCTTTGTGTGGTTTTTCTCCTGTTCATCTGCCTATTGTCTGTTTATTTCAGCAGACTCAACTACCCAAGACTTGAGTTTAGGACAATGCCCCAGTTCTGTTTCCCAGCTCCAGCACCCACTATGGGCTTTTGGTCTTTGATCTGTGCTAGAGAAAGTTAAATTGCTGTGCACTGAGGGCTCTGGGTGAATTCCAGCCTTACCTAAATACAGTACAAGATAGGAAGTCCCCGCTAGTCCTTCACTTTAGTCTGTGTTTCTATCTATGTTCTTATCATGCTGCTACTAATAACACTGATTAACCTGATAACTAATTCAAACATTTCTTTGAATCACAGCTTTCTAACTTTCTCAAGTTATTTATTTATTTATTTTAGTATGGGATTGAGCCCGTTGTGCTTACCACTGAGCAATACTCCAAACTCCTTTTAAAATTTTGCTTTTTTGAATAAGGTTTGGCTAGCTTGCCCAAGCTAACCTCAAACTTGTGATCCTCTTGCCTCAGCTTCCCAAGTGGATGGAATTATAGGCCTGCACAACTGAGCCTGGCTCTAACTTTCTATTCAGAATTATTTTAAGGGACAAGACTTCTGTGTTGTTTATTATTTCTACAGTACCTGGACAATAGCCGATGCCTATAGGGTGACAGTTCAATGAAACAACCCTCACTCTATTAACTGACAAGTGCTTACAAATAGGTAGAACAGAACAGCCAGTTGGCATGATGACAACACATTTGTTCTTTGAAAAAAAGTATCTGTAGAACTCAATTTGCAATATCTTAATCTAACTTGGAAAAATGCCCCACATCACTATGAAAAAACAATTGAGATATTTAAAATTCAGATTCAAAACAGTGGATGTGTAACCGATGTGATTCTGCAATCTGTATACGGGGTAAAAATGGGAGTTCATAACCCACTTGAATCAAATGTGTGAAATATGATATGTCAAGAACTATATAATGTTTTGAACAACCAACAATAAAAATTAAAAAAAAAATAAAATAAAATTCAGATTCATCCAGATTAGATGAGAAAAGGAAGAAGTAGTTTACTTTCTTGCCCCTGTGCTGCCTCCTTGCACCATTAATAATTCTAGTCTCTCTGACATGCAGGGACCTATGACCTCACTAGCCATGTATGCACTGGTGGAAAACTCTCCAAATGCAAATGAAATTGAAGCAGCTCCCTCCCCCATTCTGAATCAATTCTACCTCTTCAACTTGTTCCAACTTTGTCAAGACACCTCCTATTTCATGAGTCTAACATTATAAATAGGAGAAATATACATGACGGTAATTACAGTGCTATATTTAGCACTCTGTTCTTTGTCCATTCCTGCTAACTTGTCTTTATTTAAAATATTGAATGAGATTTTGAAAACTTGGAAGGTGTGTGTATAATGCACTGTACAACATGACATTTGGAAGGAGTGCACTTCTGGTACATTTTGTAAACATCATAGTTTTGGGGGAAGATCAGAAGAGAACTAATACCTCTAAAGTTCCTTTGTAAATAATGTGTTGCAGGGAAGGAAAAATAGGTTTTTCTCACATATTCTTAGGTTCCTGGTTGAAGCCTCTATAACAAAAGAAAAAATTTTAAAACAGGGAAGCAAACACATTCATTTAATGTAAGTTTTACATCAGATGGGAGCCTTCAGAGGGGAAATGAAGAGCCAAAGAAACAGGAAAACCCGAGTACTTTTAATACTAGGTATTATGGTTTGGATATGAGATGTCCCCTCAAAAGCTCCTGTTGATGCAGGAACATTCAGAGGTGAAATGATTAGATTATGAGAGCTGTAGCCTTATCAGTATATCCTGATTTGAATGAATTGACTGGGGTGGTAACTGTGGACAGGTGGTGCAAGGCTGGAGGAGGTGGGGCAGGCCCTGGAAGGGTTCATCTTCCCGGAGGCCCCTTCCTCCTCCCTGTGTCCTGGACCTCACCTTGAGCACAGAAGAGCTTTTGTCTGCTGGGCTCTTCCTCTAGAATGTGCTGCCTCATCTTGGGCCCAGAGCAGGGGAGTTGGCCATCTATGGACTGAGACCTCTAAAATCTCCATCCCCAAATAAACTTTCCCTCATCTAAGTTGTGCTTGTCAGGTATTTTGGTTAAAGGGACAAGAAGCTGACTAACACATGAGGTTTGGTGAAGTGGGTAATTGTGAAGTATAACTGGAGGACAGGAGGGTATGATCTGATGTTAGTAAACTGAGGAACTCAGTAATACTTGTTTGTTCAAATTCTCTTTGATGCCCTGGTGTCTTCAGAGATAAGCATTGACCTTCCCTCTGGGAACAGGGAGGGCACCTTTCACATGCTCTCTTGTGACCTGCTTTAGAGGAAGGTCAGAAAATCCTTTCTAGATTTTATGTTCTGCTTCAGGGGAGAAAGGCAGGGGTAAGGTCAGAGAGACCATTCTGCTTCTGCTGTTTTCTCAAATTCCTGTGTCTTAAAATATTCAGTATGCCAAGATGCCATATTTAGGGATAGAGGATCCTGAACCCCATCAGTGTACAATCATAGGGAAGCTTCTGTAACTTTCACTGGTTTTCTCTTCTCTTTTTCCTACAAGCAAATGATTATTTTCATTATTTTTTTTTAGAGAGAGCAAGGCTACCAGAAGCTTTTTATAAAAATCTGACATTGATTTATTTTTTTTATCCCTTAGGCTAAAACAATGAAAAGAAAGCAACTATTCTGTTGGACCAAACAATTTGTTTGAAATCTTGATTTCACACAGGCTCAAGTAGCATTCTTTCGTTTGTTTCATGGTGTTAGTTGGTTTAACCTTTTTTGACTTGTCCAAACACAGTGAATTCACTGCCCACAGGGAGTTTGCTGGCCATCTGCACTATGTCATGCAGAAAAAGCATGGTGTCCACAGTTCCCAGGAGATTTAGTCAAGATAGCTTTGCCTCCCATCACTGAGGTGATATGTTTGAGAGTGAGAATTACCTCTGTAGGGAAAAAGAAATACCTTTTTTTCTTATCTATCACTGAGTTCATAGCTGAGACCCATATAACAAAGCATAAATTAACAAGCATGCAAATTTATTTATATAAGTTTTATATGACACATGCACCTTCAAAAGGAAATGAAGACCAAAGAAACAAGTAAACTTGTGGATTTTTTTTTTTTTTTTTTTTTTTTGGCAGTATTGGGTATTAAACCCAGGGTCTTGTACATGCTAGACAAGCACCCTAACCTTGAGCTACCTTCTCAGCCCTAAACTTGTATATTTTTATGCTTCAGCTTGATGAAAAGTATACAGTGGTGGAGAAATATGATTTGGGGACAAAAGGGTATCATCTAATGGTATTAGATTGGGAGGGACTTAGCAAGGCATTTATTCGAATTCTTATTGGTGTCCCTGTGCATTCAGAGATAAGGATGTTCCTTTCCTCTAGGTACAGAGAGGGCACTTCTCACCTGCGGGTCTTAATACCTGCTTCAGAGGAAGGTCAGAAAATCCTCTTTAAGTTTTTATGACCCGCTTCAGGGGAGAAAGGCTGGGGAAGGTCAGAGATACCTTCCTACTTCTGCTATTTCTTCAAACTTCTTCAGCATAAAACACGCTGAATGCCAAGATACCATGTTTTCGGATAGCATGTTCTGAACCCCATCAAAGCTGTTTCTATGGCAGAAAAAAAAAAAAAAAAAAACAAGCAAGCAAACAAACAAAAAAAAATCTATGCTTCTAGGGCAGACCATGATTTGTCTGGTACAGAACATCCTTTTCTGTTATGTGATTCTAGCCTTTCATTATCTTTGAGCTCTTCTGCAACACTGTCTTGTACGTTGTAAGACATGCAAATTCTGCCCTGTCTGGTAGAAATTCAGTTGACTTCCCTCCTCCACCCCTGAACAAACCAGTCTTGTTATATTTGCATACTCATTTCAATATTTCTGATCTTTAAATCTATTTCTCCAGGTTCTCTTGAACTGGTTATCACACCTGCTGGGTTCCCTCTTTGATTAATGACTAGAAACATATCTTTCACATGTGTTTATTTGTACCTCTGTGTGAGGGCCATAATTTTACCCTTCTTTTGAAAACCATTTTTTGGACATTATTTCCCTAGCCTTTGCTCATCATTTCCCTTACCTCTGATGACTCTTTATATATTTTAGATACCACATTAGTACCCAATTTGGTGAGGGTGTTTTTATAGGTATGGTGGGTCATGACTTTGAGGCTGAGGTATCCCAGAAAATCTGGCACATGTGCTTGAACAATTTTTTATACAACTATAAATATGGAAAATGCCTTAAGTTCGTCTCCTCTCCTCCATTAGAGGAACTTGGCCAACCAAAGATCAGAAAAATTGAGACTTTTTTCAAGATTACAGAGATTTTCAGGAGGACCAGAATTGAGTATTGCAATTGAACATGGTTTGTCCCTACCAAAATTCACACTAAAATCTGATTGCCAATGTAACGATACTGAGAAGTGATGGGGTTTTTAAAGAGGTATTAAGTCATGGCAGTGAAGTCCTCCTGGGTGGATTAATACTTTTCTTATGGGAATGGGTTCTCTATTGTAGGAGAAACTTTTTCCTCTTCTCCATGTGTGCCTGCTTACCCGTTTGCCACAAGACCCTCACCAGAAGCCAAGCAGATGTGGCCACACCTTCTTGGACTTTTTAGCCTCTAGAACCATGAGCGAAGTAAAACCTCTTTTCTTTATAAATTACCCAGTCTTTACTATTATGTTGTAGCTACAGAAAATGGATTAAGACAGATATGAATGCAAGTCCAATTCTAGACTTCAAAATCTAGATGACTATAGTAAATTTATTCTTCTGAAAGTAGGAGTAACAATACAAACCTGAAAATTTTGCCACAAAATTTTGAGTATAAAGAACCCAATACCATGCCTCCCTCATAGCAGGCCTCCACTACTCTCCCATTGGATGAAAGGGGATGACCAAGAAAATGGAAATATTTCTGTGTCTGATCAGTCAGCCATTTGTCTCATTAATCCTTAAGCACATTTCACATGTCACATGTGTTTCCCCCAATGCTTAAGCACATAATAAATGCTTGATAAAATTTTGTTGCATAGAACCGATGGAAGTACGATTAGCAGTTATACACAGAAAATACTGCTGATTTTAAACAAAGCCTCTTTTTAACTTGAAGCTGGAGGCAGAGACCGTGTTGTTTTCATCATGAGTTGCACCCTAATCCTTATATCAACCGTAAATTCTAAAAAATCATCCAACTGGGTGTGGAATGAATAACTTAGAATCTTGAACAATGGTTATAACTAAGTATCCCGACCTACTTTCTGCTAGAAAAAAATCACTCTACATTCCTATTTACACAGGAAATTGTCTCAAACCCTTTGAATGAGTGGCTGCCTGTTCCAGTAAATCAGGGGCCATGCTTACACGGGTTACTGCTTCCTTCCTCTGCAAATGTTCCCAGGTGGATCTTCAGTTCAGGCGGACGAGAGGCTGGGCAGTATTAGCAAAGGCACTTTATGGCATAGATGCCTGAGAGCTCTTTCGACTGTGTGCTAACAATATTTTGATATACTCTGTTTCTTCCCCCTAGCTGTTTCCTTCGCTGCCTGAGCTGTTTGGTCATGTCTCAACTGCTGCTGATGAAGCCTTTTCTGGCAGGTTGCCCGGGGAGCAGCTCTCCTGTAGATTCTGCCTCTCTCCAGGAGTTGCCTGCCTTCAGTATAATGGGCAACACTGAAAGCAGCAAGGCGTTCGGTCGACAAGGTCAGAGTGCCTTTCATTCCTGCAATAATCAACCAGTGTAGCTCTTCCTCAGACCTGGGGAGAGAGAAGATAGAGGTCAAAAGAGCAATTACATTTCACATCGACTCCAGAAAAGGCTTGGATCACAAGAGTGAAAAGAAAAAACGGATTCTAGCCTCATTCTTATCCATTCGCTTTCTGGTCATCTTTGTTATTAACACTGCCCTGAAACCATAACAAGTTTTAGCTTGATGACGTGAAAAACGCATTTTCCGCCTGCAGATGAGATCTTTCTTCTTAGACATTTAGCACTGTCAGCATATTGCAAAAGAATGCAAATGAGCTGCAGGATCTATAACCAGAGACAGTAAGCAAAGGCCATTAATTATGTTTTTAAAAAATGTTAACCCTAGCAGACTGTATAACAAGCAATTGTGCTAATTTCAATCTGTAATCAGTCCCTACATTAGCATAACTTTATTTATTTAGCATTAAGGCAACAATTTAGAGAATATAATTTAGTTGGAAACGTCAGTAATTTTGCAGTGGCAGATTGCTGTTACAGAGCTACCTCTATTTGACCTTACAGCTGCCAGGACTAATTACTTTAATTGCATTAATTGCACTGACCATTCTGGTGTTTAATGTAGTTGCTGCTACTCTTTCACCATTGAGCAAATCAGCCTGGCTGAATTCTTAGCAAAATGGGCCAATGCTCCTTTCTAAATCTCTTCTGATTCTTTTCTGCATTGGGAGTCCAGAAATTCAGGGACTATCAGCCTTCTCATTGAGACCATGAATTTTAAGGAAAGCCCTGGAAAAGGGGAAAAAAATCTGTTCTTCCAAACTGATTTTTATTGCTGACTCCATTTAAGTACAATTAGTACTTTAGTTCAATTTAGTGCATTAGTTCACCAATGACAAAGAAGTGTTTGAGAAATGGTTGTGGCAGTTTTGACAGTAAATTAAAATTCCCCCTTTGCACATTTTGGAATTCAGGCCTATTAAAAATTCCACATTCTTTTTTCCTCCTTACAGAAGGAGCGCAGAGCTTTCCTGAGGATTGGACTCAACACAAATTGAAATACACAGCCATCTCCTAACTGAAGACCTATGGTCCTATGAATCTATAAAATAGATATTTCCTCCTGACAGGGAAAGTTCCACAGGACATTTAATAAATAATTTGCTACTAGGAACACATCTATTAGTTGAAATGAAGTACACTTGGAATGCCCATTCTTACATGTGAAATTATAGACTCTGCAAGTCAGAAAGAACAGATCCATCCCATCCATCTGCTTACTCAAAGCAGGAACAAACTCCTTATTTCTTTCCAATGATCATCTAACCTCCAAGCAAACACATCAAGCACTTTTTAAATGTATCTAAGATTACTTCATTCAATAACTTGAGTTGCTAAAACATAGTTTGACATAACAATGCATACCTGTTTCACTACAACTTCTATTCACTGGATAATAATAACAGCTAACATGTATTGAGTGAAGCTATGTTCCAGGTGCTGTTTTAGGCACTTGACACGTATTGACTCAGATAATCCTCCGAACAGTTCTATGTAATATGCATCCATTTTGATGGATATTATTATACATAGGAGGTAGTTTCATTCATGGTAGAAGCAGGATTCTAGCCCTGGCATGGGGGCCTGAGGCCTCTGAGCTTGTCCTCGAAGCTAGGTTGCCTTCAATTGGGATGGATTCTTCCTCTAAGTCTACATAGAACCTATCAAACAGATCTTTGGTTATGCCAGTAACTCCTAGCTGGCTGTCTCTGATTTCTCATATTCTAGAATTTCAGTTTGGCAACATTTCTCTTTAAAATGAAACACCTAGATCTGAGAAAAAGTTTAATGCTCAAAAATGTGCACCATTACATCAGGTCACGTTCTACTCATCTGAAGTTCTCAGCCCATGTGTCACTTGCTTGGGAATACCCTTGCTCACCCCAGCTCAACCTCAGGAAGCCTTGTTACACACTCCTAATACTACCATCCTTTCTTTACTAGCTTTAACACCCCATAATTAAATAATTATAACCCAGATACCTTGCCCAGTAAAGAGGAAGGCAACCCAGATAACTTGCCTATTAAAATAGGGGAAGAAGGGGCAGGCAGTACCATCCATTTTCAGTAGTTTAACTATTAACTAGTTAATCCCACATGAAACAAAGAAATTCACTAACTCCTTCCATCCTTCAGGTTTGAGCTCTGTATTGTAACTATAGTTAAGCAACCTTCCCATCTGTGGGTATATGTTTCAAGATCCTCAGTGGATATCTAAAACTTTGGATAGGACCAGACCCTACATATACCATGTTTTTCTCTGACACATACATACTTATGCTAAAGTTTAATTTATCAGTGAGGTATTGTAACAGAAAACCAACAATAACAAATAAAATAGAACAACTATAACAACCTTGTATAATAAATATTATTTGAAACTTATGAACTGTTTTATTCCTAGAATTTTTATTTAATATTTTTAGACCACAGTTAAGCATAGGTGAATAAAGTGAAACCATGAATAAGGGAGGACTACAGTACATGGTATGTGTAGAAGAGGGTGCAGAAATGGCTCATATTAAAAAAAAAAAATCTCTAGATCTTCTATGGAGCCCTCGTTCTAGACTTTCTGACAGGTAGGAAACACTTTGGACCTCTTCTTTAGCCTTTCCTCCATCACCTCTTTATATTGTGGTTCTGGTAGATCTGAACTCTATGTCTTAAACATACACCAACCTTCTGTCTCCATGACTAAGATTCTATGGTTGTTCTTCCTCACATTCTCCACTTCCTGCATCCTGTTTGTTTTCTGCTCTCACCAAAGATGTGTAGAATGCCTTCATTCTCTATACTTACCTCAAATGAACATCCAGAATTTTTCTAGAGTTTTGCCCTGGGTGGTTCTGCCTATTCTGTCTTCTCAGCCCCTCTCTACCTCCTCTGCTCTGTCCTCTCTCTGTCTCTTTCAGTCCTTGGTTGTAACTGCCTAGTTTCTGGCTTTGAGTCACCTTTACATGGCGGCCTTCCCCTTCAGAACATCCCTCAGGGGCTCCCTGCCTGGCAGATAACACGTCTGCCTGTAGTAGTTAGGCACATCTTCCAGGCATCTTTACAGCTTTAATTTGAATGTCATTCTTCTGGTGGAGAAGACAGATGCAAAGCAGGAGTCAACTAATTCTACTTTCTCTGTGTTAATCCCACACAAAACACAGAAACTCACCAATTTCTTTGATCCCTCAGGATGGAAGATAATATAGTAGCATACTGATTTCTTTAGTTTTTCTTCCATGTCTGGCCAATTTTTATCATATAGTTAGAATTTTATTTTCTCCTGCTTTTTTTTTTTGTGTGTGTGTGTGTGCTGAGGATTTAACCTAAAGGTGCTTTACCATTGAACTATATCCACAACACTTTTTATTTTTTTAAATATATTTTTTTTAGTTGTAGATGAGCACAATACTGTATTTTATTTATTTTTAATGTGGTGCTGAGGATTGAATACAGCACCTCACAAGTGCTAGGTAAGCACTCTACCACTAAACTATAGTCCCAGCCCCCACAACCCATTTTATTTAAAAAACAAACAAACAAAAAGTTGGCTTTGAGCCTCGCTAAATTGCTGAGGCTGTCCTTAAATTTTCAATCCTTCTGCCTCAGTCTCCCAAGGTGCTGGGATTACAGGTATGTGCCACTTCATCTGGGTATTTTCTTCCCCTTCTGGATCCATTTCTATCCTTTTAGAAAACCCTCTGGTCCTGAGACCAAGCATAATTTCTTTGAACTTTTGAATCTACTTTTCCGTAATCTAGGATGCATGCCAGATACAACTCAGCATCCCTGTCTTGCTCATTTAAATTTTATGGTGCTCTCTTCTTCTCCCAAGGTTCTCAGCACCTCTTCTCTTTCTTGAAGATTAGAAACAAGTTTAGAGTAACTGTGTTGTTTAAAGTTGAGGCTGTCATTCTACATCTCTTTATTTACTCCAGGATCTCTGTTCTTAGAGGTAAGAGGTGTCGAAAATCTTACCCTGCTCAGTGATAGTGGGTGGTTACACCAAGCTTTGGCTCCTATGCAAAGTGCTAACAAAGAATGCCACAGGAACAGAGTGGTGTTAGTCTCAGGAGAGGCACCTAGTCTCCTGATACTGGAGCGAAGGCTACCAGGTCAATCCCTAACCAAAGTGATTAACAGCTATCAACTTTCTGTGATCTCCTTTGCCCAGAGATCCTCCTCTAATGATGTATAGTAGGAGAGGGGGGCCAGGGTACCAACAAAGGAGAATTGGAAAAGAAGGAAAAGCAGGGTGGGAAGATGGGTACTAATATGTATCAAGACACTCTCGTGTGCCAGGCACTGTGCTAGACATTTATGTGCACCTACCATTTAATCCTCCCAGTATTTTTGCAACACATGGGAAGCTGAATATTCTAAAAGTTGGCTTCTCAAAGTCATATAGCAAGGGATTAAAGCTATATTTGGGGATGAGAATTAAGATTTAAAACAAAACAAAAAAGTATAATACCATAAAATTATAATGCAATGTAGTACAGGTATCTCACTTATGTGCATTACAAAAGTAATGACCTTGTAAATGATCTATGCATGCAAACCAATGCCTATCATAACAATGACAAAGAATAGTTATTTTGCTATACATTAGTAGTATTTTTGATGTACAAATCACTAGAATTTGTACATTTGAAACATGTATGCTTTCTTTGAATATTTTTGTGAGGCAGAGTTGGTTTTTTTTTTTTTTTTTTTTTTTTTTTTTGGTTTGGTTATAGTTTTGAATTCTGTTGCTGAAATTTCTGAGCAAAATGAAGAGAAAAAAGAACACCATCACCTAATTTGTGATCCTTGAAGGAACTAGTCTTCTTGGTACATTACTGTCAGCTAAACAAATAAATGTTCTTTGAAAAGTCTGCTTCTAGATGCTAATGGAAATATTGATTTCCCCCCCTCTGTCTTTTTCTTTGCTTTGCTTTTCTTTTACATAATGCCTGTTTACCATGCTTCCTCCTCATCTCCATTCAGAGTTCTGCTCTCCTAAGTGTTAGTGTCAGAGGCGAGTGCCGAAGCCAAGGTGACTAAGTGGGTGTCAAGGCAGTTGTGAAGCAGAGGAAAGACTTAACTAATGGCATAGGTCTTCTAAGTCAATGGACCCTGTCTCTCCTAATTTCATTATCAATTCACCACAGGAACCTGACATAGTCCATATGTTAAGTCAAATTCAAAAGCTCAAAAACAAAAAGGAAAAAAAAAAATCCAATTTCGGAGTCAGGTAAAAACATCGTAAGTCAGAGAAAATCTTTATTATTGATTTATAGCTGCACATTCTTGTCCAAAGGCTTCCTCTTTAAATTAAGAACACTAATGATTTCCCATTCTAGAATTAATAATCCAAAAGCTGCACATACAAAAAAAAAAAAAAAAAAAAAAAGGTACTTATTGCTGTACTTCAACCAGGAAGTGCCAGTGAGCAGATGCCTGTTTCCTTCTGCAGCTGTGGTTGTGGCGCCCTGGTGTTCTTGAGAATGGCTCACTTCCTCAGGAGGCGTTCTCCTGTGTGCCAAGAAGCCATAAATTTCAGATAGAATATCCTGTTTGTTGAGGCTTCCATAACATGTGATCCCGTCCCTCTCTGATGAACAGATGGGTTTGGGACAGAAGTTCTTGCTAAGTAGTTTAAAGACTTCATTGTGCTGTGGAATGAGGCACCACACACCTCATCCAGACAAGCCAGGGCAATCTGGGACCTGAGCAAGGCGCTGATCAGTTCCAGAGGAATCTAGAGCTGGCCAGGATGGCCAGGGTGACTTTAGATAAAGAATTGAAACCAGGAAAAAGGAAACACTTATTTGTGTGGGGAACAGAAAATAGATAATAAGAGAAATTGATAGAGATACCATCATTTTGCTACTATTTTTATTGACTCTGTGCTATTGTACGTATTTTTGCAAGCCACTCTAAAGCATTTTAAAAATAATCTAGGAGAATAAATGAATAAAGTTTCTATCACTTGGCAGTACTGAAGCTTCAACATAGGGCTTTGTACATACCAAGCAAGCGCTCTGCCATTGAGTTACATCTCAACCCATTTATCTTGTTTTTTATTTTGAGAAAGCATCTTAATAAGTGGCCCAGGTTGGTTTTAAACTGTGATCCATCTGCCTCATCCTCCTGAGTAACTGGCATTACAGTAAATGAAGTCTCTTTAAAACATTTGAAGTTACTTTATTAGAAAAAAAAAAAAAAAAAAAACAGAGTGATTCAGAAATCTCCCCAAAGTTCTGTTAGAGGAAAAAAAAAAAAAAGATAAAAATGAGTTTATATTACCAGTTAATTATGTATCTATTTTTAGTAAGTTGATTGTATCAAAATATTAGAGTCCATTACAGCAACTTCAAAATATGTCTTTGGGGTAAGCCTACCATTTTAATTGGTGTGTACATTAAAGAAATTAAAATCTTAAAATATATGGTCCCACAGCCTTCTTTTCATCTGTCTATTCTGACTCTTTGTATGGTTAATTAGTTATTCCAATGTCTCTTCCCCACAAGATGTAGTAATTGATGGGATCACAAGACTTTAGCCCCATCAGAATTCCTATAACAGAAACTGTATACAATAAGCACAATTTGGGCATCAATATTGAATTATACAATGTAGTTATTTTTTGCAGGACAGTTAGTTATATGGATTAAATCAGATAACATAAAAATCCAACATGCTTCTGGATCATAATAGGAACTCAAAAATATATTATCTCTTCTGACCTCTTTTTTCAACTAAAGCAAACATATTCTTTAATTTTTAAGGCAGTGTAAAGTATTAAATATCAACTTTCACCTAATAAAATGTATGTCCTATATATCCTGGGTTTGCTGTTAAGAATGATCTTGTTTGGGCCAGACATTGGTGCATGCTTGTAATACCAGCTAATCCAGAAGCTGAGGCAGGAGGATTGTAAATTCAAAGCCAGCATTGGAAACATAGTGAGACCCTGTTTCAATGAATGAATGAATAAATAAATAAATATAAAAAGGGCCAGAGTGAAGCTCAGTGGTAGACTACCACTGGGTTTAATCCCTAGTACTACACATACACACACACACACACACACACACACACACACACACAAACACATATCATATTTGGTATATTTAGAAATTTAAGGCTCATGTGGATTATGAGAACAAAGAAACACACAAAATACTGGAAAAGAGAACATTTGACTTTTCTTGCCGAAATGATGTGGGGAGAAGGTTGGACTCTCTTCTGCTACCTTGTTAGTATCTAGACATAAGTAGGAGCCCTGAAATTCAGTTTAGTACTGACAATATGCACCTGGGAGATAGTGTGAGGTCCCACAGGTTGAGGGCTCAGTCCTTTAGATTGCCCTCCCCCACCTTTAGATGCCAGTCACAAGAGCAAGGTTGTTTTAACTTGGCCTACTGGCCTATTGGCCATAAACAGGCATTTCCACAAACTCCCTCCACGTATTTGATTAATTTTCCCGAGTTGCTCATGGAGCTTGGAAATAGATTCACTGGTTATTGTAAAGAATAGAAAGGATGCATATGAAGAGACACATAGGGTGAGGAGTGGAGAAGGGCAGTGAGATTGCAGGCCATGTGCTCAGTTCCTGAGAGGGTCTCCAAACCCTGTGCTTTTGGGTTTCATAGGCACAATCAAAGCATGGATAAATGTGTTGATGAATAATCAAACAGTAAGGACCAAACCTAATGCTAATAGACTGATGGGGCAACCCAAGTCCTGGCTGTTCAGATGATTCTTGGCCCTCCGTGCAACATCCTTTCTTCCAGGACATGACACAGGACACCTTTTGAAGTAGGGGTCTTATCAACACAAAATTTATGGCCAGCTTTAAGACACAAACGTGGGAGAGGATTAAAGTTTCCATGATCTACCTTTGGGAAAGAAATTCTAGTTTCTATATCTTGCCCTGGGGCAAGAATAAAAGGCATAAACAGTGGTCAAAAAGCAAAATATATATATCATGGCAGCACAGACCTTAAGGACATGCCATGATTTTGGGTTTATGGGGAGAACAATTTGCCATGTGTGGCATTCACAGAGATTTATCAGACAATTTATATACACATTAAAAATATCCTACATGAAGTACAAATAAAAGAGTAACTGCTGTGCCCACAAGTGCTCTGGTCTATTCTTGTGAAAATGACCATTATGCTGTACTGAATTTCATTTGCAGTCAATTTCCTTCAGACCACTATCAACCATGCTGTTCTCTGAAAGCAATGCCTACCGTTTTAATGATCTCTAAACGTGTCTTTCTTCATCAACCTTCCAATCTCTTTAAATGGCTAGTGAGAGGCCTGAAAACATCCTGTTAGCGATTTCTGGTTCTTGGAGTTGAAATTCAAGGAGGAGCAAGTCTTCTGATCACTCAGAAGAGACTTTAGAAAGTGCTCCTACAATGGCATCTTAGACGACACCCCCCTGCTCTGGTCTCTGTGCCAGTGGACGGTTGACAAACTGCATAGCGGACTCCAGATACACATGGTCCCACTGTGTCCCCTCTCCCCCTTCAAAAGGAAGCATAACAGCTTTCTATGGGGTTCTCCTTTCTTCTGTCAAGAAAACACTCTGGTGAGGACCAGAGTTGTTGTTGAATGGTATAGCCATTGCTTAGCATGTGTGAGGCCCTGGGTTCAACCCCTGGCACCAAAAGCTGATAAAAACAAAGATCAACCAAACAAAAACACTATGATCATCTACATTTCATTAAATGGGGCACATTCAAGACCGTGGTCTATGTAGAGGACAGAAAAAAGAAGTCCATGCTTCTGAGTCAGGCGTTAGCACTGATCCTGTCACTGGCCTCAGGGATTCTCATTCAAGAGGCAACATGCTCAATCAGGACACCAGACATCGCTTCTAAACACTTTTCCTCTAAAGTGTCCAATCTGGTTTGATATTTACCCATATAGATTAATAGTTCACAGCCCTGGTTGTATCTCAGAAATGGTGGTGGCCTAAAAACAAACACCCAATGATTAAAAAACAAGGCAAAACAAAATTTAAAACATAAAAAGAAGTATGTAGTGAAGGAGGCTCTCTTATCTACTTTCATTTTTCTAGTTTCCAACTTCTTCTCACTTAGGACTGAAAGGTAGATATATGTCCAAATCTCACCTTATTCTACTAGGTGATTATCTTCTGGCATGCTTACTTTTAGTGAGCTCCCTAAGTGATCCTATTGCTGGTAGGATCTGCAGACCTTGGTGATGTGCTGAAATTCCCAGGGCTTCTGCTGTAGTGGGTACATACATGATGCATGGGCTGGAATGAACACTGAGCATGGCAGACTTCAGGGTGAGAAATCCCTGCTGCATGCATTGTTAGTGTGGAAGGTTTTGTGTTGCAAATGGTCTTTCACTTAAGCATGGTTTGACTTACTGACTTACCTTTACCTTGGTTGAACTTCATACAGCAAAAAGTGGAGGTACAGGCAGGAGGATGGTGAATTCAAAGCCAGCCTCAGCATTGTAGTGAAGTACTAAGAAACTCAGTGAGACTCTGTCTCTAAATAAAATACTAAATAGGGCTGGGATGTGGCTCAGTGGTTGAGTGCCCCTGAGTTCAATCCCCAATACCAAACAAAAAAGGTGACATGCATTCAATGGACCATATTTCTAGATTGTGTGTGTGTGTGTGCTGAGAATTGAACATAGGGTCTGGTATCCTAGGCAAGTGGTCTATCACTGAACTTCACCCCCAGCCCCATAATTCCACTTTTTAAAAAAATTGATTAAAAAAAAACGACAGTGGAATGCATTACAATTCTTACTACACATATATACCACATTTTTTTATATCTTTGTATATAAAGTATGTTGACACCCAATTCATGTCTTCATACATGTACTTTGGATAATGATGTCTACCACATTCCACCATCCTTGCTAATCCCCTGCCCCCTCCCTTTCCCTCCCACCCCTCATCCCTATCTAGAATTCATCTACATTTTGCATTTGATCTTTCCCTGGGCTAGCAATATTCAATGCTATACTCTTGTGATGCTGGCAATAGCAGCTAGTCTCAATTCCCAGTCAGCCATTCAGTCAGTATTGAGGATAAATGACCAATACTGCCCTTCACAGTGTACTATAGTCAATAAATTACATGAGATAATCAATACTTTATTTATTTATTTATTTTGGTACAAGGGATTGAACCTAGGGATGCTTAACCACTGAGACAAACCTCCAGCCCTTTTAAAATTTTTATTTTGAAACAGGGTCTTGCTAAATTGCTGAGGCTGGCTTTAAACTTATGATACTTCTGCCTCAGCCTCCCAAGCCACTGGGATTACAGGCGTGCATCACCACACCTGACCAAGACTTTATTTTAAAATAGTCATTGTGTTAGGTGGTTTTGCTCAACTGTAGGGTAATAAAAGTGTTCTGAGCACATTTAAGGTAGGTTAGTCTAAGTTATAATGTTCAGTAGGTTAGATAGGAGTATTAAATATGTTTTCAACATATGATATTTTCAACTCATGATAGGTTTGTTGGGTCATAACTCCATTGTTAAATCAAGGAACATATTTAAGAAGCAGTGTATAATTAAAACAAACAACATAAAAACAACAAAATAACTTATGACCGGGACTTAAGAAAGAAGTCCAGATACTTCAAAATATGATTTTATCTCCACATTTGACAAGGTGGAGATTCAATTAAATTAAGTTTGTAAAGTTCACCTCTCTAATATTCTGTAGTATAAAAGGGCTGATAAACTGGGCATGGTGGTGCATATCTGTAATTCCAACTACTCAGGAGATAGAGGCAGGAGAGTCATAAGTTTGAGGCCAGTCTAGACAACATAGCAAGACCCAGTCTCTAAATAAAGAAATAGGTTGATAACTTACTTATTCTGGATCCATTCATATTTTCTTCTCCCTAATAAAATGTGATTTTGTTCAGATACCTAAGTCCCTGGGAGCCCAAATGCCCCAGGGAAGCTGATTCCCATACAGCAAATGGGAGAGCAGAATGGATGAGGGATAAGTCATTCTCCCTTTAGAAGTGGATATGTGACCCAATTGTAGTTAATATTAGGTGCCGACAGATTTGCTGGAGGTTTTTAACTACGAGAATCCAGTTTCTTCCTCCCACCAAATGTGAACAAGAAAGCATGCATAGCTCTTACAGCGATTGTAGCCATCCTGTAATTAACATGAAATGAACCTTCCGACTGAGCTGACACTGAAGGCAGAATGGAAAAACTGAAAGAACCTGGACCTGTGTCAATGTATTGAACCCCAGCATTCAACAATGCTGAAGCCCTCACTATAGCTGGACTTCCTGATATATGAGCCAATAAATCTATTGTTTAAGCAATTCTGAGCTGAGTTTTCTGTTATGCAAAGCTGAAATCAACCTAAATAATCTATACTCTGTTAAGTCTAAGTCCTTCATTCAACATCTCACTTCATTTCCTGTGTTCAGGTATCTGTCATTAGTTTCTTGGCCATTTACCTCGTCTTTTTGCTATTTAGATTTTCAGCTTTATGGCCCTCAGCTAACTTAACGACTATTAATTTGCCATTTTTATTATTTCTTCTCTATCTACTCTTGGCCCATCCACAAAATTGACATTTAGAAGCATGTGTACATAATGTACGTATTCTAGCTGTCTTTTATAGTTTGGGGGTGCTTTACCCAGAGATAAGTGGAGAGGAAGCGTACATACAGATATTTGCTCATTTTAGTTTGGAAGAGACATTTTTGATGTCCCTTTCTAGTTTTTACTAAGTAGAGGACCATTTGCATCACGATGCTAATAGAATAAGTAGTAGATTGTTTCATATAGAATATAAAAGTTCTTCTTTATCTTAGGAAGTTGAATTTACAGGCACTCAGGAAGGAAGGCAGGAAGGAAGGAAGGAAGGAAGGATGGAAGGAAGGAAGGAAGGAAGGAAGGAAGGAAGGAAGGAAGGAAGGAAGGAAGGAAAAAAGGAATCCATTTTTTCCTAGTCTGATGTTCCAAAGTGCTTTCACATATAATTTAAGTTAAATCTTAAAACAAGCCTGCAAGGTAGGTTATTTTTTTTTTCCACATTACCTTTGGGGCAACTGAAGCTTAAAAAAATTAAATTTCTCAAGGTCAGTCAAGTATATGTTAAACCCAGATCTACACGAATGATTGTATAGCTCCAAATCCACATATCCTCTACAACTTAAACATTGTTAACCCTTCATGGGTCTCCCTGGCTCATTTTTTTTTTTTTTGACATCTGCAATCCCCTTAGATGGGCTTTCTGCTGATCAAGTGGTCAGCATCACCTAGCAGCCTCGGGCTTCCATCTCTGGGTAGCTCCTGTGCTTTTTCTCAGGGCCAGTGATAATGCCTGATTCTCCTCTCCCAAGTGACTGTAGTAAACACAAGGTCACCAAATAAGTGGCTGGTTCTTATCACACATTTACCCTGACTCTACTTCCCTACTGCACTTGGGTGGTCTTGTGGTCACCACAAGTGAAATGATGGCCCTTGTTATAACCACTAACCTGATATTGTGGATCATTGCAACTTACTGAATTATTCACAATTACCAACTCCCCTATGTCTATGCTGCACTTTTCTGTTTTCTCTCAATTAACCTGTCCCAGCTTTTAGTGGAAATGGACACAGTGTCCAGGAACACATATTTACAATGTTCTCTGAAGTGTCAGGCTTAGGGCATGATGACTCACCCTGAGCAGAGTGGGCATAATTATTCCCAAGCATGATGCCAGAGAACTGTAATAACATGGAGAGGGAGTGGATGGGAAGAAATGTTGACAGAAAGGAAAGAAAGAAGGGAGAGAGGGAGGGAGGGAGGCCTGGACTGGTTGAACTGATGGAACTGTTGACAATTGTATCCACATAGAGATTGTTTTGGATTAGTGATGTCAACATAAATCTGAAAGTATATTTAGAGGACAACAGCTTAACAAGATCTAGAAGTCTATCTGAAGGTATGGTCAGAATTCTTTGGAGTGTGATGTGCAGCTGGTCATTCTCATTATCAAAATAACTGTACCCAGGTTGTCTTGTTTCTCTCCCTGTTTTTACAGTCCCTAACAGTCTGAGGGAAAAGGGGAAAGAAAAGCATAAGTTTCCACATTTCTTGGATGTCTCTCGTATGCCAGTAATTTTCATGTTTATGATTTCATTTGTTCTTCACAAAAACTCTTCAATGAAGGTCAGTGGAAATTATTCCCTGCTTTACATAGTTACAACAATGGAGGCTCAGAGAGACTGGGTACAGATCCTTACTACCATTACAGAGGGACTAAGTAGAGACTTGAACCTGGTCTTGGACCAAGCCCTTCACATATATTATCTTTAATCTAACAGAACTTTCATGAATTAGATACTAATTCCTCATAGATCTGGAGGCCAGAGTCTAAACTGGGCTCTGGGTGTCATCAGCGCCTGGTTCCCTTTAAAGGCTCTAGAGAAGATATCTAGCCTGCATATTTCTGCTTAGGAGATTCCTAGTATTCCTTGGCTTGTGGAAAAATAACTCTGAACTCAGCCTTAGCCTTCACATGACCTTTTTCCTGGTGTCTCTGTATGTCCATTTTTGTCTCTCTAAGGACACGTTTGTAATCCATTATATTATCTTGATCAGTTCCTTAATTATAACTGCATAGATCCTTTTTCCAAATTAGGTCACATTCTGAGGTTCAGGATAGAAGTGAATTTTTGGATGCACTGCTCAGTCAGGAGGTCAAGAAACAGCATGCTAAAGACCATGTAAGTATGTAGGTTAAAGGTGTATTTACAACCCATATTTATTTGAAACGGAGTCCTGTTTACAATTTCAGGGGCAGTCCTTGGGATTCAGAGTTTATTGGTGGACTTTGCATGGAACTCCAGAACTTGTATGAGCAGATGGAAGAAAGAGCTAGGGAAACAGTTTATTTCATTTAACATGGATCCATTCGGAGCTACCATCTAACGAGTACTGTAGTTGAAGAAATTATAAAAGCCACATGAACGCTTTCAGTGGAAAAAACTAAAACAGAAGAAACATTCCTTAGGGGATTCTGTTGGGAAATGGTTTAATATATATGGGGCAATGACAAGATACTGTGATGACAGCTTAATGTCGAGGCAGTAAAGTGAGAGGTTTTGAGAATTCACAGGCTTAGAAAATAAATATAAATTTATCATTTTAAATGAATACATTCTTGGATATTCTTAAGCATTTAAACAGGTATCAAGAAAGATTAGAAATTTACTTTAGTGGCAATGCTTTTTTTTTTTTTAGTTGAGACTTGTTTGCAGAACTGGTATAATTTTTGTTTATGGATTTGTAAGCATTATATATAGATGATATAGAAATCAGGTAAATTTCTAGCTATTCTGATGGACATTTTCTTTTTTTTTCTAAGCAATCCCTAAATCAGAAGAAGAAAAGCCATGATTCAAATATTAGAAGAAGGGATCAAAGAAAGGTCAGAGACTGGGGAAGGGAGAGGGTCATCCAACCAATCTAGCTAATGAAAAGCATAGACCAGAAATCTGATAACATGGAAATCAGATTTACAATGGTGAATTAAGTCTAAAATTCAAAAGCAGTCTGTAAAATTCCTTTGTGAAACGTATTTTCTTTCTTTCTTTCTTTTTTTTTTAAATTCCTTATAAACTTCCTTCTGTTGACAAGCTGAAGCTTTTTCACTACAGAATGGTAATGTGCTCTGTTTGGGGCATCCATTGCTGAGCAAGTCATTTGATCTGACAAAATGAACTGGTAATGTTGCTCAGTTCTTATGCTCTGGGAGTCTTCAAGGTGCTCCAAAGAGGGGGAAATAATCTTCCTTGTCTTATATTTGTAAGCAATCAAATTCTGATGAGAAAATCTTGGATCATATTTGTGGAGTTATAAAACTATATCAAAAATTCCTCCCAAGCTTCTTTAAGAAAATAAAAATAGTCTACCATTTGATCCACCAATTCCACTCTTGGATATAATTCAAAGGAATGGAAAACAATATATTGAAGAAATACCTGCACTCCATGCTCATTACAACACTACTTACAATGGCCAAGATGTGGAATCCAGCCTGTTGTCAGTCAGTGAATGAGGGGGAAAGAAAATGTGATCTATGAACATGATGGAATACTATTCAGCCATAAGAGGATGAAATCCTGTCATTTGTGACAGCATGGATGGAACTGGAGATCATCATGTTAACTGAAGTAAGCCAGACACAGAAAGACAAGTATTGCATGATCTCACCCATACCTGATCAAAAAATTGATCTCATAGAAGTAGCAAGGACAGCCATAGCTATTCTGCTCTATCTATTTCAGAATAACAGGGTAAATTTGAAATGTATCATTAAAACTGGTGCTAGATAATGAAAATGATGGCTATATTAATTAGCTGCATATAAGCAAGCCACAGTGTACACACATATCAAATATCACATTGCATTTCATAAATGTGTACAATTGCTTTGTTCATCAAAAATAATATTAATAATAATTTCTTTTTTCAAAGCAAAAGTCCTCCAGATACCTCAAAAAGTTCTCTCTTTGATTAAGAAGCACATGTCTACTTGTGAGATTATGGTGGAAAATGTGGTTTTCCTTAAGATTGTTTGCCAATGGAAAGAGTTGAGTATGTATTAAAAGTTTGATTTTATCCAATATCATCATGTTTGAGAGTTTATTTTGTCCCTTTCACATTTATACTTCAGCTCTGATTGCAACTTACTGGAGAATTTCTAGTATCTTGAAAAGTCATTAGTGTTTTGAGAGTGATGCTGAATTATTTCTCTTGCAGCAGATTTAGTAAGTGAAAAATAAAAAGATTCTTCTCACTTTCAGTCATAATCCAGGCAGAATGTTTAACAGAAAGATAAACAAAATGTCAGGAACGCTTACCAAAGAACACTACAACAGAGGGATAAGGGGTGTCAGGCAAGAGATCCAGCAGGTATTGTCATACCAATGGCAACCACCTCTGGAGTGGCTGATGCAGTGACACTGAGTTTTCTTTCCTTGACACATAGTAGCTTGATAAGACAGAAGTGAAAAGATAGTTTCTTTCCTTTTCTTTCTGCCACACAGGGTAAGTCATAAGTCCTTCTCAGGCAGAGTGTGGTGATATAGGCCTATAATTCCAGCTACTGAGGAGGCTGAAGCAGGAAGATCATAAGTTTAAGGCCAGCCTTGGCACTTAGTGAGGCCCTGTCTCAAAACTTAGAAAATAAATAAAACGGGCTGAGTGCATAGCTCAGAGGTAGAGTGCTTGCCTAACACTTTCAAGGTTCTGGGCTTCATCCCCAGTACTACAAAAATAAATGAAGTTCTTTTTGGTATCACAGAGTCATCTGTTTCTAGCGAGGTTATAAGTGGAAGAGGGAGAACACAGTTTAGCTTCCCGAACCACCTTATGCCCTAGGAAGCTTCATCAAAATCTAACAAGAGTCTGTATAAATGCTCCAGATCTGTCTGTTCTAAGCATCCACAGATGTTTTCTCTTGGCACAGATAATAAAGGTTTAGGATTAAATGCAATTTAATAATTGATACCATTCAAACTCTCCCTCCCTTTCTCTAGAAGCTGGCACTGTGGTGTCACCACTGACGTGCTGACATCCTGGAGCACCCTGTGTGCTGATTTCCATGCTATTGTAACACTGCATTCTACATAAAAGCTCTTTAATTTCCCAAGATGTAGAAATGGTTGTTTTCATAAGCTGGACCATATGTTGGCATTTGTTCATATTCCTGCAGTTAGTTACATTTATATATAAGATTTGGCAATTAATTTCTTTCAAAGAAATTAAGAATGTGAATTCTTGACCATTCTCCAGAATAATGTTAATTGTGAAATCCCTATGCCTTTATCATATGTGTAATATCACACTGATGCAGAATTATGTAAAATAAAACCTATTTCAGAGCCTAGAATTATCTTCCTAATCTTTTAAACCACACTACACATCTATAAAAGATTAATATTTGAGGAATCTGAGAGGCATTCAGATAGTCTTTATGTTGTTTTCTTAACTTCCCTCTAAGTTTTAAGTTGTCAACATAAAACATTTTTTTAAAGTTGCACTACGTATCTGAACTAGCAGAATAAATCCTTTTAAAATAGCTAAGGGATGGGGGTGGGGCTCAGGGGTAGAGCATGTGCTTAGGCACGTGCAAGGCCCTGGGTTCCATCCCTAGCACTGCAAAAATAAATAAAAAATGAAAAGAAAATGGATCTCTTATTTTATCTACAAAAGCATTAGACAGAGTAAATTTAAATTTATCTTTCTGTAAACAGAAAACAGATTAAAGGTTCTCCCCCTACTACCTATAGTAGCATAAAGTAACAGATAGGTTTGTTGTGTAGCTAACAAGGTCACAGGCTGTTCAGCTGCCAGAGCAAACTCGATTAAGACCGTGATAATCTTTTGAAAGATTGTAATTTATCTCCATTTGAAGGGCATTATCTTAGTTCTTCAGCTATCACAGGGAGCAAGGTTAACAAATATTCAGTGATGAATTTTTGAAAGCTGCAGTCAGATCTTGTTCTCTTAAGCCCTTCTGAAGGGCTGTCAAAAGGCAAGGAAATAAAAATTGTCCAATTTATACACAGAGTTACATAATAGCTGTTATCTGAGAAAGTGGTTTATAATTCATACAGTCACTACCTTTACTTAGGCAATTTCTGGTTTGCTGTGGATTGAAGACAATCTGTTCCCACTGCTCACGTGGGAGGGATTACCACAGAAGACTCTTGTTTACTTGAAATAAGAAGCAATGAGACACAAGATCCACGCACAGGGGATCTGTGTTTTCATGATAGTCTGATATTTTGGCTAAAGGTTGACATTACTCTCTTCTTATCAAACTCATTTTAAATGTGGAGTTTGATGCCTACCAACATTCTTGAATACTTCAAATGGGTTTTGAAACTAATTTTCAAGGAAGAAGGTAGAGAAGGAACTAAAATGATTGAGAATTTTCTGGGTACTAAGGACTCTGTTTGGTAAGCAGATTATTCTCGTTGATTTCTCCCAAGAACCCCTGGGATACATGCATGATCTACATCTCAGAGAGGAGCACATCTAAGCATGGAAAGATGAAGCATGCAACTCTAATTAACACAGTGAATTCATTGGGAATTGAATTAGAGAAATAGTCACCTGAAGGTTATATCTTTTCACTGCTATGCATATTTGCAACTGTTTATCAAATACTGTTGCTCGAGTTTTTCATGACTATTTGTTCAATTGATTGATTTCCCTTCTCTCCCCTTGCTGAGACCAATTTCTTTGAGGGGGTATATGGTCATGTGATAAATATCCAGCAGGCCTACAAAACCTCAGTCCCATGCTGTAAATGTGACCTTACTCATTTTCCTGGAGGGTGAAATGGGAAATCAGGAAGAACTGATAAAACATTGCCAGCGTCCTGTACATTTAAAATGTACAGATCCATTAGCTTCCATATACTACTTTAGGCAATTGAACTTCTTGCCAGTTTCATACTTGAGGATGATAGGGATACCTTGAGGATAATGCAAGAGAAATTCAATTTGACTTTTTGTAAAAAAAAAAAAAAAATGTTGCATTCATAGTTTTTACTTTTTTACTTTTTTTTGTATGGTGCTTGGGATCAGCTACACACCACCCTGATAATTTTTTTTTGACAATTTTATTAGCTATCTGCAAAACCTATCACATAATTATGCCAACTCCTCTTAGCATAGGAGACTGGACCACCTGAATTTTTTGATAGGCCTAGTGAAATTTAAAAACTGAATTACTATGAAAGGTATATAAATATTAAATTATATTTAGAAACTTCCATTGAACAAATTTAATGCTTTTATCTGCAAAATTCTATGTTTTAGAAATTTTAACATATCTGTGCTACTTTTAAAATTATAAGATTCAAAACAGTTTCATTTATAATGTAGTACAGGTTGTATGTCCGTAGAATGGTGTAAACTTGAAGTAGTGTAACAGTAGTGATCGATGCATTTGTGAGACTTCATCAAATTTTCATATAAAAGGGTGACTTTTATATAAATTATATCTCAATAAACCTTAAACAAAAAGTTGACCCCCAGGAAAACAAAATAAAAGGTTGCAATCTTGGTCAGTGTGTTCGTGTGACTTTAAAACCATATTGGAGGCTATTAGTAGAAACAGACATGTTAGTCTTTTTAAGAATATTAAGTCCATGTCAGGTCTCATTGTCTCCTGGGACTGCAATAGGGGAAGAAGTGTACCAGCTTAATCAGTATAGCATCCCAGTGCCCTGCAGGTTATCAGGCATTGAGTTGGGGTTCATTTGTACTTGCTGATGGAATATAAGCAGAGCCCCATTAATCTACTAGGCATAGCCCCAAGTGGCCATGTCAATGCTGTCATTATGGAGTCAAAATCATCTGCAATTCTCACTGCTTTGGCCCTAAAGATCTTTATGGATATTGATGGTATTGTCAGGTATTGATAAGTTCCAAGAGGTGGTCTACCATGCTGGACTTTTTTTAGATCCTCTTTCAGCAGTCACAGAATACTCTAGAAGCCCAACTTCTTGGTGGTAGAGATTAGGGACATATCCTTCAGTAAACATTAGAATATTTCTACCTTGAAGCTATCCTGGAAAAAGTGAGGAGCAAAGTCGGTCCACTTGGAAAAGCATGGTTCAGTTGTCCCTTTTGCTTAGAGATGGATAATCGCTTTAGGGATTTGTTTTTGTTTTATGCGAATAAACAATTTTAGAGTTAATTATCTTGAAAAATAAAGCTCAGACTAAGCAACAATTAAAAAGCATACTGCCATTGTTTAACACAGCAGTGCAGTCCTGCCTCGATATCCATGGATGTAGTTCCAGAACTTTCCTCCCCGCACCCAAGGATACAGAATCCTGTATCCTCAAGTCCCTTATATTAAGTGGCATAATATTTGCATAACCTGCACATATTCTGTCATCTCCAGATTACTTATAAGATCTAATGCAACGTTAATGCTGTGTAGATAGTTGCTGTACTGTATTGTTTAGGAATAATGAGAAGAGAAAAAGTCTGTCATGTTTAGTACAAATGCAATTTTATGAAAATATTTTTGATCTTCAGTGGATTTAATCCAGAGATGTGAAACTTGTGGATACCGAAGCCTCCTTTGGACTAGAAAAATTTAGAGTATCTCTTTCCTAATTATTCCTATTATTAATTGTGAATTTATTTATGATATGAAATTCACTTGAGGAATTAGTTGTAGGGAACAGAGTATCACAAACATAATGTATATCATCAGTTATTCATATTTTAGCAAGTAAATTTGACAGTGTTGTAATTATATTCTTTCAGAATACTTATAAATAGGTTAAGTCCTACATGATATTTCTCTAGGAAATTGGCTGAAGTCATTTTCATCAGCTAAAATAAAGATGAACAAGTATATGGACTACTTTTATCTATGAAACTTAGCTAACTTTAGACATATATTTATAATTGCTAATGCCCACCAAATTTCTAACATATTCCAATCTGACTTTGATAATTTTGTTACTTATCACTGGAAGATGTGCCCTACTCTTTTTGTATAACAGAGGGATATCTGTTCTGAGTATTTTTCTTTTGCTCTTTTTTTAATTCACAAAAAAATGGCATGAACCAGCTTATTCCCTTGTAATTTCTCCATTGGGAGAAATCTCTATAGCCACCTAGCTAGGGGCATTTCAACCATGTAATGAATTGTTCCTAGGAACTAGATGCTTCGTTTCTGGGATTGTTGTGAGCTGGTAGTTAAATAATGTTTCACTCTTGAAAATTACATTGTATATATTTTTAATTAAGTAAGTAAATTTTAATAAAACAAAGATCATACATCAAAACTTACTACTTTCTAATTATTTCCTATTATCTGTACTCTTGAGGCTATTTACATCTATTGTGTTGTAGAAATACTAATGTTGCTAATAATATAAATGGTGTGCCATCATCTCTTCCCAACTCTGGGTTCGGTGACAATCCTTGGTCACTTGGAATTGACCATGATGGGACATCAGCAACACTACAGCTCAGGAATGCTTGCCCTCCCATCCTCCCAGTTACACTCCTCCCCTGCCCCCCAAGGATGGTAAGAATTCCATGCACATATCTTTCTATTTCAAGCTAATTAGACATTGAAAATATTTAAATTATCTATCCAATCCTTCATTCATTCAATAAACATTTACTTAGTGTTATATACAAAGTCTGTGCTTAGCATTGCTGTAATGGAGGTAAATAGACACTACACAACTTAGAAGAGAAATGTTGAGTAATAGAAAGAACACAAGCTTTGAAGCCATCAGAACCCTACTAGGTAGACTGACAGAATCCTTACATCCTGGGAAGCTTCTCTGCCAAGGGTCATGCTAAAACTATGTGATTTAATGATTTTGAAAACTCACTAATTATTATGATTTATGTGCTTCAGTTTTCCTAATGTGCAATGGGGCAAAAAAGCCAATGTTTCTGAGCCAATTAGGATGTGGGACAAAAAAATGTTATTATTCACAATAAATACATTATAAAATGCAGAATAAAATAGGTAAGGAACACTATTGTAAGAGCAATACTCCTACAAAAGATGTCAATGCAAGTTCTAATGAGAAGTTTTAGGATAGTTTGATGGAGGAGGCAGTCTTGGATTTTGACCTAGTAGAATACAAGCCAAGCTTCTAGGGAAATTAAGTTACCATTTTCCCCTTCTCTGACTGGCTCATAGCTGGCTTTATTTGAGTGCCTATAGCCAGGCAAAATGAAGCAGGCAAAGTATGTAAATTCTGTTTTCTAAAAACCTTCAATAAAATGTTGTGTTCAGATTGTACTCTGGTGGGATAAAATTCAGTGGGAAAAAGGAAACCAAGTTAAAATATGTACACTATGTTATTGATCTTATAATAATATTGTTAGGCCAGAAAAAAAATGTTCATTTGTCTTAGAGATATTGAAAGGGGGAAGTGACATCACATTTTGTTCTAGAAGGAGGGAAAAAATCTATACGGAATGATGAAAATACTAATGGTAATCACCAATGAAGCTATGAATGAAAGGTCAGAAAAGCATTGCTGTGCCTGGAAAAGCAAAGGTGTAATTTTGAATAAATAAAAAAGTCAGACACATGCAAACATTGATCTCCCTCTTGAGCAAGTGGTTTCAAAAAGCTTATGTTGTTCACTTTCCCCATACTTTAGGGGAATTGCTTTTCTTATTCTGTGTTTGAATAATATAATATTCTGATGATGAACACTAAAAGATCACTACTTCTTTGGGGAAAATTTTGAGAAAACTGAATGAATACTTGTTGAAAAAAATTTGGTGACGAGGTAGCAGATATGGTGTCTTGGTCAGCCTCTGGCCATCTTCAACTCCTGATATTTACACCCTTGTGAGCTTTTTGGAGTGGCTAATTGAAAAGTGGTGGCATGTGAACTGAGGTCATGAAGGTTGGATTGTCAAATCAGATATGGTATGCCCAGTTACTTTGAATTTTAGATGACCAAACAAAACACTTTTGCATACGTGTGTCCCAATTTACATGTGCCTTTATTGTACTAGGCATTTATTGATTGCTTATCCTGAAATTCAGATTGAAGTGGGCATCTTATGTTTTTGGTTGCTAAATCTGGTTAGCTTGCAAAGGGCATTTTGCCTTCTATCTTCTTGCTCACTATGTTTTAAGAACATTCAAGCAGAATTGGGGGTAGGCCTGTGAGAAGAACTAAGGCCTCCTACTACCACCTAGTACCACCTTGCTACCCATGGAAGAGAGCCATCTTGGAATCATTTTTATGGTTCAGATACCTGTTTACACTAAAAAGAAAAAAATGTTGTCTTATACTTCTCATTTATTAAATTATGTTCTTAGTTTCTTCTCTCCCGTAGTTTCCACTACAACAGTTTCCCCATTGTGTCCAAGTGCCTAATACAACACAGTGCTAGGCACTTGACTGGTTTCATTTTGTGAAATCATGTGCTCTGATCCTTAATCTCTTTATCTGCAACATGGGATAAAAACTATCTTGTAGGGCTGGTGTGAAGATTATATGAGTTGATAGAGAAATATGCTGGGTACATAGAAAGAGCTCAATACACATGGGAAGAAACTTCCTGTCTCAATGATTAGTTTGCATTAGAATCACCTGGATGGATGGTTAAAACCCTGATTACTAGGCTCCACCACCCCTGAGTTTCTGATTAAATAGATCTGGATGTGGCCAAGTGATGCTGATGCAGCTAATTTTGGGACTAAGCCTCTGCCTTAGCTTAATGCTTTCAATGACTGTGGCCCTGCTGGGAGAGTGCCTTCTCATTTCTGTTTATAAATGATTCGTGTTGGCTGGGCACAGATCTTCGCCCAGGCAGAGCTGTCAAGAGTGTGAAGTCTGATTTCTCTTAGCTCAAGCAGGCACAGAAGTTTCTGATTTATTTCTGGCTATAATCAATATCTCTAGGCAAAGGGATGCTCTTAGCCAGCAGGAAGTCTAGAAGAGTAGAAAGACAGCAGCTTCAGTTCTAAATTCAGAGATGATCTCTATTCAAGTACAGACACTCTCCAGTGACATTGGGGGATTGGTTCCAGGAGCCTCCCCCGTACCCAAATCTGCTGATGCTCCAGTCCCTTATAGAAAATGGCATAGTATTTGCATGTAATCTATGCACATTCTCCTGTATACTTGAAATCAACTTGAGATTACTTATAATACCGAATACAATGTCAAGGCAATGTAAATAGTTGTCATCCTGTATTGTTTAGGGAACAAGAACAAGAAAAAGAAGTCTGGACATATTCACTACAAATGCAATTTTTTTCTGAATATTTTCCATATGTGGTGGGCTGAAACTGTGGTTGTAAAATTATGGATATGAAGGATCAACCATAGGCCCATTTTTACTGCCTTCTGGGCCCTGATTTCTACTTTCTTGAAAATTTCTTGCTGAGTACATACATTCAGCTGAAGTCCTAATTCATTCCAATGTACAGGAATTTCTTAGGAAAGAGTGAATAATCCTATGCATATCCAATGCAAACATTTTTGGTTTTCCTAATTGGCATAGGTTTAAAGAATTAAATAAAATAATCCTGAAAGTGTTCTCTGTCATTAAACCTTCCTTTGTAAATCACAAACTCATCCCCAAAGCAATGTTGGAGAGGAAAAACTTCACTTTTCTAAGATCCCTCAATTAACTGATAACAAAGACAGATTAACAAGGAAAAAAAAAAGGTATACCAATTTTATTTTATATACATGGAGGCTTCATGGAAAAGAAGTGAAACCCCAAAGAGGTGTTTAGATGTGTGCTCAAGGTGGGGAGTTATATACAGCTTTAACAAAGGCTGATAAATTGTGGAGAAGTGACAAGACAAAGGAAAGAGTGGTCTGGGCTTCCAGGGGTAGTAAATTTTGTAGAAAGGTGTCTAGGAAATATACAGTAAATAAGGGCTGTTTGGTAAAGTTTGTCATGCAGACTCAAGTTGTCTCTTGTGCTAAGAATGGTCTCCATAATTGTTCTTTCCCTGGTAGGGAGAAGGGGGCATCTTTACAAAGGGGAATTTATGCCCTTATTTAAGGGAGAAAGGGGGAATCCAGAATGCCATTTCTGGATTACCTTTATCTAAAAAGAATCCTTCTGCTTAAGTGGCATTTTGGAGGAGCACATTCTGATCACCTTCAGCAATGTTTTTTTAAACTTCATTGTCTATACTGTCACCTGAGGGGGGATGTTATAATGCAGACTGATTCAGCAGGTCTGCATGGGAGGCCTGACATTCTGCATTTCTAGGGAACATGTGGTACCACATCTGGGAAGCTTTTAAGCCTCATCTCAAAGCAACTGAACAGAAATCTGACTGCAGATGCCAGGAACCACGTATTAGATCCTGGAACACAGGAGGCTTAAAATCCACTGGTCTAGGTGCAGACCCTTGATGTCAGTGTTTAGATTTGCTAGTGTCACTTCTACCATCCACATGGCCTAGACTTGACCACCTCTTTTATTCTTATCGGATCCAGGACAAATGGGATTTTTGCCTGCTGAAGCCCTGCAGGAACCCATTTTGAATTCAAGCAAACACTAATCTCAAGGGAGTCAAGCACTACAGACTCTTCTGAAAAGAAAATGGTGTGTTTATTGCTTATGGCCTTAAACAAAATATAGAACAAACCTTTTGAAATCAGAATACACTGAAAATCCCTACCCACACAATCCCTGCGCTTTGGCCCTGGGAATTCTGAGTGGGGATAGCTTTGGCCAGTCTGTGTTTTAGTTTGTCGCTAATTCAGCTCTATCTCCTTGTTGCAAAAGTCCCTCAGAGAGTGTTCATTCTAGGCTAAAACTTCAGGCCTTAGAGGCTTGAAACTAACATTTGGGAAAGAACCACCATCATATATGGGAAATTTAACATGTATAAAATCTCATATTGTTATCACCCACATTGGGGGTGGGTAGTCTCTAATTCACAATTATTTATGAGGAAGGAACTGTTTGGTCATAAGATCACCCTGAAAAGGAGACTTCTTGAAACCTCACTTTTCTCTAGTATCTTCATCCACTTTTCAAGGTTAGATTGAGACTTATTTTTTTGGCATCAAAAATACTTAACCTTTTCATTTGGGCAATTGTTAAACAGAGCTGACAGAATTATTCCATTTCAGCTGCTGTTATCAGTTCCTTAGCTAAATATTTGCACGGTGTAGAGAGTTTGTTGTTCTTGTTGATGATGACAATGTGTGTTTCTTTTTTAATACACTGATGGCAAGGCTCAAACCCAGAAATGAAATCAGAATCTCTACAGATGGGGTATAGGCTATCTCTTCTCCTTATTCCCTCTCCTCCTTTCTTTTCCTCTTCTTTTTGAATGTAAATCTTCTGAGAAGGTTTTGGTGACTCTAAAGGGCACTCAAACATATTCCAGTAAAAGGTGGAAATTTCAAATAGGCGAGCAGAATGCAAGTAAAAAATCAACTTCAGTACTGTATTTCTAATAGAAAACGGATCTGTACAAATGGAGATTATTTGCCTTTGAAAGTGAATTTTAAAATGTTTTGTTTATATTTGATTTCATTTAAGAAATCATATTATAAGCTGGATGCAGTGCTGTACACCTGTAATCCTCCTCATTCAGGAGGTTGAAACAAAAGCATAGCAAGTTCAAGGCCAGCCTGGGCAGCTTATTGAGACCCTGTCTCAAAAATAAAATTAAAAAGCGTTGGGGATGGCTCAATGGTAGAGTCCCCCTGGATTCAATCCCTAGTACTGCAATAATATAAAAAAAGTTTAAAAAATTATAAATTATAAGCAAGAAAAAGAGAATAAAATATCTTGGAAACACCACCAAAAATATGACCACAGCTTACCTTTAGAATTGTTTTCTAGGTTTTATTCTTTATCTGTTTAAGCCTGTATTAATAGCTATATGCTATCTATATTTACATTGTGTCTATATATATTTCTGTTACAGATACATATGAATATGAAGAAAGATTTTTTCCCAAAAATGATATATAGAAAAGTTTAACTTAAATCCATGGTGAATGGCTATCTTCCACTTATTAATGTGTTAAAGCCTTTTCAGTTTCATTAATATGATCAACATCTGAAAATTTTCATGTCTGGCAATTTACACATCTGTTTGTCATTCATTCAAGTAGCATTTATGGAGGGATTTTCCTGTGCCAAGGATTTTGCACATAGTGATTATTTAATAGTGGCCTTTTAATTTAAGTTATAATGGGATTTGCTAAATACTTTTTATGAGGCTTAGCTTTGACATTTTCTCTCTTGGCCTTAAAAATGTAACTCTAATTTTAAATGTAACAAATAATGTACATTTTGTTTTATTTCCATCATTTCTTCAAGGAATGAGGGTTAAAAATTAAAATCTTTGTTCTTAGAAATTACTTACTGCTTGAAGAAAAACAATTAGCATCTTACACATGGAAAAACAAAAGCCCATCTGATGAAAGTAAAGAGAAATTTAAATTATGATTTACTGCTTATGAAAATGACTTTGTTTATGGAACAAAGTTTGGCAATCTCTCTCAATGAATATAGTAATTTAAGCAAATTTTTCATTAAGAACAGATCATAGTAAGAATTTTCTATTGTGACATTGTAAGATTTTAATGGCCATTTGTTTTAAAGCAAGTGTCTGAAAGAATTGGTCAAATGCCAGAAGCTCATTGTGATGACAAATTGCTCACAATGAATTGCTTCAAAAGAAAACACTACTTTTTGGTTTTGAAATAATTTTTGTAAGTACTAGACATATTCCAGTATCTGTAAATCATATTCTCTAACTATGAACTCAAATGTCCCAGTTTCATCTTAGCTTGTGCCTTTTGGGTCTTTGTAAACCTTCCTATGTTCTTTGTGGCAGCACAGAGCTGAGCAATGTTATCATTGTTACTGAAACATCTCTCCCTCACGCATCCTTCCTAAGCAAACATGCAACACTTTGCTGATTGGTTTATGTTTTGTAGTTCTTCAAACTGATACCAAAAACATGAGGTTTTTCTTTCCTTGATTCTTCCTTTAAAAGATGTAGAATTGCTCAAGCTGTGTGTGTGGTGGTGCACCCTGTAATCCCAGTGGCTCAGGAGGTTGAGGCAGGAGTATCACAAGTTCAAAGTCAGCCTTGGCAATTTAGCAAGGCCCCAAAATAAAAAATAAAAAAATAATAAGGGCTAGGGATGTGGCTCCGTGGTTAAATATCCCTGGGTTCAATCCCTGGTACAAAAGAAAGAAAAAACAAACAAACAAAAAAAGATGTGGAATTGTCCAAACATTTCTTCTAGTTCATCTTCATAGTTTTAACATGATTCTTTTTTTTTTAATATTTATTTTTTTAGCTTTAGGTGGACACAATATCTTTATTTTATTTTTATGTGGCGCTGAAGATCAAACCCAGTGCTTCATGCATGCTAGGTGAGCACTCTACCACTAAGCCACAACCCCACAACATGATTATTTATTTATTTACTTATTTTTAAAATACATGACAATTATGAAATGCATTACACTCATTATGACCCATATATAGCACAATTTTTTGTAACTCTCTATATAAAGTATGTTCACACCAAATTATGCCATTATACTTGTACTCTTTTTTTTTGATATTACAATTCTTAATACACATATATACCACAATTTTTCATATCTCTGTTTATATATAAGGTATGTTGATACCAAATTCAAATCTTCATACATGTATTTTGTATAATGATAACCATCACATTCCACCATCCTTGCTAATCTCCTTCCCCCTCCTTTTCCCTCCCACCCCTCTTCCCTATGTAGAAATAATCTTCCTCCCATGCTCTCCCTCCCTACTCCATTTTGAGTCACCCCTCCTTACATGATTCTTAAAATGAATTAAAAAAACTTTTTCCTCAAACAAGATCTACATTGATTTACAAAGGTAAATGCTATTAAAATTATAATTGTCTGTATTCCAAGTAAAGATATTTATAATAAGAATCACATAAAATCAATGAGAATACAAATTAATATTGTTCATTTTCACAGATGAATAAGATGGCTGCCAGTTTTCAAATAGCAAGGCACATGTCTTCATTTGATTAAATAGTTGTAGAGTTATATTAATGGATTTAGAGAGAAAGAGAGAACTAAGAACAGGGTGATCATTTCTTTTTGAGACCATAAATCTGCTTCTGTTTTGGTTGCTTACTTATTTTAGACCTATAAACATTTACTTCTCTAGGGATAGACCCATGTTATGCAGGTTTTTATGCCTCTTTAGGAAAAAAGTTTAAAAAATGTTTTACTTTTGCAAAATTTAGATGACCACCTGAACTCAAAATTAGGGCTCTTCTATGGGCCATAGAAGGAGCTTACTCCATGATGTCAATGATGAGCCTGAACATTAATTGTTATTACCTTTATGGTAAATTGAACTCTATACTTACATGCATAGCAAAACTTGGACATGAGTCTATAGTAACCTACCTATCAGAATGTAGTGTGATTGAATTGTACACAACTTACGAAAATTAGTTTTTTAAAAGATATTTTTAGTTGTAGATAGACACAATAAATTTATTCATTTTTTTAATGTGGTGCTGAGGATCAAACCCAGTGCCTCACATGTGATAGGCAAGTGCTCTACCACTGAGTCACAAACCCAACCCTGAAAATTAGTTTTATTATTTAGTTCTGTTATGTAGAAAGAGCACTAGAAGAAGATGGTATATGCATATTGATGTATCATTAAAAGATATCCATCATTTTTTTGTATCGGGGATTTAACCCAGGGGCCCTCTACCACTGACCTGCATATCCAAACATTTTTATTTTTATTTAGAGACAACGTCTCACTAAGTGGCCATGGCTGGCCTCAAACTTGTGATCTTCCTGCCTCAGCCTCCCTCCTGAGTAGCTGGGATTATAGGATTGGACCACCACACCTGGGTGATAAAGAATCTTTGCTTAGCATGGCACAGTGACTTGTGGAGTCACCACATGTCTAATTCAATTCTATCTGAAGGACTGCTGATACAATCTGTAAGCTACTGGGAGATCAACCATTATCATGGCTATTAAAAACAATAAAAACCAAATAAATTTAAAAGTGCCTAATTTTGATTTTGTTACATAAACAAGGATGAAGATCTCCAAATGTATTGGTTGTATCACACTGCAAACTAGTCCCTTTGATCACATTAATGGGCGAATAAGTAATAATATGAAGTTGTTTATACCATGGATAAAGCAATAGCTGAGAAAAACCAATGCTGCTACAATCAGGATGGAAGAAGTCTCAAAATCCTGTGGGGCCTGGAGAAGATTTTGTGAAAATGGTGGAATTAAATTTTATAGCAAGGACAGGTTTATATTTTTAAGTAGCAGAAATCATATCAATAAGAGTATCCATTCTGGGAATTTTACCACAGTAGTGGGTTCTTTTGAAGGAGGGATTCATGGATATCTATTTGAAATAGAAAGACCTTGAAAATCAAACTGAAAGTTTGGGTTTTAATATCAATGTTTCTCCAAGTTGTGGTCTCTAGACCAGCTGCTTCAATCTCACCTGGGAACTTGTTAGATATGTAAATTACCTGGCCTTGCCCCAGTCCTGTGATCTGAGACTCTGGGCTGGGCCTGGCAATCTGTTTTAATAAGGCCTCCAGGTGATTTTGATGCTCATTGGAGAAACCAAGGCTCTCAATTATAGTAAGTCACAGAAGATTTCCGAAAGGAATGCAAAGTGATGTTTCCGGAAGATTAAGGTGGCAACTGTAGGTTAGATAGATTGCAGAGACAAGAGAATGGAGACAGGAAAGTCTATTTTTTTTTAACATAATATCTTAATTGGCATAATATATATAAATTATAATATCTGCTGCTGAATTCTAAAGCTGTTCTTTGTCAGGGTTTTGCCATTCTTATTTTATGCTACAACATATTAAACTGTGACAATATACCTAAGTGAGCCTGGTTTAAATTATTTAACAATCAAGTTAATGCTTGTATTTTATTATAGTGAAAGCAAATTTAATGACTCTTTCACTAGTAACCAGTAGGAGGAAACTCCATCTTTTGCACAAAATACAATAAAAATTCAGCAGCCTCATAAATATACATCAGATAGATAGGACTATTTTTATGGAAGGAATTTGGGTGTTTTTAGGAAGGCTGAAAAGAGACTCTCTTTCCCCAGACATAATCATTTCATAATGCGGACTTGTAATACTAGGGGTTGAGAGAGGATGGGCATAGAAGGAGGGAATGATTATTCAGAGCGGTTATTCAGAAAAGTGAACAGTGAGGGAGCACAAGAGTGACTAGAAGAGAAGGAGAAAAAGAAAGAAGAAAAATGGAACAAGGAAGTATGAAAGACTATGCCTCAAAAGTCAGTCAAATCCATCAGCCCTTAGTTCTCCCAGAACCGTAGAAGGAGGTTCTCGGTCCTGCTGGATGGGAAGCCCTGGGTAGGGAGTACCACTTAGACTGCTGACCACAGAGAACTTATGCTCCCGTGCCTGGGGGCAAAAACTGACTGTAATGCTGCTGGATGGCTGCCCTTGAAGTGTTTTCTTAAGTTTGAAATCTTGGCACTTTTTACATACCCATCCATAGAGAAACCTGCTGTGTGAGAACCACGGAGCAAATGTACTTATGGAACCCCATGTGTGAAGCGATATTGTTTACATAAGGCTTACACAATTTGAGAATAACGAATTTTGACAGAAGAGACAGGTTGATGAAATGTCTGTGGTGCCTTTCTTTTTTTTTTTTTTTTTTTTTTTTTTAGCATTATAGTTGAGTGGGTAGCACATAATCATGGGAAAGTCGAGAGCTGGCCCTGATTTCTGGCTCTGTAACTGAGATCCTGTCTGATTCAGGGCAAGAGCCGTGGTTTCGGCCCCACGCTCATTACTGAGCAGACCTGGGGGGGAGAGGAGTTCGAGGCTTTTACACGGCTCCAGGCTTCTCATTTTTCATAAGATTAGGAAGGTTATCCAGCAGACAATATCCAAACCACAATGCACCATTGCCGGTCCCCCCTCAGGTCAGACTGCCAAAAGAGAGCTTTTATAAAACCAAACCTTGAACGTTAGTGTGGGAACTGAGTGAGGCAGCTGGTCAGGGATGTGGGGTGGAGGCCTGGGAGAGTGTGATAAGAATGGTAGGTGCTTGATATGGAAGTTGGTTGACTCTGGAATAAATTCCCCCAAAGCCCTGGGCAGGCTTCGAGGATCTGGAGCCAGAGAAGAGGCCCAGAATCAGAGCACATGTGTGTTCCAGTAGCAGCAAGGTAGTGGGATAAGCCCTGGAGATGGTCAAGGCCACCAAGGTACTGTAAGGGAGTTGAACACATGCCTGCATCCACCAAGTGCCAGGAGCAGAGCCAATATTTTCCTTTTATTAATTCACTTATCTTCACACAACTCTCATGGAGGGATACTATTGTAATTCCAATTTTGCAGAAGAAAAAACTATGGCCCACAGGTTAAGATGAAGCCAGTAGGTGGGGATTTAAATGGCTGAGCAGGCAGGCTAGCTATAGGAAGCCGAAAGGTGGGGTAGAATCATGGGTTTAGACAAAGCATAAAGTTTGCAGCACATAGATTCATTTTGTGCTCCAATAAGAATGCTTCCTACAAGCTTCCTTCAAGGGTGCCAATCAATCATAGAATATGAAAGGCTACAGTAAAGCAAATTGCTACATCCCCCAACCCTGAGAAAAACAACTGCAGGAATTTGTTTCACCACTCCAAGTTGACTCTCCTGCCCTGCTGCTCTGCCAAACCCCAGAGGCAGGGCATTGCTGTCCTCTGTGCCAGGACAGAAGGGTGGGTTCAGTGGTGTTAAAAAACCCACAGACTTACACAAACTCTGTTTACTCAACAGAAAACGAAGTGGAAAGTTTGCAATTATGTAGCTTATTTGAACCAAGTAGTCATCCAAACTGGGTAATTCAACTCTCTGACATGAAATAGTAACGATGGGAAAGATGTTCATAGTATAATTTAACGGCCTATATATTCCCCACCCCCCCCCAATTCCTTTCTGAGAGAGGCAGTGGGAAGGGGGGAATCTTATTGGAGTAAAAATGTAATTTGAGAAACCTCTCTTGGATAAAGTGATAACATAATTGTTGAGATTCTTTTAGTTAAACTGTATTTTAAGAAGAGCAAGGCTGTGGGCAATTTTGAAAAACAACACTTTTTAATATATTGCCAATTCTCACATCTTACAGTCTTCTACAAGTAAATATGTTTCTCTTTTCAGAAAGAACATAAATTGCAGGAATTGTGCATTGGTACACTCATTTTCCTAGCAACTACTTAAAACAAAACAAAACAAAAAGAAACCTCAATTGTTTTCTAATTGAATCTTATTAATTTCTCCTTCTCTACAACTGGGAAGATAAATTTCAGAATTTAAAGAGTAAACTTAGAAAGACATGCTTCAAACTTTGGATCCCACCCTGGACCATCATGCACTTCGTATAAACTTTGGAGTCAAAGTCTTGAGGTGATTAAAGTCATTAAATCATGGAATTTTAGAATTGGAATGAAGACTTAATTTGTTGTCACATAATTAGGGGGTTTTATTTTACACATGAGAAAATGAGAGCACAATGAACTTTTACAAGGTCACAAAGCTGGGAAGTCACAGAGAGGGGTCTATTCTTCCTACTCTTTAGCTCTTTCTCTGCTACATACTAGTATTGATTTTTTTTTCCCTCAAATGTTTCCCCCCACATATAAAATGAGCACTATTACTTGGTTTTACTATTTAAAAATACTTGGGAACAAATTGTATTCCATGCTTTTATGATTATGTCAAAATAAATTCTATTGTTGTGTATAACACAAAAAGAACCAATAAAAATAAAATATAAAAGCAAAAAACACATGGTAAACAAGAGAATGGTAAATAGGGACTCAGAGAGAGATTTGTACACCCATGTTTATAGCAACATTACTTAACAATAGCCAAAAGTTGGAGGTAGCCTAAGTATTTATTGATGGATAATGGATAAGCCAAATGTAGCATACACAGAAAACGGAATATTTTGCAGCCTTAAAAAGGAAGGAAAATCTAACACCTATCACAATGTTGATAAATCTTGAGGACATTAAGTACAACAAACTCAACACAAAAGGATAAATACTGTATGATTCCATTTACAGAGTGGTCACAGAAAGCAAAATGGAGTTTGCTAGGCACTGAGAAAAGGAGGGAATGGGAAATAATCATTTAATGGGTAGAATTTCCACTGGGGGAGATGAGAAAGTTCTGGAGATGGATGTTTTGATGGTTGCACAATTACTTAAATGTGTTTAATGCCACAGACATTATTTTTAATAATGTGTTTAATGCCACAGACATTATTATATGAAAATGATTAAAATGATCAATTTTTATGTTGCATGCATTTAACCATAGTTAAAAATACATGGGAAAAAGCTAAATTTTTTTCTAGGTGGAAAAGGTTGAGAAATCTTTATGATTGTACCATTGTTTTATTCTTTAAGACAACTATTTTTTTTTGGTGGCACAGGAATTGAACTCAGAGCCAAACTCACCCTACCACTGTCCTCTACTCCCAGCCCTTTTGAAAAATTTTATTTTGAGACAGGGTCTCTATAAGTTGCCCAGGCTGACCTTGAATTTGTGAATTTCCTGTTTCAACCTTTGAAGAAGCTGGGATTATGGTCAAGTCTGCACCACCATACCTGTTTGATACACTTTTAAACATGTTTTCATGAGAATAGTGCTTTTAGCATAAGAAACTGTCCCATAAGATTGAATATGTACTTGATTCATCAAGTAGTTTACTTTTTAGATTTATCAAATCTATTTGATAAAAGGGAAAAGATTAGGAGTGTATTTATTTTAGTGGACAGACAGCATGAAAGTTTAAGAAGGTAAATCCTCTTTCCAGAGCTAGATGCTTGTTCTCATCGCATTTGTGCCTTTTGGAAAACAACAACAACAGCAAAAAAAAGAAAAACAAAACAAAACAAAACAAAAAAACATGTTCAGTATGCTTGCTAACAAAGTTTCAAGGAAAAACATGATATGCACTGAGTTATTCCATTGTCAAATTGGCAGTTAGAAATTCTAACAAGGGAGCTGGAGTCTAAGTTCTTATTCTTAAATCTATGCTCTCATGATAAGAAAACCATCCATTATTCTGTGCTGCTTTAACATGTCAAATTATAGCATGGAAATCACAGACCATGAGATGAGTCATTTTTCTACAGAAAAGTGATGAAACTACATGACTTTCGTTGGCCATTTTCAATAACTATGTCAATTTATTTTAAAAAATTGGGTAATCTCTGGGCATTGTTTCAGGAGTGATTGTAAACATCAGTGAATTCTAAATTTTATTTTAGATGGGAAAAAGCTATGTGAGGACAAAGAATTTCTGTTCATTTCTTTATGTCACCTGGAATGAAAATTTTTGAATGATTAATAACAATTTTAAAAGATTTTTATTAAGCCAATATTTAAATTTAGCTTTTCAAAATTTGATAAGTTTAAGTTCTATTAATTCTTTTCTCAAATATTTAGAAGTTATGACATATCTGAAAGGCAGATTTGGCATTAAACCAACATTTTACTGTTGTTAGCTCTGCAGAGTCAATTTATCATATTCCCAGAAGAGTAGGTTGTGTTCCTCTTTGCCTCAGACATCATTAACAAAACTGACAGCAAAGCGCTAATTCCAGAATTGTTCCAGTTATGATATGCAAAGCAGAAAGGACTGAGCCTGACTGTCAGATGCCAAGCTGTGTTTTCATCACTGACAAATAAAAATCCTGTACAATTTGACGTGTAAAGATCAGCCCACCTGATTCAAACACTGCAGGTCAAGAAAAAATATAGAAAAACACGATTAGGGCAACTTTTCCTTTTTTTTTTTTTTTTTTAATCATAAATAAGAATGGGAGAAAACAGAACTTCAAGTAAAAAGAACAAGCATGCTTTAGGGCCAAACAAAAAGTAAGAGTTTAATATAACAAGAATTACATTTCAGTCTTCTTTCATCATTTTAGGAAACAAACAAACAAACAAATACCATTTCCCCATTTGTTATATTGCTAACGGCAGCTTAACTATATGTCAGGTTCATCTATGCTGCATTTCTGGGCATTTCCAGATATGAATTCTCACTTTTTGATTCAGTTCTGAAGTGAGACAAGTGTGCATCTCATGTTATGGTTTATTTTCTAAATAAGGTTTGGGGATTATTTTCCAAGTAAGGTATTGGAATCATTGGAGAACTTGAGTGTCGATTTTTTTCTTTTAAAGGGGGCAGTTACAGGTATTTAACTCAGAGGCACTCAACCACTAAGCCTCATCCCCAGCCCTATTTTGTATTTTATTTAGAGACAGGGTCTCGCTGAGTTTTTTAGTGCCTCACTGTTGCTGAGGCTGGCTTTGAACTTGCAATCCTCCTGCCTCAGTCTCCTGAGCTGCTGGGATTACAGGTGTGTGCCATTGCGCCCAGCCAGATTGTTTTTAAGAGGCTTCTAGAATTACTCAATTTCAATCTTCCTTTAACCTTCAGAGTTCTTAGGAGATAAGAGACAATGCTGGTTGCTTACCCAGTGTCAATATTTCCCACCTGCCTTTCTAATATAACTTTGATGGGGGGAGAATTCTGCCCTGCTGAAAATCTATTTCTTGTTACCACTGTCTTCTCCCACCTCACACCCTCCTCCTGGCCACACTCCCCAATCACCACCACACTTTGTAGCCAGAGGCTGCCCTGTGACAGTTGGGGTCACTGATATGTAAATGGATGTTGCTGGGTAGAGCTTCTAGGCAAGCTCTGTAGAAAGGGAACTGCTCAGTTTAATACTCCCTCTGCCCTTTGCTTTCCCCTTCTTCCTGTTCAAAATGGGATCATGGAGTGGAGCAGCCATAATGGGATCTTAAGGAGATGAGCTCACCCTAAGGACATGCTGCAGTTTAAAAAAGCCTGAATCCCTACCTGCTTCTTGGGGACACATTATTAGCCCTGCACAGCTTACCTCCAGATTTCTGGTTTTAGTTAAAATAATATTAATAATGGCCTAATTTGTGTAAGTCCCTCCTTTTCAGCTTTTCTGTTATATATAGACAAGTTCACATCCTGTTCACAGGAATATTTTACAGCAGAAAATTCAGAAGCTGAAAACACTAGAGCCTTTAATGAATGGTATTTCCCTAGGCTAACTTGCTTAATTATGAGGATGTTTAGTTAATATACAAATTATGAAGCTTGAAATAATTGGCTCTGATCAGCATCCTCATTATTATCATTAAAGAGATTTTTTACTCAGAACTCATTTGCATGAGGCAGCTTGCTCGCCTATTTACCTGGTGAATGGTTTTCTATGCTGGGAGCCCCTGTCAGGCTTGGAAATCATTGAGGAAAATCTTCATAAATGAGTGACTTTCTCAGAGCTGTCGCAGCATGTTGAAGCTGTTTTTATGAGGACTGTGACAAATATCTTTAAGTAAGACTAGTTATTTATGAATATTTGATATGCTTTAATATCTTTATATAGTAAAGCAAATTCAAAGTTGTCACATCATCCCATCGTTTATAATAATGTCATTCTCACTATGATTCCTATGTGCTTTCTCGAGTGGGATAGAAAATGATGGAGTTACAGTTGGCAAGCTGGGAATTTCTTCTCACTCTGGGCATGCCCATGGGTGTTTCACATTGTGAATATCATCTGTTCTGTTTCTTGAAGCAGAAAAAAAAAAAAGTTGACAACTGCTTTATACACAAAGAACAAAACCCCTTAATGAGTACCTTCAGCAGCACCTAGCAGCTGATGAGAGCTCTGCTCTATTATTCTCAGTGGGCACCAGAGGGGGGATTTGGGTACCAACCCTCCAGGGATGTATCATTATCTTGAGGGCAAGGGCTCCAAGCTTTTTGTGTTTACCAGAAGTGGTGTGAAATAAAAGTTGAGAAACATTTCTGCAAAAACCTTCCTGTAATAAGTCTCTTTGACTTATGTCTGGTTCAAAAAATTGGTAGTGGTGACCTTGAATTTTCATGGCCTTGAGAAGTTTCATGAGGCTGTGTTAAGGCCCAGTGGGAGGAGAGTACTGCAGTTGTCTTCCTAACAGGTGGGCCTGCCACTCCTTGTCCCCTCTCTTCTTTTTTTCCTGACTCACACACCTACACTGAGCTCATTTCAATTTGTCTGTGTAAACTTCAGCTGATTCCTCTGCACTGCCAGTTCATCTTGAGCATTAGATAAATCTGTGTTTCTTTCTAATCTGTATTAACTTCAGTTGCAAACAGCAGTGAACCTTCAAATAACAGTGGCTTAAACTATATAAAATTCAATTCTTTTAAAAGATCCAGAGGTAGTGAGTCAAGCTGGTAGGGTTTCTTCTCCACCTTTTCCTAGGAGGTATCCACATGTTCATGTTCAAGATAAGAGAGAAAAAATTACTTCCTGCCTTTTCAGGTAAGCTCCATTGAGTACTACACAACTGCTTGGTTTCATGTTTTTGGCCAGAACTTCTTTACATGGTCACAAGAGAGGATTCATGGATGCCTCCAAATGAAGTCAGGCTTTTGATACTGGTAAGGGAAGAGTGACACTGAGAAGAAAGCAATTGTCCTGCTTCCATTTGCAGATAACTGTAATTGAGGGTGTGGCTCTTTGTAGGTGCTGATTTTAACATATGGGCTGTCATTTTTGTCCCATTTGCCTCCTGAAAGGCTTTCTCCATTTCCAAGGGATTCATGGAAGCCAGATGGTGGCCAGTTACCAGCCATAGGGATTTACACTTTCTCCACTGCTTTTGTCTGATTATATAGATGAAGGGACTTTGATTTATCTTTTCAATTCGAGTCCTCATTCTATTTAGTGAAATTGCTTTTCTTGTAGGATATGCCTCTCTGTCTTTCTCCATATTGGATACTTGTTTATTTCTGAAGAGTATCATGTTGCTCTTCAGATGTGGATCGCTTGTAGGGATACCTTTCAGTTGCCTGATCATGCTATGTATAAAAGAGCTCTGGTTTTTGTCTGGAAAAGGATTTTTTAAAAATGCCATACCACTGAAAATCATCTGTGAATATCATCTGTTCTGTAATAAAAAATTATTGATAATAATTAAATTAATAATAATAAAAAATTATTCTAAAACCTCCTTGCCTCATAGAGAATGCCATGTTAGGGATTATTAATGGCAATGACTGTTATTGTCAGGATGCCTAGTTGTGGTCCAGGTACTTGGTGTCCTGAGCAAAGCGTTGAACAACACACACACAAGTAACAGGCAAAGTAGATTTATTGAAGGTGAAGGTGGAAGTAACATCCAGTTAAGTAGAACCAAGTGAGCCGAACAAGAAAGATGAGACCCCGATTTCTGAAAATTAGCGTCTTATATGCTTAGCTGTGAGGCTCTATACAGACCTGAAGAAGTGAAGACCTTACCCCCTCCCTCACCCCCATTGGTCATCTTCCAATACCTGATTAGAATATTTCCCAATTTTCCCCCACTGGTTACTTCAGAAAACCTAATTAGTATATAGCCCATTGTCCCCATTGGTCATTTTAAAATACTGAACTTGTGCTGGGAGTTGAAAAGTCCTCAGTAGCGGGAATTGTCATGGTAATGAGATTTATTGTAAACAGGGACTTGTGGACAGGGACATGATTGTCTCCTTGTCTCTGCATCTTGTCGTCCCTGAACTCCTACCTAACTTTACTAGGCTCTTCTGTTTCAAAGGGAATGATGACTTCCTTCTGCTACTCTCTCAAAGAGCCAGAATCCCAAAATATCTCCCTGTCCAGTGATGCCTGTGACCCATCAAAGAGAAGGCATAGCAGGCTTAACTACTAGAGTATTTTATTCTAAATTTCCTGAGTTCTCTTAACAATGGGTTTCAATATTTAAAATATTTATTAGCTGTAGTTCCATTCTTAGAAAGGATTGGGTCAGGCGCAGATTAAGGAATGAGGAAGTGGTAATTCTAAAAATAAAGATAATAGATATACCTACAAAGAATATTAAAAAAAGAATTATTTTCTCTCATTCATTCAACTACAGAGACTCATGGTGCTGTAATTTATTTATTTCGGACATTTGCATAACACAGTACATTGTTCATTGGAACTAGAAGATTTTGCTGCCTTAAAGGATTATAAGTCTTTTTATTTTATTGTTGAGTCCACAAAGGCACTGCATTGTCATAGAGTAGAAAAATGTTTTAACAACTGTTAGACAATTCCCATTTGACTCTCCTTAATTCAACTCAATTCAGCTCACTGCAATAAATCAATGGAATTCAATTTAATTAAACACTGATCAACTCTACAGAGGTGGTACAAAAGGAAGTCATTTGTATTTGGGGACCACATCTGTATGCACCCAAGAGACACATATAAGAGACTATGTCTAAATGTCAAGGCTTTTTCCACGTGACGTCACTATATCTGCATCAAAGGGTTTGCTTTACTCATAATTGTATTTGTGGGGAGGAGTCCCCGAAACACCCTCAGGATGAAGCCTCCCAGCTGGTATGAATACATCTATTCCTTCCAGAAGGTGAAAATCCAAAGATAATTTCTTAGAGAATTAAGTCAGTATGACATCAAAATTTTATGTATACATGTAGAATATTATGTATAAATTAATGTTAATGGTGATTGTCACTGGGTAGGGGCTTTCCATGCTTTTATTTCATGTCATGTTTTTCTGTACTATTGGAATTATTCACAATGACTATATGTTATCTACCATAAAACTATAAGTGCAATGGATGACATTTTTATCATCATCAAAAAAATCTGGTATTCAATTAATGACATTTAAAAATTTTTTTTATTAATTAATTAATTTTAATTAGGTAAACATGACAGCAGAATGCATTTTGATTCACTGTACACAATTGTAGCACAACTTTCCATTTCTTTTTCTTTTTTTTTATACTTTTATTTCTTTATTTATTTTTATATGGAGCTGAGGATCAAACCCAGTGCCTCATATGTGCTAGGCAAGTGCTCTACCACTGAGCCATAACCCCATCCCCAACTTTTCATTTCTCTGGTTGTGTACAATGTAGCCATACGTGCAGTCATACAGGCACCTAGGGTAATGCTGTCCATCTCATTCCACCATCTTTTCTGTCCCCATGTCCCCTCCCCATACCTCTCTCTCCTTTGCCCAATCAAAGTTCCTCCATTTTCCTCATGACCCCTTTCCCCATTATGGATCAGCATCCACTTATCAGAAAGAACATTTGGCCTTTGATTTTTTGGAATTGGCTTACTTCACTTAGCATGATATTCTCCAACTCCATTTATTTACCTACAAATGTCATAATTTTATTATTTTTTAATGCTGAGTAATATTCCATTGCATATATATACACCACAGTTTCTTTATTCATTCAGCTATTGAAGGGCATCTAGGTTGCTTCTACAGATAGCTGGGTCAAACAAATTGTTGTTCCAAATTAATGACATTTTAGAAGTTGCTCATGACCACCACTTCTTGTTTTGCCTTTTTTTTTTTTTTTTAACTTGCCTTGTTCATTCTTTTTTCTACTCAGTGTCCTTAAAACTTGAAAGAACAGGGGCTGGGGATGCAGCGCAGTGATTGAGCACTTGGTAGCACATGTGAAGCACTGGGTTTGATCTTCAGCATCACAGTAAAAAAATAAACAAAGTTATTGTGTCCATCTATAACTAAAACAATTCTTAAAAATTAAAAAAAAAATGGAAAGAGGAAGGCATGTTAAGCTAAGTAGAAAGCAATAAAATTTGGATTTCACTTTTTTTTTTTTAAATAACTTTTTAGTTGTAGGTGGACACAAAACCTGTTTTAAAATTTTTATTTATGTGGTGCTGAGGATGGAACCCAGTGCCTCACACATGTGAGACAAGTGCTCTACAGGTGAACCACAGCCCCAGCCCATGGATTTCACTCTTTCACTTTATTTTTAAATTTCTCCTGCTGAATATATTGTAATCTTTGCACATAGTAAATATAAATACATGTGGTGAATTGACTAAGATGTAAGAGAAGATGTTAGGTTGTTTACAACCTCTTAATAAGAGTGTCAAATCTGAGTTTTTAGGGCTAAATGCCAAAAAGAAGCACCATTAACATGGTTAGTTGAGGACTGATACTAGTTACACTGTGGCCTATACTCTTATCCCACTGGTGAAGTTGCATGATTCATGACTTTGGTTACATTATTCCCTGAATCTCTTTATGCATGTTTTAATTGCTATTATTATTAAAATTTTTAATTAAATTTATAAAACCAATATAATATAAATTTTTTAAAACCTTGGTATTTTAATGAAAACTAAGTTAAAAATGTTAGAAACATGAGATACATGGAGTTTCTCTAAAGCCTGAAGTATGGTGGAAACAACTATGAGTACAGGTGAAGGGGACTCTAGAAATCTAGAAATACTTTGCTTTCAGATAGCTTCATAAATGTATTTAAGTTTATTCTGCAGAAAAGAGAATTGATGACATATTTTGGGTGTGACTTATTTAAGAAAGTCAGTGTTTTGGGCTGAGTGCATAGCACAGTAGTAGATTGCTTGCCTAGCTTGTGTAAGGTCCCAAGTTCAATCCCTTGCAACACACACACACAACACTGGTGCTGGTAGAAGGAAAGTCAATGTGGTGCTCTTTTATCTCAGTTTGTTATTTTTTTTTAAGGCAAATGAGTGTTAAAAGATTTGAGATAAATATATATATTTTTAAATTCTAATTTGTTATATATAATAGCAGAATGCATTACAATTCATATTACACATATAGAGCACAAATTTTCATATCTCTGATTGTATAAAAAATATATTCACACCATTCATGTCTTCATACATGTACTTAGGATAATGATGTCCATCTCATTCCACCATCTTTTTCACCCCCATGCCCCCTCTCTTCCCCTTCCATCCCTCTGCCCTATCTAGAGTTCATCTATTCTTCCTATGTTCCTCCTCCCAACCCCACTATGAATGAGCCTTCTTATATCAGAGAAAACATTTGGCATTTGTTTTTTGGGGATTGGCTAATTTCACTTAGCATAATATTCTCCAGCTCCATCCATTTACCTGCAAATGCCATGATTTTATTCTCTTTTATTGCTGAGTAATATCCCACTGTGTATATATACCACATTTTCTTTAAGATAGTTAAAGTATTTTTTTTTTTGTATAATTTCTGTTCTAATTTTTAAAGTTGTAGCTCACTCATGACCTGACCCTGATACACCTAATTAGAAGACTCCTCTTTTACTTGAGGTTCCTCTGGCACTTCTTGCTCTTGTGTCTGCAGGGCTTTGCTCCTTGGCTGCCTCCTCCTGAGGGTCCCCCTTCAATTTCCACCTTTGTGATGCTCACTCCTACTTCAAGTCTCAGGAAAAATTACTGATTCTTTTAGAATGGATTCTGTTTCCATATCAGGGGATATTCCTGTAGAGGAATCATTGATACTTCCTGGGTTTTACTATCCACAGCACAGCACACCAAGATCTGTCTGTCTCAGGACTTCTCAACTGCTTGCTGATCCCTCTGCTTGACTTTTCCTTAGAGTGTTAGTCCAGTTAACTCCAGGTTTTTATGACTTTGTACATGAACAAGGGAAAACAGACCGCAAGTAAACATGCCACAATGATAGGAAATAATAAATCTTACAGAGAGGAATGAAGCAGAGTAAGGTCATGAGGGTGTTGTGGCATTGCTCATTTATAAAGATTGGTGGAAAGAGTGCACCTGGTAAGCTGACATTTCAGTAGAGACTGCATTGAGAGAGGAGGACACTGTATAGATATCTGGGGAAGAGCTTCTAGGAAAAAGGACCACACGTTGGTGATTCCTTAGAGGTTGGCCTTGGTCTATTGAGGAACAGGAGGCTCGCATGGGAATCACAATGGTAGGTGAGGAGGGCAGAGAGATTGAGGGGACCCAATCTTTTAGGGATTTAGGGCCAGAAAAAGACATTTGCTCTTTCTTAAGAAGGTTTGGAGCGCAGGAGGGAAATTCCTGCCTTATGTTTTAGTAAACTTCCTCTGGGTGCTATATGGAGATAAGCTAGTAGGGGGATAGAATAAGAATAAGGAAGTTTACTTTTTTTTTTTTTTTTTTTTTTAACTTGTAAGTATATTTTTGAGTGGTGCCTGGTTGATGTCTCTTACTCTTCCTCTACAAGTAAATATTAACAACATGAGGGTAAGGATCATGTTTGCTTTGTTAAGCAGACTATTCCCAGTACCTAGCCAGTACCTGGTACTTAGGAAGTATTTAATAAATATTTGTGAATGACAGGAAACAGAGTCAGACTATTGTCCTGTGGGGGTTGAGTCTGCGTGTGAAGAGAAAGAGTGTCAGCAAACCACTGGGTTGAGAAAGAGGAAGTTGGGAACCCTGGAGAGCCTCACTGTCCATACTAGCTCACCCCCCGCTGAGGACCCCCAACTGCGGTGGCTGGCTCCTTGTGAACATTATCCTTACATAAGGCCCCAGATTCAAGTGACAGAAATAAATCCAAAGACATTTTGGTATTTTTCCAGAGATCTGTAAAAACGCCAGTACTTGATGGAAATTCTCAGTGTCTGGCACAATTTAGACATGGTCTGTTCCAGTATTCTGGCATGTAACACTGGGGGCTTCCCTAATTTCAACACTGCAAGCTCTTGGGGAAGAGAAAAAAAAATGTTAAAGGAAGGGTTATTTGGCTTAGGAAATGGATGTAGTATACCTTGAACTATATTGGTTGTGTGGGCCACTTTGCTAGTACCACAGATACTGTGAAAACTTTCATTTCTGATAAGAACAAAATAAAAAGTTGCTTACAGTGCCACTTCCCCTCATTGCCTCAAAATGTCCCAAGTTTCTCTTATAAATTTTTTAATGTGGGTTAGCTATAAAATTTGAGAAATGAGACTGAGAACCCCTGCAACTGCTTCTTGATTGGTCTCATATCTCATACCGTGTATATTGCAGGGTCTCTAGAGGTAACTACCACTGGGGCTCTTCCCTCAGTTGTGTTTTCCTGAGGGTAGCTCAAGTCACAGTATTGGCGATGTCATTCCTGCCACCTCTGCTGAGATCCACGGGGCTCGATAAGGAATGCATATGGTAGCAATTTGTAGCATGTTGTGTCCTCCAAAACTTCTGCAATGTGCACTTTTTGTAGCAGTTTGATTCTAAATTCCAGCCCCCCACCCCCCACCACCACCACCTCAGGTTCTAGGCCTGTCTCACTCACAGGAAAGAAGAATGCACTCATGGATCAAAAATCCCTGATTATTTTGGCTCCAGCTCTTTATTTGGAAAGGGGTTTGGTATATTTGCTAAGAAAGAGCCCCAACCTAACAGAAAAGCCCTCATGACTGTTCACATCCACTATACCCACAAAAGTCCAATTGGCCGACACACTGAATATTTATCAGAACTGTAAACTTTGGAGTTCAACTTTCTTTATGTCACTCTCACTCCTGAGAAATCTCCAGTGACTTTTACAAAATGGTGGCTTTAATGAATTTTAATACCCAGGAAGAACAACTTAGAAGGAGAAAAGCTTATTTTCACTTACAGTTTCAGAGGTTCAGTCCATGGTTGGCCAACTCTCTGGTTCCAAGGTGAAGCAGAATATTATGGCAGAAAGGCGTGGTGAAGGGAAAGTGGCTCTGCTTATGGAGGCTGAGAATTAGAAAGAGGGAAAGGCATCAAGAAAGACTAACCCTTCCAGTAACCCAAGTTCTTCCAGCCATATCCCACCTGCCTACAATTACTACCCAATTAGTTCATTCAAACTAGGGTTGGATTTGTTAGGTCATAGCTTTCATAGTATATTCATTTTACCTCTCCAAATTCCTACATTAACACAGGAGGTTTTGGGGGGATACCTTTTATGCAAACAGTATCAATGTGTTTATGTATTTTTCCCCTTTGAAACATATCCAGACTTCCCTATTCACAGACTGAAAGGCTGAACAAAGTGCTGGTTAGCAAATATTTTAGTAATGGTAGCTTTTCCTTGGTTTGACAAAAACTTGTTGAAACTATGCTTTTGAAGTTACATGTGAAATCAGCGATATTGCTTTATCTAACATAAGGCTGTGCTCTGTAGGAGTGTGGGAAACCTTCAGTGATAATCAGGATGACAATGACTATTTTAAGGGGACACTAGTCAAGATTCAAATCATTAACTGAAATTTGATAAAATATCAGAAATTTGAAGGCAAAAGTAATAATATTGAATGGAGTAAGAAACTCACTGGAGATGTTTTTAAGTAATAGAATTTGCTATATCCAAGTTTATGATTTGAATCCTCCCAGGATCCCCAAGTTCATCAGGTTCATCCTCATCATTGTGATAATCATTGAATTTCTCTCTGAGCATGGTGGGTAGAAGGTGCTCTGGTGCTTCCTACTGCTCTAAATCCTGGCTTTTATTTAGAGCTTGTTAACAGTGGGTTTTAATTCGTTAGCTGTCAAAAACTTGGAAAATACTGACTCATCTCCTTGAGCACAATCGGTACTTTTGGCTTCCGACTTCAGTGTACAGTTGGAAATGAGACAGAGGTGTGTCCCACTGGGAGGGAGTGGGGCTGAGACAAGTCAAAGGCCTCCTCAATTTGCTCACAGTTCCTCATCTCATCAGGACAATTCTCTTGTCACTGTCCATATGGTGCCTGAGGCAAAGGGTTAGGGCTGCTGGGGGTGACATACTCCACAGCTGTGGCTGCAGCAATTACCTGGGAGTCACATTATACATGCAGTTTATTTGGATGGGTACATGGAAGAGACTGCAGAACACCATTATTTTTTTTTTGTTTAGACTTCGCACATACAGGAATAAAAGTAAGACCACAACAGTCATTTACTTCTGAGCAATTGTACTTTTCTGTCTAGGCACCTGTGAGCATCTCCTTCTGTTTCTGAAGTTCTCAATCCACAACAGCCTTACCTCTAGGCAAAGCAGGCTTTGCTTAAGCCTTAACAGAGACAGGGAGAAGGAAGGAGGGTATTGTAAAGGAAACACAATAAAAGCCACAAGGGACAGTGATTTAAGGATGAATATTTAAAATTGAACTCAAATAATAGGATAAAAGCAAATGTGAGAAGATAAAAGTGGAAAGGTGAGCTGAAAGCCTCAATGTGAAGAGAAAATACAAAGAAAAATGGAGATAGCAGCAAAGCGTGCAGAAACTGTTAATATAGGTCAGAGAAGAAAAGGGAACAAAGGCAGGATGGCTCTCTCCTTTGCCTTCTACCTTAGGATCCAGCAATTCCACTCCCAGTGTGCACCCAAGAGAGCTTCAAACGTGTCCTCACAAAAACCTGTACACAGGGGTTTATAGCAGATTTGTTCATAACATCCCCCAAGCAGAAATGACCCCAAAAGTCTGACAACTGAGGAGCTAATGATTAACAAACTGTGGTGTGTCCTTATAATGGAACGCCATTCAATGATAAGAGGGAGTACAATGGCCATACAGCAAAAGGCATGAATGGACATGAAAATGCACCGAGTGACGAAGTGGCTTCATATTGTATTTATAGTATTGTATACATTTTATATCCAGAGACACATGTACCTGCCCCATACATATGAAAAGTCCAGAATAGACACTCCAGAGAGACAGAAAATAGATGAGTGGGCTGCCAGGGAGAAAGGCCAGGGGGGAATGAGGAATGATTGTGAGTGGGTACCAGCTTTCTTTTTGGGAAAATGAAAATATTCCAAAATCTGGGAGTCGTGATGACTGTAGACTCCACGAATAAACCACTGAACCATATACTTCCAATTGCTGAGTGTTACTGTATGTGAATTATGTCTCAATAAAACTACTATTTTAAAAAATAATAATACTGTATTATTTTTCAGTTTTTTTTTTGGGGGGGGTCTTCTTTAGAGATGAGCCCTAACAGTGAACCTAGACATAGGCTCAGGGGGAAGGAAAAGGAAAATAGAAGAGAAACTCAGAAAGACAAGAAACATCAGAAGGAGATAGATACAGGAAAAATGAACAGAGAAGACAGCTTCAATCAGGTAAGACAAACTTTGGGAAACAGAGATCCACTCTAGTTAACCCAACCAAAGGTAAATAAACACACGGAGTGAACTTGAAATGGCCTCAGCAGCAAGGGCAGCTCTTGAAAGCGGCTCTGTACCTCCCGGGTCCTAGGACCTCATGTGATAGGCATGCTCCTCAGACTATATCTGACCCATTTTTTCTCTTTACCTTTAACACTTCAGCTTGCATATGACTTTGGTTTATGTGACTCCTCCCAATTTGACTCCACCTCACAGCCACATTCTTAGTACAATTTCTGCCCCTTCTTCCTGAGTACATTATTCATTCCATTTCCTGATTCTCATTTTCTGAGATAGGAGCTCAATTAGTTCTGCTCATGTTTGCGGTTCAAAATCTGCAGGCCACATGCCGACTAGCCAGTCAGCAGACCCTCCTTGGATTAGTTGCCTATCTCTACAAAAATCAGCATTAGCTTAGAACAGAATAGTAGGATTATCTGGTGCATAATGGGTACAGTGGATTGGAGGGAGGAAAGAAGGGAGAAAGGGAAGTGGATGTGCAGTGAAAGACCTTCTCAGAGCAGGGAGAAAAAGGACATACAGGGTCTGGAGGGGCAACACTTATCAACTCTCCCTCCTAATGATAATTCTTAAGAAATGTAGAACTGGGATGCAGCCCAGTGGGAGGGTTGTAGTGTGAGGCCCTGGTTCAATTTTCAGTACTATATATATGTAATAGTCCTGCTTTATCCATTACTCAGGGGAAGATAGTCATTGCCCACGTTAATACTTTAATATGGATCTAAATTATATATTTGCTATGAGAAAATTCTAAGGAGAATAGATTTAGTTTCTTTCCCCATTTCCTAGTTTCAAAATCTTCTTATAAACATTCAAAAATTCAATGACAAAGAACAATAAGAAAGATGAGCAAGCACACTAATATCCAATGTTTGCTAAGTCAAACTTTATCTATCTATCTATCTATCTATCTATCTATCTATCTATCTATCTATTTATCTATTTATCTATCTAGTACTAGGGATTAAACCCAGGGATGCTTAACCAATGAGCTGTATCTCTAGCCCTTAAAAAAAAAAAAAAATTGTTTTTTGAGACAAGGTCTTATTAAGTTTGTGAGATATTGCTAAATTACTGAGACTGACCCTCAAACTGTGATCCTCCTGTTTCAGCCTCCTGAATCACTGGGATTATAGGCATGCAGCACTATGCCTGGCCATTTTTTTTCTATGTTTTGCCTTACATTTGATAACACTTTAGCTAACACAGTTATTGTACATAAAAACTATATATATTTTATGATTCTATTTCTAGGTGTATACCCCAAATAATTGAACATAGGACTCAGAAACTTGCAAAACCAGTGGTCACAGCAGCATTATTCATAGGAATCAAAATGTGGAAAAAACTCAAATATTCATCAGTGGATAAACAGGTAAACAAAATGTGTTACACACAATACAATGAAATATATTCATCTTTAAAAAAAGAATGTGATTCTGATGCCTGTTATAACATGACTGAATCTTGAGAACATTATGCTAACTGAAATGGGCCAGACACAAAAGGATACAGTATGATTTCATTTATCTGAGGCAACTAGAGCAGTAACTCTATAGAGATACAAAGTAGAATAGAGATTACCAGGACCAAGGGAAGGGCTCACAGAGTTTCTGGGATGCTGAAAATACTCTGCAGATGGATAATTGGGGGTAGTTATGCAATCATATGAATTACTTAATGCCACTAAACCATACACTTAAATGGGTAAAGTGGTAAGTTTTTGTTATGTAGATTTTTTTTTTTTGTACCAGGTATTTGGCTTTACCACTGAGCCACATCTCCAGTCCTTTTAATTTTTTTTTTTTTTTTTTTTTTATTCTGAAAGAAGTTCTTATTAAATTGCTTAGGGACTCCCTTAGTTGCTGAGGCTGGCCTTGAACTTGCAATTCTGCTTCAGCCTCCTGAGTTGCTGGGATTACAGGTGTGCACCAGCATACATGGCTTGTTATGTAGATTCTAATACACACCCACACACATACACACACATCACTCCAAGAAGAACAGAACTATACACTTAGCAATAGTGTTTTTTTGGTGAAAATTATTTCATTTTTCACAAAATCATCAGAAAGTTGTAGACTCCTCTGGATCTTCATGTAGAGGTGTTGCTGTAGAAATAAGAGAATCCCTGTCCCATCCTTAGTGGTAGTTACTCTGCATTTTAGAGAAAATAGGGTAAATCTACACAGGGCCCCTTCTGTACACCATAGTAACACAGGTCATTTTAGTTGAAGATTGGGTTCTGTGCCGTGTCTTGATAATTACATTACTCTTAAAACATTTGAGCTTTTATATGTGGGAACACATTTCATTAAGGAAAAAAAAAAAAAAAAAATATATATATATATATATATATATATATATATATATATATATATATATATTGCTCATTCCAGGTTTTCTTCTTTGTTTTCACATGTAATAAAGGTTGGTTGGCTTATATGAAATTGTACAAGTTATTAAAACCAGGAGTCATGAATATCAGGCAGAAGCAACATTTCCTGCACCCATCCTGGCACCGCGGTAATTTTCTGCTATTACTTTCCTTTGAAAGACGAGGTTTTCTTATAATAAAAATGAAATGTAACTCTCTTAGGCTTGCCTTTTAAGATATGATGTCTGGCTTATGACTAAAGAGGCTGTTTATGACCACAAAGAGTAGCAGCTCAGAAATTTTAAAGGAGAAGAAGGGCATATATTGAACCTTTCCATACAGAGTTTGAGTCCCCATCCGAGTGCCAGCCGGCAGGGGCTCCAGTCACTGAGCATACATACAAACATGCAACTTCTCTAGAAAATGATACATCAGCAAAGATCTAAATGCTTCTGAGTCCAGAGCTTAAATACTTTAAATTTGCTTTTAATTTTTTTATGATGTTTTTATTATCTTTACCCTTAGATTTTTGTTTTATCATTTTATTCTTACTTCTGATGGGAACCACTGAAAAGTTTCAGTGATCCAACATTCTTATCTTTTTTCTTTCTCTCTTGCTTCCCTTTTTTCTTTCCATCATGCCCAAAGCCAGATAACACTTTCCTGCTGAAAAAAAATTTAAAATCACCACACAACCCTAGCAAATAAGGGCTGTCATAGTTTTGGGATGAGAAAAATCTACTGCAGCTCACGCAGATCTAGAGTTGATAATGGTTAATTGACAGCCCGAAGGACTCCTCTCCTGGCAGAGTTAGAGGGAGGGTGAGCCCTGTGGGCTTCATTTGGGCAGAGATAAAACAGGTTTTCATTCCATACTCATGGAGAGAGCATAATTAACCTTTTAGAAGTTTAAGGATGATCAAATTGTTATTCATTTTGCAAATGAGAAGAGAGAGCTTCCCTTCCTGCCAACAAAATGCCAGTGCAGATTTCAAGGTCACTGGTTGATCTCTTTGAGGGAAAAGAAAGCAGTATAACACACACACACACACACACACACACGCACACACGCACACACGCACACGCACACACAGAGATTGAGAAATGTCACCATGAAAACATTCAGGAATGAAAAGGAACAAATGTTCTTTTCTGCCATGCTCCACAATAAAAATTGGCGCTAATGTTTGCTGCACATTCACTTGGGCCTATTGGATTATAATGGTGTTGCCCTTGTCAGAGAAAACACAATATATGACTCCAGGTGGAAACTCCTATGCTCTGGTATGTTCTGATGTTTTCTAGAGGAGAGAGGAAAGGGCTTCTTGAGGTCTAAGCATGTTTTAAAAATGGCGTGCATAACATTGCTACCACATGAGAACTCTGTGGTGTGAATAATAAACTTTAGTACTTAAAAAAAAAAAATGTTTGTAAAGGATTTAGCCAAGTCTACACATGAAAGGAAGTGGTTTTCACTAGGCATCATACTTTAAAGATGACTATTCTTGTTATGTGAATGACTTTATTTTGCAGCTATGCGCTTTGCCACATCACAAACAAAACTTCATCTACTCTAGCTTAGGGAAGGGACACTTTGTGGCTATTTCCATTAAATTTTTTTTTGTGTGTGTATGATAATTTCAAGCATACAAAAAATTTGCAATAATAGTACAAAAAAACTACTGTGTACTCCTCACCCAGATTAAACAATTTTTAACATTTTCGCATCGTTTTAAAAAACATTTTGCTTTAAAATTCTGCTCTCTCCATCCATTTATCCATCCACACATCCTATCAGTGTTTACTCTGCTGCATACTGAACATGGGATAAACATATATCTGTATCCCTATCTATCTGTATATGATTATATGATTGTATTTTCTTTTTAAATATTTTTTTTAGTTGTAGATGAACTCAATACCTTTATTTTATTTACTTATTTATTTCATGTGTTGCTGAGAATCGAACCCAGTGCCTCACATGTGCTAGGCAAGCACTCTACCAGGGAGCCCCAGCCCCAGCCCCTATTATTGTATTTTCCTGAACCATTTAAGAGTAAAATGTAGCCTAGTTCCTTTCTACTTCCTAAATAGTTCTATGTGTGTGTCCATAGAACATGAACAGTCACTTACAACATGGTACAATGATCAGAAGGAGTAGGTTGAAATTAATACAATCCATTATGAAACTTTATTCAAATTGTGCCAATGGTCCCAATAATGTCCTTTATAGTAAATTTTTCCCTGGTTCCAAGTCTAATCTTGGATTTTACATTATATTTAGACTGTTTAGTCTCCTTAGAGAGAATAAAGGTTAAGAATCTTAGCCTTAACCTTTGTCTTTTATTACATTGTTTTGAAGGGGATAGGCCATTTGTTCTGTAGAATATTCCCAACTTTGGTTTATCTAATGTTTCATTATCATTACATTCAGGATGTACTTTCATTTTTAGAACACAAGATAAGTGGTATCTCTTTTCTTTTCTCCATACCATATTAGGAGGCACATGGTAGCTGTTCTTCCTACCATTAATGACACTAAGCTGGGCAAGGTGGTGGCCACCAGAGATCTACACTGTAAAGCTGGTATTTTCTCCTTTATACTTAGTAAATAAATTGCAAGGGAAGTCTTCTCTTTCTTTATTGGTTTGTGATCAGCATGATGAACAGCAAGCTGTTGGAAGTATGTTCTAGGAGGTGATCTGTTTGTCTTCTTTCCTCCCTCCTTTTCTTTCCCTTCCTTTTCTGTGCAAGGAATAGAACCCAGAGCCTTGCATGTGCTAGACAACTGTTCTACCACTGAGCTACAATTTTAAGCCCAAGATTTATTGAGTAGTTTAGCCAGACATTTTGACTAAATGTATTTGAGGTTTAATTTTTCCACACTCTAGGGTATACAGCTTTGTGCAGAATCTATCATGTCTTTTTTCCTTCCACACTTTATCCAGGACCAGCTAATCATTCATTGACAAAATAATCAAGGAATAACTCTCACACAGGCCTTTTTGTGGGTGAAGGTGACAGGTACGGAAAGGAGAATAGAAATGATATGAGAATGAGGAAAAAATGGAAATTCTAAGAGCATAATAACGATAGTTTACAAAGTATTTCCTAATAAATTTAGATGAGCACCAATTGTGTTTTGCTGTTTCAACTGGTACAGACCTTAGGTCATTAGTTTCTCCTCTCATATTTATTCCTACTTCCTTGTATTGTTTTTCCATTTTAGTGTGAACAGTGGTATCTTCCTGGAGGAAACATGCTTAAGTAGATTGACTCAAAGTTTATCATCAGTTTCCTTAAATTGTCTTGGTCATATCCAAACATTATTATGGAAATGTTGGAAGATGAAAAAGTAACTTGCAGGCAGGTTCTGAGAATCTCCTGAAGGAGGACATGCCTGGGTGTGTGATTTACACTGTCCATCAGATCACACCCAGTGTTCAGGAGAAACACAACTCTCCCAGCACTGTGACCCGAGACAAGTTTCTCCAGCACAAAGAAGACACTTTGTAATGAAGTAAATAATGTCCCTGACAACATCCTTACCGGAAAACAGCAAGTGAGATACAAGGGTTGTTTCTTACCAGGTCTCTCAATGTGGCTCATGGCCTCATGCCAAGACACAGAGGAATGAAAGAAATATGCCAGGGAGTGACAATGCTCTCTGATAATTTGGCTTATTCCAAGCTTTACTTGTGGAGTATTTACAGCAGCATTTCCAAATGTGCATGATCTCCCCCAGCCACGTCCTCAGATGTGTCAGATTGGGATGAAAAAGCTTCTGTGGGGACTGTGGCGAGGTTTGTATGAGGCAAACCCATGGAATGAGTCCAGAGCCAGCAATGTTGTAGGAAGAAATGAACAAATGGAAGTTATTACAATTTTTGTTTTTCAGGGAAAAAAATAAAAATAAATGTTCAATCAAAGCCCAAATATAGCAGGTCTAAAATAATTCAGGTGGGAAAAATTTTAAGCAGTTTCACCAGTCTGTGATCTATGCCATTAGAAATGATTTCTGTATTTCACTTAGTGAATGTGTAGTTTTGTGTAATTTTTTTTTTTTTTTTTTTTTTGCATGTAAGTATGTCTTTCTAGTAAATCAGGGAAAGCAGGATATGAAATATGCCCCTGGGTGACTTAGCGAATTTGCCATTTAGGGTTGTTAGCTATAACCCAGTTAATTGTTGGCTCTGGTGCTGGAAAAACACACTTTTTCAGTGGTTGCCAAAGTGTAGAAAAAGCAGCATGGGTACCATCTGGGAACTTGTTAGAAATGCAAATTCTCGGATCTACCCTAGATCTACTCAATCAGAAACTCTGGGGATAAGACCTTGCAATTGCAATCTGTGTATTACCAAGTCCTGCAGGTGATTCTAATGCTTGCTAAAGCTTGAGTACTGCTGCTCTTGTGTCACAGTTAAACACAGGGCTTATTATTTGTTAAGACCCCCTCGGGATATAACAAACAAACAAACAAAAAAACATTCACAAAGAAAGATGATTATTTTTTCCTTTTCTTCAGAGAAGTGTCCAGTTTACTGGGCCAAAGTGATATCACATTACTAAAATATAAATGAAGATGAAAGGATCAGACTACTTACATCCCTAAGTTATTCCAATGGAAAATATTGCGCTTGGCCAACACTATATCTCTCACTCTGCTTCTTGGGTCAGTTTAGCCTAAAACATTTTTCTACCTACAGAGTTAAAGACTAAGGGAGGATCAATAAAAGTTACAAATGATTCTATGAAATTAGCCTTCCTCTGTACTAAGCCAGCAGTACTGGACCAACTTTCTCTTGTCTGTTGCACAAAATGAAGGTGCTGTGAGGTAGTATGTGCTTACAGGAGCAAAAGTGAATTGGGGTACTGTAGTGTCCTTCCCAGCATTTGAGTTGTAACAGTTCCTTTCTCTTTTAATTAGCAAAACATTGAAACAGTACTGCATTGAGTGGGAATATTATAGGGAAATTGTTGAAATGCCTGCCATCTCATTTATCCTGACCCCCACCCCCACCACCCACTGTACTGGGGAATATCCCAGGGTCTTATTCCCTAAGCTACATTCTTAGTCCTTTTTATTTTTTACCTTGAGATAGGGTCTCACTAAGTTGCCCAGGCTGGCCTTGATGGTGAGTCAGCCTCCCAAGTAAGCTAGAAATATGGGTGTGGGCCACTATACCTGGCTTCATTTACATTTTTATTAATTTATTCCTTGCAACCTTTGGAACTTCATAAAGAATAACAAATTTCTAGTATCATCCCTATAACTGACATCATCCTTTGGAGTTATACTAGTACATTCAACAGTACTTATGCAAAAATGGTGTTTGAATATTAACCTTAAAACCCTATTATGCCTATAATGCAGCTATACTACTCTTGGGTATAGAAGGAAATTAAGTCAGCATACAAGAGAGACCAGTATACCCATATTGATTGCAGCAAAATTCACAATTGCCAACATATGGGATCAGCACAGGTGCCTGTCAAGTGATGAGTCGATAAAGAAAATATGGTATATCTCTATCTTTATTTACCTATCTGTTCATCCATCTACACACACACACACACACACACATACCACACACACACACACACACACACACACACACACAGGAGTATTATTCAGCCATAAAAAAGAATAAAATCAAGTTGCAGGAAAATGGATGGAACTGGAGTTCATAATGTTAAAGAAAAAAAAAAAACAGACACAGAAAGATAAGTGTGTTTTCTCATTTGAGGAAACAAAAACAAAAACCTGAAAGTAGATGAAGCACTAAAAAGGAAGAGGAAGGGGAGGAGGAAGGGGAACAGGGGAGAGAGGGCACTAGGGATGATTGATTCAAAGGAAACATGATATATGGGTGTATGGAAATGTAATAGAGAAACCCATTAATCTGTACAATTAATATAACTTAATAATTAGAGCTTAAAAGTTTTATCCATAAAAATTAAAATGAAATGAAATCACTATTAATGAAGAGCCTGTTCTGAATGAAGCATGATTGTGTATTTATTTATTTTTGTTTGTACAGTGCTCATTCTTGACGTCTGTGCTCAATCTGACAAAGAATTCAGATTTCCAAGTAGAGGTAACAGAAGAAACTCAATGTGGACCCTTTACCTAGTAAAATATTTTAAAAGAAGAGAAAGCCAATCAAAGAGAAGAAAAAAACAGAAGAAAGCAAAAGGGGGGAAATTAGTTTTGATTTTCACTGTGGTCACTGTTTTGATTCTTTTCACACTGGAAAGCACTAAATTGGCCCTACCACCACACTCGGAGCCTGAACTCTGCCTCAGTCAGACTGCTTGGTGTCAAGAATGAAAACTGATGACAGTGACTCTGCATCTTCCTTACAGACAAATCTTTAATCACAGTCTCATGCAATGTGAGGAGAAGTGGGGGACTTTGTAGCTATAACTAATTTTCAATTTAGGCTAAACATTTAATAGTAAATTTTAGAAAAAAAAAGCAGATGACCTCTAATTCTAAATTTGGCCCATTTAATTAAATGTCATATCTATTTCAAAAAGAAAGAATGAAGGCATGGGTATCTTCAAACTTGCAGTAGGCTTTTAGGTTTTCCATTTTTAAAAAACTTACTTAGTTTTTACAATATGAAAATTATAGACAGAGTGACATTTAAACCTTTGCTTTTCATAGCATTTCACACTTACACCATTTTAAAAGACAGCTATTAACATTTACAAAAATCTTTCAGAAACCAAATGTTCTAACATGCAGAATTCCAATTATACTGTGTAAGAGGGTTATCAACCATTCTTCTACAAGAATACTTTGAAGTGTCTGGTATTAAACCAAGAGCTAAAATGTCAGTTGCACATAGACAATAAATTAGGGTTTATAAAATCTTGTAAGATTTATTTAATATTACAATTTTGACCTTTAGGCTGTCTTCACCATAGCTTACTTAAAGTTTTTCTCTCTTTCTCTCCCTCTCTCTGTAATCTTATTGAATATTAAACAAAGGCCGTGTTGCAAGTTACACAAAGTTATGTGACCCATTCATGCTCTGAGTTAATGCTGCCCAAGCCTCGCTGGCTCCCAGGGTTCCTGCTGCTGAGGGTCATGGTACCCTACCAGGCATTGCCTATTTCCCCGAAGAGTCACCAGCAGAATGCTGACCCTTGGCAGCCTGCTCCAGGAGCAGGAAGTCTGCAGACTTCCTTTAGGACTGACCCCTGAAGAAGAAGTAGAGGATGGCTATAAGGACCTTTTTCAGACCCCCCCCCCCCACCGACCTATTGAGTAAGAGAGATAAAAGAAGACGCTTCCACATTTATTGTGTTTTCAATTTAGGATGAAAAAAATTACTACAACTAGCAGAGAAAAATTATCAAAAGAAATTTTGACTGTTCCCACTGAGAAAAAAGAAAAAAAAATCAGGGAATTTCCCTTAAAGAATGGGCTCCAGACCAGGTACCTTCCCTTTCACATCTCATGGGAGGCTACTGCAAACAAATTGTTCTCATTATTGGGCACTATTCCCAGAAATGTGGGAAACGTGGAGGGGAGAGAGGAAATACTAGAATGGAAAAGCGAATAGCCAGTCATCTTGGTCTCCTCCAGCTGCTGGCAAGGTTGAGGGCTGCTCTCTCTCTTGGAAAGTCGCCAGAACCAGTGTAGTTTGTAGGAATGCTTTTTTTTTTTTTCAACCAATAAATATATCTTAATAATATCAGCAAATGCTTATATAGACCAGACTTCATTCTAAGTGCTTTACAATCTCATTCTTCATAAGGACTCTGGGATTTACTGGTGAATAACCAAGACCAGGAGAGGTTTAAGTAATTTGCTCAGGATCACTTAGGAGATGATGGAGCCATAATTTGTGCACAGGCAGTCTGGCTCTGGAGCCCTTGTATTATGGATGTTCTCCTTTTGAGAACCACCCTATTCAGATGGGTTAAGAAAACCATTGCAAGCCTATCAAGGCTCTTTGTGAAGCATATATATTTTTTTAAAACTAACAATCTGTGAAGTTACAAATGACCTGAAATAAGGTCATATACTTGAGCATTTATAGAAGTCACTTTGTCACCTGCTTTTGAAAGCAGCTTTGCGCTGAAGCCAAGAGCAACAAGCAAAATCTCATAGTGAGGAATTGCTTAAGTAAGTGGTTCTCTTTAGCCAACTGCCAAGTCAGAAGCCTGTGAATAACTTGCAGCTGATACGTTAATGACACTTCTCATTTGTGGCAGATACGACTTTTTTCTATATTTTTGTTAAACAACATATTGTGACATATTGTATGAGCACATTTCTGAATGTTGGTTTCTAAGATAAATCTGTATTAAAAAAAATCAGTATTCATGAACTCAAAGAAGGGCATCTTGCACTGCTAGAGTACATTTTATGATTGTGGTACAAATCAAACCCCATTTCAATGAAATAGCTACAGGATTCAAAGATTTCTTATTTTCAGCTGGTGGCCCACTTATTTTAAACAAAATTTCATATAATGAAATTCTAGTATAACTACAGAATTGGGTCACTTCCTTGGAGTCCACTGAAAGACATTTGATATGCAGCCATATGGTGATAAGCACTATAAACATAATCACCCATCCATCCATTCACATTGATTGAGATCTATTTAGAATACTATTGGATAAAAAGTGATTTTAATCCCTCATTCAGGTCAACCTGAATCTCCAATGCATTTCAGGCACGGGGTAACAAATACTTCATGTATAAACCAGTCACCTCTTTGAAAACCACCCAGTCTATAGTGCTTTGGTCATGGCAGCTGAGGGGGATCAGATCTGCCACCTCACATATATATTTTTGGCATAAGGATTTTTTTGAACTGAAGGCAATTGAGAAATAGCAGCTAACACAGGAGAATTTCTCTGCCCTCCCCTGCTCTGCCTAAAAGCAGGGCATAACTTTCCCTTTGGTAAAGGCAATCTACATATGTACAGTAAATTTTCATTTTTGTAAAGATGTTCTCTCCCACACTAGGAAGAGAAGGACTCTGGAGATCATACTTAATCACCTAAAAAGATTTGAGTCTCTGTAACAAACCTGACTAAATAACCTTTGTTTAACCATGTTTCCTGACCTCCTCCCCACAACTTAGCATCCTCAGAAGTCCCAATCTCCCTCTCCTTCTTCTAGTCTTGTCTCCTCATTTTATTACCATTTGTTAAAAATGGTACATAAGCTCTAACCGACTTTTTGGTGTTTTCACTTTTTTCCTTAACCCAGAGCCTGAATGCATATAGAATGATCCTTTTCTCTTGTTAATCTGTCATTTGTCAGTTTAGTTGATAGTCTTCAGTCACTGAATTTAGTAGAAGGAAAGCTTCTTCCTCTACAGCCTCTTTAAGGGTAAATTCCATCATGTACTAGACATTTACCTCTACTCTTAGGATAGTAGGCGTAGAAATCATTCATTGTATTTTTTTTTTTTTTTAAAGAAAGAGTGAGAGAGAGTGAGAGATTGGGAGAGAGAGAGAGAGGTTTTTTTTTTTTTTTTAATATTTACTTTTTAGTATTTGGCGGACACAACATCTTTGTCTGTATGTGGCGCTGAGGATCGAACCTGGGCCGCATGCATGCCAGGCGAGCGCGCTACCGCTTGAGCCACATCCCCAGCCCCATTCATTGTATTTTGACATTTTTGTTTTAAGAAGCCATTACAAAGAAAGAAATGATGACTTACAATTTTTTTAAAAGGTAAATTTATTAGCCTTACAGATATAAATATGGGCACAAGTCTTATTTAGTGAGGAAACTGGTATATTTTTCAACCAGTTCAAGGGAGTTTTTTTTTTTTTTTTTTTTTTTTTTTTTTTTACAGGCTACATTTATATTGAAATGAATGTGCAAATGAAGGCAAAACTGTCCTCTTCCACAATGGAACCTCACTAGGCAGAATTTACATGCTTATATGCAAGAATTATTTGCCTTGCTTTCTTGTTGTCTACATTTTGTAGAACTATTAAATAGCTCAAAGACAATGAAACATTAGAAGCAGGTAACCTTGGAAGGTGTGATCTACACAATGCATTTTCTTTCAAAGCACAATTTCTCCCTAACTAGACCAAGTTCCTATAGAAAATCAGAAAAGGAATTAGAAATAGATCTCTTCCTGTTTGCATACCACCTGAGTAGTTATAAACTTCCTAGCTCTGTCCTCCATTACTGCACTACTTCTTACCTGTATAGCTGCAAAAGCTTCCTACCTGATCTCTCTTCTTCCAGAGTCATCTTCTACAAGTTTGTGCTACAAACCATTGTCATTGATCTTCCTAGAACACTTCAGTGATTTATTATAATAACCCTAAAAATCATAAATGTTTTCCTGCTGTCTACAGATAATGTTTGGAAGTTCTAATCTGATCTGCGAGGATTTAGGACTCCAAATTGCACATTACAAAAAACAACTGTTGTTGATTGAAGCAAAAACGTTTTAAAAATGATACTGGACAGATCACAAACCTACTAGGAGGTCAGGATAACAGACTTAGAAGTTTATGCTGCTAGGATGAATTCTCAAAACCATGCCATGAAACTGGCTGGATGAGAGTATCACTGCCACTGCTGCTGGGTGGTAGCCAAGACAGTTGTCATCACTGAGGTGCTCACCGGGGCAGTGCCTTCTGGAACAACAGACTTGCTAGTGCCCCAAGTACTTGATTCTGTCATCAATATCACAGTGGACTTCTTTTTTTTTCTGTCTTTGTGTCTTGCATCACTGTCTTTTTATTCAAAACCACCGGGGGTGGGGGTGGGGGTGGGGGTGGGGTCAGTGTGTCTGATCATTGGAACTTAGGTCACATGCCCATACCCAGATGCAAGAGGGGTTGGGAAAGATCATTTGGCAGATAGGCCACCTTTACTGGTAGGTGAGATTTGCCTCCTTCTAGGACTTCAGTGAAAGCAACCTGGGAATTCCTCAAAGAAAAAGGGAGGTGATTTAGATGCTGGGCAAAGGATAGTCACTAGGGTTCACTCTATCTTATTGATTTAATGTTCTGTTACCCCCACTTCTTTATCCTATATACCAACAAAACCCAACAAGCTGTCCAATCACTATCTCATTTAGCAAACATTTATTGATATCTATATATTAAATACTGTCTAGGTAATCAAAGTAGATAAATAATTGATACTTAAATGAAATTATAGTCTAGGCAGGGGACATATGCAAGGAAGCAGCAATTGCAAGCCTGTGCTATAAGGGTAACCTAATTGGTTTGCTTAGAGGTTTCCCACGAAGTGCACTTACCTGGTGGTGGTGATTTCTTCCCTCAATCTAGAGCTGTAGGAACAAGTTAAGATTTCTGGTGCCTTTCCCCTTTTCCTGATAACACACAAAGCCATGCTGACTATACTTCTATATCACATAGCATTACTTAGTTCCTGCTACTAGTATAGTTACTGGCTTCTCTGTTTGTATGTCTTGGGTAAAGACTTTGCCAATAGCATCTCTCTGTAAGTTGAAATGTCTTGTGACTGTAGAAATGATCATTCTCCTACTTACAATTCTCTTCACTATCTGAGTCTCTGCTGATTTACTGCCCCATTGAAGTTCAGCTTGTTCACAGAGGAGCTGCCTGTACTCATCACTCTGATCACCAATGCTTGGCTCTGGCTACCTATGGACCAGCATAACCTTGACCCTGAATTTTTTTTTTTTAAGAGAGAGAGAATTTTTTAATATTTATTTTTTAGTTTTCGGTGGACACAACATCTTTATTTTTATGTGGCGCTGAGGATTGAACCCAGCGCCCCGTGCATGACAGGTGAGCGCATTATCGCTTGAGCCACATCCCAGCCCTTGACCCTGAATTTTAACTGCACTGTGATTTCCCATCTTGGCTCTCTAGCATTTTTGATCAGATGCCTCTGGATCAGTGGTTGACTTTCATTGTTTCCAGTTACACTTTAGCTAATATTTCTGAATATGATTTTTTGAAAAGTAAGTGCATTCCATGTATGTGTGAGAGTGTGTCATTTCATCTTCTTAAAGCATGGTTTGGGGACACCTAAACTATAGGTGTCCTGTTGTGAGTCCACTCAGCAACTGATTGCTATCCAGGAAATGTTGGCATTTTTTTTCTTTATTGCTTCTGAACTTTGCTGCCAGTGGGAGATCAAGAAAGAGACGGGCTGTTTCTGCTGTGTTATTGTGGAATTTGTATTGTGTGGTAAAGAACATTCCAGCCCCGTGTTAGCCCTTGTGTCTATCTTCCCAGAGACCGTAGTTCCCCGGTGAACAGTGTCTGATTCATTTTGGTAAAACTCAAAATCTCTATGAAACTGCCTCGAACTCAAGAAACCCATGTCAATTACGTGAATAATTGAATAAACAGTCTTACTAATAAAGAAATCGGCAGCCTGCATTTCACAGGAGGACTTGACCTACTTAATATTTTCAAACAACCTGCAGTGTCTCTACAACCTGTAATTGGTCTGAATCCCTTCCAAGGACTGGGGTGGATGGCAGTCCCTGGGCCCAGAGGTTGGTTGCTTACTGGCTTTCCGAGCAGGTGAGGAGTGAAATATGCTGGTTATGAGCAAAGTGATTGGAAAGAGCACATTGTATTCCATTCCTTCTTTTTTTGGCTTTCACGACACTGCATACCTCCTGAGGTGGGGAGGAAATGACTTTATAATTGCCTGTTCTTGAAACTATACTATTTTTGTGTAGGTCTTTATAAAAATATTATTTCTCTATTTGCCAGCTGTCTAAATATTAAATATTTAGTACCTTTCACATCAGTGCATACAGCAAGCAAATTAGTTCAAACAGAAAAATCTTAAGTTGTCCTCCCTCAGTACCCACAGGGGATTGGCTTCAGAAATCTCAGATACCAAAATTCAAGGATGCTCAAATGCCTTATGTAAAATGTGGTTGTATTTGCATATAACCTATGCATATCCTCCTGTCTACTTTAAATCATCTGCAGATTACTTAAAACAGCTAATATAATGCAAGTGCTATTTACATAGTTGTTTTATTGTTTAAGGACAAATGATGACAAGAAAAAAATCTACACACATTTGGTACAGATAACTCTTTCCCCAGTGTTTTCAAGGTGATGGTGGGGAACCCGCAGAGGGCAGTACTGAAAGGGGACAAAATGGAATTGCAGAGGCAGAAGCACAGAGGGTGACTGTATTTACCAACAGCCAAAATAGCGGCTGGCATGTTATCGTGCTATGTATGCATGTTTTGACAGCTCACACTTTACCTCAGCAAAGCTTCCCCTGAATTTTTTGGCCTTTGCTTAGTATGACAGTTTTCTGCTTCCTTCTAAGGTAAAATCTTGTACCTTAAGACTATCATCGTTTTCTTGTTTAAATTTTTTTATTAGTCCTTAGTGAATCCTCAATACCAACATTGCCTAAAGCATAGGAAGTATTCAATAAATATGTATTCAATCAATCAACCAAGTAATTGGTGCCATCATAAATTCAGAAGTTGGATGGTCCCTCAGTTCTGCTCTGTAGTCCTTTCTTCTATCTAGCCCTAGACACTTCCTTTCTACTTAATTATACACAAGTTATTTTAAAACTTCTCTTTTTTGTACCTATTCCTATCCCAGCAGCTCATGCACACAACAAACCCACTTCTTAGATAAGGAAGCTTTAAATCGTTTTTCTGTTTATTGTTGTTGTTGTTTACCCTCCATTTCTCTTGCTCTCATACATAAAAGCCAGTCTCCCACATGAGATCTGGAGTCCATATTTTCTTGTCTCCCAATAACATTGCTTTTGTTATTATCTATTCTGCAGATACTGCAGTTTCTAAAGCAAACCCATGTGTTGCTTCAGTATAGGACCTTCTGTCTCCTTCCTTTCACTGTCACATTCTTTGATGAATTGCTACAGTCTCTTTCCTTATGTTCACTTGTAAACTTCTGTACTGTGCTTGAATCTGTTTTTACCAATGTGGCCAGACAGCCCATTGTATGAACCCAGTAGACATCTTCTCATCCTTATCTTGTTTCCCTTCTCTGACAAATTTGACACTGTCTGTAACTAACTCCTGTCTGTAAATCCTTGGTTCTCACCACCAGTTTCTCCCTTAGTCTCTCTGTCACCACTTTTTCCAACTCTTCAAATTTCTCACTCTCTGTTCCAACTTTCTCTTTCTGCACCTGTCTACTGGTTAGTGTCCCTCATCTGTCCATGTCTTCTCTTTCCATATGACATATTCTCCCAGGGCACTCATATCTACCACGGCAAGTAAGTTCACCTGCACTGAAACTCCTTCAGATAATTCTTGTGGCAATTTTTCCAGCTCACGTCTCTCTTCTGAGATTCAGCACTGTTCCACCAGACCAGCATGTGCTTTGCAAATATACCATCTCCCAAACCATACTCATTGTTTCTCTCCCCAGACTATTTCCCTGCCTGTATTATCAGCTTCCCTGAGTAGGACAACTCTCATTCACCAAAGCCAGAGTGATCTCAGACTCCTTCCTCTCCTTCATGCCTCACATCCAAACAATGACATAATTCTATCAATTCTACTTCAAAAGTATCTCTTAAATGTGTTCCTTTCCCTCCAGGCATTAGCAACCTTTGTATAGAAATTAATTTATTTGTTTTTTCAGCTAGATTACTCTTCTAGTATGGTTCTTATGTTTTCTCCTCTAACTTAGCTTCCATACACCTGCCCAATAGTTCTTAAACATGAGACTTGTGCTATGAACCTCTTGTTCAATACATGTGGAATAACACACAGCGTCTGGAGGTCAGAACATGGCACACTTCAACTTTCAGACTCATCTTTTATTGTATCCACTAAGACTCATGCTGGTCTGCTAAAGGATGTTTCTTTAAGCTCTGGATTTCTTGAATTTGAGCAAATTCTCTCTGCCTGAAACGTTCTTGTGGATCATCTTCTCAATCTTATCTTTCCTTACTCATTTAAAGAGCCCTCTCTTCTTGGCATAGCCACTGACTAAAGTGATGACTCATTTTTAAGTTCCTGGTCTGGAGAAGATGCCCTTTTCTGTTCCTCAGAAACATACGTATTGCATGGACTTGTAACCTATTTACTTCTTTTTTCCCCAAAGAGAAAAAGAAGTCATGCCCTTTGTCAGTTCTTACCCCTAATCCTTATCAAAGTGTCCAACATATAGCACATTTGCTGAAAAATTGAAGATCTCATCAAACCTCTGCTTGGATTACCCTGGAGGTAGACACCAAGTTCTGTTGATTCAGCCTTTGTGCTATTAATTTGAGCATCTGGCTATTCTCCCCCATCCTACTGCTTCCATTCTAACTGAGGCATGTACACCTATGGTTTCTTTCCAGCTGTTCATCCTGATGTTTACTCACTCTACCATTCATCACTATATATATGTTTATTTTTCACGAACTACATTATAGTGAGGCATAAAGTTTCTTCTTTTAATATATTCTACTGCTCAGAAATTTTTCTGTGATGATTATAATATGAATAACCCCTTTAGAGATGTGCATGGTCTCATTTGCTAAACCAAAATGGTAGCTGTAGTAGTTAGACTCTAAGATGGACCCTAAGAGTCCCACCTCCTGGCATTCATGCCCTGTGTTACCCCCATATATTACAAGAGGGTTGATCTGTGTGACCAATATGATGTGGCAGAACTGATGACATATCATTTCCAAGACCATGTTACAAGGAAAATTGCAGCTTCTCTTCTCTCCCTCTCTCTGTCTTCTGTCTCCTAGCTCTTAGGGAAGCAACCTGCCTTGCAAAGGCCCACCTGGAAGTGATCTGAGGTCTTTGGTTAACAGCTGCAGTCCAACTAAGTTACTCCAGGATTCCTGACCCTCAGAAACTATAAAGTAAGAATTTTTGCCCTAAGCTGTTAGGTTTTGGGTAACTGGTTTTGCTGCAACAAATAGAAAATTCAGAAGTCCTGATGTTTGCTTCCCACATATCTTTCCCCATTCCCTCATATCATTCATGATACATGTTTAATCTACAGCCAAACCACAGTCGTGCTCTTTTCTCAAACAGGACCAAAGAACCTAGACTCTGGCTTTCATACCTTTTCCTCAGGATACTCTCCCATCCTTTCCTCCTATCTTCACCTGCCAACATCCTCACCTTTGTCAAGGTTCAGCTCATGCCAAACCTCCCCCTGAAAGCCTTTCTGATCACACCTGCTAAGTGGAGAGTGCTCTTTCCTTCTAATTCTTTTAATATTACTTTTGTGCCTTCTGTGTCATTTAGCTATTTCTATTATGTATCCATCTGAGTATTTTTCTTGCTTCATGAGCTTTTTTTTTTTTTCAGAGTTGGGAATGTGTAAATGTCTGTTGAATGAGAAAATTCTTAGAAACTGAAATGCAAACTCTTTAGGCAGGTTGGCTTCAGTAAATTTTATTTGAATAATGTCTTCTAGCTCAAGCTGAACATGTGAGACATCTGGGCTCCACCATGCCTGGATTGGTCTTTTCATCTACTTCAGAGACATGTCTTGGGCGATGAGGCTTTCAAAGACAACATTGTTTCCTGGACAATAATGGTTTCCACAGCTCTTTGATTTCCTTGAACACCCTAAACAAGCAGGAGATCTTGTAATTCCATATGTCTAATCATTTCTGCAGGCACACCTGGAAAACAGAGCTTTGACACTGAGCGTTCGACTTGGCTTTAATTTTTCAAACTATTTGAAAAGCTAAATAAATATCTCCATGCAAACCCCGTCTCCACCAACTTTCTTGAATCCTTTGTTAATAAATAAGGTGTTAATACTTGAAAATGATTATATGTCTGAGCAAATGAATTCTCTTTGCTGCTGGCTATAGCACTGTATTCCATGTGAAAGCAACTGTATCTAATTCCCTTTCCCCCCTTGGTTGTGAAATTAAGGTACACATTTTACTTTATAGCTCTGCAGGGAATAGGGTAACTGCTAGAGCAAGTGGGCAACTGTTTCAAGAAAAGGAAATTAAAAAAAAAAAAAAGAATATAAGGTGGATAAAAGTGAAGAGATTTCCTCAGAGTTTATATCAGAAATTCAAGGTTCAAAGGGTAACTTATAACTGGTCTGTTTTTATATGAAAAATCTAGTTACCCAGATTCTAAGTAAAATTACTCTAGGCAGTTTAAGGACCTAAGCTTGGGAGATTGGATGGAGACTGGGACTAGCAAGACTTGAATTAATACCTAAGGGGAAAAATGAGATTTTATGGTAAAAATTTTAAATTTTCCAATTCCTATAACACTTCAGTGAACCAATTGTCTTAAACTCAGATGACCAAAAGGCACAAAGAAAATGAGAAAACAAAGCACAGACTAAGAGAATATATTTATAAAAGATATATCTTAAAAGGACCATTATCCTAACTGTATTTAGACCTCTTATAACTCAACATTAAGAAAAATAGGTCTAAAAAACAGGCAACAGATCCAAACAGATATATCACCAAGCAATACATACAATTGGCAATAAGCATATGAATAGATGTTCGATTTCATGTGTCAGTAGGGAATTATAAATTAAAATAATAATGAGATATCACCACATTCCTATGAGAATGGCCAAAATCCAAAATACTGACAACACCAAATATTGATGAGGATGTGTTGCAATAAGAACTGTCATTTGTTGCTGGTGGGAATGATAAATCACTTTGGAAAAGAGTTTGACTATTTTGTACAAAATTAAACCTACTTTTACTATAGAATCCAGTAATCATGTTCTTTGATATTTACCCAAATGAACTGAAAACTTACGTCCATGCAAAAACCTGCACATAGATATTTAGCAATTTATCATTATTGTCAAAACCTGAAAACAATCAAGATACCCTTGGGAAGGTGAATGATAAGTTGTGGTACTTTCATATAATGAAGTATTACTTAGCACTTAAAAGAAATGGGTTGTAAAGCTATGAAAAGATACAGAGAAACATTAATTATGTATTATCATGTGAAAGAAGCCAATCTGAAAAGACTACATATTATATTTCCACCTATATGACATTCTGGAAAAGGCCAAACTATGGAAACAACTAAAAAGATCAATAAGATTGGGCTGGATGTAGCTCAGGGGAAGAGCATTTGCTTAGCATGCTAAAGGGACTGAGTTTGGTCTCTAGTATCATAAAGAAAAAAAAGAAAAGAAGTTGTTATGGTTTACATCTGAGGTGTCTCCCCCAAAATTCATGTATGAGACAATGCAAAAATGTTCAGAGGTGAAATGATTAGATAATAATTGTAACCTAATTTGTGGATTAATTCACTTGAATAGATTGGGTGGTAACTGAAGGCATATAGGGTGTGGCTGGAGAAGTAGATCATTGGGGGCATGCTTTGGGGTTTATATTTTGTCCTTGATGAGCAGAACTCTCTTTGCTTCCTGGTTGCCGTGTCTTGAGCCGTTTTCCTCCACTATGCCATTCCACCATGATGTTCTGCCTCACCCTGGGTCCAGAGCCATGGAGTTGGCCAACTTTAGACTGAACCTCTGCAACTGTGAGCCAAACTAAACTTTTCCTCCTCTAAGTTGTTCTTCTCAGGTTTTTTTTTTTTTTTTTTTTTTGGTCACAGTGAAGAAAAGTTGACTACAACAAAAGGTGAAGAGACCTATAATTCACCAGCCATCTGTAATGGTGTAAAGAACTGACTTTATCATTAGGTTGGAAACTATCAGAGCAGACTTTGGGCATGTGAATAAAATCTGACATGTTTTATATTCTTTGCTTGGCCTAATTCTATTCAATGGTTATTTCCCTGTAAGTTGTGAGACAAATGAGTTTTTTATAAATATTCATCTTTTTAGTACATTGGAAAAATTCTATAGCATTCTTGCATTTTTGTGTTATTAAATGTCCTTTAATACATAACACTTGAATATATGTTTATTAAAAGATGAGTAAGTATAATACATAAACTTGTTAAATGTGGTTATTCTTTTTAGGGGAAGAGAAAGACTAATATTTTGCCTTATATGTTTTTACATTGCATAAGCTTTTAAAAAACCATGTATTACTTTTATAATTTGTAAGGCATGAATTTTAAAAAGTGCTCTAAAATGACATTATTTTCAGGAATTTTGTAGTGATTGAGTTTTCTTTAAGTTTGGTGTAACTGTATTGATTTTATTTGATTATGCCATAATTTTTTTTGCTGCAATTTGTTATTTTAATGTTATCTTTTCTCTGCTCTTTTACCCTAATCCTAACTATGGGACGTATCTAAATAAATGTTGACTCCATATTTTGGGTGGTTTAGGTTGAAAATCTCTGGAGTCTTCTGACTCACCTTTACTTCTGTCTAGATTATTGAAATAGCTTCTTAATTAGTTTCATTGCTTCCTCTCTTGTCCACCTATAACTTGTTCTTAACATAGCCAAAGGCATGATCTTTTTAAATAGAAATCATAGCTGGTCAGTTCTTTGCTTCTTTGCACTTGCCCCTCTAAAGGCTCATCCTAAATAAAACAAAGTGTACATGATGGTCTGTGTACATCTAGGATTAGACCATTCAGCTCATAGAAAGGCCTTCCCTGTGCCCTGTGTCACATGGCATCTCCCAGGGCCTTCTCCTGTCAGATTCCAATCTTATATTTGTCTTTATGGCACTTGTTTACCCCAACTAGAAGGTAAACACCACGAAGATGGAAACTTTGCTTGTATAGCTCAGTATTAAAAAAAAAAAAAAAAAATCTGTATTGTGATGGTGATATAGCTCATGCATCATACAACTTAACTCATTTAAAATGTAAATCTTAGTTATCCATAGAGTTGTGAAACTCTTTTTTTTTCAAAGAGAGAGAGAGAGAGAGAGAGAGAGAGAGAGAGAATTTTTTGATATTTGTTTTTCAGTTTTCGGTGGACACAACATCTTTATTTTATTTTTATGTGGCGTTGAGGATGAACCCAGCGCCCCACGCATGCCAGGTGAGCGCGTTACTGCTTGAGCCACATCCCCAGCCCTGTGAAACTCTTATCACAATATAATTTTGGGACATTATCATTGTCTCTCACCCCCAAAACACCTCTTCTCCTTGGCCATCATCTCCCATTCTCACTGTTCTCTGGCGTGGCGTCCTAGGAAACGCTAACTACTTTCTATTTTTATAGGTTTACCTATCCTGAGCACTTGATATGAATGGAATCACATAGAATGTAATCCTTCATAACTTTCTTTTTTTCACTTAGCATAGTGGTTTCAAGGTTCATCTGTGATATAGCATATGTCAGTATTTTATTTCTTTTTGCTGCAAAATAAAAATTGACCACAAGTAAAACCTCACTGTGTTTTCATCGGTTGAAGGACATTGGCTGTTTCTCCTTTTCAGCTACTATAAATAGTGTTGCTATGGATATTCGTGTGTAAGTTTTGTGTGGACTTTGTCTATTTATTATTAAGTTGTAAGGGTTCTTCATATATTATAGATATGTCACTTATTAGATAAATGATGTATAAATATTTTTTTCTTATTCTGTGGGTTATCTTTACACATTCTTCACACTTCACATTTCTGGTCTTTGATGCTCATGTGTTTTCAATTTTGATGATGTTCAGGGTTATCTGTTCTTTTTTCTCTTGTTTATGCTTTTTGTTGTCATACATTAAAAAAAAAAAAAAAAAGACTATCAACTGACCCAAGATTAGGAAGATTCACATCTGTTTTCTACTAAGAGTTTTATAACTTGGCCTTAATATTTAAGTCTTTGATTTTTTTTTTTTTTTTTGAGATGAGGTTTCACTATATTGCCCATGCTGGTCTCAAATTCCTGGGCTCAAGAGATCTTCCTGCTTCAGCCTTTTGAGTAGCTGGAATTATAAATATATAAATTTTAAATATATGCCAAAAATATAATTATAAATATAAGTATTCTGGTTCTTTGATCTATTTTGAATTAATTTTTGTATGTGATATAAAATGTGAGTAAAGGTACAACTCATTCTTCTGCATGTGCTTATGCAATTGTCCTAACACCGTTTGTAGAAAAGACAAGCCTTTCCTCATGGAATCATCTTGGTACTTTAATGAAACTAACTGACCATAGTTGTGAGGGTTTATTTCTGGATCTCGCTTCTTTTCCATTTATCTATGTGTCTGTCCTCATGCCAGTATCACACTTTCTTGGTAACTATAGCTTTGTAGTTGGTTTTCACATTAAGAAGCGGGAATCCTCCAATTTTGTTCTTCTTTTTCAAGATTCTTTTGCCTATCTAAGTCTGCTAAGTTTCCATGTGAATTTTATGACTAGATGTCCATTTCTGGAAGAAATCAACTTGGATTTTATATAGCTCACTTTTATAACCTTCATGGGTGCTCAATAAATATTTGTTGTTAAGTAAGTGAATTTTACTTTGAGGTGATGGGTTAGGTGTTTTATCTTCACATTTATTTAGATTGAGACTTTTTTTTCTTAGAGAGAGAGAGAGAGAGAGAGAGAGAGAGAGAGAGAGAGAGAGAGAGAGGGAATTTTTTTATTATTTATTTTTTGGCGGACACAACAACTTTTTTGTATGTGGTGCTGAGAATCGAACCCGGGCCATACGCATGCCAGGTGAGCGCGCTACTACTTGAGCCACATCCCCAGCCCTAGATTGAGACTTTTAAAATGGTTTTTGCTCCCAAGAATCTCATAGATAACCAATATAAGTTTATATTCCTAAGAGGGAAACACTGAAATATGCTAGTAAAACCTAACACTACCACCAAACTCTTTGTTTAGAGAATATTGCAGACCTTTTGTTGAAATACAATCCTGGTTTGGTTAGGGCAACAATTGTTTGAAATCTCTTCTGTGATTTGGGGTATAAAGGAAAAGAAAAGTAATATTTGAAACTGAAATTCAATCAGTAATATTTCCAGTGTCTTGTCAAATGGAAATCTGGTTAAAAATGAACCAATCAGCACTCATATGCACCAGAATGTCAAGATTCTTAGATTTACATATTATAATAAGATAAATGATCTAAGGAAAGTCTGAAGAAATAAATGGTATCAATATCTTGACTACTATATATTGGGCATTCTACTTTGGTTTCCTTGGTAAAGTTCCTCAATTAGCATACCTTAGAGACAAGAGATAGTCTGATAGAATAGTTAAGAGGGTAGGCTATGGGCTGAGATGCCCTGGGTTCAAGGTCTAACTCTGTCACTTACTAATTCTGTAAAGTTTTGTGACCCAGTCCATTACCTTTAATAGGAAAATAAGTGATAGTATTCATTTCATAAAGTGCCTACAATAGTGATCAACACTATACACACTATACATGCATTTCTTTCTTTCCTTTTTTTTTTCTTTCTTTTTTGTAGCACTGGAGATTGAATCCAAGGTCTACACATGCTAGGCAAGCCCTCTACCACTGAGTTCCATCTTCAGCCCATTCTATTTCATATTTTTGAATTTTGAGACAGTTTCTTACTAGTTGTGAGGTTGGCCTCAAACTCATGGCCCTCCTGCCTCAGGTTCCCAAGTAGCTGTGATTGCACCATCAAGCTCAGGCTATATTTTTGTCTGATATAAAATAAAATAAACAAAATTAAATAAAAGCTTGTAAATCATGCCATTATCAAACATTCAACTTATCTGGCTTCATTTGCCTTTTGCATCAATTATCTCCTCCTGGTCTAATCCAGTTACAGATAATCATGGTTCTATCACTCCTCCCTAGAGAAGTCTATCTTAGTCAGTTTTCTGTTGCTACAACAAAATATCTAAGGTTAGGTAACACCTAAATAAAAAATATTTATTTAGCTCACAGTTTTGGAGGTTCAAGAGCATGTCACCAGAATCTGCTCAGCTCTGGGGAAGGTTCCCTTGGCTGCATCACATGTTGTATGGCTTCATGATAGGACTGCATGTGGGAGGGAGCAATTATGTGGTAGACAGGAAGCAGGAGTGGGTTAGGCTTGCTCTTTTATAACAACCTGCTCTCTGGAGAACAACTGGAATATGGCAAGGAATGCCTTAATCCCTTCCACAGACAGTGCTCCTGATGACCTACCAGTCTTCCTCTAGGCCCCACATTTTAAACGTCTTGTCACTAGGTTAACGTCACCACCCTGGGGACCACATTTCTAATACATGAACCCTTGGAGGACAAAGTACATCCAAACCATAGCATAAGTACCAATTAGATACTATGGAAATATTGACCAATAATAGCATATGTATGTATTTTGCAGAACACCTACTATGTGAGACAAAAATCTGTAAACAACTCAGACTTAAGTGTGTTTCAGTTTGGTGCCATTGACTTTGAATATGGAAAAATAAGCCCCCTCCCCCACCGAAAATGGCACTTTGTTTTAATTTACAGACTCTCTGGTGAATCAGTCCATTTAATGAGATATAGCTGAGAGCAAATATGCAGGGAATATCAAGTACTGAGATTTTGGAGGATTTGATATTTTTTTCAGTCCAGTAACCAAAAGCATTTGGTCTTTTATTAACTGAATATGGTTGCTGTAAAAACAAATGAAATGTCCTAAGTATTCAGGGTTGAATAACTACAAATGCTTTCTATTTTCAAATGCCCTTAACTTGATGCTGTTTATAATAATATAGTAGTTTATTCAGGCTTTAAAGTAAATAAATATATATGTATATATATGTATAGTTTGCTTACTGTATTAAAATGATCCCTTTGAAGTGTGTATTTCAAAGGAATGAAATTCTTTCAATGTCATAGTTACTTTTTATTAACAGCTATCTTTCCAGATTTTGCTTCTGTTTAACCTAGGTAGAACAAGTAAAAACAAAGTAGCATACAGGGACGTTTCTTACTGAAAGAGTAGAAAATATGGTTTTCTTCCAAATTATGAGTTCCTTTGATAACTGTGCTGTAACCGGATCCTGGAGCTATGGAAATCACCCTCAGGAGCAGCACACAGCCAGTGCCTGGCAGATCTTCCTTGGAGGCCCTGGAAGCAGTCCCATTGGGCTGGCAACGAAGCTCCATTATTCAGCACAAGTCTATCACCCTACTTATTAGCATAGTTTGGAGGTTAAACAATGGTGTCTCCTCCTATTTATTCATAATCAAATTACTTCATGATGTTTATTTAGACTACTATCACTAAATTAAGGGCACCAAGTTAGAAAAACAGGATTTCCTTAGAAGTAAGTCTTCATTAAAAAGAACACTCTAGGATAGGGACACAGTGAACGCTGCTTTACATTCAAGAAAATCAATTCCAATTTAACTTCCAAATATCTCAAAATCACTACATAAGAGTTGTGAGTTACCTTTATTTTTTTTTAAAAATTAATGCTTCTTAGAATACTGTCATTTAAATATTGATATAACTAATTCCACATCATGGTTAATTGAAAATAACTCTGACACTTGCAAGTAATAAGTTAATAATCAATAGAAGAATACATTTAGTTGCTAATGTATGAAAATATAATGCTCGTTTTCAATATGGCAGGCAAAAAATATGAAAGCAATCCAAGATCTGTTTGTCAGTTTTTAGTGGGTAAAGCTGTACTGGTCTCATTTAAGTTTACATTGGGAAACAATATTTATTTAATTAAAAAAAATCAATGTGTGTGATTCAAAAGAGGAAGGAAGTCTTTGGAAAAAATATTGGCATTCAGAACATAGAATCTGCTTTTTACCTTTAGTCGCTGAGAAACTGATCACAACGTGTTTAATCTTTTACTAGGAAAATGTCCACTGATTAGGTAACTTGGAAACATGTTTATATTTCTTAGCCACTAAGATGATCTGCCAGGTCAATTTACATGTTAAGTCATGGAAGTGGAGACAGTTCCTTCTGGATATGGATCCACCTAAAAGTCTTTGGTGTAGAGCATCATGTCCTTGGCCTTCAGACTCTGTTTCCCTAGAGGAAGCAGCATTCTTGGGAGAAGAGTGGGTAGGGGTGATGACAGAGCTCCCTGGCCCAGCACACACACAGGGAGTGAGATAATAATGAAGGAAGCCCTGGGCCTGGCCCATGTTCTGAGCAAATTCTGTTTGAAAGGCAATAAGCTCTGCAGTCTTATACCTAGTCCTTGTAGAAAATAACCTTAAAAAAAACCCATATATATATTTATTTATTTATTCAGGATCAAACCCAGTGCCTCCTGCATGCTAAGGAAGTGCTCTACCACTGAGCTACATCTCTAGCCCCTCAAATGCAAATTAATTTGAAGACCCTGAATTAATATATCACTTTCTCTATCCTTAGAGCAGGGAAGCCAATATTTAGTATAGCAGTAAGACTCTCTCTGTCCATCCTTATCTATCAGCTCTATACAGATATGGTTTTATATACACATATATGTAAAGGCTGACATTTTGAAAGAGTTGAAGTCACCTTTTTGGAATATTTTCATTTTTACAATTAGCTCTTGGTGCCAAATTGGATTACAAAATGTTCCACTACTTTAGGGAAGATAAGATTTTGTGCCAATTGCAAATCAAACCCATCAACATTTCAGTTGCTGATTACAATGAAAAATGCCCTTGGGTTTGTTTTGTTTGGTTTTGTTCTTTTTTAGATCCTTGATTTTTACCATCTTCCAACTATCCACCTTCTCAGTGATAAATTCTAAGGCAATTTCAAATTCAGGAAGACAATAGTCAGTCCCCAAATTTAGGAAGAGAATCACTTCTTTATATGCTTACTTCGCATTTCAAGTCAGCCAGAAAAGAAGCTCTAGTACATTTGGAACTATCTCGGGAGTTCCGCAAATGCATGCAAGGCATCTCAGATTTATCTTTGGCATCTCTGCCATCTATTTAGAAGCTGCACACAAACAGAATCTGTCTCATCCCATGCAGTCCTTCCTTCGCACTAGGAATACATTATCGTGCTTCTGTTTAAAATGCAGGCTTAGTGGAAGTACAAATTTGATACAGTTATACTTTTATAACCTCCAGTTTACAGTTGAGCACTATGCCTTTTTAGTGCTGACTAGGAAATCAGATTGGATGAATGTGGGAATACAGCTTCACAATGTGCATAATCCTGGCTCTGCAACTGAGGAAAATCAATGAGGGGAAGCATTGATCTCCTTGCAGAGTGCAAATGCAGTTAGCTCAGAAACACTCTGCTGGGGATTTTGTTATTCAAGTCACTCGGTTACACAACATGTTTTCAAACCAAGCTCTTATCATGTAGCGGCTCTCTAGATTCAGCTTAGCTCTACTTACACATGCATAAAAACCATGTCTTCTAGAAAGAAAAAGAACTCTGTATATCCACAGTTTAGCCTCTATGTTTGCTCAAGGCTAAGTGAAATAGCCTTCACTTCAGTGACATTTCACTGTGTCACTGGGTAGAGAAAACTCCTGCAGGAAAGTGCGAGTATGAATCACTTCAGGAAAATATTATCTTCAGCTGTGATGAATTTGATGTTGTCTGAGCTGCTTGGCCAATTTGTTTTCCTTTTTTTTTTTTTTTTTTTTATTAAGGAAGAAAATGTGACCAAGAAATTACCTGGAGGGCCCACTATAGATATGTGCTTATGTGCAAATACTCACAAAAATGAAATATATTACATAGCCAAGTGCAGTATGTATAAAAATATATATTGCAATATTTCATACTTGTTAGTGAAAATATTTTTACAACATGTTGTCTCCCAAGTGCAGGAAATAAATCAAGCCTTTTAAAAGAGATTGCAGATGATTCATTTAGTGCTGTCATAATATAGTGTTTTCTTTAATGAGAATTTATATCATTTTCCTGGACTCAGAGGAATAAATTTATACTAAAAGATAGAAGGGAATGATATGTTCAGTATTAAACATACCCAACACTTGACAATAAACAGGAGCTTGAGTAAGTCAGGCATGGAGTGACATCACATTTTCTAAGATTTTTTTCATGTTAAAACCATTATAAATGTAGCACAAGTGAAACTGATGGCATTTGGCAACAAGACATGGCAATTTCAGATCAACCTTATGTAATATACCAAACTCATTCTGATTCAAATAATCGATTTGTGTTTAAAGCAACCTGAAACCATGAACATCAGGAGGAGAGAAATAGAGCCAGCAGCTCCAGCTCCTCAGAACTTTTAAAATGCAGACATCTGTAAGAAATAATATTAGGAAAGGAGGGCCCATATACAGTCACAAATAAATGGAAATAAAATGAAAAATAATATGCATTTATTTATATATGCATATATATTTTTATATGTTTATAAGATACATGTATAAATGTACACATGCCTGTATATAGATATAACTTCATAGTTCTGGAATATGAAGTAAGAACTCATGATAAACTGAGGATGGGAGTACAAATTAGGATTAAGAAAAAAAAAGAATTCTTTCTGGCATAGTCAAAATAATCACAGAAATGAATGAAGTTCAGAAGACAACAGACTTTCTAGCTTTTAAAGACTCTTTTGCTATGGGAATGGGACAGCTGGGGAATTATGTGAGGGTGTGTGGGTCATAGGTAGGTGGAATGAACTGTCAGAACTGGAGTCTAATCTCACTGTTTTGGGAACATCAGTTTCACAAACACTTTGAACCATGGACTGTGCTATAGAATATAGGAAAGTTAATCAAAGAATCTGTGATCCTATGTTAACATTCTTCACAATTATAAGTGTGGGAGGAAGGTGGCTTTTTATTGCCCTCAAAAAGAAAAATAGTGATGGCATGATGATTCTTGCCTTGAAAGACCCCAGCCCAGCAACCTTAGGCTTAGTTACAAAATTATTAGAGCACGTCACAAACCTGCAGACAATGTGTTTTTCAGATAATCAGTTAAGTGTGACCGATTGAAAAGGGAAAAACAGGATGGTTGGGAAAGAGCAGAAAAACAGATTCCAGGGCATGCCTGAATAAACAGGGGCTAATAAGCAGGAACAGAAAAATCAGAATGCTCATATGTAACTGTCATGTGGTATTGTTCCAGGAACATAAAATGAAAAATAACTTTACCCTTTAGGTAACCTATATGCTGGGTTCAAAATAGCCAATAAGAAACCTGTTGCTTACCGCGCGCGCGAAACCTGCCCCTTGACCCTATAAAAAGCCTGTACCCCAAAGCCCGGGGTGCCAGCTCACCGAAGCTCCGGCTGAGGTTTCGCTGAGCACCCACAGACGTCTGTGTCCGAATAAACCTCATGCGTTTGCAGCCAGTGCCTCGTGCGTCTTTCCTGGACAGGGAATCGGTGGGTCTTTCATTTGGCGAACCCCGTCCGGATCCCTGCCCGAGGAACACCCGATAACCACTGGGAGGTAAGCTGGCCAGTTCGTGTCATTGTGTGTCTCTGTCTATGTCTGATTGTTATTTGTTCATGCGCAGCGTCTGTACAATTACGCGTAATTGCTCTGTATCTGGGCAGCTTGAGAAGGAGTTGACGAACTCAGACTTCTCCCCTGCCACCCTGGGAGACGTCCCAGGGACTCAGGGAGGCCCATCTGGGCTCCAGCCGCGCAGCGTTCTCTGTGTCCAGTCTGATATTTGTGTCTGTCTTCTTGCCTTTGTACTTTCTCATTCCATCTAAGACTAACATGGGACCTTAAAACCAGTAGATATCCCTTAACACTTAGGTAGCTTCTTTAGTCTACAGATCCACCATGAGGAAAAAAAGAGTCAAGAGAGAAATTTGAGCCGATCAAAGTACATACCCTCTTCCCCCTTTAAGACCTAAGACAGATAAAAACTGACTCCACTGGAAAGTTAGGAGATATGCCAGATTGCCTGAAATTGGGTCTATCCAAAAAAGTTGATCCTTTAAGTGGAGGAGAGACTGAGAAACTCCCAGCAGCTGCCAGAGCCATCTTTGCTCTGGGGAATTTCCTCATTCTTTCCCTGCACTGCAAGGATTACTCCACCTGAATGCAGTAAAGTCAGTCACACCGAGACCCTTGATTTTATACCTATAGTTGCCCCTATGTAAAAACATCTGGTCCACTCATGGAAAATCTATGGTGCCACTGATAGGAGTCATAATTAAATGGAAGTTCAAAACCTGGAGAGATATTTTCTTATCTAGTTGTCTGATTGTTTCTTGGGGATAATCTAGGTTAAATGTGTGTCTAAAGATAATTTTTTTATTGTAACAATCTGGTACCTAAATAAGTTTGAAGCATTGCATAATCCTGCAGTTAAAAGTTGGGGTTAGGTAATTGTTTAGTTTGTGATTTCAGATAATTCATGCCAGAAAACTTAAATACTTAGGATAAAAAAAATTTAAAAGAACTCTACTTCCAAGTTGGCAAGTAACTCCCAATCATTCAGTTTTATTTTCTCCATCAATTTTGAACTGGGTAGCCTAAAAAGATTTCACTAGGTGTACCAGTGCACTAATTTGGGCAAGGATAGTAAATTATGATTTGGTATCTGTTCCCCTTAGTGTGTAAGATTCAGAAAAAAAAAAAATTAAATTAAGATGTTGGTCTGGCTTATTAAAATAACATTAAATAGCAACAGTCTTGGATATATTTAAAGCTTAATTTTGGATATACATGGTAGTGGTAGTGTGTGGTTCTCTTTTAAGATTTTTTTTCCAGGTGATTTAATGTAACTTAGTACTACTTTAAAAACTTCAGAACAAAGAAAGTGACTTAATGATCCTGAAAGGTAGCTTTATATTATTAAGTAAGATCCTATTTTCAGTTTTGTGTGAGCAAGTTTTTCTAGTATAAAAAAAAAAAAAAAAAAAAGTAAAAGTGTCTTTTTATGGGAACTCAAACTAGATTAAACCAGAGGGTAAATTGTATGGCATTTACTAATTACTGGCCAGTCAATTTTTTCTAGGATTTTTGCTTTTTCCTTAAATTTTGTATTTTTTTGAGCTCATGATTTTGATCCTACAGACAAGTTAATGTTTTTCTGATAAGTTCTATTTTTGATCAACTATGGAGTTTTTAAACATTGCAATGAGATATCACCTGAGAAAGCAACAAGGCCTTTGCTATTGTATTGTGTTACACTTGTTACGTGTTATATGTCAGTATGTCTGTATGTGTGTATGTCCGTGTATCATGTAGTGATATGACAATTGACAGATGAGGAGCGCTCATAAAAAATTTTAAAAATGGATCCAAATATCTTTGACTCACGTGATTAAAATGGTTCAATTTAAATTGGGTAAACAGATAAAAAAAAAAAACTAGAAGGTTCTAGATATAAATTTAATAAAAAAAATTTCTGGATAAAAGTCTATATGATTAAATAATTTAAAAAGTTTAAGTAAATAATATAAAAAAGGTCTGTGTAAGTTGCTTATAAGTTTTTAAACAAGTAATCTTAAAAAAATTAAACAGCTGGTTAAACAAGTGCTGTTGTTTTAAAAAATTGTGCTATGTTATCTCTTTAAAAAGCTAAACTTGGTTAATATAAAAACATCAATGTAATTGTGGTGCCATTAATATGTTTATATCTTTCAGGTATACAAGTCTGTAAGGTAAAAGCTTCAAAAGAACATTATATCAAACTGGTGTCCTAAAGTTGTATGGTAATTTTAGGCTTAAAAAAAAATGTTAGAGATTTATTTATATCATTTGTGTTCTATAACTGGACTTGTTATCAATAAGATATGTAAAGTTCTATGTTACTTTTTACACTGAGATACAATTTAAATATATTTTTAAGTTAATGAGAGCCTAATCTGTGTAAAGGTTTTATTGAAAAACACAAAAGTACAAAAGGTTAAAAGCTTTCAGCCTTTCTTTAATTCATGTTTTAGATGTGATATTATGTTATGTTTGCTCAGGTTCACAACAATTTATGTAGGCTTTTGTAAAATGATGTCTAAAAAGTAAAGATCAGTCTCAGAACTGCAGTACTTAAGATTTATAAAGAGCCCCACCTTACTTGAGATAAAGCTCTATGTCCCATCCCACTATATGTAAAAGTGACTATAAAAAAAGTAGGCTAGATTTCAGTACATTTAAAGTTATGTCCAAAAGTTAGTTTTTTGTTAAGATTACTAAGATCTCAAACAGGAAATTATAATGTATAACTCTGCCAAAATTCAAGGTATCTATTATATGAACTAAATATGTTTTTACTCTTTGATAATTTTATCTTGTAGTTTTCAAAATGGCTAAAAGACTGCCTGTTAATGTTCTGCAGAGGTACTGATTTAAGAACTCACAACCTGGGTTAATGTAAGATAAAAAGTTATCACTTACAGGATAGAGAGATAGACATTAAAGCCCAGTGCTCTTAATATAAGGCTGTTGACTTATTTGCTGGATGTTTAAGATCAAGTTTTAAAATTAAAAATTTGGCTTTTGCCCTCTGAGTCAGTATGAGTCAGGGGATAGGGGACTTTTCCAAAGGGCTCTGCAACTCTAGGCCACATAACCTCCTGAACAGGGAGATTAATGAGACCAGTGGAGGACAGAAAGCCAATCAGTGCATTTGCTGTGAAGAGGAGGGTCATCAGAAAAGGGAGACATCCCTGATACTTCCGAGGGAAGCCACATGGTCAAGCAAGGCCTGGACCCATCCTAGCACAAATGGCACTAGCAGATCTGAAAAGCTGCTGTAAGTTCCCGAGGACTCCCAAGAAAACTCAGCTGACTGTTAACAATAGATAAAAACAAAGGTCAGTTTGACTTGCTTCATCTTAAACACTTAGCAAAGACAGTCAAAGCCAAAACACAGTTATTCCTGGGCATTTTAAATAAAATAATAGTAGTTAAATGTAACTTCCATAAATAAATAAACTGGAGGCTTCAAAAGAGATTCTTATGTAGAAATGCCTGATAACCATCAAAAGGGAACTGCCAGAGTAATTTTAGCTTAAGGTTAAGGCCTTTATTTCTAACCTATACAGGTGGGCTTAGTTTTTGCTAGTATGGTTATCCAGCCCTAATAACAGAATTAAAGATTTTACAAGATCAGATGACATTAAATTATTAAACTGTGTCTTAAAAAAAGGACATCTGTAACCCTAAAAGTTAAATGTTATGTTTACAGTCCTAATAACTGGGGATGTTAAAGCCTGGTAAAAAACTTATGTACAGTGACATGTTCCAGCTGCTGCAACACTTATTCAGTACTCATGGTTTTTGTTTCTCTCATAGAAGCACCCATCCCCAGATGACAACCTGTTTTTCCCCAACCAGACCTCAAATGGAACTGACTTCTAAAAGAAAACTCACGTCCCCCACGTCGCTCCCCAACGTCTTCAAGCCCCCTCATGTTCGACACCCCTTTTCAGCTCTGAAGCAGCAAGAACGAGTCATCGCCCCTTCTCCACACAGCAATAAAGTTTCTAAAATTAGGGGGGGAACAAAGCCAAAAGTAGATAGATAGTATAGATAGGTAAATCGAGGCAGGTTGGATCTAGGAGGTCAATTTTAAGTAAGTCTGGGAAGTTAAAGACTGTCCCCTGAGGATTACTGTTTACCAAGATGTAGAGCCAGCCCAAATAGGCCCCCAACTGAGGGAACCATGATTGGTTCCCAAGTTTCCAGACAAAGGGGGGAATGAAAGACCCCAGCCCAGCAACCTTAGGCTTAGTTACAAAATTATTAGAGCACGTCACAAACCTGCAGACAATGTGTTTTTCAGATAATCAGTTAAGTGTGACCGATTGAAAAGGGAAAAACAGGATGGTTGGGAAAGAGCAGAAAAACAGATTCCAGGGCATGCCTGAATAAACAGGGGCTAATAAGCAGGAACAGAAAAATCAGAATGCTCATATGTAACTGTCATGTGGTATTGTTCCAGGAACATAAAATGAAAAATAACTTTACCCTTTAGGTAACCTATATGCTGGGTTCAAAATAGCCAATAAGAAACCTGTTGCTTACCGCGCGCGCGAAACCTGCCCCTTGACCCTATAAAAAGCCTGTACCCCAAAGCCCGGGGTGCCAGCTCACCAAAGCTCCGGCTGAGGTTTCGCTGAGCACCCACAGGCGTCTGTGTCCGAATAAACCTCATGCATTTGCAGCCAGTGCCTCGTGCGTCTTTCCTGGACAGGGAATCGGTGGGTCTTTCAGCCTTTATAACTTGAAGCATGAAACAAAACTTTGAGAGAGGCTATTCAGTAGTATATCAGGGTCCAATTAGGAGAAAGAAGCCATGGTCATTGAACAGAGAAAGATTAATATTAAAGAATTATTAATTATAGAAGGAATGGGACTAACAAAGTATGGGTAGTAGGAATTAAAAAGACCTCTAAAGAAAGTAGGAATAGCATATATAATACTATATTCTTTAATATAATAATAGTCACTACATCTAAGACGGGGAACCAGGGAAGATTGTCAGGCCTGAGCTGAGATCTAGATTTATTGGAAAAGGAAAAACCATGAGTTGTCAAATGACAGAAAAGCGTCTAGTGGAACTTACTGGAAATCTGCCCTCTAGGATGCCAAAGCCAGCTGTCTCCCTGGAAGCACTAGGATGTCTCACTGGAAGCACTCCAGTACAAGATCTCCTGAAGTGAGTGCGGGGGAAGTGGCATGGACTGTGCACTGGAGACCTGTCAGCACCGGTGCTAGAGAAGCCACCATGTTGCAGTTGACAGATGCTGGAGAAAGTACCCATGCCCAGGAGCAAGAGGAGCAAGGACACTTGAACTAGGATGCAAAACCCTTTTCCTTTTGCAATGAACTCCAGTACCCTCTCCTGACAAAGCTTTACTCACACCTGTTGGCAAAGGGAAAATATTTAAAGGGCTCAGATCCATTGTCAAAGAGCAGGCAAAATGGTTGAGTTTGGAGTAGAGAATGGATAAATCAGTAACGGGCAGAAGATTAGATTTAGAATCATTATAATCCTTTAAGATAAAAATTTAAACATGTGAGTCATTTTTTGTTCTCTTGTATCTTCATGAGATAATTACTTAGAGAAATAGTTCAAATGGCAGCTGTGTAGGAAATACCCACCACTTGACTTAAAAGTCTAAATCAGTCCTCTTGAATCATTTACATGATGTTCTAGCAATGATGTTAAACCATGAACAATGAATAAACAGAGCTTTCTTTTTAGATTTTTTTATATTGCAGAATTATACGCACTTATATAAGAGACCTGGAGTAAAGCCAATTCATTCTTCATTTTTATAAAATTTGCTGTTACACCAATGTTCTTCATTTCTTTTCTGCTATCCTAGCAGGTCAGTATGCTAGTCTGCTAGGACTGCCATAACAAATTACTATAAACTAGGTGGCTTATTAAATAAACTAATTTTCTCACAGTTTTGGGGGTCAGAAGTTTGAGATTAAGGTACTGCCAAGGTTGATTTCTTCTGAGGCTTCTCTCTGTGGCTGATAGATAATGGATGTCATCTTTCTGTGTCTTCCCACTGGGTGTATTTTCCTCCAAATTTCCTCTTCTTATAAGGATACTAGTCATATCCGATAAGAGCTCACTCTAAGGACCTTATTTTAACTTAATTACTTCTTTTTGAAAATCATATTTCCAATACAATTACATTCTGAGGTACTGGGGACTTTAGAACATGAATTTGGTGTGCTGGGGTTGGGAGGTGATTCAATCTTAACAAGTGGCTAACTAAGGAGGGGGTTAACTGTGGAGGCAGGTAGCTTCCAGAGTACCTGAGTTCAAATTCCAGATCAGCCAGCTAAAGATATCAGCTGTATAACCCTGCACGATTTACTTACCCATCTTGACCCTCAATTTCCTAATCTACCTCATAAGGCTCTTGTGAGAATCAAATCTGCTAATGTAGGCAAAGCACTTAAAATATTTTTCTGGAGTGTACTGAGAGCAATAGATGCTACCCGTTGATAATGATGATATTGTTATCACTTATTTATTCATAAACATATAATTGCTACTCTGAAACAATATCATACCTTTCCTTCTAATATTGGTAGATAGGGCCCAGAAACCTATAATTACAAAATAAAACTTGTGCTTATGTTAGCTTTTCATTGCTGTGGCCAAAATACATGACATCTCAGAGAAGGAAAAGTTTATTTGAGACTTACAGTTTCAGAGGTCTCAGCCTGTGGTTGGCTGACTCCATTGCTAGGGGGCCCTCTGAGGTAAGGGAGACATCATGGCAGAAGGGCGTGGTGGAGGAAGTGCTTACCTCATGGCACTGGGAAAGCAAAGGGAAAGGAACTTGGACAAATATAATCCAAGTCATGCCCTCAGTGACCTACTTCCTCCAGGCACACAGCACCTGCCTATTGCTATCACTCAGTAGTCTATTAAATTATTAATCTGAATTATTAATCAAATGGAATTTTTCACGGACTAGGTTACTATTCTCATAATAATTTCACCTCTGTATGTTCCCTGCATTGCCTAACATGTGAACTTTGGGGGAGACATTAAAAACCCAAACCATAACAGTGCTTTTGTCAAGTTCTTGCTGTTACTTTTACCTGAATGTCTGCATTGCTGGCTTCCTTAGGCCTCTGCCCAAATGGTGCCCACTTGGAAAGGCCTTCCATGGCCACCATATGTGAAGCAAATGTTCATGTTTTCTATTTATCCCATTGATTTGTCTTCTTTTTTCCATAGTCCTGAGTGCATGCTGAAATTCTCACTCATTTTCTTACTTGTTCTGTCTCCTTAGCATAAAGTATCTTACTCATTGCTCCATCTCAAGTTCCTAGCATAATGAACCTAGCACACAGAAGGCATTCAATAACTTAATGAATAAATGAATAAAATTCAAACCCCTGGGCAGCATGGTATGTTAAGTACAGTGTGCACAAGAATAGAGGGCCATGTGCTCAGGAACATAAACAGATCTTGAGAAGGAGAAAGGGATATATTAAGTACATTTTGAAATAATTATATTTGTATAATTCAATGATACACTTATTTTTAATGACGGAGAACCTTTTTACTCCCTTTCAGGGTGCTAGGGTCCATGTTCCTACAGCAATAAGTTGACATCTTAAATATTAACTTTTAAATCTATGAATGGAGACCTAAAACTCTTTTAACAATCATTGTAATCCACTGAAAATGGTATGAAAATGTGAACACTTAATGAGCTCTCTTTTCTTGCCCAACTCACTCCAATGCATCTGATCTGACCCAGGGTAATCACAGACTTCAAAAGAGGTTAAGGTCAGCTCTGCAGGACCAAGAGAAAGGAGAGGAAAAGCCCCAGTAAACACAAAGGCCATCAAGTCTGAATACACATTTCTTTGACTGAGTCCACAAAGCGTGAGTATTGCGACAATGATTAGTTTTGGCTGAGGATTGTTTTTTTCAGGCCTATATGGTCAGGCAGGCATTTAAATGGCCATATTTTATTTTGCTTGCAGCAAAGAGCAATCACAAAAAATATATTGTATGTATGCACCTTTTTCCCATGAAAGTTTGAATGTAATTCTTATGCAAAATTCTAGTTATCAGATGATTTGGCATAGGTTCTAATTACGTTTACATAAACTTGTCTGCCACGAGCATCTTGTCTATTATAGTTTTATTATCACTATTTTAATCACACTGATGGAAATTTAATCCCGTCCATATTTGAGACCACATCTTTTTTTAGTGCTTTTCAAATGGAATCTGAGATAATCAGATGAATGTAGTGATGAAAACCCTGACTCTTTAAAGTGAACTTTAAAGAAAGTGATAATAATTCTCTGTATTTATCATGCCAGTCCTGGTACAGCAAAGTTGACAGTCTAGCATGGATTGGTATGGGGCTTAGGTCAGTACAGGAGCCATAAGGGGTCAGTGGGCACCAAAAAACAGGGTGATATCATCCCTTAATAATATCTGAAGAAAGCTTTTACCATTTTGCAAGTGAAGTATTGAAAATAACACTATAACCATATAGGATCCACTAAGATAAAAGCAGAGTTAGCTACATTTAGTTCATTTCACATCTTGAATTTATTTCTTCTCAATTTCTCAGTTTGATGACCTTTAAGAGAAGTTTGTAAAGATCAACTTTATAGGCATGGTAAGGATCTAGTCCTTGAGTGGGTGTACTCAGATGATGACCACACCCCTAATGGTGTCCAGAAAGATAAGTCCAATATTATAGTCCCTGAATAATCAGATTGGCAAGAGGTAGAGTTTTTGTAGCTGGTGACTCAGAAAGAGTAGAGATTATTGATGTGGAAAGGATTAGCAATACTAAAATGAGACCATTTGCTTGCCTACAGTATAGAAGAAAAATGTCTAAAAGTGTGGTGCCATATGCACACATTTTGCTCTTATGCAATGCACGTGTCCTTGGAAAACTTCATATTTTGAAAAATGTGTACTAAATATAATAGGGACTGTTGGGAAAATAGGATTGGGTCACACATTCAAACTTATGCAACTTTGCAATCAGAGCACTGAGGACTCAAAAATAATCCTAAAAAATAGGTGAAGGGTATTCAGTAGAAGAGAATCTAAGGAAGAACTGAGGCAGCTGAGTTATAGAGATAAGGGTGAAATGCACAAAGATTGGGGAAGAAGGAAGCCATATGCAGCAACATGAAGTTCACGACTAAGCAGAGCCAACAGGAAGAGTGTGCAGCCAACGGGCATCATGTCAAGAACGCCTCAGTGGCTTGCTGTGTTCAGCTCCTGTTACCTGGGGATATGAGACATTGATGTGCTGGGGAAAATCACACAAGAGCCAACTGCTATATTATACTAGCATCATTTTTGTATTTCCAATCATGGATGATCTTTTTCCCTTCAGAGAAACACATGCAGTGGAAAAAACTACATTTCACTTCTAAGTATATGTACTTATTTATACACTCACTTATTGATTTGAATTACTGCCTTTCAAATAAATTTTATACTCAATGCATTGAAAAATTTACACTTTTTATTAGATATTGAGATTACTGTAACCTCAATTCCCCTTCCCTTTTTTTCTTGGCTACATTTTTGTCTCAGCTTCTGTAGTTTGTTCTAGGCTGGAGTTCTCAGGTAAATTTTCTTTTTCTTCTTTCCCCTTTTATATTATTGCTTTGCTTTTGGTTTTATTCTGTTAATCAAGGAACATGTTGTAAGTGATCAGTGTAAAAACAAGAAATAACATATGTTTAAAGAAGCTGATGCTTGCAGATACCCCTCACAACATATTATCAATTCACATTTTTTCACTAGCTTGGTCTCTCCTCTTTGCACACAAAGATAATGCTCTTGGTTATGTGTCTTAGTTTTCCAGAACTGATGTAACAAATCACCACAAAACTGGTTGACTTAAAACAGCAGAAATGCATTTGTTTATAGTTTGGGAGAACAGAAGTCCAAAATCAAGCTTTGGAAGAGTTGATTCCTTTTGGAAATATTGAGGGATTATCCCTATCCTGCCTCCCTCCCAAATTCTGGGGGTTCCCAGGGGCTGTAGCAGTCATTGGCATTCCCTGGACATTGACACATCACGCCAGTCTCTGCCTCTGTCTTCACATTAAATTCTCCTTTGTCCATATGTCTTGTCCCCTTTTCTTCTCTATAAGGACACCTCTTATTGGATTTAGATCCCACCTTAATCCATATGACCTCATCTCAAGATCCTTAATTGAAGTACATCTGCAAAGACCCTCTTTTCCAAATAAGGCCACATTTACAAGTTCCAGGAAACAATTTACAGATTTAAATTGTGGTAAAAAGATGTCATGCAAGATATGCTCTCTTAACATGCTTTTAAGTGCACAATGTAGCTCACTGACTACAGGCACAATGAACAGCAGATCTTCAGAATTTACTCATCTTGTATAACTGAAACTGTGCCCATTGAAAAGCAAATTCTCACTTCCTTCTGCCCTCTGGAGACATACATTTTTGAGGGCATTATGCAACATACAATAGTATGGTTTGAGTAATTTTTGCTGTTTGTCAGAGAATAATGATGATGGTTTTACTTTTACTTAATTGCTGATATTCTCCTGTTAAGTGGCTGATTGGGTTAAGACTCTGGTCAATGGCTGGGAGAGTTTTGCTCTGTTTAAAATTAATTTATTCTCATGGAATCTTTTATCTTGGTTGCATTAGTTGCATATTCCATGAGAAAAGTGCTTTGATTGGACAGGCCAGCTTACTAGGAAAAAAAATAATCTAACTCAAGTGCTCAACAGTATTAACTTTGGCTTTTCCTGGTAGGCAATGTAATAAGTCAACACCTTTATAGTAACCAGAGTGTGGATCTATTCATAAATGATACATGACACAAGTTTTCATAGTGGGAAGGTAAAATGTATCATAGGGAAATATTCACATACACATGTATAATTATTCCTCTTTTTTATTTTTGTCTTTTGGTGTTGGGGATTGAACCTAGAGTAGGGTGCATGCTAAGCACGTGCTCTATCATTATAATTTTTTTTGTCTACAAACAAATTTCTATTTGTAGCAAAAGAAAATGATTGTCCCCACATTTCCCTGTCAGTATACCATATACCAACACATACACACAATATTTTGAACACAAAAATGATTTTTGAGCAATTTACAATGCCTACCTTTCGTATACAGTAATGAGAATCAATGAACTTATTTCTTTTATTTCTCCCTTTTAGTACATTCCAGACTCTGTTTTAACATTCCTCAGCAAATGGAAGAGGCTCTTGGCATACAAGGGTATTTATTTTCTTTTTGCTGATCTTTCTCCCTGAACCAAACAACGTGAATTCCAATTATTTTATCCACGGATAAAGGAGAAGTTGAAGTTAGTATCTTTATGCATAGGACTACATGTGTCTTGTAGATCATTAACTGAAGCTGAACATGTTACTTAAATAACTGAGTTTATAGACATTGCCAGACATTTTTTTTTTTTTTTTTTTTTTAATAATAGCAGAGGTTTTAGTGAAGCAAAGATGACCCTTGTCAGACCCGAGTCAATGTCAGATTTCTAGGTTTCTCCAGAGCTTCTTGTGTGGTCACCTGTAATTGCTATTCAAAGAGCCACAGGGCAGACTTCCAAGTCCAAAATGTATGCCTTTTACAGTTTGACCCTTCAAGGTGCTCTAAAAACATAAATATATTTCTTTGGAAAAAAACTCTGCTACAGCATGGTCCCTTGAAACCATCCAATTTGATCTGTGATTCCTGCTGAGATATGCATTACATCATGGTCTATTTTCAGCTTGTTACATTAATCAAAACCTATCCCATTTATTAAACAGCTTCCTGCAGCTCAGACATTTGAAATGCAGAGTGCCAGCAAGCAGCTGCCAAACACCATGAAGGAAAGAGGTGGGCTCGATGTGAGGAATGTACAAATTGAATTTCAAGTGACTGAGCAGCCTCTTTATCTCTTGGTAACACAACCAGGGACTGGAGCCGTGTTCTTAAGGAAATGAAACCCAGAGCCATGGTTCAGCCGTAGGGTGGTTACCATGGCCCTGCCCAGCAGTCTTTCCGGAACCGCTGATGAGTGTGACCTTTGCAAAAATGCACAAAGCCTTGATTTCTGCACGGTTAACCTTTACAAGCTGGAACCCCTCTGTGAAACCTACCCACAGCAGAGGGAAACGTCAGAATCAAAACAGACACATACACATTTTATGAAAGAGTGACTATAAGTACGCACATGCACATACGTATTCTCGGAGGATAAAGACATTGAACCCATTTTCAATTATTCTCTCGACTGGGTTTTTTCAGGCATTTACATTCATCTTCCTCTGGAGCAGGAAAAGTGGGAGTCTTCTGTGCAGTGTCAACCCTGTACTTAAATTCATTTGCTACACTTCAGAACGGCCTTGATCGAAATTGGTGGTGGGAATGGAAATTACACATGTTCAGGATTTGCTAAGAGTCACTGAGACCATTTGCTCACAGTTAAATAATGACCAAGTGCTCATGTTGAGGAGAAGGGGTGGGTGTTCTATCAGTAGCCTCAATTCCTACCACCAATCACAAAGGAAAACCATTTTGATTTGGTAGTATCCCCAATATGTCCTTTAGTCTGTATGTACTGAATATTCACTGAAAAGGTCAGGAGCTCAGGGCATTATGAAAGCAACTGGAGCAATATTCATAATCTATTATAGCAATTCATTAAATTTTCTTTCTATGGTTCCTTCTTGGTTTAAATAGCATTTTGTTTTTAAGCAAATCGAATTTTTCTCATTATAAATACATTGACTCTGTTAATTGCTAAGAAAAGTAGGTTATCCTAGCTAATCTTGTCCTCTTTTAATATCTAGGTATAGTCATAGTAGTGATTTTTTAAGTATACTACTTTTCTCTTGTCTAAGTTCTTTATACACCCTTTCTCACATGATGGGCCTAGCAACCTACGCAGTAATTAGAATGGGCTCACTTATTATAATTGATGAGAACACTGAAGTCCAAAGAGGTTAAAGAGCATGTCAAAGGTCAACATAGCAAATCACTAGTAATCTTGGAATGTTAACCTCTGTTTTCTGTGATTTCTATGTACAATGAAGGATACAGCTATAGGGATATACGGAAACCAGTGACTTCAAAAGGTGATTTGATTCATCTTTATAGAGTCTCAACCTGGAGCTTCCTGTTTGCCATATTGGCTTTAGAACACTTGTCAAAGTGCAGGAAATCCCTGATCTGCAAACACCCAGCTTAGAAAAGATCCAGCCATTTAAACACCTGCCTCCGGCCTTTTCACTGTCAACTGATCAACCGTGGGGAAATGGTGAGGAGGGGTTTGAAGTGAGTGGGAAAAAGGGAGAGACGACACACTACAGAAGATTAAAGGAAGAGCAGGTGACCTCCAAAGTCATTCATCATTTGCTCACCCACCATGTTAGGCACAAAAACTGCTGTATGAATTAGTAAAATTCCAAATCCCTTTTTAGTCCTTGTGTTTGGGGTACTGCACTAAGTACTGTGAACATAGATCCAAGATCTGTCTACAAATAACTTTAAGCAGAGGCTGGGTGTGAAGAATGGTATGAGAAATGTACAAGGCAAGCTAGAATATCAGGTCTGGAAGGTTTATTTCTGACTGAGGCAACCAGGGAAGGCTTTCTATTTAATGTTGGGGGCATGATGGATGAACTGGACTCAGTAAAAATTCCAGTGCTCAGAAGCCAGACCAATGTGCTATCACTCGCATTTAGGCTCAAAAGTTTTCTAGGATTCTAGTCACTTAATGATTAAATGATGTCAAATACACAAAGCTATGGACATAATGTAAAACAAATTCATATATCCTAAGCCTTTCTATAAGCCAGGTTTATATGATCACTAATTTTGACAAACCAATAGATACTACAAGATCATTTTACATATGAGGAAACCGAGGTTCAGGAAAACAAAGTCACCTGCCTTCACTAATGGGTAGAAAACTGGGAGTTCTCTTCAAGCAAGCAAAGTGCCAGACAAATGAGTAATGTTCTGAGAAATCATAATGTACATAGATAACTTAATCCTCGCAGTCATGGAGTCTCCCACCAAAAGAAAATATTTTGAGAAGGTGCACTATTGTCTGTGTATCTGACTGCCTTTTAAAGCTTTTGTATGTAATGAAATATATATATATATATATATTTTAAGTGTGGTTTGTTTCTCTCCTTCTATGTTCAGTATGGGGGCAGCTAGCCCCAAAGATAGGATTTGACTTCAGTTAAAAACAAAAAAGAGGAAAAGGGTATATATAAAATGTGAAGGTTGATCCTGAATGAGAATGAATTTTCCTAAGGAATAGAAGTGATTCTTACCTTTCTTGTTTTACCCTGTCAATGCTGACCCATCTCTTCAGAGGGACCTGAGTCCATCCCGTATTAATTGTTCAGACTTTTGATTTCAAAGGGAGTTTACTCTTAAAGGCTGGCCCATTGCTTTGGCTGTGCTGCTTTAAATGTGGGTCTCTAAGAAATCAGTATGAGCAACTTTCTTTGAGCCTTCAAAGTAAAGCCAAATGCTTGGTCCTCAGCGGGAAAGTGCCTTTAATTAATTCTAGACGACCTTTCCATTGAAAAGCAAAACACTGCCCCTAGGCTTTTTAGAAAGGTTAGGTTGTACCTTTTCCCTCTTATTGTTAGGAGGCAGATTTTAGTGTTTCTCACACAAGTCTGCCTCCTGTGTTTTTGTGGATGAGTGCACTTTTTAATAAAGGAAAAGCAAAATAAAACAAGCAAGCAAAAAACCCCCGTTTGTAGCCAATTAACTTCTTGATTCTAATAAGATCTAAACCAGAGCATAAAATCTTCCATCACAATAAAATATGACTAAAGACCTCATCAATACTCATTTAGCAAACGCTTTGCAGTAGACCATCTTTTTCTAATACTTAGGAATTCCATTATTTCTTATTTCAGTGAACATGCTAGAAAAAAAAATTAAGCGGAATGGGATTAGGTTTGCCATTTGTCATTTACTCAGAGTAGAAGTCTGGTCTGTCATGTGGGCACTCATACCCAGGGCTTAATGCTTTTAGTAATTATCAGGATCATGTAGAGTATGTTGATTGGTGGGAGAAAAAAAAATCTTTATTAACTGCTCAGAAATAGTTAATTCTTCATTAGTCAGAGCACTGCACTAGAGACTGCTGCTGTGAACCATGGATTAGAGTTTATGATAGTAATAACCTCCCTGAAAAAACATTTGTTACTATACTTAATGACCAGATTTTAGTGCATTAACCTTCCTTGGGAGGTCAACTAACAAAATGGATGTTAACTGCTTGTAACAACCAATTCCTCTGAAATTAATATTTAGATGCCTTTGGTGTCAAAAAACCTTCCTTCCATATCAGGGCATTAAAAACACTTCTAAATTATTAATAGCAGGCAGAATTCAATGCCTGAAAGATTTCCATTCCAATGCTCTTTATCCTCAGCCTCTTCCTATCTTCTCCAGCAGCGTTCTCTTCTGCAGGAACAAGGAAGGCATTCAGGGAAATTAGGTCTCAAAAATGCATGTGGCTCAACAATGCACTGCAGTTTTGAAAAGGTCACTCTTTAAGTTCAACAGAAATAAACATAATAGGAGTGTGAAGGGCATCGCGCTGAGAGCGCACTGGGAACCTGACAGGGACAAACTCCCCGCCAGGCCTCTGGCTGCAGAGCCACAGCCCTATCACCACCTGTCAGGAACTCCTTAACGACATTTTTGCATCCCTCCTGCAACTGACCTCCTGGCTTGTCTCTCCAGCCCCTCCCCTCCCTGCAAATTGGAAACAAACCACACTTATGTCAAAACGACTTCTGAACTATTTCCTTCCCAAGCAATCCCAGAATATAAAACATGTTCTGAAAAGCTGCACTATTCCCTGGAGAAATTTTATGATTTGGTTACTGCTGCGCAGCATGTGCTTGCTCCTTGGCCGAAGTAGCCTTGAGTCCATGCCAAACAATGAAGCAATACTATTATTAGCCTTCCCATTCAATGGTGACAAAACAGCCCATGTTTCTATTTTCAGACTGTTCTCTTCTGGTGCAATAGATATGCAGAAACCTAAACCTTGGGGCCAGGACTGGACCAGTAGGGCTAAGTAGCCATCTATTGCCAAAATATGCACAGTGGCATGAACGGGAAAATGTCTTAATGGTGGTATTTCTAGGATGAAGTCAAGTACAGACAGTTAGCCAAAGCCCTGCCTGCCAAGATCTCTACTGATTTTAAGAGAGATTTAACATTGGGGTTGGGAATGCACCCATGAAGCTGCCATACTTAATATTTTCCTCAAATCATGATTCTGTGGTTAAGATTTGTTCCTTCATCATTTGAACTAGCCCATGTGTAAGCACAAAATGATAGGTCAGTATTGCAAAGTGATAACTTTGATATAAGGGTGGCTTTTCAAAATGCACGAGAGGAGCTGGCTTCCAGATGGCATGCTCGGTCACAAGCAGACTGCAGTGTTTCCTAGAGGAGCCACGAAACTGGTAGACATTTTTGACGGTCATTTTTTGATGGGTACTTTTGTAATACTGGAAGTTTCATGTACACAGAGGTCCATGAAAATTTGTGGTTTGTTTCCATTTGTAAATCAAATTTGTTATCTGACCATTCCACCAGGGTGAAATCTGTATAATAATGATTTTAATTTAATAGCCAGATTTTCCATTATTTTGGGAATACTTACAATTCAAAATTCACCATCTCATTATCTATATATATCCATATATTATTATTCTCTCTTAATTGTGGTTGTTTTTCTCCTTATTTACATTATTGTAGAAAGCAAACATTTTTTATATTTTCTATCAATATTTTTATACAGTGATAGGTTATTGCAGATTTAATTATCAAAATTTCAGATAATGCTATTTCTCTGTGTTAGAGTTTGATGGTTTTGCATTAAAAATAAAAACAAGATAACTAGGCTAAATTCATAAAGTAAAAGAAATAATGGAATATGTTAGTTTTTCAAATGCTATTTTCCAGAAATATTTTTTTAGGAGAGGCGCTTAGAGAAAGATCTCTTCGCAAGTATAAAACTGAAAAATGAACTGTTGACATTGCCCTAACTTCCTCCACCTCCATTCTGTATAGAAATATCAATTGTAGGCCAGCTTTAGGACACAATGTTTTCAATGGTAGGAATGATTAAAATACAGTTATTGCCTTGGTCTGTTTTATCTCTACACTGATAAGGTTTCTGAAGGCTATTTAACTGTTATGTGAATCATTAACTTCATTATGTTTACAGAGAACACGTTATCTCCTCCGCTTCTTGGGAACACAGATCCTTCATCAGTGACCCGGAATCGTTGCTGACTATGATACAGGTAATGTACCTGCTCAATTTATTAGTGGCAGGTAGAGTTTTAAATCAGGATGTTGACCGTAGCGTTGTTCACTTAATGAACTTCCATGCACTGCTTCCTGAGAACCCTTTTATGGCTTCTGTTGGCTCCATATGGCATTCTGATGAGCTTACACTTCTCCTTAAGTGCTTCTATATCAGAAAACAAGAGCAAAGCTGAAACAAAGTGAGTCATCTGGTTTTGTCTTTGCTTTCACTGCATGAGATAATGTGGAGGTGTTAATTACAAGACTTCACTGAGTCTTGACTAATAACAGTGTGCAAACAAACGCATGTCAGGCTCAGCCACAGAAAAGCTTCTACTAATAAGGTAAAACTAGCAATTAGAGCTGACAATGAAGTAATACTTTCCGTTGAATATTCATTAATGAAGTTCTTGTTTGGGAGAAGGGAGGCTTCTGATTGTCCAGATGGAAACCTAGAATAGGAACCCTGGCCATTCCTTCTAAATGAATTAAACTCCCTTTGGTGAGCCGGCACACTGGATTAATTCCCTTTTGTACTAGTGCACTGACCCTTTGCTTCAAAGGCAGAGCCTTGATGGCCACTAAGATTCCTCAATCCGTGACCGACCGTGGCATTATAGGGATAAATTGAATTCCCAGAAGGAGAAAGATGATAGTGACCATAGAACGTTACCAACAGTGTGCTGGAAATACTGCATGTTTTACTTAAATTCTTCTCTACAGCTTCTTAGGGTTTCAAGAAGGAAGTGAGATTAGCTCATTAACCTGACTGAGCCATATCACTTAGCTTACAGTTCCTCTTCCCTTTCCCTTCTCTCTTTCTCTCTCTCTCTCTTTTCAGAAAGCAGTCTGACTTGGTGGTATATGTAATATGAGCTATGTTTGGGTTTTGTCCTTACTTCCTGTCGCAGAGCTCCTGGAATTTCCTGAGTGTTAGAAACATCTTTTGTTATTCATAATGCACATCTTTGATAGTCCCTGAGTTTATGCTAATGAGGAGACTCAGGGTGGGTGCCCTGAACCTCAGGATGGGGCTGACCACCTGAAAGACCAGTGCCTGACAACATTATAGGGTTGGAACTTTTAGCCTCCTTTATCCATGTTGGGAAGAGGAAAGGGAGCTAGAGACTATGCTCTGAAAACAAAACAAAAAAGTCTTGTTGAATAGCAATATTTGGTGAGTTTCTGGGTTGCTAAACACATAGAGAACTGGGAGAGTGGCTCACTCTCACAAGAGCCAGCTTCCTTCACCCAAGCCTCACCCCATCTATCTCTTTATCTGTTTTTTCATCTGTATCCTTTATGATATCTTTTATAATAAGTGACAAATGTAAATAAGCGTTTTCTCAAGCTCTGTGAGCCATTCTAGTAAATCAATTGTAAATTAATTGAATTCAGGGGTGGGGGTTGTTGTGATTGTCATCGGTCAGTCAGAAGCACAGATAGCTGGGGTTGGGGGTGTAACTCAGCCATAGAGTGCCTGATTAACATGTGCTGGGTCCTGGGTTCAAGCTGGCACACTGAAACTAAACAAAACAACAGCAAAATCCCAAAACAAAACACAACAATTAGAGGTAGCCTGGACTTGGAATTGGCATCAGAATTGTGTACAGTCAAATAGAATTAAGTCTTTAACCTGTGGGATCTGACACTGTCTCCAAGCAGTGTTAGAACTGATGAATTCCAGGATACCTAGTTGGTGTCCCCCGAGAATTGCTTGGTGTGTGGAAATAGCCTCATGTATTTTTAACAAAAGTGTTCTGGGTTGAGTGTGAGAGTAGGATTGTTCAGAAACGCTTTGTGTGTTTTCCTTCAGTGACATCCTTCCTTGAGCATATGAGAGTCCCTGCTTTCATAAAGGAAAGAAGCCTCCCCAAAAGCCAACCTTGGTAGTCTATGGCTCTTCTGCACATGGTATTGTTATTTCTGAAACATATTCCCAAGTTATACTACCTGGGTAATGTATGACCTTTTTTAGACTTTCTTAGTAAAGATGCCCAAATGAGAAACTTTATTGATAAAAAGTATTCTATTTAAGTGTACTTTAATAGCTCTATGCACATATGGAAAAAATACACAGGGAATGTAGTTTTTGGATTGTAGAATCAAAAAAAAAAATCTTCTATAGGGCTAAATCCTCAGGATATCAGAATTTTAGAATGGATCATGGCCTGTGTAAAATAAAACGCTCTGCTTTGATGTCTTGACTGCTAAAATCCTGATTTGGTGGATGTAGTTCTGGGCTCAAATTCAAAAGTTATAGTCCCAAACTTCGTTGCAATTAGAGATGGTCACATAACACATCTGGTCAATGATGTATTAAGGAAATTACTTAAAGCTACTAAAAATAGGACAGAAGCAGCTAGCCTTTGTATGTTCTGTAGTAGCTGGAACCTACTAGCTGTTTGCTAGCAATAATGGTCTAGACCTCTCTTTATGTGAGCTCCAACAACCTTGCGCATGCTCTCTCTCTCTCTCTCTCTCTCTCTCTCTCTCTCACACACACACACACACACACACACACTGTTCAAACCATTAACTTTCAGTTATTTTGCACAGCCAAATGTAATTCCTAAATGAAATAGGATTTGGTATCAGAACTGGTAGGAGGAATTCGTGGAGGGATGTTTTAAGTAACAAAATATCAAATGCTAATTTACTTAAAAGAGGACGTGGGATAGTGAAGATAGACATTACAGACAGGTATAGGCAGGTGATTTGTATTGAATGGGGCTGATCATTTTTGTAGCCTCTAAGAAAGAAATCTACTGACTTTCTGATATAGGACGTTGGCATTTGCTGGACCCTCTTGCTGCTTTTAGTAAAGCTCTAAGGAAGAGAAGAACCCACTTAAGAGACACTCAATTAACAGACAGCAGACAGATCTGGAAGAAAATATAGTGCTGCCATAAGAGATACTTCTTTTACCCCAAACTTGTAATCCAAGTTGTTTGAGAATTCCAAAATCTGGGCTTTTTTTTTTTTTTTTTTTTAAAGCTGGAACTTATGTATGAGAACTGGAACAGAAACCCAAAATACAATGTAAAGTAGGAAAATAGAAACCGAGTTCTGTCTTAAGTAATGTTCAGGTGTAAGGTGGATGAGTCTAGTATGTGGCTCCAGATTGCCTTTTTTCTGTCTGCTTCTCAGTCTCACTCCTTGTGGAAGTCACCCCAGATGACTTTCTGGCACCTAGACATTTGGCAGGCAGGATAAGAAAGAGGGAAGGAGAGCGTACTCTTCCCTTTACAGGCGATATATTCTGGAAGTCACACACATTATTTCTACATTTCATTAGACAGAATTTCATTTTATGGCCATTGTGAGCTACAAAGTCTTTCATTTGGGCCACTATGTTCTTGGCTAAAGGTCATGGATTCTAGTATGATGGAAAGTGGGGCAAAACTGAGATTGCCGCTTGTGTTGTAAAGTTCTCCACCTGAGATATAAACCAGTTAGGATTACGATATCACAAAGTTAAGACACTTTGACATATTGAATACTTTAAACTAAAGAAGCAGTTACAAAATCAAGATATCTCTGTCCTTCTTACACCCTCTGCTTCTTGCCACTCTGTCTGATTTCCCAAAGTACCCAGAAAAGGCTGTGGAAGAAGATTCCTCATCTCATCCAGAGAAATTTTTGCAGAAGTAATGCAATCGTCAAGAGCACACTCCCTATAAAGTCATCAAACAGGAAAGATTATCTCACAGGAAAGATGACCAGAGGTGACACCACACCCAGAACTCAGATGGTTTTAACATAGTCTGAGGTCTGTTCTTTGGCAAATTCATCTTCTGTGAAAGTAATTTACTCTTGCTGGGCAGGTGGTGCGTACCTGTAATCTCAGCAGCTTGGGGGGCTGAGGCAGGAGGATTGCAAGCACAAAGCCAGCCTCAGCAATTTAGCAAGGCCCTGAGCAACGTAGGGAGACCTTGTCTTAAAATAAAGAATAAAAACAGGCTAGTGATGTGGCTTAGTGGTTAAAAGCCCTTGGGTTCAATCCCTGGTATAAACAATAACAATAACAAAGATTTACTCTTCCTCTAACATTGTCTACTATTTCCACTACTAAGAGGGTATATAAGCTTCTAACCTCTTTGGGTTTGAGGGAACTCACTTTTCATTTTTGTGATGTTCCCATGCTTATGTGGCAATGAACTCACATGCCTTTTCTCCTGTTAGAATGTCTATTGCCAGTTTATTCCAAAAGACTCAATTATTAAACCTTTAGAAGGTGGAGGGGAAGTTTCTTTTGCCCCTACATACCTTTTCTGTTCTTCTAGAAATCCTTCCTTGAAAAGCTCTACATATCATTCTTGAGTTGCCTTTGACTTCACATGTAAAAAATATTGTCATGTAACCTGATGATAAAATAGCATTTATATTTTGTTTTTCAGTTAAGGAAAAGAGTGTTGGTGTAGGAGTGTTCCTTGGCAATACCAACCAAGAACAACAACAACAACAACAAAAAACCCCTAAAACTCTTTTGAGGAAATCTGGAATAGCAGATGCTCTGGTTTGGATGTGCTGGAGTTCATTCCCTTAACGCTTCATGTAACGCTGCTTGGACTCCGGTGTGGCAGTATTGGGAGGTGGTAGCCCCTTAAAGAGGTGGGGTGTAGTGGGAGGTGATTAGATCATCGGGAGTGCTGCCTTCAGAATGGATTACTGTAGCTTTGATGGGACCCCATTTAGTTCCTGTGAGAGGAGGCTATTAGAAAAGAACAGGCCCTGGTCACTAGCTTCTTGTTTTACTGTATCTCTTCCTCTACATCATGAGGCTATCTGCCATGGGACCTTCACCAGAGCCAAGCAGATTCTGCACCATGCTCTTGGACCTTCAGAATTGTGAGCTAAATAAACCTCTTTCTAAAGTACCCAGTCTCGGATATTTTGTTATGGCAAGAGTAAAAGGACTAAGACAGTGGAAATGTCTCAATGATTGTTCCTAACCAGTGTTTAAAACTATTTCCCTGAACTGAGTGTGGCGGCACATGCCTGTAGTCCCAGTGACTCCAGAGTCTGAAGCAGGAGGATTACAGGTTAGAGGCCAATCTCAGCAACTTAGTGATATTTAATCTCAAAAAAAAAAAAAAAAATTAAAAGGACTGGGGATGTACCTCAGTAGTAAAGTGTCCCTGAATTTAATCCCCAGCACAAAAAAACAAAACAAACAAACAAAAATGCTCAAAAATCAAAAATACAAAAACAGTGCCCCCCAATTCTTTTCCTGGGGACTCTATTACATTGACTGAGTTCAGACCAAACATTCTCCAACATTTCATTTGGCCTTGAAAAAGTTGCATTACTAATTCTTCTCTAACAGTAGTGAATACGGCATTGGTAAAATGGCATAATTGCCATTAAATGATTGTAATTCATCACTAATTATTACAAAAGAATAATTCACTCTGATTTGACTAGCAGTTATTTCTTGAATTATGGAAGCACCCTACTAAATAGTGGATAGACCTTTTTCAAATCTACAGTTTGAGAAAAAAATTAGACAATGTCCATTTTTAGATAACACATTGTACAAATCAGTCAGGCAAACATGAACATTCTCTATGTTCATTAAGGCATTATTGACAATTCAAAAAATTACAAGCAACTTGAATGTCTATCAGTAGGGGAATGATTAAATGTAATATGGTACTCTGTGTGGTGTGTGTGTGTGTGTGTGTGTGTGTGTGTGTACATACATAGATATATGTACACACATACATATATATGAGTATGTATTTGTGTATCTATATTTCTGTCTACTATGTAACCTTTAAAATGAGATAGATCTATGTGGAAAAATGTCCAAGATACAATGCTAAATTTTTGAAATTATAAAACAATAGTTTGGTACAATTTTATATGTGTAAAACAAAACAAAATAAAATAGGAAGCAATATCATATAATTGCATGAAATTATATGGATATAATACATGGAAGCTTCTGGAAGCTATTAATAGTATTTACAACTAGATAGTGGGATTCATTGTATTGGTATGAGGAACAAAAAATGCTTAACTTTTATTTTATAGTCTTCCATACTCATTGGACTGTTCATCTTTTTTTTTTTTTTATTATATTTCTTTATTTTTTGGTGCTGGTGATTGTATATAGGATCTTATATGCACTCTACCTCTGTGCTACACTTGCAACTCTGTACTTTTAAATTCTTAAATTTTAGTTTTAAATATAAAAAGAGTTACTAAAGTTTACAAAAATAATTTAATTTCAATGTATATTGTCTTTAAACATTGTCATTACACAAGGAGTACATAGCATAAGGAATTAAAATGAATTCTGCTTCCTTTTGCTTTTTACTGATTAGAGCCAACTGGAGAAAAATATAATTTATTTGCTTAAACAACATGCAACTTGATACTGATTTATGAAATATATATTTTTGCCCTGGAAGCAAACTCACAACAAAAGAACACTATAAAATCTCTTAGTAATGCATTTACTATTTCACAAATTGTGTTTCTTTTTTTTCTAAATTTTACCTGCAAAAAGGTTTCAAACTTATTGAAGTCTGTCCTACTCAGCAGTTTTGGAACTTGCTGGAGAAAAATGACAAGTGTTTCTTCTCTCAAATCAAGTCTAATTCTATTTCTTATAATGGTGCAGCCTCAGCCAGAACCTGCCACAGAAGAACTCATCAGTAATTCCCTACCTTATCTACAAAGTGAGGAGAAGATTAAGGGGCCAGATGTTCATTTTGGCAACCTAGAAATTTACTTTTAATTTTCCCCATTTTATCAAAGGAAAAGTTCTAAGCCGACTGGAATTCAATTTGGGGTAAGAATGTGGTAAATAAGGTTTCTGCTAATTTTAAGAAAGAAAGAGTTTATTTGTTATATAAGATCATGTGACCATTAGGTGAAGAGGCATGAAATTGGAAGATGCTGTATAGAGAGATTCTGTGACTTATGTATATTTCAGTGTCATTGGGCATGTTATGGTTTGGACATGGAATGTCTGTCCCCCAAAGGCTCCTGTGTTGAAGGTTTGGTCCCCAATGCAGCAGTATTCAGAGGTGGGGCTTTGGAGACATATTAATCAAGAGTGCTTTGGCCTTATCATGGATTAATAATTTGATAGCATTATTGGGTACTGATGGAAACTGTAGGTGGTGGGACTTACTTGGAGAAATTAGGTCACTGGAGGCATACCTTGTTGACTATGTTTTGTCTATGGTCCCTTCCTCTTTTTCTCTCTGCTTTCTGGCTGTCATGAGCCTAAAGCAATGGAGCCAGCTGATCATGGACTGCAATCTCTGAATCATAAGCCAAAATAAATTTTTCCTCCTAAATTGTTTTCCTTAGGTACTTCATCCTAGGGGCAAAAAACAGGGCACAATAGAAATGTTTCACAGGAGGTTAGGTAATAACCATGCTTAATATGGTACACAAAATCAACTACCAAGCACCCATGGTGTCCTGGGGCTACTGCAGGTAAAAGAGAAGACACAAACCAGGCTGCCTCAGATTTTATAATCTAGCGGGGGGAGAGAGGTCTTTATCTGTGAAACTCATTCGTAAGGAAAAAGTTTTATGTTGTTATAACACCCCGTTATTCATTTTTGTTCTTCAAAAATTCTGCATTAGCTGTTGTTATATGAAGACCCTTCCATGCTAATGTAATAAAATGATTTTTAAATCTAATTTGTGAACAGAGAAGAGCAAGATTTGCTGAGTAGTAATAGTATTCACTATTGATTAAGAACCCACCATGAGCCAGGCGTGGTGGCTGATGTCTGTAAGTTTGTAATTCCAGCAACTCAGGAAACTGAGGTAAGAGGATCAAAAGTTCAAGGGCAGCCTGGACAATTTAACGAGACCCTATCTCCAAAAATAAATAAATAAATAAATAAATAGATAAATAAATAAAGTGCTGGTGGTGTCGCTGGATTATAAAGTCTTGCCTAACATAGGCAAGGTCCTGGGTTTGATCTGTAGTATTGGAAAACAAAACAAAACCAAAACCCACTATGAATTCCTCATTTTACAGACATTCTCTGTGCACTGCATGTCGACTTTCACCAATGGATATTGTTATTTTAATTTTGCAGAGGAAGAAACTGAGGCTGTATAAAGTTAGTGATTGAGCCAGAAATCAAGCTGGTGTCTGCCAGAACTCAGTCCTTTGAACCTCTGAGCTGTAAGGCTTTGCAATCCTAATGAAGGGAAATGGAGATGGGGTGGGGGGTGGGGAAATCTTCAAATTCTTCCCCCCAACAACACTTTAAAAAGAGACAGGACAAAAGAAGAATGCGGTTCTATATGCACATTTCTTTGCAGCCCTCTGACGAAGTACCTCAAAAGCTAAGCTCCCATCAATCCTGGAGAGATAGGATCGGCAGAGCATAGTAGCTGAATGAATGGTTTAAAAGGAACAGCAGCGACCAAAGAACTTTTTATGCAAAGACACCCCAAATCTGGGGCAAAGACCTCCTGTTCATTTTATCTCACAGAAGGTAGGTAGTGCTGCCTGTCAAGGTAATACATTACTACACTATTTGGAAAAACTACAGTTCTAATTAGATGAGCAAATAAATGTTCATTTCAATTTATTAATATAGCTGTAGGCCTTGTTACAATTTATCTCTCGATTCTGAGACCAATCCATCTCGAGCTGGGAATCATTGTGGTGAAGTAACGGGTTTTAATAATGGATAAAGGCAGTGAATTATTCAGGCAGAAGGGAGCGAGCTTTGATGCCTTCACTCACTTCTTTAATTAACTGTGAGATGCTGGGCTGTCTCAAGCCTTCCAAGTTTATCTCCATCAGAACTGTGAATTTTTCTTGGACCACGGATATGTTGTGTTCAGGCCTGCCGTGATCCAAGAAAAAGAAAGGCTGGCTATCACATTCTCATTTTGTTCCCTTCCATGCTGAATGCTGTCTGCTTCAATGTTATTTTGATGGCACTTTTTGAGCAATGAACATTTTTCTTGATAAAATCAATACCTGTGTTCTGTGGCACCCCTGGGTAAGATTTCAGCACATGAAAATCCAAAATATTTCAATTCTAATTGAAGTTTGGAAATTAATCAATTAGAAAAAAAAAATCCAGTTCTGTCACATCAGCTTATTAGCTTGGGGTTTAAAGTCTTTCATTTTAGTGGCTTAGACATAAATGAACTGCTAGAAAAGAATTTTTAGGTTCTTCATGTGATACAGCATGAAACAAAAATTGAAACTCTTACCAAATGTAGCTTCTGTTATTTGTGTGGTACAGATATATTCTAAATCTTTGCAATGTGCCCAAAGGGCTTCCTGTAAATGAAAGCCTTAAAGTCCTCTGCACTTAAGCAAGGTGTCCAGGTCCAGGGAATTCTCTCTTTTATCCAGCATATATCTTCTGAGCAGAAAATGCACCTGGTTTATAGAACTTACCTCAGTAGAAATCAATGATTTTGCTGTGAACATATTAACAACATGCTTAGATAATTGATTATTATCCTTCTCTGGATGATCTATTTTGTTATTATCTGTTACCATGAAAGTTTAGTGGGGGAAAAGTGCACATAAACTGTTATAAAGCAATTTATTTAAGCTGTGACATGAGAATTTCTCTTTCAATTTGGTCACATCAGAGAGAAAGTAAGAATCTGGGGGAGGTCTGGGCTTACCACTTCTTGGTAGAAATTGAATCACTATTTCTATAAATCAAAAGTCATGTTAAAAGCTCTGTGAAGTAAACAATGATGTATATGAATTAGCAGCACAACCGTAGTCGATACAAATCAAAGTGGCTTTATGAAGGTATTGATGTTTTCAGCTCTTCCTAAGGTTGAATACATTTAAGCTTTTATACCCCAGGGCATTGTTGATCCAAATGAATCTATTCACTTTGAAACCAGACCATAGTTGTGGCTAGAGATAAAACTACATGCAGTGACCTAAACAGGGTTCTTCCCCAAACTCAGTGACAGCAGCTGTGGCCAGCGAGCTCACAGTGCACTGAAATGACACAAATGACACTTGGGGTTGGCCATTGGTTTAAAAGAGGCTACATTTCTACTTGGTTTTCTTATGTATTAATTTTTTAAAGCTTGGAATCGCTCAGAATTTGACCCAGTAGAACTTGTCTGGCTGTGTTAACCTGACTTTCTATACTATGATAATTTAAAGGACTCCTCAGTGACTGATTCTGTTATCTTCAAGTTGCATCCTGTTACTGCATATGGACTCATTTACTAGGTGCTTGAGGGATAACTTGCATATTTAAAAAATTAGAAAATTCAGCCCTCATGTTAGAATTTCCTAGATTAGCTAAAGTGCACGAAATATCAGATTGGGATTGGCTGACTACAGAGAAAGAATGAACACAGGCTGATTCTTTCCACAAAATATTGGTATCATTTAAAAAGAAGGCAACCCAGTTATATTGGCCCCTCTGTTGTTCAGAGAACCTCGAATCCATTTTGGAATTTATCTTCCTTTTCCTCTTATAATATTAGAGCATCTAACTATGTCTTCAAAAGGACTAACCTCAAATGATCTGGCCAAGGGCACATACATAGAGACCAGTACTTACCAGAAAGAACACTGAGAAATGAAACCTAAACTGATAAGTGGGTGGAAGTCATTCATTTTTTAAAGCCCATAAAAAGAGAGAATTGTAAATTAAATTGTCTACAATGGATTCAACACCTCTCTCTTGGCCCCTCCCCTCCCTTTGTCATGGTATAGCATTCAAGTGTGGGAATGTTTCTCCTAAACATGTGTAAATCACACATTTAGTCATGCTGCACACCAAGAGGACCAGGGAGAGAGAGGCAGAGGATATTAAAATACTGGTCCAGCAGTTTGTTAATGAAACATTTACACAAGCAGTTTATATGGTTGCAATAAAAAGGGGGGGGCCTTTTTCATCACACCCCTTTCATTACTTAGTAGTGTCTGTAAGAGGATTAATGGGGGGAGGTGCTTATCAGTTGAGTCTCAGGATTGGTAATGCTGGGTTCTTAATAGATTGCCTCTGGATTTAGGATTACTGTGGTGCAAATTCTTCCAGGTTTTCAATAGAATAGAAAGCAGTTTGTTTTGCCCCCTCCAAGGAGAAGGGCTATTGACTTGGTGGTGAAAGGACCTAGGACTCTGGGTTTATTCCAACTTCTCCCTCCTGCTCTGCCACTTTAAATACGGATGGATTATTTATTTATTTTTTATTTACTGGGGCTACCGGTAGTCACTGCATCAAAATATTGCACTAATCTCTCCACTCCTGTGATTAAGAAGCAGCTGACCACGCACGTTTTGTGTAGCAACCAACTGACTTTTTAGGATGTTCCTACTAAGGATCTGGTTCATTCATAGGAAATGACCCAGAAGATACATCTATATTTTATCAGCTTCCATTCTCTGTTGCTCATTTTTCTGAAAGGTTTCCTAACAGTTCAAATAAACTACATATTTTGGAGGGCACTGAAGTGAATGAGTGGCCCTTTTATTTTTCTGGGGAGTTAGAGGCAGCTTTTGTTGGCAGTCTTGTGAAAGAGTACAGTACTGGTGGATCATGCTGCTTGGGGTCCCGTGACTTCACACTATTTTTAGCACAAGGAAGATGTTAGTTGTAACAGTGTACAATGGGCTAATCAGCCATAATAGAACTCACACTGTTTTTTACTTCACATTGCACTTATTATGTGCCTTGAATGTAAACAGCTCTTCGCTTCTGACAAAGATGGCACTTTGCCATGGTGGGATTCAGCCTTCTCTAAAGCTCAGCAAACATTGAATAGAAACAAGCCTGAGGACTCTGAAAAAGCAATTGTTTGAATTTATGTCACTGGCAGCCTTAGACAAAATTATTTTTTTTTGTTACTTCCATCTTTTCCTTCCTATCTCCCTCCTCAAATTAGCAAGCATTCACATATGCCAGTTATCTGTGTATGAAAAATTATTTCTATTATTTTCCACCCACATTTAAAGAATCAATAAATCACATTTTATGTACAGTCTTGAATAATGACATCCCTGTACATTTGATACCCATTGTGAAATGTGTGGAACTTGTTGTAATAATATAATGCTTGATCATAGAAATAGATTGAAGTCACTTTACAGCATGGTAGAAGATATTCTATTTGAAATTATACCCAATTCCAAGAAGAAGTTCATTGTTTTGTACCATCTGTAAGTACCATTAGCAGATTCAATAATTTGTTCTCAAAACAGATTTAGAACAATTTACTATAAAGCAAATTATTGTTGGCTAGGTTTCCTGCATTGTTATCATCCTATGATTTCCAGCCACTGTGACTTATTTAGAAGTTTTGTTTTTGAATTTTTATCAGAGTAATACATGCACACAGTAAAAGCAATCAAACAGTACAAGAGGGTCTATAAAGAAAAGCAATCCTCCCCACAGGACTCCTCCATGCCTAGGTCCATTCCTAGCAGAACTTTTTAGGTTTTATTGTTTGTTTGTTTTTTCATTCTTCTTTTAGAGATTACCTTCCAAGATTTAAGTAATAGGCTTTTAATAGTATTTCTTGATTGATTAGTTTATTGATCCAACAGATATTTACTGAGTGCCGAATATTTGCCACACACTGTTCAAAGACTGAAATACAACAGTAACCCAAACAGACAAAATCCCTGCCCCTGGAGCTTATGTTCTATTGGGATGGTTCTTAGGAACCATCCATTAAGGAGCACTTGACCTATCACATTAAAAAGTGAAAGCTACTGTAGAATAAAATAAATGCAAGAGGTGGGCAAAGGAGTCTCAAAGATGAAGAGGTGGTTTGCAGTTTAAGATGGTCAGAGATGCCCTAAGAATGCTGTATTTGATCAAGGACATGAAGGAGCAGTACAGTGACCCATGAGAATATCTCAAGGGCTAATGGTTCAGGGGGTAGGAGGAGGGAACACAAAGGCCTTGGGCAGGAAACTTCTGGCTGGATTAAGAAACAGCAAGGAGTCGTCTAATGTGGCTGAAGAAGAATGAGCACAGGAAAGAATGGTAGGAGATGGGGCAGGGGCAGGCAAAATCATAGGATTCGGAGGCTGATCATATATGCCCTTTTAAAACGTAATTCATCGTGAGATGAGAGTGAGTGATAGAAAGGATTGGAGCAGATAATTAAATCATATTTAAGATTTGCTGTATTGAAGCAAGGATATACAGGGGCAAGAATGGAAGCAGGAAATTTGAATCTCTGGGGTGATCCAAGTGAGAGAAGAGGAAATTCAAAATAATCTAATTGTCTTGGAGGAAGTAAAAAAGACGTGGTCAGATTCTGGGTGGATAGTAACGCTCACATGAATTTATAGAATGTGATGGTGAATCTGAATTGTTCACTTGATTGAATTATAAGATGCATAAGATTATGAGACTTCTGGGTGTCTCAATGAGGGTGTTTCTATGAATGATTGGCAGTGGGACAGCCAACTTAAGCAGAGATCTACCTAAGTGTAGCAGCACAGTCTAACAATTTGGGGGCTGGGATGGAACAAAAGTTGGAAAAACAAGGAATTAGCAGCAGGCACAAGCCACAATTTTCTTGAGTGGGTTCTTGACTGCTGCAGAAGACACCAGACTCCTGCTCCTTCGGTCTTCCAGAGTTGACTCTGACCAGTGCCTCTCCAGGGAGTTTCCAGGCTTTCCATCCTGTACTGGGGAGGCATCATTGATCCCTTTTGTTCTGAGATCTCAGCCTCTTGGTCTGGTTCCTTCAGCTCTCCAGCCTGTACATGGCCACTATGGGGTTATCCACTTCTGATTGTGTAAGCCAACCCAATAAATCTCCTTTATATAAATATATATAAATAGAGAATAAAGGACAAAAGAGAGAAAGAAAACAGGCTATGGAATATTTGTAAGCACTCTGCCACTGAGTTACATCCCCAGCCCTTTTTATTTTATTTTTGAGACATGGTCTTACTAAATTTCCCAGGCTGGCCTTGAACTTGGCCATCTTTCTGCCTCAACCTTCCAAGTAGCTGAAATTATAGGTATGCCCCAGTGGGAAGAAATATTATGTTTTAATTATTCTATGGATGGGGTGGCACCTAATGATAATAAGGTAGACTTGGGTGAGTGTGGATTTAGAAGAAAGATTTTTGTTATAGACATGTTAAATATGAGATCCTTTTAAGACACTGAAGACCACAGAGAGTAAGAAGCTGGAGAAGTACAGACTCTGTGTTTACATTTTAGTCATTAGTATATAGTCCATGGTATTTTAATGTTGTGATTAGGTAAACTCACTAAAGGAATGAGGTTAAAAGGATAAATCCAATCACTTAAACCTGAGTTATTCTTATATTAGAAAATTGGATAGAAGAGGAGAAACCTGCAAAGGGAACTAAAAATAAGCGAAGTAGAAAGGTACCATGAGAATAATGGATGAAGAGAGGAAGAAAAAAAGCAGGATATGAAATGTTTGCATTCTTACATGATTCACAGTAATACATACATGTTAGAGAAAGGATTATAAAGAGAATTGAGATCCTGCAGCAAAGTAAAAGATAATACTAAAAATAAAAAAAAATAATGAGTCATTAAAAATATTTCCTTTAGAGTTTATAGTCAGTATTTTGAAAATGTTCAGAATGAAAGAAAATATATGTAAAATACCATTGCTATATACAGGTAAAGTCATTGTTAAGTATTAGGAAACCCAATGTCAACAGAATCTTTATAAACCAATAAATAGCTTGAAAAAAATATTTGATAGACATGTATGAATAATTGTACTGACACAATGATGTTCTGATGGGTAAAAAATACTTAATAGATTTAACAAAAATATATATTGCTGATATAATCCTGGAATATTAATTGTGAGAGAAGAAAACTTTTCACTTGTTTAAGCAAATAAGCAACAAGCAAAGTAAATAAGTAAAACTGTAAGTGGTGGTTGCTCTTTCGGGGAATGAATTAGTTGTCTCTGCTGCATAACAAATTACACCACAATGTAGTAGCTGAAAACTACAAACATGTATCACAATCTCACAGTTTCTTTGAATCATGAATTTAGGGAACAGCTTAAAAAAGATACCTTTTGCTCAAGACCTTTTATGAGGGTGCACTCCAGCTGTCAAACAGCCCTGCAAGTCGTCTTCAAGGCTCAACAGGGCTGTTGTATCTGCTCCCACACTCAGGCCTGTGGTTGCAAGGATTCAGTTTCTTGCAGGCTGCTGTCTTGACAGTCTCAGTTCCTCTTGTGATGTCAGACTGAAAGCCTTGGTTCCTTGCTCTCTTGATATACCACATAGGTTTTTTTTTTTTTTTTTGTACTGGGAATTGAGCCCAGGGGCATGCTACCACTGAGCCACAACTACAGCCATCTTTGTTTTTTATTTTGAGACAGGTTCTCTATATGTTACTGAGGGCCTTACTAAGTTACTAAAGCTGGCTTCAATCTCATGATCCTCCTGTCACAGCCTCCTGAGTAGCTGGGATTCCAGGGATTCCAGGGATGTGCCACCCAGCTACTACATGCTTCTATCTATAGCACTGCTAACAAGAAAGTAAATGTGATTTTTTTTTTTTTTTTTAAGGATCAGAATGAAAAGCTTAAAACAGCTGGACTCGCTGGTGCAAGTCTGTAATCTCAGCGGCTCAGAAGGCTGAGCAAGAGGATCACAAGTTAAAAACGCATCTCAGCAATGGCAAGGTGCTAGGCAACTCAGTGAGACCCTGTCTCTAAAATACAAAATAGACCTAGGGATGCAGCTTAGTGGTCAAGTGCCCCTGAGTTCAATCCATAGTACCAGGAAAAAAAAGAAAGAAAAGCTTAAAACAATAGAAACCCTCTGTCATAGGAAGCAGACACTAAAGTAGTGTTAGAATGTAAAAGGTTTATTAGTAAATAATACCTAAAAAAAAAAAAAAAAAAAAAAAAAAAGAAAGAAAAAGGAGGAAGCAGGTTGGGGCGGGGGAATGGGAAATTGAAAAAGTCCAAGAGGAGCTCTAGAACAAAGACTTCCCATTAGTAGAATCTCAGGTTGAAAGTAATAGCTGGTCTCTAAAACAAGCTCCTTGCTCAGTAAGTGGCTAAAGCCTGCCCTAAGAATTAGAGCAACCTTAGTTTGAAAACTGAGGAGAACCCTGAAAAGACTGGTATCTGGAGGTTGTCTTCTATCTGCACTCTTTATCTGGGCAGCAAGTCCATTTTTTTTTTTTAAAGCACTTTTTAGTTGTAGATGGACACAATAACTTTATTTTATTTATTTATTTTTATGTGTTGCTGAGGATTTAACCCAGTGCCTCATATGTGCTAGGCAAGTGCTCTACCACTGAGCTACAGCTCCTGCCCAGCCCAAGTCTTTTTTTTTAAAGATGGACCTGAACAGGTTGTATTATGGTTCAGATGATGTGAAGTGTCCTATAAGAGCTCATATGTGAGACAATGCAGGAAAGTTTTGAGGTGAAATGATTGGGTTATGAAAGCCTTAATCCAATTAGTGCATATCAGTGCATAATTCCACTTGAATGGATTAACTGGAATGGTAACCCTGGGCAGTCAGGGTGTGGCTGGAAGAGGTGGGTCTCTGAGGGCGTGTCTTTGGGGTATCCTTTGGGGTATATATTTTGTCCTTGATAAGCAGAGCTCTCTCTCTCTCTCTCTGCTTCCTGGTGGTAATTTTCTAATCTCCTTTCCTCTTTTACCATGATATTCTGCCTCACCTTGGGTTCAGATAAATGGAGCTAGATATTGGTGGACTGAGACATCTGGAACTGTGAGCACCAAATAAACTTTTCCTTCTTTAAAATTGTTCTTGTTCAGGTCTTTTGGTCACAGCAAAGAGAAAGCTAACTGAATTTCCATCTCTACTCCTTGCATCATACAGATCTACTTTTCTATGCAGATATGGACAGCAGCTCCTCCAAAGCTCTGATTGACCTCTTCCTGAGGAGAACTTAGAAGCAAGAAGTTACTGGGAAGAACTACATTCCCATTAGGGCAGTAGCTCTCCTTCATTATCCACTCTCAAATCCCTGCTCCTTAAGATACCACTTCTGCTGGACTTAGTGGCTTAGCTGAAGTCAGGCTCAAACCCTCAGCTGAAGGTTCTGAATCTTTGGCAATCATACTTAGAAAAGGCTTTAGCACCTGCCTATTTAGACAAGGAAATACCAAGAGACAAGTCAATCTGTTACTTGAGTTCCATATAATCTGCAACAGCACAACCTCCTCCAGCTGATCACAGATGACAAGCCAGAGACTCTCTTCTTGCCTATTCTTCTCTAGTGAAAGGAACCCAAAATTCCTGGGAGGAACCCATAGCTATTGACCTGGGAGCCTGTTTCTCCTGGAGATATATGTCCCTTTTACAGGTCAGAAGCTGTGACTCTCTAGAGTTGTGGAGATAGGAGATAGAGGCTTTCACAGAGTGACACTGATGCTAATGATACGTAGAGTCATTACGGCTGGGGACAAGACATTATATAATTATCTCTAATTCAATGCATATCCCACACCTTGGAGGATTTCATCCTCATGAAGTCATGTGTCAGATGTGGCAATTCACTAGGCTATTCCAATGCTCTATCAGGCTGGAAGCTTCTGGGTAGTGTTACATGCTGTACAACTTGTGGATCTTATGGACATGGGTTTATTCCACACCTTTTCTGCCATAAGATGGGTTTTCCAGTTGGATAATAGCTGTGTGAGAATCCCTGTGAATTAAACATTCTATTAACCCCAGAAGAGCAGTGCTGACTGAGGCCTTGTGGTAGGAGAAAGCAAACCCTTGTCTAGAAAAGGTATTCTTGTGGGAACACACAGTTGTCCTTTTGGAGTGAAATGGGTCCATGGTAGTCAACATGCCCTCAGATCACCAGTGCTCTGGAAGAATGTCAAAATTGGAGACTCGGAATTGTTGTCTCCTTTTGGCCCAATTGTACATTCAGAGGTGGTAGTAGCTGGAGAGGTTTGGTGAGGGGGAGTGCATGCTGTTGGAAACATGTAGAGTTTTCCACTCTGACACTGTAGCCACTTCATTTAAGTGAGCATGGTGCCCACTCTGGCTAAATCAAGGTTGACTCCTATTAACTAACAGAGTCATTTTGTCTACCTATGAAGTTGGTTAGTGTGTCTTCTGCAGTGGGAGCTCTCATTGGACGTTTACTTTTACATTTTGCATTCACTTTATGTCCATACACATACCATTACCTCCATCCTCATCCATGATCTTTCAGTTTTTCCTTCTAGGTCTCTGACCAGCCATCCCAGTCATTCCTATTTTTCTAATTTAAGCTCATGGTGTGGGATCACTACATAGCTATAGGGAGCCAGAGAGAGCTTACAGTCATGAGCTGACAGAGGAGAGCAGGTACATTTGTTGAGAGTAACAGAGGGCAGGCCTACCTACTTCTGTAGCTGCTTTTGCCTTCATACCTTGTTCATACTTGACCAGGATGTACCTTACCTAGGTTATGGTGGACTGCTGCTGGGCCCTTCCAATTTGCAACTTAAGAGTATTCTAGAGGATCCAGGTTCTGATCTGATATGTAGTCACTTAGTGTTCCATGGTCAAGTATTTTTGTCTTTAATAGGAAACAGTAGTAGGTCAGAAACTGTTTTTCAAAGAAAATGTTGTTTTTAGTAGCAGATAACTTGGGTTTGTTCTAGAACTCCAGGAACTTGCCATATGATTTTGCCATTGAGGTTGACTAGAAACTCTACTACATATTTTTCTATCACTGATGCTGCTGATACTTATGTTCTGTCAGATTAGGAGGCCCAAGTGACAAGACTAATGCACCATCATGGAACTGGTATACAGGCTTTTCCTGCTTGGGGTATCCCTCAAAACTGTAAATCTGATTTATTTGGTATATGGGCTAGAAAAGTATTTCTAGATGTTATGCAAATTGAAGATCAGTAAAATGTCATCAATGTAATTGATCAGTTTGGTGTTCTTTAGGATATCCAAGCACTCCATATCTCTTCAGAGATAATGTATTCTGAGAGAGGGCACAAGAGATAGTACAACTGACAGCAATAATTTACATGTGTATTGTCCTTTCTCTGTGAATGTAAATTCCTTTGGTCTTAAATCTTAATTAGGATAGAAAGTAATGTGTTCTCCACATCAATGACCATATACAACATATATGAAGCTATGTTCATTGCCTTTAGCAATGAAACCACATATGGCACAACAATTGTGATTGAGCAGCATTTTCATGGAGATTACTGTATTTAATAGGTTTATTTAATTCATCCATCTAATTCCTATAGACTTTGAATTGGTACTCAAGATTGATGAATTAAATAAACCTATTAAATACCTAGATTCTTCATTCTTTAAGGACACTAATTCTTGACACTCATTTCTTGAGATTGGATAATGTTTTTGATTTACTATCCTGATGTGGGTTGGTGGTGTGTGGTTTAAGAAGCTCCTATTTGGCCTTTCCTATCAATATTTCTTACCTCCGAATAGGGCAATAGTACAGTGTGTGTGGTTTAATAACTGCCAAGAGTATTAAGTCCAATTATACATCCAGAGTCCCAGGAATTGACCACTAGGTGGGTTTGCAAACTAGGGTATCTCTTACTAAGCTGTGCTTTGGACAAAACTAAACTTCCTTTCCTTCCTCTCTCTCTCTCTCTCTCTCTCTCTCTGTTCTGAGGATTGAACCCATAGACACTCTACCACTGAACCACATCCCCAGTCCTTCATATATTTTTTGTTTTAATTTTGAGAAAAGGGCTTCCTAAATTGACCAGGCTTGCCTCCAACTTGTAGCCTCCTGCCACAACCTCCTGAGTTGCTGAAATTACAAGTGCCTGACCGTTATTTCTTGATTCCTAAATGACCTCACTCTAACAAGAAGTGTCACGATGATCCTCTGTATCTCAAGCATCAATGACCACTTAGACTTTTTGTCCATTAGTCCTCAAGAGGTCTGGAAATTCCTCTGCCACAGCGAGTATTCACTGGACTGAATGGCCATAGATCTCCTCAGGGAGGACTAGGGGAGTCAATGCTGTACATATTTGCCATAGTATTATAATGTCTTTCCCCTTTGGAACACAGCTTCTTTTTGTTTATTGGGTTCCAAGCTTGAACAACGGCTCAGGTTCAGGAACTGGGTAAATAATCATGTAATTTTTAATGGGACAAATCCTATCAGAGTCTTAGGCTAGAAAAAAAAAAAAGGCCCACTTGGAGGGTTTCTGTGTTGGGTGGGAATGGCTGAGCCCTTATAGTACTGCCTTGCTGAATCATTAGCTGAGGGGTATCATCAAAATAAAGTCTCTTAGCCCAAAAGCTAAGAACAACCTGAGGAACTAATTAATAGCTAGAAGCTGTCAGCTAAGCACACTCCTAGGCCCTGGACAGAAGTCCCTTCCAGAAGGTCAATTTGAGCAGCTTGCCTCAATGTCTGTCATGCAATAACAGACAACATCATTTTTTAAAAAATCATAAGAATAAAATCTCAAAACTTAAAAATTTTAAACATAAAATGTTAGAGAAATATGAAGGTTAACTTCTTAATTTTATAGTTAATACTTTTTAACATCACAATGTCAGTCTTTAATAAAAATCTACAGTACATATGCTATATTATATATTTAATAAATAAAGTAAAATGTTCAAGATCCCAATGGATACTTAGAATAAATATTAAAACAGAAAAAAGACAGTTAATTAATGGACATGAAAAAATACTTAACCAGCCTCATAAGTAGTCAAAGGAATACATTTTAAAACAATAAATAATTGTGAGTTGCATCAAATTTCCAAATTTTTGAAGTAAACATGTTAATTTAGGCAAGTGAATGTTGTTAGAAATTCACACATACATTACAGGAATACAAATTCATATTTTTATGAACAAATTGGCATTAGATTTCAGTAGGTCTAAAAAGAAAATCCACTGGGTATCGTAACGTATGTCTGTGATCCCAGTGGCTTGGGAAGCTGAGACAGGAGGATTGCAAGTTCAAAGCTAGCCTCAGCAACAGAGAGGCACTAAGCAACTCAGTGAGACACTGTCTCTAAATAAAATGCAAAATAGGGCTGAAGATGTGGCTCATCATTGAGTGTCCCTAAGTTCAATCCCTGGTACCCTTCCCTTAAAAAAAGAAGCAAATCCCTTTACATGAAAACTCTGCCTCAGGAGTGTATCCTAACAAAGTGATCAGAAATATGAACAAAGATATATGGGTAAATATATTCCCTTTAGCTTCATTTGTTATATCAAGACAGAAGCAGTCTAATGCCCCAAATTATGAAAAAGGTTATATAAACTACATTGTATCTGTATAACATCACAGTATGCAGTCATTCAATGAAAATATGTGAGATCTTTAATGTCAAGAGATAATGCTTATGACATGTTGAATGAAAGTGAGTATGTAAATGAAATATTACCTCAAATTTATAAAAATTCATAGAAAGATATGCAAAAGAAAATATGCCAAAATATAAAGATTAATTTGGTTATCTTCATATGATTTTATCTTCTTCTTTTATTTTCAGACATTAACAAGTAAACATTCTTAGGATCATTTCAGATGTCAATTGCTAAAAGCTTTCCCTGAATGCTGTGCAGGTACTGGATTATGTGCTTTTTCTGTCTGCCCGCTACACTTTCTTAGTGCTTGCTAATCTCTTAGCATTTACTACATTGTGCTTAAGCTTGTGTGTGTGTGTGTGCGTGCGTGTGTGTGTATATATACAATAAGATTCTGACAAGAACTACCCAGAGTGAGTCAGATTTCACAGGTTGAAAGCCCAGTCCTCCATAAGATTCTCTCACTCTAGACCTCAGTTCACGCTCTGGGAGGTTTCCTGCCACCTGCCTCTCAAACCAACTGGCTACAAATTCAAGGATCCCAGTATCTTCTCAGGTTTTCTAATTTCTTAGAATGATTTACAGAATTCCCCCCCCCAAAAAAGCAATATATTTAGAATTATAATTTTATTATAAAGAAATTGATAAGGACTAGCCAAATGAAGAGACATGTAGGTTGTGCTCTGAGAGATTTCCCAGCACAACCTTCCAGGTGCTCAGGATGGGTCACCTCCCAGCACTCTGTTGTGTATCACTAACTTGGAAGCTCACTGGAGCTTTGGGTGTCCAGAGGTTTTAGTGAAATTTTGTTCCAGAGCTTGATTGGTTGAATTGGCCATTGGTTGAACTCAATCCCTAGCTCCTTCTCCCCTCCTCAGAGGTAGGGAAGTCAGAGTGGGCTCAAAGCCCAAACCCTAATCACATAGTCGGTCTCTTCAGTAGGGCCAGTTCCAGTCCTGAAACAACAAGGGGCTCACTATGGGTCACCTCATTAATATAAACTTAGGTGTGATCAGAGGAGCACACCATCAATATCAAACACTTCACTCCATTGGGTGAGTTTAGAGGCTCTGTCTCAGGAAGTAGGGACAAAAGTCAGACAAATTATTTACTGTCTCATTAATTGGCTCTGGCCTCCAATATGAAGAGACTATGCCTGGTTCTGTCATCCAGCAGTATTTTTTTTTTTTTTTTTATTCCCAGTAAATTTGGCAGCATAGGAAAGTTTGCCTAAGATCCACTGGTGTGTTAGAGCAGACCTTCACTCTGAATTCTAGCTTGGCACTTTCTTAGCCTCAGTAGTCTCTCTAGAAGGTCACTTTCCTAGGAATTAGCAATGAACTGGTATTTTGGTTTGTTGTTATTTAGTCCATCATTGAGAAGAAAAGTAACACAAAAGCAACAAAAACTATGTTTTATTGTTTTATCATCTTTTGCTTTGGTGATATCTAACTACAGAAACATGTTAACTAATTTTGGATTAACTAGGAAACTGATAGAAAATGCATGAGATTTTGAAACAAAAGGCAACAAATAGAAGTTCAGGACTGGTAATTGTATGGCTGTGTTTATGAGTTTCTAATCCCATCAATATTAAGTAAGTTATAGAATGTGCTGATATTTTTATTTTCAACTCAGGATGAGCTTCAATGTGATGTTTGGTAAATCTGACAAATTAGCTTCTTGTATTTATGCTTACTCTTTCATCCCAAAAGCTAATTGCTTCTGGTAGGTGATATGGTTAATGCTTAGGATTGAATATTTAACCTAGTACTTTTAAGTCTTTGACGATTTTGATTTATTAGTTTAAAAAAAGGACTATTGCCCAGAGTTTTTTTTTTTAACTTCACAGTTTATGTAGTGAATCTCAGTGACTCAGAATTAAGTCAATTTTATCTTAAGACTATATAATTTTTTTCTTTTTCTTTTCAGATGATTAGATCATGGTTAATAGATGAAATTCTTGGGCATTATTATTCCCTGGGTTTTATTTCTAGACACATGGTGATGCCTCCCTGGCAGTTCTAAGGTGATTTTCCTGAACAGTGTCTTTAACTTTCTTTAGGGCTTAGAGACTGCTGTGACCTGGGGACTAGTTGGAATCATTGCCTTCTCTCTTTCTCTCTGAGAAGGCTGGACCCTGGGCTTTTGGGAAAAGAGCATTTTCTACACTCATGCTGAACTGAAAGCCTTGTTGTTCATGGTTTCTGTGTTCTGGTTCTTATCTGAAGGTGAGGGTCTCCTGCAACCATGTCTGAAATAATTCCAGGTTACCATTGAACAGAACACATTTAAATTTTTCTATTAAAGTCAAAGGTTTATTTTGTTTTATTTAAATCTGGAAAGAATAACAGCATATTCATGTGTAAGAGGATGATGCAATTGTGAAAGAAAAGCTGATATTTCAGGACGATGTACAGAAATTTGCAGGAGAAACATTCTTGGATGGAGCCCTGCACCAAGCTCGATATAAGATGGTTTGAGACCATTACATGGGCATCTATGTAAACAAGTCATGGGTTATTGGGGCCTGTCTGTATAGGATAAAGGGGTCAAAATTGAATGAATTAGCAGCTCCCTGAAATGGTATGATTATTTTAAACTGAAAATATTCAAACAGCAGCTGCAGAAAGACACACTACCCAAACTTAGGTAGAACCTTCCCCCAATATAGCTGCTATTGACCTCCATCTGACAGCTTATTCTTTGAAAAAAAAAAAAAAGGACCATTAGCACCAAGGAGTGTGAATTTAGCTGCCATAACTGCACCCCTTCAATGAGGAAATTGCCAACCAGGAACGAGAGAGACTATCCATTCCATTAGCATCAAAAAGCCCAATATAATTTTTCTTACCTTACCATTGGTCCCCCTTGTGAAGTTATTATATAAGGCTTTATCTCTGGCTATTCAGTGAATTACTCCTACTGAGCAACTCCTGCATGCACATGGAATACACCTTGTCTTTTCTCCAGTTAATTTATTGTCAGTTAATTTACAGTCTCCCATTTTTCCATACCTAAGTTGGTAGAGGATTCTGGGGATCTGGCCTTAGGTATGAGCATGGAGACTTCATCCACAGAAACATAATGGAAAGCAGAGAGATTTATTCAATATCTCTTTCATTCTTAGACTTTCTCCAAGTATTTCCCACTTTCCGTGACTCATATCCACACTACTCATTCACTCGTCAACCTATTTCAACATGGCTTCCAGGTACAACAGACATTGGTCATTCACTCATCAAATGTTTCTTTAATCCTACTATATGATCCCTGGGGATTATAGCATCAAGCAAAATGAAAAAATTTATGTCTTCGTAGACTGGCTTTCTAGCTGAAGAAAACATATAAAACCAATAAATTACACAGTTACATTTGGTCATAATACATGTGATGAATAAAAAGGAAAAAATATATTACAAAAAGTGAGAAAGAGAGTATCTTAGTCCATTCAGGCTACTATAGCAAAATACCCTACACTGGATAATTTATACACAACAAATTTATTGCTTCCAGTTCTGTTGGCTGAGAAATACAAGAACAAAGCAAGGTAGTAGGTAATTTGGTGTGTGGAAAGGATCTGTTTCTCACAAATGGTGCCTCCTACATGTCTCATATAGTGGAGGGGGAAACAAACTCCCTCAAGCCTCTTTTAAAAGGGCACTGATTCCCCTCAGGAGCTAATGACTTCTTAAAAGTCCTACTTCTTAATATGTTTATATGCCCTCTTTCTGTCCCTCTACTTGTGTTATAACTATCTATGTTACTCACTGCACCGCTAAGTTGGTTCTTCCTGAAGGCAGAAAATGTATATTATGTGCATCTCTACCCATGATATAGAACATAGTACATATTAAGCATTCATAACATGCTTTTGAGTAAAAATGTGAATGAACAAATACCAATTTAATGGTTATCCCCGCTTTCTATCATCTGATTTCTCTCCTCCAGTTAAGTCTGTTTGGTTCTCCCAGAATCACGTGTAAATCGGATTTTGACATGTAAAATATAAACAGACATAAGGGTTGTGCTGCAATGTTCAGTGGACAGCATATATTAAAGAAACTACTCTGTAGTAACATGGAGCAAGATATTTGCCTCTACAGGGCAAAATAATTCTGAGGAAGAAATAGGTGTAAATGAAATATTTAAAAAGCCACCTGCACCATTTACTTTAAAGATGCAACAGTCTGAATGAGGCTGTCCAAGACTAGGAATGATGTGAATACAAGAGATCAGTATGCAGACTTTTGGGCTAAGCATGAGTTGTTGATAGAAGACAAATGATGCTGCTTGAAATTGTGACTCGAAAAGCAAGTAAACCATGAATCATCCCAATGTATAAGCTTGTAATCAGAACAATGGAGAACTGATATGTGAATAGTTGTCATTTACTCTGTTCTTGGCAAAACATAGACCAATTCATGGCTATGCATGCTAAATGTTGTTACATGAACACAATTCATGTTATCTAGAAGAGTCAACACTTCTGTTTTCAATTCACTTGATTTTCCCCCCTACAATATGTTTAGGAAAAAAATAAAGATAGGAAAGAACATTGTGCTTTCATATAGAAACCCCACATTAATAATGGCAAGACCAAGTATGTGTAAGCTTATATAGTACTTCAAGGCAGACAGAATGCATTCTCATCTTTTAAAGTATTTAAAACATTCTTGTCAGTGTAGTGTTATGTTTGTCCTATATTTTACAAATGAGGAATTATCCTTGGTAAGATGAAAAGAGTTGCTTTTGGATATATTCATATGTTAGGGAGCCAGCAGCAAACCTGTCTTCAGCTTCAAACTTTGTATGGTCACTATGAAAATGTTAGGCAGAGGACCAGTAAGTAAAGGTACTCTATTTCATGATGATGATAAGATTTAAAAAAATAGTAAATCTATTTATTTGTTTGTCCCAATTAGAATGTAAGCTTTATGAGGACAGATATTTGTTGTGTCTCTTCTGTCTTCTAGTGCCTTGAGTAGTAAATGCCTAGCACATAATGGGTTCTCAAGATTTCTTTATAACTCAAAGAATAATATGTTACATTTTCAAAGGTATTTAACAAATATTATTTTATTAGTTGTCATAGCAATCTCCAGGTTTTCTGATGCAGACTTCAGTATTCTTTTTATTATTTCACATTATATAAGACTTAAAAGGTGACTTTGAAAATGTGCTAAGAAATTAAAAATAGGATTTCTTAGTTCATTAAGACCAGTCCCCTAATAAGGTCCCAGTAGATCTTGTCTCATAGATGGCAAGTACTGACTTGTGTAGTTTGGAAGGATAGTGTTGAAAGGCATGTAGAGAAATTCATCTTTGAGAAATACACATACCTGAAAATATTAAAAAATAAAAAAAAATTAATGTATATCAAATTCTGGCACATGGGGGAAGTTTGTCTTTCCTTTATAAGAAATGACATATGAAGGTCATCTTACATCAAAGCCAGTTAAGTGTCTTTCTTTACTTTTATCTTTTTTTTTTTACACTTATTAAAAAGAATCAAAAAGTGTTTGAATTTAAAAATTTGCAAGCATTTCAGTTTGGTGTAAGGCTGTGTGGGTTCTCCTCTCACAGCCTGATGTTCTGGGGAGAAGGAGCTGTTGAATAAATGGGAGAGAACTTCCACTTCAATTTTCTGCTGTCAAAATCAGCTCAAAAACCCTTCTATTTAAATTGTAATGCCAAAATTTTTACGTAATTTAGAAGGGTCTTATTTCTCATTCTCTGTCCTGAAGCAACAGCCCTTCAAAAGTGCAGTACAGTGTGTTTCAGGCAGAGGTTGTTCACCTATCTGGCTGTCTCAACCCTCTGCAACTCAGGTAAGAAGTGGGAAGGAGGGAAAGAGGAGCACTCGCCCCAGGCATGGGTCTCACAAATACCACAAGGTCATCTTGTGTTTAAACTGTTTGTACACAGACAGGTCCTCCCTCTTATCAAAGTCAGCTTCCTCCTTAATTTACTCTGGAAGGTTCTATGGCTTCCCAGCCTGTAGCAGTGGGAGAATGTTTCTCTGGTTTGAATGTTCAAATAGAAATTTAATTGCCATGACAGTGGAATTAAGAGATGGTACTTTGAAGGGATGGCTTGGCCATGTGGGCTCTACTTTCAAGAGTGAAATTCATGTGATCAAAACAGGCTGAGTTTGGGCCCCTGTTGTTCACTCTCTCTGTCCTTCTGCCATTTGATGATGCAGCTAGAAGGGCCTTGCCAGAGGCCAGTATCTATTTGTTTATTTATTTTTGTGGTATTGGGATTTGGACTGTGGTACAAGGCCTCACATATACATGTTAGGCAAGCACTCTATCACTGAGCTCATCCCTAGCTCTATATGCCAGCATCTTGATCTTGGATTTCCCAGTCTCAAGAATGATAATATATTTCCCTTCTTTACAAATTACCCAGTATCAGAGTGTTTGCCTTGCATGCAGAAGGCCCTGGGCTAGATCCCCAAAACTAAAAGCAAATATGACCTAGTTTCAGGTATTTGTTATAATTGCAGGCGCACGTGGGCACTCGCGCACGCGCACGCGCACACACACAATTAACATTAAGATGCAAGGAAGGCATCAGAAAGTATCATGATAGCTGTTAGAAATAAGTCTAATGGCAGCAAAATGTAGCCAAGTGAGATTGGTTAGGTGAACATAACTACTGCTCACTACCTTCTAGAGGCACTTGTGTACACTGATTGATTCTAGGGCTAAATAACTTCATAAGCCTTTCATGAGTCATAAGACCTGTGCATAGAAAGTCAGTGATGCTTGTAACAATGGTGTGAATATTTTTAAAAATCTTATAAATTAAGCATTATCATTATCCATTTTCCACATTTACAAATGAAGCATTCAATTATGTTTAAAAGATTGAATTGTGTTTAATATCATTATTATTATGTAATACTGGGGATTGAACCCAGAGCTACTCTACCACTAAGCTATGTCCTCAGTCCTCTCTTATTTTGAGACAGCATCTCTCTTCAGGCTGGCCCAGAACTTGTGGTCCTCCTGTTTAAGTCTCCCACATCATCATGATTATTGGTGTGTATCACAAAATCCGGCTTAATATCATTATTTAACAGGGATGCATGTGGTACAATTTAAAAGTGTTTGAAAAATCTCTGTAGATAAAAGTAAAAAGCCTCAAGTTACCTAGTAAAATCCTGCTATGTGGAACAGTCAATCCCTCAGTGATGTTCAATAAAAAGATGTTACTTTTCTTGGATGTAGCAATCTGTTTAATTATGGGAAGAAGAATTTGTGTGAAATCAATAAAATAGCCACAGTTTTCTTTCACAATGCATGATGATACTATGGTATTTTGTCATCTTTTCTTTGAGATACAAATTATTTTAAATAAATGCTTTTAAAACCAAGGTATTGGGGCTGAGGTTGTGGCTCAGTGGTAGTGTGGTTGCCTTGTATGTGTGGGGCACTGGGTTTGATCCTCAGCACCACATAAATAAATAAAATAAAGGTATTGTGTCCTACAACTAAAAAAAAAATTAAAAAATAAAGTATTAACAGTAAACCTTTTCTTGAAGCTCAACATTCTACAAAGTATGACATTACTTTCAAAAATAAGTTTATGTGGTCACTCAGGAAATACTTATCTAACATGTATGAGACCCTGCGTTCTAGTCCCAACATTGGGGGGGGTGGGGAAAGAAGTGTTTTTTTTTTTAATTTAGTTTTTTTTTTTTCTTTTTAATGTGGGACTGGGGATAGAACCCATTGCCTCATACATGCTAAGCAAGTGCTCTACTACTTAGCCACAACCCCAGCCCTCTTTTTTTTTTTTCTTAGCCAGAAAATTAATGGTAGAAGTACTATTTTGTGAAGGATTATATACGAATGTTATTATATAAAATTTTGCAAAGAAACCATTATATATAAAATTGTTCTGCCTTAAAAATAGTGCTTAGGGTTTTAGGTAACTACTGTATTGCAGTGTTTCATTGTCATTGATATTACTAGTGATCCTAATTGACCTTAAAACTTGTGATCTCTATTCACTGGATAATATTCACCCAATAAAATGAGTGAACAGAACTAACTTTGTATATACAGGCACATGCCCACATCCTTCCATGAAACCATGTAAAACCCATAGCAACTAAGATGCCAGCCCAGAAATAGCAATGGTTATTGAGAAACAAAATTGGAAAATGTTCTTTTGAAGAAATATTTCTTTTGCTCCCATCCTACCTTTCTCAAAACAAAAACCAAACACCTCTTCCTTGTAATAAATGAAATCAAATGAGGTATCCTTAAAATACTCAAGCCTCAGTACACTCCATATGCAGGAACTAAGTCAGAACTCACAAAAAAGGCTAGATATGCAATGATGTAAAGCAATTGGAAGAAGAATTACCCTTCTTTCCACTTTTTGATGAAGAATTCCATGAAAGAGTGTGGCGGCAAGAACAAGTTCCTCTAAGTGACATTTCATTTCTCTGCAGCTGGATAGATTGATGCTGCTTCTTGCAGCTCATGCATTACTAGCTCTAGTGCTCTAGAAATGAAAAATCATGTACTCAATTCATTCTTTATTGCGTAAATGTTATACAAAGAGAATGGAAATTTGCATTTGGGTGTTCATTCCTGTTAAAATACTGCAGACTTGGTAACAGGTTAAGAAATACTATAGTGCCACTGCCCTTTCATATTTAGCCTCCATAAAACAGCTTAATGGATTAAATGTATAAGGTGAGAAGTGAAAGAGTAGAGTTATATTAAATTGTGTGGCTTCTAAATAGATTACAAAAACTTGATCACCTTTTCAGGGCATGACTAAAGAGACCCACCTATAAATCTATTTAATGGCCAAATCATAGGGAACTAGAGACATCCTCAAATTTTCAGCAACACAACTCAACCAAAAGGCCGTTGGCGTGCAAAATTCAAAAGAAAGTCCAAGTCTAAAGGAATACACAGTGAAAGAGAGAGATTACTGAACAAAGTGCCTGACAGCAGATTTAAGACTTACATCTGGTCTCTTCCCATCAGGACAAAAGAAAGCAATTTTCACACACGCAAGTCAAAGAAGCAAACTTGGATTTTCATTTGTTAAAAGAACAATTTCTCCCCCTTACCCTCTACCCCCACCCTTTGATAATGTCCCTGAACTATGAGGTTTAGGGCTAACTTGTAAGGTTAGTGCTTTGGTGAAAGTATGTGTATGTGGGTCTCTTTAGTCATGCCCTGAAAAGGTGATAAGGTTCTTGTAATCTATTTAGAAGCCACACAATTTAATATAAATCTTAATTTGAATCTGAGAGTTTGAGTTGGGGTAGAAGGAGAGGATTGAGTGGAGAGAAGGGGAGGTAAAGATGTTAAACTTCTGTTGCTTAAACTTCTATAACTGTGGAGGTTCTTTTTAGTGAGGTTAGCCCCAAGTAATCATAAATTCTTTGTAGAAACATTGTTTGAAAAAATTAAGTCGAATTTAAATAATCATAACTGGAAGACTTGTCTGCACGTGCAAGGATCACAAAATTGTACCACTCGAAATTTATTTGGAAGATGAAATAAATTCTAGGACAGAAAAAACATTTCCAACTTTGTGGTCAGCACAGGAGTCTGGGCTTCTGAGTTGTTTCTTTAGAATATTTGATATCATCAAGGTTTTTATCTTTAGATCAATTTTTGGATAGTAATTTCACATGCCTGCCCAAATTTTTTACCAGCCACGTAGAACTTTGGAGAAGAGTTCTCTGTTCTGTACAAACTTCAGGATGCACCCTCAACCCCTTCTCTCTCTACAAACACTCTGGCCACCAAGTTATCTCCTCCACACTGAACTGCACCCTGGGAATTCAGTGAGGTCTGTGTAGAACACACACAACAGGCGAGAGTTTGAATTTCTGTCCTCTGTGGCCTTGGAGGCTGCTTCTGGAAGCTCACAGAATTAGACTGGATCTAGTACTCAAAGGAAGGAATTGTTTGTGGTGATAACAAAAGAAAAAGGGAAGCACTTGAGGGTTTAATTGAAAGTCATTATGGCCTTGGACTCCTGCCAATGGAAAATTTTCAGAAAGCCCACATCTTGAAAGGAAGTAAACCCCCAAATAGTTAGAGGAGGAAATGCTAAGAAGACACTAAAATATGAGTTATTGTATTAGCAACTTTCCCACCGGCTGTCATGAGTAAGAACTTTTGCATTTTCCAAAACTTCCCTAAAATACAATGTAGAGGAATAATGATACACAAAGAAATGCAATAAAACTAAAAAAAAAAAAAAAAAAAAAGTCTCTGTCTTAGAGAAGTCAGCCAGTTATCTAGTTCCATGGGTCTCTGACCTGAAGAAAACCATAGCATTGTAACAAAAGCCTGAGGGAAGCGGAACATACTCTGTTTCCTTTCTTTCTGTTTCTGTTGACTTTTCCAGGAATTCGGGTAGTCAGACAGAGAAACTGAATACTCCATTTCTTGAAGATATCTGAGTGTTTAGGTTCTCTAAACCAGCAGAGGAGCACTAAAGCAAAGTTGGCGTGTGTCAAGTTACCAATGCGTTGGTCAAAGGAGCGAGGGAGAGTTTAAGATGAATCTAGAAACATTTGTAAAAAATCAAAAAAAGTACAAGCCTCTTTTGCACATCGGGGACATAAAGACGCCCAAAGACAAATTAATTTCTAATGACTGTTATTAAGTACATTGTTGGAAAGAAGAAGTTGAGTCTTTAGAGAGCCTGGGCAGACAGGTTGGGTCAGGTGTGCACAGTGGGGTTGTTGCTGCCGTTGCTGTTTATTTGTGATTGTGTTGCTGTGTTTGTGTTTGAATGCTGCTTGCAGATTATGTATTTCCCAGTTGGCCACAATCCCAACTGCTCCCCATTGTTTCATACATAATCAGATTCCTATATTTATCCTTGTAAATCTTTAAGTTAGTAGTTTCAGAGGAAGCATGATGTTGTCAGGTAATAAGAGCAGAACCCATCTTTTTATGAGTGCCTTACAAAGTGTAAGGTACTCGACACATTAACTTTACAGCAATCCCACTTTAAAAGACTATAAGAGCCTACTGAGTACTAACACTGGAATGTGAACCCAGGTAAGCTAGGCTCCAACACTGACTTTCCACTAAGCCTTGACTTCTTTGTGATTGGAAGTGACATTATACTGTATTCCTACTTTGAATATATTCCTCTTCAAAGAATAGGCAGGAAAAATAATATCTATACCTTGTTAAGTTCTGATACAAAAGACTGCAAGAAACTTATACCTCCACTAAGATTCATAATAGAAAGAATGAAGCATTTTTTTTTTTTTGCATTAAGATCGGCAACTACAAAAACCAGATTTTTTTCTTTATACTGATAATATTGCCCCAGGGCCCAAAGTGGTCAACTGTTGTCATAATTCATTTGGCAGATCTGTCAAAGATAGCTCAGTCATTTGGTCTAACAAAATATTTTTTAACAGTCAGGATACACACTTGATTTGGATCCAGGGACAAATGACTCTCCGAAGGCTTCCTGGCAGGTTGATGACGCGATGCATCAACTGGATGTATCAGGACTTAATAGTAGTGAACCATGGAGTACATTTAAAATGCTCACATACATTCTCAGATATCATAGTATGTAACAAATTTCATTGCCTTCAGCTCAATGATATTTAGAATATGTGATACATCAGTCTTTCTGCTCTGGGATTTAGTAATGGTCCAAGGTTGTTGTCTTCTTTTCTAATGTAAAAAGCTTAACTTGAAATATGGGTCATTTATCTTGGGCATACTTTGAAGTGGCATATATTCAATCATGTCATAATACATAATAGCTTATAATTTAACCATGAAGCTACAGCCACACGTCATTTACCCAGAATCACTGAGAATAGAGATGTTCCTGTAAGTACATTTTCCTGAATACCTTAAGAGTATCTCCAAAATTACAAAACCTATACTTATTTTTATTCATCTAGATTTGATTTGATCAGGCTTAGTAGTGCAATTCAACTACTGAATAACTCAAAGTTTTTGTGTTACTATCTCTCCCACCCACCCCTCCACCACACCCCCAGTGCTACTAAAAAGGCAAAAAAAAAAAAAAAAAAAAAAAAAAAAAAAAAACGCACTGCAGGATGTTGCTTGGATTTTTGGCTCAACCCACATTCAACCTGCAGCACTTCAGAGACTGAGGATGTTTTCTCTGCTTTCCTTTCAGGGCCTATGCTTTCTTCTATTTTTCTGTTCAGGTTAATTGTATATCAGAAATACATGTTAAGCTCTTTAAATCTGGAGTTCAACTAGCCAGAACACAGATCCCATGTATGCTCTTGTCTCATGTATTACACTTCTGTGTGGAGATGAAGTAGATGGAGAGGTGACCACTCTTGTCCACCCTCCCAAAAGATGTCACTTCCCAACCCTGAGGATTGCAAACATTACCTTATTTAGAAAAAGAATCTTTTCAGACCTTCTTAAGTTTCCTGAGAGGAGGAGCTTATTCGGGATTGTTGAGCTGTCCTTAAATCCAATGACAGGTCTTTATGAGATACATAGAGGATATGAACACAGGAAAAAGTCCTGTGGAAACAGAGGCAAAGGTCAGAGGGCTTCAATCACAGGGAAGGGACGGCAGCAGTCCCCACAAACAGAAAAGGCAGGAGACAGAATCTTCTCTGCAGCCTCAACTGAAACCTTGGTTTATATTTCTGGACTCTAGAATTGTGAGTGAATAAATTTCTTCAATTTTAAGCCATCCAGTTTGTGCTTATTTGTTACACAGCCATAGGAAACTAATATAAAGAGTTTTCATTTAAAAAAATAAATAAATAAATTCGGACTGTGTAAAAGGGCTTTAGCTCTCTTTTTTTTTTTTTTTAACTAACAAATTCACATGTTTTTGATTTCACTCTGATTTCCTGTCAATAGCAGTGTTCACTAGTGCCTACGTACACTGACACTATGAGTGTGTGTATTAGGATTAGAAGCAAAGGTAATTGTCAGAGCCAGAAAGCATTCTGGGTAAAAGTCTTGCCTTCTCTCATAAAGTCCATCTTAAAATTATGTCTTCAAACTCTGTCTGACAACAAAACAGCTCATGATTTAATTTACATTGTCTGTCTCTTTCCATACCACTTTCTTTCTCACTTCATGCATTTTCTTAACATTTTTTGGTGAATAACTTTGCAAATTTTAACTGATAGAACTAGCTCATCTATCCTATGTAGCACATGAAAGGTGTGTCCTCTTAAAATAGGCATGGATATGTGTCTTTCTATGGGCAATTACATATGAGCATCTCTTCGGAGTAATGCATTTATTTGCTCATACTCAACCCTCAAGTTCTTTCTTCCTCTACCCTGATGGTCATGGAGGCTCCTGATGCTGTAGAGGGAAAATGGGATTTAAGTGACCTGGGATGTTGAGCTGGTATATGGAGGTCAACACCCTCAAGAGTTATCTCACTTGGTAGGCACAGGCCTACTAGTAAACAGTAAACTTTTCCTGTTATAAGCTGCTGAGATTTGGGGGTTGTTTGCCATTGTTGCATAGTCTAGCTGATGGTGAGCCTATGGTAAGCAATGTAATTTCCTAGTCAATTTGAAATTTCATAATTAATTTTAAATTCTGACATCATGCTTCCATTTTTAGAATTATTTCAAACACAAAAGTAGTTTATGAGCTGTATTACACCTTGCAAAGAGTTGGCTTTATTCGAGTCTGTAGTTCAGTATTATATGACAGCCTTTTTCTTATGATAGGACTATAAAGTACTAAACACAGATTCGTCTATTTTTTTTGTTATTGTGAAAAACTAGTTATTAATTTGAAAATGACTGTAGAATCTTCTAAGATATTTTAAATGTTTGTTAGAGAATCATAAAACCAATTTGTTTTATGACTGAAAGAGACTAGCACTCATCAAACCAAATATTTTCACTTCCTTTGGCAAAATGGCTTATTCTTTGGGGTAAAAAGTGCAATATGTACCAGAAACATCTTGACATATCAAGAAATCAAGATGGTTTTCAAAAACTAGTGGGTTGTGTCAAAAAGTCTAACGAACATGACCAAAGAGGTTCCTACTATCTAAGTTGGGAAAATTTCAACATTAGATTATCAATCTATAGACTGATTATATTAAATATATTTAAAATCGGGAGTTCCTAAGAATAGTAGTGACAGAGGGAAACAGAGAGAGAGAAAGAGAGTGAAAAGTGAAGAGAGGAGAGGAGAAGGGAAGGGAAGGGAAGGGAAGGGAAAGATACTTGTCTTTCGGAAACACATCAACATATCTTGAGATAAAATGATATAAAAACAGGGATTTGCTTAAATTAATCCAGTGGAAAGAAATGGGGTGGTGGGTAAGAAGTAGGTGTGAACATGGACAAAGAAAATTCACTGAGGTTATCATTGTCGAAATTGAGTTACATATAAACAGCAAGTAGTTCTTATTGTTATTTTCCTTGCTTTTGTATCTGTTCACATTTTTAATAATGCAAATTCTAAAAATCCTCATTTTGAGTAGGCAGAACTAACTTGGAAAAATGACTAATTGTAGGTTTTGAGAAATTGACAAGATTTTATTATACCAGAAACCAAGAAAGTTATTAAAGACTTTTGGGATTATGTTGCAAGGACTTCATAGTGTAATTGAAGAAGAACCTACTAGCCAATTTGGGCAGAAATAAGAATAAAAGCCAGAGTGGATAAAAGTATATCCAATATGTTTGAACCTAGAAATATGTAATGATTTTAAACAAATGAGACCTCACTATTTTCCTTTGGAGGATGCTGGAGAAATAATTCATTATTTTTAGAAATTTGTAAAAACAGGGAAAGATTTAAGCACGTGTCTCATCTTTATATATAGCTATAACTCAGGGTAACCAAATATTTCCCAAGGCGAAGTTACGGTTCTTAGAAGTACCCAGCTAGTAAAGGTAGAAGGCATGAAATTAGCCTTCTACCTTTAGAAGGAATTAGCATATCAATATTTTGCAACCCTTAATAAAATAAGGGATCTAGACAGGAAGTATAAGAGACAAAGAAACATATTAAACATCATCATAACCATTGCAATTAGCAAAGTTCAGATTGAGTAACCCTATTGACAGATAATTTTCTTTCCCTTTCTCCAAATAAAGAAGGACAAGGAGGGAGACAATCTATAGTTTACAAGACATTTCAACAATTAAATTTTATGGACAGCATGTGGATCCTATTCCAAAAGTATTTTTTCATGAGTTTGACAATTAAAAGCGAGGGACAGTGATGCATACCACCTGTAATCCCAGCTACTCAGGAGGCTGAGGCTGGAGGATCAGGAGTTTGAGATCAGCTTGGGCAATTGAGTGGACCCTATCTCAAAACAAAGTAAAACAAAACAGAAATCAAAAACAAAAATTTGACAATTAGAGATATTTGAACACTGAATATCTGGAAAAATTGTTGCTAAGTTTTTTAGTATTTGAATTTTTTAAAAAACAAAGTAGTCTTCATCTTTAAATAAATATATATATATATATATATATATATATATATATATATATATACACACACACACACACACACACACACATACATACACACACACACACACATATAAAGAGTATTTATTTATATCATGATATGAGTCTGGGATTTGTTTGACAATAACCCAGAAGAGAGGTAGGATATGAATGAATAAAAATTGATCCCAAGTTGATAACTATTGAAACCAGATGAAAAATGCATGGGGATCATGATTTTTTTCCTGTCTATTTTTGTCTATGTTTAAAACTTGCATCATAATGTTAACAATGACAGCAGCAACAACAACAACAAAACCCAAAGATAAGGCCCAGAGACCACACAAGTAATTAGGGACAGTCAGACCTGAGCCTGACTTCCAATCAAATACTCTTTTCTGGACTTCCAATCAAATACTCTTTCCCTTATAACAAGCTGTTTTGCTGAGAAGCCAAACTTCTGGGGTACCAGATACATGCCCAAAGCTTGACAAGCCAACAAGTGCACTAGGGAACACACTGTGGTGCGATCAAATACTCATACAAGCAGCTCATCAGCAAGCAGCCAAGTGGCAAATTGGGATTGACTGGGAGTGCAGAGCAGCTGTTGACTTTTGAAGTATTGCCCAGAACTCTTGGCTTGTCCTCACTTGGTCTTTAAGGGAGCCATTTCAAAAGCAACCCAGACTTCAGAATGCCCAAACATAGTTGAAAGTCAGCTTCATCTGTTGCTAGATTTTTCTTGATCACATCACAAGAATTAGTTATTGCTGAGATCCATATAGTCTGACTGGCACGGGGGTCTCATGGTGGTAGCTGAGGCCACAATGCCTGGGCACCAAAGATTAGAGAATCGTTTGTTTGAAGTGTCATTTCCATATTGTTCCAGGCAGCTGTATGACTAGACACTAAAACTAAGACACTACGGCTGTGGCTCTGGCATTGTTGGGATACCTAGGCTGGTGAGTAGGTCTGTGGGCATCTGAAAACCAAATGAAGATCATACTGAAACTCAGAAAGGTGATAAAGTGGCAGTGGCAGCTGCATGAAACCAGGAAAAGGGCACAGAAATCTTTCCAAGAAGAGAGACACTGGACCAATATGTAAATGCAGCTAGCTAGGCAGATGGTTGCTGCCTTTTTGCAATATCCTGATTTCTGGATTTTGTTTTATGTTCACAGGTTGAAGATCTCCTCAAAGGTCATTTGTGGCACAGAAAACCAGGGTGATTTTTTTTTATTCTCAGTACGAATACTCTGATTCCTCCATATTCAAGTCTATCTTAAGCAGTTGCTTCTATTTCAATTGCTTTTTCCTTTCCGGTGTTCATTCCCATTTTTCTTTCTAACAGCACCCTATACCTCTTTTAAAAATGATCCCTCCTCCATGTGCAGCGTTGGTGGAATTATTAATCAAATGGGCATGGTTTGACCCATGTATGCTAATCTGACTTCCTAGTGGGATATTGCAGTTGTGATTTATCATAATAGTGACCTCAGAGTGTCTATGGGGTTAAGCTCTTTAGAGCTCTAAAATTTTCCTTCTCAGAAGCCTGTCCTTTCAAAGGCCAGAATCTTTTCTTCATTCCTGTGACTTGTCTATTTTCTGTAAGATTTTCTTTTTGCTTAAGTTGGAATTGGTTTATGTTGCCTGCAGTGGGACCTAGATACCATTTTGTCCATGAGTCTCATCTAGGTTCTAAAAGAGAACAAATCAAGGATATTAAATATTCATTTACTATGGGGGACAACAATTTTCAGTGCTACCTAACTGAAGTTATTTGCATACGTGTACATAGCATTCTTCTATGCTCTTTAACTCCTTCCTTTGTCTCGGTATTTTTTTTTTATTAGTGTATTTTAATTGTATGGAATGGTAGGATTCATCATTACATATTTATACATGTACTTGGTATAATGTGACCAATATCATTCCCCATTGACTTGTTCTCAACAAAAAGCCATTTGGTACGAAATGTTGATGATTTTTTGGTTTTCCTTTTCCTTTTGGGGGAAAAGTCATAAAATATTGTATTTTTTAAAAAATATTTTTTATTTGTAGGTGGACACAATACCTTTATTTTATTTATGTGGTGCTGAGGATGGAACCCAGGGCCTCACACATGTGAGATAAGCACTCTACCACTGAGCCCCAGCCCGAGCCCCAGCCCCATGTTGTTTTATTTTTAAAGGGCACATTACAATATACCAATATGACATTCATATATTTCTCCTAGGTCTTCTGAAGTACTAGACAAACTTAGCAATAGTATTAATAGCATGGATCTAAAGTAGGATGAATATCCTTAAAGTCCAAGAAAGTTCACAATGCTCAAAATTCATATGCTCCTCAATTCTTTTCATCTATACTTTCAAAAAGAGATTTCTTCAAAATTTTTTTCCATGAAAAGAAATTATAGTCTATATAGATTGAGTGTAAGTTTATGTGATGCACACTTTTTTTGTTGTTGTTGTTGTTTAGATACTCACTAGACCATAAGACGAGTTAAGACACTTCTTGGGCATGGAAAGAGGGGAATTGGCTTCTTACTGGGGCAATGAGCCTTCTTATTCACAGGTAATGCTTGAACCCTGGAAGGTGGAGGGCCACCTTAGCCTTCAGGGAGGAATGAAGTAGAACTCTGGAACTTTTCCTTTTCTTAGGTTCATTCACAAAGGTCCATTCTGGCTTTATGACTCCCTGTTACGGACTGGATTGTGTGCCCCCAAACTTCTATGTTGAAGTCTTAGTTGCTAGTGTGACTGAAAAGGCCTTTAGGGAAGTATTTAATAACAAATGAGGTTATAAGGTAAGACCTTCACCCATAGGAGAAGAGGAAGAGACACCAGAGGTCTCTGTCTCTTGAGGATCTCCAGAAAACCAGGGTGAAATTTTTCTATTCACACAGAGGAATGATTATGTGAGGACAAGACCTGAGGGTGACCAAATTCTCCTAGCCAGAAAGAGAGGTCTCATCAGAAACTAACTCCCACGGTATCTTTATCTTGAACTGTGAGAAAATACATTTCTGCTGTTTCAGGCATCTGGTCTCTGGTATTTTGTTATGGCAGCTTGAGCAGACAGTACTCTCCCTGCATATGTTCCACAGTGCCATCATATATGGCTTCACTTTTCAGTTTCAGTTACCTCACTCAACTGTGATCCAAAAATATTTATAGAAAATTCCAAAAATAAATGATTTATAAGTTTTAAACTGTCCACCATTCTGGGTAGCATAATGAAATCTCAGGTGACTCAGTTCTATCCTTCCCAGGACACAAATCATTCCTTTGTTTAGGATGTTCAGGCTATATTTATGACTTACCCATGGCAGTTAGAGAGGAAGAAAGACCACATTCATTTAACCTTTATTACAGTGTATTGCTATAATTGTTCTTTTTTTTTACTAGTTATTATTGTTGATTTTTTACTGTGTCTAATATATAAGTTTAGTTTTATCATAGGTATTTATGTATAGGAAGAATGTATAAGATCTGGTACTGTTTGCAGTTTTAGGCACATACTGAGGATCTGGAATGTATCTTCCATGGATATGTAGGGGGACTACTATACACGGTATTTCTACATATACCTCTCATGGGCTCCAACAGCCTGTGATTCTCAGGTAAGATCTATTTAACATTTCTACCAATACCCCAAATTGACAGACTCTCAACTCCCTTTCTCCTTTACATCATTTATTCCTCCCTTCCTGCATGCCATGACTGGCACCTAGCTGCGCCTGTGCTCTGTGACTACATACAATGTGGCCCCCGTGATGCTTCTGCTACAGTCCCAGGTAATCACCATTGCTGCCTTCTGGCACTTGAATGGTGGTGCTTACCTGCTCTTCATGTCCAAGACTTTAGGAACAGTCTTTGTGCTTTACCATCAGCGTCTCTTGTCATTCTTGTATAATTTTATGACAGTAGCCTTTATCCTATTAGTATACGTTCCTGTTCTCTCTCTCTCTTTCTCTCTCTCTCTCTTTAAATCCCACAACTACACATAGCTTTTTTTTTTTTTTTCCCCAGCATACATATGGGACTTCTGAGGGTTAGGTCAGGATGGATTCAAGCCCAGCTTCACTCTGTGCTTGGGCCACTGGGCCATTCTTTCTGTTTTTTTTTTTTTTTTTTTCAGTACTGGGTGCAGAACCCAGGGGGCATTCTACCATTGAGCTACATCCCCAGACCTTTAAAATATTTTCTTTTAAATTTTGAGACAAGTCCTCTCTCAGTTGCCCAGGCTGGCCTCAAACTTGCAATTCTCCTGCCTCAATCTCCTGAGTCACTAAGATTATAGGTGTGCCCCATAAGCCTGGATTTTGGATTTCTTTCCTTAGACCTGTTTTTGTGCTTAGCACATGATAGGGGATTTCATTGTCTCTTCTGCAATTTAACCTCCACTGTCCTTATTCATACCCTTTCAGTATGTATCAGAACCTAGATTTTAAAAAGCGTTCTACATCTTTCCCTTAAGTTTGCTATGACCCATGAAAATTAGGGGATATGTTTCCCCCACATCGATGTGTTGAAATCTAATCCTCAGTGTAATGGTACTGGGAGATGAGGCCTTCAGGAGGAGACTAAGTCATGGTCAGTGACCTTATAAAAAAGACCCCAGAAAGCTCCCGCCCTGCTTCTGGCAGGCTGAGTGAGGAGCTAAGGAGGAAGCATGTGAGAAAGTGGGCCCACAGAGACACTGAATCTGCTGGGGCCTTGATTCTGGATGCCCAGCCTCCAAAAGTACGAGAAATATATTTCTGTTGTTTAAAAGCCACCTGATCTGTGGTATTCTGTTACAGCTCCCTGAACAGATACCAAGACAATATATCTCGATAGTAGCTGAAGGCTTGTCTAAATTTACACACTATCACATCCAAGACTCTTTCTCCAGCCAAGTGGTTAGCTCAATCCCTGTGGGAGTCTTGCCAGTTGGATTTTTTTTTTTTTTAAAATCCCATTTTAGCTGAGCTCCTAAGATACAGAGGTGAATAATGCATTCAAATGAGTGAGGAAGACAGCACTGTCATAGCTCAAAGAATTCCAGAGAGGATGCACCCTCCTCATGCTCTTTGTGTATTCTTGCCTGCTACTAGTCCCGCAGTGTCTTGCCCAGACACATCCAAACTTGTCTGGACTCCACTCTCACCCCAAATTTCCTTCATTGCAGAACATTTTCCTTTTTTTGTCCTCCAATATCAGATGGATGTGTTTAGAGTCTCTTATAAACATCCCTTTCCTCTCTTGTTTCTGAATAACTTCTGGAGCATTGCTGGCAAGAGTGACAATCTATGTCTCCATATTCCTTGCTTTCCTTACAACAGATACCACCGAGGAGTATAGTCCTGGCCCATCTTTACTTTGTCTAGATACCAGATGTAGGTTACAATGGCACAGTTCTACCAGCCTTCTAGAGGGTCCTAGTTGATCTTTCCAGAAGAAAAGTACTGTATACTATTGCATGCTTTATTCTGGTGGAATTCTTTAGATTAAAACCTAGAGTAGGGTATAGAGTTATAGCTCAGTGGTAGAGCACTTGCCTAGCTTCTGTGAAGCCCTGGGATTAGTCCACAGCACTACAAAAAGGGAAAACAAGGGGCTGGAATTGTGGCTCAGTGGTAGAGTACTTGCCTGGCATGTGTGAGGCCCTGGGTTTGATTCTCAACACTGCATATAAATAAATAAATTAAATAAAGGTCCATTAACAACTCAAAATAAATAAATAAATAAAACAAAACAAAGTCATTCCAGGTGATGTATATGTAACAACTATCATTTATCACCTGACTTTCCATCTCTTTTTGGAAAATATAGTGCTGAAAAATGTTGATGGTGCAGGAGAAGAAAAACATCTTTTCCCCCTTCTCCTGGGTTCTCAAGCTAGGGTCCCATAAATCAGACTAGCATAATAGAGATTAACATGAGCAAAGCCTTAGAATGATTTTTTATGCAATATAAGTTTCATGTTTATAGGAGGCTTCATAAGGAAATGAAGACCCAAGAAATAATTAAGCCTGAATATTTTTGTGCTAGGATTGTGGAGAGTGGAAAGTCATGGGGAAATGTGATAAAACAGAAGGGATGAGCGAAGGACAGCAAGCTGGAGGTGACACAGCAAGGCCTTTTTACTCAGAGTCCTCTTGGTGTTCCTCCACCTTCAGATACAGAGTATTCCAGTCTTCTGGCCTTAGTGGAAGTCACAGTCCTCTTAGTACCAATTTTTTTTTTTTTTTACTAGTTATTATTACTAATGTTTTACTGTGTCTAATATATAAATTATTCCTTTTTCCTCAGCTTTCAATATCTGACATGTTTAGATATTTTCTTAACCTGTTCCACATTTTAGGGTACCATGTTCTGAACCCTGTCAACAGGTAAAGCAGTGGTGACTCACAGTGGCTTTTGCACTTTAGGTTGGCTCTGTCTGCAGAATCCAAGATGTCATCAAGCCAGAAAGGGAATATCTGTCAATTTTCAAAGAAGTTTGAGCAAGAGAAAATAATACTTGGGGTGTTCCCTGAATGAACAAGAAATCCCCATTTGCTCAATTTGGTACAGATTCCTTAAGGTGAGAAATTTCAAGGTACAAAACAACTTACCAATGTTTCCTGCTCATCATTATGTCTGTTACTACAGGAAATGGCACGTTATTGTTAATTCGTTAACGTCAAGTCAGTACTCATCTGTAACTTGTTAACATTCAACAATTATCATGTAGGACCTTAGATTATTGTTATTTGAACTCTGTAAACTCAGGAATAGTTGGTCTTAGGCTGTGGTTCTATTAAGGTGTCTACTCTTGGTAGGGTTTGGTTTTCACATTTTGACCACTTAAGGCACTTGCATAAATAATTTATAAAATTGAAATAGTGCTTTCCAAAGTCAATTATTCTAGATTTTTCCATATTAGTAGTTATACAACTCTTGAGATTTATTTGTCAAAAGTATAGATTCATAAAAGAACACCAGGAGTTCATTTTGGGGGATAAGCCACATCAAGACCTCTCTCCTGAAGGTAATCATTATTATTTCATATAGTTCCCACAGTAATATGCCATGTAAAATCATCTTGATTATTTTTGCCTTAGGGTTTCAAGATAAATTTATATTTTGTGGCTATGGGGAGAGTTAACATTTCATCCATCTGTCCCCCCACAGTAGGCTGCCCCCACGGTAGCCTGGTTTTTAACAGGCATTAATCCAAATGCTTAAATTTGTGGATAAAACTGATTTGCAGAAACAGTGATGGCATCAAACATAATGGTTGAACCACATAAAGTTGACCTTCTTAACTCTGCCTAGGTAGGTTATCAGCAAATTCATCTTGCCAAAGAGATTAAATCTGACTGGCACCTCTTAAACTAGGATGGTGTTAGTGGGTGGCAAACCGACATCAAGGGAGAACATAAAAGTGTCATATTAGTGCTGTGAAGATAATTAATTGGGAGGTCATTATGCTAAGACAGCTCCAGTGCCTTGGGCTCTTATGGAAGCAAACCCAAACCCAAAATCAATATAAACAGTAAAACAGAACCCAAGCTTAGCCCTTCAGAAACTGCCAACTAACCTCTAAACAGAGAGTTTCCACAGGATCACACCCAAATAAGGCAAATATCTAGCCTTAGCCAATCATGTAATTGCTTTTCTTTTGCTTCTGAGTTCAGTCTGTAAAGCCCTCTGCTCATGCTGCTAACCCAGGGCTCTTTGAACCTTACTCTTCCAGTTTTGAGTGGTGCCCAATTCATGAATCCTTGAATGAACAAGTAAACACTGTTGAATTGATTTTGCATAAAGTTATTCTTTTAACAGTGCTAAAATTTTTTTCACCCTCATATGAGGATGATAGGAAATCACTTGGGGGTTGAGGAGCTTTGTCAGATCTTGAGGATGATGAGATATTGAAAATGAGAGATTCTGGCTGAACTGACCTGATGGGATTCTTGCTAACACTGGGCTCTTGAGGATATGCCCAAGGACAGGATGGAATTGAAAAATAAAGCTTAGCAGTGCCAGACTTGATCAAGGAGAGAGCATTCCTCATGAGTGCATTCAAAAGTTCCAATCTGCATATTATATCCATGAAGAATGTGGGCTTTTTTTTTTTTCCTTCAAAAACCAAATAAATATATAAAGAACCATAAGTGATTTTATTCTTTTAAAAATCAGTACTGGAATTTTCCTTGTTTTGATAAAATAAACACATATTATTCTCACAATAAGCAGATGTTCAGAAAAATCTTCAACAGCAAAATAAATTTAAGTACAGCAATAACCACCCAAGAAAAGCTTTAATTCAGTCTTCAATTTTTCTCAAATAGTTTCTCCTGCTTTCTAAACAAAATTCTAGACATTAGGAGAGTTTCTGAATCATCCTTAAAACTCCCCCTTAACTCTCCTTAAAGTCTTGTCTGGGATATGAACTCACACTCGATTCATGAGGCCCAACCTGTCCTGCACATCAGTAAAAGAGATGGTCCCCTGTGAACACATCAGGCTCTCTCTATCCTATTTTATTTATTTATTTATCTATCTATTATTTATTTATTTATTGGTACTGGGAATGAAACCCAGGACTTTGGGTATGCTAGGCAAGTGTTCTAGCACTGAGCTTCATCCCCAAACCACCATCCCATACTTTTTTTTTTTTTTTTTTTGAAAAAAGAAAATACTTATTTTGTTTTTTGAGTCTTACATTCCTGTCAACTTTCCTATGCTATCTCAACTTTCAAAATTTTTTCACATCAATGTTCAAATATTGTAATACCTTAGCCTGGTGACCTGCTTGCTATTTTTGTAATGTAAATGATGCTAGTAGTAAAGTGAAAAGCTGACACCCTCTTGCAGGACAGATCAAGTTAGGTGATTATTTTTTATATTCATTTACATAAGAAAGCAAACATTTGATTCTTAGCTCTTGACATCAACCCACCCTCGTCTCTTGGTACACCCGCTGGGGATGAGGGAATGGAAAGTGAAGGCTAAAAAGTGAAGGACCGAGTAGCGCACATTGACAATGCCTGTTTTGCCTTTGGGCTCCAGAGGAAACGTGCCAGGAGACACAATGAGGATTTACACAGAAGGAAGAGTTGGTTGGTCTCTCTAGGCCCTGGGAACTTCTGTATCCCTAAATTATTATTCCAAAATGATTTCACCTTCCATTTACTCACAAGGATCTGACCCACAGGGTACTTAGTTTTTAAATAAAGGCACAAATAATTCTAAACAAAACAAACTAAACAAGAACAAAATCATGCACCCCTTGGCCCCCACCTTATTTAAAATTCTCAGATGCTTTCGAGGTAAATGAGACCTGCTGTGGAAAATCAAGACAAAATATGGATTTTTTTTTTTTTAAGGTAGAAGTTTTTTTCCAAGAGAATGTGTGAACCATGCTTTTTTTTAGGAAATTACATCTTTTCCCATTTTTCATCTCTTCCACTTACTGCCATGGCAAGCAGGTTGAACAGATGTGATGGAAGAATTAATACCAGTCTTGGGAACATGTAAACAAAATATTTCTTTGGAAATGCTCCCTTTTAAATTCCATCAGTTCAATGGGATACTGGGAGAACCTGGATTAAGGAAATGATTTACACCTCTCAGGCTGTTTGTCCGAACTTGGAGCCCTTTTGTAATTCGAAAAACGTGAAGATGAATGTAATTTTTCTCCCATGAACTGGCACAGTGTTTTAAGATCTTGGTTTGAGGGAGATAACTGCGTTTGTTTTAGTGTTAATAAATTCACCTTAGTAAGAATTGTTCTTTCTTTTCTTTTCCTTCTAGACACATTCATCTCCAACTCTCCCCTGTGAAAGAGCTGCATAACCAGTCAAAGAACAAGTATATAGGATTAGCACATTATGAAGAATAAAGAGAAGCTTTCAGCTCTCTGTCATGGATGATATTTATCACATTCTTCACGACTGGCTCTAATAACAGTGCAGAGATAAAATAGGTTTGATGCATCTCTCCTGTACGAGAATTTTACAACTGCAACTATAAGAAATCCAGGAGATGAAACACGCACTTCTCCCCTCTTGCAGATTTTATTAGTCTTAAAAATGAGAGGTGTGTGTGGTGGGGAGACTATTTCTACAAAAGTGGGCTTGGATTTTCTGTCTGTTATGCTAATGTATTCATAGGAAAAGCTGGTGCTGAGGGCGGTTCTCCAATTAAGACAAATGAGGCACATTGAATTTCTCCCCCAGGGCACAGCAGGGGTGCTGGCAAAATCTACTTTATTCTTTTCTGTCAGGACTGAACTGGAAACAAAAGCATGAAAATTCAACACATCCACTTACAGAATAATAAAGGCTGTTGTTTAAAGCGTGAAGAGTTTTGGCACCCTTCTGGGGCCTTATGCAAATCGCTCTTCCTCTCAACTGCTACCACACCATCGTTCTTGGAAATTAAAGATGTACTTGGTCGGTTAACAGCTGAAAGGAGAAGAGCAGCCTGAAACTCAATTAGATTTGTATTAAGCAAATAAATCAGGACTGACTGATATTGGCCAAACTAAAATGCATTATGGGCTGACAGTAATTCTAATTTGATTGACAAATACATGTGGTATGTTATTAACCTAAGTGAAAGATAAGAATCTTTTTTTTTTTTTAAGGATTTTGTTCTGGTAAACAATCCTGTTTCTCGTTAAACTTGCTCAAAACATTAAAGAGAGAATACTAACTCGGTACTCTTTAAAATCCGTGCTCTAGAACACAGGAAATCTATTTTGTTACATCCTAAGAGTTTAAGACAAAATTAATCTGCTGAAAGACATTTGTTTTCATGGATTTATTTGGTGTCTTGTGACATCTCAACACATCATTTGTCTGCGGAATGGAGCACACCAAGCACTATTGTTATTAAGGTAGCCAATGCCAAACCACAGACCTGCATGTGGCCCATTACTTATCTGGAGCTCTGTGGTACCTGATGCTTTTCTGCACTAGGGCATTGTGAGGTTCAAAGTCATGAATGAAGGTTTTAATCAAACCCTCCAGTGCTTTGCAGGGAGGTGAAAAGTAAACTATTTACATAGATGGTGAATGTGTTGGTGTGTGCTCAGATGAACAGGAGCTTTTGCCTTGAGAAAAGAATTCTGGGAGCTTTCTTTGTAACTTATTTCCTTGTCTTTGTTCTTTACACTTTTAGACCTTAAAAAGATATAGGTGATTCCATTTAACATCTTGATAAATTATAAGGAAGTACTAACTTAATACTTCTGCTTTGACAGTACCATCTTCTGTTTTCTTCCTGGCTTGCTTTTCTGACTGGCTACCAGATTAAAGAGTCATTGTTATCTTTCAGTTATCTTTTCTTCTATCTTTTCCTTCCTGGCTCTGTTTGCCAAATCATGCTGCACTTTGTACCATGTAGGTGCCAGGAACTATCTTCCCTCAGAAACTTGTCCCAACGCTGTCCCTTGTGTGGGCTGCCTCCTGCTGCTGCTCTTGTCAACACTTGCTCTTCAGTTTTCTCTTTCTCCTCTCTCCTGTATGGAACAAATCTAAGATACTTAGCCAAAATAGTTTTCCTGGACACCCAGTGCCAATTAGTCCTCCCTGTCATGATCAATAGTACTCCTCCTCGTTGATACTAAGAGAGATGGAAGAACATCACAGAATGAGATTTCATGAATTGCCGAGATTCACAAGGAATTATGTCCATTCTCAGAATAAATTCTGCATTTTAAACTTTCCAAGCATTTGCCCTCTCAGACCTTTCAACTCTGTTCTCACTTACTTCTTCTTCTTCCTTGGCATAGCTGGCCACTGGCCATCAGGTGGACTCCTTTTTCTGTCTCATCTTGCATCTAGTTTTTGTTTTCTTGCCTCCATCTCTTAAAAGAAATCTGATATGTAAGTTTTTTAAACTTCAATATTCCATCCAAACACTCGTATATAATTTACTAACAGCAATCGCTACTACTTGTGGGTTTAGAATAACTTTGTTCCGTGATGTTGATATGGCACCTTAGTTTATTGAATATTTTAAGATGAAGGAATTTCGAGAAGTAACACGAGCAGGAAGGGCTTCCTGACCTTCCTTAAAATGGGTCCTAAGACCCTTAATGCAAGAGGTGCCCTCTCTTATCTCCAAAAACACATTTAAGGAAATCCTTATCTATAAAGACAAAGGGGTGTTAAGAGCAATCTGAGGGGTGGAAGTTTAGCTCAGTGGTAGAATTTAGCATTGAGGCCCTGGGTTCCATCTCCAACACCAAATAAAAAGAAAAGAAAAAGAATAGGCCTTACTATTTCTGTATTTCCCCCACTTCATTACACTGAACTCACATTTCTTTTGACCTATGATATTTCTCTGGACTCCATTCTTCACTAAACCTATCATAAACACCCAGTTTAACCACTTATTTTGGTCTTTATTGCAATTCTTCTTATTAAACAATACCTCACCTTTCCTCCTCTCCCCAGTCTTAGGTAATCACTGCTCTGCTTTCTGTCTCTATGAATGTACTACTCTAGGTGTCTCATATAGACACAATCATACAATATAGGTTCTTTTGTGACTGTCCGATTTCATGTTGCACAATGATAATGTCTTCAAGGTTCATCCTTGTCTGTAGCATGTCTGAGAATTTCAGTCCTTTTGGAGATGCATGTACACACGCGTACACACACACATTACACTTTGTTTAGCCACTCATCTGTTGGTAGTCCCTACCTTTTGGTTGTTGAGAATGTTACTGCTTTCAATAGTGGGGTACAAGAATCTCTTCTGTTCCCTGACTTCAGTTCATTTAGGTATTGAATCTCAAGATTTGACAAAAACAACATGATTCTTCTTATAAATTTTTTATTTTCCTTCTTAGACCCTTTCATGTCTTCCTCCCAACCATAGCTCTTACAGTAGCTCATTTTCTTCCTGGAGTCATTTTCTGCCTACAAATAAATACAACTTTATATCTAATGACAGCGCAAAGGTAAGTCAAATCAGCAAGGTGATATTGTCACTTCTCCCAATCACTCTATAAATGTGCAGCTAGTTTGGAGGAAGGAACTTTGCCAGATCCTAGATCTGTGATCAGCTTCCCAACTAAAACCAAATTATATCTAGAAGGATATTAATTTCACACCACAAATTCATATCCACAGTATCTCTCTGCTTCCTAGAGTGCCAGAACAGGGAGTGGAAGAAAGTAGACTTGAAAGGGGTAGACTGACACCTGGGTAAGGGGAAGACTCTGATCAAGCCCAATTAAATAGATGGTGCTATTACTACCAATAGGGACAGTGTTTTACTGCATTGCTATAGATCAACTGCTAAATACTGTTAGGATATCTTAGAGGCAATGATGTGTAAGAACTCACAATTGTTTGAAGGCAGTGTGATTAAGATTTTATTTATTTATTTATTTATGTATTTATTTATTTATTTATTTATTTATTTTACTGGGGATGGGACCCATGGATGCTTTACCACCAAACTACACCCTAATCCCTTTTTATTTTGAGACAGTATCTCACTAAATTGCCCAAACTGACCTTGAACTTGCAATTCTCCTGCCTCAGCCTCCCATGTCGCTGGGTATTACAGATATGTGCCACTGTGCCTGACTGTGGTTGAGATTTTTAAAAATCCCAGAGGCAGAGTACTTTTAACTCACAGCCATTTGGCAATATTATTTCCACTCTCCATTCTGCCTTACTCCCCTCTCCTACAACACTTAGAGCAAATCTTCTTTCTGGATTTAATGTTGAAATTAGAGTCTGCAATCTCTTGAAGTAAAGTTCCTTTATTTTGTTGACTTCACTATGTTTTAAAATATAAGTATGCCAAAGAGCATATTGAATTCTGAATTATGAGATTGCACATGTACTTGCTATGTAAGATTTCAATCCACTAGTGAACGTTTAACTTGCCTCCAAAGCAGGTGGTCTTGACCTCTAAGGCAGTAATGTATAAGGAGGTAGAGAGAGATGGAGATAGACATGGGGAGCTTGTGATTATTTTTTTTTTTTTGAGGGGATAATTTAACTACACCTCCTGTTTATCCTGCAGATACATAGAAGGAGGGAGATGAATGGAAGGTCTTTAGGGACTACTTGGTAGTCACAGTGATGAGACTCCACATAGAATTCCACATAGCTTGCAGGTGTATGGCCAATTCTTGAAGTATCCTTAAGTGGAAGTGTCCATGAAATAGTTATTATTCATACTGATCTTCTCAAAACCTTTCTTCATTCGATAAGACCTGGCCCTGAGTTCATGTAGTAATAACTAGATGCTTTGCTACAAAGTCAAAGTTCTCTGCCTTCTGCTCATGTGTTCCTCTTATTTCTCTACACATCATGGGACAGCCCTCCCAGCTTCCCTGTGCTCTGAGGCTCTGTCCTGACATTGTTTTTTTTATTTTTTATTTATTTATTTTTTTATCAACAGCATATTTCTTTATTTCAGTTTCCAAGATACACTTCAAATATAGACATTTTAAAAAGTTAATGCCCTCTCTGTGCATCTTAAGGGGCTAGAAGAGGCGTGCTTATATTCTCTCTATGTGTTCAATCTATTGATCTATCACCTATAACCTATCATCAGTCATCTAGCTGTCATTTATATCTACTTTTTTATAGACAGAATTGGTACCAGTACTGAGACAGTGGTCAGTTAATCAGATAGCTTGTCAAGATAGGAAAACATGAAAAATGATATATTTTAAACATCCATCTAGCAATCTTTTTTATGAAGTGATGAGGAATTTTCCACCTATTGGGAAATTTTATATGGTTTTTCTTGCACATATACATACTGCATAGTCTATAGTTTCCAATTTTCATTTTATTCAAGTGGTATGAGAGTTGATGGAAAGTGATGTCCAAGTAGAATTATTCCAAATACATGGTACTCAAATGTTGGCATCTGACTCACTTGGAGAACTTGTGAAAGCATAGCTTGTTGCTCCATCCCCAGAGTTTTGGACTCAGTAAATCCGGGGTAGGGCCAGAGAATTTGCACTTATTGAAAGTTTTCAGATGTTGATGCTGTGATCCAGGTAACACTCTTTGAGAATTACTGTTGTATATTTTCATTATACTTGATAGAAAGTAAATATGTTTTAAATGAAGAAGGAAGAATGTTGATTACAAGGAGAGATGGTAAACAGAAAGTAGGTTGAAAATTAATATAATTATACCCCTCTTTTAGATACTTGATATACAGCAATCCATATTCACAGTCATTTTTCCAGAGAACTCTTCATCTGATTTAGGATGTTGATAATGTGCTATGAATAGCTGAGTTTGCAAAGTGTAAGAGGGAATCCTTGTGGAAGATATGAATGTCCTTTCAAATTCTTGTCCTCCATAATTGAGAAAGTTAACTTCTGAGTTTCTTTATTTGTTTACTTGTAAATTGGGCATGAACACAACTACATTGCACTCTCCAGAAGATGAAAGGAGATAACATAGAGTAGTTTTTCTCAAAATTTTCACTACTGTCTTTCATGGAAAATAGAGCAAGAATTTGGAAACCCGCCCCCGCAAAACATTGGAGAACTGTTTTATTGAGGTGTCCTCTTTCGTGTCTGATAATGAATACACATTTTGCTTTTTTCATCCATAATAGATACATTTATTTTCATATAAAAATTTTTACATAATATGACATTTCACCACAACTATGTTTTGATTTCAAGTACGTTGTGTTTAAGATATTTGAAGAACAAGCACTTTGAGAAACTTAGAAAAATGCTTTGTAAGTGGTAATGTGTTACATGAAGTTTCCTTATTATTAGATTTTATTTTGGCAAACATCTGAGACATTCATTAGCAGAGTCACTGGCTTTGATGTTTCATTTACAGATTCCTTATGCTGATGTTTGGATTTAAAATGATCAGACACCTAATAAAGTCTCTCCACCCCCAAATGTTGTCTACCACTTAAAAATTTATTTTCAGATTGAGTTTCAGAGATGCACCAAGGTCAAAGCCATTTTAGGGATGCTATTGGATCATGAGTATAGTTCATCTACCCCTTAATAAACTAATAAATTTGGGAACAGTGAATGAGCATAATAGTTATCTAATGATGTATGGATGTATGTGTGTTACTTCACTGTGCAATCACTACCATATTCAAATATTTAAAATTTTATATTCATTCGTAAGTTTTTAGAAATGTCATTTCTAACTAGAAAACAAACTGAATGAATGTATTTCAATTAATTCATGATTCATTTAACCATTATTATTTGAACACCTACAATACCAACATCAAGTTAGTCTCTGAAGAATGCAGAGATAAATAAGATACAATATTCAAGTCTTGAGAATCTTTGAAATTTTCTGTTCTAGCAATTGACCAGAATGCCAGAAGACTTACAGGTAATAATCTACTTGCAGCTAATAATCTTTAACAGCATAGCAAAACTATTTGCTGGCAGTTAGGGGGACAGACAGAGCTTTATGTGAATTCCTGTTCAGCTACTCTTTAGGCATGTGATGTTGAAAAGGTTATATAAGTCTTTTTGCTTGTCAATCTTCAATCTATAAGAAGGAGATAATTGTTTCTACTATGTGGAGTTTTCTGAGTAGTGGGAATGATACATTTAAAGCATGAAAAACAGTGATCAGCAGTTGGGGTCCCTTGTGCTGCTTGCTTATCTGCTAGCCTGAATTCATATGCTTGTCTGATATAAAGAGTGCTAGACATGAAGGGATGTTTTCCTTGGTTCAGGCCCAGATCTTGGTTCAGGGAGCTGTGACTGAGAAGGCAGGGGTCACAGTGAGTTAGAAATGAAAAAGTGCCTGTCTGCTCTTGTTCAAACAGGGAAATGGACTTAGTCCCCCATTCAGTGCCATATCCTGCCCTGCCCACCAGTGAAACCTGAGAAGGGAAGAAAGAGTCCTTCTGCAACTGGACAGACTCTAAGTCACTTTATGGTTTAGGTAGTGGTACACCTTAGTTTTACATTCAGTGGGAAATACAAAGTTAGTTCTTTGTTTCTTCATAAATTTTTTACTTTGGATGTTAGAAACATTTCTCTGAAAGAGGAACAAAAGCATTAAACTGAATTCCATTTCTCTTAGATTTTTGAATGACTTCAAAAGGTGAGTGGATAATTGGTGAATGTTCAGAAAGATTATATATATATATATATATATATATATATATATATATATATATATATATATATATTAGGGAAAAATGTCAACCTGGAAGTACTAATACTAAAAGACATGTAAATTATGCATTGATCCATAAAAATTATAGTAATGTAAGCTCCTCAGAATATAACAGCTAAACAAAGACTCATGGATATTTCAACCATATACTTTGATTGTGATCATAGTTCTTTCTTACTCTTCAAAGACAAATGAAAAGCTTTAAGTTTAACTGCATGGTTTGGTGTTGATGTCGCTATCTAAATAGAAATAGTTATGAATAGAATTTAGAGACACAGTTTGTACATGTGTGTGTACAAAATAGATACGGACGTGGGTCTAACAATAGATACACTAATTCAATACTTCCTCTCTTTTGAATTATTGACATCAAAAATATCACCAAGAAACCTTCATAATTTACTGATGTGTAAAAGTAGGATGAGTGCCTAGATATGCATCTTCATATATTGCTTTCACTTCATCTTCTTTCCAATTTGAAAGCCTAACATGCATAATTGCAATAGATTTTGACTTGCTGCCATTCACACCCAAAGTCCTTTGCCTCAAGTGTCCTGTGTAATTATTTATGGAACTGAAAGCAAGCAGGTCACAAATTACATTTCTCAATCTACCTTCCTCTTGTGTGTGGCATATAAAATAATTTCTCCATTCAGTCTTCTCCATTTTCCTTTTTGATATTTTTGACTATGGACTCAGACACAATTCCTATTCTAAGATCTCTTTGTTTTCTTTTATCCTTTTTACAATAGTAATTTTAACAGATGAGAAGTGATATTTCATTGTTGTTTTAATTTGCATTTGCTGATGATTTGTGATATTGAGTGTTTTTAAAAATAGTTACTGGCCGTTTTTATGTCGTCTTTTGAGAAATATTTATTCTGGTCCTGTGCCCATTTTAAAATCAGTTTTTTTTTTTAAGCATTGTTAGAGTTCCTTATGAGTTTTGGATATTAACTTTTTATCATATGTGTAGCTTGCAAATATTTTCTCTTATTCTGTGGGTTTTTTACTCTGTTGATTCTTTCCTTTGCTGTGCAAAAACGTTTTTATTTCAATGTAATCATATTTATCTACTTTTGCTTTTGTTTCTTAGGCTTTTGGGGTCATATAATAAATCCAATTTCCCAGACCTATGTTGAAAAACTCTTTCATTATATTTTCTTCTACTAATTTTACTGGATCAGGTCTTACACTTTTCTCCTTAATCCTTTTTTTTTTTTTTTAAATTTTGGTATTGGGTATTGAACCCAGGGGTGCTTTACCACTGAGCCATAGCCCACTGATAGTGCATATAGGTTTCCTTTTCTCCACCTCCTCACCAAAACTTGTTTTCTTTTATTTGTTTGTTTGTTTATTTATTTATTTAGAGATAGGATCTTGCCGAGTAGCTGAGGATCTTGCTAAATTGTGGAGGCTAGTCTAGAACATGAGATCCTGCTGCCTCAGTTTCCCAGTTTGCTGGGACTAAAGGTATTAGCTACCATGCTCATTAATACATTTTAGTTGATTTTAAAATATGGTGTGAGATAGGGAGTCTTGGCTTCTCAAGTACACAGATCTCACCAGCAATTTTAGAACATACAATTAAGTGTATGTTCTCCATGTCCCCCCCCCCCCCCCGCCCGCCCACACACACACTGTCTTGCTGTAGATTCTTTAATGGGCTTGAACCCTCTCTGGGCTATTTTGTTTGTAGATGGCTGTCTATATTTGCATGTATGTGATGGAGGGGGTGAGGCTGGTACTTCCTACTTCACCATCTTGGCAATGTCTCGTGTCATAAAGGTCTTGACGAAACAATATTACATTACTTCCATGGAAAAAAATCAGGTCAGATCACAAATTGTTTTTTTGTAAGAATTTAACTTACCAATGCAAATTTAGTTAAGAATTGTGTGTGTTGGCTAGAAATTAAGTCATTTCTGACACTTTCCAAAACTAGTATTCAAAGGTAAATCTAAAAACATATAATTTTTTAATGATATTCTGAAAAATTTTAAAGCAATGTTACTAAAAGTGATAATTTACAAATAAGGAAAAGTCATTTGCTAAATGTACAGTTCCCCGTATAAGAATGTTATATATATGCACCAAAAACAGGTTTCCATATTGATTCTGCATCAAATTTGCCAGTATATTATTGGGACATATATATGGATATAAATTTAAAAATAAATAATTAAAATCTAAGTTAAAAATAAAGATCCAAAACATTAACTTTTATAAGTGAGCTGTATTCCATCCATTCCTCTTTGGTAAGAAAAGTGTTTCAGACAAGTTTCCTAGAAGCAACAAGGTGCTCATCTTGTTTATTGTTTACAGTCATAATTCAGCTTTTTATCAAATGCAAGACTCATTTAGTTGTTCCATAAAATGAACCACCAGGAAAATCATAGGTGTTTTTAGGGTCTGGGGTTGTGACTCAATGGTAGAGTGCCCGCCTAGCATGTGCAGGTTTGATCCTCAGCAACACATAAAAATAAATAAATAAAATAAAGGTATTGTGTCCAACTACACCTAAAAAATAAATATTAAAAAAATGGTGAGTTTTTAGTCTTTCATACAAGAAGAGGAGAGAGAGCACACTTACACATATAAACAAATATCATGGATTTCAGGATAAGGAATGCCTAAATCTCAGAAGTTATTTCTAAGATCATAAACATATCCCACAAATAATACTGTCAATCTCTTCAAATAGAATATTTTGAATTATTGGTGTCTACTCAGATTCCGCTTAAATACTTTCCATGTCCTTGGAAAATGAAGTATTTACACAAAAAATATGGGAAATTCCTATTATCTTCCAGATGGAACAAAAATTGTTCACCTGTTACAGCTAAGAGAAATGAGTAAACATCCCAATTGACTACTTTTTAAAAATTTCTCAGCTGGACATTGCACATGTCTACAGAATGAATCTGTGCAAACAGTACATTCTTCTGTTCAGGAAGTGACATTTCAGAACTAGCTTTTGCAAAACAATACTCCATTTTCTGTAGTTTGGGGCGAAGCCAAGGCAAAATTTAGATTTTTTTTTCTATTTCAAAAAAGAGCTCTATAATAAGTAAAACTAAGTCTCTAAAGTCAATTTTCAATGTGATCACTGTATGGGATTCAACATGATGGCAAAATATTACATTTGACAAAATTAACGCTGCTGAAAATACTTGCCGCCAGCAGCTCTTATAATTAAAGGAAAGGCAATTGGTAATGAATTCTTTTAACTTGGAATTTATATCTCAGGACTGAATGTTGCCCATTATTGGAGTTCAAAGGCAACTATCTCTAGAATTGTTCTTTTAATGCTTGCTGGATGGTTTTAGTTGTTCTTTTCTTGTAGGCACACAATTGTTGTCTTGATCTTGTGATAAAAAGAGCTTCACTGGGTCTTTGTAGTGAACCCAGTTGGCTTGGTAACATGCCTGTAGTCAGAATTCCAAAGTGGAGAAACAAAGGCTTAGAAATTATTGGCTGAGAACTGTTTGTTCAGGACTGTGGGAATCTGATGCTGGCCTGTGGAACCAATGGACTCTCTTCATTAGATCTACATTCATCCAGAAACTCCCCCAATTCCATGCCCTTTTGTCTTTTTCCAAACTAGAGCTTTAACCACAATAAAAACAAATGTGGCAACTTCTTTTGTAAATCAATTCCTACCAAAATTCCCAGCGTGCTATAATTCTTCCTCTTCATGTCATAATTCCAAAAGAATGGCATTAGCTTATTCAACATTACATTTATTTCCATAAAGAGGATGTGTCAAGGGGCAAGACTTAAGGAAAAAAAAAAAAAGAAAGAAAGAAAGAAAAAAGGAGAAAAGGAGGAAAGCCTTCCTCTAGCCTAATTGAATGGTGATGAGGTGGCTTCCCTTGTCCACTTACGTTCATTTTCCCAACTTAATTAAATAAACAAATACAGTCCAGCATGGCTATTTTAGGCTGCTTCCTTTAAAACACTCAGTCCAAGCTGAGTGAAATTAATTTCATTGAAGAACACCATATAATAGAAAAGGAAAACAACAGTTTTACATATTTTTTTTTTTTTCCCACTAGCTAGAAAGGTATTCTTAAACCAGCCAACGCTCTGTCATCTGATTACACAATTGTGACTTGAAAATGCCAGGAATTTTCCTTTGTGTGTCTAAATAATGCAGGTTGAATTCAGCAGTGTTCATATAAATACTTTAATTACACTGAAGCTTTATCAGCAGGGAGCCATGGGAAGTATGTGGAGCCCTGGATAAACATTTTTAAAAGCAAGAACCATTCAAGTTACACAAAAGGCAGGACAGTCATAACAACAGCAGCAACCACAACCACAACAAACCAGGGAAACTGGTGGCTTAGTGCTTTTTATGTGCGCAGGACCAAATGCTTTTTCTTTTCTCTTTCCCACCATTGTTTATTTTGGAGGGGAGGGAATACCAAAAAACTGGAAAAGATGGACCCCTGAGCAACCAAGGGACTGAAGAATTCCAAGTAGCGTTCCGTGAGAAAAACATAAAAAGCAACTGAAGGAATATTGGTTCAGACACTTTGGAACTCAGAATATTTAGGCCTGGCTGTTAGATATGAAGAAAGCTCATAATGGCAAACATAGATTCCTTTTAGGGAAGTTTTGTGAGTCTTCCCTCAGATCTGATGGGCTGCCTTATCCATGTGGTGGTGCACACCCACAGCTCCAGGTCACAGTTTTCCATAATCTAAATCACCTTCCAAGTTTCCTCCTGAAATTCAGAGGCCCTTAAGCATTCTGGAATTAAGTTTAATGTGGGGTTGTCTCCAGTGTTACAGGTTATAGCCATTAATTATTGACAGAGCAATTCATGGCTTAATGCAAAAAGGAAAATAGATAATGAGAAAGAAGTCATGCCACACACCTTTAGTGAAGGTGCTGGTCTAATTCTCTCTGCCCTGATTGTCAAGGAGCTCAGCACCCAATCTAGATTTCAACACCGAGAAGTTGACAAAAGATCTTTGCCATATTTTCCTTCTTTTTTCTTTGGTCTTTTCCCTCTCAACCTTCCTTCTGTTTGCTTGTTTTCTTTCTTTTGTTGTTCATGTATTTGTTAAGTGCTCCTTGGATTACTTCCTGAAAACAGGTAAAAAGGAATACATCATCATAGTAAGAAAAAGACATTATGTGTTAAAAATATTCAAACACATTCTTCAAACAATGTTCACATGTAAGGCCGGCAGTGGAGGGAGAAATATGTAGAACTGGGCTCTTGGTGGGTTCTGGTCAGTTTCCAGGACTCACTTGTTTCATCTGTTTGATTTCTTTTGGCCATTGTATCTTCATTGAGCACTTGACTTCTTTGACTCAATAAAAGAGGTAACACTGTATCCTCTAAATAAGCAGACAAAACTTCATCTCCAGATTCTGTCTTTGAGCAGGTGAATTTATTTATTTATTTATTTTTCCGGTGCAGATGGAGCCTTAAGTTCCACAGTGGCCCATTGTCAAAATTCTTGCAAACTTATCAAGTACCGAATTCTGGATGTCAGTCTGAATGTATTAAACCAGAACATTTTGCAGTGTGTTCTGGAAATTTGTTTTGAACAAAAATTCATCTGTTCAATTTATTAATTGATTAATTTTTAAAATTTACCCTGTCTTACATGATAACATGTTTCTCTCTGAAGGCACTCAAGATTTGCCACTTCCAAATATGTAGCTTTGAAAAATTATTTGAACTGAAGGCATTTGGGTTCTTGAAGTCACTTATTTGCCTAAAAGCAGAGCTTCCCCCAAAGAACTCAAAACAACCAAATCATTATAAATTTTCCCCTTTTAAGGGAAACAACTCCTAAGCCCCAAACCTACTTACTTCCCATAAAACTTGGAGATGCAAATCCTTCACCATGGCTTGTGAAGCCCCCACCATCCTGCCCCTGCCTGCCTCCCCACTCCCCTTCTCCTGGCCCCAAGCTCACCCTGCCCAGTATGCTGGCTTCCTTGCTGGCTCTCACACACAGGCTTGCTGCTTTGTTAGAATTTGGCACTTGCTCTTTTCTCTGTCTAGAAAGGTCTTCTTCCATTTCACCCCAGATCCCATTTTCTGTAGTCTGGGAAGAAGCCAAGCAAAATTTAGATTTCTTCTTCTATCTCATGAGTTAGTCCTACAATAAACAAAATTGTTGATAAACTGTAAATTCTGCCTCTCATTTCCTTCAAGTCACAAGCTCAAACAGCTCCAGGTCAGTGAAAGCTTTCCTAAACATGCTTTTAAATATAATATCCTTCCTGACCTCAGCCTCCTTTAACCTGCTTTTTTTTTGTTTTCTTTCCTAGCACTAAACATCATCTGACATACATTCATAATTCACTTCTTCAATTATTCACTTTCTCCCTGTCCCATTAGAATATAAGACCAAGAGTTTTCTATTTTGTTAACTGGACTATTTCTCCCATTGAAAACATGGTTAGTAGGTACAGTAGGTAAAAAATAATATTTGTTGAATGAATGAATAATTAATCTTAAATACAAAGAGAAGTTTAATCAAGGGTATTCATTCATTTGTTGAATCAAGGAAATTCAATAAGTCTCTTTGATTTTGTCTCCAGCAAAGAATGGAGCCTCTAGAGTTGACTTGATCCTATTCTTGAATCCTATTACCAAAATTGTAATATGCCATTTTACAATTTTGTAAATTAAAAAGTAATTTGTAGAAAACTTATATAATGGAACAAATGATTTTTCTCTTAGTTATGCAAACCAATTCTATCCTGTGAAGTTTCAAGTTGCCCCCCCCACCATACAGAAATCAGTTTTGCATACATTTGAAAATACGATTCACTATTTTTATCATATATATGATAAATCACATATATCTCATATATATATATATATATATGTTTTTTGGATTCTCCTTTGAACCAGTAACATCTTACTAGTTCCTTCATTCAATTAAAGAGTTAAATATAATTGCTGACATGTGTTCATTTTATATTTGTATGAGAATGATGATTTTATGTGTTTTTGAGATTTATTCTTTAGCAAATTTGGAAATATACTTTGTGATTCAATGTGACCTATTATGTCAAAACATGTCTTTGGTGTGGTCTTTGCTCATCTGTGATGACTAAATGAAGTTGTATCTGAGAAATATAAAGTATATTATTAAAGGACACTGTTGAGAGCCACAGCCGAAGGGGCCCCAGCAAACTTTCAGACTGCCAGCTGATGATTGGCTCACAGCGGCCCCAGCAACATCTAGCTGATTGGCTCCTCTGTGGTGATGCTCATTGGGCTGTTTCCCCGCCCTTTCAGACTAAGGAGCTGCTCATTGGAGGACTTTTTTTTGGCTCCGCCCACACAACCCAGCAAATCAGCCTCAAGAGCAGGAGCAGTGGGGGAGGTTGAGAGGCTTGTGGGAAGTTGGTGGTGGCAGTTGGGCTCTCAAGGTTTTTCCTGAGGAGCTGTTTTGTTTGGGTGTGTGGTTCTAAAAATCAAGTTCGTTTCTTTTGACAAGTGGCTCCTGAATTGTGCCCAGCCAGACTGTGGCAGACACACAGAGAAAATAGGCTAGTAAAAGTAGGGAGAGATGCTAGTTAAACTCTAAAAATTTGAGGGGAGATATCCTTTAGAAGAAGATGTTTCTTTGTTGGTTATGAAGTAATATCCTAAAACCCTCTCAGTTTTCACAGGCCAGAGCTCATTAGGTCTGATAGTGAATCAAACTCTTGAAGTCAGGAAAATTTGAGACATATCATTGAAAGAGATCATTCAAGTACTAGAAATAATTAAAGATCAAATCATATTTTAAAGAAAGTGAAATATAAAATTAAAAATATGGGTAAGGAAAGATATTTCATAGAGCAAACTGGTTTTGAAGGTCTCATGAATAATAAGAGGCAGGTGTGTACTGTTCATGCTTTGCCCACTAACGTTGATGGGAAGGGGAAGGAGTCTGACTGTTCATAAGAAATAATGCTGACACAATCCAACGAAACCTTCACCTTCTCTAAGATTCCTGACATCACAGATGCCCGAATGTGGCAGGAATTCATGAAAGGGCAGAGCAACTCCTGAGGAAATATTAAGAACATAGAGCGTCAGCAAAGAAAGGGATAAGGTTAGACATGAGTAAATCAACCACATTCCTTGACACTGGTCATAGTAGCCTCTGGTGCTAAATAGATTTTAACCATCCACAGCAACCACAAAGGACAAAAACAACCAGTGGTGTCCAGCAAAGAGCACAACTGCAAGGGCTGGTGCCACAGCAGGGCCTTACACCAACAAAAGCTGCATCGCGGCCCCTTGCTCTCTTCGTCATTGTCCCTCTAGGTACTTTTTGTTCTCTGGTGAGAAGGAACTGGCTAACATGAACTTTGAGAAGAGAACAGATTCTTTTCTTGTTGCTTTGAGAAAGTGCTGTGGGCGCAGCTGCTGTTTCTACAAAGACATTGAAGTTGATAGAAGAATCAAGGGGCCACATATAATAATTTAGGAATAATTGGCAAGGGGATTCTTATAGCCTGGAAAGATGAAAGATATTTTGTTAATGAAAAAATAAATCAAAGCCTTTTGCAGGAACACATGATATATTTTCTTAGTATGTTTCTTGACAGAGCTCTTTATTCTGAGACTTAAGTTACAAATTCCAAGTTGATGTAGACCCAAACTTGGCAACAAAAAATATTCTTGTTGAGTAACAATTCAGCTCCCACATTACTATTGTAAGTTTCATTTGCTTGGTAGAAGCCATATAAGCCAGAGATCTGGGATATGTGCTTATTCCAAGTGCCTGGAGTGAAGAAGATGTAGAAGAGGAAGGATGGAGATGGGAATTAAATGGATTTGAGTATATTAGTTGTAGGGTATGGTTGTTAATTATTGTGAAACCCAGAAACACATACTGTTTACAAATCCTATAGTAGTTAACTGTTAACAATCACATCAGTTTGGCTGTTAGGTATTTGCTTATATAACACATGAGTAGCACATTTCATAGTTTATTTATCATGCAACCCTTAATACAGAATCTATTAAGTCATTTTAGAGTTAACATCATTTAGTTTATTGATTTTTCTAGTTTAACCTGACATTCTAACCTGACATCCTTCTCTGCTAGATGCTTTATAAAATGTTAATACATGCAAGTGACAACTATCACAATGGGAAGAAAATAGAAGGTAAATAAAAATCTATCATGCAAAATGCTCTCAAGAAGGTCACCTCTCAAATCTAGCTACTGTTACTAGAAGTAAGCACCAAGATCAAAGGCAAGTTTGTTACAGGTGTGGTTCTGGTGATCAAACTCAGGGATACTCTACAACTGAGCCACATCTCCAGCCCTTTTTATCTTTCATTTTGAGACAGGGTCTTAGTTGATGAGGCTGGCCTTGAAATTGCAAACCTCCTGTCTCAGCCTCCCAAGTGTAGCACTGCACCCAGCTGATTCACTGTTTTTTATCTGCATGATTTATTAGTCACATAAAATATCTCATAATTACACTATAGTGTGTTTGACAGATTTGTCCACATATCTTACATAATACTTCAATCAGTTCTGTCTATTTAAATTTAAATATGTTATTTGCAAAGTTTCTGGTTGGACGTACATATTGCACTGTATTCACAGATGGTTAAACCCAACTGAAACTTAACTATCATATTTCTAAGAAATGTGCTTTTCTTCTTATATTTTCTTTGAATAATCAGGAAAAAATGCATCAGTACTTATATTTAGGCACATATCAAGCTTCATGTTTTACATTCAGAATTGGAGTGTAAATGAATCCCTTCTTTCTTTTATATAAATGCACATATTTCTACACTGAAATCCCTCTGCTAATTCATGACACTTGACATTAATCACATACACAGATCAACAAAGACTTTGCTTTCATATAGAAAATAATTTAGAACATATTTCTAAATTACTGCTTGTTATTGCAGTCAATTTAATTAGCTAGCTAATGACAATATCTGTTCATAATCAAAGTAGTCAAAAATACCAAGTTTAGTAATTAGACCATATAATTTTTTAACAACTCAATTTTATATGGAAAAGTACAATGCTTTTAGTCAATTTTCTTCAAATACTCGTCTATATTCAAAATTAGGAATTCCACAGTGTATTCTTTTGACATTTAAAGCTTGAGATGGAGTGTTTAGGTTAGAAAGCACAGTTCCCTCCCGTATTCTGTGTGAAATTGCTTGTAAGTCACATTACATTCTAAATCCATTTCCCCTCAAACCATTCTAAGGGTCTAACATTTACTCTTTGTCACTAATGTTCCTTTCTGTAAGAGATACCCGTATGAATTGTAACACAATGAAACAATTAATCTTTGTTGGGCAATTTTCATGATTCTATAATTATAGAAAACTATAGAAAATCATGTTTTCTTCTTTATCATCAACTCATTCAATGGCATTTTAATGCTAAGACAAAAAAAAACAGGCAAGCATCTCTGTATTTTCATTTTGAAAATATAATATTAACAGAAATCTATAAACCAAACATAGATAGTGTCACAAATGTGAACTGACACATGGTATAACCAGTGGCTGTGCAAAATTCCAGCCGGAAAAGCACTAAAATAGGCTAATTTCATTTCTCCCAGCTGCCTGCCTTTCAATTCTTTATCTCAGCTATCAGGTTTGAATAAATTTCATCTCCCACACTACAAGTAATGAGCAGGCAATGACTTATGAAGCACAGAGACCAAGTTAAGACAGAATTAGAATACAATTTTAATGAGACGGAGCTGAGAAAGTGGAAGTGTTACTCATTTGACAGACTTGGCAAAATATCCAATATTATTTCAAATGCTCTTTCCTTTCTACAAAGAAACTGTCAAATATTAAAATATAAGTGAAAAAATAGAGCTCTGAAGAATTCTTTAGGGGCAGATTGTTAATGTGATTATAAGCTAAAAAAATAGTTATTAGAGAAGTCATTTAAGGAGGAGAGCAAATGTGACTTAAAATGTAAATGTGTTAAGTATAAATACTCCTGTGAAAACAAACAGCATGCTTTGGTTTCTCTGGAAAAAAGGAAAGCACATTAACATTCAGGTTAACATGCATCCCTTTGAAATGAAGTCCAGAAATTGTTTGGAAAATGGGGAGTAGACAAATATTTTCTTTGTTACCACTTAGTTGGAAGTGTATAAAATAATGTTATTATTTTTGCTTTGAAATTCACCGAAAATGAGTTGGCCTAAAAATGAGATAAACTCAGGCATGATTGTTTTTAAGGGTTGATATCCAACACTGAAGACACAAAGTGAGTTTAGATGAGGTGGTGGGAGTAATCCCCTGCAAGTATAAAGAGAAGTGGTTTTTGGTTAATAAGAAAGGTTTGCACAAAAATACAAACATTTATTTTCATGCTTAAAAAATCCAAGGGGTACTGTGTTCTATGAAAAACCAAAATGCTCTAAAATAACAAGAACACCTAGAAAAGCCAAGGAGTCCAACCCAGATAAAACAATGTCAAGGGATTTTCAAACATGATGTCCCCACTCAACTTATGTCAGGCGACATCCTGTCCTCTTCAGATGCCCTGTGTTTTCAGTCAAGATGAGATCGAATCTGGGTCAAATTGAGCTGCCCAACAAAGCTACTTATATTCTGCCTTTAAGCCCATTCCTCCAAACATCCCCCAACCATAAAGGGAGTCTTTTTTTCTCTGCCTGCCCACTCTTACCTACCCCTTACTGTTTCTGTCTTTCTTTTAGTGATTACTTCCTGTCGGGTTTTTTAGTGCATAAAACATCTGTGATTTGCTGCAGGCACTCAGTATTTATAGGGAGCCTCACAGCAGGTGCCACTTACAAAAAAAAAAAAAAAAAGGCCCCTGTGAGCATGAGTGCACAAGTGTTATCCCATGACCCGAGGGTCACACTGCTGTTCTTGCACAATGGTTAGCAGAGGAAGGTTCCGTCCATCAACAACTGATAAATAGTGTTTCATCTGGCAGGCCAAACCTTGTGTGAAATGATAAGCGAGTATACATATCTGTTCATCTTTAAAAAGACTTATGCATTCCTTTAAAATTATATGCAGATATCTAACTCTGTGGCAAAGAAATGGCACACACACACAAAATCTTAGTATTTTCTAAGCTGATGAGGAGGCTCACTCAGTGCCCCCAGGCTGCCAAGACCCAAATTCACTTCCTTGACTTTGAAGTGTGGGCTCCCTAAAGCTGCAGAATCTCCTGAATAACAAACAATACTGGGGAAATTTATTTTGAGAAAATAAATTTGATAGCCATCGGACCTGTAATTGTGGTTTACTCTTAAAACCCAATAACAGTGACCAAAGAGCAGTGTGTTACATTTTCTCATAAATGTCCTTATTCTTTAAGCAACATGCAGAAATTCAGTTACAGGGGTTTAATGGAGCTAATTATAGTTTGTGAACCTCTCATCTTCCTTCTGCTTTTTCTTTTCCTAAGAGTTTTTAAGCAGCAGCATTCCCTGGCATGTGAGGGTCTGTGAAGCCCAGATCTGTACAGTCTCTACAGTGATAGTCTATATTCCACTCACCGCTTCAGCCTGTGTATAGTAACTTATTGTGAAAATTAGACCCAAGAAATTTGAAGAAGTTCAAGACTATTGGGAATTTCAAAACTGTTTTCTCAAGCATGGCAAAAACTCACATTTTGGTGTGTTTAAGGCAATCTTTTTTTTTGTGGGTCAATTAAATTGGTAGAAAAATTATGTAATTTATGTAATACATGTTATATAACATATATATATATATATATATGATTTAAAACTGGAATGAATTTATAATTCATGAAAGAACGGTGAAGGAGGGTGAAAGAATGCAGCTTTAATAGTCTGCTATGCTATGCATTTACTAAATGATGGGGGAAAGGGGACACTGTTGGTTAATGTCCACTCAAGGTTATTTAAGCCATTTATGTATGATGTGTTAAAATGAATTCTACTGTCATGTATAACTAATTAGAACAAATAAAAACATAATAAATATAGATTATTTAAGGTTGGGCACAGTGGCACAGGTCCATAATCCCAGCAATTTGGGAGACTGAGGCAGGAGGATTACAAATTCGAGGCTAGCCTCAACAACATAGTGAGACACTATTTCAAAAAGAAAAAAAAATTACTTAAGACATTTGTATTCCATTAGCTTCCTCCTATTCTTCACTCCAACCTACCTAATTCCAAATTAGGGATATTATTTAATCCTCAATAATAGACTAATAAATAAATAGTCTTGACCTATTTCTTGGTCAGTTGCAAATAGTAAACAGGCAAAATTTAATATGCTAGGAACTGTTTAACTCCCCTAAAATTTTAGGAATCTTGTGACAACAGCCAGACATGGACTTGGGCTTAGAGGATCCAGCACCCCCTTGTGATTCTCATTGCCCTTGGTCATAGGTACTTTGTCCCATTAATTTATACTTTGGTGTTTTATTTTTTGCCCAAGGGAACCTATGCATACCTCTATTGTGGCAGGTTCCCTGGTAAACATACCTACCTGTCAGCTTTCACACTAGCCTGTGAGCTTCTTTTCTATGCTTCAGGATTAGTTTGTCCATGGTCAGTTATTAAAAGGATGGGTACCGAGACAGTGACTAATGCAGCTCAGTGGTGGGTTGACACTTAAGTAGGCTAACATGGAGTCTTGGGGCCAGAGACTGTAGAGGGTCCTGGTATGTGAGAAGCATTACAAGTATGAGTGTTGAAGAAGGACTAGGTATACCTCACTCCTTCAACTTCATTTCTGATTTTTCAAAATAGTGCAGCAAAGAATTTAGGTTGGACTGAATCAGTTTTCTGGGTAGAAATAAGACAGGCTTCTTAATCTCTTAGACCCTATTTCCCCTTTTGGATGTAGTGGGACCGTACCTACCTCACAGGTTAGATTAAACCTCATGGGTAAAGCTAACAGGGCAAGTACAACAAAACTTACTCCTTTCTCCTCTCCTTTCATCCTAGCAATTTCTTTTGCCTGTTGTCCTTCTGATTTACAGAAACTTGGCCTTGTCAATGTCTAAGCAATGACGTGTTGAGGATCAATAAGCTTTGTTTGGGAAGAGTGTTTTTCAGTGTGGCTATTTTTCCCAGCAACATTTCTCATGATAAGAGGCTTTTCTGAGAGGTGATTTCTGGTATTCTACACGAATCAAAATTATTCAAGAAGACAATGTCATTGATCATCTTCTCTTTGCTTCTTGTTTTCCATGACCCTTCTGGAAGCTTTACCAGCATTTTCTATAAATGCTTCCTATAACTTAAAGTTGGCTTTGGCAAGTAGACAATGTATTCCACCTAGCTCATTTTCCTAGTTCCACAGAAGAATATGCCACATAATTATATTTTAACCATTTTTTTTTTGGAAATTTTAAATTATGGTACAAACACCTAACCTAAAATTTAACATCTTAAGCATTTTTAAAGTGTACGGTTCAGTAGTGCTAAGTACATTCACATTGTTGTGCAACATACCTTCAGAGTTTTTCATTTTGTAATGCTGAAATGCCTTTCCTATCAATTTTTCCACTCCCCCAATATCTCTGATTAGATTTTTTGATTGTTGGTTTCAGTCTAGTTTCAGATGTGGTGATATAGAAATGTGCATGGTAATTATCAGAGTCTCTTTATAAAACAGCTATTTTTCATTGGAAAACACCTGTGTTCACAAGTGTGGTATATGAAATACTCATTTTCTGCTACACATAACATTAATAGTGAGTAATTACCCAAGAAATATGGGAGTTTAAAGCTCATCCTCACCCATCAGATGCTGGGTGAGTATGTTTTTAACCTTGGGCTCTGATTTGGTAGCAAATGGAAGATGTTGTAATATATAAAGATGGTTTTCCTAGAAGATGGTGATTATGTTAGAGACAACTAGATTACATGCTCTTTAGCCATGCAAAGTGATTCTTGAAATACTATCTGGATAATTGAGGTCAAACTGATTTTTTTGGCATCTAATCTACCACTTCTCTGCCTCATTTGGCGTATTTAGACTCAGCTCGCACTAGTATTTGAGGGAGGTTTATTTTATTTGAATGCGTTATAGCTCAGACCATTCATTGTTAAACAAGTTCCATAATGAAGCCACAAAATGAGGATAAGGGAGAGAGAGGGAGAGAGGAAGAGAGAGAGAGTGTGTGTGTGTGTGTGTGTGTGTGTGTGGGAGAGAGAGAGAGAGAGAGAGAGAGAGAGAGAGAGAGAGAGAGAGATAGATAGATATTGGTTAAAAACAAAGGAACATTTACTTCAAATCCTTCAGTGGTAAGAGTACCTGCTTAGCATGTCTGAAGCCTTGGATTTGATCCAAGAAAAAGAAAAAACCCACTGAAGCCAAATTCTTGATTCATATTACCTATGATCATATTCCATTTCAGTTTTCTCACTCATTTGCTGATTTTCTTTTTCTTTTTTTGTATTACAATTCTTAATACACATATATACCACAATTTTTCATATCTCTGTACACACAGTATGTTGACACCCAATTCAAGTTTTCATACATGTACTTTGTATAATGATGTCCATCACATTCCATTGTTGCTTTCAGCTAGAAATATAAACACTATAATCACATCTGTCTGGTGTGGCCAATGCCCTTTCTTCCTAACTAGTCACTAAATGTTTTTCTTCTGTCTTCATTTTCCATATAAAGATAAAATAATTAAAAAAAATATTATCTTGAAGCTGGAAAGTACAACTCAGTGATAGAGCAGTCGCCTACCATGCATGAGTCTTTGGGTTCAATCCTCCGCAACCACAACAACAAAAATGGTAAAATATTATCTTAAACAGGTTTTATTATAATGTACTCCTGAGAATGATTAATGACAGAATACTATGCCATATACTGGGAAAAAATATCTTTTTTCATTACATGTTCTTATTTCTTAGAAAACCCCCAAAACCTTAATTTATATATTCTCATTGCACATTTTGTCATGATAAACATAATTAAAATATTCCTAAATTGATTACTATGCCAGATTCTAAAGCCACAATAGAAAATGGGATTCACTGTTGCGTTTCTTAAAGTCAAATCATTTTGACAAGCTAAGGTCACTTCAGTTCAAACCCCAAAATGTTCTCATCCCTGAGGAGACGGGGACATTATTAATATTTTTGTCAAGAAGGACTTGTGAATGATGCAGCCTTTCTCAGGGATGGAATGAAAGGTGTATTCCACTGTGTGCCGTGAAAGAGATTATATATCTTCTGCAGAGTTGGTTGGGGATCAACTGCCAGCTTCTTCACGGTGTGAGCTCTTGATTGAAGCACCAGCTGTGATCCAGGGTTTGAAAGAGACCTTGAAAATGGCAAAGCAAGACCCTGCGTTCAGAACTGACAAAACCCAGCTGACGAGAGAAGCAATTGCTATTCTTTTGGAATGCTTGTCGTGGGGAATGTCATTGACAAAAAGAAAAGAGTGGGGTGGGGTGGAGGAGGAGGCTTTTGTGTGATATGTGATATGACCTGACAGACCTGAAATCAAATGATAATGCCACAGAAATAGGGATTTTCTTTCCTATGCGTTGCATCACAGACAAGTAATATCATTATAGGCAAAATAAGTAGTTGGAAATATATTTCTTTCTAAAGTCAGCCTCATCAATATTATTTAGCTTGTAATATTAATTAGAAATACCTCTGTAGCATTTCTGGGCCCGATAGGCCAAAGCAGATTCCAGAAAGTTCTAAATTATATACAAACTGTCGCTTTATAGAGCTTCAAATTATACTTAAAATGCCTCTGTTAACTACCCAGGAATCAAAGGCAGTTCTTTCTCCCCTGGGAGAGTTGCTTGTTTCCTTTATTATTCTAGCACTAAACACTTAAACATACTTTCCTCTCTTTCCAAATCTCAACCATTAAGAAAAATGTATGTAAAGCAGTTTTTTTTTTTTTGGTTTTGCAGCGAATCTGCTGTTATGTCCATCAGAGTCCTTCGGAGACATTCACTCTAAGATGTGACCACAGTGATAGTGCCAGAATTGATGCTTAGAAATCAGATAATGCCCTAACGGCTGACCACGAGATAGCCGTCTGCCTACGCACAGGCTCCCAGTGCCCTGAGGCACTGGATCAGTGTTGTGAAGAGTGCCACGCAGTGCCAGGCCATTAACAGAACAGCACTGCTCCTTCTCCACCAGAGGACCACATGGAGCGCAGCACATTATCCTCAGCCATTAAGCACAGTCACAAAGACATGGCCCCCAGTGGACTCCAAGACTAGCTAGGAAGCCTTTGCTGAAGGCAGACCGGCGGCGTTTGAAAATTTGTCTTCCTAACTTCAGAGCACTTGGACCTTCCTTTTAACCTCAGAGTTACCTCCCTAGATGCTGGTCAGCCAGACAGTGTTTATTTAGTGACATAATGCTGGGAAGATGAATTTCCAAACACTCAGTTGTTCAAATAGAGATAAGTAGTAAAGCTTGTGATGTTATAATCAGGTGCCTGTCTACAAGATAATCTTGAAGGAGTGGTGGTATTAAAATCAATCTGTTTACTCTAGTTTCTATTCTTTCTGGACACTGATTTGTGCCTATACTGAATAGGTTAATTAATATTTTTGCTGATGTATGCGGTAAGTACTTTTAGTGGAACGAGTCTTGCAGGAAACTGGATGTCATCATATGCTTTCTCTGCACTTGAGCCTCTGAAGATTCCAGTCCTCTCAGAAAGATAGGGCTCTGCCCTCTTGCTTCTGATTTGCTGGCAATAGACCTTCAGGTAACAGTGTATCTGCTCAACCGAAGATGGAGTGCTAATCTAGAGGGACTCGAAATGGCTCTGTCATTTTCTAGATGACAGCTCCTATTTTCCACTGGCTTCTGGCACATGTGCTATCATCCATCTATGTCAAGAAGACACTTGCTTATCTGGTTGCTAGAAATGCTTTTGTTAAAACGACGTCACTGCAGTTCATCAGTCTTGTGAGGAAGTTGTTGATTTTGCTAAACTAAGTTTAAAACCTGCTGTGGTTTTCTGATAAGACATCTATTTTTATTAGATATTGTCATGGTTATTTATAGTGCTTTAGAAGCTCACTAAACTTTTTTTTAAAAAGGTAAGTTAATCAGCTGACTGAATGGGGGTAAAACAAAAGAATCAGGACTATGGCGTGCACATGTTAACTTCACTCTTCGTTTTTTGGTAACATTTAATTAAGAAATTATTTGTTAGAAAAGAGAAGCTGAATCAAGACCACAAAAAACAAAACTCAATGCAAATAAAATGTTTCACAACAAATGATGGCAAGCATTTAAAAAAATTATAAAGCCAGCCATATAATTACAACTTATGAAATACTATAAAAATACCAAAGGATATCATCTGAAAATGTCCTTTATTCCTCCCCACTCCACCCACTGTGGTGCTAGGGATCAAATCCAGGGCCTCACACACGAAAGGCAAATGCTCTACCACTGAGCTACATTCCCAGCCCCTGAAAATCTCCATAATTAATTTGTAAAAATAATTTTTTTCTATGAACTGCAAAATATTAATTTTTCTATTATTATTTTGGTTTAGATTCTTTTGCTCTCAGCCTTGTGATTCAATTAGGACTTGAACCCTCAGAATTCTTTTGCAGTGTTGGGGATTAAACCTGGGACCTGCATATACTAGGCAAGAGCTCTACCAACTGAACTGCACCCCAGTCCAGTGTGAACTTTATCTGACTGGTCCACACTCACCCTAGCCATTCATTTAGAAAGCATCTGGAGAGTTCATATCCACTGCAGTCAGCGAAGATTGGTTCAGATCATTTCGTCATTTATTAACTCATGGCAAAAAAGATTAACAGTGCCTAAGGCAAGGACATCAAGTCTTTTTTTTTTTTCTGGTACTGGGGATTGAACTCAGGGGCATGGGACCACAGAGCCACATCCCCAGTCGTATTTTGTATTTTATTTAGAGACAGGGTCTCACTGAATTTTTTAGCACCTCACTTTTGCTGAGGCTGGCTTTGAACTCTTGATCCTCTTGTCTTAGCCTCCAGAGCCCCTGGGATTACAGGCATGCACCACTGTGCCCAGCAGAACATCTAATCTTTAAAGACTGGTATCTGGATTTTGAAACCAAGTTCTGTGTCTAGCCGGTTTTTCTCATACTTGCCATTGTGAATCACATCCTCCCATTTTCTTCTTCCTCCTCCAGCACAGATTCATAACTCTTCCTACCAGGAGCTGGGCATCTACTATGTAACCCTATTCATGAGCATGGATAGTGGGGTGGTGGTCTGGGGCATGAAGGGATGCCTCGTAGCAGCTGCTTACTTTCGTTCAGCCTTTAAAAACTGAATGGCTATGACAAACCCCAGAGACAAGGTTGGTAGGCGCTGTTTTGAGATTTGCTGCCCATCAAAAGACCTGTCTTATGGAGGAGAAATGATGCCAGGGGCTGAAGCTAGTCCTGTAAAGCTTTCCTGAGGGCTGCAGTTGTGGAGGGGAAGTTATGAAATGGCTCTTGGGCGTGGAAACAGTCCCAGAGCTCTGCTCACAGGTCCATTTCCTTCCATTTTCATACAGTCAAACCAGGGAAATGGACACTGAAGAAAGGATATGGGCTGGAACATTATTAGTATCAGAAAATAGATGTATAAAATTAGATTTGTAATAAAATCAGAAAAGTGAGCACAATGGCTAAATTGAAAAAATGCGTAGGCATCTCTCATAAACAGAAGCCCTCTATTTCTTGAAAGGAAAAATATATATACCAAAAAATGGAGATAGAAAAAAACCAGAAAATTTGCAGTTAATTTCTTTTTCACAAAATGGACACTTTTTGGAATAAATTTGACATTGCTGTGAAGGGTGATGGTATCAATTTTATGAAAAAAATTGTATTTCTAAAAAGAAAAAAGAAATAATTTTGATAAAGGACTTACAATTGATTATATTGGTATCCACGTACCTATAAATTAAGGAAAAATTTTGACAATAAGAATTTATGTTTTAAAGAAACTCACAAATAAATGCTTACTTTTGAAAACCAAATTTTATATTGATTATTTTGCAACCTTATGAGCAAACATGCATATAAATCTTTTTTTTTATTAGCAAGCATCTCTTTTTCTCCCTGATCTCCAACTTTTTAAAAAACATTGATGAATAGATTTAAATAAAGCAGAAAAAAAAACAAATAAAATGCATATAAACTGTAGCCCAACTAATTTGAATATGACTTTTTCAAACACAGTGTTTTGTTGATTTTATACCATCCCATATGACTATTTTTTAAATCAGTATGTCAGTGACTTTCTTTAATAGTTTGACAGTTACGACTTAGATTTTCAGAATTGTGTAGGTTAATAATTTCAATTTAAAAAATCACTTGCGGGCTAGGGTCGTAGCTCAGTGGTAGAGCGCTTGACTACCTCGTGAGAGACCTGGGTTTGATCTTCAGCACCACATAAAAATAAATAAATAAAATAAAAAGGTATTGTGTAAAAACAAACAAACAAAAAATCACTTGCAATATCTGCCTTTCCAAGGGAATTATAGCAATGTCTATCCCACACCCCTTTAATATATTAGAGGAATAAAGAGTATTATTCCTCTCCAGATGACTAATAATACTCAGACTATGTCAAATGCCTTAGGAATAGTATTCAAACTGTATTCTGACAACAGCATCAGAAGAGGTGTAAGTAGGCCAAAGGAGAAGGATTTGGGGGTAAAGAACAATGTTCCTAACAGCAAGTTAAGAAACACTGATTATTAAGGCTTTTTTTTTTTTCCTGACCACCACCATGAGATCAGAGAAGCTTGACATTTTTGCCTACACAGATGGAAGTAAATGAGACCACAGACCACATGTGTTTCTGGATGTAGAGAGGACGACTCTGAGCAGGAAGGGGTTAAGTCTATAGAAGGAAACTGACACCTCTCTGGTATCTAAAGCCAGGTGATAAGTTCACTGAGAGGCTGAACTGGGTCTACTAACTCCTAGCTGCCTACAGGTCAAGAAGACCCATTATTATTTAGAAAAAAAAAAATCTTTTTTTTTTTTTGATAGAAGGAAATAGTAGGCCATACAAAATCCAATCCTTCCTACTCATAATATGTAGGATTATTTGAAAAATCTACAAGAATTAAATAATGAAAAAGAAATAGGAAAATATTTTGACTGTGGTCTTTCATGTAAAATACAAGTTGAAGTGTTCTACCTAGAAATGAAAAGCCCAGGGGAAATATACAAACAAAACCCAGATAAATGTAGATGAGAAAGGGAGAAGAAATTGTGTGTGTTTTCATTATTTTGAGTTATACTTGCCAATTAAGATGGGGTATAGACAGCAAACTAAAGTGTCATTGGATGTCAGTTGTCACATTGCTAGAAAGCTTATCACTGATATTGTCTTATTATAGATATGAATAATCAACGATTGCTTCTAGATAAAATGTCTTTGAGCAACTGACAAATGCTCTGAACTTCACTTTACCTCTCTGTGAGACCCTAGTCATGCTTACCTCCCAGAGCTGTTGTGAAGATTGCACCTAGGTGTAATGGTCACATCTGAAGTGTCAACTTGATTGGATTAAGAGATGCCCAAGATTAAGAGACTTCTGGGTATGTCAATGAGGAGGTGTCTAGGAACGATTGGATATGGGACATCAGACTCCTATGTGTGGGCAACACCATTCAATAGGTTAGAGGCTTAAATGGAATGAAAGCGGGAAGAGCAAGGAAACAGCAGCAGAGGAAAACTTGATTCTTCTTGAATAGGTTCTTGATTGCTGCAGTGATTGCCTAGGATCATCAGACTCCAGCTCCTTCATTCCACAGCAGACTCTGCCAGTGATTCTCCAGTGAGTTTCTAGGCCTTCAGTCCTGGAATTGGGTATCATTGTTGATCCCTATTGTTCTGAGGCTTCAGCATTTTGGACTGAGCAGCTGTTGTTTCCTCCAGCTCTCCTGCCTGCAGACACTCATTGTGGACTTTCCAGCTTCAGGTTGTGTAAGCCAATCTAATAAATCCCCTGTTTATAACACACACACACACACACACACACACACATACACACACCCTGTTGGTTTTGTTCCTCTAGAAAACTTTGACTTGTACACCATGTGACTTAGCCAAAGGCTGTGACTACAGCCAGTGCCTCTAAGCTTCCATGACACTTTGTGGCCATGCTTTTGCCCACCCTAGAAGGGCCACCATCATTCAGAAACAAAACAAAACAAACCCACAGGACACATCTTACTTTAGGAATATCACATGTTCATTTACTATATTATCACTGAACCATGAGAATACTAATAACCTTAATTTTTAAAAGCTTCATCAAATATTCTCCTTGAGTTTATCCTATGATTTTATTTACCTGAATTCTTGTTCCTTCTTCTTTATATAGGAAATCACCTCATTGGGTTGGGTTGTATTGTCTCTTCCTTCCATACCAAGGAGATACCAAATACCTATTGTGGATTTTAGAATTTGCTAGCCTCTTTTTAAGATGATATAAGTAGGGAGTTGTTGAAAGTAATGGGAGAGAAACATGCAGTTGGAATTATTTTTGTGAGGCAAAGTAACTCAGATTTTAAAGTTTTGAAGATTAGGGTTAGTTTTAGTTTTTGTTGATGTTTTAGATTGATCTTAGCCAATGCCAGATATTTAGTAGCCTTTGGTAAAGACTAGCTAGTATTTTAATTACTATTACTTTCATCAGCAAGACTTTACTTCCTACTTGGTTTAAGCCTGCTTGGGGAAGTGGGGCTTCTGATCCTCCAAGGAAAATTCACATCCAGCAAGATATTGCTAATATTCTGTTTCTTCTACACACAAAGATTCCGCCCTCAGTAGACCCCTTCCTGCAGCAGTCGGTTACATACTCTTCCCTGTGAAATTCTCAGCACACATTTCCTATGTGTATATTTTCTCATTTTCATATGCCTGAAATACATTGTCCTAGGTCTTTAAAACTTTCTCAGTATACACCTCTAGCTCTGTTGATCACCAAAGTTGAAGAAGTAATTATCCTTCCTAAGCAAGTGTGGTTATAATTCAGGCTCCAAGTCAACATCAGGCCTGATGCAAGTTAATACTTTGTTCACTGCCATTTAGTGTCCAATTTACCAAATTTACCAAGTTCACTAATTTACAAAAAGTTTCTTCTGGTATCTATGTATAAAGTTTTAGGCAATTGTCATGAAAAGGAATGATTTTAATTTTTGATGATTTCTGTGAATTTATATTTGGCCACTGTGAAGTTCTAGTGTGGTTTAATTTGGTTTTGGTGGCAAACTTTTTACTATGGCTGGGAAAAGCTTATTAATGTTTGGATTTTCCTCTACTTTTGTTCTCAGGCTTTTAGAAACACTCATTTGTACAGTGTTTTGAATTACAAGTATTGTACATATCTTGATGTCAAGGATCTTATAAATAATTGAGGTTTCATTAAGACATATACAATAGAGTCAATTGCTCTTTGTACTTCTCAGAATTCACTTCTTAGAATGTTCATCTGGCTCAATTCTAAGAATACTGTATATGTATTTAAAAATTTTGAGAAGTGTTCCACATATGAGATGTGAATCATATACAGAGTTGACATTGAGCTTTGGGGGACTAATGAATTTATTATTTAACCAGTGGAATGAAATGGCTACAACAAAATAAAACCTTATGCTAAATCTAAATCTTAGTAAAAAATAAGCTAAAACTTCAAAACAAAGTTTTAAAGGTTATTTAAATTTCCCAAGCAAATTGGCTATAAATTTTAAGTTGATAACAGAAAGAAATTATTTGGGAAATTTGTAATTTGGTTATTTATTTATTTATTTTTTTGGTGAATAGTCTTTTAGCAAAATAGTCTAGAACAAACTGACTTTTGGTAAATTGGTTCCTGAAAAATAAGCTTTTGGTAAATGAGTAAATTTGGCAAGTTGGTCAATTAGCTTTCAGGAAATTGATTTTCAGGGAATTAGGCTTCACCATTTCCCAGAAAATGTGGAATGGAACAAGAATGAGACAATAGATGGTAATGCCAATTAGTAATACAATACAACATAAAGTGTGACCGTAGACTAAGGTTGAACTCAAAAGCATCAAATAATTCTTTTTTAAAGAAATACCAGACATTGAGCTTATTGGAGAGTGTAACAAAGTCAGAACTGACCCTATCAGCTATTGCTAACATCCTCTCTCTTACTCTTCCATATGCCAAGACTAGTTGGCTACCATCTTGAGGTTTATTGAAGTGCAATGTTCCTGGCGAAAGGTTTTCTCTAGGGAAGAGAAAGAGGACTCTAACAGAATTGCACTTAAATACTGGGGTTGTGCACAAGATTAGACTACTGACATTTGTTATCCCTTTGGATGTCTCTTGGACATTGAACTTGCTGACCCAATTCTGTGCTACTTGGTCAAGGGAAAAGATAATTAAAGCTAGTGTGGAGGAGACTTCCAGGAGGATATAGGTTGGAGTTGGTCCAACACATTCACATTTCCTAGGTAAGAATGATGGATCCCAGCCAGATATAGTAGTGTATGCCTGCAGTCCCAAATACTGAGGCAGGAGGATTACAAACTCAAGGAAAACCTCCCAAACTCAGCAACTTACTGAGAACCTGCCTTAAAACTTAAAAAAAAAAAAAAAAAAGCTGGGGATTTAACACACTGATAAAGTGCCCCTGGGTTCAATATCCAGTACTTAAAAAAAAAAAAGTAGAATGATTTGTCTGTGTTGTAAGGATAAGCCATTGTCTGTTGGGCTTACTGACACGCAGGGAGCAAAGTTGTAGATACAGTGGAGGGATGTAATAAGTAAAGCACTTGCTTGGGGCCCACCAGAAGGGCTGGATGAATCTCACAGAGGTTTATTGCTGCCCAGCACGGGGCCCATAGTCCATTCTCATTGGCTCTGTAGACAGGATATCTATCAAGTACCTCTCCACTGCACTCTTGCACCACTTAGTAAGGAGATGTTCATGCCTTTCCATGTTCTTCCTCCTGGCCTTAGCACACACCAAAAGCTTGAGTCTAAAAGGATAGATGTGGGTGAAGAGCAGATGCCTTGCATCTCCCACCCGCTTTCCAAGCTGCAAAAATCACAGTTCTGTGCAACAATTAAGATGGGCAGGTGAAGAACTCTGCATGGAACCAGAAATAACAGACTTAAGAATGAACAGAATTGAACTTTAGATGGGAAATAGCACCCTTTTTATAATGAGAAGTCATGAAAGTTATAGAAAATGATGTACAAAGGAGATTTACAGTGTACCACAGTTGGGACCAATTGCTAGAAGAATAACCCCTTTCAGGTTTTAACTCTAATGATTGTACTCCCCCAAATCAGACTGTGGAAGTCCATGAAATGAGTCAGCCCAAAATTTGTAGAACCAGAATTAAAGCCTTTTCAAAGGAGATGGAGAAGAGAACTGGGTTCAAGAGAAATTGGGAGGGCAGGATTTGCAAGATTTGGCAACAGAATGGATATGTAAAGCAACAGAGTGGGAAGACTTGCACGTTTCTGGCTTGGGTGTCTGGTGTGTCTAGTGCTAACTGAGAAATGGGGATCTCTGGTGGGTAGAAGCAGAAAAGACATTTAGTATTGGAGTTTGAAGTATATGTAGAGAGTTCTGGAAGAGATGTCCAGAAGACACAGTGAAGGAATATTTTTCCACAATTCCACATTTAAAGAATTGAAGGTATAATTAGAAAGACACATGTACACTTATGTAACTATGTGCATGTATATGTAATATATGTGTGACAACATGAAAATTTAAAGAATGTGTTAATGCCTGTCAATCATATGGTACAAAATGGGTATGTAGGTATTGAAAAGAAGTACCAGGAAGGACTAGTAGGAGTGGGATGTGCCTAATCAGGGAATATCTTAAAAACCATGCTTTAATTTTGAACATTTTTTTAATATTTATTTTTTAGATATAGTTGGACACAATACTTTTACTTTATTTATTTATTTTTATGTGGTAGTGAGGGTTGAACCCAGGGCCTCGCATGTGCTAGGTGAGCATTCTACTACTAAGCCACAACTCCAGTCCTTGAACATCTTTTTTTACATTGTTGAAATTCTCTCTTTTATCGCTCTTCCCCCCTCAATTTAAAGACAAGAAATTTATATAATTTTATTTTTAAAATGTGTCACTTTTTTGTTTGGAAGAATAATAACTACTCAGAAGATTTGGAAAATATAGATGAAAATAAAGATATTAGTTTCTATTAAATAGGCATTTTATTGTGTCTGAGTAAAAATGTCACTTTATATCCAAATGGTAAGATTAAAAACTGGTTGAAATGAGTCAGGGAAATTGCAGAGTTTTGCTGAACATTCAAGTACAGGCTCATATGAATTTGTAAGTGTGAGGCACGTGTGTCCACGTGTGGTGTTGGTGGCAGTTATATCAAGTTAACAATGACAGTTTTTGTGCTGTTAATATGAAAATAGAAAGTGTGAGAATGTCCCAGATACATGACAGCATATTATTTTTGTTCAATAGAAACAGATGTTATGAAGAAATTGAATCAGAAGTAATCTTGATGGAAATATTTTCACAATGCTATACACTCTGTAAAGATGCAAATTCCTTTTCTCTTTTTAGCTGAAAACTCACCTCCTTTGGGAAAACAGAGATGATACACACACACACACACACACACACACACATACACATATTTCAAAGCAATCAATAATCTAAAGAAAAGAAAGTAAAATTTAGATATAAAAATTTGGTACCCACCTATATAAATAGAGTGGACTGATCTTTATCAGAGGAGCAAAGGCAACATACCGAATGAAAGACAGTTAAAAATTTTTTTTAAACAAATGCTACTGGAAAAAAATGAATTTAGACAAAAAGTTTTACATCCTTCACAAAAATTAACTCAAAATTGATCCTAGACCAAAATATAAAGCAATAAATTATAAAAATCCTGGAAGGTAATATTGGGGCAAACCTAAATAAGCTTGGGCATGATGATAACTTTTCAGATAAAACACCGAAGGTGTGATCTGCGAGAGAAACAGTTGATAAGATGGATTTCATGAAAACTTCTGCTCTAGAAAAGACAATGTCAAGAGGATAAAAACACAAACCACAGACTGGGAAAAATATTTGCAAGAGACGTATCCAATGAAGTTACTGTTTATCCAACAAAAATAAAATAAAACAAACCTTTTTTTTTTTTGGTGCTAGATATAGAACCTAGGGTCTTAAATGCTAGGTAAGCACTGTACCACTGAGATATACCCTCAGCCCAAGAACTCTTAACTCAATGATAAACAAAGTAACAATCCAATTTAAAAAGTGGGCCAAATACCCTAACAGACTACCTTACCAAAGCAAATAGGCAGATGGCCAATAAACAAGAAAAGATCTTATATGTCACATGTCACAGGAAAATGCAAATTAAAACAAGTGATATATCACTGCACACCTATTAGTATGGCTCAAATCCAGCACTGACAATGTCTGATAAGAATATGAAAGATTAGAAATTCCCACTTATTGCTGGTGGGAATGCAAAATGGTACACCCACTTTGGGAGCCAGTTTGGTAGTTTTTTAAATCAACTAAACTTATCATATAAAAACCTATGATACATACTTCCAGGCATTTACCCAAAGGAATCAAAAATGTATAGTCATACAACAACCTACATATGAGTCGTGATAGTGACTTTAGTCATAATTGTCCAAATTTAAAGGAAATTAAGATATTTTTCACTAGGTAAATGAATAACTGTGGTACATTCAGACAATGAAATATTTTTCAGTTCTCAAAAGGAGTATGTGATCAGATATTGAAAAGACCTGAGGGAAACTTAAATGCATTACTAAATGACAGAAGCCAGTCTGAAAAGGCTATATATGATTCCAATGACATAGCATTATGAAAAAAGCAAATCTATGGAGTGGAGACACTAAGAAGAACAGAAGTTACCAGAAATTTGAAGTGGGTAGGGATAAGTAGGTGGAGCACAGAAGACTTTTAGGGCAGTATGATACTGTAATGACAGACACATCCCATTATACATTTTTTTCCTAAGCACATGGAATGTACAACATTCAAGAGTGATTCCTGATGTAAACTATGGATTTGGGTGATAGTGACATGTCAGTATGGACTCATCAATATGGCAATAAGAAGCTGTGCTTGTGTCTGCAGAATCTCTGATCTCTGTATCTTACTCTCAATTTTGCCATGAACTTAAAATGTCTAGGAAAAAAATAAAGTCTTTAAAAAAAACAACTGGCATCTTGGCTGCTTTCTGTAGAAGCTATCTTACCCCAACAAAATTGATTCTCTCCTCATTCACTGTCTGGAACACAAAAATAAAGAATCAGTCAAGATCAACTAAAGAAGCAGTAGAACCATAAGTTATTATAAAACAGAATGTGTCTTTTCAGTACTTCTAATATCTTCTGTAAAATTTCCAGGGGAGTTGCTACTTTCATCTTTCTTACTTAGGGGTATTTAGGCAAATGCAAGCTCTATCGATAATGTTTTCTCACTCATATTAAATTATTAATTTTTCAAAAATTTTAAGTCTTAATCCTTCATGCTCAGCATTTCAATGTAGTTAAAATCAATTCAATAATGCATCAGTCATAGCTCAGTCAGGGAAGCCAAACCACTACGATGAATGGACATATAGGGATATTTGTATATTTAAGATTTTGTTGTTTAAATCTTTAATTTATTTGCAGTGCATTTTGGTGTCGGCAGTGATGAAGACAGAGATCTGTTTAAAAACATTAAGTTTTTAAAAACTTAAATTTCCATTCCCTCTTTCTCCTATTACAAGATTCTGTAGTTTGAGGGCATCCTGCCAACTGCATTTTGAATCAGAACATTGTGGCTTTATAATAATCTATGATAATCTCTCACAGTTGTAGCCTCACCCTCACTTCTTTTTATATGCAAAGACTCATGTTATTCATCTTCTCTTAATGTCTTTTCTCTTTTGCTTGTCTTAAATCATGTTCTTGGAAAACACTGAGGTGAAGAATTGCATGTATAAGGTTTACTGGGGAGTGCTTTTATGAAAGTTGTCGTTAATGAAGTGAGTAAGAGAGCTTTGGGCACAGAGAAAACAGTTGTAATTGAGGTCTCGGGCATTCTTTCAAGGAGTCCTGGAATTGTGATAATGCTTCAAGACTTGTTCAAATCAAGGTGAGGAGACTGGTCCTTTATAATCCACATCAGCCTGTCTTATTCCTGGAGGGGTGGGGTGTAACCTTGAGTGAGGCAGTTCCCTGTGAAGAGGCAATGTACTGTAAGGGTCTGAGTTTTGATCCATCAGGGAAAGATGTTCCCAGTATCTGCGGGACTTATGGTTGGCATTGAAGAGGGGCCGTGGGTGGATCATCCTGGATCCACCACCACACTGCCACATAGTTTTTAGTTGATTTTTCTTGTCATTCTTACTCTTTCCCTGATGTGGTTCCAGTCTGGAACTTCCACTCAGTTGGATTTCAAGAGTACAGTAGGAATTTATGCAGCTATTTGTTATTTTTTGGCTAGGTTAAGGTTTGCTGTCAGTTTCTTCGTTTGTTTGTCTATGAATAAAGAAACTTTTAAAAATTTGAGTATTCAGTTTCCTCTTTCTACAGATGAATATATCTCCAAGAAATTATTCTAGAATGAAGATCTAAGAGAAGAATCTAGAAAATTGTCATATATTGATGCAAGATAAATTGATGAGCATCCTGAATAGCTTCCGTGAACACATCAGGTAGTGCTCACGTGGTATGATGCATGGGCCTTCTCCCACAGGGACTTAACATTTTATTAGAAAGTGGAATAGAACTTATCTAGCTGTAAGGGAACAAACAAACAACAGCAACAAAACCTAAAACCACACAATAAACCATGTTGGTCAGGCAAAATGTGAATTTACCGACTAATAAAACTGAAAAATCTATGGCTGGCTGGATCCAGAGAGTCAAATGATGTCAGCTGGAGCCAGTCTCTCTCCATCTCCCCACTTGGCTTTTATCTGCGGCAGCTCTGACTTCGGACAAGCCCTCCCGTGATGACTGAGGTTTCTGCTAGGCCTGCTGCTTTAACCATGAAAAACTCAAGGTGCTGGGCTCCTTTTCACCAACAAGTTCTAGAAGGCATCTGGGCCTGATGCTCATTGGCTAAAGGGTAGACTATAATGATTAATCGCCTCAGGACTCATGTTCACCACTGAAGCATGTAATGCACCTACAAGGCCTGAGAGTAAGGGGGAAAAAAAAGAGGTTGAATTTTAGATTGCAAATGGGGCATGACTGGCAAAAATTGAGCAGATAAATGCCAAGTAACAAAAAGAACAAATGACTTCCAAAAGGATCCAGCTGTCTAGTTATATTTTCCTTTAATCAGTATTTATTGAATATTTGCTACATCCTGGGAACTGTACTAGGAGGCTGAGACACCAGGTTGAAGATGATCAAGTCTCTTCTCTCACACAGCTTTTATTCTAGGGGAATAGAAACAAAAACCCAAGAGATAACTACATGAAGTGTTGAGCCAATGAGCAATTTATTGCTTCTCTAAATCTTTTCTTTACCCTGTTTAAATGCAGAAGTCAAACCCTGGGAACCTCCTTGTCATCTGGCAGAATGTTGAGGTTACAGAAGCAGGAGGACAGTCCTTTAAGAGCCCAGCTTTACATTTTTAAAATTCAGTGAGAAAGCTCAGCAGACCGTAGGCAAGCTCCAGCTGTACCCATTAGGCCGTGCTATCCACACAAGGGCTACCTCCCACCAGTTCTGAAGAACCTACATCCTCCAGCAAAAGCAGGCTTGGCTGTGTCTTTTTACAATGATGGCTTATTCTAAAGACCAGCTCCAACTGTCCACATCCTCTGGTAAAAGCAAACTGTTTCTGGAGACCAGTGGTAAGTGACATCCTTTGTCAAGTCTTGTTTGCCACAGTCAGACTGCTTGTTCCTGTAGCCATGCCCTCTCTGAAAAGGCCCTACGCTCAGCCTTGGGAAGAAAGGGCTCTCTCAGTCCTTGTGTCTTCCTTGCATATTCTTCTTTAGGACAGAGGAGTTGTCCTTATTCACATGCTATGCTTAGACCCCTTAAATTCCTCTTCTGTTTTTTTAAAAAAAAATTGGTTAACAACCTCCCACCAGTTAATGACTCTTTATATTAAAATATCCCTAATCAAGGGTTCGGGTTGTGGCTCAGAGGTAGAGTGCTTGGCGAGCATGCGTGAGGCACTGGGTTCCATCCTCAGCACCACATAAAGTAAAATAAAGATATTGTGTCCACCTAAAACATAAATATTTTTAAAAAATCCCTAACAAATATCTGGTATGGCTTCTGTCTCCTGACTGGACACTGCCTTATGCATATCATGTACTGACTAAGTGCTAAAAAGAAAAATAAATCAATAAAACCTGTAAAGGAAAAAGAGGAATTGTTTTAGATAGGGTGGGCAGGGAAAATTTTGATGCCCAAGTAGAGTGGGAGTATGGAATTTGTAGGGCCGAGGGTTCTAGCATATACAAAGACCCCAAGGTAGAATGAGGTTGGTATGTCCAACAAAAAGAAGAAGCTGGATGTGACTAGGGTAGAGTTAGGGAGGGGGAAGTGGTGAGAAACCAGGTTGGAAAGGAAGCCAGACCATGTGGGGCCTGCCAGGTTCTGATAAGGGGATAGGATTCTTTAAGTGTTTAGAAGTCACTGGGCTTTTTATTTATTTCTTCTTCTTCTTTTTTATGGTATTAGAGACTGAACCCAGGGAATTGTGCATGATAGGCAAGTGCTCTACCACCGAGCTACATCTCCAGCTCTTGTCTGGACCGTTTTGAACAGAGGACTAACATGACCTGACATAATTTTAAGAATCTTATTTCTGTGTGAAAGAATTGTTGGCAGGTAATGGGGCTATTAAAATAATTCATGTAAAATGATAGAGATTTGGACTAGATACAACTGCTGATGTGGTATGAAGTGGACATTTTCTAGATATATTTGAAGGTAGAGCTCATGGAGTTTCCAGATAGATTGAAGAAAAAAAGTTGCTATTCACTGAGATGGGATGGAGCTTGTCTGGGGGTTCTGGGAGTCAAGGATTTAGTTTGGGAGACTTTTAACAAACATGAAGTTTGAGAAGCCTATTAAAATTCTAAATGAAGGGCTGGGGATGTGGCTCAAGCGGTAACGTGCTCACTTGGCATGCACGGGGCGCTGGGTTCGATCCTCAGCACCACATAAAAATAAAGACGTTGTATCTACCGAAAACTAAAAAAATAAATATTAAAAAATTCTCTCTCTCTCTCTCTCCTCTCTCTCTTAAAAAAATTCTAAATGAAGCTATTGAATAGGAAATTTGGTGTATGAATTGGGAATTCAAAGGGAAAATAGAGACTGGAGGTGTTTATCTAGGTGTCATTAGTACTAGGCAGAAGTTTTAATGAATGACATGTGTAATATGATGAGTATAGATAGGTAAGAGCAGTTTGAAGATGGCCACTGGATCACTTGAGCATTTAGTAGTTAACTGTACAAAGAAGAGCCAGCAAAGCAATAAATGACAGAGCCCAATGAGCTGAGAGGAGAATCAAAAGAAAGTTATATCCTAAAAGTGAAGAAGGCATTTCAAGAAGGAGGTAAAAACATCATGATCAATTCTTTTCTGAGAGAGTAAAATGGGACTTGAGAATTGCTCTTTTGATCTAGCTACATAGAGGTCAGTGATGACCTTGAAGAGAGGTTTCAATGGAGGGGATAGGGACAAAAACCGTATTGGATTGGGTCAGGAAGGAGGTGATGAACAGAAGAGGAGACAGCAATTTCACAGTCATACTCTATAAAGGGCAACAGTGAGACAGGGCAATTGTTGGATAGATGTGTTTAAGTGAGAGAAATTGGGCAAAGAGGCTTGCCTGCCTGATGTTGCTCCACTCAGAGGGAAAAATTAAAGATTCAGGAAATAGAGAGTAAATGCTAGCTACCCCAGTATTCTTGACTCAACAGGAGAGTTAAATCCAGTGTACTGTCGGCGGGTGGCATGACCCTTGCTTTATAGGAGTACAGTTTACCTACAGATTCAGCAGATTATATGCAAGAAGATTGAATCTGTATTTAGTGGGAGCATGCGGGTATTCTCTGTTCATACTGTTTATTTATTACCAGCAAAAAATAAAAACAATGCTTTTATTTGAGATAGAGAAATGAGGAGAAGTTGAGGTATGTTGGAAATGTATGATAAGAAAAATATTCTTTGGATAAAATGAAGGATGAGTTGACTAGGGAAATATATAGAATGCAGGAATTGAATATGACTAAATAAGACAGCACATTCTTAGTAACTGAAACTGAATCTGGCAAAGGCAGAAATACTCACTCCCTAAGCTGTCTCTCTTTTGTGCCCAAACACGTGTGTCGCAAAACTCACCTCACAACAAAACACCCAAACCACAGCCATTTATCCATTAGACGCTCTGCCTATTATCTAGAAGAAATAAGATGGAAGTAGGACAAAGGCAAACGTCTGACATGAGTATGCCATATGGAACAGAAATGTAGATGGACCCATATGCTTATGAAAAGCTATTTTTTTAGAATCTGAGGTTTAGTTTCCTTGGGCAAATAGAATAAGAGCTGTTTAAAACACAAATGGCTTATGTTTCCAGGTTCAAAAGTATCTTCATATGAGACTGGCTTTTCAGACTTAACAATTTATAGACTTATCCTTCTCAAGTAGTCTTTATATCTTCCAAGTGGATGGAACCCAATTAACACAAAAGCCACTTTTATGCCCCATGTAGGTTAAAATCATTTGAAGTAGCAGAAAAATGTAGTATTTGCTCGAAATACTTTTTACCCCCTGTGGTGGACTAGGCTTTTTCACAAATATTAACTCATTTAATTCTTAAATCAATTTAGCCAGTTAAGTATGTGTGAGAGAATCTTTTGTTTGCTCACTGGGAGCTGCCCATTGCCCATGATTTGTGAATTTGATGACATAAGATGACATGGACATGAGATCCAGGCCATTTCTCAGTGTTGTTACCCTCCTCCTTGAATGGGCAAATAGAGTTTGGTTTTGCTTTGCTTGGTTTTTTTTTTGTTTGTTTGTGTATGTATCTGTGTGTGTGTGTATGTGTGTGTGTGTGAGAGAGAGAGAGAGAGAGAGAGAGAGAAAGAGAGAGAGAGAGAGATAATATGTAGATGCTGGAAAAATGTTTCTTCCATCAATATATTCGTTAGATATTAATGAATATCTCCTAAGTACCAGCTACTATTTTAGGTTTTAGGGTTGAAAAAACATAAAGTCAACAGCTGGGGATGTGGCTCAAGCGGTAGCGTGCTCACCTGGCATGCGTGTGGCCCGGGTTCGATCCTCTACAAGGATGTTGTGTCTGCTGAGAACTAAAAAAAAAAATAAATAAATAAATAAATATTAAAAATTCTCTCTCTCTTAAAAAAAAAAACAACATAAAGTCTCTCTTTCTTCTGAGACTGAGAATTGTAAATATCATATTATTTAGGAGACATATAGATTATATTTTTCTTGACAAATCTGCCCAAGAATGAAATTAATAGAAAAACGGAGAGATTGAGAAACAGTGGGCATGGGGGTGCACACCTGTAATCCCAGTGGCTTAGGAGTCCAATGCAGGAGGATCCCAAGTTCAAAGCCAGCTTCAGCAATTTAGCGAAACTTGTCCTTACACAAACAAACAAACAAACGGAGTGGGAAAGAAATGTTTTGCAAATGATTAGAAAAGTTAACTGAGAAGTAAATATGTTGTGTGTAGAAGAGTGTAGGGTCAACTTTATTTAGAATGTAAAAAATATCTATTTAAAGTATTGACATGTCAGTTGAACTCTGGCTTGTCCAGGGGCGAGGTATGTGAAAAATCTGGAAATTCCCAACAGCAAAAAGTACAAGTATAACGTCTCTGAAATCCAAGTGGGCTTGTGGCATTCAGATATCATAAAGAATGTCACAGTGAACAAGGCTGGTGAGCTAGCACAATGGAGAATTAGAACTCCTCTTAGAACTTCATAAGGAGTTTGGATTCTATTATAACAGCATTGTGAAATCCTTGGTGGCTTTATAGTACCAGGGGAAAGTTGTTTGAGTTGTTACAAAACAATACCTTGATTGTTATGTGAAGAATGGATTACAGTGGGAAAAAAGGAGGAACAATGGAGAAACCAGTAAAGAGTTTAATAATCCAAACGAGGAATGTTGCTAGCTTGAACTGGGATGGCTATGATGAGAAGAGGGTAAGTGGTTAGAGTCAGGATGTAGCTTCAGATAGAGCAAGCAGGACATTCTGATGGACCAAGTGTGTGTGTGGAGGGGGAGAGATAGAAAGTGCGAGAGAAAGAATGTTCCCTGGTTTTATTTTTAGCATAGGCAATAGGATAAACAATTGTGCCACTCATAGAGATGGAAAAGATCTGGGAAAGGAAATGTAGCAGGATTGAGGACGGGTTGAGTGAATGGATGTTATAATTTTCATACTGGGTGTGCTAAGTTTGAAATGATTTTTACCTATAAAAGAGCAGATATTGAGTATATGTTCCAGTATGGAGATCAGAAAAGTCATCTATCCTGGAGATATAAGTATATATTCTATTTCAAGTCATGAGATAGGATGAGATTTCCCAGGGCATAGGCACAGATATAGAATATCCCTTGGACATGACCTTGGATATGTCAACATTTAGAATTTTAGGCAGAAAAACAGGAGGTAGAAGAAGGGATAGACAAGTAATCACTACTGAAGTTATAGAAAATCCAGACAATTTTGGTATTAAGGGAGTAAAGAGAAAAAAAAATGTTTCAAGGGCAGGAAGCTGTTCAGTCAAATCCATTGAAGACTAAATACTGAAGTCTAGGAAGGTCGAGTACTGACAATTGAAAGTTGGTTTTCTAAGTTGAGATTGTAAAGAGAAGTTTCAATGGAGTGATGATAGGGTTGCAGCTTACCTGTGTTGGGCTGAAGAGAGATAGAGAAATCAGGATATAGAGACAGAATGTGGACAATTATTTTAGAGGAGTAGAGAATCAGGTTTGGTCATTAGAAGACAATACATAATTGAGGGAAGGGCACTTGCAACCAAGAGTCTTGACCAATTCTATACCACCAGCTTCATTATAGAGACAAGGAAGATGTGTATATAACCTGCTCAAAAAGGGCAGTTTTGCCATTTCAAGTCAGCTTTATTTTTGCTGACTTTCAATCTATATGGAAAGCTCCACTATTTACGCTCTGAGTAAAGGGGCCAGCAATAACAGGCAATATTACCCTGAACAGCATTTGCACATGCAGCAGCTCATTTTATCATTATTGTTGTCAGTATTATTCTGATTTCTATGGTCTAGCACCCTTGCAACAGTGCTCCTTAGATTTGCTATCCCCATAAAGTAGAAAAATGACACTAAGTGGCATGTGTCTTTTTAGGCAAGAGTCTGGAGAACAATGAAGTTAATGATTTAGCTGATAATGGAAAGTTTCAAAACAGAATTCTCTATTTTATTATCTATTCAAGGCACAAGGTTCAAAAGTAATCTCTAGGTTCTGGATAGATAAAACAAGTGAATTTTTTTTCCCCTAAGGGTGATAAAATCTGCCTACTCTCTGGAATTTTATAGTTCCAATTGTCAACATCATTTGCTATAGCTAGTGCAGGTACACATCAAAGTGAGAATTCACAAGATAGTCCTCTTATAATTCATTGCATAGCCATTTGTCATTTGCATATGTATTTTGAATTTCTTCATTAATGCCTAACCTTTAAATTCAAAGCCCCGTGTGCCTGTTTTCTGAGATACATTTTTTCCTTTACATTATTAATTTGAATATTTATGACTATTTCTTTATTCCTTTCCTTTACATTATTTGGTTGCATGTAGATGACCTTGAATTTGCCAGGAATCCCTAACTCAGGTACAGTTTTGTCTGAATTACTGTTTTTTTCAACTATGCATGGCAGTGGTCACTAGAAGAGTAAAATCTAAGTGTTCCCTGTTCTGAGTCCCTCTGCCAGTCTGTTCAACTGCCTTCCCTTCTCATAACTGAGCTAGTAATCAACAGTCTTCTCTTCCCAGACTATTAGGTTCTGAGGTTTTTGTGATGTGTCAAATGTTTCAATGGTTGATACTGTTTTTATTTCAGGGGAGGAGTAGCACTTACTAATCTTACAAGAGTGTTGTGAAAATTAATTAGTTAATGTTCACAAATACTTTGAAGATTAAAAGCCTGGTGTAAATGCTTATTATTGTTTTATGCACACCAAGAGCCTAGCTAGGCAGGCAAATGTGTTTCCCAGAGATGAAAGGATTATGCAACCTAGAAAATTGTGGTTTAGTGCTGTAAGGTTGGCAAACAGGTTACTCAGGATTGCCTATGTGGGAATCATTCTTACCAGAACACAAATGTCCCAACAAGGTCTGAAATAAAGTCATTTGCTACAACCAGTGTTGACTGCCAAAGAGTTCCAGCCAAGATGAATATTATTTCATGATATTGAGTGTGATGATTCAGTTGATGAGTTTCTCAGGTAGAGCTGAAATAAAGAAGAAGAGTCTCTCCAGGACTCTGAGGAGCTGATGCCTCTGAAGAGCTCTCAGGACCTTGTCTGGTGATAAGACAGAGTGCTGATTGACTGGACTCATGCTTGGTCAATCTCCACACGCTCAGCACGGCCCCAGCTGAGGTCAGAGCCATTAAGTAGAATCTGCAGATCCGGAAATGGATATCTTAATCTCAAACACAGCTGGAGAAGTAAACTCCTCAGCGGTACTGTACTCCTCAGTACAGCATTTCTGCAGAAGTTGATAATGTGTACCCAAAGTGTTAAAAGAGGACACATCCTTTAACTGGCAATTGCCTTCCCAGGAATTTGTCATTAGGAACCATGGCCTGTTTACTCTGATGTTGTTTAATTTAAACAATGTCTAAACGTCCAATAATATGGGATTGATGAAGCCAGTTATGGTTCAAACATAAAATGAAATATTATAAAGCCACTAACAATAAGTTTTAGAGAGTGGCTTAATAGTAAAAGATGTCCAGAATATACTGTGTTAAAAACGCTAAGTATAACATACATCATGATGAACAGATTTTGAAGTATTTTATTCTATGTTTTCTAATTTCTCTATATTAAAAATATTATGATACAAATATTTAAAAAATAAGAAAATGGACAATCCCATCATAATTCAAAATAATGAGGGCATAATATATATAAAATCTTTGGAAAGTATCCAAAACAAAGAGAAAGGAAGAAACAAATTATGAGATAGTCTACTTATCTTATAGTATGTCAGGCTTCTTCTTGGTCTCAGGTTTTTCTAAAACTTTCAGCCCCATGTTGTGCTTCTGCTTGACCTCCACTTCTTGGTCTCATGATCATAACCTAATAGGGTCTCTCCTCCTGCCTGTATCTGGCACTTTCACCCAAACTGAGACTTGAGATTCTGAGGATCTACTTTGCATCCACCAGAAGCACACACTGGCTATACAGGGGAGTTCATGTCCTGAGGGCACAGCCTTTGACCAAGGGAAGACAAGAATCTATGGATACAATCTTCTCCCTTCCTCCCCTGGCTGCTCTACCTTGAGTTACAGTAGCTCATGTGCCTCTGTGAAGACTCTGCTACAAAAATGAGCAAAGAGTAGCACCCCATACAAGTTTCTGGGAAAGACAAAGCTAAGACACAGTATGTGAGACCTTTGACAAAAAAACTTACTGACTTTCAAAGGAATCATTTATTCAGTTCATTACAAAATAATAACTAGTATTGACTGAGTGGTTTTAATGTGCCAGATACTCAATATTGTATTTACTTAATCTTTATAACATTATCTACCTTTACAATTAAAGAAACTTTGGACCAGAGAGATGAAGAAAACTTTCCCAAGGTCTCAAAAAATCAGTCCTGGAGATATATATATATATATATATATATATATATATATATATATATATATATAATCTCCAACACCAAATTTGATGTCCCCATACACATGGTATACATGATTTTTAATTGTTATTTATTTATTTACGTTTTTGTGGTACTAGGGATTGAACCCAGGATTGCTCTACCACTGAGTTCTACCCCAGTGCTGCTGCTGATTATCCTCCTCCTTCTCCTCCTCCTTCTTCTTCTTCTTTAAATAAGCTTGAGACAAGGTCTTTTTAAGTTGCCCAGGATGGCCTTGAATTTGCAATTCTCCTGTCTCAACCTCAGATTAGCTGGGATTACAGGTGTGCACAACCATGCTCAGTTTATATATGTTCATTAAACTTGATCTACAGAAGAAACTTGACTGATATTTTCTACCTCACGGATTACAATCAGGCTAAGTAATCATAACCAGGACACATCACACATCATTAAAGAGTGAAAGAAGGTGTTTAGGTAAGTGTTAACCAACTAGGAATTAACCAGGAGTCCCTATCAGGGAGGGTACTGCACTGGTTCTAAATCTTGAGGATGGGTATGATTTGAGAAGACAGAAGAGAGAAGGGTGGATCCTGAAGTTCATGAGTGAGACTGTGGAATAAGGGCTATCATGATATGTTCTTGGAGTAGAGAGAGGGAGAAGAGAGGGGTGGGAGGGGGGAGGGAGAGATTAGAATAAAAGAACAGATCACCTGTGATGAACTTAGTAAGCCTGGTGTGGGGAGCCAGGCTTTCAAAGAGTTTGTATATAGGATGAAGGAGCCATTCAAGCACCCCTAGAAGGAAAAAGGTCTAATAATCTAGCAAGGAGAAGAATATTCCAGGGAGAAAAAAAAATGTGAAGACAAGAAAATTTGGTTATTGGGTTAGAGTCATGAAATGCTATAATGTTTTGCTGGGTAGATGTTCTAAGAATTTTGTGTTGATAAACTAAATATCACACACACAAGATGCAGTAATTATGGGCTGGTATGTTTTCATTTCATGAAAATATGGGTTGGAATTCTCTAGAGTCATCCGTTCCAAAGAAGGAAGCTGTTATAAGAGTAACAGAATATTTATTTAATACTTACTGTGTGTTGGGCACTATGCCAAGTTGCTTCTTTCTTTCTTTCTTTTTTTAAACATGTCATTATTCCCATATTTCTTTCATCACATCCCATTTACACCTGAGGAAACTAAGAGAGAGGTTCAGTAAGTTGTTCAAGTTCAGTGGCCAGGAGACAAGATTCTGAATTTAATTCTTGATCTTACTCTTTGGTTGGATTTGATCTCTTGACTCATTTGGAGTCAGCCTCCAAAATCCTGGGAGAGTTTGGATTCACTAAAATGCCAGAGTGACACTTGTTCTTGACAAGCATCCATAGTAATTAATTAAAATCTAAGAACTTCTCAATCTATGAGGATGTTAGAGGACTTTGCACCAATGGGGTTGGCTGACGAATTCTCCAGTTAAGTTGATTTGGCATCAAGAGAATTCAATTCAGAGCCTATGGCCATCACTCATGCACTTGAGTAAAATTAAATAATACAAATTTCCGGCATGCTTGGGCTGACATACCTTCTCACAATAAAAATAAATAAATACAAGGCCACACAGGAAGAAAATTCCAAGAACTAGAAAATGGGAAATGGTGATACCTTTTAAGAAAACTGAAGTTTTCACTTGGGTAGAGCTTGCTAGACTAAGAAAAAGAAGCACACGAAAAATGAATAGAAATTGGGGATTTTCTTTTTTTTTTCTTTTCTTTCTTTCTTTCTTTCTTTCTTTTTTTTTTTAACACTAAGGACTGTCAAGTTCTCCAGTAAAATGTTTCAGTCATTAGATTTTGTACTCAAGTAATCTAGGTGGCAGCATCCCTGTTGTTTAAGGGGTTGTTGGGGGAGATTTCTCAATCCAGTAGAACAGTGCATTCATAATTATAGGCACTTGCAATTTCAACAATTAGGTATTCCTTTCTGTCTTCAAATAAAGGCTTTGGGGGCCTTATGAGTTACTTATTAAAATGCAAATATTCCTGGGAGGTATAATAGCTTGGAATCTTTTCAGATAATATGTTGAAGAAGATTCAATTTAATTCAGCTTGTTTCAGTTCATTTGACTTCAGTTTAATTGATCTGAGCTCCTACTAAGTGCCAAGTTCTCTGCTGGGTCTTCAGCATGGGAAGAAATATAAACCAGATAGGTTTTGGTCTTTTGCAAACTTCTTATTAAGTGACAGGTAAACATTTTTGGTTTTGTGGGCTGTATGGTCTTTGTAGTGATACTCAAGTTGGTCATTGTCACCAGGAAGCAACCTGTAAATGAATGCTCATAGCTGTGTTTCAATAAAACTTTGTTTATTAAACAGGCTGTGAATTGCATACTGATCCCTACTCAAGATGCTTATAATTAGAGAAGGATTTACATAATATTTTCCTCTGACAAAATAAAACCTCAAGAGGAATTTGTAGGATATTGGGCTTGACTGAAAAATCATGAGAATCTGCTGGAGAATTTCAAAAACATGCATGATTGGGTCGCCTTTCCCGGCCCCGGGGATTCTCGTTTCATAGGGCACGATATTGAGCCTTAGTGTCTTCACCTGTGAAATGGGAACAAGACAACAAACACTACACCAGAGATTTGTTGAGGATGTTCACTGAAGTAAGGTATACTGTTCATAGCAAAAGGTTGGTGGTTAATAATATGAACAAGGTATCCCATGAGGATACCAAGACACTCCATGAGAATCTAGAATGGCTACTTAAGGAGTTGGGTAATCCCTGGGATGGACAGAAACAAAATTCTGCAGAGACAGATGAAATCCCTGCACAAAGCCCCATGCCTAGGTTCCAGCAGGCAGCCTGCTCTGATGGGTGGAGTCCAAGTCCCACTGTGCCTGCCTAGGTGAATACCCAGGGACTGCTGACAAACCCCAGCCGCTCTGGTCACTGCTGAGAGTTAGTTTCTAGGGAGTGAGCAGGTAGTGGGAAGCACTGCAGTGGCTCTGTACTTAACACCTGATAATCCGGGGCTTACCTTTCACTTGGGAAGGGTGAATACCAATAAAGCCAGGGCAGGCAGGGGCTTGGAGTCTTCGTGTATTGAGAATTCAAAATTGCTTTTTTTTTTTTATATTTTATTTTTTAGTTCTCGGCGGACACAACATCTTTGTTTGTATCATGGTGAGCATTCAAGTGGTAAAGAAAAAAGTCTGTTTGCTCATTTTTCTCCTTTCTTCTGTCTACCAGTTTCTTTATAACTTTTGCTATCTTTGTCACACTCTCCGTCTACCTACCTCCTCCCGTGTAGACATGGCGTCCCCAGGCGTGTGCAGTCAGTTTGAGGAAGCATGGGGCAGAGAGCTAGATTTTTCATGAAAATGAGAATTGATGGTTATGTTCAAAGAGATAATATATCATTTATGTACATGTGTTTGTGTGCGTGTGTGTGTGTGTGTGTGTGTGTGTGCATGTTGAGAGTAGTGGTGAGAGTGTTTTGAGGCCTGTTATTAAGGCAAAATGAATCAGGATTAGGGAAACAGGCATAAAGAAGGAGGGGAATGTGGACTGTGAATTACTATTAGGCCAGTCTCCCTTCCCTCCTCCTCCCATCCCATTCTTCTTTGTGGGTACATCCAGGAGTATATTAATTGTAGGGTGATTAAAATGCTGTGGATGAAAGAGTGAGATTAAAGGGTGGAAAGTTGAATTAGCAGGTGTCTGTTTCAAAATGCAGGTGAGCTGTCAGCCCTGAAGCAGTCAGAGAAAGAACACCAAGCTATTGCCAACTAATGATGCATGTTAATTCTCTTTCCATGCTCTGTCCTAAAATATGCATGGGAATACAGCCTAGGATAGCAGGAGAGTGTGACAAAGGGGACCATTTTGGTTGACTTTTGTTTTTGGATTCTCATGTAAACAACTTTGGGTTTGAAAGCATAAGCCTGAAAAGTGACAGGTTGTCAATGAGAAACAAAGCAAATATACCTGGATTATTGATACTGATCCTAAAAATGACTAGGGGTGAGCATTTGCCCTTGGATCAAATCGTGACTTGGGGAGTATTAGAAGAAAACCTCTATGTAACTTGCCGGATGAATAAATAGCTCAAACACTTGTTAAAATAAAAACTCATGTTTTGATCTTTCAAAATTCCATGTAACATCAAACAGAAAATTGTGTTAAAAATCAACAATGAGAAAGAAAGGCATTTGAAAAAAGAGGGGAAGTTGGAGTATAAGAATAAGAGGTGGAGAGTGGGGAGTGGCATAAAGTGGGGTCAGCAAAATTGCTGTCCTTTCAGAGGATGGTAAGAGTGCTCTTCTCTGGAGATCAGGCAGACCTCTTAAGAAAATGGCATTGGAGTTCGACTTCCATGATGAGAAATGGGGACTGATAGCAGATAGTAATTTCAGACAAGGAATAGAGAAATAAAAAAAAGGCATAAATTATCGTTTGTGATTTTTGCATAGTCTGTATTAGACAAAGTACAGGCAATAGCTTGAATTGGTTTTCTCAGCTCTGGCTGTGCATATGAACCCTGGGCAGCTTTTTACAAACCTCATTGGCCAAACTGTATCCCAGACTAACAGAATCAGGAACCCTAGGGGTGAAACTGAGGTATTGGTATTTTGCATGGATTTGCTGGCAAGGTGAAGAAACTGGCGCTACCTGGTAATTACCAATGTAGCCGTGATCACACGTTTGCTGAAACCAACCTGGGGAGAAATGTTTCCCTGGCAAAAAGGACATATGAAAATAGTTGGTCCCTTTGAGATGTTTTTAGCTAAATTATCCTGAGGAGCTCCATTAAGTGGATTCCTTGTTCATATCAGAAGTGAATATGGGAATAGCAGTTGAGAAACATGGGACTAGGAGAAAAAAAAAAAAAAAAAGACTGGCCAAACTGTGGGAGATCTTAATGACAGGCTGAGGAGCGAGAATTTTACTCATTAGGAAATAGGCAACAGGTAATATTGAACATTTGAAATCATGGAGTGTCTTCAAATCTGCAGCTGCAGTTAGTGATGTCCATATGTTGGGTCCCAGGAAGACTGAATGATAGAGAGGTGGGGGGTCCATTTAGGAAACTACAGGTGGGCTTCGAGCCGGAGTGACTGGACTTCAGCTAGTGTGATAGTTGAGGATGGGAAACAGGTAAAGGTGAAAATATGGGGAAAGGGAACTGACAGAAGTTAGTGTGGGAAAGATCCCCCACCCCCTTAACTTTCCCATTTAAGTGAGAAACCTGAGGATTAGAAGTTCAGTGTGTCATCTACCTTCTAAAGAAGCCAGAAGGCAGTGGGTGGGAAAGGAGAGGTACTGAGGAATGAAATTGACCCAATTATGTTAGGTGCATGTATGAATCTATAACAATGAATCCCAATATTTTGTATAACTATAATGTACCAATAAACAAAAATTAAAAATAAAAGAAGCTAGAAGTGAGTTGGGCAATGCAGCTTTAGCACAAATTGTAGGTACTATATTATAAGGGGAAGGGAGAAGATGTGGTCTTGGGAGGATATGGATTTCTCACATATCCTCACATATGACTGGATGAAATAGTGTTCTGGAGGATTTCAGTTTGGGACATGTTTGGTTATATTGGTTTCACATTCGTATGGGGATAAATAAAAGTTACAGCTGGGAGTCACCCACCTCCTTCAGTAAGTAACCATGGGACTGACCTTTATAGTCACCTTTTTTTGAACAAAAAGATACAAATAATTTCATTGTGTATGCAGGAGTTTTGCAGACAAATGGTGTAGTTAGAACAATAAATACCACGAATGTATCACAGTGGGTGAAGACACTGTAAGATCCTGATTTCAGCAGATTTTCCTGTGAGTGTGCAGAAAGTGGTAACACAGCAGGCCCGAGAATCCTCGCCTTAGGGAGGGCTGGTTGCATGGTTGGCCCTATGCTGACACATGGATCTTCAATTTCAGGAAGTTTTCCTTGATATCCCTAAATAATGAGTGACTCACGGTGCCTAAACTGTACAATGTGACTTGTGCTAAATATTTGCTCTTCTTCTTGCAATTTTTCTGTGTGGTAGGCGGAGAGTGCCCAGGTGACTAGTTCTCAGTAAAAATGCCAGACACTGATTCTCTAATGAACTTCTTGGTAGGCAACTTTTCACATGTGTTGTTGCCACACATAACTCATTCCTGGAAGCAGTTAGTGTCCGTCATGACTCCACTGGGCAAGGACACTTAGAAGCTAGTGTCTGTTGTTCTCTGGATATCCCACATCCTATGATGTCCTATGCATCTTGTTGACTTGTCTTTGTACTTGTCTGCTCTATTAAACCACAGTTGTGACCACGAGTCTTGTGAATCCTAGTCATCCATTCCATTGGAGAGTGGTCTTGGGAACCTTTGATAAAATACAAGTGAGGAAAAATTGAGAGCATCAATTTGGTGAGAATAGAAGGAGATCTTGAAGCTCATCCTTCAAATGACGTGCATTTTCCCTAATAGCTGCAGTAAGTGGGTCTATGTGCCTTTGGCAGGAACGAGAGAGGAAGATTAGAGTTGAAATGGTCTCTCCAAGCTTTTTGATTATGACTGAAGTTGAAAGCTGTGGTTTTCTTCATCCTTGAAAGCAGTAAAAAGTGAACACAGTGAAAAGAGCTAGTCACAAAAAATAAAATTTGAAAGATGCAATTACTCAGTCTTTATATTCGGTTCCTAAAATTCTAAAACTTCCTATTTGTTTCTGCTGTCCACTGTTGAGCTGAGAGTACCATGCCCAGATGGCCAGGTGTGTAAGTGTGATAAGGCTTACTCCTTCCTTGCCCACACCCCATGACCTAGTAACATTCAAATGTACCAGAGAAGTTTCCAGGGCTGTGTCCTGGCTCTCTCAGGGCACCCCACCTACTTGATTGAACTTATTTCCTTGTTCCTACCGTGGGGCTCTCTCTTGGCATGCAGTGTGTCTCCTAAGACCTATGCATATAATGAACTTTGACCCTCCAGAGCCTCTCTGTTCCCTTAGTGGCTGTACTTGACAGATCATCACATTAAAAAGGGTATAAAACAATACTACTTAGTGACATTCATTTCCCAAGTCTAAGTCCAATATCCTGAAAAAGCACATGAAAAAAGCTGGACAAAGTAGCAAGAGAGGCTACTCAGGTAAATTTACATGTTGAATCTGGATCGTTTACTTTGGGTTGCCATAGCAAATACCATAGCCTGGGTGGCTTACACAACAGGAATGTGTTTCCGCATGATTCTGGAGGCTGGAATCTGCAATGAGGGTGTATATGGGGTATTCTTGATCTGCTGAAGGCTCCTGTCCTAGCTGTAGCTGATGCCCAGCCCTTTCTGTGTCCTCACATGATCTCTTCTGTGTGTCAGAGAACTGGGTGGGGGGGGGGGCGATGGGGGAGGGGACAGGGCACTGGCTTCTCTTCCTTTTCTTAGAAGGACAGTGGTTCTCTCGGAGCAGGGTTCCATTCTTACAAAATTTTCTTTTCTTAGTTTCCATGTGCTTTAATTTCTCTGTTGCATCAAGATGTTTTTCCCCCACTGCTTCTCAAAATTCTTTCCTCTGATGACTTTTCAGATTCTGTATTCATCAGGTCTGTGGCAATCTCTTTGCCCTTTCTTTCTCTTCTGAATTCTTTTAAAAATCTTTCCATTTGAAAAATTTAAAAGATGAAAAATTGGAGAAAATAGTGTTACAAGTCCTTATTTACCCACTGTATCGCCTTATGGCCAGTCTTTTTTTCATTGCTATCCCCCTTCCTGGGATTTATTTGTAGCAAACCTTAGACCACATGTTATTTGTAAGCAAATATTTTAGAATGTATTTCTTTTTTTTTTTTTAAGTTTAAGGTTTTTTTAAAAAATATTTTTTAGTTGTAGATGGACAATACCTTTATTTATTTATCTTTATGTGGTGCTAAGGATGAAACCCAGTGCCTCACCCATGATAGACAAGTGCTCTACCTCTGAGCCACAACCCCAGCCCTAGAATGTATTTCTTAAATATAATGATGTACAAAGTTACAACCATAGTACTACTGTTACACTTAAAAAATAATGAAAATTTCTCAGTATCACAAATATCCAAAAAGTGCTCAAAATTTCTTGATTGTCTCATAAATATATATTTTTTTCATAGCTGTTCCAGTCAGGATACAAATAAAATCTAAACACTGCAAGGTTAATGTGCCTCTTCAAAGCTTCCTTCTCTCTCTCTTTTTTTTTCCACAAAATTTATTTTTTGAAGGGAGCAGATTATTCTAAACTAGAGTTTCTGAGTTGCAATTTTTCGATTGTATTTCATGTCATCCCTGTAAACTGTTGGTAAGAGCTAGAGAGTCTTTAGCAGTTTCAATGTCAATTTTCCCCCTAAATATTTTAATTTTAGATTGTGATGCCAATTGCCATCCTCTCAAGACCTACAACTCAGCCTCAATCTCTAGACCTCAAGTCTTCTGTCCATGATCTTTAGGAGCAATAATCTATTTTCAGATCTCAATGAACTTCTAAGAAGTGGTACAGATGTTACCCAAAGTAATAAAGAATGTCCATACTGAGAGAAAACTTAGAATGTTAGCCAATATAAGCCTTCCAGATTCACATTTTCAAATCTAATTCTGAAAGATACTTTGTGAAAAAGCTCATAGTCAAATAATTGTGGGAAAACCCCGAGTAAGTAAATTTAAACAATTTTATTAATGTAACCATACTTAGCAAATCTAAAGAAAGAGATAATGGTAATTAGTGTTTCCTAAATTTACTCAATTATGGGACACCATTACGTGGTATTTATTAAAGTTCCCCCATAAATAGTGTTTCATACAGGGAATGCTGAAGAACTGGGTGTCAGTGAAGAGAAGAATAGGGCTCTTTCCTCTTGACACTGTTTATAATATAGTAAGCAGACACTTCATCATATTTACTTTCATTATACAGAATGTCTTCAGTTTCAGTTCTTTAAAAAATGATTCTCCAGCCCTCATCTGAGTTTAAATCCACTTTTTCTAATACTATACTGCTATTCTCCTTGGGGATAAACTGTTACCAAAACATAGCAATGAAATCAACTTCATCTCTTTGCTCATCTATTCCTTAATATCTCTTCTCCCCTTTTCCTGCAGTAAGAGGATGCTTGCTTTTTAAGCAATGGATTTCCAGAGTAAAGAGAATTTCCTAGCATGGCAACTGTTCCTAAAGTGTATGGTACCACCAAGGGCAGAAAATTCAAATTAGTCCTTATAAACATGCTTTATTAGCATAAAGAACATTATCAACTCTTAGTAAATTCTCAGAAACATAGTAGATTCACGTTTTTTAAAAATATTTACTTTTTAGTTGTAGTTGGACACAATACATGTTATGTGGTGCTGAGGATTGAACCCAGGGCCTCGCACGTGCTAGGCGAGCATTCTACCACTGAGCCACACCCCAGCCCCATAGACTCACGTTTGACTGCACTTTGGATCCTCACAGCTCTGATATCCCTTTAACTTGTTCTACTATTGTTTTCTTCATTCCTTGAGCTGTTTAATCTTAGTTGAATATGCTCTGGACTCTATTCACAATGACAGATATGGCATGATATTTTCCCCATGGGGGGTTCTGGGGCTATGTGGTAGGTGACATCAGTCACATGAACAGATCATTCAGAATGGCATGGTATGTATGGTGACGCTCTACTGAGGGTAATGTGGGGCATGTGGGCAAGTTCATGCTGTTTAACCTTGTTGTACGTGAGTCATTTGAAATTCTTAAGACCTGGGCCTGTTTCTCCTAGTTTCCTCCTTCCACACAGCATGGAAGAGTACTGGGAACAGTCAGCATAAACAAAATTATTATTAGTTTCGCAGTGCTGGAGATTCAACCCAGAGCCTCGTACATTCGAAACAGTTGCTACACTACTGAGTTATATCCCCAGCCTGACAGTTCTTACTGAAAAAAAATGACGTATGCCAGTGTTTTAGAAACTATGCTTTTTAGACTTGTGGTCTGGTGAACATATAGCTAATTCTCCCACCTTGTTTTCCTTCTTTTCTTTGGGAAAATCAAATAGAAACCAGGTGATTTTTACAGTGTAGTTTGAAAGCTACACAATACCATCGTGACCACCTGCCAAAATTTTCCTTTCTGACCATCAAAACCAGACATTGTCACGCAAGGCCTCTGGCACATCTGGAATGGATTCCTTGTGTGATGTGTGTGCGTGTGTTTTCTAAGCAAGGGAAGTTCCGGATTTGGGAAAGGAGTAAAAATCTTTTAATCTCATCAGCAGAAATTACTTACAGTTAAGAGGTCCTGTGTTCCAGCTGTGGGTCATAGGGGAAGTTCACAAATGGTCAGTGAATCTGCTTATTGACTTCTCTGATCTCTGCCATCAAGTCATGGGCTGTGCTGTTCTTCAGCCTTGACAGAAGTCACCCTCTAAAGTTAGATCAGAGCAAAAACCCTTAACTGGTCAATAGAGTCCAAGTGATTTTTGTTTCACATATGGGAAGCAATTTGTTATGTCAAATCCCAGAAGCTTAGCTTGGATCTAACTCTAGATAAAATGTTGCTATTATAGTGGTAGAAAGTAAAAGCAATTATGTTTTTATGTCACATAAAATAAAGCTCCTAAAAATAAATAAATAAAGCTCCTTCTTTTGACAAAAACTAAAGGATTTTAAATTTTTCTTATGAATATTTCTATAAAACTTTAAATTCTCTGCAGGCTCTGATGTATAGAATTATATTTACACATATACTCACACCTACAGAATTTACTTATTACCCAAATGAATTTACACACACACACACACACAAAAAAAAAATGTATGTACACAATATTCACAATTACACTTTTGTGCCCAAAATATTTTATTTATGAATAGATGTGTGTGCTGGTTGATGGTAATTAGCAGGGAATTTCTATGTGAGTGTTTTAGGTTTTGGGGTTTTTGCCATTGAGATGGGAATTCAGCTGTGTTTAAAAGTAGTTAAAAGGAATAAAACTTACTCTACCTTTCCAGTTGGGTTATAGCAGGATGTTTAACTCTATACTTTGGTTCCATGGGAGAAATATCTATAGCCATAGATAGAAATGGTGGTAAGGAGAGTAAGAAACAAGTAATTTAGAATATTCTCTCATTTCTGGAACAGGTATATTTCTACTGATCCTTTTGTCTCATTGTTTTTATCCTGTAAGTGTGGCACTAGCTATAATATTTTCTTTGTTAACCCTAGTCAAATGGACTTGAGCCACACTATGACTCTTTTTTGATTTTCTTTTCTTTTTTTTCAATAACATATTTTCATTAGGTCAATAATAATAACAGTAACTTTTTTTTTTTATAGTACTGGAGAGTGAACTCAGGGGTACTTGGGATACTTTATCACTAAGCTTCATGCTACATTCCCAGTCTTTTTAATTTTATTTTGAGACAGGGTTTTGCTAAGTTGCCCAGGCTGACCTCAAACTTGGAATTATTCTACCTCAGCCTCCTGAGTAGGTGGGACTATAGGCACGTGCTACTGTATCTGGCAATAACCTACATTTTTTGCTCAAGAACAATATTTTGACCTATAATATTTCATTGAAATTGGGCTTCATGATAAGCTTACAAGAAAGTAGGGGAGGTAACAGTATCTCTGCATGGCATATCAGAAAACCAAGACTTCGAGATCTTGAGTGAATGTCCTAAGATCTTGCCACCAGCGTCCAAAAGAGCTCAGGCTTAGTTCTCATTCTTAGGTTTCAGATACTTTTTCCACAGGGTCTTATTGCTTTTACTGGGAAATCAGCATTCAGACATGTGGTGTGCACAGCTGGTGTGTGTGGGTCATTCAAGTGAACTTACCTAAGGCCACAGAAAATCACCCAGAAGAACTGACCATAATAGACAGGGCTCTCTACCCGTGTGAGCAGCAGGTTAGAATGTGGGCAGGGCGCCCGGAATTTGTCTCCTCCCAGGCAAACTGACAGGAGTCTCTCTGGAGACTGGCCAGGAGGCCAGGAGGTCTCCCAGAGGCTCAAGAAGGCTGCCAGGAGAAACCCATAATGAGTCCTTTTAGGTTTAAAGGACGTTATCGTCACAGCACGCATTTCTAGTGCTGTGCATGATGCTGACACAAATGTGCATATATCAGCTTTGCATATAGAGAGATGGCATCTTGCTGTGAAGGGTGAATCTACAGGCAGTTTTCAAGTTTCAAATTTCAGTGAAACCAATCAACATAGGCTAGTCAGCAGCACATGTGGGATGACAGACACTTTCAGGTCTTTGCCGATTGCACTGGCAGGATAATTGATTTGGGCACAAGTCATGCTTGGGCTGTTCTGCCGTTCCATGTTCAGATTTTTCTCATGAATGATTGTGGCAGAGGCTGTTAATTTCCTACTCAACATCCACTCTCCTGTCCTTCTCCTGTCGTTATAACCCTGGTTTTATAGAGCAGAGCCTGTGTACAATTAAAAGACCATTTTCTACACTGTCTTGCAGCAAGGTGTGGCTGTATTGGTATGTTTTGGTCAATGACAGGGTAGCAAAAGGTTACATGTGACTTTGGAAGGTTTCCTGAAAGAGAAGAGGCTTGACCTTGCTTCAGACTGCAAGCCATGTGATGTGGGTTGCAGCTGTAGGCACTCTGTCTTGTAAGCTAAGAAGGGTGGCATCCTGGAGTCTAGGAACAGAGAACAGGAAGGAGCCCAAGTCATCAAGACCTCAGTGGGGCTGCTGTAACAGTCCTGGACTGCCCATCTGTCTGATTCTGTGTGTGAGTGAGATGAGCACTATCTTGATCCCTCCCCTTCACTCCCAGGGATTGAACCCAGGGCACTTAACCACTGAGCCACATCCCTAGCTCTTGTTATTTTGTATTTAGAGACAGGGTCTTGATAAGTTGCTTAGGGGCTCCTTAAGTTGCTAAGGTTGGCTTTGAACATGCAATCCTCCTGCCTCAAACTCCCAAGTCACTGGGTTTACAGGTATGCACTACTGAGCCCAGCTACTATCTTATTTAAACCACTCTTATTTGGAACTTTAGTTATACTTCCAGGGGGACTTTATGCCAAGAGATAATGGATGATCACAGGGTAATAAAAGAAATCTAAACATGTTAAAAATGGAGGTGAATATTTTAAAAGTATGAAGGAAAAGGAGTTAATTGGAAGTGACCTAGTAAAAGAAAAGAAGCAAATAATGTCATGGGTAACACTTAACTCTGTTGTATTCCAATTTTTTCTGCTTCTCCTGTGCCTCACCATTTAAATGCCCCAACCTTGACGACAAGAGTAACAGACAGGAAAGTGTCAGAGTACTGTCTTCTAAAAGTTTATGTAGACTCTTAATGTAAAGACAAGACCACAATCTTTTTTAACCTATCCGACTTTTTGTCATGTAGAATTTACAACTCACTGAAAAGTAGGTCAAGTTGTATGGGAAACCCCTGTACTCATCCATCACCCAGTCTCAGCAACCATCAGTCCATGGTCAATTTTGTCCCATTCAAACCTCCATCAATTTCTCCTTCTAGTTACTTTTTAAATAAACTTATCATATTGCAATTATTTGAGATTTACAGAAAAGTTACAAAAATCGTGCAAAGAATTTCCACATACCCTCTACCCGTTTTCTCCTATGGTTAATATAAATACCACGGAACATTTATCAAAGCAAATAAACTAGTACTGATACTATCAATTAAATCTAGACTTCAAGCCTAGATTTTTCTAGTGCTATTCTTTCTCTGTTCTAGAATATCACCCAGTATACCGACTTGCATTGACCTCATATTCTTAGGAAGCGTGTCCCATATATCATATATTTTCTTTTTAAAAAATATTTATTTTTTAATTGTAGTTGAATGAAATACCTTTATTTCACTTATTTATTTTTATGTGGTGCCGAAGATCGAACTTAGGTTCTCGCACGTGCAAGGAGAGCGCTCTACTGCTGAGCCACAACCCCAGCCCCATATATTATATATTTTCACCCAGAAAGATTTTAGTACACATCTCTAGGAGACAGGAAGTCTTTTCAACACAACTGCAATGCCATCACCACATCCTCAAAATACCAACAATTTCTTAATATTATCAAATCAAACATTTATAAATATTATATCCACTTTCACGCATTTTTTCCTCTAATTCTATACTTAAACACTATGATTAGTTTCTATGTCTTTTAAATCTTTTTTCTTCTATAAGTTTCTCTTCTGTTTCTTTCCTTCTCTCTCTCTCTTTTTTCCTTTGCAACCCAATCATTAAAAAAAACAAAAAACAAAAAACAAAAAACTGGGTTACCTATCCTACAGTTTCCTCAAGGCCAAATTTTTCTGGTCAGGTCCTTGAGGGGTAGCTTTACCTAGTCCTCTATCCTTTGCAATTCATGTAAATTGGTGCAAAATCTTAGAACAGATTTATTTATTCATTCAGTCAATCAGTTTTGACAAGAACATTTTTATAGGGAGTGGAGTGGAGGAATTTTCTACCTCTAAGCCTGTACTGTTTGGCTACCTTTCTTCTTGCAATGTTTGTGGTTGTTGATGTCCCCCCTTCCTTTTAGAGGTTGCAAACTGATGATATTGGAACCTAACATTTCTTCTTCATTTATAAGCTTGGTTACTTTTAATAAAAGAATGCTCCCCACTGCCCTCTATCCATTTGGCTATTATAGTATATATTGCAGAGGAAGACAAGAGAGAGATTTTCCTCTCTGATTCTCCACCTTTATCTGCCACTTTAAAAAATAATGAGTTGATCTCTTATTAGTATCCTCCCAAGTTGGTCATTAATTTAGAGTTCATAATCTGAGAGATCAAAGTGTTTCTTATGTGAAAGAAGTAAAGGCTTGAGGCAGAGAACATTTGTTAATATTCTCAAAGTTAATGGCTAGAGAGACCAAAGACCAAAACCTGAGAGCATGGGAGAATGTGTGTGTGTATGGAGAGAGAGAGAGAGAGAGAGAGAGAGAGAGAGAGAGAGAGAGAGAAAGAGAGAGAGAGAGAGAGAGACTCAGACACACTGTAAACATTTGGTGGCATCTGAGGTCTGCACACTCTGCACTTGAGTTCTTAGGGTATTGCTTCAAGAAGTTTTGCTCTCCTGCAGAAGCCTCAAGATCAACCTGTTCTGGAAATAGCTGATATTACCATGACAGAGCAGCAATGATGACAGCTGGCACCTAGGCAGGGAGGTCCAAGTACAGCCTCACTATGCCCCCAGAGCAGTGCAGAAAATGTGTGAGATCCTGGGTCCCAGAGGGGGACTAGCCATGCTAAGAAGGTGGGGTGGGGGATGGGGAGAGGCCTGGTTTTTGGGTGAGAACATAGAGTCCACTAAATGTGAAGCAGAGAAAGCCTCACATCTAAGTCTGACTGGGCAACCCATGCCCCATCAGAGGTTGGTGGGAGGAAGAGTGGCATGAGAACCAGACATTGGAAATTAGATGACCCTGGCCCAGGGGAGAAAGGGAGATGAGGTTGGGGTCAGCCCAGGCCTGCATTTGATTAGCTATTACCCAGAAGAGATTAAGTTACAGTCATGTGTCTCTTAGTGACAGAGGTATGTAGTGAGAACTGAGTCATTATGCAAACATCGAACATCACAGAGTATATTTGCACAAACCTGAATGGCATAAGTCAGTTACAGTATGTGTCCTCTCAATGTGATCTGTAGGCATGGCACACACAAAATGTATGAAGATGCTGATGGCGTAATATAGACTTTTCTATATGAAGTGGTGGTACACCCTAACATAACAATAAAAGTACAGTAAATACATAAACCAGTAACATAGTCATTTTAATCATTATCAGTATTGCAGACGTCCCATAATCGTATGTGTTATACTTTTACGCAGCTGACAGTGCAGTAAGTTTATTCACTCCAACATCACTATGAGCATATCAACAATGCCTTGTGATGTGACAGCACAATGGCCATGATGTCACTGGGTGAGGGGAATTTTCCAGCTCCATTATAATCTTATAGGACCATCGTCATTGGCCAAATTTGTAAGTGGAGCATGACTATTTCTTTTTCCTTTTCTTCTTTTTTCTTTTTTTTTCCTGGATGAAATAAACTTACTTTAGATACTTCCATCTCACACCTTAGCAGACAAACTTCATCTTCCTAGTTCAAGGCTGTAGTCCAATAAACTGATTTCAGTTAAACAGACATGAAGAAAATGAGATTACTGCCCACTCAGGACTGTAAATTTAAAAGTGTAGATAAATATATAAGTGGTTCAGTGTTTGAAACAGAGCACTCTTGAGCCAGTGGTTCTGCCCTCAGGGGAGTGGGAAGCGACTGCATTGGCCCTACAGCTGCAAAGTGGGCCCCAAAGGAGGGAGGAACATGATGGCCTTCTGTTAGGGATGTGGCTGCTTCTCCCCTTAAAAGTTTTCATCAAACCCTGTATCTGAAGACTATCAGATTAAAAGAGATGCACCAGACTGGAAAAGTCAAGAGTTGAATGTTTTCTCTTGTATGTGGAAGCGAGGGAGAAACAAGGAATAAAAAAGGGGAACTCTCAAAAATAGAAGGGAGATGAGTAGAGTAGAGGTAGGGAACCAAGGGGGAGGGAGGAGGGAAGGGAAAAGGGAAGAACTTGGGAATAAAGTTGACCCAATTCTACTATGTGCATGGATGGATCTATCACAATGAATTCCACTTTTATATATAACTATAATGCACTAATTAAAAAAAACTAAATAGAAGGAAGATCAATAGAGTAGAGTGGGGGAACAGAGGAGGAGAGGAGGGAAAGGGGAAGTACTGGGGATTACAATAGAGCAAATAATGTTTTGTGCACTTATGAATCTGTCCAAATGAACTCCATTATTATGTGCCACTATAATGCACTAATAAAAACATTTTTAAAAGGTAGTTAGAAAAAGAACCCCCACACTATAATGTCATGAAGATTTAATTTTGAGTGTAAAGCAGTACCAGCCTAAGGAACTCCTGGGCCTCTTTATGTTTGAGATTAGGTAAACACTGTTTCAACTAACATTGGCAGATCCCACCTTAAATCGCACCTCCCTAAATCTTGTGTGTGCATATTTGGAGGGCTGCCAGCTCTTCCTACAGTGTGTGTAGGAAGCAACTGGGTTCCTGTTATTTTCAAGATTCTTGTGTGTGGATTATCTTTTCTTTCTCTACACTTTATTGCTTCACCTATTGAACATTGGAAATTTAGATTAAATACTGTTTAAGGTACACACGTTGGTGAGTCTCAGATGCCTGCTTCATCCACGGGTGCCATGTTGAACTATATATATATATATATATATATATATATAGTTTCTCTGCAAACTACTATACATTAGTCCCCCTTTATCATGGTGGGTGCATTCTAAGATACCCAATGGATTCCTGAAACCATAAAGAGTATTCAACCCTACATATAGTATATTTTTTCCCTATACATACATCCTTGTGATAAAATTTAGTTTATAATCTATACATAATAATAGTTAGAGATTAATAACAACTAGTAAATCAAACAATTGAAATAATATATTTTTAATAAATTGCCAGCATAGCTATTCCTGAACTTTGGGTCAATAGTAAAAATTGGGGGGTATTATTACTTTGACACAAGCATTGTGGTTTTTGTGATGGTCATTTCCTAGCCTAGACAGCTGAGTGACTAGTAAGCAGGTCACATGACACAGACCAACCAGTTAAAATCTTTGCTTGAGTGTTTTTGTTTGTTTTTATTTACAACCAGGAAAGAGTATTTTCCTGTCTGGTGGAAAGAACTGGGAAAATGTAAACTATCAGTGGTCATGGTTTTAGCTTCAAGAAAAAAAATAAAAATGGCAGCAGACAATCAGAGAGAAGAAAAACCAGGGGCTGAGAGTATAGTTCATAGGTAGAGTGTGAGCTTAGCATGGGTAAGGGCCTGACTTCCATCCCCAGCACCAACTAACCAGCCAACAACAACAACAACAACAAAAACCCACCTGGAGAATCCTGGCTCATCTGATTTTTGAGCCCAAAACTTAATAGTAGTCCTTCAACCACAACAATTAACTGTGATTGGTATATATTGAATAACAAAGACCAATTTTTGCATAGACTAGATACTACTTTAATTTGTGGCCAATTAGACTAGTCAATGGAATTCAGCTATAGAAGTCAGCTACAGGGGCTAAAATGAAGGAAGGCATGTGAAGCAGGTAGAAATGGTCCTTATTGAATGGTAGAATATGGGCCTTACTTTAACCTGGAGAGACATAAATTCTAGATAAATGAAGGAGATAGCCTATTGAGTTCCAATTCTTTATGCAAACATTTTGATCTAGTGTTCCACTGTTTCATGAAGTCCACTGGGTATCCCAGTGCTCAAAACTGTGTGACTTAGAAATACTATAATAGATGATATTCTTTGTATATGTTTTAGTAATCCCCAGGAATGAAGAGACACACATCTCTCGGAACAACTATGATCAAATTAAACAATACAACTAAGATCAGTGATTCTCATTGGGCACCATGTGAGTCACCATAAATCTTTTCTAAAAGGACAGAATTTTGTTGCGTATGGTGGCGCATGCCTGTAATCCCAGTGGCTCAGGAGGCTAAGGCAGGAGGATTGCAAATTCAAAGCCAGCCTCCGCAATTTAGCAAGGCCCTAAGCAACTTAGAAAGACCCTATCTCAAAATAAAAACATACCACCACAACAAAAACACAAAACAAGGCCTGGGGATGTGGCTCAGTGTTAATTGCCCCTGGTACCCTCCCCCTCACCCCCCCCCCCCCCAAAAAAAAGAATTTTCGTAAAGGTGGGTCTGAAAATTCCACTGTTGAATACAAAATGCATCCTGTGTAAGATTCTCTTTATGGATTTTTTTTCAAATTATAGAATTATGGAAACATTTTCTAGATGGACATTAGGTATTGGTGAGTGGTCAGTGAGATATGTTATATGTAACTATGTTAAAATCCTGAAATAAATGGCCAGTCTATAAGCATCTACCCACATCTTCAGTTTTACCAGGTTAAAATATCTACTGTCAGTTTGGTTTCCTTCTTCCAGAAATAGCTGTCACACTTTGAACTTAAAATATTTTTTGGTCATTATGAGGCTCAAACATGAAATTTCTTTCTATTTTGCTCTCTGCTTATTTCCCTCACATTCTCTCATATCCTTCTGGTTGTAATTTCAGCCGCCCTACATTCCCAACATCAAACAGAGGTTAAGTACCATGTTATTTAAACAAGATGAGTGTATTTGATAATGACTGAGTAAGAAACGTGGAGGAGGAATAACGTAAGGAGGGATGGTAACTCCCTGCAGCAGGGCAGAAGGAGAACCGTCTCCACACACCACACTCATTGGTCTTTGCAGTAAAAATACTGCTGTCATACAGTATAACTCATCTCCTTAAATTTTTATGTTTCCCACTTTGGAAAACAACTATGTCTAGTGTATAATTTCACCCTTTTATTATGACATTTTAGAAAGTAGCCAAGACTGGTTAGGTTTAATTATCCCCATCAAGTTATTTTAGATGTCAGTTTCTACAAGTCATTCACAAATGGGCAGATGGTAGAAACATGTTATTCCAGAATGGCCAGGCTTGGGTGGAGCCAGTGAAAAACATTGACTCCTTTCTTCTATGTCTGGGCTGTTGTGAATACATATCCTGTGTGTTTACTTTCATGATCTCATGGTATGTTTTTATTTTATTTTGCATATATTTTTGGTGGCACAGAGATTGAACTCAGAACCTTGTGCATGCAAGGTAAGTGCTCTACCACTGAGCTATATTCCCAGCCCCTTTTTATTTTATTTTTGACATGGGGGTCTTGTTAAGTTGTCCAGGTGGCCTCAAACTTTTGATCCTTCTGCCTCAGCTTCCCAAATAGTTAGGATTAGAGATGTGTGCCACCACTCCAAGATTGTTTTATGATTTTAGAAGAAATCTAAACAGTTGATCTGTAGTACCCTTATTTAAATAATCTTAAAAATGTGTCTCATCTCTCTTTTTAGACATAATAAAATCATGGTTGTTATAATTGTCTTGGATTCACCATTTGCTCTTGTTACTTTCTTCTTAGTGCTATCTTGAACTTGAATTTTGAATGTTAATATATTCTGATTCCATAACCTCATCTGAATGTAGCAGATGGAGAAATGGAATTTGCCCTCTTGGAAAAATTTGTATTGTACAGTGTTCTTATTTTAGGTAATGATATGCTCTTGCGCTGTGTATGTGTTCAGAATGTACCACATTTAGTCATCTATGGTCACTAGCATAAACCTTTAATTACTATTTAATTACATACAAATTTTTTTCTAAGGGACACTGTCTAGATAAAGAACAAAATAAGTATATATAACAGATGGCCTGAGAACAAAACACTGAAAAATTGCAAAAGTAAAACTTAGTATTCTTATGAACTTTTAAAGTTATATTGTATAACATTGAATAATTTGATTTATTTAGGTAATATACTAATTATATAATATACTAAATTTGTGTGATATTTTTTGAGGTTTTACCCTACTTTCAAGCTAACAAGTTATCCTACCATAGTTTCATGGATGATAGGCGAAAGCATGAAACTCCTAGGTCAGAGAAAAAGAACTATTTATTATTCACAGCAATAGCAGTAACCACAATATCAACATTTGCCCTAGATCCCTAAGCCCCAATTAATTCTTAAAGAGCTCCACAAAGAAGGAGAGGTGATGCCTGACTCACAGTGGGTTGTGTTACAGGAAAGGAACCCTGAGTCTAGGGAACCTGAGCCTTCTAAAATGGACAATATGCCTGTCTGACTGCCCTAGAAAGACGCATTAACTTAATTTTACTGGACAATAAACAAACATTCTGTCTTTTCTTTGGAGAAGAATACTATGTCTTTCAAGGCCTTTTATTGTATAAACATCCTTGATAAGATAGTACAGATTAAGAGAAGTCAAGTGGCTCTCCTCCCAAGATGCATAGAAATAGGAAAACCAAGGAGAATTATCTCCCAATGGATGCAGTGTTAAGTTTCTTTTTTTTTTCTCTGTAATTAAACTGAACTTAGCTTTAGGAATTTCTGCTTTTCTTAAATAGTGGAAGACTTAAACTCATCAAGGTAGACTCAATCCCTAGAGTTTAACATATATTTCTATGTGATAAATTTTAGTTATGTTTTCCTTCTATTACTGTTTTTCTTTATTCCTTTCAGATGTAACAATATTACAGCAAATGCTTTTCAAGAGTACTTATATCTGCCATATAATACTTATACATTAATTTAACTCTATAGGTAGGCAACGTTACTGTCTTTATATGTATCGATACCAAGTCATAGGGAAGTCATGTTACACAAAATGACCCAAGGAATGGAACTGGAATTCTGACCAAGTAGTCTCCAGAGTGAGTGCCCCTATCCTGTCATATTTTCTCTCCACATTCTTTGCATTCTCTATGCTCCTGCGGTCTTGTATATTATCTATACGTCGCATCTGGATTTAGTCCTGTCCTCTCTGGCTTCCATTCTGGGTCTCTTGCCCTAAAGCACTCATTTTGTTAGCTTGACAACTGGGTTCTTGTGAACTATGTGCCTACTCTCATCCACTGAAGAGCTCATCCAGGGCTGCAGAGCTCCATGTTGGCATGGAAGAGAGAGCTCTGTGAGATTTCCCTTGAACTCCACTGCTGTGGTCTGGAAAGGTGTCCTCTAAATGTTCATGTGTTCAAGCCTTGGTCACTACCATGTATTCCTATTAAGAAGGGGTGGAATCTATATTAGGTGGGGCCTGATGGAAGAAAGTTAGGTCACTGGGGAAGTGTCCGGAAGGGGATATTGGGACCCTTTTCCTAATTCCCATGAGAGTGGTCACATGCTCCCACCATGATGAACTGTCTTGTCACAGGCACAAAGTGACTATGAAGTAACACATTTAAAACTATGAGCCCAACTAAACCTTTCCTCTTTCTAAGTTGATTGACATAGGCATTTTGTTATAGTACTGGAAAGCTGACACACTCATCCAAACTGCCCTTCAGACCTTGGGTGTATAGTTCTACCACCTGCTAGCTATATGACCTTCAGTAACTTGGCCTCTCTCTGTGTCTATTTCTACACCTTACTACAGAATTAAAGATAATAATACTGTTTTCTTCCAGAAGTTGATGTAAAGATTAAGTGAAATAATTCAAACTTGGCAGGTAAAAGTGCTCTGTTCATTTCTTGTTAATATATTATTCTTCAGAGAAATGGCAGAATAAAGTTTTAAAATACTGATTCTGATTTGGCAGAAATTTATAACAAATAAAACTTGTTCTAACTTTGATGTGGCTGAGTTTATCCTGACAAGTTTAAATTTACCACCATAAAAGTGGATTTTCCAAAGTTTGGGTCATTTAATTACAAAGAAATGAACTTTAATTTCTCTATACTGAGTCCTGTGAATTATTGGAACAGGACAATTATTAGAACATACCCAGAATGGTGTATAATCTCTCAAGATAAAAAAAAAATGGCATATTAGAAGATAATCTCTTTTTCCTGGTGTTTTGGTAAATACTTGGCAATTCTACACTTCTGTAGGGAAAAGGTGCAAGACCCTTTCTCAGACATTTGTTGATATCTACATTTTATCACATTCCCTGAGATCCTTATTCACCCTTAGGCTTCTGTGGCACCCCATTTTCTCCCCATTGTGTGATTTAAGGTACAAACACCATGACTAAGTATTTAAAGTTTTGTTTCTTGATATAAAAATATTAACTTTTGAACAGAGAAAAACATTTCCTTTCATAGTCACTTGGCTCTTGGAATTAAACAACATCACTTTGGGAACTTTTTTGCTATATATTTAACAAAACGTCCAGCCATTCAATTCTCCCCATTGTTCTGGGACTTGTGTTCTACCTTATGAGGTGATGAACATCACAGACTAAATAGTTGGAATTCTACTGACATCAAGTAAGAAGGGGGAAAAAAAATTCCCCCATATCATCTCTAAATAATTCACCTTATGCTCATAAAATGTCCCAGAGTCTTAAGAACTTTGACAGGTATTTCAGAAAATGAGTGATGATTTCAAGAATTTAAAAAACTAGTCTTTAGTTTATATCTATTTAGACTTGCTAAGTTTAAGAAATCGCTTGACATCAATGGTTCTACTTTTTATTTTTCTCTGAGGGCAGGACAGGGGGCTGAGTTGAAGTGAGTGAGAACAGTCAGATACTTGCTTCCATTACAGAATTTAGGGGTACCCAAAATTCAGTAGCTAAGATAAATCAATTTTTAATGCAATATTTAAAAAACAAAAAAAAAATTAATGTAAAATTCCAGGACGAACGAAATATTAAAATTTCAAATGAAAACACATCAGTATTATTAATTTTTCCTTTTCCCTCTATTTCCAGTGTGCCAGTGTGACTAGCCATGATAGTATTATTTCTGATCTTGGAACTCTTTTTCATCCTCATGGTCAGGACTCTGAGAGTTCTGAATGTTTGTGGTGGCAGGGACATTGGTAAGGAAGTCTCCAAACATTGATATTTGGAGGCATAAAATCTTTAAAGTTGGTTCTATGGCTTGAATAAATTTCTACTCTTTGTAGCTCTGCTTGAGGAACAAATATTGGATGGTAGTTTTTGCTTGAAATTCATTGTTCTTTCTTTTTGTGCTCTGAAATTTAAACAATTAAAAGATGATTTATTATGGTGTTTTGATTTTTCTTCTTATAATCATATAACAAACGTAATGTTCTTTTATCTCCTCTCTGGTAATAGAAAAGCCTGTCTTTGAAGAGTCAAACTTTCGTGATTTTCTTGCTAAGATGGCAAACAAACAAGCAAACAAACTGCCCCCAATGCCACAAACAAATGAACTATTTATTGCCTTCGAATGCTGAGAGTTAGTGGGGCAGAGAACATTCCCAGAATGATCATATTGACATTTTATTATTTCTTCTAAACTGAAACTAATCTCAGTGTAAACTAGAAAAGTGCTTTTAAAACCTGAAAATGCTCATTTCTTTCTTAATCTTGGGTCACTTCTGAGTATAAAGATGATGATCCTGGTTGGATTAGAGTAAGATCAATGATGCCAGAAACAGAGACAAAAAAAGTGAAAAAAGAAAAAAAAAAAAAGAAAAAACAAACACAAATAACAAGATTGGCATTACCAAGAGGAAATGACCTTACCCTTTCTGTAACTTTGACCCCAGGGCCAACCTGAGGGCAATTGGAGGTAGTTTGGGGTGGGGGCCATAAGACAGAACAAGGACTGTCAACTGGGATAACCCTATTAATCTAAAGGGTCTCTGATGCCCAGCTTGACAGACAGCTGGGTGGAAAGAGGCTCCTCCCATCTCACAGTTGTCATAACAGCCTTTTTATTCCAGCATCATCAGGGACTGCTTTTAAGAGCATTTTGATAGATGGCATTTTCTGCAGTGTTGGTAGTGGGAGGAGGGGGAGGAGAATCTCTTTGCTGCACAGGCAAGCAGTTTTTGTGGTTTTTAACAAGCCTCCCCACCCCATTCAAGCCTGATGCTGTAAGACAGAAGACACACACTGGCTTGTTACCACTCGCCTTCCATGGCCTCTGGGATTCCTTTCTCTTTAGCTGTGTTTCTCAATCCTTTGCATCTCGCCAAGGCAGAAGTAGCAAAAGCAGCAGGGAAAATGGCAAGGAAATACAAGCCTGTGCTGTTTCTGGAACACACTAAGCTTGTGTCCACGCTTAGTGGAGGTAGAAATTCTGCCTTAAGAAAAATATGTCACTCCAGGGCTCTTTGTCTGCTTGCCAAAGCATACAAAATCGAATTAACTTAGAATCATAGGCACCCAAATGCCTGACTTGTAGATGACCCTGACAAAAATGACTCCCCACAAAATAAGAATCTAGAGAGATCCTCATGATGCAAAGAGCGGTGGTTTTCCACCTCCCTCATCCGGGCATGTAAGTGCACAATTTTACTCAGCAGAGTTATTTGAAAATGTCTGCTTCTTCTGGGTTTAACTCCTCTTTCTCTTCTCTCATTCATCAAAGCATTTCAGAGTGTCAGTGATGGAGATTGAGATTTTTAGGACTATACATTTGATTGGGTCTAATTATTTTTATAGTAAATCACTTGCAAGGTTCAGTATTTTCACTATTTACAGGCACAAATTTCTTTAGCACACCTCACAGCTAATTAACACCCTTCATCATGTTGAGAGACCTTGTTTTCGAAACGCCATCCAGGGCCCCTTCCTATAATATATTCACACACCCCTGTGCTGATTGGACATGTTGTGTTTATCCTTTGGTACCATTTTGAGAGGGTGTTGGAAAGCAAGACATAGGTAAGTTTTGCAAACACATTTTCATCTTTTCTTCAGGCCTCACAAAAATACAAATAACTACCTAATAAGGAAAGCAAACTGAATGGCGCACATAGTTCCCTCCAGCTGTTGAGAATGGATTAAGCTTTTTATTGGACTGTTTGGAGTTCTCTTGGCTGGCACAGTGAGTTTTATTCAAGGTAGTAGTGGATTTTCTCTTCTTAAGATGTGTTGCATGAAGAGCAATTACAAATTGTCCAGAAGAAAATCTGTATGACCCTTGGTAAATCTGTTTCAAAGGAGTTCCAAGAAAATTACAGGAAATTCATTGAACATTACTAGGCTAATCATGTGATCATCATCTGCTCAGTATTCCCTCCCACCCCAGGAAGAGATCAATATTCGTAGTATGATGCTCACTAGAGCAATAGGTTGGAAAGGAAATCGTTTCCTTTCCTATATTTTAAGAACATCCCCTTTTGGCAGTACATAATCTCTTAAAAATGATCTTGCATTCAAATAGGTACAAATATATCATTTAGTGCTTTTTGTATGAATGTGGGGCTGATAGATTTAGATACCGGAGATGGATTGCAGGGTTTTCATTACCATAAATCCCATGTCACATCAGCAGCATGATGGAAGCATTTTGATAGATAACATAAACTCATTAATCACCACTCTCTTAAACTAAGTACCATAGAAAGAATTTTAAATGTTCCACATTCCAACATTTGTGAATGACTCCCCCTTTAAAAATGCCATCCTTTATTAGTTCATGCTGTTTAAGACAGCTTGAGTTAACTCCATGAAAAGAGACTGTGTATCCAGGGAAGAAAGACTGGAAAGGAAGAGTGGGGGGTGGAAAAGAGGAAAGAAGATTAAATTCTGTCTTAAATCCAAACACGGGCTAGATTGCATGCTAGCATTAATGTCCTCGTCCTCTTCCCAGAGAATGTTGGCAGACTTCCAGTTTATTAAAATAACAATCCAGCGCTGATCTTCTTTCTGTATACACGATTCAAAGATGGATCATTTACTCAAACAGAGCTGTTCACTGAGGTATAAAAGCAAAAATGCATTTTAGGAGAGGTTGTTTGTGAGTGTTGCATAAAACACTATACTGCCAGGCTTTGTACAAGTGATCTTGGTCATTAAGTGCAAAGAGAAAGCCACACTGTTTTCATAGAACCGGTAAGCACAAGTTTCTTCCAGGCATTTAATGATAATGCTTAAGCTTATGAAACTGCACTAAATTCAGGTGTGTGCTTCTCTTACGGAATATTCCTACCTGCCCAACAATGCATTCTGGAATTGGTCTCCTCTTACAAAAATTTTTTTCCCCCTTTCCTCCTAAAACAAAATAATGCTTCACAGGATTTGTTCCAGTGATGGGTTTTCCTCTTGATTTTTACACTTAGAGAGTATCTGTGAATATTCAACTTTCTTGGCACATATTTAATGATTGAAATGAAGTTTATCTGTTCACACATTCATTGCCAATATATGGGTGTTTATAAAAGAAAAGTCATGCATGCCCAGACTTATATCTTTGTGTAAGAAGGCTGTGGTGCTTATTTTGTCACATAAAATTGTATAATTCAACCAGCTATTTTCACGGTTAAAAGTTCTGTGAGCGTCCAAAGGGCAAGTGACAAATGTCAGACAAACAGACTTCACACTAGAAGGCCTATCCCAGATCCCAGGCAAGCAGAGCCAGCCTCAGGGAGAATGGCTTATAAATTGTGCTTTGTTTCCAGGTAGCTTTTGTGAATCTAAATCTTTGATAATGACACAATATATTGAATGGTGACTGTGACTGAATGGTTGTTGAACTTTTAAGATATGATTCAGCATGCCACTGTGAGAACAGAGCAGATAACATCAAACACCAGATGGTATTTCAAAGCCCATCAGATACACAGATTCCTTTTTCTTCCTAACAAAAGATTGGCAAGGTCTCATGAATAAGAAAACAAACAAAACAAAAACCCTCCAAACAAACAAATAATAAGAAGCAGAAGATGGAAGAGGAAGAGGAAGAGGAGAAAGGAAAGGGAGGAGGAGGAGGAGGAGGAGAAGAAAAAGAAAAAAAAACCCATTAAGATAAATGTGCTGATTTGGTTTTGTCTGGCTTAACTATTATAGGGAATCCATCTGAATGGGTCAAATTACTAGACTACAGATCAAAGGAAACTACTGCCGTGCTGGGTCAAACTGATCTGAACAGTGTCAACCAGATCAGCATGAAACCCTAAACTGTGGGCCAAGAAACTGTGTCTCCCTCCACTGAGACTTGACTGCACCAATTAACCATTGCATCAGCCTCTTTGCCTCAGAGGAAATCTGAGAGGGATTCCTTGGTCCAGCTAACTGGGGCACACACCAGAGAATGGGATTTCTGGAACATAGCTTAGATACATATGTGTACATTCCCATGGCTCTGTTTCTTTAGAGGATCTAAATACAATGAGGTATGTAAATAATGACCACTCAGAACACCTGCCTTTGAAGAGTGACTTGGTGGTCTCAGTGGTCTGCATGGGGGCCAAGATTCTGGGATAACAGATTGATGGGGGTAGCATAGTGTAGTGATTAAGTATTCAAGCTCTGAAAGGAGACAGACAGATCTAGGTTGGAACTTTGGCACTACTATTTACTAGCTGAATCACCTTGCAGAAGACTTCCTTAAGACTTTTAGGTCTTAGTTTCCTTATATGTGACATGGAATAGGGATATTTGTCAGCTGGAATTTCTAAAAGGAGGAGAATGCATTTAAAAAAGCAAAGACATAAAAAAATCACAAAACATGTAGGGATGTGTTACCATACGTGACACCCCAAAATTTCTTTGTGAATTTAGGGTGGTTATGCATGTCGGATCATCCAAACCCAGCGGAGGCTGCCCTAAATTTTGAACCACCTGAAAGATACAAAGTCCTCTCCATGCAATGCCTACAGAGCAGACCCGTCTTCCCATTGGCTCTGATCACCAGCACTAGGTATGAGAAGCTCCACAAAGAACCTGCAGGTTTGCTTAAAGAACTTTGGTTCATAAGGGAAGAAAGCAAGGAAGCCAGGATTAAGGACAGGATCAGAGAAACACTTTGAGGAGAGGCCAACTCATGGAGGACTCTTTTTGTTCTGAAGAATACAATGCTGATATTCCGTAAATTGGCATTTATTTGGGTTATCAAATCTGGTATTTCCAGGATGAAGACACTTCTCTGAAGTTTAAGGGACTATTTGGAATTCATTTACCAATGGACACTGAAGAATCTACCATTTTGTTGGGGTGATACAGCCCCTTTATAGCATGGAGGACTTTGAAGGACTGCAGAGTTGGCTTATAGAGGCGGGTGTTTCAACAGGCCAGGGGGACCTGAAGGTGGCAGGGACCCAGCTGGTAGGAAGGAGAAAGATACGAGAATGACAAAACCACACTCCATTTCAAAATCCTGCCCAGGGTCAGTCCTGTACTGTCTCCTTCCTCCTGGCTCCAGATGGCCCTGCTCATCGGATTCGGGATGAGAATGATGTCTATAGTTCTGTAGCTCTGACTGCTCTGTGTCTTAGAGGGTTTGTGGGCCAATTTGTGACTACAATTAAATCAATCCACACATTCTTAGTTAAAAACAGATTGGTAACTTCTGAAAAAAATAAAACCTGATGTGTAATATAGAAAAATAAATATATAGCAGAATACCCAGAATACCCAGAAGATTAATTACAAAACAATGCTTGTATGTAGAATTGAATTCACTGTAAAATCCTCTTGTGAATCAAATTTCTAACAGATTAAAATGTGACTTTTGCTTTTCATGTGCCCATGATTATTGTAAAGAGATGAGCAGAAATTATATTTTTTGAATGGTTTCTAGGGGTCACAAGTTTTCTGCTAATTTGATCCCCCAAATTTAATAACTAGGCATTGTGAGACTCATTTTATAGATTTAAAAACCTGAGGTTCAGAGAAGGCAAGTCACTTATTTCAGTTCACACAGGCAGACAGTTGAGGAGCACTCTGCTCTATCCTCAAAACCAATGGTTTCTCATTTTACCACCAAATCTATAACAGAACAGTCTGTATAACTGAAAACTTGATAATCACAATAACCACAAGTTCTGATTATTTTATCCTTTTAGTCCTCAGTGCAGGTAGCTGTGGTTATCTGTGACACATAAAGACTTAAAATCTGATGATATAAAACTTAATAATAAAAAGTCAAACAACACGATGTAAGAAAATGGACAGGGGAGGATACACGTGTTTCTCTAAACAAGAAATACATATGGCCAAGAAGAACTTGAAAAGATGCTCAACATCATTGGTCATTGGGGAACTGCACATGAAAACCAAATGAGGTACCACTTTCATATCCGCTAAGATCACTATAATAAAAAGGAGTGAAAAATGTGTTGGCAAGGATGTGGAAAAATTGGAACTCTGGTACACTGGTAATATGAATGAAAACTGGGTCAGCTGCTGTGGAAAACAGGTGGTTTCTCAAACTGATAAACACAGAATTTCCATAAGATCCAGTCATTCCACTCCTAGGTATATATACATCCCCCCGCTCTCAATGGAAAACAGCGACTCAAACAAACGCATGCACGTGCATGTTATAGGATCACCATGCACAATCACTGAAAGGTGGAACTGATAAACCTATTGTTACATAGCCACACAATGGAATATCGCTTAGTCCTAAAAAAGAATGAAATACTGACGCATGCTACAACAGGGATGACACCTGAAAACTTTAAGTGAAGAAGCCAGACACAAAAGCCACCTGTAATTTTCACTTATAGAAAACAACAGAGTAGTTAAATCCATAAACTGAATGTAGATCCGTAGTTACCAGAGCATGAGGGCAGAGAGGAAGGGCGACTAACTGTTGAATGATTCTGAGGTTTCCCTTTGGGGTGGTGAAAATATTTTGTTACTGGGAATAGGTGATAGTTACATCACATTCTGAATATCCTAAATGTCACTGGACTACTCACTTTCATTCATTTTATGTCACATGCATTTTACCTCGATTAAAAAAAAAAAAATCTGATGACCTAACATCTGTGAGATGTACTGGTTATTCCAGGCATTGAATTTGGACAAGAATCACTCCATCGTGTTTCCAGACAGATGGCCACCTCTGTAAAGAGCCACAGTTATTCTGATGAATTCATTATCCACGTGAACAAAAGGAAGCACGCTTCCATCCACCGTACCAGAACCCCCGTTTCCACCTGATTCGTTGTGAACCCCCCCTAATGCCTTTCAGGGGGCAAAGCAGCTCTGAAACACGGAGCCACCCCCTCACAATGGCTGCTGTCTATTTCCCCTTTGACTGTGTTTATCTGGAAAATCTGTACCAGCCTTCTGTGCTGACCACTCCCTTCATTCATTAACGGTTTCCTAAACTGCTTAATTTGACCACACGGAGGAGGCTGTTTAGCATGCAAGAGATGCCTGCTTTTATGTTTTGATTTCAGCAGGGGCTGCGGGCACTGAGGGTTTTCTGTGGGAGCCAATGGCCTACTTTGAGGTGAATAATCAGCTTTTTACTTAATGCTGTATCTCTCTTTTCAGCTGCAAACATTCTCCATCCCCCCCACTTTTTTTTTTTTATATATTTTCTTCCCAGGTTGGGCACAGTGAAATGTTACTTTCAGAAAGATGAGGGTGTCCAAACCCCTGGTGATTTCTAACCTTATGGAACACATCGGGTAGGATCAATTCAGATGACAAAAAAGAGCACTCTTCCGTCTAGATTTACACTGTGTTCCTATTCACCGACACATCAGCAAACATTCTAAATGCCTTGCCTGAGTAATGAATGGTTTCTGAGTGAGTTCCTGGGCTGGCAGCAGGTCTGAAATTCTATAGAAGCAGGCAAGAGAGAAGGTAACGAGGGTAGAGTTCCGGGAAAGGATTAATGAGGGGTGCTGGCTGAACATACTGCTGTTCTGTTGGCTCCATTGCCAGACTGAGAAGTCACTGATTTTCGCCTCCAGGACTGCACTTTTATAACTAAAACAAGCCTCTTTAAACAAATCTGCATCAGGCAATGTGTCAACACTTCATTGGTTTCAATAGAATTAGTTTTCTAAATGCTCTTTTCTGAAGCAATTTTTGTACTTGAAAATGCATTACAAGGAACATTTACTATAACTACAGTACAACGATATAGAATATGACAAGAGGGGTTTAATCCGTGCAAGCTGCAGCACCCAACACATCCTGCCTTGATCCTCCCCTCCCCCCTTCAGTATTGGTGTTAATCAGCTCAGGAACTTAAGGTTTGCTGTAAATAATTGCCAGGACTTTAATTTCTTTTTGTCCAGAATGAAGTAGGCTAATTGACAGCCTTCCAAAGATGCCCAGGGCAGGTTTTGATTTGATCGCCTTATGTAACTCAGGCCCTTTATGTACACCATTCCACATAAACCCTGAGATCATTTTGCTGGGTGAGATAACAAGCCAAAGCCTGAACAAAGTGGGACCTTTGCACATCAGCATGTGTGAGAGGCTTACCTGGGTCAGACTCGAAACAAGGCTAGAAGTGGTCAGGAGTTGCTGAAAATTCTGCATGCCCAGTTCTGACTTGTTCTGTAGGATATGCTCTCTGGCAAGATGCTTCATAAGTATGAGCAGTGTGAGGGTCAGCAAAACAGAATACATTTATACATTCTTCTCTTTAACCTCAGTGTGTGGTTTACTTGCTATATTTTTGTTTGTCTGAAAAAAATTTCCCAAAAGGGAAATAGAGAAAGAATGGAGTCTTGATTCTTTCTAAGTGTGACTGGGATAAAGATGAAAGGGCTGTGGCCACTGTGATTTGTGGTATGCTGGAGCTGGTAAACGGAGAGAGGGTTGTGGTTGTAAGAGGACGTCTACATCAACGCACCTTACAATGTCCCGAGTATGTTCTCTTAGACTTCCTGGAAATAGTAATAGAAAAATGACCTCCTCTTTGCTCCTTTTGAGACTTCTCACTCCTCTGTCTTTAGGAGATAGAGTGTGATGCAAAGTGTCAGCATGCGTCTAGGGTGGGACCCTAGATCTTCCATGTTTGCTAGTTTGTGTACATTTAGACTAATGACTTATGTCTTCTGAACCTCAGTTTTCTCATCTGTAAAAAATCAGCAGAGTTCCCACCTTTTCTTTATTTTTTAAAAAATTGTTTTTCATATTTTATTTGTTCTAATTAGTTATACATGATAGTAGAATGTATTTTGACATATTACACATATACAGAGTATAACTTCTCATTCTTCTGGTTGTACATGAAGAAGACTTACACTGGTTATATAATCATATATGCACACAGGATAGTAATGTCTGATTCATTGTACTATCTTTCCTATTCCCATTCCCTGTCCCTTCCCATACATTCCCCTTTGTCTAATCCAAAGTACTCCTAGTCTTCCCTAATTGTGAAGTTAGTTTCCACATATCAGGGAAAACATTCAGCCTTTGGTTTTTGGGGATTGGCTTATTCCACTTAGTGTGATATTCTCTAGTTCTATCCATTTACCAGAAAATGTCATAATTTTGTTCTTTTTATGACTGAGTAATATTCCATTGAGTATATATACCACATTTTATTTACCCATTCATCTGTTGAAGGGCACCTAGGTTGGTTGGTTCCATAATTTAGCTATTGTGAATTGAGCTGCTATAAACATTGATGTGGCCGTGTCACTATAGTATGCTGATTTTAAGTCCTTTCGGTACAAACCAAGGAGTGGGATATATAAAGAACTCAAAAAACTTATGCCAAAAACAAACAAACAAATAATCTAATCAATAAATGGGCAAAGGAACTGAACAGATACTTCACAGAAGAAGAAATACGATATATAAAAAAATGTTCAACAATTAGAGAAATGCAAATTAAAGCTACATTGAGATTTCATTTTACCCCAGTCAGAATAGCAGTTATCAAGAATACAAGCAACAATAAATGTTGGTGAGGATGTATGGAATAAGGTACACTTATACATTGCTGATGGGACTGCAAATTGGTGTAACCACTCTGAAAAGCACTTTGGATATCCTCAGAAAGCTTGGAATGGATCCACCATTTGACCCAGCTATCCCACACCTTATTTTGTACCCAAAGGCCCCACCTTTTCTAGGTGCTATGTCTATTACAGATAATGATGCTGCTTCCTGGAATAGTAGATGCTCAACACCTGTTTTCTAATATTATTGTTCTGGTAATGAGTTCAAATGGAAAGACCACACAGTTACTAGATACTGCGCAAAGGCCAAGATTTGGTTCTTATTTGAGAGGATCTCACAGCCTTTTTGGGAAAGTAGGCAAGTACCCATGTGATTTCTGTCAAAAAGGATAAGTGACAAAATCCAGATATGCATACTGTATCCTACTGGAGCAGGTGAATGTGGGTGCATTTAACATCAAAGACTCCCACAGTAGAAAACAGAAGATTTCAACTTGAGGCAGGTAACTTGCAGGGCTTCTTCAAATGAATAGTTTTAAAAGGAACTTCCTCCCCAGTTTGGTTTTAGCAAGTTCAGAGTATTAATTCAGTGAATGTTTTTTCCCCACTTTATTTTTACAGTAGCTTGTTCTGATAAAAGAATTTGCTGTGTAAGTAAATATGATAAACCTTGTCAAGCTTTTAGTGACCTAAGATTTTCTATCTGTCTCTCAATCATACAATAAAGCAACCGACATGGCTGGATTAACTTTTGATTATTTTATCCAATGATTTGGATCATTGTGTGTTCATGTCACTTGATTTCTATGAAATCAAATATTCAAAAGTAAAAATAACAAATTGACAATTTGGGGCAGTATTATGATCAAAGTCTAGGCATAGAAGGTATACTTCTTTAATATTTTCTTCTCTTTTTTATCTTTTCATGACATTCTGGGGAGAAAGTAAACAGTGAAGCCAGACTTGAGTTTCTGTCGTTTGTCATTTTATCTGTTGTAAGCCCAACTCCATCTTTGTTTAAAATGGAGATTTCAAAGCATTTCTAATTATGTAATTTAGAGATTTGCAGCATCCTTTAAGAGCATGAAAGAAACATAAGTCAGATCTACTTTTCAATTCTTCTGTGCTAAGAACGATCACTCAGTATGGGAAGAAATCTCTTCCATTTTTTTTTTCCCCTCATTCAGTGTATTCTCCATGATATTATTCGAAAGAAAATATGGTTTATTTTTTCTGTTTTGGTTCTTGTTTTCTCTCCCCATATTTAAAAATTAGGCTGATGTTGGTGTTATCCTGTAAGAAAATGAAATGGCTAGTTGCTGTGGTTCAATAAGAGATTAGTTTAAAGAAACAGAAGATCCTCACAAATGTATATGTGGTGATCAAAATGCTGAAGATTCTGGTCTCTTCTACAAAAGTCTCACTTGACTTGATATCCCCAGCTACCAGAGGTCCTGGGGTGGCTTGACGGTCCTCTGGACACTTTGAGATCTGATTTGGATTAGCACCTCTCATTTTTTGCTTATTAAACACTTATGTCTGTTCCTGAAAGGATATTTTTAAATTGCATCTAAATGTTTGGGGTCGATATTGAAGCATCAAAAATGTAAATTTCAGTCATCTGGTTGGATACGCTGTCCCCTTTCTACTGTACTCTTTTTACTTTCTTATAGAGGTTTCGCTTGACCCTTCTATTAAAAAAAATTCCAAACTTCCTTCTCTGCCTTAGTTTTCTCCATACTGTCCTACTTACTTATTTATTTTACATATTCTCTCTTTCTTCCACTAGAATACAAACTCCATTAGGGTAAGCATTTTCTTCTTCTTCTCTTTTTGGCCTATTCTTTAGTGCTGAATCTCTGGTTTCTAGAACAGGAGCACCTGAACATATTTAGTACTAGAGTCCCAGGTTTTGTTAGATGGCTGACTGAACCATTGTTTTAGGTTGTGATAAAAAGCAAGGTACAGGGGCTGGGGAAGTGGCTCAAGTGGTAGTGCACTCGCCTGGCATGCGTGCAGCCTGGGTTCGATCCTCAGCACCACATACAAACAAAGATGTTGTGTCCACCGAAAAACTAAAAAAAATAATAAATATTAAAATTCTCTCTCTCTTTAAAAAAAAAAAAGCAAGGTACAAAGAATGATCCTGAAAGAGGAGGTTGAAATAAAAGAATTAACATTATTCTGCATATTTAAGTAATGTGAATTTAAAAAAAAAAAATCTGTCAGTTTCCAAGGGTAAGCAAAGAATAGGAACACTGGAGTCAGGGAAGAGAAGATTAGGAAAATAGAAAGTGGGATCTCCCCACCCTAGTTTCTTGCTGACCTGAGGGAATCTAGGGATTTTCTATGTATTGTGTTCCTCCTATTCTGAAGCATGTGATTCTGCTACATAATATCTGTCCTATCTTATTAGATCCAAAAGAGGTACTTGACATGACAGCAAGAAAATGATTTCCTGGGGTAGAGAATGTCCAAAGAAGATTGATCTGATGCTTAATTTGAAGTTGATTTTTAATTTGAAATTTTATCTTGTACTGTAATGCAATTAACTTGTTATCGTCACACATCATTAAATCTAGTGGCACACAATAACAAATTAAATCTTAAAAATACAAAAAAACCCCTATTTATTTAGATATGATAGAAGACAAAGTTGAAAGGACAGACTACATAGCAAAATTGAAAGAGAGAAATAAAAGAAAAGGTGAGAAATAGAAAAGGAGGTCAGTGGGTTTAATCATCACTGATTATTAGGTGATATGGAAAAAAGGACAAGAGGGAATTGTCAGAAACAGTGGAAGAAAATTTGCTATGGATGAGAAATACAAGTGTTTATTTTAAATGGATTTAAATGTGGCCAAATGATAACATCTTATTTCATGAGATTTCAATAAAAAAAAAATAAAGACAAGCTGGGTGTGGTGGCACATGTCTGTAATCCCAGTGGCTCGGGAGGCTGAGACAAGAGGATCACAAGTTCAAAGCCAGCCTCAGCAAAAGCAAGGTTCTAAGCAACTCAGTGAGACCCTGTCTCTAAATAAAATACAAAATAGGGCTAGGATGTGGCTTAATGGTCTAGTGACCCTGAGTTCAATCCCCAGTACCAATAATAATAATAATAATATAAAATAATGACAAGACTCTGATAGCATCCAGAGAGGAGGGGGAGAAATGTCATGTAAAATTTGATACCAGACTATTGTCAAATTTCTCTTAAGTTAAGAATACCTTCAGAATTAAAAGAAAAGAATTTTTGAAACTAGAATTATATATCTAACAACAATTTTATGTTGTTAGACCTAGTATGAAAGTATAAATGAAGATATTTCAGGCAAAGTCACAGAAAATTTCTTGTTTATACACCTAATCTGAAGAACATACTTGACAGTAAAATCTGGAGAAATGTTGGGCCAAAAAAGGTGATAGAAAGACATGAAATAAAAGAAATGGTGGAGTTAACCTAAGAGTATAATTGTTACCAAATGTTAACTGGGTAGGATTAAAATCAACGTGTTCAAAGTAGAGAAGATGCAGTACGCTCCAAGAGTGATATGAGGGAGAACTGAAGGGGTCCATTTCAATTACTGCAAAAGAAGGGAAGAATCAGAGTCATCACAATCCTCATATTATGGAAGGAGATGCCACAGAAAGTAGATGAAAAGAGATATAGAGTTTTAGTCATATAATTTAAATTTTAACTATAATAATTTGACTCTCCTCCCCCCAGATGACAAACTTATTAGAAATTGGTAAAATGAGGAGGAAAGGATTGGAAATGGGGAAGTGAGCTAAATCTCATCTTTCATAGTAGGGCATATATAATGTTTAATATTAAAAAATCAAGAAATTATTGTGCATTTGCTGTTTACTGCTGCAAAAAATACCCCTCAACCAGGTATTTTAAAGTAAAAATAAACATTTTTTAAAAAAATTTCTATTCATCAGAAAATTTTTGTTGCTATTTTGGGGAGTTCTGTTCATCTTTTTTTTCAGGGTGCAGTCACCTGAAGGCTTTACTTAGGTTGTAAAATTCACCCTCAAGGTGACTTACCATACTGGCTGATGGCTGAAGGCCTCACTTTTTTCAACAAAAAGGTACTTTGGTGTCCTCATGACACATTAGCTACTTCATCCTAAGTGGATGATCAGAAACCAGTTATTACCTAGCCCCCAAAGTCATGCACTGTCACTTCTGTAACATCCTGTTGGTCACATAGGCTGGCTCTATTTATTCTAAAAGTGGAATTCATGACAGTGTGAATATAAGGAGGCGAGACTCTTTGGAGATCATATTAGAGCATGCTACCATAGAGGCATGAGCCTATTGCTTATGGAGCAATATCAGAAATACACAAAACATGAATACTGAAAAGAATTTTTGATACAATTTAATTTTTTTTTCTGTGAATATATTGGTTTGATTAAAATGTTGATCATGTTAAGGAAGAGAGTGAACTACATGAGAACAAAGATAGACAACATAATCAAATGAGAAAAACAATACACACACAAAAAATCAAAAGTTCAACCAAGACATAAAACCATAAGGAAGAGCAAGTAGAAATTCTGGAGCTAAAGAAGAACTTGATGAATGAAATAAAAAACCATAGAGTTCTATAGCAGCACATGTGATCAGGTAGGAAAAAGAATTTGTGAGCTTCAAGACAGAATATTTGAGATTGCCCAAAACAGAGGAACAAAAAGAAAGAGAAAATAATTCAATAGAATAAAGAAACATTGTGGGATACTATCAAGTGAACCAATATACACATTCTGTAAGTCTCTAGAAGAAGCAGAGAAAGAGAAAAGGGGAGAAATATTATTTTAAAAATAATAGAAGAAAATTTTTGAAGTCTGGACAGGGAAATGAATAAGATTTTCAATGAGACTCAATATATTCAAATATTCAAAACCAAAATCAAAAAGAGAAATTTGAAAGCAGCAATAGAAAAAATAACTCATTATATGTAAGGGGACTCTTTTAAGAGTACAAAAAGATTTCTCAGCAGAAATCATATAGGCTGCAAGACAGTGGGATGATACATTCCTAGTGGTAGAAGAAAAAGAGCTGCCAACTAAGAATACTGTAACCAATAAGGCTGTCATTCAAAAATTAAGAAAAGATAAGGAATTTCAAAGACAGTTTTACAAACTGTAAAAATTCATCAACACTAGGCTTGCCTTATAAGAAATCTTAAAGGAAATTTTTCAAGTTGAAATGAAAATGAAAATTTCAGGACATATAGGTTGAAAGTGAATGGTTGTAGAAAGATATTCAATGCAAATATATGAAAAGTGAGTGGAAATATTTATATCAGACAAAATGAACTTTAAAAACTGTCTTAAGAATTATAATAATCATTATGTAATAATAAAGAGGTCAATTTATCAAGGTAATATAATAATTATAAATATGTATACACTCCACATTAGAGCATTGAAATATCTAAAGCAAATTTAACAAAACTGAAGGTAGACATGTACAGTAACAAAATAATAGTAGGGGACTTCAATACTCCATATTAAAAAAAATATATGGATGAACCTGGGGTTGTGGCTCAGTAGTAGAGTGTTTGCCTGGTGCATATAAGGCACTGGGTTCAATCTTCAGCACCACATAAAAATAAAATAAATAAAATAAATATTTTGTGTCCATCTACAACCAAAAAATTTTAAAAATGTATGAATAATTCAGGAAGAAAATCAATAAGGAAATAGTGGACTTGAACAAAACCAGAGATCATCTGGACAAAATAGACATTATAATTTCATGCAACAATAACAGAATAAACTTTTTTTTTAAGTACAAACAGAACATTATTCAAGATGGATCATATGTTAGTCCACAAACAAGTCATAAAAAATTAAGATCAAAATTACAGTATGTATCTTTGGCAATAGCAATACAATACTAGAAAACAGAAGAGAGAAAAATCAGAAAATTCACAAATATATTGAAATTAAAAAAAGACAAAAATAACCAAACCTGAACAAACAATGAGTCAAAGGAAAAAAAATCAAAAGATAAGAATTTTTAAAATCTTGAAACAAAAATGGAAATATACCAAAACTTATGAAATACAACAAAAACTGTTCTAGTTAGGAAGGTAACAGTAAAAAATATGTACATTAAGAAAGAATAATGATCTCAAATAATTCAACTTTTCAATAAAAAGAACTGAAAAAAGAGCAAACTAAGTCCTAAGTCAGAATAAGATTTGAGAATAAAGAAATGAAATATGGCACTGGAAAAACAATAAAAAAGATAAATGAAACCGAGTTGAATTTTAAAAAGGTAGGCAAAATAAACCAACCTTTGGCTTGACCTAGAAAAACAGACAAGACTCAAATGAAAGAGGAGATATTCTGTGTAGTACAGAAATACAAAGGATTACAAAGATAGTTCTATGAATGATTATGCATAAATGAGTTGGATCAGAGAGATATCACCTCAGCTCCCTTAAAATGATGATTATGGGAGAGCCAAAAATAAGCAAGTATTGGAGAGAATCTGGAGAAAAGGGAACCTTTTTAAACTTGTATACTGCAGGTGTAAGTGGAAAATAGTACAACTATGATGGAAAATAGGAGATTGCTAAAAGGACAAACAAGCAAACAACCCCTAAAATTGAGGTACCATATGATCTAGCAATTTCTACCACTGGGCATGTATTCAAAGGAAATAAAATAGTGTTTTCAAGAGATATTTGTACTCCCCATCTCATTGCTGAATTGTTTACAATAACAGACATAGAATTAATCTAGTGTCTATTTTCCTGATAAATGGATAAAGGAAATGTAGTGTATGGAATGGAATATAGGTTAGCCTCAATGAAAGAGAGAAATCTTGTCTTTTTTTACAATAAGGATGAAACTGGAAGACAGTATGCTAAGTTAAATAAAAACGTTTCAGAATGAAAAATATTTCATTATCTAATTTATATGTGGAATTTAAAAAAGACAAAGTCTTAGAAGCAGAGAATAAAAAGACCATTAATTACCAGAGATTATGGGACTTTGAGATGAGGAGTTGTTTGGAGGACACAAGTTTCAATTAGGTGGGATGAGTAAGATTTCTTGCAGAGCATGGTGACTAGAATTAATGATAGTGTACTGTATACTGGAATATATCTAAGTGATGAGATTTTAAATGTTCTCATCCCTCTCCAAAAAAGGGTAACTACGTGAGGTGAGGGACATGTTAATCACCCCAATTTAATTACTTCACTTTATGCATATATATATAAAAACATTATGTTGTATACCACAAATATAAACAAATTTATACTTGTCGATTATACTTAGGCTGGAGAGAATAAAGAATAGAAAAAGTGAATTCTAGAAATTTTGGAAAATAAAAGTAAAAAAGACTAGTAATAATTCTTTAACCCAGACACTGTGCTTTTAATATTAAAACATTTATTTTTATGAAAATAGAATTATTATATATGTACTATTTAGTATCTATCTCTTCCCTTCAAAATCATCTTGAATATTATTTATTTCATTAAATATTCTCTCAGAATGATTTGAAAAAATTGTTGCTTATATGTGGATTATGAAAAGAATATGTTTATTCTGAAATATTTAGAGATTACCCATAATCTCATCATTCTTCTAGAAATGTTAACTTTCTGGAAAATATCTTATGTTTATCTATCTACCTATCATCTATATATCTATCATCTATCTCATGTTTCAAAGGTGGCAGTATTTTGAAAACATTATTCAAAGACAACATTTAACTCCATTATAAAGGTATATTATCATTTAGCTATCATCCTGTTATATGACATGAATAGTTTTCAATTGTCTGTTATTATAACAAGTATTTTATGGAAATCATTGTGCATATGTCACTTCTTTTTAGGTGAATTCTTAAAAGTGTAAACACGGGGACAAAGTTTATGAATATTTTCAAAGTCCCCTTGAGAAGCACAGGAAACTTTTCTCTTGAAAACTAGAATGACATTATACTGCAGCATATGAGAGTACCCATCCCTCTAAGCCCTGTCATCAATATACATGGATTGGAGAAATCGATGATCCCCAATGTTGAACCTGGTTCAAAAGAAAGGAATTAGGATCTAGCTTTGAGATTTAGTTTCAAGAGGAAAAAAACAAACTAAGAAGCAAGCTAAAAAAGAGCAAAACTTACTCCCTTGGGCAGGCTCAATGACATTAACCAGAAGTACATACAGAGAACATCTCCCTGAAGCCTTCTGTGTCATTATTTCACAAATTCTCCTGTACAGAATGGACTTTTTTTTCTTTACTCTTATGCTCATAAACTCTTAAATTACATTTACCTTTACTGAGGTATAAAGGTCAGATGTAATTTACCTAATAAAACCAATTGATGGGAGTCTATACAGTGGAGGAGACAGTGGCTTGAGGAGCTGGGGTCATTTTGTCCCTGTCTCTATGCTGCTCTCAGCGTGTTTTAAATACGACCCGACATTTGTTAACGGATACCACATGTCACCATCTTTAAATGACCTTATCCATCTTATCACCACAATTTCGAACTAAGGAAGAAAAAAACCCACCACCAAATGATCCTGAATGATGTTGCCTGTCACGTTAGCTGTCAGCTACCTTGACACAGTCAGTAATTCTTGTCGATATTTTATCATTTACCATATTACACTGAAAATAAAAATCTTTTGAAAAACATCTCTCTCAAATTTGGTCTTCTTAGCACTCTGTATGATGATAGTGAAAAGAAAGAAAAGATTTGATTAACTTGGTTTTTCTAGAGAAGCAAATCCAATAATTCAAGTCTGAGGACGAAATCAGGGCCTGTGTTCACATTCCAGATCTGCTGCCCACAAACTTTGCCAATTCAGGCTTCACAGTTTCTGCTTGTTTTGTTTGTTTTATGGTCCTGGGGCTTAAAATCCAGGGCTTCCCACTTGCTAGGTAAGCACTCTACCCCTGCCCTTTTCACTTTTATTTTGAGACAGAGTCTTGCTAACTTGCTGGGGCTGTCCTCAAACTTATAATCCTCCTGCTCCTTTTCTACTTGCTCTCAACTATGTCCTTCATCAGATGGATTAGACAACACCTTTCTAGCTAAATTCTCAGATTTTCTTCAAAAAATAATAATGAAAACTTAAATGTCTTAACAAGTATTATAGTGACAGTAAGTATCAGGGGCCAAATTTAGGACTCACAGTATTTTTAAAAGTTTGCTTTTCTTCTTTTAATTTTTTAAAGCTTGGATTAGCTTGGATTAGCTTAATTGCCTCGAATTACGAGGAGCAGGGAGGACTATAGTCAATTTGTTTAATATTGCTGACCTTTTGCTACTTTAAGAATTTCAACATCAATTTTACCAAGTGCTAAAATATTAACATTTCCAGTATTTTATGAATGCAATATTTTTTTTTTTGTCTCTTGAGTGGTCATATCACTGTCCATCCCCCAGTTTATTTTATCTATTTTTGAATTAATAAGGACTTTTAACCAGCAAAAGTCAGGTGACATTAACAATTCTTTATATATCTAATAATTAGTATTCATCAATTCTTAGCATTTCAGAATAGCTAATATTTTCCAGCCAATATGCAAAGCAATGCTAAACAGTAAAACACAACATTGTATACCATTATTAGTCCCTAACTTGGCCTTATAGAAGTCTGTTACTTTCTTTCTTCCAGGGACAAATTCCAGTAGCCTAAGCATCTGACTGTCTGAAGAGAATATCACTGATTTTATTAGCAGCAATATTGACATTGCTTTTGGCACCTCCTCAAGTACCCGTAAAAAAAAAAAAAACCCAAATGCTCCCAAACTATTGACTATTTATCTCAAATTTTCTGGAGTTTCTGTAGGGCAGATCTGAGGAAATAAGACCACATGCCTTATTGGTAAGAAAACTAACCTTCTCAAAAAGAAATGGTTGCTACCTTTTGTTTCTAGAACGGCTCTTCCTTGGTTTTAACTACCTGTTCAAAAAAACATCATAATTCTTTCTTCTACCAATAAGCTGTGCTTTTCCTGAGAGGGGTTCTTCTGAGAAATTTATTTACCATGTGTTATGGTTTGGATGTGAGGTGTCCCCCAATAGCTCACATGTGAGACAATGCAAGAAGGTTTGGAGGAGAAATCATTGGATAATAGACTTAAACTAATCAGTAAATTGTTTTCTGATGGGATTAACTGGGTGGTGCCTGGAGGCAGGTGGAATGTATCTGGAGGAAGTGGTTCATTGGGGGCATGGCTATGGGGGGTATATATTTTGTATCTGGAGAACTGAGTCTATCTCCTTTAGCTTCCTGATTATGGTGTGAGCTGCTTCTCTCCATCATACTGTCCTGCTATGGTGTTCAGCCTTGAGGAATGGACCCAGCCCTCTATGAACTAAAACCTCTGAAACTGTGAGCCCCTAAATAAACTTCTTCTCCTTTGCAGTTGTTCTGGTCGCGCCCTTTAGTTACAGTGACGAAAAAGCTGACTGAAACACCTATGAGTATCCAGTAGAGTACTGTCAAGCTGGCTGCTGTGTGCTGGGCTCAGAGCAAGGACCTGCTGGACCCCTTGTTCTAAGTCTTCACCTGCTATATCTTTCTCCTGGCCCAGGTGTAAGGTAAAAATGGAGCAGCAACTCTTTCTCTATTTTTCTTCCACAGTGATCTTCATCTTCTCCCTGACTATTGCAGCTTCTGTCTCAATAGGTAATTACCTTGAAGGATGAAAAAGACAATAATATGTTTTAAGAAGGATTATCATAATTATGCTGGAATGTGAGCAGTCTCATTTGACAGTGTTCGTCCTGGTATACTAGAAATGATAAGATTGATTTCAAGAATCTTGTCTTTTAGCTTGGGTGCACTCTACTGAAATTCTGTCTATGGTCTGAATCTCACTGGGTGCAGACATTGCACTTTTTTGAGCCTAGGCTTACAAAGGTTGGTTTTGCTTACTAAGAGAATTTATTGGCAGAGTGGGATTAATTGAAGTGTAGGGAGCAGATAGGAGAGTTAGGAAACACTTGCAGCAACCTGGGCTTCAGATGACATGGAGTGAGAAGGAAAGCAGGAGCGACCCTGTGAAAAGGGTGCTGGAAAGAAGTCATGGGGATAGAAGTCTATTCTCTTCAACAAACGACTAGATGTATGAAAGGGGTCCAAAGAGGAAGTAAGTGTCAAATGTGATTCTGAATTTTGAACTTGTCTACTAGTGAGAGAAACAGTGAAGCCTGGCATATCAGTGTGGTGGGCTTGAGCTCATTGAGTTTGATGTGTCAGTGGGCTGTCAAATACCTGTACATCAAAAATGCATTACGTATATTTAGATCTCAACTTTTTTTTGTTGTTGAAATATTCTACCAGTACACACTAGAAACGTTCTGATTTTTGTTTTCTTTTGTAATCCCCACCCCCCTCACCCCCGCAATGCTTATCAGGTTTTCTTGCCAAAATGAGGCATCTGCAGCTTAAGGACACAAGTTGCTCATCCAAAGTAATGTCAGACTTAGGAATGTATGATTTCCAGAACTGGTGTACTAACATTGCCCAGATGTTTTTAAGCTGTGGTGGTAAATCCACCCAGATGTCTCTGATTGCATCTAGTTTGTCTTAAGTTCTTTACTCATCTTGTGTGTTCCCTTCATTTAATCTGCTATAAATCAGTATAACTTTGAAATTTTTTAAAGGAAGCTTGAGGAAATACAATGATATGAATGTTTGGAAAGAGTAGACTTCATAAAAAAGTTATTCTTAGACCTCAAAATAAATCAGTGAATATCAGAGAATCATGGTACCGGGGTAGACTTAGTGATCCTTTCAGTTCTTTCTTTTACATTTGGAGGATTTGTGAGACTTCATAAAAATACACAACAAGATGGTGGAAGAACTAGGATTAGACACCAGCAGCATATGATTTAATGCTACATTAGTGGATATTGAAAGGCAGGCAGTCTTTTTTTTTTTTTTTTGGCATTTTAATGAAAACAAAATGTATGGAAGACAGAATGACTTGTCTGCCTCCTTTCTCTCTTTTGTAGTATCGATTCCCACCCCCTCCTAGAGGGTCATTTTTTTTTTTATCAGCTTACAAACAGAATCTTACTGCTTCCATGAAAAATAAAAAGAATAAAGGAAACTTTCACCTGAGCCTATTTCCCTCTAGTTACCATCCTATTTATTTATTTATTTTCTTCTTTACAGTGAATTTCTTATAGAAGAGTTGTCTATACTCACTCTCCCCAACTTCTCTCTACCCATTTTCTCTTTTTTATTGTTATGAAATTTCACCTAACATAAAATTAACTATTTTAAGTGAACAATTTAGTGGCATTTAGTATATTCTCAATGTTGTGCAGTCATCACCTCCAGTCATGTTCCAAAAATGTTTGTCAGTCCCAAAGGAAACTCCAGACCATACTTATTGAAATTGCTTTACATTTTTTTCTTTCCCCAGTGTTTGGCAACCACCAATCTATGTTCCATCTCTATGCAATTATCTATTCTGTATGTTTTATGGAATCATAGAATATATGATTTTTTGTGTCTGACTTTTTTTCACTTGATATAATATTTTCAAAGTTCATTCATATTGTGCCATGTATTAATGCTTTATTCCTTTTTATAGTTGAATAATATCCCATTGTTCCATCATTCTCTGAAACCTAATCTATATTCTCTTTACCTTTTCAAAAGTGCTCTTATCAGGGTCACGGTAACCATTAAATGAGTAGCTCCAATGATGAGATTATAGTCTTCATTTAACTTTTTTTTTTTAATCAGCAATATTTGACATAACCACTCTACCTTTGGAACTAAATTTTTCACTTGGATTCCATGGGAACATATGCTTTTGGTTTTCTTTTTGGATCACTTGTCATTTCCATGACTTTCTTTCTTTCAATTATCTCACCTAATACTAGTGTTCAAGTTAAATTTCAAAAAGGTATAATCATTGCTTTTGTGTAAATATGCAATGAATACATGGCCAATACCTATTAAAATCATTAATTAATGAGTAAATCGATAAGATGTTAAAACTAATTCAAAGAACATTTGAAGAGTTACGTATTTATAAGGAATTTAGAAAAGAATGTCTTGTATAATAAATGATTTTTTTTTCTGGTTCCATATTGTGAGATTTAAACCTTCTGAATGTCTTGAGTAATAGGAAAGTCTGTGTTATCCATGGGATCACACTTGGTTTTATGTAATGAAATGAATCATGTGGGCTAATAGATAGTTTCAGAATGGGGACTTATAATTTTGGAAAGACCAACCATGTGATTAAAGGGTTTGGACTTTAAGCCAGATGATATTAGCCTGACCTCCTGGGAGTAGAAAAGAGCCAAAGGTTGAATTAACAGTAAATGATTCAATCAATCATGCTTATGTAATAAAATTCCAATAAAAACTCTGGACACCAAAACTTATGTGAGTTTCTCTGGTTGATGATACATGACAATATGTTAGGAGGACAATTCATCTTGAGGACATAAAAGCACCCTATTGAGGCACCCTATTGCAGGACAGTTCTCCAGGTAGCCTTGGACTGACTCCATTCTCTGTCTCACTCCTGCTTTCCATCTTGCTTCTAGTTCTTATGAGTAACTGTAGAATGTGCTTAGAATGCAATATCAAGAGGAAGGAGGGACTGGCAGGACCAGCCCAGGCTCTATTGTAGTCCCCTGCTAGATGAAGGATTTTGTTCAACGTTTAGCCCAGTGATTTCCATTGCCCTGAAATACAATTTGGGGTGAGCTGCTTTTCAGGTCCCCTCAGCTGTGCTGCAAGTAAAGCATGTGCAGGTAAGATTCCATCTGAACTAGGCAGGTTTCCTGAGACTTGAGGTAATACACACAATGACTTACGCAGCAAGGGACACCAGAACCCTATCTGTGAATAATCAATCTGCTTGATGTAATTTGTTGTCTGGGTAAAGTTGATCAGGGTCAGACAAATTGGTTAACAGTGCACAGTGAACTGGTTTTGCACCCATATGCCTCTTCATTTTTCTGATCCAGATTTATATCCTTTAAATAAAACTGTAATTGTAAGTACTAGTGTTTAGTGCTTAATCTGAGTATCACGAAATGTTTTAGTGAATTATTAAGTCTGAAGAGTTTTGGGGAACCCTGAAATTTGTGTCTGAAGTGAGGGGGGTGTCTTGTGGACTATGTCCTCAACCTATGAAGTTTGCGTTAACTCCAGGTAGTAAGCGTCAGAATTGCACTGCAGAATGTTAAGACAAAGTGTCGGGTTAGAGTCAATCCTTAAGGCTAATGTCTTAATAAACCAGTTTCCTACCAAACAAAAATGATTTGCGTGACTACAAGACAAACTCTTTAATTCTTTTAACCTAAGTCTAGGATCTTCAATCAAAATCTCAATACTTGTTTTAGTTATTTCTGGTTTGTATGTCAGCTCTGAGGACTAGCACTTCCTGATTCTCTGATAGCATGAAAACTTAATATATCCAGAATAGAATCCCAAGCTTCTTGCCCAAATATGCTTGATGTATACTTTTATTTATCTCTAAATGACTCAACAATTCTTTTGTATTGTTCATCTTTGGCTTCTTTTTTATTCCATTTCACATCCCATCTGGAGGCAAATTCTTCTGTTTCTACATTTTACCTTCTAGTTTCACCCTCAGTTTCATCATCTTCCCTGCTATGTTTCCCTGGAGTATTGGGTTAACCTTCCCATTGGTCTCCCTGTTTTTCTATCTTTCTATCCTTTAGTCTCTTTCCAATGCAGCAGTCATAATGATCCTATTAAACCACAAATCAGATCCTGTCAAACCCTATGGAAGCTTCTCATCTCACTGGAGTAAAACCTCCAAATGCTTTCAGGGATCTGCAAGGGTTTATGTGGCCTGATCATCTGCCAGCTCCCTAGCCTTGTTTCCTGATACTCTCTTCCTCCCCTCTTGATAGCAGCCACTAGGCCTTTTGGCTGCTTTACCTGGGCCACAGGCTCACTCTTACTTCAAGTTTTGTATCCTCACCTCCTTTACATCTTTGTTCAAATGCTTCCTGGAGAAACATCTTCTAATCACCCTATTTAAAACTCCATCACCTCTCTCTACTATTCTGACCTTGCTTCTTGCTGTGTTATTTTTTTTTTCATAGCACTTATCACCAGATGCATGCTATATAATTTACTTATTTTCTCCATCCATGAGAATTGTAGCTCCATGAGGGTAAATATTTCTGTTGCTGTTTGCTTGAATTATTAGCTAACGCTTCCCTGGTGCCTACAATAGTTTTGAACACACAGGAATTTTGCAAATATTTGTTAAATAATGAACTGTGATAATATTTAACTTATTGAAAAGTAAAGACACATATCAGTAGCAATTTTATATGCAAATAAAAGTTGTTGATTATAGTAGTTTGGGGTAGCTCTGTAATTGTTTCCATGGTTTGGAATTGATTTAGGAGCCAGCTTGGAAGTCATTAATAATGTCAATTTAATTACTTTAGAGTTACAGCTCATTTTGGACCCCAAACTGAATCACCCATCTTGAACACCACCTTATTCATCAGACTTGGCTCTGGTAATGATGCAGTGAAGACTGCCATTTATAATTTTCAATAATCTTTTCTCTTAGTAAATAATTTTTCATTTGCAAGTAGTTCTTATACCCTTAAACAGTGAAGGTGGTATAGTCTGTTAATCTTAATTCACGTTATATTTTCTTTTTTTTTCTCCTGTCATTTCTAAACAAAGGCATTTGGATTTTGCTTTCTCTCATTTAGTATTGTTGAGCTGCAGGGACAAAGCAGAGATAGTCTGAAGTCAATTCCAGGTCTCCTGGCTTAAAAACTGTAAATGCAGGAGGGGTTTAAGCCCCGGTGAGCGAGTATAGGAGAGGAGTTAGTGGTCCTGATGAGAGAGTGGAGACAAAAGACAAGATGGGGGGAGAATTTTTTCCCTCAAGACTAAGAAAAAAGCCTTAGGTACCCTGAACACATCATTGTGGCCACTATATTGTCCTCCAAGAAAGGGACCTAGAAGAACAATGGCTCTGTGGCATGTCAAGGATTAGCAAGAGGACAAAAGGTAGACTAGACTGGAAGAAGTCTCATGGAATTCAATGGAAGTAAACAAAAGTCTTCCAGGTAGCATGGAGAATACTATCATCTCTCTCTGAAGCTGAGTGTTCTTTCCCTATTTAAAAGATAGATTTATCTAAAACCTAAAATGTTTTCCCCCAAACTGAATTTACATTACTTTCCATTTCAGAGAGGACTTTTCAAGACGGAATCAGTCCAGGTTTTTCTAGCATAAGGGCTTTTCTTCTCTAGGAGAGTTGTGAGCAGGAGCTAAGAAGAAAGATAGGAAAGCTAGTGAACTTATTCCTAAATCACTATACTTTGAAAGCCTAGAGCTCAGAAACCTGAAGTGACTATTTTCTGGTTTCTGAGGCAGAATGAGTTTGATATTCACAATAAAACTCTTGTCTGTGTAAAAACCCTCTGAATGGAAGAGCAAAAACTCTGGACTGAATAGGGAGATGGGGTTAGTTCTTTATTCTAAAAATGAAATATAATCATCTACAGAAGAGACATGTAAAAGAAATGATTCAAATTCACTTGTAGTTCATTAATGAATAGAGAGGAGGTCAAGGTACTGTTATAAGTGAAAGGCTAACTGGAGCAGTCAGGACAACAACCACCTAAGCATCGTATCTTTTCTTTTTTTAAATTTTATTTATATATGACAGTTATATATGACAGCAGAATGCATCACAGTGCATATTACACATATAGAGCACATTTTTTCATTTCTCTTCTTGCACACAAAGTAGAGTCACACCATTCATGTCTTCATACGTAAGCATCATATCTTTATGTAGATAAAACAGAGAGAAATATTAATTGCCTGTATTGCCACAGTAAATACTTTGATTATGTAAAAATAAATATAAATCAAGGAAGAATATATACTAATACTCTAAGAAACAATCAGTATATATTTCTTTCTTTTTTTTTGGGGGGGGTGGTTATAGGGATAGAACCTGGAATATTAGTCATGTTAGTCAAGTGCTCTATCACTGACCTATAAACACCGTCAGCCCTATTTTCAAATACTGTATTAGGGTGAAGTTTTACAGATGAATGGAAAAATATTAAATATAATGAGTAAAAAAATTAATGTGTATAGCTTCATATTTTGATTGTAGGAAATTCTTGACAAACTTACAGAAATTTACTTTGAAAGTTCATATTGAATATGAATTTCAGAGCATGTTATGTAATGTGAAGTAAAATATTTAACTTAGGGACCTAACAGCCAAAGTGAAAAGAAAGTTTATCATAGATTGTTACCAATACAAAATGAGGCCAGCATATACACTGCTCAGACAATATTTAATGGGACAATATAGTAGAGTCACCTAAAAATGTTTGACTATTGAATAAATTTCCATTTTCATAATAGCCCGACAAATTTTCATATATATATACAAGGAAAAGAGAAAAAAAATGATACCCTCTAGTTTGGAGATCATGTTTTTTGGTCTTTTTTTTGTTTTGATCTGTCACTCATTTCTACAACTCTCAATTTCAAAGCAGGGAGTCACTTTGTTTTAAAATGCTAATTGCTTTTCCATGAGTATTCTGCTGCCTGGAGGCAGGAAATCTGATTTAACTATCTCTTACCATCTCTTGGTCTTTATTGTAGGTGGAGGACTGCTGGTTTTCCTATCAACCTCTCCTCCAACTCTGGAACTAAATTTAGTTGGTGCATCTTAAGTTTAATAACAAATATGCATGATCATAATGATTTCTTTCACCGACTTTAATAGTTTAACAACTTAAAACAACTTGTTGAAGACAATAATTATGGCTAGATAATTTAGAAGTACTGAAGGACTTCTGAGAAAGATTGGTGTGTGTCTCTGAAAGTTTCATTCTTTTGGATTTTTACTGAGAATGCTGGACTAGCTTAATGAATGGACAGTGAGGGACACAAACTGAGAAATTGGCACATGCTCATATACTAAAAGACAGGATTAGAGCTACAAGAAGGTAGGGAATTCTTTTTTTTCCTGCTTATTATATGAATTATTTTCTCTTTCTAATTTGTACATAGAGCAATAGGTAAATTATAAGAATGATGTGAGGAAAGAATGATTTTGTGTGACTTTTGTAGATTCACACTGTGACTATTTGAGATTGTATTCTCGGTGAGATTGTATCCCTGCCTTCTCTTTTAGAGTTTTCAGCCTAACATATTAAAAAGTCAGGCACTTAATGATTTGAAAATCAAAACTGGCTAAATGATGAAGTGAAATTTCTCTAAATTGTAGGGTGGGAAGTTGATATAAGAGAAAGCTTGAGTACACCAGCAGAATGTCCAGGAAGATTGGCAATGATATTAGAGATTCATAAATTATTACAGATGTTAAAGGAAAAATGGTGTCAATCCCATTGCCTTAGAAAGACCAAGATCTCTGACCTTCCCTTGACAAAATCCATCCACTACTGAATTACAAAAGCTTTATAAAAGTTTATGAATGGATAGGAGTTATCAATGGAGAACATTATTATAGTATTATCCAAGGAAAGGAAAAAAGCTTAGTTAATTTGTTTTAACTTTTTGCTTCACCTGTATCTCAAAATCATATGAGTAGTTCAGACAGAGACAAGCTTCCAGGGGCTGAGGCTATGGCTCAGTGTGAGGCACTGGGTTCAATTCTCAGCAATGTAAATAAATAAATAAATGTCTATCAACAACTAAAAAAAATATTAAAAATAAGCTTCCTAAGAATGAAACATATGGATTTTTCATAAGTGCAAACCCTTGCACATATGTGTACCATAAAATTGAATTAAAATATTAAACCCATTCTCCCCACAGTCACAATGTTTAAATGGTCCAAAACATACCACACATTTATGATATCTGATTCATGTAATAATTTTGCCACTTTTATTCTTCCCTGTTATTCTTAACATTGTGACCATCATGCTATGTAATAACAAAAAAGATGACAATGTGTATAAATCTTATTTAAGAAGTTTTTCCACCCATTTTTTAAAAATAAATACCAAATTAGGAGATAGAAAACTTTGGATTAATGTTACTTAGTTTTCTACCTGAATTGCACAAAGGACAAATTTTTTGTTTTCTTATCTGTTATAAACATGCATATCTTCCTATTTATCTGCATATCAATTTTCTAACCAGACTTTAAATTCCTTAAAATTTCTTGTTCATCTTTGTAGTTATTGAGGGTAGAGTCACACCTCTGTGGTCATAAAGGGAATTAAATTCAGAACAATTGCAGTAGTACAAGATAAAAGAAACAAGACCCTTTTGGTTCAGAAAGCTTTCTCTTCCTAAACTGAAGCAATATATTGAAATAAAGGTGTAGCCCAGTGTTTGAAGTAAAGTTCCTAGTTTTTGCTTTGAACTTAAAAGGACAAAGCTTTCTAAAAAAGCTGGGAAGAGTGCTTCGGGCCTCTAAAGTAATGTGTATAAGTCGGGGAGTAGTGTCAGGTCCTTAGAATTGGCAAGCATGGGGCTGGGGTTATAGCTCAGTTGGTAGAGTGCTTGTCTCACAGAAACAATGCCCTGGTTCAATCCCTAGCACTACACACACACACACACACACACACACACACACAAAAAAAAAAAAAAAAAAAGGGAGGGGGGCAAACATGAAAGGAGAAAAGGAAACACTGGGGAAATGTCAAAGTTTGATTTAATATCATTCTGCCCCAGACTATATCTGTTTTAATAAAATAAGAAATTTAATATGCAGCACTAATGACAGGATGTATTCTGAGAAATGCAACATTAGGTGATTTCATCATTGTGAGAACATTGCAGAGTGAACTCACACCAACCTACATGGCATAGTCCACTACACACCTAAAATTCACTATGGTCTTGTAAGACCACCATCATAAAAGCAGTCTAATGTCAACTGAATGTCTTTGTGTGCAATATGATTATACAAAATATTTTCATATTTTGTGACTTTTTTTTTCTTTACTGTGTGTTAGAGTCTGTAAACAAGTCAGGATGGTGCCTGGCAAAATGCCAGAGGGAGTGGTTTGTGAAGTAACTCCAGCGAGCCATTAAGTGTGGAGATTCCTTATTGGTTGACTGATGTATCTAGTTTATGCTAATTAAGATAAGCTGTGTGGAATGTATATATACTCTTCCTGTCCTACAATAAATGGCTCCTACTCCTGCTGTATCAATGTACACAAGTTGTTCGTTATTTTGCCCAGCCAGCTGGGCTGCGGCAGATGGTGGCCCATTACGGGGAGCCCCGGGACACTCGGGGGTAAGTGACGAAAAAAAGCTGCCCGTCCATAGATAGGATGGGAGCAAATCTGCTCATCCCTAGGCAGATAGGGCGAGAGGAAAAATGGTCACTTTGAGAAAATGGAGAAGATTGATACAGTATGTTTGTGTCTTGTTTTGTCTCGGTGTATTGTATAGTCTTTGTGACGAAAATATGGAAGGGGTGTTAGGTAAATTGATAAGGGAAAGAGGCACCCTAGTGGAATCAAGAATAGTTAGGACATGTGTTGATAGAAGCCCAGGAACTCTAGTCAGAAAGAAGAAAAAAGTTCAGAAGAAGAAGGATTATCAAGAAAGGAATTGCAAAAGGCTACTACTAAATACTTTTCATTATCCGAGGGTGCGTGAAGCCGCATGGAGGCTGCTGCATATACAAGCCAGTCATGGCGCAGCAAGGACTTTCCAAGCAACGGCAGCCAGCTCTTCCCCAGTCCCCCGCCCGGGGAACGGGATGCCACTGCCGGAGCCAAAATCCAGACCTGACCCAGAGGCACGGTCTCAAAGGCTCTTGCTCCCTATGCCGGGCGGAGGATGCACATGGAGTCCCTGAAGTTTGATCATTTCCAAGGTCAGTAACTACAATGGTTCTCCCACACCTGGAAGCTAATGAGTAATGAACACTATTAAGGCCTGTTTCAAATGTAAAAAACCTTGAGGTAATGTACTAAATTGTTCAGAAGGTTGTTTTCTTAGTTCCTGCTGGAATACTACAGGATTTTCTTTAGCCATCCGGAGTTCCTGCCTTTGTCCCAGTGCCTGTGAGGACGAGGGTGGAAGAATTTCCAGTGTTGCTGAAAACCGGACGAGACTTCGGATCAAGCTAGCTGCCTGCAGAATTTACCTGGACTGTGATTTACTTGGACTGTGAGTTAATCTATTGAGACACTGTTTTACCTGGACTGAGACAACAAACTGTAATCTACAACAAATTGAAACTCGGTATCTTTGCAAATGGTGTCATTGCTGGTATAATTTTTCCAAGGGCTTCTTGCATGGAGCCATGAATTGACTTGGTATCGTGGCATTTTGTATCCTCCCTTTCTGTTTGTAGCAGGTTATTTATGGTGTTTCTGTAAAAACCACTATGGTCGTTATTTAAATTAAACAAAAGGGGGAAATGTTAGAGTCTGTAAACAAGTCAGTATGGCGCCTGGCATTTTGCCAGAGAAATGTTAGAGTCTGTAAACAAGTCTGGATGGCGCCTGGCAAAATGCCAGAGGGAGTGGTTTGTGAAGTAACTCCAGCGAGCCATTAAGTGTGAAGATTCCTTATTGGTTGACTGATGTATCTAGTTTATGTTAATTAAGATAAGCTGTGTGGAATGTATATATACTCCTCCTGTCCTACAATAAATGGCTCCTACTCCTGCTGTATCAATGTACACAAGTTGTTCGTCACCCCCCAGTTATTTTGCCCAGCCAGCCAGGCTGCGGCAACTGTGTTTGTCACATTTCTCTGAGTAATCCTAGGTATTGTGATACATTTATTTTAAGAAATTTCCGTTGCTTAACCTCAGTTTTTATCAATTCATTTCTGTTATTTGAAGGTTAAACTTAACATGTAGAGTCAACTTAGTAATTTTTTGTTAAATTACCACAATATGTCTTTTCAAATGTGTAAAGATGCCATCTGAAAGGAATTTGAAAGAATCTTAATGGCCCAAAAGAAATATGATGTTATATGTCTATAATTAAGATGCACATGTGGGGCTGGGGGTTGTGGCTCAGTGGTCGAGTGCTTGCCTAGCATGTGTGAGGCATTGGGTTTGATTCTCAGCACTGCATATAAATAAATGAATAAAATAAAGGACCATCAACATCTAAAAGATTATTTTTGTTAAAAAAGCACATATGACTCTGTAGTGAAAAATTAGGGTAAAGTTTAATTGAAAATGATAAATGTAGCTGTCAGATTTTCTTCTTAAAAATTTGTTATTGTAGGGCTGGGGATGTGGCTCAAGCAGTAGTGTGCTCGCCTGGCATGCGTGCAGCCTGGGTTCGATCCTTAGCACCACATACAAATAAAAATGTTGTGTCCACCAAAAACTAAAAATAAATATTAAAATTCTCTCTCTCTCTTAAAAAAATTTATTATTGTTAACCCTCAATCATCCAACAATTCTGACTCTTGAAAAATAAAACATACAGTTACTTAACAAAGAATTATAAAGCAACTCCCATATGCTCTGAGAAACAAAAATCAAAAGACTTTGAGAATATCATTTGATTATCCCATTCAATTGAGCTGCTAAGCGTCTTCTGAAGAACTGTTTAGAACTGAAAAAGGCATCCAACCAGGTAAAATTATTTTGTAAATGCTGCGGGCTGATAACACACTTGGTTGATTTTAAATAGATGGTAAAATACTTGCCAAACAAAAGTCTAGTTTGTGCCCTTATTCTGCCCCTCCATCCTTCAACCACTTAGCCCCTGGAGTCCTTATAGGAAAAGCATGTGTTAAAACTAGATCAACTTCAATGATGCTATAATTGTGTTTCTGTCTTTCTTCCTATTAGCTGAGAGATTGACACTTTATCCTTCCTCTGTAGAGATTATATATTTGCAGCCCTCATTTCAGTGCCATTTGGGCACAGTCATAGAAATACGTTTTCCTGCCTGGTATCTCTGCTTATTTGGGAAAAATAACACCATTAGGCTTTTATTCTCTTATGAACTTGGATCTGTAAGTAAATATGAAGCGGAATGGCCAGGGATTGGGGACCTTCTAGATAGCACTTTCATTCAGGAGAATTTATTGGAAACTCTGTTGACCATTTTCATTGGAAGCCTACTCTATGGCAAGTCCTCTCAAGTATTTTTGTTTTTGTTTAACAGCTCCATGGAAGAGTTATAATTCTCTTCATTTTCAGTAAGAGAAAACTGACTCAGAATACTCATGATTGAGTCACATGTGGGTTTATGTCTGTATATAACCCCAATCTAAGCTCTTAAAACCAATACTAAGACAGGAGTGGTAGTACACACCTGTAATCCCAGCTACTCCAAGAGACAAAGGAAGGTTGACCACGAGTTCAATGTCTGCTTGGGTAACTTAGGGAGACTCAGTCTCAAAAACAAGCAAACAAACAAAATTAATATAGTGCAGCTTTAGAGCACTTCCTAGCATGTGAAAGGCCATGAGATCAACCTCCAGCCCTGGGAAAAAGAAAAAAAAAAAAAAAAAAAACGAAAACAACCAACCAAAGCAATGCAGAACGACAAGGAAAAACAAAACAAAACAAACCCAGAAAACAAAAAACAATGCTAAAAGATCAGGGTTATATATCAGGGTGGAAGAAAGTATTTTGCATTTATTTGAGTAAAGGAGACTTGAGATTTTTTTTCTCATGCATATATATGCTGTATGTACAATTAAAAAAAGATAATCTTTAATATTTAATTTTGCTTAAGAAAATGTAGTTATATATAAAAATAAACCAAGCACTACACTCATGGATTTTCACCATTCTGGGGAAGAAATTATTCTGTGCATAATAGCTGATCATGATTTGGGTTCATTGCTGAGGCTTAAGAAATTGCTAGTGCCAATTCCAATTTGCCTAGTTCATTTACTTTGCACCTAAGTTGTAAATTAATCATTGCTAGTAACATCAATTTAGTTATAATTAATCATACAGGGAGGAGTAAAGTAGTCATATTGAAACCAGTCATGTTAACTGCCTTTTTCTGATTGCTCTTGTGTAATTTTCCAGCACTTTGATGAATATACAAGGCAAGAAATACTTTGGGGGCTTCCAAGAATACTCATATTATATTTGGAAATATACTTGAAAGCACTATAAATAGTTGATTACTGTTTTACCTGAAGATTTGTGTGTGTGTGTGTGTGTGTGTGTGACTCTTAGATATTTGATTTACACATACACACACACACACGTACACACAAACACGCACGCACGCACAGACATGTACTTTGTCTTTATTTGGACAAATGACATGCTGATGCTTTCAGAGCAGGTGAAGCTAAAAATGAAGATTTTATGGAGTCTTGGCTGGATTTTCAAGGTCAGAGAAAAGTGGATTCAAACAAAATAAGTATTGATGTTTTTTATTCAGTTTCCATCTATCAAGTAAATATTTAGGGGAAAATATCATCCTCATTTACAAATATGCAATATTTATTAGCCCTCAACAAAAAAAAATATTGATTTTACACCATTAAAGTCAGAATGTATACATATGTTTATTCATAACAAATAGAATTTTAGATGATTTACAACAGACAAATAAACAATACACTCATGTAAAAGGAATAATATATTAAAGCAGTGTATTTCACAATCCTCATACATTATGTGACTTCCTATCTATTTGTATAAAGATACTCATTGCTTTAAGATGGAGACAAATCCCTTCTACAATATATAAGTCATTGTAAAGTGTGGAGTGTCAAGCTATCCTTTCCAGGTCAGTATAAAATAATAGTGTTGAAAGCTGAGCTTTACATTGGTGTTCCAAGGAAGGAAGTGGGAAAGTTAGTTTTGTCCTTCTTCTGGCTCCTCCTTGGTCCCCACAGCAGAATAGCTGACAGATATTGTGTTGGGCATTCTTGCTGATGCTCCCTGTAGGTGACCAGCCCTGTGGGGTCCTTTGGACATTGTTCATGGTCTCTGCTTTGACTTTGGTTATTCTGAGTCGTATATCTTGAAGCCTTCTTGGAACTACCTCACTCGTCTTTAGGTCCACAAATGTACTCTGTAACTTTGTGTCAGGGCACACAGGAAGATCTGGATCCTGCACATGTGATGAAAAGGACAGATGGTACTGGTAATGCTGTCTTAAGACCAACTGCTTAGGTAGAACTCTGCTTTACAGGTAACGAGCTATGAAGGAATACAGCATTTTTCTAAGAGGTCTGAAATTTTCTTAGGCTATTCCCGGAGAACCAAACCAAACCAGATTTGCTTTCATCCATCTGGATATTTTTGCCCATTTCCTTGGGGTTTAACCCCCAAGAGTACAGAGGAGACTCACCTCTGAAATCTCAGTCTTCTACTTGTTCTCTTCTTCATGGCTTCTTTTTTTTTTAGGTTTCCCCAACCCCACCACTTTTTCCTTTCCCGTTTTGTTTCCTGTCTTTCAAGAATTTCCCTTTCATCATATTTTTCTATTGTCTCTGATATGGATGATGGTAAAACTTTAACATCTGAATTTCCCTAGCAGGGCACTTAATGTGTAGAGGAAAGTTTGTTTGTTTTTTGAGAATGTAGAGAAGATTTCTCTAAAAGGGTACATCTTTTATTTACCATGTCTTTATTAGTACATTTTATCACTCATAGAACTGGTTGATTCTTTGAATGCATAATATTCCAATATGTGGAGGTAACATATTTAATTTAATTGGATCCCATTGGTTGTTTCCAGTATTTTTTTCTCGCAAACAGTGCTGTAATAAATATCCTTAAATATGGGCTATTTTGAGTTTGTGCAGATTCCTCTGTAGAATAAATTCCTAGAAATCAATTTCTGAGTCAAATATTATTTTTTATTATGATAGATGTGACCAAATTCCTTGCAATACAATTGCTCTGACAGTCTTACCAATATAAGTAGGAATGTCTGTTTTCCTGTGGCTTCATTAATGGATTAAAACTTGTTTGTCATTGACACTGAGAGGTAGAAAATGGTATCTCATGTTTTTTTTTTTTTTTTTTTGAATCTCTATTTTTATGTGGGGCTGAGGATCGAACCCCAGGGCTTCACATTTGTGAGGCAAGCGCTCTACCACGGAACCTCCACCCCAGCCCCTCATAGTTTTAATTTATGTTTATCTTTCCATGAGTGAGGATGAATGTTGTGTATGTTTTCGAGAGATTTTTATTCTCATTCGTTCTTATTCTTTTAAAATCTTCTTTCAATTTGTTGGACTTCCTGATTTTGAGGAGCTTATTATGAATTTAAAATATTGGCTCTTAGGACTGGGGTTGTGGCTCAGTAGTAGAGAACTTGCCTAATATGTGCAAGGCCCTGGGTTCGATCCTCAGAACACAAGAGAATAAATAAATATATAAAATAAAGGTGTTGTGTCCAACTACAAATTTAAAAAATTGGTTCTTAATGGGCTGGATGTTCAAGGTCAGAGAAAAGTGGATTCAAACAGAATAAGTATTGTTGTTTTTTTATTCAGTTTTCATCTATCAAGTAAATATTTAGGGGAAAATATCATCCTCATTTACAAATATGCAATATTTATTAGTTCTCAAAAATATATTATTTCATTTTTTTAAGTTAATTTGTCATTTGTCATTTAGCTTATTTATGGGGTATTTGACTCAGTCTAATCAGTTTTTTATTCTGTTGTTTCTTAATTTTGTGGCATATTAAAAACAATTATTGAACTTGGGGTCTATAAGAATAATTCTTTCAAGCTATTAGTACTTTTGGGATTTAATTTCTTATGTGTAAACATATGATTCATCTTGAATTTACTTTGGTATGAGGGGCAAGGTAGGGTTAAATTTTTTTCCTAAATAGTTACCTAGTTGTATTATTAACATTTATTGAACAGTCCAAACTTTAATATATTTGAAACATGGATTTTATTATATACCATACATTGTGATACATATAATAACAATACTATATGGTATACTATTATATATAATTTTATTTATTTTTGAAATTTATCTTAATTTCATTGATCAGTTTCTGTATTCCTTTACTAGTCTGTTGAAACTAAATATTTTTGTAATTTTATTGAAAAAATGTCTAATGTTTTTTGTTTGTTTTTGCACTTTAAACTTGAGTGATTGAAACACCTAATGAACAAAAGTACACCATAATCCACCCAGAAGGGGAAGTTACAAATGACAGCAATATCCCTGAAGAATAGAATTATATTACAGAACCAACTTAGAAATTAGTCCCATACATATGTGTACTTGTTAAACACTGAGCATGGCTCATGTCAGAGGCAGTCAGAGAAGTTGGACAAATATCAATGTCTAAAGTGACATTTAAGAAGAGAGCAACTTTGTAGTTGAAGCATGTTTAAATAGGTGCCATCTTTCCATTTGGAAGTGTGTTCCTTAAGTTGACTTTTTTTTTTTTTTAAAACCTGGCAATGTGATTTAAATTAGTGTCTTTAATTAGGTTGAATCAGGAATTTAGCAGCAAGAAGAATTTAGCATCACACTAATCCTTTCTGGAGTAGCAACCAGACTGAGCCTGACAGGTTTTCTGAAGCAAGGTCAAATTCATATTAACATATCAATATATTAACAATATAAGAAAATGCAGCTGTCACTATCTGGAGACAATGGTGGGTGTGGGGTATTTCCCTTATAAGTCATACTACCACCAGCTGCTTTGTACTAAGAAAGGTTAGGTAAAAAATAGTACACACATACTCAAATTTACAGAGGACAGGTGTGTACTTTTAAAAACATTGTTCTAATTAGTTATACATTACAGTAGGATGCATTTTAACACATTGTACACAAATGGAACACAACTTCTCATTCCTCTTGCTGTTCATGGTGCAGTCACACCTGTCGTGTAATTATACATGTATATAGGGTAATAATGACAGACATTCCACCATACAAGTGTGTCTTTAGAAATGTGGAAGTCCTCCCTTCTGGTGAGAGAACCCAGAAGCAATACTGTGAGGACATTTTGGAACACACCATTTCAGAACTATGAACATCTATGAGAGTGTTTTACATTTTTATTTTTTGTTTTTGGTATCAGGAATTGAACCCAAGGATGCTTAACCACTGAGCCACATCCCCAGCCCTTTTTATTTATTTATTTTATTTTGAGACAGGGTCTCACTGAATTGCTTAGAACCTCCCTAAATTGCTGAGTCTGGCCTTGAACTTGTAATCCTCCTGTCTCAGCCTCCTGGGATTACAGGGGTACCCCACCACATTGGGGTCTAAGGGAAATTTTTGTTTGGGTTTGTTTTATTATGCATCTTGATTTTGCAAGATTTCATTTGTGGTGGATTTATTCTCATGTCAATACATGGATTAATTCTTTTTGTATTTGTATTAAATTTTGCATCAACAATTTTATCTTTATAAAATTTATTAACATTTTATTTTAAATTACAGAAATAAATCATATTTAAAAACTCAGCAATACAAAACTGAAGTTAATGGAATAGAAAATATCTGAAAAACTATGAGCAATTAATACTGTTCATCAAATATTCAAAGATAAATATGGAAAAATAGATGTTTTCATATGTTTTTACGTTTCTTTTAAGAAAGTAGTATAGTTACATCTTTTGCAAATTACATGTGTTCATGGTATTTAGTTTAGCCATCCCATTTATGAGCATCAATACTACACAGATCAAAACCCCCAAATGTAAGGTCATACCTATGAGGATCTGTCTAAAAAACTCTTCAGTGTAGCCCATCAGGGTACATCTATTAAACAATGGTTGAATATGGCACAGGCCACGTAATATTTAATATAATATTAAACTGTGATTTAAAAACATGTTTGCGCTATCAAAGCTGAGATGGGTTGGATTTTTAGAGTATTTTGAATGAAAATAGCAACTGGAAAAATAATGTGATAGAGTGTGAATTTTTTTTTCCTGTGAAAAACATTAAGAACCAGTCTATGCACACACATGAAAACAGGTTTGAAATTATACACTAGCCTTTTAAAATTGACAATATCAATAATGATATGATCATTAATAGTGATATGACTTGATGATGTGATTATGTTTTCTTTTAAAATTTGGGTACCATGACACACAATTGTGTATTAACTTTATCATTTAAAAGGCTAAATAAAGAACACTTAAAATGGAAAAATATGATTGTATGAAAAGAAAATCCTTTATCTCTATTTTCATAAAAAGTTTGTTTTAAAAGGAGACAAATATTGGTAATAATATTCTGATACCAGACATAATAATAAATAGTTGGTGTTAGATGTTGTTTAGTAATATTTTTACTTTATTTTTGGTCCAGGGATTTTGAATTTTGCCTCAATCAGATATTCCTTTCTTCCATTATATTATTCCTTCTTCCCAAAAGATCCCTGGAAGTAAGATAAGTTTAAAGATGTCTAAGGAAAACGTCACTTTATGATTAGCAGAACATTGACCCCAACACAGTGTAGCCATCCCTAAGCTTACCTCACCACTCATGGACTTCCTGTTGCCTGATCCCATGGAGAGCAAGAGAGTACAGTCAAGACAGGCTTAACACAGGCCATAGGAAATTTCTAAATCTCCACCAGAAGATCATGACTTAGCTTTCTAATAGCACAAAAGGCACCTTTTAGCCAGAATGAAGGAGTCAGGGCTGGACTAGAACACTATACAGGTTTTGTCACACTTTCATTGTTTCATCCATTAGAAAACATGACTGAAAAGGGTCTCCATATTGAATTGGTCACACTTATACTCTTCACCCATTGGAATATGCCCACAGAACTGGGAGTAAAAGAGAAAGGAAGAAGAAAGGCCTTCCATTTCTTACATGACCCAGGTTAAAAAACAAACAGAAAAAAAAAAAAAGAGAGGATACCATCCATTAAAAAAAAAAAAAAAAGTAACAATTAGAAAGAGATGGAAATTAACCTTCAACTACTTCTACTTTTTCAAACTTTGGGGGTTCATGAAAATAAAAGCCATATTTTTTTCCAGGCATTTCTAGGTTTCTCAAACCATCTGTGTTTCAAGGAGAATTTAGTCCATATGTTTTTAGTTAATTTACACTTAACTCATCAAAATGTTGACTTGTTATTCCAGCTATTTGATGTCTCAGAAATCATACACACATTTTAATATATGTTCAAAAGTCTTTCCTCCATTTGGATAAGGAAGTCATCGTTAGCTAGCAGTAAACAGAACCTGGAAGAGCTTAAGTCTGACTCGGCATGGAGAACGAAGGAAATTCCAAGGGGTTTGAAACTTGGCAAACCATTTTTCACACACATGGTTACAAAATCTTTCAAGTGATAAACATGAGAAATGACCAAAAGGCATCGATCGAAATCATCACAAGCATAAACAGAATCTCTCGAATGTGAAGACATTAGTCAGGGGACTTATAATATCACACTAACTCTGTTCCTTAAATGAAAGAACTTGGAGGTCACCAAGCCCTACACTGGCCCATCTGTATCAAACTTTGTGAAGAAGGCAGTAGGCAAGTTTCCCCCCCCCCTAAAAAGAGGACAAATAAATATTTTTCAGAGGTTTTGGTGACTTAGTGATCTTTCCTTCTAAGTAAAAGGTACTAAACACAGGACTATCCAAAAGCTCCTGCGTGTTTGTGGAGACTGGGAGTCATTTTCCTTTCTACTCAGATTGAATTTGTTTTCAAGCCAGAGTACTTGAGCAGAAGTCATCATGGATTAATATTTGATTGCCTAATTTTACACCTGACTAAAGCTTCAGTTAAATCTGAACCAATTCTCATGATATAAAACACACAGACCTCTAGAAGCTGTTTGATCCAGGAGCCTGGGCTTTTGTGATTGAAAACAGGAAGGGCTTCAGAGACTGCAAACCTTGGCAGGTGTTCTGGGGCCAAATCCCATGCTAGGACCAAAGAAATCAATTCATGTCCAAGCAAGAACTTGAGAGGACAGAAGATTCGTGTTTCAGAGAAATGGATCAATAGGAACATGAAATAGAAACGAATCAATGGGAATGTGAAGTGGAAGTGGATAAATAAGAACACGAAGCTGGAGGAATTGGAGCAGCTAGGAGGTGAGAAAATGTTCAAGAGTTGTGTGGGGAGTGGAGAGTGCAGGCACAAGGCTAGAGGTAAAAGAAAGACCAGGCCAGTATGATTCTTGTGATCACTGAATTCCTTGGGTCATTTGATTGACTTGAATGTTGAGGGATAAATCTAGTAAGTAATAGAAGTGTCAAGAGCAGAAGGACACATAGTGATCAACTCAGTCAGCTTTCTAAATTCTGACCATCATTTTTAAATGTGGATGTTGTGTTTCACACTGGATGGGTACCATTTTTACCTAGTTATACCCTAGCTGATATCAAAACAGATGAGCAGCCACAGAGAGGGTAGGTCTCTCAGCTCTTTGGCCCAGCATTCTTTCCACTGTGCCATATCCCCAAGCTAATCAGTTGTTGCCTTTCTTTCCTTCTTCCTGTTTCCTTCTTTCCTGCTTATTCTCATTTGACTCATTCATTCCTAATATCACATCCAAAGCTCAATGGGAATTATTTTTTGAATAGGTCATAGCAAAGCACGGTTGTAAAGTTTTAGCCTTATTATCAAGTATAGGGGTCCAGGGCTGTGAATGGACCTTGAACCTCAGGGGCTGAGCATCCACACGATGGGACCAGTATGTAAGAGAAAAAAGGTTTAGACATCTTCTTGGATGTACGTTATTTTTAAAAAGAACATTTTGGTGTGTTAAGTGTAAATGAGTCAGAAACACACGGATTTTATTTCCCCTGTCATATGCCTGGGTTTAAAAATGAATGGAAAAACGTGCTTGGCACAACATGTTTTGAATTTTTACTTGACATTTTTTTCTCTTATGCTCTCTAGAAGTTAGGAGCCGAGGATGTTGAAGACAACGAAATCAAAAACAACCACGAGTTTTAAACGTTACGTAATACATACTGTTTGCTTTGACCCAGCAATCAGAACATCCAGTCCGGGAGCTTCCATTCTAAAAACCTTGATGTATTTTTAGGGTTTGACCTAATTATATCCCTAAAAGAAATTTCTGAGCAGATCTTTATCTGAACTTATTTTGTAGTAATCAGTGACAGGACTGTGAGGGATTAATTTATTACAGGGAGAGGGATGCTTGAGTAAAAGTACATCAATGGGCAATTAGAATAAAAGAGATAGTAAACAACTTTATATTTTTGAGGCTTTCTGAAAAATAAAAAAATGATCTTTTATATACAGTACTTTATCTCCCTCAAACATTTTATGTTGTGGAGTAGAAGTAGGATCTTTGTAGAATTTTGATTATTTTTATTAAGAAAAATTAATATTTCAGGAATCTTATTGTTCATTTTGATTTTTATTCCTTTTGATCAAGTCGATGGGGGCAGGGGGCATTGAGAATTATTCTTTTGGTCTTCTGGAGTCTGAGCAGGTCTTAGTCATAATTCTCTTGTAGGAATACTCCTAAATTAGCTTAATAAATCTTAAATCCTCTCTACAGGCAGTACCTACAAATTCATCCCTTATTCAAACTTGTATTTATTCCCTGATTTGCCCAGAAACATCTAAGAGACCATGTAAGTTTAAATAAACTGTCTCTGGTTAACTTGTGGTTTGGCTTTTTTTAAAAAAAAAACCTAGGATGATTTAAATCAAACTACATCAGATGCCAGAATTGAATGAAATCACAACAAAGCTATGCTTGCAATTTTATTAAAATGATAGGTTGGTCAGGACAAAAATACTGAACTATATGGAGTGCCAAGACAGAGTCGCCTCAAAATAGCCTGCTTCTATTGGTGGTGCTGGGCCACATCCCACAACAAGAGCACCTTCAAGTTGTCATCACATCTGTCCTTAACTATGTAACTTAATTTTACATGTTGTTCCATGTATTTTAAATAGAAGGAAAACTGGGCTATATTTCAGAATTTAAATATGGTATGCAAAAAGGCTTTGTTCACATTTAATTAAATTTACTGTTTATGTATGTAATTAGATACTTCCCAAATGGAGGTAATGGGTAGAGATAAGGTAAAATTGCTTCTCCCCCCCCCACCTCCCCCCCAAAAAAAGTACAAGGTACAAATTGAGATGGTTTTCTAAGAAATGCCATCACAATGACAAACTCATCTGGCCACTGCTGTGACACAAGCCCTTAAATGATCACTTCGTGGCTCATTAACTCTCAGAGCTATAAAGATAACCTCTGTGAAGACAGGTGGGCTCCTTAGCTCCAGAAGGCAACACTTAAATTATTTTCAAGACTCATTGTGCAACTTTCTTCTAGTATACTGCTACACTGACTGATATTTCAGGCCAGGTTTACATTATAAATAAGAAAATAAAGAGAGAAACTCATCATTAATTTAAACATGTACACTTAAGCCATGAAAATTTAAATTTGGTAATATTGAATGCAACTTGAACAGAAAACTTAGGATCTCTCTCTGATCAAGGGAAATAGGATATACTTTGCTCATTCCTGAAGGGGGGGGGGAATGTTCTGGGGGAGGAAGGGAAGAGCCATTTTTATCATATAAAGTGAGCATGTGTTTTTCTTACTTCAGCTGTTCTGCTGTTTTTGCCATATTTTCTGAGTTCAAGTCTCTAATCAGTTGGTGGGAGTGTAGATTTAATGACATTTATTTTGGAAAACATGTTCTGCTAAAATTTTGTAGTAATGTAAGCCATTTAATTCTAAAATTGGCAGCTGAAACTAACACTATGTTCACATAAGCAACTACTCAAATGTTTCAGTCAAAAGCCCTTTGGAACACCAAAGGCTGGGACATTATTGTGGGTCTGTACACTTAAAGTACTGGAGTCAGGGGTTCCTCCAGTACCTTTAAGGCCACACACAGAAAGTCCAAGGAAACTCTGAAGTGCCTCTCCTTTTTGTGGTATTTCCTATGAATACAAAAATAGCTCTTTGCCTTTTGTTTTTAAGAAAAAAAATAAGGAGAAACAGAGGGAATACAAAGATGGGATTCTTAACCTCAGCAGTTGTCTTGAGGTGTTTGTGTGACACACAGTAGAATACAGAAGTGGGGAGGGCTCCCTTTGAATAAGATGTGCATAGCAGGCTCAAATTAGAAAGGGACCCTTCTTTGTTTTGCCCCCAGGGGTGGAGCAGGAGAGTTACATCTACTATCATGTTTTGCCAGAAGAGAGCATGTCAGGATAGTGGCCAGGAAACTGAAATTATAGGGCAGCCTTCATCTTCTTATGTATCTACCATAGTCTTGGTATGGCACTAGAGCTTTTACAAAGTTTATCCTATTTCACAAAACTCCTGGAGTAGGTGTTATGATGGGTGAATAATAAAATAAGGTGCCTGAAAAAATTATATGCAGAGTTTGGCCATTGACACAATCATACAGATAGAAAGTGGTATCAGCAGGATTTGAACAACAGAGTCTGGCCGCTTTGATCACCTCTTCCCATATTATGATCCAGATAAAGTGATGATACAAATCATGGGGAAGCAAATCACAGAGAGAAGACAGGCAGGGCATGGGAAGTGAGAGTGAAGGCGCAAACATAAATCATACTATAGTTGAGTGATGGATATTTCATGCTATGGATAGGGTTATATTTGCCCTAAATCCTTGATATGTGATAATGAAGACACAAAAAATATTTAAGCAATACTGTTGTATTTAACACTGATTGAAAATTCATTCTGCCCCAAAAGGTGTACCTAAGTATTCATGGAGGCTTTTCTGCCTCCTAAATGCAACAGTTGCCAGATTGGACACTTTGGAGTCTTCCCCTTATCACCCTCTTCCAGACTTTCCACTTCTTGCCCAGTCTTGATCTAAGTGAAGACTTCACTTGGACTTCCTCACTTGGACTTCTATGTATTTGTGATGGGACCCATTCATAGCACATTGTACAAACCAGGAAGCTGGAAATCATCCTTTATACTAGAGTCTCCATTTTTAACCATGTTTCATTCTTTCCTCACTTCGGTCCATTTATCCTCATAAACATCTCTCAAATCAACCAACTTTATTATCTCCACCATCAAATAACTGTTCCCTGAATTTCTAGTCAATACCATGACTTCTAATCAATTCTCTAAACAAGCAGGCAAATTTATTTTTATATTATTAATGCAAATCTTTTTCCACCACTCCCTGTTTGAACTCCTCCAGAGACTGTCAGGGTCAAGATAAAAATTCTTTACCTTCTCAGTGAGGCCCTGCATAGGCTGGTCTTGGGTCTCTCTAACCTCATGTCATACATCCCACCCTTTCCTCACTTTGACTCCGTCACTATGACCTGTCAATTCTCAGACAAGCCAAGTTCTTTCCTTGCCTCTCAAATGTTTTTTCATCGACTAGGATACTCTGTTCCAAACTCCTATCTGCTTCTTCGTGTCTCCTTTAGCTTTAGATTGCTTAGCATTCCCCTCTCCCCAGTTAGGGTGTCCTTCTGTATATACCGCCCCCCACCTTCTGGCTCATGCCTTTCAACACAAATGACAATGGTCATGGAATTCTTGCTTTTGTTTTTTCCTTGAAGTAAATTCAGTCCATGGAGCAAGGCTGTGTCTGCCCTGTTGACTGACTATTCTATTTGCAGCATGTAGCAGGGAGTCTTTAATATACAAGGTACTTAATAAATTTTTGTTGAATGACAAAATGAATAAATACCTCTTATGTCACCCTCAGTTGTGGCAGAGTCTGGGTTGGCTTGGATTCTGACAGTAAGTTTAGTCTGTATGTGGGCAGCCATGGTCTTTTTTCTTATCTTTAGTGGTTCACATGATGTGGGGTAGATTGTCAATAGTGAGCTTACTGAATATACAAAATACACATGTGTTGAGATCCTCTGGCTCTTAGAAAGCAAACTTTGCCCTGTCATTTAAAACCTGACTTCCATCTTCTAGGCAAATTAGGAGGCTCCATGACATAGTTTTTAACCATGCAGATTTCTCTTGTTTAACTTAGAGTCCTCCAGAGAAACAAATCCAATCAGATATCTCTATATTTACATCTACAATTTTATATATAAATAGAATAATTTTATGTATGTAAGATATTTATGATAAAGAATTGGCTTACGTGATTATGGAGGCTCTGAGAAGTCTCATGATTGGCTGTCCACAAGCTGGAGACCCAGGGAACTTGGTGGAGTAATTTAAAAGTCAGAAATCTGAAGTCCATGTTTTGGATTTATTCTGAGTTTGAAGACCTGAGAACCAGAAGTATCGAACGCAGAGGGAGTCCATGTCTCTTTTGTAACAGTCAGGCCGAGAATGAATTCAACCTTCCTCTGTCTTTTTGTTCTAGTCAGGCCCTCAGTGGATTGAATGATGTCCACCCACGTAGGGGAGGGATTTCTGGTTTACTCAGTCCACCAATTCATATGTTAATCTATTCTGGAAATACCCTTGAAGACATTTAGAGAAACAAACATTTAACCAGCTATCTGAACATCTCATGGCCCTGTCAGGTTGACATGTAAAATTAACTATCACATCTCTATAGCCAAATATTCAACTAATCCTACAGAAGTTGAATGTTTGACTTTGATTGTACTTCAGAAATCTCTCAGGAATCTAGCAACTGAGATTCTTGTCAACTCCAAATCTTGCAGATCATTTGTGAGGTTACAGTTGTTGGAAATCTCATGGAGACTATTCAATGACTCCAGTAAATACCACCAATAAATTCTTCATGACATACTTCACATGTGTAATTTAAAATCACTCTAGAGATGCTTAGAGAAATATCAAACTCCAAAGAAGCATAAGCAGATGGAATTGGCAGACTTTATGTTATATAATAATGTAATCCCATGACTTTAATAAAACTGCTAGTTATGGTTAAAGTTAAGAAGCTAAAATATTTCTATTTATTTTTACCTGGCTATGAACTATTTGTTTTTATATTAGTATGCATGTATGTAAGTACGAAGTTTTTGCTGTGAACTTTTAAAGTGAAAGCTGTGCTCAATTAGTTGTTATGTGAACATTCTAATTCTTCAAGATCACATCAAAATGCCAGTGTGTATTTCAGAAATAGCAAATACACTTAGCAATTAGCCTGATCAATGGAAGTAGTACAGCTGAAAACACTCCATAATAAAAGACTGATTACACTTGAACATGAATGTTGGGTATGAAAAGCAAGAGTTCTGTCTTAAATTCTTATGCCTTTTCTGTAAATTGTTTGTCAAATCGTTGGTGTTCAGAAAAGTTAAAGTATGATTTTAGATTATGACTGCTATGTTAGCCCAACATTAGCATGTTGCTAAACAACACTGTTAGTTTTTTATTGAATGATTTTGTTCTCTTAATTTCGTTTGTGTCAGTTTGCTCTTTTATGTACTACTGATAAAAACCCTTTGTACCTATTTCATGGGCTGGTTATGCCCAGCATGCTAATCATATAGTCTAGCACAATAGAAATTTAAGAAATTTAAGAAATGGCAAATTAAGAAATTTAAATTAAGAACTTTATTTGTTCTATGCAAATAAATGTGAATATTTCCTTAGATTGCATCATTCATGCAATATTATCACTGTTATTTTAAATGCAAGTGGGAAAAAGCAGACCATAAAACTTTACCAAATCTATTAGTTAATTAAAGATAAGGAAAAAAAGAAAGGAAGCAATATAGAAAGGATTATTCTAGTAGATCAGTAAGAGGAAGTGAGGGCTTTGGCTAAAATTTTAATGACATGGAGTTAGTCCTTGTTATGTTTAAATGCAAGGTTACTCAAAAGCTCACCTGTGAGACAATGCAAGAAGGTTCGGAGGAGAAATAATTGGGTTATACCCTTAACCTAATCAGAGAGGCAATCCCTGATGGGATTAACTGAGTGGGAACTGGAGGCAGGTGAGTGTGGCTGGAGGAAGTGGTTCATTGGGGGCATGGCTATAGGGGTATATATTTTTTATCTGGAAAGTGGAGTCTTTGTTTCTCTGCTTACTGATCATCATGTGAAATGCTTCTACCTCATCTCAATACAGGAGGAATGGAGCCAGCTGTCTAAGGATTGAGACCTCTAAAACCATCCATACTCAAATAAACTTTTCCTCTTCTACAGTTGTTCTGGTTGGGTCCTTTAGTCACAGCAGCAAAATAGCTGACTAAAACAGCCCTGAAATAAATACCAAGGAACTAGCCTAACAGAACAGTTTTTGATCTTGACAGCAGAGCATTAACTGAGATATATGAAAATTACTGACAATTATTGCACAGTTGAAAATCTGAGTGGTATAGAAGGTAGAGACGATTCTAATATAATTTTCATTTTTATGTTATTCTTATAATGTTGGAAAATTTATCATCTATTTTATTAATCAAGAATAATTCTTTATTTAACTTTCAAGTATTAATCACTTAATAGATTATAAAGATTGTGAGGTTGAAAAGCTTGAGGTAGATTTTATAGATTGTACACACATTGTACTTATTCTTTGTAAACCTAGGGATGCTGGTTGGCGTGATATAAATGGATATTCATAGTCATTTTTTTTTTTTTTGCTCTTAAACCAGGCCCAAATCTAGTTTTCCCCTTTCCCTTCAGTATTTCAGATTTAGTTTGTTTCCTATTTGGAAAGGATGAAATATTGATTGCCTATCAAAGGTTGGTTGTCCATGCAAGATTTAGGAAATGTTCAAATATCAGTAGAGATTTTGGGGGAGGTGAGCCTCAAGTGCAACCCCCATTTTTGAGATGCCAACCTTGAGAGTTACAAAAGTGTCATGGTTTGTAAAGTGTCACATATCCAAGTAGGTGGGCTTTCAGTGTAGTATGGCAACGAAGCATGGAATCCTAGCTTTGAGTGATTGGTTAACTGTTAATCTTCCAAGTGTTCCTTGGATCCCTAGAAAGATCAAGTTTTTGATTTCCTTGTAGACCCCATAGTTACTAGCACATGTACACACACACATACACACACACACACACACACACATTAAAATTCAAATGAATCTGTTTAGCAAGTTCTATTACTGATGTTATATATCCTTTAGGATTTTAAAATTCTGACCTTGTTTCAATATTGAAAAATATTGATAGAGAAATCTTAGTCATTGCCTAAGCCAGGCGTTGTATATCTATTGCTGATGTAAACTCTCTGTGAACATGCTACGGGCTGGCTTGCTCAGTTCTCTATCCTTTACTGTATTCTAGTGCAATGACAATTCAAGAGATAAGATTGAATACAAATAAATATTTATCAGTTCTATCTGAGTTCTGAGATAAAAAAATTTCTCTCCTAGTCAAGTTCAAGCACAACTGTTTTTTTTTCTCCCCTTTTCTTAGAATAGAACAAGATATTGCATTTGGCTTTTAGCTACACATAAACAGGATTTCTCGTGGTACAGTATTGTCGCTCAAATACTTGCTTGGTTCTATGCATTCACATTCCAGAGTGAACCTTCTTCATAGCACATGTAGACGCTGGCTCCTCAGGAGCTGTTCTCTGATCTGGGTTGTGCTATTTTCCTGCCATTATTTTCCTGGCTCTGACAAAATGACATCCACACTTTTGGATTCCTCCACAGGCTCAGCTAGCATTTTCAAATTCTGCTGCTTCAATATCCCAAGGGATATGCCATGGTCCTAACTGCATGTGGTCCAATGTCATTTTGAATTTGGAGTCGTTGAGAATTTTCAGAGTCACTGATCTCTTCTGCAAACTGGTCCCTGCTTATTTCTTTGCCGCTTGCTCTGAGATTGGAATGCACAAGTAGTGCATGATTGTGATTCAGAAAAGTTTCTGTTATTTCTTCCCAGCCTGGCTATACTGAAGAAATCTGGCCCTTTTGAAAAATGTTTGACAGTCAAGAATTTTTTTAAAAAGATTTCCCTAATATAACTTTATCTCATAATCATAATCAGTTTCCTTTTCTCTTCTAAAGGTGAAGGAATTTAATTTTATGTTGGCCTCAGGCTCGTTAACATAAACTGGGCAATAGCATTGTCATTCAGAGGCTTGTGGTAGTTCTGAATGAAAGTATTGCCTCTACCTGAAGGTCAGTGAAAACCTGAGAAATACAGATAGTAAGGGCATGGAAGTGCATTAGCCTACTGAAAAAGTGTCCCAGAGGTCCAGGCTTTTTGCCTGTCTTCTCAAAGCAAGACTCTTTGCTCTCTCTTTCTCTCCCTCCTTTTCTTTATTTTATTTTATTTTTCTATTTTCTCATTATTCTCCTAAGTCCAGGTACAGCATCTGCCTCTGAAGGAAGATGGCACCTCTCACCCTATTGGGTTGGGGTCACCTGGGTTTAGGCTTCCTCGTGAATCACAAATGGTGCACTCATAATGGAGGCAGATTTCTCCTTTAGTAAGAACAAATGAGCTCACTCAGAGTTTAAAAGTTAATAGAGTATGAGACAATGAACTTTTTGTGGCCAAGCAACAGTTTTAACAAGCAAACGGGAAATTTTTCAGTTAATCAGTGATTTTGTTAAAAAGACCTAAAACTCAAAATTGGTAGTTTATTGAGCATGGGTTAAAGCTGTTTTACTAAGACGTTATTTTTCCTGGAAAAAAATGCTTTATTTTATGAAATTAAAATCCAAGTCACAGTCCTTATTTTTTCCCATTTTTTTAGCATAAATGCCCACTTATGCTACATATCCATTTGTAAACTCACATTAAAAAAATTGCAAATAGAACTCAGATCCTAAAGTAGTGACAAAAATAAACAAGCAGGAATTCAGGTCCTGTTAATCAAATCATCCATTATAATCTCAAATTACGTCTTTTTATATGTACAAGTTTTTGTTGTTAGTTTCTTATAAAGATGATTGCCTCTGACTTTTATATCAGAAGATCCTAAATCAGATTCCTACATACCTAAAACTTTATTTTACTTCTTCTGTACTCTGAAAAAAATGTATATCAACTTTTATAATTCCATTTGTGTAAATGTTCCTATTGCTATTAATATTAAAATATGTGTATTAACCTTCATGTGCTTAATGAAGTAATTATGTTTGGACAAATGGAGTTATGGAGATATGTCCTATAAACCATATTCATAAAACTTACAGAATCCAAGGAGTAAAGATATTGTGATTATAGAAATACGAATGCTTATAATACACATATAGCTCTATAAATGCTATATATCAATGTGCTATATTACATGTATATTTCAGTAGCTAGAAATGTAGTTTTTGACATTTTCTCCAAAACTTATCCACATTTTAGGGTTATACAGTCTATCATGAGAGAGGTCAGTAATACTTCCTTGTATAAAGTTTACCATAAATATCTCATTTCAACAAGAAAAAAACAACATCTTCCAGTGTTATTGATTTACCACAGTACTTAGAGAGAATTATTTATCAAAAATTTTAATACTTTTCTTACTGTAAGTGCTTAGCACAATGTCTTGTATATAGTAACTCTTGATTTCTGTCAATTATTATTTTTATTAAAGTCAGTCTCTATTAACAGTAAATGATAGAAACCAAATCAAACTAGCTTAAGGAAAACCATGGCTTTTATTGCCTTATGAAAACTTAAGGGCACCGACTTCAGACACAGCTGAATTCAGGTGGTCGATTACGTTGGCAATCTTTCCACTCTTATTTCCTCTGGGCTGACATGTGTCTGAGGAAGGCTTTCTCTAGTAAGAGAAAGAGCTTCAAAGTAAATCTCCAGTTAGCTTCCAGAACAGTCGGTAATTTCTTTTCCCTTATAATTCTGACAAGGGCTTCAAGTTGAGTTTCATTGGTACCATTTGGCCAGACCTGTGCAATTTAATGCATGACTTAGCCACCAGTGAATGATCTTGGCTGACCAGGGGAGTCAGAATTCTAGTGATCCAGGCTCAATCTGCTCAATCCGTATTTCTCTGCAGCACCAGAACCAGAACCAGAAGGAGAGCAAGCATGGGATTGAGAAGGGTGGATGCATGCCAGTCCCGCTAAAGGAAAACAGCAGATGCTCACAGCCTTACTTCACTCATCTACTCAGCATTTCCTGAGTTTCCATCACATTCCCTGTGCTGAGTGTGTATGAGTAGGACAGTGTGTGATAGGGAGGGAGTAAGGGGCATGGCAGGAAGGAAGGAATTCAAAACTAAAAGACAATCTCTCCCCTCAAAGGAGAGACATATGTAAGCTCTAAAAACAATCTCAGAAGAGGACTCTGTGATGAACATACTGAGATAGGTAGTAGAAATTCAGACCAAGAGAAAACACTGTGAGCAGAGAACTAAGAGAAAACACTCTGAGAGGGTCTTAAATGATGGACCAAATTTGGATGGGTGGAGAAAAAAATGGAATTTTCCAAGAGGTTGGTAGAATGTAAGTAATGGCTTGTGGCTTAAAAGTGTTGAGTGTGTTGGTGAAAGAGAAGCAAAACAGGTATAGTGCTCAATTCACATGCACCCCTCACTCAAATTTAAATTCCTCTAGTGAAGAAAGTTGTGCCTGTAGTTGGATGGGACAGGAAAGGCCTTTGTGAGGTGACTGAATGCTTTGTTTAGGCAGAACCAATAAAGAGAGGCAGTTTTGCAACAGAAGGATCTGGACATTCTAGAAAACTGCCTCTGATAACAGACTGTAGAATTTCTTACAAAGAAGGAAGATGGTGGGCCTGCAGAGTGGTGTGGGGGCCAGTGTAGCAATTGAAGTGAAACGGCAAAGACTGGGAATGGGAGGAGGCCATCAAGGATGAGAAGAAGCAAATGATGGTGAGAGAAATCTCAAAGGGGAGATCAGTGGGACTCTGAGGAGCTAGTGGAAATGTCCCCGGAGGAGGTCCAGGGATTCCCCAGGGGTACCTCAACTCAGGACGAGTAGGATTTTTGACAAATGTCACAGAAATAAAAGTAAGAATGTGTCAGTTGGAGGCTCAGGCAGAGATTTATTTAGGTAAGCAGAGAAGAAGAATGTGTGTTATCCTGAAAGTGAGAAGATTTTGGATAGAATACGGAACATATATTCATAGGAGAATATGGGCCATGTCCGGATGGAGAAGCAGCTATATCCTGGTCTGGGCTGTTCATATTTACAGAGGGACATTAGCTAGGGGCTAAACTAGAGGTAGAGTCAGGGTGGAGTAATACAATTTGAAGCCAATTTTTCTTGTGCTTGCTCATTCTCCTCACATTATGATACTTTTTACTGGCAAAGAGGAGGGCCCTTGGCTTGTTTTGCATTCCAGTGGTTCATGGACATTTTCTGCATTTTAATTCTTGGGGGATACTTTTCTTTTGAGACTCACTATAGCTTTCTTTTTTTAGTTATCCCCAAGTTTCTATCTCGGAAAGAGAGAATGATCCTAAATTATCCAGCCTAGGGTCCAGGTAATGGAGAAATCATTATATGCAACAACAGAAGCCTTCATTTCATAATTATTTACAGTGTTCTTCTCAGCACCGTTATCTGTTACTGTCTTGTAGCAATGGGCGTGCATGTCTTTTTTTTTAGGAATGATGTGTAGTTCGTCTCAATCTCTTCAACAGCATCAGGTTTGGTGTTTGCACATAGGTGAGTCAAATGCAAATTTGTTAGGTTAATTTTATAGGAGAAACTGATTTCTAGGAAGGTTTAAAACTTGTTCACCAGGCAAAATAGTGAAGGAACTGTGATGGGGTTCATCTTTGTGTCAGTGCCTTCCTGATACTCCCTTATTACAAATTCTTGACTGATACAGTTCTTTTTCTTAGAGGTAAGTGAATTTCTCCAATATGAACTGCATGGAAAAAAAAATACAATTAGGCAATCAAAGTTGTCTCTTACATAAAGTTAAAGTACATCTCAAGATTATACAATTTGCACAAGTGTCCCTAACAAACCAACAAAAGCAAGTCTCCCTCCTCTTAAGACTCACGATGTTTGCCATTTGATTTGATAATTTTTTGATTTCAGAGACCAGGGAACTCTGTAGAATTCCAAGGCCCTGTTAGGTATTGTTTTAAATCCAAAGTACAATACTAAGGTAATATACAATAGCTTGCAAAGAACTAAACGATTAGATTTTCTTCAGAGTTTTTCAAAGTGTGGTCCCCAATCCAGTACCATCTGTATTATCTCCAGAACTGAAAGAGGCAAATTCTTGGGCAACCCAGATCTATGAATCAGAAATGTGAAAATGAGACCCAGCAGGCAGTGGCATCTTTTCAAGTCTCCCAGATGATTCTAATGTACTGAAGTTTGAGAACCATTGGTCTATGGCAACATCCCCTGAATGACCTACTTTTTTTCATTTTTGCCATTCTGGGGATTAAACCCAGGGCCTCACACATGGTAAGCACTCATTCTATCACTGAATTACACCCCCAGCACCTCAATGCCCTCTTGGAACCTTTGATTTTTAAACTTGAGCTTGCATCAGTATCACCTGGGAGTCTTGTTAAGGCAATGCCTGCTGGGCCCACCCTCCAAGATTCTGATCCAGAAGTTCTGTTCCCTGCCAGTAATCATTATTAATAAGTTTCCAAGTGATTGCTCTTGCTGCTCTTGTAGGAACCAAACTTTGAGAATCTCTGTTTTAACATCAGATCACAATAGGAAACCTCTTATGAAGTTCATATCCCTTAACAAAGATTCTCCCTAAATGCTGTTGAAATTGGCTTTGGAAGGAGCTGTAAAATTTTTGTGGAGTCCATGTTATGTAGGACACAAAGGCTCCATCTATTGAAATGTGTATTCCTATGAAATACCAAAGCCATTTACTGAGTAGTTCCAGTAAAATTAACCAGAGAGGGCACACCACGGAAGACTCATATTCCTTCCCTACAAGCACTGATTTGTGGTAAGTTGTAAAATTAAGGTTGAAGCAATACTTAGAAAACCCAGCTAAAAACTCCCTTTTGGATTTCAGATTCAGTTTAATAAAATACTGCAGCGGCACAAAGCTGCAATCTGTTTCTTACACCAATTTGCTTGTAGCACAAGATTATATCAGTGAAGACATGTTCCCTCTTCTTATCAAGAGAGACTAATTGGAAGCTACAATTAGTGGACAGTAAATGCCAGAAATCCTGGATCACACTTGCAAAGTAGCCTTAGTTTGGCATCCTAATGCATAGGGACAGTGATGGTCTCTGAACAAGAGACTGGATTCTTTGCCTGCAGGAGCTGAGGCACTTGAATATAAATAGGTAAATGTAGTGGATTTCAAAAACTTGTTTCTTTTACTCAATTCATATGGACCTCTCCCTGAAATTCCAAGATTGCTAATTCAGAGGATGGGGTAGGAAAATTTAATATAGAAATGGTCATTTGAAGGGTGTGAACCCTGGACTTGGGTTTGTGTTTTTCAACATCAGGATTTCTATGGTTTGGATCGTGAAGGTTCCCCAAAGGCCCATGTGTTGGAACCTTGGTTCCCAGGATGGCACTTTTGGGTGGAGCTAGAACCTTTTGGAAGTGGGGCCTTATTCAACTCAAGGCATGCCCTCAAAAGGGATAGTGGGACCTCAGTCTTTTCCTCTTTCCTTTCTGCTCTCCTGAATATGATGTAAGCAGTTCTGCTCCATCGCAGGCTCCCTGCTGTTGTCATCTGGCACCCCACCAGAGACCTAAAAGCAAGGGGTCTGTCTGACAACGGACTGGGCCCTCTTTTACATCCAAAGTACAATATTAGGGTAATGTCACAGTAGATTGACACAGTAGACTTTTTTTTTGTGAGCCAAAATAAACCTGTTTTTAAGTTACTTATCTCAGGTATTTTGTTTTAGTAATAGAAAGCTAACACTCTGGTGCAAGCTCTGTGTGTAATTAGTGTATCTCCAGGATCATTTGAATTTTCTATAATGATTTGAATTGCCATAGTCTTCTTCTGACCTCCACCCCTAAACTGCCCTTGAGGTGTTGACTTCTTTGTGACAAGACTTTGGCTCTCCAGGATGAACATTATCACATGTGACAGTTTTACATTACTAGAATGCTATTCATTTGTATGATTGCTTATTCATTTGCTCACTCATTTGTTCAGTAAACATTTGTTACAGATTTGGCATCATTATGGGCAAACAAGAAATGCTTTCTGTCTCTGGGGCCTCATCATTTTGTCAAAATATATGATTAGTTCTGATACCCTTGTCTTCTTACCTAGACTTTTATTTATTTATTTAGCATGACTTTCTCATTTTGTTTTCCTAGTCAAGAATCTACAATGTTTTTTTTTAAAGAAGTAGAATAAATGCCTGATGAGTTGAAATTTCATCTCTTAAGTTGGAGAGAAATGATTTGGAATTGCTATTCGTTTCTGCTCTTAAAGAAGAAAACATTGATTTTTATAACTGATTTTTGCTTTAGCAAAAGTATCAGCATCTAATGTTTTCACACATTTTAAAATTATTTATTGAATAGCAATGTCAAGCATTCTTCTAGACCCTAGGGATCTATTAGTGAACAAGTCAGAGAAGATTCCTGTCTCATGGAGACCCCATTTTACATGGGGGCAAGAGTTGGTGCTATGATAAATGAGTCATTGCGTTATAATGTTAGAAGGTGATATGAGCCAAAGGAGGAAAGACTTGCAGGTGGGAAGGGGTCAGGGAGCTGCAGGACATGTGGTAGAGCTGAATGTAGTCCCACATTGTTGTCCAAGAAAATCTTTGATGTCACCATTATGTTAAAGACTGATAATAGGCACCTTGTGATGTTATTTTTAGTATGGCAAATGGGAATTTCCTCAAATTTAGAGGCTTTTTTTTTTTAATGTGTATTTAGACTGGACTCACTCCACACTTATTGTTTATTTTGGGGAGAAGTGGATGAGCCCCCAGGACTCCAGCAGGAAATGTGATTTCATCTCTCCCTAAGAAAACATCATTTATTTCACACCACGCCCTGTCCTATATTAATTACTATCATAACATTTGTAAAAGCATGGTGTAGAATCTAGGAAGTGTTTTAGCACATGTGATGATGATATAACTAACTTCAGGATAGTGACTCATGAATGGGAGGGAGAAGAGATTTGAAGTAACTATAGCAAAATGCAAATCAGAATATGGGCATGTGAGTGAGTAACTGCAATACATCATCATTGACTGTGAAACCATCATCGGTAAATTCTGTGCTATGAATCTTCATTTATAGAGAGACAATCACTTTTTTTAAAAATATGGTCAATTCCTTTCCTCTCTTCCAATGTAACCAAAGAAAAATAGAATTGATCATAAAATAGTTTTAAAAAATGTGTTGAAAATAAAGGCTGACATAAAACATGCATGAAAAAGAATTCACAGCCAATAGATTGATCCTTTTTAGATGTGAGCCAACATTGACAGGACAAAGAACAGACATAATTCAATATTTTCTGAAAAATTAAACTTTGATATGACAATGATAAGCATCAAATAATTTCATTTTTAGGAGGCTGTTTTTTTCTATCCATATTTGTCTCTGACAGTATACATGGAAAGTAAGATTCTGTTTATTTGTGGCACAAGATGGAAAAATTGCAGACAGTATGTGACTCAATCTTTATCATTCTAGTGCCACAAGACATGTACTTCCAACAAGGAATACATTCAAAAACGTCAATTGATTCAGGGGCCAATGGTGATAACTGAGGGAAGTATAAAGCCACTGAGTAGATGAGACAATATATTAAATGAAGTGGAATTCTAAAGTTAACACATCATGCTTTCAAAATAGCAGAGGCTGACATTCGTTAAATGCTTTCTGTGCAGTAGGCACTGGTTTGGGCTCTTTTTTCCTATCAGCACATTTGCCTTTAATAACTCTGCAGTATTGGAATTCTTACTTTACAGAGAAAGAGACTGTATCTTGGAGAAGTTGTGTACATCCTTATGTTCAGACAGACCCACTGAATTTCAGAAATGTGTTTTTAAGGTTTCATTTTTCCTCCCCACCCTGGAGGCAAGTACATCTTTAGCCATGTAGATTTATTACCTGTTTCAGAGTGAACACAAAGAGGTTTTTGTATGTTGCTTTCCTTGATCCTGCAAGACTTCTGTGCCAATCCAACACTGGTTGCATTCCATAAAATGATAGGAGTGAGTCAGGAGGAAAGACAGCTGTAATATTCAATTGTCTGTAACCAATGTGTTAGGAGTCACTGTCTTTCATCCAGACGGTACAGTTGCATTTTTAAAATGACATCTATTACCACATTAGAGGCAACCCGTAACAGTCTCTTATAGAATGTTTGTCTCAATTGTGGTTATTTAATGTCATTATACCAAATTTCAAAGTGCTCTTATGGTAAACAGACATAGTGAAATACTGGATGAATAAAGTTCATTTATAAGTTCTCAGAAGTCAGTGCTTCATTTTCTCTCTCTGTTTTTATTTATTTATTTACTTTTTTTATGTTTTAAAGTCTCCAATCTCCTGGTCTTATAAGTTAGAGTTTATTTTTTAAACAAAAAGCTTCCTTAAATTCTATTATGAACACAGGTGAAACTCGACTGTCAATACACTTATTGTGAAAGAAAAAAATGCATTTGACCCTGACATACATACAAGGTCTGCTTAAGTTCCCCAGGTTAAAACTCTGTGTCAAGTTCTGGCTCAGTGCAAATTCAAACAATGGACTTATCAACTCATGAATAAAAAGGTCAAATGGGAGATGCTCACAAACCCTCCATCCCAGCAGGCACGACTCAGAACGAAGCAAACCATAGGAGACGGTGACACGTATGTTGTGCAAGGTTCTAAGCAGTTAGAAAGAGCTGGGGATTAAATTATCCCACCCTTAAACACTGTGGTTACATTTGTGGCTTCTCTTTGTTAGCTGCTTTTCTATAGGCACAAGGCAAGGTTATAATGATATGCAAACAAAATAAAAAATAATTAGCAATATCTTTTATTGTTCTAATTTAGCATTATTAAAACAACATAATATTGCTTTGGAAGAAAGTGGTAGAAGGCAAATGCTCTTAAACAGAAATTAAATACCAATATGCTGGCATATTATTATCTACATGACTTGGCTAGATTGCTTTTTGTATCCGTGCCACGGGAAGCCATGTATACAAGGAGATAAAGAAATCTAGAAAGATGTCTGACATTCCTGGAACTGCTTTGACACTTTTAAGAGCTGAAGGCAGAGGAATTTCAAGTACATCCAGCCTTCACAAAGCAGGCATTCAACATTTGTTGCTAGGGTTTCAAAGTAGGTGAACAAATCAAAATACTGAAGTGGTTTCTTAGAAGAGGCATTCAGAAAAGCCAGAACTGATTCTAACTATTGACAAATATTGACTCCAGTTTTAGTGTCAAACATATGTCAACCAATGTTAATGAAAGAAAAAAAGTATAAACAAAATAAATGTGAGAAAAGCTTGAATATTTGTTGAATCTGGGACCATAAGATTTTTTGCACTATTGTTTCTATTTGTCTTTGAAATTTTTAGTGATAAAAGTTCATTTTAAAAAGTCATCACCTCAATAATGCTTTAATAACTCTTCAACTTTCTATGTGTCTGGGCATGTGTATTATGCCCAGTTCAAACAGAGCTACAAATACTTTCAACAAAATGCACCAAATTTTTCATTGCACTTGAGATTTTTTCATTGCATATTGCTTAAAAGAGTGCTTTGAAGATTCTTTCTACAACTGCAGTATTTGTATAGCACTGGGATTTGCCAAGTTTTTTTTTAAGTATATTTAAGTTGTAGGTGGATACTATACCTTTATTTTATTTTTATGTGGTGCTAAGGATCGAACCCAGTGCCTTACACATGCTAGGCAATCCCTCTAACACTGAGCCCCAACTCCAGCCCCGGGATTTGCCAAGTTTTGATTAATTAAAACTTATGGCCTATGCAAGAAAAATTACCTTGCAGAACTCCCATCTGCACATGACCAACTGGGTCTTTTCTTACAGTGGTAAAACCCTTAAAGCTGTCAACACATTTTGAAAGCAGTATTAGAGTACTACAAACACTGAGTTGTCTCAGATGTGAGCTAAGAAGGGTAGTTAGCACAATGGACAGATTTGAAGGAAGCCGAAAGAGATGAAGATTTGGAGATGTCTTTGTAAACTAGGAAAAGCTACTAGACCCCAATTCAACTTGCCATGACCTCTCTTTTTAATCTTCTTTAACTCAGGATGAATCTTCAAAGTCTCTAGTCATGTTAAGTTCTTTTTTCTCTGTATTTGGCACATCCTATTCTGGTCCAAGCCAAGCTCACAGAAATAAAATTTAAGGCCTTAGCAATTTTCTTTGCTTCTCTCCTGGACCAGTGAGAAGGCAGCTAGCCAGCATATTAGGAACACATTTTCTTCAATTGTTTTTCTGTCACTCTGCACCTGAGGGTCAGGTACCGACCGACCCCTTCTAGATGCCAGAGTCTCTCTCTTTTCCATTCCTTAATACATGTGAAATCTGTCTCCCTAAATCTCTCAGGTAATCACCTGACCTGATAGGCCTAATGGTCCACTTTGTCTTTGCTACACTCTCCTAGAAGGAGGTTCTCTTCCTACTAGAACAGATTTCCTAGAATTCCATGCACCTCACCATCTCTACTGTGTGTAAAAGAAGCCACAATCCGAGCTTACTCCTTTAGCTAGGGTCTCTTTGTACTCTTCCTAAGCCTGATTCTGGGCAGGTTTGACCACAGGTATCTTACCTCCTTCACCTCCCTCGATTCCACCCACTCTCATTCCTAACCTGCCCTGTGTGGAGTACTTTAACCTCCTACCATGGGTAAATACTGATAGGGGCTTTTACCTATAATATATCTTATATTGACAATGTCAATTTTAAAGAATATGAAAGCCAGGTTGTCTATAACTTATTAAATTAATTTCTTTGAGCATAAGCAAATTATAAAGATGTGTATGTTAACTTCTAGCTACACTTGAAAGGTAGTCATGTTTTAATCAGGAATAGGACTCGGAGGTGGGATCTCTAAGTGGTTGAATGTTTCACATGGACATATACATTAGAATGAAGCAAATAGAAGGTCTGACTGCTTTCTGGACTAAGGACGGTCATGTGCTTTCCTCATTTCTTTGACTTTATTATGATTTAGTTTTCAATTCAATCCTCTAAAGCCACTCTTGGGCTTTACTCTGTAGAGGTCTGGGAGGAGTTAAGGCGTTTTTGCTAGTCAATAATAAAGAGGGAACAGAATCCATCCATCCTCTTGAATTTGGGAATTGAAACTAAAGGCAGAGTTGCTTCCATCTCCTTTGGGAGGCTACCGATTGTTGCTTCTGGAGCATTAACCGTGGAAGGCTCTTTCCTGGGGACTTGTGTTATGTGCCATCCTCTCACCTCCAAATTGCTCGGATATGCTGAGTAATGCTTTTAATATAGCTGCTGCATTTGCCCAGATTTACTTCCTGACCTGAGTGACAGTTTACCTGACATGATTCATTAGCTCTGTAATTTAAATTGAGCCACTAAATAAAGTATGTCCACACATTTACTTTCTGCCCTATGGCTGTTAATATATCTGTATCTAAAATTAATATGTGACTCTGAGGAGTAAAGAAGGAGCCAGGATGAATTTGATCTTTGTGTTATTAGGTTTTTTTTTTTTTTTTTTTTTTTTTTTTTTTGTGTGTGTGTGTGTGTGTGTGTGTGCTGGGGAGTGTACTCAGGGCCTACTGCAAGCCAGGCAAACACTCTACCACTGATTGACATCCCCTGTCCTGAAGTTCTTGATTTGTCAACCAGTCAGAGAATTGGGTGAGCATCATCCCTTGGCATAGTCTGGGCACCCTCAGGGTTGTCTTTTAATATTTGTTTCTCTATTTTATACTTCAGCTTCAGAGAGGAAGAAATCCTACAGCTGTACTCCTCCCCTGGTGTTGTTATACACATGTGATTTCTATAACCATAAACACAAGTATGACTGAGGCATTTAGGGTCATTTATTCATTTCGTGCTAGGCTTTATGCTAGTTCCTCCATTTATGGTTGTGATTCTAACAAGTATGGTCCTTTGGAACTAATTATCATGGAAGACTCAACTTTCAGGAAAATGAAGGGAGAGATTTTTTTTTTAAATCTCATTTTGATTTTTCTTCTGCTAAATCAATAACTTGGGAGAAGAAATGAAATCCCCATACGTCCATTAGAGTTTCAGAATATAAGTATTTCAGGGATTTAAAAACGTTTAAATATTGAATTTAAAATGCTTATGGCTAGCAGTATTCACCATTAACAATATTTTTATTTATTTTTACATGTGTTTATTGCATTAAACATTCAAAAATTTATCTATAAATTCCTCAAGAACCCAATCGCTATATTCTAGAAATCATCACACATTCACCCATATCTAATAACTGATGTTGCAGAATGACAAATTGTGTCTTAGTCTGGTTCCACTGTAACAAAAGATTGGGAAATTTATAAACAACAAAAAATTATTTTCCGATAATTCTGGAGGCTGGGACATTTAAGATCAAGGTGCTGGCAGATTTGGTGTCTGATGAGGGTCCAGTCTTTCGGCTTTCAAAATGACCATTTGTTGCTGGATTCTTGATAGGAAGACCACCTTGTCCTCACAGGGCAGACAGCAGAAGGGAAAAAGAGGCCTAAGCTAGTTCTCACCCTTTTATAAGGCAATAATCCATTCATGAGAGTGGACCCTTCATGATTCAGTCTCCCAATTGGCCTCACTTCTTACTACCACTATAATGAGGATTAAGCTTCAACATGAGTTTTGGAGGAGACGTATTCAAACACTAGCCCAGTACTAACACTGTAGTTTATTCATCCAGTCATAAATAAATGCTGAATGATCACTGTGTGCCAAGTTCTGCGCTAGGGAGATTGTAAAGTAGAATTAACATGAACAAAAAGGTATCATAAACTAACTTACCATGACTGGAGTGAGTCTCATTACGGGGAAACTAAGGAGAACAAGGAAATCCCATTCATAAATCCCATTCATAGTAATAAGGACAAGCTGATGGAATCTGAGATTGAATTCCTGACACAGGGAGTAATCAATATACAATGATGTGAAGTGGAATGTGCATCAAATAAGAAAGAATGTGTGAAATGTCTGAAATGAAAAATTCAATGTGTGACTTGTTTGAATTCTGTAGGTAATAGGTGGAAGAGATACCAATTGATTTCAACCAACCATGATAGACCATGAAATAGGAAAAAATATTTATGCTAGCAAGGTTAAACAGATCCCCTGTGCTTTACCTTTGGGCACTTATCTTTTATTTTATTTTATTTATTTTTTAATGGTATTAGGGTTAGAACCCAGGACCTAGCACATTCTAGGCAAAGGCTGTGGTGCTTAGTTACATCCCATCCCCTGTTGCTATATTTTTAAAATTAAGAAAAGAATACTTTGAGAGGTTGTTTAGCCTTACTTAGTTTATTTGTAACTAAAAAAAATTATAAAATTCTGTGAAAAGAGAATTTTTAGCATAAAATAAAATCATGAGTGTCATACAGACACAAAATGAACATGAGTTAAAACTTTAATTCTACTTATTAATCATTGAGGGAACCAGGCAGCTGTTGCAATTGGCTCAAGAGAAAAATTTAGGAACAAATGCATTTACAGATAGGAATTTTGAAATATATGTGCTAATGGACAAGAAAACATTTAGTGGATAGAGAAGGAGATCAACTATTTACAGGACAAAATTTGCAAATCGATAAATGGGTAAAATAGCTAAATAGATGTTTCTTAAAAGAAGCTGTACAAATGGCCAATAGATGTATGAAAAAGTGTTCAACGTTTTTAGTAAGCAGGGAGATGGAAATCAAAAATACACTGAGATCTCATCTCACTCCAGTTAGACTGGCAGTCACCATGAATAAAAATAACAATAATTACTGGCAAGGAAGTAAAGAAAAACATATATTTGTACATTGTTGATGGGACTATAAATTAGTACAACTGCTTTGAAAAGTAGTATGGAGATTCCTCAAAGACTAGTAATGGGATCACCATATGACCTAGATCTCCAACTCCCTGGTATCTATCCAAAAGAAGTAAAGTCAGAATACTAAAATAACACATGCCTACCAAAGTTTACAGCAGCACAATTCACAATGGCCAAGTTATAGAATAAGCAAATGTGTCTGTCAACAGATGAATGGATGTTATATATACACAATGGAATTTTATTCAGCCACAAATAAGAATGAAATTATGTCATTTGTGGGTAATTAGATAAAACTGAAGAATATTATGCTAACTGAAATAAACCAGACTCAGAAAGTCCAGGGTCAAATGTTTTTCTCTCATATGTGAAAATTAGGAAGAGAGAGAGAAAGAGAGAATAAAAAAAAAGGAAAGAAGACCAACAGAGTGTAGGAAGGGGATCCAGAGGGAGAGAGGAGAGAAGGACATGGGTGAGTAAGGAAATCTACCAAATTATGTTATGTCCAAATGCAAATGTACAGATATACTACAATTCAATTCTAACAATAAATTGTAGTATATTTGTATACTACAAGGAATGTAATGTACTAAAATATTACAATGGATTATAATTCACTAATTAAAATAATAATAACAGAATAGAAGGGAGATCAGTGGAGTAGGGCAAATGGATGTGGGAGGGAAAAGGAAGGTACTGGGGAATGAGATTGATCAAATAATAGGTGCATGTATGAATATGGCATAATGAATCCCACTATTATGTGTAATTCTAATGTACCTATGAGAATTTTTAAAAATTGCCTCTCCATAGATAAGAACTATTTTTCTTTGCTGTAAGTTTTTTTTTTTTTTTCACAATTTACAAAGTTGTAAAACCTACTTCTGTGGGATTGTAATCCCGTAACCCCTTGGTATGTCCTTTAGGGTCTAGACAGTGCAGTTTTCCACTAAAGCATAAATGTCTTTATTTAGCTCTAAATATGGAACCAGAACCCATTTTTAAAATTGCATAAAGATCATAACAAAATATTTTAAAGAGTCTTAAAACCATTTCAAGGATTCTTAAACATCACAGGTAAGTTCATGGTGTCCTCTATTATAAATAGAGGAGATTAGTGTTCATCATTGTCTTATAATAACACTGATTGCACAAAATCATTTCACCTAAATAAAAAACCTAGAACATTTCATGAGAGTTCACAGTTACTTTTGTTAAGTATTTATTACATTCCTGAAGTTATCTTAGAAAAAAAAGAAATGATTTGGTTTTGTTTAACAATGTCCTGCCCTTAAATGTACAAATGTAAAATTCTGAAGTGAATGCAGATTCACATGCTTGGAATTAGCTCTTCAACTGTGGCCACAGAGCCATCAAACTCTCCCACATCTGTCATCAGCAGGGTGACAGGTGAGATGAGTTTGCCAGTCTGGGTGGGGAGATTACTAGAAATATGAATGAGAGCCTACAATCTCAGACTGATTCTAAATAATCAGCTATATAGATCTAAGCACAGAAGTCACATCCAGAGTCGTCCATTATACTATGTAAAAATACATTTTAAATTTAATGTTATTTTGGTAGTGTTTTTTATTCCATATCTTCATATAACAAAATACATTGCAAAATGTCATAATTTTAAAAAAGCAATTAACATAACTTGCTTGAAAATTTGGCAAAAAGAAATATGTATATCTACAACTATGAAGAAAATTTTTTATTCTACATTTATTTAATTAACATAAATTAATGCATTAATTTATCATTAAATTAATCATTATATTTAATGATTAATGTGCTAGGTTTTGTACTTAGGTGAAATTATTTTGTGAAATGAAGGATTCTAGTACATTTCCTCCAAAGCAAGTAGTATCAGAAAAGCTAATTTAGTTGTTCAACATACTTTGCTTCTTGGGGGGATATTATGATTAATGTACAACTTTTGCTCTAATACTTAATATTTTTGTTAAAAATCAAGACTTCTGAGAATTTTATAAAAGTTATGAAACTTCTCAGAAAAAACAAACAAACAAACATTTGCTTAAACAACAGCAACAGACATACATTGGTTACTAACATGAACCAGCTATAGGGTTAAGTGAACTTAGACATGTCATATAGTTGACTTAGGGTCACTTAACAGTGAATGTGGAGCTAAGCCTAGATTATTGCTAATTGTCTCACATTGACATTAGTTTGGTTTCAGAGAAATAGATGATGTACAATAATGTAAAATTCTAGGTGTTTTGTTGTATATACGCCTAACTACTCTCCTTACTGTTATTCCCTGTAATATTAATTGTAAAAATGAGAGGGTTTACCTCGCAGTTTGAGTATGAAAATGGGAATAATGAAAAGGAAGGAAGAAGCATGAAAATTTACTAAAATAATTGTGTAGTTCATATAGGAGAAATCTCTAAAATATAAAGAAAATAAATGGCAGGATCCTGATTTCATGACATCGGACCTAAACTGTCCTTTCTTACTTTCTGATGTCATGCAATCCCTTGACTCATTTCTCTGGAATTCACAGTTACCCATCATTTGTAGAGTAGTCACATAATTTTCCCCAAGCTATGCAGAGGAGCTACAGAAAATAAAACAATGATTTTATGTCATTGCTTTGCTAATGCCCTGGGAGCTATTCAGCCCACCCACATTCTATCAAGATGCCATTATGGGAAGAATAAGCTCTTTGTAACACAAAGCAATATAATTTCAAGAATGTGGTGTTGTGTGTGCCTGTAATCATTATAAAAATTTCTATTCAAGTAACTCACAGCCATCTCATGATTCATTGCTTTCATCTAGTTCTGCATTAGATCATTTGAATATAAAATCATCAAAAGAAGTAATTTTGTAAATTGAAATTCAGGGTCTAGTTGCTTAAGAACTCCATCTTCTGTACCTCTCAATTCCATGTCTAAAAGTGAGGCCAGAACAACCAGATCTATGAGCCAAATTGGTGACTACATTTCACCATCTTCTTAATAATTAATGTGAATCATGTTTAGGATGAATCAGAATCAATAGTGAAATACGGATACATAAAATGGTACTGTTTTGTTCTACCTTAGTCTGATTTCCTACCTGATCCAAACTTTTTCTATCTTATATGAAAAGAAGTATAATATAATCTCCTGTCATTTTGTTTTACTTAGGCAACTCTGCTGGGAGGCAGCTTAGCACACTGGTTAAATGAACAGGTGGCAGAGATAAGGTTGCCTGTGTCCTAATTCTGCCTCAATCTGACTGGTCCAGGCCAGTGCTTCATTACATCAGAGTCACCTGGAAGACTTGCTAACATTCAGATTACTGGGTCCAGCTTCCAAAGAATTTGATAAGTAGGTCTGAGACAGATGCCAAGAATGTGCATTTTTAATGTTTTCAGGGGGTGCTAATCCTGTTGACCTGGAGGCCATACTTTGAGAATCAATCAAGTTTGTTTCTTTAAACCTGTTTTTTCATCTGTAGAGATAGTAATAGTAGTTTCAGGCAGATTGCATTTTAGGGGGAAAAACACCCATAAAGTTCCATATCAGTGTAAATTTTAACAAATTGGAAAATAGTGCTGTATTAGTTGCGCTATTTATAGAGATCTTACATATGATGATCTGGATAAATTTACATTAAGAATCCTGAGTAATTTTTTATTAGCTTAATATAGTTCTTTGTCAAGGATTTTTAGTTTCAATATGTCCATGAGAACACTGGTTTTCTCCATGCTATTTACCAGAGAACCAACTTTTATTTATATGCAAGAACATGCTCACTTATGACAGACACTGTTGATGGTCTTCCAGTTGATCTTTTTTCCTCCACTTTATCCTTTTCTTAATTTGTTCTAATTAGTTATACATGACATAGAATGCATTTGACACATCATACATAAATGGAGTATAATTTCTCATTCTTCTGGTTGTATGATGAGAATGACACTAGTCATATAGTCATATATGTACATAGGGTAATAATGTCAGATTCATTCTCTTATTCTTCCTACCCCCATGCCTCTCCCTTGCCTTCACTGCCTCTGCCTAGTCCAAAGTAACTCTATTCTTCACTAGCCCCTCCTTCCCCACCATCGTTGTCAATTAGCATCCACATATCAGAAAAAACATTCTGCCTTTGTTTTTTTTGGGGGGGGGGATTAACTTATTGTGCTTAGCACAATATTCTCCAGCTCTATCCATTCACAAATGTCCTAATTTTATTCTTATTTAAGGCTAAGTAATGTTCCATTGTGTAAATATACCATGTTTTCTTTATCCATTTGTTGAAGGACACATTAACTCTTAATTCCTCCAGGTATTAAGGTATTCATCTAAGAGTGGCCACATGCCACTGGACATCTTTCTTTCTCTATAATCTCCTGCTTCACCTAAGCCTCTTATGGTAGTCCTGTGTTTTGAGCATAGGATTCAGTTTTGATTGACAAGAAACAGGGTCAGCCTTCTGGGGCTCTTCTGGGAAATGGACTTTGTTCACATAAAGTGACATCTAAAGAAGGTAGATATCACTTTACCTTTTCCTGGCTCTTGAGGTGTCTGTACTGCTGCTGTTATCCTTTGACTGACCATAAGGGGAGTTGTCCTGAAAATGAGAGAAGAGATAAATGAAAAGGAATATAAGCCTTCGAATATGGGATCAAATCACTGAATTAAACAAACCCTGGAATTACCTTCATGCTGCCTGTTAGACAAGATAATACATTTTCCTCATTGTTCAAACCATTTTCTATTTTATTCCCAGTTATTTGCTGCTGAGGATGTCTTAACTGATATGTCAATTTATAAAGCATATTATCCTTGAAATTAATTAAGATTATCAGAGTGGTAGTATGCCAGGAGTCTCATTTTAGTTGCAGCATTAATGGACAATGTGACTGAGTAAATTATTTAACTTCTCTTGGCTTCAGTTTCCTCATTTGTATAATGATGTTGTTGGGCTGGATCATCTCTAAAGTCGTTCCAAGTTTTAAATGCTGAGACTATTTGATTCCATGCCATCTGAAACATATTGATGTTCTATCCATTAAACAATGGGATCACACATGTGTAACCTAACAACTACATATTGCAATAAAAATGACACATATGTAGTATAATGACCACATATGTACTTTTATAATAATTTAATATCACTCTAATTATATGCTCTGATTTACCTAAAATGAGTTTCTGGTCATTACCATGGTGGAGTTACTTGAAAATTACAGCTCTTTAAATGATGTTGTAATAAGAAATAATAGTTGCCTCTAATATATGTAATTTGAGAGGCAAGAAAAGTAATGGTTTTCAAATTTTTTCACATGACACCTTTTAAACACATAAATATGTGCATGAGTGAGGATTTGAAATAAAAAGTTATACATTAAAATGAAATAAGAGCAGAGATTTTTTTTTTCTTTCTACAAGTATATATACCAGTGTGTCCTTAACATTTATATGACTACAAGACGCAGGTAGCCACATAGGGGTTGAGACACATGAATTCCACTATGTATTCAACCAAAGCACTGCTATTATGGTAGAAACATATTTCATAAATTGTATAACTCAGGCACACAAATATGTAATAGAAAGATTTCTCTATAATTGCTATTATACTGGCTTTTGTTTCCGGAACCTCTAATGCAATGAAAAAACAAAAACAAAAGCAAAATAAATCATGGTGAGATATGTCAAACAAACAATCACAATTTAAAAAGTAAAATAAATTAGTGAATTTTGTCTGCTTCCCTGAGTATTGAATATTAATTAATTTAAGACTCGATTATGAATGCCTTTTCTTTAGTTGCAAGATAGTTATTATGGCCCTGAGAAAGAGAGATGTGGTTCATGTCATTGATATCCAATTCCAATGGTTTCTACTGGTATATAAACATTCCTTTGCTCTTACATCATTTATACTTGCTGGTTCATGGCTGATAGTTCATGGCTACCATTCTTGTTTAAGTCACTGGTTCATGAAATTTGTTCTATGTTTCCCTTGTTCTATGATTTTCTTTTCTGGCCCTTTGTCCATGAACTGCTCAGCTAATTCTTTGTCCTCCTTGAGGACACAAGAAATGATAAGATACTCTCCTGCTGTCCTGGGTGAATAGCTCAGGGAGAGTGATATTGTAGGCCCTGTTGATTCATTCCTTTCTGATGTCAGGTATTTCTATCTCTGTTTCTGTGTCCCCATTTGTATTTTATATGACATTTGTGCTGTTCCTCCAAAGTCTTTTCATTGTTGGGAATACTTGCAAGCTATGCCTAATGATCCCATAATTTCTACTCTATTAAAAGACCAGCATGATGCTGAAATGGGGGCTTTTGTGTGAGAGTCCCCACCATCTGACACCTCACATGTGAAGCAAGACACAGTTGTGTTCTCTAGTGGCTACAGCCAATCCTCTTTGGCTTGTAGATTAAACATTCTGTCCTGAGGCTGGATTTGGGGAAAGCAGCGCAGAGCTCTGGGCCCCTAGCATCTGACCCCTACACATACCCTTCTGAGTCTCCCCTCCACAGCTGGCTGAATGTTTACTTCCTTTTAAGTTAGAATATTGTTCTTATGTCATCTCACATTCCTTTAAGTCATTTGTGGCCTGAACTCTGGGCTGTGAGTCCCGTAGGCACCTAATCTTGATGTGCAAAACTGCATGCCTGGACAAAAAATCTTAATAAGCTTGATCTTTGATATTCAAGGTCACTGCTTCTGCTATGAGTCCAAAAAAACAAGAAGTGAGAAAAGAAGAAAAATGCCTAAAAGAAACACCATAGCAATTATTTCAGAATTTTTTCTTACCATATCTTAAGAAACAAGAAACCTGACTTTCTTTTTTTTTCTTGAAATTGTGTATGTGTGTGTGTGTGTGTGTGTACACACATTCTTCTTTTAACATACCAGCATAGTAAATTCATCTCTTGAAACCCTCCCTTTCTCTGTCTCCGGCTCTGAAACTTGTGCCTTCAAGTGTCTGCTGTGGCTATAGATTGCTTTCTCTTCTTACTGCCAAAGTTTATTGCAGATTTTATATTGTATGTTTCTTTGATTATTGAAAAAAAATCTACTGACTGGTTTCTACCATTTTTCCCCTGTTATAGTCCATCCCACATAGAGATTGACCACTCATTCATTCATTCAAGAAACATTTGTGGAGCGCCAACAGAGTGCCCGGTACTGGGCTAGACACTGGTGATCTACACTGAGAAAGGAACAAAGAACCTCTCCTTAGGGACTGTGTAGTCTTTAAAGAGAGGCAGACTGAAAACTAAAAGATTAAAAGAAGATGGCAAGAGTTATGATGGCAGAAGGGCAGGAACAGAGAAGCCCATCTAAACTAGTTGGTGATGCCAGGAAATCCTTTCTATGGGCAGTGAGTTTTAAACATAATCACTAAAGAATGGAGAGGATTTAGGCAAAAAGAATATTCTTGGCAGGAAAAATTGTAAAAAGCACTGTAAATGAGAGGGCATGTCTAAGAAAAATTCCATTTGGCCAGAGACTAGAGCTCCTGTGTCTTGGAGTGGGACCAGACAGAATGAGTTGGGGCAGACAGCACAGGAGAGGCTATCAAGGGTCATGCTAAGAAATCCAGATGACATCCTAAGGGAAATGGGAAGTGATTGGTGGGTATCGTGTTAGCTGTAAAGGGCAATGAAGAGATCCCTGTAGTGACAAAATGGTTCTTCATCTCAACTGCTTTAGTATCAGTATCTTAATTGTGTTTTTCCAGAATCATTTTGCAAAATGTTATGATTGGCAGAAAGTAAGTAAAGGCCTCACAGGATTTCATTTCCTCCAACTTTCTGTGAACCTACAATTATATCAAAAAAAGTTTAATTAAAAATATTGTCTATAATTACATCTAAAATCATGAAAACAAAATTCTCAAAAATACCTTTAACTGGGCTTACTTTCTGAGCATCCAAGAAAGGAAGAATTTTGGAGTTTAACTAAAGAATAATTTCATTCATTGTTATACAGAAGCATAACTTTCTATATTCACTTGGGTGCTAGAAACAAATACCTGTAAAGGTTAGTAATTTTTTAATATAAATAAAATCTTCTGTGTGTCTTTTGGGACTCTTTCAATCGTCAATAACACAAAACCCAACCCAAAATGGCATTTTGAAAAAGAGAACATATTGAGTTTTATAATTATAACATTCGGGAGGAAAACTTCAGGCACGTTTTCATGATGTTTTAGACCTCTGACCCCATATCTCTAGAACTCTGTCCATTCTGTCCCTAGTCATGTGTGATCTTTATCCCCAGAGTTGGGTTTCCTATGCAATAACAGTTCTAGATTTCACCTCTTCAGGCCACATCATTTACTTGTCAGAGAAGACAGATCGTCTCTCTCCTGAAGATTGCTAGTCCAATCTGAATTGCTATCCCATCCCTAAACTAGGGCTGGAGGCCAAGGAAATGCTGATTGACTCATGAAATCAGGGCCCTCCCTTGAAGATGAAGGTGAATTAACCCAAAGAGGTACTGCAGCTGTAGGGCTTATAAGAGCCAGTCATGACATTTTTGGTAATTTTGCAGAATGATTCTTCAACACAGCTGTAATTAAAAATGAAAATATATAACTTAGAGTTAAATTACATTACAAACAAAGTCAATGTACACTTAAAGTTCATCATTTCCTAATTGATCATTTTGCTACATTTTACTATTGTCTATGTTCTTAAGGTTATTTATGTTCTTTTATCTGTATAATGGAGATAGATTGCCTTACTACTGTCCATTTCTTAACAACTCCACAGCCAGTGATATCATTTTGGTAGATTTATTTATTTATTTAATTTATTTATTTTTGTTTCTGTGGCATTGGGGATTGAATCCAGGGTTTCTCTACCACTGAGATGTATACCCAGCCCTTTTTACTTTTGATTGAGAAAGGATTTTGCTAAATTGTTCAGGCTGGCCTCAAACTTGTTTTCCTCCTGCCTCAGTTGCCCAAATTGCTGGGGTTTCAGGCATGTGCCACCGTTCCTGCAGTTTGGCAATTTTAATTGGACACAGTGAGCATATTTACACAAGGGAAAAAAAAAACAAACTCTAGAAATCAGAGACCTTTTCCCCCAACCTAGGTGAAACCATTAAACATTTACCAGCTGTCTTAGTATGTTTTTGTCGCTATAACAAACAGAATATTTGAGACTGGGTAATTTGTGAATAAGAGAAATTCATTTCTTAGAGTTCTAGAAGTTGAAAAGTCCAAGCTCAAGGTGCCAGCAAATTCCATGTCTGTGGAGGACTGTTCTCTGCTTCCAAGATTAGCACTTTTTGTTGTGTCCTCACATAGCAGAAGGGCAAGAGAATATGAGAGGGCCAAACTTGCGCTTTTACATAAGACATTTCTCCGATAATAAAACCACTCCCCCTGTAATGGCATTAATCCATTCATGGTGGCAGAGAACTCATGGCATAATCAATTACCTCTTAAAAAACTGACCTTCTACTGTTGTTGTAATGACAATTACATTTCAACATGAGTTTAGGGGAAAACAAATATTCAAACCATAGAACCACCATTACCCTGAGCTGACTTTATTCTGTCCATGTGGCTATGAGATGTGAATTATTGTCAGGAAAAATGGAAGAAAAAACATGCACATTTTCAAAGTCCCTAGTCCAAAGCTCTTAGATAGTCCTCTAGAAGTTAGTTTACAGGTTTATTCATAATCAAATGTTAAACTAAGATTTTGTAGAATTGGTCTCCTTCATTGTGCACTCTTCCTTTTGAACCATTCATAAGCTGGAGCAAACTGAGTAGACTTTGAAGCTGACACAGTCATTGCTTTGAGTGGTAATTGGCTTTCTAGGCTGTGAAATTTGGAGGCAGAGATGCTGCTCAGGGACTTCTGGGCACTTACTGCTCCCCACCCCTTCCCAAAACACACACACACACACACACACACACACACACATACACACATACACACACACAGGAAATAATGCAATCACATGACCTTGCCATTGTTGAATGAGTTTAAGAAACAGTAAGACCCAATGTTTGTAAATATCTCTTTAAGTGGAAGTGTTCATTACAGAGAATGAACAAAAGCCTTCTAAAGGGCAACGCTGGCCCATTTTCAAAAGGTTTTCAAATTTCTTTTGACTTGACATAACACAGCCAGTATTGCTGGCAGATACATGTACTCTCTGAGATTTCAAGGAACACAGAACATTGCACTGATATTTCTTAGATTTGCTCTTCTTTGTAGTCCACAACCCTTTCCTAAATTTCTATATTGGTAACCCATCTGATTCCTAGGTAGTCTGAATCTAGGTATAAGGAAAGCCCAGTTTTTCTGAATCCATTAGTAAGTTTAGATATGCAGCTCTGTGGGTATAAGCCAGGGAGCACTGGATTTCTAAGTGTAATAGGAGAAGTATTTTGACCATGGGATCCATCAGGAAGGGAATGGAACATAGATAATGGAAAACCGTGTCTTCACTATGTTATCCTCCGTGGCCCTGCCAATATTCAGTGATCTTGAAACAAACCTCATAAAATGACTTATGAGTGTGGATTGCTTCTGGAACCCAAAGAAGAGGCTATATTCCCCTTTCAGTTTGATACAATACAGTAGAGAAAAAGCATTCTCTGAATGAAAATACTAGAAAGCAGAGCTGTGGAATTTGTGGCAGATCTTAGAAATGAATTTGTTGGTCTTCTCTGGACCTAAATTTTCTGAGGACTGTGGAAATGGTACAGGCTGTCTGGGGGATAGAGCTCCTACCCAGGTGCTGCCCTCATCACCCCATCATGTTCAAGTGTTTCCATTTAAATTTTATTTTGAGTGGGTGAAGTGCTCTCTCCATAATTTGTATAGACTACTAATTTATTTAACAAACTATTTTTATAAAGTTAAGCTCCACTAAGTCTGAATTTGAACTCAGGAAAACACTGGAAACACTGAGATTAGTTTAACCTCAGAGGAAATATTTAGAGGCTATAGTGGAGGTTAGTCTATTACTTTGAAAGTTCAAATTCAATAGCAGTCCCAGTACAACCATTTTGGAAAATTAGCTGGAAATATCTACTAAATCAAAACATATATGTAACCCAAAACTCACAGATTTCCCATATATATCCAACAGAAATTTGTGCATGCATTTAACAAAAGATCACCTATAAGAGTACTATTGATATACAAAAGAATTGTGGTATCATTATATAATGTCACATAACCGTGACAATGAATGTTATACATCTATACCACTCATTTATTTATTTATTAATGAAACTGGGGATCAAATCTAGGCCTTCACATTTGCTAGACGTGAACTCTACCAGTTGTACACCATGTAGCATCACACTATACATGCAGTCATACATGTATGTACCTAGTGTAATGTTGTCCATCTCATTCTACCATCTTTCCTGCCCTCATTCTTCCTCCCCACCCTTCTTCCCCTTTGTCCAATCACAGTTCCTCCATTTTTCCCATACCTACTCCCCTCCCCGTTATGGATCAGCATCTACTTATCAGAGAGAATTTTCAGCCTTTGGTTTTTTGGGATTGGCTTACTTCACTTAGCATGATATTCTCCAACTCCATCCATTTACCTGCAAATGCCATAATTTTATTCTCTCTTAATGATAAGTAATATTCTATTGTGTATATATGTCACAGTTTCTTTATCCATTCACCTATTAAAGGGCATCTAGGTTGTTTCCACAGTTTAGCTATTGTGAATTGTGCTGCTATATATATTGATGTGGCTGTGTCACTGTAGTATGCTGTTTTTAAGTCCCTTGGGTATAGACCAAGGAGTGGGATAACTGGGTCAAATGGTGGTTCCATTTCCACTTTTCCAAGAAACCTCCATACTGCTTTCCAAATTGGTTGCAATAATTTGCAGTCCCACCAGCAATGTATGAGTGTGCCTTTTCCCCAACATCCTTGACAACATTTATTGTTGTCTGTATTCTTAAAAGCTGCCATTCTGACTGGTGTGAGATGAAATGTTAGAGTAGTTTTGATTTGAATTTCTCTAATTACTAAAGATGTTGAACATTTTTTTTTCATATATTTGTTGATCAAATGTATATCTTTTGAGAAATGTCGGTTCAGCTCCTTAGCCTATTTGTTGATTGGGTGTGATGCTACATCGTGTACAACCACTGAAATGAAAAATTGTGCTTCAATAGTGTACAATGAATCAAAATGCATTCTGCTGTCATATATACTTAGTTAAAATAAATAAAGAAATTTTAAAAAAAAACCTCTACTAGTGAGCTATATATCTCTAGCCATTTTTAAATTTTCACTTTGAGACAGGGATCTCACTAAGTATATCCAGGTTAGCCTTGAGCTTGCTACTCCTACTGCCTCAGCCTCCCAAGTAGCTGGGATTATAGGCATATGCCACGGTGCCAAGTTATACTAATCTTATAATGATCAATGTATTACAATATAATTTCCTAACATAGAGTGGAAGAGTAGATACATCAGCAAATTGATATAGATTTTTGAATCTGGCAAACTAATAATTGTTTTGGAAGTGGTGGCAGTATTGGTGTGGGGCTTGAGGGGCTTTGTGGGCTGTTGCTAATTTATTGATTTGAAGGGTGGTTATTTCACTTTAGTGAAATTCACTGAGCTTATATACTTATGGTATGTACTATGTAGTGAATTGAATGTTGGCTCCTAAAAACATGTCCATTTTATATCTTGGAACCTGTAGGCATTATCTGATTTGGAAAAAAAGCATATTTATAGATGTAATTATAATAAAAAATTATGAGGTGAGAAGAGATCATTATGGATTATTTGGATGGGCCCTAAATTCAAGGACAAATGTCCTCATGAGACATAAACAGAAGATCCATACAGAAAGAATAAGAGAAGAAAATGATGATGGGAGCACGATGAAGTGGTACAGCTGCAGGTCAAAAACACAGAAGAGAAGGCAATGTGAAGATGTGTAGATAAAAAGAGTGATGTGACCATAAACCAAGGAAATCTTGCAGCCACCAGAAACCAGGAGAGGGGGTAGAATGGATTTTCCCTGGAGCATCTTGAGGGAAAGTGGCCTGCCAACCCCTTGATTTATAACACTAGCCCCAGCTCAGTGTGAAACTAACTTTCTGTTGTTTTAGTCACCAAGATTGGAAACTAATGCACACACTTTTTTTTTCTTTTGGTATATCTATTATACTTCATTAAAGTTTGTGTTAAAAGTCTATCTAAGTTTAGCAAGTGGTTTTCAGTGACGTAAAGAAAATTTAAGCTTGATCTATTTTAGGTATTTTACCTGCTTAATATATGTAAGCATATGGATTTCTACCTTTGCAAACGTAGATAGTATCTTTTGTCCCTTCACTCCAGAACCATTGGCTTGTGCCACACTGAATTTGTGACATTCTTCAAACAATTAAGCTACCGTACATGTAACTTTTTGTATGTCACATGTAGTCTCTTTCATTACTCACTCCTGTATTAAGGGCGACTCTAATGTGACCATTCGGTAACTTTCTACAAAATTTGAAAAAAAGCCTTGGGTAATAGAAGGCCCCCTTTTTTTTTTTTTTTTTTTGCATGGTATTATACATAAAGAAACATAGATCAGCATCTCAAAAATGATTAAATGTAACTGCAAACTTATATTTATTGAAAAACATTTCATGATATTAGATTCATAATTCATTAAGTTACTTAAAAAAAAAACTTTTTCTGCCCTCTTTCCCTCTTTCCCCTAATTGTTGATGTTTTACACTTCTTTTGTGGTCAGAAACCTCTTGTCATTCAATTTTCTCCAACAAATCTCCATAAACACTCTCTTACCTACTGAGTTCAAGAGACTTGCTTTCCACCTCTTCTCCTCCCTTTTACCTATGGTTTCTTAACTAACCTTAACTGACCTTACTTTTTTCTTAACATTCCTCTTTTCTTTGTTTCTCCAGTTGTTGCTTTCTCTCCTGTCCACTGCCCAGCTTCAGGAACCTCAACTTGAATTTGCAGATATAGCTTTTCTCTTGGAAGGCAGGTGAGGGGCCAGGTGTGGGGCCAGGTGGACAAAGGAGGGTTGTATTTAGCTGAAGTTGGGAGAGTACAATGTGAGGAAAGGTAGGAACAAAAAGACTGCAAAAGGGCTGGGGTTGTAGTTGGGTGGTAGAGTGCTTGCCTAGCATGTGTGAGGCACTACTTTCGATCCCCAACACCACATAAAATTAAATTAAACAAAATAAAGCTATTATGTCCATCTACAACTAAAACAAAGTAAGAAAAAAAAAGACTGCAAAGACTTAGACATTAGTAACTTGTTTTATTCACATCATATTAACAATAATATAGGTGACAGAGAAGGACTTATAGTGGCTAAGGCTCAAACTGTCCCAGAGCAATTTGATTGATTTTTAATACCTCCTCCCTACTTTAGATTGCTAGAAAAATGAAGTTCAGTTTCTATCTTAGTGGTGGAAAGGCAGCCAGATACTCTCTTAAAAAACAGGCAGTGCCATGGATCTTGTACCTGGTTAACTTTAACCACGATTATGGAAATTTAAAATCTTACCAATGAGTATTTAGTGAAATAGAATATTTAAGATTGTTTGAGTAAAACTTATCAGGTCAGGATTCAAAAGCAAGGCTGTCTCCCCACCATTGAGTACCTACTAGGTTACCTGGCACTGGGGTGAGTGTAAAACTGTAGATGGAAGATACAGTTCCTGGCCTTAAAGAGCTGCACTGCCTGTATATTATCTCTAAAGCTCCCACATTTTATTCCATGGTATTACCAACTACAGATTTTTCAACATGTAACATTTAAATATTAAAAAAACAGTAATTTTTAAGAATTTCCTATTGGCTGGTCATAGAACTAGGTACCATGCCAGAGTACATAGAAAGGAGAATGAGACATAGTGGCCCTCAAGCCATTTGCTGTCCAGGGAGGAAGACAATCATGACAGAGATTGTGATAATGAAAAGAAGGTGTCGACCTAAAACAGGTGAGGCCTCTATCTATAAGGGACAAAATGTGAGGAACAGTGAAATTATTGAATACTTTTATATTTACTTTGTTGGTAGCATTTACATATAGTATGCAGCTTATGTTGTTATGTAGACAAATCTAGAAAGGAAATAAGAATATCTATTGAAATCTGGGGTTTGTAATTTTTGCTTATCCTGTTTAAAAACCATAAATTTTCATCTATTTTTATTTGCAATATTCACCTGGAAGTTGGTTTGCCTCAAATATAGAACCTGGCTTTTCATGGAACTGTACTTCCACTCCAATTTTTCAGTTGAACTGCTGATGGTTTGTGTTCAGACCTTTACATGCATTTGGGAGGAACTGGTGATCATGAAAAGAATACCAAGTCAGAAACCATAAGAAGGCTATGCAGAAACTAACTGGATAGCAGTGATAGATGGGTTTATTTCTCCTTATTTATTCCAACACCTGATCCGCTATTGCTTAGAGTTTCAGGCAAATAAGGCTTGATTTTTCTAAGGACATGGTTGCTGCAAGGGTGATATTGTGTGAACAAGTGAAATGTCTTTGTGTACTAATACCAAGTAGTTGTTCCAGAATGCCTCAATGAATAGAAAACATACTCTCTCTTTTTTATACAAGTATAATGCATAAATAAATTCTTCTTCTTTTTTTGATACCAGGAATTGAACTCAGGGGTGCTTATTCACTGAGACATATCTCCAACTCCCCCTTTTTTAAAATTTAGATACAGCGTCTCCCCTAGTTGCTTAGGACCTTGTTAAGTTGTGAGGCTGGCTTTGAACTTGAGATCCTCCTGTCTCAGCCTCCAGAGCCTCTGGGATGACAGGTATGTGCCACCATTCCCAGCTGAATAAATTCTTTTTTTTTTAAAAAAAATATTTTTTAGTCATCAATGAACCTTTATTTTTTATTTATTTATATGCAGTGCTGAGAATTGAACCCAGTGCCTCACACATGCTAGACAAACGCTCTATCACTGAGCCATAAATCCCAGCCCATTTTTTAATGGGGGAAGAAAAAATAACAGTTTTCCTTTCTCTTGCCTTCTCTCTACCTTTATAGTCTCTCATTCATCTCCAACCAATCTTGCTGCATTTCTTGCAGGCAATCATTGTTCATAAATCTGCATCTTTCTGAATTTTTTCCTATGAATTTATTTATTCATAGCTATATAGCTATATAATATGTAGTTTATTATTATTGTTATTTTTTATATTAAACTTCACATATTGCTTTTCTTACTTTTTTCATTTAACAAAGTAGCCTGAAAAACTTTTTTTTTGATCTATTTTTTCTTTTAGTTGTAGTTGTACACAATAGTTTTATTTTATTTATTTATTTTTATGTGGTGCTGAGGATCGAACCCAGTGCCTCACACATGCTAGGGGAGCCACAATCCGCACCCCTGAAAAACTTTTAATGTAGTGTATATATAGGTTTTCCAAGTTCCTTTAAACTATTGGGTGATATTCTATGACATGAGAGTAAGATAATTTTCAACCATGTCATTTTTAAAGCAATTACTGTTTCTTTTTAGTTATATGTTGACAGTGGAATCCATTTTTGACATAATTATAAAAACATGGAATGTATCTTGTTCTGATTCAGTCCCCAGTATCTCTCCTTTCCCACCCCTTATGCCCCTGTTCCCTTTCCTCTACTGATCTTTCTGCCATTTATCCACAGTTATCTTTTTCAATTAATTTTTTGTGGATGTACATGGGGTTGAGATTCACTGTAGCATATTTAAATATGCACATAGGCAACTTATATCAGATTCATTCTACTGTCTTTACTTTTCCAATCCCTCCTCCTTTCCCTTCATTCCTCTTTGTCTACTCCACTGAACTTCTATTCTTTGTTTCATTCTCCTGTCCCTTATTATGAGTTGGATTCCACATATCAGAGAAAACATTTTACTTTTGATTTTTTGGGACTGGCTTACTTCACTTAGCATGATAGTCTCCAGATCTATCCATTTACCGGCAAATGTCATAAAGTCATTCTTCTTTATGGCTGAGTAATACTCCATTGTGTGTATATGTACCACATTTTCTTTATCCATTCATCTGTTGAAAAGCACCTAGGTTGCCTCCATAGCTTAGCTACTGTGGATTGTGCTTCTATAAGCATTGATGTGGCTGTGTCACTGTAGTATGCTGATTTAAAATCCTTTGGATATATACTGAATAGTGGTATAACTGGGTCAAATGGAACCATATCTTTATAGATGGACATTAGAGTTTCTAATTTTTTTATTTTATATACTGTTTGGTAATGGTATTTCTTGTATTAAACCTCTTTAGGAACAAGTAGAAGTGTTTCTTTAAGATACTATTTCAAAGTAGAATTTTGATAAATACAGCCTAATTTTTCCTTTGAATACTAGTTTTTATACCTTCTAGTGGCATATTAGTGTCCCTATACTCTAGATCTTTGCTAAAACTGTATATTATCATTTAAGAATTTTGCCAGTGTGATAAGTTGAAACTGGAATCCCAAGTTTAAGTTTTATTTCTCTGCTTAATACCAAGTTTGAAATATTCATGTGTTTATTGCCTGTGTTTCTCCTCCTGTGAACTACTTGTTATTCAAGAATTGTCAATGTTTTGCTGGGGACAAAGCTCTGCTCAGATTTACATGTGAAATTTTGAGAGGACTATATCCGAATTATGTAAAGACTTAAAATGCTCACATGATTATATTTTAGCTTTCCTTGCTGATTTTCTAATATTGAAATAAATCATCAATATCAAAGGCTGCTTATCAGCATCGGTACTTTTTCTTAGATTTTGTCCTTTTGGGGAACTATTCTTGCATATTCATTTGCAAATTTCAAGCATTTTTTTTTTGTTGTTGTTTTTTATTTTTGCTTATACTCTTACTCATTTGCAATAGAGGAGAGTTGCTGATAACTACTGACTCACCTAGTTTGTAACCTGTGTCAGAGAATATTTATTATATAAATGCAAGGAAGACGTATCTTTTCCTCTTTCTCTTACATGCTGTATGTCTGGGGTGGGGCTGGGGAGTAGTCTGCCCTGCTTTTCTTGCTCCTCCTGCAATCTGGCTCCCAGTCTCACAGTGGAGTGCTCTATCCAGGATCTCTACCACTTCATGGCTGTTCACCATTCAGAATCCCAGGTGGAAATCCTCCCAGGTGGATGATGCTGCTATCACAAATGGGACTTTGGAGAGGGAAATGGAAGAGAATATAAACCTAAAACTGGACCTTGAATGGAACTTTGAAGAGTTGAGTGGAAAAAACCTGAACATTTTAAATTTTACACCAGGACTACCTAAGTTCTTTGTGTGGGCTGCCTCACAGCACCTCTTCTCCCCATCCTCAGTGGGAGGACAGGTTCCCCAGCAGAGATGCAGTCTGTGGGTGATGACCGTTTATATAAAGTCTACCTGTATTGGGTATTAGCAAACTAGAGATGATTTACAGCATACAGGGGGATGTGAATAGATTCTATGCAAATACTATATGATTTTGACTAAGGGACTTGAACATCTGTGGATTTGGGTATCTGAGGGTGGGGATCCTGGAACCGATGTCTTGAGGATACCTAGGGCCTACTTCTTAGGGATAACTACATTCCTGCTTCTGGGTGGCCTCTTCCCACAATGAAGGATGATTGTTTGTGTGACCAATAGAACATGACAGAAGTGGCTAGATCAGGGGGTTGTGGCTTCTGCCTTTCCTTCTTGAATCATTTTCTTTTAGGGAGGCCAGGATCATGGCAGGAGAACAACATGCAGCCTTGTGAAGAGGCCACCTGCACAGGAACTAAAGTCTCCTGCTAATAGCCAGCACAGAGGGCTGGCTACAAGAGTGAGCCACGTTTTAAGTGTCTCTTACAGCCCCAGTCAAACATTCAAATCACTGCAGCTCCAAGTGACATCTGATATCTTGTGAAAGACCCTAACTCAGAATCACTCAGCCAAGACTGCTCTTGGATATATGACAGACTGAACCCATGAAATATATAGATGAGCTGTTCTACTTGCATTAAGCCAATCAGTTTTGGGAAGCCTTGTTATGCAACATCAGATAACTATTACATGTGGTATTGCCATGGACAGTACCCATGAGGGTAAATTGATAATAACAACATCTACTTCATAGTATTATTGAGAGAATTAAATGAATCATACATGTCAAATGCATATGTCAGTACCAACATATATTTAATACTATCTGTTTGCTAAATATTAGCTATTTTTTTAAGTGTGTCCATCTGTGCTATATCCATTTGTCCTAGGAACTTTAATCCCTAGATCTGGCCCAGGGGCCCAGTCCTTCTTATTTCCCTTGACCAGGGACATTATGGCCTATAATTGCTCATTCCCTGGTGTTTGGGTTCTATGAACTTGAAAAGACCACATTTATTTTTCTGAAGACAATATTAATTATGCCTTAAAATTTTCCAATGTAAATTCTTACTTTCCTGAAGGCAATTTATCCGCAATGAACTCATCCTTCCCATTGCTCTGCGGGTCTCTATTTCTTTTTTTGTTTACTCTATTCAAGTACTTTCTCAAGCAGAAGAACTTTCTATTCCTAATCCTCACCCTTGGGATGCACATCCTGAGCTTTTTAGATTTAGAAAAATGAAGTCCTTAACTGAAAGGAGATTGGTTGCTTAGATATTGAACACCTGTGTGGCTGACAGAACAGGATGGTAAGAATTATTTAGCTCAACCTCACATTTTAGAGATGAAACTTTCAAGACTCGTCCTAGATAATAACTATTGAATATCAAGACTGGGTTCACTTTATTCTGCTTTTCATTACTATGTAGTGATCAGACAAGAAGAGTTTCCATTGGCAGTTGCACCTGGGATATCTTCTCCATTCATCACTTGACAGCTTTCTTGTCTATTGTATCCACGGACTCAGGAAAGAGAAAAAAGGCTGACATCTCCATCTTTCCAGTCTCCCAGCAGGATTGTTAGTTCATAAGGCTGCTCTCCAAGTCTGTCTAGCATATTTTGCAATCTTTTAAAGCCAAGCAGAACTTTGTTGCTAACTCATCTCTGAAACAGCATTCTGTGGAATGTTCCTTGGACATGAAACGTTATATTACTCAAAGACTTCTTCCTCCATTTGTGAACACTAGTGGGAAAGGTGACTTGCTCACATGACCTGAGAACTGCGGATGTTTTGTCTGCCAACTTATGAGTAGACTCTAAAAGTGACTCATTGCACATTCTCCATCCCAGTGGCCTGACTTGCTGTGTGAAAACTTTAGGTAGAGTTGCCAGATTCCAAATGTTTGCACAATTGTTAGGGAGACTGTAAGGGAACACCTCTCTGAATAAACCAGCAGGATCTTGTCTTTGCTAGAAATCACAGTTTGCATCTGGCCCCAAAGTTTTCATCCAAAGAAAAAAAGGTGAGATTTTGATATGTAAGAGTGAGTGGGGAAACATTTAGACTATCCTTTAATACTCAGATCTGCAGGGTAAACACAGGAGGGGTTGCTGGATGCAGGAGAACAGCAAATGTGAGAGGCAATAAAACAAATTTGCAGTAGCCATACCAGCTCTGTCTCCCCTTTGTATTATTTAAAGCTCAAATGTCTTTGATTTTATTAAATTAATCTTTTTAGGATACTGCCACATTTGAAGGACCACAAAAGGAGGCTGAATGAACTGAGAGAAGTACACCCGTGGATCAGTGAGATGACAGCTGCGGCACGGAAATCTGGATTGTAACGTGTCAGTTTCCAACCCATCACATCTAATCCAGACACAGACACAGCCTCTCCTCTCCCTCATTAGGATTTCCCTCTGTCTGGTGTGGTTTGGGTCGCATCTGTTGGCTGAATTCTCATCTTTGTGAGATCTGCATTGACTGATGGTTTAAATTCTGTGTTTATCAATGTCTGTGGTTCCTACTTCTCTCCCAGGGAAATCTCGAGAGCAGCACAAGTCTCCCCTGATGTGGGGGTCTTGGTTTTATTCATCAACAGTTGGAGCCCCAAACCAGGCAGTTCTGAATGCTTCATGCTAGGATAGTAGATGCATTTATTATGTATATCTTTTAATACTCATTATCTTATGAAAATAATTTGATAAAATAAAACCTCAGCCTGCTTCCTAAATATCTCAAACTGATTTGAAACAGAATTGCTCACGTTAAACAACATGGATTCTTTGTTTAACTTTTGCACGTTTTCCGCTCATACATTATTCTATCTCTCATGATGAAATGATTGAACATAGCTTGAACCCTTAACACTTGGCTGGTGTCTACATAATGATTCAAACGTTAGCATGCCTGTCTATGATGAAGCCTAGGAAATCCTTTTCCAAATCATCCGTTTACTAATGTTTCATATCTGTGCATTGAATCTAACCCTTGATTTCTTTTGTAGACATGTGTAATCTGAAGGCATGCAACGTTTTGCAAATATTGGCCCATATATTTTATTTCATAAGGTCTTACTTGGTCCATCGACCAAGTTTTGATTACTTCCATATTGCTCTTAATTGCCTTAATATCCCCAAAGACTTTCCTATTTTGTGCATCCCTTTATCTTCGCTTCTTTTTATCTCTTGCTGCGAGAGTACAAAATTGCTGACATATTCAATGTATTTAAATCCTGAGTGTTGCAGAAGAGTTTTCAAATCTGTTTTAATTTTCTGATACTCAGCTGAGGACCATTACACATACTGTTCTGTTAATCTGTTTTTAATCATATCTCTAAATGCTAAAGTTGTGCATGAAAGAAATGGTGCATAAAGTAAAACCAGATCAAGTGTACTTTGCATTTGTAAAACTAAATTCTTACTTGGCTCTACCTATATGTTTTAACGTCCTATAATTCTATAGTTTTGACTTCTACCAGAATTTATCTGTTAAGAGTTTGTGATGCTCTATTGAAAACAAAACCTAACTTTTCCATGTTTAACATTTCTTCATTATTATTCATTACTTTGACATCATAATGAGAACTAAATATAAGTGTACTTTCTATCTTGAAATGTGGAAGCTAAGACACATTCAGCTGTAAATATATTAACATTGGCATTGACTACAAAGACAATGTAAATTTTGGAAGACCCAGACTCCTTCCAACCTTTGTTCTTCCAACCTTGGGTAGTGTTATCTCCCTCATAGTTACACCTTCAATGCCACATCTCACACTGTAACCTCTAAGTCAGAGGGGAGGGGCAGGAGCAAAAAGGCTATACCCTATATGCCTTCCACCTTTTATTGGAAGAATGTTCTTGGAAGACCTCAGTAGTTTTCCCTGTACATTTCATCTAGAACATATTAGGTCATAGGCTCAGCCTTAAACCAAATATGGGCCAAATGCAAGAACTTGCAACAAGCTTGGGTTAGCTATGATTAACCTGGTTCTCCGACATACTCCTCTTGAAGTAAGGGTTTTGTTTGCAAGACTGTCATTCTTCTGGATGTGGGATGAGGGAGTTGGAGGAAGGGTCAGCTGTTTGCTACGCTTAATAACTTTTCAAGTCATATTAACAGAGGTCACTGCAATCATCTTTTGACCTATGAAATCAGCGAAAATGTTCTCAAGAATTATAAGTTTATACATTCTTCTTCACACTTAAAATAGCACATTTTACTATAATTTTTTCTTTCCAGGTACAAGGGATACCATGAATTATATTATTTCACAATACAAAAGGGAAAACAGCAAAAACTTAGAAGTGGTGAGGAAAATTAAAAAGAGGGGAGGAAAAGGACAAAGAATAAATTGTTAGGAATTTAACTTGCAAAACCTCTTGTGCAGAATGAACGTGGTGCTGTGTGTTTTGACCAATCAATGGTGAATTATTTTCTTAGAATAAAAGTCTGAGGCTCAGTGGGTGAAAGGTTACAGTCAGTAGAATATAATTCTGTTGCAGAATCTATCCTGTTATCTAAATGAATAAATATAGAAATGTGGAAAGGTAGTATCTTCAGCCATTAATCTTCTTACTCGTCTTATTCTGAGTGGGAGTTTGGTCCTCTGTTTATTCTGAGTGAGAACAAAAGCTAATGTAGGGTAGCAACACTTTCATTCTTAAAGGAGCCTCTGAGTTGACAGTTAACTCTTAGCTGCCAACTCAGAGTGGGGAAAATAATTACCCAAGACACTTCTTCTAGTTTTGATATTTAGAGGAAGTAAAATCACCTGTTTTGAGGTTCTCTTGGGTACAAAATGATGGAAATGTTTTCTAAACTAACTGAAGCAAAACCTTGTGCTTTGGGGGAAGAATATTTCAATAGAACAGAGACTCGGGGAGAATGCTGTAACGAAGACTTGGGAGGGCAATAGTGACCTGACCCAGACACTCCAAGTACTCTTGAAAATCTTATTGTGTTTTTCCTTCTGTTTTAGCATTTGCTTCATTTTCTTAGCTTCAGTGTTCCCCATGTGGTAGGGACCTACACTGTATACAGCCTCTGAATCCTCCCTTTATAGCAATATGAACAGAGATGAAAGTGCCCTCTGTTTCTCCAGCAGAAATTTGAACTGCATTGAGGAAGAACTGATTTTTCTGACTGGGATCAATTTAGCATGTTTGGGCAGCCACTATGGCCTGCAGGTGGGAGGATGGAGAGGTGACAGGGGGTAGGGTGAGAAGATTTAGGATTGGTCCCCTGAAGATTATAATCCTCTCCCAAGGTTACAAGTTCATCCTAATAAATTCATTATAAATGGAAAACATCCTAAGTTGAAAATGCACTTACTCTAGTAACCTTCCAAACCTGATAGATTAGCAACACAGAACATTCTAGAATACTGGTTGTTTACCCTCATGACTGGTCAACCAAGTCAGGGTAGAGGTTTACTGCCACTTCCCTACCCCAAGAGAATATTGTACTACATATTATTAGCCTCGGAAAAGGTCAAAATTTGAATTGGATTCATTTTTTTTTTTTTTTTTTTGGTACCAGGGATTGAACTCAGAGGTACTTAGCCACTAAGCCACATCCCTAGCCCCTTTTCAAATTTAATATATTTTTAGTTGTTGATGGGCTTTATTTTAATTTCTTTATATGTGGTGCTGAGAATTGAGCCCAGTGCCTCACACATGCTAGGCAAGGGCTCTACCACTGAGCTACAACCCTAAACCCCTCTTTTTAATATTTTATTTAGAGACAGGGTGTCACTGAGTTGCTTGGGCCTCACTAAGTTGCTGAGTCTGGCTTTGAACTCGAGATCCTTCTGCCTCAGCCTCCTGGGGCTGCTGTGCCTGACTCAGATTATTTTTGTACTGTAAAAGTCAAAAAGTGAAGGATGTATTGAGCTAGGGGTGTATCTCAATGGTAGAGCACTTTTCTATCATGTGCAAGGCCCTGAGCTTTATTCCTAGAACCAAATAAATAAAAAATAAATAAAATTTACAAGTCAAACCATTTTAAGTACTCCCCTACCAACCCTTTCTGGAACCTTGGCTTTGAAGAAGTACTTCAAGAAGAAAGGAAATTGTTCTCAGTGGATATGTCCACCACAACCCAGGCCTCACTCTGAATTTTGATTTAGTAGTGTAGAGTGTCCCATATGAAAGACCAATCAGTAACATCCCAGGTATCTTGCCTGGCTGTGACACATTAAAAACAGCCTCTCTGATATGCATGGTCCAAGGCCAACTCTGAGAATGGACCCAGAACTCTTAGGCCCTAGCAACCACTCACCCCATATAGCCTGCAGAAGCTGCTCTCCTCTGAGCCACCAGGTTCTCCTGAGTGCCATGCCCTCCAAAGTCACCCCACCCTGGCTCATTCTTATCAAACTCTGCAGCATATCTATGTTCTTCTATTCAATTATTCAATAAAATTATTTGAAGAATCTTAGGGATTGTGCAAAAGACAAGGTCCCTCGTCTTCATGATGCTTTCATGGGAGAAACAGGAAATAATGAAGTGAACCAGAGAATGGATAATTTAATTGCAACTGATGATAAGTACTAAGAAGGAAATAAACAGGATACTGTGAGAGTGTTTATGAAAGATCTACATGAAAACGACTTATTTGTCCATAATTATCTTTAAAAAATTCTTCCTAATTTTCCTTTAATGACTTTGGTGCCAGGAGCTCTCTTTGATCCATCTTGCTCTGAATTTGCTTTCTTCTTCCTCTTCTTGTGATAAAGGCAAAACTCTGAGATGGAATAACTATGTAGGTGACTTCCTTTCTCCAGGTCTCTCTTTCCTGACTCTAAGGGCTCTTCGTCATTTATCTTCTGCTTTCTCTTATTTCTTTTGATATGCATGGAAATAAATTATTGATCTTATTTAAACCTCCACCCCCAAGATATATGCCTAAGAGAAAGCAAAGATCCCTGCTGGAAGACAACTGGTTTGGGGGGAGGACAGTTTTGAGAAACACTTCCCTATACTTTCCAAGTTGCCAAAGCAATCACTTTAGTCCAACTTCTTGAGGTAGATATGCAGTAATTTAGGGTAGGAGAGTCCTTAGTTTTCCATTTGTATCTGTTTTCTGTTTGCATTTGTATCACTTATTCTTGGTCATAAACACACTGACATGCTTATAAACAAACATAATCATCAAGTTTCTTCCATAGATAGCAGAAGGTAAGCAGTGGTGTCAAAGAAATCCAGTGCTGTTTGGACTTGGGGGTTTCCTCCCATTGCTGAACATTTGTAACAGAATTTCTGTAACCTCCTTACCCTCCCGTGTGGATGAATGCCAGGCTGTGTATGCCCAGCAGGCAACCAAAGTCCAGGATGTGGGCCAAGCTCGTCAAGGCTCAGCTGCCATGTTTTCTCTGAGAATGAATTGATATTTGCTTCATTTCCAAGCTGGTCCACTGTTTGTAGTGGTGGAAATCTGTCACCAGAATCTTGGTGGGGCTTCCCAGAATCCAGGCTGTGCTGATGTAAGTAATGGGGCCAAAAGGAATTTGTGGCTTGGCAAGATGACTTTTTATTTAAAATATTCTAGTAATGTTTATAAGGCACATTAAGTACTTTTACAATATTTTAAAAATCAGGGAAAATTACTTGGTAATAAAATATGTCTTCCAAGAAGATTGTTTTGAAAGTTGTGGTCCAACATTCACAAAAGCAAATAATTAGATTCCTAGCCTAACAGCCACAGTGAGATCAATCACTCAGAAAGTGAGCCTTTGTTAATCCTTCCCTTCTCTGTTTTCTCAGGCGATTCTCTAATACTTTGTTTTCTTTCCTAGTGTTCCCTCTGTTGCCACAATTTTTTTTTTGATGGCAAGCTCAGTTTTATATAATGTGGCTCCTTTATTATAATACACTTTTTAGAAATCCTTAGACTCCTCTGTCTCTGAGGTTTGTCTTAGGGATTTCAGAAAAGTGTATAAAGGAGGAGAAAGGAGAGAATTTATTGGATGTTCACTGTGTGAAGCAGAATAGCTGAAGTAAGATGCAGAGATATTTATGATCCAGTTGAGAGACAGAACATGAACACATCAAAATGACAAAGGAACAAAGATGAAGCGAACAGTGGCAGTAAGTGGCTCCAGATGGGTAGTTGAGAGATATCCAGTTGGCTCAGGTTCATTAGGGGAGAATCTTTTCAAGAGAGCAATTGGGAGAGGATGCTGGAAATAAGGACCAGAGTGAGACCAGCTGGGAGCAGGAGAAGGACTGTATCTATTGCCCCACAGAGTTAGGATGAGATTCACCCAAGGGGTTCTGTTTCTAACTGCTACCTCAGGAATAGCCCTTGCAGCTCTTGGACCCCCCAAGGGCTGGACTGGTTTCCTCGCTTCCACATGTGTGTTTGGACCAGGCTTGTCACTGAGCATCCCCACACCAGTTCATTAAGTCCTTTTGGCTGGACATTTGTAGGGAAACTAAGAGGCTGGTGTGTACATTTGTTGCCCTGGAGAGTTTGGAGTTATGGTAGCTTTAGAATTTTTTTTTTTTTTTTTTTTTTTTTTTTTTTTTTTTTGCTAGAAAGATTTGTCCCTGACTCTGTTGTTTGAGAAAAATATCACCTTTCCACACTTGGCAAATCTGATTGAATACAGAAAGTGACAGCTTGCAAAAACACACACTCAACTTATTTCTTGTTTTCTCAAGGTGATAAACAATAGCTGATGAACTGCAAATCTCTCTGAATTAGAGAAGCTCTCTGTTAACACAGAGGGGACCTTAGCGGATTTTTAAACTTCCATCTCTAAACTCTATTTTTCTTCCCCTGGCAAATAGATAAGTAGAATTAACGTCACTGCTAGGTCAAACACTTCCTTCTGATCCTTGTTGTCTCCACATGGAAGGCGCGGGTCCTGACCACACTGAATTAACAGTTCAGAGACTGTGCCAGGTAGTCACACATCTTTTTGCTTCCACCTGTCTACAACCATTGGATTCCCCTGCCTGTGCTCTCTCCCAGGCAAGTCCTCCTGCTTATAATTCCACTCATCTCACCTCGGCTAACAACAGCCCCTCTTTCATCTTTCAGGAATGAGCACTAGTTCTTCCCTATTCCACAAACGCATTGATGGGATTTTGTGCAGACTTAGGGTGCTATATCATCACTGGGGAGGGTGCATCTTTACACTCCAGTATATCTAGCTCCTTGGGACTAGGAGTATGTTTTATTTTATTTATATGTCCTTAGTATCACAGAGGTCAGATAGCAGGTGTTCACATCACGTTAACTTAATGTGAACAGCAGTCTGCTTTGGGGGACACCTACATTCCCTTAGTAGACCATTCCACCTCTTAGAGGTTCTTGATAATAAGCAAAACTTTGTCTAAATATGCTTACCTGAGTACAGAATCTCAAACCTTCCTATGAAGCTGGTGTTATTGTTGATCTCAATTTCTTCAGACTCTTATATGTACCTAATTTGTGTCAGCAGTTTAAGCATAGAAAAATCTGTATTAATCTGACCTCAACTCCCACAGGTATTATTTCTTTTGCATGTCCATTAAAGTAGGCACAGAAATAGGGGTTCCAGTAGATATTCCAAATACAAAGTAAGGAATGACTTTGATGTTACAAAATAAATAAAGGTATATAGGAAAGTTGATTGTTTTATGTACAGCTTTCCAGTTAAACATCTATTTTTTTTAATCTTCTGCCTGTCTATAACTGTTTTATAGACAGGCAGAAGATACTGTTTTATCTTCTCAACAAAACACATAATCAGTATTGTACACTCATCATTTTCTTTCTTTTGTGTATTTGCACCTTATATTTGCTTTTGAAATTCTTCAGCGTAAGCATTTTTGTAGATTGTTGATAGACCTATGGAAAGGATTTGAGTGAAGGTAGTGTTTATATGCACGGGTGTACTTGTGTACATGTGTAGACATTCAGGCTGTAGGACTCTCTCGGACATTATGAAGAGCAAAATGGTACAACTCCTGTGTATGCAGTCTGGCATAAATCAATACAATAGCATAAACACTTAACCTTTGGCCCTGGAAAATCTCTGCCATGAATTTAATGACACCTCTACAGGAATATAAATAACTTATGCACAATGTTATTTAACATGACATTATTTGTATTAACAATATGTATATTTTTAGGAGACTGATGAATAATTTAGGGTGTATTATACAATACGATGGGTATTCATTCAAGAAACAAAACCTAAAAAACGTACTTACAATTCTAATTGTTGTATTTAAAAAGTGATGCCTGCTGGTGCTCACCTGTAATGCCAACAGCTCAGGAGGCTGAGGCAAAAGGATTTCGAGTTCAAAGCCAGCCTCAGCAATTTAGCAAGGCCCTCAACAACTTAGTGAGACCCTGTCTCAAAATAAAAAATGAAAAGTGTTGAAGATGTGGCTCAGTGGTTTAGCACCCCTGGGTTCAATCCCCGGTACTGGAAAAAAAAAGAAAAAAGAAAACTGAAATACAAAAAGCATATCGAGATAACTTATTTTCTTGCAAAAAAAAAAAAAAAAATCAAAAAGATCCAAGCTGAACATTAAAATGAAAACACAACTACATAAAAAATAAATCAAAAACTTATAAAAATATTTATCTAAGGGTACATTGGATGAATGATAAAAATAGAAATTTCTTTGAGAATACATTTGTGTTTATTTTGACTTTTGTATTATCTAAAAGTTTTAAATACTAAATGTAATAAAAAAGGGTCAAAAATATAAAACTCTTTAGCAGTAACATGGAGCTAACTGTATATCAATTACTCTTTAACCATACAGGAAAAATGATACATTTAAGCAGCATTTGCTTATAATACTTAGTAAATACTTAGTGTTATATAGTCTAAAGATAAGAACAATGCAATAAAATCTTGCACTTTAACTTAGTAGTTTTGCTACTGTTAATTATTTTTTGTGTTGCATTGGTGCAGTGTATAACTATACTGATGTTGTGGGAAATGAGAGTTTCCACCCTAGAAGCAGAGAGATACAAATATGGAATGGGTTACTTGAAGAATATGTGGTGGTAGGTTTGAATTAGACAAATCAGTGCAAGTGCATATAAACTCATGGTTTAAAAATTTTATAGTAATTTTAGACCTTTTTACCTCTTTGGTTGGTTGCTTGTTTTGAAATTTAGGAATATATTCCCTAACCACCTCCCCTGCCCCAATTCTGCCTATAAAATGCCTGGAATCATTATCTCAAGTAGCAGTGAAGACACCTAGGACCTAGATCTTGGTTTCTAAATGACACCTCTGAGGAAAGAAAACAGGTTCCTTGAAGAAAGGCAGATTCTTCTGGGGTCAAGGAATGTTCAAAGTTGGTTTTTGCTACTATATGCAAGACATCAAGGAAGTACTCAGATCTAAATAGGGCCTTGTAAAAACAATAAAGAAGGTAGATTGATGACTCTTACCAAGCAAGTCATGTACAATCTGGCATCCAAATAATAGTGCTAGTATTAACAGTAATAAATTAAAACACATGAAAAAATAAAAAGAAACAAGACACAAGAGAAGAGAGAGAGGGCGAGATTTCTCTAAAGATGAATGTCTGGTAATAAATTCATAATGAATGACAGAATTAGAAAGTCTCTATTTTGCATCTCTGCAGTGTTATAGTGATGCTAGATCATCAATAGATGATTGACTATCAATGGATGATTACATTCTGGATATTTATTTATTATTGGATATTGATTGGGAAATAAGATAGTCATACCATCTCAAAGTACCATTTGTTGGATTATTTATGAATTTTAAAGAGAAAATGGAACCCTATTATGGAGACATCTATCAGTCACTTGCTTAACAAAATGGTCAGCATTTGCACTATGCATAGTGGGATAGCCTGACATACTGATGTGATGTGATAAGAACAACACACCCACCTCTGTAATGTTCCAGACAAAAATCTTTAATTTGAGTCTAGGTGTGATGAATACATGAAACTAATTCAAGATGTGTGATATATTCTATAACTACCTACCATTTTTAAAAACTGTTAAAAATAAAACCAGAGAAGTAAGGGCAATGTTATATGTCATGGGTCAGTGAAGTGGAATGTAAAGGGCAGACAGCAGATGTTCCATGCTGTGTGGGTGGAGGAGGTTCTCTATTACACATACTTTGATGACCACTGTTCTATATTAAAAGAAAATGAAGAGATGTAATCACCAATGCAATTGGTGAAACTTGATTGTATCCTAGATTGAAAAACAAAACATCTGTAAAAGTTATTTTGGAAACTGGACAGGGTGCTGTACATCTGTGATCCCAGCCACCAGGGAGGCTGAGTTAGGAAGATTGCAAGTTGGAGGCCAGCCTCAGCAACTTAGCAAGACCCTGTCTTAATTAAAAAATATAAAGGGCTGAGGGGTTGGCTCGGAGGTAGAGCAGCCCTATATTCAATCTGTTCAATCTCCAGTACCAAACAAACAGACACACTCAGGCAGAGTTATTTTAAGAAAAACAGGGTAAGTTTAAATGTGCTGTCTGTATGAGAAGATACTTTTGAATAATTGTTGCTTTCTTAGATATGATGCTCGTGTTGCATTTAGAATGGAAGAGATCTTATGGAGAAGATGCCTTCTAAAATATCCCAAAAAGAATCATTGTAATGCGAATTGTTTCAAGAAACAATAGAATTAAAAGCAGGAGTTAATAAGTTTTCTTAAATGATTGACTGGATGCACAGGCAATGTACCCATTCTTTTGCAAATATACTTATAGAGCTGAAAGATCATAAAAATCAATGACCAGATTCTACACAAGAATGGATGGAATTGGATCTACGAAATACAGTCTGGATTTGATTTATTAGTATTTGAAGTTTTGGGTCACATAGGAAGAAAGAATTGATTAACTTTAGATTAAAAAAAGACATAGAAAAACAATAATGATAAATTATTTTTTGAGTTTCAAATCAGAATACCGAATCTATAAACACCATGGAAATTTTTGCTCAAATATATTTATTTGCAAATAAGAAAAATTACAGCCTAGACAGGTTTTCTTCTATATACAAACTTATCTTAGAGTTACAGCAGTGACTACCAGGTTCAGTATATCTGTATCTCCGTTTTTCTATTTTATTGCTTATATAACTCTATGTTATATATATTGGATAAAGCCCTCATTTGCCTTAATTTGTAAGGTTAGATTTCCTTCCAGTCTCTTCAAACACAGCAAAATGCTCCATTGATATTTCCCTAATTGTGTGTGTCACTATATTGATAAAGACAGAATAAAAATTTGAGCAATTTACTAATTTGCTGAAGCTATCCAGTCAATTCAGGTCATATACACAAAGATCTGGGTATGTGTGTCCTTAAATATCCAGCCCTTTGTCTCTCACACAACAAAACAGGTAAATCAAACTCAGGTCACTCAGTACTGTGAGAGCAGAGAAAGGAACACTGGGGTTTTGTTTGTCTGTAATTAACGTTTTAAAGCACGGGAGTACAGAGAGCAGGGTCTATTTGCAAAAGTCTAGCTATCTTGTAAAGTCTCCCTTTATCAGCTTTTCCCTCTTGTTCTAATGAAAGCATAACTTGATGGCACAGGCTGAATTTTTCAATATACCACATTCAAAGCTAAGGGGAGCTGGAAGTGGGATCCTGGGAGAGGGAGGGACTAGAGAGGTATAAGGCACAGAACATCCCTGGTGGAGAGACTCTGGAGAGGATGTGAAGTGGAGGATTTTTCCTCCCCTCTAGAGACAGCAAAAGAAATGATTTCATGGTTGGCTTTAAAAGAGAGAATGATGAACGCAGGTGCTTTGAAGATCCACTTGCACATGATAGATGTCAATTCCCTCCAGTTTTATATTCAAAATTACTTCTTTATTTGAAAAAAAAAAGAATTGCATGGATTTGTGTGTTGATAATATCCTTAAATCTCTTATTAAAGTTCCAATTAGCTTATATTGGAGTTTGACATCCAAGAATACCTCTATTAAAAAGAGGTTGCTGTGTGGTCTGTTCTGCAGATGGCTTTGATGTCTTTACCAAAAGGTATCTTTTCAAAGTAAAAAGAATGGAGCAGTGGCTGTCCATGGCTGCCTTCATTGTGAGAATGTGCTGGAATATTTTATTGTTGGGTTGGCATTGAAGTCTGCTGTGAAATGATTTTTATGAATGCTATTTCCTGGGAGGCTCACAGAACTGAGAATTGCGTGTCATGAGGCCATGATCCCAGGGAGCAGAAATCAAATAAATAAAGGTCTTGGGGAATTATGGTCTATGGGATATATTTTCTTCTCAAAATGAGTCCATAGTTCACTTTGATGGTGGGTTTAAATGGATCATATGAGAGAAGAAAAATACATCTATCTTTAAGTGGTAACAAAGTTTCATTTAAGAATTTCCCCATAAAACTAATATGGGAGGTCTAAAATCCTAGAGAAAAAAATAAGACAGGAAAAGAGAATAATTCCTATGATAGAGGGAAATGGCTTAATACATAATTTTAAAGTTTTCAATTTAATGATATTCACATTTAGGAAGTGTGAAATGGCAATATAGAGCTTCTTTCCAAAGGATATATATTTGAGGGGTTCTTTTCTTAACGACATATTGAAAGGATTTTTCCTTAAGGAATAGCAGACTCATTTTTGGAAGGAAGAGCCCCAAACATATTCAGAGTAAGGAACTGGTTTTAACTGGAAGCAGAATGGAGAGGACTTCTGATTGTGCTAGGTTAATGTTTTCATTTCTGTAGCAGAATAATGTGAGAAGATTTTTAAATATATGGATTCTCATATCCTGACTCCACAGAAATTCTGAACAAATGTTTGGTAGGTCTAGCTCAAGGAAACATTATAATGACCTTCCAGGGAATTTTAAAGAGGCACATTTTTTAATTGATGTATAATATTGGGAGTCATTACATATTTGTACATGAACATAATTTGGCCAATTTCATTCTCCACTTCCTCCCCTTTTCTACTCTCCTCCCTCCCCCAATTCCATTCCTTTACTGGTCTCTCTTCTATTTTCATGGGATCCCCTCCCGCAAAGAGGTACATTTTAGAGCACAGTCTAATGTGTTCTTGTCTATAATCCCAGAAACTTGACTCTAAAGGCAGAGACATTATGGTCTGTAAGTTCAAGTTCGAAGGCAGTGCCTCAGCAACATAAGGATAGCCTGGGGGATGTCCTGGATTGAATCTTTGGTATCGAAAACAAAATAAAAACAAAAACCAAAGAAGCAAACAAACAAACAAAAAAGAAAACCCTCAAGAGCTTCATATTGAAATATGACACACTATCATGCTGACTCATTGTTAACAATGATGATCTGGAGAATCCTTTGTAATTTGGAGCAAAACTTTAAATGAGTAGGACCATTGGTATTCACGAGCAGAACCCTTCAGGCTGAAATCTAAGAGCAATCAATATAAAATTTCAATCTGTAATAAAGTGGAAAAACATATGGGAGTAAGATTTTCCTACAAGAGTGTTATGAGAATCAAATGATATATTTGATGAGAGAACATTAAAACCCTATACAAATATTAGGAAGAACCAATCAGTGCCAAACACTAGTATATGTCTAATGTATGTGTTTTCAATAAGTATTAAACATTTAAATTTTTTTGTTTATAATTTTTCTATCCTATTGTATAGGTACTCTACAAATACATTGTTAAAATGAGGTAAATAATAACAAGCTCAAACATCGAAGGAAATGGTGTTGAATGCCAGGATTCAAGTGAGTCAGGAATATTATGGTATAAATAATAAATGAGGGCAATGCTAAATACACAGGTAGTTATAATTTTCTATGTCCCTGCTAAGAAACAGGGCTTTAGAATACATTCTAAACTCAGGTTGTGGTTCCCTGACCAGATTGCAATATCAGAATTTTAGAATCTCCACTATCAAGATAAGGAGAAGAATAATGATGAATCTGAGCAATAATGACTATGCAAGGGCAGAGTACAAAATGCTTTACTGGCCTCAGCTCCTCTCATTCCCAATGCTCTGTGGAGTGATTTGTTTTCCATTAAAAGTGAGGCTAAATAACTTGCTTGAGGTCATGCAGATAATAGCTAATAGAGCTAATTCTAATTTCATTCTATAATCTCAGCCACCTAGCACTGGTGTTCAAATTAGAGGTGACACAATTGCCCCTTTTCTATGTGATCATACAATTGCCACCAAATTCCAGCTTTCCCTGTGTCAAATTTCTCTGAGGGAACTATGAGTCTTTTGGGTTTCTTTAAATTCTGGGGACTATGACAGCAGGAATGTAGCTTTTAGGGAACCTTAGTTTTGGCATCCTCTCCTAGGGTAGCTGTTGGAGACAGAGAAAAGCGAAAGGTCAGATCCATGCATTGGACAGATAAGCAAGTGCTTCAGTGAATCCTCTGGATGGGGCTTCCAGAGGACCTTCAAGTGGCTGAAAGGATTGGGTCCCTCTTGTATGTCCAGCTTGATGAATTGTGCTCACCTAGAAAATATAAATGTAGAGCAAAGAAATGCTTCTTCTGAGTCAGAGGTAGATGAATAAGACTGATGCTAAGAAAGGTTCTTCCCATTTGATTGTACTTAGATATTTTTGTAAACTACCAAGAATTATTTTTAAAAGTATTCAGAATCAAAGATGACACAAAAACATTTAAAGGAGTTTCAAGTAATTATACCAGTATTCTTCCTGTCTACACAATTTCCAGCGGAGCCAAATTATGATACAAATTTTGAGAGAGGAATTGTGATTTACCACAGAGTTCCCAAAGAGTTCTGCCAAGCCAACACAATAATGCCAACAACCAAATACTCATCTGGAATTTTTATTGTGAGTTAAAATTTATACAGAATATGTAATCACTTTTATATTAGGTAGTCCAAAAGACAAATGTGAAATAAAAAGAAAGCAAAATTTAAAAAACCTTAACAGCAAAACAAACATAAAACCCCAAATCAACAGAAGCACCAACATATTTTAACTGATACATAAAATGTAAAAATTGTGCATATTAAATTGGATGATATGATGTTATGATACATGTGCACATTGGGTAATGTTTAAATGAGATTAAGCATACTATCTTTTCAAACATTTATAATAACACCAATATATTCTATTCAAACTCTACTATAGGTAACAGATTGCTCATCATTCAAACCTAAATTTCTCCCATCTCTCTCCTCTTGTACGAACTTGCGAAGTTTTTTTTTTCTTCCTTTCTGAAAATGTTTTGAACATTCAGTTTGTGAAAGAATGCAGCAATGATTAAGGAGTAATTATTTTTCCTTTCCTCTAATATCTATTTGGTCAAAAGTAATACTAGCAATTCCATATGTTAAAAGCTTCTAAAACCTATTCGTTCATTCCCATTCTTATTGCCACTAGCTGCATAATTCAGGACCCAGACACAATTGCCTTGGGCTTTAAAAATAGTTTCCCATTTCTTCCACTGCTTGCATATCTCAAATTCACCTCCTAAACTGCTACCACAGTTACGTTTCCAAAATCACAGGTCTAGTTGTCATTATTTCCCAGTTAGATCACTTGAATGTGTCCCGATGACCTAGAAAACAAATCCTAACATTTTTTACAAGTTATCTAGGATTCTTCACAATCTGTCCTCATTGTTTCAGCCAGCTTGCCTCCAAGTCACTCCTTAGGGACCAGTTGTGCAGGGCTGAGCATCCTTTTCTAAGTTGGTGACTCTTCAAGTTAAGGGTACAGCAGAATCATCAAGAGGCCATACTAAAACATACAGTTCTGGACAACACCAAAAAATATCTGATTCAGGAGATCTGAATTACAGAGAGAGTCTGATTTCTATTCCCAAGTGGTACCAATGATACTGGTGTGGGAACTGCACTTTGAGAATTGCTTCTCTAAAGCAAGCCAGATTTTCTACCAAGTGAAATCCTTTGACTTAGCTCAAAAATCATTTTTGTTTTTCTTTTCTGTTGAGGCCTATCTTGACCACTCCCTAAGTATGTACACCTACTTCTAGATCTGCAAGGATTATTCATAGCACACAAAGGTGAAGATTGTTAAACTGGCTATCTTCTTCCTTTGAGTTCCTTAAGGGTAGAGAATATATTGTACGTACTTTTATATCCCCAGACTTAGCACATCGAAGAGGAAGTCAATCTCCTCTGATAAATGAGTGAATATTGGCAGTATTATACTTGCATTCTTGCCTGGGCCATTTCCCAGATGTAGAATTGTCCGTGCTGTTAACTTTGAAAGCTTTTGGTACATGTATTTCAGTGACCTTTTGATAACATTTCACAGCTCTTAACAATTCTCCAAAGGGAATTTTAAAGCACCTCTAATCTTACATTCTAATGAACAAAGGAAACATACATGACAGGTAGTCAGAAATCAGTCTGATGAGACTCAATACAACATGAAACAAAAGACTTTAAAATTAGTCTGGAAGTTTTATGGGCCCCTGTCTGACATCATTTCTTTGCTGAAGGTGTGGATCTCTGATGAAAACATAACTGGGTTGTGGTGTCAGTGAACCCATGAGGAAAACGAAAAGGCAGGCTGAATAGGGCTTGGCAGTGTGCTGACTGTCACTGTTTTATTGTTTCATCTTCATTGTGTCAACATAGTCTAAAAGGCAGATGTAGGTTTATATGATACCTGGAGGCCAGGCAAGGATTCTTAGGAGACTATTTTCTTGCTTCTAACTTATAATCCAAAGTTTGGCGAACTAAGTTCAGTTTAAGAAGTTGGAGTCCAAATCTATTTGATTATACACTTCATTTTAAATCTTAGGCCATATAAACACAAAAATCAAGACCCAGAGGTGTGAAAGAGGAGGTCAAATTCATGGAACAAGCATATGAGACAAACTGTGATTGTCCTTGTGAAGCTGGAGTGGGGAAGGGAAGAGGTGGGAGATGGAACTGGACTGGATAGCTGGCCCCAAACCGGGAAGAGTCTTGAATGTCATGCCAAGGAGTTTGAATTTGATTCTGCAGGCATTTGGGAGCCACTGACCTAATTCCAGATTGGGAATTAGAGAAATGAGAATCTGAAAGACTAATTATAAGGCACTTCAAAAGATTGGGACCTGAGCCAATGCAGGGCATTGTGTATGGTTAGGAGTATTTCAGAGGAAGAATTTATAGGACTTAATGACTATATTAGAGTTTCCCAGAGAAACAAAATCAATATAGCATGTGTGTGTGTGTGTGTGTGTGTGTGTGTGTGTGTGTGTGTGTATGCATTCATTTGAAGGAACTGGCTCATTTGATTATGGAGGCTTGCAAGTCCAAAATCTGCAGAGCAGGCCAGCAGGTTGGAGACCCAGGAAGAGCCCATGCTGCCTTTCAAGTCTGAAGGCGTGTGCTGGCAGAATTCCTTTCTGCTCTGGGGGAAGTCAGCCTGTTTTTCTGTTAGGCCTTTGACTGATTGGATGAAGCATGCCCTATTCTGGAGTGCAATCTGCTTTACTCCAAGTCCACCAATTTAAATATCAATATCATCCCCAAACCACAGAAACATCTAGAATAATGTCTGATAGAATGTCTAGGCACTATGGTTAATCCAAATTGACTCACAAAATTAACCATCACAGTGAATGTGAGGAATATGAAGATGGATGCTTCTGTGGCTTTTAGCTTAGATATGCAAATGAATGGTGATTCTTTTAACTAAAACAGGAATCCTTGGAAGAGGGGCAAATTTTAATTAGAGATTTTTTTCATTATTTAAGAAATATTTGTTGATCATCAACCTTGCACAAAGTACCAAGCCGAATATTTCTTCATTTTTTGTGGGTATGTAAGAAGAAATAAATATATGAAAAATGTCATCTGGAGAAAAATGATTGCATAATGGTTAAGAAGCAGAGATCCTGAAATTTTATGACTTGGGCCAGGTATTTAAACTGTCCACATCTCATCTATAAAATTGGGTTCATCAATTAGTAGTTAATCAAAAATTATCTCCAGGAAATTTATCTCTGTTTTTACTGTATTGATTATTGTAACTCATGTAGAATGGTAAACAAATATCAGACAGGCTTTTCCCTGGTGCCCTGACAATCTCAGGGGACATGGTTACTGAGAGGGTACTAAGTGACACTGTCTTCTGTTACAGTATGCTAAATGGCTCCATAGTGGCTTAAAGCAGATAATGTGTCCCCCAAAGGACCTGTGTTAGGGCCAGGGAATTACTTAAGCTCTGGTTTCATTAGGTTGTACACATGATGTTTAAAAGACCTATATATTCATTAGGTATATATAGTATATATAGTATTAACCTTCATAACGGACAAAAATAAGTTTAAAATTTAGAGAACCAGGGGCTGAGGTTGTGGCTCAGAGGTAGAGCACTTGCCTACCACCCATGTGTAAGGCCCTGGGATTGATCCTCATCACCACATTAAAATAAATAAATAAAATAAAGATATTATGCCCAACTGCAACTAAAAAGTAAATAAATATATATATATATATATATATATATATATATATATATATATATATATATATATATATTTAAATTTGGAGAACCAACTGAAGCTTCTTTAAAATAGTTTAATTAAAGCTGCTAAAATTGCCTGACAATAGATATGTTAATTTAGAAAAGTAATTTAATCAGCATGGAAGTAGCTTTTTACCAGGTGATGCAATAATTTAGTAAATTTTAACTTTTCTTAAATGGATGGATAATGTAGAGTGGACACACTGTAGATGTTTCAAAATCAGAGGTGATGCTCAAAACAGAAGGTTAGAGAAGAATGGGCCCAAATGTGTTTCACAACTTAATTTTCACATAAAAATTTATTGAAACACTGCCACACTCCTCAGTTTAGTGTTGTCTATAACTGATTTTGTGCACCAGGGTCAGGGTTGACTCGCTGAGGCACAGACCACATGGCCTACAAAGTCTCCACTGAAAAAGTTTACTGACCTCTGCTCTAGAGAATTATGGAAAATCAGCTTTACATCAGAGTTTTAAAAAGCTCAAACACTATAAAGGCTTAGTGTAAAGAGAAATTGTAAATGCTTTGTGCTGAATGGATAAAAAGGAAGACTGGGGGAGTGGTGAGAGTGGAGAAAACTAGAAAGTATAAATAGCATCAAAAGACCATACGACCATGAGAATCCATTCCTGTGTGTTTTTGCCAAAAAGAAACACAAGACTCTGTGTACTATTTCCTCCAAATTTGGAAGGAAAGCCAGTTTTCCATTTCCTTAATCAATTTTTCAGGTTCTGCATTATTTTCAGAATAAACTAGAGAGGTCTGGCTGCCATTTTGCCACTGTTGACTTAGAAAATGAGGAAAACATTACTGTGAAAAAATAGAGAATAAGTGGAAAGAAGAAAGGACACAGCTGATTCTGATTTTACAGATTTTTTTTCTTCTTTTTGCACAGGCCTTAGTGGATGGATAGAATCTATGCAATGCAAAGAATGACAGGCAGCACGGAAACAAAAAAATACCAGGGACATCCATCAATTTCAGTATCAACCTCATCATTTCCAAGGGGATGATGTCTGAAGAGAGGGAGGACAGAGACATAGCAATACCTGCAGGATGCTGAGCAACTGAAAGAACAAGAAAAAAAAAATGCATTTACCTGAGCTGCCAAATCACAGCAGATGGTGAGATCTGAAGGGAGATAAACATTAAGGCCTGGAAAGTAAGCAATTCATCCTGTCAGCAAGGACTGGTACAGCTGAAAGATCAGCCCAAGAACTAGATAGAAACTGTATTACAGCAATGTTTGACAACAATCAAACCTGTCTATCAGATGAATGATGGAGAGGTAACCTGCTGAGGGGAGTGGAATCCTTTTAACAATAGGAGGCACCCCCAAAACTGCCTGGAGTTAAAGAGTGGAAATTAACCAGGTGTGAGTAATTGGAAGAAAACAGAACATGCTACAAAGTAAAAATAAATTAGCAGACAAACGAAGTGATAACTCCCTTTCAGGTAGAATACAGAAGAGTCAGATTGCCTTAGGCTAAGAAAAAATCTGTAGAATCTGGGTGGGTATTTTGGGTTTCTAGGGCCTAAGATGACTCACAGTATCTTAACTCACAGCCTGAAGCTCTGGCAGAACCATAGAATTGGGATGACTGGTTCTACACTATATCTTGAGAGGGTATCTCTACCCCATCACACTTTCCCATTCATTCTTTTATGTATTTATTGATTCCTTCTTTCACCTATTTTACAAGTATCTAATCAGATAAGTGCCTTGTCATATGCCAGACACTGTCCTTGGTGCTGGAGTAAGACAAACTTCCTCCCCTCCTGGAGCTTATGTTCTGTTAGGCGAGATACCACAACATAGCTATGTGGCTCTTTTTATTTTTTTAAAGGATATATATAGTCACTATTATACTTCCTTATAGGGTGGCATGAGAATTGTTGAGAAATTTATACAAGGTATTGCACAAAGTTTGTTAGAATAACTATAATTAAGATTCTTATATGGATTTCCCAGGCTCTGTGGGTATTATCTTGCTAATAAACAGATTTGATGGTACCACTATCTTCTTTGTAATTTTTTAATTATCTAGGGCAGGGATCAATTTTCTTTTCTTTAGAGGTCCAGGTTGTAAATATGTCAGGTTTTGTGGGACACAAAACACATAGCAATTCAACTCTGCCATGGTAGTGCAAAAGCAGAGGAGGTCATATGTACAGAAATGTGAGTGGTTGTGTTCCAGGAAAAACCTATTTATAGAAAATGGTTGTGAGTCAAGAGTAACCCATGAGCTATCCTTGTCCAACTCCTGATATAGTCTAAGGCATAAGGTTCAAGCTCCAAGCTCTGGTTCTACACTATGACTTTTTCTACACTATGATCTTGAGAGGATATCTCTACCCCATTGCACTTGATGCATAAATCTGATCCCAAATTATAATTTCATCTCATGATTCTCCATCCCTCCTATAAAAGTAAACACCTTGACATTTCCGGATAACATAAGATGCTTTCTTATTTGTCTTTAAAAATCAATAAGATGATTATAAATTACTCAAGTAATGCAGAGGTACTTAAAATTGCATGCAACCTACTATGAATACTATTGTGTAATACTAGTTTTCTACACATTTAAATGTATCATTTAATACATGATTTCTATTTCATTCTTTTGAATGCTTATCAACCCATTGTGTAGAAAAAACAGAATTTATTTCATTCATGCCCGGCTTAATTTGTTTCTTTGAGTTCAAGAAGCAGATTGTCAGCTCGGCCTGGTGCCTATAATCCTGGGCACTCAGTAAGCTGAGGCAGAAGGATTACAATTTTGAGGCCAGCTTCAATAACATAGTGTGACCCTGAGCAATGTCATGAGATCCTCTTCCAAAATAAAAAAAAAAAAAATTAAAAATTGGATGTGTCTCAGTAGTAGAAGCCCCCTGGATTTAATCCCTAGTTATCAAGATAAAAAAAAAAATAAAAAAAAAGAACTAAAACCAAATTTAATGTAAATTTTCTGTAAACTCTGTCTTTCCTTCCTTGGGAAAAATTCAGTATCAGTCATTTACTTATATATAACTTCACTGTAGGCTTTAAAGCATCTGGGGGAGGGGAGATAATTGTGTTAAGTAACAATAATACACTAACCTTAATGGGTGTTTACTAGATGCTAGATACTTTGAAAAGCACTTTTCTTCATTAACTATCTAAGGAATTTGGTTTCTTCATGCTGTGGTTGAAGCACTGACTATGGGGTATTTTATTTTGCTACTCTAAATTTTGAAGAGGGCAAATTAGTTTTTTCTGTTGCATGAAAGCAAAAGAATCCTACCTTACAAAATATTCAAGATCACCTGGCATTGAGTATTAACCCTGGCAGAAATGCAAAAGGCTGCCTTCTTTCTCATTTCAAGCACAAAGTTCCCTGACTCTGGTTACCAGGTTTTAATAACTTTGGATCTCCAGGGGCCAAGATAGTAATTTGCTCATGGTGGGAACTCAGTAAATATCTGCCTAGCAAGTTAATGACTCAGATGTAGAGGTGAGATAATTTACTGAATGGGAAAAGAGTTGGACAAGTTAATACCTTTTCTGAGTCCAGTTTTTTCATCTTCTAGGGGTTTGTTTTTTAAACTGCTTTGCTGATATAAAAGATTAAGGGTAAAGACATGGTGATATTACAGACCTGAGTGCTAAGAGCTCAAGTTCTAGCTCCTTAATCTGAAGTTTTCCAGAACTCCCATGCACAGAAAAGAGTCTTAATTTAAAACCAATCATAATATATGTAATATGAAAAAGAGAGTGATTTTTGTCAATTTTAAAGAAGACTCCCACAGTAGGATCTATATAAGACATGCATCGGTGATCAGATTCTGTAAAGACCCACTTTTTTGGCAACTCATCAATGCCTATCAACATCTTTCTTTAAGCACCATTATTTAAGTGAACAAAGGTGTCATCTGCCATAAAAGAAGTGAAGTGGAATTGAGCTCAGCACCACACATTTCTTTGAAGGTGAGAGTGCAGCATAGTAGCTGATTTGTGATTTACTGGCAAAGTAAGAATGGGCTTCAGGGAAGGACAACCTGGCCCTTACAACACTGTATTTCATGGTTTCCCAGGAATGACAGGATAGGTCAATAATAACAACTATTATTCATAGAGCCAGGTAATGTACAAAGTGCCTTATAAATATTTTCTCATTTGATCTCAATACCAACATTAGGGTATAGGGTTCTCTATACCCATTTTACAGATTTATCAACTGAGACTTGGATTGGGTCTGTTAATGTGTTCATGTTTACATAGATAGTAATGGAGCTGTCTCCCTGACTCCAGGCCCATGTTCTGTTTTAGTGAAGCGCTCATGATACAGGGATTGAATCATTTGTGAGAAGTCAAATAGTAAAGTCATGTATGGTTTTCCATTTTCTTAGAGAATCAGGATGCAATTTTACCCATAAATTATTATTTAAGAAGGGATCCAGAAGCTCTAAATTGTTATTCTTCAGCTCTGTATCCCAACGGTTTTGATTAGTAGAGGAAGTGAACATTTTGAATTATTTATATGTACATACCTCTTATTTTTCTCAAGGGCCTGAGGATGTGGGACATTGTTGCCTCACTGAGAAATTCCAGGCATTGGAACAAATAAAGAAAAAGCAGGAAAAGGAGGACTGGTGAGATTTATATTCATTTTCCTCAGTATAAAGTAAGTTTACCTAATGACTGAGTTATGGATCGGGTTCTGCCTTTATGTGACTTGAGCCCAAACGAATGGTATTCCTAATATATACATATGACTCCAGAATGAAAAAGTGTGCTCTCCCACTCATTGGAGTTACCCAAAGAGTGGGAGAGCACAGCTAGCACTATCCTCATCCGCATTTGCTAGTGTAAAGATTCAGGAGACAGTTCTCTCCTGGTCTCTCATGCTTCTGCACATTCATGAGCAGAGGCACTGATTATCTCTTCAAGGATGTCTATATACTAAACTAGCTTGGAAAACAGGCAGAGTATCTCTCCTGAGCAGATACTTCCCAGTATAATATAGATAATGTGCCTCTGAGGGGCAAGACTCAGGCAGATTTGCTTTCAGCCTGTTATACAAGATGTGCCTATCTAACACCTATGTGTCCTCAGCTGTGATGCAAACCAAGTGACTGTTCCTTGTCCACCTGAGCAACTGTGCTTCACCTTAAAAGACTTGGGATCGAAAGGAACTGATTGGAACATAAAATTCATCCTGTTTTCTGTGCTAGGAGTTAAGACTCCCTTGTTTCTGCCCCAGGAGTTTCATGTCTTCTTCCAGGCCAATTTGTTAGCTTGCAAGTAAAGTAAAATTTCAGATTTTTCACAGTTCTTGACAAAGACTGCCAATCTACAACTCCATGGAGTCCAAGACTGTCTTAGTATAAATATTAAGCACAAGGCAAACAATAGTCTTATTTTTTATAATATATCTTGATCAATAATAATAATAATTATTATTATTATTATTTGGCACTGCTGAGGATTAATCCTAGGGCCTCACACATACTATGCAAGTATTCTACTAGTGACCTCCATCCCCAGTCCCCCAGGCTGGCCTTGGACTTACTATCCTCTTGCTTCAGCTTTCCAGGTAGCTAGGATTATAGGCCTCTATCATCACTCCTGGCTTTGATCGGTTTTGTAAAGTAGTGTTAGTAGAGGTACATAGCTCACCCAGCAATTTTCTTTTCTTCTTTTTATTCTTAGCCTTTTTAAAAAATATATATCAGGGATTAAGCAACCCAGGGGCTCTTAACCACTGAGCCACATCCCCAAGCCCTTTTATTATTAATTTAATTTTTTAAAAATTTTGAGACAAGGTCTCACTAAGTTTCTTATTTGTGAACCTCCTGCTTCCTGAATCAAGAGGATTTGGGGCATATGCTACTGTGCCTAGCCCATAGCAAATTTTTTTATTTAAACTCTCTCTCCTATCCCTTAACACCACATTGAAAGCACTCGTAACTTCTTATCTCCTGAACCAAGACAATGACTTTCTTATATATGTACTGTAATACACATATTTTTAGCTATAAACCTTCAACATTCTGCATGACACCTACCATGTTGTCACATTCTCAGGACACCCACTGAGTGGATCTCCACTCTCACCCCAATCCCATTTTTCCTCAAGCAGCCCCTTGGATATGGTAGCCTTTCTTAGGTTGGACTTTTTATTTCTTAAGAATGAGCCTTTGGATGGCTAGTGTTTTCTCTCTTCTGCAATGCTAATTTGGTTCTTCCTAAATGCTTCATTGTAAACAGAAGAGCGGAGGCCTTGAACTCTTTAAATGTGATTAATTTTTCTTCTGTCATATCAGCCTTAGATTCAGCTCTGCTAACTCTCGAACATCTTGTAACTGATGATGTTATCACCTGATGGCTAAGGACAACTGTTCCGTGTTTTGATTCTATATTTGGGCTTACTCCCTAACTCCACTGGATAGAATTTCTTTTTAACAGCTCATATTCCCATGGAGTTTATACAAGCTTTCTCAGCTGGTTCGGTAGGACAGTTAATTAGCACAGTCACCTCAGCTGTGCTGACATTGGTTGATGATACCAATGTAAAACCAGAAATGTTTTGGAATGATGGGGTTGAATGAACTGATGCCAAAAGAGCTCTCTTCTGTTCAAAATATGCTTAATTGTAGCTCTTCTTCCAAAGTACAGATAACACTAGTGATTAGAAAAAAAAACAAAACCAAAAACAAAAAAATCCAAACTGGTATTATAGCAAGCCAGATAGGAGATAATCATTGGCCATTAAACAAAATTTATTTCCAAAGAGACACTATAGAGTTGTATGGTTTTGAAAGCACAAAATAACGTTATTTTTATCTTGCATCCGGTTCCACATATGGCAATCCTGCTGAGCCCTGTGACCAGGCAAAGTTGAGGGACTTGTTACAGTGAGTTTATTAGCTGCAATGGGACCTCATTCTATTTAATTTGTGCCAGGAGGCGGTTATATGCAAATCACTAACAGGGTACAGAGTTGGTTACAAAAGAAGTACCAGGATAGAATAGTGAGCTGTCTTCATATTCTACCACAAGCATCTCAATGGTAACATTTCACCCTATTAATCTTTAGAGACGTATAAAAAATTGAGCCCCCTGATCTCTCACTGAAAAGGGAAACATTTTTGATATATTTTCTATAAAATTAAGGTCATAACATTTAAGGTACTAGGGAATTCAGGCAAGGTGCCACCTTGAGAAGCTTCAAAGTGACTAAAGATTAGGCAGGATGTTACATGCAATTAAATGGTCATCTTACAGTGCGATATATATATATATATATATATATATATATATATATATATATATATATTTTTTTTTTTTTTTTTTTTTTTTTTTTTTTTACCACTTCCAGGTCTCATTTGGAACTTAGGATACTATTGACATGTTTCTAGACAGATGTTTCCTGGAATAATTAAAATATTCCTAAGAGGCATTCCTAGGCTTTTCTTAGTCCTCATCCCTTCAGCCTGACACCTGCAAGCTCAGACAGTCTATTCTAGGCTGTCTTTACAGGTTTTGCTGGTTATAGCAGGTACCACCAATGTCTCTGAGAAGACGAGGTTTATTTGTTTAGGAAACTGTTACTTCTATTCGCACCAGTTTTTCTATAGTACCCCCTCCTGCTCCCACAGTGGAGAGAGAGAGAGAGAGAGAGAGAGCAGAAGAGCACTTTAAGAAGCTTTGATAAATGGTTTTAAAAGACCAAATAAAAGCATGTGTGGGGGCCATACAGGAGGCAGGAAGAGACCTGGTAAATAAATTTGTATCTGGGATCCATTCTTTTTTTTTTTTTTCTAGACCAAATGGAATTTTTGCAGAACATGTGAGTTTTTAATATTGTAAAGATAATTTTTAATGGCCAGTCATGTTCTATAAACTTTCACAGTATTTTAACTACTCAATCAATGCCAATTGGATGCACAGAGTATTCAAAATTTTGAAAGTTTTTTTTCCCAAAGTGTGGCATTTGTTTTCATCTTACTGGTAACTTACTGCTGAATAAGCTACTTAAAGTTATAAATTAAAAAAATAAACAAACATGTAGGCGAAGTCTAAAAACCTGGACTCCTGTCATGGTTTAAAGGTATTGTTCAGCAAATATCGGTTGAATGTCTACTAAGCTTTCTCAGCTGGTTTGGTAGGACAGTTAATTAGCTTGATGCCTTATCAAAGAAACTTCCACTAGGAGAAAATCTGGGTGTCTGTGCACAACTCATAGTTTGCACATTAGTTGCTAATCCTATGATCAAAAATCCCCCTAATCCTTGAGATACAACATTTTCTGTATCAGGTTGGTGGGAAAGCCAGTAGAAAATGACTCAGACCCAATGTCTGATCTCATGGATCTTTTATTCTGGTTTTTTTTTTTTTCCTATAACAGTAATGATACTTTACACTGATGATATTGATGATTCAGAGCTTGCCAAAAAAATAGCTTTATTGACTAAGCAGATGAGGAAAATAATATGACAGGAGCAGAGAATTCTTTGATATATGTCTCTTTATCTGGCAAAAGGAGCTACAGAAACTTGCTACTGTTTCCTGGCATCTATATATCATTGTGAGTCAGGGCTTTTCAGACTTCTTGCCCTCAAAACAGAAAGTAGAAGTCAGTAGTTCAAAAATGGCATGAACATCACTACTGCGTGGAAGACCATCTCACAGTTTCAATGGCTGCTTAAAAACAAACTTCAGCTGGTTTCTCATTGAACTTTACTTTTAACAAAGTTTATAAGTTGACATGATTTTGCATCTTTTGGATTGATTTAAATTAAATTTAGGAAGTTGCCATAAATATTTACATGAAAAATGAAAGCAAGCAACATAACAAATTTTTGGAAGATTGTTCTTCTGTTTTGACATGGTGAAGGAAAGTCATTACCAATAGACAATTTGATGGTTGGGCTTATGTGCACTTATCTTGGAAAATGATACTTATTCTTTAAAACTCTGCTCAGGAATAATAACTTAGATTTTGCACTTAGAGAACACATTTCCTCTCATGGACCTAAAGTGTTCCACAATGTGACAGGTAATTTGTCCTCAAAGCAAAGTGGCAGACCTGTCTAAATGCTAGAAGAGGGGGGGAGAACTAACTAGGTTATTACAAAACCAATGACTACATCTCATTCTGTCTGTGGATATTGTAAATATATGTTGCCAAGTATTGCAAAAGTCTTGTTCCAAATGCATTTGCTTATATGTTTATTTGTTTACTTATTTTTTTAATGAAATGAGACATAGACTGGAAGGGTGATATTGTGTGATTGCCAGTTGTGAAAGGATACAAAAATACTTGTGAGGGGGGCAAGGGATCAAGACCGACTGTGCCTCCTTTACTCTCCTTACCCCAGTTTAGCTACTCTGTTGCTCTCCCTCTTCCTTACCCTGTGTCTGCCATCTCCCCCACCCCACTCACTTCTTTTTCCTATCCCTCTGGCTAAGCCGAATCTTTCCATTTTCACATGTTAACCTTCTGCCCTGGCCTCAGATTACAGGAAAGCTACAGCTTTCTGTAAATGGCCCGAGGGAGGGACAGGCTCACATTTCATTTGCCTGGAAATTTAGAATTACAAATTAATCTACAGGAAACAATTGCTTGAACAATTTAAAACTGATGTGGGCAACAATCCACAGTCCCTTTGTGGACCCAGGCAGTGTGATGGAGGGGCTAAGAGACTCTCTGTGCTCCTTTGCTGGGCCTCCTCAAGAACACTCTCCTGTTAGCCTCTTAGAAGGCTAAAACGAGGTAATTGGAAATGTTTATGGCATTCAATATGCTTCTAATATAGCTATGGTCATTTTGGGCTCAATGAAATTATCAGCTATTTAACAGCCTTTTGAGTTGTTTTGACCGCAGCATTTTTCATTCACACTTTAATCCAAGAAATGCCAAATGTAGAGATTTTTTTTTTTTCTAGTGGGGGTAGAGTGGTAAAAAAAAGAGTTTAGTGTGATTTATAAAAGGTCTACTTTTGTAAGACACCTGTTACTTTTGATTTTGGGGAAATTGCCATAATGTTCCAATTCTTTTTCTTCATTTTTTGCTTTTTTTTTCTCTTTGTATCTATTGGAAATATTTGGTCCTGTGAAAAGACTTCAAATCTAATATATTTTACAAAGAAAGAAATGGTTGTCAGTTCAGGCTAATGAGCATTTTTATACACTTTTTTTTCTCCTGCTTTATACATACAGTATATTAGCAACGTTTCAAGAAGTGATTTAAGTAGTGATTTTATGTCACAAATAGTTTCTCTATTTTGAGAACCTTTGAACTAGTAGCCCCAGCTTTCCCTCATGGTTTCCTGCAGGCTTCATTGGAGGCCAAAGCCAGCTCTACAGATAGTTAGTTCTAAATTGCATATGATTGGACTTAATTATGCAACCAATATTTTAGATAACTTTGGTATTCCTTTTTTGTAGTAGCATATTATTACTATTATTACTCTTGGTGATGATTAACTTGTGTTGATCTCTCTCACTCCATTATAATTCTTAATTGACTACATACTTAAATACTCTGCCATATTATGGAAGAAACTGTACCAGATACTATACTTGATGAATGAAGAGTCACAGACTTAAGGAGCATAATTCCAATGTGTAAAATATTCACTCATTCTTTTGTTCAGCCAAAATTTGATGAGAGTCCATGTGTGAAGGGTACTGTACTCCACAGTACACTCCAGTAGTTTAGACTCAGCTCTTGCCTTTCAAGAATATGTTCTGCAGAAAATATAAAGGGGAAAAAAATGAATGACAAAAATATTAAAAAGAATATGGTAAACAGAGTCTGAGTGATATGGGATCCCCGAAGCAGGTTGTTTACCATAGAAGGCTCAGGTAATGTCTCTGACATTGCCCTGAGTCTGGAGGAGCCAAGCAAAGGAGTCCTGCATGTTAGTGAGTGGAAGGAGGGAAGAATATTTCCATTACGGCAAGAGCAAAAATGGTGAAAACAAGGTGCAGGTCTTGTATACTCTCAAGAGTTGATGGGGCTCTTGGGAGCCTAAGAACACGGAAGATGGCATTATATGCTGAAACAAGACAATGAGATGTCTGAAACCTTTCCTTGGTGAATGCAAAGCCAGAACCCTGGAACAGACTGTATCATGTCAACTTGTTTAGCTAACTTAGATCTCCTACCCAGAAATATTAAATTGGAAGGAGAGATGAAAATAAGGAGACAAATTGGTTTAGCCACTATTCCTTCACTTCATTGTTAAGACCAAGGAACCTAAACAAAAGGGAAGCAGAGTATCTTATGATATTGGATTATTATACAAGCTCTAAATCTTGGGCTTTAAATGTCCCTTTGGTGTTGAAATCACATGACTACCTCATTACCTCTGAATCCTTTTCTATTTCTTCTTCTTCTTCTTCTTCTTTTTTTTTCCATTTTCCATTGACAACTCCCATCTCTCTTTTACATAGCCTCATGGCAATATTATCATCACCAACCTGTTTGGAACCCAGTTCCAACTTTCTTACTCCATATCTGAAGGTGCTCCTGTCTGGCTGGAAGTGAGAATGCATAGCCCAAGTTCATTATCACCAAAACCCACTTCTTATTTTAATTTTTTAAATTTTTGCTTAGCTCTATGGTTCTAATCTTCTGATCATCCCTGGGAATTCTGACCCCTAGTTTAAGGAACAGTGATCTGAGCAAATGGGTCACTGACCCTTTTGAAGTAACCTGTATTATTACATGCTGATAGGAAATTAATAGCTCCAATTTTATTTTCTAATGGAACTGGCTACTTATGGACCTCATTAGTTAATTCCCCTTTAATGCCTGAAGGTTCCAAAAGAGAACAGGGATTTTAGTTTTCAGCTCAAAGCTGTATTTCAAAATAGCAGCAAGGTGTTTGCAGAAATGGCTAGCTTATACCTTGTCATGGATAAATCACTTACTCAACCATATTCTTGCTTTTCTTGTATTGTTATTTGTCTCCTGACGAATTCCCTGCTACACACTTTCTTTCCATGAATAACTAACTAACCAACGTATTTAGTCTCTTCTACCTGGAAGGAACATAAAACATAACATGACTTTTATACAGTATTTTTTATTTATAAAATTGACCTTTTGCTTGAATGGACAGTTTTCCTCTTTATATTTGATGCATACACCCGGGAACACAATCAGAAGATTCCTATTGATTGTTCTGAAGCAATTTAGTTCTGGTCATGGTTGTACTGGATTTGCAATTATACTGAGGAGAGGTATTATTGACTGAGTCTGGTAATTACCACACTGACATCAGATTCAGCTGGAGGTGAAACTAACCTACATCTCCATGTTGGTGTTCCTGTTATAAAAGATTTGCACTGATTCTTCCAATCCAGAGTTGAACAACACGTGATGTTATGTTTTAGTCACAGCAATTTATTTCACTATGCAGTTCATTTACTTTTGAATATAAGCAGCTTAAGGTACTGACTTGGGAAAGGTATACACTGAGGAAGTTAATTATCGACCCATGCCACATATACTTTTGTCTGGCAAAACAAATAGGTCACCTTTTGTATTAAAGCAATGGCTTCTGAACAGGTCTTTTAAGTAGATGGATTACTCTTGCATGTTTAATCAGATCAAGTATGGCCTATTAAATGGTGACTCTCCTGTTAATATAATATAAATTTGAATTTCTTAGATAATATAAAATATTTATGTATTGTCTTGTAGTAGTGGCAATATACTTATTCTTAGAAAACAGAACTTTTATGCACACTTAATTTTTTAATAATTGATAGTTTTGAATAAATTTATAACAAAATGTATATAAATAAAAGTTATATGAAACAGGTATTCTCTTACTGAATACCATGCCTGAACATACAGAAAAAAATGTGCTGGTACAACATCCCACTGGTCCACCTGCTGAGAGGCTTGGCTTAATTGTAGCCTGCAATGTATATATGCAGAAATTAGGCAATGAAAAATACATTGCTTGTACTTGGCAGATCATTAACAAAAATCTACACATAATTTGCTCAAAGTAATTAACAAATATGCATATTTGCCTTTGCAGTTTTCATAATATAATTATTTTAATTTCCTAATCAAAATTTATATAACCAGAAAAATTTCTATAACTGTATAATATTTTAAATGAGACTCTTCATATCTAGAAAATGGACAATTATCTGTTCACCATTAATGCAATATGCCATCAAGTTTTATTTTTTTGAAAAGGCGAAAAATTATGATGATAATTTGAAAGTTTGGCAAGAAAGAATCATAAGTTTCTTCTACCTATGGGAAAATGCAGTTTAATATTCAAAATCTGGTCTTTCTTTGTTGTATCATTTTTGGTTAACTTTTTTTTAGACCCGTTGTGCTTGTATCAGAAGCACAGTGGCTTATTTTCAGCATAGACTCTGTTTAGACTACAAAAGACTGCTGCTTTTCCTTTGTTTCATGAAGTGCAATAATTACAATATCAATATAATACCCTTAAAGGGGTTGTATTCATATTTTTCTGGACAGAACTGCCACCATTGTAGACTTCAGATAGGATATCCCAGCAATGTGAGATCCACTGAACAACTAAGAAATTCCTCACAGAATCAGAAGATCTTGTTCACATGACACTTCTCATTTAATCTTTCCAGCCACAAAAGCACCAGTTTAGAAACAGGCCTATTATAGAAAATGTGGACTGACTATCTCCATTCCTTCAAATTCCCAGGTGGGCCAGAACATTTGCCACCTCTGACAATTCTGTATTTTAGAATATAGACTTCTATATTCTAATATAGAAGTACAAATACAAAATACAAATACAGCTTCTAATACAAAGCTGATCATTCTGATTTTAGGGTGGTACAATTCACACAGAAGAGAAATGTCCAGCTTTGTCGTCATAGGATGCACACTAATCTCCCAAAAGTCATTTTTCCAGGTGTGCCTTGGTTTCCATGATGCCTTATCACAGAGTACACATGTTCTTCTCTTCACCACTGCTCAAGGAAGCAATGTGCATCAGCAGAGACATCAGTAGCATCAGCTTCATACCCTGAGGGAGAAGAGGCAGGAACAGGCAGCATCAGAACCTCTGAGGTTGCAGGGAGGCATTGGGAAAAGCAGGCAGAAAGCAGAAGGCAGAAAGCACTGAAGCCTGAGTAACTTGGGTGAGCAAAAGTTTTATCTAAACTATTCAGAAAACTTGGGCCAAAGCAAATGTTAGGATTAAATGGACACGATAAAAAGATCCAATTCCTCATTTTGCTTTTGCAGATAAGGATGGGTTGATGAACTCAGGAAGAAGGGGAACAAGTATATCCTATATAAGACTAAAATATTTGCAGAGATTTACTGGTATTTCCAAAGGGTATCATATAGAGATGTTGGAAATGAAAAATGTTCATCTCTTTAACTGGACTCTAAACTCCTATCATTTGGGGATTATCATATTATTATCTGTTGGACACCAAACATCTTACAGAGAACACAGTGTCCAACCTAGGAATATCTGTGAAATTGTAATAAATAGTCACATTTACTAACGTTCTCTTCTTTGAAAATATTTCAACCCCTCCTGGTCTGCAAGTAAAATATTGTCATTTTTCTCTGTTATCCAGAATTACAAATAAAAACAAATTTTGGAAAGAGTAAAACTCTCCAAGTGAACTGAAAAGAGAGTCAATATTGACATCAAGACAAAAGATGTTGAGTAATTTTAAAGCAAACATAAATCTGAAATGAAGGAGCATGAAACAAAAAGTCTGTTTCTTCCCCACTGAATCTAGGTGTGTCTGACATGTGCAGAAATTATTCCAACACCACTGAAACATGCAATTCTGTCAGCATTTTGGGCATTTTTGTTTTAATGATCTTTCAGCAAATAATATTGTCTTGGGATAGTTCCATGCCTTGTGACATTTCCCTGATCACTTAAAACATTAAGCTTCAATCTGGAATCAGAGAACAAAGAGAAATGCAAATGCACAGATTGAAAACCAACAATGAAAACCACCTTGTAGGAAAAGGACCCAATTTCTAGTATTGTACAGAAGTACAGGGAGGGAAACACAGAACCAGCCTCTCTCTCTCCATTATTTTTATTTTAAAAGAGCCATACTTTATATTTTAAATCAACAGCTATTTGTCAGAGTTTTAGGGGTTGATTAACTCTTACATTGGCAACACTGAATTAGAATGTTTAATACAATGTATTATAAGATGGAATCAGAGAAGCATTTTCCTTGTAAGCTGAGTACCTGGATATGTTTGAATACTTTGGAGAGTGACAGCTTCTGAATTTTTCCTCCAACGCCTTACCCATTCCCTTTGCAGGCATGGAAAGGGCAGGTAGCACAGTTTCTCTGTAGTGTTTACACAATTCAGGGCACCAATGAACACCATCTTTCTGCTGCTGCTGCTTGCCATATTTAGTTACTGAGATCAGGAGCAGACGGGCCTGAGGAATGCTGAACTGAACTGTTGCTCATGTCATTAAAAACTCAACTAGGCAGAAAGCTAGGAATGGAGCAGTTGACAAAGATAAAGCCGAGAGCTCTGTGGCTTATCCTTAATTAGGTGTTGGCATTGGTTCTTGTCAAACAAGGGGAAAGAGTGTGTGCTGCAGCACACTGACGCACACAGACAGCCCTAGTCACAGTTGGAGAGAACACAAAGTGCATTCAGGCTGGCATTGAAAGGGATTTAGATAAGTACTCGAGGTAACAAAAATCGAAAAAGGAGGATGATAGCAATGGAAGCTTTAGATGAATTGCAACTGAGTGCACCTTTATTACAGCTTATCAGTCTCCAGACAGCTACAAACCAACCTTCCTAGTGCATTTCTCTCTGTGCTCTCCTGGATTAAAGGTCAAAGTAACTCAAATTTATATGTTCTGTCGTGCTGTCTCAGTCTCTCTTGTTACTCACCTATATGCATCACATATCTCAAGGGTTTGGTATCCCAGGCATGAAGCTTCTACTCTTTGAATGAAGCAAAAGTCTTTCCTCATTGAAAAGATTTCATTTACTTAACATAATTATCTTGTGGGAAGAAGTTGCAAACAATGTAATACTAAAAGGTCACAAAAATGCTACTGGCATAAATACACACATGGCAATGTGCCAGTTCTAATGGCTCTCCTCCATAATCATGGTTACATTTTGCATCCATTTGACATATTCAAATAGCTAATACTCTGGTTTATTAGAACACTGCCTATATGTATTCTCAACATATACAAAAGCTGTGTGTTTTCATAATATGTATAAGCACTTCAGACGGGAAGCTGTGCACATTGCAGCTAGCAGATGGTAGCTCTTATCACAGATAAAAGCACATATATATGTTTCTGTAACTACACCCTCAGAGAGAACGGATAAGAGAAGAATTCTCTCCACATCACAGCTTACATTACCCATCTACTTAGGCAGCAAACAGCATATGTTTTACTGCTTTGGAAAAGCAGCACTTGAGAGGAAAATATGATTAAAATAAACTAAGAGATAACCTGATGAATAAATATCAAAACTGTGTTAATTGTAAATTAATTGTGTCTCTCTCTCTGTGTGTGTGTATGTGTGTGTGTGTGTGTGTATAGCTGGGTACTCTCTATATTCATAAAGTGATGCAATACAGAGTACTTCTTTAGGGTCATTAGATAAATGCAGAATTCCCAGTTAAATCAATCAAGTGAAAAATAAATATTTATTTTGTATAAATATGTCCCAAATTTTGCATGTCCCATGTCTCATGCAATGTTTGGAAAATTGATCTTCTAAAATATCATGGTTGTTTAATTGAAATTCAAATTCAAATTGGATCATACATATATATGTATACACTCATATACAAGTGAATATACATGTATAATTAGCTACATCTGGCAATGACAGTTTTTAGCTATGGTTACTAAGGTTTTAAACTAATGCCCTCAGTGTTTCAGGTGAAGGGAAGACTAATAAGTGGCAAATTTGTTTTGGAAGAATATGATTCAAGGCTCTTTCTATGTGTACAAAGCCAGTGAGAATTTTGAACATTTATCTAAATGATACAGTCAACAGTAGAGCCAATGTGAATAATTCAGGACATAGGTCTTCCTTCTCCATAGAGTTTTAGATTCTGGTTTGGAACTATCTGGGTAATTGTTTCACACTGGCTTTATAAGCTTAGCTGTGTTTTTTTTTTTTTCATTTATGAATTTCATTTACTATTTCAAACTAAGATCTATTTGCACTCAGAAAGTAGGAGCCTGCTTTAAACACCCCACATGTACACATTTGTATTCTTACAGTGAGATCGGCATTCAACTGGAAGGTTAAATGGAGTTCAGATCATTTCTTTTTTTATTCTTTGCTCTGGCTTTTGTCTCCTGTCTTTCAGCAAAACTGAATAAAGATGTCTCCATTTTACACCAAAGATTCAATTACTTTTCGAATGCTGGGTAAACATCTGCAGATGAACGATCTTAACAAACATATTTTGATTCTACACTAACTTATGTGACACTTTTGTTTTCTCTCTTCAAGAGCAGAGAATAGATGCAAGCCTGAGCCAGAGCTTCCACAGTCTACTAGCTTGGAACTTCTGGCAGGCAGCCAACCAATCTCTGTTGCCCAATGAAACTCTGATTCCATCTGCTCCAGCAGTGCAATATATTCCACTTCAGGTCAAAAGCGGGGAGCCAGCAGTATTAACATTACACTAATCTGTAAAGACATTTTCACTGGGCAAGATAGGCTAATGTTACACAGGCTTTCAAAGCTTCAAGGGTAAGAAGCAACAGTAATTGTCAGGGGAAGATATAGTAGGCAGTGGAGTCTTGCGGGGAATATTCCAAGATAGGCTAGATGGATGGATCTGAAGAATGAGGAAAGAAAGAAATACCTTTTAAAAGAGACAAGTCATTTGCTATCTTGTTAAGCAGGTATTTCGAAAATAGTGTTGGATCATATATTTAGCAACCACAAAGTATCACTCTTTTTCTTCTGTTTATCACTGTGCCTCCCCCAACTCAAGTAAACACATTCACACACACATACACACACAGCTTCAAAGCTTACTAAATAATTGATAAAATGACAATCTCCATTAAAAAGGCTAGGTTAAAATAGATTGCTTAGTATTACCTTGGTGTGCAAAAATCAGAAGTATTCCCAAGTTTTTTAAGATTTTCTTTTTTAAAAAATAGAAGTGAGCATGTGGCTCCCTCCCCTGTCCTCCCATCCCTCTATACTCCTCTTTGCTACTTTGTTGTTTGCAAAAAACATGCTCAGTTTTGCGATATACAGCTCTATAACCAATTGCTCTTTAAACTTAACTTCCCCAGAACTTTATTAAAGGTTCTCTATGGAAAACACACTAAAGGAAAACACTCTGAAAGCAGATTAATGTATACAATGGAAACTTATTACCAGTATCAAAAAGGTTCTTTTTTTAAATATTTTTTTTTTTTTTTTTTAGTTGTAGGAGGACACACAATATCTTTAATTCATTTTTATGTGGTGCTGAGGATCGAACCCAGTGCCTCATGCGTTCTAGGCATGCACTCTACCACTGAACCACATTTTTAATTTTTTAAACTTTCCTAGCTTGTTTCCTAGTTTGTTTGGGGTGAAGGGAGGTAGTTTAAGATTCATGCCTTCAGGCACATCAGAAACCATTAAGAATTACATTTCAGGAAATTATATAAAAATTCAATTTAGACTGCTTGATTTTCTTTTAGCGGGAGAGGAAAAATGTTTGGCTGGAATGAACTATTTGAAAATCCTCACAATTAGGAAGTATACAGTTATGATTTCGCTATAATTTGAACCTATGCATAGTTGATATGAAAAAATCATTTTAATGCTAAAACACTAGATTTTCTTGTAGATAGAAATATACTGCCTCTATAATTTAAAAGCAACAAAATCTACACATAATTTCAATTTTCTTCCTTTACAAAATAAGTGAAAACCACGCTTATCGAAAGTTTTCACTTATCTTCCTTTTATAAACTTAAATATAAAAGCTGTTTGAAAATGAGTAGAACCATTGAAATTTTCAATCTCAGAAAATAAAAAAGAAAAATCGGTAAGTATTTTTATCATACTGGTTTAACACTTCCTGTCTCTCTATATTCCTTGTCATAAAAATTTGGTAATAAAAGGAACTAAACTTGCATAGAATTGAATACCCCCTCCTTTTTTTATAGTCCCCAATCTAAATGGAAAATTCACACAGGGCACAGATGAATGAATATTCACGAGTCTTCATGCATTGATATACATATGATTTCTCATCTACAGAGAACAGTTTGGAAGCCTTGTTATCTGACCAGAAAAGCCTGTAGTAAGTTGAGATAAAGGTGACTGACTCCAATCCCTTCAGCCTTTGCAATTGCTTTATATTCTAATCACTGTGCTAAGCATCTGTCCCCGGCAGGCAGCTTGTTCAATCTAGCAGATAACGAATGCAGCCCAATGGTGGCTGAGCTGGCCCTTCCCCACGTGCACGCGAGGAGCTAGTGTTCCATTCCTTTGATTACACAGGCAGCAGGAAAGCACTCTCAGAGCTGTAATTGCCTCCGTTATGAAACATCTTCACCTGTTAGCCAAAGCTAAGTTGAATCACAGCAGAAATTATTAACAGTGGCTGTTCTCAAGCCAGCTTAATTTGAGCTGATGCTGCTGTTCACTTAACACAGATGAATAGGTGTGCAGGACGAGAGTCTAAGTGGAGATGACACCCCAATGCATATTTGCTCGCAGTCCTGCTGAGGGGAGAGAGCTTTTACAACAACAGACAATTGTTTAAAAAGCTAAAGGGAGACTGGAGCTCTGGACAGGACCCATTCCTCGGTAGGCACTTTTTGTACCCATGAGAACTTCCTGACTAAAGGCAGCTTTTGACAACTGAATTAGTTTTTTCAATTAGTATGCACCAATGTTGGCAAACACAAACTGTTGTTTATTTGTTTTTCTTGGGGGGGGGCATGCACAATGGTTTGAGAAACATGACCCTGCTTCTAATATGGCCAGAAACACTCTTTTCAGAGAGCCGAGCGGGCATTAAAATTTAATGGTCTGCTTTCATTTTCTCTGCAGTGTGCTTCAAGATGATTATAAATTACAGCATTCTGCTTACTTTTGACGGAATAAGTCATGTATCAGCACTTGATTTAGAAGCAATGTGTGCTTGACATATGAAACACATCTTGCAGATGTGATTTATCACAGAGCTCTTTTTGTTGTTTCAGAAGAAAATAGCTGCACAGGAGGGTCGCCATCATGACAGTGACTGCCAGCCCCACAGTTGGGATATGGCTGTGGCTTCTGAGGTTGATGCTTACATGTTGGAACAACCTGAATAAATCATTACTTTTCAAACTGAGGAATCCTTTTGTTTGTCCTCCAAAGCTTAGATTTCTTCCCAAACTCACTCATTCTATTTTTTTTTTTAACTGCAGTGGGAAAAGATAAGAAAATGCACTATTGGACATGGGGATCATTTCCCTTGGTTGAATGGAGAGGTGTCAGGGAAAGACATCTCCTGTAATCCCAGGCCATTTGGGAAGCTGCTGGCTGTGGGGGCTCTGATGCAATAAGATGGGCACAGGAGGGAAGTTGAGAGCAAATGGGAGATTTTGCATCTGGGTGGGTATGGGATGAGAGGGATGGCACATAAAGGCAGTGCCTGATCTTTCAGGCAGCTGGTGTACTTCTTTGCCTCTGAGATTGTATCTGCTGGTGAACTGAGCTGCAGCAAACCCAGTCCATTCTTTTTGGCATCTCTTTACCAATATCTCTGATAGCTGTTGCCAAAATTATTATGTGTGAACCATATTGATTATTAAATAGGTTAACCAAATAATCAACTGGAACACATTTATTTATCAAGTCTGACCCATAACTATAACAGAGTGCAGAAATCCCACATATTGCTTCAAACTCATACTTTGTGGTAAAGGATTGCATTAGCTTTCTTTCTCTGTGACAAATACTGAGAAAATCAACTTAAAGAGAGAAAGGATTTGTTTTGGCTCATAGTTTCAGTTTACTTGCAGCTGGCCTCCTTGAATCTGGCCCTGCGGTGAGGCAGTACAGCATGGTGGAACAGCATGAAGGAGCAAAGCTGTGGGGGTACCGACATACCTATGAAGGACATCCCCCACGACCAACCTCCTCTATCAAGGCCCTACATTCTAAAGTTTCCACCGTATCTGAATAGTGCCATCAGCTGGGGACCAAATCATGAGCTTTTGGAGGATATTTCAGTTTTAAACTACAGCAACTGTATAATTTGGGAATACATTTCCTTTCTTTGTCTGCTGTTCTGCCCTTGTAAAGCCAAGCTTGTGTCACTTCACCTCCTCTGTGTAGCTTTATTTGCACTTCCAACCACTCATCTCCTTGTCTTATGACAGCTTCTTCCAGTGCTTGTGATGTTGTACTATAATTGTCATCTTTCTTCCTCCCCCCACATTATCCTCCCCTCCCAGGTTAAACTCCTAATCATCTCACTTTCCTCCGTCTTTAATATACAACTTAGCACAAAAGAGGTCTTCAATTACATTTTTGGGTGGATTAATGTTCAATGAATGGGTGTATAAATGATTATCTCAGGTCAAAGGACAAAGTGAGAGAACAGCAGGGCTGACATTAATCCCCTCATACCTGTTACTACTTTTTAATTGGAAAAAAAACAAATCCCAGTTTTTAGTTGGTCACATAACTTCCTGAATAAAGACTTCATTTCCCAGACAGCCTTGCAGTGAGGTAAGACCATTTTCTAGATCTGGTCAATAGACTCAATGGAATGTTGGTGGAAAATGTATGGTGCGTCCAGTAGTGTTCTTGATCATACCTGGAAAGAACCTATAATGACTAGAACTCTAACATTCATTTTTGTTTTCCTCCAGGTTGCTTTTGGGTATAAAAACCCTGTACAGCAGAGCAAGATAGAAAAATTGAGGACTGTGATACCAGAATAATCAAAGGCCTGGCCTGATTATTTCCTGGTTACTTGAATGTGAGAAGGAAAAAAATAAAATCCCAACCTCTGACTATGGTTTACTCGTAGGATTGGTTACATATTTGTAGGGTTTAGGTGCAAAATGAAAACAAGGTGTCCTTTTAAAAAAATTATCAAAAATTCCAATACAACCCCAACAGTTATAGCAAGTGTAGCAAGTGTCTTTTTGAGCCTGGGCTCCTGAGGGATAAAGTTGATTGACTTTTCTTAAAAGGTCTGGTGTCATCTGACTCCTTCCAAACTTTCTTTAAACTTACTTTGTACTCGTGTTAGTCAGTTTTTTTGTCCCTGTAACCAGATTACCTGGCAATAAAAACTTATAGAAGAAAAAAAAATCATTATTCAGGCTCATGGTTTCAGAGTTTTCAGTTGATGATTGGCTGGCCCCATTGATTTGGCCCTAGGGTGAGACAGAACCTCATGACAGAGGAAAGCTGCTCAACTCATGTCAATCAGGAAGCATAGAGGTAGTGGTCAGGGACAGATAGGGTCCAAATTGGTCCTAGCTCATACAATTTCCATGACTTCCTAATAGTCCATTTAAATTATTAGTCCATCAAATGGATTAATCCACTGCTGAGATCAGAGCCCTCATGATTCATTCATTTCCTAAAAGCCCCCACCTCTGAACATTGGTGCACTAGGGATCAAGCCATCAACACATGAGACTTTGGGGGATGCTTCTTATCTGATATGTCGCAGTGTATCACCCTCTCATCACTTACTGAACTTTAGACTCAGCAGCCTGTCCTGTTTTCTGGACATACTAAACTCTATCCTATCTGGGGGCACATGTACTTGGCCTCTCCCAGCCAGGAAAATTCTATGACAGGTTATTGCAGTGCTCATACATCCTGTGCTGGCTTCCCCTCCAACTTTATGAAACAGCAAATCCATGTTTCCCCTTTGGAAAAGTTATTTTTTAGTACTTCTTAATCCCCTAAAATGACTGTGTCTTTGTGTTTACTTTGTAGCACACCTGTGATGATTGCTTATTATATTGCTTCCTTTTTCATTTAATTTTTAAAAACACTCCACTCACCTGACTAGAATGGAAGCTGTGTGAAGGCAAATGCTCTTCATGTCTTATTTTCTGATTATTATTCATGCAGTGTATTTACTTATTGGGGATATCGCAGGAGCCCATGGAATCTGTAGTATATGGTACATGAAGATAAGTTCAAGTGGGAATTTGATGTGGATCATTTATGTTCAAAGGTAGATTTCTTGACATTTAAAAAACATTGTAATGGTTAATTTGAATTGTCAACTTAATTGGATTAAGAGATGTCAAGGATTAACAGGATTATGGGTGTGTCCATGAGGCTATGTCTAGGAATGATTGGTATGTAGATAGCCAAATGATATGGAGATCCTCCCTAAGCATGGGCAGCACCAACCAATAGGATGATGGCTTGGATGGAATAGAAGTTGGAAGAATAAGGAAGCAGCAGAAGATGCAAGATAGATTCTTCTTGAATTGGTTCTTGGTTGCTTCTGTGATTCTCTGAGGATACTGGACTCCTGCTTCTTTACTCTTCTAAAGCAGACCCTGGCACTGATTCTCCAGAAGCCTTCCATCTCAGACTAGGATAACACTGTTGATCCCTCTTATTCTGGGGCTTCAGCCTCTTGGACTGTTCTTCCAGTTCTCCAGCCTGAATATGGCCATTGTGAACTATCCAGCCTGTGGTCATGTAAGCCAACCTAATAAGTCCCCTTTTTATAACTATACTTCCTGTTGATTCTGTTCCTCTAGAGAACCCTGACCAATTCAACCCTCTTGCGTGATCTTACCAAGTTATGTTAATTTGCTTATGAAATAGCTTATAAGGAAAATTCTTCCACAGTTAGCTTTGCGAGAGACAACTCTTCTAAATGAGACAGCAAAGAAGCCCAGGCATTAGTCTGAATTTGTGGTAAATGGCTGGGTAGATCTGTGACTGAAGAGTGTAACTCAGTGGTACAATGAGGCAGATGTAACTTGTAAATTTTCTCTACAACTAGCTCTTCTGTCTGGAGAATGATGAGTGACTGCTGCCCATGAAAATATGCTCATCTGCCTTCTGTTGTTTTTGTGGCACTATGCCAAGTCTGCTGTGTGACTATTGGGGTGATGTACCTTTTCTCCTTGAAAGACAATTTTGATGAAGGCAAAGTAGAGAAGAGATAATCTCTAGGCTACTGAGTAAAGTTCAAGTTCCCCAGTTTACAGGAACAAGGCAAGGACAAAGGAAAATTTTTTTGACCCAAGGTGAGAGAAGAGAGACAGGCTTTTTAAGACCAGAAGGGAGTAAACAAAGTATCCATGTGGCCTAGGAGGGACAGTTTGTTCCTTATTAACAAGGACAAGAAAAATCTTCATTTCTTGTCTCTCTTCTGCAGCATAAGATCCAAGAGTAAGTCCAGGTGGCTTCATGTCCAGTAGACTCAGATGTTAGTTTTCATTGGAATGTGTGAGTTGTGTCCTTCTTCAATGTCCCTTGTCTTGAAATTGTTTACACGTTTGACAAATTTTGACAAAAGACTCCAATGTCCAAGTCCTCATGCACTGATAGGTGATGCTAACAGACTGCAATTTTAAAAAGGTGTCTTTATTTATAATCTTCAACTGTGCACAATTTTCCTCAAGTTTTAAGAAGGGAACTAGAAAATGTTTGGAGACAGCATGACACAAAACTTTGAACATAAACTCTTCACCTCAGCTAGTTTAGGAGCAAAGCATAGACCCTTGGTGAAACCTCCTTCATACTCTTTTCTTGGCATAAGGAATCAGGTGACAAATGCTTTAGTATGAGAAAATCATTTTCCCAATTATTTTCAAGGAGGAAGGATCATGAGGGATCATTCAGAAAATTGGGCTTTCTTGAGTTTTCCAAGAATACTCTTGATCTAAACATTTTGCATAGAAATCTGGGAGGAAACTGAAGCACAAATAAAACCTGAAATAGAGATGGCTTAAGTACCATGACATGTGTCTCTGGAATTGTCCCTTGTTGTGAAAGAGGGTTGGCTGTTACCTCCTATTTCTTCTTTTGCTGAAAAGATCTCTTATAGTCCTCACAGATATTACCTTTTACTATGCATCCCCTTCTCCAGTGAGTCAGTTTTCATGGCATAAGTTCTGTGCACAGATCACAGGAGGTGCTTGGATTTATTTTAAAGGAGAGGAGACAAAGACTAGGTGATATGCTGAGCCCAGCTAGCTATTTTTATTCAGACTTGAATTAAAAACCATCAGTGAACTGATAGTGCAGTTTAGAAGTTTTTGTTCTCAACCGGCTGCTTAATCTCTAGTCTTGATTACTATTTTGGTGCTTTCTTTTGAGGGAAAAATGTATTTCTGTTCACGCTACATTTATATTTTATCTGTGTGTCCCATTGCTATCTGAATATCTTGACTCGTTTGAGATCTCAAAGAAGAAAGACTTCAGTTGTTGGTGCAGGAAAATGCCATTCATACTCTGAATATAAATACTGTATATTATTAATTTTTTAAAATCACTCTAGACTTTCTCTGTGAGGAATAATTTAATTGCAAGTGATAAAAAATTAGATGGAGATGACTGTTAGTACAAAAGAAATTCTTTGGTCCAAGTAACTGAAAAGTTCCATGTGTCACTGCAGATGGGATTTGATAAAATAGCTTAAAAGGTATCACAAAGAAACCTCTATTGTCCCTAGGTCACAGAAATTATACTTAGAATCATATCCTCACACTGCAATTTCCAAGGCAGTAAAAAAAAAAAAATCACTTAGGATGGCTCCTCAGCAAAATTAATCTTGCTCTCAGTTGTAAGGACTGTGTTATGTCCTCAAATTCATACACTGCAGTCCAAATGTCCAGTACCTAAGAGTCAACTGTATTGGGACAGAGGGTCTTTAAAGAGATAGTGTAGTTGAAATGAGATAGTGTAGGGTGGAGGGATGACTAATCCAATATGACTGGTGTCTTTATGAGAAGACTTTGTGAAAATACAGGGAGAAGATGGTTATTTATAAGACAAGGAGAGAGGCCTCAAAACAAATAAAAAACAAAATACCAGTAGGTCCTCCTGACATCTAGATCTCAAACTTCTAACTTTCACAACTGTGAGAAAATAAATTTCTGTGGTTTAAGCAGTCCTGTCTCTGGTACTTTGTTATGGCCGTCTTATAGATGAATACACCTGGCATTCCTAATAAAAGTTCCAGGGGTCACTGTATCACCCCTGAGCTTTGTAATCAAGAGCACTGAATATCTGGGTTGGTTTGAGTCACTCTGGGCTTTGCTCCTGAACCTGGGGGAAAAGTGGCTCATTCCCACCTAAGTCACAGGTCTGAGACTCAAGGAGGAAACCCCTTAAAGCAAATCAGTGGGAACAGATGCACCATAAGAGTATCTACAACATGTTAGAGCACACAGGTATAACTCTCTCACTGTGGTGGTGTTTTAAGCTCACACAAGTATGGTGGGTTTTAAGTTCACACAGATATGGTGGCTATTAAGAATTCTCCCTTAATCATTGGAGGTCTCTCTCCAGTCCATGGGTTAACACACCGCCAGTAAAATTTTGTTCCTAAAACTGGGAAGTACGGGCTGGGGCTGCAGCTCAATGGCAGAGCACTTACCTAGTACATGTGAAGCACTGGGTTTGATCCTCAGCACCACATAAAGATAAACAAATAAAATAAAGACATGTTGTCCATCTACAACTCTAAAAAAATTAAAAGAAACAAAAACTAAAGGAAAAAAAACCTGGTATTTTCAAGATATAACCTGTCCAAAATATATCTTCCTTTAATCATATTTTACTATCTGAATGTATATGAACTTTCTTCCATATCCCAAGGGTCCAGCCTAGGAAGAGCAGTAGAACAGGACTCAGTGATTACTGAGTCTTCTCTGCTAGCTGTGAGGATATTACCGAATGGCTTGGGTGACTGAATGGAGATGACATATCACCCACCCTAGAGCAAACGCTTTAATAAAGGTCCTTACTGAGGATAAGCTGGGCCTCTGACCCCTTGAAGGCCCACTCATGCCTGCTTTGCCAGCACCATCTGCTCCTAGGTCCTGCTTCCTTACTCCTGTCCAGACACTTCTCCGTTGATATCCACATGGTGGGCTATTCCCGGGTTTCTATTTCCTCAGGTCTCTGTTCAAATGCCATATTGTCTGTGCGACCTTTGACCACAGCTCTCTACAACTCTTTCCCTGCCTTAATTTTCCTCAACGATATTTATTGCATCTCCTCCTATCCTATATATTCACTTCTGCCTCCTTTCAGCTTCCATGAAAATGGAAATTTTATGTTTTATTTCCTTCTGTATTCCCCAGCCTTTAAAAAATTTTTATTTTGGACTGTCTTACTAAGTTGGTGAGGGCCTTGCTAAATTGCTGAGGTTGGCTTCGAACTTGATGTTCTTCTGCCTCAGCCTCTGGAGTGGCTGGGGTTATTGGCATATGCCACTGCACCCAACTTCTGCTATATTCTTTATTATTTAAAATTTTATCAGTACAATAAAGGTCAAATAATGAATTTGTGTGGATCGAATGCCTTTCTTTTTTCAGTGAAGTTTCTCTTCAGCAGTCATTCACCAGGTCTCCTTCTGTTGACCTTCCTGTGTTAAAAAATGCACATGAGTATTTATGTATGTGTTTGAATATGCACATATACATCTATGTGTGCATATTTACAGGCTTACACATTTCCTGTGGCACTATTGAAGACACTTCTTCTGTGTGTTCCCACTCCTTGCTCCACTTGCTGGTTGGCAGGGAGCAGAGCCATCAGAATCTTCCAGACCCCACCAGGTCCACCACCTCTGCACTTGGGCAGGTATACGAAACACTGGTGTGAACATGAAAATCTAGTGTTTTCCTTGTGTCTTCTTAGCTACTGATCAAAATCAAGTCACAGCAACCAAATTACCATACTGAGGTGTTTTATTCTGATAGAAGGCTTGTCATTCTGAGATTTCTTTAATTTTTTTGAATTCATCAGATTTTTCTGAACCTTTCATAAAGATGTAGTACATTTTCCATTGTCTTTTGTGTAACCCATTTTTTTCTTTACACGCCTGTGTGTCATTCCTGACTGGACCTCTGTCTACCTCATTAGATTAGCTCCTGCCACATTTGTCCTCATGCTCCCCCAACCACCTCTCCACCATCCCGACTGGCTTCTTTGTTCTTCAGTTGCATCCTGCACCTTGAACCCTCTCTGAGCAAGCCAGAGAATTTCAAAGGAAGACTGAACATGGGGTTTTGCATTTGAGCTTCAAGTCCAAGTCCTTGAGCTGCCACACACAATATTCCTCTCCCTCTAAGATATGACAAGGGGCTAGTGAAGAATTAACTTCATGAAACCCATTTGGGGTTCATTAGATATCAGAAGACCAAAAGAACCATGAATTTTGTGACACTATTTTGGTACCTGGCCAAATTCTCTGCCAGTATATATCCCATTAGAGTAGAAGAGCCAGGAAATTTGAATAAGAAAGAGTCATGAATAGCACAAATATCATGACTTTCTTAATTGACATTTTTTTTTTCTTTTGGTATCAAGGATTGAACACAGGGGTGCTTAACCACTTAGCAACACTCTCAATCCTTAACTTATTTTTTTGAGACAGGGTCTCAATAAATTGCAAGGCTATTGCTAAATTGCTGAGGCTGGCCTCGAACTTGTGGTCTCCCGAGTAACTGGGATTATAGGCCTAATTGAACTTTTTGAGAAAAGGACAGTTTTGGTTCCACCTGTTACTATCCCACCACAAATGGTAAGAATAACATCAGAATTAAAATTACTAGTATCCCCAAGTGTCATGCTTCACATTTCTTGGACTTCAAAGGTGGCTCAGTACTTTCGAGGTATCAATTTACTTGGTATAGGTACTATAGCTGCACTTCTTGTGCTGTTAGGAGAACCGGGGTCACAGGTAGAGGAGAATCCTTTGGCACGGGGGCCTTATCCATCACAGTTCACTTTGGCTGGAACACTGGCCCTCTTCTACTAACCCTTCTATCATCTTCCAGTCTCCCTGAAGACAGTGATGCTGGGCATCTTGTCTACAACCTTTATCTCCAGTGGCTAGCTTGAGACTTGTACATTGTAGGCATATCAAATTATTCCTTAGGTTAATGATGAATATTCAGCAAAATTTATACAATGAATGGAATTGACAGTAGAGGGAAAATTTACACATGGTTCACAAGGTTTATGCACACCTGTGTTAGGTATTAAGCCATCTTTAAGTATTAGATATCTTGGCAGACATCAGAGAAGATGTGCCAACTCTTCCACACAGGATAAAACCACTGCTATAATAATATTCATAACAATGGACATGCTGGAAATTAGAAGAGCAACTACTTCTTTAACATGTATCATTTGTTAGAATAGCAATCAAAATTTTTATGATTATGACAAAGTTTTAATATATCTAGGTATTATTGTATCTGATTCTTCTTTGGAAGACACTTAGGCTTATTAAGCTTAAAAACCTTCACCAAGTCCATGTGGATGGCTAGGTCCCCAAATTGTGATTTAAGTAAACCGTACTCTTCCTAGTTTTCAGCAGCAGTTATTATTGATGATACCACAGTACCTGATTTGGCCATCCATTTTTGCTGGGATCCATAAACCCTGCAGAGCAGCTCACAAGATGAAATAGATGGACCCATGACCTGAAATCTTAGAAGGACTGATGTAGCCAGTGCAGAGGGGGCTTTGAGCTACTGATGAAAGGGAGGGGAGAAAGACCCAGGAGAGGCTGGGAGGGGGTTTGTGGAAACAGCTGCTGTCATCAGAAACACCTATACACTGGGAATATCTAGGTAACAGAAGCGTCAGAAGCCTTCAGCTTGTCCTGGGGTAGAGAGGATAATGAGAGAGCTTTCTACTGATGTGCTAGACCACATGCTGGCTTTCTAAATTAATGAGCCAATTTCTTAAATTTTCTCCCTTAACTTTATTTTTTTAATCTTTATCTTGATGAAGTTTTATTTTTATCTCATTTATGGTGGTACTGAGTCCAACTGTTCAAAGAAGCCTGTAAGGAAAACCTGTGTATTGCTTCATGTACCTGGAACCTGGATTATGTAAGATTAAATTTTTATCAGAGTGGCTTCTGCCCATGTCTCCCCACCACCTCCCTGAAAAATAAATATGACTCAAAAGCAGGATCAAAGTCAAAGATTGAGACCATTTTTCAAATCTAAGATACAGCAGAGGTTGCAGCAAGTTAGGAGGCAGGAGCCATGAAGATGAAGAGGTGTCCAGGAAACATATTGGGACAGGTTGAGACCACTGGATCTGGTGGCTCACCTGCACAAACTTGGACTATGTCATTCTCCTAGTCATTCATTCAGTCATTTCACACATCAAATATATGGTGAGGGAAGGGAAAATGAACATTCAATGCTGGGAGCCATCAGCCAAGTAGGTATGACAAATTCCTTGCCAGCTTACTCCCATGCTGTCTAGTGGAAGGACTTCTGAAAGGTGACCTTGCTCAAGGACCAGGGCAGGATCCGTGTTTAGGGTGTTCCCCCTTTAGAATAGGGCAGTTTAGCATAATAGGAGAGTAGGGTGTTTCCCCTTTAGAATAGGGTGGTTTAGTAATAGGAGATTAGGGTGTTCCTCTTTTGGAATAGGGCGTATCCTGCTGCTGAGTTCCTCTTGAGTGCTTAGGGTCAGACAGTATTTTTTGAGAGACAGAAGCCCATGCGGTGTGGATTTAGGCAGGAGAGGATTTTGGGCAGAGAACGGAGTGGATTTGGGCAGAGAACGTGGATTCCCCCAGAACGTGTTTGTAGACGGCCGGTGTGAGTTCGGGAATAAAGAATTGCTGTTTGAATCTACAAGCTGTGTGGAGACTCGTGATTTGTGCCCAGCCGAGAGACTGCGGCAATTCAATATGTTAAGGGAAGGAATATCAATCAGTTTAGGTTTAGGGGTAAAAGATTAGAGCAGTAGTTTATGGAGGCACATAGGATAATGGGAAAGATTTTTATGTTTGTTTGCTTCAAGGCAGTCTGAGGGCAATAAATGAATAATAATACCCAGAATATGTGCTAGGATTCAATATCCAAATGGAGAAGATGGATTTCACAAACAATAGTTTGCTTCTTTCTTTGAGACACAGAGAAATGCTGTTATTTGTATGACTCTTTGAGGAATTCATTCTTCAGATAACCTAAGGTATGTTGCTTATTATGTCACCTAAATTTTAATCAGTCTCAGCTATAGTCATGAATCATTTATAGAATATCAGTTAATAGGTATATTAAACATCATTTTCTCTTTCAATAGGCTTATTTCATAATAAGATTTTGGGATACAAAGCTGAATGAGACCCAGTCTTTATTTTCAGTGAACTACTGTTACAGGATGGGTGACAGGTATATAAATAATCAGGCATGGACTGGGTATTACAGATACCCTAAGGAGGGAGTCTTACACAGTGGTGCACTCCTGTACATATTTGGGTATACATGTTAATATCACAAAAGGAGTCCTAGAAGCTGGGATGCATGAGATCAGCATATTTTTATATTTTATAAAGTTCCTTAAAAATGATCATGTGTAGCTAGGCAGAGAGGTGCATGCCTATGATCCCAGTAGCTTGGGAGGCTGAGGCAGGAGGATCATAAGTTCAAAGCCAGCCTCAGGAATTTAATGAAGCCCTCAGCAACTTAGCAAGACCCTGTCTCAAAATAAAACATAAAAAGTTCTGGGGATGTGGCTCAATGGTTAAGTGCATCTGGGTTCAATTCCTGGTACAAAAAAAAAAATTATTGTGTGTATAATATATGATTGCTATAGGAAATAGTAAGACATTTAAATGAGTACACTTTATCTGAAATAAAGCATCAGCAAAGGACAGAGTACTAGACTTGAGCTGAACTTTGTTTTGTGGGTGTGTGACTTTGACTTTGGACAAGATTTATCATCTCTGACTGTCAGTTTCCTCATCTGAAATATAAAAATGTTGGCCTCCAAGGCCACTTCTAGCTATGATAGGCTCTGAGTCTTGGAATCTAAGTACAAAGTAATAGAGCACCGTGGGCATAAGTGATTTCTAATTGCTGAAGTGTGAAAATTTAAAATAAGAAGCTACAATGGACTCTGTCATTAGCCCTGACACATGTCCCTGTCTATGACAAAGGTCAGGCATTCCAATTTCCTCTTTCTCACTTGGTCCATCCCCAATTCCAGGATCATACTCCTGATACCTGTCGTCTCTTGATGAATCTCTTATCCAGATTAACAAGGATCTTATTTCACATGTTGGAGGTATATTAATTCTTTTAGATTATTATGGAACCTTTTGCTTAATTTCATTCCAACATGACAGACACATGCCCAGTTTTGCTTAGTAAGCTCTTTGCTTCAGTCTGAAAGGCAAGAAAGTTATTTAGAAGAAAGACTATTAATGATCATAGAATTTTCTTAAAATAGAATATTTTTCCAGGTGTTTTCCCTTCAACACATTATTATGCTGGTATTTAAACAGGCATTTAGTTTCTTTTTTACATATCATCTACCAGATAGCAGGCATATCCTACGATGGGGAAATTGTGAGATTAGATAAAGGTTAAGCTTTGGTGAGGGGGGCCAGTTACTGGTAGTCAAACCTAGAGCCTTATGCAAGCTAGGCAAATGTTCTACCACTTAGCTACACTTCTAATCCAAAACTCAAATTCTAAAAGGCATGGATTTATACTAATCTAAGGATCCAGGGTGCTACTCTTTTCACATTAGGATTTTTGCATTAGGATATAAACACCACTCAAACTGTTTGCTAGCAAGCTATTCTTTACCAGCAAGAAGCCAGAAACTGGATCCTATTTTTCAGGTATGGTGCTTGGAGCTGTGAGGTTTGCTGAAGGGACTCAAGTCAAAGAACATCAATTTACTACAAACTACTTACAAAGCCTCATATTAGGGGACATGAAGAAGACCTGAAAAGGTCCACACTTTCACAGGATAGAAAGTGTAATATTCCTCTAACTCTGGAAAGTGTCTTGTTAGTGGTGCAAAGAGCTGTGGGAATTCAGAGCACAGGCAGAAACAAAGCAGGAACAGCAGTCTTTTAGTGGCCATTCACTCAGCCCAAATAAATGTTCCCATTAGAGTGTGAAGACAGAAAGAGCTTCTTGGATTTTTCCTCCTGTGGTAGAAAGACATTAACCACTGACAAGATAGTATACCCGTCTCCACCTCGTCAAATAGTGTCCAAGAGTTACACCGTGTAATCACCGCAAACCCAGGCACTGACAGATACACTGGTCAGTGGATGACTTCTTCATTTCATACCAGGTTCCATTGCAAGATCTCGAAGAGAAATAAAATCTCTAGACACTTTCAGATTAGTCTGAAGAGGTTAGAATGAAAAAGAGAGATTTTCTTTCCTTTTCCTTTTTCCTTTGTTGATACTGTGGCATCTTTTTATTTTAAAAAATTTAAAATTTGTTTTAATTAGTTATACATGACAGTAGAATGCATTTATACACTTTGATATACATAGATGAGGTATAATTTCTCATTTTTCTGATTGTGCATGTTGTAGAATCACATTGGTCATGCAGTCATATAGGTACATAAGGTAATAGTATCTATTTCATTCTACTATCCTTCCTATCCCCATATCCCCTCCCCTCTCTTCACTCCCCTCTACTTAATCTACTCATTTTTAAAGAAGAATGAAATTGTGGCATTTGCCAGTAAATGGATGGAGCTGGAGAATATCATGCTAAGTGAAATAAGCCAATCCCCAAACCCAAAGTCCGAATGTTTTCTCTGCTATGTGGATGCTAATTCACAATGGTGGGGAGCAGTGCTGAGGAAGAATATAGTTACCCTGGCCTCTTGATGAGACACTAAGTGCTGGTTGGAGAAGGGAATGTGAAATGAACAGGATCCTTAGGAATTTTAGGTTTTTTTTTTTTTTAATATGCTTTCTGTTTTCCTCTTCTGCTTTTCAGAAATAATCTTACAAAGCAAATAACAAAATTGTTTTAAAAAATAAGAAAATAGTTGAAAATTATTGAAATTTATTGTAAGTGGACTATATACGAGATAATGTCAGATGATTCTCTAAAGTTGTTCTACCGATTTGCAAAGATTCTGGTTCTATATCTATTTTTGTTAATCTGGTACATACAAAATGGTTTCTTGATACAGATTGGTTTACATTTTTCTCCTTATAAATTAAATTGAGCCACTTTTTGTATTTTTATTTTTATCTCCCATTAAGTGCATGTTTTTAAATTACTTTTTTCTTAGTGATAACTAGGACTTATTTTCATATTCTTCATTCATATTCTTTGTGTGTTATGTGCTGCTGTTTCCTCTCTAAATTCATGGATTTGCTTTTCCCTTCCTTTATGGTGTGTTTTGATACACTAGAGATTTTATTTTAATGAAATCAAATCTATTGACCTTGTTTTTTGTATTATGGATTTATTATAGCTGATTTTTAGAAGATCACATATCTAAACATCATAAAGATAATTTCCTATATTGTCTTCTCACATTTTTATAGTTTTGCTTTTTTGCATGCAGGTAGATTTTCAGTATTATTTGAAATTGATTGTTGTGTATGGTACAAACAGGGCCCAATTTTGTAGTCTTCTATAAAGGTAAAATCAATTATTTCAGCACTGTGTATTCAAAATAGTATTTCCTCTTTGCCAAGTCAGCTCTGACATAAATCAAGGTTCCATATAATTGCTAATATTGTTGAAGTTGGCTTTCCCAAACATTGTCCAAAGAAGAGGCATAACTGAGCTTATGGTAGTAAGGGAGAACAGCACCTCACAAAGCTTTGGCAGCATCAAGGAGTGGGCAAAGTAAGGTCAGCATTTACTGTTTAAGGAGAGTTGTGATTATTATTGGGTCAAGACTGTGAAACTTGAGGAGTGTTGGGAAAGTAAGGGGAGGACTTTGAGGTGAGGTGTTAAAAGAATCCTAGGGCATTAAAAAAAAGTAGGATATAAAATGTCGACATTTCCCATCATTTGGGAGATTTCTGTGATAAACAATCACATCAAATGAATGGGCAGGGTAGTTGTTTTAGTTCTCAATGTTCCAGCTAAGTATAGACATAAAATGTTTTGATATTTAATATATTCCTGGACTGTCAATTCTGTTCCATTGATTATTTATCTATTCTTTCTGGAATACCATCCTTTCTTCTTAAATAGTATCCTTTTAACTTAGAATAACTGCTAAGATAAGGGCCTCCAATCTTGTTTTTCTTCACAGGTTTCTTGGCTATTCTTGGCTCTTTCCATACTAATTTAAGATCAGTTTCCCAACTTCTTTACATACACACACGTATAATTTCAACAGAATTTGACAAATTTGCTTATAATTGTGTTGCACTATCAACAAATTGTGTTAGAATAGATTTCTGTGTAACATTTAGTCTCTTAATCAATGACTGTGGGGACAAGTGCATGGAGTACTGCATACATGGCATACATTAAGGGCGTCTGAGTGGGAGGCTACACCCCTTGTTCTGGGTGAGTGAGCAGCAGACCGCTTAACCCATAGGCACACCCTGGGCATGAGGCAATGTGTTGCAGTCCTTGTGTTTGCTCCGAGGCCCACTTCTCGATTGTCACTGCAAGGAAAGTTTGCAAGAAATTGTATTGGTGGCTGCCTGTAATCTGCTTAGTGAGTGCCTGAGTATATAAACATGGTAACTGTGCAATAAAATCAAACTGGCTTCCTGCTTGGTCTCCAGACATCTTGAATAGCGACTCTGCAGCCACACTCTCCTCTACCCTGTTCTGTGGAACTCCTCACTGGATGAGAGAGAGCCCATGCAAATGAGCATGGTAGAGCTTTCCACTTATACAAATTTTCTTTAATCTTCATCATTAAAACTATAAAAATACCCCAAAGGGAACTTTTTTTGTTAGATTTCTCTTGGCCATTTTTTTGAATTTTGATAGTATTTTAATTGTTATCTATTAAAATATGCATTTTAACATTTATTTCTGCTAAATAGAAATGCAGTTAATTTTTATGCATAGACCTTTAAATCAAAGTTTTTTATTTTTGTAATGTTTTTGCAGAGTTTTTTCAATGTTTAATATAGATGTTTGCACCCTTTGTAAATAATGACAGTTTTGCTTCTTCCCTTCCAGTTTTTGTGCCTTTTATTTATTTTTTCATGCTTTGCTATGCTAAATAAATACCTTGCTATTGAATAGAAATGGTAATTTGAGGCCTACATACCCTGCATTTTTTTAAAGCAAGTTTGTAGACTCTTTTCTAGATGTTCCTTATCAAATTTAATTTTTTAAAATTATTCCTGGCTTACTAAGACCTTTACTTAGAAAAATTATAATTAAAAGTTAAATTGAGATGAAGGGTTCAAAATGGTATGGTGGTAATGAATCTAAAAGAATGGATGACTCATTGGGTACGGGATTAAAGACATTTAATTTTAACTAAAGACATTTAGTTTTTCTTTTTTGTTAACTTTTGGAAAACTGGTACATTCTCACTGAGAATAAAAAAGGAAAAAAGAAGATACAGCAGAAACATGTTTCACTAAAGGTTGATATGTTGAATTTGAGGTTTAATTGGCATTTGAGTAGAAACACTCAATAGCTGAGTAAACCATACAGAACAACATAGTGTATCCATATCTGTCCTTTAAATTTCTCTTGTTCCTTATCCATGCTGTTTCCTGTGAAAGTGGGAACAAGGACTTACAAATGCATCCTGAATTCTGAAGTCTGAGGGAGCCTAAGGGAATTACCTGTGTAGAAATCAAATAAGATACAGATATAATGCTCTATGATGTTTTAGATGAAAATGAAGTTTTCCAAGTGCTGTTGGTTGACCTTCCATTTCCCAGGCTCCCTTTAATCACGGGAGTGAACTGGAACTATTTCTCCCCACTGCCCCCCATAACGACTGGAGAAATAGGCTCAATGGATAACGTCTTCTGTTTATTCAGTTCCTTTCTCAGAGGCAATTCTCTATGGATCTGTGCTTATAGTGTGCCTCTGATTTCCATTTTGTGTATAAATCTTGACCCATTTACTAAAATTTCCTTCAACTTGTTACTTCTTAAGCTTCCAGTCAAATTATGAACCAGTGGCTTCTCCAAAACCCCCAATTTTGTTATTTTCCCCGCTATACTTCAGGTTTCTGATCTCTTCTCATCCTCGCTTCTATATTCTTACCAGAGGAAATAGTGCTCTCGAGGGCATATAGGCAGTGCCCTGTTCCAAAATGCAATTTGGATATAATTCATATAACTGCAGTCACAGTGTGTTTTTGCTTTTGCCAACTGATTTGAAGGAGGGCTGTTTTGAACATATAGTGCTTGTCATAAAATCTGAAGGCTAGGTATGTTAAATTCACTTTTATATAAGAACCTGAGATTTCTACATTTCTTGGATAATATCAAAACTCATATCTCTTCCTCCTTCAGGAATGTTTATAAAAACTGGAATAATGTCATATTGTAAGAAAATATGTTAACTAGAAATTAAACAACACACTCTTTAACATTAAATGGATCAAAGAAAAAAAATCACAAAGGAATTTTAAAAATATCTAGAGACAGCAGGTGCGGTGGTACAGGTCTCTAATACCAGTGGCACAGGAGGCTAAGGCAGGAGGATCTTGAATTCTAAGCCAGCCTCACCTCAACAGGAGTGAAGTGCTAAGCAACTTAACTCAGTGAGACCCTGTCTCTAAATAAAATACAAAATAGGGATGTGGCTAAGTGGTCTAATGCCCTGAGTTCAATCCACAGTTCCACCTCCCGCCCCTGCAAAAACTATCTGGAGGCAAACACAAATGGAAAGCACAACATACAAAAATTTATGGGTTGCAGCACAGTAGAAGTTAAAGTGAGGTTTATAGTGGTAAGTGTCTGTGCTAAAAAGTATGACAGGTTTTAAACCTGCCACTTAACTTTACACATGAGGGAAACTAGAAAAATATTAATAAGCTAAATCCAAAATTAACAAAGGAAAGGAAATAAGAACCGAACAGAGAGGAAATACAAAAACAAAAAAATCAAAGTAATTCAGTTGTGTTTTGAAAAGATCAACTGAATTGAAAAATCCTTCATTAAGACTCAACTGAGAAATATCAGAAATGAAGAGATGGTACAACCAATCACAAAAAATAAACAAGGATCACAACAGATTGCTATAAAAGGTATACGCCTTCAACTGTATGATTTAAAAGGAATGGATGACTTTATAGAAACAATATAAAATCTGAATCAAAAAATAAAAAGTCCAAACAGATCTGTAGCTAGTAAGGAGATTTAATCAGTTATCAGAAACTCTCCTGACAAAGAAAACCCCAATGCCAGATGGCTTCACCAGAGAAACCTATGAAACATTTAAAGAATAAATATCAACCCTTCTTAAACTCATCCAAATAATAGAATGCTTCCAAACTAATGTTATGAGGCCAGCATTACCCTGATACCCAAATAAGATAAAGATACTACAAGAACACTACAGACCAATACCCTTGATGAACATTGATTAAAAAAAAAAAAATCCTAAGAAAATCATACTTAACAACCCATTAGGAAGCTTTGCACCAAGGCCTATTGTGTTGATTACTGGCTGTCTTGATACATAAAAATAAATCAAGGTAGTACATCATGTTAAAAGAATGTAGGATAAAACCACAAGATCATCTCAGCTGTTGCAGAAGAAGCATTCGACAACATTCTACTTACTTTCATTACGAAAACACTTTAAAAACTAGGAACAGAAAAAAAAACTACTTCAGCATTATAAAGTCCTTAACTAACATTATACTCAATGTTGAAAACCTGAAAGCTTTCTAAGTTTTATAACAAAGAATAGAGGCTCACTTTCACTTACTTCTATTCAATACAGTACTGGAAGTTCTGAGCCATTAGGCAAGAAAAATAAATAAAAAGGCATCCAGATTAGAAATGAAAAAGCAAAATTATTTCTGTTTGCAGATGATATGATCTTTTATGTAGAAAATCATAAAGATTCCTCCAAAGAAATCTTTTAGAATAAATGAATTTTGATAAAGTTGTAGGCTATAATATTAATGCAAAAAAATCCTTACATTTCTATACACTAACACCAAATGAAATGAAAGAGAAATGATGAAAATGATCCCATACACTACAGTATCAAAAGAATAAACTACTTAGGATTTAATTTAACCAATGAGGTGAAAGACTTGTGCACTGAAAACTCTACATTTCTGATAGAAATGAAATGACATAAACAAATGGAATGGCATTCATGATCATGAATTAGACTTACTAGTGTTAAAATGTCCATATTACATGAGGTGATCTACAGATTAATAGTAATTCCTATCAAAATTCCAATGATAGATTTTGTAGAAATCAAACAAAAAATTTTAAAATTTGCACAAACTCTAAAAGAACCCTAAATAAGTGAAACAACTTTGAAAAAGAAAGTAAATCTGGAGCCTTCATACTTACTGATTTCAAAATGTATCAAAAAAGCCACAGTAATCAAAATGGTATGGTACTGATATAAAAAAGGCATATAGATCAATGAATAAACAAAGCTCAAAAATAATTTCTCAAGTTTATGATCAAATGACCTTCAAAAAGGTGTATAGTATGGAAAGGATAGTCTATTTAACAAATAGTGTTTGAAAAACTGGACATTTACATGTAAATAATAAAGTTGGGCTCTTACTGTACATCATGTACAAAATTTAATTCAAAATGAATTAAGAATTAAACATAAGAATTAAAATTATGAAATCACTAGAAGAAAACGGGGGAAAATCTTCAGAACATTGGACCAGCAATGAATTTTTTTTTTTTGTACCGGAGATTGCACCCAGGGTTGAGTCCCTTTTTATTTTTTTATTTTAATAGGGGGCCTTACTAAGGAACTTAGTGCCTTGCTAAATTTCTGAAGCTGCCTTTGAACTTGCAATCCTCCTGCCTCAGCCTCCTGAGCTGATGTGATTACAGGTGGAATTTTTAAATATGATAGCAAAAAGCACAGGCAATGAAAATAAAAAATAAACAAGTAGGATTATATCAAACTTAAAAATTTCCTTGAAGTAAAGGAAGAAAGCAACAGAATGAAAAGACCAACTACTGAATAGAATATATTTGCAAACCATATATCTGATAAGGAAAGAGTTCTCAGTTGGTAGAGTGCTTGCCTTGCATTCACAAGGCCCTGGGGTCAATCCCCAGTACCACCAAAAAACAAACAAAGAAACAAACAACAACAACAACAACAAAAACAAACAAACAAACAAACAAACAAAAAACCCCAGAATAAATATAAAATTCTTTGGGCTGGGGATGTGGCTCAAGCGGTAGCGTGCTCGCCTGGCATGTGTGCGGCCTGGGTTCGATCCTCAGCACCACATACAAACAAAGATGTTGTGCCCACCGAAAACTAAAAAATAAATATTAAAAAATTCTCTCTCTCTCTCTCACACACACACACTCTCTCTTTAAAAAACAATATAAAATTCTTAGAACTCAACCACCACCACAACAAATGAATAATACCATTAACAAAATGGATAGAGAATTTGAATAGACATTTCTCTGAAGAAGATACATAAATGGGCAATAGAATGTGAAAAGATACTCAATATCATTAATCATCAGAAAAATACAAATTAAAATTATATATAATCTCATACCTGTTAGGATGCAATATGAAAACAAAAACAATCCCTACCCCCGAAAACTGAAAATGTTAAGTATCAATGAAAATGCGGAGAAACTGGAAACCTTATTGGTAAGAATGCAAATGGCAAGTAGCTCTGGAGAATAGCCTGGGATTTTCTCAAAAAGTTTAAAAAAATAATTTCTGTATGCTTTAGCAATCTCACATCTGAGCATTTATCCCTATGAGTTGAAAACATGATCTTAAAGAGATATTTGCACAGCCATATTCATTATAGCATTATTTACATTCTGGGGATCCGAAGCAGCCTAAATGTCTACCCATTAATGGGTGGATGAATAAATTGTGATATACACACACAATGGAATACTATTCAGTCTTTAAAAATAAATAAATCATTTTATATACATGCTATAGCATAAATAAACCCTGAGCACATTATGCTAAATGAAACAAATCAGGCACAAAACTACAAATGCTGCATGGTCTCACTTATATGAGGTATCTAAGTGAAATTCACAGAAAGTGAAAGTAGAATTGCAGTTGCTAAAGGGTTAGCGGAACGAGAAAAGGAGAACTGTTCATTGGTTATAGAGTTTCAGTTTTGCCAGATGAAAAAAATATATGAATTTAAGCCTACAGTCATGAACCCTTTGTAGGAATTGCTCAGTACACTCAGCCCAGTGTCTTGCACACATGTAGATAATCTTCATTACCTATATTTTATGTTAGCTATCTTCATTGACCAATGTGAAAGAAGAAAGTTACTTACAAAACTATAGACTATAGAGCCATGTTCCTAGAATTTTAAAATGCCTTGCCTCATTTCATCAAGCATAAAGCCTCTCACCTTCTTTTCATGTTATTTGTAAGTTCAAAATAAATTTTATCATAGGAATAAAACAGTTTATACAGTAAGGAATTTATGAAAATGTCACACATGTGCCCAATGATTCTGAAACATCCCTCTAGTTAGTATGTACCTAAACATGGATTTGAAAAGTGAGATTGGAAAAAAGAGAGAGAGAGAGAGAAATGATAGTCACTGTCCTGCTTTTCATCCATGGCAGACATGCATTGGATTACTTTGTTTTCCACTGAGTCCTGACAGCATCTGAACTCTTCTCAATGCAGCTACATGAATGGACTCAGCTGGCCTGCAAGATGAGGTCTACATTCCATTCTTGGTTTGGAATATAATTTTTCTAGGAGCCTAATATATGGGCAAGTGTCTGTTGATGATGAAAATAATGTGCATGCCAATGTAGTCCATAGCATAGCCAGTCAGCTCTGCATGAAGGAGCTGCTTATCAGCTGTACCCAAACAGAGTACTCAAAAGCCTGCTTTGCCCCAGCATCTACATATAATAACACAAATATCTTTAATTTCCAATCCTCTTTCAAAATGATTGTTACATTTGTAGAATAATTTAACTTATATCCTATAATGCAAACTTTTTATCATTTGCCATGTTTTTATCTATATATTATAGAATATAAGGAATATACAATGGATTCTGCTGTCAGCCTCTGTTCTTTCCCAGTGTAAGACTGAAGTGATTTAGTCCAAAGATGCTTGCAAGACAGTTTCCATGTTTATGTTTTCCACAGTGCTTAAGTGCTACAAGACAAGTGTATCAGACATCTTATTTAGAGGCTAAAGAGTTTTGTTTTGTTTTGTTTTCCTGGAAAAAGTGCTCCTACCTTTTGTATCCAGTACCTTGTTTCTTTGGTCTTTCTATTAATTGCATTTTTCTGACCTGTATGACAGCAAGACTTTTAAAACTCACGGAGCTTGGCATGTGCATGTACACAAATGTGTGTTAAGGAATTAAGAACAATATGCTGTTCTGGCATTTTAACTACTGTGAGCTGAAGGCACTTGAAGACCAGCAGGGACAAGAGAATCACCCTGAACTTCTCTCCGTTTCTCAAAATTAGGATGAAATTCTTATGTGAAAGATGGCCTCCTATGCTGAAAGGAAAGTATCATTCTTATTGTGAAGATAGGAATTTGAGACCGTGGGAAGTTTACACAGACATTGTTAAACTAACACTTATCACTTATCCACCCAATTAAATGTCCCAGCCCAAGCCCCTGCCTTGTCACATTTTCATGATTGATTATTTTTTTTCCAATTTTGTATGTAGCTGCTCAACTCTATGTCTTTGAGTCTTTATTTCCTTATGAAGGCCCCAGCACCACATAAAATTTATACTAAATACATTTGTATGCCTTTCTCCTGTTTGATCTATCTAATGTTAGTTTAATTCATTTACCAGCCAAAAAACTCTAAGAAGGTAGAGATGAATTTTTGCCTCCCCTACGTTGTATATTTCCCTTTCTTGGAGTTTTAACTGAAACCTAGTTCTTCTATTTGTCCTGTTTCAGGTCACTTCTGGGATTGTAATTCGACATTCTGTCAGTAGCAGGAATTCTGTAAGTTTCCCTTTACATAGAGGCCATGCCCAAAGCCTCCTCGTATGCTTTGCACTGAAGATGGATAAGTAGCACTCAGGTATTAAGTGTGGACTTTCTCCTTCACGTGCATGTACGGGTCTCTAGGTGTAATCTCTGTGGTGGAGAACCTCATAAAGGAATGACAAAAGGTATATCTTAAAGGATGGGATGCTAGGCTCCTGGAATCCAGACACAACATTCCTGTGCTCTGAGTATTGGCTGAATGTCTCAAAGCTGTCAGACACTGTGGAACAATCTGGGCTTGAAAATTGCCCATTCAGCAGCAACCAGTATGACTCAAAAACCGAAGGAGATTCCAAATTTTTACAAGACCCTGGGGACCAGGGATGCAAAGGCTCAGAAAACCAACTTAATTTAATAGCCTATTAGATTGTCGTTCCAAATTGTGCACATAGTATGTTTTTACTGCTCTAGAAAGAAAACAAAAGACCTTTCCCTTCAGGGTCTAAGGTAAGGGAATGGAGACATATATCTCCCTTAAGCAATTCTTCTGCAGTTTGCTGAGACCATCCCTACATTTCCTGTGCATTTCACGGCCACCAAGCTGAAAGCAGATTAGGGGGATGCTCTTTTGAGATGGTTAGAATTCTCACCTTGGCTGCTAGCTCGCAGGTAGCTTGTTGAATGACTCCTCCAGAACCTTAGAGAGTGTTAAATGCTGTGATAAAACCTTTCATCTTCCTTTATCTAGCTGACCAGAGCTTGTGCTCCTGAACTGGATGATCTGCCTCTGTGTCCTTTTGATGAAGAAGGTGCAATCAATACTTCCTTTTGATGGGGGAAGACGTAGGTAGTTTAGAGGTGAGTCCGATCAAGGTGGGATGGGGCAGCCCATCAGCCTTGACCCTAGCATGCCAACACAGCTCTGTAATGGGTTTTGTTCATGCTTTTTGAGTCTGAATATTCTGGGTCAGCATCCTTGGTGCTGATTTCTAACCTGAGAATAAATACAGACTTATTTTCTGGAGGCCATTTAAGAACTTAGTTTGTCATACAAAGTTGATTTTAGTTAAGTTCTGAAGCCTGTGTAATCAGCCTTACTGGCTAACGCCTTGATGAGTTGTGAGTATGAACACCCTCCAAAGCCAGACTCCTTGGTTTCTGAAATTCACCACCTTTTCTTGTCCTTGGGTATCTGATACTGGAACTTAGCATTTCAGAAGTGTGCCATAACCAACCCCCACCCCAACACACACACACATTCTTTTGGGATTGGAGTTTCAAGCCTGACAACTTCAGTTTTCGGTGAGTCATTTTTATCAAAAAGGAGAAACATTTTGCATCCTAGTTAGTCTATGCTTGTAGTGACACAATGAACAATTTGGACAACGAGAGGTATTCCTCTACTCCAAGGCCAGGAAAAATCAACTGCCAGATACTACCTTTGTCCTTCCCAGGCAAGATAAGTGTTTGTTGAAACCTAGAGAGGGTATATATATATATTTTTTACATTCTATCTTAAATGCTACTTTGTTTACCAGCACTTTCAAGGTAGGGAGAATGAGTGGGTATTATCTACTAACAATTAATATGAGCAAATGCCTATAATATCTATTTTTCTTTTGTACTTACCACTATCCTATATTCTCCCAACTAGTACTTCAAAAGCATTCAAATTCAGTCTATCACCAGCTTACCCCCTTCCCTCAAATGCCACAAGATTTTCTTGGAGAGAGAATGCCTGGTCCCAGTTTCAGGCATTTTATGACTTGCACAATGCACACAGACTCTCAGCAATCCTGGGTAAGTGCTGAACTTGTGGAGATGTAAACTTGTATCCATACCTTAAACATTCAAGAAACATGGGTATTCTTTCACTTTCTTCAAATCAACGTAAGTCAGATTCAGTGAACAGCCAACTCGACCAGCTTCTGCCCTATCATGATGGACATCTTAATATCAGTCACTATTGGGACTCTAAATCAGTTCTCCGAGTTAAATCAGTCCATGCCAATATGAGTTCCACCAGTCTCAACCTTGATACACCGGGCTGGATAATTCTGTATTATGGAAGCCCTCCTGGCTTTGTGGTGTGTTTAGCAGTATCTTTGGCCTCTCTCCGCTCTGTGTCAGTAGCAACTCCCCACCAACTCCGAAAATTAAATCATCTCAAGACTTTGCAACATAGCTAGCTGCATAATTTGTGGAGCCTAGGACAAAATGAAAACACTGGGCTTTTAAAAAAAGTTGATTGCTTATAAAACAGAAAAATCATGCTATATGTGTAACATAATAATAACCTTACAAATTTCAAGCAAACAGATAAACCAAAACCATTTTGGGATGGTATTTTACATAATAAAATAATAAAATAAATAAAGATACTTTATCAGTGTGATATCTTAATTATAAGATTTTTCTGGGAAATATCTTTTGGGTGATACGACAAATATAAAAATAATAAAAAGTATTTTGTAGGTTTGATGACTTCGGGATAAATTTCTGGTAAATAATTTTAAAATATATATACCTAGAAGTGATGATTTTTTTGTAATAATTTTTTCTAAAAAGATTTAGTTCTTCTTAAAAACCAGTTTCATGTAGTCTGATTTTAATTTTAAATATAATATTAAACAATGGCACTTTAATGTTTCCTCTGATATTTTCTGTGATTTGAGATCATTATATAACAAATTGAAAGTGATTTCATGATTTTTATATAATTTTAAAAGTCTGTTTATGTATTCTATCATGGCTTCTTCAGTTATAAGGTAAATTAATTTTAACATTTTCTCCCTCTTTAATAATTGATTCCCTAAAGCTTCCTAAGAAAACAGTATACTCTTCTGTCAAATGTGACAATCCTTAAATTTAATTTGTATTCCTAATTCTGTGGATATTTTTTTTTTTGCAATATTGTAACAATTTTCAAAACCAAAGATTCTGAGCTCTTTTGAGAATTCTAATAACTGACATATTCATGTGTGCACTTTTATTTTACTTCAGTTCCCCATCCTGGTACATGAAGAGGCCCCTTTCTCTTCTCAGGATTGGTGGACACTGTACCAATGTTGTGCTGGTGTTGCCAGCCTCAGTCTGGTCCTGCACCTTGCAGTGGCCCTGACCTTGGACTTACCGGCCAGCCAAGCCTGCAGGTTTGAGCTCTGGCTCTGGCTCTGGCTCTATCACCTCTGCTCAACTGTCCAGTTCAACTTAATTCACAAAACACAACTTCAAAGCCACAAATGAGAATTTTAAGAGGGTGACAGCAGAGTGTTCAACCAAGCATACACTTCTCCTGAAATAGTGGGAGCTTTGTGAGAGAGTCCTGTGTGAATACAGAGTGTCAGGCCCACGAAGCCAGCCAGCCTGGATTCTTGGCTAACCTGAAGGAGGGATGAATGTTCAACTGCACTCTTGGTAAGCAGTAATATCACATTTCTTTATTGCCTTTAAATTAGTTCAAATTTAATCAGGGGTCTTTTATACCTGATGTCAGAAATTCAATCTTACATTTCAGTGGCCCTTCCCAAGTGAATGATGGTCCCTTGGAATGCTTCCAGGAACAAAGTTCAACACCACTCAGAGGGTAGAGGTGGGAGTCCTCAGCCTCCCTGCCACATGGGGTCTTTGGCTGCTACAACCAGTGCTGGGAGAGCTCCTGACCTCCCCAGGATTGCTGAGCTGTGCTCTCCAGCTCAGGGAGGAGAGCCCACTAAGGTACTCTTCTTTCTCCTCTTCCTTCTGACAAAAATCCTCAAGAAGCTTAGACTTCCAAAAAACAAAATCCAGAAAGTAGGGAGCTTCTCTTTTCTGCCTGACAACATGGCTGTCTCCCAGGCAAGTGTTCTCAGAGAGCCTGTCTGTTGGAATGTAGGGTGTTCACATGTGTGTGTCAGCGGGCAGTATGGTGGTGGTGATGGGGGACATTAGGCTGAGAAGGGACAAATGCAGAGAGAAAACATACCTTAAAACTCATCCCTCTAGTTCAATGAATACTATTGAGCACCCACTATGTGCCAGGCACATTACAGTTTCTAAAAATAAAGCAGTAAACAAAATAAAATCCTCATGTAGTTTACTTTTTTTTTTTTTTTCTTGGTCAGAGAAGAAATGAGTGAACAAATAAGAAAGTAAAAAATACCGTGTTGTCATGAAGGATAAGTGTTATTTAGAAAACAAAGCAGGGGAAGCCTATAGGTGATGTCCTGGGAGGGATCTTATATATTACATGGAGTCCTAAATGCATCAAAGGTGACATTTAAGCTGAAACCTGGGGGTGGGGGTTGGAGATAGAAGAAGAGCGTGGCAGAGTATTGAATTGTGAGAGTGAAACTTGGTTTGTACCAGGAAGGACTAGAGCCCATCAGGATTGAGGATGGGTAAGAATAAAGGGGAAGGGCCACACAGTTGGGAGGGACCCAGCTGTGGGCCATTGGCGATTCCAGTACTTTGCTTTCTTCTGAAGAGAGTTGAGGAGGTTTTGCAAGTTTGAACACAGTAAAATGGCTGGAGTTCTCTGTTAAAAAGAGCCTCTGGCTATTACCTCAATAAATCATTCTGCCATGGGAGGCCTTTAAATATCATTTAACTCCACTGTGCTGTCATGAATTATCCTTTGGGAACTTTCCTGCGTTTATTTTGGGGCAAGCAGAGATAATGGGAATGAGATCCAGCTGGTACGGCATGAGGGTTAACTTCTTGCTTTTCTACTGGGGGAGAGATTTCAGATCCTGAAGAATCTCTCTAGGTACCACAGGTCCCTCAGGAAGAACAAAATGCAGCTGTTCAAAGCCATGCCTGAGTCTTTCCACCACCTGTGTAGACCAATTTGCTGTTGGAAATGAGAACAGCAATTCTGGGACACTCTCCTTCCATTTCTGGCAGCAAGGGGCCCCCTTTTAAAGTGGTCTTGCTGTCAGGGTGTCTTCCCTGAAGGAAGGTCTGTGTTGATTGGCACTTGGCATGGCTGAATGAGCACTGCTGAATAAAATACCAAAACCTGTTGGCTTTAAAGCTGGTTATGGAGTGTTGAGAGGTTCTGCCCTACTTAGCCCTCATCAAATCTGCCAGGTCAGTCTGGAAGACATTTCCCCATGCTCCAGGCTGACTTTATTATGAGAAATGGTCTCTGATTTTGAAGATGGTCATGGATGGTCTTTGGGAGAGGTCAGACTTCCTTATTTTTTCCATTGAAACTAAGATCAACAAGCAACAGGAAAGCAGATCGCTGTGTGCTTAATGAGTCTTACCACCATTCATTTTCCTTGTTAAAATGCTCAGAATTGTCTACGACTTCTTTCATTTTAAGTGTGGACTCAAGGCCAAAGGTGGAGAAAAATATAGTGACAACCAACCATTTTAAGAAAAAAAAGATCCTGAGCTTCTTTTATACTCCTGTTGTCCCCCTTCTCAGTCATCCACTGAAATAGTATAGACTCTGCAGATGGAGATTGTGGATTTGAGCCTTAGCTTGTTCACTTTCCTGCTGCATACATTGTTACGCCACCTTTTCATTTAATTGGGGATAGAAGAGTAAGAGAGAGATCAGAACTGTCAGACCTTTAAAATGGAAAACACCTTGACAGAATAAAAAGAAAAGAAATAAAGCAAAACTTGTTACTGCTGTAATTTCACTGAGGGTAGGTGTCTTTTTTTTTTTTTTTTTTTTTTCATTTGGTTGTTTTGCAAGCTTGGCATTATGGAAGAAAAATAGAATGTCAATAAATTCAACTTTGAACATCTATTCAATGAGTTATTTCCTAGTAGCAAGACCAAAAAAAAAAAAAAAAAAAGGAACCAGTCTAGGCAGTTTAGAGGAAACCGTGTAAATGACTTGTAACTAAGAGGATATGACCCTCTGCATAATTCATAATCATTAGTCTAAGTGACACTTCTGCAGTCACTCTGCCAGGGCACTCTAATATGGTGCAGTTGAGACCCAAACAGGCCACTCAGCAGCAGTCCCTGTGTGATCAGGTTTCTCTGAACACAATTCCCTGGAAGGCTATATTTGGGCTACAGGATTTTTTTTTTTTTTTTTTTTTTTAACAGAAGATGCTGGCTCAGCTTCATCATGTGTGCAATTTAAAGGTTGCTCAAGTGATTCTTTAAAACTGCATAAAAGCAATTCTGCTGTGCCTGGGAGACAGTATTGCTATAATGTTCCGTGCATACATCTGCATGATTTCTCAGAGCTAATTCAAATTTAATGCATTGGTAATTCCTTTTCCGTCGAAGCCACCCAGCAGTAATCTGAAGGTTACAGAATGATCTTCCAGCTCAAATAACACTTTCAGACTAGCATAAATGGAGAGGCAGGAATATAATGGGCAGAATTAGGCTTGCAATGATACATTCCACCCTCATTACCACTCAGAGTGAAGCTGACCAGAGTTTCGAGTGTTTTTAGAAGGATAATCATAATGGAGTTTTAATAAAACTGAGAGTCAAGCTATGGTAGTCTTTTATCAGAAATTGTATAACTGAAATGACAGCATTTGAACAACTTAGAAAACATTTCTCTAACAACCTAAAGACCATTCTCAAGGTAAAAATCAGGCTTTGATTAAAGCATTTAGAAGAATTAACTCACAAATCTATAAGGCATCAGAGACTAATAAGTTAGCTTGAGTGTCATAAAAATATTGGCATTCAATTAAAGACTGGATGAATTACTAAAAGTAAATTGGAGGATTTTTTAAAAGAATTCAATCAGCTTTTAGAATAAAATTAGATTTTTACAGAAAAAGTTATGAAGACCGTACAAAGAGTTCCTGTAAGTTCCGCATAAAGATTCCTCGATTATTAATATTTTGTATAACTGTGGTACCTTTGTTATAATAGATGAACCAAGATCGACACATCATGGTGAATTGAAGTCTACATTCTTTCTACAGATTTCCTTGGTTGTTTCCTTCTATTTTCTCTTGTATTCCAGAATCCCATCCAAGATATTAAAATATATTTCATCACATCTCCTTAGTCTTCTCTTGCTTGTTACAGTTTCTCAGGCTTAGTTTTTGGTGACCTGGGCAGTTTTGTCGGGGTACAGTTTGATCAGTCTTGTTGTGGACTCTACATCAATTGGGCTTTGTCTGATGTTTTTCTCATGATTTCCTGCAGTTACCATTTTTGGAGGACAGGTCATTTTCATTACATTCCATCAATGCTCCACACTATCACCATGACTTTTCATTCTGAGTGTTCACCTGGGCCACCTGGCTGAGGAAGTATTTATGAGGTTACATTTGCCCCATTTCATACTCTTTCCACTGGGGATAAATCACTTTGTCCAGGCCACATTTAAAGAGTAAGGAGTTAATGGTCCTTCTCTTTGAGGGCATAACATCATCCTGAATTATTTGGAATTCTTTTACACATTTGCCTTCATTTATTTTTCATTTATGTCAATACAGACTCATAAATGCTTACTTTATACATTGGGTTATCATTTAATACTATTTTATTGCTCAAATTGTTATCTAGTTAGCCACTAGAACATTTTCATTCAACCTCTGGGTCCCTTTGGCATGTTCCAATCAATGTTGGTTTTTTTCTTTCTTTCTCCCTTCCTCTTTCCCTCCCTCCATCCTCTTTCTCCTCCCCCTCCCCTCCTACTCCTTCTTTACTCTCTCTTTCTCTCCCTCCCCCTTTCTTTCTTAGTTTTTTGTTTGTTTGTTTGTTTGTTTTTGAGCACTTTCTTAATACAGAAGACTCCAGCTTCATTTTGAATATTTACTGCCACCATTTCTCCAAAGAGCTTTGGTTCTTTTTATTAGAAAATGGATTTAAAATACAAGATCTGGGTGGGTGTTGCTGGATGCCACCAAAGTGGTATTGTTTCCATGTCCTCTCAGCTGATGGAGCAAGGAAATGCATGTGTATATAATAACTCATGTGTGTTAACATATCTATGACTATTTTGCATGTGACCATCTTTATCTGTATTAAGCTGAACATAGTTCATCCTGAGTTCTCCAAATCTAATCCTCTTGGACTTGTTAGTTCTCCCTTTCTGATTTGACACTTTTTACTCTAGCAAGGAAACTTCACTAAGGAGAATTTTTCTTTTTCGTTTTTTTTTTAAGAGAGAGAGAGAGAGAGAGAGAGAGAGAGAGAGAGAGAGAGAGAGAGAGAGAGAGAGAGAATTTCAATATTTATTTTTCAGTTTTCGGCGGACATAACATCTTTGTTTGTATGTGGTGCTGAGGATCGAACCCAAGCCGCATTCGTGCCAGGCGAGCGCGCTACCGCTTGAGCCACATCCCCAGCCCCTAAATTTTTCTTGAGAGGTAACATAGTAACTTAAAACAATACCTATGTGATTCTGGTCACAGAACATGTTTCTACTTCCTACTCAACTGATTGACATCACCTAGAAGTATTAAGGCAATTAGCTCATTGGTGATTTCAGAAGTGACTTCTTGCCAAGGACCAAATAGGATTATTCTCATTTTAAAATATGATTCCCTTAAGGCTTAAAAAAATTGTGAAAGAGCATGGCCATTTCTTGCTCTATGGTGGTTAAACAAAAGCATTTGGCTTCAAGTGTTACCAACCTAGTCAAATTCACAGGAATAAAATCAGTAAAAGCTGTTCTTCCCTGAAACCAAGTATTACTCGTTGGCAGATGTTATCTGTTAGTAAAAGGATTGCAACCAGTAAATGCTGGGGATCAAGGTCCTACTTAATACAAAAACCTGACATCATTTGTGTCACTTACAAATCTGGTATTAATTATTTGATAAGCTTGGGGCTGATTTTGTAACATAGACATTTTGTTGTATGAATGGTGAATGTCAAGGATGACTTATTATCCTGAACACATTTAAAAGGAAGGCTAATATGATTTCTTATAGAAGAGACCCAATGGCAGCTGCACCAGAGTCAATTACAGTGTTGTATGTGTGGCACAGACTTATTTTTCACAGCCAGAGAAAAGGAAAAATAAGTCACATGAATATCTCCATAGTGATGATGTTTTTGCTTCTCTGATTTTTGGAATAGGAATCTAGGGAAGGAAAAAAGCAAAGAGAAAAGGGAGTATTCTTGCATAGCAATCTAAAAGTGAAGCTTCTCAGTCTCCATAATGAATTAGTAAAAGAAAAAGTTGAAAAGTTCATAACATGACCCTTTAACAGATTATCAGGTTGGGCCCTGGAGAGGGGTATTGATATCATTATCATTTAATATAGCTGGATTTTCTATAAGAACTTTATGAGGAGAAATATCAGAACAGAAATTGTTTAAGTCATTATCTGTGTATGTGTGTGCATGTGTGTAGAACACGTGAATATAGCTCATATGGAAAAAAAAAACAAAAGCAAAAATGAAAATCAAACTTTATGAGCTCGACTGTACAATGTGATATAAAAATATTCTCTTAAATTCCAGGATAACTTGTGAGTATTTATCCCCAAATGAGTAAGTATTGAATTAACAAGAAGGTTATTTGATGGTACATTGCCTAATTTCAAAAGCAGCAGTTTATAGAAGGAAATGGTGTCTCTGACATAGATGGTCCTTTTCTGCTCCTAATTGATTTGTTCTCTGAAAACTTTGAACAGTTCGTATCCTATGTTGACAGTTTACTGACAATGAGAATTCTATTTTGTTTTTAGTAGAGTTACATAATACACAGGTAAAAATGTGCACTGAGTTTTGAGCATAGATACATGTTTTCATGGTGGCATGGAGGGTCCACAAGGCAGAGTGTTAATGGAATATAACTAAATACTTCATGAAATATGCAGAAGTTCAGCCTGCTTCTGAGACCTGGTGTTAGAAATGCAGATGAGTCACATGCACGATTATTAAGTGGCACACAAAGGCCATAGCCTGCTGTGGATTTTATTACATCTGGTACAGCAGGGCAGAACTACTCAGATATCTGCAATGGAGACGCTAGTGTCCCTTTGAAAATATTTTTTGGATTTTCTGGGTTTCTATTACCACTCAATACAGTCATGACGAAGTAAGGGCCCACATCATTGCTATAAAATCAGAATGGGATAAGTATTTAAGTGCAGGAAGCACATAAAAGTTAAACACTATTTTTGAGCTAATATTTGTTTTGAAAATCAGTTCGAGCAATGAGGTTGATTTAATCAAAGGAAGAAATAAATATTTGTTGAGAAATCACTGATCACTGCTAATTCAGTGATGGTCATATGTGTGTATCTTTTCCTCCAGTGGGAACTCAGGCCAAGTGCCTCTGTTCTCATTCTTTCTAACGTTCCTGGGATGGATGCTGCTTAAGCTTGAAGGAGGCTCTTTATCCAAATGCTTTTTATTCCTGATGCCTCAAGATAAACTTGGCACTTGGGCATATTTATGATACAATCATTAAGAATAGAAGTCAAAAACTTAATGAAAAACAGAACAACAACAACAAAAAAGAAATAGAATTTAGACATTTTCTTTTCCATTTTGTCACTCAGGTCTCATCAAGAGTTAAATCAAAGGCACAAAAATATTTCAATCCCAAGATAATGTCTAAATCTGGGACATGATATAAAAATTTCTTTAAAATCTGTGTCCAAAGTGGCTAGCTAGCCAAATTATGGAAAGATTCTCAATCATACTATCTTTAAAAAAAAGAAATAAGTAAAATAAAGAAGATCTTAATTGTTCACCTATTATATTTATAAACTGGAAGAGGTTTGATGATACTGATGGTAAATTTTGGATGAAGGAGGACGCTGGAGAATACTGAGTTAAGTTTGATCATGTTGGCTGGGAGGATCCTATAAATACACCATCTTGTCCCTCAAAGAACACCAACATACAGAACAACATGCATAATATGATGTCTTTATTTAAAAATGTGAAGTATTCAAAGCCATTTTTTTCCTTAAAGAGAACAGAAGAAAATATTACTAGCAATTAATGTTGGGGAAATATATAGAAGAAACGGGCTTTTGTTTCCTTTCTGTATTTATCTGTATGACTGTAATAACTCATATATTTTGGTGTTTCCATTTAGAAACTTGTCAACAAAAATAATAACTGTTGAGAATATGATTCATTTTTTTTCTTATTCTAACTTTTGTATATTTAAAAATGTTTAATACTTGATATTTAAAGTTTGCAACAAATAAGGCCTAAGATGCCTTATTAGGTCCATTTGTTCCTACTTCATCCCTCTCCAATCCATTTAGAATGGATCATATATTTTTATTTCTCTGCACATAATTTTTTTTCTGGAAATATCTTCCTCCCCCTTTGCCAATTCGGTAAACTCCTCTTTTACCATTGTTATACATCAACTTAAAAATTCTACATCAGTTGTGCTATTTTCATTTTCAGCATTCAAAGTGTCTGGAAAATGTTACTTGGCACTAATTTTTTTCCTAAAATTTTCCAAATTTTATGGCACTATTTAAAAATGTGCTTAGTACTAAGAGATGAGTTATTTTAAAAAAATGCTTCTATTGGTAAAGTTTAGTATATAACTTGGTTTGTATAATGAATCAGTGATATTCTGAATTTTAAAGACATAGAACAGCAATAGCATAACTTTATAGAGCCATGCAGCTATATATCTAATGCTGTCCATCTTCCTTCAAGTGAAATATCTCTTCTTGTTTTTCATGGACGTTAAGCATACTGGCAAGAGCTTAGGAATTTAAATTTTTCTTCTTTCTTTCCCTCCCCCCCCCCACCTGCTGGGGAGAGAATGGCAGCATGCTAAGAGAAGAAATCAAGTGCACTGCATGAAAAATCTGCATTATTGCCCTGTGTAGATTGGTTTACTTGCCCTGTCCTTATCAGCTCTGTCCCTTGACAATCACCTTCATACTCAGCTGCACATCATAGCTTGTTTACCATGTTGCAGGGATGTTTACTCCCCAAGTTTATTTGATGTTGGCCATTTGAAAACATTATCATTTAAATTGGTTCCTGTAACTAATGAGCATATGTTTCATACATGTTTCACAGGAATGAACCCATGGAAAAAAACAGTGTGTGAAGATAGTTTTTGTATATTCATTGTAGCCAGAGTGGAATGCCAAATTTTAAACTGGCTGGCTGCCAAGGAAGAGATCTGCACTGAATGAGATGATATGTAGAATTCTGTGAAGATGACAGAAAAACCAAAACCAAAGCTGAGATAATTATAAGCTAAGTTAAGAGAAATTTTGAGAGTAAAATGCTTAAAACTTGCTTTGGGACATTTTGAATGTATTGAATTAAATAATTATTCCCTTCAGTCTTGCTGGAGGGAGATTGCAAGAATGTCAGATTCCTCTCTACAACCAGAGAGTGCTGCAGTGGGTTACACTGAAAAGGTTCAGAACGTACTAATCTGTAGTGATACTGTGGAGGGCGATGTTTGGTAACTAAATCAATCTGATTTGCATATCCCCTTTAACTTTGAGAATGTGAAATAAGTCCGCTGGAATCAAAGCAGAAAGAGAAGGCTAATTGGGAACGAGATGCAGAATCCGAAATGAAAGTCTGTAGAAACAGGAAAACAACCATTGAAGCGGAAGTCAGCCATTTGGCATCTTTTCAAGGCTATTCTGTGATGTGGACCCCCTTACTTAACTGGTGAGTCTCCTCAGGCTCAGATCCATGTTTTGGATGAGTGTTGGACAAGTAAGGAGGGCCTAGCCAATGAGATCCTGTATTCTCTCAGCCACAGTTACTGGCTCTGGGATGGTGTGTGACCTAGTCAGAGCCATTGAAAATGTGTGGCATTTGGTAGGGACTGCTTAGAGAAATGCATACTCATTTCCCCCAGTCCCGAATCTGGGGCTGTACAGCTCTGATAGTCAACAGGGACAAAAGTTGAGCCAATACCCAGAGTCCTGTGGCATTTTGTTTGAAACCCAGTACTTCTTGGCAACATGACCCAACAACTTGTCATTTTAAAGTTAGGTTTTCTTACATCTAAAATAGAAAGTATTCTGATGTATGATAATCTGATATGATTATTAAATCATTTTATTTAAAAGTATACATAATTGAAATTTCATGAAAACATTGAACCAAATACAAAATGAAGTTCTTTTCTCTCCTAAGAACAGCTGAATCTAGAAACCAATCCTTCTTCCATAATGTCAAAAAAGTATCAAGGAAGAGCTTAAATCTCAGCTACAAATGATATGTCGGGTATCACCTCCAATTTTGTATCACCTTTTCCAGCTTTGGATGTTATTTCCATTACCTGTTCATATATATTTTAAATGTCACTTGTAATTCTTTTGCAATGGGAGGCCATTTTTATTGCATAATGAAACTTAGCAAAACTTGCTACATTAAAACTATATTAATAAGTCTTAGCTTGATGGCTGGATTTTCAGAAATAGCTTTGAAATGTCACTGTAGAAGAATGGCTTACTTATATCTAGGAATATCTTTGAAGGAGCTATGACAGTTATGCTCATAAAAACATTGTGTATAAAAGTAAAAAAAAAACAACAGGAAACAACTTAAGTGCCCATTGCTAACAGAATTGATAAATACTGGTATATTTATAAAAGGAAATAATAAATTGCAAAGAAAACAGATGAAATGGCTTTATGTAACCAGATAAATAAGTCTCTAAAACAATATGGAATAAATGAATGAATCAATGTAGACTATTATTTGCCGCAGTCTGGCTGCAGCAAAATAACCGGGGGGTGACGAACAACTTGTGTACATTGATACAGCAGGAGTTGGAGCCGTTTATTGTAGGACAGGAGGGGTATATATACATTCCACACAGCTTATCTTAATTAACATAAACTAGATACAGCAGTCAACCAATAAGGAATCTCCACACTTAATGGCTCGATGGCATTACTTCACAAACCACTCCCTCTGGCAAAATGCCAGGTGCCATCTTGACTTGTTTACAGACCCCAACAATTATTGTACCACTTTTAGAAGAGTCATAGAAACCTGAGCAATATATTATTTTCAAACGTCAAGAGAAATGTAGGATGGTGTATAAATCTAATAGTTAACACATTATTTGTTGAAATGCATGCAATTGTGTATGTTGTATTTGGAAATCCATGGGAAAAAAATCATTTTTTCATTCAAAATATAATAAAATCCAAGATTTAATTTGGGAAGAAATGGAAAGCTTCTCAAATTCAGGAGTGTCTTCGATGCATCAATACGTCTCTTCTCCCACCCCAATTTTTGCAATTCCAGGGGTCAAACACAGAGTCTTAGGCTGGAGCTGCACCACTGAGCCATACCCCAGCTCCACCTTCCTATTTTTTAATACACATCAAAAACTTACCATCATTTCTTTCTAAAATTTGCTTGAACTATGAATTTCATTCTAACAATCTCTGGTTTGACAGGGATAGTCTTTCCCCCCTCTTTTTCTTATTAAAGAATTGTTTCCTTAAGGAGGTTATTATGGAGGCAAGAACAATGGATCTCCACTGACCAGTCCAAGGATCCAATAAATGCTGTAATACTTATTGGTTATGTAATTTCATGGCAAGTTACTTAGCCTCTACAAATTTCTCTTAGGTCATCTGTAAAATGAGCTCAATAGCAGTACCAGCCTTGCTGAGGTGTGAAGATTAAAATGAGACAAATGCCTACAATAAACACAAATGTCTATAATAAACATGATCACAGACCTAGTAAGCATTCAGGAGATGTTAATTATTATATCAGCAAGCATTCATAAGAAAAAGCTGGTGAAAAATAATTCTCGAATTTCAGATTAAAAAACACTCTTGGTTTCTCTGAATAATGACCTTAGATATATATTTGAGTTCTAGAAAGAACAAAAAGAGTGCCAATCACTGGCATTGCAGGGTTTCCTCTCTCAGCTTGTGAAGTCAATGGGACTTCCAGAAAAAGAAAGATGTTTGAAGAATCTAGTAGCAAACCCATCTACACTTAATTTTTATGATTTATGACATATGGGAACTTAAACAAATAAATAAAAAGTACTCATAACAATAGAACTCTGTGGAACTGAAATTCTAGGCTAGCCCTTAGAATCTACTGTATGAAAGTATTACTAAATAAAACCTGTCAAATTTATAAACATTGCATGCACATATATACAAGCATCTGTTTTTCCCGTAGCATGGTGACACATATTACATTATCTATGTCAGCAAAAAGTGTATGAAAGGGAGTGTATTGAAATAATTCAGCAGTCAAACAATGACCCACTAAGGTAATAATGGCCCAAGTCATGAAAAGTGATAAATCACTATGATTTAACGATACCCCATACTTGAATAAATTTATTCCTAAATGGGACATCACAGTAAATAGAAAAACATGCCACATGCTACTTGATAATTTTACTCCAGTTTCAAAAATATGCAAATATAAATTCAGTTCATTAATATTTGCAAAAATTTGCCCTTTTGTTACCAAATATAGATGTTTTATCTGTGCTTTAAATACATTGTGATTTTCAGTGGGTAACTGTGAGTTATCTCACATTTGCCTCAGGGAAAAATGTTATCATGGAATACAGAAACATTTAGTTGGAGTTGTAACTAAATGATATATTTTTTCCCCTTTCTACTAGAGTCATGACTTCTTTTTTATTTAAAAAAATATAAATGTATATATATATATATATATATATATATATGTTTATATATACATATATATTTTCACACTATATATTTATTATATGACACATATTATATATACAAAAATTTTATGAAAATCTAATGCATAATCCTGCATGGTGTTGTTTTTGTGATAGTATAGTATATTCATTTCTCACATATATACCAAACAATGTATTGTTGTGTTGGTATTTTGCTAAATTGCCATTAAAGTTGCCTAAAAGAGACAGACAATGAACTAGATTCAGTGAGTGTTCTGGGTAGAAGTGGCATTTGTATGAAGCGTCCTGCCAAAGTCTTCAAGTATTGACCTCACTTCTAACTCATCACCGGAACTAGAGACTTGTGATCTCCCCTGATGGTCAGGTCTTAGGGTCAGGGACTCTTTATTATGGTTTAGAATTGAGGTGCCCCCTAAAAGCTTCTGCGTGAAGTAATGCAAGAATGTTCCCAGATGAAATGATTAGGGTTATGAGAGCCTTAACCTGACCAATAGTTTAATCCACTGATATGATTAACTGGGTGGTAACAGTAGTCAGGAAGGGTGTGTTGGATGAAGCCGGTCTATGGGAGCATGCTTTTTAGATTTATATTTTGTTCTTGGTGAGCAAGGCTCTTTACCTGCTTCCTCTTGTATTTTGTCCTGAACTGTTTTCCTCCTCCACATCTTTCTGCCATTATATTCTGCCTCATCTTGGACCCAAGTGCTGGAGTTCATTGACCACAGATGGAACCTCTGAAATCATGAGCCAAATAACCTTTTCCTCCTTCACATTGTTTCTCACAGGGATGAAAAGCTGAAACAGGGATGAAAATGTTCTTCTTACATATTCCCCATCACCAACATATACTCTAATGCCAGGCAGTTGTCAGCAAATATTTGCTACTTTATGAAATGGACAGAGTAAAAGAAAGCAACAGGATAAAAAAAAAAAAAACAAAAACAGTTTCTGGATTGTCAGTCTTAAAACCACTTCAATGGAGATATTTAGAGACAAAAAATGACACAGAACAGGGGGTCACATGGGAAGGGTTGCATTCCACTCAAGCTTATTTAGTGGGTGCTTGGTGAACTCTGGGCACAGTGCTAGTTACACACATGCATATTGTATCCAAATTATATACACGTGGGCTTTCGCTCTGTGCTGGCAGACCTATTTGCAGTTTTGACAGAACAGCAAAACAAAAATTCACTTGATCTTTCCCAAGGGTAATTATAAATGAAACTGAAGTACCTCTGAAATTCAGGACAGTTCACCAGAGCCTTTCTTTGCTGTATGTTTTATTTCTTTTTAACTTTACTGAGTTCACGAGGGTTTCGTTCCAAGTAGATTCATTGATGTAACAAGAAAGGTTTTTCTTCTTATTTCCATCTGGATAAATCAGAGAGTGTTATTTTGTTTGGGAGGGAGATTTTAGTGTGATTTATAGTGTGAAATCTTTCTCAAAGAGGATCATGAAAGTGAGTTTGTCAGATGATCAATTTAGGATGAAGTTGTGGTTGCATGTTTTAACCTTTGAGTTTCTACTGAAAAAATAAGTTTGGCTTTTCCATTTTCATAAACTGCACAGAAGTCTTCTCTTTCTCTATGATGTTTAAATTTGTTCTTTTTAGTTATACATGATAGTATAATCTATTTTGATATGTTTATAGAAGCATGGGATATATCTTATTCTAATTAGGATTTCAGCCTTGTGGATGTACATGATGGTGAGGTTCACTGTGGTGTATTTATATGTGTAGATAGGAAAGGTAAGTCGTATGCATTCCACTGCTTTTCCTATTCCTATCCTCCCTCCCTTCCCATCATTCCCCTTTATCTAATCCACTGAACTTCTATTTTTCCCCTCTCTTGCCTATTGTAGGTTAGCTTCCGTATATCAGAGAAAACACTTGACTTTTGGCTTTTGGGGATTGACTTATTTTACTTAGTATGATAGTCTCCAGACTCATCCATTTACTGGCAAATGTCATAAAGTCATTCTTCTTTACTGATGAATAATATTCCATTGTGTATATATACTATAATTTCTTTATCCATTCATCTATAGATGGGCATCTAGGTTGGTGCCATAGCTTAGCTATTATGAATTGTGCTGCTATAAACTTTGATATACATATGGCTTTTTGACTGCCACAATGACGATAGATGACCATTTGTGTTGTCCTTTCTAGTATCTCTGACATTGTGAGCTTTTAGTTCATGGGTTATCTCATTGAATTGGAAAACAATCGAAATCAATCTCAATGTGAGTATGTGTGTGCATACGTGTTTGTGCATTTGGTGTCTGTGCATCTGGCTGTGTGTGTGTGTGCACATTAATGTGTGAAATGACTAACATTCTGGGTGGGTAGGAATTATACTGCTTGATATTCTGTTTTCACTATCTAAATCCTATTCAAGATAACAGGAAACCTTCACTAATTCAAAGAACATGGATCACCACTATCTGGATCACTTTCAATAATTTGATGTTTTAATTAAAAAACAATAGTGCATCTATTTGACTAAGGAATCAAAACTACTTAGAATTGTGAACCATTTTGATGAGACCCATATTGACTTAATGAGGTTTTTTCTGTTTGTTTCCCTAAAGGACAAAATTGAGTGGAAAAGATTGTTTACATCCTACATAGCTGGTCTCTTTCCTCTACCCCTAACCGTGTCAGTTTGATTTCTAGTTTCCTCTCCTAAGATGAGGTCTGAGGAAACCACACACACACACACACACACACACACACACACACACTGAGCCCATCTTGACATTTTTTTTTCCATTAGATTGCTAGGCTACTTTGAGAACAGGGTCTTCACACTCTGATGTCTAAACTGGAATCCTGATGAGTTCCATAAAATTGAGTCTCAGTAAAATGATAGATCACAAATGGGTAATTTATTTTTGTGAGCCAGGTTATCAGAGGCCTAAAACTATATAGGTATCTCCCTCCTGCACCCCACTCCACCAAGTCATGGGTAGATCACACACTGGCCTTACTAGAGTTTTTAGAGGAATTTTTTGGTCTCTAAAAGACCACCCTATGAATGCTCAACTCTTCTCTGGGAGGAGCAGCAAAGGGATCATTCAGCTGTTGCCTGGGGTATCAACACACAGGCTCCGCTGAGTTACCAATATAAATTTTGGATTCCAGAACATTTGAGATTATTGAGATAAATAATGTGCTTCATCACACTTAGTGTTTATTTTGCCTTGACATGATTGGTGGTGAATTCCTCTCTGGAGTATTAGGTGCTTTTTAAAATGGGTTCCAAACTTTCTGTTACATCCATGTGAATTATGTGTGAGTCCCAAGGCTAGAAATGAAAGCAAGTGATCTTTCCTGAATGTCAAACGTGGTTAGCTATTTTACTTTTGTTGCTTCTCATTGAAGGTTTCTCACTGACAAAGACACCGAAGACCCGGGAGGTGAGTCACCTACCTGAAGCCACCAGCAGAGGAGTAGAATCAAGATCCAAGTCAGATTAATTAGTGTTGGTTTTCCCCCGCTACTACATTACCTCTGCGGGGATTTGGGGAATAGAATAAGATCTCAGTATGAAGAAGTAGTGTAGAAAAATGAGACTACGTGAGGCTATTGGCTGGTCATAATTGGTAGCATGCTGAGAAAAAGTATTTTTGTGTGACTTAAAAATAAAGGAGGTACCTGAGATCTAGGCTAATGCTAAGCAGAATTTTTAATAAGAAATTTTTTTCTTATACTTAGAGAAATGGTTCTGGATCAACCAATAAAGATGTCAGTATACAAATAAACTGGACGATATGCTGCAAACCACAGCGGTCATATTCTGTTAACAAACTACAATGTGATTTTCTTCCCTTCTTCTACCCCTGGGAAACATTTTTGTTTTTGTAGGGTATGCTTTACACTGCAAAGTAGCCATTCTCCTCTGTTCACTCTGTTTTACACACACACACACACACACACACACACACACATTTTTTGGACTTCACTTTCAAAAAATGTCCTTGAATATACCTGGAAAGCAAACAAACACAGGTAACAGGTGGATGAGCATACAGAGGAGGCTCAGAATCAGCCAGGAAGCTGAGTAACATAAATTTGAGACACACAATCGGTGGAAAAACACTTGATAAGTTTTAAAATTATTATTATAGAGAATGAGGAAATTTATATGAACCTGGACCTTTAAATAATATGTAGTATTCTTTCTGATCCCAAAGTAGTACAGATTTTTTTTTGAAAAATATCTACAAAATAAAACAAAGATCACATAAATCCCAATATTCTGAGAAAATACTGCTAAGATTGTGATGTATCTTAGACATTTACCACATCATTAGGAGGCCAAAAAAAGAAAGAGTAAGAACCCCCATATTATTTCTCCAGGTTCTGTCTATTGAATGTTTGTTTCTTCATATCTTACCTTTCCCTATTCTCAGCATCAGGGAAAACACATTTTTATGGAAGCATGAGAGCAGCTTTTGCCATCTATCGACTGCAAATCTATGGAAACCAAACCCTGTGCTTTCACGTGATCAGTCCATGTGGAAACCCAAGGGAATAATGAATGATGCACCCCTATAAGTAGTTTCATACTGCACCCCTGAAGTTGTAGCTTTGGTGGTTCATCATTTACCCTGGCTCATTTCTGAGGATACTGAGAAAATGGTAGATATTTGAGGACTGACCCCACTACTGGCTCTGAGTACAGAACTGTATTGTTCAGTTCACATCCTTTTCTTCCATTCTGGGGACACTGGAAAGCTTGTGCCAAGCTGAAATGTTAAATTTGTATTTAATGATATCTAATCTTTTATTAAAATGGAACTTTGTAACTGAAAAGCACAGGGAATGTTAGCAAACTACAAAAGTATTAATGCACTTTCAAACATATTTACTGTCAAACACAGTTGATTTTTAACTTGCATTATTCCCAATGCTACAAAAATTCCCATCCATTATCAGATATTTGTTCATTTTTTTCCTAAATACAATAGTAAACAAACTCCCATATTAACTAGTGTTCTTGTTCCTGTTATCTGACCCAAGATGTATTTTAATACATAAATATAGAAAAAAGTAAAGTTACTATGCTGCACAACAATATTCCATTTACCTACTCCAGTGGCTTTTTTGGATGTTGGACTTTAATCAGCTAGCATTTTACTTTGGAGTTATATTTTTGTATAAGTAGTTTCAATCACTGAATTCAAATATCAAAATAATACTAAAAAGAGGCCTATTGAGAAATCATGTTCCCACCTTTTCCTGGTCTAGCTTTGTTTTGCTTATCTATGCTCTTTAGACTATCTAATTTTTATTGGATTCCAGTGTTATATTTCTTTGCTTGTTATTCAACAAATACAAGCATAGTCTTTTTCTCTTTTATATGTATATTCAGATATGGTATTTTTATATATATATAATAGACTAAATTATATTTTATATTATATTGATAAACAACTCTAAATATATTTCATATGTATACTATTATATAGGGAAGCTTTAAATTAGGCATCTTTACAAGGATATCAATATCAATACCAATATCAATATTAGATTCATTGACTCAAATAGCATTATATATAATTCTGTTTAGTAAAAATAAATATGTATACATATATGCATTTGCATATACATTTGTTTGCTTTTTCTGAAAATCTTTCTATAACAGTACAAAATTTATTCATTTGTTTTTTTTTAACTGAACTAAGTAAAATATACCATAGTTTAATCAGTGCCCTGTTGTTGGACACTTGGAACTTTTATATTCTTTTGTATGACAAAGTGCAGTAAAAAGAATAAGTAGGTAATAGTCTTTGTGTGTGTGTGTGTGTGTGTGTGTGTGTGCACAGTTACATATGTAGACTCAGTTTGCAGAGGTGAGATTATTGAGTTAAGGATCAATGCATGTAACAAAGTAAATACCAACAAACTGCCTTGGTGTTAGGCTGAATAGTGCCCCCTCCAAAATGTCCACAGACTTATTCCTGAAACCTGTGAAGATGTTACACTGTATTGCAGAGGATACTTTGAAGATGTGATGAAGATTCAGGATCTTGAGAGGGGAAGTCATTTTGAATTACCTATGCCCAACTAATCACATGAGTGCTTGTGGAAGAAGAAATAGGAGGAGGAATAGTAGGTGATGCAGATGTGATGTGAGGACGACTTGACCTACCATTGCTGACTTAGAAGATGGAAGAAGTGAATCAGGAAACAAAAAGGCAGGCCGTCTCTGGAAACTGGGAGTGACCCTCAGCCGACAGCCACAAAAATCAGAAGAGTCTCCAATGAAGAATGTAGCCCTGACTTTAACCCAGGGAGACTCATGTTGGAAATCTATTCTACAAAAATATAAGGTAATAAATTCATTTTGTTTTAAACCTCTAAAGTTATGGTGACTACTTCTGCAGCAATAGAAAACAGATTACTCTCTATAGAATCTGGGCTATTTTACACTCTAATCAGCTATCCATGGTATTGTTTCCCTATATGTTCACAAATAAAATTGCTAGACAAAGACTTTTTTGCCAATCTGATTGGAGAGAAAGAGTGTGTCAGTATGATTTTAATTTGCATTTCTCTTGGTATGAATGAGGCTTAAACATCTTTACATTTATGTTTATTTATACAAATTGAACGTGTACGTTTGCTTGCTCTTATTTCTATTGCGTTATTAATATTTTCTAATCAAGTTCTTTACATATCCAGAAGACGAGGACTTTTTACATGTGATAGGAACTGTACCAATTTTCCCTGAATCATTCAGTTTCCAGGAAAATTTGAAGAACCTTGGCCTCTTCATTATTTTCTCTAGTTTCTGTGGATTTTCCACCAGATTGTTGTGAGTCTCCGGATAACACAAACTAAAATGGCACCAAGAGAATACATCTGTGAGGGAAGAAATTTTCAAAAGAGAAAAAGAACTTCAGAATTCACTCTTGGCATTCTTCACCTTTTCACCTTCAATCAGAATCACTGTTCTGTGTCTGCTCTCTAAGGCCCAGGACTTAGATCCAGGAGCAGCTCCAAATTTTAGATTTTGGTATCAGTAGGAAACAAGGACTGCATTATAAGACCATGACTGCAGCAACTAGAGCATTTTGTAGCATGTTCTTCAATTAAAACTTATATTCTTAGACTTAAAGCTGTCTGAGAACCAAGGCAGCAACACTCGGCATTTCATGTCAGCAGAGGCACGGGTGTTATTATTCACAGTGAAATGCTGACAGCCCTTCTCTTCAGTGACACCAGCTAGCACAGGTTATAATTACCCTTGTTACATCATTGCTTTTCCCTGCTATGGGCACAGCAAGCAGCTCTTGCTTGGGAGACAGATTTGTGTTTATAGCCAAAGAGTTGTTCCTTTTTAATTCAAACCAGGTTTGCTGACTGCTAGGAGGGGGGCAGGGAAGAAAAACTGTTATAATTAGAGTATCATGAGGAGAAACAATAAACACTTAAACGATGAGGAGGCGATCATCATCCAGTCTGAAACAGAAGATCAGGGTTTAAGCCAGGCATTTTCTGACAAGGATATCAGTACTAGGTTCATTAACTGCCCTTACTGCTTTCAGAATATTTTAAATGTGGCAATTTACATTAAAATGGATTTAGTGACACCATCTTCTCATTACTGTCAGTTTACATTTGGGTTCATAAACTATAATTGTAAATAAAATATGCTTTTCATTACAATGTCTATTTAGGAGAATATGGTAGGAAATTAGAGGCATAATCATGATTTAAATTATTAATTCAGTGATATTTTTCAGGTGCCATATGTAGATACTTCACTGTGCATAATGAATATGCTCAGGGTGGTTGAATTAGGTCTGGATCTTTGTGCTCTGCCTCTCGTTCTCTTTCCTGTCTTGCTTTGTGTTTGCTTCTTGACCTCTTCACAGTGGGACATGTTAAAGGGGATGTTTCTCAAGCAGGCAGCCTGCTATTATCTATGCCATTATTTTCATCTCATTTCTCCTACTGAGTTTCAAAGGGGCCCCCGATAAATGGCATCCCCTTTCCCTCCTTGTCTTCTGAATATGTTGAGAAATAAGAAGTAAAGAAAAATAAGAAATGAAAATATCAGCCTTATGGATGGAGAATAAGTTGAAGGATGTTACTTAGTCTATGGGACAAAGACAGTAGAAGTGGGAGATTTTTGGTTTGTCATAATCAGAGGGGGCAGAACAGGCTTCTCCCTTCAGTGGGGTAAATAATGGCTATCCAAAGATTTCAGGTTATGATTTCAGGACTCTTGTTATTTTATTTGGCAAAGTCTTTGCAAATATGAATAAATTAAGGATATCGAGATGAGATTTTCTTGGATTAACAAAGTGGCCATTAAGTAACTTTAGAAATGTCTTTAGAAGAAAGAGGCTGATGTAGAGATTGGACAGATAGGAGAGCAAAAGACAATGTGACTATACAGGCAGAGATTGTGGTGGTGCAACCCCACAAGCCAAGGAATGCCAGCAGCCACCAGCAGCTGGGAGAGGCAAAGGGCAGATTCTCTTCCAGAGCCTCTCCAAGAACTATGACCATGTGGACCCATTGATTTCATTCCAGTAAAAGTGAATTTGGACTTCCAGCCTCCAGAACTGAGAGAGAATATGTTTCTGTTGTTTTAAGCTTCTTACAACAGCTTCAAGAAACGAATGTGCTCCTTGACCATTTCTGGTCGACAGGCCCAGGAGGTGCTGAGGATGAAGAGCTGAGAGGAATGTTCATGCCCAGTTAGTGTTTCCAGATGTGCCAGTCAGGTGCATCTCTACACTTTTTGGGGAACAGAGTGGTTAAAGAGCAGGGAGGAGGACAGAGATGTGTTCAGGATAAATCCTTCTTCACAGAGCATCTTCTTTTCCTTTGATTCATGGAAATTCTTAATTTCTAACAATTGCAATGCTGAAATAATTGGGGGCATTTAAATATTATGTGGTGCATGGTTGTAATCCCAGCAATTCTGTGAGCTGAGGCAGGAAAATTGTACAATAGAGGCCAACCTTGGCAATTTAGTGAAACCCTGTCTCAAAAAAACCCAAAAAACAACAAACAAACAAACAAACAAACAAACAAAAAAACCAGAAAAGGCGGGGGATGTAATTTAGTGGTAAAGCAAACCTAGATTCAATACCAATACTGGAAAAAAAATTCAAATAAAGATTGCAGCTGAAATTAATTTCTGTATCAGACAGCTGAAGGCCAAGATTGACATTAAGTCAGTACAAGAACAGAGGTCACCCATGAAGTTGAAATTCTCTTGTTTCTTAGCCTTACAACCACTGTACCTTTTGCATGATCAAGGAAAGATGGTTATGTTTTCTCTTGCTTCAAGAAAATAGTCAACTTATAGTAAAATTATTAAATTCTCTGCTCATGGTTATCAAATAAAGTGGTATTATCTACTGTAAATATCCTCAGCACCTCCTGGGCCTGTCAACCAGAAATGGTCAAGGAGCACATTCGTTTCTTGAAGCTGTTGTAAGAAGCTTAAAACAACAGAAACATATTCTCTCTCAGTTCTGGAGGCTGGAAGTCCAAATTCACTTTTACTGGAATGAAATCCTCATTTGTTCTATTTAAAAATATTTTCCATCAATATTGAACAATTATGCAGAGAAATTACTATATTTATCTATTTAAAATTTCCTCTTTTAAAATGTTTTACCATGGCTTATAAAAACTGACAAACTAGGGAGAGGCTTGTAAAACAATCTAAAGACAAATAATAAAAGCAAAGTACCACCTGCTGACCTTGCCTAAAAGGAACATGATTCATGCAGCATAAATATTTATTCATTATTATTGACTTCTCTTTCACATGGCATTCTTAACATAATGTGTTAAGTAATATTTCTTGTAATAGATCGAAAAAGGCTAATGTTTATTCAAGAGAATTCATTAAATGCCCACTGTGTGCAAAACGTTAGTCAATGAAAAATCAAATATCCCTACCATGCTGAACTCACTTTCTAGTGGCTACAGTATAGATTTGGAAGGTTTATTTTAACCAAACTAGAGCTTCTTTCCTCAACATGTGCACTTTTAAGCAATGAGAATGAAGTCCAAAAGCTCAGGCATGATATCAAAACCCTGCAAGCAAAGGAGAATGATCATTTTCTTTCTTGCAAATGTTCTTAGGCAAAATGTTTGAATGGACCATACTTGCTCATTGAAAGAGGAATAAAAAGAGGTGATAATGTTCTACTGAATTGTTCACATCTTTTTCTTTAGCATTCTAAAACAGGTCCTGTAGACCAAAAAGAAGTTGGAAAGAAATTCAGAAACCCCAGTAGTATAAATTTAGACTTTATGAAAATAGGAACATGACCCCCTTTCTATTTTTCTTTAGTTATATTTCATAGAACTCCTTGAGCAAATCTAAGATTTTCTTCCTTTGTTTTGTTTTTCTGAACATGAGTGCTTGTGTTTTGAAATCTGTTGCCTATGGTATGCATAATTCTTCTCTAATTACTCCACATTGATATTTCTTACCTCCACAAAAATGTTTTAAGTTCTTATGGGGGGGTTGATTTTATCCTCTATTATTCTTATATGTCCTTGAAATTTAATACAGGACTGTAGAATAGTTATTTAAGAAAATTGGTTAATTGGTATAAACAATAAGAGAACATGATAATGGTTTGGGGGGATGTGAAAAATGTAATTAAGTAGCATGACCATTAGAATTTAAAGAGTAAAATAGAATTTGTATTATTTAACCATTGTTTAAACACACACACACACATACACACTCTTATTATAAGACCCTTTTCTTTCACTGTTCAGCATAATATAATTTGCAAATTTAGAATGTGAAGATTTTTATAAAGAAATGATTTAGGGAAATTGTTCATGATTTTTGAGTGCTTCTGAAGAGCAAATAATTTCCTTTAATCAACAGATTTGTGCTATGTGACTCTGAAAGTTAAAAATTCAAATAGAAAAATGTATTCTTAATATTTTATTCCCTTAAACAATTATAGTTATTCTTTTATAGAACTTTAAAGCCATAGTCCCCTTTGAATTATTCATTTTCCCTTCCAAATGTATGTCGGGCCTCTTTTCAATTGGATGCTGCCCTTTACTGTTTCAAAGTTCTTTTTTTAATAATTATTTTTTAGTTTTAAGTGGACAAAATATCTTTATTTTACATTTCCGTGGTGCTAAGGATCAAACTCGGTGCCTCAAGCATGCTAGGCAAGCCCCCACAGAGTTCTTAATAAACTTGTGAGTAAACAAGTAAACTATCCTCTAGTGGAACACAAGAAAACTTAATAGTGAGTCTGACAGATGAGTAGGGGTCTGAGGTATGTGCAGATGACAGAAATGCTGTCCTTTGGATGAGTTAAGAAACTGGCTGGTAAACACACTCTTCTTTCCTTTCCAGAATACAGTTATTACAAATGGTGAGAGAGAGAGAGAGAGAGAGAGAGAGAGAGAGAGAGAGAGAGAGAGAGAGAGAGAGAGATTACAATCTATGTAATGAATTGTATAGCTTTTTATATACAAGAAAAACAAGTAGCTAAAAAAATGAGCCTTCTGTAACTAAAAACATTTTTCACAAAGGATACTTTGGAAGTTACAAAAAACCATTATAAACAATATCAAAGAAAATTATTGCAGTTTTAATAAATGAATTTCTATATATGTTCATGGAGAGAAATATACAATTTTTAAAAATGTAAATCTTCCAAATATGTATTAATACTTTTTCATTCCTTTTACACATTTTATTCTGTGAAACAAAAAAAAAAATCTGATTTCCTGAAATTTTATTAAAGTACAAAGAGCCCTAAAGAGTTATGAAATTTCTGCAGAAGACCTTTATGGCAAAACTTTTCCTATTGAATATGAAGACTTTTGTGAAGCAATAATAATTAAGACATTAGGGCATTTGTTCTGGAAAAGATAAATAGACCAGGGGAATTAATAGCCCAGAAACAACTCAGTCTATGTAGGGCAACTTGCTATGTATCAGCTGAAGCACTGCAAATCAGTGGCCCTTTAAGCCAGGAGTACTTGAGTATGGGGTTGCCTTTCTGATCATGAACTTACAAGACTCCCAACTCCTGCAGTTGTTTTGGGAATTGTTTTTGTTTACAATTAAGTAATTGTGAATAAAGGAATGCATCCTTCTCTTTATTTTATTCCATTGTCTTCTATTTATTTTATCAATTAAAAATTAATATTTCCTATGCTTTGATGCTGCTGTTCATAGTTCTTGCCATTCTCTCATCGGACCATTTCTGTTTTTCTTAATGTATTGTATGAAATCTTTGGAAAGTAAGAAAATTTCTATTAAAATAATCACAAGCACTTCATTTTTCTTTGTCACTAAACTTACGATAATTGTTTTACTGTACAGGGTTTGGGGTTTTGTATCCTGTTGGAAACAAAGCATTTTTCTGTTCTATGATTGTAAATAAATTTTTTTTCTCAGTTTCATGTGGTTCCCCTGTGTGTATCATCAGTGCATATGAAATTCATTTAGTGTAAGGAATAAATGTACTTTTATTTTATTTCTGAAATAAATACCTAATAATTCTCATATATTTCTTTTTCCAAGTTAATTTTTAATGCATATGATTTTGCTGAATATATGCCATGCATGCCAAAAATATGTGAAATTTTGGTGACTGTTAAAAAAAAATCATGAAAAATTTCAAAAAGATCAATTTTTTAAATATAGAATCAGCTGTCTTGATTATTAAAAATGATGCCCTCTAAAATGAATGCCCAGGGGCTAGAGATGTAACTCAGTGGTAAGATGCTTACCTATCACACATGAGGCCCTGAGCCTCGGCACTGGAAACCAAACCAAACCAAACAAACAAACAAACAAAAAAGACCATCCTCGACCCTGTTTAAAAAAAATGCAAAGCCAAAAATCAAGGAAAGAAGGAGGAGGCCCTACTTGTTCAAGTGATTGACCAACCTTATGTCTTCTGAGTTTAGAATTAAGCATTTCCACGTTGCTTCATAGTTTTAAAGGAATGTGCACTATAAACTTCCGACGGATTTCTCTGATCTAAGGTGTTCATTTTAGTTGGTGGAGAGGAGAATAGAAAGAAATGGATCAAAAAGGGAGGAAATGGGTGTAAATCCTGTATTTTTATGTTTGAGTCAGTTTTAAATGCTTTGCTACTCTACTTTTATAAGAAATCTCACAACAACTTTGAAGAATATGAATTCATAAGTTTCATGCCTGATTATTGTTTATTAGCTACTAGGTCTAGTTCTTTATTTTAATAGTCCTGGAATATACTGCAAACAAACAAACAAACAAAATCCTTACAAATTAAAAAATTGCCATATGCTGGTTTTTTTGGACTATTCTACAAAAGATTCTATTTTTGTTGTTTCCTCTATCAGAAATATGAATGTATTTTATTTCTTTCAACATCCATAATTTCATTTGTTAGAATTTAAAATTAAGTTTTTCCTTGTTGGCAGCAGTATAGTGTCACCGAGGTTCAAGGCTTAAACATGAATGGTAGGGAGGGCTGCTCCTTTCTTCCCTTTATGGCCATCTAGAAAGTCTAAGTAACATTCCCTGTGTCCACTTTCTCATCTCCTATTCTCTCCTCAACCCACTGCAATTTGGTTGTGAACCAACACTCTATTAAAACTGTTCTCTTTTTTACATTGCTCTATTCTGTTCAATACCAGACTAATAAGGGCAGAGCTTTTTGTACATCTTATTCTCTGCTATATCCCAATGCAAAACACAGGAAGTCCCTGTAATCTTATTTGCTGTAGGAAAGAACATTGTGATCACACTGTTTTTTAAAATCCTGCTCTTAAACTTCACTGACAGCTTCTTGTTTTCTTCTTTCTTATATTTCTTTTTTTGTTGTTCTAATTAGTTATACACGACAGTAGAATGCACTTTGAGACATCATACTTAAATGAAGTATTATTTCTCATTCTTCTCGTTGTACATGATGTAGAATCACACCAATCATGTATATAGGGTAATAATGTCTGACTCACTCTACTATTCTTCCTACTCTCATACCTCCTCCCCTCCCTTTACTCCCCTCTATCTAATCTAAAATAACTCTACTCTTCCCTGGTGCACCCTCCCTCACATTGTGAGTCAGCATCCACATATCAGAGAAAAAAACTGGCCTTTGGTTTTTTGGAATTGGCTCATTTTGCTTAGCATGATATTGTCTAGCTGTATCCATTTAGTGGCAAATGCCTTTATTTCATTCTTCTTTAGGGCTGAGTAGTATTCTGTTGTGTATGTATACCACATTTTCTTTATCTGTTCATCTAGGTTGGTTTCAGAGTTTAACTATTGTGAATTGAGCTGCTATAAACATTGACATGGCCAAGTAACTGTAGTATGCTGATTTTAAGTCCTTTGGGTATAAACTGAGGAGTGGGATAGCTGGGTCAAATGGTGTTTCCATTCCAAGTTTTCTGAGGAATTTCCATACTGCTTTCCAGTGTGGCTGCACCAATTTTCAGTCTTGTGTGTTCTTTCTTCACCTGGACCTCAGATGTCTGATTTCACTGAGGTTGAGTTCTAAGTCTACCTTCCTCTCTGCACACACTCCTCAGGTAATTACATCCATGTGCATGGATTTGATTACTATATATACACTAATGACTCCTCAATCTGTATCTCTAGTATTCATCTTTGCTTCAAATTTAGGACAGGTGTTATGTCGAGTAAGGTTAAACAGCTACCCAAATCTGAATTAACTGAAGCATTTGTTTTGAAATGAAGATTTCTTTCTTTCTTTCTTTTTTTTTTTTTACTTACTGAGTAAAGATATCTATGGATCAGTCTAAGAATTAGCATTCTCAAGAAACTGCAAACATGCTTTTTATTTTTAATTTTTCTGAATGAGTTTTAGACAGAATGGGCAGGAAGCAGACTCAAGGTGATAGTGTTGATAATAGCCATTGACTATTACTATCAGTGTGTTGAGGAAGAAGTGGTCACTGCAAGGGAAATGCCATGGAGGAGCTGGAACAATGTGGGCCTTAAAAGATGAATGAGAACCCCCAAACATTTCCCAAATCCATCCACTTCCCTTCGTCTCCAGCACTAACCTCCTAGCTCAAGGTACCATCTCCTAGGTGAACTATAGAAATGAAAATAATTATCTGATCATCATCAGAACCAGGAAGAAGAAAGAAGAAGAAAAATCATACTAATGTCTAACACTTATTGAATACTTAAATAGACTCCTAAGTGTGTTTAATAATCATCCCATCATCCTATGAGGAAGATAGTAACCTCCTAACACTTATTCTTCTACTATTTCTCCCTCCCAACCCTACCAGCTGTACTCACTTGAGAATAAAATACTTCTCAAGATTTCAGATTATACGTGGACTAATCCTCTCATGCTCATCATGATATTTAGAAAAAAAATCCTTTTTATTTTTTCTTGCTCTGACTCACATTTCTCTTTGACCTTACCGACACCACTGCCTTTTGCCCTTTAAACATGCCATATTTGGGACTGACTTGGGGCCTCAACCCTTGTGTTCTCCTCCTCCATGCACCTGCTGGTTTCCCTTTTCTCATTAAGGTCCTACTTGAATTAGCACCTCTGCATCAGAGCCTTCCCTTACTTCCCAGTCCAGTTTCTATCACATCAGCCCCCCGGAATCCCATACTTTCTACAAGCATCTTCTTTATTCTTTTATTTGTGAATTTGTCATCCTTGCTCCACAGGGATGATATTTTCTTGTTCACCACTGGTTCCATTGTTACTTTGTAGAGTGTTTATCCATAGTAGACACTCGTTGGATATGAGCTGAGTACATGAAGAAATAGTGGGTAAAGGTGTGGACGGCAAGGGGGAAAGCACATAATAGTCTGCGGTAATAACACAGGTGAAGTGTAGAGGACGGCTATGTGGGGGCATGACAAAGAATAGAGTTTTTTTCTTCTTAGTTTACTATTCATGGGAAGTGAACATGATATAAAAAAGTATTGTTTCCCTTCCCTTTAAAAGTAAACAACTTTAAATAATTCTAAATGAAAAAGTAAGTGGCATATATTTAAACGGGGAAATAGTTGATAGGTCTAAGATCCATTCATCCAAGTCTCACTCATTACCATATTCAAGAAATTGTGGACAGTTCTAAATTAAAGATGGTAATTCAATAGATATCTATTTCATGTCACAGACACTCAAATAAGCAACTATTCTTATAAATCGTGTAAAATGTGGACGTATACAAAACTTGGCTATTAATAAACTGTTAATACATATATAGCATAAATTTTAACAGAAAATATTATAGTAGAAAATCATTTTAACTAAAATGTCCAGAGGCAAACAAAAGAGATTAACTTGTAAATCAATGGCAGCTAAAAAACTAATTTGAAAAAAAAAAAGTGACTTCTGTATGTTCAATCTTTTATGGATGGCCATAAAAATACATGTGAAAGACAGGCATTACTAAGTGTGGTGTGTGTTAGTCAACAGAGTGGAAATTCTGCATGACTGCAAAAGAGCTTACCAATCACTGGTCTACATCTCTCTGGATGCGCCTGATTGTGATTCCACCATGGGAGGAGAGACTGACACACATTTGTAGATTGGGAACATATGGGTCTCATTTTAGGGCTAGTGAGACTAAAGAGTTAATTGTGTATACATGTCAGTCATCATCAGTCAGTCAATCAGGCAACTAATACCTTTAGGGGTCATGAATAACAGGACTAAAGTTGACAGACAAGCTGTCAGTCCAAGGCCTACTACCTTGATAACAGGTTGGGTGCATCAAGGCACTGTTTGCTGGGGCAGATGGCACAGAGAAAGCTTAATGTCTGGGTGTTCCTGACTTGAGAGCTTCTTCAGGCTTTCAGAAGACAGAGAAGGCAACCTCTCAAGTACTTACCATTTCTTTTGGTGAATTCGAGTGCATTTCAAACAGGATCATCATGTGAATGGGTCACATGCCAAGCCAAAAGGGACCTCAGGACTCACATGAATCAACCCCACATCTAACCAAACAGATCATGAGAACTCCAGGTCAGTTGCACAGTGGTTCGGACCCACATTTCTAGCTCATAATCCAATCTTTTGTTTACTATATAGCATGTAATTTTATAATTTATATTGGGAATTTATGTCTGCTTTGTAATTGGTGAGTCTGACAAGTCTATTTTGCCAACTAAAATGAATATAGCAATCAGAATCTTAGCATGAGACTTAATGGAGTGGATTTTTAAAAAATTTCAGCTATGAAAATATGAATGTATATGAAAAGCATTTAATGGGCTTCAGAACATTCTTTTAAAAATGGAATAATAGAGAAGTAGCTACAAATTTTAAAATGTCAATGTAATACCATTTAAAAAAATGTGTAAAAAGTAAATCTTCTTCCATTGGTTCTCATGGAACGGTCTAGATCAGAATCACTGTGAAGTTTTTAAAAGCACACACGCCTTTTCCCCATCATAGCCCACTGCATCAGAATCTTTAGGCACGGATATGCATATGTGTGTTTTGAAAAAGATCTCCATATGATTTCAATACACAGTTTATGTCAACAATGTGGAAAATCTTCCTCTTTTCCAAACACTGGAGAGAAAAATAAAAATTATAACATCCATAGTTTAGACAAGTATCAAAACCCCTCTTCTCTACCAGATGTTCCACTACTCCAAACATCTTTACAGCCATATTGTATAAATAGACTGCATTGTGTCCAGATGCTGATACATAAAGCAGTTATATTTCAATTATAAGTTTAGATTGGAAATGATGAGAGCAAAGCAACAGAAAAAAAAATCCATGGAAAATTTTCAAACCTATTTCAGCCAGGAATTTTAGGTATTTCCCATCAAATCCTTAGCCAAACCTTTTTCCAAGGAGCCATGTGGCTGCTGTGAGACCTATTTCCTTCATCTTCCTTTGGCATAGAGTGAATAATGAGATCAGGCTAATACAGCAGGAGAGAAGAGGAAGAACCAAGAGGTCTAGAAAATGTACAAAGTGAATAATTAATCCTTGAAAATGCCTGGGTTGCCTAAAATAAAGCAAGGAAAAATTGACCCTCACAATACTAAAATTGTAGCTGGAAAGGTGGTGAATAGCACCTGCTGACATTGTCAGTAAGGGCAATAGTTCAAGATTTATTTTATACTGAGCTTAAGAATAGCATGCATGTAAGGAAACCATTCTTTCAAAATAGGACAGATTATAAGGAGGTGTCTGGTGTTTCTTTTAATAGCAGCCTACGCAGCCCCATGAGAGGGACTGCTGCTGTTTTGGGGGGGGAGGTGAGTCTGAGCTGAAAGTCCTGTGCCAGAAGGGTTGCTAATGTGGAAGTTCAATCAAGTGTCCACACCATCTTTTCTGTGCTTTGTCCTCTGCCTTAGTGTTTGATTTACAGGAATAGAGTTCTCTAGCTTAGGGAAACAGAACAAAAAGGAAATCTGAACTACTCTGTGACATACTTGTTTTTATATCACAGTCTGGCTTCCTGGCAGCTATCAACACCTTTTGTTCCAGCTCGGCACCATGGCTACAGGAGCGGGCACCCCCAGCCATGACATTGGCTCCTTGGTGGAGTGTCTTCCTATTGGAGGGAATGTGTGGGAGGCCGCTGTTCTGTGTCTGGTTTCTCTTTTAGCAGCCTCCTCTTTCAGTGACACCACTCCCAGCCCTGAGATATGAAGGCATTTCCCCAGCTGCCTGATGGCAAGGCAAAGGTGACCTTCCGTCTGGGGGCAGTGTTGTCATTGAAGGGCTCTATTTCACAGACGTGACAACGCAATGAATAAGATTTTCTCCAAGTGTGAGAAAAGGCCAAAGCAACCTTTACGACAGGGAAACCAATGGGGCAAAGGATTCAAACAGCTTTGCTAACAGATAACCGGTTTGGCTGCCTCTGATAGCATCCCACTCTTCAGCAAACAGTGACTGCTTTGTGTTCATCTTTATCTTGGTTTTGTTCCTTGGGCTTCAAAATAAAACAATAAAAAGGCACATGCACTTGCATGGACGGACAGAATATAGATGTCTCTGAGCCATTCATAAATGGTCTCTATCTTCATAATGACTAGGATTTCATGGAGACGTAGTGTTTTCAATGCCTAAGTCTGATTACTGCCACTGTAACAGAATACCAAAGACTGGGTAATTTATAAAGAAAAGAAATCTGTTTCTCATAGTTCTGGAAATTGGGAAGTTCAAGATCAAGGTGTCAGCTCTGGTGAGGATCATCTTGCTGCATGTATCATACTACAGAGAATCATACAGTGAGAAAGCATGGAGTGTGACTGAGCTCACTTTTAGAATAAAGTCGTAATCTACTTCTCCCAGATAAGGTACCTGATTCACTCATGAAGCAGAGTCTCCACAATCTGATGAGCTCTGAAAATCCCACCTTCCCATACAGCTTGAACATCCCTAATCCAAAATCCTAAATGCTCCAAAATACAAAAAAATTTCGATTACCAACATGATGCCACAAGTGGAAAATTCTACACCTGACCTCTTGTGACAGGTCTTAGTTAAAATACAAATGCACTAAAAGTACTGTATTAAATTACCTTTGTGCTATGTATGGAAGGTTTGTAAATGAAATAGAAATGAATTATTTGCTTTCACTTGGGTTTCATCCCCAAGGTATCTCATTATATATCTGTGCAAATATTCTGAAATCCAAAGTGGTGCATAATCTGAAATATTTCTGTCCTCAGCATTATAGATGAGGGACACTCAAACTGAACTGTAACAGTGGCAATTAAATTTCACTATGAGAGTTAAGGATGTAGCTCAGCAGTGCATGTAAGTCAGCAGGAGAGCACTTGTCTAGCACTTGTCTACCTAATCAAATCAAAGCCTTGGGTTCAAATCCCACTACTGTCAAAAATAAATACAATATTCAAGAAATAAAATCAAGGATTAATAAATGGGATGGACTCAAACTAAAAAGCTTCTTCTTAGCCAAAGAAATAATAAATGAGGTGAAAAGACAGCCTACATTTTGGGAGCATATTTTTGCCACACACTTCAAATAGAGCACTAATCTCCAGGATATACAAAGAACTCAGAAAACTTAACATCAAAAAACAAACAAACAACCCAATCAATAAGTCAGGTAAAGAGCTGAATAGACACTTCTCAGAAGGAGATATACATTCAGTAAACAAATATATGAAAAAATAATAATTAGGGAAATGCAAATCAAAACTACTCTAACATTTCATCTCACACCAGTCAGAATGGCAGCTATTAAGAACACAGACAACAATAAATGTTGGCGAGAATGTTGGGGGAAAGGCACACTCACTCATTTCTGGTGGGACTGCAAATTGGTGCAACCAATCTGGAAAGCAGTATGAAGATTCCTTAGAAAACTTTGAATGGAACCACCATATGATCCAGCTATCCCACTCCTTGGTCTACCCAAAATACTTAAAATCAGCATACTATAATAATGCAGCCACATCAATGTTTATAGCAGATCAACTCACAATAGCTAAACTGTGGAAACAACCTAGATGCCCTTCAATAGATGAATGGATAAAGAAACTATATATACACAATGGAATATTACTCAGCATTAAAAGAGAATAAAATTATGGCATTTGCAGGTAAATGGATAGAGCTATGGAGAATATCATGCTAAGTGAAGTAAGCCAATCTCAAAAAACCAAAGGCTGAATATTCTCTCTGATAAGTGGATGCTGATCCATAATTGGGGGGACATGGGAAAAATGGAGGAAATTTCATGTGGCAAAGGGGAGGGAAGAAGGTATGGGAGTAGGAAACATGGTTAAGAAGGACATCATTAACCTAGGTACATATTTGACTACACATATGGTGTGATGTTACATCATGTACAACCATAGAAATGTAAAGTTGTGCTGCAATTGTGTACAATGAATCAGAATGCATTCTGCTGTCATATATACCTAATCAAAACAAAATTTTAAAAAGAATATAAAATAAAATATTTAATAAATACATAAATTTATTTTTGAGGACACCTTCAAGTCAGAGCACTTAAGTAATTTGATAAAAGATGATTACCATGAGAGTTTTAAAAATTAAAATATTGAAAAATATTCAGAGACCCTCACAAAAACAATTTTTTTGTATATCATTATATTTTTATTAGTTTTAACATGAGGTAGTAATTGGAGTAAATGATTAGAATTTAATTTTTCATTGGCTGAGGAGTCATTTTGTCCCTTAAGCAATGACGATGATTTCACAGTGGAAAGTAAAGTATGAAATCACGGTTTAAGATGTCATGGTAGTTCAGATATATAGGCCGAAAAGTGTTGTAGTGGCAAATACTTCTGTTTCCTGGGTGCATTTTTGCCGATGTTATTTACTTGGTGGGAAAAAGAAAAATTTCAGCATTCTTGGAATCCCTTTGCACATTGAGAAAACTTTAAAAAAAATTTCCCAAACCCTTTTATACCATGTTGCCATGAGAAACAAGCTCTTGTATAAAATCAACATGGAAGAAAGCAAGAGGTTTTCTTGAATATGATAATTTTACAAAGGAAATACGGGAAAAGTGACCTTTGGGCAGTCTCTCAAGTGCTTCTTGTGGAGAGGTGGGGGCACGGAAGAGTTATCTTTCTCACAGGAGTGCATATTGACATTTGGTCTTCTGTGCTTATTATCAGGGACAGGTACTCTTCTTGCACCCCTCGTTTTGCTGACCCCCCTGTCCACATGATTGTGGGTTTTCCACGGAGGCATTCTTAGCCTGTGGTTCCTCCACATTCTTTGTCAAATTCCCACCCAGAAGCCCTGATACAGTATCTCTACTCTAGAAAGAAAGGGGAAAGAAAAATATTTCTTCTGGCATTTGTCTGTTTAATTTTTTGATTTCTAGTGCACTCAGTTTCTAAAGCTCCTTTGCTTCATCTTATCTGATTTGAGGAAGAAACATAGGACAATGAAGATTGCATTTTTTTTTTTTTTTCCGGTACCAGGGATTGAACGCATGGGTGCTTAACCACTGAGCCACATCCCCAGCTCTTTTATGATTTATTTTGAAACAGGGTCTTGCTAAGTTGCTTAGGGCCTCACTAAGTTGCTGAGGCTGGCTTTGAACTTGCATCCTCCTGCCTCAGCTTCCCCAGTTGCTTGGGATTACAGGTACCTGTCACCACATTCAGCAAAGACTGCATTGAACCCGTCTCTGCTGCTTTCCTAATATGGATCCTTGAAAAAAAAGCACTTCACACTCAAAGTCTCACTTTCAATAACTGCCATGGAGATGATTTTAGTAATGGTTTATTTTTATGACAAGTGAGATCACGTAGGAAAAATCCCTCATGGTGATGGATACACAGTAGGAAATCAGTACATGCCATCCCCTTTCCTGTTTCCTGTTCTTCAACTGGGATTTTTCTTTGTTTCTTTTTATCATTTCCTGATAATTTTCATTTTTTTTGGAAGGTGGAAAATATTGGGGCCAGTTTGGTAAAAAGAGAAAAGAGAGCTTCTCTTTTGACATTTATTTGGGTGTGTGTTTTCTTTTAAGACCTGAATATCTGAGTGGCAGTTGGTATTAAAGGAAAGAGCTCTTATGTTATTCCACTTCAGATTTTTATTTTAAAGTGCATGAGGGTTGTCAGTCTCCATTAAACAGTCACCTCTAGAAATCTGGTATCGGAGATAGCTGACATATCTTTTATTGAGATAGCTTACATATAGTCTTAGCACAATGTCTAAGTTCTAGAAATATTCTTTTGCTACTTGGGCTATATATTGGCAAGTTGACTGTCCACCTGCATTCAAAAAAAACTAGTGGTTCATCAATCCAGGTTCAAAGGTGAGGAAATATTCTTCCTGTTTTTTTCGTATCCCTATCTGTGTACAAATACATTTGTATATATGGATATATATAAACTCTCCTTTTTCCAACAACCTGTACTCCATATCTTCCACATTTCAAAACATATTATATACATATGTGCATGCACACACGTGTGTCTGCATGCCCTGGCTAAATGCCTATGCATTTAGAAGCATAAATTTCAACCATGACTCTCAGATTTAACTGGGTAGATTGTAAAACATTTCAGTATCATGGTCCCTCCATAGATTATTGAAATCAGAAGTTCTTGGGATTGATCCTGGGCATAGGTGTCCTTCAGAGTTGTTCAAGTAAAGCCAGGGGCAGGCATATGCCTATAATTCTATAGACTTGGGAGGCTGAGGCAGGAGGATTGCAAGTTTAAGGCCAACCTCAGCAATTTAGCAAGATCCTGTCTCAAAATAGAGAAAGAGAGAGAGAGAGAGAGAGAGAGAGAGAGAGAGAGAGAGAGAGAGAGAGAAGGACTGTGGTTGTATCTCAGTGGTAAAGTACCCCTGGGTTCAATCCCCAATATTAAATGAATAAATTAAAAAATAATAAATAACAAATTTGAAAAAGCTCTTTGGGTGACACCAGCTGCCTCCAGGACTGAGAACCACTGATTTAGAGAAGGGATCCTCAGCTCTGCAAGGGCATTCAGTGGTCATCTTCATAGTAAGTCCAGTGTAAGGTCTAATCTCAAACTCAAAATTGATTCTGGCAACGATCAGGCAAATTTTCCTTTGTCTTGGTACTCTTTTAGTTTCCTTGTGCTTCTTAAATAATCTTTGAATGACACATACCCTGATGTGTTGTTACCGAGTAGTGATCCAGAACTAATTCAAGAAAAACCAAAACACTGAGGCTTTGAGAGGTGGGAGGTGGGTCTTGGGCTGGTATGTGGTGATGGAGGCAGGAGAGCTGCGCTGGGCTTCAGGAGCAAGATCTAAAATAAATAAAGATTAAAACACAAAGAAGCCCCACCTTGGGAAGTGTGCTCTCAGGTGTGGGCAGAGCAGCAGCCGGCCCTGTTAACTAGTCCCTGGCATGTGATTCTGTTGCCTTACAATCTAATTTCCATCCAAAAGCCTGAGTGATCTTTTAAATATGCTAATCACTACCCTGCTTAAAACATTCCAGAAGTTTCTCATTGCACATGGAATAAAACCCAAATTCCCATTACATAGACAAGGGCTCCTACTTACCTCTTCACCCCACCTAGTACCCTTCTTTGCAGTTCTCACTGTTCTCAGTACTGAAACAGGATAACTCTCTGACCTTCAGTATCAAGTTCACTTTTAACTCTTGGCATTCACCCTGTTGTTTGGTGTACTCTTTACCCAGACCAGAGGAGCCTGTGCTGAGCTCCAAAGCAGCAGCTGTCCCACCACCCTCCATCCCTCTCTCATATCTCCTGGTGTCTGCATCATGGTGCTGTCACTTTCTCAAATTAGCATGTTCATTTTGTTCCCTCCCTGAAAGGAGAGCTCTGTAGCTATGAGACTTTGAATCATAAACTACTATGTCTTTAGCATATGCAGAGCATTCAGGGCCTGCTGTGGGACCCCAGTATCCCTTGAGTAAATAAGAGTAAATGTTCCTCTCTCAGCAGACACAGCTACAGATCTATACTACATATGTTCCTCTTCCAGGCAGATGCAGGCCTCCAAGGAGGTGTACAGGCATAGATCATGGGTTGAATTTTAGTCCTTACTTGATCTGCACAATGGTAGGAGGTGCCAAAGTGCTTGAAATAGTGTAGGTACTCAGTAAATATTTATTTAATAAATAAGTGTAAGGGTGTCGGCTGTGCAAAGTTTTTCAGTGGAGCCTACTCTCTAGGGTCTAGATGCAGCTTGGGAGACTCAGCAGCAAACCAGGGATGGGCTGGTGCATAGATAACAAGCAGATATCCAGAAGAAACAACAACATCAACAGCCCTGGACTGTAGTGCTTAACAAATTATAGTATTTGTGTTATCATTATTCTATGTTAAACTATTAGTATGATATCAAAATCATGGTTGCAAAATTCCAGAAACTTGAGTGATTGACTCTAGGGAGCTGGTACCAAGCAGTTCTGACACATCAAACCCTACTTCAGTGTTGAAGCCTGGGGAGCTCAGAATCTGGTCAGACCAATGCTATACTTCCTGGCTACAGAGGTAGAAGTTGCTTATATATGCTCTGTTGGCACCTTCCTGGGTGCGAGGACCAGGAAATGGCATATTATTCCAAGAATCATGGGGAACATCTTGGAATGTTTTAGAAAATGGAGAAGAGAAAACAAAATTAAAGCTGATACCAGTTAACCAATTCATTGAGTCTCACTTTTGTCATATATGAAATAAATAATTTGTATTAAATATTTTTCATTTCTACCAAACAGACTAGCATTCTATATGTACCATGCAGGGATTAACATATGAAGAAGGTGAAATGAAAAAGTCTATATTTTCTATGTGTGAATGAGTCTGTGGTTTGAATAAATTTAAGTAATATATTAATCTCCCTAGGCTAGTGGATATTTAGTGCATGTTTTTCTCTAGTTGAAATAAAAAAAAAAGCATTTAAGATAACTTTGCTCTGGAGCTAAATAGAGGCTTAAGAACTTTTCTAAATGCCAAGGATACTTTAAGTTAATAGGAACCCAATTCTTATTCTATTATTTTTGTTCTATCAGAGCTAGTATACCAATTTCCTTCTTTGCTTCACCACACACTTCATTTTACATTCTTTCTTTTTGATTCCGGATTTTAAGCAAAAGCTAAACACATGCCCAGCAACTCAGACAAAATGGAAATCCAAACCATCAAATTGGAGGAGTATAAACCACTGTCATCAGGGGCTCTGTAACAGCTTTAAGAGTTATAATTTCTGATGTTGAGCTATCACTTTTCTGGGCAAATACTAGTGTTGAAATATATTATTACTACTCCTCTCCCCACTCCAACCACCAGAACAAATGTCCAACTTCCCAGAGAAATTCACGTGTGCCTAGATGAGACAGGAGCCCTTCGCAGCTGCCTGTAGACAGGGGACACCCAGCTCTAATAGAGCCTGTCATTCTCCCATGAGCTACTGAATCATGTTTATATATAACTTGCATATTAAAAAGCAACAGCCAATGTCAATGGTGCCGATATAAAAATATCTTAATAGCCAGTAACTGACTAATGAATACTACTGTAATAACAGTTTAATTTGAAGAATTCTGACAGCTGGTTGCTTTGATGAGAGTGGTTTCCAAGGAGTCCTAGTCCCATGCTGAGAACATCTCCAGCCTGCTGATTTATAGCAGCAGTGCAGAACTGTTTAATGTCACCACCTCTCAGCTAAAGTAATAATAAACAGGAATGTTATGGTTTATTTTTCTGTATGAATTGTTCAGGCTCTGTATGGTAAGTACCAACTCAATAGGGGATAATAGCTGCTATTCCCCTGGGAGTTTCACTGGAGGTGAGCCTTTTTCTTTCTTCCTTCCTTTTTTTTTTTTTTTCTTTATCAGCGAAGTTTATACATCTGAATGAATATAGAAGTTCTTGGTTTTTTTAGTGGATTTATTTTATTCTTTTACACAGCTCTTGCCTATCCAAATCTGCTTAGCAAATGTAATTACTCTGGTTAAGATGTAGCTTCCCTATTATTTCTGAACTTCCCAAGATAGTTTAAAGCAGACAGCTAGGGCATGAAATATATGGTTCTACAACTATCTTAATTATACTGCGTGACTCTGTTTGATATGGAACAGCAATGTCTGGGAAGTGAATTTAATCTCTACAGATTTAGGACGATTGCCAAAAAGATTCATTGATTTTTTTTTCTTTCTTTCTTTCTTTTCTTTTCTTTTTTTTTTTTTTTTTTTTTTGCTGGAGTGCAATCTTTTATTGTATAAATGTCAGAAGCTTCAAATTATTAGGAAATGTGTCAAGAAGCTCAAGGCATAATAACATTCTTTAGAGAGCTTGATTCTGAAGACAGTGCAATGAAATGTTCAAAAAGCAAACACGTCTTATGTTCTTAGAGAATAAACCTCTGGGATTCATTTTAATTTGTCATTTTGAACAGGATGAGGCCTCCACTGGGTCCTTTGATGTGAAAGCCCTGGGGATGATATACAGCTATTCCTTGGTCACCCCCAAGCCTTTATAAGCTCCAGATTGCAGAGATGTCTGTAGTCCTGAGAAATAAGATACTGACTCAGGATTTGAGACTTCAGAGCTGAACAGTGAAAAATCACTGGGATTTGTCCTGGTGAAGAGGTCCTGAAGAAGGGATCATGAAGAAAAGGAGACAATATTATGGGCTGAGTCACCTCGCTCAGGCAGAGCTTCTAAGTTGTCCCCAAACCAAGGCAAAATCCTTGGTGTGGAGAGATATATTATTTAGGATGACTTTATTTGCAAGTGATAGAAACCCCACACAAACTTGCTTAACTGGGGAGAAAAAAATACACAACATAGTGGTTTACTCCTCTAGAAAGTCCAGAAGTTGAGTGTGCTTCAGACATGAGATTCAGAGGTCCGTGCTGTCATGAGGGTCTCAGCTCCATTTAAGATTTGCATTATTGTGCTCTATTCTCTGTGTTAGGTTCATTGCCATGCTGGCTCCTTGGACCTCAATTCCATTACCCAGCCCCATACTTTGTCTGAAGTTCTGAATAAAAATATCTTTTTTAACAGTTAATGCAGATTTGACTGCCACTCTTATCAGAAGTTTCAATGTCACCAATTGGCTTAACCTTGGACACATGCTCCAGTCATGGTGCTTATGGATTCCCCAAAGGAAATCGGGGCTGTTAGGAACAGAACAAGGGGTAAGGGGATAGTCAACCCTAGTCTTTTCAGAGATGTTTATGTTCTTCTTTCTGGAAAAATTCAGGCTGCTTCAAAGGCCAGAGGCTTAGATTATATTGCAAATATTTGCAGGCCACTGCAGTAAGTGTTCAATCTAGCTGAAAATTCAATAACTAATATTCATTGCCCAAACAACACAGCCTAGGTATTTAGCTTATCTTTCAGGGGTTTATAATATGAGCCCATCTGAACTTTCCAGGTGAGACATCCACTATGTTCCCACTCATTCTATTTCCCTGGGTTTGCTCTCACATGTTCTTCCCTCATTCTTCATCAGAAATTGAGGTTTTTTTTTTTCCTCTGAGAAATTATGTCTGACTTAGTCCTGAAGGTTCTATTGGAGAGAACATAATGTAAGAATTTAAGTGCAGGTGCTGGAGCAGGACTGTGTATCTTTTCCTATACAGGTTTAGCTCTCTTATTATGAGAAATTTTGCAAGTTACTTAATCACTCTCAGGTATGATTTCCTGATATTTAAAATGAGAATGTAATAGTACCTAACTCAGGTGTTATTGTGAGCATTAAATGAGTTGCTATATGTAAAAAATCTTGGCTGGTTCCTACACTTGGCAAAAATCAATAAATGTTAGCCATTCTCTGACCACTCCTTGGCTCTCTTCCCTTTAAAACTACTGTACGGTCTGGCCCTGAACTCCTCATTGCACATTCAGACGGGTATTGGTGTGTAAGGGCAGATAATTCCCATAGGATGGGATGATTCAAATTGCCCAAATTTTTCTTTGTGTATAATAAAAAATTATGTCTATAGAGCTAGTAAGAAGTTGATTAGTTAGTCATGTGCTTCCAGTTTGCAAACACCATTCTCTACTCAGTCACAAAATATTTACTGAGAATGACACAGGTTCCCCCTTTCAGTGTATTCCTAGGCAATTCACATGGTGCAGGGAATACAGTAATGAATCAGACAATCCCAGTCCTAATCAAGAAAGTAAACATTAAATAAGTGTGAAGACTTCTAAGGAAAAAAAATACAGGTCCTCCTCACTGAATAGGCCTGGAGTTGGAGAGTTTGGGAAGCAGCACATGCATTAGCACAGTTTTAATACAGAGGGCTATTATATGTACACTACCTATAGACAACAAATAGCTCACAAATAGCTCATATCTGTACAGTGCTCCATACTGTCTGTAGTACTTCCTTATTGCTCGTTACTAACCATTATGAAGAAATTATTCCCTACTGGTTAAAAAGCAGACTAAAGTTCAAAGGTATTAATGTTAGGTTTCAAAACCCGAGACGTAGGGAAGTGCAGAGATGACAGGGGCTCTCTCTGCACTGTACTCTATAGTGTGAGCCCCTTGCCCCCACAACCCCTCCGTTATCAACTACTGCTGATGTTAATGTAGGTTAGGGGTGGAAAGTTGAGCCGAGTGAATATATTTCTGATGCTAATTGTGGCAAATACCTTTGGAACTATCCATGGACATACAAAGAAAACAGGTTTAGAACTCCAGCTGTATTCCTTGTCTTGGTAGGACATGATTGCAATTTCTTTACCTCATTTGGGAGTTAAATATTTGTGCTTACCTACAACTGATGATTTTTTTAATTTTCAGTGCAGATCCAAGAAGAAAAAAAAAAAAAAACTTACCAGCTTGGCATGGAGATGTTGCAAATTATCTTTATCTCCCTAGATCTCTCTTTCTTGCTTCACCTACTAATCTCTGTCACACCTTGGAGATTAAATTCAAGTATGACCTCATATAGGAAGCATTTCAGGATCATTTTATTTTTAATCCCCCTTCTCCTTTGCTGAGTGAAATGCTCTATCTCTAAGCTCACATCATCTGGATTTTTTTTTTCTTTGTCTCCCTAAATTAGTATGAACTCCTCAAAGCAGAATCTATACCTCCTTCATCTTTGTGTCTGTAGCGCCTAGTACAGTACCTGGCACAGAATGGATTCTGACACAAGAGTGGCAAGTACAGTGGTTCCTCAGCAGCAGCTGTAAATAAAATGGACAAAGCCTATTACCACATTGATTTTGAGATCAAATGCTGGATGCTCTTGTGAAGAAAGGTGGGGAGATGAAGAAACACAAAAGAAGAAAGAAGAGAGACTAGGGAGGGAAAGAAGAGCTAGAGAAAGGGAGGAGTCAGAACATGTAACACCTTACAAATTACTTCAAAAATTCAGCTTCCAAGTTACATTCTTGAACTTCACGGGACAACAAATTTCAAGGAAATTTTTTACAAAATTATATATAGCTTTCATTTATAGAAAATTAATAATTTATTTACCTATGAATTAAAGCCAACAGTTGAGGAATAAGAATAAAGTTTACATAGAGCCCTGTAAGGAGAGCAAAGGCTTAAAGTCAGGATATGTGGGTTGGTTCCATGAGTGACCTCAAGGCTGTGGGTCTCATCCTACATAATTAGAAAAAGAGAGCTTTGTTCTAGGTGACTCAAAGACCTCTCTAGTTTTAGCCTTTTATATTACAAAAACAAAGAATTTTATAGGAGCACAAGATGAAAAAAGAGTAACATATTCTGTTGTAACAAAAATAATAACAGACCAAAATTAAATAATTAGATAAAACAGAAGTTCCTAATATATCAAATATGGTGGAACAAAGGGCTCTCTATTCCAGATGTCTAATTGAATAGAAGATTTGTACAACTGCACATGAAAACGGCATGCATAAAGTTGGTGTGAAATAAATTAGAAAAAGCATGTAGTTTTTTTTTTAAATGTAGAAACTCTTATTTATAAATCCAAAAAAAAAAAAGAAGAGCAAAGGATAGAATAAGATTTTTAAAAAGGCATATATGACTCGTTTATATACTCCAGGTTCATGGCTTTAATGAAAGTGACAGATAAAAAGAACTTGTAGATGAATTATAGGCTGTTTGTAGAGAATGAATACTAGCCCAGCTAATTTGTATAGGAGCTTTCACTCTTCATACTAAAAAAGGCTTTTTAAAAAAAATTGTCTGACTTTTAACAATAAAAGGGATTAAATGAGACTATCCATTTTTAGAAGCCCAACTTCTTTTAGAAAACTCCACAAAAGCAATAAACTAAAAACCACCATATCACATAAATAACAAATTAGTTGCTAATTCTCCAGCTTGATGAGACTTTTCTTGGTCCAATCAGCCCTATCTCTCTGACATAAAAATTTTGGGAAAAGAGTGAGTTTAGTAAAAGTGAAGTTAATTATTGCTTTCTTTAAGATGTACATTAAAAAGGGAAAGAAAAAACAGATTATTTAACCACATAGTGCCTGAATCCTAAACAGACAGAAAATTATGAAACAATGTGAATTATCATTATCACCAGTAAATTTGCCTCAAACTTAGCTGTTAATGGATGTTGTATTAGCTTTTTGTTGCTGTGACCATTCCACCTGACAAGCACAACTTAGAGGAGGAAAAGTTTATTGTAGCTCAGGGTTTCCAAGATTTTGGTTTGTGGTCAGTCAGTTTTATGTCTTTGGGTCTGAGGTGAGGCAGAACATCATTATAAAAGGGTGAGAAGTGAGATGGTGGTGAGGAGATAGATGGGAGGGACCTAGGGCAGGTATAGTCCCTAAGGCCATATCCCCAGTGATCTACTACTTTCAGCCATGTCCCACCTGTCCACAGTTGTTACCACCACTCAGTAGTCCATTCAAATTAATCCTTCAAATGGATTAATTCACAGATGAGGTTAGTGTTCTTATGATCCAGTCTTCTCACCTCTGAACATGGCTACATTGCCTAACACATGAACATTTGGGTTTCATTCCAGATCCATACCCTAACAGATGTGTAACTTAATGTTGTTAAGATCACTCTTTGACACATCATAGCTAAACAATTGCACATTATTTCTCTCCATCAACAATGAACCAGCACAAACTGAGGGCACAAATTCCAGTTGCTGCCTAAATAGCTCTGTCCGGGAACTTTCAGGGCTCAGTTGCAGCCATGGTATAACCAAGGAGGTTTTAAGGTCAGAACAACATTGTACAGAGATTTTATACTCTATGGGAAGACTTGGAAAGATGATTTATTAAGCAACAGATAAATCTAAGTCGAAAGAAACGTTGAGAAGAAGCAGGGTATGTTGATTTTGACTCACTGAACAGTGTCTTGAAACATTACTACTCGTATTGTTACAAACTTGGAAAAACGTGACTCTACCAGTAATTCTCTCAAAACTCAACTGGTATTATCCTTTACTTTCTATAAATTATGAATATTGCAGATGGTGATAGCTTTCAGGAAACCAAATGCAACTTAGTTATGAGGTGTTTGAAACAATCATGTTGAGATAACAAAGCTCCAGATAAATCAGCTGAATATTTTTACTTATTGTTTAAAAGTCCTTTAACCATATTTTTTTTTTGACAGAGAGAATCTGTAAGATTTCTGAATGATTTTCTGAAAGAATAAAAAATCCTTCTACCCCATCACCCTACTTCAAAGGTGAAACAAAAATTTTGGTTAAAAATCAAACACCAAATCTGTTAGAATCATTAGAGGATTTCTTAAACAAGAATGTTACCACTTTTTTTTTGGTTTCTGATGAAAACAACAACAACAACAACAAAACCTCGTAAGTTAGTGGGCTGTGTTTTAAATTTTAAAAATAATAAACCTAACAATATTTTGTATTATGTAGCAAAAGACTTTCTGGTATTTAGCTCAGTAAGGTTCATAATTCAGTGAAGCATGATAAGGAACTAAACTCAATTATCCTCATGCAGACCTAAATACTTGAATGCTGTTTTGTGATGTCTTTATGTATTTAAAATATATGAAATAGTACATTAACAGGCTAAAATTTCTGGAGAAAATTATTTATATAACATTATAGATTTTCCTCAGAAGTGACCCTTCTCTCTTATTTTTTTATAATATTTTATTATGAAAAATTCCAAACATGCAGCAAAGTTGACAGAATATGATAGTGAACATCTGTATACCCATCACTTAAATTTTACCATTAACATTTTACTGTACTTGCTTTATCCTCTCTCCATCTGTCTATCCATCCCTTTAGACATCAATCAAGCCCTCCTTTTTTTTTTTTTTAGTGCACTTGGAAGTACATTGCAGACATCAGTGCATTTCTCCCTAAATACTTTATCATGCATATCACTAGCTAGATTCCAATAGTGATTGACACTTTTTATTTTTTTATATAAAATTGCTGCTATACAATGAAAGAAATGTGTCTTAAATGTATATTCTATATTTTGAAAACCATATGCATCTGTGTTATCTGTACTCCTAGTGCTATGCTTTGGATCTTAAGTGTCCCACAAAGGCCTGCATAGTCAAGGCTTGGTCCCTAGCTTAGCACTATTGGAGGATGGTAGAAACCTTAAGACATGGAGTCATGTGGGAGGTCTTCAGGTCACTGGGAACATGCTTTTGAAGGGGATAATGGACCCCAGCATTTCCTCTTCTTCTCTTTCTCATCCTGATGGTAAGGTGAGTGGCTTTTTTCTACCACACATTCCCTGACATGATGTGTTGTCTTCTACAGGCCCCAAAGCAATAGGGTCAACCAATCATGGACTGGAACTTCCAAAGGTATGAGCCAAAATAAACCTTTCTTCTCACAAGTTGATTATCTCAGATATTTGCTCTAGTAATAGAAAGCTAATACATGTAATAAGATATCAAATATTGCCATCACTCCAGAATTTTCTCTGTGTCCCTTCCTACTCAGTACTTGCCCTCAATACTCCAGAAGTATTGTTATTATTTTTGTTCCCACTGTAGTTTTCTCTGGAATATTACATGATGGGATTATATAGTATGCATTCTTCTGTAAGTCTTTCAATCAGCATATTGTCCGATATGTCACTTATTTGCTCTTTTTTATTGCAGAGGAATATTCTGTTATGTTTATACCACAGTATCTTTTATACATTTGCCTATTTATGGACACCAGGGCTGTTTCCAATTTTTTACTCTTATGGATAACGTTACTGTGAACATTCCTGTACAAGTCATAAAAGTCTGCATTTTATCTACAAGTAATTTCAGTCTCTCCCCAGAAAACTTAGAGTCCTTGGGGTTTATCTGGAGGACTATGGATTTCAGACCACCAAATATAGTTTCAATTTCAAGCCCTGCTTGGACTTGATAAGTTCTGCAAAATATTTTTTCTTCCCTTTCCATTGAGCAGTTGAGCACAGATGGAAAGAATTTAAAAAAGGAAGTAATGACCTTAGGCATATTCTTGAAGTGTGAATGCACTGCTTTCCTCAAGTAACTTATATGTAAAATATCAGTTTGCAATTCTAGGAGAAAAAAATAAAAGAATTACTGTATAATCTCTCTGATTCTTCCATAAAGATTGACTGTGACTCAAAATAGCCAGGAGTTATTAATGCTGTAAATCTTTCAGAAAGACATTTTAGTGCTTGTTCCTCTTGCTCTTGAAAGAAAGAAAAAAATTTTATATATCATAGATCTCACATAAGTGACACATTTCAAACTTTGTCAAGATTAGACTGTTACTAATGCTCAGGGATAGAAAGAATTATAGATTTTCAAATGTTTTTCCAAATAACTAAAGACATTGAAACAAAATGGACCATTTCAAAATTTTTAATCTTAAGAAATAAAAAAATCTGCTTTAAAAATAAATTAAGGCATTCTTATATTTTATTTCTATTAACTCACCTAGAGTATTTTAAGACTTTAGTTTCTCAGAAAGAAAAATTCACAAGATAAGTATTTCAAACAAAAGGAGGTAACGCATGCACACACACACACACACACACACACACACACACATTCACCACTACTTTGGCCAATCTGAATCCCAAACAGAATAGAATAAATAAAAAAATACAAACTGAGCCATAATTCATAATTCTTAAGTAATCATGACCCATTGAATACTTGTAAGTATGTTCAAATGCATTGAAATTTTCCCAGTTATAATGATTATCCTTAAATAAGTTAGACTATCTAGTCAATAACAATTGCAGTAGTTCCCAACCTGGCTACACATAAGAAATATATGGGGGGCCCGCCGGCGTGGTAGACATGTCACCCCAATTGGAGTAGGAGCAGAGCAGAGCCGCCGCAGGCACCCACAAGGTAGGCAGACCTGCGACCAACCAGAACAGGCCCAGTGGCCTGCTGGCGTGGTAGACACCTCACCCCAATTGGAGGAGGGGCAGAGCAGAGCCGCAGCCCATGCCCAGAACAGGCCTAGCGGCCTGCCGACAGGGTAGACACGTCACCCCAGTTGGAGTAGGGGCAGAGCAGAGCCGCCTCAGGCGCCTGCAAGGTAGGCAGACCTGCGACCGACCAGAACAGGCCCAGCGGCCTGCAGGCATGGTAGACATATCACCCCAATTGGAGGAAGGGCAGAGCAGAGCCGCCACCCGCACCCGCAAGGTAGGCAGACCTGTGACCGACCGGCAGAACAGGCCCAGCGGCCCGCTGGCGTGGTAGACACACCACCCCAATTGGAGGAGGGGAAGAGCTGCCGCGCGCCTGCAAGGTAGGCAGACTTGCAACCGACAGGGAGAACAGACCCAGCGGCCCGCCGGCATGGAAGACACATCACCCCAATTGGAGGAAGGGCCCAGCTGCCGCCCGCAAGGTAGGCAGACTGTGAGTCCCAGAGAAGGGGCCCAGCGACCCGCCGGCCTAGTTGAAAGATCACCCCAATTGGAGGAGGGGCACAGATGCCACCCGCGCCTGCAAGGTAGGCAAACCTGCAACCTGGAGAACAGGCTCAGCGGCCTGCCATCGTGGTAGACAGATCACCCCTATTGGAGGAGGGGCCCAGCCGTTGTCCGCAAGGTAGGCAGACCACGCGACCTGGAGAAGGGGCCCAGCAGCCCGCTGGCGTGATAGACAGATCACCCCAATTGGAGGAGGAGCACAGCTGCGGCCTGCCCCTGCACGGGAGACTTTTCAACTATACAAGAGCAATATAAATATATAGGGGGAAAATTCAATAACACAACAGTTTCACCAAGCAGAAAGAAACACAAGCAGTATGAAAAGACAAGGAAAGAAAGGACCACAAGCAATGCAGGTCAACTCAACTTTAGAAGAGGTAATAGCTGCAGCAGATGGAATGTCAGATAAAGAATTCCGAATTTACATGCTTCAGATGATCTGGAGTCTCAAGGAAGATATTAGACAGCAAAATCAGACAATGAAAGATCACTTTGACAATGAATTACATAAACAAATCCAAGAAGCAAAAGATCAACTAAACAGGGAGATAGAGGTTATAAAAAACAAACAAACAGAAATCCTAGAAATGCAGGAAGCAATAAACCAACTTAAAAACTCAAATGAGAATACTACCAGCAGAGTAGAACACTTAGAAGATAGAACATCAGACAATGAAGACAAAGTATTTCAACTTGAAAAGAACATAGCTCAGCGAGACTCTTAAGAAACCATGAGCAGAACATCCAAGAAATATGGGATAACATAAAGAGACCAAACTGAAGAGTCATTGGGATACAGGAAGGTATAGAGGTCCAAACCAAAGGAATGAGCAATCTGTTCAATGAAATAATACGAGAAAACTTCCCAGACTTGAAGAATGAGACAGAACCCCAATTCCTAGAAGCCTACAGGATGCCAAATGTGCAAAATCATAAGAGACCCACACCTAGACACATTATAATGAAGATGCCCAACATACATAATAAGGAGAGAATTTTAAAAGCTTCAAGAGAAAGGAAGCAGATTACATTTAGGGGTAAACCAGTCAGGATAACAGCTGATCTTTCACCACAGACTCTGAAAGCTAGAAGATCCTGGAACAACATATTTCAAACGCTGAAAGAAAATGGGTTCCAAGCAAGAATTGTGTATCCAGCGAAATTAAGCTTCAGGATGGAAGATGAAATTAAAACCTTCCACGATAAACAAAAGCTTAAAAAATTTGCAGCTAGAAAACCATCTCTTCAAAACATCCTTGGGAAAACATTACAGGAAGAGGAAATGGAAAATAACAATAAAAACCAACAGTGGGAGGTAGTACAGTAAAGGGAAAAATCAAAGAGGAAAAACAAACCATGTTAAGTAACATAAATAAACAAATATGGCTGGAAGAACAATCCATATCTCAATAATAACCCTAAATGTTAATGGCTTAAACTCACCAATTAAGAGACACAGGCTAGTAGAATGGATCAAAAAAAAAAAAAAAAGAGCCAACAATATGCTGCCTACAGGAGATGCATTTGATAGGAAAAGACATACATAGACTGAAGGTGAAAGGTTGGGAAAAATCATATCACTCATATGGACTTCGGAAACAAGCAGGAGTGTCCATACTCATATCAAATAAAATAGATTTCAAGCCAAAGTTAATCAAAAGGGATAAAGAGGGACACTACATACTGATCAAGGGAAGCATACATCAACAAGACATAACAATCATAAATATATATGCTCCAAACAATGGTGCAGCTATGTTCATCAAACAAACTCTTCTCAAGTTCTAGAGTCAAATAGACCACCATACAATAATTATGGGAGACTTCAACACACCTCTCTCACCACTGGACAGATCTTCCAAACAAAAGTTGAATAAAGAAACTATAGAACTCAATAATATAATTAACAACATAGACTTAATTGACATATATAGAATATACCACCCAACATCAAGCAGTTACACTTTTTTCTCAGCAGCACATGGATCCTTCTCAAAAATAGATCATATATTATGTCACAGGGCAACTCTTAGACATTATAAAGGAGTAGAGATAATACCATGCATCTTATCTGATCATAATGGAATGAAACTGGAAATCAACAATAAAAGAAGGAAGGAAAAATCATGCATCACTTGGAGAATGAACAATAGGTTACTCAATGATCAATGGGTTATAGAAGATATCAAGGAGGAAATTAAAAAATTCTTAGAGATAAATGAAAACACAGACACAACATATCGGAATCTATGGGACACAATGAAAGCAGTGCTAAGAGGAAAATTCATTGCCTGGAGTTCATTCCTTAAAAAAAGGAAAAACCAACAAATAAATGATCTGACACTTCATCTCAAAATCCTAGAAAAATAAGAGCAAAACAACAGCAAAAGAAGTAGAAGACAAGAAATAATTAAAATCAGAGCTGAAATTAATGAAATTGAAACAAAAGAAACAATTGAAAAAATTAACAAAACTAAAAGTTGGTTCTTTGAAAAAATAAAAAACATCGACAGACCCTTAGCCATGCTAACGAAGAGAAGAAGAGAGAGAACTCAAATTACTAGCATATGGGATGAAAAAGGCAATATCACAACAGACACTTCAGAAATACAGAAGACAATTAGAAATTATTTTGAATCCTTATACTCCAATAAAATAGAAGCTAGTGAAGGCATCGATAAATTTCTTAATTCATATGATCTACCCAGATTGAATCAGAAGGATATAGACAACCTAAACAGACCAATATCAATTGAGGAAATAGAAGAAACCATCAAAAGACTACCAACTAAGAAAAGCCCAGGACCGGATGGGTATACAGCAGAGTTTTACAAAATCTTTAAAGAAGTACTAATACCAATACTTTTCAAGCTATTCCAGGAAATAGAAAAAGAGGGAGAACTTCCAAATTCATTCTAGGAGGCCAACATCACCCTGATTCCTAAACCAGACAAAGACAATTCAAAGAAAGAAAACTACAGACCAATATCTCTAATGAATCTAGATGCAAAAATCCTCAATAAAATTCTGGCGAATCGGATACAAAAACATATCAAAAAAAATGTGCACCATGATCAAGTAGGATTCATCCCTGGGATGCAAGGCTGGTTCAATATACAGAAATCAATAAATGTTATTCACCATATCAATAGACTTAAAGATAAGAACCATATGATCATCTCGATAGATGCAGAAAAAGCATTCGACAAAGTATAGCATCCCTTTATGTTGAAAACTCTAGAAAAACTAGGGATAACAGGAACATACCTCAATATTATAAAAGCAATCTATGCTAAGCCTCAGGCTAGCATCATTCTGAACGGAGAAAAATTGAAGGCATTCCCTCTAAAATCTGGAACAAGACAGGGATGCCCTCTCTCACCACTTCTGTTCAACATAGATCTCGAAACACTGGCCAGAGCAATTAGACAGACAAAAGAAATTAAAGGCATAAAAATAGGAAAAGAAGAACTTAAATTATCACTATTTTCAGATGACATGATTCTATACCTAACAGACCCAAAAGGGTCTACAAGGAAACTATTAGAGCTAATAAACGAATTCAGCAAAGTGGCAGGATATAAAATCAACATGCATAAATCAAAAAGCATTCCTGTATATCAGCAACAAATCCCCTGAAATGGAAATGAGGACAACCACTCCATTCACAATATCCCCCCCCAAAATAAAATACTTGGGAATCAACCTAACAAAAGAGGTGAAAGACTTATACAATGAATACTACAGAACCCTAAAGAGAGAAATAGAAGAAGATCTTAGAAGATGGAAAAATATACCCTGTTCATGGATAGGTAGAACTAACATCATCAAAATGGCGATATTACCAAAAGTTCTCTATAGGTTTAATGCAATGCCAATCAAAATCCCAATGGCATTTCTTGTAGAAATAGATAAAGCAATCATGAAATTCATATGGAAAAATAAAAGACTCAGAATAGCAAAAACAACTCTAAGCAGGAAGTGTGAATCAGGCGGTATAGCTATACCAGACTTCAAACTATACTACAGAGCAATAGTAACAAAAACAGCATGGTACTGGTACCAAAACAGGCGGGTGGACCAATGGTTCAGAATAGAGGACACAGAAACCAATCCACAATATTACAACTATCTTATATTTGATAAAGGGGCTAAAAGCATGCAATGGAGGAAAGATAGCATCTTCAACAAATGGTGCTGGGAAAACTGGAAATCCATATGCAACAAAATGAAACTGAATCCCTTTCTCTCGCCATGCACAAAAGTTAACTCAAAATGGATCAAGGAGCTTGATATCAAATCAGAGACATGGCATCTGACAGAAGATAAAGTTGGCTACAATCTACATACTGTGGGTTCGGGCTCCAAATTCCTCAATAGGACACCCATAGCACAAGAGTTAATAACTAGAATCAACAAATGGGACTTACTCAAACTAAAAAGTTTTTTCTCAGTAAAAGAAACAATAATAGAGGTAAATAGGGAGCCTACATCCTGGGAACAAATCTTTATTCCTCACACTTCAGATAGAGCCCTAATATCCAGAGTATACAAAGAACTAAAAAATTTAAACAATAAGAAAACAAATAACCCAATCAACAAATGGGCCAAGGACCTGAACAGACACTTCTCAGAGGAGGACATACAATCAATCACCACGTACATGAAAAAATGCTCACCATCTCTAGCAGTCAGAGAAATGCAAATCAAAACCATCCTAAGATACCATCTCACTCCAGTAAGATTGGCAGCCATTAGGAAGTCAAACAACAACAAGTGCTGGCGAGGATGTGGGGAAAAGTGTACACTTGTACATTGCTGGTGGGACTGCAAATTGGTGCGGCCAATTTGGAAAGCAGTATGGAGATTTCTTGGAAAGCTGGGAATGGAACCACCATTTGACCCAGCTATTCCCCTTCTCGGTCTATTCCCTAAAGACCTAAAAAGAGCATACTACAGGGACACTGCTCCATCGATGTTCATAGCAGCACAATTCACAATAGCAAGACTGTGGAACCAACCTAGATGCCCTTCAATAGATGAATGGATAAAAAAATGTGGCATTTATACACAATGGAGTATTACTCAGCACTAAAAAATGACAAAATCATGGCATTTGCAGGGAAATGGATGGCACTAGAGCAGATTATGCTAAGTGAAGCTAGCCAATCCCTAAAAAACAAATGCCAAATGTCTTCTTTGATATAAGGAGAGCAACTAAGAACAGAGTAGGGACGCAGAGCATGAGAAGAAAATTAACATTAAACAGGGATGAGAGGTGGGAGGGAAAGGGAGAGAGAAGGGAAATTGCATGGAAATGGAAGGAGACACTCAGGGTTTTACAAAATTACATACAAGAGGAAGTGAGGGGAAAGGGAAAAAAAACAAGGGGGAGAAATGAATTACAGTAGATGGGGTAGAGAGAGAAGAGAGGAGGGGAGGAGAGGGGAGGGGGGATAGTAGAGGATAGGAAAGGCAGCAGAATACAACAGACACTAGTATGGCAATAGGTAAATCAATGGATGTGTAACTGATGTGATTCTGCAATCTGTATACGGGGTAAAAATGGGAGTTCATAACCCACTTGAATCAAAGTGTGAAATATGATATATCAAGAACTATATAATGTTTTGAACAACCAACAATAAAAATTTAAAAAAAAATAAAAATAAAATATATACGTTTTTCATGTTAAAAGAAAAAGAAATATATGGGGTGATTTTATAGAATATATTGCCTGGGTCCCCTTTGGATCAATTACATTCAAACCCTGGGAGCAGGGCGTATGTGCTTTATAACACCACCCACATGTGATTTTTATGTATAGTTAAGATTGAGAACTAGTAATTAGTAAGATTCAGTGTATAGGATACAGATTTTTTTTAGTGACCATTCCAAGGAGTGAATTAGATAAAAATCTTTCCTAGAAACAATAAAAGATAATAACAAATACATAAATTCATGAAATAAAATATTCTGTCAGTGCAAACAGATCTTACCCTTTAGAAAATATAGACATAATGAATTTGGGGCCTAAGTTTATTCTACTCTTAAAAATACATTTTTGACCTGAAAGACAATAACTCATCAATCTTTTAAATATGATAGCTATGGTTTGCCCTTTGCAAATTGTTGTATTTCCCTCAATAATCTGGTGGCATAGATTCTTATGAATGAAGAGATCTTCAGGGTTTTGACTGTGGTGCTAACATCACAGACCTGCCATCAGGGTTGACTAAGAAAATCACCTGCGTGTAGCTCATTGATCATGAATTGATTCTATTATCTTTCCACACCCATATTCACATAAGTTTAAAATAATAAGAGCAGAGGACAAAGTCCATCAGTAAGATAAAACGGATAACAGAAGTAATCACCATGTATTACTACTGCAAAAATCAATACAGCAAATATGTTGTTCTTTTTAAGTGTCATATTACAATAATGTTTTCCTGAAGACTGTTGTCTGCATCCAATTTAAAAAGGCATCTGCTTGTGTTTGCTTAAAACAAAAGGGTGGTTGACTTAATGAATTATTTACAGGCATGCAATATGGCAACAGTGTCATTATGAACTCTCTTCTAAGATCTCCTCTGGCTACTCTTGGCAGGGTGTCAATTTGCTTGTTTTTATGGTAGGTGCATGAAATTGTGAAGCTATTGAAAGAAATGAGATTCTACTATTGAACTTACTATTGCATACAATCCCAGTCAGAAAGCCATGGTAACAAGAATGGAGAGCATATTTATTTGGTATTAACAATGTATAATGTGGAGTTCAAGTAAAGAAGGAGCTAACAGAATTACAGAAAACTGAAAGAAGCCTTGAAAATAGGTGCAAAGCTGAAAAGAAACAGGAAAGTCTTATAAGAAGGGCTGAAGAGAGGTAAAGAGTATGATCTGTGATCTCCATCTCCCTTCTGTTATGGGTGCTATCAGTATATGCTTAGAAAGGAAACATTGGGAGGATTTATATTTCTGCACCACAACACTGAAGGAGAAGGAAGTAAGTGCACTTTGGAGTTTATAAAAATAACTAACAAACAAACAAACAAACGAATGAATAAATAAATAAATAAATAAATAAATAAATAAACCAACCAAAAAATAAATAAATAAATAAATAAAAGGCTTAAGAAAAATCATGGATACAAAGTAGCTTAACATTAAAATCCAATTATTTTCTCTGGCATTATTCTATCCATCCCAAATTTGCTAAAACTATCTGCTATTAAACCAGGTTAAGCACATGAGAATTCAAAGGAGGTTAGAAGGAACAAACCTCATAAAGATGGTGCAATGTTACTAGGTCAAAATCACCATTGGCTGATAAAGTGATTTGACTGAACTGAGATTTTAATTTACAAAAATGACCTTGTAAGAAGATTTTGTAAAACCAGGTACCATTGGTAATTTCTTCCATGTGAGACCACAATGCCAGTCTCCGAATACAAGAAAGGAGCTTTGAGAGAGCAAGTAGGAGCTGTAGCTCTGTATCCTTCCAAAACTGTGTGCTGATTACTGCCATCTGTGATGCCCTGTGCCGGGCCTGGAAGTGGCAGCATTACAGTTTCATGGGGGAATTTTCATTTGAAAATTTGATAAGCTAGAGAATCTGGTGAAGAACTTGTATTTTTATCTTAACATGTTTATTACACTCTGAGGGTAATAATAGTTTAAAGCTGTCATTTCATGTTTTAATCCAAGATACCAAAAGATAAATGTAGTAGATTTTCCTATTAACTCTGTGAAAGGCAAACTCTTAAATGCTAATGAGAATGTGAACAAAGTGTGAATAAGTATAATTTATGCTACTGCTCCATCTATACACTCTCTTGTGATGGCAAGAATGGATTTTGTTGTAAAAATAGTAGCTTGAAGGTAAAGAATCCTTGGTGGATTTGCAGGGTCAGAATAGAAATTTAAATTGTAGATGCAGCACTTTCCATTTTGAAGTAGGGAAAAGAATTAGAGAAATCAACCCCCTCCCCAGTCAGGAGTAATGCTTTCTCTGGCTATCAAAGCTGTGAGACTGTGTTCAAAGGAAGTAAAAACTTAACCACCACCAACCTGGCTCTCCTCACTGATCAAATTTAGTTGGAAATTACCAAAGTACATTTGCTTTTCTGTAGTCCTACATATAATTTTAAAGTTTGGATTATGAATCTAGGATATTTTAATCTGTTTATGTTTCCTGTATTCTCGCTACTTTAATAGAGTGGGAGTACCAATATAGAAAGTGTTAAGAGTATGGTTTCTGATATTCAGACTTCTGGGCCGAGGTCCTAACCCTCATTAGGTGCATTTTGGACAAGCCACTTAACCTTTCTGAGCTTCTATTTTCTCATTAGTAAATTTGAAAAAAAATACTAATTATTATTAAATACCAATACTAATTATTATTAAAACCTAAAATGATAGATTGATATGAAGCTTAAATAAGATAATGTAATAGCTTAGTCTAATAAATATAATGCAAGCTAAAAAAGTTGAACTTTTATTATTAATGTCATTGTTTTCGTTTTTCTACCAATGATCTGCCAGACCATCCTTTAACACTAAGTCAACATGGCCATTTCTTTAAAGTCAAATGATACCTAGGTTGACCAATCCCACGCAGGGAGTCTTCCTACAAGAAGAGGGCAGGAAAGAATGTCATTAAAAAATTAAATCAGAAACTTCCATAAGTCAACTGTACAGTGTAACTGCCACGAAGAATCGTTTCTCCTAGCTGTAACTCACTCTGTCCCCAGTCGTGGTAATTCTGATGTGTGTATCAAGAGCAAGGCTAATAGGGACACCACACTCCAGTGTGGTGGGAAAAGAACAGGTTTTTCCTGACAGCAGAGTTTTCTTTAGATGGATGTACTATAGGTGTGCTTTTCTCTTTGGAAGATCTTCCCTTTTCTCTTCAAATTCCTTCCTAGTACTTTGTCCATCTTTCTTCTCTTCCAGGATATAGGTAAGTAATTTAAAACTGCCTCATATTTGAGAAGAGCCCTCTGAAATGGGAAGGACTTGAAAGCCTCAGATGGGACCCATTGGAAGGAAAAGGGGTGCTCTGTTCTAGGAAGCAGGTCTTTCCCCTGTCTAAGTCCCTGACAGGATTGTGTTGTTCCTACTCTAGGACCGCCACCAGGAAAGAGATCAATGGGATCTGTCCTCCTTTCACCAGAGCAGGCAAGAGGCCACAAGGCACCCAGACACTCTAGGATTCGCTTGTTGAGAGGCTCTTTTCTGTAGTAGGTGTTCTTCAGAAATATTTGGGCGTGGTCTCCCGTGATGCAGGGCTCTGGGATGCTAATTATTTTAGCATACTCGGGAGTATTGGGAAATTGAAGTGAACATTTTAAGTACTAAACGTCACTTAATTACACTCTTTAGAAAACCACATTTGACTGATATCTTGTTCATTTCATTTTAATATTTCTACTGAGTTGACAACACAATGTTATTAATAATGCTTGTCATGTAGGGCTTATAATCAGCAAATAACCAAGAAGTAGGAAATAAAATATTCACTATTGTTTCTTTTTTATATCCTTATAATCTCAACTTCATATTCATTTTACTTTTAAAAGAAATATATTTAAAGACAAAGAATGTCATTCATCTCCTGCCTTAAATTACATAAATATTTTTAAGAATATATCTATGAACTGTTGTAATGTCTTTTACTTATTCAGGAATTTCTTATTTTTAAAGTTTTAACACATATATTATTTCATACAACCAAAACAATTGTCATACCGAGTTCATTGCTATCTTAGTTTAACAGATAAATAAGCTCATGCTCAGAGAAGTTATATTTTGTGTAAGCTTCCCAAGTTAAGAGGTGACTGAATTAAGAAATAGGCTCAGGTGCCCTGAGGTCGAGTTTTAGATCTCTTTTCCTCATATTGCAGCTTATTTTTTGTTAGAGCATCAAGGTGGTGAAGAATTTTGTATCCTAGTGGTTTCAACTTACTTTAGAAGTAGGATTCATTGTGTAAGTGAAATATTGTGCATATGAATAAAGGTAGGGGGGTTAAGCATCTACTTACTCCCCATCTCCAGCTTGTAGAGACTCTATAAAGACCTTCCACTAAATCCAAAGGGCTCTTCAGGGTGGAGTTTAAAGGCACTTTGCATCTAAATCTATGTAATCACCATTGGGCATGATCACATGTAGGCAGAACTGGCTGCACAGTTTGTGGAACACAGTGAAAAATGAAAATGCATGGCTCTGTGTTCATAATTAGTAAGAATTTCATGCTAATTTAAAATTATTTTTAAAAATGTCCCTCTGACTGTAACAGGACCTTCACTTTATTATCTCACAGTGCACCAAGATTTCTTAGGGCAATTAGTATTTTAAATAAAAGGAACCTGGGGTTTGGGGTGAAATCAATGGTAGAGTACTTTCTGAGAAAGTACAGGGCTCTGGGTTTAATCCCTAGCACTGCAAAAACAAAAGCAACAAATAAAAGGAAGCTGAAGCAAAAGATATTCAGCTTCTGCCATGGAAGCTCATTGCTTTAGAGTGGATCCTTAGAATTTCCACCATTACAATATCAATCTTGGTGTGCTCCGTGAATAGGTTTGATCATTAGAATGTGGCAGAGAAAGTGCCTTATATTCCTAAGGCATATTGTTGGACCACATTGCTCTGGGCACCCAAGAGGATGACATTTCCAAAGCTTTTTTTTTTTGAAATTAAGTGGTTAATACAAGAGGAGACAGAGAGGGCTGTTACTTCTGGACCTGGCCCCATAAACGTGTGGTTTCCCAAGCACTCTTTCTTTCCTTAGGTGCAGCCAAATACAGAGAATCTAATAGGGAACTCAGATATCCTAGAATATGGTAGAGATAGGAGATATAAAGACCCTGAGGCCCCAACTCTATGAACCAGAGCCTCACAAACCCATTAGCCCACATTGGGCTGAGGTGTGAGTGAGAATAAATTCGTACTGGATTGTGCAACCAACATTTAGGGCAGCTGTTCCAACAATTATCATTATTTTATCTGATTACTACATATTCACAATATACAAAGAAGATATTTCTACCTTTATTGGGGCTAGGTGGCAATTAAGAAGGGAGGCATAAAGGTGTGTTTTAAATGAAGGCCTTCCTTCTTTTGAAGCATGGAGATTGGTGTGAAGAGAGAAGAGAACTAAAAGGAAAGTTATATGATCATATTTATGTCTTCCAAATTTTCATACCTGGGGATTATTTTAGAGAAGGTGAAGCACTTGAAATGCCTTGAAAGGACTTTTGCACATAGCAATTTTTGCCTTATTGTGTTTTAGATTCTAGAGAAGACTTTCTTATCTCTGCCAAGGATAGGACACGTTGATGCCGTGGTGTCCCACCTTCAGACAGAGGTAACCTGTGACATTCACTTTTCCCAAACTTCCTCTGACTTCCAAGTTGTGTATATAGAAAGTGTAATATCTTACAGAGAGGAGGCTAGAAGGATCGCTGATGTGGGGTAGGATGGTTCTCTGGCATGGGCAGTGAGGGAAGAACCAAGATGGGGCCACATGGAAGTCATAGCCATACCTCAAGGAAGTCTATAGCAAAAGCAAAAACCCAGATGAAGTCAGAAGCACCAGAGAATGTTGATCCTGGGCCTGGATGGCAATGGGTGTCATAAATTATTACAGCTACAGAATTGAGCTGCAAGCACCTTCAGCACAATAAGCACAAGAATTAACACAAGATGAAGTTTGGATATAAGAACCCTAATTCCTCCCTACTTCTGAGTCATACCTTCAATAAGACCAACACCAAAAGGAAACATATAGTGGATGGAAATCATCTCATATAAAACACGCTTACTCAAAAGACTGAACTTTGTGTATAGGGGTGGTTTAAATGATGGAAATAGATTACACTCCAGACAGGATTGGGCACTTAGTAGGTTTTCTCTGAACATTAGGTAGGAGACGGGGAGTTGGAAAATAAAAAGGGTATGAATAAGCATTGAAAGTTCAGATAGTTTAAGATAAAATTAACTACTCATGTTTTTTATTTTATTTTATTTTATTTTATTTTTTTAGTTGTAGTTGGACACAACACCTTTTTAAAATTTATTTTTATGTGGTGCTGAAGATCGAACCCAGTGCCTCATACGTGCGAGGCGAGTGCCCTACCGCTGAACCACAACCCCAGCCCTGCATATCTGACTTTTAATTAATTAAATCGGGTGAATATGTTATATGTGGTTAAAAGGAAAAATAAACTACACAATTTCAAGCTGTTCACTTAGAAAGACTGGCAGTGACAAGAGTTTTTCAGGGCTAATACTATTCTCTATCCTTCTTCAGTGATGCCCTGTTTTTTCAAAAGTATCATTTTCCTACCTCTATTCTTTTGAAATCTAACACACAAGATAGAAAACAGTGCCAGGTTTTTCATGTTTTCTTCCCAAGCAGTGCCCTGGAAAACCAAGCCTGCCAAGAACAATGTCAGAAACATCAATTGACTACAGTGATAACAACATCCCCAGAAGGCAGGTTGTCTGACAATAAAGTTGCCAAAAAAAAAGAAATTGCTGTACCTGTGGAGACCTTGAGTAGTGCCAGGAAGGTGGTCCATAACCAATAATGAAGGCAGAGAGAGCAGCTAGACTTCTTCTTTTACCCCAGTGGGAGCTTCCTGAGGGTTCTGAGCCATTTGGCTTTGCAGGGTCACTCCAGGAAAGACGCAGTGGTTACATACTAGAACAATGAGTTTTCCTGGGGAAGCAGTGATTGTAGCCACATAAAACTTCTCCATCTTGAAATTTCATTTTGGTTAACGATTGCAACTGAATTTTATCTCTTAATTAGTGGATTACCAGATTTAATGGCCTGAGGGAAAAAAAGTAGTAAAAGATAAGTAGGGGAGCAGTTGGTCACTCTCCCTTTGAGTTGTATTTTTTTGAATTAGTGCTAGGTTGCTTCTTTCACCAACTCTTGTCACCGAGGCTTGAGTGTCCCAAAATGGCCAACTATAGTGTTAAAGCTGTAGTAGGAGAAGCTAAGCTTAAAGGTTTCAGGACTTACCTGTCAAGTGAGTGTAGTGTGTCTGCACAGACCAAAATATTTCATATTTTATTGCAAGCATGTCCAGAGTACCTGGCAAAGTCCTCTTGTCAAGCTGGCGGAGGAAAGTCTAAGAGGTGGTTGTGGAGTGGTAAGTCCCAGAGCTAGAAATGAAACTTGGTATGAGATCATGGCCAATCCTGAAAGGAACCCTGATTTCCAGGTTTTCCCTTTTCCTTTAGCTTCCAAGTCTCCAAGTAAGAGAGAGGGAATTAGGTGATCTCAGCATAGACTTCACAACACCGTCATCTGGAGATTCGTGGAGATCTGTGTGGTTCAGCCGCATGCTAGCCACCTGCAACCACCCAACGCTAGGTGTTATAGAATTGATTTTGCAGTATTTATTTTATCTACCAGAGGGCTTGGAAGCTCATTTGGGGCAGGGATATTATGTCAGGGTGCCAACAGGTTGGTGTACTCAGACAGACTAGGATGGGCTCAAGGAGGGTAATCAAGGCAGTGTTAAGAAAGATGTGGGCAGAGGGGAAGGAGATCACAGGGATGTGCAGTACTCCAAAACAGGAACAGAGCGGCTGTTACCACGATAGGCTCAAAGAAAGCTAGAGGAAAAGAGTCCTGAAGAGGAGGCTGGAGGGAGGTAGCTACAGAGAGAGAGAGAGAGAGCTGGTTTCCCTCCCTTCCTCTCCTGCCAGAGGCCTCTGTGGGCTGAACCTAGTGGGATGAGCCAGAGGAATCAGGATCCTGGACAGCCTCACTGCAAGAGCAGGGTCAGAAAGGACTGAGAGTGCACCTGGGAGAAGCACAATTAGGATCCCCAGCATAAAGACATTACTTTATCTTTTATATCAAAAGCACCTGGTTCAATAGGCCTCAGTAAGCAGCTGTTTGATTAAGAGAGTGCTCTTGGCATCTCAGTGGCTATTTTTCCTTCCCTGCATAGTACCCAGCTGCTTCCAGAAAAGGAATAGTTTATATCTGTTTGAGTTGCTCTAAAAGAACCTGACCACAGGAATGATTTTAAAGCATAATTTAACTCAAACAAATAACAGACTCCTGAAGCCCCAGTCAAGAGTCCTAAATAAATTCACCTTCTGGAATTGCCAGTACATGGCCATGTCTTCAATTTTGTGAACCAACTCCAGCATCCCAGAGTTTACATCTCTCCTTGATCAATCTTCAGAAAGGAATTTACTTCTCTAATAACATGCTTCCCAACATCAGGCAGGTCCCAGAATGACCATCAAACAGAGGCAATGTGAACAGCTGGGAGTATCTGATGGTAGTAAACACAGATGTGCCTGACAGGACATTAACTGCTTAGCAGGTTGAGGCAACTGACTTCCCCACCTTCAGCGAAGCTTTGTAGTTGCCGAGATGCTGCTGCCAGGGTATAATGATCTTGTGACTCCCCATCCACTCTTTGGTGAAGATGTTTCTGCAGCATTTGATGCAGTGTTTCAGCTTGGTGTTAATTATGAGATCAGCTCAAGGCCTGTGATTTAGAGCCTGGGCTCGGAACCCTTTCAGTAATTCAGTTCCCGTAAGTCTGTGTTATTGGCTCCTGAATGCACTTCCTTAAGCTAATTAAAAAAATAAGCTGAAGAAATTCATTTCTTATGCAAAATTAAATCTGATCTACACACTGAATATTGCACCTTGTCATGTTCATTTCTAGTTCAATTTTGCCTTTTACTGCTCACTTTGCAGCTTGAGAATTCCCACTTAAAGCAAATGTTTATATTCTTTAAGAGAGAGAATTGGTCTTTTTAAAAATGTTTAGCTATAAAACAAGTTTGATAAAGTATTGAAGTACAAAAAAAAAAGGATCTTAATGTTTCTTATGCAGCACTTTCATCAATCAACATCTTCATAAGTTTGACAAATTGATAGTGTAATGGTACAATGGGAATCATCCTTCAAGTAATCTCTCCTTTGAATAAGAAAGTGGCATTAGTGGGCCTGATAGGCATGGCAGATTAGCATTGCTAACCTGAGGAAGAAAATGAAATCTCTACCCTGATTTACCCAATCTGTGCAATACCAATGTCATAGATATATTTTCAGTATACATATATTGTTGATATAATTAAGAGCAGTACTTTTCAAGAAACAAAAGGTTTTCTAGCTTTATAATGCAAACAGACAAACCCACAGGTTAAATAAAAATAAAAGGCACCCTGTTTTAAACCAATGTGATTTGTGTCTGTTCACATCTAGGCACTTGGTCACATGGCTAACCTGTGACAATTGTTTTGCAAATGCACTCCTGAGACACAAAGTAGACTGATCAGTGAAAAACACCACTGCTTCAAAAAATTTTCAAAATAGCCTTGAAAGACCATTGTTTGAGATAGTGCAGCTGTCAATAGAGCATTTAGCATCTATCATACTGTTTCTGTTAGAGAACTGCTAAAGTCAGGATGGCAAGTGGGTTTTATCTCTTGGTCTTGCTCATTCTGTTTTTCATTTTTTCTCTTGAACCTTTTTAGAAAATAGTTGTTAAAGATTCAGCAAATTTCATTCTTGCCTTTATATGAAACTGCTAATGAGTTGCCAATGATGCTTTCCTCTCTCCTAAAACCTTTCAAACGAGCTCTCTATCTGGCTACTATTATTCCGTATTTTTGCAAGGTTTATTGGTTTTTGTTGCTTTAAAAGATCTGTTATTAGAACTAGCTTTCTGAATGATTCAGAATTTCTCAACCCTAGCAATTTTGCTTATTGTAGACTTCGTGTCCCAGGCTTTTGTCTGAGTTAATTATTTGGCTCCTGCCATTCTCTAACTTCTCTTTACAGATCCTACTGGCAACTCCTAACCTGTTCTCTGAATAAGCACCAGACATCATCTGTGCAGATGAGCCAGCCTAGATTTCTGTTGTCACTCTCACTTCTTAGAATGACACAGAGGCCTTCCTGCTGCCCTCTTCTGCCTTATACCTTTACTTGGTCCAGACTTGGACTGAGAGACACATCTTACCCTTTCAAAGGAATGCAGCCCAATACTTTTCAGGTAAGCCAGCTTTCTTTTTCATGGCTACATGTTACATACCAGAATTGGAAAAAATTCCAGCTTGTTTTACAGTGCAAATTTTTAGGGAAATATGTAAGCAAGGATCATAAAGAAAAGGCTTGCAGGTCCTTCCCTCTCAGCATTTTATTGAGAGTTCTTGACAACCAAGGCAATCTGCTAGATACCACTAGATTTTTGTTCCAGTTATTCTCCATTCTAACAGGGTAGGCATGCGTGTGGATACAAAGTGTGTATGAGGGTGCCAAACAGTCTGGGTTTATATCACGGCTATTTACAGGAGGGTCTGGGAGACAGAACTTCCAGACTGGTGATCTTTGTGCCTGTGAGAAGTTGCCATCAATCTTGCTGGGGTTGGGGGTGGAATCCCTTGGGTCATGTGAGATTGAGTTGTGAGCATTGCTTAAAACAAGTCAAACAAAACAGCTGCAGTTGGTGTGTTATTCACATATCACTTTCCCCATCCTATATAGGCAATCAGGCAGCATGACTAGAACTCATCAGTTTCAAATAAAAATGCAACTAAACCTAGGTGATTTCAATCAGAAAAACACATTCAGGAGATAGGCCTTCCTATTGTTTTATTGAAAGGAAACTCCATTGCTTTCTTGATTCCATTTTAATGGAAGTGGTGATAAAAGTAAAATAGAAATGAAAGTTGATAAATGGCCCATAGGTACCTTACTCAATGACAAAAACCAAAACATACAAATAGAAAAATTAATCAATGCTCCGAGGTTAGTTCAGGTGCTAAGCTGTGGAATGTAATACATCCCACAGCTTAATTATTATTTTTATGGACATAGTGGCCCAATGCACCCCAGGCAATTGCATCAATAAAATCTTCTGCTACAGTGAGTTCGGCACAAGGCCTTGCTACTTTTCTGCCAGGAGAACAGCTTTGTATTTATGTTAGATTCATGCTAATATTTTGAGCAGTGTATCCTGGATCTCCTCTGTTTTAAATGCACAGTTGAAGACACCTGCATTCAGTTCCAAGTTGGACCTTAGTTTCATTCTGGAGATGTGCCTGCTCACACACACAAAAAGAAGTCAATGAACTGAGCCATGTGATGCTACATAAAATCAAGCTTGCTACAAAAATAAATTGACTGAAACAAATGCTTTCATCAGAAATGTCACTACTGAACAAGAAATGAAAGATTTTTTTCCCTCTTTCCTGGCCAAAAGTAGTGAATTATGAAGGTTTTTTTTTTTCATCCTGGTTTTAAATTTTAAATATAATTTTTCTACAGAGAATTAGCATTTGTTTAAGGTACATAAAGAAAGCAGATTGAGATTTCTCTCTCCTAGCAATGAATCTTTATAAAAACAACTTATTTTAGCACAGGCATACTTCATTGGAAAAAACAAAAGAATTGCAGAGAAATGATGCCAAAGAGTTTATTTTCCCCTCTGGGTTGTTATATTGTCAACCTACTGGCACTAATTACATTATATTCTCCTACATTGTGAGGTCAGCTCCGTTAGGTTGGCTGCCAAAGATGATAAAATAAATGTACATAGGTCATCAAGAACTTAAAAAGAATAGAGAAAATCCAAGGAACTCTGACTTCAACCTTCTGTAAGTCATTCTTTCTATACACACCCAAAGGCACTGAAACATTTATTTCTTTGAAATAGTATTCTGGTGGTACCTGCCAGCTTCAAAATACCGACTCAACCAGGGAAACACATTTGAAGCAAAATTTTATCCAGTATTGTTTTACCATTTTCTTTGTATAAATATTCAATCAAATTTATTCTGCAACACCAAAGATTTTGATTTTCACCCCTCTGGGCTGTTCACAAATCTATTTTTCCACATTGTGGGATTTTAGCAGATATAATTTTAAAAGATTTTTAAAGTGAACTATATGTGACAAATTTAAAAAAAATGTGCAATGATAATCTTGTATAGCAAAGCCATATCTATGCATCTTGCCGATATACAGTTGTAATGAAAAAAAAAATGTTCAACCATCCAGATGTTAACTGTGAAAGAACTTTCAATAGTGGGATGTTTTGTCTATACTATGCCAACCAGCTTAGTATTTCTGAGAATATGGCTGTTCATACTCTGTAGACAAAACAGATGGATAATTTGACAGCATCATTCATTTATTTTTTATCCAGATGTTCTGCCATCCTGTTGACAAAGTCTTTCCACAGCCTTTAGTAGTTGATACTTGATATAAACTTCACATCAGTATAGTTATATTTGGTGTGTTTTCCTAAAAAATGATTTTTAAACTTCCTGAATATTTACCCACTATGATTGTGAATAAGTAACTACTCTGACAATGTTAAAAGGCTTATTATCTACTGTAGTATGTTGTTAGTGGAGAAAACAAGATCTGGCACATACATATACATGCATATAATAAGACACTAGATTTTTAAGTTTTGCATATGAATCTTATATGTATTGGCTTTTATTTTAATAATAGAGATAGTACATAGAAAGATAAATAAATAAATACGTAGATATAAAGAAGTAGGTAAGTACAAATTTCTCTCTGATAAAATTTAATTTCATGTGCTGTCTTGGTGGGTATACAAAAGAATCACATACTTCTGGCTTATTTGAAATGTGTCATTTGCAAGGAGACAGGATCTCCATATTATTTTAAAATTCTCTAGTTTTATAGCTTGAGAGATTCTTTTTTTTTTTCCTACAGCAATGACATGCATCATTTACAGTAAGATTTTTAAACTGAGTATTCTTCTCATTTCTTCAGAATCTCCAACTTAAAATATTATCGTGACAATAAACATCTTTGCTTCAAGAATCCTGCATAAAATGTAAAAGAATTTTAATGTGAAATACATAAATGCATTGTTCTCTGAGATTAGGTCAGCGTCTTTGAAATATACTGTGCTAGAATGTTAATTGAGTTTGACATGAGCATGGATATAAAATGCATCGTGCCACTCAACTTACCGGCAGTGAAACTCATTACCAATTCTAATCGTTGTCTGCATGGTGACAGCATACTGAGATGGAGATGTTGAATATTTTAGTTTGTGATATTATCATGGTTGTTTAAAGTACTGACTACGTGTTTTGAAACCAATAGACATAATTGGTATGCATGTTGAAACTAGTAGGCTGAGCACATCATTTATTTATAGAGTCTTTTGATGTAACTCTATGGGGGAAAAAGTTAATAAAACATAGTACAAAGATAAATTTACACTCACCACTATAATATGACATAAAGCACAAATTATTGTACTGAAAAAACTGTTTTCTAGTGAAACATGTTCTTTATTCCTTTTAAGCTATTTCACCAAAGAAAGAAGAAAAGGGCCCAGAGGAAACAAGAAATACACAGGTATTGTTAATTATTTTAAATTTTCTAAAGCAACTTGTGATGAATAAAATCCACGGGCCAACGGAGAGAAATCAAGAGGTGTGGCAGTTCCTAAGTCTTCCTATTTTCTGCCATAAAGTCAGTGATAGTGTCAAAGGGTGGGTCAACCAAAGCTGAGGAGCAACTTAGTGGCCTCCTCTGAAAGGGCAGGTGGAGAGGAAGCCCCTTCTGTGTTATACCCTTCCACTGCAAGGACACTGTCCTACTCAATCTCTATTCAAGAGGGTGGGGAGTGGGGAGAGTATTTTACAACAAATATTATACAAATGTCTAATTGTGTTTAGAGAACTGCTGACTTCAGATTTGATATTTTTCAAGTAGAGTCCAAGATAACAGTGAGCTGGAAAAATATTAAACTTCTGACCATTAAAAAAAAAAAATGTGCCAAGAGTCATGATGCAGGCAGAGGCGGTAAAAGCAAGTAGTGAGGATGCTCTCTACACAGACAATTACCTATGGTGTGTGACTAATCTCTCATTAGCATGTGCAGAAGGCCATGCAAAGCAGTGGTCGGGAGACTAATCTGAACATCAGAAGGGTTGAGTTTTAACTCTTGATTTTTACTGACAACTGTGTGTGTGTGTGTGTGTGTGTGTGTGTGTGTGTCTGTGTGTTAGGCAGATTTTAATCCTTCTGGACCTTATTTTCTTTAGCTTTCTTTAGCTTGGACTGAATGATTTTTCAGTTTCCTGTTAATTTTATGGCTCCAGGAAGCCTCCTCACAAGAATGTTGTTGAAGAAAGAAATTATAAGTTTAAGAAATAGAAAAGGTTCATTAAGACACCTTACATATATTTGATGCTATTTTTGAAAGCCATTAATATTTTGTTATTAGTATTTATTAACAATAATAACTTTTCCTCATATGGGAACCTATAGTCCAATTGGCAGATTTTCACTAAGTGTGAAAATGGGCTTTCCCTTACACATGTATTTATTTATTTTCCCCAAAGGGTACATTCTCAATTTCTATGGAACAACAAGTACTGCTTGTGGAAGTTAGGCAAGATGTGATCATATTGGCTTAGATGCAGAGATTCTGAAGGAAACAGAACTAGATGCATAGATAAATTCTGTATATGGTATTGTCTCCTCCTGCCCAGTGAGCTCACAACCCAAGGTTCCTAAGAGTTGGTGCCTTAGGTGTGGCTTCTGGGCTCCACTGACCGGTAAGCATGCTGCTGGGAGGAAGGAAGGAAGTAATGGGGGAGGGGGGTAACATCCACTCATTTGCATTCATATTTGGTATAAATCCTTTATATTGCTCATTGTTGATTAGTAGAGTATCTATGAAAGAACAATAATGAACACAATCTAAGTCTCTATCCTTTTATCATTTATCTAGTACTATCTAAAAAAGAAACTGTATTCAAACAATAATTTTTCAGGCCCTGATGGGATGATTTGTTTCTGATTGGAGAAGAGTTTCCTGGGCAGGGTGACTAGTGACTAACTGTTCCCAGAGGGTATCACCCATATGTCTGGCAGTTGCACAAGTTACTGTCCAGGCTGAGTCTATACTCTTCTGTGGCTTCCGAAACAGGCTAGCTTGGGTTTCCTCTTCATGATCACTAGATTACAAGGAAACAAGAGTAAAAACTGCAAGGTCCCTTGGGTCTGAGCTCAAAACATCACAATATCACTTCAGTCACATTCTATTAGTCAAAAAAGTGGCTAAGCTAACCCAGATCCAGATGTTGGGAAAAGAAGCTCCATCTCTCAATGGGATGAGCTTCACAACATCCTTCCCTCTTGTCTGGACTTCACCCACCCAGCTATAACCTCCAAAGCCTTATACTTCAAGTATCTATTTCAGCAACAGTCTACTTCTAGTTATAATTTCTGTATAAGTAACTTATTGTGGCATAACAAAATACCCCCCAAATTTCTGGGGGATATAATGTTCATTTCTGTGGTCACAATTTATTAATCATTGTGCAGGCCTACCTAAAATAACTTCTCTCGGCTCCCTGTGGTTGGACTGGACTTACAAATGCATTTTTAGTCAGTTGGTAGGTCCTGTAGGGCTGTGGTCCTGGATGCTCTTACTCCTTTATCTAGCCAGTGGTTGGGCTGTTAAAAAGGTGCCTGATTATCTGCTTGGAGACTTGCTCAACTTCTTCACTTGGTAGCTAGATTTCAAGAGTGCAAAAATCTTAAAAAAAGGAAAAGAACATTTTAAGTTTTTTTACCCAGATAACAGACATGTATAGAGAGTAAATTAGTGCCTGGACCCTAGGAAAAGATGTACAGGTAAGTAGAGGATGAATATGAAAAATTGACAATAAGGCAAATGCCTCAGAAGTGATGTGTCCTAAGTGGGTGTTGTTTTGGTAATTCAAACCTAAATACCCAAATAATGAATTGATGCATATTTCATTAAAGTTACCTTTAAAAATTAATAGCTAATCTTTCTGTTGCAATTAAAACAGGAGAATTTGACCATATAACCAAAATATAAATACAACTTTTGTCATTTTTCTTTCTTCAATTCTTTGGAAAAACCTATAACTTTCTCTGATATACAAGTAAATTTTTGATAGTATATTAAGCATCCTGGAAGGAGTCTTAACTCTTTCAGTGCATGGCTGTATCATGTTGTGTGTTTATAACTTCTTAATAATTCTTATCATCAGGTATGTGAAGCCCTAATCTAGATAACAATGTGGAGATTCATGGAGTACATGTCCTCATACTTTCCCACCATTACCTAATGAAGAGTCCTGCAAATATTTTAGGTATGTCTGAGAATATTGAAAATAATTAATACATGCAGGTATATAGTAAATACCAATAGGGCGGTATGCCTCTGTAAGTTATGTTTTTCTCTTGGAAAAAGTATCAGAAATTTAATCACTGGAGGATGCTAATAAGTATGCTCAGTGTAGAAAGAAAAGAGTATTTGTAATAAAAATAAATGTTACAAACATGTTTCAAAAATGTGGTGGAATTTTCAAAGTCAGTGTAACCATAGTAAATTTCCAGACGGATACATGGTGTATATAACATTTTCTCCATTTTTCTCCATGGCTTATACTTCTATAAAGTTTAATTTGAAATACATGCTTTGATGACTTACATTGCACTGAAATTCACTTAGCAAAAGTTTACCCAAAGAATATTTTTCATCACAAGTAAATATAATTAAATGTAACATAAGAACTCATTACTTTGATAAACATTATCAATGTATATTATTTGAATAACCAATGCCAAGTAAGTCAGTGAAAATATCTACAACAAAAACACACCAAATTATTAATTTGTTGAATTAACTAGGCAGACCCTATTTGCAGTATTTTTAGATTATGTGCTTTTTAATATATGTTTATACATGTATATATATATGTGTGTGTGTGTATATGTATGTATATATATATGTGTGTGTGTATATGTATGTATATATATGTGTGTGTGTATTTTCTGTTTGGAAGCAGTAGCTAATGGTCTAGCTCAGGGACTAGCAAACATTTTCTGAAAACGGTCACCTACCAAGTATTTTAGGTTTTGTTGGCCATGTAGTCTTGTCTCAACTACTCAGCTCTTTAATTGTAGCATGAAGGCTGCCACAATCAATATGAAAACAAATGAATGCATGTTCCAGTGAAACTTTATTTACAAAAACAGGTAGTTGGGCCATGGAATGTAGTTTGTCAGCTCTTTGTCAAATGGGGTATAAAATTTTTTCTGAGATTAAAAAAAAAATAAAACAAAGTTTACATAATACCTAGTCTTCTTAGTTAACTCTCCTCCCTGTCTGTGCATACTTTCTCAGGTAAAGAGATGAAATTTACTTTCCTTCTCTTTGAATCTTGTCTTACAAATTCAGAACAAGAAGTACTTTCTGATATTTCCATGTCTAGCTTCTACTTTTTTGCTTTTGGAACTTATGGAAAGAGTGCATCATAGAATGCAACTTATGGAAAGACAACACTGAGAAGAACTGGGGTACTCTAGTTGGCAGCCCCAGAAGAATTCCCAGTTGACAGGAGAACAAACTTTCAGCCATTTTGGATATTCAGGGCATGCAAGTTGAACCCCCAGATGTCTACAGCCACAGCCAGATCACATGGAGAAGAACTGAGTAATTGAACCCAGTTAAACTATATTGATGAGATATAATTCAGTGGTTATTTAAGCAACTTAGTTTTGGGGAATTTTATGATATAGTGAAGTTGGTACTTAAAACACCTCATTATAGAGGTTTGTGTCCAGTTGTTCATGCTTATAAATGATTTGGAGTTGTAGGTTACCAGAAAAGAATAGTATTAGTGAATCATTGAACAACTGCTAAAGATTTTTGTCCTCATATTTCTCAGTGTGAGCCATGTTATCCAAGATCCAACTCTGAACAACCATAACATATTTCAGGGTCCTCTTTCAACTTAATGTGTAACTGAGAAATTTGTTTAAGACATTAAGATTATAAATGTTTTAAAAGCTGGAAATATGGAGGATTTATGATCTGATTTGTCTAGATCTCTCTCTTCCTCTGCAGAAGACATAGAAAGGAATTAAGCAATCTGGGACTATTTTCAACTCTCTTATTTTAAGAAGTCAGTACAAAAACACTTATATTTTAGGAACTTGGTTGTTTTATAAAAAAGAAATAAATGTAGTGCATATCCTGGGCTTATTATGTCCTGGGTGTGATTCTTGGATTTAATTCTCCCAACAACCTCGTGAAATATCATATTTCCAAGTTTTTGATGAGGATGTCAAGACTCAGTCCTATACAACTATAATAATGGAGCCAGGGTTCCAACTTAGACCATCTGGCTCAGGAGCCCAGGTGTCTAACCCCAGACCCTACCACAATGAATGTTTCAGCTTAGCTGAAACTTTCCTGCTATATGTGACCTGTGCATTATATGACCACGTGGCTAGCACAGCCAGGCAGTAGGATCACTCTGAAAAGAGCTGACATTCATTGAGATACTATTTGAAACTCCAAGCCCTTATTAACAGGAGAGTTACCATGACAAATCCTATCTCAGGTCCACATGGAGGGGAACTGGGCATTTCCAGTGTCTCCTCTTAGGACCATTTCATCTCTGTAATTGGACTTTAGTGTGTAAAGCCTCTAGGTCAATAGTACTTAATCTAACCAGCCCCGCTGCTCATCAAGGAGTGTATCATTAATCCAGAACTTATGCTAAAATTTCCGTTAATGTGAATTTTTTAAAAATGTGAACTTGAGGTTCCAGAATGACCACTTTTTGGCAAAAAAAGTACTATGAAATGAAAGGAAATAATGACAAAAAATGCTCAGTGTTTTCCCCTTCCTCCCTGAATTTATTTGCTCCTACTGATGATGCATTTCTGCATAATGAATTCATACACCTTCCTCACCCACAGCATGTTTCTGCCAGGTCCCATCATTTTTTAGGCCCATTCATAATTTTTATTATTACTTTCTTGTCATTACAGAGGTTAGTGTGAAATAAACATCCCATAGGTCTACAGCTATAGCAAAGATAAACAGGTAATGCTCAACCTCTATTGAATACTGGATATTAAGGGGCACGATGAAAAATTCTCATCTTTTCATCCTCTGGATGGAAATGACATCAGTGTGCATAGAAAAAGAAACAATCTTTTCTTGCCTTTCCCATTTGACTTTTATCACCTCTTCTTGATGTTTGCCCATTGATCTCCTTAAAAGTGCGCTTTACATGGGTCCCAGTAGAGCTAATACAGATTAATGTTGTATTGGCCTAGCTTCAAATGGCATGCTGTTGCCATTTCCAGATTGTCACTCTTAACTAAAAGAACAAGTTTCAGGAAATTTCACAAGCAGCCTGTTTATTTCGAATTTGTGATTTAGTTTATCACAAATGTGATATTTAAAAAAGATGAATTCTGCTAAACTGAAAACAATCAAGCATGCATAAAACATATAGATATTTAAAGGTAGGAACATAAGCGCACAATAAATATTTACTTTTCGATTGGACAAATTAAAGGTGAATATACTGCATTTAACTAAAGATTTCAAAAGTCTCCTTCCAGACTCAGGGAAAGTAAGTGAATAATGTAACATGTGAAAAGTTGAGAAGTCCTCAATTTTTCTTGTGTTTCTATGTTTTTTATTCTTTTCATTGCTTTCTTCTTTGTCTTTTCGTATAGTCACAGTTTATTGACTTTGTAACTCTTTTAAAAACATGGTATTTTATTGACTTTACACTTCTTTCCTTTTGCCTACATTGTACGATATAGATAGGTGTTAACTAGTAAGGGACCGAGAAGCTAATGATGAAGATGAAAACCAGCCTCAGTGTTTCCTTGACATTTCTCCTTCACATTGTGTTCTTTCTGTCTGCCACTGTAAGTGTTCCATAATATAAATTCAACTGCTCAGTGTTTCAGAACCACATAGTTGGATTAAAACTAGAACAATAGGAAAAAAAATTCAGAGAAGTCATTTCTCTACACAGAGCATATCTTGGTTGTTTTAAGCTGTGGTAATTTACAAAAATCCATTCAAGACATAATAAATTCCAAATGTTTACCATATGTTAGATATGATGGTAAGTACTCACATATTTATTTCATTTAAAATACAAAAAAAAAAACTTCCTGAATTTATTTTCAAACTGATGGCTCAGATCCTTGTATTAAAAACAGCTTAGTGGATTATGACCGGCATTAAAAATTGATTAAATCAGAATAGAAAATCACCTTCTACATTCAGTAACAACAAGTACAAGTTCTTAGAATATTTGTGTTAGAATATGTGTGAATATGTGTGTATACACACATGTGTGTATGAGTGGGCATGTGAACAGGCATACATGTAGGTATAATGAGTCATAATGTGATGTATTTTTTATTGATAGACACAATTAAAAATTTCAAAACCCTACCCCATAAAATAGTACTGTATTATTTTTTGAGAGAAAAAATAAAAATAAAAAGATCCAGTTTTAGAACCCTAACTTCCCAAGTTCCCAAATGAACTGTTTCCACAGTTTTGAATGGCGGCTAAGATAATGTTATTGTTGCCTAGGCTGCCTATCTCTCTTGTGGTTTGCATTTACTTAGCATCAAAGCACCCCTAACATAGGGTGATTAAATCTCCTCAGAGCAGGCCATCTGTGCCATTGAGTAAGTGAGATGCTTCAAATAAGTGAAAGATGAATTCTGTTCCAGACTGTCCCATAAAATTATAATAAAAATAATAATGAAGTGCTCTATAATAAAAAGAAAGTCGTTACAAATACCGTGCTATTGATTTCAAAGGGCAGTAATTTCAGAGGAGCTCTTTCATCTGTGTTATAAATCTCGGCAACCAGCGGAGAAAATGTCAGGATTTTAAAAGCAAACAAATAGGAAAAAAAAAAAAATCTCCTCACTGCTCATCTTTCATGCTGTTTTGAGTAAAACTAAGGTAGCACAAATATTTAAACAGATGGCTCGATGATATGCTTTTTTCTTTACTAATCATAGTTATTAAAGCACTCACTTTATTTTTATTGTGTTTTAAACGGGCAGAGAAAATCTGAGTCTGATAATGACCTTTGTACATCATGCTGCAAATTGATTTTGATGACCTTTCACTCTCCGATAATTAGGCTGGCTTCTTGCACATTCATCTCCCTCTCTCCACTGAGTGCAGTGCAGGTTTTTCCTGCCTGTCCCTCAAAACTCTGTTCTCCTCCCTGTGTCCTAGCTTTGTCTCTGCTATTGCTGGATTGGGTTTCTCTCTCCTCCCTGTGAGCCACAGATTCTTGAATAAAGAATGAATAGAGGTATTTAGAGGCTGACAAATAGAAGAATAGTTATTTTACTGATGTTTTGAATGATCAAATATCTGAATTGTCATGTAATTATGACCATTACAATGATGTCATTGCCATAGTCATTTGGCGACTGTGTACATTGTGTTGAAGACTTATTACCACATTGAATTATAACGTGGTAATTTAATGAATTTTATAAGGGTGTTTCTTTGTGGCTAATGTGAACAGATGGTACAAGTGGAAAAGAAATAAACTATGCCTCATTTTCCTTTACATTTTCTTTGTTATTATGCTCAGAAATTAGGAACGTCAGACTAACATACATTTATACACACATATTTTGAAATCATAATCTTTAAAAATGCATTTTATCAAGTGTCTCCAAACTCTATATTTTCTGTTTTAGACTTTTTTTAAAAAAAGTTGTTATTGTGCTTAAAAATATATACAACATATCATTTACCATTCCAACAATTTTAAAATGTATAATTAAGTAGCATTAAGTGCATTCACAATATTATACTGCCATTGCCATAATTCAGTTCCAGAACTTTTCCATCATTGCAAGTCTTTAGATATATTTTCAAGTAACTACATTTTTAGTCCTGTAGGAAATTTTTCTCATTTCCCTAGGTGAGGTTTATTAAGTCATTTTCTTAACATAATCACATATGAGCCCCCCTAAGCCTGAAGCTAATTATCAATGCTTTTCTGGGGACCACAGGATTTCAAAGGACAGTTTATTGAGAAATACTAATACAAGAAACTTCACAGGTGTTAATAATAGCTAACTTGTATGGAAGCGTTTATTGTAAGTGTAGCACTAAGCTAATCACTATTCATGTTAATAGGAAAAATAGAAGGCTGTTTAAAGCATTCATCCATCCTCAGCACTCCCCCCAAAATTTCTCAAGGCAGAGTGCAAAATTTGTGTCATTATTCTTTTGTTACTTTCATCCAAGTGTGAAACACTTGAGTTTTTCATGGGAATCTGCATCAAACCACAGGAAGTAAGATCATGAGCAAACTTGTCCCAGTCTTAATGTTTGCTGGTCCCAGTGCTACTCTGTTTCTTTCCTATTACTAAGAAAACAAAAATCATAAAATAGAAGGAAGTTAATGCAGAAATGTGGGCCTAGATGTGATGGAAATGCTGAAAAGTCAACAGGAAATTAGCTCTTCACGCAACCCAGTCTTAGGAACTCTACTAGGATGGAGGACCTGGATGGTAATGCAGGTCACTGGAGCCAGAAGCAGGAGGAGCCTCATGAATACCTGTTAACCTCCAATTCATTCTGTTGACCAGACTCCACTGGAAGCCATCAGAGAGGTAGCTTAGGAAAGAGCCCACAGAGTGGAGCATCTTCCCTCCTGTTGTAACAGAGCAGAGCTGGGCAAGGGTGAGGAAGGGACTTGAGGGCTAGGTCTGGCACTAACATTTCAAATCAAGAAGTACTTTCTCTTCTTCTAACAAAGGTGGACTCAGGAAAATGTTGAAAGGTTGTGTCAGGGATGGTGATCTGGCAAATGAAGAGCATGCTTTCACAAAGATTCCCTGGTCCCTAGAAAGCCAATACCTCTTGCTTCACAGTTCTTGAGTCTTTTTCTTATTCCTCACACCCTATTCATTAGCAAGTCTTATCTGCATACTCCAAAACATGTTGCTTTCACCACCTTCACTGGGACCCTGGTTCTCTTATTTGGGTTCCTGCAATCACTTCCCCAGTGGTTTTACTCTTTTAATATTTTCCTCTCGTTTAAAAAATGAGGTAAAGTTCACATACCCAATGAAATGCAAAGATCTTGAGAATTCTGACAAATGCTTCTGGCTCATGTAACTAACGCCCTAATTAATAAGTAGAACTTATCCATGACTTATCCAGGAAACCCCCTTCATGTCCATTCCATCCAGTCAGATTCCACTTCTTGTAGGCAACCCCCACTCCAATTTCTAAAACCATGGATTTCTTTTCCTATTAAGCTTCATGAAAAGAGAATCATACAGTGTCTATTCTTCCATGCCTGACTTTTTCATTCATCATAATGATTTTGAGTTTCATTCATGTTGTTATGTGTATAGTGATATTAGTTATATGAATTATTTATTTATTGTTAATATTAATTAACATTAACTTCTGATAGTATTTCATTGTGTAAATATATCACATTATGTTTATTCATTCTCCTGTTGATAGACACCTCTGCTGTTTTCATTTTTATTATTATGAGTAAAACTGTTATAAACTTTCAAGAACAAGTCTTTTGGGGGCATGTTTTCATTTCTACTGGGTAAATACATAGAAGTGGAATTGATTGTATGGTAACTGCAGGTTAACTATAAGAAAATGTTTAATTGTATTCTGAAATGGTTAAAATATTTTATATTTCCTCCACCAATATTTCAGAGTTTAAGTTGCTCTACAATCTTGACAACATTGGCATTGCCAGGACTTTAAATTCAGACCTTCTAAAAGGTATGCAGTGTATATTATTGTGGTCTTAATTTGCAATTCCTTAACTCTAAATGATTTTGAGATTTCTATATGCCTTATTCCCAATTATATGTTTTCTTCTGCAAAAGGGCTATTTAAGTACTTATGGCCAATTATATATTTTCTTCTGCAAAATTGTTATTCAAGTGTTTGTCCATTTCTTATGTCTTATTTTTAAGGTAAGTTTTAGTAGTTCTATATATATTATGAATGTGAGTACTTTATCATTTAGATGTGTAAAAATATTTCTTTCATTCCAAGGTTTGTATGTTTATTTCTTAAAACAGAAGTGTTAGTTTTGATGAGGTCAAATTTTCTATGCTTTTTTTTGTTCTTCCATGGTTGGTATTTACTCTGTCCTTTTAAAGAGATTGCTGCCTACTCCAAGGTCATAAAGACCTCCTCTTTTGTTTTCCACCAGAGTTTTAACTTTCACATTCAGGCCTATGACTCATCTTAATTTAACTTTTGTGTGTCATTTGAGTTGAGGTGGGAATAATATTATTCATTTTTCTTTCACACTTTTATTCAGTCTTTCCAATACCATTTTCTCAAAAGACTTTATTTCCGCATTAAGTTGCCTTGGTCTTTATTGAATAACACACAGATCTGTATACATACATGTCTATTTTTTTATGCTCTATTCTATTTCATTGAACTACCTCTCCATCTTTATTTTCCGTAACTTACTTGCCAATGTAGTATAGCTTTTTATTAAGTCTTGAAATCAGGTGGTACATGTCCTACTCTTGTTTTTTCAAGGATACTTTAGGATTTTTAAGTTTTTCTATAAATTCTAGGATGAACTTGGTTAGGTTTCAATTTGATTTGTATCATACATTAACTTGGGAAGAACTGACTCTTTTACCTCATTGACCCTTCCAATCAATTAATATAGCATATGTAAGAGCCACTTTATGTTACTATAACATAGTACCACCAAGTGTCTTATAAACAACTGACCTTTTCTATTTTTTTTTTTTTAGGTCTGCCAATATCAGGCTCTCAAGGTAACACTATAATTGGGTTCTAGTGAGAGGCCTCTTCTTGGCTGCAGACTACCAACTTCTCATGGTATCCTCATGTCAGAAAAGAGTGCAAGCTAGCTCTTCTACCCTTTTTGTAAGGATTCTAATCCCATCTAGGGAACTCTACCTTTATGACATAATAACATCCAAAGCCCCATCTTTAAATACTGGGGGTTAGGGTTTTAGCATATGAACTCAGGGAGGACACATACAGACAGTCCATACTAATATATCTTTTCATTTATTGAAGTATTACTCAAATTCCTTGTAAGTTTGAGTTTTAGTGTAAAGCCTTACGAGCTGCTTAAGTTTTTGGCACAATAGTATATAGCATGTGTTGTAATCAGCTGCAAGGAAAGTCTCCAAAGATTTTCACTTCTTACTATGTTTGTCCTCGAATGGGTATTCCCCACTGAATACAGATGCCTGCCTGTGTATCCAGGGTACATGGGGATGACTGATGGCCCTACAGGGCTTGACTTCTCTTTTGGATCCCTCTCTTTGGATGAAGTAGCTGCCATGCCATGGGACAGCTGAGAGACCCTGCAGAGAGGTAGATGCTGTGGGGGAATGAAGCTTCTTGCCAACATCCAGCATCATCTTGCCAGCTACCAGAACCTTGAAAAGCAGCTCTTCCAGCCCACTTAGAATACTGACATTCAGAGTGACATGTAGACTGCAAGCCCTTGAGAGACCCCATGCCTGAATCACCCAGCTAATTGTTCTCCAGTTCCTCATCTACAGAAACAGCTTGATATAATGAATGTTTATTATAGATTTAGCCATTAAACTTGTGATGATTTTTCTATGCAGTAAGAGATAATATAACGCCACTTATTTTTTCAATTGTTTTTTTGCTATTATATGGAAATAAATTTGACTTTCATATATCAATCATATATCCCATGACCTTGCTGAATTAACTTATTAGTAGTAATAGTTTGTTTTACAGATTTGTTAGGATTTTTAAATGTAATCAGTCATGTCATCTACAAAATCAGACAGATTTACTTTCTCCTTCCAAATCTTTATGCTTTCTATGTATTGTTTTTTCTTCCCACAATGGATAGAACTTGAAGTACAACCTGAATTGAAAGTGATTATTGAAGCTATCTCTGCCACACTGCTGGCTGTGTGGAAATGTTCAGTATGTCACAATTAATTAGGTTGTTAGCTGTAGTTTTTCATAGACAAGGAAATTACCATCTATATACACTTTGCTGAGATTTTTTTAAAATCATAAATTGGTAATCACATTGTTGCCTTTTCAAAAAAATATGAGAACAAAATGATATTATCTTATGTTTATCCACATATTCACCATTTTCAAAAGGGCTTCAACATTTTATTTTATCTGGTTACATTTCCCTTTATTCTGAAGAGCAAATATTAGTTATTGGCAACAGATTCTTCCAAAATTTTGTTCATCAGAAAATGTCTATCTCATGCCACTCTTTTTCCAAGTCATGTTCAGAATACTTTATATAATTTATTTATATTTTCTGATTAGATTGTGAGCTTTATGAAGTTAGAAGCCTTTATTTATTTAACTCTGTGATCAATTTCCCTGAAGCAGTGACTGTCATAGAATGGGCCAATTTGTTGGAAGAGAGAGAGAGAGAGAGAGAGAGAGAGAGAAAATGTACAAATAGAAAGAAACAAAAAAATTACTTTCTTATGAAAGATGGGGTGAGAACAAAAGAAAAAAGTGAAGAAAAAATTTCTCACTCCATCTTTTGTAAGAGAAGGGGAAAAGGAAGAAAGAAAGGAAAGGAGGAGAAAAAGAAAATTAGTTGGCATTGATACTTATGGCCTCTGAAAATGTTTGTGTTTTTTGAAATATCAGTTGTATTCTTCTGGTGTTAGTTTGATTAAAATAACAATTAAGAATTTCTGGAAATAAGGAGATAAAGAAAAATGCCAATTATATGCAAGTATCCAAAAATTTCTATAACATTTATAATACAAAATAACAATTTATGTCAACTAATCTTTGACCCAGAATAAAAGGACAATGTATGCAATGAGAGAATTATTCACAAACCATATCTCAGACAAGGGGTTAATATTAGAAATATATAATGAATTAAAACGACTCAATAACAAACAAAACAAAGACTTCAAAACCAAAACAAAAATAACAAAATAATTTAAAAATGTGTAAAAGATCTGAATAGACATTTCTTAAAAGAAGATATACAAATGGGTCATTAAAAAATGCTCAACTTCACTAGTCATCAAAGAAATGCAAATTAAAGCACAATGAAATATTACCTCACTCCTACAAAAGTGGCTTTTATAAACATATACATTTAATGTATAAAATGATGCACAGAAAAGTGCACCATTGTAGCCTTTTGGTGGGAGTACAAACTAGCAGAGCCACTAAAGAAAACAGTACGGAGGTTCCTCAAAAACTGAAAATTAAAATGATCATATGATCCAGTAATACTCTTCCTGGGTAGGTATCCAAAGAAAATAAAATCAGTCTGTCATGGACATATCTGCATTCCTATGGTTCATGCCCCATTGTAGTATTATTTATAATAACCAAGATATTAAGTCAACCTAAGTGTTCATCAGCAGATGCATGGATAAGGAAAATGTGGTGCACATAAACAATGGATGTTAATCAGCCTTTGAGACAGCATGGGTGGACCTGGATGACATTATACCAGGTGATATAAGCAACGTGCAGAAAGAAGAATATTGCATGGTCTTCCTATATCTGAAATTTGAAAAAAGTTGAACTCATAAAAATGCAAGTTAGAATGGTGGGGTTTTTTTGTATGTGTGTGTGTGTGTGTGTGTGTGTGTGTGTGTGATGTCATTCACATTTCCTATTCCATGTGACATATTTATTGAAACCCTATAATAGTAAAGGAAATAACAATCTTTATCATGAATACTTAAATACTATGAATATATACACCATCCTCCTTAAAATAAGACATAGAAATTTTCAGCACTTTTTTAGAATGCCCCTACTGCGTTTTTGTACTTAATGACAAGAAAATGTGCACATGGCCTGGGAGGGAAAAAAAGTGAAAGGAGGCAAGAATAAGGTGGTTGGCTTAACATAAGAGACAAGTAAAATAATAGATGTCTGAAATATAATCAATTTCCACAGGCATTTTTTGATGGAGAATATTTTGCAAACATGTACAATTCTAAGCGATTACTTTATGCTTGCAGTTTTGTCTGCCTGCAAAAGGAAAATAACTTCAAAATCATGTTATTTATAATATTTATAGTGCTAATTATAAATCAACCTATAATCTTTACCTAGAAAAGATCAGGTGCACTGCTTTAGGCTTAACAGTGGTAAAATATAGTTTCTGGAGGATAAATGCTGTGGAATTCAAATTCTGAAGTTATAGAACAATAACTTTTGTTTTATAGAACAATATTCCATGAGAACGCTGAAAGCATTTGAGATTTGGGTCATTTTAAGTGTGCCCGGGTAAAGACTATAAAATAAGCTGTACAGATCAATTCTGTGGATGGAGATGTCAGCCAGGTGAGCTAACAGAGCTTGCTCACCTCATTTTGATGTTGAAATAATGTTTGAGAGGCTTATTAACGTTTTTGTTGGGTCACAACACAGTTTTTAAAGAAAATCTTGGTGTGTGTCAATCTATGAAAGGTAATTGATGTCAGAATGTAGGTTTTGGAGACAGCCTTGGGTTTAAATGTAGGGTGACCTTTCTTCCTTGTTTGCCATGACAGAATTGATTTAAGCTTGTTGTCCCATCCTCTCTCAAAGTGACCCAATTTATATCATAAATTACGTGGTTATCCAATTTAAATGTCAACTCTGTTACTTACTGTGAGAATTTGGGTGAATTATTTAATTTTTCCAACCTCAGTTCTTTACTTTTAAAATGGGAATAATGATTCCTAATTCTTGACATGTTGAGAAGTTTAAATTAAACATTTTCGGGAAGAATCTACTCCTGCCTGGCTGGCTGGTTCACAGCAAATCCTGCTGCTTGCATCCTCCTCAATAAGACAATTAAAGCCTTTGGAGAAGAAACTACACTCTGCTTTTTCCCTTCATCTATCTTTATTCAAAAATTCCTCTTTGTTGTCCTAAAACTCCAACCAAAACTATTGAAATTTTCAGTCTCTTCCAACTCTCTTTTGGGTTTCTTATTTCTTAGTTTAAAATGTATTCCCCTTGATTTCTCTCTTATTGTCTTTAACATCTCTTTATTCCATAAGGCTGACCTTTTCTGAATACTTTTAGGAAAAAGTATTCTGTTCTATAATATACACCTCTAAACTTTACTTATGGCTCTTATTCTCTAAAATGGTATGATTATGTATTTGATTAACTGATAAAATATTCATATTTTTCAGATCCCCCAATTTTTAAATTAGTTGGCTACATATTATTACACTATTTAGATATACCACAATTCATTTCAATAATTTCTTACCAAAATGGTATTTAAATTGTTCTCAGTTTTTAAATTTTCATATTTTTACATAATGGTATTTCACTATATATTATTTGTACTTATATACAGATATTTTCTTCTTTTTTAAAGTTGTGGGTCTCTGATTTGTTAAATGTCTCTCCTATTCATAATGTTTTAGGCTTTGCTAAAAGGGTTTTTGTAAGCTTTGTCTAAATCATTAAATTTATGGTTTCTAAAATTTGTGTATGCTTAGAAAAACCATCCCCATCTCCAGGTTATAAATAAATTCAGTCACGTTTTCATCCAGTACTTTTATGGCTTCATTGTTTACTTTAAATCTTTGATCCATCTGGAGTTTATTTTTATGTAAGAAGTGGTTTGGAGGAGATGTGGTCATACTTTTTTCAAATGACTATGTAGTTATCACAGATTTATTGAAAATTTTGTCTTTATCCCCACTGCTTTGAAATGCTCTCTTTATGGCAATGCCCATATGCATTTGGATTTATTTTTGAACTTTCGCTTCCACTGATATTTTCTGTGTATTCCTGGGTCATCATCAAAGTGGTATGAATTAGCATATGTTTTATCATGTGGTATAATACAAACTCTTCTTCCAAGAATATTTCTGGCTAGGTTTATGCCTTTTTGTCCAGGTTAATATAATAACATTGTTTCATTTTGCTGATTTTAGAAGATTCTTTATTTCTATACAAGAATTTATGATGATACTAAATCCATATTTCTTTGATTAGAATTATAATTTGTTGAAGGCTTTTTTATGTCTTTCCAATGATTCTGAAAAATTTTCATCTTATAATGTCCCACATATTCCTTATAAAGTTTGTTTCTATAATCTTCTTGTTTCAAACTATAATCGACACCTTGCTACCATTATACTTTTAAGTAGTTATTATTTATGGATGAGAATGTTTATTTATTAAGTAAATATTGTAGTATTTTCATTTCTAACACATGTCCAGTTCATTCTCTTTTTCACATGTGTGGTCATATTATCTACAAATGAATTTTTATCTTTTCTTTTTAAATATTTGTGTTTTTCAGATTACTGTAATTGTCAGTGGTGCTCATCAAGCATCAATAAGTTAATGAAATGTTATGATCCTTTGTTTCCTCATTTATAAAATGCTAAGAGTAGTAGTACTTACCCATAAAGATAATGTAAAGATCTAGTTAATAAAGTGGGAAAAGCAATTAACAAAAGGCCTAGAACATAATAAGCATTCAAAAATGGTAATCATTATTTTGGTTTTCCTCAAAATTAATTGCACAGTCTTTTGTTACCACCACTAAATAATATTAATAGCAACTTTAAATGATTTTCAGCATTGATGCATGGGATGGCATAATGTGTGCAGGGTACAGATTATAGTATAGTAAACATATAGCATAGATTTTACAGGACTACCAGATCTGCCATTTTATTATTTTAAATAAAGGCAATAAATTATTGGGAAGTTAAATGGCACTTAAGTTTATGTTTTTGTGAGATGTAAGTGAATCCATGAGTTTGAAAAAGTGATACCATGGAAGTCTTGTTTTATGTTTCTTAACTTTGATGGAAATACTTTTCATCTTTTATTTATATCATATATATTTACTTACATGTTCTTTCTTTCTGATAAAAAAAAAGGTAGGCACCATAATTAATAGATCAATTTGTACCATTTATATGTAAAATTGACAGAACGTGCTGCATTACAATGTTCTAAGTAGACATTCAGTAAACATCATTTAAATGAAGGTGCAAAAAAAAACTGTCAAGAAATGAATGAATTCAGAGAGTATATATTTTTCTCAGGTTCCATATACTTCAAGCATATGCAATGGAAACATATTATTTCATTCTCAGAAGATAGAAGACATTGCTAAACTTCATCTCTTTCTAATACATGTAACATTCTTTACTAAGAGATAGGTATTTCATCAGGAGCCACTATGTGCCAAACCCTGAATAGAGGTTTGAACTATCAGATGCTCTGTTATCAAGGAAGACTTTATTCCTCTTAATGCACCTGTATTAAATCTTATTATATTAGTTAGTTTTCTCTTTTACTCTTAGGGGAAATTGTAGATATCATATTTTTACTGTAAAACAGGATTTATATGATTCAGTTAAATGCAGAGATTTCATTTTGAATGCTAGTCAGTGATTTATTTCATTGTTTTCCTTATTGGACAAGTCGCTGCAAATTTTTTTTCCCCCAAGCAAGATGACATTAACCTTTTCTGACTGCAAAGTAACTCTTCTAGCGGTATCAATAATGCACAGTCTTTTCTGTCAGTTACTTTATTACATTTGATAAACAAATAAATACAGCTCCACATATCAAAACACTGAAATGACTAGTTTGAGGATTAGCCCTTTGATAATCATCTACAGCAGATTATGGAGCCTCTGTAATATTTCAAAGAATTGGCCTTGTTCCAGTTGATGCTGATACTGGGATTTGAGTTAATTGCCGATGCATCTCAAACAACAGAGCAGGTGCTAGGAGAAAGAACATTCCCTGTATTTTCTTTGTTATTTATAGTCAGAGCTCTTCTACACTAAACCCTTGAGCTGGCTTTTTAGAGCTCACTGTATAACAATTTCATTCACTTTCATGTCAACAAGCTTTGGTTTGATAAATTAAAACAGAAAAATGCTGGCTAAAGCACCACAGCCCTGTGCGATTCATTTTGCTCTAAGTTTCTGGCAGCTGCCCAGCAATGACCTGCTATCTTCCTAGTGTCCTTATCATTTTCCCATCTGGAAAGGGCTGACCCTTACTGTACACCAGGGAGCTGAAGGCCTGTGCAGGCAGCATTCAAAGGCCATTAACAATCATAACTCTAAGATCATCACCCTCTTCCAGGCAAGGTTAACAGTGGTCTACAGATAGATAGGAAGGTTCACATTTTATTTTTCTTTAAATAAATACAAAGCAAGTTGCAAGATTTCTTTAATGACAAAGGATGCCACACTAACTTGAACTATTACATTTTTAGGCTTTTTGATCTTCCTTAATATTAACCAAAGGTAATCTTGAGGGGCTTATCCTCTATTTAAAAACTTCTGGTATTAGCTATTGATTTAGCCTTAGATAAAATAATTCATTCAATTTACAATTGAATTTCTTTTAAGGAATATTAGTTCAGATGGCTATTTTATTAATTATTTCAACAACTATGAACATGTAAAGATCATTAAGGAAAAACATTAAAGATTTTTTTTTTTAGAATGAAGCATAATCAGTATGGACTCCAACATTCAATTTTAGTAAAGTTTTAAAATTTTAAGTAAGTTTTGTAAAAAAGACTATATGTAAACTGGTAGTAAATTAAGTTTAAAACCTTGCTTACTAAACATTTATCACACAAGGTATTACCAAAGCAGGAATAGGGCCCTGAATTCTAAACAATTATATATTTTAGAAAATGAAAAGTCTTTTTCTACTAGAGATCAAAACAATAAAAAGCTTTTAGTAGTTAATTTACCATCTTTTGTCAAGGTGGAAAACTGTGTACAATTAACCAGAGCCTGTCACAAGCCACCACTGTTAGAATAACAAGCAAGATTGTTATGCAGTGGGCAGAACCAGGCAAAGTCTCTTCTGTTAATCAAGGATGAATAAAATGGCAGAAGGTCAGATTGGTCTTGCTTAGGGAGTATAATGATTTAAAGAGGCTCCCAAAGAGGTTAGAGAAGTTCAGAAACTTAAATCATCAGTGTTGCCTGGTGATGCAAACATCAGAGGACTGGGAAGGGAAGAACAGAAAAGAGAACACAATTTAAAAATTTGTGTTGCTAGAGTTAAACACTTGAATTTTGCTCAAGAAGATTCTTAATTAGGGGTTAAAAAACCAACTCCAATTGGATTTTGTTTGAGCAAAGCTAAGTTCAAATTCTGCTAAGTATTTGTGAATAGTATTAAAAGAAGTTATCTCTGCTGTGGCAAAATTGAGCCAGTGAGAATAATTAGTTACATGCCTTGTGTGGTAGGACCAAGTACAAAACAGACTTTAAGGGGCATTAAATCCAGGGCAAGACAAACAGAGACAAAGAATTAACCACTATAAGGGAGGTGGTTTGGATTCTTTAACTTCCTATTCAATCTCTTAAGTATACTCATTCACTACCCCATGCTGACAGGGTAGCTGGTCATAAATAATTCCCATGATTAGATATATTAGATATATTAATCCCAGTGAATAGGAGACCTTAATCTTCCTTCCTTCCTTCCTTCCTTCCTTCCTTCCTTCCTTCCTTCCTTCCTTTCTTCCTTCCTTCCTTCCTTTATCCCTCCTCCCGTGTCTCCTCTCTGTCTCTTCCGTCCATGCTGTAAGTTTCTTTTCTATTCACAATCTGTTAGTAAAATTTTATTAAACCCCACAGTCCCATCTTAGATGATGGTTAGTGTTTTAAGGAAGAGATGTATTCCAGCTTAAAAATGAAGTGATTTGACCATATACAATTATCCATATGAAGAACTAAGAGAGAATCACTTTGCGCCATTGTAACAGATGTCCCAGAAGAATGGGGCAAGACAGGCTTGTTAGGTGATGAATAACCACAGGACAAGGTTGTGGTGCATGTTAGCCTTTCCCAAGAAAAGTCTCAGAAATGCTTCCCCAGGGGCACCTCAAGGCCAGGACTGCCCTTAAATCCAGGCAAGGGGTCCCTGGTGGTGCCTGGGTCTGGACGCCAACAGTGCTTGAGGGTGTGGTACCCTGCACCTGGACCAAAGAAGCATGCTCCTTCATCCATGTTTTTAACCTTCAGAGTGTTCTCCCAACATCTGCACCCCACCCTTCCATTAACAATAGTTGAAAAGACAGTGCTCAGGAATTTCAGGACCCTTACATGTGGGACATTCCAGAGCCCTCTGCAAGTACCAGTTTTAGGACAGCGGAGAAAAGCAAATTGTTCCCACTGGCCAGCCTGGAATTTCTTTGGATTTTTCTGGATTTGGGGGGGAATTTCTCAGGTCATGCCTGTTTAGGCCTAGAGAACAGTGCTGATATGACTTCATTCACATGAGACAGAAGATAATTTCAGGATTCTGGCCTGCTGACTGGGTTTGAACTACATGTGAGGACCCACATGTTGACTGAGTTCCCAACTGTCCACCTCAAGTCCACAGGACACAAGGGTAGTTGGGGTGACATGAGTGGTATTTACCCTACATGTACCCTTAGTAGGGGCACCCACATTGGTCAATTCACATGGGAGAAACATGCATATCTCTGTGGAGGGCAGACAGGTGCTATGCTATGCAAAATCAATGAGCCCTTCCTTCCATATTCTTTTTTGTATCTGATTGATAAGTGATGTTTTATTTACCCTGGTCTAGCTTGAAAGATCACACAAGGGACAGACATTTGTTTCACAAGAAATGTCAGAATAAGACTGACCTTTTCTGCCCACTTGCAGGCCTTTGGCCTACTTTCCTTGCTGCTTCTAGTGTAAGCAAGTCAGGGAGCAGTCAACACGGAAGGGGAGGACATTAGAGGAGAGGCATGATTGTAGTCTCCAGAGATGTGTTGGGAGATGTGCTATTTATGTTTGCACACCGTAAATGTTATATGGAAAGTTTAGCGTAATCAGAAAACAAAAAGGAAATGTTGTTCCCATCTTCCTGCCTATTCTAGATATGCTTACATTGTGGTCATTATCAACAAAGTTCAGTGACAACCTTTGAAAATGTTATGGGAGGCCAGCAATCATAGGCAGCAGGAGGGGTGTGCAGTGCCATGGCATGATGGGTTAGCAGTCATAAAGAGAATTAGGTGATTACAGAGGCAGGGGTCTCTGTAGTTCAGTAGGAACAGGCTCTGAAGGATATAACATTGTGGATGGTAACAGTGCTGTGGCTTCTCTTCTTCTGGTTGGAGATATAGCATTAGGCAGGGATGATACATTTGAAATAAAGGCCACAAAATAGAATTCTCTGGCATGCCATAGGTTGAAGCCTACACGGCCTACCTCATCTTGGACAGATGTTATGGCTGAGGATTCTTTTACCTTGAATCCTATGGCCCTAAAATCTTTAAATTAAAATCAGTTTCATTCACATCTTTTCCTCTGGCCCAATTCTTGATCATACTTCTTGGAGCTCTCCAACCTTCAGAAGAGATAAAGAAGATGAAGAAAAAGAGGAGGAGGAGGAGAAGGAAGAAGCGAAAGAAAAGCAAAGGCCTCTGTAGGCTACATAAATGAGGCAAGAGGTAGGCTGTCAGACAACATGGAATGATGCTCCTGGCTTATAAATTCTGGCTTGCAACTGTTGAATGACATAGTCACATTCAGACATAATTACCTTGGATGAAACTGGATTCAATTTTGCCACATAATCTATGTTTTGTTCAAAATAAAATCATTAGTTGAAGTGTCACTAATTTTGCATGTTGGTGACAAATTAAAATGCTAAAAATCCTGTGGAAAATTTTGCAAGACCTGGAGAAATGTGTAGGTTGGCAAGCCAATGGAATCTAAGTCTTCTAAGAATGAAGAAAACTTTACCAAAGTTTTAGGAAAGAGAAAAAAAAAGCAAAATTATATCGAGAGAGAGAGAGAGAGAGAGAGAGAGAGAGAGAGAGAGAGAGAGATATTGAGCCCAAAGGTGTTGGAAATCAAGTACTTCTCTTTCCAAACTTCTGATCCCTAACACTATGGCCCTCATATGGTAACTTTTTGTTTCCTCCTAGACATGAAGTAGTGGCAATCCTGGGATTTGAACCCTTTCTGGAACAGCAAAGAACTGTTCCTGTGACTTCAGATGCAGTTTTAGAGTTTGGAATGAATCTAGTTACAAAGATGTCATTTGGGGTTTTTGGATGAAGATCCTCCAAACCAACCAACTTAATGAGGAGAGAAATAGTAAAGATTCACCCTACTCTATCTTCACTCGGTGGGACCATGGAGAGGAGGGGAGGGATGAGGTTACATTGCCTAGACTTCATCAGCCATCTTCACTATGCATTCTTAGTTGGAGATATGTCTAGACCTATCTATAGCTATATCCATTTCTACAAACATCTGTATCTAGCTCTCTATTTTTTTTTCTTTGCACTAAAGTTAACTATGAAATAAGTTAAGGGAAAAACTTGGGAAATTGGCGCCAATGTGGCATTTAGTATATGTTCTAAGCTCTTTTGCATTTGTTAACTCATTTAAATTTCACCCTAACCCTAAAGGTAGGTAGTATTTTCTTATATTCTTCTTCAGCTGAGAAAACCAATGAGGAGAGAAAGTAATCACTTGCCCATTCTCAGCCAATGAATAGAAATTCACAGGACCTAGGCATGCTGGCTCCAAAGTCCCAGATCTTAGCTAGATGATATGTCTGTCAAAGTACATCTCTTTTTTACTGTAGCTTTGTTTAAGTTATAAAATAAAATGAATTGCTAATCAAGGGGAAAGAATACAAACTGAGGTTTTTTGGTCAGAGGAAATATAAGTTCCCTCTCTCCCTTGGGTTCAGATTCTTTTCAGCCAGGAGGCAGAGGTACCCTGCAGGAGCGGAGAGCAAGGACAAGCAGCATTCCTGCTGTGGGAAATAATTCAGTCTTTCCTGCGTGGAGGGAATAGCTCAGGGAAACTTGGTCACTGTAGAAGTGTGAAATTGGCAGAGAAAATTAAGCTCTTCCCTCTTACAAACAAAGAAGAATCAGCTAGTAAGTAGACTGGGGGTTGAGGATAAGCTTGGGATAGAAAGATAGAGAAAGTCAATTTTAGTGAAGCAGATTTCATAAGGGTTGGGCTGAATATTTTCCTCTTTCAAATACCTTTCTTTCATAGCAATAAACCCAATAAAGTTTATTAGGATAACTATTTATTGGGCAATTCCATTTGCCAGTCTCTGCACTGGCTTTGCAGGCATATGGCTCATCCTGACACACAAATGGTGTCCATGTTATGTGGAGAAGGTGAGACCCAGCTTAAAGGACACATGCTGAACATCATACAGCTAGTAGGGGCCTGGGTCAGAACTTGTAAGCCTTCTTGCTGCAACATTTGTACTCTTTCCTCTGAACGAATATGATTCTTTCAACCTTTACTTACGTACATGTATTGGGCAGATGATGTGATTAAAAGCAATTCTCTAGTCCTACCCCACAAATGCCTGTCATTACTGAATCCATGCATTTGTGTTATAACCCCAAACTTTCTAAGTGACGAGGATGGTTCTCTAATATGGTAAAAAACACATTTGTTTGTTTGTTTTGACAGAATATAAGACACACAATTATCAGGCTTCACAAGAACATAAAATTTTCTATTTAACGGGCTGCAAAACAGTTTTTGTAGTGGAAAATGATAGTACATTATACAAGATTACCTTAAAATAGCAACTTCCTTCTTTCTCCCTGCAGAGAAGGGCAACTGGCAAGTAAACAGTTCACTAAACACCATGGCACTCAGATTCTGCCTCCTTTAAGTACTGGCAGCTAGCCAGAGCCAAAATAGTAATATTTTCCTTGCCAACGATGGAATGCATATTTTAAAACTATATGTAAGAAATCTTACCCAAATAAGTAGCTTGCTGGATTAATAGCCTTTTTTATAGTTTTGCAGAAAGGTGTAATAAATACAAAATATCTTTTCCTTTTGGTTATAGGACACTGTTTTATACAATGTCCATTTAATGATTCTTTCAAGTTGCAAAGCTTTTTGGGTCAGAGTTGTCTGCAAAGAACTGGCCCTGCCCCTAGAGAAATTTCCTGACTGCACATAGTTGAAAACCTATTATGGCTGTTCCTCAGCCAAACATTTGAGGCATCGATCAATGCTGGAAATGTAAGAGGGAGAGCTTCAGGAGGAGGCTGAGGGGTCCTCATACTGCCAGTTGTTCTTTCACTTTGATGCAGCTCTATAAGCATTAAAGGACTTTAAAAAAAAAGAAAAGAAAACAGTGAGCCTCAAACTGAAAAGATACTATGCCTTTCTTTATAGCTCCACCTGATCTGTCAGCATCAGCCAACATATCAGAACCAAGACATCAGAATGTAGAGGGCTCCTAGGGGCTGGTTGTATGCCTTTAACTCTTTAAGGAGAAAGAATTCTGCCCTGCAATTATTGTGAGTCAGTTTTATTATGAAGGAATGTGCACTCTAGTGCTTCTCTTGAGGCACTTGCAGATTAAGGCCCCCAGTCAAAAGGAATTTGGGTAGAAGGGAAGGGAGACTCAGAGTTTACCAACTTTAAACCAAATAGAGACATCAGTGTTCATTATCCGTGCATCAGTGAGATTTACAGTCCTTAAAATATGCAAGCAAAAACATTCTGAAGCACATAAGAAGGCTATAAAATATCCAAAGAGATGGCTGATATTAACATATAAAAGAAATATCACACTGAAGCATGTTAGTGCTGATGATTTAAAATACTACTTAGAATGTTAGTGGTGTCCTATGAGTACGTATTTTCTTAAAAGCAAGAACAATTATACGAGTTTTTAAACCTCTTTTAAAATACACAGGGTCAAGGGTTATGGAAGCAGTGCCATGATGTTAATATTCTGCATATATTTAATGATCCAAATTAAAAAGACTTGGCATTTGGTGTGATGCTAGCATAACATAAAGCTTAGAAAAAAGCATGTTTGAATACAGAGAAGGAACACACACATGAAGGCAATTGAAATGGAAAAAAATCCATCGCAAAGGAAAAGGAAAACAAAACAAAATAGGAGAAGTTTGTTACATAAAATATTAATACCCCTATATTGCTTGGGCAGCTACATAATTCCATTATATGTCTTTGTAGGCCAAAATAGGACTGGTTTTAAAGGCAATGCTCATAGAGTGCTCATTGGCAAGAATATAAATTTAGATAACTTTATATACTATGTAAAATCTTACAGAACTTTTAAATGCCATTTTTTATTAGTTGTTCAAAACATTACATAGCTCTTGACATATCATATTCCATACATTTGATTCAAGTGGGTTATGAACTCCCATTTTTACCCCATATACAGATTGCAGAATCACATCGGTTACACATCCACATTTTTACATACTGCCATACTAGTGTCTGTTGTGCTGCCTTTCCTATCCTCTACTATCCCCCCTTCCCTCTCCTCCCTTCCCATCTTCTCTCTCTATGCCATCTACTGTAATTCATTTCTCTCCCTTGTTTTTTTCCCTTTCCCCTCACTTCCTCTTATATGCAATTTTGTTTAACAATGAGGGTCTCCTTCCATTTCCATGCAATTTCCCTTCTCTCTCCCTTTCCCTCCCACCTCTCATCCCTGTTTGATGTTAATCTTCTTCTCATGCTTTTCCTCCCTACTCTATTCTTAGTTGCTCTCCTTATATCAAAGAAGACATTTGGCATTTGTTTTTTAGGGATTGGCTAGCTTCACTTAGCATAATCTACTCTAGTGCCATCCATTTCCCTGAAAATGCCATGATTTTGTCATTTTTTAGTGCTGAGTAATACTCCATTGTGTATAAATGTCACATTTTTTTTATCCATTCATCTACTGAAGGGCATCTAGGTTGGTTCCACAGATGAGCTATTGTGAATTGTGCTGCTATGAACATCGATGTAGCAGTATCCCTATAGTACGCTCTTTTAAGGTCTTTAGGGAATAGACTGAGAAGGGGAATAGCTGGGTCAAATGTTGGTTCCATTCCCAGCTTTCCCAGGAATCTCCATACTGCTTTCCAAATTGGCAGCACCAATTTGCAGTCCCACCAGCAATGTACAAGAGTACCCTTTTCCCCACATCCTCGCCAGCACTTGTTGTTGTTTGACTTCCTAATGGCTGCCAATCTTACTGGAGTGAGATGGTATCTTAGGGTGGTTTTGATTTGCATTTCTCTGACTGCTAGAGATGGTGAGCATTTTTTCATGTACTTGTTGATTGATTGTATGTCCTCCTCTGAGAAGTGTCTGTTCAGGTCCTTGGCCCATTTGTTGATTGAGTTATTTGTTTTCTTATTGTTTAATTTTTTGAGTTCTTAGTATACTCTGGATATTAGAGCTCTATCTGAAGTGTGAGGAATAAAGATTTGTTCCCAGGACGTAGGCTCCCTATTTACCTCTTATTGTTTCTCTTGCTGAGAAAAAAAAAAAGAGAAAAAAAACTCTTTAGTTTTAGTTTTGAAGGTTTTAATCAACTTCTAAATGTTCTTGTGCTGATTTTACCTACTCATCTCACCAGAGGCTTTGAGAGAAACTCCATTAGAGAAGCAGATTCTATAGATCTGGGAAGAGAACAGACTTCGTCCTTTATTCTCCTGACCTGCTCTTCTTTTCCACATCTTAGAGAAGTCTGCAATCATCCAACAGACAGAACAGTGAAGATGACAGTGTTGCAGTGGGCTGCAGGCAGAGACAGCAACAAGTAGAACAGGTAAATGTACATTGTACTTACTGAAGATTTGGTTTTAGATCTCCAAGAATGATCCGCATATAGATTCTCTTACTTTAAAAAAAAAAAAAAAAATATATATATATATATATATATATATATTTTAGTTGTAGATGGACGTAATACCTTGTTTATTCATTTTTAGGTGGTGCTAAGGATGGAACCCAGTACCTCATATGTGTGAGGCAAGTATTCTACCGCTGAGCCACAACCCCAGTCCCGGATTCTCTTACTTTTGGGATAATTAGTTTTCCATCTTTTCAGAGATTCTACAGAATTGCTCAATTTCTGGTTATCGAGGTTGCGACTCTTGTGAACACCGTGACAGACAAGGCTTAAGAAACTCATTAGGAGGCACTGTTTTTTAGGGAGAAATTCTTATTTATTAGGATCCTGACATGCCTGGGCCTCTATACATTGTAATGTCAGGCTCCTAGAAAGAAACAGATGGCACACTCAAATGGGGGTAATTGAAGAGAATTCAATAAAGAGACTATTTGCAAAGGTGTGTACACAGCTGTTTTAGAGAAACTAGCAAGGGGTGTTGCAGTACAGGACTAATAACTGCAATGGCCTTGATCATCCCTAAGCATATAGCATCAATGGAGGGAGCAGCTAGAAAAACCCAGAAAACAAAGGGTTTCTTAACAGGAACTATGGCTTTCAGTAGAGGGACGCAGTTCATCCACATGAGACTCAACGGGGAGAGAACTGGGGAAAGAAATGCCCTGACCATCCTCTCAAAATCCTTTTTGTTGTCTTGATTCTGTTGAGCCACCCTAGACATCAGAGTACAAGGCTGTCCGTTGATTTAGTTGGTAAATGTCCAGCTGCCTAGAGCACAGAGGGTGTGGAAGATTGGAGAGTGGAGTTGGCAATGCAGATGGAGAACATCCAACTGCACATAACCACATGTCACTCACCCCTTACCACATCCTAATGAGAGAGGCATTATTCACATCTGCAATTTGTGGTTAGCAAAACTCAAGTTCAGAAGGTCAAGGAACATTTACAAGAACACACAGGAAAAAAGGCAGCAGCACCAGAGCTTTTCGCCTTTGTTTCATAAACCTGTGATGTTTGGCAGAGGAACGTGAGAAAGCTTTGGGATGGGGTGCTTATAAATCGAATGCATGTAGAATAGAAGAGAAACAAGAATGGGGGAAGTGGGAAGCTCCATGTATTGAGCTGGTCTCTGACACTGACTGAAGCTTTTTATGGGCAGGATCCCATTAATCCTCTCATCAGCTGGGTGAATTAGGCACTGCTATCCCTGCTTTACAGAGCAGGAATCTTAGACTTAGTTATCAAGATCACCCAGGCAGCAAATGGCAGGCTCAGGGTTTGAACTAAGGTACAGTCTATGGCTCAAATTCTTAAGGTTTGAATTATGGAGATGGTGGAGTGAGGTAGGAAGAATCAAAAACACAGACAAGAAACCTGGGTGCTGGCACAATACTACCAAACTCTCATGTGTCCTAAATGCTTTTTCTTAATAGAGTCATATCACTTTTTTCTTTCCTTTCTGTTCGTTTGTCAATGGTGATAGCTGTGGCATTAAGAAAAATGATATGAACTCAGTTCAGGTTATTTTATTATTATGCAGACAGCTCTGCAGAGCTGAGAGGAATATTCATATCAGAGCTCACTATATTCCCTTTTAAATGTCCTCCTCATATATGCTCTCTGAAGTAATGGCACAATCTTCTTTTCATCTTCACCCCAAACCTGGGCATCTTTCTATACTATCATATTTCTATTACTATTTACTAGAATTCTCTTTGAGTGATTTAAAAAACAAACTACACTATATCATTCTGATAGCACTGTATTCCTTTTTACAATACTTATTGCACTCCTTTGAAATCATGGATAGTCAGATGTCTATTTTCAGGCACCACATCTTTTGCAACTGCTTCCTGGCCCCCAGCATGGTGCCTGGTACATAGTAGTGTCTCAATAAATGGTTCTGACCAACCAGATGGAAATTGGGCTTCTGTAACTTCTCTGTGTAATAGGAAACATTTAACTTGCTGTGAACATAGGGGGAAATGAAGGCCTTCAATTTTCTACCCTTTCTTTCTGAGCAAAGGACAGGTAAAGCTGTGATTGCCTGACTTCCTTTTTGTTTCCTTTGATATCTCACCTGGTGTAAGTCCTGCTGTTCTTCAAATGTCAGACTGACTTGGAGCCAATCCTTTGATTTGCTATTTCATGGGGTTTGCAGATACTGAGTTAGGTGCATTTGATTCTCTGTGTTTCTATTTCCATGAACTCTTCTGGAAGACATGAGTCAAAGACCTCAAGGTTAACTGACACCTAAATGGCATTTCGATCACATTTTTAGATTCTCAAATACATTGGACACCTAGTAAAAATGTTTTGGTACTGCTCCCTCCTAGTGATTAAAAACCAGCAGTGTTGGCAAAGAATTCTTGAACCAAAGGTACCCAAGTAGAGTTTCTTTGAGGTCACAGAACATAAAGCAAAATCCTTTAGCTTCCAAAGGAGGTGGGCACAGCTTGCACTGAAGAAAGAAGCATGCAGGGGTACACTCCTCAGGCTTCGACTGTGGCTTAAAATGTTGCTCTGCCACAGACAAGGATGCATCCTCAATCCCTCTGGTTTTCTCCTGTAATAATTTCCACTTGGTGCTCATACTATCTTTCAGCCAGCCAACTTGCAGAGAGAACTCAGCCTCTCTACCGTGCCTGGGCACTGCAGTTTTCCTGGACAGTGGGTTTGTTTCTCTGCCAGCAAGCTCTCCTCTCGAACTGACATTCTAACCTGCTCCTGGCTGGGTGTCATCATTATATCAGCATCTGTAGCAGCTGTAGCAGCTGTGGCTTCCTCTGGCTGAAAAGTCTCAGTGTTTGCCTTTCAGATGTCATTCCTTCACCTCGCTCAACATTCAGACTCACTCACTCGCCAGTTTGTTTCTAGCTGCCCCCAAATGTGTTCAGAATAAATGATGCACAAAGGACATTTCAAACACAGGCAAAGCAGCTGGAGGCAAGGCATCTCCAGTCCAGAGGGCTGTTCTTCCTTCACAACAAGTGTTGCATTGTCATTTAAATGCGTTCCTGGCACAGGAGACACTGGCTGAATCTCTGCTGTGGCAAGAGCCTGTGTAGTGGTTGCCAGGCAAAGAGGGAAAATGATGAGATGAAGAAGGTGTGGAATGATGGGTGTCTGTAAATTGCCTTTCCTTTGTTCTTCATTCTCACTGTCCCTATTGTCAAGCTGAGCTTTACCATGGCAAAAAGCCAGTAATTTGCCTCTTGTCTGCCCACAATACCATTTCCATTTCTCTCCACTTACTCCTTGTGTCTTGGCCACAGTAAGTTTTGCTCAAGATTTTCAATTTGACATTTAATCATTATAAAAATGACAATATGATTAGGTTAGTAAACAGTGTTTTTTTGTGAAATATTAAATATCATACTAATATGAGGTGTTATCATGTAGTAAGCATGCCAGAATCTTGCCCAGAACTCTTTTACAGACATAAGAACAAGGTAGCATTCTCTCTCTCTCTCTCTCTCTCTCTCTCTCTCTCTCAGCCAGCAATAGAGCAAGAGTAATAGAGAGAGAGGGAGAAAGAAATTAGATGGATTTTTTTTTTTTTTTTTTTTTTTTGATACTGGGGATTGAACTACCCAGGGGTATTGTACTACTGAGCCACACCCCTGGCTTTTTTATTTTTTTTTATTCTGAGATGGGGTTTCACTAAGTTGCTTAGGGTCTCGCTATGTTGTTGCTGGGATTTCCGGCATGCACCCAGTGCCTGGCTCAATTTATAACTTTTAAAGCATTAAATTAACTTATTAAAATGACATCACTACCTTAATGCCATTAGGGCATAATTTTGAATTATTTTTTTTTTCAGTGACTAACAGAGGAGTAATCAGATGCATTTCTACTGTGCAGTCTGTCTTCATGATCCATTTGCCTCATGGTTCGCCAGGGTTGAGGGTTTAATCTGTGGCCAAAAGCAGGGTGAAGCCACATGACCCACTTAGGCATTAATCCTATCACTTTGACCTCATTAGAAATAACTAACCACAAACAAAGTCGCTAGGTAGGGAAGCTTTCGTCCTGGTAAAATTAGTCTAAAGTTTTCAGATCAAGGGGGATGAAAAATAGTTCTAATTTAAAAGCTGAAATCACTCCATAAAGATTGCCCTGCCATTTTCATTAATATACTTCAAATAAGACAATATTAGCATGTTTTTTAGTGCTATAATTTTAGCAAACATTGGGTAGCTGTTGGTAGGTGTAAAAGTTTCACTGAAAGGCTAAGTGTTAACTAGTTAGTACTTACAAAGCTCTATGAAATAGTGATCATTCTAATATTGCAAGTGGGTAAACTGAGGAACACATATTTTTTATTCTTTTTTAGAAGATTGCCTAGTGACACACAGTAAATTTTAGAACAAGTATTTAAGATTAGGTTGCAACTGCAAAAACTATGTTTTTGATCCCTATGTTCCTCTCTGTTGACCTTGAGCTGCCATCATGGGCAACAATAAGCAACCAGATCAATACTTGCTCTCTCTTTTTCTTGGTCTTGTCACAGTTCTAAGTTTTCATGGTCCAACTCAAATGTTAGCTCTGTCAATCACTTTGTTTTCGATCCCTCCCACAATGGGTCACTACTGCTTATGTGTCAGTATTACCATGATACTGTACATGTTCTTTTATTTTGACAACATATACTAATACAGGTATGTACTAATGTCTCTTTACTGATAGGCTGGGGCCATGTAATAGTAATATCTATATTTCCAGAATTGCCACATATATGTGTTCTATAATAAGAAGTCAGTGCTGATTTTTGAAGTTGGACCTCAATAAAATAGTTGATACTGGACTTTAGTGTGAATATGAACATGAAAGCACTTAAGAGAATTTATGTAGCTTAGCAATTCTGGATTATAGTATATAAAATATTCATTGGGCTTATTTAGTATCGAACTGGTGTGAAAATTAAGGCAGAGGGTACAAAAGATTTAATTATTTAAAAGGAGTTTTGGGGAAAATAACTTTTACATTCTAGGACAGGTGTATTTGTAATATACTTGAAAATTTTATTAAATCTATTCTATTCTAGTTTCCCAAATGCAGTCTAGTTATAAGATGACACAATTATGCCATATTATTAAAAGTTAAAAGCAAACTAATCATCTGTCTTTTCTGATGTGGCTACCATACTGTATGGATGTAGAAAAAGCAGATTGTATGTTTTGGACATTGTATGTTTTGGTTCCCTTGGTGCAGACCTCCTACACATAGGGTTTTTCTTCTGTACATTGTTGGCATACTATGGGCACAGATAACATTAGGAGAAGTACTGTCTCTCTAGCTATGCATCTTTATCCTCTCACATCTAAATGTGAGGAAGTCCTCCCAAGAAGATATACCATGAAGAAATCTAGCAGTTCCTTCTCCTCACAGAAGAGATTGACTTTATGTTTGAGGATGTAATTTACAGTTACCCTATATTGGTCAATGGTGGGCATTTAATTTTCTCTCTTTTTCTAATTTTTACCTCCATTCCATTAGAAAGCTATAATAGCCAGGGATATAGCTTTGTGGAATTACAGAATTGTGAATATGGAATTGTGGCTCAGTGGTAGAGCACTTGCTTAGCATGTGTGAGACACTGAGTTTGATTCTCAGCACCACACGTAAATAAATAAAATAAAGGTCCATTGACAACTAAAAAAAAAAATTAAAAAATATATGTCAGCTAAACCTTCAATATATATATCCTAAATCTGATTGTTTTTAAATACTATCTAGTCCATTTCTTACCTGAGCTTATATTTGTTATAAAACAACTTTTCTAACTTGCCTTCTGGTTTTCATTCTTGATCTCTGTTCTTCAACTGCAGACAGAGTAATTACTTGAAATTGTAAATCAAATCATGTCACTGCTGTTTCCAACCCTCCGCTGGCTTCCATTACATTTAGAATAAACCCAAATCATTAACATAGCCATGCATGAGTGGACCCTGACTATCCCTTCAAACTCCCTTCCTACAGCTCTATCACTCACCCACACCACGGGAGATACACTCTTTAGGGAATGCATGGTCTTTTTTGTTTTGAGACAAGGGTCTCACTGTGTTACACAGGTTGGTCTCAAACTCATGATCCTCCTGCTGTAGCCTCCAGGGTAACTGGGGTTATAGGCACACGCCACCATGGCTAGTTCCCACTGACTTCTTTGTTGTTGCTTGAACTTGACAAACACTTTCATATTCCAGGGCTTTAGAACTTGCCCTCAAAGTCTGCCTGGAATGCTTTTCCCCCAACATCTTCTTGATGTTCATTCCTGTATAATTTGTCACCTATTTCAGATGTCATCTTGTCTAAAAATACTCCTTCTAGTCACACTCTATTCCCTTACCTGGCTAATGGTTCTTTACAGTACTCTTCCATTTATGTGTTTATTTAGAATATAAACTAAGACCAAGGACTGTTTTGTTCATCATTTAATCCCTAGCAGACAGATAAGGCATATAGCAGGCAATCAATAAGTATCTGTTGAATGAAAATGAAATTCAATTTACTTCTATATCTAAAATTCAAGTTCGAGGTAGCATTTCTGCTTTGTGCTGTGAATGGCTACTTTCAAGAACCCATTAGTCACTTTTTAGGAAAAGTAATGAAAATCCTCATTTCTTTAGTGTTTGAAGAATGTTACTGATATAGAAGTAGAAGCAAAGATGGCCTGGCTATATATATAGGGACACAGCAATGGTAAGAAAGTTATTGAGAAAGAGAAAGACTTTTATAGATAGGGTCTTTATTGTTTTCAATAATTACAAGTCTGAATACTGGATTGAAGCACTTTGCATATCAAGAGCCATGGGAGTCTTGTTAATATGACCCACATAAATGATATGATTAGATATTTAGATATTTTTATACCTCATTTGGAAGTCTATAGATTTGAGGAAATGTTTTAGACTTTGGGTTCTGACATGTTTGCCAGATTTGCAATTCTTTTGGAAAATGCTTTCTGAGCTTGGGCATCTGGGTGAAAAGTACAGAAGGAGTTGGATGGTGCAGGAAGGAATTCATTGCCTTTTTTGTGCATTGCACTTAAAGTTGCTGGGACCTAAAGGCCTCAGTATCTTTCACTTTGGCTACTTGGCTGCATTTAAACTCCACATGTAATGATTTGTATAAAAGCAGTGTCAGTTGATAAAGCCTAGACTCACATAGCTCAAATGTTTATTTTGAATGATTCCACTGTGAGCTTGCTTGTGATTTCCTAAAGGAAACTATTTGGTATGCTTATCATATCATATACTCACAATGTCATCTATTTCCAAAGCACAGCTGAAATAGAAGTTGACAATATCCCACTGCTCTGACCCCAGTGATGTTGCTGAAAATAGCTGGGCAATTCAATGAAAAACCACTAGATACATTTTGCACTGTGGATTTGATAATGGGTGGTAGTCTTTTACTCTTGGAGGAACAGAGTTACAAAATTTTGGAGCAATGAGAGATTGTGCATGACATCTACTCAAGACTCTCATTTTATAGATGTGAGAAATTAGTTCCCAAGCAGGGTAATGGCCAACTATGTTCATCAACAGATGAGCCACTCCCATGGCTCTTTTTTTTTTTTTTTAAGAGAGAGAGAGAGAGAGAGAGAGAGAGAGAGAGAGAGAGAGAGAGAGAGAGAGAAATATCTTTTTTGTAGATGGACACAACACAATGCCTTTATTTTTATGTGGTGCTGAGGAGCGAACCCAGGTCTAGCCTGCCCATGCTAGGGGAGTGCTCTACCTCTGAGCCACAATCCCAGCCCTCCCATTGTTCTTGATATGCAAAGTGCTTCAACAAATGAAACTGGAATGTGGTCTTCTGAGCACTAGTGCAGATATTTTTGTTTGTTTTGAGTGGGAAATCCAGGGAGCTGTTTTATTGCAAAATTCATCAGTGTAGGAGGGAAAAAAATTGGTCTTTCTTACTTCAGGTCCTGGTGTTATATCTGTAATATATATTTTTTAATATGTCAAAAGGCATTTTTCCACATGTAATTAATGGTACTAATCAGCTTGCATTATCATAGGAAAATTGTCCTAGATTATCTAGTTATGTGTAGTGTAATCACATAAGCTTTATAAGGAGAAGAGAAATTAGAGAGAGGAGAAACACAAAAAGAATCATCCATGCCAACAATGGCCTGAGATGGAGATGTAATGAGCTGGAGAATGTGGGTGGCCACAAGAAACTTCAGTCAATAGTCAGCAAGGAAATGGGGACCTCAGTTCAATAGCCACATGGAACTAAATTCTGCCAAAACTTGGATAAGCCTGGAAGTTGATTTTCCCCAGAAAGGAATGCAGTCTTGACAAATCCTTTGATTTCAGAGTCCAGCTGTGTCATGGAAACTGAAATTGAATAGGTGTTGTTTAAATGCCTACTTTTGATATTTTTTTGAAAACCAATAATCTCGTTTGTCAAAATACTTCTCCCATCCTTTCTGAATCTTTTGAAAAGTGTGCTTATATAACATTTACCTCATTAAACAGGAAAATGTTTATGCAAGTGTCAACTTGTATAGTAACCTCCACCCACACACTAATAGGGCAGTCCTCTCCTGAGATAGGCGTTCTTCAGATCTTTCAAGTCTCCAGTAGGAAGGATCTCTTACACCCTCATACTTCTGACTCTTTTTCTTGGGCCTCTGTTGTGCATTTCTACTGCTTTCTGATGCCTTAGCACATCAATGAGATGACTCATATTCAAGATAAGAGAAGTGCCACAGGAAACTCCCAAATCACTGAATCTCAGGGAGCAGAAGCTGGGCTACTTCAGCACAGAGAATATCCTCCTTTGTCTCTATCTGACAGCTGAGCACTGTACTCCAAAACAACCCTCCATTCCTCAGAAGCTCTCTCGAGGTCCTTTCTATGTTCTTTGTGAAATCTCAAGAAAACAATTTTTGTACTATCTGTCTCTTCCTAGGACAATGAAAAGCCATTTGTGGGGCATGAAGTAGGAATGCTCCTATCTTCCTTCCTCTGTCCCTCCTTTTTCTTTACTGTTTAATTATAACTGTATAGAATAGCAGGTTTCATTGTGGATATGTGTATAAAATACTGTGATTAATTTTTTACTCTCTTCTCCTTCCTCTCCACAGTCCCCTACCTCCAAAGTCCCTTACTTTGGCTCTCATAACAACCTCCCTACTGCCTTTTCCCTCTAGCTTCTATATGTAAGATAAAACTTTTATACCTGTCTTTCTGAGTCCAGCTTATTTCATTTAACAGGATAATCTCTAGATCCATCTATTTTCCAGCAAATGACATGGTTTTGTTCTTCTTTATGGCCAAATAAACCTCCACTGTGTATTCAGACCACATTATCTTTATCCTTTCATCTGCTGACAGACACCTACTCTGATTCCATAGCTTATTTGTGAATAGTACCAAATAAACTTGGGTATGCAGGTATCTCTTTTGTATGCTTACTTCATTTTCTTTGAATAAATTCCAAGGAGGGGTATAGCTGAGTTACATGGTAGTTCTATTTTGCTTTTCAAGGAGCCTCCATACTGATTTCCATAGTGGTCAGACTAATTTACATTCCTACCAACAGTGTATAAGAGTTCCTTAGATTTTCTCCCATTCTTTAGGTTGTCTTTTCACTCTGTTAATGGTTTCTTCTGCTGTGTAGAAGCTTTTAAATTTGATTCCATCCCAATTATTGATTGTGGCTTTCATTTCCTGAGCTATAGGGGTTCCATTCAGGAAATCATTGCCTGTGTTGATATATTGAAGCATTTCCACTATGTTTTCTTCTAGCAGTTGCAAAGTTTGTGGTCTTATATATATAAGTCTTTGATCTATTTTAAGTTGACTTTTATATAGGGTAAGAGAAAGGGATCTGATTTCCTTATACTGCATATGGTCATCCAGTTTTCCCAGCACCATTTATTAGAGGGTCTCTTTTCTCCAGTGTACTTTTCTTTTTTTTATGGCACCCTTATCAAAAATCAGATGACTACAGCTGTGGGTTTTTCTCTGTGTCTTCTGTGTCTCTTATTTTATTCCATTGGTCTACATGTCTGCTTTTTTTTTTCCAGTACCATGATGCTATTGTTTCTATGACTCCATGTTATGATTTGAAATCGACATTGTGATACCTCTAGCATTGCTCTTTTTTGCCCAGGATTGCTTTAGCTATTCTGAGTTTTTTTTTTTTTTTTTTTTTTTTTTTTTCTCTATGAACTCTATGGTCTTTTTTCTAGTTCTGTAAAATATCATTGTTACATCAGTGGGCATTGCATTGACTCTGAAGAACATTTTTCATAATAAGGCCATTTTAGCCATATTAATTCCTTAACCATATTAATTCTGTTTCTTCATGAACATGGGAAGTCTTCCCACTTTCTAGCATCTTCTTCAATTTCTTTTTTCAGTGTTCTGTAGTTTTCTTTGTCGAGAACTTTATCTCCTTGGTTAGATTTGTAAGTCCTTTCCATTCCCATTTTGTTCAGGGTATTTATCATGAAGTGGTGTTAAAAGTGGAAAATTTTTTTCTGCATCTATTGAAGTGATTGTGTGATTTTTGTCCTTGATTCTATTTATGCATTGTATTTTGTTTATTGATTTGCATACATTGGTGCATACTTGCATTCCTGGAATGAAATCAACTTGATCATGATGTATGAACTTTTTAATATGCTGCTGAATACACTTTAGAAGTATTTAAGGTTTGGTGTGGCGGTGCACGCCTAATTCTAATGGCTCAGGAGGCAGAGGCAGGTGGATTGTGAGTTTAAAGCCAGCCTCAGCAACTTAGTGAGGCCCTAAGCAACTCAGTGAGACCCTGTCTCTAAATAAAATATTTTAAAAAGGGCTGGAGATGTGGCTCAATGTTTATGTGCCCCTGGGTTCAATCCCTGGTACAAAGAAGAAGAAGAAGAAGAAGAAGGAGAAGGAGAAGGAGAAGGAGAAGGAGAAGGAGAAGGAGAAGGAGAAGGAGAAGGAGAAGGAGAAGGAGAAAGAGAAGGAGAAGAAGAAGAATTTTCTGCATGTATGTTCATATGGGATATTGATCTATGATTTTCTTTTATTGATGTGTCCTTATTTGGTTTTGGTATTAGGGTGATATTGGCTTCATAGAATGAGTTTGGAAGCATTCCCTCCCTTTCTATCTCATGGAATCATTTGAGAAACACCAGTAATAATTCCTCTTTAAAAGTTTGATAAAATTCAGCTGTGAATCCATCTGATCCTGGCTTTTTATTACTATTTCAACCTCATTGCTTGTTATTGGTTCAATAGGTTTTCTAGATATTCTTGATTTAAATTTCACAGGTTGTATGTGCCTATAAATTTATCCATTTCTTCTAGAGTTAATTTATTTAAACATGTTTTCAAATTAGTCCCTAGTGATCCTCTGTATTTCAGGGGTGTCTGTTGTAATTTCTCATTTTTCTTCTTTAATTTTGTTAATTTTGGTCTTGTCTCCCTTCCTTTTAGTTAGTTTGGCTAAGGGTTTATCATTGTTGCTTATCTTGTCAAAGAATCAACTTTTTGCTGCATTGATCCTTTGTTCTTTTGTTGTCTATTTCACTAAATTTAGCTCTGATATTTGTTATTTCTTTCTTTCTTCCAGCTTTTGCATTGGTTTTTGTTTTCCTATGATCTTGAAATGAATAATTGGGTTGTTTGAGATATTTTTTGATTTTTTAAAAATGTAGACATTTATAGCTATAAATTTTCCTCTTAAAACTGCTTTCTACTTGTTCCACAGATTCTGATGTATTGTGTTTCTATTATTTAATTCCAGTGTTGGATTTTTAAAAATTATTCATTGGCTTGTCTACTGTTCTTAGTTTTTGTCTTTCTTGGTTATTTTTATCTTCTTCTGTGTGTAAAATTCCTTTAATTGTCTTCTGCAATGTTGGCTTAGTGGTAATGAATTCTTTTAGTTTATGCTTATCTTGGAAGGTTCTTATTTCTCCATCGATTCTGAAGTATTGCTTTGCTATCCTTTGACAGTGATTTTTTTTCAGAGCTTGAAATACATCATCCCATCCCCTCCTGGCCTTCAAAGTTTCTGCTGAGAAATCTTGTGTTATTCTGACAGGCTTGACTTTATAAATGATTTGGCGCTTTCTATTGCAGTTTTTAAAATCCTTTCTTTATTCTACATTTTTGGCATTTTAGAATAATATGTTGTGGTGAGGTTCTTTTCTGGTTATGTCTATTTGGAGTTTTAAATTTTTCCAATGCTTGCATGTCTATTTCATTTCCAAGATTCAGGAAATTTTCTATTATTATTTTACTGAATAACTTTTGAATGTGATTTACCTGTATCTTCATGTATTCATTGAGACCTATGAGCCTTTGATACACAGGAGAAGCACCCATGTATACAGGTGGTAGAGTGGGTCCAGTTTTGGTCCCTCTGCTTGCAGGTGGGTTTTGCTGATTTTGGATTTGTAGCAATCTCACTGTAGGCATTATTCAGACAACTTACTACCAGGTCATTCCTCTATGGTAATATATGCTTCATTCTCTAGGTGAGAGGAAAAAGAAGCAGGAAATTGTGTTTCCCTAAGGTGTAAGCTTAGGTGTGACCCTCAATGAGGTGACTCCATCCCAGAGCTCTCCACTTATAAATTGAGAAGAGCAGAGCACTTCTTACATAGCAGCTTGCTATGTAGTCCCTGGTTCAGCTAAATCCAGACTAACTTTTTCTTTCTGTCAGTTTTCTGTATTGATTTTCTCAGATATACCTCTCTTTCACTCCTTTTGATGGCCCTTCCCCTGTGACCTGCCCCCATGCTGCTAGTGTAGGTTTGGAGCTAAGTAACTTTCTCACTCTGTTCTGGAAACTAGGCTCTCTGAGCCTCTCCAAGTCTCTGAGTGTCCAATATTGAACCTCAGTGCATTCTCTCAGTGCCCCACCTCACTGAATAGCTGTTCACTAGCTACTTAGATTCCAAACTGAGAAGTAGCTGGCATGTGCAGGTGCTTCAGTGCCACCATCTTGCCTCCTGATCTCTTCCCTCCTTCATATCTTGGCTCCTCACCCAGTAGAACATCTTTTCTCCTAGTTATAAAACAAAAACTCTCACCTACTCTAATGAAAAGCTGGCAAGTAGGTTCATGCATATGTTGTGACCAGCATAAACATTCCGAATAAATTTATGTATATATGCAGTCTGCATTTGATAAAATTGAAAAACTTAAATTTTTGCCCATCTTATTTTAGTGATAGGCAATGTGATAGGCTGAATAGTATCTCTCAAAAAGATTTGTCCATCTACTAATCACCAGAACCTGTGAATATTACTTTTCATGGCAAAAGATGTTATTAAGTATTTGTGAAGGAAGAGCTTATCTTTTATCCAAGGGAGCCTTAAATTCAATGACAAATGTCCTTATAAGAATGAGGCAGATGGAGAAAATTGACAGACTCAAAGAGGAGAAGACAAATTGAAGAGGAAGCAGTGTGACTTTGGAGACAGAGATTGAGTGATGGTCCCAAAAGACAAGGGATGCCTGGAGCCAGGAGAAGCTGGAAGAGGCAAAGAACGCATCCTCCCCAAACACCTCTGGGGGGTGGAGGTGCAGTGCTACTGTGACCTTGATTTCAGACTTCCAGATCCCAGAACTATGAGAAAATTAATTTCTGTTGTTTTAGGGCAAGATTATGGCAATTTATTATGGAACGGCAGGAAACTAATACAAACAACATACTCTAAGATTTTAAAATAGTGTAAAACATACAAAACTCTGCCCAATATGGATATTTGCTCATAAAGAGAGGTACTCTACTGCATGTGAATTAGCACTACCACTATCAGATGTTGAGCTTAGAATATTTGGTCAAAGTAAATGCTTTAAAAGGTTGTAATATTGTACTGTGCAATGTTATTGTTCTATTTGTATTATCAAAAGCTTACTCTGAGTGAATCAAATCAACATTCTAAAAACAATGGGAAACAATGGGAGAGGAAAAGAGTAAAGTAAATGAAATAGGGATAATAGCTAGAACAGAGCACTTACTATTATGTCGGGTACATTCTAAGTGCTTTGCATATAAAATGCAAAATCTTCACAACTTCCCATGAGGTTGAACTTTTATTATCCCAGTGTCCTGAGAATACTGAGGCAGAAGATGTTAGATTACCTGCCAGAGTTGCTGCAGGTGATAAGTTGCAGACCTGGGATTCAAAGTCTACTTATTTGACTGCCTCTGACTGTGTGTGATGGACACAGCCATATCTCTGAGGATAAGCCACCAACTAGAGACACTTTCAATTGCTGTCAAACCTTGCCACAAATAAACATCAATGAAAATTACTACCATGTGATAATTTACTACTATCTAAGGACAATTTTTTTTGGGGGGGGAGTGGGTGTCATTCCAATTCTTCTAGAACCTTCTAATAATAAAAGCTTGTCCTCAATATCTGTTTTTCTCCCCAGATCGAGAGTCATTAGTGGGAGCCAATGGGAACGTGGGAATGCTGCACCCAGGTTCCATTTCTTCTTTCCTTGAAGTCCGGCATGCCAGCGGCCAGTATTCTCTGCCTTTCGCAGCTTTTGGTTCTGACAATGGAGTCTCTGCATCTATGGATGGCTTGCATGAAAGATTCACACCCAGAACCAGATCCCTTTTCCTGAAAGCATCTTTACCAGGGAGACACCGGGAAAGGCACAATAAGAATGATTGATTTTCCTTCCTCCAGCTCCCACATTTGGAGCTGTTCTGAATATTGGCTTGGTTGCAGTGTGGAAGATGTTTGAAGCTCTGTGCTCTGTTGAAGGTAGCAAACAACCTCCTTTTAGGTCTCTTTTTTCATTGAATTGATGGAGGAAAGGCAGCAAACTTTGATATACCAGAGAATTCTGCTTGTGAGGGTTGAAGCTGTGCCAATCTGCTGCCTCTTTTACTGCAGGGAGAGGCTTTGAGAGGAGGTACTGGAGGTGAAGAACTGAGGACGCATGGAAGGTGTGCCAACACCGTTAACAGAAATTATGAAGAAATTTGATTTATGTTGTTGCAAAAAGAAGAGGGAACAGAGGAAATTGAACATCCAGTGAAGTCTGATAATTAAACTCAGGAGTACTGACAGGGTAGCTGAGCACAACAGATAAATAACTACTTTCCGGTAATTATAAGGCAGGATGGTAACAGATTAGACAAGCTGGTTCATTCTGTATTTTCAAGGCTGACATTTCGATTCTAGGGGATATTTGGATCTATGCTAACAGAATTCTTTCTTTTTTTTCCTAAATTTGCTTTTCCTTTTCTGCTCCACATGCTCGCTGAAAATACAATGTGACTTTTCAGGTGCCTCTTCTCAGCATGTTCCATACGGCCCCTGAATGTCACAAAGCAGACTTCAAAACCCATTGCTGGTGAACACAATGGCTGAAGTGGTGTCTGCTTTTCTAAAGACTGTAAATATTACTAAAAAGATTTAAATCCCTAGTAGAAAAACATGGTTTGGATTGCATATTCCATTTACTGCCCTTCACTGGTCATAGACAACTAAAGCTGTTCACAACTCATTCCATACTACAAACAACTCGTTCCACAAAGGGAAATGGAGGCAGAGAGCCCTTTTCTAAAGGGCACTGTTTTCAAGAGGAATAAAACAGACACATAAGTCAAGGGAACAAAACCAGTCTCTTTTGTGAATAGAGATCACACTGAGATACCCAATTTTCCTTCTCTCTTGAGAACAATGTTAGAATACTTTTAAAAGCTGAATTTACATAATAGAATAAAGATTTTGCCCTTTTCTATGTGGTGCGTAGACTGGATGGGTGCCATGGTCCTCTGGCAGCAATAAAAAATGCTAGCTTTTTCTGTCTCTGTTCCGCAAGGAACTAAGATTTCCCCCCGCGGGTCTCCAGCTTGAGTGATCTCCAGGGTGTAGATTCAAACTCCAGATGGTTTGGATTTCATGTTGTTGACCCAAACCCCATGTTTTCTGTCTGTCTTTCCTTCTCATAATTCAAAAAAGCAGGATCATAATTTATTAATTGATGTGGGGAAATGAACTCCCAATGCCTGTCCTGTGGCCTGGCAGGGAGAAATTTCCCAGCTCTGTTTGGGAAGGCTGTCCACCCCGCTTGGCACTTGAACAGGCTGACACGGAATGTCTTTTGTTGTAAACACCTAATTTGTTCATTTTGAACTGTCTGAGTAACTAGATCAAAGAACAATGTCAAATGCCCAAAGCAGTGTTTGTCAGCAGTGGACTTTTTATTCTTCTTGTTCTAAAGCAACTGAAAGGGAAAAAGACTCATACTGTATTTCCACAAAAGCATAGGAAGGCTTGAGTTGGCAGCCTCTTGCGACAGAATGAATGCATGCTACTGAGTACAGACCATTTGTCTCCTGATTACAACAGACCCCAGGGGGACTGGTGCTGGCTTTGAATTCCACCTCTTTTCTCTAAGAGCCTCCTTGTGACAGTTCCACCCCCAATCCTCACAGCACAGAGCCCTGGGGATTCAGAGCTCCTCTCTGCTGTGGGTTTTAGTCTACTTTTTAAATTCAAACAGGGCCCTGTTGTTTGGAATGTGTTGATTTGTCTTGAGCAGTAATATATATTTTTAAACCATTCTTATTTGAAATTCAGTGGAGATTGTAATGAATCCACTCAAAGTTCATGTGACTTTCATAGCCATGATAACAAGAGCTACTATATAGAGGGAGCAAGCAGAAGGGCCTGCAAAGCCCCAAATTAAAAGTGGCAGACAGTACATTGACTGAATTTGCGCCTACTCTATTGTTTAATTTTTTTGCCTGTTAATTTATAAGGACTCATATATGCTTTTCTCCCTGAAGGAGTATTGATGTGAAATGAGATAATAGAACAATAATAGAACATATCTTTATTATCCTAAAAGTGCAGCTTTATTATCAGGCAGTTTTGAGGATACTTGGGACTTGTTCCTCTCGGTCACACCTCTCACTGATATTCCTTAAGAATGGTTCATATACCACTGGCAGGCAAACTTGAGGTTGAAAAATTCCTTTCCGACTTAGCAGCAGTTGCACCCATTATCTTTTTTTTTTTTTTTTAAAAAAAAAAAACTGGTTTATTTTTGTTTTATTATTTGTTTCCTTTAAAGGAAAGAGAATCATAATAAAATATTTGTGAAAGCTTTCTCTATGTCAGATTATCTAAATTTGCATTGGACATTTATCTCTGTTGCCCCCTAAATGCCGATTCACTTTCTTTTCTTCCTCCACAGTTATTTTTCTGAGAGAGAGAGAGAGAGAGAGAGAGAGAGAAGTAGCAGCAGACCTGTCATTTGGCAGTTTCTTTTCCATTATGTTTTCACTGCTGGGAAATGCTGGAACAAAGACAACCAAAGTGTTACTGAATGGGGATCAACATTCATCCTGCTGGTGAGGCTGTAATCAGCCTGTCTAGGATGAAAATACATGCTTTTCAGCACTGGTTGGAGATTTCGTATTTATCTTTGGAATGCAAGCTTAGCCCATGCAGTCATGTGAGGTGTTATTACCATGTCCTTATGTGGCCCACTATTTTCTGTGGTAAAGTGGAAGAAATAAAATGTGACCTGTCAAACCTTAGTCGGCAGGAAGTAGTCCAACAGATGCTTTTAAGACACAGCATCCCAGCTCCTGTCTGTGTCAATTTCGAAAACATGTTTTTATCAGGGATTTCGTTCCTGCCCTGTACTGGCCAGACATGCATGAGGGGAAGCTAGACCACTTCTGCTGATAAGTTACTACTGAATTATTCTGGGGGCAGAGGTAGTGAGAATGGAATGAACCAATGAGCAGTGGGCATCCATGGCATTGGAAAAGGAATGCGGTTATGTTGGTCACACTAGAGAGTAATCCACATGTCAATCACTGGACAGAACATTTCTATCACCTGAAAAAGTCCCCTGTACCCTTTTCCAGTTAATCTTCCTACCCTAGCTGAACCACTTTTCTGATTTCTATCCTGGAGATTGGCTTTCCTGTGAACACATTTGCTTTTGAATTGGCAAGCAATACGATGTAATATAGCACATCAGCAAAACAGTCCTGCTTCTGAACTTGAAGTCTGAGATTTGACTTATGTAACCGTTGGATTCTTCAGATGCTATCAGATGTAACCTCTGTGTATTCAAGACTTGTTGAAAATTGTTCTTTAATTTTCCCCCCTACACTATACAACTTATGATATTTCCTGAGAAATAAGCATTCAGGGAGTAAGTATTTAGTTATTAACTATCAAATATAGACCTTGCAAGTTGAAGTCTGACATGGCACATGGCTCCCAGCATCTTTGAGATAACAGTGTCATAGCATAGTCATAGTCTCTTTGGATGAATCAAGGTTCTTGTTCTGTGTGCAGAGAACAGTAGCAATGCTGTGCATTCTCCGAAAGTGCCTGCAATTGGGTTTTAATAGGCTGAATCTGTATGCTCCCTGACCTGTGGAAGCAATGCCTACATTTATCAAGTTTTACTTTCTATTGTTATTATTGTAATTAATAAATATTACACATAGTAGCCAAATACGAATGTTGAGCAAAGAATATTCTGTTGTTCTAGAAAGAAATTTAATGCTGAGGGGAAACTTAATAAAGTTGATTTTAAGAAAAAGTGAAAGCAAAACTCTTACTATCAAATTAAGTGAACAAAACACTTGAGGAAAAATACTTTAATAATTCATCTAAAGAAACTAAACTGGAAGTCAAAGCTGATGCATTATGGGAGTTTAGGTTTTGTTTATTTAGTAAATACTTACTCAGCCCTTTCAATGAGGCAGGGGATAATCTAAGTGTTTTAGAAATACTAACGACTCTAGTTCTTATAATGACTCTGTATGGCAGGAGATATTCTATTTGGCAAATAAAGAAATCAGGGCACAGAGGGGTTATAGAACTTCTTCAAAATCACACAGCTAGCAAGTAGCAGAGCGGAGATTCAGAACACTGGCAGCTTTGTCCAGGGTTTCTTCTCTACCCACTGTGCTACCCTACCCTGAACAGAATGGCCACCTAAATCTCTGATTAGAACATCTTCTGGCAGGAGGGGAGAAATTGACTGTGGCCTTAACCAAAAAAAAAAAAAAAAAAAAAAAAAAAAAAAATTGAATGAATGTCTGAGCCTGATCCATGCTTTAGTTAAACTACACTGCTTACATTACCTGGGTTGTTTTTTTTTTTCTTTTTGAATACTAGCTTTAACCTATTTCACTCTTTCCTTTTCTTTCTTTCTTTTTTTTTTATTTACTGACTTAATTGTATTGGATAAATGAACTTGTGCTTTATTAACAGTGGCTCAATGAATACATTTACCATCAAGTTTTAGGATAGCACAGCTGTTTGCTGGGTTTGTTAGCAAGGACAAGGTTATCTACAAAATTAAAAAAAAAAAAAAAAAGTTGGATTGGATGATTTTTCAGACCCTTTCTATAGTTAAGGTTCTGTGGTCACATATGTTTAGCCTCTGAGTGGCTTCATCAGCTTCACTTTGCTTTATAATCACAGATGTCCACACACTTGACCTCACTCATCCATTTCATAATTGGAAAACAGAGAAAAAGGGAGTTAAATAAGCCAAAACCAGCTCTCCTGTTTGCAAAATAACTGTTGACAAGTCATCTCCTCATGTGAAAGAACAAAATCTCTTTCCTTTTTGTTACCATTTTTAAAAACTTAAGCACAATTTATGCCCAGCAAAATACAGGTCTTAAGAGTACAGTTCTATGAGTTTTATGAAATGTATATACCTAATTGACCTTTGTCTAAATCAAACTACATATTCTCAGAAAAGTTCTCTTGTGCCCTTTTCTGGTCATTCTCCTCCTTGCCCTATAGGCAATCATTTTCTGATCTCTATCCCCATAGATTCATTTTTCTGTGAACGCATTTGCTTTTAAATTGCCAGATAATATAGTGTACTATAGCACATCAGAAAAACAATGGTACTGCTTTTGGAATTGAAATATTAGGTCTAATTTATATAATTATAAATCATCTGACAAGGTAAAATATAATCTAGTAGTCAAATAATACCATACCAATTTCATCATATTGATTTTTAAAATATCCTCTGAGAGAGGCATCAATGAGTCCTAGAGATCTGGGGTTTCTAGGTTTTGTCACTAAGTTTGTTTGAAGTTGTATTAATCATGGAATCTCTATTGTTCTTCCTCTCTTTCTTTAGTCATGTGAACATTTAGAGCTGGACTAATATTCTCTGAGGAAGGCACCTGTCAGGTTTAACACCTTTCAATGCAGTACTTTTTTCTCTGAGCACTATATTTCAAGCATACTATAAATCCAAAACAAAGTCATTACTTACTTAAAATTAATGTCCTTTGAAATATGTCCTTTGAAAAATACATAGGTGAGTGTTGCAAAATAAGATACCTACAGGAAAAAAATAATTTCAAAGTCATTAGTTCAATAGCTATTTTTTTTCGTGCTATTTGTATTCTAATTCATGCCATTTTAAAATAATGAATGCTCCCGTTATCTATTGCTGTGTAAGAAACTTCCCTAAGGTTTGACGGCTTAAAACAATAATTTATTAATCTCTCTCACAGTTCTGTTGAGTTGCCTGGATTCATCTGGGAAGTACCCCCCTAAAGGTTTCTAATGTGGTTGCAGTCAGTTAACAGCTGGTGGAGGCTGGATCCAGACTTCTTCACTCAGGTGTCTTGTGTTAGCTCTTGGCAAGGCTTGACGGCAGGAAAAGGTTCCCTACTTTCTCTGTGCAGCTTCCTGACATGACTCCTTGGTCTTCATCACAGCATGGGTCATTCAGAATGCTTAGGCCTTTCACATGGTGGTCGCTTTGCTCCCAGGGTGAGTGATGTAAAGACTCACTTCCAAAGTCATGAAGTTATTATTCAATCATGGTTTCCACGTTCTTTTGGCCATTATGTCACTATACCTACCTAGATTCAAGGGGAGTGGGATTAGACTATATTCCTGGACAAAATGTAGAGTTAACAAAGAATTAGAAGCCAACTTTCATTTACCATTACAACATTTCTATTTTTAGATGAACCTGATGCTCTCTCATTTAAGCATTTAGCATATTCAACTCACAATTCTTTAATAGCAAGTCATCACTGAGTCAAAAGAGCCAAGGTCTCATAATTTTGAATATGGGATCTTGACCAAGTTACTCCACCTGTATGAAACTTGGATTTTTCAGGAGTCAAATTTGTCGTTTTTCTTTCAGAAGGATTATATGGATCCAGTTGTTATAACTATGTCAAAGTACAAAACAATGAAAACTTATAGAAGTGGAATGTATTATTTTGGTTATTATTAAAGCAACACTGCCTTAATTCTTCTGTACAACAATGAAACAAAATTAATATTTTATTAAAATTGCTATTAGTACAATATAATTATACATCGTAGTGGGATTTCTTATGCCATATTTGCACATGCACATAATTTAGTCAAACTCATTCTCTAATATCTTCCCATCTTTTCTGCTCCTCCATTCCCATGATCTACTTTTTCTACTGATCTTTTAAAAGGTGATGAAATTCCTCAAGACAGTTCCAGACATATCTCTTTTTTCCCATTGTCACGAAGGTCATGTTCATTCAAAGAGCCCTTCCTTGTCTTCTGTCCTTAAAATAGCCTCTGACTTACTATTGAGCCTGCTATACATTGTTTTTCAAGTAATACTAGTCTAAAATGATATTATATACTTATTCATCTACGTTTTGTCTTTTGTGTCTTCTAGAACATGAGTTCCTATGGCAGAGAATCAAAATTTCCTCAGTTTTTGTATTTAGGTATCAGATGTTTCACAAACATGGTTGCATGAATGACTGAGTAAGTGACTTGCGTTATTACTGACAAACCATCTGGTATCCTGGTTTTGGAGTTTCTTTCCCCTTATAGTTCTAACAGTGTTTTTAATCTACATGTGACTTCAACAATATAGTTCATCTCAAAACTCATCACTTCCTGAAGTGACTGCTTTTCTCAATCTCCCTTCTCTGATTTTGGCCTCTTACAGTTGTGTTAAAACTCCAGCAATATTGTTTGAGGCATGTCTCTGGAATATGTTTCATTCTTTCAATCCTCACTACCATTGTCTTTGGCCTGCAATTCATCATGATCTCTTACACGTTACAAAAACGCCCTAGGGAAGTTTTCTTGTTCATCAATCCACAGACATTAGCATCCTGATACATTGGTTTATAACTTTGGTCTGCTCTCTAGGAAGCCTCAAGTGGTTCACCCATGCCTGTGGGATGAATTGCAGGCTGCTAAATGTTGTAAACTAGTTGTGTCCCTATCTAGTTTCTATCTAACTTTTCCAGCAACATGAACTTTCAACACTTCCACCAATGCAAGCTTTCTAAACCAGTGTGTTTCGGTCTTTGGCAAATCAATATTTTGCCAAATACATACAAATCACCTAGGGATGCGATTCAGAAGTTCAAGTATGGAACTTGAGATTAAACAGTTTTAGCAAGCAGTCACTGGTGCCAGTGATTCCACTTAAATTTCTCTTTGAATAGCTGGGATCCATCATTGTGTGTATGTGCCACGTGCCTCCATAGGTCAGGACCTTAATCGTTTTTCTTGCCCTGGATGTTCTTTACCCAACTCACTCTGCTGAATTCCTATATTTTAAAGACATAGTTCAAATTCTATGCTTCTGGAGCTTTCTCTCTGCTTTAATCATCTACTTTCTTATTGTACTTTGTTGATATTTGGTCATTTGTTAAATAAGCAACTAAAGCAAAATCTTCATAAATCTATATTCATTTGACTCTTAGAGGTCTATAACACAATTGGAGTTGGAAATATCTTTCCCCCATTAGCATGCATGATTTGTTAGATGCTATAACATTTAGCAGATGTTATATGTTATATTTTCCCTGGAGGCCATTGCAGTTTAGTTGAGAATAAAAACTCATGCCCAGAGTAATTATCATGTGATGTATGAGGTATAACATATATATTATATAAGATGTATCCACAAACTATTTGAGAATATAGAAGTATCTAAAACAATTTCGGTGTCAATTAAATGCTAGTTTATAATGGTTAGTGCATAGCAGGTGTGCTATAAATGTTTGTTGAAATGGCTTTTAAGAATTATTTTTGGTTACTATGAGAAATTACTATGAGAAGTTACTATGAGAAAATGCGGGTCTGGTTGTCATAAGTTTTTACCCTCCATCGGAGAATCTGTTAGACCATAAATTATCTTCCTGAAAGATGTACAATATTTACTATCTTATTTAATGATCCAAAAATCTGTACTGAATCAGAAGTAGAAATGTTAAAGTAATTACATTGAGAAGTCAATTTAATGAATGCCCAATATGTGAAAGCATTATTTCTGTAATCTTTTTTATTGCCCAATTTATCATTTTTATTGTTAATTTACTTATGCTGTATAATTCTAGAATGAATTATAATCTCTGTCCCCTCCCCCATATTTTTCAAGAATGATCTCTTAGAAAGCTGTAAAAAGCTTTTATTTGAATAGAGTTTTTAATACTTATTAAAGTGAATCTATTTGATTCTTATGTGCTGGGTATAATTTCCCCAGAGTCTTCGCTTAATTATATCATACATGTGTTTGAACAAGCATTTGCTTTCTGGCAGTCCAAATTCTTTCAACTTGATCTTACAGGGTGGCCACAAGACTGGAATTGTTCTGTTTACAATCACTTAATGGCTGTGGTCTTCTAAGCCCAGAATCCCGAGTAGGAAAGCAAAGTCTTAGCATAATATAAATATTTGTATTTCACAAATAGCAGGAGAGACATGCAACGAAGTTGACAGGTCATTACATGACTTTGGCCACCCCTACCTTAGACGCAAAATAAGAAGCAACAGATATCATTTGTTACCATCACAAGGAAGAAGTTGTTTCCTGTTATAATATACAGAGAAAAATTATGTTTAGGATGGAGAATTTGACTGAAAAAACAAAATCCAATTCAGCTTCAACTTCTATTAAGGATTTCTTGCATGATTTCAGCTTAAATTTCAGTATATTATATACTTGTTATAAAAACCTTCAACTGAAGCTTTGTAAAATATTTCCAAAGCATTCTTATATTGTCTAACAAATCATGCATGCCAACAGAGAAATGTTAGGTCCTAGCTCAAGTTTATTGTGTGATAATAGAACTTTAAGGAGCAAATGAATATGGATTAAAAAGATATTGATAATTTCCTACTTTGAGTGTGAACTGAATAATTTTAAAGAAACTACTGTAGTAATTCAAACATTGCCTGAAGTGTTCTTAAACCTATTATACAGAGGTAGCCTAAGACTGATAATGCTGAAGAAGGAAAAAAAAAAAAAAAGAGAGAGAGACTTTTAAAGTAAACTCCAGAAGAATAAAGCATTTAAAAAAAAAGAGTCAATCATTTGAATGACTTGAGTTTGTTTTCAAGCTTGGATCACACTCAAATAAATTTTATTTTTCCAGACAATGAATATGATAGTAATAAAAATAATACCTGTCATGTTGTAGTACTTTATTTCAAAAATTGTGGCAGGTGTGGGGGATGGAGCAAATCATTGTCCAGTTTCCATTCTAAAGTTGGGAAGAAATCTTCTGGGGGTTGAATCCAGGGCCTTGTTCATTCCAGGCAACTCTTTATCAGTAAGATACACCCACAAGCCTCTAAATTGATTTTGGTTGTAAAGAACTCACCAGCTAGGGTTGTGGCTCAGTGGTTGAGCGCTTGCCTCACATATGTGAGGCACTGGGTTCGATCCTCAGCACCACATAAAAAAAATGAATAAGATAAAGGTATTGTGTCCATCTACAACTAAAAAACAACATTTAAAAAAAAAAAAAAAGAACTTGCAATTTTCCTGTTGACTGCCTCAAACTGCTAATGTGACAATGGGTTGGAATACATCAGTAATGTCAATTCCTATTGGTAAGCTTAATGTCTTAGGTTTTGTCATGTTGCTAACTGCTGGTTATAAATTGGATTTTTTCCATATGCAAAATGAAAAGTTTTCTTCGTGAGTTGGGATAATGTGAACAAGTGTCAGTGCAATCCTGTCTGTGAACATTAGCTCAGTTTATTGAAATATGATTCTTCAGTGGCCACCAGCCATGGCTTCTATCTATGCTCTGTGGTTAACTAGTTAGCTTTGATGTTTTTCATGGTAATGTAACACCCCATTCCTGAACAACCATCTTAAAATTGTCCAGTTATTCTTTGCAAGAAACCAACAAACAGGATTGCGAGTTAATTAGAATAACACTTCCATCTTTTGAGAATAAAACCATGTACCTGAATGACAGCAAATTTGAAGGTTTATCTTTGCATTGAAGGGACAGTAATAGTAAAATGTATTCATATTATGCATGGAAGTCTTTGGAGATTTTGTTTCTCATGTTTAGATCCTTACTTGAATAATATATTGAGGGTAAAACACCCTAAGGCAAAGAAGAATGTGTGTTCCTTCTACCCCAACCATAGAGTAGTAAATAGAAGCCTCAGAGGCCTGCCTTATAATGTAGAAAACACCTGTTTCCCTAGGTGGTGGATGGTGACTATTACACATAGCTAGTAAAGAGGCCCCTGCCTGGGATTGTTTATTTTTTTATTTTTAAAAATTCATTCATTTAATAATAGACACAGTGTAGGAGAAACAAAGAGCTATTTCCTCTAATAAGATTAAAAAAATTGAAAGGAAACACTGCAGCTCTCTCAGAAAGTGAGGGAAGAGTGGCAAGTACAGAGAAGACATGAGGCACCAAGAGAGGCTCCCAACTGGAGGAGAGAAGAAAGGGTCACAGAGCAGTGAGTGTAGGGAAAAGAATGAACATTCTCTGTCACCTCCAGTCACTTAGAGTCCCAAGAGATTGAGGCATCATGAGACATTGACACAGCTTATTTGGACTGCATGGTTAATGCTTGTGGCTTTCTCTTAGATTTCTTCCTAAAGTATTGCATTATGCTCGTTTTAATAGCAAGTTTTGACCTATCCAATAGAAATCATTTCCCAGTTGCTGAGTGGGGACTTCATGTGAAGCAAAAAATGAAGCTCCTTAAAAAAAGTAACCCAGTCCTTTGGGTCAGGGTCATCTTAACACAAGAATTAAATTATGCTAATATTAATTGAAATTCAAAGTCTTTGCCCTGTATAATCCACTCATCTATCCACTTCACTTTGCCTGCAGAAACAATCAGAGAGTAACTTTTTTTATAGACCAAACTGGAACGCAGTGTTCACTATATAATAATTCTAGTAGACTATAGAAAAGATATCATGACGAATTTAAATGATTTGGTCTCTGAACTTGTCTCATTGTGAATAGAAATGCCAAAGTCAAATTCTCTTGACATGGGATTTTGCGAGATTGATCTCCTTTCTCTTGCTTTCCCTTCCATTCCTTCCCCTCCCCCCCTTCCTTTCTTGAGGAAATCAACTTAAAAATGGATTATTTCAGCTCACAGTTTTGGATATTTACTTCACTACCAATTGGCCTATTGCTATGGGGTCTATGGTGAGGAAGCACATGATGGCATTAGAGCAAAACCACTGACCTCATAAGCCAGGGAGCAAAGAGGAAGAAGGAGGAGCTAGAGTCCCACAATTCCTTTGAGGGCACATCCCTAATGACCTATATACCATCCACTAGCCCCATCTCTCAAAGGTTCCACCACCTTTCAATAACACCACGCAGGAGACCAAGTTTTTAACCCACTGGCCTTTTGGTGACATTCAAAAAACCAACTATAGAACATTTCCTGCCCTTCCCTTCTCTTTCTCTCTCTCTCTCTGATATAAGATAAACTCTAGGGATACTCCAATTTTTGGTGACTGTTTAAATAAATAAAGATTTTTGCCAATACAAGGCATAAGAGACTAAAATCTTTACACTTACACATCAAGTTCTAATATATGTTGAAGTCTAGTTCCAAAGCCTATGCTTTGCATATATGGGAGCCCAGTGCCACTGATGTCCTCCATGTGGATGCAAGGATCTGGACTGTGAATTATTTTGAAAGCTCTGTCATCCATAGTTAATGCAACAAATGAACACGAAATGATAGCAGATTCTCCATTCTACTATTTTGGGAGAATGTATTAGAAGAAACGACAAGATTTTTTTTTTTTTATGCTTACTCTCTTTCCAGAATATGCAATAACTGAAAGACGTTTCTTAAAGCCATTGAATTAAAAGAACAAAGCAGCATATAAAACTGCAGCAATGTTATGACTCAGCTGTAGGAATGTTCCTTGACAGTCACACAGTTGGAGGAAGCAGGTAAGGCATAGGGGGTGCTAAATTCCTCTCATTTCAAGTGCATATAAATTCATTAGTTGGGTTTTGTTTTTCATTTTTTTATTTTTGGCGATCTCAGTGTGTGTGTGTGTGTGTGGGGGGGGCCCGAACAGAAAATACCCTCAAAATATAGATCCAGTTTAGATTTTACCAAAGATTTAAAGTCACTACAACCTTCCACAGGGTTCATTTACTCTCAGCTGGGACAAATATTGGTTTAGTAAGAATTGGTTTACAATCCTGCTGACTCCTGTAGTGCTAACAAGTCCAGAAATACTACTTGGATTGAAAACATATGATAATCATACATTTTTTTCTATCCATTTCATAGTCTCATGTATAAAAATAAAAAATGCACAGGGCTTAGACATCCCTTTATTGTATCAAATTAAATTGGATTTAATGCCTGGTTGTGTGTCATCCAGCTCAAACCCATTTGTACAAGGCTGTGGAGTGCTGAGCTGGTACAGATGAATGAATAGCTTTCTCATTACTTCACCACCATTCTGCTGTCTCTTTTCCTGTCCTTTGTATTATAATGGAGGACAGCTGTGGCAGTGAAGTGAATATTAACTAACCCCAGTGCCTCAGCAGATTGTGACTTTAATCCCCGCAAATACTACTAAAATCAAAATTTAATTACACTCGGAGTAGCTCTGTTAATGCCTGAAAAATATTTAACAATTAGTGGTTGGCTTAATTAAGCAAACTGCCTTTCACAAAGCAACCTGAAAAGTCTGCCCAAGCCCTTCCCCCATCTTTTTTTTTTTTTTTTTTTTTTTTTTTTTATCCAGTAGACTAATTAGTCTGATGTAAGCTCACAGCACTTCATTTACTGTTACTGAGTCTGCTGTTTAGATGGTCTAGGCTCTGAGCTTAGCAGCTTGTAATAGGAGAAGTTGTAAAAAGAAAGAAATTAGGTTCACTGCACACAGCTATTTAATAATAAAAAAGATCCTTTTAATAAACCACTAGTCATCACTAGTCATTTCTTCATATATGATATCTATATGAGAGTAGATATATCTCAGTTCCAAGTGTTAGTTTTGGGACACTCAGAAAAGCTAAATGACAAATAAATTAACACAGAGTCACTTCTATTCCCTGTCTATGTAGACTGGAAAATGTTGTTGACATTTAAACTTGGAAGGAAGGGACGGTGTATACTTTTACCTGTAAATTATACAATCCAAGACTTAAATAAAAACAAATAAAAAATGGAAAAATGGCTGCTAAAATTTAAGTCCTACTCTAATTGATACATGGCATTACCTGACCTACTTGGTTATGTGTTCATTCATTCTCTAAACAGCAAACATTTACTGAGGGTTTAAAGTGACTAGTTGCAGAATAGAGATACACTACTCTAAATCTTTGTAACCACACCAATGGAATGTTTTAACATGCTGCAAAAAGAATAGATTAAACTATCTAGTTTTGAGCTTTGTTTTTCTTGACTTGAATTCTCAGGCAAGATCTTGCCACTGAATAATTGAGAGAAAAGAATACAGTGCCATTTCAAAAGGAGGTCACTTATTCAGCAATTAAAAAAAACAATCAGGAAATAATGCAAAATTACCATGGTAAACCAAAATAAGCTGCAGAGCTATCAAGGATCTTAGAAAGCATGGAGGCGAGTCTTCTATAAAGAACGGGTGTCAAGCACATGAAAGAGTAAATACAGACCGCTCGAAGCCCGAAGCAGACCTGGTCCCTTTTACCTGACATTGGACACAATTACAGCAGACACATTATTTGATTTCCCAAATTGCAGAAGATTAGAAACCACAAATTAGAGACTGAAGGCAGGTTCTAGAGGCTTAGTGTTCAGTGAAATTAGTGGGAAACCTGAAAACACATGATAAAATTTAGAACAGTTAAAAATTAAAGTAAACTAGAAAAGGTAATCTCTTGGTAACACTTAAACCCAGGAAACAAATAAATATCAAAATGATTTTTTATTTTACAATTTATGTTCATGCCACCACCTCCACTCACTTCATTGTGGGCCTGTTTCAGGAGAGACAGAGAGAGAGAGAGAGAGAGAGAGAGAGAGAGAGAGAGAGAGAGGGAGAGAGAGAGAGAGAAAGAGAGAGAGAGAGAGAGAGAGAGAGAGAGAGAGAGAACACGAATGAGGGAGGGAAAGAAACAGAGAGAGTGTGAAATTGAGAATGAAAGAGGCAGAGACAGAGAGAATACCAAAATGGATTAAGGCTGACAGAGTTATTTTTTATTATTATTATTTTTCTTTTTTAGTTGTTTATAGACCTTTATTTTATTTATTTATTTACATGTGTTGCTGAGAATAGAACCCAGTGCCTCACACATGCTAAACAAGGGCTCTATCACTGAGGCACAACCCCAGCCCCTGGTGAAGATTTTTATGTTGTTGTTGTTATTTATTTATTTATTTTTTGTACCTGGAATTGAACCCAGGAGTGCTTAACCTCTAAGCAAAGTCCCCAGCACCCACCCCCCACCCCCCACCTGTTAATTTTTTTCTTTTGAGACAGGATTTTGCTAACCTGCTTAGGCCTCACTAAGTTGCTAAAGATGGCTTTGAATTTAGGATCTTCCTACCTCCGCCTCTAGAGCCACTGGTATTACAGGTGTGCACCACCATGCCCAGACAGTTATTTTCTTTTTGAGACTATCAAAAGAAACTTTTTTTTTCCTGTTGGTACCAAGTTTTCACTGATACTTTAAGTTTAGATGAAATGTTCATTTTTTAATGTAGAAAATAAAGACCTGTAATCTCATTTTTATCAAATGCTTTCACTGATATGGAATTATTATTCTATGCCTACCTATTATTTCTTGTTTAAGACTAGTCCTTATTGAGTATACTGGCTGTTGTGTAATTCAATAATTAAGAGACCAAGCATTGCTCATCTAAAAGGATGCATTACATATACCCACACCTAAATCTGCCAACAGTCTCCAACTCCATATAATTATGTACATTTCCACCTAATTGGCAGGCTATGCTTCAAGTCTCATGGTTGGTTGAAGATGAAGATGAAATTGTAGTTTATAATACAGAAGAGAAAGTGCATATGGCTGTGATTGAGATACTTGTATTTTGACTGAAGCGTTGTGCAGCATCTGGCAGGTGTATAAATCCTTCAGTGGCAGTGATTTAACTTTTTAATGGTAGAGGAAACAGCATATAACATTTCAAAATTGATATCTTTGAAAAATGTGTATTAACATGATGATTTAAATTGATGTAAAATCTTCTTATGGGTTTTCCAGGAATAATTGTGCTTTAATGGTGTATGCAACTTGTGTTTCTAATTCTTTTGTCTATTAGTCACATACATATATCTTTATTTCTTCTAAATGTATGCTGCATAACTATTAACCAAATGTTCGTTCACCATCAAATTCTGTTTCTTTAGTGTGTTTTCTCATTCAAAAGCACATAATGATTCTCCTTAATGATACAAATAATCCACTTCTAATGGACTATTATACCTCTTTTTCCATTCCTAAAAAGCATTATTGCTTTTAGGTTTTTACTTAAATGCCATACATTTTCAAAATAGTATAATATACTTAGATGATCTTTAAGTTTTTTTCTGTAAAAGAGCTGCAAGTATTAAAAGCCAAACAGAAAAATTGCCAAAGCCAATTCACTTCAATTCCTCTGTCAAAACTTTTTTTGTGTAAAAAATGAATGGAAATGCTCTTCTATTTCAAGTAAGCAAATTTGTGGATACAGCATTCTCTTTTGACTCTGAAGATCATATGAAAACAAAAAAAGCTTGTCCTTGCTTGTTTTCAATTTACAAAATGTCAGCTGTATCCATGAAATGGCACTGAGCCTCATCATCTTGGCTAATAGGGAAAGAACTGCCTTCTCTTGGAATGTACAATAAATCTTTCATGTTCCCAAATCTCACTTCACGTTTATCAGCAAGAATTTATCTAACAGCGTACTGGTGACATAAACATACAACACCACCTTTTCCCTCCATCCTGCATTGCCTACACACACGCACGAACGCCTACACACACGCACGAACACCCACACTCATGCAATGTGTGCACACAATATGACCTATCCTTTAACCTTCTACCACGAACGCCCTTAGAAAGAGAAGAGAAACTCTCATAACTAAGTGTAATATTTGTTGTGATGTAAATTGCTAAATGATTTATGTTTAACTATATGAATTTATTTCCTTTTTAAGCATGGCACAGTGAAAAGATCTTAATAAATGCCTGGGCCTAAAGTAAATCATATCTCAAATATGACTTATAGAGATACATGGACTAATAACTTTGGAATGACACAAAGAGTCCAACTTCTCTACTCCAGACAGAGTATTTCAGCCTTTTCTTAAATATCTCTAGAGCTAAAGATTCTACAGTTAAATAGCAGCAATAAATCATAATGGTACTAAGGAATTTCTTATGTCCATTTGAAAGTCTTTCTATTTTCTTCTCTAAGATTTTTCCATGGTGGTCAAAAATAGCTTTGTAGGACATTCCCTGTGCAATGGCAATTGAGTTCACTTCTGTCTTATGGGCAATCTGACAGAATTCACTTAATTCTTCCATTCAAAAAAAAAATTTTTTTTTAAATCCTTGAGTGTTCTAGTTTTTAGTGGTAACACTTTCCTATATTGGAAAAATGATATTTTGAGCTCTCATTCCATGAAATATAGGAAGTTGGTCTTTTATCTCTCTTCTTTCCTCACTGAATACCTGAATCAGTCAGAGGACTAGTTCTATTAAATGAGTACTTGTAATTTGTAAAAGCTTCTGAGCTCAGGACACTGCCCCTCTGGAACATAACCACTCAGCTCTTTCAGGCTGCCACCCTGGAACCAATGGCTCTTCACTTTCCAAGTAGATCTCAGACCTTTCCAATTCCTGATAGACAGTATTTTTCTATACTCTGGAATGTAAAATCAGAACTCCTAGAGAATTCTCAGGCAATCCAGAAATCATAAGTTATTCCTATATTTAATAATACTTTAACTTATGACAATAATAAACTATAAATTATTTTTAAACTAAGAGCTTCAGAAGTTTTATGCAAAACAATATAATAAAAACATGGATTTCATATAATTAATATTTCAATAACATGAAAAACTGATCTCTACCTGATATAGAAATTGGATGATGAAACATTAAAGAATGTCACTTTCACATAAAATAAATGACAATAATCATTTTAATAATTAAAATGCCACTTATATTTTAGAATTATCTCATCTTTCCTAAAATGAAATTTTAAAACTCACAACGCATTGATTGTTTACTATATAGGCTTGGTCAATTTTTTCATGACAAATAATTCAGGCCAGAAAATTTTCAACAATTTTAATCAAATTAAGAATATTTCCACAACCTTCTTTAAGCAGTAGGATACGAATTGTATCATGAATCTCATCATTTTTTTAAATGATGAGGATATTTCATTTGCTCATATTGATTTGAAATTTGATTTGGAATTAATATAACTTTAATTATTTTATATTTTAGAACAATTTCCGAGTTTTTTTTGGAATATTCAACAATAAGCATCTTGTATTTGGATTTCTTCTGTTCAAGTATTTACCGAGAACTGTACTATAGCACAGATCCAATCTCAAGGAAATGCCTAATATTTATGCAGCATTCAAATAATATAACATCCAGCTCTTCTAGCAAGGCTAATGACAAGCCATAGAACAATATGTTAAAACTGCTAATTTAAGGACTTAGTTTTGGATCCAAAACTTATTTCTTAGGCCACCTTTCAAAGGATGTGTATGAAGTATATCAGGTGAATAAGCTCATAACATTTATATTATTTGTAAAAATGACTCGCTGTTAGCAGCTGACAGAGCCAAGAGCATACTACAACAACCCATGTAAGAAGGTTCAGATCAGAACCATTGCTCTCTACTGTGCTCCTGGGAGCCTCAGCCTTAGCCTTTGGTTTCCATGTCAGCACCAGCTGTCCCTCCTTTCAACTTCTCATCAGTGACTTCTAACCAGTACTTCCTGGGTTGATTGTCAACCTCTAATTCTTATAAGAGAATTACATTTTTTCCCAAATTTTATATGTTCGTTGTGGCTAATTTTTCTTAGGATTCAGGAGTAGAAAAAAAAAATGTAAAAAATTTTCTGAAATTTGTTGGGAGATTATTTGCTGGGAGCCACAGCCAATTAATATGATGCATGGCATTTTTGATTGAAAGGTGACGCCAGCTAGCCATTGAGATGATATGATTATGTTAAAAATTACATTCATATGGATACCGGACTCCTGCTGTTTACCTGGGCCTGCTGCGGGACTCCTGGAGAGTTCCCATTGGTTGGGAAAGTGCAGTAGGAGGGAATTCCGGGGGAAGTTTTGGCGCTGGGGGTCGGGGAAGGAACCGGCGGAACGCCGCGTGGGTGGATCAGGATTCTTCCTGGACACAAACGTGGTATTTGGCGGTTGTTTCAAAAATAAAGTTTGTTCCTGTTTGAGTGGCTCGTGATCTTGTGCCCAGCCAGACAGCGGCAATTATTTACACCTGAGAAAAGTAAATCCAAGTCATTGCTTTCTTCTTCCAAAGCTGTAAATGTTGGTGGTGGCATACTTTGTTCATTTTTAAAGTTTTTATGTGTTTGATACTTTAAACATATAGACATTGAAAAAGCTAGGTGATATATAGTCATAAATTACTAACGTATAACCAATATTCTTTAACTTTTATACCTTTCCCCTTCATCCCTACCTACCTCAGGTCATTTTATAGTAAATCCTAGATTTACCTAGGTGCTAAGAAAGTGAATATTCACATGCAGAAGATTGAAGTTGGATGCCCAGCTCACACCATGCATGGAAATATACTCAAAATATATCGAAGATCTAAGCATAAGACAAAAATTATAAAATTCTTAGAAGAAAACTTCATGGCCTAGAATTAGGAAAGTTTTTTGAAAGTAACAAATAACCAAAGAAAATTGGATTGGATTGGATTGTGTCTCAATTTAAAACTTTTGTTCTTTGAAAGACATCATCAAGAGATAAAAATGATAAGTTATTGAATGAGAGAAAATATTTGCACATCATCTATCTGATAAAGGTTGTTTTGGTTTGGATGTAAGAGGTTCCCTAAAAATCTCATGTGACAATGTAAAAATGTTTAGAGATAAAATGATTAGATTATGAGAGATGTAACATAAATCAGTGGATTGATAGTTTGGGGATTAATAATTTGGACTACTAGGTGGTAATTGTAGGCAGATGGGTTATCCCTGGAGGAAGTAGATTACTGGGGGTGTGCCGTAAGGGATTTATTTTGTCATTGGTTTCTTGCTTGCTCTCAATGCTTTTTGGCTGCTATAAGCTCAGCAACTTTCTTCCATCATGTCCTTTTGTCTGTTATGCTCTGCCTCACCTCAGGTCCACAGCAATGGAGTCAGTCAACTATAGACTGAACCCATGAAGCTGTGAGCCCAAAATAAATTTTCCTTCTCTAAGTTGCTCTTGTGTGGTATTTTGGTTACAGCAATGAAAAGCTGACTAGCACAAGTGTTTAGTATCCAGAACATATAATGGACTCTTCCAATTCAACAATAAAAAAGACAAATATCCTAATTAAAAATGGTGAAAGGGTTTGAGTAGAAAAATCTCAAAAAAAAAAAAAAAAAACAAAACCCTCATACAAGATGTTCAAAATCATTAGTTATTAGTAGATGCAAATCAAAATAATAAGATAGTACTTCATCCTATTAGGATTCGTATAACAAATGATGGACAATAACAAGTGTTAGCAAGGAAGTAGAGAAATCAAAATTCATATTATCTGCTGGTAGGAATGTAAACTAGTGCAGCAGCCTTGAAAAACATTTTGGCAATTACTCGAAAGGACAAATGCAAAGTAACCATATGACCCAGTATTTTCGCTTTTAGACATGTAACCAAGATAATTGAAAACATGTTCACATGGAAAATTTGTATATGAACACTCCTAACATCATAATATCCCCAAAGTGCAAACAATACAAATGTCCAACAACTGATGAGTGGATAAACAATGTGGTACAACCATACAATGGAATATTAATCACCCCCCAAAAGGAATGAAGCATTTATGTGTGCTATAACATGGGCAAAACTTCCAAATATTATGTTAAGTGAAAGAAGTCCATGTCTTGTGTTATTCCACCTATACAAAGCATCCAGAATTAAAAAAAAATCTCCATAAAGATAGGAAATAGATTAATGATCAATAGGGACTGAAAGGAGGGAGAAATGAAAAATGACTAGTAATTGGAACAGGGTGAGTTTCTTTTTGAGATACTGAAAGTTTTCTGGATTATATTTTGTAAAATATCAAACATTATAAGATATTTATACCTAGGGTTGAAGATATTACATACATACACATTTGTATATGTATTTTCAAGTTTTTGTCTTCTGTTCATTATTTGTACGAATTAATTAGATAAGTATGCATGAGGTGCTTATCCTATGTGATATGTCATTAGTATGGAAATCTAGTACATGTCTTTCATAATCTTAGGCATTCTTGTATAGCACCACAAAATTGACAGAAACAGAATATCTTCCTGGAGAAATGAGGTGATGTTATAACAAATACATGCAAATGATTTTGCAGGTTAATGGGTAGGGGCTGGAACACCGCTGACTATTGGGAAAAGCCTTTATTGCTACAAAGAGAACATTAGGGGAAATTCTGTTGAGGGGATGATTCTGGCAAAGGAACAGAAGAAGAGAACTGTAGAAAAAGCCTCAGTCTTAAAAATTACCTAAGTAATTGTGAACAGAATATTGGGAGAAACATGAAAAGTAAAGAACATTCCAATGGAGTTGCAAATGCAAGTAAGAAATAAGTAGTGGAAACTGGAAGAAACGCCATCCTTATTACAAAATGAAAAAAAAAAAAAAAGAAAGAAAGACAGAAAGAAGGCTGAATTGTGTCTATGCTCTACTCTCCTACTGTTTTATGAAAGGAAGAATTTAAAACTAGGATATCTGGCAGAAGAGTAAATTGAGTAAAATGCAAAAAGAAGAAAATAATTTTTAAAAATGTTATCAAAAGTAAATAAATACAAAATATTTTAAAAACTTCTCAATATGGCCATACAAAGCATAAAATACATATTTAGGACATAAACCAAGGATGTGGCCAAATGACCCTTTGATAAAAATGAATATGGATGGATAGAAGAAAGCTAGATGCTATTCAGCAAAAGAATGGAAGCAGACCCTGAGGACATTTCAGAGATCTTCAAGGATTTTAAAGTCCTCATAGTCCCAAAATAATAGGGCCTTAAGGGCAGAACTGTGAAAAGGGAGAGGCCTAGGACACATAGGTTACCTCAATCTCACTGCTGGGGGCTACCCCATATCTCTGCTCTCTGCATTCCTATACAGTATTCCTTGGCTGCTCATCAATAGCTCAAGTCAGCCCAGGGGCAACTTGGGCTACTACTCTGCATGGTATAGGCTATAAATTACAGTTGTGTTTACATGGTGCTGACTCTGTATGTTTAGAGAGTACAAGAACTTTCAATGCATGGGTACTTTCACTAGATTTCAACAGAGAGCCCCCACTAGGGCAATGTTTACTGAAGCTGAGGACAGGGCTGGCTCAAGACTCCAGAACTGTAAATCCAATTGTGTGCAACTACAGGTTGGAATCTTCTCCACGGCTCTCCCAGCCAGTAAGAGTTGCAGTGTTGACTGCAACCAAGAAGTCATAGGGCAGGGTTTTACAGGCTTGGGAACTCAAACACCACCCCAGCATGTGCAGAAAGTGGAACATGTAGTCAAAGACTATTTTCAAGATTAGGATTTAATGTTCGTTCTTCTGGAGTTTGGATTTGGTCAGAACATATTAGGCATTTCTTCTTTCCTATTTTTCCCTTTTAGAATGAGTAGGTCTACCCTATCCATTGTCCCATCATTGTATTTTGGAAGCACATTACTTGTTTGAGTTCATAAGTTTACAACTAGAAAATTATTTGCTTCAGCAAAAATTACATCTTTAAGTCTCACCTGTCTTATTTAGATGATATGTAGAGGGAAATTGGGGCTTAGACTTTAAAGTTAATGATGTAATGAGTTAATATTTTGGATGGCTATTGGAATTAAAGGAATATGCTTTATTTATTTGTTTTGTTTGTTCTGGTATCAGACATTGAACCCAGGAGTGTTTAACCACTGAGCTACATCCCAATCCCCTCCTTGAGACCCTTTAGGAGGTGATTGAGTTATGAGAGTTCTGCCCTCATGAATGGACTTAGATGCTGTTATAAAATGACTTGATAGAGGAGTTTACTATTTTCTTCCCCCTGCATCCTTTTCCACCAAGGGAGGGTATGTAGATGGTGCCATCTAGAAGAAATCAGCCCTCATCAGACTCTGACCTTGTGCCTTGAGCTTCCAAATATTGTGGCGATTGTTGGATTTTGACAAAAATGTATTATGGGTAAAGTCAATGTTTGACTAGAAGTTACTCTTCCATTTCTGAATAAATTCACTTCATATTTTCTCAAAGCCTAACTTTTATTTATTCAGAATTGGTAGGCAAAATCTAACACAACATATGCTGTTATCTTTCCCAGAGATATTATTTGTAGATAATAAGTCAGTTTATAGTTATGAATTCCCAGTAATGGTATTTTAGACATCATGTTGAGGTTTGGGTCATGGCATTATCTCTGATATTTTCTTAAAATCATGTATTAAAGAGGCTACCTCATATACTTGTGGGGCTACACTGTTATTCTTCTGTCTTATCATGGTAATAACTACAATAAAAACAAGAATAAAATTTAAAAATTATCATTATTGAATCATAAATAAAATCATAGTTTTAGAGGTTAAACTGGCTGTACTGAATTCTAAACTCTATGTATAGGACCACAAATAGACAAGATCATAAAAGAACTTCTCCATGATGCATCATAATCAAAATACTTAACATAAAAAAAATAAAGAAAGAATATTTAAAGCTACAAGAGAAAAACATCAGGTCAGATTTAGAGGTAAACCAATAAAGGCTCATCTCTGACTTCTCAACTCAGACCCTAAGATCAAAGAGGATCTGGAATGATATACTCCAGTCTCTAAAAGAAAGCAGCTGATATTAACCAGATTATATTTTTATATTGTATGCTTGTATGATATGTAACAACAAATCCCATCATTATGTTCATTTATAGTACACCAATAAAAAATGTGTAAAAAAATTAAAAAAAAAAAACAATTGCCAACCAACATTGCTATATCCAACAAAACTCTCTTTCAGAATTAATGCAGAAATAAAAACTGGCCACGATATGAATAAAGGAATTTATGACCACTAAACCAGCCCTACAAAAACATGTAAGGATACACTACAAATAGAGGGACACAAAAACAAACCCCAAATCTCTCAAATAAATGCAGCTCACAAGAAGAACAACTAACTAAATGGAAGTGAAGACTGAATTAAATACAGTAAACAAGTCAACATGGCAGGAAATAACAAATATCTATCTATAATAACACTGAATGTAAATGGTCTCAATTCCTTGATTAAAAGACACAGATTGACAGAATGGATTTAAAAACAGGATCTAACCTTATGCTGTTTACAAGAGACTCATCTCATAGTCAAGACAAACATAGGCTGAAAAAAAAAGATAAAACATTTTTTTCCATGCATATAGATTCCATAAGCAAGGAGTAGTGGCTATTCTTATACCTGACAAAGCAGATTTTGAGCAAAAGTTAATCAGAAGAGACAAAGTAGAACACTACATACTGGTAAAGGAAACAATCTAACAAGAAGATACAAAGGTCACTTCAAAGGTCAGTGAACCTAATTACATTTAAAAATACTTCTTGATATTAAATTCTAGGTATACCTCAATATAATGATACTGGATGATTTCAACACATCTCTATCTCAATAGATAGGTCATCCAAACATAAAATCAATAAGTATATTTTTGACCTAAATAATGTCTAAATAAAATGGATCTAGTAGACATCTATAGAATATTTCACCACAAAAATGCTAAATTTACTTTCTTCTCAGCAGCTTGTAGAAACACTTCCAAAACAGAGCACATTCTAAGCCAAAATGTAAGTCTTAGCAAATACAAAAAAAATTATTAGTCTTGTGCATCCTATCAAATCATAATGGAATGAAACTACAATTCAAAGGGAAAAATAATAGAAACCACATAAACATATGGAAATTAAACAATATTTTTTGAACAAGGGATGGATCATAGAGGAAATGAGTGAAGAAAATGAAAAATTATCATAAATAAATGAGAAAAGAAATACAAAATCTATGAAACTTTACAAAGGCAGTTCGAAGAGAAAAGATTATAGCATTGGGTGTCTACACTAAAACAATAGAAAGATTCCAAATAAATAAGCTATGCTCCATCTCAAAGCCATACAAAAGGAAGAATAAAATATCCCAAATCAGTACATGACAAAAAATAATAAAGATCAGAACCAAAATTGATGAAATTGAGAACAAACACTGTACACAGAATCAATGTAACAGAGTTGGTTTTTCAAGAAGATAAATAATGTCAATGAGCCCTCAATCACATTACCCAAAAGAAAGAGAAGAGCCACTTAAACAAATGCTGGAGGCATCACAATATCTTGTTTCAAATTATACTACAGTGCTATAGTAACAAAACAGCATGGTACTGGCCTCAAAATGGACAAGACCAATCTAATATAATTGAAGGCATAGAGACAAATCCACATCTGAGAGTCTGTCATCTGATACTTGACAGAGTTGCCACAATATATGCTTGAGAAAAGGTAGCCTTTTAAACAAATGGTCCTAAGAAAAGTGAATACCCCTATGTCCAAGATGAAACTATATTCTTTATCTCTCACTGTGTACAAAAGTCAACTTGTAACAAAGATCTAGAAATCAGACTAGAAACTTTGCAACTAGTAGAAGAAAATATAGGCCCAACCCTCCAATATATTGGTACAGGCATCAACTTTCTTAACAAGACTCCAAAAGTGCAAGAAATGAAATCAAGAATCAATAAGTGGGAAGCCATCAAATTAAAAAGCTTCTGCACAGCAAAGGAATCAATTAAGAATAAAGAGAGAGTCTACTGAACTGGACAAGATCTTTGCCAGATTAGGCAAAGATTAATTCCCTAATCTGACAGAGGAATAATATCCAGAATATATAAATAAATAAAAAGCTTAACATCAAGAAAAGACAAGAACAAAAGAAAAAACAAATAAACATATAGCCTAATCAATAAATGGGAAAAAGAATGAAATAGGCACTTTTGATAAGAAGAAATACAAAAAGCCAATGTTCAACATCTGTAGCAATCAGAGAAATGCAAATCAAAACTACTCTGAGATTTCATCTTACTCCATTCAGAATGGCAATTATAAAAAAAATACAACTAATAATAAATGCTGGCAAGAATGTAGGGAAATAAGTACACTCATACATTGTTGGTGTAACTGTAAACTAGTACAACCACTTGGGAAGGCATTGTGGAGATTCATCCAAAGACTAGGAATGGAATCACCATATAAGCCAAGTGTCCCACTCCTTGGGATACTAAAAGAACTACAATTAGCATAGTGTAGGGACACAATCACATCAATGTTCATCGCAACACAATTCACAATAGCTAAGCTATGAAACCAGCCCAAATTTCCTTTCGTAGATGAACAGATTAAGAAAATGTGTTATATATACAAAAGGGAATATTACATAGTCATAAGAAAGAATGAAATCATGGCATTTGCTAGTAAGTGGATGGAAGTGGAGAACATTATGCTAAGTGAAATAAGCAAACTTAGAAAAATCAAGGGTTGAAAGTTTTCTCTCAAATAGGAAGCAAGAGAAAAATAAAGGAAAAAGTTGGGAGGAAAGTGCTGGCAATCTGATGTTTACAAAAATATAGGGAAGATCAGTGTATTAGAAGAAGAAAATTAAGAGGGAGGGGAGAGAGACAGGAAATGGGAAGATATATAGAATAAATTTAACAAAATTATGCTGGATGCATGTGTAAGTATATCACAATGAATTTCTTCTTTATATGTATTTATAAATGATTAATTAAAAAATGAGCAAATAAATAGAATGTAGACAAGTACAGTAGAGAAAGCCAAATAGGGGAAAGGTAAGGGAGGAGAGAAAGAAAAGGGAGGAGGACAGGGGACTGAAATGGAGAAAATCAAATTCCACACACGTATGATTTTGTCAAAATGGACTGAATTATTATGTGTAACTATAATGCACTACTAACAGGAGAAAAAGATAGCCTCTGCTACTTGCCTACTTATGACCTATATACAGTGCAGAGTATATATTTGGTGTATAATAAATATTAGCTTTGTTATCTTTTTTAAATTTTAAATTAGGAATTAATACGATATTCTTATATGTATTTTTTTTATTCACTGTGATGCCATATTTAGGACACTGAGATTCTTATTTCTTTAGAAACTATTTCAATGTTTGCTTCTATGCCATGACAAGATATTGAGTGAGGATTTATTATCTCTTTAAAAATATATAAAACAAAATGTTTTTGATGAAGGCACAAAAATCATAACACATTGTGTACTTCTTTACTAGAAATTATTTTTTGAAGTCCCAAAGGTGTATTCAGAGAGAATACAATACAACTATGCTGTTAGGGTCTTGCAAATAGATATTTGATTTGATGTTGATCAAAATATAAAGAAGCTGTCTTCTTAGATTAGTCTCCAAATATTGATGTGAAATAAGCCTAAGAAACCTACAAGAATGCAATACCTAATAAGTTGCATAGCAATTTATCTTTAAAATTAACTTTAGTAACTCAATAGGATAATGGAACTTGTTTAGTTATCATTAACGCTTACCATGTATTAGGCAATGTGTTAAGCACTTCAGATGGATTATTTTATTTAATCATCAGAATGAGCTTTTGAAGTAGATGGCATTAAAGTCCTATGATACATGGAAAGGGAGCCTCAGAGGGATAAAGTCTCTCAGCCAAGATTCTAAGCAAAGTCATGGGCTCCTGTTTCTACCTCTTAAAACATTCTTCTTAGTGTCCCAACTGGTTTTTTTGCTTATTTTCAGATGCATACAATATTTTTCTTCTACATAGATCTTCTGTGTCCTGTTTCTTCCTTAATAAGAACTTCTGATCCCCAGATTTTATACTTATTCATATATCTTCACTTGGAAAGATAATTCTTTTATATTCAGGTCAGAAATCCATCAAGAATTACGTGTGTGTGTGTGTGTGTGTGTGTGTGTGTGTGCGTGCGCGCGCGCGCGTGCGCAGTGAGTGGTAAGAATCTCTTAGTGGAGAACCAATCATCTCAACAAAATCTACTGTCCACCCATTTGCCAAGTTCATTTGAATTGGCATTTCAATTCTGAACTAAATGAAGGTGCATATATGTTTTTGGTCCTATCCTACTCCACTAATAAAGTGTCTCAGAATGCCTTTAATCACACTATTTTACTTATATCTTTGTAATATTATTTGTTACCCAGTAGAGGAAATTTCTAGCTTTGTTCCTTCTTTTTCAGATTTTATACTGTTCCTACATATGATTACAACCAAATATATTTTGAGAATCAGTTCTTTGAAGCAGGAGATCAATCAGGTTCCACTTTTGATTTACTAACAGTGCCAGTTATCTCCTTATTGTTTTTCCACTCGGGTCCATCTTTTTATACTTATATATAATACATTTGACAGACTCCATATTTGGAGTATTTGCTTCCTGTTATTTTCTGCCCATGAGAGTTAGTGGTGTTGAAATTGGGAGGATTGAGATATTGGGCTCACCCCCCCTTTTCCTCTGATTTGCAGGAGCAGAAGACAATGAAGGCTCTCACTTCTGGTTTCTTTTTGGAGTTTTCAGCACGCTCTGGTCTGTGCTTCCCATGGTCTGGGCACTAACTGTGTCACACCCACTTAATTGTCAAAATACCTGCTGTTTCCTCCCAACCACTCCACTTCCTGCCTTTCGAACCCCAGGTGTGACCTCATATGCTGTTCTCCCAGCAGACGGAGCATCCGTGATGAAGCATCATCTCTCCAAAGTCACATCCCCTGTGAGGAAATTTCTTGAGAGGTCTGAGCAATAGCCATGATGACACTCTCAGAGTTTTAAACACCAGTTCCGCAGGGGCTTCTTGAATCTTCTACTTTCCGATCATTACACCTTTCTTTTAGTTTACTCAGACTGAAAGGTGCTGGTGTTGAATGGTTCTTATTCTCTCTCTCTCTCTCTCTCTCTCTCTCTCTCTCTCTCTCTCTCTCTCTCTCTCTCTCTCCCCCTCTTAGATGGACACAATAACTTTATTTATTTATGTGGTGCTAAGGATCAACCCCAATACCTCACACATGCTAGGCAAGCACTCTACACTGAACTACAACCCTAGTTCCTGTTTCTAGTCTCTTTTTAAAAATTAATTAATTTTTATTTTAAGTAGGTATATATGACAGCAGAATACATTTTGATTCATCGAACAAATTGCAGCACAACTTTACATTTCTATGGTTGTACATGATGTAATCACATACCATACGTGCAGTTGTACATGTGCCTAGGATAATGATGTCCCTCTCAGTCCATCATCTTTCTTGCCCCCATGTACCCACCCCACCCTCCTTCCCCTTTGCCCAAATTTCCTCCATTTTCCCATGCCTACCCTCTCCCTGTTATGGATCAGCATACACTTATCAGAGTGAACATTTGGCCTTTGATTTTGGGGATTGGCTTACTTCCCTTAGCATGATATTCTCCAACTCCATCCATTTACCTGCAAGTGCCATGATTTTATTCTATTTTAATGCTGAGTAATATTGCATTTTGTATATATACCACAGTTTCTTTATCCATTCGTATATTGAGGGCATCTAGGTTGTTTCTACAGTTTAGGTATTGTGAATTGAGCTGCTAGAAACATTGATGTGGCTGCATTACTATAGTATGCTAATTTTAAGTCTTTTGGGTATAGACCACGGAATGGGATAGCTGGGTCAAATGGTGGTTCCATTCTAAGTTTCCTAAGGAAATCTCCATACTGCTTTCCAGATTGGTTGCACCAATTTGCAGGCCCACCAGCAATGAGTAAGTGTGCCTTTTCCTCCTAATTCTCACCAACATTTATTGTTGTCTGTATTCTTAATAGCTGCCATTCTGACTGGTGTGAGATGAAATGTTAGAGTACTTTTCATTTACATTTCTCTAATTACTAGAGATGTTGAACATTTTTCATATATTTGTTGATTGAATGTATATCTCCTTCTGAGAAGTGTCTGTTCAGATCCTCAGCCCACTTATTGGTTTTATTATGTTAAGTTTTTTGGAGTTCTTTATACATCCTAGAGATTAGTGCTCTATCTGACGTGTGTGTGGCAAAAATTTGCTCCCAAAATGTAGGTTCTCTGTTTACCTCTTTTCCTGAGAAGAAGCTTTTTAGTTTGAGTTCATTCCATTTATTAATTCTTGGTTTTAATTCTTGTGCAAGGCAGCAGAATACAACAGACACTAGTATGGCAATATATAAATCAATGGAAGTGTAACTGATGTGATTCTGCAATCTGTATACGGGATAAGAATGGGAGTTCATAACCCACTTGAATCAAAGTGTGAAATATGATATATCAAGAACTATGTAATGTTTTGAACAACCAATAATAAAAAAAAAGAAGTCTTGTTTAGGAAGTCAGGGCCTAATCCAACTAGTCTCTTGATATCAATTTTCATCTTTGCTCTTTTAGACTTTCAAAACCCATGTACCTAGTTCTCTCTACTAGAAGTCCCCTGTTGTAATACCTACTATGGTTTCTGCTTTTGTAGCTGTTCTCTGACCTATATACCTACAGTGCCTATTTAAATAAATATTAGCAGTAAATGTAATATTTAAATTGAGTTATAAATAAAATTTTCTTTTGTATATTTCTTGGTTCACTATATTTGATAGTATTTTGAACTTTTAAACACTAATAATTCATTATTTTTAATGTAACAAAAATTCTAAAAGTCATCTTTTCTTTCCTCTTCTCCCTAAATTTTAGTGATTCCTGCTAACACTATTTTGGCACTGTAAGAAAGCCAAAGTTAAAATGAAAATGTTATTCAAAAGTATTTTTTAATATCTTATTTTAGGGTTAGATGAAATAGTTTATTCCATTTTTAGGTTATGTTTTAAATAAATCTCTTTGGTCAGTACCTAATAGTTGGACCAATTAAACTTCGACTCATGCATAAATATGAGGCAGACACTATAAAAGCAAGAAAATATCTGCATAACTTAATAGGGTCTAAATATCATTAAGAAAACTGGTTTAAATTTAAAAGAGAACAGATGGAAGATTCACATGGTATTTTTGGACATAATCCTGGTACAAAGAAGAAATGTAAAAACAGAAAACAGGCCAAAAAAATTGGACTCCATTAAAAAAAATCATGTGTACTTTGCAAATTCCAGCAGATTTATAGAGATAAAAAGCTTGATATTAAAGGGCACAGGCTATAATATAAATTGTATTTATGCATTCCCTTTGTATCTTAAAATTTATATACATATAACATATATATTTACAGCTCATCATGCACTAGACAGATGTATTAGCAGGTTTTGATGACTTGTGCAAAACATTAAGAAGTAATTAGGAAGCCATCCAAAGCTAGTCAGCACATTCATAGGTCCAGAAAGTTCATATTGGATTTCCTTATATTTGCCAGGTACTCTCATTTTCTGGGAATGGGTCAGCTCTTTCAATAGTTACAAATCAGCTTAATGTGCAAAATTATTGCATGGTGTCATGAATACATGCAAAACAGCACTTGCTTACTCTTTTGCTTCTTATTTGTAGATTTTCCTGGGTACAGCATTCCATGTCATTCAGTATTTTTCATATGTTGACTTGGTACTTTCATAAGTAGTTTAATAACCCTTCTTGACTGATTTTTAAATATAAACCCAAAATGATGAATTAATTGTCCAAATCTTTTCTCTGACACTGAGTATAATAACAGCCTGGGGTTTAAACCAAGTGATTTGACAATTTTTTTTCTGTTTTGCCCCTAGGAAATGGTTCTTATTAATAGAATAATAGTAAACCCTTGATTATATATCATTTGTAGTTCCTCATAGAACAAAACATGACCTCAAATGATACCAGATATTATCATAAAAGAAGATATCAGAGACTTACTGAAGAGGGTCAGCACTTCCAAACTTTTAAGAAAGGAGTGGAACAATTTCCAGTTATTGTTTTATCTATAAAGTCAGGTCAGTACTTTGAAATTGATTTGCCATTCAATTATTTGAGTTTTTACCTAAATCCTGAACAAAGTAAATTTTGTAATTGGTTGAAATAGGTGTTATCAAAAATTCTCATGCAAATCTCTGCCTTTGGTGGAAATGTTAAAGTTGAAATTTGTATATTGATATTAAACCGTCATTCAGATTCACAACATTCAGATTGTCATTTTCTTATATTCAAACTCGAGTAGTTCATCAGAATAACTTTTTTTAATTCAGTTAAATTTCACATTTCCTTTACATTTCTTTACCTCTCAATTTTCACTAACTGTAGAGAGAGAGAGTCATGGTTTGAGGGAAACTGCCATGTCTACAATTGTTTGTAACATTGAGGAGTGAGCCCTGGACGAGATGTGGTGATTATCTGACTAATTGTATCAATATGTCTGCAGACAGTAATTCAGAAGAGGAAAAAAATACCTTTAGGAATTAACATATTGAGTTTGTCTTCTCTATTGATCAAATTAATTGGATGATTTCCAAATCTCCACTTTACTGAGTATTTTATTGACATAACCTTTGACCAAGAAGCATATAGATTTCAAAATGTCTTTTCTTATAGACAGCAAATCAATTTGGTTATTTTAATAAATATAATTGTTGGAGCAAAATAGTTGGTTGAGCAATTAAAGGATTGTCATTACCATGGGGCAGGGCAGTGGAATTGAACCAGTGGAATCAGGTTTTTGACACCGGTGGTCCTAACAGTAAATAGTATTAAAACAAAAGAACCAAAAAGGAGATCTTGATTTTATGCAAGAATGTTTTATCATAAAAATATTAAACATTCATTGTAGAGTTTTATAAAATTCAATAGCAGAGAAGACAAAACCTGTGTTTTATACTTTTAATTCAAAGAAATATTTTCTTGAAATGACAATGACCAAGTTGTCATTAGAAGGATGTAGCAAGCCTGTGCTGGCTTCTTGAAGACAACACAGGTTATTCCTGGGTTGGCATCTTGGCTTTATCTCTTTAGTAATCATTTATCCTCTCTGTGCCTCAGTTTTCTCTTTTGAAAAGTTAGAAAAATACTGGTACTTCCCTGATAGAGTTGTGAGAATGTAATAAAGCAAAATGCCAAAAAAGTAAATAAATACATACAATTGATCATTTAGAGAAGTAAATGTTCAATAAATGTTAGCTATTGCTATATGTTCATCTTGAAGTAACAAATATATACTCTATTTATGGCCTAATGAGTTATCATTACATCTTAACAGCAGCTTTCTGGGAAACGATTTAAAATTTAATATATTCACTTGATGGTTTTGGATCATTTTAGCATTAGTTATTTTTCATTGTTTAGAATATTATTATTAGAATTGCTATCCCAATTAATGGTTTGATTACATGTGAGATAAATATGCTTAAACATCTGTGTATGAGGGCAGAAGAGCAAATGCAAACAAATAAACAACACATTTAAATTTAATTTGCAATATCATAATTCTTGAAATCATACAGCACATTCATGACAGTCATCAAATATGAACTTAACCAATGGTTTTACTTTAATTCAAATCTCTAACTAAAGGCTTAGATGATTTACAGAAATTTACAATTTCTAATCTGTGGTGGATGGGGTTCAACTCTACTCAACTGCAATAAAAATAGAATATTTTAAAAGTAATATTTTGAGTAAAACCTGGAAGCATTTGTTTCTGAGCATAATTTGAACATATCTAAATTCCAAAATCTAAACATTAATAAAATGTAAATATTTATTTGAAAATTTGGTTGATTAATAATAATAACACTATAATTAAGTCAATACTTTTATATTTCCTGTCTCCTCAAAAATACTGAGTAGTTTTTCCAGTGATATTTGTTCTGAGTACTGGTAGTTCATAATATCACATAATTCTTTTAAAATGACCATATGCAGATAAAATATAAACTATTTGTTATTTAGTAATTTATTTTACATAATTAAGTTAATCATGACTTTATTTTTTTCAACATAGGAATGAAAGTGTATCTACACTCTATAACAGATGACCAAACTGTATCAAATTGCATCTCCAAATGGGCACAGAAACATTGGTATATGTACATTTTTATTAGAGCAGAAGTGAATCCAAAACACAATCTCTTGAGTTCAATTATAAAACCCATATGCTTGAGTGAATGCATGGTAAAAATGTGCGACTTCATTACACATTAGAGGCACTACAAATTTCAGCTTCAATTCAAAAAACATTCGGATTGCTAATGTGGCGTACACTGCTAAAAGGCGAATATCATTGCTGTGTGGAGAAATATAAGTGGGCAAGTGGAAACATCTGTATTTTCTCTGCTTTAAAAATGTGGCTTTTTAATCCAAGGGCATATCTATGTAGAGGATAAAGCCTGTAATAACACGAAATGCTTATACCAGGGAACTTAGTGAAGAGTGACAGCAAAGTAAAAACACAAAGTGCCATTGGAATTAAATGAGTTATAGTTTAACCATTAGTGCCAATGTAAGCATACTCATGAAGAAGTATTCTTGCCCCTTTTTCAGGATAAATCAAAGATGAACATATTTAATGAGTCTTTAAAAAACTGAGATGAGTACTGAAAGTAGCCTCAACTACCTCCAATAGGAAAATGGGGAAAAAGTCCACCAAATCTTTGGATTTATACTTCTGAAGACTTGGTGATGCATCAGGATATGTCAGATTGAAAATGTCTTTAATTATATACCAATGGTACTTAGGGGCCTGACTCATTCTCAGTAATTAGTTTGTGCTTAAAAGATGTGCTTTCAGTAGTTCAAATACTTAAAAGCTGTATCAAAGAACAAAAGTTTCAACTTTATAATATTTCTAGAGGAAGCTAATATCAGAGTGATCAACTACATGTTGAGAAGTTCAAGTTCTAGCTCAATTAGCTGGCTTTGGAATCCAAAAATGTTAAAATTCTCAATTCCCTATTTAGAAAGCAGATATACATCATTTCATAGAACACTGAGAATTAGTGACATATGCAAATTATTTTGAATTCATTACAATATCCAGACGGTATTGTCTGATGTTTTCTACATCTTTAAGAGACTGTGATAGACAGGTGGCACATGATCCTCACCTCCCGATGTTCATGCTTCTCTTCCATTGTGGACAGGATGTGTAACTTCTAACCAATGGAATGCAAAAAAATGTGATGGAATAAAAATATTTATGTATGAGACTACTCAGGAGTATATAATCTTGTCTTGTGAGTCTTTTCATTGATGATTTTGTAGACACTGTTGCCATGAATCCTATACCTGCAAGGAAATTAGTTATGCTCACAAGTTGAACATGCTTGGAAGTAGATCTTTTCCCAGCCAGCTACTCACAAGAATCTAGTTTTGGTTGAATGCAACCTTTTGAAATCCTAAGCACAGCTACACTCAACTATAGTATTTCATCACCTACACCTGACAGGATTCATGCCAAGTTTTTTGCAAAAAAATAAAAAAGTGAGTGGGACCATTATGTGAACTTTGAACAACAACAACAAAACACAATACTTGTGCTGGTATTACTTAAAAATCATTCATTACTAAACTGTCTCATGGTGCAAGGTTAGAATGCATGGAATAGTTGTGAATATACATTAAAATTGAATAGTCTATCAATGTTAATAATTTCTTTGTGACAATTTGGTAAATATTTTTTCTCATCTGCAAAGAAAAGTTAACATGTTAGTTGTTACTGATTTATGCATTGTAGTAAAAATATAATACTTGAGAAAGTTTATTATTTATTACAGTGTTGAAACCTATGTATGTTATAAAATTGAATGTCCTGTGTTAGAAGATTCTTTGCTGCTACCATTGGTTTCTTTGTCTGTTCACCATCCTCATCAGTGCCATTTACATAAGATGCATTTAATATTAGTAGTGCAGCACCCCAAACAAACCACACAAGTTGGCTTTTGGAAATATACTTTTCTGCTGAGAACTTTAGGCTACTGACTTGCAGTGCTCAAACATGCTCCCATATGTCAAAAGTGCTCCCATATGTCACTGACAAATACATTGCTGCTCTGATTCTTTGTGTACCTTTTAAATGGAGTGAGGAACCGAATTATACCATGTGATGGTTATTTTATGAAAGGTTATAAACCAATTTTTGGACAGATAAAACAGGGTGCCAGGTTTATATGGTGGTGATGATTATACAGTGAATAGTGTCATCCCAGAATCTGACACATAGAAACTGTGAGACAATAAAAGTGTGTTGTTTTTAAGGTGCTAACTTTATGATCATTTATTGCACACCAATGGAAAACTAATCTACAAACATTATAAATATTTGCATTTTGGAATACAGTACATTTATACTTCATTTGTGTATTTATTTTGAAGTTAGTGGAATGAAATTTTGAAGTACACAACTCATTTCTCAGACACTTGAGTTAGTGTGTGGGAGGGCCTCCAGGATGCCTCCTGTGACAACTTACTCCACATATGAGCACAGGGGAAGAATCAGAGCACTTGTCATGATGCTCCTAGATTCCAGGAGTCAAGGAGAAATAAAGTTTGAAATGTGAGGAGTCAAAATTAGCCTGTGAAAAACCCATCAAAATCTTGGATCAATATGTAAAATACACCTGAAAAAATTTTTCCTATATTTGATAACAACCTTAACAATCACTGATGAATTTTGAAGTTAAAAGTAAAATATTCTAAGAGCCAATAATAGAATTTTTAATCAATCATTCCAGAGAGAAGCTAAATTATCTATTCTCATTATAGAAAACAGTATATCAAGATTAATACCATATGAAGAAGCAATAAAAGATTATGTAGCCAAAACTGTAAGAAAAAAAAAATTATTATTTGTATTATTATATCGGTTCTTTTTTGAGGTTGTTGTTACTTTTGAACTTTTTAATATTCATAATATTTGTGATTCATTTGCCATTCTAAATAAACATGTACTTTCCTATGTACAGGAAAATTATAATTTTTATTCTTTGTCTTAAATAGGATATCCAAAATCATTTTTAAATCCCACAATATGTGCATTCATCTCCTCGTGCAAAACCAAGAGAGAAACAATACTGTAAAATGCTACTAGCAGTTACAATAAGATGAAAGCAGATAATGGACCCTTATAATGGGCAACATAAATCTTTGCTGATTTTGACAAGAATTATTTCAGATTCAGAGGGATGGCATGGTCTGAAAGCAGAAGAGGAGAATGGACAGTGAATGAGAAGTTCTGTAGCATGGTGGGTCCCAACTAGTCCCATAAACAGCTTGGCAGTGAAATTTGTCAAGTAGAAGAAGTAGCAGATGGAGGGGAATGTGAGGCCACTGGGGTTTTCTTTTCTTCTTCTTCTTCTTCTTCTTCTTCTTCTTCTTCTTCTTCTTCTTCTTCTTCTTCGATGAAGCAACTTCATATGTTGTTGGGAATGCTCCAATAGGAAGGCTATACACGGGCAACTGTATGAGGTAGCCATCCTCCAGGATGATTTCTAATGATTCCACTTCTTGGTATTCAACCTCTCTATATATCCTCCCTAATTAAATGAGGAAGAAAGCACATGGCAAAAGTGATGGGGTAGTCACTTCCAAAATTAGGCTTTAATAGACTACAGCGTCACTTTATGCTGTTTCCTTTCTTGCACTCATTGCTTATTCTCAGAGAAGCAAGCAGCCATATTGTGAGTAATCCCAAGGGAGGGCCAAATGGTGGAGAATTGAGAACTGAGGTCTCCGGAGAGAGGCTGGTCGATGGCCATGAGCTTCTTGAATAAGCTTGCAAGTGGATGCTCCAGCCACAGTCCATCAATGCTAGGACCATATCCCCTGCTGAGAACCCAACCGCAAGCTTGGAATAGACCTTACCCAGGCACCCTGTGAAGATGCTCTTGGATTCTTGACCCTCACAGACTGTGAGATAAATAAATGGCTCTTTTTAAATGTGTTTCAAAATAATTTGTTATGCAACAAGAGATAATTATTATATCTCAGGAGCAAAGAACTTGAGAAGACAAAATAGAAATTAAAAGCACATTTAGATAGATTGTCTCCATGAATAGAAACAGGGATGAGTCTATATTTTAAACAGGAAAGAAGATAGAGCTTCAGGGTACAGATTTGCGTGAATTTTTAGATATGTTTGGTGGATCTTTAGGAAATTTTAATTTTATTGATTTTCTTTTCTCAATTATGTATGAAGCAAAATGTTAAATTATGAGCAATGTGAAGTGGCTGGAAGGGATGTGAGATTTAAGAACTATAGAAAAAGAAAACCTGAAATACAAAATTTAGAGAATGAGAAAAATTTGTTAGAAAATATAGTAGGATTGAATTTCATTTGGGTTTTGTATTGTGTTTAAAGTAACTTTTATCAACTAGTTGTGTGACTTTTCCCCAACAATATTTAATTGTTTGCGTTCAGCCATAGAGAAAACAGTTGTCTGGATTTATCTGGAGTTGGTGTTTGCTAAGTATGTACAATGGAGGGAGAAAAGCCAGAAAATTGATGGTATTTGTGAAGGAAGGATTTCAGTTATGGTTCCTGAAGTTCCTTCAGGAAAAAAAAAAAAAAAAAAAAGAGAACAGGAAGATGACCAGTGGGTGGCATAGCTAATGATCCGAAAGTCTTGCCCAGGAATATTTGCACAAGGTGAAGAAGGTAAAGTGAGCTAAGCTAAGGAAGAGACAATACATGTGAAGACAAGAACTTAGGGTGTGGTGATGGAACAAGTATCTGAAGTGGATCAGGGAGAAGAACGTATTGAGGTTTGCTAGGATGGGGTGACTAGTGAAGTTAAATTCAGGAGAAAAAATCTGCAAATTTTTGAGCAGAGAATACTTGCAGAAATTTGCAATGATGGACATTATTTAACTGTAAGAGTGAGTGGGCTAAAAAGGCTATTGTATTGCTCTCACCAAATGGACTCAATGCCAGCCAAAGCATATGAACAATGGTTTTTGTTAGTTACCTTAGAAAAATGGTTTTTGTTACCTTAGCAATGGGAACCAAACCTTAACTTAACAGCCTTTTGTTGAGAATACTCACAAGAAAGTAGAGAATAACTGGAGAGTAGGACACACATCACTTCTCAAGTTTCTTTTGGGTGACAGCTGGGGAAATAGTTTAGACCCAAAGAACAGTTACCTTACACATTTTCTTATTTTAAGACAGGGTTTTGCTAAGTTTCTAAGGTTCAAATTTGCAATCCTCCTGCCTCCACCTCTTAGTAGTTGGGAACACAGGCATATGTTACTATGCCTGACTTTATTTTACTTATTTTTTTAAAGTAAGTAAGTCAGTGTTACTCTTTTTGGTAACTTCCCTGAGCCTGAGGTTAATTTGTCCAGGTTTGGAAAAAATCTATCAACCTGCAAATTAAAATTCTCTCCTGACCTTTACCTTTATTTCGAGCAAGTTTGAGTTCTCCTAGAGATAGGAGTGGGAATAGCAGTCAATGTCTAAAGAACCACTGAAACCCAGAGTTGACATTCAAAATGTTCTTGATGGTTACATTAATAGTAAGTGCAGGTTGGTAAAGCAATGATGCTCATTTTCATTGGAGACATATCAGAGTCTACTTATTGACTTTTATGATTATAAAATACTCAGGTCAGGTAAAAAGTTCAAAAACCAACAGAGCAAATTACCACATGTACATCAATCACTTAAGAATTAGGAAAAAGAGACATAATTAAAATTTTCTGCCCATGAACCCACTCACTTCTTTCCTAGAAGTTTTCTCAATCTTATTATCCTCCAAGCAGTTTTGATAAATTTTTAAATTGCACTTCCACAAATAAAATATTCTTTAGTTTCAAAGTTTTTAAATTAGGCTTTAGTTTAAGTGGCTTGTTATAGTACGAATTCTGTAACTTGCTTCTATTGCCCTTATTTATTGTATGTGTACATGGCGTCGTGATGATTCAGGTAGCAGGGGTTCATTCCTATTGATTGATGAATAGCACCTGTTCATGCATCTACTGTCTGGATGATGAACATTTAACTTATTTACAGTTTTCGATATTACAAAGGATACTACACTGAGAATTTCTGGAATTTCTGAGGGTGTATATGTATTGCGGTATTCTAGGATGCGCATATCTAAACTTTATGATACTTTGATGTTGCTCTCTGAAATAAATAAGCCAGTTTACACTTCCCTCCATTACAGTCTCTTTTGCCAGATATAGTCTGGTACTTCCGAAATTTTTAATTTGATGATTCTGAAACAGGATCTCATTATTTTAATTTGGAGTTTCCTGACAACATGTAATTTTAATAAAAATAAATTCTAGAGAGTTAACACTCTTGGGCTGACAAAATACCTCAACATGCTGCCTCTGAAATTTTCACTGGATGAGTGAAAGTGACATGGTCCCCCAGGGAGAGGGATAAAAATTCCTAAGGTGAGGCATGAGGTATTTTCATCATCTAAAGGCATCTTCCTTCCTCCCTCCCTCCCTCCCTCTCTTTCTTTGTCTCTCTCTTTCCTCCCTCCCTCCTTCCTTCCTTTCTTCATAGCACTGGGATGGAACTCAGGGACTCACACGTGCCAGGCAAGATCTCTAACACTGAGTCACTCCCCCAGCCCAAGGCAGCTTGGTCTTAAAAGGTGAAGAAATCCTAGGTGGAGGAAACAAGGCCCAGTGGAATCCTAGTGGTTCTATAACCACAGATAAGGAAGGCAGTATTTGTGAACTGAAAAATAAAGAGTTATTTGAGATGAAAGGCAGAGAATAAAAAAAGAGTTGGCTGAAATGATGAATGCTGCCTCAGTTTCCTTCAAATATGCCTTTTTAAATCTTACTTTGCTCTTGTAGGTTACAGGGTGTCTCATTACATCCTGCTTTAGGGCAAGTGGCTTGCTTATAACAGAATTATAGAATCTTAGAATAGGTAGAAACCTGAGATATTATTTCATTTTGTATATGAGAACACTAAAATACATAAAGAAGTCATACAGTTGTAATGAACCAGAATTAATGAAATTACTGAAGAAAGAGATAACAGAGACCTTACTGTTTATGTTTATTGGGGGGATTAATTTGATCACCTACACAGATGAAGGATGCTCCTTGGGTGCCATGGCTATATTAGAGTGGTTGAGAGCATAGACTGCAGAGTAGAGAGGCCTGAGTTTGACTCCCCAGTGGAGCAACTGTGAAATATTTGATCTTGTTCAAGTACTGTGACTTCTCTAGCCTTAGTTTCCTTATTTGTAAAATAGGGAAAGTTTTGACTCATTACTTTTTTCTGGTGGTATGATGAATAGATGAGATATAATCTTAACCCTCTCTGACACATACGAAGCAATTGATAATTGGCAGATATTATGTTTTTATTTTAGCACCTTAGTGTTTGACACATACTTATGTCATTTAGTGTTCTGACTCCAACTACCAATGGGACGAAGGGGAAGTTTTGGCTGGAGCTAAAAAGGTCAGTAACTGCTGCTTTTGGTCCCCATCATGACACAGACTGGGATGCCCTTGAATATATTGACTTGAATTTAAAGATTAAAAGAGGGCTGGGGATATGGCTCAAGCGGTAGCGCGCTCGTCTGGCAAGTGTGCGGCCCGGGTTCGATCCTCAGCACCACATACAAACAAAGATGTTGTGTCCACCGAGAACTAAAGAATAAATATTAAAAAATTCTCTCTCTCTCTCTCTGGAAAAAAAAAACAACTCTAGTTTCCTACAATGTTAAAAACATACACACACACACACAATAAAATTAAAAAAAATAAAATGATAGTATGCTTTAAAAAAATAAATAAAATAAAGATTAAAAGAAGTGCAGTGCTCTGAAGTGTCCCCTGATTCCTGATGTGTTTATCTTCTAATAAGACTATTTGGAATCTTCAAAGCAAACAGAAACAGAACACCTCTCTTCTTGTTTCTAGGTGATTTTTCTCATGGCTGGACTGAGAAGACCCAATCTATTTATTGCCTTGCTACTCCATTTTATTCCCAAATTTGAAAATATGTTCCCCTCAAACTCTCTCATTATTTTTTAAGGAAAAACATTGGTCATTTAAAAAATAATGATGAGTCTTATACTTGGGTATCCCATCTCTTTTATGTATCCTCCCCTCTTTCCTCACTCCCATTTGCCTTACATTTAAATGATCTATTTGATCATTCTTTTACCTCTTGCTTTTATGTCTATTGCCAGCTTCTGCTTCAAGAAGGCTGAATGAACCCATATACATTTATAAGCTTACCTTTCCTCTTTCTTAAAGACCTACTAGAAAGAAAAAGAAAATGATGACCAAGAAGAGGAAGAAAATGGAGAGAAGGAGAAAGAGAAAAAGAAGAACGGGGTGGAGGAGAAGAAGAAGAAAAAAATCTCTAGCATTAAAAAAAATCCATTACAACACAATAATATTGAGAAATTTGCAAAAACTACTAAATGGATAGATGAAATTTTTTTTAAACTTACTTCAACATAGTCAAAGACCTGCCCATAGAATACAGGGATAATATACAAATGCCAAAATGGTAGAGCCCAGAGGGCCCTGGATGAGAACCAGGATGAAGGTGAAGGGATGAAGAGAGAGGCACTGTCTTGAGTGTTAGATTTCAGAGGCTGCCCCAAATCCTCAGAGACTAAAATTAAATGGTATTGTGAAAATAAAAAGTAATGCAAAAGTTCCATCATAAAAAGATCCTTATTAATTGGTTTTCTTTCTGCTCATATTTCACTGTGGTTCAGCTTAGCATTGTTCAGGATGCTGTCTTTATTTTAACTTTCAATTGTTTTTAATCATGGTCTACTGAAGTAAACTATTGTTTGTGGTGATTACCGTTTGATTTAGCACCTACTTAAATTTTGTGTGTGAGGGAACCTCACTTACCTCATGACTCCCACCTTAGTCTTGGCTGGACCAGGGGTCACCATCAGGCCAAAGTCTGTAGAAGTAAGTGCTGAGGTATCTTTAGAAATATGTTAGAGAAACATAAATCATTTAGCCAGACTCCTTTTCATTTGGGGGGCAGGATATGAGTGACTGAACTCACTCAACCACTGAGCCACAACTCCAGCTCTTTCATATTTTTATTTAGAGACAGGGTCTTGCTAAGTTTCTAAGAGCCTCACTAAGTGGCTGAGACTGGGTTTGAACTGTAATCCTCCTGCCTCAGCTTCCCAAGCTGCTGGAATAGAGTCCATTTTTTTTTTTTTAATGTGAATGGCTCTGTTGTTGGACCTCAAGATAAAGCTTGAATATAGGTTATTTAAATAATATGACAACTTCTCCATGAAGAAAATTATAGTGTGTGCTTGGAAGTTTGAGAAAGAAGTAAGTGTCTAAGTGACTTTTGTAATATGTAAGAATCACCTGTGTGCAGGAGATAAGCTCCCAGGTAACCAATCACACACACACACACACACACACACACACAACAACAACAACAACAACAAAAACTGAACAATGTGCTCACTGATCCCACTTGCCAGACCTTTCCTGGTTATTTGCTACTGATGAGTAGTTACAACTAGATAACCTGTGAAGAAAGCTCACAGCCCTGGGGGCAAAGAGATTTGTTTGACCTGGGGAAGATCTCCTTAGTCCTCTATAGAGATGGATCATCAAGAGCATGAGAATAGCCAGCTGCATAAAAGAATAAAATCTCAATTGAGAAAGTAAAGCTGTTACCAGAAATAGAAAAAAAAAAAAAAACTTTAAAATGGGTGTTCATACCTCCAGAAAGATTTAACAGGATACCACATTCACAGAACAAGAGTAGTCTGCTTACACACAGACAAAGTAATCAATATCTGGGGAAACTTAGAGCAAATTCCAGATAATTAAGAGTGATGAGATAGTAAAGTGACGACCTGAGCATAGGTTTCATGATAACAATAATTTTATTCTTTACATATCCCTGACACCTAAATGAGCTCAGTATATATTGATTTTGTGAAAACAACAGGTTTGTGTTACCATAATGAACTGTGTAATCTTTTCCTATTATTCTCTATCTTTCTTGTTGCACCATCTTATGGGAGAAGCATCCATCGCAAGCCCCTTGAGGTTACTCTTGGGCATGTGACCTCCTCTGGCCAGTGGGCTGTCAGCAGGCAAGAAATACATCCTATCAAAAAAGAAGCTTTGAGAGTTTGAGTGCCTTAGGTCTGTTTTATTGTACTTAAAAAAGAAAATTTCCCCTCAAAGTGGCATATCCTGACAAGAGAGTACTCGTTCAGCCTTGATTCTCGAGGGAAGAAAATATGCATCGTAGAGATACAGTCAACATGCATCCTTCACTGATGGTGTGAAACATCGGAGAGAAGTAAGCCTTCTGTGGTAAACCACCGAGGCCTGGAGGGCATCGCTGTATCAGAGTTGACTAAAACAGTTACTGATGAATTTTGGTGTTACATGCCAAAGGTTTTTGTCAATAATATATGAAACTTAGTAGAAAAGTAGAAATAAATTTAGAATTACCTAACTTTGAGGAAAATCAAGGCTCAAATAAAATGTGACCAAGCAAACAATAATCAGGAAAGAAAAAAGTAGAGAAGCAAAATAAGAAATAAAAAAACAGAATAAGTACAAATGTCTTAGAGATCAACATATAAATACATTAAATCCCTATTGACACAGATTGAGTAGTTGCTACTGAAAAATAAAAACTCACATCTGGTAATGTAAGCACAAGATTATTTTGTGTGGGTTGTAAGAGTCAGGATTCCAAAAAATAAATTTTAGTGAAGATTTAGATTTATTTATGCAATATTTGAATGTTTTAAATGGTTCTAAATTAGTCATTTCCATCTATCTGCTTAACATAAGAGAAAGTACACACAAATACATACATTCATACATGCTTTCATATATATCCTGGAAAACCTTTGAATAGAATGTTTTTTCTATAATTGTGTTTTGTATTATTTGCCTGAAGATGGCTGGCAAATTTGTATAATATTTTCAGTGAAGAACAATAGACTACCCTATTTTACTTGAGAATAGTACTGCTGTCCCTAACTCTTACCCTGCCCAAACTGAAAACAAATGACCACACACAAATATGAAATAAAGCAAACAACACACACACACACACACACACACAAAATACCCAAAATATTTTTTGGCCAATGACTCTTCAATAACTACTGATATGTAGAGTGACTATCTACATAAAGGTACTAATATAATTATCACTAGAATCCCCTTTACTCTTAAAATTGTCCAGGGTAGGTAGACAAACTCTTACTTTTCAAGTACCAACATTACTATGATTTATTACTATGTATATAATAAATGGAAATAGAACCACAGAGATTTCAGCCAAGGAGTTTTACTCTTAATAATAGTGTGCTAATCCTGTGAGATTCAGAGATGAAAATGGTTAGTACACAAAATGAATCATTAATTGACCTGCAATCTAGATCCATTACTGTCATTAAGTTTCTATTTTAGTTTAGTCATGTGTAAAGGAAAGGTAATACATAATTTTAGTAACTTTGTAATGTTCCACTAAAACCTGGATATTACAGACATGAGACCATTTTTAGTATTATATAGTGCTTTAAACATTTTAAATGCATTATAGTTGTCAGATTATCATCTTTTATGCAGCCCTAAGGTACTGTTATTCTCATTGATAATCTAAACATTATTTAGAGTATTTAGGATACTTGCCATGGTCTTTTTCTCTTTGACAACCCTGTGTATAGATTCGTGGAGATCAAAATGTCCTGAGGCAATGACGTAATATATTGTTTGAGTTTAAATAACATTATCTTTAAAACTAATTTTTGAGAATTAATTTTTATATAAGAGACATTGTGTGGTTCTTTCTATGATTTTCTTAGAACATCTTTGTAAATGTTTTTATTAGTACATTATAATTATACACAATAAAGGGGTTCATTTTGACAAAAATCATACATGTATGGAATATAATTTTCTCCATTTTAGTCCCCAGTACTTCCTCTTTCCCCTTCTCCTGACCCCTGTTCAAAACATCTTTATTCAGACATAACCTGAAGAAAAGTCAACAAGACTTGAATATTATTTCTCTCAATGTGGAAATAGCCCTCAAAGAGCTCAAACTTCACTTGCAGACAAAAGACATGCAGTGAAATTTCTCTAATTTTCCTGGAAACAAATGGCTTATGCTATTTAATAAGATCTTGCTATGATAAACTACATGTCCTTCATTTTATTTTTAAATTAGAAATATGCAATAAGAGTAGCCATAAAAATCTGATTTTGGTTTTCATTTCTTATCATGCCTCAATTCAAAACTCTAAATTTGTCAACACACCTACAACCTAACTTTCCACAAATAACATGGTGCTCTAAATTTAGGAAACACCATTTTATTATGTATTCATTTTTATTAATATACATTAATTATATAGAATGGTGGATTTTATTCTGCTACAGTCTTACATGCAGTCTTACATGCATAAAAACATAATTTTATCAATTTCACTCTCCAGTACCTTCTCCATCCTCTCTGCCTCCCTCCCTTTGATCCCCTTTTTCAACCTTCCACTTTCTTGAAATTCCTTTTATTCCCATTTTTTTTTTCTCTCTAGCTTCTACATACAGGAGAAAACACGATACTTGTCTCTCTGAGTCTGACTGATTTCATTCAACCTTATGATCGCCCATTCCATTCATTTTCCTACAAATGATATTCCATTCTTCTTTATGACTGAGTAAAACTCCATTGTGTATATATACTACATTTTCTTTACACATTCATCTGTTGACAGACACCTAGGTTGATTCCATAACTTAGCTATTGTGAATAGTGCTGTATCTCTAGATTATGTTGACTTTAATTCACTTGAGTAAATATCAAGGAGCTGTGTAGCTGCATCATATGGTAGTACTTTTTAAGGAAACTCCAAAATGATTTCCATAGTGGTCGTTCCAATTTATATTCCCACCAACAGTGTGTAAGTGCCTCTTTTTTACCTCATCCTTGCCAGTATTTCATGTTATTTGTATTCTTGATGATTGTTATTCTAAATGGAATGAAATGAAATCTCAGTGTAGTTTTGATTTGTATTTCCCTGATGGCTAAAGAGGTTGAACACTTTTTCATGTAGTTGCTGGGCATTTGTACTTTTTTTGAGAAATGTCTGTTCAGCTAATTTGCCCACTTGTTGATTCGGTATTTTTTGTTTTGTTTTCTTTCTTTTTAGTGTTGAGTATTTTGTGTTCTTTATATACTCTGGATATTAATCCTCTATCATAAGAGTAGCTGGTGAAGATTTTCTTCCATTCTCTAGGTTGTCTCTTCACTCTGTTGTTACCTCTGATGTACAGAAGCTTTGTAATTTGATGCATGCCTTTTATGAAGTCTTGCTTTCATTTCCTGAATAAAGGGGTCCCACACAGGAAGTCTTTGCCTGTTCCTTCATGTTGAAGTGTTTCCCCTACTTTTCTTCAAACAGTTTAGTTTCTGATCTTATATTTAGGACTTTGATCCATTTTCAGTTGACTTTTGTGCCTGGTGAGAGATAGGGATTTAGTTCCATGCTTCTGTATATGGGTATCCATCCAGTTTTCCCAGGACCATTTGTTTAAAAGGTTGTCTTTTCTCCAATATATGTTTTTGGCAGCATTTTCAAGAATCAGCTGACTATAGCTGGGGTTTGTCTCACTGTCTTCTCTTCTGTTCTACCCGCCTACATATCTGTTTTTATGGTAACATGATGCTTTTGCTACAATGGCTCTGTAGTATAATTTAAAATCAGGAATTGTGATGACTTCGGCATGGCTTTCTTTGTTTGGCATTACTTTGGCTAAGGAACAGCCTGTTTTAACGTGAGTTTTAAATTGTTTACATTACATCAGAGGTCAGAGTTGACTTCACTTGGTTCATCAAAGAACCAAATCCATTTCTTATCAACTTACTTGAAAAGCCGAGTTCCTTTAGCTTTGTCTCATCCAAATAATTCTAGGAGAAAATTCACAGGGCATAAATATGTACAGATGAGGCATATTTACCTTGTTCTTGACCCTGCACAAATTTCTGATTTTAATAGTTCAAAACACGATTTGTATTTCATACATAAGGATGTTACATTTTCAACATGATTTTGAAGATTTCTATGCTAGCCCATGTAAAAATATGCATCAAATTTTGCTATTGTGTGCAATGAAAGGGCAAGCTTTTGGAATTTCTAAAACTCTGCAGAAAGGCTTAATTTACCCTCTTGATTGTTGAGGAACACAGAGATAGAGAAGTTCTCCATGTGGCATCTGTTCAAAGGAGCACAGAGCCAAACTGAAATACCCCACCAGAGGCACTTCTACCATCTAGAAAGGTCAGAGAGAAGACAACAAACCTGTAGCCCACAGCAAGACAGTGTATCAAAGGTAGTTAGTCCCCAAGAATAATGATAGTGAACAGTCAACAAAACTCAAGTCATTCCCTGGTGGCTCCATTGCTGAGAATCAGATTTATGAACTCTCTCTTGGTGCACGAGGGATTACTTTAAAATAGGGCAACCTCAACAATGAAGGATGTTATTACATCATTATTGCTTCCTTGCACTTAATGAAAGAGTTAATTCTGAGTCTCTTCTTACACCTAATTAACACTGGGAAGGCTTTAGGCAAAAGAAAAAATAGAACTCTTGGGATTAGGTAATCTCATCAGTAACTCCAAGTAAACCTAAAGAATACCTGTCAGCCAGATAGAAGGAGGCAGCAGAGAGGATTTGCAATCTGATTTTTAAGTCTTTCTGTGGGAAAAGAGATGTGAAGGCAGAAAAGAAATTTGCTTCTGCTAAGCTTCATATTCTTAGAGGGCTGTTAAGTCAAATTCACAATCTCTGAGAAATCTAACAAGTATTTGTTTTTGCATTTACTAAAATCTCACTAATTTAGACTAAAGGAAAATAAATTTTGAACTAAAAAATACATTTAAAGAAACAATGGAGAGACTTGAAACTAGGTAAATAGAATGTGGCTTTGGGAGATTTTAATAATAATTAGTTGTGATTAGGACATCAGTTTATACTTAATATATTTCTTATTTTAAAGGTAAAAGTGATTTTCAGTTATGTAAAGGGCTATCATGCAGAACAAGGAACCAGTCTGTTTTATTTGCTTTAGCTGGCACAGCTAACATCTTTGGGTTGTTTCAGTGAGCTCATGATTTTGGCCCTCTGCTGAACATGACCTTGCTGCTTCCCATGAGGAGGTAAGTTTCCCGTCATGCAGCAGAATCCAACTACTCAGTGGCCATCGGCAAAAGTTCTGTAAAAAATATTTGTATTTGCTAAGACTTTGAATTAGATCAGTATTTTTGCATTTTTTTTCTTCTGCAACAGAAATTTTGAAAAATGGATATCTTCCTCAGAATTTCAGTGTATAAATTAACAGATAAAAAAAAAACCTGAAATGATTCTTCAGTGAGTCAGAATGATTCATGTAACTCTATCCCAGCACTATGCCTTTAAGTGAAGCCTTTAAGCTTCATAGAAAACCCAGCAAGCTGACTCTTAGGCCCTGGCTTTCTGACTGAGAATTACAGTTTTAAAGTACTACGTGAGGATTATTTAGTTGAAATAAGCAAAGACAGAAAAAAAATAAGATTTCCTAAAAATGGATGCCATAGCTTCCAGTTTCCTTCTTCTAAGTAAAAGCTATCAGCTTCAACTTATTAGAGAACTAAATGAGAGTTTTCAACTGATAAGTTATGCTACAAACTAGATTCAAAGATGTGGAGATTTTCTAAACAAAGTCTCAGTCATTGTGGTAGACAGTATGCGATGTGGCCCCTGATAATTTTTACCTTCTGATATTCATGTCCAAGTACAGTCCTCCACACTGAATTAAGACTTTTTACTAGAATTCTGTGAATGAGGTTATGTTTGGTGGGTGTAGGTCTTAAAAGGCGTGGCAGTTTCCAACTTGGCCTATTGGGTTGTTTGCTCTGAGGGACACTGGTGCTGTGTAAGAAGGACACTCCAGCCTTGTGGATATGGCTAAGAGCTGAGGTCTCCCACAAATAGCCTGTGTCTGAATCACCTTAGAAACATCATCTCGCCTGTTCTAACCTTCAAAAGACTACAGTTCAGCCAAAATCTGACTAGCCTCAGGAGAGACACCCTGGGTCAGCACAGCTCAGCTACTCTATTAAAAAATTCCTGACCCAGAAACTCTGAGGCAAGAATTACTAGTGTTTTACTGTTTTTTTTTTTCTCAAAATGTTTAATTAACAGATAGTAATTGTACATATTTATGGGGTATAAAGTAATGTTTTGATCTATGAATACATTATGGAAAGATCATATCAGGATTATTATCATATCCTGTACTGTAACATTTATCTTTTCTTTGACACTAGGATTTGTGGTGATTTGTTACACAACAGTGAAAATCAAAATAGTAAAAAATAAGTATCATTTTCTTGGGAGACTTTCTTCTAAACCCACTCACTGTTCCTGATAATGGAAGGGAACATGACCTCAGAGATCTGTGAGCTCAATGCTGCTTCTGTTTTGTTTGTTTTTTTTTTTTTCACCCTTATACCTTCAGTAGCTTTCCAAGTTTACATCCATTCATATTATTTTGTTGTACAGATGAACCAGTAAACACAACAAATATTTTCACAAGTTAAATTAATGAGGTCAAATTTATAACTCTCATATTTCCACTTTTTAAAAGCAAATACTTTTTTGAGGAAGGAGGTAGAGACTTTTCCTAAATTATCAATTAAGTTTCTATAAAACATAAATAACATTTGTATTGTTGTTAAGGAAGGCATTTCTAAGCTAATAGGATTTAACCCTAAAGCTATCCAGAAACATATGCTCTTCCTTCTGCCAGAAATGACCTTGCTTGCTTTCTCCGTGCTCGGTTCCCTTGTCTTCCAAGACTCAGAGCTATGGTGGCCCCCTGCAGGGGAGTGTTTCCTGATGCCCTTGTCTGGTCATACCATACTTGGCATATTTACTTTTCTTTTTCCAAATAGCTTTTTACTTTTACAAAACAATACACATTTACTGAAGAAGAGAAAAATAATATAACAACTACTCAATTATTTCCTTCCTGTTACTACAGTATTGAAGTGAGTGAGCATCAAATGTAAGTTCCTCAGACCAAAAGGTCTAAAAGCAAAAGAAGGTGCAGCTATCAGTCTCTCAACAAATTAATACAAAGAATACATTATACATCTATAATAATAGACATTTTCGAGACTAGGACTCAACTCAATGTGGAGATTCCTCTCTCCATGTCCTAAAATCTTCTCTACTATCCCTAGCATATTGGTTTAACTCAAATAGGTATAGTATTTTAATTTTATTTTAAGGAAATTGCTAGTCTTGCAATACGAATGACAGTTCTGCTTCTGAATCTGTGTCTAGGCTTAGTCAATTCACCAACAGGACATTCTGTAAATAGAAATGAATATTTTCCTCAACTGGTAAACTGATGATTACATGACTTGTCTCTTCATCATCTTAAAGAATGAGTATCAGGATGCCATAATTATTTAACAAACATTTACTGAACACTTACTAAATATGAGGCATTGTGCTAGGTACTCATTTTGGAAAGAGAAAAAAAGGAAAATTCCTTGCCCTCAACCTCAAGGAATTTAGGGTTTAACTCATAGCAGAGGAACACATCATCAACCAAGGCCACATGACCTTTATTTTAAAGGTCCTTTAGCTACTTGCACATCCTCTAAGATATAAGTTAGGGCAAAGGAATTGCATCTGCTTAGAAAAATGCTCAAAATAATTTTCAACCAGATCATCTTGGCTAATTGACAAAAGCAGGAAAGGGTCAACTCAGGCACAGTCTAGGCTGGTGTAAATTTCTGAACTCATTGGTCATACTATATCCTATTACAATTTAGTGTAAGAAATATGGAAATTTAAATTTAATAGCAAAAATGAGTGTGACCAAGTCTGTCCTTATCAATAGTGAAGACCACAGTGAAGACCCAAACAGTGATCCCTCCTTAGTGTTTCTAAGGAGGTCACAGTGAGTAACTGTAAGCATTTCAGATCTGAATTGACTTTATCAATATTCTATACTTTGGGCTTAATTGAGTGGTTTCTTCTTTTAGCTGGGTCATCCTGAGACACTATGTTATAAAGTGGAGAGTTGAAACATAAGGTCATCACAGCACAATTGTCTGTCTGCACATGCTCAGAAATGGGAAAAGAAAATGGTAAAGCAATAAACAAATGAAATTCGTACTTTTCTCAGAACCAGTGGCTGAAAGACATGTTAGATTGAAAAGAGATATTGTTCATTCTTTAATTTGGTCTAACATCTAAATGAATCAACTATCAAGACTATCACAAACTACAGTTTTTAAAAAGTTTAAGATGCTGGGGTTGTAGCTCAGTGGTTGAGCACTTGCCTTGCACATGTGAGGCACTGGGTTCGATCCTCAGCACCACACACGCACACACACACACACACAAAAAAAATAAAATAAAAAATAAATAAATAAATAAATAAGATATTGTGTCCATCAGAAATTTTTTTTTCTAATTAAAATGTATGTAATTCAGAAACATTTCCATTTGGTCTGTGGAAATGCATGTAGAATACAAACACACACACATTTTTTGTATATAACAAAAATGCTGCAGGGGTATGCCTACTTCTTATTTAGAAAATTACTTAGCAGAACAAAAGAACTGAATAAATTCTATATTTTGGCCATTACTAACAAAGCTGATCACAATCATTCTTAAATGGGTTTTCTGTATCTAAAGCTTATGATCCCAGTTTGTCATGAGTGATAATTTGCCTCAATATTTAGGGAAGAGAAAGTTTCAGGAGAAACAACAACAAAAAAAATCTTCTCTCTTTATTTTCACAGGTTTAAATTGATGGGCACATTACTTTCATTCTTTCACCTAAATTGAATTTAATATGTAAAATAGAGTATCTGAATAAGCAGCTTGTCAGGAAGAAAAAGGTAGCATGAATCCTGATCACTAGAGGAGAAAGTATATTAAACAAATTGAAAATCATATAATTATAAACCATCGTAGATCTAAAATGTATGTCGCTCATGTAATTTACTCAGTGATAGTATTGTCATTTAGGCTGCAAAAAATAGACACTGACAGAAGTGTACCTATTCTTCACTAACTCTTTAGAATTTGCAGGAATAAGGAAACCATATATTTCTTTTTCAATATTTAGCATGGAAATAAAGAACCTCCTGCTTTTTAGCCATTAAAACCCCTAAATTTTTACTACTGAGTTTTTCTTCTATATTGTTTCATGGATGCAAAAGAGCAGCTAGAATTTCTGCACCAGAATTATCCTGAATTTCAGTTTCAGTCAGAACAGCAATGATCATACATTTCACAGATAAGGCTCACAGAGTTTAAAAGAATGTCCAGAATAAGAACTGAAACCCAACCAAGGCTAGGACTTGGGGCTTTTTCCATTACCCTAGGCTTGATCTAAGGTCAGCTGTATCTAAAGGCAATGCACATTCAGTTTTGTAGTTTTATCAATGGAGCCAGATAAAACTACAGCCCTCGTTCTGGTTCAGGCCAATGAGACCATCTGAGGTCACACTATTTCTGCCTCCACAGCTTCCCGGATCAGCACACTAACAAAATACCATTACCAAAACAAGAGGTGGGAGAAATTTTAAAGAAAATTGGATCAATGGTTTCTTAGGGGAAGGAAGAAAGAACAGACTCTCTGAATTGACTGAACTTTCATTAGCCACAGGACACACTCACATGAAAAAAGTCACGTGCCCAGTGAGATCACTATTGGACTTCCTAATTCAAATTGTGCTTTCTTTAAGGGAGAGTGAATGCAAAATTGCCTAATCTCAACATGGAACTGTCTGGCAATAGGAGAACTTGAAAAGAGAGTTGGTAATCACTATACCATGATACCTGGATGCACCATATTTCAAGCTATTGTGTTGGCTGTGCAAGGCCCCGAATTTTTGCCAACTCCCTTTAATTAATCTTGTCATAGTTCTATAGTGAGGTGGGTGAACTTTCAAACATTAAGCAGTGGAATGACTCACCAGGTGCCTTTTCCCAAACACCCCCAAACCCAATTAAAGAGTTGTATTTGGTTTGGGTTTCCTCAAATGGTGCTCTTGTTAACACTCATCAAACACAGGAAAAATAAAACAGCAATTTAACTGTGCCCACAGTGTGAAAGGCTTGTGCAAATAATCAGCACATTTCTAACTGGTTAGTAATAGGCAGAGTGCAAAAAACAAATGACCAGATTTATACCACTGGGCAGGTCTGAAAGCAACATTACAGCTGAAATATATTCATTTACAATTTAAAGCAAGCCTTTCAGTGAATAATTGTTTACATAATAGTGAAGAGCACTTGTGCTGCACAACTGGGATCCATTTACAATGTGTTAACCAAATAATGCATGTTTACAAAAGATTTAGAGTTTGTTTTTGGAGAAAAGAATCGCAGTACCCATGCCAACAAAAGCAGAGCAGTGTGTACAGTTAGTAAATCTTTTCTTAGCTGCAAAATTAGTGTCAAGTTGCTTGAGCCCATAAACTACGTCAGCATAAGTCACTCATTAAATTGATGTGTGAAGGTGGTATTCTTAAACAGCAGGTTGCTCCATTCTGAATTTTTTTAAAATCAGGCAAATAATGAGGTGGGGGTAGAGTTGCTTAACCAGGCCAAGGGAAAAAGAAAGCAGAATCATCTTAAAACGGCCATCCTGGATTTAATAGCCTACAACAAAACCCTAAGCAGGTCAACTTCATGGTTCAGCAATTCCTAAAAGCCTTGTCTACTTCTCCAAAGCTTATCGGTGACGGCTGGTGCATAAGAGCTCCCAATGAGGACTGATTTACAGCACTGAAGGGCTTTGTGGTGACAAAGGAGGGTCAGGGTCCTTCAGTGCTTTCTGTATTTTTTAGATCCCAGAAGATGATGTGGTTCTGTGATTGGAATCTCTTACACTTTTGCCATTGACATAAACAGGTCATAGTGCCTGGAAGAGCGTCTGCAGGAGTCAGAAGCAGTCTCTCTCCCCTGCCCCCCCATCTTTTTTTCTAGGTCAGAGTCAGATTTTATCGAGTCAAGCTATCTAATTGAACACAAACCATGTGATGGGGCCCAAACAGAGTGCATTAAAAATGAAACAGAAGGAGCCAGGTTGGTCTCAGAGCTAGTGCTGTCACAGGGATACATTCCAGACATCCCTGAATGCAAAAAAAAAAAAAAAAAGGTTGTTGTTGTTTTTTTCTTCTGCATTGACAAAAATCTGTCGTTCAGGAGGAGAAAAGTTGAGAATAAAACACACACACACACACACACACACACACGCGCGCGCGCGTACGCATGCACACAAATCTAGTTTCATGCTAGATGTTTCTGTTGTGAAGCAATATGTTGGCTAAATAGGAAAAGTCAGGTGAGTTAAAGTCTCGTGGCAGCCTGATTTAAACCAGGGCTACACAATCCAGAGCCCTGTCCAGATCTCAGGAAAGTGAATTATATATAATAACACTTACAGTTTCCTAGTACTATTAGATTTGCCTTCTTACATAAATGCTTAAGTTATGATAAAAAACAGGGCCATGTCAGTTCCTTTCAGTCTCAGCACATTTGCTATTAGCATAAGAAATGCTGCTTATGGCAGAGCTAGTCGGGCTTGAAATTTCTGAATTAATGGATTTGATTTCCTCTTGAGACAAACCATCAGCCTTGCAGTAATGGAAATAGATATAGTTGGTAAAACAAATAAAAAGCTGGCATGCAGATAAAATGGGTTTCAGTTTAAAATAGTAATGTTGTAATTGAAGTGAACAATTACAGGGTTGCTCCTAGGCACAAAAGAAATACCATGAAAATGAAGTAATGTTTTTGTTAAGTATAGTCATTTCATGAAAATGTAGAGCTGCAGATGTCATTGTCTGCCAAAGGGAAAACTATACTTATTCTTCTATACAGAGATCATTTAATAACATTTGGCTAATTTTAATAATAATTGCTAATATTAACCCTATATTTCACTGGGAGTTTGAAGACAAAGGCTCTCCAACCTCCCCCCGCACCCCTCATCCCACTACTGTTCTCCTCCTTCCTTTGGTAGTAAGCCTAGGAGAGCAAGTTCCTGTAAAAAGCTATTGGCAATGAACTCTCAGAAATCTCCACCCCCGGCAGCCCTCTTCTTTTTAATGTCTTATTTCTCTTTCTTTGTCAAGCATCTGTTATCAGAAATGGAGCCTGTTAGCTGGCAATGGGAAGTGGAGGAGGGAGTGAGAATAAAGGGGGGGTTGGAGAGTGGGAACCCCAGGACAGGAAAGAGGGCTCTGGAATGCTCACATCTGATTCTCTTTGCAATTTTTTTTTTCTTTTTCCATTTTGGTCTGTTTCAACTTGTCTGTGAACCATATGAAATTCAGAACAGAAACTTCCATTTTTAGAACTCGAAATCTTTTCATGTTCATGTTCGTATACACACTAACAGAGGCAGCCAAGGCCACAGGATGTCACCAGAAACATAAGTGTCTCATCGACTCTGAAAAGACAGTGACACAAATACACTTTAACAAAATGCTCAGCTGGGTCTCAGCCCAGCCACCCTCCCCGCCTTCTCCTGCTCCTTTTTATTGCATTGCAGTGAAAGGCTTGCAGTGCGTTTCCTCCTCAGGTTGTAGTAATTAAAACAATATTGGAGCTCTGTGAAATTTTATTTGGAAATGCACTGTGCTTTGTTCCTCCAGGCTGACTGGAGCACACAGACTGTTTGGTGTCTCTTTATCCAAGGGAAGTGCCATCTCCTGAGGTTGGTAATTTTTTTTTTTTTTCTGTCTCAACATTGAAGAAGCCACAGAGGAGCCAGACAATGAAAGGCCCGCCTAACAAAGGATTGAGCTGTGACTTCTTAAGAGGAAAGGTTAAATCGACCGGCTGTGTGTCTTAGAGTGAAACCTGAGAAGGGCCTCTTCCTTTTTTACTCAGCCAGTTAGAATAATTCATTTCCTAAGGCAGCCTACCTGTGACAGTCACAGGTGACCTCCCCGCCTGCCAAGCTCGGATGATTTCCCCTTCCCCGTTGCCCAAGTACAACTCCTGCCAGAAGACAAATGTACTGCAAGCCGGAGACATATCTGTAGTGCAGAGGAAAAGCAGTCTGTCTACATATGTCATTTTAAAGCCTTGCGCAGAGATTTTACTGCTTTCTTCACACTCTCACACTTACATAAATACACCCACACAGTACGGGCAAGCTCCCCAGACTCCCAAACGTTTCCCTTCCATTAGGAGACATTTTAAAACAAATTAGCACCCTCCCCAAAAGCCTATTGGCCTAAATGTGTTTATTACTTTGTTTGCTGTTTTAAAAACTCCTAATGGCCTCCAACAAGACTGGGGAGTTCCTGCAGAATTCAGCACACAGTTGGTCTGGTGAGGAACATACACATCTGACAAAGACTTACATCTTTTTTTTTTTTCCTCTTGACACAGCGGCTGGTGACACATAAATGTACTTTTTTTCTTTTGACAGAGTAATAAAAATCTCATTATCTCTGAATAGGCAGCAATTTCGTTATCTAATCTTTTTACCAAAAGGTTAGTTAATTAATCAGAAACAAATCCTGATTATTATTTCAATAGAATTAGAAAGACAAATCACCAGAGTGCAGCTAAATAGGGCTGGCCTGCGGTTTCACCTGCTCATTGCCATGCAGGCCCCGTGGCTGTCAGGGCTCCTCCAGGCAGACAGCCTTCGGAGCGGCAGCCAGCAGATGGCTGCTCCGAGCGGCCAGCCTGCCTCTGTGCTAATGCCTGTGATCCCATTACCTCACTGAATCCGTTACCAGGGTAACTGTTAAATTGCTGTGAAAGGCATGGTAATAAAGTAACCTGTCACATTGGCAATAAAAGGAGCAGAATTTTCCTGTTCACTGAACTTTGCAGCTCATCAATACTCACTTGATGGAGAAATTCACCACTACTCCCGGGTCAGCCACAGGAATCCTTCCATAAGGCTTCTGAAATGCAAAGGAAAGTTCATGTAAACACAGGGAAGATAGATTTAAAAGCTGCATTCTTAGCCGCGTGGAGCAAATGCTCTTCTCTTTCCTGGGGAAGGGTTATGGGAGCTGGAAAAACATCACATTTCCCTTTTGTTGTTGTTGTTGTTATTTTTAATTTAAAGCATGCTAGATAAAAATAACCTTTGCTAGTGAAAGACAGCTGTGATAAACTCAAGACTGGGAAAACAAAGCCCAAGGATTATAAAAAAAAAAATTCCTTGTTCCTAAAATCTGCCATTTTTTTTTTCAGATCCTACTCATTGGCTCTTTTCATTCAAGGGTCATGACAGTTAAAGGAAGATTTGGATTTGAGCATAAAAAGAGGAGGAGGAGGAGGGGAGAGGGAGGGGGAGGGGAAGAGGGAGGGGGAGGAGGAGGAGGAGGAGGAGGAGGAAAGCCTTAGTTTTTACAAGCCCAAGGAGTTGAAAACAACAAGCCCCCTCCCTTCTCCACCCCACAGGTCCCATCAATCCTAACTGGAGAGACTAACTCTGTGGCTGTATGGCGTGGCTATACCTACCACCAAACCCACCCTCTGTAAATCCACCTCGTGGGTTTTTGTGTCACGGATTCTAGCAGTGATGTTACCACATTACAGATCTGCTACAATTAGTTGAGGTTCTTTGAGGTAAGGCATGAGAATAACCAAACACACTCAGCATTAAATTAAAGAATAGGAAATAAGTAGAAAACCCCATTTACCTCAATTACATTTTGCAGCCTATGAACATGCATGCAAAGTGGGGTATATCTATCTAACCCTCATTATTAGGCATTTGCAGACTTCATGCGTTTGGCTCCATTTGGTGCTGTCATTAATTAGGTGGTATTAACCTTAGGATACTTTGGAGCTTGCCTATGGAAATAACTTTGGGCATGCTCATTTTTTCCCTTCCTCCCTTTGATTTGCAAGTGCTTACAGCTTGTTATTAAAAAACTGACAATATTTCTTTGACCAGTTGGCAGCAGACATGAACCAACCAAGTGATAGTTGCAATCCATGTAAAGAAATACTTCTGAGCAGGTATCATCCTCATTACAGAGCGCTCAGCATGGGATTACTGTAGAGCCTCACTGCCTGGCCTCACCAGATAGGGTCCTAGATGGGCATCTTTGACACAATGATGTGTTTACAAATGATGTGATAATATGCTATACATGGAAAAGTGAATGAGTTCTCAGTTCAAATCAGGAAAGTGAAGGTTATGCCCTCAGGATATCCAAATTTGTTTGCAAATTGAAAATATTTTCTATTTTGCTGAAAGCAATGATCAAATATGAAGTCACAACACACACATATACTTAAAATGTGCATTTTAAGGTATGTATTTTATTTCTAGTATTTAAAGCACTTCCTATTACAGAGTCAACTACTTTTGAACAATCCTAAGTCACTAATGGTATGCTCTCATCTCTGTGAAGGATTTTCATGGTATCAGGGCAGAACTAAGTCTTTTTCTATACCAGCGATTATGCAATTAAAAGTAGAGAAGTAGAAGCTAGTATAAATAATCACCAAAAGTGAGCTAGATCTTTAAATCAGGGGCTTTAAACACCAATGAGGCCAAGTGATTTAACATAAATGTGTGAAGAGAATTGGAAGTGAGAAAATGGGAAAGGGCAGCCCTGTGTCCCACTGGATAGTCCATTGTCTCTAAAGGGGGCACTATTTTAACTACCATCTACTCTTTTTATATAGCTATGGGGAGTCTACTATCATAAGGTCTGTTGACTATTCAATAGTCTCAAACAAGAATTTTATTAGAATTTTTAACTTTTAAAATCTAATTATATCAGCTTCCTGGGGCTATCATAAGAAAATGCCACAGCCAAGGCAGCTTAAACAATAGAAATTTATTGTCTCATAACTCTGGAGCCTGGAAGTATGAGATCTAGTTGTTGGAAGGACCGGTTTCTCCCAAGGCGTCTTTCCGTGGCTAGTAGAGGTCTATCTTTTCCCTCCACCTTCACATGGTCTTTCTTCTGTGTCTTTTCCCTAATTCCCTCTTGGTAAAGGGTACCAATTATATGAATGGACTTATCATAACTTAATTGCTTCTTTAAAGACTCTTCCTCCAAATACAGTCACATTTCTTATGAATTTGGAGGGGGGCACAATTTAGTCCATTAACAACAGTGAAGGCCACATAAATTTTTGTTCCAAGATGAGTCTTGGCAATGCTAATAGTTTTTCTATTACTGCAGTATGAAAGGCATAGTTGTGGGTATTTAATATTTAAGAAGTATGTATTGTGGTTATTCATATTTCACAGATGATACTTTGCTATGGTTTGAATATGATTTGTCTCTTCTGAAACTCAATTGGAGTTTAATTCCTATTGTGAGGTAGAGAATAGAAACTTAATCTGACTGTAGTATTCAGAGGTTAGGCTTTTGGGAGGTGATTAGGACTAGATGAATTTAGCAGGGTGGAGTCCTATGATTGAATGCTGATAGCTTTAGAAGAAGAGAGGGAGGGAGGGAGGGAGGGAGGGAGAGAGAGAGAGAGAGAGAGAGAGAGAGAGAGAGAGAGAGAGAGAGAGATGGGCTCCCTATTTCTTGCCATGTAATGTCCTAAGCATCTTTGGACTTTGTCAGTAAGAATAAATCTGTGTCAGAAGTTTTTTTGTCAAAATAAATTGATTTTCAACTTTCTCTCTCAGTCTTTAGTATTGTTATTAGCAACATAAAATTGGTTCCAAAAAGTGGGACTGTTGCTAATAATAAATATTCAAAAAACATGCAAGTGGTTTTGGAACTAGATAATAGGCAGAGGTTAAAAGAGTTTAAAGAAACAAGCTAGAAAAATCCTGGAATGCTGTAAGCAGAATTATACAGGCAAATCTGGTGAGGTGAGGTCTCAGAAGATAAAGAAACTAGGGCAGTAGTATCAGATGGAAATGAGGAAGTCCATTGGAATTTGGAATGAAGGCCCTGTTTGGTTTGCCATTGTAAAGAACTTGGATGCATTGTGTCCAAGCCCTGTGGATTTATGGAAGGTCAAATTGAAGAATGATGAAATAGTTTATTTGCAGAAGAAATTTCTAAACAGCAAAACATTTGTGCTACAGTATGATATTACTGTATACCTTTAGTTAGATTTATAGTGAGACTTGGAAGCGAACGACACTACATTGGAAAGAGAGACTTTGCATACTGTCCATAGAAAGAGTGAAAAAAATGTACAAGTGTGTGGCTGAGCAATTGCTTTCTGCAGAAGACATTGGCAGGAATAAAAGGGAGCCATTTTCTTTGCCATGATACAAGAGACAGAGGCTCAGAGACCATCTCAAATCTGTGATGCCTCCTCTCCCATCATAGGCTCAGAAGGACAGATTGTCTCATGAAAACCTGGGAAACCCGCCACAAGCTTGCTACCCAGGGGACACTGGGAATTCTTCTTGTTGTTCTCTGGTGAGTGCTCTGCAGTTGCAGTCATAATTCAAGCTTTGCTCGGACACTGCTCATGTTGATGGCAGACCTTGGTGTTGTCCATGTGGTGTTGGTTCTGTAAGCAAGCAGAATGCAAGAGTTAGGGATTCATGGTGGCTTTCATCAAGATGTCAAAGAAAGCCTGGGAGATCAGAAAGAAATTTGTTTCAGGGCCAGAGCCCCAACAGAGAGCTCCAAGTGAGATGATGCCTATTGGAGTTGCAAAAGTGCAGCCTCCTTAGGGAGCCTGACAAGGTAACCAGCAACATTCAATGCTTGCCAGGGGAAACTGCGAGAAGCATGCAAAGCCAGCCCAAGAAAATAATCATGTGACCTGTGACCACCAAAGACCTAGGAGTAAAGTTGCTGTATCCTTGAAGTTTACCTGCCATTGCAGTGTGCTAGAGATGGTGAATTTGAAGACCTAAGATTTAACATCTACTCTACTGGGTTTTGGTCTTACTTTGGGCCACTTATTCATTTCCACTTGCCATTTCTCCCTTTGGAATAGGACTGTTTACCCTGCGCCTGTTCTTCCAATGTATCTTGGAAGTATATGACTTGTTTTTTATTTTCTTCACAGGGATTCACAGCTGAAAGAATTTGCATCCATTCTCAGACAAGACCATGGACTTGAACTTTTGAATGATGCTAATACAATTTAAGACCTTGGGTTTATGGGACTGTAATGAAGATGTTTGGCATGGTGACATAGACACATATCTTTGGGTCAGGGGCAGATGCTATGTTCTAGATATGTTTTAAATGTGTCCCCCAAGTGTACATGTTTTGGAAGCTTGGTCTCCAGTGTGGCAGTGTGAGAAGTGGTGGAACCATGAAGAGGTGGAGCCTAGTGGGAGTGGGTTGGGTCATTGATAGTATGTTTTCGGAGAAGGTTAAGATGGTTCTCAAGGAACTCCTGAGTTGGGTCACACAGGAGGATTGCTATAAATAATACCAAGAATAAACCTGGTCACTCCCCAGAATCTTTGATTTCCCTCCTGGTTATGCGACCTCTTCCTCTCACATGAGTTAGCACCATAAGATACCACTAGAGTGAAGTTGATGCTCGTATCATGCCTTAAAGCCCCAGAACAGTCAGTTAAATAGAACTCTCTTCTTTTTGTTACCCAGCCTGAGAGATTTTGTTATACTAATGAAAAACTAATCACCACTGCTTTATTTAGATTGGGAATATCCCCAAAGGCCTATGTGTTGAAGGCTTGGTCCTCAGTTGGTGGCACTCGTGAGAGGTTATGGAGTCTCTAAGAGGTGGGGCCTAGTGGAAGGAAGTTAGTTCACTGGAGGTGTGCCCTTGGAAGCGTTCTCTTTGTTTCCCAGTTGCCATGAGATGAACAAGCCTCTTCTGCCATGTGCTCCCACAGTGAGGTACTGGGCCATCACAGGACCAAAGCAACAGGACCTAGTAACCATGGATTGAAACCTCTGAAACAATGAGCTAAAATAAACCCTTCCACCTTTTAAGTTGATTATCTGAGGTATTTTGTCACAGTGACATAAAGATGACTAACAGATACATATATGAAGGCAGAGTGAGATTAAGTCATTCTCCCATGGGATATCTGCTGAAGATAGGATTGAAGACCAAGTACCATCCAGTTTATAAGTTCTCTTTTAGTCTGTTCAGAGCTTTCATGGTGAGAAAATGCCCCATTGTGACCTTGGACCTGTAGATTAAAAGATACTTCTTAGAGTCAGAGTCTTGTAATCTCCAGAAATGGGAATGTTCCTCATAAGATAAGGTTTATATAAAGATTCTATGGTTGTGCACTTTTTCTGTCACCAATAGGTCAGGCCTCTGTGCTGGATAAACTGGCTTTGAAATAACAAAACACTCTTTATCATCTGGAGATGGTCTAGAGACTAAAGTAAAATTTTATCAAATTTATGCTCTGGAGCAAAAATTATCAGTATGAATCACTGAGTATATGGGACAAGTAATCAAGACAGATTTGGAAAGTTTCTGGAAATGCTGGAATTTATGTTTTTCTTTCTTTCTTTTCTCCTGTCTTTTTTTTTTTCTTTTTTGGTTGTATACTCCTATACATCTGGCCACCATTAGCAAGAAAACTAATAAAGAAAAGTATGTCTATTTACTTTACAGATCTCTAAAGAAAAGCTAGATCATATCCTATTCAGAAGTTATTCTTGGGAGACCAGAACCCTGAGACTCAGTTGTTTACCTAAGAGGAAGAGTTTTTGCAGTAGCTGTACATAAAAGAATTCTAGGAGGCAGTGGTTGGCATTTCAAAACTGCCAGTGGAGTTTAAGCAGGTGGGTAAGCATCTTTCTCTTAATTCTCCTCTCTCTCAAGGCTTCTCTGTCTCTGTTACTTTCTCCCACCCCACTCCAACTCAACCTCCTTTTACATTTCTGGAGAATGGTAAAGCAATAGGGAAAAATAAATTATTCCTTTTTTTTTTTGTCTGTTCTGATGAAATGAAACAATGTCTCCATAGGACCCATTATGCCTAGTTAATTGATTTTCCTAATCAGACTTCTTGGAAAAACAGTTGAGCTTTGTGAACATTTGAATGTTTTTTCTTTTTTTACTAGAGACTTGAGAAGCACATGCTTATTCTTCTTTGTAGTTTTAGACTGTTATTCAAGTACATATTAAGCCAAATTCTTTATGCCTTCTATTTGCATACAGTTTTCCTCCCTGTCCGATTTGTTTGTTTGCTTTTACACTTCTTGTGTGCTTGTACTAAGGCATTACATGAAAAGGAATTCTGTTTGGAGCCTCTGAAACAGAACATTTTGAGGTTATAATGTCACAGGTTCAAATGGTACTATCATAATTCAGATATGTACTGACTTAGAGCAAGGTCTCTTCCTTACATAAGAAAACGTATTAGATTTGCCAATCAAATATGCAATCATCAAAATCAGGATTTATTTTAACATGGTGGTGGAAATCCTGTCCAAGTCCAAAGAGCAGTGAGTCTGGGGAGAATGGAAGGGAATAAGTAGGACAACTCTCATTTGGTATATTAAAGTAAGAAATACAGAGACAGTTTTCAATTACATTTGTGTGTGTGTGTGTGTGTGTGTGTGTGTGTGTGTGTGTATGTGTGTGTGTGCTTTAACTCCTCTTTGAATGAAGGCACAATTTTTTAAACATCTATTTAGTCATACATCATATATTCTCCCAGTCTACTCTATTTTCCTCTATTACTACAGTTTGGTGGCAATCACAAGGTTGACAAGTTAACTCAAGTTCTTTGAAGCAATGTTGATTCTAAAACATCTTACCTGCCTTCTTCTTCAAAAAGCAACATAGATATGTATGCATGCAAAATAGTTATGGCTGAAAGAACACGTTCATGTATGTTTTATGTATTTAGTTACAAGATCAGAGAATGTGGAATGTTATATGATTTGATTATTTCTGGGTCGCAGGATTATGGGTAACTTATATTCCACGTTCATTTCTTATTTTCAATCACTAGATACAGATATGAAGATGAAAATGAAACTGTACCTCCACCCTCAGTTCCTTAAGCCATCAGCTCTTTTTATCTCTCACCTGGATATCCTTACCTGGAAGTTTAGTTACAAGCTGAACTCATTATAATAACCTCAATTCCTCTGCTTCCCCCATTGTCTTTCACACAATCAGTTTCCTCTCAGATGCCCAAATCTAGTGGCTGACAAATCTGAGATCACTTCTGGTTTCTAGCATCTTACTTCTCACAAGTAAACAGGGAAATCTAGTGGGTACCATCACATCAGAGTTTATAGATCACAGTCTCCCTGTTCTCTGAAGGATGAAATTCAGTTATCTGTTATTCCTTATGCTGACTCCCACCATAAGCAATCTATTAGCCAATTGGTTCTCAAGAGGTAGTTTCCCTCTCAAGATATCTGTAAAGGGTTTTATACACAGTCACAGACTCAAAGAGGATAATTAAGCACATTATCATATAAAAGGTATTTCTTAGATGTGCTAAGTAATGGCAAATAATGCTCCCAATTTGTAAATTATTTTCTTGAGAAGTATAGGCAATTTGAGCAGTAATTTTTTCATCCAGAATGACATAGTTCACAAAAATTTTAATTCTATACAGTGACAATTTGCTCTACCTGGCCTTCGGAACATCTTCCTTTGTGGTTTTCCACTGTTTACTAAAACTTAAGGGGGTTAAACAAAAGAGCATAGGAAATATTTTATAAAATTCTATCAATACAGCCAAACCTAGTAACCACAACAATTGAAATCACTTTAATTCCCAGTGGGTTTGGAAAAGGAAGAAGAACTTATTGAGTATTAACTGTCAACAAAAAATGGACTGAGATTTGGCAAACATAACCCACATGAGTTTCTAGGTCCAGCTCAGTAGCAGAGTACCCGATTAGTATATGTTTTATCTGTAGAGAGTCAAATGGGTCATATCCTAAATAACCTTCTTCACCTTTTAAACAGTTTTAACAAGATATATTTCTTTAAAAACTTATTTTATATGGGTCACATTTAGAACCTTTCTGTTAAGAAAAGAATTAAATAATTGAACTAAATATAAAGTGAATGGTAATGATAATAATCAAATGCAGATAGATATTCTGGTCACCTTCTCTGTCTATAGTAGCTATTAAGCAGACAAAAAGAAATATATCCTCCCTGTGGGATGCACTTTCAACTTTCCTAAGAAAAACATCAAAGAAACATACATCTACCTGTCTGCCTCCTAATCTGCTGACATCTGAATGGAAAGAAGCCACAAAGGACAGGAGATCTCCTTCCATATGGGTTAAGACAGCCACAGATACTCTGTAATTACTGAATTCCACTCTATCTTCAATTATCTACATTTTGTGTACAAATTTAAATATTTTTAAAAATGTCATTTATAATGCCATTGGAATATACAAGTGCAATTTATTTTCTCTTTTCTCTCTCTTAAGAAAGAAACACAGATCTTTATAATTTTTTTGAAATTCAATCTGGTCACAATTATTGAATTGAAGCCAGACTTAGCACAAATTTTTTTCCTGTAGAAGGTCCTTGCCTATTTCTGTTTGACAACCTAAAAGTCCAGAATAGGAAAACAGAACTAGAAATAAAGTTAATTATAAACATAGTTGGACCTTTCAAAAACTTTGCTTTGGTAAACTTATTTATTAGAAATTTTTTGAAAGAAAATGATGGAAAAATCTAAATGATAGGTTGTTCTTCAGGCTGTCAAATAACTACCCAGAGTATTATTTATTACCATATATTTTAACTTTCACATTTCAGGGATGCTTATAACAAAACTTTTTATTTTGAAAATTAACATTTTCCTATAGCAACCTGACTTTAAAATTTGGATATATCCAAATAATTCTATCTCCATGTTAATTTTGGAGAATATTGATTGGGAACTATACATTTACTATTTTACATATATATAAAAGAGAAAATGGAAAGCTATAAAGTTAAAATTGGAACTATGTCTTTTATTTCAAGAATTATTGCACTAGTATACTCAATAGTTATTGTTTTGCATAATTGTCTTATTACAATTAAAAGCTTACCAGGTGGCTCTTTTTAAAGGTGTCATGACATTATCTTTAAACTTGGTTGTTTCTACCATGGAAGTTTTTTAAAATTATTTTTAAAAAATTTTTTATTCTGATATGTTATATATGACAGCAGAATGCATTACAATTCATATTACACATATAGAGCACAATTTTTCATATCTCTGGTTGTATATAAAGTATATTAACACTATTTGTGTCTTCATCCATGTTCTTAGGGTAATGATATCCATCTCATCCCACCATCTTTTTTTATCCCCATATCCCCTCCTTTTCCCTGCTACCCTTTGCCCTATTTAGAATTGGTCTAATCCTCCCATGCTCCCCCTCCCAACCCCACTATAAATCAGCCTCCTTATATGAGAGAAAACATTCAGCATTTGTTTTTTGGGGATTGGTTAACTTAACTCAGCATTATATTCTCCAACTCCATCCATTTACCTGCAAATACCATGGTTTTATTCTCTTTTATTGGTGAGTAATATTCTATTATGTATATATACCACATTTTCTTTATCCATTCATCTACTGAAGGGCATCTATGTTGGTTCCACAGTTTAGCTATTGTGAATTGTGATGCTATAAACATTGATGTGTCTGTGTCCCTGTAGTATGCTGTTTTTTTAAGTCCTTTGGGTATAGATTGAGGCCATTAGAAGAAAAAGTAGGTCCAAATCTCCCTCATGTCAGATTAGGCCCCAACTTCCTTAATAAGACTCCTGTAGTATAAGAATTAAAAGCAAGAATCAATAAATGGTATGGAAACTCCAAACTAAAAAAGCTGCTTCTCAGCAAAAGAAACAATCAGTGATGTGAATAGAGAGCCTACACCTTGAGAGCAAAATTGAATTTATTTCTACCTCTATGAAGATAGCTCACATATTCCTTGAATTAAAGTAACTGTCATTCTATATGTTGGTAAAGCAATTAAAAATATTATTTATTTTCACTTATGACTTTTTATTTGAAAGGTTCAGCAGATTATCAGTAATAGGATCATAGAAGGGAAAAAGTCAATAGAGTCTTTCATAGCGTTAAATGTAAATGGTACTAATCTTAATTGTGGATACAAAACATTTTTGTAAGTGTCCATATTTTATATTTGCTATATCATGTTAATTTATATGTGTGTTTTGCATTGTAGAAACTAAAGTGTACACCATGTCTCAGGCTCAGAAAGATTTCTGGTTATTAATTAAAATTCTAACTATTGTTTATAATTTTTTAGCATTGAACAGAAAAAAAAAGCCCATGGATTTTTATTGACTCTGCTTTTTTGCAATACAAATTCAAGCTCCCTAAAGAAATGAGATGTGTCAAGCAGTGCTTTAAACACAGCCTCTTAAAACATAGGGAATGATTATTTCAGCAAGTTTTAGTTTTCAGCAGAAACATATGCAGTGGCAGCTGAGCACTGGAGCTTGGAGACCTGGGATCTTTTGGAACCCAATAAGGAAATTGTGACTTGAATGTAAAGTGCAAAAAGAATCACTTTTCCCTGTTTGTGAATTATGCTGAGACTTCAGGGGAATAAAAAAGACAAAGAAACATATTGCATTTTCAGTCTGATGATCTTCAACAGAAAGCTAAACAAATTAAGATGAAATTAATTAAATGAAAAACATTCCCCACCCCAAATCCTTCAAGTAATATTAAAAATTCTTTCTGCAGCCGTCACAGTAGTGTCTAGCTACATTTTCTTTTACTTATTAAAATATCATTTTTACTGTGTCTTCTCAACATTACCAAAAAATTTCAAGGCCATGGTGAAACATCAAGGAGAAAATTTATTCCTTAGGTGTGTACTCTGTCCCCAAGTCACTCAAGCATTACTGCTGTGCTCTGTGGCGGCCTCAGAACGCTGTTCAATTATAGGCTATAGCCATGGGGGATCATGTTTTAATCTGTATATAAACAAAGGGATAAAATAAAAACATCACATTTATAAATTCCAAAGATGCTGCTTTTTATAAGCTGATACCAGGAATTATTGCAATCACATTACTTGCTTCTCATAATGGGAAGGAATAGGGCACATCTGCATGTAAAGCCAGGCATCCCCATCACAATTGGCACAATTAATGTGAAAATCAGTACCCTTTCTAGTAGCAAAAGGTAGAAATCTAAGAACGCCATAAAGTCGGGTATTTAATGGTAGCTTTCATATATTAAAAATGCACGTTTGCACATTATTGCCTTTCCAAAGAACCTGATTCATTTTGTTGTCTGGAAATAGGAAAAGAATCAGAAGAGATGAGATCAGCTTTTTAGCCATGGCCTAGCCCCATGTTAGGTAGGCTTCTGGAATCTAAATGAGGGACCATAATTCTGCATGGTTTTTTGAAAATGGAAATTGCTTTGGGGAAGAATGGTTGCCCCAGTCAGTATGCTGGTATCTAGATGCAAACAAGAGCCCATAAAATTCCCTCACAATCTAATGACTTGTAGTAACCCACCTGCCAGCTACCTGAGTCATTTAGTACACCTCAATAAAAACTATATTACTTTGACATCAAATGTGATTAAGGTTTTATTCTGGCACTTAATTAAATCATTCTGAATTTTGTTGTTGCATTTCCTTTGAGCATCAGTTTCGCACAGTTTTGAAAAGCAGCAAGCTAATTTAGGAAGAGATACTAGAAACAGTATGTAATTTGGGGGCAAATCAAAGCCCTCCCTATTCCCCTGCAGCATTCCAAGGGAGGGAGAATTCTTTTATCAGGAAATTATCTGTGTGCAGTGTTGGTGTATGGGTGTTTGACTGAAGGACTGAGAGGTCTGATTTTTACATGACCTTTTCCCTCTCTCCAGGGCTGTTATATTAATTTGAATTCTTATGGGAGGGGAAAAAGTCCATATAACAAGATAGATGCATAACCAGGTGACCTTTCATTGCTCCCTCAGACAGGCCCAAAACAGCAGTAATTCTTGTTATTGAGAAATAATCAATCAACCAGTTCCTTTAGGATAGGACCAATGTTACTGTGAACCTCCACCTGTAATGGAGATGTGAGAATTCACTCATGTTTAAATGGTACTCCATCTCTGCTTAAATCAATAGCTAGTCTGGAAGACTGCAGTCATGCTTGGTTGTAGTATTCCTACCTTAGTGTCTGTCTTTTTGACCAGAAGAATATAAACATGTTGCTTTTGGATCTTACCTAGGGTTGGTCATATTAATTAGCTGCGGTGTATTTGCTGAAGTTAGATGGATAGGCAACAAAATGAGACCAATGTAAGTCAATACTTTGTATGTGAAATTAATCTTGAAACTCACTGAGGCTTGCATTTAATTTCTTCCCAATTGTAAGAAAATGCAACTCCTAGGGAGATTATCCAACTAGACATTTTAATATCTTAGTACAGAGTACAGAGTACGAAGGGGTGTGTTTCAAACAACCATGTTTCAAAAGGGAGACACTTCAGTTCTGCTCACTGTATGGAAAGTATTTTGCCTCAGTATCTATTCCTCTTATATGTATATGAGATAATGCTAAAGGCTCAATAAATTATATGAATGACATAAATTAATATAGGCATAAATGAATACTAATGCCTATACTGGATAGAGCAAATGAGTGATTTTACTTGCTTTATTGATTCGTTTACAAATTATGTTTACTGTCATACAAAAATTGGGGCTGCCTTGAACATGACTAGTTAATTTGGTACATTAATCTGATAGTAACAAAGCTTAATTTCTCTGACTCCTATTCAAAGTAAACATGCTGGAATTCTCCATCACTGTGGTAGTTCTGAAATTTTTCTAGTTCAGCAAAACTATTAATATCCACTGCCCTAAAACTTAATTATAGTAATAATTCCCCACTAGGAAATTTAATTAGCATTTGCAGGTAAAGGAGAGTATAACTTAAACCTTTCAACATGGCTCAAATTCTCAAACATCACCACTTAGAGAAAATCATGTTATAATTAGAAATACTTATTCAAGATTTTGATATTTTGTATCTGTCTTATCACCAAATGAAGTTAGAATAGAGTTGTGCGGTTGGTGAAATCTAGTGTAAAAAAGATTCCAGTATGTGAAAGATGGCTTTTATTGGAAGGTGGAAATAACCTCTGAAAATTTTTACTTATAAACAACCTGCACCCTGTGCCATTTCCACTGAAAACTTCTGTATCATATGCAGCACAAAAGATATCCTGTCATCAAAAACTGAACCACGTGAGCCTTGCTCAGTAAGTGCAGGAAATGCAATCCAACTTCTTTGCGTTGATGTTTTATTGATAAAAACAAAAATGGAAAGAAATCTTCTACGAACCTATAATTAGTTTAGCATGCAAAATGTTGACAAAAGCTCTAGTTCAACACCTTGGATTTCCCCTGCAGGAGCAGTTCCTGGTGGCAATCATGCTGGGTCATGAAACTAATTGTGCTTTGTGAGGGTGAAAATTCTCAATTTCCGAGCAGGGGACACTGCTGCATGACGGATGAGTGTTAGAAATGTGGTATGCTGTGCTCTTTCATCTCTGTCACTGGATATTTATTCTGACTCGGCTTCTAAATTATTCATTTTCTTTAAGCAATCAATATTAATAATCTGATTTGCTCCCTGGCATTTTTAGTCACACTTCTGTTTAACTGACTGTAAATAAAGGTCACTTGGAGGCTTCCTGCTGCTGTTCGGAAGGTCCTTGCCTAATTAATTCCCAACACTTTTTTCCCTATGACTGTGATTAGCAGTTGCAATCAGGTTGGGCAATTAACTGCCTCCTTGCACTGTGATTTGCTCAGTGCAGCCCCCGAGATGAGGTTTCCTTCAGTCACTCCATCTTCCCTCTAAAAAGAAACCTGAGTAGGGAGGATTTATTTTTCACTTCAAGGTTTACAAATTTACAGATAATTATAGAGGAGATTATTAAGCCCATCTGCCAGCTGCTGCAGTAATCTCCTTGTTTAGGGCCTCAGAGCCTGTGCACCTTGGGTAGGGTGTAGCTTGCTGCTGTTCTGGAACTAGGAAGGTCAGGGCTCTTTGACATACAAGCTCTTTGACCTTGAGCAAATTATTTGCTATCTCAAAGTTTGTAATGAGGAATAATGACACTAAATTCAAGAATAGATTCAATAAATGTTTATGACGAATGAGATAGGTTCTGGATGTAGGGTGTTTTAAAGAAAATAAATAAACTAATAAGTAAATCCATTGTTATGGTTTGGATATGGGGTGTCTCCCAAAAGCTCACAAATGAAACAATGCAAGAAGGTTTGGAAGAGAAATGATGGGTCACAGCCTAACCTAATCAGTGAATTAATCCCTGATGGGATTAATTAAGTGATGGCAGGAGGCAGGTGGGGTGTGGCTGGAGGAAGTGGCTGATTGTGGGGCATGGCTATGGGGTTTATATTTTGTATCTGGCAAGTGGAGTCTCTGTCTCTCTCCTTGCAGATCACAATGTGAGCTGCTTCACTCTGCCACACTCTTCAGTCATGGTGTCCTGACTCACCTTGAGCCCTGAGAAATGGAGACAGCCTTCTGTGGAGTACGACTTCTGAAACTGTGAGCCCTCAAATAAACTTTTCCTCCTCTACAATTGTTCTAGTCACATCTGTTAGTCACGGCGGTGAAAAAGCTGCCTAAAACATCCATAAATTGTGACGAACCTAGTGGAGGAAAAAGCACTGGATGCTGTGTGAGAGAGGATAGAACATTAGATTGAGAGGTTCGGGAAGCCTCCAAAGGAAGGACATTAAGTCTGATGTGTTCAGGAAGCAGAAGGTACACTCTTGTATGCCTGTGGTGCAGTGAATCACAGCTTGGCAGGACCTCAGTGAGGCAGGAGACAGAGTTAAGGTAATACCTTTGGGTAGCTCACCTCTTCAGGGCACAGAGGGGCTCTGATTGGGTGGAAATCCTACGTTCACCACTTATTAAATTCATGAGACTGAACAAAACACTTGATCTCTTTATGCCTTCTTTTCCTGCCTCATAGGATTATTGAGGCCATTAATTATATAGAAATCATTTAAACAAGGTTTAAAAATAGAAAGCACCCATTGGTGTTAAACATTGCCATTGAATACTGATTTTAAAAAAGTCTGGATTTCATTAAGCATGGCAAGAGAACTCTGGAATGTTCTAAAATACTTTTAAAAGTCAGGTTTATTATAGCAAAAAAAAAAAATACTATTCAAAGAGAAAAAGGTGAAAATAAGGATTCTCATTGGAAGGCTACTTCAGCTGTCCAAATTCCTGGTCTAGGTTGACAAGTGTGAATATGGAAAAAGGTGAAAAGAGATAAAGTAGACCAAATGCCTAACATATTGATCAAGAGGTCAACAAATATTAGTTCCCATCACAGGTTATTTATGTGCCCAATAAAAATTGTCTTTTATGTAGTTGCCTCAGGTAATGATGAGTACCTAGTTACTACTTAGGTTATATACTAATTAGTATGTGATGAATATCATCATTGCCTAAGTTACTAGTTTTTTTAGTGTTAGGTAAATGAGAACAAATGGAGTATATGATCATTTATTTTGGATAGGCTTCTAAAAATGTGAAGATGCTGAGAGGCAGTCTCAAAGGAATGTTCTTTGCTTACCAGATTGTGCCTGGCAGTGAGGTGGTTCAGAATAGGCAGGGCTGAAGGTGGTTGAGAAACTTGGAGGCATGAGGACCTGATCCTTTAGTTGTGAGGTCTAAAGCAGAGAAGAACTATGATCCAGGCCAGGAAGGAAGTAGGACCACCCATTAAGTCAGGAGCAAGAAAGGCCCAGGAATCCAGAGGAGAGCAAATAGGGAGCAACTCAGGTAAGAGCAATCAAGGCATGGAATGCATTTATTAATTTATTCTTTCATTCCACAATTATTTATTGAATATTTACTATATGTCTATTCGCTGTCCCAGGAGCTGGGGATTCAGACACAAGGGACAAAAATCTATGACTTCATGGAGTTACATTCCAGAGCAGGAAGGTAGATATACAGGTGAGAAATTAGCAAATTGCTATATTAGAAGATGATAAGGAAAATACAAAAAAAATTATGTAGGAATACTATATCATGACTTTCAGGTATGAAGTACTATATGATGACTTTTGTCCCTATGACAGAATGATTTGGAACCTGATATATGATTTAAAAGGATCCCTCTTGCCTAGAATAGACTGTAAGGGGCAAAGGAGATCAGTTGGGAAGTTAGTGCAAAACTCCCAATGAGAGAAGGTCGTAACTTGTAAATGAATGGTAGCAGTGAAGGGGCAAAGCAGTGGTAGGATTCTGGATGTGGTTTGCATCTACAGCCATTGGGATTTACTCCCAAATTGAACGCTGAATATGAAATAAAGAGTCTCCAGTTGTGCAGTGGAACTAGCTCACATACCTTAGAAGAGCTGATCATGCCATCTCTTCTTAAAATATCCCCAGTGAAATCAAATTGGGTAGCTTAAAACCACACAAACAACCATGATGAGAATTTATAACATGGAATCAGCAAATATACATGTGTGTGTGTGTGTGTGTGTGTGTGTGTGTTTCCTGAGGAATTTGTTGTGAAACATTTACCAGCACTCCACTGTATAACTCAAAGACTGTGCTAACTTTTTTGGCTTGAATGCTTGGAAAAATGAAGGTGCTATCAGTCAAAATAGGGAAAACTTTGGGTGGACCACAATTATGAAGGGAAATTTGGAGTTAAATTTTGGATGTCTTTAGGGGTTGGAGATTTGAACTTCATCGTCATCAGCCTATGCGTGAAAATTGAAGTTAGGAATCTGGATGAGATCACCCAGAAGAGAGGATCATCTTGGAAAGCTCAAGGACTCATCTTTGGAGCACTTAGACATTACTAGATGAGGAGAGACCAGGGCAAAGGAGACTGATAACAAGTGCCTATGAGGGATGTATGGTTTTGAAGAATACCTGTGTCACCAAAGTGCATCTAATCATTCAGAAGAAAGCAAGACCCCTGTTATCATCCTTAAGACCCTCTGCTGGACCTGTGTGGAAAAGGGGTATTTGGGATTGGAATTGGAATTGGTAAGATTCTTGGTCCTCAGACGGAGTGTGAGGCAATTATATCCCAAAGAAGACACACAGCTTGGCACCAATAATGAGCAGCTGCAGAAAAGTTAGAGTTTCTGGGAAGCATGTATTATTTTGAAAGGGTTTGTACCTTAATAGTAGCAATTTGAAGACAAAATAAATTTTTATTGGTGAAATATTCTCTCCACAGTGTTTAAATGGGCAGGCTGAAGAAAATTGGACTTTTCTAAATTTGAACATCTTACCATTAAGTGGCTTGTGAAGTTGCCTGCGTTTACTGCTGGCACAGAAGCTCCCTCTTTCCCTGACAGCTGCGAGTCAAAGCTAGTGTGCCCCTGTAAGAGCCAACTTCCCTTTGCCTTTCTGTTCTGTTGAGCTTGTTCAGTTAATCTCACAGGGGATCTGACAGCTTTCTCCAGCTCTTAAAGCATTTCTTTAGCAAGGCATTGAAAAGTGCTGCAAGAGAGAAGAAAGAATCCTGATGGCGGCTCACAGGCAGAGACCTGCTATGGGCTGTGTGAGCAAGGTCTGCCTATTTCCCAAGTGTCTAATGCTCAGAATTAAGGACTGGAAGTAGCACTTTCAACACTCTGTCTTTATGACAGCTCAGCTAATGAATGCAAATGTTCAGCATAACCCATTTACTGGACAGTGGATGATTCATATCATTGAGATGTATTATAGACAATGTCAAGTGTTCTTAATTTATGGACTGCATATACAGTTCATGTAGCTAGATTCTCTTCTTGACATGCAGAACAGGTGATGGGTATCTTCCCTAGGATATCCTATGTGGATGGGAAAGACATTTTTGACAGTCTACACAATTTTGCCCTCAGATGAGTTCATTTTTGTGCTCACTGGGTAATCAAAAGATTCTGTTCACCCAACTGGACATTTTCTCTACTGACAATGCAAGGCAAAAGACTTGCTAGAGAAGTTACTTCCACACAGGCTGCTGTCACTTGTGGAACTCATCACCACTTGCCTGCAAAAGCTGTCCATACAGCTCATCACCATAGAGCCCTCTGTTGTCCCAAAGTCTCAGGCAATGACGGCTCAGCCTTGTCCATTTCAGCTGTCTCCTGCTGGCAGACATCTGCCCAGGACTTCTTCTTCACCTTCCAACTTAGTCTCCCTAATGAAGCCCAGACTGTCCTAACAATTTTACAAAAATGCAAGGCTAATTTAGATTCCAGATTTCTAGGACTAATAGAAGTTCTTTATTTCTTAGTATTTCTGTGAGGATGATGTTTTATGTGAGCACTGGCCACTGATGGTCACTAGGCCCATGTGACTATTGGCCAATTGAAGTATGGGTAGTATGACTTAATTTTAAAATATTTCATTATAATTTAGTGAAAAAAATTAATGACTGCCTATACCATTGGTTATCAAATTGCACAGATCTTTAGATGTAAAATCTCCTCTTTTTTTTTCTAAAGCTGAAAAAGCTATTTCATTTATTAATGGAAAGTCCCAGCATAAATATGTCTTCTAGGAATCTCTTTAGAAGCACCTGAAACAATAGAGAAACCTGTGGTCCCACAATTTGAGGACATTTCCACTGTAATTGCCCATTCATGTGTCTTAGTTATCTTAAAATGAGGTTGGGGGTTTCAGACTTGGAGTTGAATGACTCTGGGGACCCTCATTTTCTTGTTTTAGGTCAGTTCATCTCTTGGAGCATGATTCTGTAAAATGTGAAAGAACTATGCCCTCTGAAGTTGTGCAACATTGATATTCAACAGTTGGCACTGTGAAATATTGGCATTCAACATTTTTGTAGACATGAGAGAAAGAGCTCTGCTGATCTCCTGATTTTGGATGCTTAGCTGTTTGTTTTTCCATATGATCATGAATCAGGGAAGGGTAAACACTGTAAAGGTCAGGGATCCTGCGTGGATCATGCTCCTACCTCAGTCTAGAATAGCTGCTGCCTCTCTGCATGTGTACAGGCTGCTTGTTTTAGCCTATGTGTCTTTCAAGATACAAGAAGATCTGAAAGCCAGGTATAACTTGCTATGTGATCCAAAGCTAATTACTGAAGTTTTTAAAGCCAGCACCTCTCTCAAGAGATTTCCTTTGCTCTCAGGCTCATGGAAAAGAACACTGTCCTGGGGATCACATCCCCTGAGTTCTCTAGTCCTAGATTTTCCATCTCTTGTATGTTGCAGCTTATCTGAACTTCAAATGGGAAGAATCAAATAAAATAATGGATGGGCAATGTTATTAAGTATGTTATTAATAGAAAATATTCCAGACCTTGGTTTCTCTTTTTAGACATTAAAAATTTGTCTCTCTACATATGTTATATGAAACACAGGGCCAGATAGAGGAGCTGGACTAGAGCCAGGATGAGCTATAGTATCTCTACTTTCTCTGCTTCTTTGGAAGACCAGTGGTAGCTCATCAGCTCGCTAGCATCATTTTTTTTTCTTTTCCTACAGTTTTGAAACAGTTTCCCTGTGTACTATTTACTAACTAATCTGCATCCAGTGAGACCACAAATTGCATGTGACAGTTTACTACTTATAGGTTAAAAACAAGGACCAAGAAAAGTCAGTGCTTCAAAGCTTAGCCATATTGTCTAGGGTAGATGGAGTCTAGACTGAATGTACCCCACTTGCACTGAAGCCAAGGAACCCCCCAAAACAACTCCCCTTGGGTTTCATAACTCAATGGTCATATGATATAGTGGGCTTAAGTATTGATGGACATCCTGTTCTAGGGGTTGGAGGAATAAAAGAATCTCAGCTATTCTGGCAAGTTCCTCTTTTATCTGAGGATTTTGCAGTCCCAGCTCATTTAGCAGTTGTTATTGACAACTGCAAGTGAAATGCAGGGAAAAACTGAATTAGTTTAATATCACCCACAAGATCCCATATAGCTTTCACAGGGACCCCTAAAGCATATTTGCCTACTTTTGTTAGCTTTTTCAACATCTTTGTCTGTAGCTCTTCTACTCAGTCCTCAATTACTTCAAAAGCTTTGACCCAGATGACATGGGAGTAAGTGAGGATGAAGACCTGTTTAGAGAATTGGCTCCACAGTCTTCAATAGATGATTTAGAAGCTGGAATCTTTAGCACACAGTACAGGACCAGAGTGTTGGTGCTGGTGAGTGTCAGATATCCCTACAGAAGATCTCCCAAGGCTCTTTCAAGTAAATGAAGACACTGAAGATTAAATGGTTTGCATCAAGGATAAGATCTTGCATGTTGTCATCAAGCTTGAGTGAAAGTCACTAACATCTTCTCCAGACAGGACAATGCCATGCCTCATGACAGCCATATAGATATTTTCTTTGTGTTCAAAGAAAACTCATGGGTCCTTTTGCTAAGATGTCAACAGTGTGGGATTGTACAACAAGATGGTGCTTAAACTGAGGTTTGTGTGAGTTTGGGGAAGGTAGGAGTTAAGTGGATGATGAGGACATTTCTATTCCTTCCTACATCCGGGGCCACTCCTTTTTCTCTTCATTGTTCACCTCTTTTCTCCTTACTCTATGACAAGTTCTTCCTTGTTATCTGCCCCATTTTATTGACAGGCGTTGTGTGCCTCCCTATGAACCTTTCCACTTTTGATGGCTGAAAGAACCTAGTTCAGTGTGATGATGTCGTCAATCCAGGCTTCCTGGGGAGACTGTGGAGAGACCTCAAAGTTCCAAAATACCTACTCAGTGAGGAGAAATCATTATTTCACAGTTACTTCCCAAACAGATTGGCACGATAGATCTCTAGATAGCATCTATACTTTAATAGGTTCTGTACTGTCTGACCCAGTATTCATAAGAGAAATACCTTTCCCTCCCCTAGACATATATACACATGCCTACCTTTTTCCATGTCCACTGGCCACCAGCTACTATTTCAAATGCAATGGTCACTGTTTATAGGAGAATGTTCCTGTTCTGATCCCTCTCAGAACGTGGCTCTCATGGGATAATGACAGGGATCAATTATCTGTAGCCCTGGATTTGAACCTAGTTTTCTTCTGATGGGAGTAGAATTACCTACACACTACTTAAAGGTCTACAGGGATTTCTTCTTCAAGCCTGTAAATACAGGACTCTTTCCCACTCCTACTTTGAAGAAAGAAGGCCTAAGGGGTTGATTGCTTTACCACCAGGGTTACTAACCATATATTCATGCATGTATATTGCTCACAGAGCAGTTTGCATTCTGTCTGGTGTTGAGACAGAGGGGAAAGCGAGGCATTCTGGCAATCAGGAACATTAGGCATGAGTCACTTTTATTTTGGACTGGTAGATAAATGGCCTACAGAAGCCTACCTGAGACACATGCTATGTATGCACATTTTGAGTTTTCTACTCTAGTGTGTATATAAGTGTGGGGGGCAGGTAAGTGGTAGACTGAGTATACTTTCAGTAAGGCTAGACTAAGAGGAAAGGAGCAAGGCCCAACTAACAACTTCATCAAAAAGGCCAGGGGCTTTTAGGAAGGGACAGCTATCTCCTACCACAGGAATCAGGGTTATGGAATTCCTTAATATTTCAGAACTCACACCTAATTGTGCCCAAGCTCCAGTTTGTCTGTTTCATGGTACATGAAGACCCTTGGTATCCTATCCTTCCTAGAGTATGAGTGGAGAGTTACTTAAAGCTGTACATGAAGTAAGAGAAAGTATTATTTATTTTATTTACTTTATATACTTTTATTTTATATACTTTTATTTTTATTTTATATACTTTTATTTACTTTATTTATTTACTTATTGTGATTGAGTATTTGATTTGCTCATTTTACTCATCCTTAAATGCTTTTATAGTAGACTTTAAAAAATAGGGTTTATTTATTTATTTATTTATTGAGAGTTTAACAGTAATGAAGTTTGTAAGACATGTAGCATTTAATCTGGTGCAAATGAAAGAATCTGGACTTGAGGGTAGCTATAAAATGCTGCTATCAACTTACAAAGAATTCACAAATGTTCCTGACCATAAAGTATGAGACTCCTGGTTTCCAAGAGAGTATGGGGCCTTCCAGGAAATGGGCAATGTAAGATGCACAGCACGCTGTAAAGAATCTGCACACAGGGAAGCAAACCACATGGACCTTCTCCAGTCCCTTGCCCCAGTTTACTTTATGGGTAAATTTCTAGTTATTTCTAGTCCAGGTTTTCCTTTGACCTTTTTAATAAACCATTTTCTAAGTAACTCACCAAGCTGCTTTTTGTCGTCTTTCCAGAGTTAGGTATCTTTCAGAACCCTCAGCGTTCCCCTTCTGAATCTCTGGCAGATTGCTTTTTATTTTGACCCCTTCTCAAGCTGTGCCTCAAACATCTCCCCTAGTCCTTCCCTACCTGTAGCTTCCCTAGCTGGACTCTTACATCCCAGCCTCCTGGACACTTCTACACAGTTGTTCTTAGGTCCTTCTTTCTTAGAGGGCAGCACGGGCCCACTTTATTTCTTGTCAGAGCTTTTCTTGGGAATTTCCTTCAAGACTGTGTCAGTACTGGAGATGCTAGGCTCTTGTGGACCTGGCCTCTCTAGAGTTGGAAAGATCATTATTACGAGTGGTTCTTCAGTTGCTTCAGGATCTCATTACAGTTAGGCTTTTCTCTGGGAAGTATGAAGACTGGCACATGGGGCTTGGGACAGGGGGAGGGTGTGAGATGGAGGTCCAATGGCCTCCTGAGATCTGTGGACCAGAGACACCATGAACTTTCGATCTGCTTTTGCAAAAGTGTCCTTTCAGATGTTGAATCTTAACTTAGATGAGACCATCTCAGACGGGTCACTAAGGAAGTATGTGCCACAATCCCTAATATGAAGTAGAAAAGAATTGAATGGATTTAGAAAAGAAGGTTAAAGACCTTGGACTGTACCTGAGTCTTATAGGCACTCTAAATGGTACAAGAAAAAGGCATGAACCCCTACAAGCCTGGATGAAAGATCTCCCCATATGGGGGCCTCCAGATATTAAGAAAAATAAGATTTTGCTGACTAAAACTTTGTGGGACACTTGGGAGTAACAAGCCCTTGGAAGATATCTGCTGGCTGGAGGATAAAATGATCATTCAGGGTAATAATCCAAAGAATGACATTATGGTATTTGCCAATAAATGAATGGAAAGAGAATACCCTGCTAAGTAAAATAAGCCAGTCCCAGAAAGTCAAAGGTCAAATGTCTTCTCTGATATGTGGAAGGTAATCCAAAATAAGTGGGGAGAGGTAAATAAAAGAGGAAAGATCAGTGCAGTAGATGAAATGGGAAGGAAAGGAAGGGAGACAGATGAGATAGGGAGAGAGAGTGGAATGAATCTGACTGAACTCTTTCCTATTAAGTATATGAGTATAGAGTATATATATATGATTCAACAGTGAATCTCACCATCATGTACATCCACAAGACACTAATTAAAAACCAAAACAAAACTAGACAAGTAAATAGAAGAAAGATCAGTAGAGTAGAGGGAAGTGAACAAGGAAAGCCGGGAGGAGGAGAAGGGAAGGAGAAGTACTGGGGGCTGAATTAGAATAAATTATATTCCATGCTTATAATAATGTCAAAATGAGTCCTGATGTTATGTATAATTAAAAAGAAACAATAAAAATAAAATAAAATGATCAGGTAGGAGAGGCTGATTCCTGAGATTTTGAGACAGCCACTTCTTACCTCTTCTGACTTTTCCCATTAGAACCTGGTCCCTTTCTCCTCTAGCCCAGGTCTTCACTTGTTTACATTTTATATTTTTTTCTCTCTCTCTCATGTACAGAGCATTGCAGTTCTTGCATGAACCTACTTCAACATGAAAACCTAAGTCCATTCTGATTTGGAGAATGGCAAAGCCTTGCCTTTAGCTAAATTCCATCTCTTGAGTTACTTATAGTAATGGTCTCTCTTTTGAATTTCACCTTTGATTACTTATTCTATGATGGGCCTCCTCATTTTTTCCACCTACTTTCTAACTTTCACCTGAATCTCTTGTAGTCTCTTCAATCCTTTAAAAATTTTGTCATGAGGTCATTTGCTTATGTCACCTACCTCTGATTGCCAGGTATTTAAGAAGGTTGTGACATAGTGTCATGGTGAAGACTATTAGTTACTTTAGTTCAGCACTGTAACAATTCCTTGTGTCCTCAATTCTTCCTTTCCTTGATTCTCATCTCCTTGTTTCTTTCCTCAGTTTTGGTAATTCTAGTGAATCTGTCTCATCCTGGGACTCTCAGAACTCTCCTACCTGTATATGCAACTTCACCAAAGTTGACAGCCAGTTTCTTTGTTAGTTCTCTCCTGCACCAACAGATTCTTCTTAGTTTCCAACTTCCAGTGACAACTTCAACTACTGAAATTCTTTTCCATCATATATGAGAAGGACTCTACTTGTCCTAAGTCAAGTCCCACCCCTCTCAGGAAGTCTTTGGACCATCTTCTGGTGACATTAGTATAACACTAGTATCTTCCATGGGGCAACTGTTTAAGTGAAAATGTGTCTTAAAAATAAAAAATAAAAATCTCATTTAATGAGAAATATATTTAACCCTGCATCAGTTTTTAACTTTAAGTCTAAATTAAATTTAAAATTCAGTTCCTTAGTTACACTAGCCACATTTGAAGCACTCAGTAGCCACATGTGACTAGTGGCCCCCATGTGGAACAGCTCAGATCTGGGAGAAAGCACGGAGACCAGATTGCCTCTTCTGTTCTTTTTCTCATTTAGATACAAGGGAAGGGAAGACCTTGGACTTGTTCCCATGATTTATTCAGACTTGCTGATATAAAAGGACAAAAGGAAACATCCTTTTTAACACACAGAATAGATGAGTTAGTATGTTGTCTATTGAATTTCTTTCTTTCCAGGCAAAATGTTTAATACTTCTGGAACATTCTTGAGGAAAATGATCATCATCATTTGATATACCATCAAATTCGACTTTCCACAACTGATAGCTGCACAGCCTCCATAGGTTGATTAACCTTTCTCAGCCTTGGTTTGCTCACATGTAAAAGTTTTAGACACTTATGTGATCTGCTGCCAGGGCTATAAATTATGAACTAATGATGACTTTTGAACAGTCAAGAGGTCTAGTTACTTTTTGTAATTACAGCAATGACATTATATTAAGATATAGTTTTTATTTTTATGGTTGCCCTTTTAGCCGAATGAGGCCCATGTCTTACTCATCTTTTTTTTTTTTTAATTTCAGTTTTCTGAAAGTTATTTTATCTATTTTTTACAAATTTTTTATTTTTTTAAGTCAAATGCATTCACAGGGTATTAACACTTTACATGTTTCACTTCCACCAACTGTGGCATTATCTAAGCAAATCAAAATAAACAAATTTTAAATATATAGGAAATGTTGGGAAAAATTAATCTGAGATGAAACAAATTTTAATATCATGACATAGGGCTCTTTTCTCATTTCTTTTGAAGAAAAAAATATGCTATCCATAAAATGGAAGCCTAGCTCTTTATCACATTCACCTTCTTCCCTCTGAAAGGTAGCCATCCCCTCATGGGGCTGGTGAATGAGGCAGTCTGGCATGACCCTGGAAGACACAGTCTCCCTAGAGTCAAGTCACCACTTTTTAATTGTATGACATTGACCACGTTACTTCACTTCTCAGTTCCTTCCTTTGAAAAAATGTGGATAATGACAGAGTCCAACTAATTTGATTATTGTGAGAACAAACTGTCTCAGTGATTTTATGTTCCCACATTAAATTCTGGATAAATATTAGCTGTCACTGTTGTGATTATTACAGATATTTGTGCATACACATTGGTCAAGGTCTATATAAAAGGTAACAATATACTTTTTCTCAGTTAACTTTGTGTCTGTGTGATGTGCCCAAGTCAGTACACCCAGAACAAGCTAAATTCTATCTAATTATAGCATCTATTGAATGTTGACCTCATAGTTTATTCATTCATCTTGTATATAATTCTTGGCACACTTATTTATTTTTTTTATGATCCAGAAACCAGTGCCACTTCAGCCGTAGAAGGCATTAATGAGTCATTGTTAAAGTGAATTGATTTTTTGTGTATTTAGACCTTGACTCCCCAAATCCATGGTGAGCTTCTGAGAGAGGAGTGATGGGCACATAGCAGATCCTTAGTAAACCATAAAAATAAGGTGTAGCATGTGTCTGAGAAAGCATATCTTTCACCAATGAGAGGTTATGATGGCAGGTGCAGGACCTATGACCACTGCTCAAGGAGTATACAATGCTGAAAATCCACTTGAGAAAGACAGGAAGGTGGTGGTTTTTAAGAGAGACCTGTTAGTGATGCTCAGATTGAAATGCCATTCATTCTGGTCTTATTTAAAGTAAATTGTGTTTCTCTATCTCTGAAAGAAAAGGATATTACTTAAACTTTAAGACAACTTGGAATTGGCAAGTCCAGCACTCAAAATAAAGAGGGATGCAGAAAAGAGAGAATCCTTTTCAGTTTCCTGAGTGATAACACATCCACCTCCAAGGCTTCCTCTAATTTCTTCTCCCAGAACTGCCCTTCTTCCTCCTAGCATTAAACATCTACAATGTTCTCTCATACAGGAAGCCTCCCCACCTGAGTTCAGGTCTCTTCATATAATATGCACTTGTTATGTTATTAGTTAAATGTGCAAACTTATTTGGTTTCTAGAACTGATAGACTAGATTACCTTGAGCTAATTGTCCACTAGAAGAGAGATAAAATCACAAAAATTTCAAAGGCCCGATGAGTTCCTGAAGCAGCTTGGTCTTGAAGAGTAAAGGTACTTAGGAGAAGGAAACTCCTTACAATGAAATGACATTTTGCACTGTTCTGCCTTTGGAGCATTTCCCAATTTACAGGCAATAAAACTCTACAAAAAGTAAGGGGATTATAAATACCAAATTCATGTTTTTGCTTACCTTTGAGGGAAAGGCAAGATGTCTTAAGATAGGACACAAAGGATGTTTTCATGGAACAGACTACATTTTATTTCTTAAACTTAAATGTGGTTATATAACTAATCCATTTATTATTTTTCTTTAAATTTCCATATATTTGTACACACATGTATATAGCATATTATACTGCATCTGTATTTAGCATAAGGAAAAAAAAGTAAAGTAAAAGAAAATGGACACAAAACTAGTAGATCTTATCCACAGAGAACACATTCAGCCCCCAGCATGATTTTTGTAATGTAGTGATTCCCCTGAGAGTGGCTACAAAGCCTGCTTCCCACATCCATCTCTAGTAACTTCTGTTCTTCCAAGTGGTAATAAAAATCCCCAGGGCAGGATGCTCCTTGCTTTCTCATTCTTAAAAAAATTATTAATCAGAAATAAGAGTACAAAAACTGGCTGTGTTGCCTCATTCTAGGAGATATTTAAAAAGAATATAAAGAAGGCATTGTTTAGGTGGGAAGAGAAAGGAAAGTATCACAGTCAGTTTGTTTACAGAATCAATAGAATATAAAAATTCTTACCAATACATGCCTTTATACACATGTGCATCATAACACATATATACATATTGAACAATGGGTATGGAAAGAAGGAAGAATAGATTAAAAAATAGGGTAAAATGAGACAGGGAAAGATTGTGTAAATGGGAGTTGAATTAATGAAGAAGATACAATTTGTGAAATAAAGACAGTATAAAGAAATAAATAAGAATGAGTACAGAATAACATGTAAGAGAAGGAAGAAATCAAGTAGTCAATAAGGTTATTATCACTTTTGGGGGAAAATCCCACATAGAACTGGTTTCCATTGGAAAATAAAATAGGAAAAGATGTAGGTATATACTCTAAGTCAAATTTTCTTTTCAGATTTCCAAATGATTTATCATTCATGTCCTCCTTCTGAACAAAATTTATAAAGAAAGGTTTTGGGAGAAAAGTACTTCCTTTTAACTGGACACATTTATTTGTAGTCTCTAGGCTTCCTTAACCCAGTATTACTTAATATATAATGTTTCAACTTAGAGGATGTGAACTTCTAGTGTAACACATGGCAAGGTTGTGTGTATCACCTTGAACAATTGTTAAGAAGGCTTGATCATAAACAGATGCCTAGAAGAAAACACAGTATCTAATATTTCAGATATTTACCAGCATCCTCTAGGTAATTCAACATTTAAAGTAGATACTGTTCTTGGAGAAAATATTTACTAGATCTAAGACATATAATAAAAATCATCTGAGTTGAATGATGTCTTTCATTAAAAAAATAGAGGAGGATGCTCAAAGAGAATATAGTGTACTGAAGATATTATAAAGTGAAGCATTAAAGATTTATACTTGTGCACAGGAAGACATGAATCTTTCTAGTCAATAGTAAAATAATATGCACCTGTAATGCATATACACTATCTACACACATGATGAATAAATATGTAAAAATGTACATGTACAGAGGAGGGGCTTTGAAAACTAATCTCTAAGTAAAGTTTTCACATCAGAAAATATTCTTATTACAAGGCCCCATAGGACCTTTGCTAGCATTTTTATCTGTGGGATTTATTATTATACATTATCATATGTGTTCTCTCCTTCTCTCCTTGTTTTTTTTTTTTTTGTTGTTGTTTGTTTGTTTAGTGATGTTAGGCAATGTCAAAGAACTGTTAATATCCACTAATTCAATAAATTGTGAATAATTTTAAGTGTTGCTTAATATTTCTTTAGCAATTTGAAATAAAATGAACATGCACTTTAAATTTTGGAAGCCTTTAAAATAGTTGCCTTTTCATTCTTTATTAAAATATATATATTTTTTGTGATACTGAGAATTGAACCTGTGGTGGTGGTGGTATTGGGAAGGGATTGCTCTAACAGAGATCTACATATCCAACTCTATATTTTTATTTTTCATTTTAACACAGGGGCCTGCTAAGTTACCCAGTTGGCCTTGAACTTCTGATCCTCCTGCAGCAGCCTCCTGAGTAGCTGGGATGACTGGCAAATATATTTCTTTAGGCAGAAAAAAGAAATCATTCTGTCAGTTATAAAGGTAAAAAAAGGACCAGTTTCAACTCACAGAACCATCCTCCCATCTCCATCTAACAACTAACTTCTACCCATAGCTCCAAAATGTATCCCATAGGTTTCCACTCTACCCATTTCTTTTTACATAGACTGCCATCAGCCTAATCTGTGCCTTATTTTCTGTAGACAACACTTCTGCAAAACCCACCAACTTGTCCCTCTATCTTTGCCCCAGTTCACTTTAAAACATAAATTTTAATACGAAGATACTTTATATGGAGTATAAAAGTAAAATACAAAAGATATAAATCCTTCTTCACATAGTAGCAAATGTTTATCTTAAAATATAAACCAACTCTCAACATTCATCTGTTCAAAAACTCCCAGTGGTTAGGACTCCATTCCATGGCCTCCAAAGCCTGATATGAATCAACTCTTGCCTTGCTCCTTGATCTCATCTCATCCTGCCTCCTCTTTGCTCACACTTCTCTGACCCCACTACCTTCCTTCTGCTAGGATCTTGTCAAGTTCTATAACCAGTAAGGATTTTTAGATGTGCCTGAAGAGTTATTCACTTTCCCTGGCCTGCTGCCCTCAAGCTTACAACTTACAATCCTCATGAGGACTTTCCTGACCTCAGAGCAGACTCTTGCATCCACCCCTGCAATGTTATGTAATCCTTGCACTTGCACCATATTAATTTCCTTCATAGTCTCAATTTATATCTACCATGTTTTAGTGTGACTGTTTGTTATTGCAATGAACAATGAAATGTAAACTCTATAAAGGAAGTATTTTTAATCTTATCATCATGTATCACAGATAACTTGTTTGATAAGTGGCATAAATTAAGGGTTTAACAAGCATTTGCTAAATGAATGAATGAACAATTAAATTTAGTTTCTCCTTCTCTCTCCTTGATCTGTTATATGTATGCTTGACACTCTTTAATAATAGTAAATTGCACTTATAAAACAATTTAATTCTTTTAATAAAGCTGCATTTATATTGTAATCTGTATAATCTACCTCTAAACATGTCTCCAAATTTATTTATTATTATCTTCTTTCTCACGTTTCAACTGCACTAGACCTACTCCTTTCTGATTTTAGTATTGTATTATTTATTGCTGCATAAAAATGACTTCCAAACATAGTGACTTAATAATAAACATTTGCTATTGTAAAGTCTGTGTAGATAAATAAATTTGGGAGTGATTATCAGGATGGTTCTCTAAAGATGTTATAATGAAGTTATTTGCTATGGTTGTAGATCCATTTCTAGGATGGTCCATTTGCATTGATTTTGGCAACAGGTTTTTGAGACTCTCTGTGTTAGTGGAGGGCTTATGTTCCTTGCCATATGGCTTTCTTTATAGGGCCTCTTAAGTAGTCTCATGTTGTGGCAGCTGGCTTCTTTCTGGGCAAGTGATACTAGGGAAAAGATAGAAACTACAATGGCTCTTCTGACCTACTTCATTCACCACACTCTGCCATTTTCACAATATTCTATGGATTATAAATGCCAGTCCTACTCCATGTGGGAAAATACTGCTCCCTTGGGATAATTAAGGGTCATCTTAGAGGCCACCTGGCACAGTCTCTTCTCTGTCTGATGAAGATTTATGTGTTTCCTATATGCAAAATGTATTCACCACTACCATGTACCCAGAATTCCATCCCTTTATAGTACCAGCTCAAAATTCAGAGATATATTTCAATACATGTACTAGACATGATGTTCCTTAAGCATAATTCCTAAATACAGCACCTATAATACAGATTCTTTTGATCATAAAAATCTGCGAAACACAGTAAGTTATCCATGCCACTGTATACCCAGCATACAATGTGGGATAGTAACTAAAGATGCTTCTAGAAAAAAGGAGAAAATGGGAGGCACACTGTAGTCATTGACATTCATCCAGATGAACGTTCAAATTTCCTTCATGACTCAGTTTTACTCCTGCATATGCTCTTGGCTTTGTATTTTTGGTTACATCCTCTCAATTATTTGTCCTTTTCCATGAAGAATAATCTCTATTTGCCTTTCAAGAAATACTGCATAGTTTATGGTTCCAAAACTATCTCTTAATTTTAGTATTGTTTGCCATTAACAAAGGCTTAAAAATTCCAAAACCATCAAGTTTTGTCTCCTTTTGCTTAATATTTTTTTTTCCTTTAGGTTATCTTTTACCTATTTCATTTTGGTATAGTCTGGAAGAAGCTAGGGAAATCTCCTTAGCTAGGCTACTTGATTTATTAATCATATTTTCTCTTTTCCACATGATTGCAGATAACAATGTTCTTAAACTGTCTATCTATATATAAAAAGGATTCTTTTTCTTATCTGCTTTAAGTTTTCATTATCATCCTCCTAAAAAGCAATCGGGCTTCTACCTAATGTCTTTTCAAGGTTCTTCAGATTTTTACTTTCCTCTCATCAAAGTCCTGTCATCTTCTTATACCTCATTTCAAAGTTCCCTTCACATATTTTTGTTACAGCGGCACTTCACTTCCATTACCAAACTTTGCATTAATTATCTATTGCTGGTAACAAATTACCTCAAATTTAGTGGTTTGAAACAACAAACACTATCTCTCATTTTGTGTGGCTCACAAATTTGGGAGGGACTTGGCTAGTAAGTTCTGGATTAAGGTCTCTCATGTAGTTGCTATCAAGATTGCTGGGCTGTAGTCAGTTGAAACTTACCTGGAGACTCATTTCCAACATGGCTGATTTACATGCTTATTGGCACAAGGCTTCTGTTCCTCAATGTCTCTTAGAATAGGGCTTCAGTTTCTTACTATATGAACTTCTCCATGGGATTTCTTGAGTGTCCTCGCAAAATGGCAATTAGCTTCCCCAAGAATGAATGGTCCAGGGAGAGCCTTGTGTCTCTTAATATGGAGTTTCATAAGTCACACATCATAAGTCACACACCATAGCATCGCACTGTCCTGTTAGTTATGTCAGTACTTACTCATTTTATCAGGATACTAGACAAACACATCAGTATCAGGAGGAAGTAATCATTGCATACGCAAGGATATTGTTAGTGTGAGGATATTATCATTTGCATTTGCTTCATCTTAAGCCACATTTTTATCTAGTCTTTGAAAGATGACCTCTAGTTGTTTGAATTTCTGGTCAAATGTTACCTCCATAGTCTTCCTTTCCTACTGTCTCTTACATTTCCTCCATATTTTCATTTTCTTTTATATTATGGTACTTTATTTTTTTATGCTTTTACCACAAATTGAAATAGTTATTTAAAAACAATCATTTATTTATTTAGTTGTCCTTTTAGTTTTATTTTGTTTGCTATGAGTATAATATAAGTTCCTGAAGGCAGGAAATTGTCTTTTTTTCTACTCTATCATCAGTCTTACAGTAAGGCTAATGCATATGAGTTATTCAATAAATATTGTTCAATGAATAAACAAATGCATTGAAAATCACTTGGCCTTCTCTTTAGCAATGTCCGTTTTAAGAAATGATTTAAGGTAACATGGAAAGACTATAATATCATCAACTATGCAAAGATATGCAGTTAACCAGGAATTGGTTCTGAGCTGCTTGGGCATGGAATATTTCATAGTTACATAGACTCTCTATTTTCAATGAAAGGCTTTGTGTTTTCAACTTGAAACCCATCAGAATGGATTCTTTTAGCTGAGCCAGATTTGACAGATCTTACCTATTACCACATGAACTTAGGAAGCATATTTGGGAAATAAAGAACCATGTGCACAAGCTAAAAACTAATGTACAGTGTCACCAGCATGGTAATGTGGACATGGAAGAGAGCCAGTGTTTTTCATAAAATATTAGTAGACCCCTGACAAAGTATCATTGGATGTTTAGCAACTGGAAATGAAAAAAAAAAAAAAAAAAAAAAAAAAAAAAACTAAACCACTGAAAAGTCTTGAGATAAGATTGAGGATCTACTGAAGAGGATGAAAAGAATTGCACAATACTAGCACGGGGGGCGGGGAGTTCAAACTTGTTAACTTATTATTTTCTCACTCTGTGTCTTGCCTGATTATTTCATCAACCCAGGGGTTGGGTTTTTAATGTAATCCACAGAAACATAAATAAAACTAGATTATGCATATAGCATTCACACTTTTTATTTTTTACATGTTATTAGAAAAACCATCATGGTAGCTCTCAGGCTAAGGGGAAACACAGAACATCAGGAAACAAGGCCTTGGAGATTGCAATGCCAGACTTCAGGCCACTTGTGCCTGTTGTGTCTGTTTTCCTTAAGTGCCTGACTTCGTTTTTAGTATTATTATTCTCTTTTTTTTTACTCCTCTTCAAATTCCATAAATTTTCTTAAAGACTTTTTTTTTTCTCAGATCTTGTGTGACCTAAATAATAAACCAAATGACTCTTGCCCGTCCCTTCCCATGCTGTCAGTTATAGTGTCCAACCAAATAGATTTTATGTTAAAAATTTGGTACTGACAGCACTTCCTGCAGTATCCTCCCAAGTGTGTTGAGTACTTGGAATCTGAAGTTACGAGACCCCGAAGTGATCATTTTCAACCGAAATTGAGACAAAGCAGAGACTGTTGACAAGTAGCAGAAGACATAATATAAAAGAGGCATTCTGGGGCTGGGGCTCAGTGGTAACGCACTGGCCTGGCATTGTGAGGCATTGGGTTCGATTCTCAGCGCTACATATAAATAAATAAAATAAAGGTCTATCAACGACTAAAAAAATAAATAAAATAAAAAAGAGAGGCATTTTGATAGATATCAATCTTCATGACAAAAACAACTAAAAGTGTGGACAAAATAAAATAAAAATTTGTTGGAAATTAATTAAGCTGCCAAAATAGCCAGCTTCCAAGGAGTCAATGTCTCTGCGAGAGAGTAAACTCATAGAAGTAAAAATGACATTCTATGCTACTTTTGGCCTCAATATCTTTGCTGATTCATTACAATCATTGGCTGACAGACAAAAATAAAATCAAGAGGGAAGAGTTGGCTAAAGAGTGCAGAAGCTGGACATAACCTTCATCAGCCTTGTGAAGCTAGGGAGAAAAAATTTGGCATTCAAAATTTTTTGAATTCAAGCTAGTGAGATAGCTTGCAATTGAGGGGCCAGCACTTGGAAGGAAAAAGAAACTCAGAGAAGTAAACCTGATAATCTGAGCTGCTTTTACCTTAGAATCTGAGAAATCAAGAGAAAAACAGTTACTAAAACCCTGCAAATTGAAGTATACTTGTCAATAATATACTTAATGAACTAGGAGATAAAACATTGGAGCTAAAAGCCAACTAAAAGGGAGAAAACCTTAGGAAATAGTCTTATTTTCAGTTGAGGCATCTAAAGGAATGGATAGGTAGATCCTTAAAAAGTCTGGTTTAAGATGGGAGTAGTGGCACATACCTGTAATCCCAGTGACTCAGGAGGCTGAGGCAGGCGGATCAACAAGTTCAAGGGCAGTCTCAGTAACTTAGATCTTGTCTCAAAGTTAAATAAAATTAAATTTAAAGAGCACTGGGGAATATAGCTCAGTGGCAAAGTGTCACTGGGTTCAATCCCCAGTATCAAAAAAAAAAAAAAAAAAAAAAAGTCTGATTATAATGTCTTGGTGTGGGACTCTTTGAGTTCATCCTACCATGTCACGTGTCCATTGAAATTCCCAATGTGGATTTCTAAGTCCTTCTTCAGTCTTGGGAACTTTTCCACTATTGCTTCTTTGAAAATATTTTCTGTTCCTTTCTCTCATTCTTTTTTTTAAAGTAATCCCGTAATGCATAAATTATTCACATAGATTCCCTAAGATATCTTCACTTTTTTATGTGTTTTTCCTTTTGCTCCTCAGATTGGAAAAATATCAGTGACACGTTTTTGAATTTGCAAATCCATTCTTCTTTGATCTGGTCAAATGTTACATTACTCTATTGAATTTTTGAGCTTAGTTATTGTATTCTTCTGGTCTCTGATTCCCATTTTGTACTTTTTGATATTTTCTCTTTCTGTTTAAATGTTACTCTGTTTGTTAATTGCTGTCTTCAGTGAGCATCTTTATGATTGTTCCTTGAATTCTCTGTCAGGTCAATAGCATACCTCCATTGAATGAGGGTTGACTTTGGGAGATTTTTCTTGCTCTTTCACTTGAACATCTTTCCCTGTTTCCTAATTTGCCTTGACTCTATGTTGCTTTCTGCACAGACTGATATGTGGTTCCCAATCAGTTTAGAGTGGGACTAGATAAAGTTTATCTATTCTTATTCTAATATCCAGGAAGAAACTACAGAAGATTTTCGTTAAGGAAAAGACACACTTTTAAAGACACTCAAACTTTCTTAAGGAAAAAAAAAAAAAACCCAGGCATTCAAAGGAAATGTATATGATATACCAAGAAATAAGACAAAAAGGAAAAGCAGAAAATAGAAAAAGTTGCATAGGAGGGGAGAGAAGATGGTGGATTAGAGGTGCAGTTCCTCAGCACCAGACTTACAAAGTTGGAAGACTGCTTCTCAGTGAGGTGGGTAATGTGGTGGAAAACACTCCCAGATGGAGAAAGCAGTCACTGCATTGTGCAGCTGTAAGGAGAAATAGGTGATCAAGAACTCATAAAGGAAGTTATCAGCAGCCAACTAAAAAAAAATTTCTAGAAGTTGCCTGAACAAGAGAGATTAAAATAGGTACAAAAAATCTTTTACCTGGACCATTCAGGTCTGGATCCCTAGAGAAAAAGCTCCTATTGTCGCTGGTACTCATAAAAGCTATTGGGAAGATGCCATTAATAGCCACACAGGATACCCTATAAGATACCCTATATTTCATATTCATACTTGTTAAAGTGAAACCTGTGGATGTTTATTTGTATGCCTTAAAAGTGGATTTTACCAGAGACTATAGAGATCCAGACTTCCTGAGGAGACTGGAATCTTCCCAGCAATAGGGGGTGTGGATCAAATCTCACTCACCCACAAAGTTACAAAGTTTGAACAAGACTAAACCCCAATATTAGAATTTCCAATTTAGAACACTATACCACTCACCCACCCCCACCCTACAGAAATAACACAGCTTGCAATCACCCAAATTGTGCTACCCCCACCTTTACAGGGAGATTGAAAGCTGAGATGTACTACAGCCAGCTTTGCCTCCTAGTCACAACAGCTGGCCGCTAAGTGAAAAAACACACAGGTGTCGGATTTAACAATCACCAACCCTGGACCTCAAGGTCACAAAGCCAAATATACAAACAAAGAATGAAAATCATCCCTATCAACAGTTTTATCCACCTCCGTTGAACTAAACCTTGTGTTTCTCAGTAACATTTTTTTAATCTTTTTTTCACACTCCCATTTTTATCTATATTTTATTCTTTTTAAAAATTTAACTTTTTAAGTTTTCAAACATAATTTATTACATTTTATTACTTTTTTACTTTTCCCATTATGCATGATTTTGTATGTGTATATGTGGGTTTGTGTGTACTCATGTTGTGGATAGGTTCAAAAAGTAGATGTATATTCATGTAATTTTACTTTTACATTAATTGCTTTCTTCTGTAATTTTTTATTATTTAGCCTTGAGTTGACTTAGGTTGGGTACAATTATACAAGGATTTGAGTTATTTTGATATTGTTTGCTGGTTTGTTTATACCTTCCATCTTGCTACTCTTTCTATTTTACTCTCTCTGCCACTAACAGCCCAATTTTGCTGTTCCCTCTTCCTCTCTTTCTTTTAAAATTACTTTCAGTTAATTTCCTTTTCCTTCTTTTTTACAGTCAACATCAGCTACTTATCTCCTGTCTCTCTTCTGATCATTCTTTTAAATATTTCCATCTTTCTCTAGCCTTCTTACCCTATTTCTTCTTACCTTATGGTTCTTTTTAAAAGAACCATAGCCTCACTAACAGAATTATATCATTTATGCAATTCTTACCACATTCATTTTGTGATTATTAATACAGCGGATGACATAGTAGACAACTGCTGTCAAATGCCCTGATCTATGTCACAGTTTTTATTGTTGCTTTTGAAGTTAAATGCTGACTTCACCATGCCTATATAAATGGCAATATGAGTTATAGATGTCAAAGGAGACACTGAATATTTATCTTAAGGCTGTACATCCATTGCTGACGTTAGTGCTATTCCTGGATTCCCCCTCCCTCTGAGGGTGCTAGAAAGTGGTTGGAATACTTCAAGATCATAACTTCAACATCACAACACTCACAACTCAGTCAAGAAACAGTGAACCTCAAAATTATAAGAGGTTGTGAGGGGCAAGGGGGAGGGAAAAAAGGGAGAGAATTGAACAACAGCAGAGGAGGTAGAGAGGGGAGGGGAGGTGAGGGGGATAGTAGGGGATAGAAAAGGTAGCAGAATACAACAGTCACTAATATGCCATTATGTAAAAATGTGAGTGTGTAACCGATGTGATTCTGCAATTTGTATTTGGGGTAAAAATGGGAGTTCATAACCCAATTGAGTCAAATGTATGAAAGATGATATATCATGAGCTCTGTAATGTTTTGAACAATCACTAAAAAAATATGTTATAATTAAAATAGTGAGAAATGTTGAGAATTAAATATCTTATTTGTAAGAAAAAAATAAATATATATATAAAAAAAAGAAACAGTGAACCTCACCCCACACATGAAGGAGGACCATCTCAGCCTTAACTTTAATTTGACTAATAAATTTAGAGAGACAAAAACCCTAAACCAACAACCAGGCCCCAAGGAGAAACAACCAGAGGGCAACTTCAGGTCCTACCCCTAGAAATCTATACATATATCAAAAACAGAGAGAAGTTCCAGAACAAAAAAAAAATTATTAAACGTTAGAGTACACATATGTAAAACAGGAAGGAGGTTCTATCTCAACTGATGTGCAAATCTAAGACATCTGAAAATATAGGAAACAAGCAAATAAAGCTCCCCCCACAAAATTCATAGTCCCTCAACAAGGATCCATCGATATCAAGTGAATGAAAATCCAGAGAAGGATCATAAAATAGCTGATTATTAAAATGTTCAATGAATTAAATTAACATCTAAGGAGTGAATTGAGAAAGCAAATACAGGAGTTGATAGACTATTTCAATAAAGAAATAGATATGTTGAAAAATAAACCAATCAGAGCTCCTAGAAATGAAAGATGATGAATCAAATAAAAAGTTCACTTGAAAACATCACCAACAGATTAGATTGCACAGAAAATAGAACTTTATTGTTGAAGACAGAACATCAGACCTTGAAGACAGTGTATATAAACTTGAATACATGGTACTCAAAAAAGGAAAAATAATACTAGAACATGATCAGAATATACAAGAACTCTGGCACCACATCAAGAGACCAATTCAAGAGACATTATGATAGAAGAGCACATGAAGATACAGACCAAATGCATTAAGAACATTTTCAATGAAATACTAATGGAAAAATTTCCCCATATCAGAAATGAGATAGACATCCACCTACAGTATGTATACAGAACTCCAAATAGAACAGATCAGAAGAGAAGTTCTCTAAGACACATCATAATCAAAATGCCTAACACAGAAAACAAAGTAGAAAGAGAAAGAACAAGAAGATATAATGATAGTAAGTATATATTCCCTGAAGATCAGCACACCCAATAATATAAAGAAATACTTCTTGGCTTACAATCCCAGGAAGACCCCAGTACAATAGTACTGGCTAATTTCATCACACCTTTATCAATAGATAGGCCATCAAAGCTTAAAATCAACAAAGATATTTTCAGCCTAAATAGTATTATAAATCAAATGGATCTAAAAGATGTCTACAAAATATTTCACCCCCAAACAGCAGAATTTACCTTTTCAGAAGTTCATAAAACATTTTCCAGAATAGACCATATTCTAGGTTGCAATTTAAGTCTTAGCAAATAAAAAAATGACTTTACTCTGTGCATCCTATCAGATCATAATGGAATAAAATTAGAAATCAACAGCAAGAAAAATAAAAGATACCACATAAACACAGGAAAATTGAATAATACTCTTTTATATGAAGAGTAGATCAAAGAAGAAACGAGAGAAGTAGTCAAGAAATTCTTAGAAACAAATGATAACACAGATACAATATATCAAATCCTTGGGACAGTATGAAAGTAGTTCTGAGAGAAAATCTATAGCAGTAAGTGCCTACACTAAAAAAAAAAAAAAAAAAAAGAAAGAAAGAAATAGTCCAGATAAATAAGCTTATGCTCGACCTCAAGGTCATAGACAAACTAGAAAAATATAATTTCTAAATCAGTAGAAGACAATAAATAATAAATATCAGTGTTGAAATTAATGAAATTGAAAAATTTAAAAAGTATACAGGATCAATATAATAAAGAGTTTGTTCTTAAGAAAGAAATAAGACTTTTAAACCCTTAGACAAAATTAACCAAAAGAAAGAATGAGAAGATCCAAATAAACAAGATTTCAGATGAAAAAAGAGACAATAATTAGAAACTATTTTGAAAATTTATACTTCACTAAACTGGAAAATCTAGAAGACATGGACAAATTTCTAGATAGATATGACCTTCCAAAATTGAACCAGGAAGATATAAAAAATCCAAACAGACCAATATCAAATAATTAAATTGAAACAGAAGTGCCCTTCAACAGATGAATGAATAAAGAAAAAATGGTATACATAAGCAAAGGAATATTATTCATAAAGAAGAATGACTTTATGACATTTGCCAGTAAATGAATGGATATGGAGTCTATCAGGTTAAGTGAAATAAGCCAATTCCCAAAAGACCAAAGTTGAATATTTTCTTTGATATGTGGAAGATAACCCACAAGAAAGGGTAAGGTGATATTAGAAGTTCAGTGGATTAGACAAGGGGGAATGAAGGGAAGGGAGGGAGAATGGGAAAAGGAAAGACAAGAGAATGAATCTGACATACTCAGCATCCAAATTATGGAATCAACCCAGAAGCTCATGAATAGATGCATGGATTAATAAAATGTGGTACATATGCACAATGGAGTTTTACTCATTTGTAAAGAAGCATATTTACTAGTAAATGGCTTTAAATGAAAAACATCACGCTAAGTAAAATAAGACAAACTCAAGAAATCAAGCATCACATGTTCTCTCTTACATAGGAGCTAGAGCAAAATAAGAGAAAGACGGTATAAGTGGTGGTCGTTTGGATATCATAAAGACACACTGAAAATCAGAGGAGCAGAAGAACAAGGAGGAGGGAGGGAGGATGGGAAAGGGGAAGAAATAAAGGAATACATTTATCAAAATCATGTTATATGTATATATAAGTGTACCAAAGGGAATTTCTTCATGAAAAGTACCATTCACACATAAATGAGCAAAAGGAAAATCAGTGGAGTATATCAGGGAGAGTAGAAGGAGGAAGGAGGAGAGGGAAGGATGAGCAATGGGATTGAAATCAAGTTAATTGTATGGTATGATTTTGTCAAAAGCACCCAAGTACCATGTATAATCATGTATACCATGTATGATACTCTAATAAAAAGACAAAAGAAATAGTTGCATAGATGTTTCAGATATTGAGGCTATCTCACAGAATGGGTAAATGTAACAATGTAACTAATAAATTTTTAAGTAAATAATAAATGAAGAATTTCTGCTGAGAAAAGGATCATTCTGTGTTTATTTTTTTATTTGAAACAATGCTGTAATTAATCTGGTGAAATTTATTCATTCTTATTTCATTCTGAATATATATTACTATAATTTCATTTATAGTAACAAATCATTATGTGTTTAATTTGCATTTAAATCATGGTGTGGACATGTGGAGCTCTTGAAGAAGTCATATGTTGTTATAGTCACAAATTTGTTCATCTGTCTCTACAAAGTAAATGTGCATAACCTGTGATCACAATTTATATTTTAAATGTACAACACAAATGCACAAATAGATGACCTACAGACAAATTCAAGAATCTGCACAGAAATACCTTAATTTCCAATGTGAGAAAGTGAATTTCCAACTACAGTAGGATGGATAAATTGTGGCATATTTATACAAAGGAATACTATGTGGCAGTGAAAACAAACACAATATTCAAATACAATTAGTGATGAATCTCACAAAAATAATATTGGGTGACAGAGGCAAGACATAAGAAACTACATATTACATAATTACAACACAGACTACACAATCTCATCTATGTGAAGTTCAAAAACAGGCAGAATCTACTTATTTATTTATTTAGGTACTGGGAATTGAACACAGGAGCACTTGACCACTTAGCCACATCCTCAGCCCTATTTTGTATTTTATTTAGAGACAGGATCTCACTGAGTTGCTTAGAACCTTGCTTTGGCTGAGGCTGGCTTTGATCCTCCTACCTCAGCCTCCCATGCTGCTGGGGTTACAGGCATGTGCCACTGTGCTCGGCTAGAATTATCTTATGATAATAGAAATCTCCCTTTTAGGAGAAGAGGGCCAATACCTGAGAGTGGTAAAACAAAGACTTTCAACTATGGAAACACTTCTGCTTACCAATCTGAATGAGGAATCCACTTGTGAATTCATCTTATGAAAATCCTTTAAACTATACACTTAGGACTTTTTTACATCTATAGAACAATTTATTTACTGGGGGAAAATGAAATAGAATATACAGAGAGAAGCTGAGATTCAAAACCAAGCAAGTCCAAATCAGTTCCAGAGGAGATTATTGGCTTTCTTCTTCTTACTTGCATTTCTAAGGAGCCAATTTTTTACCTTACTTTTGGTTTTATGGGGTCTTTTCCAACAATCCATCCTTGCCTTTTGGTTTAAGTGAGTTCTCTCAACAAGCCTTGAAAGCATTTCCCTAATGTGGGACATTCTAAAGGAAAACGTTGAAAAAGTATTTGCTGAGAATAACCTAAACCCACACATTGAAATACAGTGTTTATTTTTGTTGTATCTTTTAATTACAAGAAGCTACAAACTCTCAGAGCTCTCTGACCATAACACAACTATCAAATACTGTAAAGAAACATTACACAAAATTTTTAGAGATACTTTTCACAGCTATTTGATTACTTTATAAGAACAGATTAACTTTTAAGTAAATTAAATGAAAAATGACTACCTTATCTGAGCTCTTTTCATTCAAAGAATGGTTGCATTAAGACAAAATAAGGAAATGCTCCATTTCATAACCTCACATTAAGGATGTGGATCAGAAAACAGATAAAACAGGTAGAGGTTAAAGTGGCTAGATTTATGTGTTTGTGATTTAAGACTACTAATCATATCATTTGAAGAATTCATAGTTTCTGGGGATTTTCAGAGTCAAATGGTCAGCTGTATTCAATGATATTTGGTCCCATATTTATTTGAAATAAAATCAAAAGAAACTTTCAATGCATCAAGTTTATCTGAGAGGGAATAAATTTATGCAGCTTACATATAGGTGACTTTATTGGCAAGCCTTCACTGTTTTGTCTGTAATCCGTAGTTATAGCAATACAACTCCAGCAAGAAAAGGTGTGTGTAAACATTCCTACCTTGAAATTCTTGAACACCAGGTCATTTACTTTGTAAAGGGATTAAACTGCAGAGTTGTAAGAGGCTTATTTTGCCTGGTTATTAATTTAACATTTCAAAGCCTCTATTCACAAGATTTGTTTAATTGAATATTAACATGCAAATGTTTAAGGTACCTCCACATCCAGTATCTCTATCAACCCTCCAAAATTGCTCAAAACAGGAAAAAAAAAAAAAAAGAAAAAAAGGATCCTAAACTTATTCTTTCAGGAAGGAAAGTGAACACAAGCTTGAATGCTTAGCCTAAGGAGATGGTGTTCTTAATGAGGAGAACCAGGACTGGAACAGATTTCTTCCCTTCTAAAAAACCACTCTTGTCAATAATTATTATTGCTACATATTAAGTAGATAAACAAATCAACTTACATTCAGTCTCTATAAGAATAGAATTTTCTCTATGTAACTTGTATCTGTTATTGCCAAATGAAACAACACATATTAGAAAATACATTTTAGGGGTTGGGGATGTGGCTCAAGCGGTAGCGCGCTTGCCTGGCATGCGTGCGGCCAGGGTTCGATCCTCAGCACCACATACAAACAAAGATGTTGTGTCCGCCGAGTACTAAAAAATAAATATTAAAAAATTCTCTCTCTCTCTCTCTCTCTCACTCTCACTCTCTCTTTAAAAAAAAAAGAAAATACATTTTAACATAAATTCATGCAAGTGTTTTGTTCGTATTAACTCTTTTATTGTTAAAATTTATGTCAATAAATGACACACAGAAGTTTATTTACATATATATGTGTGTGAGTATGTGTGTGTATATGTGTATGTGTGTGTGTGTGTGTGTATGTGTTTCCACCAAGACACAGGGCAATTTAATATGTATCTAAACAGACTTTTTGTTGTTGTTTATTGATATTATTGTTCTGAATGAAGACTACTCAACTGTTAAATTTCAGTGTATGTACACAATAAAAATTCTAGGATGCTGGCCTGGGGTTGTGGCTCAGTGGTAGAGCACTTGCCTAGCATGTGTGAGGCAAAATGGGTTTTATTTTCAGTACCACATATAAATAAATATATAAAATAAAGCTCTATCAACATCTAAAAAAATTTAAAAAAGAATTCTAGGATGCTGCTACTACTACCAAGGTTCAAATAATGAGAATACTAAAAGGTGAGATATTGATTGTTTCCCTAATATGTATGTATATATTTTATAGACCACTGAATTATTGCACTAAGCTTCCATTTTCTTTTATCTTTTTTTGTTGGTGCATTATAATTACACATAGTAGTGAGATTCATTATTTCATATTCACATATGCAAATAGTATAACAATATATAATCTGACCAATATCATTCCCCAATATTTCCCCTCTCCCTCCACTCCTGCCTTCTCCTGGTCCCTTTTCCACTACTCTTTTAGATGCTTTTGATTTTCCTGAGATCTTTCCCCTCTCACTTTTATTTTCCTTTTTCCTCTCTAACTTCTATGTATGAGAAAAAAATATGACCTTTGACTTTCTGAGTTTGCTTTATTTTACTTAACATAATGGTATCAAGTTTCATCTATTTTCCTAAAAAATGATATAATTTTATTAATCTTTATGGCTAAATAAAATTCCATCTTGTATATACCACATTTTCTTTATCTGCTGATGGATACCCAGGCTGGTTTCATAGTTTGACTATTGTGAATTGTTTAGCTATAAGCATGGGTTTGCATATATCACTAGAGCATGCTGACTTTAATTCTTCAAGAGAGCAAGAAGTGATATAGCTGGGTCATATGGTGGTTCCATGCCTATTCTTTTGAGGAAGCTCAAACTGATTTACATAGTGGTTGTGCTAATTTACAATCCCACCAACAGTGTAAAAGTATTCTTCCCCCCCCCCATCCTTTCCAGCATTTACTACTCTTGGTATTTTTGTGTTTCCCCCACTTTTTTTTTTTTTTTTTTTGGTACTGGGATTCAACCCCATTGGGATCTACCACTGAGCTTGAGCTACACCCTGGCCATTTTTATTTTTTATTTTGATATAGGGTCTAAGTTGCTTAAATTCCCACTCAGTTGCCCAGACTGGCCTCAAACTTGCGATATTCCTGTCTCAGCCTTCTGAGTCACTGTGATTACAGGTATGCATCACCCCGATTAGCTTTGTTTGTATTCGTGATGATTGTCAGTCTAAGTGGAGTGAGATGAAATCTCAGTGCAATTTTGATTTGTATTTTCCTAATTGCTAAAGATGCTTAGGTGTTTTTTGAATTTTTTATATATTCTGAATATTAATCCTCTGTCAGAAGAGTAGTTAGTGAAGATTTTCTCCAATTCTGTAGGTTCTCTCTTCACATTCTTGCTTCTTTTGCTGTGCAGAAGCTTTTAATTTGATGCCATCCCATTTATTAACTCTTGATATTATTTTCTGAGACTTGAGAGTCATACTGAGAAAATTGTTAGATGTACTTATATGCTCAAGTGTTGACCCATCTAGGACTTGCATAGTTTGTGGTAATTCTTAGGTCTTTAATTCATTTTGCATTGCCTTTTGTGCAGGGTAAGATATAAAGATGTAGACCCATTCTTCCACATATGGTTACCAATTTTCTCAGCATGATTTGTTAAAATGGCTATCTTTTCTCCAATGTATGTTTTGGGCATTTTTATCAAGGAATAGATGACTGTAGTAATGTGGGTTTGCGTCTAGGACTTCTATTCTGTTCTACTGGTCTATGTGTCTGCTTTTATGATAGTACTATGAAGTTTTGTTTGTTTTTTACTACATCTCTGTAGTATAATTTAAAGTCAAGTATTTTGGATTGCTTTTGTGATTAAGAATTTCTTTGACTATTCTGGGTCTTTTATTCTTCCAAATGAATTTTAGGACTGTTTTTCTACTTCTTTCAAGAATATAATTGGTATCTTGATAGGGATTGAAATCTGCATGTTGCTTCTGATAGTAAGACCATTTAACAAAAATTTCTGCCTATCCATTAACATGGAAGAGTTTTTCATCTTCATGTGTTTTCTTCAATTTCTTTAATCAATGTTCTATAATTTTCATTGAAAAAGTCTTTCATCTCCTAGGTTAGATTTATTCATAGTTTTTGTTTGTTTGTTAGTTTTGAGAATATTGTAAGTGTGTTGCTTTCCTGATTTCTTTTTCAGTAGATTCATTGTTGGTGTATAGAAAAGCTACTGATTTTTGTACATTGATTTACTGATTTTTGTACATTGATTTACAATCCCACCAAGAGTATAAAAGTATTCTTGTATTTTCCAGAAGTTATTACATCTAGCAGTCTTCTGACAGAGCACCTTGGATTTTCTACATATAGGATCATATCCTCTGCAAAGTGAGAATTTTATTTCTCCCTTTCCTATTTTTATCCCTTTATTTCCTTCGATTGCCTAATTACTCTGGCTAGCATTTCTAATACTATAAAGAATAATAGTGATGAGAGAGGATAAACTTGTCTTATTCCATATTTTAAAGGAAATACTTTCAGTTCACTATAATCTTATTCATCAAACTGTATTTTTCCATTTCTGTGTGTTTTATTGTTCTTGTAGTTTTATTCATTTTTGTGTTGACTTTTAATTTGATTTTATTCTCACCAGATATGATGCAAGATATTACACCGAGTTTTGTATTTGCCAAGAGTTTTCTTGTGGCCTATAAAATGGTGCATTTTGAAGACAATTCTATAAGGATTTGAGAAGAAAGTGAACTTGGCTCTTGTTGGATTAAGTATTCTATAGATCTCTGTTAATTACATTTGATGTATAATTTCTTTTTAGGTTTAAAGAGTTTATACTGAGTTTTTGTCTGGATGACCTATCTGTTGGTGAGAGGTGTGTTGAGATCACACAGTATTATTGTACTGGGGTCTATCTGAGTCTTTGATTTGAGTGGTGCCTATTTTATGTAATTAGTGCATCACTGTTTGGGTCATAAATATTTACTATCATTATATATCCTTGTTGGATTGTTCCCTATATTAATATGAAGTGACCTTCTTTGTCTCTTCTGATTCATTTTGTCTCAAATGTAATTCAAGCCAAAAAGAAAAAAAGAGTTCTTATTGAAAAAAGAAAAGGAAGAATCATCTCCACTAATGTGATCAAAACTGAACAAGGATAGATGTTCACTGCCATTTTTCTTGGGTTTTGTCCCCCTTAGAGCAGGTGCTAGAATTGTTAAACCCTTCCTCTTTTTACATTGCTCACTAAGTTGCCAATTAGAGTAACTTAAACCTGAAGCTGGTTAAATAGCTCTCACCTTCCCTTCTCACCAGTATAACACTGGACAGAATGGGACATACTGTTGATTGGAGTTTTGCCTAGGTACACCAGAGCACTGCACTACCAGGATGGGGCTTCAGGCCTCTGGGACTTTGTTGGGTGGTATCTACACTGGATACCTATCCTCCCTAAGGATAGGCAGCGCTGATCTCTGCTGGGTATCTGGATTTCAGGTCCTCTCAAGACTTCTACTTGTACAGTGAGGAAGACAACCTCCACAGGTCCTACACACACCACCACCCATGAATACAGCTTTCCCGGGCTCAGTCCCTAAATGTAATAATGCCTGCCTATTCAGTTTCCCCCACCCTCTTCAGATGGGCCTGTGAGCTGCCAAACTCAAAGGGAAAGCAAATTGTACTTCCTTCCATTTCCCTGACTTGAATTTCCTTAGATCCGAAATTCTCTGTGTCTGCCTCAAATGTGGTCTACTAGGCACCCCCTAGGACATATATCAGGTGCTTGCTGGGACAATATGGTAATATTTGCTCTGATCTCCTGAGTTCCCACATCAGAAAGCTGCAACACTCTCTCCTCAAGATGGTTCCCCACCTGAGCTCTCTGCTAGACAGTTGAGAAACAGCACTTTTCAAACAGCTCAATATATAGCCCTGCTTCAGCTAAGTTCAGACTGTTGTCTGTTCCACAGGTTTTTCCATGCGAAATTTTTCTGTTGTGTTCTTTGCTGTTTGTGTTATCCCTTTCTTTGTGGGGAACTGGTGCGGCTGCCACAGTTGGAATTGGTTTGACTCCAATGCACTCTTTGTTGTCCTTTGTTCAATGAACCCAAATTTCTGGGTATCTTAGAGTCTCTAACTGTCCTATATTTAATTTCAGTGAATTTCCTTTCAGTTATCTTGCTGAAAAGCAGTACTCCCTCTGCTTGAATCCTGAGCCATGAAGCACTAGACATGTAGGCTTCCTCTAATCTACCATCTTGAATCTCCCTAAGCTTTCATTTTCAATTTTATTGTATCCCTGAGTTTCAGCCCATCCTTCCTTTTATTGAGCACTTTCTTCCCTGATCTGTGTTGCACTTTACAAAAGGAAAGAGAAAGAGATGTAGAACACTGACCACTTTGATGAAACATTAAACTCTTTTTTAATAAAAGGAACCCGATGTTAAACAAAGCCTTGCAAATCTTTTCCACTAGTTTGATCAACATTAAGACTTGAATACTCTCTTGACTAGACTTGGTCCACCTTATATTTCTGTGATTTACATCTCCCATCTCACTCATCTAATGCTTTAGTACCTGAAGGGAGAGCCTTCTTTTGTACTCACTTTTATATCTAGCAGAGTACCTAAAAAGAGAAACTTCCATAGAAGCCTCATTGCTAAGTGCAAATCTGGATAAGCTAGTTTTTCCTCTGTCAAAACATTTGTTTGCATGGCTGCTCACTTTCTCTCAAAGACATTTCAGCATCTGGCTTAGTGTTTCTTAGTGGTCAATTAGAGAGGATTGAACTCTTAACTCTTTAGTCCTTCTCAACCAAAAAATTTTATGTTGGTAATTGAGGGTGGGGTGGGAAGGCAGGTAGACAAGACAGAAACCAGGCATCCAGAAAGTTTTAAAAGTGTAGTAATAACAGGAATTTATAACTATGCCATATCCAAGTGCATTTTTAACCTCCTAAAATGTGTTTCTCCTTTTACTAATCACAAAAGCCAGTGTAAACTATTTAATTCCGCAATTACAAGATGAAGAACTAAAACAGGAATAGCCTTGGGGAAGAAGTGAGCATCCTCACACTCCATCCTCATTAGTGAGTATAAATGTGTCATCTCTGGACAACCCATTATGTATCCTTTACTTGTGTATTAATTAAAAAGAAAGCTTGGTGGTAGCAGGAATCTATATGACAAAAAAACATACAGCTCCCTAACTTCAAAAAATAGCATTTAAAAGGCAGTTTTAGGGTCTAATTAAAAAGGCATGTATTTCAGTACTACACTCCAGTGCACATATGCTCATGGCCCCGGGTTTCCCAGGCTGCTTCTGAAACAGAACAGCTATTAGAACACTCTGTTTGGGATGGGATTAGGAGAGCAAAGGAAGAAAGTGAAGATTTTTCAGCAATAAAAAGGATTTTTATTGTTTGCAGGGAATTTAAAATATGTGCACCTATGTGTGTGTCTTCTGAGAATTTCTCACATGTTTTAAAGGCTCAGTTTCCCACCTATGATTTTTTTCCTAGCTTGTTCATTATTAAGGTCAACAGATGGGATTCCTCAAATGTGAGAGGACATGATTAGATAGTGACTACACAAGAAAAATGAACTCCTATTACAAATGGGAAAGAAAAACAGTTCTACACTCAGTTCAGAAATGAAAGAAAACAGTTTTGCTTCATCTTCTTCTTTCTTTCTTTTTTTCTTTTCTTTCTTTCTTTTCTTTTTTTTTTTTTTTTGATTAGAGGAACTGATGCACACATGTAAGAATTCACAAAATTTTTGTTCTTCTGATGATGTATAAAAAGCTTGCCTTATAAGCTCAAAGAAGACTTTGGGACTGTTTTCTTCAGGACTGTTGGAAGGTGACTGAAAGGCAATGCGTTTGAAATAGCATATATTGAAGTTCCATTATAAGAGATAGGGAGACACAGAATATTGAATATTGTCCTGCTGACTCCTCATGTACTTTTAGCTCATTGTGAATTTAGAAAAGGGCTTTACTTTTGTGTGGCACATAGCTGAGCACCGTGGTATGTAAGATTTGAGAGATAAAGGACAAAGGGGCCTCCTCCCTTATCAAAGAGATATTTCAAAGTAAGATGAAGTGTGAAATATTGTGCTCTTATTCTTCCTAGACCCATACATACTCTCATGAGCACAGGCAACTGTGATCATATCAGAATATGAGCCATTTTAGCAGATGAAAATTAAATGATTTTTAGGTTTAACTATTAAATAAATAAATGAATGAAAATTAGGAATAAAGCATAGTTTTCAAAAACGTAAGATCATTTCTTAAAAAGAAAAAAAAAGGCGTTGAGCTACTTTGAGTTGCAGTCCTGTTTAACTTGGCATTTTCAAATGCAGGGCATCTTTGGAGTCAAATCATTTTATTCTTTGCTTATTAGTTGTTCAAGACAATACAATGATCTTGACATATAATACATTTGATTCAAATAGGGTATGAATTCTCATTTTTCCATGTGTACAGATTGCAGGATCACATTGGTTATACATCCATGTGTATACATCATTTTATTCTTAACGTGAAACTTGCACAGGTAATTAAAACTTAGTGAAGAAACAGTGGTTTGCATCCAGGATTTTATATATAGCACTGGAAGAGTCCATTCTGCCCATATTTATTCCATCTACTGTAGAGTATAAGTGAAATTGGCACTGCCTGCCATCTTCAAAGTTCAGAATTTCTGGGCATCAGCTTAGCCCCCAGTATGCATATGCCTAAATAGTTTTAGCCAATTAGGAAGGCATTTACAATATTTGCAATGTTGCAATATTTGAAGACCATTCTTCATGGTATTTAATCTATATCCATGGTGTTCTTCAGTACAATACTTCTTTCAGACCAGCTACACATGAATTAGCAAACATAGACAAGTCAGGAGCTGGGATATTAAGTTCAAAAATAAATGTAAGGTTAGAAGGAAAGAGAACTCCCCCCCCCCCCCGGAAAATTATAGCTGTTAGTGATCCTTTGCCATACTCAGCTCCACCTTTTGCACCCGTCTTCCACCCCACTTCTGCTAAGGTATTTTAATTTGATCTTTATTCTATATGCTACTCAGAGAGTGAAGCCCTCTGATGATAGTACTAATCAAGATAAAAGAAAATATGATGCCAGACTGGACACTCATTGTACCTGTTCCTATGTGAAAGAAAGAAATGTGGATCAAAGTGCTCTGTTAATATTTTGATATTTTCTTTTCTTTAAAGCCCACTCACATGTATTCCTGGGGATTTGGTCTCAAAAACAGGTCTTATAAAGTGTTATTTTAAAGAAGTTTTTAAAGAAATTATAGCTTGTAAAAACAAATTTGCTGAATTTGGATAATCATGATGGATACATTTAAATGTGCCTTCCAATTCTAAAGACTGTTTTTCTTTAAAACATTAAAATTATTTGCTATTGACTCTATGTCACAAAATAAACAATAACACCATCCCCTTCTTTTTAAAGCAAGACTTGCAATTCTGGAAAGGAAATTCTCAGTTAAGAAGTAAAACATGCCTAACAGAAAAGCATGAAAATATTGCCTCTTTGCCATTTCTCTTCATTCCAAAAATCTCCCTGAAGCAACACAGGTAAGCCTGATTTACTTCTGTTATCTCTTACCACATAATCATGGGAAAAAACTAAATTCAACTATGGCTGTTCTTCTCCTTATAAAAGCTATTCTATTGCCATCGTAATCACTGGTTGTGACCCTTTCTTTCATCTGTTGCTTTTTTTTTTTTCCCCCTCTTGCTGAAACTGTGCTTAGGTTTCAAAAATACTGATCTCAAAATCATTAACCTAGAAAAGAACCTGGAGTTCATCCACTTCATTTATGGGATGTTAAAGCAGTCTTACGGGTTTGCTAAAATAAACTAATAGGCTGGAGAGGAGAGGAGCACACCATCTGGACAAGCCACAGAGGCTGAGAACAGATACCCTAGGTCATTATTTTAGGTGAGCCTATTACAACTCGTGGAAATGACACAGTGTTTGGATATTCTCTTTCTTTACCCTGTGAGTCTTTCTACAGTCCAAATGATGAGATAACCAGCTAGAATAAAGAGGAATCCAGGGCTAGTGTAGAGAAATGGCATTATGAATGATGGGACCGGACCGGTGGTGAGAATCATCGGGATTTATGATTCCAGGGGAGCTTTGCCATTCAGTTGGAGACTACGGTCCTCTCAGTTCATGGAACAGACTTGTGGAAAGGAACGTGTGTAAATATATTTTCATACAATGGCTCATTCCCTACATTAAAAACATCCAGTAATGTAAAAGGAAACCCAAGTTGAACTCCATGTATGCCCCATTAATTTATATTTTATAAGCAGAGATGCCATACTCTCTCTCTCAGGTTTCCTCTGAAAGAAATTTCCCTGAATGAAATCTAGGTTTTCTCAACTGAGAAATGTTTCTTGGGGCAGAACTTCTTGTAACTTACTTTTGTTTTGGAGATGAGGACATATTTCATACTGTATCCATTTTCTCATCTCCTGGCTACTTAGCAGCCCACTCTGATTGAGCTTCTCCCCCTGTCATCTACTATAATAATTGTATTCTTTCTGCTAAACAGGCTCATCCAATGCCACCTCACAATACCTGCCCTCATTCAATGCAATTGTCCTTCCCTTCTCAGAACATTCCCTTATTCTTTTTTTATTTGTTCTAATTAGTTATACATGACAGTAGAATGTGCTTTGAGATATCATACATGAATGGAGTAAATTTTTCATTCTTCTGATTGTGCATGATGTAAATCACACCAGTCATGTAGTCATATATGTACATAGGATAATAATGTTTACAATCCTTCCAACCCCCAGACCCCTCCCCACACTTGACTCCCCTGAACCTAATCCAAAGTAACTCTATACTTCCCTAGCTGCCCCCTTATTGTGAATTAACATCTGCATATCAGGTAAAACATTCAGAATAGCATACTGTCTTGCTCCTCTGACAGCCATTTCAGGTTTTGTTATTCCTTTTCTATCCCCTTACAATCAATTTTCACAGGACTTGGTTTATGGGCCCTCTCCACAGTCACTAGGTAACAGCTTTTCTGATAACATTAGAAGCCATGCCTGCATAAGATTAAAGAGATTAAGTAAAAACCTTTTAGTCCTGAATTTAGAAGAGAAAATTTAGTATGAAAGTGTGATATATCTTATAGCCAATGGAGATTAGCAACAATGACCATCTCAAAATCAATAAGTACCCAGATTCTGGTCTCTAATATTATGTTCAACTGAAAAGAAGTGGAGTTCCTAAGAGAGATGGTTGACTCCAGGCATAAGGCAGGAAATGGGTCAAAATTCCCCAGAAAGTAGTTTGGGAGGTTTTTTTCCAACACTAAATGAAATAATGCATCTGTTCTTGATCATCAATGGCTGCTAACCTCAGAAAAAGCAACATAACCAGACATTTATGGAAATACATAGTACCACCTATGAAATATTCTTGACCAAAAATAATCATATCTGAACTTGGTAAAATTCTATAGTTCTAGGAACTAATTTAAAGGAAATAACAGGGAAAGAGAAAATAATAAGGGAAATGACACTATGATGAAGCAATCAGAAACATCCAGTTTTTAAGCATCTCAGAAGGAATAAGAATTTATCAACTAATAAATTATAGGGGAAAAAAGGAGAAAGAGAAGAGAAAACTTCTAAATAAAATAAACTTCTTAAGAAATAACTCATTATAATCTCTTGACCTTATTCAGATCTTGATTGAGAAAAACAATATGTAACAATTTTTGAGTGGTCAATATAATTAGAACACCAACTGAATATGGGATAATTTTTTTAAATTACTGTTACTTTATTTTAGCTGGGGTAATGATATTGATTATTTCTTTATAAAAAGTGCTCATCTTTTAGAAATACAGGACCTATTTAAGATAGAAATCACAGAACAAGGATTTGCTTCAAAATAGTTTAGTAGAATTAACAGTAGTGGAGGTAGGGAAGAGATGTGTTGAAATGGATTTGACTTCCATTTAATGGATGTTTAAGCTTGGTGAAGGGCATGTGGTTTCATTGTACTGGGCTCTTTATTTCTGTGTGCCTTTTAATGCATAATAATGTTTTGTTCCAAACCATATGCTGCTTTTGGTTGAACATATATCATTAGCTCTGCTCTCCTCTGAGCACAGAAGTTATTGTGCTTATACTTTGACATCTAAATATAAGTGGCTTATAGAACTCTATTTAGTATTGCAAAGTGCAATTCAAATTCCACAGGTCCCACTTAAACAACAACAGCAACAAGAGCAGTAATTCCTATTTTCTACTAGTCATTTCCATTTGAGTTATTTTGCAGCATAGAACCAGTTGCTCAACCTGGAATCCTGGGTATAATCTCTGACCTTTCCCTCTTCCAAGCCTCTTCATTCAACCCATTGGCATAACATATTGATTGGTTCTACCTCCAACAGTTATTAAAACAAATCCAAATCACTCCTTCTGCCTTCTTCCATAATCTAGGCTGCTATCATCCCTCTCATAGACTACAGCATTGACTATTAATTTGTCTTTCTTTATTCTATACTTGCCATAAATATAAGCCTTTCCACAGAACAGATACAGTGATGCTTTATAAATATGAATTGTATTGTTTAATGAAATCTCTAAATGGCTTATCCCTATATTTAGAATAAAACCTTAATTTACTCTATGCTCCAAGGCCATAGTCACCTTTCAATGTTATTTTACACTCACTCAGTGGCAGCTCAACGAACTCCAGACAGGTGAACTTGACCACTGCAAGTTTCCCCATGTCTGGCAGCTTGTAGCACATGCTGTTTCTAATCCCCAGATTGCAATTCTTATACTCTATTCATCCCTGGCTTTTTCATTCACTATACCCTAAAATCTCTTATTCTTTATTTGCCCTAAGAGTATATTTTCCATTTCTTTCATTGTACTTACCTTGATTTATAATTATATATTCGCTTATATTTTAATCACCAATGTCTGTCAGTAATCGTTGAGCTCCAGAAAAGTTTTATACATCAGTTGAGCACATCAGTGTGAAGTATTATCTAGTAGAGAGTATGGGCTCAATAAATATTTAAATAAAGTTAAAAGATGGACAGATCCTATTACAGATCAGATTTGATGCTTGGGTTCCAAGTTTCCAAAAGGAGACATTTGGAAATGTAAATATTTAAGCACTAATGTTTATGGTAAGTATGGTGAGCATTTTAAGGATATATCTATTGTATACATGAGTTACAAGTAGTAATTCACAGTAACACAGTTTAATGATTAAGTATAGGTATGCTCAGATTGAAATTTAAATCATATTTATTTTGTTCAGCTTAAACCCCTCATCACCACATCAAGGAAATAGTTATTACAGAAGAGAAGCTGAAAGTGCTCTTTGAAGTTTAATAATTGGCTATTTTTCAAATTTTGTGTTAAAGTGCCACAGGGGAAATAAAAAATATTTATTTCTTCACTTTAAGTTATATAGCTCTACATTATTTATGTATTCTAAATGTAATCTCATCTGTATTCTGATTTCAGACTTGTTTATCTTCACCATAAGGAGAAGAAGCACAGTTCTGAGAACATGAGCTCAATAGAAAGCATTCATGGTAATGAAATTCTCATCCTAAGGATCTTCCCTTCAATTTCCCTGTGGTATAAAACTGTAAGCAGGGAAAAGCCTCTCATAGGCTTCCAAAATTCCTGCATGGGCCACGTGAAGTGAGAGTACACATTATAAACAGAGAGGTGCCACTTCTAAATGGGTACTGACACATAACTGAAGAGCAGAGGACTGGAATCCAGGGGAATCTCAGCATGGTTCTATTTCAGACACTAATGTTGGGAAAAATAAGAAATCAATGGTTCACCTGCAAAGCTTAAGCACCAAAGGTAGTGCTTATATTTATAGCATTTTTATAAGGAAAGGATAAACATTTTCTATTCTGTTTTAAGTAATACCATTTTGTTCTAGGCCAGTGGTTCTTAACCTTGGACACACATCTGAATAAACTAGAATTAAATTTTCAAATGCACCAAGTACATTCTAGACAAATCAAACCAGATTCTCTAGGATCTTGTGTCCAGATATCAGAGGGTTTTAATACTTCTCAGCTGATCCAAATGTGTATCTACTAAAATACCCTCTTTCACAGCCTTCTATACATAGCAGAGAACAATAAAGATAATTATAAAATGCACATATATACAGATGTTAACAGATATAATAATATATTGGTAAGATTCGTATACCCAGATATACAATTATATCAGCTGTATAGAGCTGATGCTTTTCTACCTCAATGTACCTATCTAAATAAATAGGATAAAGCATAATAAGTTATACTATAATGTTTTAAGCATGCATGGGCAAATCTGTTCTCAAATTTAAGTGAGCAAGCACAAAGATATTGATCCTAATCCAGTGTCTTTCTCCTCACAACAGAGAAATTGCTTTGCTTTGACTCTCCCTTATCTCATCCCTTCCCTGTGGCCTCTGGAATTTTTTTACCTAAATCTTAAGCTAATAAGGTGATAAATGAGGGTGACTGGATTTTGGATTGGACTAACAAAAAAGGAAGAGGAGGACCACTATGTTTCAGCCTCAATAGGGTGTAACAGGGCAATAAGAACTCTGCACCCTGAAGAAATTAATTTCCTTTAGTCTGGATACATGTTCTTAGTGATGTTTGTGCCAGGAGAGAGGGAAAGAGTTAAAAAAAATCACCACAGTTTGATGTATAATTATATATTTAACTTAAATTCAGCCTTTTCTGCTAATTTGTGAGTTCAGAAAGGAAAGACCATATATGTTTGGTCACTATTACACACTGAGATTATTAGAGAGATTGGCAGATAGCAGATACTAAAACAAAACAAAACAAAACAAAAACAAAAACAACAAAAAACTGCTGAATGAATGAAGGAAGGAAGGAGTAATGGAGCCTAGAAGAATCCATGTTAGAAAAGAAGTTAAAAATTGGAGACTATCATAAGTTATGTAACAATTCAAACAAAATACATACCATGGAATGTGTCCATTGACACATAAGCTGCAATTTCCAACATTCTTGATGTATGTTATCAGCTTGACATCTTTTTTGTAAGATTTTTTTTTTTTTTTTAGTTTTAGATAGACACAATACCTTTATTTTGTTTATTTTTTTTATGTGGTGGTGAAGATCGAACCCAGTGCACACATGCAGGGCAAGTGCACTACCTCTGAGTCACAACCCCAGCTCTCAGTTTGATATTTTAATACAACTTTAGTTTAATAATCTCAGTACATATTCAAAATACTCCATTCATTTTTTCCTAGTAAAATAAATATAATTTCGTTTCTCCAATTTTTTTTTTTAGAGAGAGTGAGAGAGAGAGAGAGAGAGAGAGAGAGAGAGAGAGAGAATTTTTTAATATTTATTTTTTAGTTTTTGGCGGACACAACATCTTTTATTTTTTTGTATGTGGTGCTGAGGATCAAACCCAGGCCACATGCATCACAGGCGAGCGCGCTACCGCTTGAGCCACATCTCCAGCCTCTCTAATTGTTTTTTTTTATTATTAAAAAGTGATTCATTTGTATGGTCATATTTTAATATTTTCTCTAATCCCAATTTGCCTTATATGCTCATTTAATCTTCCAGCCACATATTACACTTATAAATAATGTTTTCTCATTGAACTAGGTTAAAAAACTTCAAAACTGTATACATTATGGTACTAAAATGAGCAAATATGCAATATCATTAATTTTGCTAACTTATGGCTAAGTGATGGTATACAAAGATGTTCATTACCTAGTGCTAACTGATAAAAGCAAATGAAAGAACAACACAGAGTATAACATCATGTCTATGAATAGATAGGGTCATGGAAAAATAAATGACTATCAAAATATATATCAAAATTCTAAAAGTAAGATAACTTTAAATTTTCATCATTTTACCAAACTTACTATAAGGTGTTTTTACTGCCTTTTAAATAATATAGAGAATTGACATCATAAGGACTATTATTTTTAAGTGATTTTAAGTAGTATAGCTCATTCCACTGTGCTATAAGAAATCAAAACCTATAAGTAGTAATTTGAAGTAAACAACATACCCATATGACATGAGATAATTAAATAGTTGGATAAAAATAGGTTCTTAAAATTACTATATTGAAAATAAACAGTGCTCTACTGTCCAGTTGGTCAATATTGGATCATTTGTCCACTAATGATGGAGATAAAAATAGTTTTTAAAATATGTTGGTAAGGAAATAATTTTTTTCTACCATAGACATCCCTGGATGAAAAGAATCAGGTGACTTTCCAGAAACATAATCAGGTGATTAAGAACTTCTAAGAAGATATAAAACTAAAAAGGATATTGCTACTAGCATCTTTATACACACTGACAAAAACTGATTTAAAAAGAGCCATATTCTATAGGAGGTAGAAGAACAGGGAAAACAGATGTTCTGCCAGCATTTTCTAGACATGATAGTTTTTATTCAAGAAATTGGAAGAGATAATGTATGTTTTAGACAGAATTCTTTCAAAGTGAAACTTTACTTCACAGAAAGGATTGGCAACTTGTAACACGTATTCCAAAGATGACTCTGTCTCTGATTTTCATAGAGTGTCTCCTGTCATGGTGTTTCTTCACTGTAGCAGACCACAAGGCACCTACTATGATGTCACCTGGTACAACCATTATTCCCAACCTCCCAGGAACCATTCATCAGTATTTTGTCAAATTCCTGTGCCTGATCCAACTATACACCACCACCTCTAGATCATAGCACCCTTCTTTTGTAATACTTGGCATAATTACAATTTTACAGAAATGTGTGTGGTTATCCATGTAATGTCTATCTTTCCCTCTAGACCATAAGTCCCATAAAGTTCAGGTGCTATGCCCAGTTTTACTTACCACTATATACTGTTGTCTTTCATCATGCTTAAGCTACAGTAATCAGCCCATAAGTATTTGTGGAATAGTGAATGAATAAATTTTGCTGAATGAAGAAGGGGGAAAATGTATTCCAGTAAGGAAAGGTGCCAAAGTACTCCAGGAAGTACCAGTGTCAGCCTCTACCTTCAGAAGGGAACACCAGGGGGATGGACAGTCAGAGCCTCAAGGGCAATGCAGGAAAATACTGTTGTTCTCCAATTATAAAAGAAAAGAACCTGATTGCCATTGGTCTGGAGAAAGAGACTGGAGTCAGGATCCATCAGGAAAGGACTGCAGATGAACAAGGCAAATTATCCTACACGAAACCTATAGTGTGACACGTTTAGTCGTATTAGGAAAAGTGCAGTTGTGTGTTAAAAGCAAAACTCAGGACTGTATGGATTAAAAGGATACATACAATAATCCAACTAGGTAATTTTGTTAAGCATAGAATTTATGATAAGAAATAAGATAACAATCTATAAAAATTTTGTTAATATAAATAAAGTTCAAAGAATAGCATTGTAATAAGTATCTAAGTTAGAAAAATTGGAATAAGAGCTAGACCTATCCTAACATGTTTGTCAGGTTTTATTTTGAAAAACAAAGTGATTTACTTGTCGGTTGTAGTGGACAGAAAAATAGATGAATGAAAAATGATTTAAAAAACCTTTCTTTTCCAGGCCTGGCCCTAAGACATTATAAGCTCCTTGTCCTGGTGTTCTTCATGGAAGAAGGGCTGGCATCAGATGCTCTGTGATCTCTGTTAGTTTCCAATTTGTCCAGCTTTTCCCTTCTCACTAATTAGTTCTTTCAATAAGACAAGAAAGACACTGGATCAGGATTGAGATGTAATCCATGCAAACACTTTTATAGCTCTAAAATTTGCATAGGCTTCAGGGTTCTTTCAGTACTGAGTTTCTGCTACTTGCCACCAATTCCCTCCCCTAGGGTTTTATATTTCCAGAAACATAAATTCCATATTATGTTTCTGTTGCTTGTTTTGCTTAAAGAAAATGTATTTAATCAATGCTGGATGCAAAATAACACTTAGGGCCAAATTCTGTGAATTAGTAAAAAGTCTATTTAAGACCTTTGCTCAATAGAGAATATTAAAACCTTAACCTATTTAATGTATCACTTACATGTACAAATTTTCTATGACTATCATTTTCTTTCCTCAAGAGAAACAATCACACCCTTCATTAGGAAATTTTTATACAAACAATCAGATAAAATTTTCAGCCATGAATCCTTAAAAAGTCATTGTGAGTATTGAGAAGTCTTATAATCCTTAGCACATGAGATTCAAATCCAGCTATATTAATTATGAGCTTTATGCACTTGTATTATATAAATGCTCTTTGCCTCTATTTTCCCATTCTTAAAGTGAAGATAATAATAAAACCAATTTGCAGGCTTGTAGTAAGTATTAAATTAATTAATTCAGTAGAATGCTCACACCAGTGCCTGTCATCAAGTAAGCACTCAAGAAGTGTATTATTAGTTGGAGTACAACCTTAAAAGTATTTGAGGCTTTTATTAGAGAACAATCAGAACAGTTCACAAACCATCTGTGTTATTGTTAGAGACTAAATAATTGATTGGACCTAAGGTCTGATACAGTACTGCAACTCATGCGCTATGAAGTTTCCAGATTAGAGGCTGGACTTACCCAGAATCGTTTGTGTATTCTCATCTAAGAACATGGCACTGGCAACATATCTCAACAGTAGATACAAAGAATCCTATAGGGAAGACCCAGGGAGATAAAGGTGTCATAGCTCATGTCCCCATAGAGTATGACTCCTTGAAGATGGAGTGACATTGCAGAGACCCCTGTATGCTTCAGACACACAGCAGGTGCAGAAGACAAGGAATCACAACTTTCCATCAGTTAATTTCCTGAGAACAAATGCACCAGGAGCCTCAATAGACATCTCTACAGTTTTCAAAATGTTTCTAAGAAACACTTTCCCTCTGATCTCTCAACTTCTACCTCCACCCCAACTTGCAAGAACTTCAGTTTACTTAGTGTGAGAAAAATGGTGTCTTTGTATGTAGAGGAGGGTTTACAATGCACAGAGGTATCCAGAAGTCCTGAAGGTCAGTATTTTCATTTTCTTTTATCTGCTTATCTATTGGTTCCCAGCTCCATTACCCATTGTGCTTTGCTGAGAACTAACTCCACAAGGCTTTCTTGCCAAAGTTGGGAACTGCTGGAATCTGGAAGCGCACAAAAAGGGAAGTTTCCACTTGACTTTCAGTGGTTTCTTCCTCATGGGTAAGATGGCCACATGTTTCTAGGCTCATGGAAAAACCACCTTTTCATGGTTCCCAGTTCCACCAAACAGCCCAAGAACATGTTTAACTTCTGTTCAACAGCCTTGGCTCTAGAATGAGCACTTGGTGGTGGCAGCAGGTCTTGCTGCTAATTTCTAGGATGGTCCATAGTCCCTGTGTATCTCCAGTGCATCTCAACTTGTATTAATAAGTCTCTAAATTAAAGTCCTATTGTTTTCTATTATCCTATTAGAACCCTGATATTGTCATGAATATTTACCAAAGTATCCACCAATGAAAAAAGTTCTGTGAAAGCAAAACTGTTATTGTACTTACTGGAGACAGTTGAAGCTGTTGGGTTGTGTCCAAGTCACCCAGAAGGCATGACAGATTTGAATGGATCAGACATTTTGTAAAGATACATATTTACATTTCTATGCTTTACTCTGGTTGACTATTTCCCTTGATGAAATTAAGCAGTGGCTCAATAGATTCCACCCCACTTTATTCTATGTAGTCACAGCCTTCATCTCATTTCAAATAACAGCTTTTCCCAAAGGAAGTGTCTCCTTTCAGGATATCATAATAAGCTAATGGACTGAGTGATCAATGTTGTGTGCGGTAGAACATTAGAAATGTGCCATAAAATATGGAAAACAATTTAGCCACTCTCTAATGCAGGCAATTCTTGTAAAAACTATACATGAAAAACATGTACCCAACCATTTTTTTCATGCCTTACGACAAGATTAGATGCAATAAAAACCTTGTCTTAGCAAATCAGCACGTTAGAGGATGCTGTCAGCAATAACTTTGCAAAGACATGTCCATTACCAAAGAGGGGCATTATCCTAAATTTACTCTCATTGAAGATTGATGTCTGCTATAAGCCACCATCTGTCTCTAGATTCTATGATAGTACAATGCTGTCACTCCACACAGTGGGGGCGGTTTGTGGCTTCTTGTTTTCTTTGCACTTTCTCTTTTAAAATTTGAAGATGAACAGGCAATTGTCAGAACGAAACAACAAAGTATGACTGACCATGTGAAGTGGAAGGATCAAGCCCAATCTCACTTATTTTCCTTAAGAAGCAAAATGCATTAAATGAATTGTTTGGTTATGATTGCCTCACAGTGATTTATCCAAGTGGATCATCAGCTATTTTTGATAAGAACGTATATTTCAGCATATCTGGTCAATTTCACAATCCCCCAAACTAAATAACTTAGTGACATTTTACAAAGATCATAAGGATTTTCTTCATTTGAGTATTTTTTTTTAAAGAAAAATGCAATAGATGGACTTTGTCTCCCTGCTTATTACCCACTGAATAGAACAGTTGTCTCTAGCTTTTTGATTCCTCTCTCTTTTCAGTAATGTTTCACTATTCTATTCCAATAAGTGTTTATTTATAAATTACACATAAATTTTATAAATATATATGCCACTTTACTTGAATATTATATATATTATAAATACTAGCATATAAAATTATGTACTGAAAATACTGTACATAGAAGTCCCAGTATTTTTACCAACATATTTCACCCTGTTTTATACCATGAGCCATCTTGATCAGACTGCTGCGTTAGATCTCATAGCAGTCAGGCCATGCTGAGAATTCTCCAGAGGTTCTGTTTAACTCTTTTTTGCTGGAGGTAGTATTACCAGGAAATAAAAAAACAAAAACAAAAAACAGAACACTCAGTTAAATATTGATAGGAAATACTTACACTGAAAATAACTATCTATTATTTATCTGAAATTCAAACTTAATTGTGCATCCTATGCTAATTACTTATTTATTGGCTAAATCTACCAACTCTAGTTGTATCCAATCCCTTGAGTCTCTTCCTAATATTTTTCCTACTGGTCCTGCCTGCTCCTCACCCAGCTCCATCCCCAAGCCAGAGATTTTGGGAATTATTACAAGACAAGATAATTTGTTATGATTTCTTTAGATTATATTTCCTATAATAGGTTCTATGTTTCCATACTTATCCTACCCCCACTTCTTAAAATAGAACATCACAAATGAGTCTTTATATATCATTAAAATGGATTGTGCACAAGCACATGTAGTATCACCTGGGTTACTTCATTCATCAGTCATTTATCCAATGACTAATATATTTTAGTCATATATATTTATATATTTATTTAGAATAAATTGGTCAAAAATTATTCTCAGTCTCATAGACATGGACCCAGTATTCATCCTATTAAGAAGCATGAGCTCTGATTCCACTTTTCTCAGAGTAAAATCCAACATGCTAGAAATGACCCATGTGGTTTTACATGTCTAGCACTGTGGCAGCCATGAAAAAGCCCCTCTGTATGCCCAGGCTATATCTGCATGGCCCATACTTCTGTTGGGTATTATTCTCAATTAGACCTTAAAAAATACCACTTAAAAAAATCAGCTGCATTTCTAAAATTATACTCCTTCCTATACTTATTATTCCTCTTTATTACTTTATTTTTCATTTTAGCATTTACCACTCACAAACTATACATTCACCTATTAACTGTTTTTCTGTCCTCTTGGAATATAATTGCTGCAAGGGTAAGAATTTCCTTTTTGTTCACAGCTGTAAACCAATGCCTAGAACAGTTCATTTACAACTGTGCCTAGAACAGAGTCAATGCCTAATAAGCACTTATTGAATAAATGAACCTCTGACCTCAAGGAGGTGAAGATCTTAGAAAGGTGACATAAATCAATGTGGCACATTACTTTAGCCTTTGAGCGACGGAAGGGCAGAGTTGTAAGGGTGATGTTTGTGCTGAATCCTGGTAATTCAGTCAGGTTCAGGTAGCCCTATGCAGGCAGAACAGGGAGGCATGTCACAGTTAGCAGGCAGATCACAATAAGGGGTCAAGGGCACAGGTACGGAGCATCAAGAGTGGGAAAAATAAAAGACAAGAGGGAGAGAGAGTTTTGAAAACAGGGGATAGGAGAGTATGCAAAAACAAGTTGCCTATCGAATAAATTGGTCAAAAACTATTCTCAGTCTCATAGTGTGTGTGTACACACACACACACACACACACACACACACACACAAGTTCCAGGTTTATTGCTCATTCTACTTCCCTGCAAATCATATAAAGTAGGTAATTCCAAATCTAGAGGTAAAGACATTGGGGCTTGGAAAACCTCAGTAGAAAAATTTGAAGTAAGGCCTAACAAGTGACAGAAGATTCAGAACTTGAGGACTTTTCTGAGTATTTTCCCTTATACTATGCTTCCCTGTGCCTGAACTCCCAGAATACCTTTTATGTGTGTAACTTGTTCACAGTACTGAGCACAATGCACAACCTTTCTCATTTGTTCTTTCTTTATATAGTAATGAAGACCAGAATTTGTCACTATAAAAAGCAGTTAGGTATGCCTCACCTCAGGTCATCAGATTTGAATGAGGACATTAAAGCATGTTTCTGGATCACAATTTGCTGGCTTAATTCTAAAAAACATTAAAGGTAAATCTCCAGTGTTTATATTGAATCAATGTTTTGTCCATCTTTAAGAAACTGACTAGGGACCTTGGTCCAAGACAGTGTTTCTCAACCTTGTTTTTCCCTTTGTTCTCAAAAGATTTCCTACACATTCTTTCCTTAATGCTTCTTTCTCTGCTACCCTGCTTTCTTAGTCCAAACTTGAAACTTTGATGACACAGATATACCATGTAACTGGTTATATACTGTAGACCCTTTGAGAAGATATTATGATGACTAAGATTTTAGATATTTTTGACTCCCCCCAAACCAATATTCACCCCTTATAAGGTAATATAACCCCCACTGAGCTTGCATTGTCCAGGGAAATATATGCATCTCAGTTAACTTCCATAACTAAAAATACCATAAAAATACAAAATTGTGTGAGCAACTCATCATTGGTAGAATGGACTGACTGAAATTAGAAATTCTGAGTTCTTGTCCTGTTCCACCTGTAATAAGTGGCACAATCTCAAGTAATGTAAAATTTCTGGTTTTCAGTCACTTTAATTTTAACATGAGAGGCTATACTGAAATAAATCCAAAATCCTTTCAGTTGAGAAGTTTATGAATTTAATGTAATGAATATCCTCTTGGTGGTTCCTTTTCCCATTTGCTTTCAAAAGCTACATAGTTTATAGAGTTTATTATATATAAGGCTTCTTTTGCTGGCGAGAACTATATTGTACTTTTATGTGTGACCTGCATTTGCATTGTAAGACAACAGTCGTATATTTCCGTAGGTGTGTTGGAAAACATGATGAGCTTTAATTTCCTTGAAGGCCTCTGCAATCTCATCAGTGGAGGCCTGAATGATCTGATGTCACCAGACAGATGGATTTCCTTCACAGTTCTCTGTCAAAGGTACAGGCATTCGTGGAATCTCAACTATGCCACTACATGAATTAAAGTGGAGTAATGAATCTGTGCTATGTTCCATGGCTTTAAGTTAAACTTGACCTTTGAATCACATTTAACAGAGTATAATCAAAGGCCAGAAATCAGAAGAGTTTAAGTAAAGTTCTCTTTTATCAAGGAAAACTGATTTTATCCGATTTGATTTTATATAGTGCTCAGAATTTAGGAAACTCTATAATATCATCATGAGTTAGAGAAATCCATTAAAATATGAAAGTGTTACAGTATGGAACACTTCACAAAACCTTAACATGCACAGGTACAAATTAATTTTATTATTTAATTTTATTAATTAATTATATTACACTCCTCTATTTATGGGGATAGTTCTTAGGACCTGGATATTGCAAAGATTAGAGAAATGATTGAAGAATGAGTCATTTTGATTGTATCAACCAACTTCTTTGGGCAAGAGAACTCTGCTAGAAATCCTGTATAATGAAGTTGTCTTTATATTATGAGAAATTCACTTGACTCCATTTATTTTCTTCACAAATTTATGTCTATGTTTCTTGTATTTAGAGACTGTTGTTCATCTTCCCATTGTTCTAAGTCATTTCTAAATCCTCTCCTGTCTTCTTCATTTCCTGCTTTATAAGAAGGGGACTGCTAGTTTTTTTTAATAATATTCCTTCAAGTAAGTTTAGATTTTCTATGGCATTTAAATTAACATAGCCAAAAAAATAAATAAATTTTCAATATTTTAATAAATATTGACCATAAACTATTTTCACAATAAATCTCTCATGCTTTGATAGTAACAAAGTCTCTGTCTCTTTACTGTGTGTTATCAAAGACTCCCACCTCATCAAGGATGAAAAGGGGAAGGAAATAAGTAAGTAAAGGAGGTAAGGCATTCCATTCTGCCACTTATAAATTAAGTGATGTTCACAATAACTCTGTAAAATTGGGGATTTTCTATTAAATTATAATACATTAATATGTTCTATTCATCCACAAATAAATCAAAAGATCATAATGTATTTTAAACTTATATTATTCCACTCTTGCATTTTGCACAATTGAACCTGAGAATGTTATTTATATGTGGAGTTATCATAAATATTATTATTATTATTATGTGTTATTTAAAATGTGATCTAAAAACATAGGTCTTCCTAGAAGATTATTTGTAAATACAGAAATGTTACTTTGAATAAATATATTCATCCAGTAGAGCCTATTAATTTTTTTGTTTATTTTAATATTACAAAGTAATTCCTTTTGAACTTAACCACTGCCACTGCCTCTTTTGAGAAATCTTATAACTATAAGGGTTATTTCAAATCCATAAAACAGTGAACTGAATAGCACCTTTAAAGCCTACAAATGTTTATGCAAAATATAGATCAATTATACAAATCTAGTAAAACTGTTTGACAGGAAAAGGATGGCATTAAATTCTGCAATTGTTTAGGAGGTACAAGGCTAAGGGAAGGCTTTATTTTGTTGATTTTATTTTATATGCTACAATGTAGACCTGAGCAAATTCAGAAAGGGGGTAGCACAGTACAAAAGGTAATTAGAGATTCAAGTGAGAAAACAAGTAATACTTGGATCAAGTTCCTTTACTAACTGAGATGAAGATATGATCAAGGGTCAAGGAGGACCATTTGTCTTGGAAGGATAATCCAAAAGAAGAGGAGATTAGGTAAGTAAGGAGAGGAATTTTGATCTGGAAAGGAAGTCTCTAGTATAAGTCTTGCCAATAAAAAATCAACGGCTGAGCTTATAGTTTCATATTCTCCATTACCTCAGAGCACAGACAAGGAATCTGTTGCTAGAGACTGCAGTATACAGATTTCAGAGCATCTTAAGAAGCTCTTCCTAGCAATCCTTCCTGTCCATAAATAGAAAGACTGATCTCAGGAGATACTGGGTTCTAATCCTTATCACATGCTAAGAAAACCTATTTGGCAGATTGCTACAGAAGATTCAAATATGGAACAAAGAAGGGACAGGTCAGGCTGCAAGAACAAAGTTCTTGACTATTAGTGAGACTTCCAGAAGGCCAGTGGAGGGGCATTTATCATTCTTGTGATGGATGACTTTTTGCAGTAGTCTAGAAGAAGAAAGTAGAAAATGAATAGTATGGAATATTTTAATTAAAGGATAGCAAATTGGAAGTGATAACAATTGGAAGGGAAAACAATAAGACTTGGGAAAAAAATGGTGACCAAGAAGAATGTAGTTGAAAAGATTAAAAGTTCCAATATCCCAAGGCTGATAACATCCATGAAATTTTCCTTTCTGAAAGAATATTTCTCCTCCTTGTATCTTGAAATTCTCCTTTTAACCAATTATTCCTTAACACCCTGACCAGGTACCAGGGGCTATGCAAGAAGTTGTATGATAAATTTATCCAAAATTAGCCTGGAATATAGACTGTCTGAAGCAAGTCAGTTAAATTCTGTCTTAGAAACAATACAGAGGGACAATAATCTCATTATACCATCATGAGTAGTGTCTTTTAGTTGAAAAAATATTTCTTCCTAGTGGCTACATTTCTCAATAAGTTCTTTAAATTATGTCTTGCGTGCTTGGCAAATTAAATGGAAATTTAAAAAGTAAAATAAAATAAAAGCCTTGAAAGTGATGGATAAAATAAGGTGACAGTGTATAACACTTAAATTTTAAATATACTCAAATTATATCTAAGTTTAAATCCTTCCCAACTGCCCTGATAATTATTTTTCCACTTTGATTTAAATGAGATTATTAACTATATGAATTTGAATTGGGTAAAAATAAGTTTGAATAGATTAATTCTTCCATCATTGATGCATCATTAAACAGTACTTCAAATTCCAGTTGAAGACAGAAAAAGCTGTAACAATAAAGTATAGTCAGGAGGCAGTTGTAGGAAGCTTAACTAAAGGAAAAATACAAGGACTGTCTTCAAGAGCATATCCTCCTCAAAACACATGCTGAGCCTTAGATAGTATGTGGAAACAAAAACTGAGACAGACCCTCACCCTTTTACATCATTAATAAGACTTTAGGCAAATATTCCACCTAAGAAAGCTAGAGTTTTCCTCTCATGGAGATACAACTTGCTATTATCACAGAACCCAATCAGTTTTATTTTACAAATAAAATATATAATCCATAAGAAAAAACTGTAGATAAATTGTGTGTCTTATAACATATGACCCTAGCATCAATATCCCTATAGATATCATTTGTCACTTTTAAATCAAAAGCTTTAGTTATGGAATATAAGGAAATCCAGTTCTTGTAATAGTAACATAGTAGAGGGTGTCAGCACATAACAAATTGGTGACTGATGTGAAATGAGAGTGAAGAGGGGCCGTGATGCAAATTTGTCATAACTAGCTGCAGAAATAAAAATACATGTGAATCATAAAATGCTGGAATTTTATCAAGACTTAAAATATGGCCTTTCTCCTTCAAATATACACACCTGGCGGAAAAGGAGCATTTTGTAGGAAGAACGAATAGTCATTTCAGGAATATTCAGTAGTCACTCTTGCTGAGTCTGTTTCTTTTTTATTCTTAGAATGTATCATAATCAGTAAATAAAGGAAATACGACTTATTGAGTCATTTCAATATTAGGAACATTTCAATCACCTTAGAGGCAATGTAGGAGATGACTAGGAGATGAAGTAGAAAACATATGTGGATCTAGGTAACTTTTGTTCTTAGCACACTTACTGGACATCAGCAAATGTCCATCTTAGTAAATAACGTTATAAACCTTCACTAACACAGTCCTTTAAAGAAAGGTACTTCCTATATCAAGAATTGACTCTCACAATTTGTTCAAGGAAGCACACTTTCCTTCAACTAGATTATAAAACCTTCAACACTAACATCTAATTATGCATTTCCCCCATGGTCTAATACAGTCTTGTTCATAAAAAGAGAACTTCTTGGAAAACACTTGTAAATTAGATCGGAGGGCCTTCCAAACAAAACTCTTTCTCCCAATCATTGCTGTTTCTTCAGTGCCATATTATCTTTTAATGAAAGTAAAAGCAAACAGTCAGCCTTTTATTTTGAATAATTCAGATGGATTCCTTAGTTTCTCAGAAAGGATGTTTCATTAAATCCACACCTAGCTCCAGACCAAATCTTTAAATGCATGATGTCTTGCTACAATGCTCTCTAGCTTACTGAATATGACCATCACAATCGAAAAACACCATTAGGATCATTATCTTTGACGCTGAAGAAGTACACACTGTTACTGCTGAGAATCCTCTTGCCAGCTTCTCTTTATGCTGCACTTTCAAAGCTGGCTCTTTGCAATCTATTAGGGAATGTGGCTCCAGAAATCTTGGTGTTTACCTTGCAAGTACAGGATCTGAGAGCCAGCAGCACAGTTAAATCAGATTGATGATGTTCTGTAATGAGGAAATGCGTCATCATTTGAACTTAGCACAGAAGCCACAATTCTTTCTGCCTAACACGATAGGCTTTTTCCCACAGATGGACTTAGTCTTCTTTAGAATGAGCTATTTTCAAAACTCTCCTGTAATTTGAAGAGCAGACTGAACTGCAGTCTCATCCCTGGAATAGGCCATCTAGGTCATCTGAATTAACCAAACATGTGAGCCCCTCAATATGATATTCTTGTATTATGTATACTTGCTTGCTAAATTACGTATAGAATATCATTTTATGTTTGATTTTCTTGATGATAATTTACATATTGAAGTCACATAAATGTCATTCTAATTCACATATAGAATAACTATCTTTTTGAAATCAGTCATTTTGGGATGAAACAAACATTTCTAACTTGGTTGGGTAAAGTTTACATGGTTTTGCAAGAATTTACTAAAAACCATGGATTGTACATTTAAAATAGATGGATTTATTAATATATGTCTCAATAAAGCTGATTTACTTTGTAAAAGTAATTTGGCATTATTCCCTACCTAAGTTTGATATGAATCAATTTTATCAAGTAGTTCCTATGTGGGACTAAAATCTATGTTAAATATTGCAAAATGTTCAGTAAGCACTCACTACTTTTCACATATTAATTTTCACCGAATTTGCAGGATTCTACTAAATAGCCCCTAGAAAATCAGATAATTTCTTATGCTTTCTGAAGCAACTTGGGCACCAGGGAAAACAAAATAAAGTTTTTAAATTAATTCTAAATATTCATGTAGAGTCGTGGTAAAGAAGCATTTCTTATTTAAACTGATAAGCTCATAAAAGGAAATAAAGTCAAAAATAAGGTTTTAGAGGAAAGAATATGGCTAATTCTGTGTATTAAGATGTATAATCATCTGCATAACAAAGTAAGACTAAGTTAAGGGGGCAGACCAAGTGATGGAGCCCCCAGAGGCCATAGATAAACATCTGGACCGGAGGTCGTCTTCAATGGAGCCTGGCCACAGATAACAGGCAAAGGTTCAGACAGGCAGGTGATCAATGTCAGATACATCCCAAACTTGAGTTCAAAATAATATTGTTGGTACTTAGGTAGGACAAGAATCTGAGAGGACTGACAGATAGTCTTCTCAGATAGAGAAACAGGTACAGGAATTAAAAAACTAGGAAGTCTAACTAGAACATCATTTAGAACTGGCTACCATGAACACTGGCAATGCCCAACTTCTAATACTGAGGCAGAAGGTCAAAGTGAACTAAGCCACAAGCTAACCTGAAGTTGTTTTTCCTGAAATATTTACTTAAGCTTCCTTTAATTCTCTCTGATTTGTTCCAGAAACCTGGCTGGGAGTTCAGGGAGGGGCTAAGTGGCCCCAGCTGTATTAAACAGGGCACTATGGAGCAGGGAGCTCGGTGAAGCATTGCAGCATCTGTAACCAGGATGGGCACCCACTTAATGGCAGATTAGAGAGGCATTTAGGCTGACTGGGACCTGCTTGGTCCTGTGACCTTCCACTTTGGCAGAAATTGAAGCTTGCCTCTTATCCCTTCTCACATATGCTTTGTGGAGTTGGAAGTGGAGGCTTTCTAAAATTGACTAGCCTGCAATAAAATCTGGAAACTTGTCTATAATGTCTGGCTGAACATGTTCACTGTTTTCAGATAATTGGAAATAAGTTTTCTATGACATGATATATATCCCAAAATCCAAACTTCAAAATTTAGAAGACCATAGATGGAGTAAACAGTTTGGCAATATATAAACTCTGCTAAAAACTTGCCAGTCTCCCTCTGTTTCCTCATACACTTAGGTTGGAAGGATGATGATGAACTTCAACCCAATACTGCTGCTCGAGCAGCCCCATGGATGCACACAAACCAACAGGATTTCTACAATGGAATTCAATAGTTGACCTTCCTGCCAAATATTAGGAAAACAAAAAGGGAAAACTGAAATCACAGTAGAATGAAAATTCTACATACTTATAGGCCATGAATCCTCCAAATCAGAATGAAAATAAAGAGGGTGATCATCCAAAGACAGTTCTGTGAGGAAATACAATAAATCAGGCCCAGATGTCACAAACACAATAAATCAGTTGAAGCTGCCAGACCACTTTTCTCAACCTATTGGACTTAATTAAAACCACCATTCAGTGCATGATAGACCTTCTAACAGAGCAGATAATATCATTCAGGCTCAACCATATACCCAGACCTGATGTGGGAGACACAGTATGTTAAATTTTAATCTACAGGTCTGGTTTACATCTTCAGTGAAGCTCCATCATCCCTCCCATGTCCTCTTCTCATCCTTCTGCAGCATGCATTTAAAATGCTATCAATCGGCCTTTGCTATTATAATACTACTGCAAGTGCCAGATAAATTCTGTAACAATATTGACTGCCTAGTCATTGTTTTTGTGGTAAAAATACTGCACAGTCTAGCAGACTAGCATCTTCAATCAAATGTACACACACACACACACACAAAAAAAAAAAAATATATATATATATATATATGGCACTGTGCTTGGTGGTTTTAAATTCTTTGTGAAGCAACCTAAGACATCCTAACCCTAGATCAGTGTCTGTAAAGATCTATTCCCCAACAGTTCATAAATGCCACTCAAAACAAGGACAAGAAGAATAGGAAGGGGTGAAACACTCACAAGTTATTATAAATTCACAAAGCTGGCAAAGAGCACATGTATGCAGGCATCTTTTAGGACTGAAGTTCAATATCTCATCAGCCCGTAAACAGAAAAGATCCCTTGCATTTACCACAGAAAAGTCACAGAAGTATCTACCCACCCATGAGGTTGTTTCAACTTGAAGGATTGCATTATTCAATTGCAAACCATCTCTCAACTCCATCAGCAACAGCCTTTCTGGCAGTTTCCTTGTGTATACTTGGCTTCATTTTATAAAGACAGAACAGACTATGTTTGGCATTTTTGCCTTGAGTTATTGACATGTTTTAAATTATGCTGTTTTATGTCCATTCTTAATAGAACAGAAATCTGCTACAAACGATCTTTATTAACAGACCGCCTCAGGTGCCGAGCAGACTCTCGATTTAACAACATCTCCAAACAGACAGGCAGAGAGCTTGTTAATAGGCTTTTCCAACCCTTTGGCTTCTGTGAGATGTAAGTGGATTATGGAGGTTTGTTTGTCAGGCTATCTTTTTACATCACTGTCTGAATAATTGCCACAAAGGCCTATTGCTTTGGCCTAATTAACAAAATGTACAAAATCCTGAGCATAGAACTTTTATTGATTAGCCCTCACCATGGGAAGTTTATGGACCCCCATGATTCCTGGTACATGGTGTTACACACAGGACTTCAGTTTGTTAATAGACCAAGGAACTGTATTAGCACTTTGAGCTATTCAAAGTGCCAGAAGAAACCACCTTTATGGCTTGCAGTGTAAAAATCAGTAACCTTGGTATGACATAATTTCTCGTGCAAATTTCACCAATTGTTAACTATAAAACTGCATTAATACTATCAGTTCCAACTTTTTTCTCATCAAACTTGATCCTTGATAAGGTAGTTTCAATAACAATAAAAAAACAGAGGTTAAAAAGCAGAGAAAAATAAGTTTTATCTGAATGAGATAAAAAAAAGAGCTTAAAGGAAACTTAAGAAAAGTCAGAAAAATGGGAAAGAAATGAGTTAATTTATTGTTCAACTTTTCATGAACTAAATAACCATTTCAACAAACATATCAGGGTACATTCCAGAGGATTATTTGAGGCATTGGATTAAATTAGGGGGCAAGACTGAGGGAGATAGTGTTCCTACTAGTTTATAATAGCAAAGATGGCATATTTACAAAAGCCCAGGATTGAGGCCCAGCAACTATTTCTTCCTTAGATTATTCTTCATTTTGCACAGTATCTCAGTAAAAAGCCAATAAGTAATTCTATTAGATGACTTAGAAGTTACCTCACCTGTGTATAACATTTGGTAAACACATATGTTAAAAGGTGCTACATTCAATTTTTGGAGTTCGAGAAGACCAAGTGAGGATAGCTGGTCTTACAAGCTCCAATTTAAATCAGAAAGTAGAATGAATAAAACTTCTTAGTGTTCTTGTATACACATACCCAGAAATTAGAATTTTTAATAAATTTACTGTTATAAAAGAAAATCAACCTGGTAGCTAGGAAATTACTGCATAAAATCTGATGGATTAAATTCAGTTATTGGCATAATTTGGTAACTCATTGTAACATATGTAATGGGATTAATTCAGAAACTGGATTAATTCAGAAAACTTCAATTTCTGAAACTAGGTTACATTTTTTTTTTCCTTTCCAGGATGAATGGAAATTACAGTCTTTTTTCTTTTCTTTTCTTTTTTTTAATTTCACAAAGTTATCTTTTGTCTAGTCTTGGAAACTTGTGCTGAATTGGAGAGAAAATTTCATTGTGGAGGAGTCTAAGCATATAACTACAAGCATATCCGTGGGCAGTAATCAACATGAAATTGAACTCACAAGAATGTGATGAGTACCTGTCACATGCCAGCCTCCCTGGTCCATGCCAAATATTCAAGATGAATGTCACTGTGACTGTCCTCAAATACAAAAAAAAAAAAGCAAGCATCAGAGTAGAGTAGGACCAAAGGATTTGGTAGGTCAAGGTCAAAGATCTGAATAGAAAATGTTAAGTAGCTTGCAGGTATGCTTCAGGTGAGGATAGGGTAAGCCAGGAAAAGGCTACTCTGTTCTCCTTTCACAGTCACTAGAGAATTGAAATAAAAGGTAAAGATTGTCTTTTGTATCAGCAGTGGTAATAACAGCAACACCAATAAATAATATAGGCCATTGTTTGTGGAGAGCTTAACTTATTGCCTATTCCCTTTGTCAAGGGTTTCCATTCTCAAATCTCTTTGATTAACAACAAACGCTGCAAAAGTAGATATTACCATTATTTTCTGTTGTTTGTGTATGTGAGGATGCAGAGAGTAGTGATTTATTCAAGACTTCCAAGACTATGAGGGGTAGACTAATAATTTAAACCTAGAACCAAACCCGAAGTCCATGTCCTTTCCACTGCACTAAATTTGCCAGGATGATTGCCAGGTATTTGGGGTGGTTGTAGAATGGGGAAGGCAGCAATTCATCACTCTCTGCCCTGCCAGTTGTTTTCTTTCAGTTTTGCAAGAGATCATGTTTAAGGTAAACTGGTTATCACCTGCCTAGACACCAGTGATTTACAATTATTTCTTTATTAAGAAAATGTTCAGCGTGTGAGTGGTCTCTCTCTGAAAAAACACCAACAGAGAGGCCTTGTCAGTTTTTTGGCACAGACACATCTAAACACATAAAAACAAGTTTAAACACTATCATTTATGCATAATTCTTTCTTGGCATCGTCTCTCACTTGCCACAATTTGAAGCCAGAAAACACTTATTTCTACTTTTCTTACTCTAGAAATAATCCGGCCTTAAGTGGATCTAATTCCTTCCCAGAAGAGAAACAGCCTTGTCAGGACTTGGTTGTGTGTGCTGTGTCTGAGACATCAAGGATTCCATTTAGGGCACAGCTGCACGAACTCTGAAAAGCTGGTGCTCCGCCAGAGCTCTGTACCCACTGAGATCTGTCGTCTGGAATGATAAACACACAGCTGCCTGTGGCGAGGGCCATGGGCATAATAGATGGCCACGTCTCAACCGGAGTCAGGCAAAGCCTACACAAATCATTAATCCAACTGCTTATATGTTAAATATCACAAGATGTGTACAAAATGGCAAGCCGTCTCAATGGAAAGAGCAGGGAGAGGCAGAGGCCATTTAAGGGAACAGGAGAGGGTAAGTGGCTATAAGTCCTTTGCAGAGTCCTGCTCTAGGGCTGATTTACTGCCAGGAAGCCCACTTGCTGCAAATAGTTCATAAAGCCTATGACCTGAGTACTTGCCCACGGGACCACAATAACATTTATCTAGCATAAATTAATGTGTTTCAACCACTAATTCAATTTGGCTGTCTCATTCTTCTGGTTTTGGCAAAGCCTTGCCTTGCTATAAAGTCACTCCGTGACTCACAGGAATGGCTGTGTTTGTTAAGGAGTCACACACCACTAGGAACAAAGAGTGCTATTAGTTGAGTAGTCATAAAAATATACCTCCAGAGCACATTTGGAACTGTGCTAATTGAAACTTCCTCTTTGGAGGAGCCTGATCAAAACCAGCTGTAGGAGTCAAGCAGGAACAGATTTCAACATTACATTAAAAGCCCAGCACATTGAGAAAGAGCCGCCTCTGAGAGAAGAGCGCATTCCAGCCTGAACAAATGCTCTAAGTGGCTCCTGATGTGCTGCAAAGAGAGCTTGTGACCTGAGCCGAGAACTGTGCAAAGAAACTTCGCTGTGACTAAAGTTTGAAAGAAGAAACCCCGGTTGCAGTTCTCTTCATAAAACCTCAGATCTGCCAACAGGCTTCAGCAACACGTGTGAAAAACCACAAAAGCTGAGTGAACCCTAGGAAAATGAAGTGGTATATTGTTTGGAAAGGGAAAAACAAGGGCTTAAGTATTTTCGTTGCTAAGATAGCCTTTTAAGGACATCCCATTAGTACCCAAAATACAAATGAAACTCACAGAGGAACAAGTAAAACCCAAATAAGAGACAAAAGCCTGGAGGAATCACGAAAAACACAAACTACATTCAAAGACCAGAATGAGAGCTACGTCTTCCTCTTTGGCAGCTTTTAAACTTCCTTTTCCAAGACGTGAGGGCTGGATTCTGCCAATGAGTGTTGAGCACGGTTCATCCATAGGCTAGCAGAAAATGTGGAACAACTGTGCATTTTCTGTGTTACTTGAAACCAGTTTAGCCATTTACAAAGGAAGCAGATATTGATAAATAAGTGTAAATAGTATATTCTACCTATCAAATATGTGCATTTTATTTAATTTAGGGGAGTAGAGTGCCTGGAAATGTTGCAGGCAAGGTTTGCTTTATGACACTTTTAAATAATATATAAATTAGAAAGGATTGCTGGTCTTTTTAATTTATTTACTTACCAATTTAATGGAGTGTCTATTTTGGAGCAATGTCACAGTGACTCCTGAAAATACAGAGTGGGAAGGTGTATTTGTGTTGATATCTTAGAAAGCATCATTATGTTTTATACTGCAAAAGGGTGAGAGTATACATAATATATGAATTAGAATAATTATTCTGTAGGATGCAATTATAACATCAAAAATAATGTAAAAGTTGGAAATTTGCTCCATTTTTACCCTGTTTTGGAATGCATTGTGGCTAGCCTTTCCTAATTTTATTTTTTTGTTTATCACAAATAAAACATCAAACTAATTTGCCAGGTTTAAAAGCAAAGTTAAATGAAATACTCATACGAAAAGAAATGTCATAATTACATAATTATATAACTCTATTTCTGACCGATTTTTATGCTTGAAAACTTGATTCTAGACTTTAACGGACTGACATAAAGGAATTTTCGAGAGAACCACTGAAAAGTATTTCTAATTCTTCTCTATTATCTGACTTGTCAGATACTGAATCATTCCCAGTGCATACACAATTTGAAGTCCAATGCTCTGCTCTTGATCTCATTAATCTTGCTTGTTCGAGTACTATGGACATTAGGGAAACTTACATTTAGCTCTTAGAACTGATGGAGGAGACTGCAGAGTTTGGAGAAATATCTAAAAATAATTCAGGATTAAGAAATGAAAAATAAAATGTAAAATATAGCCAAACACAATAATATTCTGATTTAAAATGGAAGTCTCAAAAAGAAGCTGTTGACCCAGCTTATCACTATTTTCCCACTAAGTAATTTTTTTAAGAATCCAAAACTATGAATTTTCATGTTGTCAACGAAACTGGATTTGAAGTTAACAAGAATAGTCTAATGCCAGGATATTCTAATGCTAGAATCTATACATTTTCTGTTATCTAGGAATTACAACAAAATGACTTCTGGTTTATATAATCAGAAATAGTGGAAATCAGTGGATATCTATTGACAGTGATTTAAAGGTCCTCCTTTCTTCCTACTGTTTCACTCCTGGCTCAGAACACCCTCTAAACTAGTAACCATAGGTAGTAGTTTAGAGGGTGTTCTGAGCCAGGAGTGAAACATCTTAGGCAGCTGCTCCTGAGACTGACAGAGTTCCATCCTAAAGCAGCACATACAGGAGGTAGGTAATTTCTGACTAGGAACAGAAAGAAGAGGTCCATTCATACTCACAGAAATCCAAGCAGAAAGTGAGGGGGTTGCTTTGGGAGGTGGTGTTGCCCATTCAGTAATTAATGCATAAATGCAGGTCAGGATCAGGCAAAGAATTCACCTCAGGCCGGCGCCAGGACAGCAGCAGACAAAATATGCTAAATCCTGGGAATCAGGAGTTAAACACAATCCCTCTAGGATGAGAAATAGGCCAGAAGCCATGAGATTGTTTAAAGGCTAAGACCAGAAAGACATTCTTTATTATAGGGTACATTTTTTAAATTCGTCATATAAAACATGCTGCACAATAAGAAAAAGTATTTATCGTTTTAAGAATTCAAATAAGCAAATTTTTGAGTCAATGAGGTACAAGAAACAAAATATTAATTTAGAATATCGTCGGGTGGGTCTTATTGACCAAAATAGGTTTTGTCTCATCTTCTTCCTACGCTCTGTATCTGCATCAACATTTCTGACTCTCATAGATGTATAGTCAAGACTATTTTTCTCAATGGATGGGTACTAAATAGATATCATTGTAATGAAAAAGCAAAACAAAAATAACTCTAAAAAACTCTTGCCCTGGAAATCCACTTTTCTTCTATTGATTAGAAATAATGATAATTAAGCTGGGCATAGTTGCACATGACTGTAATCCCAGTGGCTTGGGAGGCTAAGGCAGGAGGATTTAGAATTTGAAGCCAGCCTCAGCAACCTACCAAGGCCCGAAGCAACTTAGCAAGAACTTGTCTCTAAATACATTTTTTTTTAAAAAAAAGGGCTGCAGATTTGACTCAGTGGTTAAACACCCCTGAGTTCAATTATCACTGGTAGCAAAAAAAAAAAAAAAAAAAAAAAAAAAAGGAAGGAAGGAAGAAGGAACGTACGCGCAATGGCACAGCTCTTATGTACAATGATGGAACAGGAAAATTAAATTCCACAGTGGGAATGACTAAAAAATTTGAACAATTTTATTATAATTATTATTAATTCTGATTGAAGATACCTAATAGTTAACAAAGAGAAGCATAATTAATGAAAAGAAAGGAACCAGATAAAGGAATCTAGTCCTTGGGGACAGTTTCTTCTAAGTGTAGCTGCCACTTCAGTAATGGGTAAGTGAGAAGCAAGAGCTGAGTAGGACTTCTGCCCAACTTGCAAACTGTAGAGATAAAAGTGGAAGTCTAGGGGCCACAAAAGTTAGGATACTTGGCACTTGGTGCTAGAACCCTGAAGCCCACACCCCAGAGTTAGGCAACTTTGGATATAGACCAGTTGTTTCCAGGGACGGACACTAGCCACAAGTCACTTTAGTCACTCCCAGTTTTAGTGTTACATTCATCCAAGATTATAGTGCCACGAGGTGTCTGCCAAAAGCAAATGTAAGAGTTACATTTTTATTCATCATTCACTGGACTTACATGTCTCAAATGGAACTTATTGAGGTACAATTTTGGTCCGGTTAAATTTTCCCATTTTGGTGTACAATGCTGTGAATTTTGTCAAGTGCATACAGTTATGTAACTGTCATCATGATAAATAATTATTTTTTTTTCTTCTTCTTCTTTTATTTTTTGGTGCTGGGGATTGAACTCATGTCCTCACCCCATACTAAGTAGGTGCTTTATCACTGTGCCCCACTACTGAGTTATACCCCCAGCCTCTGGAATGTTTCTGTCACCTCAAAACATCCTTTTATATCCTTTTGTGATCAATCACCTTCCCCCATACCTTGCCCATGGGAAACACTGATTGGATGTTTGCCAATATAATTTTGTCTTTCCAAAGTTGCAGTATATTGCCTTTTGAGTCTGGATAGTTTCACTTAGCATATTGCATTTTAAATTTCTCTTTGTATTTGCATAAGTCAATCATTTTTTCACTTTATTTCTAAGTAATGTATTGTACAGATATATAATCATTTATCATTCATCAATTCATGAGAATTTAAATAGCCTCCAGTTTTTGATACTTAAAATAAAACTGATGTATACATTTAGGTACAGTTTTTTTTTTAATTTTTATTTCTCCTGAATATGTTTTGTTCTCCAAGAGTTCATATGTTGGAAACTTGGTCCCCAGTGTGATGTGGGAGGTAGTGGAACCCTTAAGAAGTAGGGCCTGTGGGAGGTCCTTAGGGTGCTGGATATACAGCTGAAAAGGATTAAGGTAGTGTTTGTGGGACCCTGATGCGTTCTTATGAGAGGGTTTTTATTGAAGAACAAGCCTGACCATTCCCCAGCTTTATGACTTCCCATCAGGTGATGTGATCCCTTCCTCTTGCATTTATTCCTACATGTATTCCTGGCTATAGTGAGGCTGTCACCCATGAGATGATGTAGTTAAGGGAGTCTTGTCAGAGGCAACACTATGCTGTGTAGAATTTCAGCCTCCAAAACACCTAGTTAAATAAATCGCTTTTCTTTATAACACCCAGTCTCAGTAATTTTGTCATAGTTATGAAGAATGAACTAATACAGTGGCTGCGCCATTTTACATTCCTGTCAGCAATCTATGAAAGTTTCATTGCTTAATACACTGGCTAACATTTGATATAGCCAGGTTTCCTTCTCTCTCTCTGTTTTTCCCTTCCATCTTTCCTTCCTCCCTTTCTTTTTTTGAATTAAAATAAGAAAAGAAAAAAGCTATTCTAAATGTGCAGTGGTATTTTCTTACAGTTTTAATTTTCAATTTCCTCATGACTAATAATATTGATTTTTTCATGTGCTTATTTTATATTAATTTACCTTCTTAAATGTTCAAATTTAGGGGCTGTATTTTAAATTTTGTTGTTTGTGTTGTTATTCTCCCATTTTCTTATAAGTTTGTCATATATCCTGGATAGAGGTCCTTTATGAGATGTGTATTTTGTAATTGTTTTATCATACTTTGTGGTTTATCTTTTCATTGGTCTTTCTAGTGTTAAAGGTAGAAAATTTTAATTTTAATGAAATCCTATCTAGCAATTTTCTTTCTTATAGTTCATGTCTTCTGCATCCTAAAAATCTTCATCTACCAAGTTCATAAAATTTTTCACTATGCTTTTTTCCAAAATGTTATTTACATTTTTAAGTTTTATATTCATATCTGTGATTATTTAAGTTAATTTCTATTTATGATGGGAAGTATGGTTGAGCTTCCCTTATTTACATATGATTGTCTAATTATTCCAACATTTATTGAAAACACAAATTTCTGCACTGAATTGCCTTGGCACCTTTGTTTAAAATCACCATGTATGTATGGGTCTGTTTTTGGAGTGTCAGATCTGTTCCATTGAGCTATATATTTGTTCTTTTGCTTTACCTGTCTTAATTCTTGTAGATTTATAGAAGGCCTTGCATTCAGATTCAATGAGCCCATCAACTTTGAGAGTACTTTTCCAATTTTGGAAAGCTATTCTCGCTTCTTTGTTTTTTTTCACATAAGCTTTATAATCAGCTTCATGATGGATCTACCCACACAGACACACACAGGCTTTTGGTATGTTAACTGGGAAAACATCAAATCTGTAGAACATTTTTGAAGAAAATGAGTGTAACAATATTGACTCCTCCAATTTGTGAACATTACTCCAACCTGTGAGCATCCAAATCTTGTACATATTTTATGAGACCTATCACAAAGTATTTCATATTTTAGTGTTAAGTTACTGTTTTATTTAATTTCAGTTTCTAATTTTACTTGCTAGTATATTGAAAAAAATTGATTTTTCTATATTGATTTTGTCTCTGGTGATCTTGCTAAACTCAACCATTAATTCTAGTAACTGTTTTATAGATTCTCTAGAATTTTTAATACAGACCATCATACCATTTCTAAATAAACAGCTTTCTCTTTTTCCAAGCTCAATGCCTTTTATTTCTTTTTCTTGCTTACTGCAAGAGCTAGGAACTGCTTTGAACAACATTGGAAAAAATATACATTTTTGCCTTGTACCCATTTTAAGGGTAAATATAAAATTACCTGCAGGTTTTTGTTTGTTTCCTATAAATGTCTATCTAGTTGAAGATTTTTTTTCCAATTCCTATTTTATTAAGAGACTTTTAAAATTCATTAACACATATTGACTTTTATCAAATGCTTTTTGTGCTGCTATTGAGAAGATCATGTGCTTTTTTCTTTAGCTTCTTGATATGGTAAATTGCATTGATTATTTTTTAATGTTGAATCAACTTTGCATACATAGGATAAATCATATTTGGTCTTGATATATTACCCTCTTTCTATATTTTGGGGTTTAATTTTCCAATATTTTCTCAGAAATCAAATTGTAACAATAATTTTCATATATGAGGTCAGTATTTAATAAAAAAACTATAACCACAATAATAAAATTCAATAATATATATGTAGTATATTCAACATACATAAAAGACAAGATTTGGAATTTTAGCAGAGAGCCCAACAATACAGTTCCTGTAGATTTGTGTCATTTCTTCCTATAGCCTGTTAATATTACCCTAACACAGGTGGGGATGGCCTGATTATGTGGAAATGAGACTGGCAAATACTGTTCTAAAGTGATGTAGGAATGAGGCAAGAGTGGAACTTGCTTGAAATCTTGCTTTTCTGACACATCTTCTACTTTTGATTGACTCTACCCGAGACTTATTCTACCACTACCTGACCCATACACATATACAGAACAAATAGACTTCAGTTTCCTTAAAAAGTCTCCAGAGTTTAAATATCTTTTAGTTATTGTTCTGCTTCCCTCCTGGACTGTTTTTTTATTTTCCCCCCACTGGTAGACAATAAATGATTTATTATCACAGTGATTCCTTCTCTTTTCTCCTCAGTATCTTTCATACTTACAAATTATTTGCTGAGAACTATTTTTCCATTTTATGAAATTCAGGTTGAATAAGACTGATTGTTAGACCCAAGTGATTTGAATGTTTGTTTAATTTTATTTATTTTTAGGTTCTTAAAAATAGAATCTAATATTTACTGGTAAGAAAGTATGTTATGCTTACACGATTACTGGAAATTGACATTAAATAAGGTATGGTAATATTAATAACAAAGTAAAAATTGGGACAAAAGAAACATTAAGAAAAATGGCAAATATAATAGCTAAGCAATAATTCACTAATTAAGTGACCCAGATACTCTATAATCTAATAACCAGATAATTAATAGTATAACTATTATATTATTATTTACTATTATAATAGTATAATACTATTATGCTAATAGTATACTATAGTACAGTTATACTATAATAACTATTGTAACTATCAATCATAATACGAAATGTGTAATATAGCATAAGTAATATACTAATGTATATAGATGTTCCAGTACTAGCATATGACAGAATGGAATGTAGGCTCTCTTGGCAGTCAGGAAGTTGTGCTTTCAAGGAATTCAAGGCCAAGGACAGGCATTCTCTGAACCGCTCTTAACCAATGCCTGAGCCAGGTGGAAGTATCAGAGTAGGAGTGTTTCTGCCCAGAATGGGACTCTTCTTGTGGACACCCTGCAAAGGACCATAGTAAGATATTCCAAGGATACATTATGCTGATCAGAAATGATGAGCACAAGATGGTCAGTGTACCAGAAGCCAACTGCATGCACAGCTACTATAGTTCTCCTTCTATGGCTCTACTATATCAGATTTCAATAAAATGTCTTGGGTTTTTTATACTTCTATTTTTGCTTTATACTTTGAAACTCTGTGGCTTTTTTCCTGATTGTCTAGATTATATTCTAAACAGATTATTTCTACATTTAGTTGGTAGTTCTTCCCTTTGCATTTTCAATGCCTTGACTCTGAGTTAGAAGATGTCAAAATACTGTTAAACATGTAAAATCATTGTTGAGGGAAAGGAGGAATAAGCAAGGAATTCCGTCAGCATATGATGTTGGTCTGAAAGAAGGAAAGTAGGGTCAAAAGAGATTCCAATTACAGTAAAGTTCTAAGTAATTCTTGACCATATCAAAAAAGGGGTTCTTGAGTAAATGTTCACAGAGTAGTCTCAGGTTGGGCAGACATGACTTAGCTCTAGCACTCTTCCCACACTCCATCATTGGCTGGTGGTAGTTTGGTATGAGTGTATCCTCAGCACAAACACCACAGTGGATCCAAAATTACTTCACCTGATGGCTGTCAATCAACTCCCTTTCCTCAGTAGTTTCACTTGGAGGAGGATCTCAGCAGTGTGCCTACTTGAGCACTACAGTCCACCCCTCAGGCCATGCAGATCTATTTTTACATATTATATAAAGAGCAGCAACTTCACAATATCATGGGCCTCCTTTCCTGAGGAGAAAACAAACCAAACTACAAACCGAAGTCCGAAGGATTTGCAGAATATTGCTAACAATCCTTCAAAGAATGAAAATTCTTAATATAAACAAATTATTTCAGTAATTAAAATAAAAGGAATAAGAATATTACCAGTATTAAGAATCATTAGGTCCCTGGAACCTTAAAACAGCAGCAGCTTAAATAAAGTAGAACTCCATAACTCTGACACACACAATCACAGGCACACACTCTTAACGGCTGGAAAGTCAGGCCAGCTTTCTAGCCTCTTCAGGAAGCCAGGTTATAATCTTTTTCCACCACCATCTTTAATATGTGGGCTTCCATTATCAAGGCCATATATAATGAATATGGTTGGCAGAGCTCTAGTCATTATGCCCAGTGTGCCAGAAAAAGTGCTACTATATCAGGTTTCAATAAAATGATGCATGACTCTGTGGCAGGCATCTGCTGTGGTAATGCTTATTGCATGGCCACACCTAGATAACAGTGAGCAGAAAGTATGCCAGACTACTATTAGAGATCTCCTACCACAAAAGAAACAGAAAACAGATTGACAGATTGGGAGGTAAGTAGATGTCTCTGCTGCATTAATCAAATCATTTTTTAAATTAGTACAATTTTGATACAAAATCAAAAAATTTGTAGATATACTAATGAAAAGGTAAGTAAATAAAATATGAGAAAAACAAATCTATTACAGAATAAATACCAATCAATAATACAGTTTTACTAATCAAGGTTTGTTCCAGGAATTCAATTACTGTTAGTGTGAATAATTGATATGAACTATATGATAATTTTAATATATACAGATTTTTTGGATAAGAACAACTCATTAACTTTTGATAAATATTTTCAAACTACAAATAGGGAGGCATTAAAGGGCATCTATTAAAATATATTACAGATATCATATTCATGGTTAAGCTCAAAAAAATCTTATTAAAAGATTTAAAATTATATACATCTGTTGACATGATTTAGCATTTTATGAAATTCATAGCAAACATAAAAATATAACAACAATGAGATAACAAGAGTTTACAAGAGAGAAGCTGATCATTTGTGGTAGATATGATTACCCACATATGAAATCTAAGAAATTTTAGAAATGAATTATTAGAATTAAAATGAGAAAGTATTAACTCTGCTAGAATCAGAGACAAACATTTTAAAATCAAAACACTCTTTAATTAACCCATCAATATATTCAATCTAATAATGTAAAAAAGAAAAGATAACATTCACAATAGTAACAAACATTTTAAGATAAATATACACAAACCTAATTAAAGATGCATAATATGTGAAGAGAAAATCATATATAAAATGCATAATTTTAAAAGCCTAAATTAATGATATAATGTCTTCATGATGGTAATATTTAATATTTAAAGATGAGTTTTTTTCCGCCAAACTTAATGTACAAGTTAATGTGCTTCAAAGAAAATCCTATTTCTCCATTTCATTTATGTGGCAAAATAATTTAAAAATTCAGAAGGAAGAATAAAGAGTGAAGAAAACTGAGGCAATTCTGAAGACTAGTAAAGAGAGATAATTTCCTCAGAAGATGCCAAGATTTAGCAAAAAGTTAGAGCCATTATAATATTCCAGGAAATAGCAGAGACACACAGAAAATAGGTCATAATAGAAGACTTTGCCCAGAACTGGAGTGCACACTTATAATCCCAGTGGCTCTGGAGGCTGAGGCAGGAGGATAGTGAGTTCAAAGCCAGCCTCATCAAAAGCCAGGTGTTAAGCAACTTAGTGAGACCTTGTCACTAAATAAAATACAAAATAGGGTTGGGGATATGGCTCAGTGGTTTAATGTCCCTGAGTTTAATCCCTCATGCAAAAGAAAAAAAAAAAAAAAGAGGACTTATCAAGAGAACTATACGTAGTTTGAAAATTATTTGAGAGACGTGGGGAAATGATAACAGACTCATTGAACGGTAATGGGTCTACTGGCTATTTGTCCTGAAAATTTGAATAAATTTGTATCTTGCATCATAACAAAAATAAAATTAGATAAAAACCTAAGTTTTAAAGGTGATACTTTGAATCTCTCAGAAAGACATCCTAGAGGATATCTTCATGACCTTTGGGTAAGGAAGGTTTTCTTACATCTGGTTCAAACAGCACTTCCACAAAAGAAAATACTGATAAATTTGAGTACTTGGAACTATTCTTCAGTTTGACTCCATCAGCAGACTGACTTAAAGATAAGTCACATGCTGGGAGAAGGTTTGAAAATCTTAGAAACAATCAGAAAACAATTTTCAGACTATAAAGAATAAAAGAGAAAAAATGGGTAAAAATTTCAACCAAATAAAACCCCAAATGCCGAATATTTTCTATGATATAAAGAGGTTGATTCACAGTGGGGTAGGGAGGGGGACTGTGGGAGGAATAGACAAACTCTAGATAGGGCAGAGGGGTGGGAAGGAAAGGGAGGGGGCAGGGGGTTAGCAAGGATGGTGGAATGTGATGGACATCATTATCCAAAGTACATGTATGAAGACACGAATTGATGTCAACAAACTTTATATACAACCAGAGATATGAAAAATTGTGCTGTGTATGTGTAATAAGAATTGTAATGCATTTGCTATCATTTATTTTTTTAAAAAAAATCAATTAAAAGAAGATAAATAAAAAAGAAATGTTTCACAGAGCAAATAACTACAATGATTCATTTTCACACACCCGTGCATGCCTCATTTAGAAACAAATATATAAAAATTGAAGTAATGAATAGTCAATATCATAGCCATGACATAAGGGTCAACTTCAAAATTCTGAGGTTACGTCATTTGCTTATGAGGTTGGGGAACATTTGAATTTCCATATGCTGCTCTGGAACTTAAACTTATATAATTATTTTGAAAGTATTTTGATGAACTATACTAAAGTTGAATTGCATATTCTCTCACAACCCAGGAATTCTATTTGTTTCTATCCTGAGAGTGTCCATCTGATGTTCTGGGATTAGGGATTGCAGTCTCCTTTCATTTCAGGGGGTTTGAGTTCCTTGTCCACTGCCCTTTCCACCCAACACCAACTCATGTTAAAGAGTGATTGTATCTCCTCCACCTTCCAATTCATATGTTGAAATCTTAATCCCCAGAACCTGAGAATATAACTATATTTGGACATAGGGTCCTTAAACAGGTAATTAATTTAAAATGAGATCAATAGGGTAAGCTCTGAGTCGATATGATTGGTTTCCTTATAAGAGGAGACTGAGTCACAGACCTGTCATAGACCTGCCACAGGAAAAACCCTATAAACACATGGCCATCTACAAGCCACGGAGAGCAACCTCAAAAGTAATCTATCCTACTGGCCCCTCGATCTCGGACTCCAAGCCTCCAGAACTCTGAGAAAATAAATTTCTGTTGTTGAAGTCATCCAGTTTATAGTCCTTTGTTATAGCAACTCTGGAAAACCGCACTGCCATAATGATCCTCTGCATTTTCAAATGCTCCTGGGGTGGCATTGCTCCTGCTTAAGAACCTCTGTGTAGGGAATTTCTATCTCAGCACATACACACATCACAATAGAGAAGTTATCTAAACTAAGAGGAGTGAAAAAAGAAAGAAAGAAACTGTAGTAGCCATATATATATAATTTATGTAAGATTTAAATATGAAAAAGTACTTATGGTACCCAAAAAGTACAAAGAGTACCTGCACCAACTCCCAAATTTGGTTATCTCTGTGGGATAAGAAAAGAAAGGAGGGTGGGGTGGGGGTGGGATTACTAGAATGCAGCTTACTACTGTTCTCAGAGTTTTATTGCTTTAAAATAATACATAGGAAGTGTGGCAATGTTTTGACATTCGTTAAATGTGTTTGTGTTAAATTATTCTCTTTAGTTTTCTGAATGTTTGGAATCTTTTTTAAAAAGAGAGATGTTTATTATATTAAATTTTTAAAAATTAGAATTGCAGTTTTATTCCTTGTCAAGGAATTTGCTTTTAAATTAAGGTAATATGTGAAAAACTTGGGAAGCTTTATAGAGATTAATGGTTTGTGGAATCTCTCCTCGTTTCCTCTGTCCCCTTTGTATGGACTCCCGCTAATCCAGCAATCCATGTGCTTGCATTCTCTGCTGCAGCTGTGTGCTAATTCTAGACTAAACCCCTCAAATTAGCAATGGATAATAATACACTAATTAAAACTGGAACACAAAGCAGTTTTTCCAGAAGCGATGTGAAAAAACTCACTGATTATTATCTGTGTATACTATAACCATTTTAAAGGCTCATTACTGATGCTTGGAAGAAAATACACTGAGATAAACATGCTCAGAGTTGCTTCTAAGTATTGATGTTATTTCTCAGTTTTAATATGTACAAATATCACTATTTCTGGATTTCCTACCCCTTCGCCATTCTTCTCTCCCCACCAAAAAAAAAAAAAAAAAAAAAAAAAAAGCTTCAGAATGAATACATCAAAAAACAAAACCACCACAACAAAGTAAAATAGCACATTTAAAAAACACTTATTATATTTGCATTACAAAATGATCTCCTTTGGGCTACTCACTTTCTCTTTGTAAAACTATTTGACATTTGTCTGATCCCAGGTAGATGAAATAATATAAGCTTCCTTTTAAAGTTAAGTAATTCTAAGTTACATTACTTCTTAAATTACTGAACAATGAAGGTAATTGAGAGGACATTGCATTTCTCAGTCTTAAGTAGGCAGAGGAATAACTCAAAAGCCCTTTTATATTTAGAACTATTTAAGGGCTTATGTCTTCATTAAGCCAAGTTAAATGATACAATGATTTAATAATATAAGTGCTATAATTAGCAATCTAATGCAACATAGCAGATTTAAAAATAATTAGAACTTTAAAGGTTTATGCTTGCAATAGTGTTGCAGAAAATGTTTCTAGATTCATTGAACTACACATCAGGAACTCTCCTGGTACATTGCCAAACCCTGCTCTGAAGTCAGTAAGTATGTAGGATACTTTTTATTCTCCAGCTCAAATATCTTTATCTGGAAGACAAAATGTTAAAATTCCATTTCCACTATTCTTTTTTTTTTTTTTCTGTTTGAAACAGTTAAGAAAAGTCTTACTCTAGTCATTGTCATATAATATGAAAAAGCTCTCTGTTCATGAAAGAAGAGAAGACAAGGAAGGAGAGAAAGTCGGAGCAGGTGGAACCAGATAAGCAGGGATTAGGAGCCTCTGGTTGGTCCACATTAGTAGTAGAGGTGAAGAATGTGTACAAATTGAGGGAGAGAATAAAGAACAGTACGATCATGTTTTGCTGATTGTATATGTGTGTATTTGCATGTGTGTGTATATGTGCCCAAACATATGCATGTTGAAAAGGCATAGAAAAAGGAAGTGGGGATGTCTAGGATGACTGAGATTTTTGCCTTGAAAAAGTGAATGGTTGGTGATATTATTTGCTGAATGGGAATGATGAGAAAAGAAAAGTTTTGGTCTATTGTAATTTCAAATAAAGAGTTAGGTTTTGACCACACTATTTTGAGATGTCTTCCTAGTGGTGCCAAATAAATAACTGGGTATGTCAACTTGGAGTTGCAGAGACAGGTTAGGCTAGAACTCTACATTTGGAAGTCATCAGTACAAGGTGTTACTTAAAAGACATGCTCCTCATTAAATCACCCAGAACTAGCCTTTAGAGAGTGAAAAGAAGGAAATTCAATATGTTACAGAATGATTATGTGACTCATGTGGCACCTAGATGAGAAGGGCTAACTTGGAAAGGAAGGAGACAGCATGCATCGCACAGTGTGGCTTGCCCCTTTAGCCAGAGTCAGTGTCTAAACATGAGGACTTATTACAGCAATTAGAAAAGCCTGGCTTTTTTATAAAATGATATTTATAGCCTTTCAATACAGATGGGAACTTTTTTCTAGTGGACCTTTTATGTCTGTGAATTGCATAAAAACAGAGGTCGGTGGTCTCCAATTTTGAATCAATTTTGGCAATAATTTAGACAGATCTTGTACTATTGCTCTTTTTCGCTTGTAAGGGACTTTGTTCCTTTCGAAGTAATATGGTCATTATTCCTCTCTTGTCAAGGGTGCAGTAGGTACTGCCACGCATTAGTGAGCCACTAAACCTAACCCACTGTATCTTTTTGTCATGTTAGTACTAAAGGCAAATGTGAGCAAGAACCATGGGAGGACAGGCTTTGGGGACAATTTGGATTAATATGCTGAATTATCTAAAATAAATAGGGACTCTGTGTGTAATTTTCATTCCCTAAGCCATGCAACAATTATAGTTATTCCACTCAAATGTCTGCAGCAGTGAGATCAGTGATAAAAATAGTGCTTGAAAAACAAGAGAAGAAATGGCAAACATGTTATTTATTTGCTCAAATCTATTATAATGGGACTGGCAGTGTTAGTCTCATTAACAGAGGGACTTTTCTTTCCATGCCCCAGCTAGAATAATAAAGACAGCTATGTGACAGTTAAAATGCAATTGCTTTGCTATCTGTGGATGACTGTTTCTGATACTTACTGATCACAGAGGAAAGAGATCTGAGTAGAATGTAAAACATCTTGTTCATCATCTGCATTCCCAACAAAGATAGCATTAGGGTTAAATGCTATAATACAACAACAAGGATATGCTGAAAAGTATTTATGTCGAAGTGCTTGAACATTTATTTGAAGCATTTATGCAATTGTTCTTTTGCCATGTGACAGTCCAAGAGTTGGTAGAAATACATCTGTTGTGTTTTTCTTGAATAGGCAAAAATAAATTATAATTAGGGGAGATACTGCTTTGTGCATATAAATATAACTGCTTCTTTTGAAACAAGTTGTTCCAAATAAATGAGGCGCATGCAGATTTCCCACTTTGAATGGTAGCAAATGCAGGCTCCTGTCATTGCCTTCATTTTAATGAGGAAATAATGACTTTGAATGGAAACACCTTTAGAGATTAGGCATCAGAGAACAAAGTGAGTTTTGAGAAAAATACAACAGGTTGAGTTACTGAAATTTTTGGCATTCAGAATTTGTTTAAGATCTCAAATAGGCAAATATTTTTCATTATTTCCAATCCCTCTTCTTAACTTTTTCAGACAGATTCCAAAATGAAGAGCTTCAGAGGAAGATTCCTGAGCCTTCCATTTTCTTGGTCAGAGGCAAAAATAGGAAACTAAGAGGCAAATAATGGCTTGTGTAATATATCACTTGGGTGGCCAAGCCGCTCCATTCCTCCAAGGTTCAGGCTGGAATTTTAATGGGCTCCAATTTTACTTGACCCAATTCATCCGTTTCCACTAGATCTGCTTATCCTTTACACACTAAAACCATGGAATGAACTGTAAATCATCAGATTATAAAATTTTATTCTGACGTTTTTAGGAACTACATTTATTCCACTTTCTGCCTATGTAATGAGGTCTTGCTATTGCCTTTTTACTTTACAGGTGAAAAGCGGTGCAGTTTTAACTCATTTGCATAGTAACTAACAAGAATATAAGTCCAGTTTTCTATCTAAAAAGATTCTAGTGGAATACTACCAGGATTTGGGGGACTATGTAAATTTTCTCTCCCTTGCCCCCACCTCTCACACCCACCCATACACACACATTCCACTTACAATCAATATTGTTGAAATTAAAAGTTAGATAAAATACCTCAAAGGTGAGATCAAAACATAAAGAGAGAATAACATTATTAAGAAATAAGTAGAAAAGAAAAGAAAATAGCTAAAAGCATTTCTTTCTCATCCTATTTCCATACCACCAGTTAGAAATACAGCTACACCCCATCACCTTCTAGAGACCAATTGCCTTGGTTCAACAAATCTCATGCAATTGACATTTACATTGAAAGGTGCTCTTGGAGTCAAATTCCTGAGGCTTATTTTTTCAGAAACAAGTTGGGAAAGATGTTCCCTATCAAAATTAGGGAAGAAAGTATAAACTACCCTCTCCTCTCAATTATTCACAATACAAAGATGACTAAAATTTCTAAGAAGCTCTGTAGTAAAATTGTTTAACGTTTACCACAGAATTTCCTACATGCTTCTCAGAACAGAGTCTTTTAAACAAATTATTCTTATCCACAAACCTAAATGTTGAGCTAGAATTGTGCTTTTCAGACTTACAAATGAGTATAAGAATCAGCTGCTTACATATGAGATACTTATTAAAATTCAAATTTCTGAGGCCTAATTTTCAGAAAGTCAGATTCTTTTGCTATGGGATGAAGCTCAGATGCTAACATGTATTCTAGTGGATTCCAAAGAAGAATTTCCATAGACCACTTCAGAAATGTCATCTCAGAAAATCACTTTTTTACTAACTTTTACTGTTATTAAAATCATTGCATACTACGGGGAAACAGCCACATCAATGTTTATAGCAGCACAATTCACAATAGCTAAACTGAGGAGCCAAACTAGATGTCCTTCAGTGGATGAATGGATTAAAAAATGTGGCATTTATACACAATGGAATATTGTTCAGCACTAAAAAATAATAAGATCATGGCATTTGCAGGGAAATGAATGGCATTAGAGAAGATTATGCTAAGTGAAGTTAGCCAATTCCCCCCCCCAAAAAAATGCCGAATGTCTTCTCTGATATAAGGGGGTGACTCAAAGTGGGGTAGGGAGGAAGAGCATGGGTGGAAAATTACCTCTAGAGAGGGAATGGGGGGAGAGGGAAAAGGAGGGAGAATGGGAATAGCAAGGATAATGGAAGGAGATGGTCATCATTATACAAAATTCATGTATGGAGATGTGAATTTGGTGTCAACAAACCTTATATACAAACAGAGATTTGATAAATTGTGGTATAGAGGTGTAATAAGAATTGTAATGCAAAAAAATATGAATGTAATGCACTCCTCTATTATGATGTATGTAAGAAATAATTTTTAAAAAGAATAATTTAAAAAAATTATTGCAGAGGTAGTTTCTGACCATTTGGGCTTTGCTGGATGGAGTGGGAGCACTTTTGCTGCCATTTAGAATTTTCAGGAAAGGGTGGCGTCCCTTATGCTGTTTGATCCTCAAGCCATAATTCGTTCAACACACTTTGTCTTTTGTCCTCTACCCATTTTACTATTTACATACTCCATTGGCATTTAGTGTTATACACAATGAGTAATAAGCAGGAGGAGCACAGTGCTGGAGAAAAGCAAAAAGGCTGCACAACTTCTAGATGGTGATAATGGGAGTCTCTATGAAGGACTGGTAACATGCTTCACTCTAACAGACTGAAGGAAGAAGGAGGAAAGGTCTTAGAGACTGCATGAGAGTGTAGTGTATATGGGGAAGAATATTGTTCAGGACTTATTTAGCGTAACAGCAGACTTGAGGGAAATCTAAAAAAGGAATTTGATGGTAGATTATGGAGAGGCAGTAACTGTCACAGAAATATTCGTGAGAGAGTGAAGATTTGATGCAAGAGGAGATTTTAGGTCTTGATTGAGATCAATTTGAACTCCGAATTTAAATACAAAGATTTATAGCACTGTGAAGAGCATTTTGAACATAAAGGAGATTATTACACTATGTTACCAAATGATACTGTTCTTGGTGATTTTAAAGAATGAGCTAAGGATAAGTTAGAATACTATTATTTTTCTACTCAGGTTTAAATTGTAAGACTATGGATTAGATAACCCCTTGAGAATCTTTTCTGTCTCTATGATCTATGAATATGATGTGATTTTTTTGTGTGCATGTGAAATGTCTCTGATAGAGCAGATTAAACTTTCTGTTAACATTTCTCTATTAAAAATTTGCATGTGTAAAACGAGGGATATGATATAGAACTACTACTGCAACAAATGATCTGCTAAGATTAAAGATCTTTGGCTTTAACAACAATGATGTTATATTCTCTCTATTTTCTTTTAATAATAGGTATGTTTTTTTTTAATGCACTGAATTCTTCTAGTGCCTGGAGATTTAAATGTAAAATTCAGTTACATTCATGAAATTCTAATTCTAAGGCAATGCACATAGTAGAAATGAAAAATATAATAAAATCTGATGGGAAAACTGAAACCCCGAGATTTCCATGAAAAAAGATAAAAAGCAATAGTTTATCAAATTTAAAGTATATTCACTAACTCAGCTTCAAGTACCAAATTTGAGGGTGGGATTAGAATTAGGAAATACCCTGACCTTTCTTTTTTCTTTTTTTTTTTTTTTTAGTTCTCAAATAGGACATGAAAGTTATTAAATCATGACTCATTTCTTTGGGTAGTATCACATATATTTTAGATACAGAAAAAGACAGACTCCATACTGAGAAATGAGTTAGTAATAGATGATTAAAATAATACCTTTCAATATAGCTGTAACTAAATGGCCAATAGTTTTTAGCTGTTGTGCAGTCTGCTGCTGAGCAATTGATTAGGTAATTGCAGAGTACATCTAATTCAATTGCTGATTGAAATAATAAAACCAGCTGTTTCCTGAGCTGGTCATTCTGATCATCTTTTCACACAATTGATTGGATTATGCATTAATTACAGAGTATTTTGTACTCTAACCCTTCATCACCACCCCACACTCACAAGAACTCCAGCTGGTCTTCTACAAATGATTCTGACTTTTAGAAAACGTGGTTCACCTTTAAAGAAGTTGTGGTATACTAATTGGAAACATGGGTGGACTTTGAAGCCCTTACCAACAAACACGGATGTGAAATTGAGTGAATGAGTATAAAACACTTAGCTCAACACCTGTTACAGATTAAAAACAGTCATTTCTAGCAATTACTATTAGTGTTACTATTAATATTTTTCTTAAAAAAAGAAAAATTACTTGAAAAGACAAGCTGCTTGGTTAGGTACAGAAAATCAGATTCTAAGGGCAATTATTGTAGGAAACCTGTTTGTTTTGCTTATTTCTATTTTCCTTTGAACTCCTCTCTAGGATATAGAAGGAAAAAAAAATAAAAAAGGATAGAGAAAAAAACCTGACATAGACCAAAATCAAAGAATTCTGCTAACATATAGAATTAGAAGAGCTCCATAGTCAGCAAACAATTCTCCCTTTTTATGTAATGGGCCCTTGGGTACTTGATATTTATGCTTTCACAGTGGAACAGTACAGTATAATGGTTTAAGGTGTGGGCTCTGGACTCAGACAGCCTGGATTTGAACCCTGGCTTCTCTGTTTATCAGAAAACCATCTAATTTTTCTGGGTTTCAATTTCTGTTTATTTAAAATAGAAACAGCAATAATACCTTATGGGATGATGGTGAAGATTAAATAAATTAATTCAACTAAAAGCAATAGGGCTTTGGAAATATGAATCCCTCATAAATACAAACTTAGTGTTTGATTATCATACACTTTTTCTTTAGAAAAATGCATGTTTTGGGGGGATATGATTTGATCATGAATCCAAAATGTGGCCCAATGTTCTTTTTGACTGAATATGGGAATTCTTGATTCTTAGAGCTAGCGACACTCTCTTCCAAGAAAGATAATGAAATAAGCAATACCTGAGTGATTTTTAATCCTGTCATTCTTTAAAATTGCTAATGCCAAATTCTCTAAATTGGAATAAGAAATCAAAGTATCGTGGAAGGTCTTTATTTGAAGTATTCGTGAAAGTCTCATTATTGCTAGAAACAAACAAACATGTGAAATAAACTCCAATAACCATCACTTTGGAAATATAAAACTTTCCATTACTAAATTTTAAAAAGTTTTGACTTTTATCATGTAATTTAACTGTTATTAGAGTAGGTGTGTACTTTACAACAGGTTTTTCTAATTTCCCTAAGATCATCGTTACTTTTGGGATAGTTGCCTTGGTATACAGATATCTTAAATATAGGTGGGACTAGTTATCTGCAATAGGATTTGACTCTTTCAAATACGTTGTCAACATTTGCACTTTTCTTCTTTAAATTACGTTGATGAGAGCAAGGGGAAAAATACACCTTGAATACCTTGGCTGGCTTTAACATTTCTTTGCAAGTTATTTTCTTATTTGACAACTAAATCAGACATCCAGGGCTCTTACTTTCTCTGATCTAAACAATTTTACAGAGACTACCTTGAAAATGTCCCCAGAGAGGAGGCTGCTCACAGTGAAATATGTACTCAGCAGGAAATTCACTTAATGATAATGATTATTCTTCTATGTAATGGACATTTCATTGTCAGTAAAGTGTAATATTATTCTGTTGAAAGCTTTATATATGCAGCCAGCTTCAAAGACATACTAGCTTAACTTGCTGATCACACTTTCCAGTTTCATCGTTTGTTTTTTGCATATTCAGTGAAATCTTTTCATGTTTGGTACATGGACTCCTTTGTGCTAGTACTGTTTCCTTTTATTAAAAAAACTTCATAGTTCATATGGATATGGGGATTCATGGATACAACATGGAATTTTGTGGTAAAGGGGGAGCATTTATATTTTACCTTGTTATCAGTATATAGCCAGAGATTGCCTTTCTACTTTGAAAAAAGAAAAAAAAAATTGCCACATTTCCACATTTTACAATATTGAAACTTTAACTTGGTTAGATTTTTCCAATCAGCAGAGGTGGAAGGCACTGGTAGAGTATTTGGAGAGTTGACTGAAAGCTGACTCTTCCACACACATAAAATCTCTCTCTTGGTTTTACAGGGTCTAAAGTCCTAAAATAATTGCATGTGGGTTAACATCAATGGCTGGCTTTCTCTTCAAAATCTTGACATTCTGAAACATAAAATTATGTCACCCCAACTTTCAGCTGGGCAAGAAAGCCCCAACCAACATGTCCACTTAATCAGAGTCAGGCATACAAATGGGACAAGAGACCAAAAGCAAAAGAAGATGGGTTTAAGATGCCCAGATTGTGAAGACAGACCTTGATTTCTCTCCAGTACAAACACTGAGCAGATGGGGTAACCTTAAGACTAATAAAGAAATGTACCATCTATTCCAATGTGCAAAGTTAAATCAGAGAAATATAGGTTATGTTCAGCATATGAATGTCACCCAAATCATTTTTTTTATCACGTATAACCTTGTAGTACTATATTTACACAAATATGCAAAATATCCTAACTTAAAGCATGGATATTATAACTTAGTTAAAACAATATCCAATTTTATATAATTGCTTTTAAAATTTCTTTAGTGTTTATTGTACATATAGCAGTGGTCATGTGAATGTGAATGTGTATATAAAATACTATTCTTGCCCATCAGATGACATTGATCCTATAATCTCATTTTCAGGAGGTTGTTTGCTCATTAACATTTAGAAATACTTATAGATTTTTAGCATTATCATTCTCATTTTTAAATTAAGAAACCATTGTAGAATAACTTAAAAACTAAGTAATGGCATTCAAGTTACTTTCCTTTCTACATGTTAAAAAAGTAAACTACATTAGAAATTATTCTCTCTTGAAAATTTTAACTGCAGAATCTAGAACTACAAAGCTTACTTCTCAGTGGAGGGACAGGTGAAAGACAATAGAAGCACAACGAACAAAATGCTGTGGTTGACAGCAAAATTTGACTAAGTAGAGTAATTAAAGGGAAATTTTGAAAATTCAAAAAAGAAAACTGAACCTGTTTTCATAGAAAAAAATTTCTCACTAAAGATGGTGGACACATTACGTGGAGGCAAGTGAGATAAGAGCAAGATAATGGAAACATGAGAGAGAAAAGAGAAACACTTGTGTGCATGTGATAATCTTTTTTGAAGAATTTTTAATGTTGCTATAAACCTGATCTGAGAGGGTGAATTTCAGATGCCGTTATTCTCAATTTTATAGGCTCCCATTTGAAAAATTGAGAAATACTAAGAAGTTTTATACTTAGTGACATTGTACATAGAAGGACATAAGTTTTATTTTCTAAGACAGAGCTACTCCAGTGGATTTTACTATGGATTCTCTTTAAAAACATAATACATTGCCTAACTATGAGAGATGATGAGACATGATCTACATTTGAATTAAAGTTGAGAGCAAAATGATGGTCTCAGAGATGAATGTATTCCTGTGAGTAATGCTCAAAAGCATTCCTATTTTGATAAAATCAGATAATATTACCAATATAGGCTGAAATAAAACAATTCATGTAACAGAGACCAGATCTTGCTTCAAAGATTAGAAAATAAATGCTTCCTAACACACTAATGCACAGATTGAATATCATGTATCATGTGCTCTCTTGCTTGATTTCCTGACATTTGGGAATTCAGTACAAAGATTTTTAAAGGCATATTTAAAATATATAAAAATATGGTTAGCATTTTCCTTATTTTTATTCCAAAATAAGACTACATTTTTAAAAGAAGTGATATACTAAGAATCCAAAAAAAAAAAATGCAGCAGAATATAGACAGTTGAAGAAATAAATCTTCAAACTATGTTAATCCAGAAATTATTTTTAACCCCGAGTCACCTTTATCCAGATATTTCTCTATACCTATAGACTTGCAATGTTAGGTAGGAAAGTAAAATAAAAATGAGACCACCTTTTTTTATAATTCTTATTAAAGTATATTTTTATAGACAATGAAATTGGCCAACTTATATACATTTTTATGTGCTTTAACAAATATAGAGCGTCTTGTAACCCACACCAGTCATGACATTGGTCCTTTTATTACTGTACCAAGAGATTCTCATGCCCCTTTGCCATCAATTCTATTAACCACCACTGATGTGTTTTCTTCTACTACAGTTTTGCTGTTTATAGAAATTCACATAAAAGAAATCATACTGCATGCTGGCTTTGTGTTTGGGTATTTTACCTAACAGAATATTTTATTTAACAAGGAACTGTGTTGTACAAATCTGTATTTCATTCATTTCTATTGTTCAGCGTGGGTGTATTACACATCTGTATGTTCATACATAGATGATGGAGAGTTTGTTTTCAGTTTTCATCAGTTATTGAAATAGATTTCAGTTTGATGTTATTATTAATAAAGCTTCACTATGGAAGAGTATGTTGGATATATAAAATGCATACATATAATCAATTATTTTATGTAAGTACAAAACAGCAATGTTGTTGGGTTATATGAGGTAAGTATATTTAACTTTATAGGATGCTGTCACATTGTTTCTCCAAATAAAATTTGGCTTTCTAACCAAGATTTGATCCTCAGCACCATATAAAAATAAATAAGTAAAATAAAGGTATTGTGTTCAACTACAACCAAATATATATATATATATATATATATATATATATATATATATATATATATTTAAAAAATAATAGAAAATTATTCTGGAGGCTAGAAGTCCTAAATCAAAGTAGTTGGTTGGGGTCATATTTCCCCTGAAATCTGAAGAGGAGATTCTTTCCTTATGTCTTTCTAGCTTGTCTAGTAGACAACCTTGTTATTTCTTAGCTTGGGTTGTGAAACTTCAATCTCTGCCTCTGCCATCATGTGACATTGTCCCCTGATAGGTCTGTGTTGCAACTTCTCAGTGTTCATAGTGGATTAAAAGCCCACTGGATTATAGGCATGTACTCCAATGCCCAAATGATGTTGCTTCTAAAATTTCAATGTTTAATCAAAGCTTCTGACCCATGAATATTTACCTCCATTTATTTAGGTCTTATTTGTTTCAGCAAATTTTATGGTTTTTCATTACAGAGACTAAATACATTTCATTGGATGTTTCCATTGATATTTCATAGTTGAGTGCTATTAGTAGTATTGTTCTTTAATTTCATTTTCCTTTGCTACTGAAAATAGTTTTCTCTTGCTGATATAACAGGTTGCCACAACATTGGTAATTTAAGACAATACTCATTATATTATAGTTTTATAGGCCAGAAGTCCAACTCATGCCTCACAGGGCTAAAATCAGGACAATTTTTTTTTTTTTTTTTTTACACTCGTAGGAGAATACATCTCTCTACCTTTTCCAATTTGTAGAAACTACCTTTATTTCTTCCTTGTTGTCCCCTTCTTGAATCAGCAAAGCAAATAATTTTCATCTCTTTGACCTCTCTTCTATTGTCTACTCTCTTAGCCCATGCCCAAGAAAGGTTTTCCATTTTGAGAACTCATGGGACTAGAATGAGCCCATTTAGATAATATGAAGTAATTTTGCCATATAATGTAACATATTTACAGGTTCTAGGAATTGGGACATGGCCACATTTCAATGACAATTATTCTCCCTAGTATTGTAGTGCATAGAGATATAACTGATTTTTAAATACCAAACTTATACATTGAGAAATTGCTAAATTCACTCGCTATCATATGATCCTTAGGACTTTAAACACAGACAATAATATAATTTCAAATGAAGTGTATTATCTTGTTTTCTAATTTTTATGACTTCTATTTTTTTGTCTTGCCTTATATCTAGGACCTTTAGTAAAATTTGGAATAGAAGTGAGAGAACACATCCTTGCATCACTTCCATCTTTAAAAGAAAATATTTAAGTCCCTCATCACTAAGTATTATGTTAGCTCTAGGTAGATGCCTTTTATTGGGTTAAAAAAAAGAATTAAAAAAAAAAAATTGTTGTCAGCTATTTGCCCCTTCAAATGGATGTTGAATTTTATGTATGTTTTCTTATATATAAAAGGTGAATATTAAATTCACCTTAGAGTAAGGGTTAAAATATGGTATGAATGATAATCTAACATTTTTGTGAGGAAAAGAGGACATGGATACACACACTAACCGTGTCAAATGGTGTCAGGTACAAAATCAGTAGAAGACAAGAAATAATTAAAATCAGAGCTAAAATTTTTGAATTAGAGAATAAAAAACAACACAAAAGATCAACAAAATAAAGAGTTGCTTTTTTGAAAGGATACGCAAGATCAGTAAATTTCTAGCCAAATTCACCAAAAGAAAGAAGTAGAAGACTCAAATAAATAAAATTAGAGATGAAAAAGGAAATATCACCAAAGACATCACTGAATTTCAGAGGATCATCAATAATTACTTAAAAATGTATACTCTAATAAGCTAGAAAATCATAAAGACATTGACAAATTCTTGAGGCAAAAATGAACCATGAGGGTATAGAAAACCTAAATAGGTTAATCAATATCAATTAATAAAATTGAAGCAGTTAAGCAGTTATCAAATGCCTTCCAAGAAAGAAGTCTAAAACCAGGTGGATTCTCAGCAAAGTTCTACCAGGCCTTTAAAGAAGAACTGAGACTAATACTCCTAAAATTATTCCCTGAAATAGAAAAGGAGAGATTACTGCCAAATTCATTCTATGAAACAGGTATCACCCTGATACCACACCAGACAATGGCACATCAAAGACAGGAAATTTAAAGCTGATATTCATATTCAAGCTGATGATCATAGATGCAAAATTTATCAATAAAATCCTGGCAAGTTTATGATAACATGATTCTATATTTAGAAGACCAAAAAATCTACCAAAAGTCCTGTAGAGCTGATAAACAATTTTAGTAAAGTGGCAGAATACAAGATACAAACATAAACCAATTGCTTTCATATACTCAAATAATGAAACTACTGAAAAAAAAATAAGAAAACTATTCAATTCACAACAACATCAATAAAATAAAAATATTTTGGAATGAATCTAACAAAATATGCCAAGGACTCCTACAATGAAAACTCTACAACACTGAAAAAGGAAATTAAAGAAGACTTTAGAAGATGGAAAGACTTCCCATGTTCTTGGATAGGTAGACTCAATAGTATTAAAATGATCATTCTAACGAAAGCATTTTACAGATTCAATGCATTCCCCATCAAATTACCAATGAAATTATTCACAGAACTAGAAAAAGCAATTCTAAAATTCATTGGGAAAAATAAGAGACCTAGAATAGCCAAAGCCACTCTGAGCAAAGATTTGGGAATTAGACCAGAAACCTTGCACCTGCTAAAAGAAAACATAGGGTCAATGCTGCATCATATGGGTGCAGGCACCAACTTCCTCTACAAGACCTCTAAAGCTCAAGAAATAAAATTAAGAATAAGCAGAGGCAAAGGGGCAGGGGTGCCATCAAATAAAAATCTTCTATGGAAACAATTAAAAATGTGAAGAGAAAGCCTACAGAATGAGAGAAGATCTTTGACACTTTCTCATTAGATAAATCATTAATATCTAGAATATAGAGAGAACAAAAAATGACACAAAAAAGGAATAGCCCAATTAATAAATGGGAAAAAGAACTAAATAAACACCTCTCAAAAGAAGAAATCAAATTGACCAACAAATATATTTTAAAAATGTTCAATATCTCTAGCAACCAGGGGAATGTAAAATAAAACTTCATTGAGATTTCATCTGACTCCAGGCAGAATGGCAATTATGAAGAATATAAACAATATAGATGGATGTGGTGGTGCACTCCTGTAATTCCAGTGGTTTTGGAGGCTGAGGGTAGGAGGATCACAAGTTCAAAGCCAGCTTCAGCAACAGCAAGGCACTAAGCAACTCAGTGAGACCCTGTCCCTAAATAAAATATAAAACAATGCTGGAGATGTGGCTTCAGGGGTCGAATGGCCCTGAGTTCAATCCCCAGTACCAAAAGAAAAAGAAGAAAAAGAAGAAAGAAGAAGAAGAAGGAGAAGGAGGAGGAGGAGGAGGAGGAGGAGGAGGAGGAGGAGGAGGAGACGATGACTACAAATAATAATAAGTGTTGATGAGGATGTGGGGGAAAGTATACTGATATACTATTGATACTATTGGTGGTACTGAGGGGCAGGGAGAAGAGATGGCATAAGGAAAGAACAGAGGAATGAATCAACAATATACCATAGTGAATCTCACCATCATGTGCATCCACAAGACACTAGCCAAAAAGAAAAAAAAAAAAAATCTAAAGAATAGCAGAAAGATCAGTAGGGAGAGGGAAACAAGGTGAAGAGAGAACGGAAGGAGAAAATACTGGCAACTGAATTTGAACACATTAAGTTCCATGATTTTTTAAATTGTTTAAAAAATGAATCCTATTGTTATGTGTAACCAAATAAAAAAAGAAAAAACGAAAAAAAAAAAATGTGTCAGTTAAAAACATGTTGGGAAACATGTTAACAGTGAGGCAACAACACGTCCATATGTTCCCGAGCTTTCATCCTAAATGAAAGAGTGCTCAGAGCCATAAATGGACTTGTCTCACCCTATGAAAGCCTCCAGGAAATATACATGTAGTGGAATGCAAGTGGGTGGGGGATTACAGTTCAGAGGATAACTAGATAATTGCCTAATAACAGAGTTTCCTGTGTGAAACGGTGGCCTTGTAAGAAGGGGACATGTCCATAGTTCAAGGTTAAGTTGTTACCATTCTCTCCTCTCAAACTAACTGAAATGGCTAGGCTTGCCCCTGGATAAGCTACTGAAAGGATGTGGCAATTACAGCCATTAATAAAACTGACCTGGTCTCTTCACATTTTTTGGTCATGTTCTACACATAGAGCTCATTATTTCATTTTCACTCCTAAAAAGAATGGGATAACAAAGACCACGATTTCATAAAGTGACTAGGTTGAGTTTCAGTTAATTAGACTTCTTGGTGTTTTGTTTTTTTTTTTTTTTTTGTCTGACAATTTCTTTTATTCTCTCTCTTCCTTAATTTTACTTCTTATTTTTTTCTCTCACTTGAAACTTTCTCATGAAAACATCCCAGATAAGTGATACGCAGCGTAGAAAAGGAAACTGTCCTCCTTGGCCTCCGGGTGCCAACATGGAGTTTGTAGTCACTTGGAGAGTGAAAGTTTGTTCTGGCAAATTAAAGATCTCACTTGGGACCCCAACAAAGCAGAAGAAGCATCCCAAGTAAAAAATTATTCAGCTCTGCATTCCCTGACAGTTTCCAGTGGGGGAAAAAAATCTTTCTCAACAGACTGCATTAAAAAATCAATAGAATGTGCTCACCCTCTTACCTGAAATATTTAAATATTAAATATTTAGATTGAAACAAAAAAAATCATTCCTTTGGAAATCTGTATGATGGAGGATTAGGGAACTATTTATAGTAAGGTTATTTTCTTCTTATTTAAACCCTAAACACCAAATAGTGGTTTTGTGAGTCTATTTTTGTTACACGTTTTAATTAGCACCAGATTTTTCACTGAAGGATGTTAAAGCAAATCACAGTCATCCTGTCTTTTCACTTCTTCTTTCTTTAGCATGCGTCTCTAAATGTAGGGATATAGAGAGACCGTCCATGTTTCATTTCATTTCTCTATAGTGGTCCCTTGAAGGGCATGTTTTAGTCAGCTTTGTATTGCTGTGACCAAAATACCTGACAAGAACAACATAGAGAGGCAAAGTCATGATAGCAGAAAAGCAGAGAAAAAGAGGAAAGGGACATGGACAGATGCAGTTCAAGGCCATGCCCCCAGCGACCTATTTCCTCCAGCCATGCTCAACCTGCCTACAGTTATCATTTAATATACCAGCCAGCTATCAGTGGATTAATCCATTTGCTTCCAACACATTTGCTTTGGGGGACATTCCCAACCCAAACCATAATAGGGCACATCTATCCTGGTTCATTTATAGAGGATTTCATTTCTTTTTGTGGCTTTTAGGGAATATCCTCAAAAGACACTAGGATTATTTCCAGTCTTTTTTCACTGGTACAATAGTTCTAAAATTAATACTCTCTGTATTGGCATTTTTCCCATTATATTTTTGAGATATATTCATATAAGCAGGATTCTGGATTAAAGAATAAAGGCATATGTAATTTTGCTAACTATTGACAAATTAACAATGTGGTTGTAGTGTTTTGAATTTGGTCCACAAATTCATGGAGGTGTGCATTGATTTTTAGTCTTGCCAGATGAATATGTTATCAAATTCTTAGATATCTGTTAATATAATAAGTGAGGAGTGATACTCAGATAATGTTTTAAATGACCTTTTTCCCATGAGTTAGGTTACATGTTTTTTTTTTTTCATATGCTTAATGGCCATTTTAATTTTTTCTCTACCTGTGCATCACATTTGGTCATTTTCCTACTAATTTCTTGGCTTTCTACATCACATATTTTAGGAGATCTTTGTGTGCTAAGAGATAGCCCCTCATCTGTGACAAATAGTAAAAATTTAATTTGCTTGTTATTTATTTTTTACTTTACTTCTTTTTGTCAAGCAAAATCTATTTTTAAAAATGTTCATGTAGTCAAATGTATTAACTTTCCCTTTTGCCTCTAGATTTCATATTCTAGGTAGAAAGATTTTTCCCCACTTCCACATTATAATTATATTTACCCCCATGTTCTTATAACTTTTACAATTTCACTTTTAATATTTAGACCCTGATCCATGCCTGATATAATCTGGTCCAAGGCATGAACACAACCAATTTTACCTTTTTGAATCACTACACAGTGTCCCTGTACTGCTCCTATAAAAGTTTGTTTTTGCCTGCTGATTGTAGGTGAAAATTTCATCACATACTAAAATTTTTAAGTAAATAAGCATATTTCTAGTCTATTTGTTTATTAATGAGAGAATGCAAAACTCTTTTAATTACACTAGCTTTATAACATTTTAATATTAGGCAGATAATCCCTCTCTTTCTTCTCTTCTTTATATTGCTTTCTTTTTTCAGGGTTTTATTGGATCTACTTGATTGCTTATTTTTCCACATGAATGTTTAAGTCAACTTGCTTAGTGTCAGAGAAAAAAAATCCATTGATATTTTTATTGAGATTTTTGCATTAATTTTGTAAGTTAAATTACAGAAAATTGATATAATTCTAACATTACTTTCTTATCCAGACACTTGGACACATTCAGTCCAACAACTACCCCTCACACTCACACAGATACTCATGAACCCCTGATTTCTCTTTAAGTGGTTTGTTTCCTTCCTCTCTCTGCTCTTTGCTCTTTCATCATCTCTTGTTTTGATAATGTATTTTATAAGATGTTGTAAGTTGCAATCAATCACACAAAATTATATCATTCCCCTCCTTTGTACATTTAATGACATATTTTTTTTTATTACATGAAGAATAACAGTCAAATTTTTGGCTTCCCTTCACATGTAAGAAGCAATACCTTTGCCAGGGCCTATGATTTGACATGTGTAGCTCCTGATAATAAGATTCATTATGGTATGACCATTCCTTCACATGGAGTGAAGTTTCCTACACAACAGTTTCCTGTACAACAAATGTCTGTGTTTGGAGCATCATTTTGTATTGATTGTCTTGTACCTTTATTATAAAACAAAATATTGCCATCTTCCATAATTCTAACTGCATAATCTTTTCATGGTGACTATATTAGTAGCATTTAAAGGCTCTTGGGCTTATATTATATTTTACAAAATACCCCCCACAGAACAATAGCAAAAACCCTAAAGTGGTTGAAACTTGATGAAACTTTCCACTGACCTCAAACTGCCTTAACACTTGTGATTTCTTATTCACATTAATTGTTTTGACTCTATTTGCTAGTACTTTGGCACCATTTACACATGGTGACCTCTTTCAGATGTTTGTCTGATGATACTAAATCCTACAGCCAGGATGCCTTTAGGAAAGGGAAAGAGTGGAAAGCTGAGGGAAAGATGAAAGTCAACCTAAGGCTAATAACAGGAGGCGTGGTTTTGTGTTCTGTGTTCTGAGATCCAGACTGGAGATATGTTCGGAGGTGGTGGCAGAGCTGGTGGAGAACAACGCCACTTACCACAAAGGTGGAAGGTCACCAATATTACATTTTTTTCTCTACTCAATTATATTGTAAAATTGTAAACCTCAAGAAAATAGTTATGGTAATCTAGTCCCCATTTTACCTGTTATTTACAGCCCTGGCTAGACACCAGAGGGATCTAAAGTAGCTGCATTTAAAATAGCTTGCTGAACATCCTTCAAGAGAATGAGAAAAGTCCTCAATGACATTCTTTCACAGTATGGTTGAAAATAGAATTTTCCAAAATGCACATAGCAGAGCATTATTTGTAAATGAGGTACTATAAAGAAAAGTTGTCTTCTTTGGTCAAATAAATATGAGTAGCAGAACAGGCCATGCTCCATTTTGGGTACTCAATCTACATTTATTTCATGAAGAAATATGCTAAGAAATTACTGTAGCCAATTAAAGCTACTGACTAGTTTTCAATGTATTTAACCACACACTTCTTTTATTCCCTTTGTTGTATTTTTTAACCTCCCATGGAGTTAATATTAAGCATAATACATTCTGAAAACTGCTGGTTAGAAGAATTTCCAAATTTATAACTTACTGAGGTTTGTAGCTGCATCAGATCCCTTTGGAGGTGTTGATGGTATAAATTAAATCTATAAACCTTTGAAGTTGGTCTTTTGAGTGCATCAAGGAGTGTTTCTGCAAATATCAGCTTAATAAACAAACAGCAACATCTGATTTTTCATTATTATCAAGTCCTTAAAGTAGGTCTGTAGCGACTAGGCTGCACATATGGTTAATTACCAGTATCATAAAGCTTTATTGAAAAGCATAATATTTACATCAAAGTTAACATTTGATTTATGCTGGATTTGGGGTACTGTGAAAGCCAAGATATAATGGTGACTATTAGCACATAGTGAAAGTTTTTACAGGATTTTTCTCTCAAATTATCTCTGAAAATCTAGTGAAAGGAATAGAACAGAAGTACTCTTTTACCTTTTTAAAAACTCATACGTTAATTTTCTGTTCTAGCCCTATAAACCCTATGTATTATTTACATCTGTGTGTGTGTGTGTGTGTGTGTGTGTGTGTAAAAAAATATCATTGCTTCAAGGACCAGAGGTCTCAAAGTCTTTATTTGGCATGTAACTAACTATGGTACTGCCTTGGTTTCTTTTGTGCTGATATGAAGAATCTTAAGACTGGGTAATTTACAATGAATATATATATATGTGTTTGGAGCATCATTTTGTATTGATTGTCTTGTACCTTTATTATAAAACATAATATATATATATATATATTCAGTCCTGCAAATTGGTATTCTATTGTGGTTTTAACTTACACTTGCTCATGATTAATGATGCTGTATATTTGGATATGTGATTTTAAACCTTGTGTTGGTTATGTATAAATCCTTTGTGAGCTACTTTCTCAAATCTTCAGAAAGATTGTTTCTTTTTTTTTGAGTTGTCTTTATGTTACTGAATTTTAATGGTTTTTCATATAGTCTGCATATAAGTCTGTTAGACCCATAAATGTAGTTTGTCCAATTTGTGGACTGTCTTTGTTTTTTGCTTTCAAAGTGACTTTTAAAAAAATAGAGAATTGTAACTTTGAGGAAGTCTAATTTATTTTTGACTATCTACTTTGTTTTTCTGATCTAAAAAACATCTTTGTTATTTTCCTATGTGTGAAGATATTTTCCTATGTTTTCTTCCAGAAGATTTATAGGTACATCTTTTATTATAGGTAATAAAATACACAATGTATTAATTAGTGATTTATTTAGGTTCAATCACCAGTGCCACAAAAATAGGTTTAATATTAATATTTATGTTTAGTATGAAGTAGAAGTGCAAGTTATATGTTTTTTTTGTTTGTTTCATATGGCTACACTGATGTTCCAGCATCAATTATGGAAATTACTATATTGTCCTCATTTATTTATATTGTTTTGTTAAATTTCAACTGGCTGTATATGAGTTTATTTCTGGACTCTAGACTGTTTTGTTAATACTGTATTTCTTCTTTAACCAGTACCACTTATCTATATTACTTTAGCTTTATGTCTTTAAAGTAGGTAGTATAATTCTTTTAATTTTGTTCTCTTTCAAAAAAAATGTCTGGTAAGTCTTCTGATTTTACAAATAAATTTTATAATAAGCTTGTCACATTATGCAAAAGTATCTGCTTGCATTTTTATTGGAAATGTTTTGAATCTACCAATTATTTATCATAATGAGCAACTTAAAAATGTTGAGTCTTCTAATAAATCCTTAAACAAAGTACATTTCTCAAGTAAGTTGCCTTAGTAAGGTTTTCAATTTTCATTATAAGAATTCTGCAAACTTTTATCAAATGCATCTCAAAATATTTTGGATTTGGGTCTAGTAGAAATGCCATGACTTTTTAAATTTAAATTTTATTTATAATTTCATAATAATTATTTGTTGCTAGTATATATAAAATTAATTTTTGCAGTTGCTATTTATTCAGGGCCTTTGCTAAGTTTACTTTATTAATTTTTGTAGGATTTTTTTGTAGATTCCTTATTTTTATTTTTTAATTTTTTAAACATCAGAAATTTATTAGTTGCTCAAAATATTACATTGATCTTGACATATCATATATCATACATTTGATTCTTTCGGATGTTTTCTGAAGCACAATTCTATCATTCGTGAATATAGTTTCATTTTTTCTTTCAAATTTTATGCTTCTTATTATTTTTACTCACTTACTATAGTGGGTAGGATCACCAGTGCATTTGGAAAAATGTAGCAAAAATGAAAATCTTTTCCATTTTCTCAACTGTAGCAAATATATTTAAGTTCCTTCCTCCTTAGCCAGCTGTTAGCTATAAAACATCTTGTGGATTTACTTCATTAGGCTGAGGAAGTTTCAATTCATAATTTGTTGAAAGACTTTCCTAAAAAAAAAAAAAAGGTATCCAATTTAATCTGCCTTTTTCTGCAAGACAAGACTGAAATGATCATGTAACTGAATTATTTTGTTAATGTGGTGAGTTACATGAATTCATTTCCAGAGCTTCATCTAAGCTCAAGCGTAGGATACACTGAACTTCTTGGATATTCAGATCTGAGTCTTCTTCATCCATTAAGTCCGCAGAAGTTTTTGGTTCATACTTACTCTCCTATCTTTTCATGACTCAAATGTCACATATTTTAAAACATTTGCTATTTTCCACACATTCCTCAGTCTTTACTCACTTAAAACTTTTTGCCATTCACTTCAAGATTAGAGAAGATCTGTTTTTCTGCCCTCAAGGTGATGAACATTTACCATCTGCATTCTGGTTTTAAGACCACACTGTGAAAGTTTATATTCAATTTTCTATTCATTTATAATACTTTTCAATTCTAGCATGTTCATTTTTATATTTAGTATTTCTTTTCTGAGATTTTCTATCTGTTGACTCCTCAATACCATTTTTCCTCATGTTTGGCTTGGATTCTGTGTTACCCTGATATGGTGGGGAAGTTGTCCTGGGGGAGATAATGTCATCTATGAAGAATAGCATATCTCTTTCTTCCTTTCTAATCCTCCTGCCTTTTTTGAGTTTACCATGCTGTATTGGCTAAGACTTCCACTAAAATGTGGGGGGAAATAGATGATATCAGTATTCTTGTCTTGGTCCCGGTCATCTGGAGAAGGTTTTCAGCATTTCACACTGAAGTATGTTGTTCATGATAAGTTTAATCAGATTAATGATGTTTCCATGTATTTCAAGTTTGCTAAGAGTTTCTAATTTTAATGGAATAATGAATTTGATCAAAAATGTTTTTCTTCATCTTTTCTCTCACTCTATTATCATGGCAAATTATACTAAAGGAATTTTGATTATTGAATCAATCCAATGTTATGCAAATAACTAACTTTGACATGAGTTTTTTCAGAAGTTTGCAACTGTGAAATGCCTTATGATTTTGCTGTAACAAAATTGTAACTGATGTTTCAAGTAACATCTCATTAGATTTAATATCAAGTTTATGCTGGCTAGTATTTTCTATTGCTTGTTCCATATTTTTTCTCCTAACCTTATTTTTCTTTTTTGTATACCTGGTAAATTCTGATTGAATAGGAGATTATTCATGAAAATTTGTTGATGATCTTGAGGACCAGAAAGATAAAGTAAAGGCAGGTCACCACAATGATATCAGGAACAGTGTTCTCAGCACCAGGATAGATTATATTTTTCATAAATCTCTTCCCTTGGTTCATGTTCTCTCCTTCTGTATTTCTTTTCTGGGATTTCAACTGAGATCCTTGATTAATTACCAAGGTCTTTACACTTTTGGAGATTCTAATTCTAATTTCTTTTTTCTTCAACACAGTGAAACTACTAAAACTTCATATTGCTTTTCAAATGCTTTCTCTTTACTTTTATAGCAGTTTTCCTTGTGCAGTTGGCAAGGTTTTTTGGGGGGTTATGGGGAACCACAGTATGGGGTTCAGTTCTCTGTATCTTCTCTCTAGATCATAGTCCTTAAATTCTAACTATCTTGGCAGTCCTAGAATCTATGGTTTGTCTCTCTGGCTCTGGGAAATTACCAGAGGAATCGCTACATGCTCTGATTTCTATCTGTGGACCTATTTACATGCACTGATTTCTATCTGTGGACCTATTTCCATATTCTCAGTCTTTCCATCTTTGCCAAATATCAGCAGTTGTCATTATGAGAAAAATGGCTTAGGCAATGTCAACTCCTCACTCTTCAATTCCTGTCCATCTGGAACCATGGTTCTCCAATGTCTGATTGACTCAGCAACTTTTCTGAGCCTTCATGAGACTTTTATATGTTATTTAACTTGTACATTTGCTCCAAGAGGGAGCTTTAGTCTGTTGAATGATAAATTTATTATATCTGAAATTGTAAAAAGTTTATTTTAATAATTTAATATTCTGTAGCTAAGTCTGAATAAATATTTGTTATTGATTATTACTAATTAGAATATAAATCACTTTGGGGGCAGAACTGCCTCACATTAGACATTCTGTCTTGTAAGACATAAAGGAAAAAAGCTTTGAAACTCAAAATAGGAAGAATTTGCATGAAGAGTATTACAGCATTCGTCATAACTTCAAAGTATTTGTATGTCTTTTAGTTGTCAATTGCTCAAAGGTTTTTTTTTACTCTCAGTTATACACAGCTAAAGAATAGCACAACAATTTCAATATTCCTTCCTGTAACAGAGATATAGTAGTTCATTATTAGTACTTTACATATTACCATTAAATGGATGCAGTATCTTCTCTTCCATTCCCTTTTCATGTTTTCTCTGTAGAGATTTATTTCTAAGTAGAAAATATTGTCTATGCATATTCATACTGATGCATAAGTTAGTTACTTTGGAAAAGAGAATGAAAATGAAGACAAAATTTTATGACTGAGAAATGGTATAATATTTATGTAGTATTATATTATTTCTTGAGCAAATAGGCAATATATGATGGCCATTTAAGCAATGCATTTCAATAATAATGCAAATATATCCTATTGACATAAAGAAAACTGATATTTTTATATCAACTCAATGTGTGAAAGAATTAAAATAAAAGTTCTTGAGATATAAAGAAATTTAAATTCTAGTTTTAAAATGAGGAAATAGTGCTTAACTATATTAAAGAATATGTTGATTATAGTAGCTAATAATGGAATATAAAATATAATGCTTTAAAAAATAGAAGACAAACTATATAGGAAGAAGTAACATTGTAAGGATATATCAAGACTGAATTGAGAACAGTAGAATTGTGGATTTTTTTATATCTTGTAATGTGCATTATTTTTTATTGAATTTGAATGATTTGTCACTACAATTTTCAGGGAAGAAAACAATTGCTGTCAAGATTTTTACTCATTAAAGTTTTTGGAATAATAGCATTCAATAAACATTTACAGTTTTCAATAGTTTTTGTTGTGAGAGGTTTTTCCAATTTGCGTTTAATGTCTTTGAATAATTTTTCCTTTACACTCAAAGATTCTGTTGAAGTAGAGGTTTTTAAGTAATTACCAAGGAGCTAATCAAACGTTTGACTCTTCATATTTAAAATTTTAACATTTTCTTTTCTTAGAAAATGATATTAATAATTAAAATGCTGAACAAGTTGAAAACAATTTTTAACAACTTCCATGCATGGTACACATTCTCCTGTAAATATTTGGACTTTTTCTCTATTTAAGAGCAAATAACTGCCTAAAGATTGCATTTCTTTGAACTTGAATCTATTTCACTAGAGTTCAGGACTCCATAGCTTAATATAGTCATTTATTATCATTGAGGCAGTTTTCTTAAATGAGATCCATTTTTGTTTTCTTTAAATTCTTGTCCTATGTATAATTGGCATCCCCAAGCATTTTATTCCTTTGTCTTAGCTTGCCATCCCTAAAACTTTTTGTCAAACAAGTACAATATTCCAAAACTTAATGAAGAAAAGAAAATCCTGAAGTCCTCTGCAACTTAGAATTCACAATGAACTTTATTCAGAAGATTTTCATGTGAAAATCATGCTTCTGCAATGTCTAAGGAATATTTGGGGAGACATATCCAATCTGCCTGGAAAGCATTATAAATTTTAAAAATTGATTAAGTTGAACTTAGTTTTAAAGAATAAATAAAAGCAACTTCTTGGTAGTGGATTTTGAGGAAATGAGATAAGAATTTCAAAATTATGATTCAAGTTTCTTTGGAAGACAACATTATCTTTTTGTACTGAAAGAAAAAAAAGGATGGTGTACTTACAAAGGACCTAGCTGTCCACTCTTATTAGTATGAGCTAGAATATTCAATTGGAATAATACTCCTAAGAATGTTAAATTACAAAGTTTAAATATCAGCAATTATCCTTGCACAGCTGAAAACATTAGTGGTTTAATGTCAGAACAGAAACTACATTCAGGAGCAGAGTAAGATCAATTGTATGAATTCTAAAAAAAATTTCAGGGTGTTTGGATAGCACAGAGTTTCTAATTTAAAATGAAAGGAAACATTTTTCTTCCCTCTGCATTTTCAAGTCTTTTCACAACAACAACAAAATGGAACAGAGAAGAACACATTCTATCATCTGAGGAATAGGAAAAAATATTACCAACAAATATTTTAAAATCATTTGCCAAATATTGTTAAATGATGATCAAAATTAGTGATTAGGAACAGTGTATAGATGTCCCCAAAGGTAAGAGGGTGTCCAAACTAATGATGATCAACTAGATCAATTGTAAGATCTAGAACTAGATCTAGAATTAGATCTAGGTGTTGTCTAGAAAGATTAAAAATGTCCCAACACAGAGTTAATTTTATATTTCAGAATGATAAGTAAGTTAGAAAATAAGGGATAAAAAGTATATCAAAATGGAAGAAGAAGGAGGAAGAAGAGGAGAAGGAGAAGGAGGAGGAGGAGGAACAACAGAATTCAACATCAAAATAGAAGCTGCAGGCTCCTTCAGCTTCTTAGATTCTTCCCAATCTTTAATCCACACCATGCTCATTTTGACTCTACATGTCTTTCCATAAACAGCTATTAGCATGCTAAGATGAGCAATGTTTTATAAAACGGTTATAGGCATATACCTAGTGCCATAAACTTCAATATATCATAAAATTGTAGATAGAAAGTAGGAGAGTTACATGTAGATAAATATTAAGGTGAGCATAGGCCCCTCAACTTCTCTCTAACACAGATGCATGTAGGTAATCTGTATACATTGAAGCTAAGTTCTTTAAAAGAGGATCTGACTAGATAAGCACTCTGAACATGCTTCAAAAATGAGCATGTACATGCTTATGTTATATACTTATGGATTAGTCTAAAATGGGAATTACAGAATGCCTAGTGTTTTAGTCAGCTTCTTCACTGCTTGACTAAAAGATCTGACCAGAACAATCATAAAAAGGAAAAGTTTATTTGAGGGCTCATGGTTTCAGAGGTCTTCGTCCATAGAAGGCCAGCTCCATTTCTCAGGGCTCGAGATGAGGCTGAATATCACGGTAGAGTATGGGGCAAAGGGAAGCAGCTCACATCATGGTGATCTGAAAGCAGAGAGATTCCACTCTCCAGATACAAAGCCACGCCCCAATTCCCACCTCCTCCAGCCACACTCTACCACTTCAATTACCACTCAGTTAATCTCTAGCAGGGGATTAAATCCCTGATTGGTTTAAGACCCTCACAACCCAATCATTTCTCCTCTGAACCTTCTTGCACTGTCTTACATGTGAGATTTTTGGGGGACATCTCACATCCAAACCATAGTGCCTACTTCCTTTAAGTCAAGGGTGGACAAGCCTTTTACTTAAAAAGCTAGATAATATATATTTTATGTGGCAATAGTTTCTGTAGGTCTTAGTATGTCTGTTGAGATGCTCAATTCCACAGTGGTTTCATGAAAGTACAGTATTTAAATAAATGGCTCCGGTTAGATTTTACAAAGTCTTCACTTCTGGATACTAAAATTTGAATTTCACACTTCTTTGGGTTGTTTTCTACCATACATATTATAAAAAACATTCTTAGCTTACGTCAACAGGCTGGATATGGCCCATGGGTTATAGTGTTTGCTGATCCCTATAGTAAGTACTAGGAAATACATCAAGTTATCTCTAGACCTGGCAATTACACTGGGAAATATGCATACTAAGGTTCAAGACATGCAATAGAAGTCTGAAAACACTCTTACATGCTAGAAATGCAGATATAAACCAAAGGCCTTTGTTCTCTGGAGATCAGTTCTGAGCATGAAACCAGCTCTCAACTAAGAAACCAAAAGGGAGAAGCAAACAGTCCTCCAAATGTGTCTCATCAAATAACCACAAAAGCTCTAAGATAAAAACCATTCATTAAAACATGCTTGTTATAAAAGATTAAAAAGAATCTAAAAAGAGATATGAAGAAGAGATAGCATAAAAAGAATTATTTAAGAAAAAAAGTGAAATCAGAAAAATAGAAATTAAAGATGATATAATCACTTTAAACTTAAAAAATGGGAAAGAGATAAAAGAGTACAAAGAAAGGAATATAAGAGATACCATTGAAAAGTGAGCTTGTAGAACTTCGGACAGAAACCTAAGTGACCAACAAAAGAAGGTTCTAAAAGGCATGTTTAAAAATCTCATAAAAATCACCATCATTGAAAGCAATGTCCAAAATGAAGTAAATCACATAAGTATAATAGTAAAAAATGAAAAATAAAACATGCACATGACTTTGAAGAAAATTGTGGATACAGCAAAGGATATATATAACTTGTGTTTCTATGAACAGAACACATTTTGTAAAAATTGAGTACACAGTTGAAATAAACTTTTCTAAAATACTTCAGGCTTGACCCTACAGACTGAGTTTCATAATGTTCTGGGAAAATTGATATGGAGCGACTGATATAAATGCAAAATTCTTTTAAATTCCTGGTCTGTAAGGATAAAGGAAGAATCATATGGGTAATCATGAATAAATGAAGAAAATTATAAACAAAGAGGAATTTAAAGTGGTCTTTGGACTTCTTCAACTATTTGATAGTAGAAATAGTGTAGAAATATTTACACATTTCTAAGGAAAACTAAGAATAATAAATATTTATTGAGTAAAGTAATCCTTCATATTTAAAGTAAAAAGGCAGAACTTCTTACTCCTGCAGAATGAAAATTAGTCAAACAAGTAATGACACAAAGCAAAGAATTTAGGAAAACACAAACTGTAGAAAGCCATAGTCAGAGTTGAAGCCTGAAGAATAAAGCATTAAAACCGTTACAGTTATATAACCTAATGTGAATGTTATACTTTTGGAAATGTTAAAATGACAATATAATTTAAAAAGGAGGCTAAAAGAGCAAATGTGGGAGGAAATATGAGTGATATTTCCTCATGTTTCTTAGCAGGGAGTCAAATATTTTTTAAAAACCTGAAATATATAGTTAAAAATATTCCTCTTTTGACATGCCAGTGCTCAGAATTTCACCTCCCTTGTATAATTTCTCAATATCTGTCATTAGCTATGTTCCATGAAACATAAAAAAAGAAAAATATCAGGAAATAAGAGATATTTGATGAATAATTTTTATATATGAACACTCAGTCCTGTACATTCCAACTGAGAAAGTTCCTGTTCCAAGTCTCATCTTCCCAGAGGTGGAACAAAGTGCACTTGGTTCTTACTCACCTCACAACTAGTGTATAGGCACATGACTCAGAATCCTCTAGGCAGAAGCATTCCTGAGTCCTCAGGTGCAAAGGAAGAAATGTAATCAACTCAGCTGCGTTTAGCTGTGCTGTTGTTGTTCAGTTGGTAGGTTGGTTTAGAATGGATAACCAAAGATACGTCTAGATTTTGTTATTGCTTGTCATCAAGTTACATTCCTGTCATCTCAAATGTGAATGACAGCAAGGGTTAGTTACTTCAATCACATTGAACCTTTGATATGGTTCTGCATATTTTTCATTGAATTTTAACCATAAATTTAGTCCTACAACTGTTTTGTAATATCTTTTAGCATATTGGATATTTTTGTTAAAAAAAATGAAAAAAAACCCTAAATTTTGTTATACACAATTAAAAAACTGCACATATACATACATATAAATATATACATACACACAAAATATTGGTATAAATGAACAGTTCCATTAAATTAAATATTTATTATGCATTTAAGAATTTTTTTTTTTTTTTTGGTGGGCTACTCATCACATATGGGTGTCCATTTGTGTGCCTATGAGTGTGTCTGGGTGTCTGTTATTTAAGCATCATTAGAAACTAGGCCACTATTTGAATAAGCTTTTTTTATTTCTTATGTATTCATAGTTTACTTATGTTTCTGAAAGAAAATGGAGAGATATAGTCATAATTACATATGACTATTCCTTATCACAATAAAAATTAAAACCTGAATACACATACACACACACATATATATATGTGTGTGTGTATGTATGTATTTTATGTGACATGACATTTCAGAAGAAAAATATGACGATTTTACTTTTATTGTTCTAATGTTCCCATCCTTTCCTCTTCATAAAGAAACTAGAAAAAAGGAGAGAAAACATACAATTATCTTCTTTTCAGATCTCAAAAAGTCATGAATATCTATAGTGGCTTATCTTCCACACAAATATGCAATGCTAAGTGCTCCATACTCTAGAAAAACCTGGGAAATTGCACTCCACATAATTATGCAAATAGATTTTTTTAAAGAAAAAGTAAAAGCAGAAATGACAATATGCTAATATGGTAGCAGCAATGAATATGATGAGGATTATTAAAAACAAAGTGTCTGTTAATGCCCAGAGCCTTCTTTTTACTTAATATTTTTTCATGGCACACATACCTCCAAAGAAAATATTCAAGAAAGACCCAAATCATAATTACATAATTAGACTTTTTCATCTTAAAATCCTTTATATACCTCTAGAATAAATATTATAAGTAGTATATAGTATTATAATTAAAGAAAGTGTTTAAAGAAATGATGCGTTGATTGCTATTTGCTACATATTCTATTTAATGAGCCAGAACTACACAGTGTACATGTGTGCCGTGTGTCTATTTATTATTATTATTATTGTTATTATCATGGTGGCTTTTACTAACCTTAATTAAAAATCTCCATAAACTGTGTCTACCCCATCATACAGACTACAGCACAGGAATACATATAGCAAAAATTAATATTGAAAGTGGTGAATAATTTAGAATACTTGCCAACGAAATGTTTTAAAAGAAAGCTTTCAAATGGAGATAAGCCTTGTAAAAGAACATCAGAGATTAACGATAGCTGCAAGCTCTTTGCTCAGCCATGTGAATGTATTGTTTAATTATGGATCAAGTTCAGTCTTTAGCTCCTTGACCACTGTGGATTATTCTTTCCATTTTCTTCTATGAGATCACACTCAGCAGGGGTGGTAGATACATTAAAAACTTGATATTACTCACCTGCCTGTATTCTCTGGAAAACATCAAAAACGGGAAAGAGGTGTGGAAAAGGAAGCCTTCAGAATACTTTGAATTTGACTAAAAAGAGAAAGTCAATTCTTATTATCCGAAAACAAAATGTAACTCACTCTGAGAAAAAAAAAAAAAAATTAGAACCATAGATAATTTTTGGTTGGGTCAGGTTCATGAAAAAGAACTTGACCATAGTACAAAAATGAAGTTGCACTTTTGTTGACATGCATAGTTCAAAGAATAGCTGGATCTGGTATTTGCACAATTGTAACCGAGGGGCAAATGATCACCACCTCTTTGAAAAAAAAACATACCTCGAAAACAGAATTGGGAATTCAGAGGAAAAATATATATATATATTTTTAAAGAAAGAGTGAGAGAGGGTGAGAAAGAGGGAGAGAGAGAGAGAATTTTAATATTTATTTTTTAGTATTTGGCGGACACAACATCTTTGTCTGTATGTGGTGCTGAGGATCGAACCCGGGCTGCGCGCATGCCAGGCGAGCGTGCTACCGCTTGAGCCACATCCCCAGCCCGAGGAAAAATATTTTACTTCAAAAATCAAGATTATTTAGGGAATAGACCGAGAAGGGGAATAGACCTAAATAGAGCATGCTACAGGGACACTGCTACATCGATGTTCATAGCAGCACAGTTCACAATAGCAAGACTGTGGAACCAACCTAGATGCCCTTCAATAGACGAATGGATAAAAAAAATGTGGCATTTATACACAATGGAATATTACTCTGCATTAAGAAATGACAAAATCATAGAATTTGGAGGGAAATGGATGGCATTAGAGCAGATTATGCTGAGTGAAGCCAGCCAATCCCTAAAAAACAAATGCCAAATGTCTTCTTTGATATAAGGAGAGTAACTAAGAACAGAGTAGGGACGAAGAGCATGAGAAGAAGATTAACATTAAACAGGGACGAGAGGTGGGAGGGAAAGGGAGGGAGAAGGGAAATTGCATGGAAATGGAAGGAGACCCTCAGGGTTATACAAAATTACATACAAGAGGTAACGAGGGGAAAGGGAAAAATAATACAAGGGGGAGATATGAACTGCAGTAGAGTGGGTAGAGAGAGAAGAGGGGAGGGGAGGGGAGGGGAGGGGGGTAGTAACGGATAGGAAAGGCAGCAGAATACAACAGACCCTAGTATGGCAATATATAAATCAATGGAAGTGTAACTGATGTGATTCTGCAATTTGTAAACGGAGTAAAAATGGGAGTTCATAACCCACTTGAATCAAAGTGTGAAATATGATATATCAAGAACTATGTAATGTTTTGAACAACCAACAATAAAAAAAATATTAAAAAAAAAATAAAAAAATAAAATAAATAAAAATTAAAAAAAAATAAAAAAATAAATAAAAAAAAATCAAGATTATTTCTGGATTTTAACTAACAGTAAATAATAGTAATTAGCTCATTTATTTTTTTTAAAAGCAGGCAACCTGTGTGAAGTATAGATTTTAAAATGGGAGCAAGATAATATGCGAGCTCTCTTTTCCTTACTAACTAGATTTAAGTTTTCTGGTCAACTTGAGGGGGAGGGGCTTCCCTTTCACAGACAGCTACAAAATGAAGTGGCTAACTGAAGTCCCAGGCAAACCAAAACTACTATGATTCTAAGAGTGTCTGAATTTGTCTGTAATTCTTCTCATATTCTCTCTCCAATCAGGTGTTTGTCCTCCCCACTTCATTGAATCTATGCTTACTAAGATACATAATATAACTTTCACATTGTTAAATACAATGATTCATTCTCAGAACTACTACTTGACATATCTCCACTCTCTCCACCCTTCTAACCTGTCTTTTCTATTCTCATTTAAAAAGCTATCATGATCTTTCTCCTTCTTTATCTTTATTTTTCCCTCTTTTTCTTCATTTTTCCTTCCTTCTTCTTCAATAATATCAGTTTAACAAAGTTCTATATTTTTTTATTATGGCAATGATTAAGCATATGCAAAATAAGTAGAATAATATTAGGAATCAATATTGAATCTCTATGGACCCATCATTTCCACAAAATCATCATTTTTATATCACTTTTAGTTCTACAATACTGACAAAACCCACACTCATTATTTTGTAATATTTTTGAAGTGAAATTTTTATTATTTGAAATGGAAAAATGATAGCTGTACAATTTGAGGAAAAAAATTACATAATCTCACCCCTCTATCACCATGCAGAGCATCATGTATCAGAGCAAAAATCCCTTGTGTTCTCTAGTCAAACCTCAGCCCCCAAGACAACCACTTGTCTGATTATTTAAAACAATGGAAGAGTTTGGCCTCTTACAGAATTTTGTATGAGTCACAGAGCATATACTTTGTTGTGGCAGGCTTCTTTGACTCCTCACAATGTCTGTGACATTCACCCACATTGTGTATATGAATAATTCATTCTCTTTTTGAAGAATAGTGCATTGTGTTAACTTCTCACATTTTCCTATTGTGGATACTTGGGTTGTTTCATCTGGGATTTAATGAATAAAGTTACTATGAGCATTTTTGTGCAAATCTTTTTGTTTCTATTTCACTTGCATATACATCCAAGAGTACAAATTATTGGTTTAATGGTAGATGTATACTCAATTTTAAAATAAACTCTGAAAACTTTTCTTCAAGGGATTGTAACAGTGTACATTTCCAGGAATGATATATTAGGGCTTCATCTCTCCAATATTTGGTATTGTCAGTTGCGTCTCATTTATTGAATATAATTTACATACAATAAAATTTGTCATCCTATGAGTTTCACAAAAGCAAAGCATTATTAAGCACCATTCCAAATGTGCTATAGAATATTGCCATCACTCAATAAAGTGCCCTTGAGCTCCTTTGTATTAAGTTCTCCCTGAATTTCAGATCCCGGTCAGTAACCACAGATAAGATTCTAGTCCTGTATTTTTTTTTTATTTATTTTATTTATTTTTTTTTATTGGTTGTTCAAAACATTACAAAGCTCATGACATATCATCTTTCATACATTTGATTCAAGTGGGTTACGAACTCCCATTATTACCCCAAATACAAGTTGCAGAATCACATCGGTTACACATCCACATTTTTACATATTACCATATTAATGACTGTTGTATTCTGCTACTTTTCCTAACCCCTACTATCCCCCCTCCCCTTCCCTCTCATCTTCCCTCTCTACCCCATCTGCTGTTGCTTAATTCTCTCCCTTGTTTTTTTTTTTTTTCCCTCTCCCCTCACAAACTCTTATATGTATTTTTGTGTAACAATGAGGGTCTCCTTCCATTTCCATACAGTTGTATTTTTTTTCCATAACGTCACGTAAATGGAACAATCTAGTAAGTCTCCCTTTGTATCTGCTTTCTTTCATTTAGCAAAATGCAGTTGTAATTCATCCACATCATTGCATGAATCAATATTTTCCCCTTATATTTACTGAGCAGTTTTCAATGTAATAGTTTTCCATTCACCTGTTGAAGGACACTTGTGTTGTTTTCAGTTTCTCCAATTATGAATAAAGTCACTATAAACATGTGCATTCAGGATTTTATGTGAACATAAGTTTTAATTTCTCTTGGATAAATGCCTAGCCCTTGATTATAGGTTGTGCAGTAAGCATATGTTTAACTATATGAGAAACTGCCAAACTGTTTCCCGAAGCAATGGTACCATTTTGCATTTCCACCAAAAATGTGTGAGGGTTCCAGTTGCTCTCTAACTATACCATCACTTGGCATAATCAGTGTAATTATTTTTTTTAACTTTTAGTTATTTTAACAGGTGTGAGTCGAATCACATTATGATTTCAATATTATTTCTCCAATGACTAATGTGGAACATCTTTTTATGTTTCCATTGATATCTGCACATCTTATGTGGTGTTCAATATGTTGCTCAGTTTTATTAGGGTTTTGTATTCTTTACATAGTCTAGACACACATCTTTTATCAGACATATGAAGTAAAAAACTTTAACCCAGTCTATGGTTTGCCTTTTCAGTATCTTAACAATATCTTTTTGTAAAAGAGGATTTTACAAACTCTGTTGAAGGCTAATTAATCAATTTTTTCATTTTATGGATTGTACTTTTGTTTGTTTTGATTTCAGCTGTTTTGTCATATCTAAGAAATCTTTGCCTCACTAAAACTTTCTGTTTTGCTTCTTTCTGGGAGTTATGTAGTTTCAAGTTTTAGAATTATGTTTTGACCATTTCTAGTTGCTTTTTGTATAAGATGTATGAGAAAATATTCCAGCTTTGATTCTGAGTCTGACTTACTTCACTGAGCCTGGTTTTCTTCATTTCCATTCACTTACTGGCAAATGCCATAATTTCAATTTCCTTTACAGGGTTCCATTGTGTATATATACCACAATTTCTTAATCCATTCATCTACTGATAGGCACACCTAGGTGGATTCCATGATTTAACTTATGAATTTAGTTAGTGAATTGTACTGCTATAAACATTGAGGTAGATTTATTGATGTAGCATGTTGATTTTAGTTCTTTTGTATAAATGCCAAAGTAGAATAGCTGGGATATATGGTGGTTCCATCCCTAGTTTTTTGAGGAAACTCCTGACTGCTTTCCAGAGTGGTTGTACTCGTCTGCAGTCCCATCAACAATGTATAAGTATGCCCTTTTCCCTCATCCTCGCCAGTATTTACTATTGTTTGTTTTCTTGATTATTTCTATTCTAACTGGAGAAAGATAAACTCTTAACATAGTTTTGATTTGCTTTCACTGATTGCTAAAGATGTTGAACATTTTTTCATATATTTCTTGGCCATTTGTGCTTCTTGTTTTGAGAAGTTTCTGTTTAGTTCTTTTGCCAATTTATGGATAGAGTTATTTGATTTGTTGTTGTTGTCATTAAGTTTTTTGAGTCTATATATTCTAGACATTACTATCCTATTGGAGGAATAGCTAGCAAAGATCTGGTCCCATTCCTTGACTTTCTTTTCATACTTTAATCTTTTTTTTTTTCCTGTACAGAAGCTTTTTAGTTTGATGGCATTCATCTTATTGATGCTTTGTTTTATTACTTATGCTCTTATGCTTTGGAGCTCTTGTTAAGGAATTTGGCGCCAGCACCAATATAATGTAGTGTTGACCCTCTGTTTTCTTCTAGTAGTTGCAAGGTTTCTGGCCTAATTCTTAAGTCTTTGATCCATTTTGATTTGACTTTTGTGAAGCAGAGGGATGGGAATCATAAGATACAAAGAAGATCAGTAATGCAGAAGAAGAAGACTGAGAAACAGAGTAGAGGAGTGGGAAAGGAGAGGCAATGTGGAATGAATTCTTATAAAATCATGTTAAGTGCATATATTCACAGGGAACTTCACTTTTGTGCATAAGTAAAAAGAACCAATCAACTATAAATAAATAGATGAGCAAAAGGAAGTAGAGGAAGGAGAACGGGGGAGAGGACAGAGGATAGGTGGGAAAAAGAGGAAGGAAAATGGGGGGAATGCAAACTAAAATTGAATCCCATGCATGTATGCATTTGTGGGGGTGAACTCAACTAACTATTAAAGCTCTCATAAAAAATAAAAATAAACAAAGCAGAAAAAATAAATTAAAAAATGTGAGAGTGGTTTAATGTTCACTTGTTTACATGTGGATATGCCAACTCTGTCTGTTGAAAAGACTAAACTTTCTCAAGGAATTGCCTCTGTACTGTTGACAAAATCAGTTGACCATATATGTTGAACTCTTTCTAGACTCATTCATCTGTTTTGTCAATGTGTCTGCTTTTTTTTTTTCAGTAGGACATTGTCTTGATATTGTAGATTTACAGTTAGTCTTGAGATTAGAGTATGAATTGTCCAATTGTTTTGATGTTTCCCACATTGATTTGTCTGTAGTATTCCTCTGCATTTTCACATATAGTTCATTTTAGAGTTATCAGCGTCTTCAAAACTATCTTCTAGATTTTTAATGGAATTGTGTCACATCATTAGGCTAATTTGGGAATGAATTCTTATAAAATCTTTAAAATATTGAGTCTTCTGTCCCTATATACTTTTCATCTTCCACTGATTTAGGTCTTGTTTAATTTCTCTCATCAACACTTTGAATAATTAAGCATATACATTTTGCACATTTTAGATGTACATTAAGCATTATTGTTTCTTCTATTTAAAATAGTAATTTTAAAATTCCAATTTCTAGTTGTTCATTACTAGTGTATACAAATCTAATTTGTTTTCAAATATAAAACATGTAATATTGTGAACTTAATAAACTCATTTATTAGTTCCAGGAGCTTTTAGTTGATTTTTCTAGATCGCCAATGTAAACAATTGTGTCGTCTACAGAAAGAGATTGCTTTCTATCTTCTTTTCACTTTTTTTTTATCATCTAGTTTCCTTTTTTTGCCTTTTCTGCTGGCCAAACTTTCCAGAGTTATATCAAATAAAAGTGGTGAGAATTGATATTTTGTTTTGCTCCCAAATTTTATGGGAAATTATTCTGACATTCAGCATTAAGTATCAACTTAACTATATGTTATTTGCAGATATACTTTATTAGGTAAAGGAAGTTCCCTTTAATTCATATTTTGCTGAGTTTTTCTTCTTAAATTATAAATGATATTTTTTTCAAATATTTCTTTTCTATATATTTTGAGATTACTGGCTTTTTTTTTCTCCTTTAAAGTGTTTTACACTAATGTTCAAGTAGGAAGCCTAACTTTTATCTTTGAGATTAAACCTCTTTGGTTTATTTATTTATTTATGCATAATATATAATATAATGTTTATTTTGTTTGTTTGTTTTTTGGTGCCAGGGATTGAACTCAGGGGCCCTCAATCACTGAGCCACATCCCCATCCCTATTTTGTATTTATTTAGAGAGAGGGTCCCACTGAGTTGCTTTAGTGCCTCACTTTTGCTGAGACTGGCTTTGAATTCCCTCAGCCTCCAGCCTCAGCCTCCCGAGCCACTGAGATTATAGGAGTTCACCACTGCAGCTGACAAAGCATGATGTTCTATATATGTGATGTTTTAATATATATAACATAATGAGACATTTCCCAGAGTCAATAAAATTAACATATTCTTTAACTTACAGGTTACTTCCCCTTTTTTTGTTAAGAGCACCTAATATCTATTTCCTTTACAAAATGTAGAAGAGATATTTTAACTACATACCTAGTGTTGTACACTTTGAGACTTATTTTTCTTAGATAACTGCAGAATTTTACCCTTTGACATACATCTTTTCATTTCCTCCCTTCCTTGCCCTTGTTAATTACTTTTCTATTTCTATGTAGTCAACCTTTCTTAGATTTTACATAAATGTGATCATATAGTGTTTTCATTTTTGTGTCTAGAAAATCATTACATGATAAATAAAGGGTCAATTCAACAAAAAGCCATAACAGTATTAAATATATATGTACCCAATATCAAACCATCCAGGTATAAAAGACAAAGACTTATCAAAAGGAGAAACAATGGTGAAGCAGTAATCTTAGGAAAATTCCATGCCCTGCTTTAAATAATGAGTAGAACATCCAGGGAAAAAATCAATTTTAGAAGTTTATTTGAATTAAAATACTGCACTTAATAGATACGTGCAGAAGTTTTCAACTAATAGCAGAATATATATTCTTCTCAAGTGTACACAGACACAAAATTCTCCAGGAAGATCAAGTGTTAGGTCACAAAATAATTCTTAATAAAATTAAAAAGACTGATCATAATAAGCATCTTTTCTTTCTAACTGCAGTGGTTTCAAAGAAAATCAAGAGCAGTACAAAAATATTCAATTAACAAATACAAGAAAATTTTATATCATTCTCTTGAATAATCACTGGATCAAAGAAGAAATCAAAAAAGAATTTAAAAAAATATCCGAAATGAACAAAATGAAAACACAACATGGCTTTCCAAAAGTTATGGAATGCAGCCAAAGCAGTACCAAAGGAAGTTATGTTAGTCAACTTCCATAACTATAGCAAATACATTTTAAAAAATTAACTTATAATGAGAAAAGATTTATTTCAGTTCATGGTTTTGAAAGTTTCAGTGGTGGTCAGTTGGCCCCTTTGCTTTGGGACATATAGTAGCAAAGCTGTTCACCTAATGGATAGACAGTAAAAGAATGGAAGAGGAAAAACCTGTGGTCTCATTCTCCACTTCAAAGGCATGAATCTGAAAGAAGTGAAGATCTCCCAGAGTACCCATCTCAAAGTTTACACCACCTCCCAATAGTGCCAAACACATGAGCCTGCAGAGAATATTCTAGATTTAAACTATAACAAAATGTCATGGTGAAAAATACCTACACTAATAAAAAAGAAAACCTCAACTAAGCTGGGTGTGGTGGAGCACATCTGTAATTACCAGAGATTTGGGAGGCTGAAGCAGGAGGATTGCAAGTTCAAAGCCAATCTCAGCGAATCACTGAGGTCCTACGAAACTTAGGGAGACCCTGTCTCAAAAAATAAAAATAATTGGAGATGTAGCTCAGTGGCAAAGTATCCCTGGGTTTTTCTCAGTAAAAAAAAGAAAAGAAAAGAAAAGAAAAAGCTGAATTCTACCAGACCAATCAATACCAATCCTCCCAATCCTATAATCTCTTAAAAAATGAAAGCATAAGAAACACCTTCCAAGTTATTCTATGAGGCAAGCATCATCCTAATACAAAAGCCAAAAGTACCACAAGAGAGAAAACTATAGGCCAATATTTCTAATAAACATAGATGCAAAAATTCTCCATAAAATACTAGCCAACAAAATTCAAAAACACATCAAAAACAAACCAACTTTAACAATACACAATCACCAAGCCTTATTTACCTTGGGATGTAAGACTGACTTAACAAATGCAAATCAATTAATGTGAACACCAAGTCAACAGAATTAAAGATAAAAACAACATGCTTATTTTAATAGTTGCAGAAAAGGCATTTGACAAAAATTCAAAATTCTTTGAGAATAAAAACTCTCCACAAAAGTTAAAAGAAGGAAATTTTCTCAACAAAATGAAGGTCTTTTTATATATTAATGGATTAGCTTTAGTAATAGTATGTTGAGAATTTGTGTCACTCTTAAAAGAGCAATTTTGGTTTGTATTTTTTGGGAGCAATTTTATTTGTATTTTTTTAATGAAATGTCTGGCTTTGTTATCATGACAATTCTGATTACACACACACACACACACACACACACACACACACACACACATTAACAGTTTCTCCTTTTTGTTCCATCAGTTTTTGTTTCACAAAGGTTGATTGCTTTATGTATGCACATTTAAAACTTAGCCTCTTTATATTTTTGTTATGTCCCACTTTAACCCTGATAATATCCTTTGTTCTGAAGTTCACTTTATCTGATATTACTGCAACTATCTTTTATTTTATTCATGTTTACATGGTGTATCTACTACTTCTCTATTTATGATTTTATTTTTAATGGTGTTTTTTTTTTTTTTTTTTTTTTGTGTGTGTGTGTGTGCGTGTGTCTAGTTGATGTTTGGATCTTGTTTTTGCAACCCTATCTGAGACTCTATCTTTTTAATTGCTATTTAAACCACCTATATTTCATGTAATTATCAATATCAGTGGATTAAAATCTGTTATCTTATTAATAGGTTCTATGGGTTCCATCACATCTTTGTTACCTTTTTCTTTACACTTTTGATAATAATAATTTTTCAACCTCTTTGTATCTTTGTACTCAATGTATGTCTCTTTTGGATAGCATATATTGACATTTTATTTAGTCTGAGAATCTCTGACTCTTATTTGGAATATTTAGTTCGTTTACATTTAATATGGTCAAACGAAGTGATTTTTTGTTTGTCTGTTTTTATGCACAATATCTGCTTTCTCAAGATAGTTTTTATTTTAAATTCCTTTCCTCCTATGTTTGGGATATATATTCCTGCTAGTATTCATGTTTAGTTTGGGGGAGTTTTTTTTTTTTTTTTTTCCTCAAAAGCCATCATAATGTGGAAACTCTGGTAATCAGATCCTCTTCTTTTCCAGGGTTTGTTATGGTTGCTTATTCTGTTGTTGTTACTACTGCCCTCTCATCTAGTGTGTTTTCAATTAATTTTGTGAAGCCTAATTTTTAAGTGTGTGTGTGGTTACAATTATCTGCTTAAAGGTCAATAAATGATTGAGCAAATTTCCTTAATTGCTTTGAGTCCCAAAGTCTCCCTTTTGCTGATGGGTTCAGTCACATTACAGTTCTGCCTTAGTCCTCCCTTTGAGCTGTACAAAACCTCAAGGTCAGAGAGGTGAGAGATTTCTATCTTTTCAGTTGTTGTTAGATGTAACAATGACTTTTAGTTGCCCCTTCATTTAAAAATGTCTTTATTTTCTCTATTTTCATGAAAGATAGTATGACCACATACAAAATTAAAAGTTGACAGTTCTTTTTCATTTTCACTTGAAAAATTTGCCATTTCCTTCTGGTACCTATGATTTCACATAAGAAATTCAGCTGGTATTGCATTTGGTAGTATATATCTTTTCTCTCTAGTTGCTTTCAGTAAACTTTCTTAGTAGTTTTCAAAAGTTTAATTATATTCTACCTCGGTATATTTTAGTTTTTGCTTTTATCTTATTTGTAGATAGCATGCCTTCTTCCATTTATTTATTTCTTCCTCTTTGAGAAGTTTTTGTTTATTTTATCTTTGAATACTCTTAGTTCCACTCTCTATCTATTTTGGACTCTACCAATACAAATATTATATCTATCATTGTTCCACAGTTCCCTGAGACTATGTTCATTTTTTTGTTCAAATTAATTTCTATCAGTCCTATTGATCTGTTCTCATGTTCAGTGATTATATATTCTGTCAAGTCCATTTGACTATTGAATTCTTATTTCTGCTATTGTATTTTGGGGTCTATAATAGGCATTTGTGCCTTTTTTATAACTTTTGCATTTTGTTGAGGTTTTGTATTCTATTGTTCATTTCAAGATAATTTGTAATTGCTTGTTGAATCATTTTTAGGATGGTTGCTTTAGAATACATGTCAGATAATTACATTTTATGTTTCATCTCAGTATTAGCATTAATTGCCTTTTCTCATTTGATTTATGATGCTCATTGTTCTTGGTGTGACAGATGATTTTAAATTATATCAGCAATACTTTAGCTATTACATCAGGGACTTTTAAGTATTATAAAAATGTTATATTTCAGCATGAAGTCACCTTGGTTTTTGGGGGGCTTTGATTCTAGTGATAATTTCCTTTTCAGAACTGATGCTTTGTTGTTTTGGCTTCCTTGATTTATCTTGTGTCACTTGTCTCTGATGGTGCTGCTTGGGTGGATGGAAGCAGCTCTTCCATGATGGGATATCTAGTGACATTTGGTGGGAGAAGGGAATCTCCAGCCTATGGGGGAAGAGCACTTCTGGGCTGAAATGTGTTAAGCAAAAGTCCTATTGCCGGTTATTCCTAGCTTTAGGTATGAAATTGGGTTTCAGTTGACTAAAATCCAGCTGAATGCTGGGTTGGTTACTTCTGAAAGCTCTAGAAAAAGATTCATGTCCTGCTTTACCCAGCTTTTTATTGGTTGCCAATTCGCCACGTATTGTGGCTCATTTCTCCATATTCAAAGCCTGCAGCATAGTATCTTCCAACTCTCTGCTTCCACCACAAGGTAGTCTTTACTTTCTTTGATCCTCCTGTCCCTCTCTCAAAAGAATACTTATGACTATGTTGGATTCTCTCAGATAATCCAGGAGATTATCTTCCCATCCCAAGATCTTTAATCACATTAATTGTCCCACATGATGTAACATATTCACAAATTCCATGGGGGTGGGCCGTTGTTTTTTCCTACCATACCATCTTTTGGAGCTCTCCTCTGGTTGTTTCTTGTGTTGTTTTCAAAGTGTAGGGGAAAGGCGTAGGAAAAGATGCCTACATTCCATCTTGCATAGGCTGATATGATATAGTATGATATTATTTTTATCTATAGCTTTGTGTCCTATGAAAATTTTATATGTTGTTTTTCAGTGTTTTTTTTTTTAATTCAAGTGATTAGTGAAAATGTGGAATAAAACAAAACCAATCATAAAATCATATTCCATAGTTTGGGAAACTCTTACTCAAGTTTAGTCCCCTTGGGTCATTCGGGGATAATATGAGCCCATTGTACTATCACCAAATTAATTGTCTTCATATTTCCTTCAAGTATAAAGGAGAAAATTTTCAAAATGCCCTGTTGATATCAAGACCATGGCATTTCCTTGATAAATAGACTATTTAATCCTATGAAAAGTCAATTCTACTTGTTTCTCATTGGTATATTCCTTTTTAGTAGACTCTACACCTCATTTTAAAAAATCTAAACCATTCAGAAGTTTTTTTTTTTTTTGCTTCATAAGATATTATAGAATTATGGCAGAAATAGATCAATTTTCTGAAAATTTTCAAATCTGTCTTTTGTCTTTTTTTTTTTTTCCTTTTGAAATTTTGATTTAGTCCTCTGATTGCAGCTTTGGAATTTCTATACTTTGATCCTGAACACTTATTAATAATGACAGTTCTAACATCAACTTTTCAAATTCATGTTTCTTGGGATGTCATCCTTTTTAGTCTGAAGAGAGATGTAAAATAACCAAGTCCTTTTACTAGTTTCACTTTTCATCTTGGTATTGAAATGTCCTCTTTAAAATCATATTTATTCTGCCACTGTTCTTTTCAAAATCATTCTTACTACCTGAACTCTTCATCCATGCAGACACTCAACATGTGTAGCACACTTGGTAGGTGATGGGCAGTGGGCCAGTCCTGGGAAATCTAAAGATTAATAAATCAATAATCTGGAAAATTTTTCTGACATCTGTTAACATGGCGCCACTTTCTGCAGGTTGTGATCCCATCCTGTCTTTGTTCACAACCGTCTCTGAACATCCTTTGCAAGGCTTTTTCTTGTCCTCAGCAGTTTCCCCAATCCTCAGCAACTCTGGCCTCTAACCTTTCTGACACTGCTCTTCTAAATCCAGGCCGCTCTCTTGTTTTCATTCCTTCTGCTTCTTGTACACGTCCTTTTATATTCCAAGCTCTTGAAAAAGCTTCCTGTGCAGCTAAACCAGTTCCCTTAGAAGTATTTTCCTCCCCATTCAAATAGGGATTGTATAAACTGAAGTTCATTTTTCTACCACTCCCCTTAAGCAATATTCCCTGTAAGCCTTACACAAAAGACAACCTGGCTTGCTTTTTTATTTTCCCCAAGTACTTTTAAAATCTACTTTTGAAAAAGATCTTAGTCCCAGGTCTGGTGATAGCTACCATTTATTTCCTTCAAACTGGCAATCTCCAAGGTACTTAACCACTTCACTTCTCATTATGAGTAATTTCTTGCTTTTTAATCAGAATTAAGTTTCCAGAAGCAGTATCCTAATTTCTGCATGTGTTGTTATAAAAAGCAAGAAGAAATTCTTTGGTCCTTTCTTTAGTACAATTAGATTCCCAGATGGTTTCGACTTATGACTTTATCCTAATCATGTTTCCATTTTTTCTGCTTTTTATAGTTTTTTTAAAAAACATGTTTAACAACAGTCTTAATTATTTCCTTGAAATGTCTTTCCTAAACAAAGACATAGACACCATTTTTCCCCCAGTTCCCTTCCCTAAACATGGTGAAATTTCCACAAATAATAACGCCCATGTCTTCTCTTGGCTCAACTTACAGCAAACCAGCTGTCTGTAGAGCTATCAGCAGGGTTTATTTTTCTTGGCTTAACTGCAAACCTCTAGTTATTAATATAAGCGTAAGTTCTCCTTGCTGACAATTTAAGATAAAGTAAATTGGAAGTGACATAAAGGAGTATGTGTGTGTGTTGATGTGCGTCACCAGGATTCTTTGTTGACATCCTGAAAGATCTGGTCTGGACACCAGCAAGTAATCCCATGCTATTAAAAGAGTGGGCATTCTCGTTGATTTGTAAAAGTGACAGATGTAGCATGTGATTGCAAATTAGTAATGTGAAGTCAGTCCCCAGGGATCTCCAAGCAGGTTTCTCCTGCTTCCTACCCGCCCCCCCCCCCAGCAATTATTTGGCTATTTCTCAAGCATTTAATATTTCCTCTGACTTGCAGCTGTGATTCCTCTAGGCTTTCATATAGCTCTTTATTCTCTCTTTCTCTTTAATTTACAGTTATTCCAACAAAATAACTAAACAGAAAATTAGCTTGCCATGATAGTTATTTTCCCCTTTTGTGGCCCTGTATAATTATTTTATTTTTGGACACTGCTCTTATCTAATGGCTCTCTAACTTTGGTAGGCCTAAAAATTACCTAGAGCTTATTAAAAGTGCAGCTTTCTAAGATCCTTACTTACAAACCCTGATTCAGCAAGTTTGCAAGCAACGAGCCTGGGATCCCCTATTTAATGTGCTCCCCAGGTAGACTTTATGCAGGTAGTCTATAGACCATTTTTGAAAAGCATTTCATTCAAAACCATAAACTCCTCTCCGTTTAAATTATCTGTTTATTTCTACTCTTATCTAGTTCACATTGTCATTAGGAAACATTTTTAATAGTGCAGACTCATTCTCTGCTTTGTAACTGTCGTTTCACTGTGTTGAAATTAGTTCTCTGGAGACCTGCAGCCTTCGGTGATAAGGAGGAAACAGAACAAGAGGTAAGGAGGAAAACTGAGTGTCGGCTCCCAGGTTCATGCCCTTCCACTTTATGTCTGTGGTGGGGCCTCTATAGAATGCACCTCAGCCCAGCTTTGATAATGACACATTGTGCTTTTGAGAGATTTCTCATTTAAATATTTTACATCAAATGAGATATTACTTTTACATAGCTACATTTTTTAAAACATAGAATGTTCATGTAAAATATTTAAATACTATTGAATTTATAAGGTAACTAATGCTCTGGCAACTTAATCAAAAGCAAAATACCACATGATGAAATGGCATGACTTCAAACTGCACAGGGGCAAACTTTGGCCCAGACTAAATGTCAGCAGTAAAATACTTGGTAATGAAATGAGCAAGACCAAAGGTCAGGCTTCCATAAAAATCCCACTCTAGCTCCAGCTTCACTTTAAATCATTTCAGATTACATATGGCAAGTTGCCTATACTTTCAAGTGAGGTACCCTAGAAACTTCAGCCTGGGTATCCTTGACTTACAGTGAAAGCTTCCCAGGGGGGCGGCTACCCTTACAAATCTTACAGATCTTTTCATCTTGTTTTCAATTTGCAAGTCTGTCTTCGTGGTTTTCTCTTTTTAGAAGATGGTCCTGCAAGTCTCTCTTCTATTTTATTTCAAAAATCCTCAAAATCTGGAACATATAAATCATGTGATCACCCTACTCATGGTCATTATATAGAAATCATTATATTCTCAGACATTTCTGGCCTCATCATGCGATGCTTATTAAGTCCAGTGGGAAAAGAAAGCTAGTGATTATAATTTGATCATAGGGCACAAAGTAAGGTTAGACTTTTCTCTACCATGTTATAAAAATAATGTAGAGCTTTTAAAGCAACTATGGAGAGACAGACGGTGGAGTTACATCATGAAAATCTTTTTGCTGAGGATCATCGAGGTCAATAGTTCTTCAAATTCAACATGAATTAGAATCCCTTGGAGCACTTATTAACACACAGGCTACTGGGCCCCACCTCTAGAAACTTCGGTCTAGGGTAGGACTTGAGAAATCCCATTTCTAACAATTTCCCACATGCTTATTCATGATGCTGGCCCAGGGATCACAAGTCACCTAGTGTCTTCCTGTTCCATTAAGAATGAAAACCAAAATCTTCATGATGGTGTAAAAGTCTGGCTAAAAACTATTATTGGACGCAGACCCCAACATCTAACCTACTGAATCCCCTGTCTTTTCTGTGTCAGGAGTGTGTGGGCACCCTTCCACCCGATGTCCTTCCTTCTGCCTGGAGGTGTCTCTCCCAGATGTGGGCACCTCCTCATCCCCTCAAACCTCACTCTGAGGAAGGCTTCTAGGCATCCTTATCACCCTTGTAAACCCAACCCCCAGCTCATTTCCCTCTTCCATTTTCTTATTTTCCCATAAGACACATCAATTTATAAACTTTTTTTGGGGGGAGGGGTACTGGGGATTGAACCCAGGAGCACTTAACCACTGAACCACTTCAGCCCTTTTTTGTATTTTTTTTTTTTTTTTTTTTTTTTTTACATTTTGAAACAGAATCTTGCTGAGTTGCTCAGGACTTGCTAAGTTGTTGAGGCTGGCTTTGAAATCACAATCCTCCTGCCTTGCCTTCTGAGCTGCTGGGATTACAGGTGTGACCACCATATCAGGCAGTTTATAACATTCTTACTTCATCTTCTGTTTCCTGTCTCCCTATGTAGATTCTACAGTGGGATACTTAATTATTGATGAAAGCCTGGTATACACAGCCATATTAACACAGTCATATTATACATGTTTATTAAATGAAGTAGTGCATCACTAATTTTAGTTGTGCCTTTTTATATGAATGGTAAAGTACATGAGGACTAGAGAACTACTACAGAATCTTAAGACAATGTACACACAACTGAGAATATATGTTTTTATTTTTAGGTTTAGAATTTAATGATCAAAGTTTTGACTCACAGCTTTATCATGTCCACATCTTTACTTATCAAGTTAATAGAACATTATGTTCCATCTATGAAAAATGTTGTTTTTCATTTGAGAAAATGTAAATGTCATATTGTTTAACACATCTTCTTCTGGTCATTCTTTTCCAAACTCCTATTCTTCTGCTCCCTTGCTTTTCTACCTCTTATCACTACATTTTCAAAAGTCCAATATTAATTTTTGTATGGAGACTAACAGAAGTATAGCCACTGCAATACAAAAGAAAAAGAGGGAATAGGAAAAAAGTGATCCCAAGCATCTCTTGCATTATATATGGTTTCAGAGCTCCATAAAAGCTAATTGTGTGCATTCCACACCTCTGAAGGTTGGACAGAGTTAGAAGGTTAGAAAAATCATTCTTTCGTCAGAGGAAATGATTCACGCATTTGTAAATGAATTTCACTCAATCCTTTTGTGAGATTCTTTGTAATTACTATATTTTCAAAATCCATCTGTCTTTTGATTTGATTTGAAAACTGTTTCCTTTTTATCTTAAAGGTTCTGTTGTGGTGAACACTCTCATTATCCTACGCTCATATTCAATGTTGCTTGGCAGAAAAGTTAATTTTCAATTTCTGTTTCTCTCCTTTTGTGTACCTACATGTCCAGCAAAATGATGGGCATGGTTTTTTTTAAGTCAATTTAGTTATTTTGGCAGTCTCCTTAAAGCATGTCATATTTCTATCATTTCCTTCAAAAATCTGTCATTGAAGGTTTCTTTCTTTTTTTTTTTTTTATGTTTCAGAAGAAAGAAGATATTCTTGGGAGATCCTGCATCCAATCACAGAGAAAATAAGCTTAGCAAATACAAGCACCTAGGCTTCCTAGTGGAAAGAGACATTTTTCTTTAATAGTTCAGCTGCTGTCATCAATTATTCAAAGCCCAATTTAGATGTTGTTGTTCTTTAAACTCTACTGGTTAACCAATTGGGGATTAATGTGTTAGCACTGGCCATAGCTACTTCACCCTGCATTCACTGTAACTGCTCCCTGCTCTGTGGAACAGTGTTCCCTTGGCTCTTAATTAACTACTCTGACCATCCTGTAAGGCTAAGCGGACTGATTAGCTCCACAAGTGGAGCAGCAACCACATCGACGGCTCTTTCTTATTTGACATGGAGGTTTAGGGATCTCAGTGGGTATGTCTTTTTCACCAAATCTGTTTTGTAGCAGTTAAAATGTTTTCGGAATAACTATTTTTCCTAGAAAAATATTAATAAAAATGTGTCTAAGCTGTTGAAAAATTTTCTCTCTTTAAGCTAATCACATTCAAAAGGCAGAAAATACATTAAATATAAAACAGAATCTAAGAAATTCAGTGACTCATGGTGTCTATACTTTTTTGTGGGATTTAAAATTTCATACCTGACGAGATCAGGCACAATCTCTGAGCTGTGCTGGGTGCCTCCAAAATCTTCTTTATTGTTTCACTGCTTTTCTTGGCCTCCACTTGGAAACTCTCTGCCGTATAAGACCTTCCATACAGATGCTTTGCTACATTTCAAATGGTAAACAGATTCAAGTATTGTAATATTGCTAAGTTTTCCATCCGTCATTAGAAAGTAACTGCAGTGCTCAGTAAGGTGCATGACAGTGCATACCACACGGTAAGTTCTCAATTCTTCATCTCTTTTTCTCTCTCTTTGAAATTCCTTGTGACAATACAGCAAATTGAGTATGACTTTTGGGAATAAACCAGGGAAAATAATTAGGTAACTGCAATATCAATTATAGTGTGATTCAGTTTAAATGTTGGCTGCTTGTTGTGACATCAAATTATTTATTTCAGTGATCCTTCTGATGGGGGAAAAAAAGCCTCTTTAAGACAAATCATGAAGAAAATAAATTATGAGAATTAAATTAAAGTAAATCAAGTCTTCCCTGTCCAGGTATTTTCTGGAACATGTCCTGAGAAACTGATCCATATTTTCTCTTTTTAGTTGTAGATGGACAGCATGCTTTACTTTATTTATTTTTATGTAGTGCTAAGGATTGAACCCAGCGCCTCACTGGTGCTAGGCAAATGCTCTGCCACAGAGCTCCAGCCCTGGCACCCCTGATTCATATTTTCTAGAGTGATTTGGGACTCAGTGGACCTTTCTTGCAAATGTCTGCTTCTTTGTGGTTTCAGTTCCTCAGAAATCTTAGCAAAGAAGTCTTAGCAAATTCCATAGACTCTCTGTTTATCTTATTTCAGTTTGCAAGTTAGAGCTCAAAATCCAAACAAGTCCTATGTAATGAACTGAAGAACTGAGCAGAAATAAATAGTAATCCTAAGAACAATGAGGGACAGAGTCAGAAGTGATAGGGAATTGGGAAATGTACTAATCTAGCACCCGTGTGCTTCAGGTGAAAACAAGGAGCTCAAGAAAGATCAGCTGTAAGTTCCTAACACTAATTATTATCTGATTCTTGCTTCCTTCTAGAAAAACACAGATCTTAATTCTAAAGCAAACCAAAGTACTGACTGGATGTGGAGAGTCTCCAATGTGAAAATAATCTATTACCAAAACTAACTCCATTCATGTGAACTCAGGTGCAAACAGCCTGTGATCAGGGAGATGGGTGCATGGGGCTACAGATAACTCTTCATGGAGAGAAATTCCCTCTTGATCTTATTAATGTCTTATGTCACAGGTATAAAATTTGCAATGAATTGGAGAAATGGGGCAGTACATCAAGAACATAGAGCAACTCCACTGGGGAAAAAAACCCAAATCAAACCTAAACCCAGCAATTAGATATTATTAAAAATTACCTTATGTGTAAATTAAATAAGGTAATTATCTTCCTTCTTGCTTCTCATTGCAGAGAATAGCACTACAGCACTTATTCAGACTAGGGGATGGGGAGAGGAGAAGCGTCACATTGTGAGGTACTGTCAGAAACAGATCCTCCTGCAGCTTCTGCAAACATCCTGACCAGGGAGGGCAAGCGAACCATGGCTGGCTCAATACCACCAAGCACACTTGTCGACAGACATTTAAAAATATGTAAGGCACTAGGAAACCACTCTCTTTATATTCATATATATATACATACATATATATATATATATATATATATATATATATATATATATATTTAAAATACTTGCACCAATGTCTTTCTATCTCTTTGTTGTGTTTTGGATGCATGTATCTGTTTCTTTTTTTTTTTTTTTTTCCAGATAGCATTTCAAAACACTTCTTTAAAAAATGTAGGAAGACCAATCTATTTAAATAATAGTCTCTTTGAAATTTCCCGTGATATTTTAACATGCCTCTTCAGAAACTGTACACAATTGCAATCAGAGTACACAAAGACAATTTGCTTTCACAATGAAGAAGCTTAATGCTTTTCTTAAAGGTGTAACTTGATTAATTTCTTTTATGAGGCTAAGCAGGATGATCCAAGAAGAAAGGTGCCATGTAGCTACAGAGCATTATTATTCATTATAATAAAGGCCATGATAATAACAACCCAATAATGGAATATTAATAGACTTTATAGCAATGACACAATGGAATTTCTAGAAGGCAGCAGGTGGCTTTAAAGAAAATAGGATAGGGACCTCTCATAGCAAGAAATGAATCTTGTTTATCCCAGGGAAAATGAAATAAAGATTGGCTATCTTTCAGTCTCTTCCAGCTTTGTATCTAGACTGGCAGGAGAAGCTCAGATCTACAGAACACCATGCCCTTTCCCAGCGGATGCAGGAAGAAGTTACTCCTATCAACTGGTGTTTAATGTTATGAATGTCAGCATCATGATTCATGAGAGCGAACAGAGAGAGCATGAAGCCTGCATTTCTGTGGGTTGGGAATAGATTAGAGTATTTAGACAGCTTTCATGTCCATCTCAGCCAGCCTTGCTGGACATAAAAGAAACTTCAGAAAATTCTCCAGATCTAAACAGGCTCAGAGTGAGATCCAGGGAGATGAATCAGTACTTGCTGCAGGTAAGTGTCATGAATCATCATCGAAGGCTGTACCAGCAACCCAGGGGAAAATCTGTTCCTGTTGTGTGAATAAAAAATTCACAATAATCCTAAATAAAATTAGAGATCTGTATTGGGGATTTTCTATCTGTGTGTCCTAATGGGCTAGTGAAAAATTATCTCTCAGGGAGAATATGTATGTTCATGTGTGTTATCCTTGATAGTCGAATAAGGAATCAATTTTTCTTAAGTTGACAACAAATATCTTCACCAGTGGTTTGAATCATACTGTGAGCACAACTCATGGCTTGGCCCTAAATTTATGCTCTCTTTGGCTACTCAACATTTATTAGGCATTTATTATGTGAAAATAACTAGGTACTAGGTTGTAGCGATACAAATTTAAAAGACAGTAAAAGTACAAAAGGAGCCCAATCAAAAAGCTATTATATAAATTCACCCCCAAAATCTGAGAGTAGAGGTGTGTGCAGCATGCTGGGCAAGAAAAGGAGGACATCTCTCAGGAGTCTGCCTGAGAAAGAGAGGCTGCTTCCCAAGGACGTAACATACGGTTTTGGTTTTGTAGGTTAAAAGCTTAAAAGCTTGACATTTGGACAAAAGAGAGAAGGATGCAGAAGTATTTTGATTGGAAGGAACAATGTGCAGAAAATCATGGAGCATAAAAAATAAAGAATATGACACATTAGAAGATGAGCTGGTTTATCAAAGTGTTGGAACATAGCATTTATTACTGAGATAAGTGAGGAAAGGGAGAGGAAACTAAAAATGCTGGTGAAACTTCTTAAGAAAAACACATTATGTAGACTTTTTAAACTGCTATGTATTTTTTTAAGATATGCTGAATATCTAAACCTAGAAACGTGGTCTTTGTAAACATAACTAAGTCAGAGTGGGGTGGGGTGGGCCCTTCATTCCCTAAGACTCTGCCCTGCCTTCATCCCCAGTCAAGGGGTTACCAATAGCTGAGAGAGGTAGAAGGATCCTCCTAAGAGCTTCAGGGAAACTGGCCTTTCCTACACCTGATTTAGAACTTCCAACTGTGAGTAAATTCCTGTTGTTTTGAGACATCCAGTTTTGATACTTTGCTGTGGCAGCCCGAGGAGAGTAATAAGGCATGTGTGATTTTTAAGGTGCTAAAGGGCCTGTTTCTGTGGCCTGCAAGAGTAGATGTCACGAAATGTCTTTTCCCTTCCTTCACAGTTTTGTAGTCCTGCAACATTAAGGAAGACATCTCTTCTTTCATGATTTTGGCTCTTGAAACATCAAGGAAGACAGACAAGGTGACACAGTGGCTGAAATCACACATCCTAGACATGAGCTACCTCAGAATGTGTTCTATCTTCAGAACTGCACTTGCTCTGTGACTTTGAGTCAGTTGTTTGACCCATATAAGTCTCAGTTCCAATAAAGAGAAGAGCAGCCCTGACAGCCGAGAGCTGGCGTGGTACCATCACCCTTGGTTTGCTGTTGCTGGGAGCTGGCTTAGCACTCATGGCTGGACTCCAGTGTTCCCTCAAGCATAAACAGCTACACAGACATCAGTGGCAGAAAAGGCCATCCTATAATGAGTCAAGATGAACACAGGCAGCCTATCATCACTGTCATTGTAGTAGGGGTGTCCCTGTTCCCTTACCCAGCAGTGAGTGGGGTGTGAGCACTGCAAGAGGAGGGCCTGTAGCACAATGCTCCACTGCTGCTTGCTTACTGTCCAGTAGTCCCTGGGGCTCAGCCCTACACTGGAGCTCAGTCACTATGACATGTGCTCCCACACCACCCCTTCTTCCACATTGCCTCTTCTGGGAAGCTGGGCTTAGTGACTGGATTTATGTTACTTTTATTGCACTTAAGTTCAATGTGAGTTAGAAATGCAATGTTTATGGAAAGTACCTTGGAAGGAGATAACAAAGTGGCAAGAACTGACAAAGCATGAGATATTGAGACCAGTGAGAACAGGATGCCATGGAGGAGATGAGATTGGAAAGTATGTTAAAGGTGAAACTCTAACTATTTGGTGGTATGTGTAAGAGACCAAAAAACAAACAAAAGAGTTTGCAGGTATCTTGTGTTACTCTGTTAGCATCATTCCTTTTGGGAAGAAAGGTAGTGGAGTGGTAGACAGAAGGAAAGGAAACTGGCCTGACCACAGACTGAGTCTGTCTAAGTGGAAATGATCAAGAGCATGCTGAGGTGAGACCCACATCAAGGATTTGGGAGCCAGCAAGACAGTGGTGATCCTTCAACCAAGACCTTAAAACAGACCCTTCAGAAGCACACGTTGGCAGAGATGAGAGTAGAATGCGAAAGCAAGCCACAGCTGATGGGAAATGGATCAATTTTGCTCTACCCATTAAGTTTCCCCTCCATCGAGTATATCTGAATAGAGAACAGGCATGGGTTTGAATCACAGTCAAGGCTGAATCCTTCAACTCTCTGGGGCTCATTCATATGTCTTCTCTACTTACAAATCAATAGCATAAGTCATCGAAATATATTGGGCTTTACTGAGATGTTAAAAAAAAACAAGATCAGAACATTGAAGAAAAAATTATGAATCCACCATAATTCAGGAGAAAAAGCAATCATCAAGTGCATTCCTAAGATGACACTGTAGTTTCTAACCTTGTTCAATGTCCTTTCCAAAAAAGTCTCCTCTAAATATGCTACATAATTCAGTCTTTTTTTTTTTTTTTTTTTTTTTTGGTGTTTGATATTGAACTGAGGCACTTTACCACTGAACTACATCAATGGCCCTTTTAATGTTTTTTTTTTTTTTTTTTTTTTTTTTTTTTTTTTTTGGTGAGACAGGGTTCCACTAAACTGCCCACTCTGGCCTTAAACTTGTTTATGATCTTCCTCCTCACTTCCTGAGTACTTGGAATAACAGGCATGTGCCATCATGCCTGGAGAAAGCCATCTTTTAAAATATAGTACCCACTTCCCAAAGGATTGGTCTTCTCCTAGTGAGTCTTTCTTCTCTCCCAACAAAACATTTCTGCACATCTGGGTAATTTGATTTAGAATAGCACACCCTGTGGGGCATACATAAAAGGTTGCAGGATGACTCTTAGCCTCTGACTCTGTCTCCATAAGTTCTCCCTGTGAGTTTGGTGTGTACATTTCCCTTTCATTATTTGAGTGTCTAGTGGCTAATTGTTGGAGTGTGTGTGTACACACACAACCTACCTCCTAAATTACAAATATCAGAAAGTGCTATTTATCCTTCCAGTTTCAATAGCAGTTAGAGATTATGCTATTAAACAGCATGAGAAGAATGAGTCCATTGAAAGAGCCAAGAAATGACAGTTTCAAGAGGCATGTATTCAAGAGTGGAAAGTGTATCAGGGAGAATGAATCAACTGCAAACTGAAGAAAAGATGACCAATAAACCTTTTAAGCGGTCTTTGGGCTTGTGAGCACAAATCCCAGAAGTATTTGGTCAGCTGACCCTTGTTCCTATCTCCCACTTCTGCCTTCAGAGATGTGTTGGGTCATGTTGGAATAGTCTGAAAGTCTGAGGATAAAGACTGAGAATTGTGTTAATGCCCAAGTGACTATCCAGTGGGCACTCTGGAATTCATATTATACCTCAAGAAACTGAAGTGGATTGATTAAATACAACTGGTCGACACGAGGGAATTAAGATAGGTTAGGCTACATAATGCTGGTTCAGGTAAGTTTCTGAGAATTCTAACGTGACTCTTCCTCATTTTTAGACATTATCATGAGACACTGTGCTCCTCATGGAATGGATTCAGAGACTGCACTTATCCCTGTGCTGGTGTGTTTCTCATTTTGCCACATATCCCTGAGGCACTGACTTCTATTCTTTAAGACAAATTACCCAAATGGAGTCTGTACCAGGCCTTTTCATCCATTTAAGCCTCTGGCTGCCACTTGTTAATTCAGTGAAAGCCAGGTTATACTGGAGTAAGGAGTAATTTAAAGAGATAGAAAGGGAGATAGAAGTTGATGTTGATAGGAATTTCTATCTTTTGTTCATTTATTGTTTCTTGCAGCCAAGTATATTCCCCACTGAGATACCATTGGTTTACTTGATTAATAAGATTTTTTTTTTATAGTTTCTGCCCACATTCTCATCTTGTATTTCTCTGGCACTTAGTTTGCCAACGTCTCCCCAACTAACATTCTCAAAACATCTTTTCCCAAGTCCTTGTCCATATTCACTATCAGCTGTTTTGAAATCCTGATGTCCACTGACTGCCTAGTTCTTCTTTACAAGTAACCATTCCCATTCCCCTTAAATCCACTGAATCCACAAGAAGGTGGTTAAATTAAGTCACCTTCATATCATCGGGAACTCCCATCCATATTTCATCACAGCAAAAGGTACTGAATATCAATGCTGCCACAGCCCCAACCAGAGTCTTGTTCGAATCCTATCCTATGAGCAATCCTCCCCAATTTAGTCACTCAGAAATCCTTATTGAAACCACATGGTGCATACACATGTTTTGAGCAGGGGAGAAAACATAATCCCTAAGTGTGCATGCTCCAAAAGTAGAATACACACATTCAAATTCTTGGACTTCAGATGGTTTAATAGATTCTGCACATATCAATCCTTTCATCGGTAATGGGGATAATAACATCAAATATATTTCTTAGGAGTTTGTGAATTCATTAATGTAAATGTACTTAGTACAGTGCATCATAAGACCTGAATACACATTATTCATGGATCATAACATTTACAAAGTTGTTTAACCAACACCTCTGCAATCAGGAACTTACAACGAGGCAGGTGGCTAAGAATTCTTACTGAAAACTACAATTCATGACAGATAGTTGTTCCAGTAAAACATAAGTTAAGGCAAAGAAAATAAATTTCTAGCTTTCATGATAAAGACCTCCTGGAAAGGCAGAGTTTTACTGTAGTCGTGAAACTAAGGTAGGCATTTTTTCTCTTTCCTTTTATGAATGCAGTTTTCTTTGTCTTCCTTTGCAGGAAACCCTCCCAACCACATTAGCCCCCTTTACTCAGAATGCCATTCTAAATACTTTGAAGATAGAGAGTTTCTATGGACCAATGGAGTTATCCATGAAGACTGGATGAAAAGTGCTAAAGTGCAGCCGCATCATCTGGTCTTGCTGTTTCCTTGGGCCCTTGGGTGCAGCCAGCGGTATGGAGCCTTCAGAATAAGGCTCTTTTTGGGGGCAGGGAGGGGCATACCAGGGGTTGAACTCAGGGGCACTCAACCACTGAGCCACATCCCCAGCCCTATTTTACATTTTATTTAGAGACAGGGTCTCATTGAGTTGCTTTGTGCCTTGCTTTTGCTGAAGCTGGCTATAAACTCTCAATCCTCCTGTCTCAGCCTCCTGAGAAACTGGGATTAAAGGCATGAACCACCACGCACAGCCAAGCCTCTTTAATTCTCTTCCAGTCACATTCTTGTAGACCATGAAGTCCTATTTGATGATAAGAATGTGCTAGCTTTGGCATGAAACATACCAAGGAATGGGGCAGGGAACAACTGAGTTGCCATATAAACTTTTCAAGTATGGCTCAAGTCATAGGTGACCAGGAGCTGGGCAGAGGAAAAGTCTGTCCAGGGGAGGGGCCATGCCATTCCAGCTGAGAAAAGCAACCCAGGAAGTCTGGGTCCACAGGTACTCTCTCCATCTGACATGACACTGTGGCTCAGGGGATCATATGACAAGAAGTCCTTCGCAGATGCTGGTTTTTGAGACAAGGAAATCTTTCTGTGCTGTGCTTGAGCATCATGGCTTCATGTTACTGCTCTGCCATTTCAGTGCATTGCTTTAGCCAGGGAGCATGCTAGATCAGGCCCACTCCAAGGTTCATTACAGGTTCCATTTATTTTCTGGTATCCTGTACATATAAGATACACATATGTCATATATGAATGAACTTTTAAACATATGTTTCAGTTAAGGCAATGATATAGTGACCTTCCATGACCCATTGCCCAGTTTCTACATTTATAATCAATTATGGATATAAACACCTTTAAAAGGTATTTTTAAAATGTCACTCAGAACACAGTATTCTGTTAGGATAAAACTACCTGCTCTATATTTACATGAATAAATGTCCTTGTGATCTTTCACAGAACAAGAAACATTTGTCTTATGATGGTTTTCTCCTTTCGATATTACCTACAATCAGGTAGCAACTCTTCCTAGAGATGGAAAGCACACACACAAAGACACACAGGCACAAACATTATATCTCTGACATGCACCATTTGGTAAGATCCTGATTGTTGTTCCATTCCTTTTGGTTAACCATACAGCTTTTTCATCTGTCTAAAGATGTAGATATCTATGGGTCTATTTACACTGAATATCCCTAACCTCTGCCATCATGTTGCTGTCCCTGTCTCTCTATCCCATGCTGTTGTCTGATCTGGAAATGAGAAACAATGCTTTGGTCCACGTCAGAGCTGCAGGGCCCATGGATGAACTGTGAATCTGTTCCTTGTGGCCCTCACCCTCCCTCTGCTATTTTCCCTGTTCCTCTTCCACTTATCTCCTTATGTTAGTTAAGTCCAAATCTCTCACTCCCACAAGATTGAAAGCAGGGGTCATGACCTGTTCATCAACTAATGGCCTAAAATAAAATGCACATATGCAGCAGCTAATCTCTGTCCTAAAAAGGCATTTTAATGACTCACAATCTCCGCCCCACACCCTTAGAGCAAGAGGATTATTTTAGTCAGCTTTTTAGTTGCTGTGACCAAAAGGCCTGACAAGAACAATTAGAAGAGGAAAAGTTTGTCATTCAGAATTTCAGAGGTCTCAGACTGCCAACTCCATTGCTCTGCACCTAAAATGACTCAATACATCATGGTGGAAGGGTGTGGAGGAGGAAAGCAGCTCAGGAAGCAGAGAGAGATCTCTGCTCACCATATATATATGATATATATATGATATACATATATGATATATATATGATATATGATATATATATATATATCACTCCCAGTGATCCACCTCCTCTAGCCACACCTTACCTACCTACAGTTACCACCCAGTTAACTCATATCAGTGGATTAAGTCACTGATTAGGTTGAAGCTCTCAAAACGCAATCATTTCACTTCTACATGTTCTTGCATTGTCTCACACAGGAGCTTTCAGAAGATGCCTCCTATTGAAACCATGAGGAAAACCTCTCCAGACATGCTGCTCTTACATACAAACTCAACCTCATTAAGATCGTCTGCCAAAACCCCGCCTTCCCTTTCTCACAGGTGAAATCACCTGCATATTTACTTCTCTGACAGTTGGTGATCAACTAAGCCCTCCAGGTTCCTTTCTCTGTGCCTTTGTAATTTTATTCCCTCTCTCGTTTTCTCTACTAACAGTCTCACCCCTTCCCAATGCCTGTGAGTAAGGAGAAACCGCTCACCAGCCCGTCATTCTCTGCCCAGGGGTGCCTTAGGTCTCTAGTTCCTCAGCTCCTGTTCCTAATTTTTCAGTAACAACTTCATTGGTGGTTTCCCCTTTCCTGCCTGGGTGATTGTGGTTTAAAATGGTCCTCAGACCAAGGAGGACTGTTGCTTTTTCATCACATCATCTACACATAGTGAGAGTTCTTCATCAGGAACGAAACTTGTCATTGATTCATATTTAGCTATGAAGTTATTGTTTTATGTTATGACAGTGACTTTTCCCACACAAGGAGTAAGCCTTCCTGAGCTGCAAATTGTTGTTAACCACACAGCACATTAAATATCCCCAAATCCATTTTCCTCCATGTTTTGTACCCCTTAGATGCATGAAAGAAATTTGTCTTTTAGGCCTCCATTTCAATTGCAATATACCAGAAAGTGCTGGATGAAAGCAGAAACAAAAATCTGTCCATAAGAGTGCTTCATGAAATAAAAATGTCTGCCCTTTCTTTATCCAAAAAAAAAAGGAAAAAAGAAAAATACTCTGTGCTGGCAAGGGGCGAGTTCAGGCATCTAATGGATCTTTGTGTCAGCTGTCATTTGTTTCCAGCGAGTGCTACATACCCTTTACTGTAGATGAATACGCTTCATGTCTACAGAAAGACCCAGGGTGGCTCCGGGTGGGTTGTAGGCATTTCAAAGTCATTCTTCTTCCACATCTCTCTGCCTGTGTTGTTCAAGTGCCTATTTTCAATTTGCAGTTGTGCTGGGAAAACGTTTTGATTCTTGATTTAGAATGTGCACTCCCAGAAGGTTCCAAGAGGGTTTCAGGCAGTGAGATAAAGCCTGTCTCTTTATGCTTCTTTGCAGCATGTGCTCTGTGGCAATAATACATACCCCACACTGTGCTTAAATCCCTGGTTTTATGAAAGTCAGCCCAATTCCTGTTTGGTGGGTCTTTTGACATGCAAGTACCCTCCCCGAGGAAGAAAGCCAGTTGCAGCACTTTCCTCTCATCTTCTCTTTGTTTCCTGCACTACATGATTCTTGAAGATTGTAGTGTGAAAGGCGCAGGAGAAACCAAAATGGCAATGAAAAAGTCAGCTGTAAACAGTGTACCTGACACTGCTGACTACAGCAAAAAAGACCCTTTTTTATGACAATAACGAGGCTCGGGCTCTGTGCAAGAGTGAAACACACATACAGGCACAGACCAGCTGAGTCCCAAATTACCTCAGCCAACTTAAGGCCCATGAACTCTTTTTCCCAGGTAATATGATCTGCAAATAAATCAAGTCCAAGAAAGCTGAGTGAAAGTTCAAATACACTGTAGGCTAAGGCTGTTAAGCCAAGAACACACAATCAGACTCTGTCTGTAGCCAGAGGGGTTTGATCTCACCTCAGAAACAGCCTTCCATCTGACAAAATACTAAAAAGGCTTCCAAAACTTGTCCTGCTGTTGCCAAAATGTATCTTTCATCTTGTTAGCGAATCGCTATAAACTTGTTGGAGAGGAGGGTCTATATTTATGCAGAATGTTGTCATCTAGATGCTGGTATTTGCTAGATTTTATTTCATAACATTTTTTTTTTTTTTTTTTTGCCCCAATCTAGCTGTATTGAATTTGAAAATCGAGCTTCATTTTTGGTGGTGGTGGGAGGTGGGGGGGGTAGAGCATCAAATCAAAATCTAATGAAGTTTCTAATGATCAAATAAATAATCACTTGACGTTTATTGCCATGCTTGGCAATCTGCAGAAATGGAATAGAGTAGATATGCCTAAAGCCCCATTTCCCGTAGATTTACATTATGTTACCACACAGAATTAAGCTGACATAAGCTCTTTAAGACCCACTAAAGCAGCAGATTTTACACAACTTGTTTAGGTTTTTTTTTTTTTTTTCCTTTCTCCGTGATCCCATATTCCCTGAATAACTCTTTCTATCCATTTTCTATTCCTTGTTCTTCTGAGAGGCCTGCTGGAGCCTTCCCTTCATGTCATTTCAGGCTATAACCCTGCAGTTTGAGTTTATCTTAGCTGTAAAATGCAACAGTAATTTATATGCCCCCATACTCCTGCCTCCTCTGAGGCCCTGGCTGCCAGCTGTCTACCCAGCAGTTTAAAGAAAGAGCTGTAATGAGCGAGAGTGCAGCAGGGGAGGGGCGGCGCCACATCACAGGCCTTTCTTTCCGCTTCCTCAGTGAGCACTGGATCCACATAAATGGCATTTTCTGGCACTGACTGACAGCAGCAGAACGTCCTTCCTCCACTCCCTCCCCCGCCTCACACCAGTCGGATGGGGACAAGTTTCCTTGTTTCTTCCTTTTATTTCTGAGTGAAGGAGAACAGAGTGAAAAGATGAGACGATGCCGGGGGCAGCCGTGATGCGAGATGCGTGTGGGGTGTGAGTTAGGAGTGCAAACCTCGCCCTTGTGCATGGAACATGTGCTCTTGGAGCTGCAAGACAAAGCTTCCCAGAAGCTTGATACACTCCACACTGGAGATTTTTTTTTTTTTTAAGCTGGGCTAGAGAGGTGATATTTTTTGATGTAATTCGGTTGAGGTTTTCTTTTCTTAAAAAAAAAAAAAAAAATTCCAATAGTAGGCTTATATGCCTCAGATGTTTTTTTCAAAAATAGGACAAAGTCATTTTTGTCTCGCCTCCAAAATCTATTCCCCTGGCACTCTCTTTCTTTCCAATGTTTTCTGGGTAAAATATGCCCCCTTTCATGCACAGTAACGCACACAAATTCAAGGAGCACAATTCTGCACAAAGCAGCCACAGAGGAGTTTTCCCTTACATTACTAAAATCATAAGGCTGTCTTTTGCCAGTTCTTTGAAAAAAAAAAAAAAAAAAAACTCCAACTTAACAAAAGGGGAGAAAAGGTTTAAACTCTGTATCTACATTCAGCATTAAGACTGTCACCGTGTAAGAGATAGAGATACCCACTGGCAAAGAACCTGGTTTCTCTTCTGTGATATTTCTGAATTTGTGTTGACTATTAACATCTCCAAAGAGATCTTGTCACGTTAGGATTCATATCTCCCTTTAGCTTTGTGTAATCTTGATTTTTCTCCAAAGCTGGTATATCTCAGCAGACACTGGCAGAGCAAGGAGCCCTGTTGAAGGGGGCTAAGCTTTAGCTCAGTGGATGCAACAGTTAACTCTTGCTAGTGCCAGTCTTTCCTTGATTCAGCCACCACAGAAATGCCTTCTTAAAATAGTTTTTCTTTCCTGATCAAGACTGATGACCACAATTACTGAGGAATGATTTACCAGTCTGATAAAGACTTCATATGAGCGTGAGGGGCGTGTGTGTGTGTGTGTGTGTGTGTGTGTGTGAGAGAGAGAGAGAGAGAGAGAGAGAGAGAGATATCACCTGTGTGTCATCATTTATTCTTCCATTGCTGAAAAAAACATAGGAAAGTTTCTCATATTTAGAAATGTACATTTCCCTAGGGTTTCACAGCCAAGCTGGGAGTACTAGCTTTGTTCTGACTGCTTAACATAATAGTATTGTGATGGTTCATTATGACTGTAGTTTTTTTTGGGGGGGGGGTGGAAAATAAAACAGGAGAAAGCTAAGTGAGTGCATTCTACTTCTCTATTAATCCTTCAAGGCTTCCTGCAGAAGATCATTTGGCCTCTCTCCAGCCTTTCTCTTTACCCTACCCCACCCCCACCCATGGTACTGAATTTATGAAGAAGGAAAGCAGATTAGAAAGATTCAAGGATTTTTGGTACTTTTTAAAGCCATAACACACAGGCATTTTACTATTGAGGAATTAGAATATAAGTATACTTACTGGTTGTGAGATCTTTGAAGCACAAAGATCCATAAGGCTAACTTTACTCTAAGAAGTTCTCTGAGAAATAAATATTTGGCAAGCTCAAATCTACTTACATATCATCCTGTTAACATAGCAGTATCCCTGAACCAAAGCAACATGAAATAACAGTATTCAGGCAAAGTGCAGCACTGGCAGGTTGAATTCACCACCTTTAGGGAAAAGTCTCCGTATAAACCATAAATTATAGAACAATCACACCTTCTACTTCTTTGGTGTTGGTAGGAGTTAGTCAAGTAGGAAGATAACAGGTGGGAAACCCTTTCTCATTTAAACTGAAGAAGCATATAAGTCATTAAAATTTATGTATGTGATGATATATTACAAAGCACTTTTAAAAATGGGGTGTTCTAAAATCTGAAATTGATGTTTGATCTTTTCAAGTCAGCATTTGCTTTTTGATAATATTTAAACATAGATGATTTATGTGAAAATAATTACCTTTATACAGAAGTACTGCTGCTTTGCAGTATGTTAAAAAAGTTTAGTCCACTCGTATATAAGACTTGGGTACATTAAAAATTTAAACAAACCCAAAGAAAATCCTCAATTTCCACTAAAGATGTCAATTAGCATGATCATTGCCTTCTAACAGGAGCATTTCATGATCAGACTTGAAATGAAAAAGAGTAAAATGATGCAGAATAAAAGAAATGATCTAAAAGAGATGTCAGCAATTGATTCCATGGGAGGGTGATGAACAGAATGCACACTTTTGACGTTTCCAAGGCAGGCTCTCTCTTTTGGTTCTGAGCTGGATCCCTGGAGAAATGGAGCAGATGAATCAAAGTAAATGCCACCAACCCTAGAAAATAATGCATCAAGAATAAGGGTATAGAGGCTGGGAAATAATCAAGATGACTCATCTGTATCTCTCTCGTGGTTTAGCATTATTTGTGCAGCAGTTTGAGGTTCCATTGAAAAGAACCTCCACAGCAATGTATAGCGTGCTATGAGCCACGTTTATGCCCTTTCCCAATCAGAAATTTGTCCTTTAGATTAAATCACTTTACCACAGTCTCATTACATTTAGTAATGAATTATCCACTGCAGTTTCTGGCAGAGTAAATGCTGGCATCTAGACCCAACTTTCACATCACTGGGGCTATTATCACCTGCCCCAACCCCAAATCACTAAGTACTAATTTGATCTGACAATGTGATATTCATTACATGCTCCTTGTAAAAATTCTCCAATTTTAGTTTGTTTTCTTTTACACTGAATGCATAGTTTGGAAAGTACTAACACACACACACATCCCATATGCACACAGCCTGACTGAAAGTGTTCTGCGAAATGGAAATTTCATTTTGCACCTGAGTGAACTGCACAGCCTCATGGACCAAATGATTTTCCACTGTACAGAAATGTGGCAGGTAATAAAGCTGTCTTTGTAGTAAAATGAAAACTCACTATGTAAAAAGTACTAATTTGGTGACTATGTTAAACACACTTTTATATAAAATGGTTCCGGCCCTGAAGGAGCTTGTAACGAGTGAAGAGGGAAAGAAAAGCTTATAAAACTTGGAAAATCGCCAGCCAAAGTCAGCAATAAGTGCCAAGCGAGTGGTGTAAGAGAACGAGGGCTCTCAAATTTCAGAGGAGGGGAGCATTGTTTTGGATGGGGGTAGCCTGGGAGCCATTTGTATAGTAGTTATGAGTTTAAAGTTGGAGCACAGAAAGGTCTAGATATATAAGAATGGGAAGGGAATGCCAGGCAGGAGACGGAGGGATATGTAAGATATAGAGAATGCTACAGATGAAAACAGATGTGAACACGTGAGGAAACAGACTGTGTGTTGAAGTGAATGAGTGGACAAAGATGACTAAGGTCTACAGGTATACAGCACTGTCTTCTTTGTTGAAGATACCGGTGTGATTAGGCCTCTGACATCCCAAGATCCTTAGTGACAGAAGCCCATCTATTTTGTAGCATGACATAACCCAACAGGAAGAGCCCTGTCATCAGACAGTTCCAGGCTCCATCTTGGCTTTCTTCATGATAAGAGCATACACATAATTTATTACCATTCTTGAATCTCAAATTCCTCACTTTTTACCATTGGCATAATGATGCCCTCTTTTTTTAAGTTTTCTATAGAAAATACATGAGGAAATGTGTTTAAAGGAAAAGTCTCATATGCTCATCGGTCTATAAACCTTAGCTGTTCTTACAACTCATTGTGTCCCACAAAAATAATATGCAATCAATATAAGAACCAAGTAAGTTCAGCTTAAATCCACTGATGGCCTACTATGTCCCAGGTACCATGCTAGGCCAGCTAGAGTTCAGCCCCCAGAGCCCTACTGCAAGGGGCAACATGAAAAGGCAGTCTCCAAAAGCAGTGAGAGCCTGGGTTCCAGATTGCAACCCTGGACCTCTCCCAAGTTCATTTCCCTGATTTCAAAAATAATAATGCCTACTACCTAAAGTTCTTGTGAGAAAGCTATGATCAAATTTATAAACACATGTAGTAAGTGCTCAAAAAATGTTAGTATTATTAAAAATGCCCCATGAACCAAAATTACTCCCTGCTGTCTCTTTCCTCCTTTGTGAGTAGACCAACTGGTGTCCATCTAGCTTTTCTGTTTGGAATGAGTAGGATTGGGGGTTAGAAAGAATTATAGTAACAGTAAAAAATTTAACAAGAGCAGCTAACATATTAGAGAACATAGTGTGTGCCAGCAACTATTATGAATGTGGCACAAGTATGAATTTATAGTAATAGGTACATGATTCTAGTAAAGCATTTATACAGATTAACATTCTAACAAATTGTGGTATGGTATGTCATTCAAAAAAATTTTAATCCCAAATAATTCTGTCATAGGAAAGATTTTTCAGCAATCTTGAGCGAGAAAATAAGAAGGAGAATTAACTTATTTTATTAGATTGGTTTTTATCTATTTATTCTATGCCTCCTGGGGAGAAAAAAGACAGTCATACTTGCCAGAGATACAGAAAGTATATGACAATCTCATCTGGGAGTTTATATGTAGTAAGTAGAATGGATTCACAAACTAATGGAGATACACAGAATTCTAGTTTTAATACAGGGCACTCTCCATATTACAATATGCAATATGTACATATTTTATATGTGATTCGGCATTTACTAAAGAATAAGGAAAGTCATGTTTAAGTGAGGGTGGCACCTGTGGTCATTAGATGTTAGATATGATGGTACTTCTTCAAGTAATCAGAAATAAGAAAACTTCATTCAGCAAACTTCATGTCTACTGATGAAAATAGCATGGGTTTTTTTTTAATTGACATTTTTTTAAAAATGTAAATTAAGAAACACACTGGAGGAAGTATTTCATTACATCAATAAATGTCTAGACTTTAGGAAGAGTTTTCTGGATTAGCCTAACAATCCTGAATATACACAATGTAGAACTTAGGGCATTTGGAATATTCTTTAATTCTATGAAAGTGAACTCACAACCCATACTTATTTTTGTCCAAATTTGCGGTACACAATTTCCTATATTTTTGAAATATGACTTATGAAACCATTTGAAATAGGTCTAAGAAATCAAATAATATAATTTCCTTATTGTGATTGGTGCATTAGAGTTATACATAATAACAGGATTATCATTGTTATATATTTATACATGCACACATTAAAACTGTGTAATTTGGTCAATATCATTCCATAGAATTTCCTCTTTCCCTTCCTTTCTTTTCCTGGTCTGTTTCCTCTACTCTGCTGTTCTCTCTTCTATTTTTATGAAATCTCCCCCTGCCATTTTTTTTCTTTTTCCTCTCTAGCTTCCACATTTGAGAAAAAATATGTGACCATTGACCTTCTAAGTTTTGACTTATTTCACTTAAAACAATGCTGCCAAGTTCCATTATTTTCCTACCAATAACATAATTTTGTTCCTGATGGCAGATAAAACTCCATTTGGTACATGTACCACATTTTCTTTATCAATTCATCCACTGGTGGACAGCTAGGCTGTTTTCATAATTTGGCTAATTGTGAATAAAACTGCTATAAATATGGGTATGCATGTATCTCTATAGTAGAATGACTTTAATTTTTTAAATATTTTTCATTATTTGGTTTATTTTTTGTTTGTTTTTTTATTGATTTAAAAAAATAAATGACAGTGGAATGAATTACAATTCTTATTACACATATATACCACAATTTTTCATATCTCTGTTTGTATGTAAAGTATTTTGACACCCAATTCATGTCTTCATACATGAACTTTGGACAATGATGTCTATCACATTCCACCATTCTTGCTAATCCCCTGCCCCTTTCCTTTCCCTCTCACCCCTCTTCCCTATCTAGAATTCATCTATTCGTCCCATGCTCCCCCTCCCTATCCCACTATGAGTCAGCCTCCTTATATCAGAGAAAACATTCCTCATTTGTTTTGGGGAGATTGGCTAATTTCACTTAGCATTATCTTCTCAATACAATCCATTTACCTGCAAATGCCACAATTTTATTTTCTTTTAATTCTGAGTAAAATTCCATTGTGTATATATGCTACATTTTTTTTTATCCATTCATCCACTGAAGGGCATCTAGGTTGGCTCCACAGTTTAGCTATTGTGAATTGTGCTGCTATAAACATTGATGTGGCTGTGTCCCTATAGTATGCTATTTTTAAGTCTTTTGGGTGTAGACCGAGGAGAGGGATAGCTGGGTCAAATGATGGTTCCATTTCCAGCTTTCAAAGGAATCTCCATACTGCTTTCCATATTGGCTGTACCAATTTGCAGTCCCACCAGCAATGTATGAGTGTACCTTTTTCCCCACATCCTTGCCAACACTTATTGCTGTTTGTCTTCATAATAGCTGTCTTTCTGACTGGAGTGAGATGAGCAATAGTAACAAAAACAGCATAGTATTGCACCAAAACAGACTGGTAGACCAATGGTACAGAATAGAGGACACAGAGACTAACCCACAAAATTACAATTATATTAGACAAAGGTGCCAAAAACATGCACTGAAGAAAAGATAACATCTTCAACAAATGGTGCTGGGAAAACTGGAAATCTATATGCAACAAAGTGAAATTAAACCCCTATCTCTCACTATGCACAAAACTTAATTCAAATGGATCAAGGACCTAGGAATTAAACCAGAGACTCTGTGTCTAATAGAAGAAAAAGTAGGCCCTAATCTTCATCATGTGAGATTAGGCCCCAACTTCCTTTATAAGACTCCTAGAGCACAAGAATTAAAACCAAGAATCAATAAATGGGATGGAATCAAACTAAAAAGTTCCTCTCAGCAAAAGAAACAATTTGTGAGGTGAATAGAGAGCCTATGTCCTAGGAGCAAATTTTTACCCCTCACACATCAGATAGAGCATTGATCTCTAGGATACATAAAGAACTCAAAAAACTAAGCACCAAAAACCTCCCAAATAATCCAATCAACAAACGGCCAAGGACCTGAACAGACACTTCTCAGAAGAGGATATACGATCAATCAACAAATATATGAAAAAATGTTCATCATCTCTAGCAATTAGAGAAATGCAAATCAAAACTACTCTAAGAATGATTTTAATTCTTTAGGATAAATACCAATGGTCATATCATGGTTCCATCCCTAGCCTTTTGAAAAAAACAGATATTGATTTCCAAAGTGGTTGTACTAATTTACAATCCCACCAAAAAGTAAAATTGTCCCCTTTGCCCACATCCTTTCCAGCATTAATTGTTGTTTGTATTCATGGTTACTGCCATTCAAATTGGAGTGAAATGAAGTCTCGGGACAGTTTTGATTTGCATTTTCCTACTTGCCATAGAAGTTAAACACTTTTTCATTTATTTGTTGGCCATTTGTACTTTTTCTTTTGAGAAGTGTCTGTTTATCTCATTTTCTTTATACACTCTAGATATTCATAGGACCTCAAATAATATCAACCAACAAATATTATGAAGTTAAAAACAAATGAACAGTAAATATTTCTTTAATAGTTCTTTCACAAATACAGAGAGCTTTAAAAGTAAAGGGCCAATTTATTTGGCAAAATGACAAAGTTTGGTGTTGGCTTACCCTAAATCACAAAAGCCTATTTTGTGATAATTATGGGACTGGAAGCATAACCCTAATTCAACACTTACCTCATTCTAGAATGGCTTTTGGAAAATAATTCAGTGAATGATCTAAGTTGTACAGGCCCCAACACATTCTGTGTTTAACCAGTTATTCCTGGCAGCAAAGAAATGTGGTCTCTGCCCTCAGCAGGGAATTTTCTTTGTTGGCGAGAACTTAGATCTCAGGGTCCAAATCAGAGATAAATCAATAAAAATCTCTACACTAGGATTTAGTTGTCAGAAGAAAATGTAGAGAAAAATGAGGTTGGGGATTTTATTTCTTTTTACAATTTACTTTAGCATTTCCTAGGCTATTTTTTGGCTTTTCTCCTTTTTTCTATTTTCCCAAATTTCCATTTTCAATATGCCCAAACTCTCTGCTTCATCATATTATTCAAAGTGCTGTTTTCTCCTCTTACTTTCTAGATTCTCAGAACTATTCTGTGACCTAATGAATACGTATGTGTGAGAGATTATTTATGCACATATGTATAGATTTGCAATTAAGATAACTTCAAGTGGAAGCTAGGACAGGGGTAACCATAGACAGTGAGGTCAAAGTAATGATGTCTGTAAACCATTGTCTATTGATGAGGAACCAGAGACTGGTGGGGTGCTCTTGGCCTTAAGTCATCTGGGGCTCATTGCAAAGGCATGACCTGGCCCTTGGCTTCTTGACTCTAAAGACCTGCCAGCTATACAATGCTATAGAGTCTTTTTAACATTGTGAGAAGAACTAATGGAGAAGCTCAAGATGGCTTTTCAATGTGGTACCTCCTCCAACTCCAATGCACAAGTGTCAGGGATGTCTAGGTACATGAGTTTACAAAGTTCGAAGCTTAGAAGAAAAACAAAGCAAAAAAACAAAACTTTAGAAGAGAGTCAGATTATGTTACCCAGGACACTTACCCTTCAAGTTCAAGAAGTGAAGTCAGGCAACACAGAGGAACCGCTTGGTTTAAAATCCCTCTGCATTCCTTTAATCCCTTAGGCCATTTAAAGGGAAATGATCTGACTGTTCTGCATCTGTTAGTGATTGAAGGCAAATGGGAAGCATGTCATGAGTTCCCATTGGAGAAATACGAGGTGCGTATGGTTATGATGAAAGTCAACACCATAGATCCCAGCCGACCAGATCTGACTAATAAACACAGGGACAATTCAAGCATAGAGGGAACTGATGCTTCAACAGACACAGGAGGAGGTACCAAAAACGTGCCAAGAAGAAAACACGAAAATAACTCATTAAGAAATATGCATGTATGTTACTTCTTGTATTAGCCTCCACAGTTAGTCTGCTATAATGTAAAGAAAGTTATATTTACAGAAAGATTTTCTTAAGAACCTCTACCTTTTCCCTGCTTTAGTTCTCTAAGCAGTCTTCCGTGGACATATATGTGATGACACAATAGAAGTCTGGTTATCCAGGATAACTTTAGAGGCATTTAAACCAACATTACTGGCATGTAGCATTGGTGAGATTCCCACATGGCTTGTAATGGGCTGTGATTAAGCAAAAATAAAATTTGTGTTAACCAAAGGGTGGTATTCATAACAAAAGGAGGTAAAAGTAAGGCCAGGCTACTTGGCACTTACTCTGCTAGATCAATCCATAAATTACTGCAAGCTCGGTGTTTACTCCGGTCAGTGTGCCTGTTTAAACGCACTTGTTCTCCTCCTCTGTGAGCTAAAAAGTGCAGCTCACAAAAGACAAGCACAGCACATGGCCCGGGCAGCAGTGGTATTAGCTGTGGTCCAGGAGGATCTCTCAGATCCAAGGGCTGAGTGGGAATCTTCATCCTTAGCCAAATATGTCCTTACCAAGAAATTTCTGGGATTGGACTCAAATACAGCTCAGACATAGGTTTGCCAGAGGAGATGGAAAGAGCACAAATAGAGAGAAGGAGAGGAGAGAAGGGGTGGGGAAAGGAGAAGGGTATAGGGATAAGAGAAGGAGAGAGAACTTTAAGGAAGACCAGGCTTAATTTAAAAAGAATAGAAACGTAGGTTATCCTTTTGAAATCTCCTCTTGCTTGGTAAAAATCATAGATTAGCTTAAAATTTACTTTGGTGTCCTCTCATTCACATTTCTTTCTAAACCACCAAGTATCCAGTATATTTATACTGCTTTCTCATTCAATGATAGGATCATTCTAATCTTAACTCTGATAGTCTATTGTTATCGTTATTACTTTATGACTAACTCTGAGAAATCTTTTCTGTTTTGTTAAAAAAGAATTCAACTTCTCTTTAATTTTGAACCTAGAAACAGTCAAGAAGTGACTTTTCTTGTACCCTACCATCACCAGGTTATGTTTTAGATTTTTAAATGAATATTGTGAAAATTACTTTGGTTTCTAGAAAAAATTGCTTGTGTTCTAAGTAAAGCCAAGACAATGATAAATATTGAGTATTAGTTATTTCAAAATAAAGCTTTCAAGATGAACAAAGTAGATCAACCTTAAGTGCAGAATGCTTTAAGTATTCTGAAACGTTTTGCATTTTTCCCTTAACAATTTGAATAACCGTATCAAGTGAGTGAAGAAAGAGTAATAATAAAAGGATTTGTTGCATTCATGTTCATGTCACATTCAAGAGCCTGTGAAATTGTTTTGCATGGGAATCTAAAATGCTAGACTAGTTCTTGGCATAACTCAAAAGCGAGCACTTACTTATTCACACTTCTTGGTCTGTTCCAAATGTAACAAGAACAGCTTTGGAGACTCTTGCAAGAAAAATATCTGAGAGGAAAAAAATTCTCAATTTAATTCTAGCTCTAGGACTTAGATCTGTTTGTAAATGTCTGAGTCTACTAATCATGTTTTTTTTTTTTAAACATGTGAAATAAGAGTTTTATTGTGAAAAAAATAATGTGACATAAAAGATTATCTTGTTTTTTAAGGGAAAGTTCAGCAGAACAACCCCCTTCTTTATTGTCCAAAATTCCTCATGAATATACAGTTTAAAAAACCTAAGTGGCCAGTAAGTACCCAGTCACCATCAGGATATATCAGGATGTCTTAAAAGTTTTACTTTTCCTTGGGGCCATTCACCTTGGTCACCTCCAGGAAGTCTGCTTTTCCCTTGAGGTTTAAAGAAATTGTAACATCTTTAAAATTCTCTTTAGCACTATTAAAACAGGCTATATATTTCTAAAATAGCATATTAAACGTGAAATGTTAAAAATAATTTAGTCCTCAGCAGTAAATAACAATGAATAAATAGTTAATAATAAGAAGCATAAATATCATATTGCCTAAAAGGATTGATCACAATGTCCAAACATGCTGGGAAAAGTGGTTCTCAGGCTTCATGGAGATGGTACTAAGAGGGAAAGAACTTCACTAAACTTAGAAATGATAAGTAAATATCTAGGCAACCAGAAAGCATAACAAATGTTAGATATAGCGTATTCTTTGGCTTTATCACTGTTAATATATCCCCTTTGACATTCTTAATGCCATCATCTCAATATTGGTGACTTCCAGATATTTCTACAGTGAACTCTGAAATTAATGACATGAGGAGATGATCAAGTCATGAGAGCAGACATCTTATAAATGGGATTGGTGCCATTATGAAAGAAACTCCAGAGAGATCCTGCATTCCTTCCACCATGCACAAACATAGTGAGAAGGTTCATAGTGAGGAAAGGGCTCTACCAGCACTAGATCATCACAACACCCTCATCTTGAACTTTCTAGCTTTTAGAACTATCAAAAATAGAATTTTGTTTGCAAGCCATGTAGTTCACAGGAATTTGTTAATAGCAACCCAAACATCTCAACAATAACATTGTCAGACTGCCTTACACAACGGTTTTCATCCTCTCTTCCAGAGGCACAATCAAAATTTTCATCAGTTAAGATATGCAGCCTTCTTCCTCTGTTTCTCTCATGATATAATATTGATTTACTCTGACTTAAAAGCTAAATTTTGATATTAACATCTCCAGTATATCCTAAATAAAAGAAAATAAGAGAATGGGAGGTGGGAGAAGAATTACAGCAATACATAGTGATAGATATTTCATTCTTTGTTTTGAATTGTTATAAGGTCAGAGCTGGTATTTTCTTCTTCTATGATATCTTCTATACTCCATTTACTTCCTTTAATAGCATCTCACCTGATTTGGGGTTCTTTGCCTGGTGCAGTTACAAAAAAAACTTCATTCATAAAGGATTCGACTATTGTGAATATTGTATAGTCTTCTCTTGAGGAGGCAGTCTCAGCACCAAGAGGATACCTCTCTCTGCTACTATTGCACGGTAGCAATCCTAGTTATCCTGATAATTGAGGAAAATATCCCTAACAAGCATAAGAGCCCTCATTTTTGCTGATTTATTCTGTGGCATGTGGTACCTGTAATAGCCAGAGTAGTCTCAGCTGCTATTTCAATGAAGTTTATGTTCTCTGATGGAAACATTTAGATATTAGGTCCCAATACCTTCAAATCATCAGAGTCAGGGAAGAGGAGATGTGGTGTAAACATTTGGGAAATAGGTCCCTATTTATCTTGTGGCTCAAAACCGTATTTTGTACCCATGAGAAAAGGTCACAAAATTATTAGCCACTGTTTTATTCTATAGCAAATTCTATAGGACAGATGGCAATACCACAGTGTATTCCAGTAATTGCAGAAACTAAGATTTCAATAAACCACTTACCTTTCCATAAGGCCAAACACTTTATGTCTAATGATTAATAAGATATTTAATAAGCCCACAAGGGGGGATCATTGGCAGAAGCATGATAGACAAGAAAAGGGAATATAAGTACAGATACCTGTCTATTCCAAAAGAAGGAAAATCAAATATATCCAAATCATCATCTTAATGATGGCTGACTTACCTACGGCATGGGACAATGTTGGTTCTCAGAATCAGTTGCTAATGCTAGTATACTGGTCTTTATACGTAACAGTAATCAGGTTCGCCGTGGCAGGGCAAATATATGTTGTCCATAAAAAAATTGTATTCCTTCTACCATGGCAATGCTGTTCATAACTCCTTTTTAAAAAGCACTGAGGTGATTTCCTTTACAGAAAAGAAAGCTGACTAACATCTATACAGTAGATCTACCTGAGAACTAAATATCTCCTTTACAGTAGAGCCTATCAAGATTATTCACAGATGGAAAACCAGTTTTTAAATTCTGAGAAGTTCACTCAGATAATTCTAACTCACTATCTGTCATGAAACAAACCTCCTACTCCCACCCTGCCAGAAATCTTATTTTTTTCACAATTACACATTTAGGAGCTACTTCCATTATCACTAAGTATCTGTACCTTCAGACATTTCTTTTACCAAACAAAGTGGACAATGAAACATTACCATTTGGAATTAAGAACAGGGCAAGCATTATCCTTTCCAATGTTCTTCAAACGTCATAGCTACAAAGGTCACAGTGATCTGCTTCTGGCAGATGTCAGCAGATTGCACAATATTTTCTGTTGTTTGGGATTGTATAAGTCAGCTTTTTATTACTGTAACTGAAAGGCCTGGCAAGGACAACTTAGAGAAATAAAAGTTTATTTTGGCTATTTCAGAGGTTCTGTCTGTGGTTGGACAACTCCACTGCTCTGAGCCCAAGATGAGGTAAAGCATTGTGGAAGGAGTGTATCACAGAGGAAGACTGCTCAATACACGATAGCCAGGAAACAGAGAGAGTTTGAGTGCAAGGAGCAAAGAAAAATATGATCCCCAAGAACTCACCCTCAGTGACCTATTTCCTCTAGTTACACCCTACCTGTCTACAATTACCATCCATTAGTCCATTCAAATTGACAGTCTACCAAATGGATTAATCCACTGATTAATTAGGTTACAGCTCTAATAATCTAATCTTTTCACCTATTAATATTCTTGCATTGTCTCACATGTGAACTTTTAGAGTACACCTCATATCTAAACTATAACCAGTTCAAATTACATTCCTTCTAGGCCATGGAAACTTCTAATGAAGCCATTGGTATTGATTAAAGTAGAAAAGGCAATGTGAAAGAGCCATCCTCAAATACAGCTCACACTACTCATCTGTGCTTTCAAGCTCTAATAAATGATAAGTATTGCTAGGCTTCTAACAACGTCCTGGTAAGTAAAAAATGAACATTGCAAGTGACTTGGTCTACTGTTGTCCTACAACTAGGCATGCAGTCAACATGTGTGTCCAAGGCAAAACCAGGAATTGTTTCTCAAAAACAGAGTTAGTAGTCAAAGGGCATAGTTGTGTTCCAAAATTACAGGGTCTTCATGTAATTCTCTGATTGTGTCTGTCTACCAGTTCAGATAACTTTCTAATCTACTGTCAACATACCTAGCATCACTGAGACACCTGTTCTTAAACTGTGGTGGTCTCCATGCTTGCCTTCTAGCCAGGACTAGGTGGAAGCCATTCTCAGACTCTGTTCATCTATTAAGTATAAGTTCCTCCCAAACCTCAAAGGGGTCTACCAAGCTTTCTTTCTTTTTTTTTTCTTGTGTGCTTTAAAGACAGGGATGTAAATTATAGCAACTTAACTTTCATTTTAGAGTGCTTATGTTGACATAATTTAGATCTGTAGTATCCACAAAGATCACTGAGATCCCAGAACCCTGTGTTAATGTAATCTCTTCTCTACTCTTTGGCAGTCATGTTGTCTTTCAGGGCTTCTAGAATATGCACTACTTTCTGGATCCTGTAAACATCAGTAAAGCTGTTTCAGCCTTCATACCAAGTTGCTAAGGTAAATAGAAATCTATTGGGTAAAAGCAAATGGTTTCTAGGGCACTTTGCTTCTTGACATAGAAAGGAAAAAAAAAAAAAAAGAAAAGAAGCATTTGCCAGCTCAATTGCAGCATATCAGTTACCATAGTCCATGTTGATCTGCTCACACTTAATACCAGCCACAATAAAGGTATCATCTAATAAAGACTATAATAAGCACTGTAACTGTCACAGACTGTTGTGTCTTCTGTATATGTCAACCTAGTGAGTTAAGTGGTCTTATGGGAGAAACACAAACTTCTATCAGGCAAACCATTTCCAACAATCAACCCAGGACATTAATGTTATAATCTATTTATGTCTACTTTTCGCAAACTTCAAATTGATAGAAATAATATATCTACTAAGCACTACTTCCCACACATTTTCCAAATTTTTGCTGATAAACACAAATCTTACAAGTGTCTCCATATGCAACCTGTCTCCTCCCGTGTTTGCAATTGGTCCTCTAGCATTCTGTGTGATCCACTTCTGATACAGATCTGAAGGCAGTGAGGACTGGTAGAGGTGGGACTGACAAGTTCAGTCATCCTCTTCAAAGGCAGTGACCTCAGATAAGGTCAATTCAAGGGCTTCCAGTAAAAAAGTACACCTTAAGCAAAGTGGAAAGAGAGTTGGGATAGGTAGGGCTTCTGCTGCTACTGACAAGCCAGGGAATAAGTAGAGTTTGAGGGCTTGGGTATTTTAAGTTTTCCAATATTTTCTCATGAGCTTTTATTCCATTATTTAGGTTATACCACATTCCCATTATCTAATCACAAGTAGCATTTTAGAAAGAAAAAAAGAGAATCAATTTTCCAATTTTATATTCACATTGTATTATTGAAGCCAGGGTAAAATGGAGACAGCAAATGTTAAATGTTAAAACTCAATTTTACTAAATGGAAATGACTCCTTTACTCTTGGATTTTTCTAAAGCATCTATATAGTAGACAAAGTCTTCCTTTATCATTCTGTTACATTTATGCAGAAAGTTTAAAAATATTGAAGACCTTCACAATATGGAGGCTAAATGGTCCTACTGACTTTTGACCTTTGTATGACAAATTAATATAAAAATTCAAACTGTAAGAACTACTTTATGTGGTGGAAGAATACAGGGTAAAATGTCATTGAAAAATTAGGTTTATAGATAAAATTCCAAATTAAATAACCATATTATAATGACAGTAGGCGACTCCAGGGCATGCTTTACTAGACTATTAATATATGCCTTTAGCAGTTGAAGGCACCCAAGGCGTGCATTAATAGACGCTAAAACACACCCTGTCATGCTTTAATGCTAAATTAATTAAGCAATAATGTGACCTGTATGAAGGTCTTTCCTGGTCCAGCAATTACTGAATGGAAGAAATAAAGGTATTGTCAGACACCACTTGACCAAACAATATTAGTTTGCATGAATGAACTGAAAAATAATTGTAAAGGATTGTCTTGTTTTGCTCTTTTTCCCCTCAAATTTAGTTTCAATTTAGGAAATCGAAAATTAATTTTTAATAGATTTGTCTTATCAGTACAAAGCATTCTTTTTCCAGCTTATAAACATAAATGCACACCCGACAACTTTGGTTTCATGTATTTTTAATTTGAATATTATTAGACTGATCAGCAAATCCTGGAAGTAGACACTCAACAAAAGCAAATTCAAAATACACATGCATTTCCCAGAGGAAACAAGTTTTATAGTCTACTGAGTTTCTCCACTGCACTTTCAAATTTTCTCCATTAATTCCTTCCTGTTTGTATCTAAATTTTTAAATGCTGATTTTTTTCCCAAATTTAACTACAAAATTACTGCTAGTGACAAAAAGCTTTTAAAACATATTAAATGAAAATTGCATTGTAAATATAGATGCCATTTTTCACATGAAAAGATGATAGAAAATTATACATCAGAAAATACATTTAACATATGGTATAGAATATAAAATTCAGCTTTTTCTCCATTTTAAACCAAGACTTAACATATTAAGTTATTGAATATAGAATATTTATTAAATCAGTAAAGAAAAAATTTCTTAAACAAGATATATAAAGCAAAAACCCACAGAAAAGATTATTTGATATTAAAATTAAAACAAAGTTCAAGACAAAAGACTCTATGAGCCAAGTTTAAAAACAAATCACAGTCTGGAAAAAAGTTATTTGCAATTCAACTAACTTAGAGCTAGTATTTATGATATATAAACAATTCCTGTGAATCAATATTAAGAATCCAATAGAAAAGCGGAAATAGCACAGAGGTAATTTATAGAAGAAGAAAGCTGGATATGCCAATACTGTTATGAAGACTCACTCATGCTCACTGATTTTCAGTACAAATTAAAATAAGCAAATCCCACTTCATACTGATCTGATTGGCAAAACTGAAAGTGTCTGATTGCTGATGGGAATGTGCAGCTATATAGGAGATAAGATTGGCAATTTCTATTGAATTAAAAATATATAAATCATGGGGCTGGAGTTGTGGCTCAGTGGTAGAGCACTCGCCTAGTACACGTGAGGCACTGGGTTTGATCCTGAGCACTACATAAAAATAAAATAAAGGAATTGTTTCTACCTACAACATACATACACACACACACACACACACACACACACACACACACACACACATATATATATATATATATATATATATATATATATATATATATAATCACAACACTCAGCAACTCCATTCCTTGATATCACCAAAGTGGGAAACCCAACACATGTGTACAGTGGATCACGTGTAAGGGGAATCATTTAGCCCATCTTATAAGTGAAAAATTAGAAAAAAAAATACACTTGTCTAATGATGGAAGAACAAATGGAAAAACTACTACTATTCATCAAAGGGAATATCTTGAAATAATTAAAATATATTAGTAAGGAGAAGTTCAAAACATAATACTGAATGAAAAGAGTAATTCATAGAAAGCCATGTGTAAGATGACAGAACTATGAAAAAATTAAAACAATATGTAAGTATTTTAATAACAATATAGAGATATCTTATGGCTGTGTATATGGTAAATATAAAGAATTATGTTTAGTTATAAAACACTAAATTTAGAACAGTAGTTATCACTGCCAAGAGAGGGGTCAGAAAAGGAAATGTAGAAATATAGCTGGCAAAAAGATAATATTTTTTGATAAAAATTGAAGGAGTACATAATTGTTATAACATTTGGGGATTAAATAAATCAGAAATAGAATTAAAAATCAAATATAGTTAAATGCTATATTAGAAATCTGTGAAAGCATTTATTGGTAAACATTTTGTGAGATATTTTACATTATAGATATTTTAAATTCAGAGGGCAAATACCATTATCTTGGACTGCTGAGTGAGCAATAGTTTTGTACAGTTATGTTTACATCCACAGAACCTGGCAAGGCAAATATGGCTACTAAGTAAATGAGTAGGGGAAAGATTCTAGATCACATGCATTAATTCATTGAACAATTATTTAGTGAGTATATACTGTGGCCCAAGCAACAATATAGATGCTAAGTATCTAAACAAACAAATCTTTGCCATCATAGAGCTCACATCGTGGGTGGAGGAAGAAAATGGGCCTAATAAACACACAAATTAAAAGATAATATTTGCATTTTTTTTTTTTTTTAAAAAAAGGGAGAGTAGGATAAGAGACCAAAGGTTCCAGCATGGAGGAGTGGAGGTGGAAGGAGGTTTTGGTAGCAAAGAGAGAGTACTCTCATTGAGAAGGTTGTGACTTCTTAGCAAAGACTTTAACATGTGAAGGGGCAAGTTGCACAGGTGTATGGAGGACCAGGCAGCAGGGAGATCCTTACAAAGACCCCGAGGCAGGAAGTGTCTGTCATATACAAGGAAAAACAAGAAGACCAATGTGGCTGAAGCATAGTGGAATCAAGGTAGAGAAGTAGGAGACTAAACCAGAAAGAAAGCAGACTCAGAGAATATAGAGGCTTGCAGTTGGTTAGGATTTTGACCTTTAAATTGGATGGTTTTGAACAGAAGAATGATTGACTTTTATTTAAAAGACATATTGGCTGCTGTGTTACCAAAAAAAAAAAAAAATACAGAGAGTAAGGGAGAAGCAGAGAAATGGGTCAGAAGGCTACTGCAATAATACATGCAAGAGAAGATGGTGGTTCAGGCCAATGGAAAATCAAATTGTAGATGTATTTTCAAATTGAAGCCCACAGGATTTCCTAAGAAAATACATATGTGGAGCGGAAGCAAGAAAGGAGTCAGTGATAACTACAAGATATTTCATCTGAGCAATCCAAATAAGGGAGTAGCAATTTAATGAGTTGTGGTTGAATAGGTAGAGCATATTTGGTAAAAAGGAAAATAATTTTAATATGGAACAACAAAAAAAACCTTTAAAATGATATCAAGAAGTGGGGGAAAGAAAGAACAGGAGAAGCAAATACAATAGCTCATGTCACCGGGAAGCTAAGAGAAGAAAATCTGTCAAGGAGGCCAATAAATACCACCAAATGCTACTATTGGTCAAAGTACTGGATTCATCAACATGTAGTCAGAGAAGGACCTTGACATGAACATTTCAAATTAAGGAATGTGGGGGAAAGTTTGATAGGACCAGATTTAAGAGTTAAGTGGAAGAAGAATTGGAGGTCCTGAGCACAGAACAATTTCATAAGGTTTTTTGTTTGTTTGTAAAGACAGTAGAGACATGGAGTGATAAATGAAATCAGAGGTGGATATCCACTCTTAAGTGACCTCCAGCTACTCAAGAGGGATCAAGGGAAGGAGATTTTAAAGAGGAAGAAATAATGCTTTCTTTATGTATTTATAAGAATGATTGAGGAGACAGAAAGAGAAAGGAAGTTGGGGGGAGTAGAGATAAGTGAGTTATCTGACATTGTATAGAACCAAGGTTATTCCTTCTACCACATTATTGAGAAAGGCGGATCATGGAGGTGCAGATTGTGATAGGAAAGGGGTAGATGGAATGGAGATTATGGAAGTTCTCTCTTGACTATTTTAATTTTCTTAGAGAAATGGGAAATAATGTCCCCAGCTGTGGATGAAAATAGAGGAGGAAGTGTTGGAGATTTGAAGTGAGAAGAAATTAAATGAATTGTTTTTCTAGGCTGGCAGATGAGTAAATGGAAACACAGTAGATTGCTGGGCTTTGTTAGGGACCAACTTGAGTTAATTATCATGAATTTAAGAGAAACCAGGAAACACATTTTTATGTTATTTTCCAGTCATGCTCCAGTGTACAGGTACAGTTTTATTTATTTAGGGCTGTGTTTGCTGAGAAATTATGAGAAACAGAATGCAGGAAAGTGAACTATGAATGTTAGCAAGGAAGCAGTTAAAAATGATTGGCTTTAAAATTTAAGCTGGTTAAGTAAGAGGAAATGAGATGGGTGAGTGATATTGAAAGAAGGTTGGGTGATGGATCGTCAGGGCTAGTGGAATAGAAGGATTGTTGAAGATGGGGTTGGAAAGAAAGAAAGAGAGTGAGTGCTGGAAGATATGAGGTCATCAGGGACTGAATACTTGAAAGTGAGACTGGGAGGTGATGTATCAGTTACTGGCAATAAAATGGCCAAGAGATTTGACTGGAGAATCATAAGCATGATGATGAAGGATACAGCTATGACTCAAGAACAGTTCAGAGAAGATAGACAAAGATATCTGCTTCATCTACTTTGGCCTCTCTCTCTGGGAAGGTGTTAGCTCTGTATACGTCCCAGCATGTTTCCAGGGTCTTTTGGCTCACGCTTTCTCCTCTCTTTGATGCAGGGAGAAAAATAGCAGCAATAAATATGGTACTGGACAACCGTTGCCTTCATTTGTGCATTTTTCTGCCTGCCCCTCAACTTTTATCTCTGAAACATTAGGAGATCATACTTTCGGAATGCATCATAACTTTAGAGTTATTAGAAAGAGCTTTTAAAATTGGGCTTGAGCCAGGTGCGGTGGTGCATATCTATAATTCTAGCAGCTCAGGAGGCTAAGGTAGGAGGATTGTGAGTTCAAAGCCACCCGCAGCAAGGGTGAAGCACTAAGCAACTAAGTGAGACCCTGTCTCTAAATAAAACACAAAAAAAGAGATGGGGATGTGGCTCAGTGGTTGAGTGCCTCTGAGTTCAATTCCTACTACCCACCACCCCTGCTCTCCCCCCCCCAAAAAAAATGGGCTTGAGACACAAAGATTCTCTTCCCAAGTCTTTTCTTTTTTTAATGTTTTAAATTCTTTTTAGATATACATGACAGTAGACTATTTTGACATTTTATATATACATGGATTATAATTTATTCTAATTAGGATCCTGTTCCTATGATTGAACATGCTGTGGAATCTCACTGGTCGTGTATTCACATATGAACATAAGAAAGTTATGTCCAATTCATTCTACTGTGTTTCCTATTCCCATCCTCCCTCCCTTTCCTTCATTTCCCTTTGTCTAATCCAATGAACTTCTCTTTCTTCCTCCTTCTCCTTTGTTGGGTGTGAGCATCCACATATCAGATAGAACATTTGATCTTTGTTTTATGGGGATTGGCTTGTTTTACTTAGGATGATTTTCTCTATAAGGCATCTGAACATTAAAGAAAGAAATTGAAGAAGACCTTAGAACATGGAAAGATCCCATGTTCTTGGACAAGCAGAATTAATATTGACAAAAAGCCATACTACCAAAAGGGCTATACAGATTTAATGCAATTCCTATTAAAAGTCCAATGATGTTCTTCATAGAAATACAAAAATCAGCCATGAAATTCATTTGGAAAAATAAGAGGCCCAGAAGAGCCAAAGCAATTCTTAATGAGAAAAGTGAAGCAGAAGGCATCACAATACCAGACCTTAAATGGTGCGACAGAGCTATAATAACAAAAACAGCATGGTATTGGCACCAAAACAGACATGAAGACCAATGAAACAGAATACAAGATACAGAGACAAACCCACAAAAAATACAGTTATCTCATACTAGACAAAGGTGCCATAAACATACATTGGAGAAAAGATAGCTTCTTTGACAAATGGTACTGGTACCCAAAATCCATATGTGGCAAAATGAAATTTAACCCCTATCTCTCACCCTGCACAAAATTCAAGGTGAATCAAGGACCTAGGTATTAGAAATGAGACCCGTGCCTACTAGAAGTAAAGGTAGACCCAACTGTCCATCATGTTGGTTTAGGAACTGACTTCCTCAACAAGACTTCTAAAGTACAAGAAGTAAAATAAAGAATTGAGAAAGGTATCAAATTAAAAAGTTTCTTCACAGCAAAGGAAACAATCAAGACCATGAAAAGAGAGCCTACAGAATGGGAGAAAATCTTTGTCACAGTCTCTTCAGATAGAACATTAATCCCCAAGTGTCGTTTTGATCACATCTATTAAAATGGCCATTAAAAAATAATAATAAAAAAATAAAAAACTTTAGTATTTGTGCATTGAGAATAGACAACTGCTGTATCCATTTAAGAAATAATATTGGGTTTGGGCCCCCTCAAACAATCTTTGGAGAAACTCAGAAATAAAATTTTACTCTAGCTGATTAATGCTCATTTTTTTCTAGGTAGATATTAGTTATCTTGAAATTTCTTGAAGAAAAGACTATAGTCCTGTCTCATATGACTAACACATTAGTGCACAAGATTTAACTTTTGAATTTAGACTTCATATATAACTCTACCTTCTATAAGCATAGAAATGTCAGGTGCTGAGTTTTTGTTCACTTCTGTGGCATGCTCACTGAAGAGGCACTTGGGTACATTTTGTTCAAAGTCAATGGTACTTCCATCAGTATAAGATTTCCACCCTGTCTACAAAATGAACATTTGGTCTGAAGTAGCATGCTGTGACACACAGCTGTAACAACCAGCTGGGTCTGCTCAAACTTCAGCTATCGGCTGGCTCCATCCGTAACGGAATCTTACTCACAGAATGCCTATGTGACAATGGGTTGCACAAGGTCACTTTAGAAAGAGGAACTTTATTTAGCACGAATAGTCCATTAAAAAATGCAAAGTTTTAAGGGACATAAAGTATAACAAAAATGAGAAATACAATTGTTATTTTACCTAGACTAAATGCACATGAAGCATGAATGTATAGTTTGAATGTGTCTCCCAAATTTTATGTGTTGGAAACTTGATCCTCAAAGTAATGCTGTTAACAAATGGGACTTTAAACGGATGATTAGGTCATGAGGCTCAGTCTTCACAACAGCTTCATGTCATTATCATGGGAGTGGGTTTGTGTCTCTAGAGAAGTTTGTCATAAGAGTGAGTTCAGCCCTTTCTTGCTCTCCCTTGCCATGCAATGCCTTCTGCTACATTATGATGCAGCAAGAAAGCCCTAGCCATGTGCAGTCCCTCAGCCTTGGATGTCCCAGACTACAGAACTATGAGCCAATAAATGTGTGTTTATTATATATTACAGTCTGTGGTGTTCTGTTACAACAGCAACAAAAAGACTAAGAAAATGACACTGTATTCTACCACCATTTCTATTTACCTTTAATACTCTGAAAACTTACCATATTTTAGAAACATTAAAAAGTTGAAAAGTAAAGAAGTAATTACTTTGAAGACCAGGAAAGAATAGAATTAAAGAAAAGGAATGCATTCTTGATTTTCTAATTAGTGTGATATCTAGAGTAGTGGATCTGGGGGGCTCAAATTAAAAAAAAGACAAAAAGACAGAGGGCCTTCTGGTATCTCTGGAGGCAGGTGGGTTGTTCTGTGTTATGATGCAAACATGGGCAAGCAATTAATTGGTTTCTTAATCCAGCTCTAACAGCTTCCTGGTGTGTAAAAATTGCTTCAGTGTTTAGGAAATAGTTCATTTTGACTTTATGGTGAATTTGGCTTTTCTCCACCTTGCATATCTCAGTTAGAAATCAGAAGAGAGGTTGGATCAGGAGTGTCCTGTGAGATGCCACTTAGACTGAAATTGTCTGTTTTTTTTTTTAATTACTAACTCTTGTTGAATTTTTACTAGAATTAATATAACAGCCAATTAACTAGCTCCCAGCCTCTTTCCTCTCCCACTCCTGTCCCACCACACTGCTACTAGGCAGACTCCATGACCACAGCTATCACAACATATTCTTTATCTCCCTTTTAGCCACCACTAGCATAGAAATTAACTTCTTTAATCTGACATACACACACACACACAAAAATCAATCATAATCTGCCCCATGCTATTTCCAATTTTATTTGGAAATAAAATTGTTCCTCCTCTATCTACTCATGTTCCTCTCATTTTGTCATATTGAGTGTTTTAGTATTGTCCAGATACTTAAGGCCCTTTCACCCTCCTGTACTTTCCTCAAGTTGAAGGTCCGTGGGCATTTTCTTCATGTAGCACATCTCTATCTGTTCTTCAAGACTCATCCCATGCATGATTCAAAAGTTATGAATCTATAAGTGGGATTATATAGTTTTCCAAATTTATTTGATAGGAAAAACCTTTCTCCCCTATCAAATCCCGTGGAACTCATTTTATAGAACTAATTTGAGAAGAAAACCAGACTACTGAGCTGTTTACACAGCCATGATGCTGGAGAAATAAGAGGTTTAATCAGAGACCAAGGTCATAACTGCAAATTTGGGCGGGATATGGATTTAGTAGATGGTCTTCAGAATGTACAAAAGAACCCAGACATCACAATGAGTGTGGCATAAAAATATAACTTAAGAACAGTTGAAAGGTAAGTGTTTGAACATTTTGTTTTATTTTATTTCCCTCTTAAAAGAGAATTCTACCAGTTACCTGATCAGACAGATTGTTCTGGTCCTCTGGTTCTATTCATGCCCAGCTTTGATGTTCCATTTCATCTTATGGTGGATAACTCCTGGTTTAGTTTTAAGGGGATTCAAATCATAATGGGAAATTCCAGTGTATGATCACTTGGTGTCCCATGGTTAAGGCACTCTGCTTCTACCACTACCCAATTGTTGGCCAAGAGTCACTTCTCAAAAGGCATAGAACACTCTGGTGTAATTGTAGCTTGGCTCTAGAAACCTAGGACCTTACCATGGTTCTTCTCCTGGGGTTTGTCATAAGTTCCACGTGGCACCTTTTACCAGTGCTGAAGTGTCTCTGAGTCATATAGCCCAAGCAGAAGCACTACTTGCAGCACAACCTGGACCTGCTACAGAGCTGTTTAATGTGTGCATTCAAATTGGTAGCACTTCATGCTGACCAATATAAGAACAGTCAAGAAACTGATGGGAATATTTTGCCTCCAGAATGCAAAGAAGCCTGTAGATATTTTTTTCCTTCTTTATGACAGGAGGTGAATAATGCTATAAATTGTCTTTTACTGTGGAGGGGATATCTCAGCACATTCCTCTCCACTGAGACTCCCAAATTTTTACACACACAGTAAATTATAATAAATTTTATTCATATAGGTATGGTTCTTTATAGGATTTGTTTCATACTCTTCTAACTTTCAAGGTAAGAGGCTTGCTGGGGCTTTCAGCACATCAGCCAATTCTAAAGTACTTGACTAGGTTAACATAATATTATTGTTGTAATAGATCAATGTATTCAGCAGGATATCTAAATGTCTTCATCTTTTAGGATTATACTAAGTTAGAGGCCAGGAGGGTTAACTAGAACCAAATTAACTGTTTATTGTTGCCTGTTTCATGTGAACGCAGCTGTAGTCTTGATTTCTAATTGGAGTACATAAAAGTATTTACCAAATTAATGGGATAATACTATGGACTTAAATTCTCATTAAATAGCTCTAGAAAAACAACATATTTGGAATAATAGCCGAAATTAAAACAACTATTTAATTTAGTTTTAAATAGTCTACTGTCTCCTTCATGGTTCAATATATTTCTTTACTGATCAAACTAGCAAATTAAATGGAAATAAAATGGGGACCATTACTCTGTGCCCACTGCAGTGACCACTAGGTACAGGTAGCTATTTAGATTTAAATTTAATGACTTCAAATTAAACAAAATTAAAATTCCTTTCCTCAGTCACACTAGGCCTATTTCAAGTGCTATCCATGCCCAGTTCTGCAGAAATTTCTATTGGACAACAGTCTTTCAGATCTGTAACGGTAACGCCGTTTTTGGCAAATCCCCCACTAATATGAAAATTCATTAATGATAGGCCAAGAACTCAGTGTGGGAGTTGAGTCAATTATGAAGAATGTCAATCTCAACTGAACATTCAAGAGCTAGAAATATGACAACTGGATAGATAGGTCAACTGGTCCAATGGCCAAAGGTAAGCCAGTCATTGGTCAAGACTTCTTTTATTAACTGGTTCCCAAAGAGCTCCAGTCCAACAAGGGAATCACAATGAACACTTAGCTTCTTAAGATGTGTCAGCTTGACCCCTAACTCTAATACTCCTAGAAATGTCTAGGTTTTCCTCTTCCCTCAGGACACAGTTACCTGAGTAAAGGAATGTGTGTCTCTTTTAGAAAGTTCTGAAAGGATCACTACAAGGAATAATTGTTACAGATCACAGGGTCATTTTTCTGGCATTGTGTCTGAAAACTGCTGTGAGTTAGAAATTGTACCAGGGATTCTTTATTAGGGCAAGAGTCCTCAGTCTCTGAGCCATCTATTCTTGTCCTCTTCTGATGGTTCATGCTGAGTAGCGCCCCATATTGGCTACCCATTTGTTTTGCCTTTGTGGAAGGACCTCTATAATGGCATCTCCATGATTCTCTACAAGTCAGGTCCCTTTGTTGTCACCTCCATCCTGTAGCTTATTATGATACTTGTATATTCCTGTCTTTCTGCATATAAGCATTGCCACATGGTCCTTATTGTTTTAGAATCCTATATATTCTATAATGGCCTTTCCATGTTATCCCTGCCTTAAAGGAGAAAACCACCAATGAGCTTTTTATTTATGTGTGTGCTCTTCTGAAAAGTGCGTTCCATATGTCCACTTCATGAAACATAGTCACCAGGGGACTCTTCCAGCTTTATACATCTACTCTAGCATGACCACTTCCTTGAATTTTTCCATTCCTTTCTCCAATATCTGCCAAGACAATCTGACATTTCAGTGAAACTTAGTGGGGGTCATCATTTTCCCATCCTGTTAGAAGCTATCCTAGTTGTTACTTCAACCCTCTCTTGGGGACTTTTCCAGGATGTTAAATATTGTATATCTCAGGAAAGGGTTCCCATATGAATTCTTCCCTATTCAATCCCATGATCTTCCTTCCTTGATCAAGGACTCTTGGCATCCATTCCTTTCCTATACTTGCTGACTAGTTCTTAAAGCTCTTTTGTGGGGTAGTCTCTCTTTTCCTTATTAGGCTCACTGACCCTACAGTGACAACCCAAGTTATAAGTCAATTGACAGGAGATAGAGATGGAATAGATCTAGAGGTTGTATTATCATCAGGTATGGAGGAGAGTACTAGGAATTGTACTTTTTCAAAGAGAAATGACCAAGGAATAACCTCTTACATTCTATGACTGGTTAAGTAAAGGATATGTCTCTCAAGAGCCTTTTCATGCCTGAGCTTCCTGCAGATCTTCTGAAGTCTCAGCTATATTTTTTCTGTATGAACTTCTCCCTCTACTTGGTCCTAACTTCCCTATGTGTTCATAATTGCTATTACTTAGGGGACTGTTCTGTACTCACACTGCGTGCACATCTCTGTCTCAGTTTGTTTCTAAGGGAAACTGAGCTATAAAAAAACGTGTATGTAAAGTTTATGCATTATTTCTCATCATGTAAAAACAAATAAATACATCTTCAGGATAAATACACCTGCCAGAAATATAGTTTTGTGTGCCCATGTAATTACTTACCTATAATTACCCAAATTATAGGTAAAATGCTGAAACTCACTAGCAAGTAATAATGTCATACTATCCAAGGCCAAGCAGCAAAATAAACTAATGCGTGTGTAAAACACCAGAAGTGAGAAGAAGAGTTATGTGATGTTTCAGAGGAGCATGGTACTAGTAGACTGTGCTTGTTTGCTGAAGATGGAAGAGGGTGTAGAGAGGGGGGTGGTGTAGGAACTAAGGAGAGGAAGATGGAAAGAAAACTGGCATCCAAAAGGTTCTTGTGAAAAAATAAAGTGATGAGAATACAAGCAAAGCCTGATTAAAGGAGTAGCACCCGATTAGAGGTCACTCGCGTGGCAACATGTTAAGAGACTGTCAGTCAGGAAAGCTTATAGGTGTTGCACCATAGTATATTCAGTCTAGATGAGAATTGATAGAACACCTGGTGTTTTATACTCGTGGCTGAGCCACATCACACCTCATTAATGGTGTATCTATTCCCTTTCTTCCCTCAGCAAAACATTAAAAACTTGAGATGAAAGCAAGCCATTCTAAAACATATTTGGCTCAAAGAAAAAGATGCTTCCCAGGACTACAAAAGATCTTTCTTTAATGAAACTTTAATTAAACTTTGCTTTAATTTGGATCACAATGAAGAAAATAAGGAACTTTTCATCTCGTCCCAACTGGAAAGTGTCAGTGTGTGTCTCCCATGAATAAAGTGTTGGCATTTAAATGTCTTGCAGTCTTTTAACACTTTTAGTCCTACTGATAATTGACTGGTGCAACAAAATCAATTGTTTGTGATTTCATTAACAAATAGATATATCTTCAGGACAAATACACCTACCAGAAATATGTTTGTGTGTGCCCTCTAAGGAGTAAGAACAATAGTAATTAGAAGGACAAAGCCTGGGCTAATAAAATTTGGAGGAGGCCACAGTTCAATCCTTAGGGTTAATAAACCAATAGCTGACATCATGTTTAGTCCCTGCCTAAAGAAGCGACAAATGACAAAATGAAATTAGCCTAAAAAAATATTATTCAGAGAAATTCTTAGGTGCTAAGTATTTTCAATTATCTACAAAGAATACATATTCGAAAAATGTCAACTTAAGACTCAACTACAGCATTTTGAATGTGACATGTTTGGAATCTGGTCTGTTTCACAGAGAATGTTCTTGCTGTCAATAAGAATGTCTGTTACCTCTCCAGTGAGAAGTAGTCCATATGTCTCAGATTTGCCATTGACCACAGGCACTTGCCAAGGAGAGAGAGGAAACATGTCCTTATTTGTAGAATTGGAGAAGAAAGTTGGCCACTTTTTGAAAAAGAATGCCTCCTGTGTACTGAGCACCATGGCAGGTGTGTGGATTATGGACTGGAATGAGAGAGACGCAGCCAGCCTTGACAATTGCAAGGTGTTTGTGAATGGATATATTTTCTTCAAACATACCTTTCTTAATCATTTTTCTCCATCTGGACAAAAAACTTGAAAAAGATTGCTTTCTAATCCAGGGCAAGAGTCTGTAAACAATGATTCTTGGTCCAAATCCAATCTTCTGCTTTTGTCAATAATGTTTTATAGGAATTTAGTCATGCTCATTTTTGTATTATCTATGGCTGCTTTTATGCTACAAAGGCAGAGTTGAGTAGTTGTGACAGAGTGTGGCTCATAAAACCTCTCTATTGTCTGCCCTTTTAAAAACAAATGCTGAAACCATTGTTTTAAGAAAAGAAAATCATATTTAAAAATAGATCCTGTCTATCTGTCCAGTACCCAGTACCAGCCATAAAGCAATTCAGCAACCAGAGGAGTCACTAAAAGACCTTGGTATGTGTTGCCTGTAATTCAGCTTAAATTTGTGAAAGCTTCTGCTCAGAATAATTCCTTTAAATAGATGTCCATTCCTTTTGTATAAGCATATACATATAGACATATATTCTGGTGTATACTTACAACTTGCATTACAACCACTCCACAATCACCACTCTGAGTATGCTATTAATATTTCTTACATTCTATTAATTCTCCAAAGGTAGCCAAGTTATTCCTTTCCTGGGCCCTAAGTAATTTGATGAGCTTAAATACAGTGAGCATCTGGCTGCCTGGGAGAATAAAAGAAGTTTCTAAAAGAAGAACACAAGGTGAAGCAAGGTTAGAATGCATTCTCTGTCCTCTAGCCTACATGCACAGAACATCCTACCAAAAGATTTCCGTTCTTCCCTCTTTGACAGGTAGGATCAATGTATTCCTGTTCTATTGATCTATAGCTACTGCTTATGGACGGGCAACACTACAACAGCATATGTGTCCTTGAAAACAAATGTCTCCGTGCTCAGAGACCTCATTGGTGATACAGCTCAAGATAGCCTAAAAGTCACAAGGGAGTAAGGGGAGATCTCACAAAACAAAGGGTCACATCACAATAGCAAGTCAGTTTGCTTGGTCTTTACTGCCTGTAATAGAATATTATTTTCATTAATCGGGAAAATGAAGAATGTGTGAACCTCAGACTTGAGTTGTGAGAAGTAAACCAAGAACAATAAAAAAAGTTGCATATCCGATGATATCCAGTGGTGCAGAGGGTAACTAGAAGAAGCCCCCTGAAGGCCAAGTACACATAAGCCCTCCATTCTCCTCTCTAGACCTATTGCTCACCACAAGCAGGAGGAAATAGAAAGGCAAGCGTCAATGTTGCTGAATGTAAGCCCTGCAAATAAGCTATTAAAAATTCAGAATTGACCAAGTTTAAATGCATGCTTAAATGACTTTGAGTGAGTTTAGGCTTACCCTGAATTGACAAAATTATGTTTTCTGTCATCAGGTGAAATGCCTGCAAGAACTAAATTAAATTATAGAAAATTTAAAAAGCTATATTTTTGCACAGATGTCTGCAACTGAGAAATTCATGTCAGCCCAGGAATAATAATCCCAGGTTTTTCTCCTTGCCTTTTCCACCTTTGCTGCACAGTGTGAATGGCTCTAACCTGTGTTGGACTTGGAGGGTAAATTTGAGAGCAGAGGTATTATAATACTGGAGTAAGAAGAATTATCTGAGTCATGTGACTCGTGGTCACAGTGTCCTCTACCTGGCAAGGTCTTGGGTTGCTGTACTTTAAGAGATTCCCCACAACACAGAGTAAACACTTTCAAAGGTGCCCCAGCCTTGTCTTTTTTAAGCTGTCAAGACTCCAAAGCCTATAAACCGGAAAGAGAACCCAAAGTAATTTCTTAACTGTGTGTAGTGTGGCATGTTATTTTACACAAGAAAAATGCCATCTTACATCCGGTTATCTTGTGCTTACTTACAGTCCTAGAAGCACTCATTAAATTTTGGCTTAGTCTGTCTATCTTCTATCTTTCTCCCACCACTCCCAGTAGAATTCAAGCCCTTGAAGACAGTCGAAACAAGTTCTCTAATTGTTGTGGTTCCAATACTCAGCTAGCCAGAAAATAAACAAGTGACCCTTCATGAATTCCCTAAAGTAAAGTCAATTTAACTAGCCTTTCCTTTCCTTTCTTTTTTTCTCTAACCTTCCATTCTTTTATCCTCCCTTCCTTCCTTCACCCCACTCTCCCTCTTTTCTCTCTCCCCTTCTGTGCGTTGGTTTGTAATTCTTCCAAGGGGCTAGATATTCCTAAATTAAAATCTACTGCCACTTTAATTAACATAGTGACAAAAATCATCATTTTTCCAATAGAGAAAAAACAGACTTTTCTATTTCCTTATATGAGCAAGATAGGATGGTTTTGCTAAAAAATGAGCCTAGTTTTAAGAGATAATAAGCAGTTTTTCTTCAGAGACTGTTATCATACCAGATATTATGAGGCAAACCCTTAGAATACGCTTGCTTCTGCACCTGCTCATATTTGACAGATTCACAATGTGTACATCCTTTCAGCCTGGGGGTGACTGGGCAGGAACTGGGTCATCTAGAATCCTAGAACAGTCTCCTCTGGCTGTGACTGGTTCGGTGTGCCAAAGGAATACTATATCATATTCAATGTGAGCCACAACGCGAAGGAGGACGAGAACTCCTAAGAGACATGATAGTTCCCATAACCCTCAAAGCTGCTGCCCAGGTTTCCATAAGGCGTCTAAGGCATTTCAGAAGCTGAGTCTCTGGATCATGGAAACAGTCAGTACTATGGACTCCAACCAGCGGGCCCTGAGGCTGTGGCCCTGTGGAACACACTTCCCCTCTGCATGCATTTCTCTTCCTCTGTCAGTTCATGGCTCCACTGAAGTGACTTTGTTGCTGCAGTATCTCCAGAAGAAGTTACAGCATTTTGTGAGCTTGCTCATAAAAAGTGTCCTGTCACTTTTGAATAACCACACAGGTCCTTATAGCCCAAGGTCTATCAAACAAAATATCCTGTGCAGTAAGGGCCGTCTCAGCAGGTCTAGGTTGCTCAAACTCTGCATATTCCCAAGTGAGACCTGGCTAGGTCCTGGAAAAGGACCTTTAGCCCACATAGTCTGTACCTAGTAAGAGTGTTTTTGTGTGTCTGAGGCCTTGGACCCAATGATACCATTTTGATCAGATTATTAATGTGATTTAGGGTAAAAAATCTCTTTTTTTTTTTTTTTTTCCTGGAGGGCTGGAGCAGCAGAGGTCAGTCACACAGGTGCCATGTGTCTATGTGACTAAGCCCAGTAGGGCTCAGGTGCACTTCTCTGGTTGGCAAATGCTAAGTTTTGCAGCAGTATAAGCTAACTTGATATAGCTTGAAATAGTTTCTTTTTTTTTTTTCCTGTTTTAAAAATACATCTTTATTTAATTGAACTTTTTAATTTCTTTATTAAATATACTAAACAATTTCATTTTTGTGTTTTTACATTGTTTGGATAAAACTGTTCATTTTTTAGGGATCATTATATTTCCTTCTGCTTTCTCTGAGCAAACCATTTCCATGTTGCCACTTGTTTGTTTGTTTTTTAATTTTTATTGTTGGTTGTTCAAAACATTACATAGTTCTTGACATATCATATTTCACACTTTGATTCAAGTGGGTTATGAACTCCCATTTTTACCCTGTATACAGATTGCAGAATCACATCCATTACACATCCACTGATTTACATATTGCCATACTACCATACTAGTGTCTGTTGTATTCTGCTGCCTTTCCTATCCTCTACTATCCCTCCCTCCCCTCCCCTCCCCTCTTCTCTCTCTACTGTAATTCATTTCTCCCCCTTGTTTTTTTTCCCTTTCCCCCCACTTCCTCTTGTATGTAATTTTGTATACCCCTGAGGGTCTCCTTCCATTTCCATGCAATTTCCCTTCTCTCTCCCTTTCCCTCCCACCTCTCATCCCTGTTTAATGTTAATCTTCTTCTCATGCTCTTCCTCCCTACTCTGTTCTTAGTTACTCTCCTTATATCAAAGAAGACATTTGGCATTTGTTTTTTAGGGATTGGCTAGCTTCACTTAGCATAATCTGCTCTAATGCCATCCATTTCCCTGCAAATTCCATGATTTTGTCATTTTTGAATGCAGAGTAATACTCCATTGTGTATAAATGCCACATTTTTTTTTTATCCATTCATCTATTGAAGGGCATCTAGGTTGGTTCCACAGTCTTGCTATTGTGAATTGTGCTGCTATGAACATCGATGTAGCAGTGTCCCTGTAGCATGCTCTATTTAGGTCTTTAGGGAATAGACCGAGAAGGGGAATAGCTGGGTCAAATGGTGGTTCCATTCCCAGCTTTCCAAGAAATCTCCATACTGCTTTCCAAATTGGCTGCACCAATTTGCAGTCCCACCAGCAATGTACAAGTGTACCCTTTTCCCCACATCCTCGCCAGCACCTGTTGTTTGACTTCAGAATGGCTGCCAATCTTACTGGAGTGAGATGGTCTCTTAGAGTAGTTTTGATTTGCATTTCTCTGACTGCTAGAGATGGTGAGCATTTTTTCATGTACTTGTTGATTGATTGTATGTCCTCCTCTGAGAAGTGTCTGTTCAGGTCCTTGGCCCATTTGTTGATTGGGTTATTTGTTTTCTTATTGTTTAATTTTTTGAGTTCTTTGTATACTCTGGATATTAGGGCTCTGTCTGAAGTGTGAGGAGTAAAGATTTGTTCCCAGGACGTAGGCTCCCTATTTACCTCTCTTATTGTTTCTTTTGCTGAGAAAAAACTTTTAGTTTGAGTAAGTCCCATTTGTTGATTCTAGTTATTAACTCTTGTGCTATGGGTGTCCTATTGAGGAATTTGGAGCCCGACCCCACAGTATGTAGATCGTAGCCAACTTTTTCTTCTATCAGATGCCGTGTCTCTGATTTGATATCAAGCTCCTTGATCCATTTTGAGTTAACTTTTGTGCATGGCGAGAGAAAGGGATTCAGTTTCATTTTGTTGCATATGGATTTCCAGTTTTCCCAGCACCATTTGTTGAAGATGCTATCCTTCCTCCATTGCATGCTTTTAGCCCCTTTATCAAATATAAGATAGCTGTAATTTTGTGGGTTGGTTTCTGTGTCCTCTATTCTGTACCATTGGTCCACCTGCCTGTTTTGGTACCAGTACCATGCTGTTTTTGTTACTATTGCTCTGTAGTATAGTTTGAGATCAGGTATCGCTATACCACCTGATTCACACTTCCTGCTTAGAGTTGTTTTTGATATTCTGGGTCTTTTATTTTTCCATATGAATTTCATGATTGCTTTATCTATTTCTACAAGAAATGCCATTGGGATTTTGATTGGCATTGCATTAAACCTATAGAGAACTTTTGGTAATATCGCCATTTTGATGATGTTAGTTCTGCCTATCCATGAACAGGGTATATTTTTCCATCTTCTAAGATCTTCTTCTATTTCTCTCTTTAGGGTTCTGTAGTTTTCATGCCCTCTCTCACCACTTCTGTTCAACATAGTTCTCGAAACACTGGCCAGAGCAATTAGACAGACGAAAGAAATTAAAGGCATAAAAATAGGAAAAGAAGAACTTAAATTATCACTATTTGCAGATGACATGATTCTATACCTAGCAGACCCAAAAGGGTCTATAAAGAAACTATTAGATCTAATAAATGAATTCAGCAACGTGGCAGGATATAAAATCAACATGCATAAATAAAAGGCATTCCTGTATATCAGTGACAAATCTTCTGAAATGGAAATGAGGACAACCACTCCATTCACAATATCCTCAAAAAAATAAAATAAAATACTACTTAACAAAAGAGGTGAAAGACTTATACATTGAAATAGTTTCAAGTATTTCTTTTGTTTTCTTCAGTTTGGGGGTTACAGATGCAGTCCTCAAGATTTCCATTTTCACCCCAAGTTCTAACTTTAAAATACTTCCCCCAAAGCCACCCAATTGGACTGAGAGGTCTTATCTTCCTCTGGGCCCGTCCAGTCCCTTTTCCTCAACTTTCCTTTGGGTATCAGTGCTGCTCGGACACTGTGTATGTGTGAGCCTTTGAGTCCTTTCTATTCACCTTACCTCTGACCTGTTTATTATGTGTAGTCATCCCTTCAACAAGATCCATTGTCAAACCAGCATTCCAACTGTGTCTCTACTTCTACCCTCCAAATAGTTCACTTATTTCAACCAGGGGAACTGTTCTTGTTCTCAAGATAATCTGCTTTTCTATCAAGAGAAAAACAAAAACTAACCACAACATTTTAAAAACCCAAATGTATTTAAGAATAAAATTCTGTTTTTCTCCAAGACCATGATTACTTTATACTCCAAAGAAAATTCAATATGCTTTCTTCCAATTTTGCAATATACTTGGGCCTAAAAACAACATTAAATTTGGGAAAATATTTTTGCTTGAAAGAGCCAAAAAGTCTTCTCAGACATTATATTAGGTTTTTTTTAAAAAGTATTTTATTTTTTTGAAGTTGGACACAATACCTTTATTTTATTTATTTATTTTTATGTGCTGCTGAGGATCAAACCAAGGCCTCTCATGCTAGGCAAGTGCTCTTCTGCTGAGCCACAACTCCAGGCCCATTATATCAGTTTTCTATGGCAGCTATAACCTGTTATCACAAACATAGCAGCTTAAAGCAATATGTCTTTAAATTATGGCACCTTTTTATAGGTCAAAAGACTGGATTGTTCAACTTCTCTTCTACAGGTGTCACGAGGCCAAAATCAAGGACTTAGTCAGCTATGTTCTGGTTGGGAGGTCTTAGAAGAGGATCATTTCAGGGCTATCTCAGGCAGTCCTTGTCAGAAGAAAACTGGGGTTCTTGGGTTTTGCTAGTTGTTAACTAGAAGGCACCTTTAACTCCTAGAGGCCTTTCTCTCCAGTTCTTGCATGGGGACAGCTACATCTCGGCAATGAAGTCTTGTGCCTTTCTCAGATACTTAGAATCTCTCTAACTTTTCTTTCTGACATAAATTTTCTGATTCCAGCCAGAGAATTTTCCCTGCTTTTAAAGGCTTATGTGAATAGATTAGGTCCATACATAAAATCCAGGATAGCCTTCCTACTTTAATGTTCAGAATCCTAGTTATATTTGCAGCATCCCTTTTGCCATGTAATATAACTGGGGATCAGGGAGTGGACATCTTCAAAGAGTTATTATTCTGTCTAGCACAATAACTGTCTGAAGACTCTGGTGAGTAGATTGAGCTTTAAGCATAGCCAAACTACGAGTTCACCTGCAGGACTCTGTGACTCTCCATTTTGGCATCACTTTCACTGATTTGGCTTCATTTCTAGGTCCTCCATGTGATGCAGAAGACAGTCATCTGACACAGGTTCCGTTAGGAGGTAGGCATGCTAAGGGTTTGGGAAGAACACAGAAAGTCTGTCTTCAGCCCCATTTTCAGGGGGATGAGATTTCCTCTCTAAGGGACTGGAAGTACCCATTTTGTTGCCCCAGGAAATAACAGACCTGAGTCCCTGAAATGGGAGCTATACTTCCTTAAGAGGATAGGTATTGGAAGAGTATAAAAAGTGCTGCATATGCAGTTGGATACAAACAAAGAATATAGATATGATAGTGAAAGTCATCTAATCTTGTTGTTTACCTTCCATGAAATCTAGGAAGAAAAGCTTCTGGTAAGAAAATCGTTTTTATTTTTTATACCAAGGGATCAAAGTAGAAATATGTATTTCAAGTTCAAAATTGAGTTGATTTTTATCTTAGTCAGAATGTAGTGGCACTCCCTTTCTCCACAGAAAAGTCTTAACTGAGGTTCTCCGGAAATCTTTACCATGGCTGATTTTAGGACTGTCAGCAAAAAGAGTCTCTACCAAAGGGTTTAATGCAGATAAACTTCCTATTTTTGTGTTGCCCTATTTTAATTGGCCAATGGCAGGAAGAAATCAGCACTCCAGGTGCTGGAGACCCCCTTACGAGTTTTTCATATTCAGAATAGTAGTTTGTAAAAGTGTGTAAACCAGGCCTCTGGCCTTAACCTGGGCCTCCACAGAGATGTCTACATTTCTAAGATAAGAGAAGTTATCAATTGGGCTCCATGGTAACAGCTGGAGGCGGGTGGAGGGGGTGAAGAAAGGGGAAAAGAAGCTCTCCCCTTCTCAGGTGTTGTCCTTGAAGGGTTAACTTGCCCAAAATAGTGAAAGAAAAAAACTGCTATTATGTAAACTTCTACAGACTGTGAACTTCTGAGCCCCTCCCTTTACATGCTGGGTATAAAGTTCTGAAACTACCTGAACTCGAGGTTCAGGGGATTCATTGAGTAAAGCAAAATCTGTGCCCTCTGGACCTGGCTGCAGCCAAATAAAACTGTTTCCAGCTATCTTTGGTGCCTTGCCTCATTTGTCCCTACAGTAATAACATTCATTATATTTTTAAATCTCAATATCTGTAAAGAAGTGTATATGAGTTAGTATATATTTTATCTACACACAACAGAAAATACAGCAATTAAAATAAACAATAAGTATATGTATTATTCCACATAACATAATACATGGGAGTAGTATAATTCTAGGTATGTGAAAACAAATACTCTGTTTTACTTTGTCAGAGGTCCTCCCCAGTCCCCAACGTAACAGAGATTGAAACTAGGGGCAATCTATCACTAAGCTACATCCACAGCCATTTTTAAATTTCATTTTGAGACACTAAATAGGATGGCCCCAGGATGGCCTGGAACTTTCAGTCCTGCCCCAGTCTGCCAAGTAGCTGAGCTACAGGTGCACACCACCATGCAAGGCTTTCTTCCCCAGAATTTTGACTTCTCTTAGGCTTAGTATATTCTCCAGGTCTTCGCATGGCTGTCTCAGTTCCAGGAATCACCTGCAGATAACAATGTCAAAAAGGATAAAAAGAAATTTCCCTCTCATATGTCTGTTTTTCAACTAAGGCAAATCTTTCTATAATTTTCCTAACATTTCATTGGCCACAATTATGTCACATGATTATGCCTCAACCAATCAATTGTCATGGCAAATGATGCCACTGATTGGCTAGGACCAATCAAGATTCTCACCTACTGCCACTTCTCCAGAAGTGCATGGACACACATGGAATGGTGAACAGAATCACATGTCTATCAGAAAAATATTTGTGTTTTCCATGTGTTGCATTAGAGACACAGAACAGTAGTATTGACATATCCGCGGTCACCCAGCACCTTTGTAGTATATTAAAAATAAATTTGTGTCTTTCTTTGAAATTACTTGACAAAGTCTTAGTTCTTTAAACAAGTGCAAAGAAAGAAACTGGTTCAGGAAGTCCTCAGATAAAGAAGTGAGCATCCCAGCAAAATGTGATGGGAAAAACAGCATGGGATAAGCAGAAGATCCAAACAGCAAAGATATCATTGCCTTACATGTTATGCCAAAGAATAATTATCACCAGGTCCATAGAGAATAAACCACTTGTTAATATCAGAATGTAGGTGTGATGGTATATATGAAAGGAAGCATATAAAGTATACATTGCTCTCATGACAGAAAATGTGTGTGTGTGTGTGTGTGTGTGTGTGTGTGTGTATGCTTTCACCATTGGCAAATGCTTAGAAAATATGAGAAGAATCCAGGCACTGTGATAAATCTAATTCCAGTTGCAGGGGAGGCTAAGGCAAGATCTCAAGTTCAAGGCCAGCCTGGACAACTGAGCAATATATTGTCTCAAAATAAAAATACAAGGGGATGGGGATATAGTTAATGGAGAAGTGCCCCTGGGTTTCATCCCCAGTATCACTAAAATAATAATAATAAAATTAAATATGAGAATATAAGCACAATTATAAATAAAGAGATACTATCTGTTTCATTCACTATTTTCATCACTATTTTAAACCATACTACAGTGTCTGACCCTTAATAACCATGAGAGGTAGAGGGAAGAGAATGATTCTGCTGCCCAGAGTGGACAGAAGTGGAAGTATCCCAGTGCATAGCTAAGTTAAGCATATTTCTGGGAGAGAATGTTTTAACTTGTTCCTATAACATCAGCCAGGTAAATGTTTTCAAGTTTGCCATTCGTTCAGTCATAACTGATAAATGAGTTTTCTGATTGTAGATAGTTTTAGAATAGAGTGGAAATCTTATTTTCATTTCAATGACATAATTCTTGGTATGTTTGCATAAATACCTGATTCTTCACGGTAAGGGTTATTTTACATAGAATTGTAAGGTGTCATATTCCTCAGTAATCACACACCGCCATTATTTTCCATTTGTTATGCCAGGAATATGTTTAAAAAAAAGTCTAGGTTTTTTTTTTAAAAGAAAGTGTATATAAGTTTCAGCCAACATAACAAGATCAGTGAAATTCCAAGCATGTCTGTAGCTGTATCCTGAATTCATCTTGGATCCCAAGTGATACAATACAAATGAAATGGAACACTTCACCCCATTCTACAAATTCCCTCTGCAGCTTTATAGCAAGATGAGTTATGGAGCAGCTGAAAGACTCAGAAGCTCAGTGCTTTGTACAGCTCTTGTTTTGTTACATGTGACAGGCTGGGTCTGCGAGAGGCTGGACTAAATTACCGCTGGCTCTAGGTTAGAAGCAGCAAGCACTTTACATAGATCAGTCCTTCTTTGGGGGAGGGGGTGGGGCAGACTGTGACTTTTTTCCAGGAGCAGTAGCATGCTACCAGACCCATGGTGGAGGCCACCCTGTGCCTGTTGACACTCTGGGCACGTTGCCCGCATCCATTCCATAAATGTTCTCTTGGCTCCCTTCCTCACAAGCTGAATGCCGGGAAGTGACAGGTGCAAGTGTAGACCAGGCTGGCGCAATGTCTGACTGCTTCAACGGCTGGGACTTTCCGTCTGACAGGATTTACCCAGTCATGATGGATGATGGCTAGAGAACAGGAAAGAGAAAGGGAAGCAAGAGAGGAAGCTAACTGTATTACACCGTGGGGGTCTGTAACATGGCCACCTATGAAACGATAGGAGAAGCTCAATATCTGACAAGAGTTGAGGGAATTAAGAGTAATTTGATTACAGGTGCTCAACTGGCATTCATTTTCCTCTTATTATCTGAGAACTCTCCCTCGAGAGAGAGCACTAACCTTCAAAAGGAGCAGATGAATGGCTCTATTAAAAGCTCTGTAGTTTGTTCATGACTCTGTAGCATCTGACCATTTTATGAACCCAGTGGAATTGTAAATAGGAAACAGAAGAGAGGAAATGTCTTCCTCAAACAGCGTACAGATGACTATATCTGTCTTTAGTGATTTGTAATCCAAAAAGAATCTGCACGTGGACAAAATGATGTAAAATCATATCTGCTCCCACCGGCTTGTGCTCCACCATGAACATTTCCCACAGAGAAATTTCAATGCCCTGTGATGTCCAACCCTGAGGGCATCTTACAAAAAGTAAAAGAATAAGATACTTAAATTAGACATGCTTGATTCTATATATTTGCTATTGGTGTTTTATATATATCTGGTACATATGATGTATATTTGGTTTGTTTTATGTCAGTTAACAATAAGTCCTAAGATCTTTATCAACATCTACTTCAAACACAATTTCTGCAGCTATAACTGAAAATATCTGAGTAATTCTCAGATCAGAAAAACCTCACGTATTTACCTCTCATGAGATGATATAACACTAACTTTCCTTCCTCTAATGAAAAGCAGGGTGGAAAAAATTTATTTCAAACCATGTTGTCTGATACTAGTATTATTGGTATTGGTTAGTTAATCTTTAGGAAAAAAAGTAATGTTTTATTGGTGTTATGGCTTGTTTAATAGCTTACTTTGGTGTATTGCTGATGAAGATGTAAAATTAAAGTTTATCAAAAAGAATGAGAATTTGTATGCATATCTATAAATTATAGAAGAGTGCCCAAAGATTCTAGATATTCAGGAATAAACATTTATGTGAAATAGAAATAATTTTGTAAGCTCATTTATTCTCTCATGACACCTGAACTGAAAGTGAAGATTGTCTTAAGATCAGGATAATAGGAGTGTGAAAGAAAGCTTCCCTCTTGTATCAAAATGCATTAGCTGTGGGTACACCACAAGAGTATATTGACTTTAAAACCTGATATACATGTATGTATTTACACACACCAAAATTAATACATAAAAGTGGCAACTGCTTTTAAAAATTCAGCATAAAACTATTCAAAAATTGTATTTCTCCGAATCCCACTTTTGAAATGTCATGAAACTTTTTTCACAATGTATACTATTTCATTCAAATTATTTTGAGACTGTCTAAGAGACAAATTTAGTTGTTGGTGTTTTTTTTTTCACAAAGAATAAGATAGATCCAGAAATCATGAAAATTCTTAAGTGATTTAGGAATGGGCTCCAAATTGAATTTTAAAGAAGTAGTAACACTACCTATTTTTATTAAGTATAATCTGTCCTAGCAGATAAATTAAAAATTATTTTTATCATTTAATCAAACTATAGACTATTCAATAACCTTAAAATAATCACTGCTTGTTATACTTGTGTGATATACACATACAAATATTATTGTTGACAAACATAATGCTCAAAACATTATGTATAGTTAACTGTATAGTTACTGCTTTGTGATTCATTCTGAGATCATAGGCTAAGTAGATAATTGTTTAATTCAATGGATTCCATAAATTAAAATTATAAATATGAAATTTTTTGAGCTACTTAAAAATTTACTGCCTGCCTCAGAAATTCACTTTAAACCAAATGGTGATGAAAGCATAGCTCAGTGTGTGTGTGTGTGCACTTTTTACAGCAACTGCTTCAAATTAAAGTTAACCAATATTTAGAGATTATCATCCACATGCCAGGCAACAGAAAAGGTGTCTTCACTCATTACCATATTTACTTCGCTCAATATTACACTTAATATCTACACTTTGCATATGAGAAAAGGAAGCTCAAAGATCTTAAGGAACTTACCCGCAATTCTCTTCTTTAACAATCATAAAGGCCTTTATTCTCACCATACAACTGATGTTGCTTTCTACTTCATGGAAAAAAGTGAATTAATAAATTCTGACTGGACTTTTATTGCAAATGGGACACCAAAATCTTGCAATTTTTTTTTGTAGGGGAAAAAAATCTCTGTCCAGATAAAATAACAATTTGTGATTTAAGAGTATTACTAACAGTCATGGAGAAACTTCTCTACTAAAACTGTCTCACATGACGAAATGAGTGATCTGCTGTCACCACCACCATTCAATTCTGGCCCAGGAGAGGTTATAAATACACCAGCCAACCTTTTTCCTTGAAAGTGACCTCTTGTTGATAAAACTCTCAATGTTCCCCACTCCTAAAAAATTGATGGCATAAACTGGGCACAGTGGTGCACACCTGTAATCCCAGCAGCTTGGAAGGCTAGTGCAGGAGGATCACGAGTTCAAAGCCAGCCTCAGCAATTTAGCAAGATGCTAAGAAACTCAGTGAGACCCTGTCTTAAAATAAAATACAAAATAGGGCTGGAAATGTGGCTCAGTTGTTGAGTGCCCCCTGAGTTCAGTCCCCGGTAACCCCCCCACCAAAAAAAAAAAATGATGGCATGTATAAAATTATATGACTTCTCACAAGCAAAGGGTGGAAACTAGAGTAGAAATATATGAATGTTTCATAATTTTGTTTTGAAAAAATGAACAAAGTCTAAATGTTCTGAAATGTCCATCTTGTTGCTTGTTTAAAGGGAAAAAAAAAAAAAAAGAAATCTAACCTTTCTGCTGAAATGGGATCATCTCTGTCTTTGGCCAGTACCTAAAGTGAATGGCATGCTTGAATGTGAGCTCTTGTGGTCTGACTCCAGCAACAAGCTTGCTGCTTCTATGTTCCACTAATATTTGTATGACAGCATGGTCTGAACAGAAGAACAAAGGAAGCCTAAGACATATAAAAAGGGTAGAATACCTTGCTTCTTGAGATATCAGGATACCAACTATGGCCCCCTTCTTTCTCCCAGGAAAAGTCTATGTTACCCCTTTTTAATAAACCCTGCCTTATATTCTTGCCTTGGCTTGCTTCTCTAATGTTCAAACTTCAACATGTGAGGAAGCAGGACTCGTCACTGATAACCTGTAGTATCAGTTTCAGTCAGGCAAAACATGACAGACTTAAATTTGTAACTTAGTTTCATCTGTACTTTAATCCCTTGCCCTGAAATAAAAGTAAGTTAGAGAATCTATCTGACCCATTACATATACAGGCATACAGTTAGATATATACACAAATTTATGCATGTTGGGTTATACTTTGTTTAATATTTGCTTAAAAACTCTAAATTTAAGGATCGGTGAATAATTCACTCTAAGAATGAATAGTGAGGCCTGGGGATATAGCTCAGTTGATAGAGTGCTTTCTTTGCATGCACAAGGCCCTGCGTTTGATCCCCAGCACCACCAAAAAAAAAAAAAAAGAATGAATACTGATCTAAGATCCAAGATGCTGACAAGAGGAACAAAACATGCTTCTCACCAACAAACCCAAAACAAAGAATAAAAGCTGATATTTTTGTGAGGATAATTAGCAAAGAATTCTGGAGCACAATGCAGATGAAACAGGAAAACTGTGGAAAAATGAAAACTCACGATGGTATGGTGAAAAATAAAACAGTGTCTTGTCCTAGCACCCTGTTACTCCAGTCCAGTTAAGTCGAACCTGGGAAGGTTCTTTCACAATGGGATAAAAAGTGAACAGGAGACTCTCAACATTTCCCATTAACATCAAGAACACGAGAACTTTTTGGTTCTGGGGAATCCTGTAGTCCTTGTAGTCTCTGAGCTCAAAATAGAGAATTTCCAGGAAGTATATAACTTTAAACTGCTCTAGATAAGGAGTTTACAGGGCACCCACCCCAGCCTAGGAACCTGCTGCATGGTCATTTTGAGACTACACTCACTGTCCTAGATGCCTCTTCCAGAATACTAAAGTGGTTTTGTCACTGTGTAACTCTAGAGACTGACAGGCATGCCCCACACCAGTCCTGCTCCTGATGCCTACAACACAATTCTGCACCCACCCTGAACACAATTCAGTGCCCCTTCCCCTGTATAGTCCCTCCAAACTCACACTATCATGTACTCACCCAGGCCTGCCTCAGTGACCCACTCCTACATGCCCACAATAACCAAAATTAGCCTCCCATTGCTGTTGCATTGTACCACAGCACCTGGGTCCAGCAGAGTGACCATGCAGCAGGCATCATAGTCCTGCCACCATGTGAGTATTGCCCCTAAAACCCCTAGGTGGTCTACAGAGAGTGATGGAATCTCCACCTGTGCTGTCAATGCACTCAGACCAAAGCCATCAATTACCACTGAAGAAATATATGGAGATTACACTACTGTACCCAATGGAATCAAACAACACAGCCTACCAAATACTATAAGACACACCTTAAGAGAAAGTGTTTTATTACATACAAATTGGTATAGACAACATATCTGCCAGATGTGTAAATATCAACATAGAGAAATAAGAAGTATGAAGAGACAAGGTAACAAGATGCCTCAAAAAAAAAAAAAATATATATATATATATATATATATATTGTAACTCTCAGAAACAGGTGCCCAAGAAAAGAATATTAACGAAATGCCTGAAAAAGAATTCAAAATAATGATTCTAAAGAACATCAACAAGATTAAAAAATATAGAGAGACAAGTCATGTTCTGAATGAGAAATTCAGTGGAGATAGAGACTATAAAAGAGAAACAAAGTACAGTCTTGAGTTGATGAACTCAATAAGCCAAATAAAAATATAGTGGGGATGGTTGGGGTTGTGGCTCAGTGGCAGAGCATTGCCTGGCATGTGTGAGGCACTGGCTTCAATCCTCAGCACCACATATAAATAAAGATCCATCAACAACATATATAGTGGGGAACCTGAACAACAGATTGGATCAAATAAAAGAAAGACTTTCTGAACTTGAAGACATGCCTTTTGAAACAAACTAAAAATTTGAAAATAATAACAATAAATTAAAAAGTCTGAATAAAATTTATAAGACCTAATGAAACATCATTAAGTGAACAAATATTCATAATGTGGGTTTTCTAGAAGAGATGGAAAAGCCACACAAAATCTATTCAGTGAAATAATAGCTGAAAACTTCCTAAATCTTAGAAAAAAAATGTGCACATCTAGATCTATAAGGCTCAAAGAGCCCACATAGACATGACCAAAGTGTTCTTCTTTCTGGAATATTATGAATCTCTCAAAGTTCAAGTATAAGAAAATTTTAAAAATAGCAAGAAAAAAGTGCCAAGTCACAATTAAGAGAACCACTTTCAAGCAAACAGCAGATTTCCCATCAGAAACCTTATAGGCCAGGAAGGAAAAAACTGTCAATCAAGAATAGCCTACACAGCAAAGCTCTGCTTTAGACATGAAGGAGAAATAAAGACTTTTTGAGACAAGCAAACTGAGGGAATTCATCACCACCAGATCATCCACTCAGGAAAAAAATAAAAAGTAAATAAGAAAAATGTAAGGAAATTCTATATCTAGAAGCAAAGGAAAGATAATCACCTTTTTGAAAACAAAAAAGTAGAAAACTCAACAGGAGAGCAAATACATAAAAAATACAGAGAAAATAATCAAATCTTACCAACACAGAAAACCAGCAAACCACAAAAATAAATAACAAAAGAGAAACAAAGAATATAAAAAGCTACCACACAAAAATTAGCAAAATGATAGAAATAAGTTTTTACAAATCAATAGGAATCTTAGATGCAATGAATTAAATTCCTCAGTTAAAAGATTTAGACTGGCTAAATGTCAGATTAAAATTACCCAAAACTTAATGATATGCTAACCACACACACACAAAAATACTCACCCTTATTAGTAAAGACACCCACAGAATGACAGTGAATTGACAGAAAACGATACTTTACAAGAGTGGAAAACAAGAACAAAGAAGAATAGCTATATCTATATCAGGTAAAACAGACTTCAAATCACAAGCTGTAAAGCCAGAGGAAGGTTACTATGTGATGATTAAAGGACCAATTCAACAAGAAGAACAATCATAGGTGTGCATCACTTAACTCCAGAGCACCCAACATTGCAAAGGACACATTTTTGGATCGGAAGGAAAAGACAGTTGGTGACTTAATTACCCTACTTTCAGGAATGGACATATCATTCAGAACCCCCTGTCCTCCCCCTCCAAAAAAAAAAAATCAACAAAGAAACACTGAAGCTATCCTGCACGATAGACCCCAGGTTTATTGCAATCTTTTTTTTTGTTTTGTTTTTTTAAAGAGAGAATGAGAGAGGGAGAGAGAGAGAGAGAGAGAGAGAGAGAGAGAGAGAGAGAATTTTAATATTTATTTTTTAGTTATCGGCGGACACAACATCTGTGTTTGTATGTGGTGCTGAGGATCGAACCCGGGCCACACGCATGCCCGGCGAGCGCACTACCGCTTGAGCCACATCCCCAGGCCTACTGCAATCTTATTCATATTTACAACAGCCGAGGTATGTAATCAACCGATCTGTCCATGAACAGATTAATGATTAAAGAAAATGTGGTAAGTCTGCGCAATAGAATACCATTAAAAAAAATAAAATTCTGTCATTTGTGGCAAAATAGATGGGAGTGGAGGACATTATATTAAGTGAAATTAATCAAAGAAAGAAAATTACTGTTTAATGTCACTCATGTGGAAGCTCAAATAGTTGATCTCAAAAAAAGAGACTAGAATAATATTTAGTAAAGGCTGAGAAGGTTAATAGGGAGAGAGGATAGAGGCAGGTTGCATAATGGTAACAAAATACATTAAGATAGAAGGAAAAAGTGTTTTACAACTGAGTAGGGTGACTGTTGTTTACAACAACCTTATTATGTATTTTATGAAGAACTGAAAGAAAGAAGTTTGAAAGACCCAAACAAAAAGAAATGATAAGATGGAAATGCTAATCAACCTGAATTGATCATTATGCATCATATACATGAAGTAAATATATTGTACTCCATAAATATGTATAATTATATGTCACTGAAAAAGTAAAATAAAATTATAAAAAAGGAATTATACTGTGGCAGAAAAACTGCTCATCAAATATCCATATGCTTTCTAAGATTCCTAGCCCTGCAACAATTACATGGGCTCATGTAACTACATTCAACCAATGAGCTACAAGCAGACCTTAGTGTCACTTCTAAGTCAAAGCATAAAGGATACTTGTGAGTTTTCTATATACTGTCTTCCCCTGTGATAGCCACTGGTAAGTTTCCAGATCACAAAACCTCCTATTACTCTGAGTTATTGCATTATATTTAGCAGAGTTTCTTCCACCAAACTTCATTAAATGTGTAGCATGAGTGAGACATAGACTTTTCAATATTAGGGCATTGACATTCTGGTGCTGATTTTGTATCTCATTATAACTTAGCCTATTCTGATTCATGCAAGCACTTTCATATTAACGACCTTAGAGAATCAAGAGCTGTCACTGTCCTCAAAACATATTCTCTTTCATTTTGGTGCCAAATAAACTCCAAAACCATCATGCGATGGCTAAAAATTACAAATGGGCTACATGCCAAAACTAAACTTTTCCTTTATAAACATATTCTAACTTGCCAAATTCATCTAATCAGTACTACTACTTGAGATCATAAAGATGGAGAACATTAGTGCAGCTTGGGACATATTCAGCCTCAGGAGACATAAGCCTGCTCTGAAGGAATCTATTCATGCCACAAATATTGATTGAATACCTGTTACATGGAAAGCACTTATTTCACTACTGCTGCTGTCTGGCTGGGCACAAATCACGAGCCACTCAAGCAGGAACAAACTTTATTTATGAACTCCACCAGCACACTCTACACATGCTCCCCGGGAACTCTCCTGAACGCCATGCGACTCCTCCAGGAATCACAAACCGGAAAATCCCTCCCCCGGCACTTCCCCAACCAATGCAAACTCTTCAGGAATACCCGCGAGAGCTCAATGGGAACTCAACGGGAACTCCGCAAGAACTCAAAAGTCATCATCTTAATGACTTGCTGGCGTCACCTCGCAACCACTACTTCTGGCAAAAATGCCATGTGTCACCCCAACTGGGCTGTGGCTCTCAACACACTACCATGGACGCAAGGCAAGCAAAACACAGGACCCCACTCCAAGTCAATATGCAAGTTGACCCACAGATGGACAGAAATAAAAAAAAAAATTATACACATAAGCCAAAAGCTGGAAATAATAATAAAGGAGATGATGATGAAGGCCATTGTTGAAACAAATACACACAGTGTTATTAGGGGTCTCATGAAGACCTGAAAACCAATTTAAGAAAATAACGAAAGAAATAATTCATTGAGTTAGAAGTTGTCATTTAAGTCATAACAAGGACTGAGGTGAGAAGCAGGACGTGTGATGAAATGAAACAAGTATAGCAGGATGGGATACAGTTTTGCAAGAAAAGAAGCAAATAGAGGACTGACCTTACATATCTGTAAAATTATGGCTAAAACCTTTGTTCACTATCTCCAGAGCAATGTAAATTATTGAATCAAAGTTTTAAGTTAAAGGAAGCAACTACCATCAGATGTGCTTCTGGAAAAGAACACTGATAAGTGCATTGAATAGGGAAGAGTGCAAATGGGAAGAGAAGTTGGGACAGGACTGTTTCTGTGGCTAATGGGCAACATTCTTGTTGCATTGAATATTTCCCTAAGTAGCTGCCCAATATCACACACCTATAAGCAATGTATGATGGTAGTAATTTCTCCATATTCTTGCCAACACTTGTTATTTTCAGTCTCAGTTATTTGAACAATTCTAGTGGGTAAGAAGTGATGTAACATTGTGATTTTGATTTGCATTTCCTTTTTGAATAATGATGCTGAGCATCTTTTCATGTATATTGATCAGTTTTCTATTTTCTTTGGAGACATGATTACTTGATTAGCCTCAGATTTACAAAAGGTTATTTATTTTTTAATTAAGTTATAAATCTGTTCTGGAAACAAGTTATTTATTTTATATGTGCTTTAAATATATTTTTTCCCAAAGTGAGACAGAGGTATCACAATATCATTCGTTAAATTATACTACAGAGCTCTAGTAACAAAACAGCATGGTATTAGCACCAAAACAGACATGGAGACCAATGGTTTAGAATACAAGACACAGAGACAAACCCACATAAATACAGTTATCTCATACTGGAAAAAGGTGCCATAAACGTACATGAGAAAAAAGATAACCTCTTCAACACATGGTGCTGGGAAAACCAGAAATCCATATGTATCAAAATGAAATTAAATCCCTATTTCTCACCCTGCACAAAACTCAATTCAAAGTAAATCAAGGGCCTAGGCATTAGACCAGAAACCCTGAACCTACTAGAAGAAAAAGTACAACCAAATCTCTATCATGTTGGCTTAGAAACTCACTTTCTCAACAAGACTCCTAAAGTGCAATAAGTCAAAATCAAGAACCAATAAATAGGATGCTATCAAACTAAAATGCTTCTTCACAGCATAGGAAATAAACAAGAACATGAAAAGAGAGCCTACAGAATGGGAGAAAAGCATTGTCACCTGAAGCTTGGATAAAGCATTAATTTCCAGGATATATAAAGAACACAAAAAATTAACACCAAAAACCAAATAACCCAATCAATAAACAGGCAAAGGAACTGAACAGGCTCTTCATAGAAGTTTTAATGCAAAGTAAAGCTACACTGAGATTCTATCTCATTCCAGTCAAAATGGCAATTATCAAGAACGTAAGTAACAATAAATGTTGGCTAGGATGTGGGAGAAAAGATAAACTCATATATTGACAGTGGAACTGCAAATTGTTGTGACCACTTTGGAAAACAGTGTGAAGATTCCTCAGATAACTTGGAATGAAACTACCATTTGACCCAGGTATCCCGCTCCTCTGCATATACCCAAAAGACTTAAAATCAGAAAACTATAGTGACATGGCCACATGGGTGTTTATAGCACCTCAATTCACAATAGCTAAGCTATGGAACCAACCTTGGAGACTATCATGCTAAGTGAAGTAAGCCAATCCTAAAAAAAAAAAAAAAGGCCTAATGTTCTCTCTGAAATGAGGATGCCAACACACAATGGGGGAAGAGGAAGAATAGAAGTTCATTGGATTAGACAAAGGGGAATAAAGGCAAGGAAGGGGAAATAGGGATGGGAAAGGCAGTAAAATGAATCAGAGATTACTTTCCTATATTCATTTATGAATATATGACCAGTGTAACTCCACATTTTGTACAACCCAAGAATGGGAAGTTATACTCCATGTATATATACCACGTAAAAATACATTCTACTGTCATGTATAACTAAAAAGAACAAATAAAAAATAAAAGCTAAAAAAATATATATATTTTCTCTCAATCTTCGGTGCATCATTTCACTTTCTTGATAGTCTCTGGAAGTGAAAACTTTTAATTTTAATGCTATCTCATTTATCAATTTTATTATCACTTATGCTTGGTATCTTGTAGAAAATATTATCTTTTAGCCAAAGTTCATGACGATATAAGCCTAATTTTTCTTCTAAGTGTTTTAAATTTTAGCTCTTACATTTTCTGGCAACAGGATCTATTTTGAATGTGTTGTAAGTAGTCAAATTTGTCTGAGAACACATTTAATTATTTGTTAAACATTTGTTTTAAGTGTTATTAAATGTTTGTTTTGAAATGTCAAATAAAATCCTAGTCCAATGATTGGTGAAATCACCTAGTTGCCTTAAAAGAAGTAAATCTACCTAAAAAAAGTTTAAAATCTAGTTATATTTTTGTACCAGGAGGAAAATTATTTCAATGATATACGGGACACTCTAGAAAGTCTACAAGAAAGTAAGAGCCAGAACAAAAGTAATTAAATTTAAAGAATTGAAGGAAAATATAAAGACAATGACTTCTCAAATAGAAAATATAAATAAAATTGTGGAAATCATGAAAAAGAACTGTAGAAATACAGTTGAAAGTATAGTCTTCAGACATAAAATTTACTAGGAGGGTTTAGCAGTAGATTTGAACTGACAAAAGAAACAATCAGATCATTTTAAGATAGATAAACAGAAATTAGCCATCGTAAAGGCAGAAACAAAAGAGAATAAACAGAAAAGAATGGTACCTCAGAAATACATGGAGTCCTAAAAGGCATACCACATATGTGTGATGGTAGCCACAAAGAGGAGAAATAGAAGAGTGTGAAGACATTGTCTTTGCAGGATATATAAAGAACTTAAAAAAAGAAAAAACTCAACACATACACACAAAAGTATCCAATCAATAGATGGGCTGACAAATTGAACAGACATTTCACAGAAGAAGAAATACAGAAATACAATCAATCAACAAACATATGAAAAAATGTTCATCATCTCTAGCAAGTAGAGAACTGCAAATCAAAACTACTGTAAGATTTTATCTCACTTCTGTCAGAATGGCAATTCTCAAGAATACAAGCAATTATAAGTGTTGGTGATGATATGGGGAAAAATGTACACCCATGCATTGCTGGTGGGACTGAAAATTGGTACAACCACTAGCAGTGTGGAGATTCCTCAGAAAACTTGGAATAGAACCACCATTTGACCCAGCTATCCCACTCCTCGGTTTATACCCATAGAACTTAAAATCATCATACTACAGTGACTCAGCAGCAGCAATGCTTATAGCAGTTTAATTCACAATAGCTAAACCATGGAACCAAGCTAGGTGCCCCTCAACAGATTAATGGATAAAGAAAATGTGGTACATATACAAAACGAAATATTACTCAGCCTAAAAGAAGAATGAAATTATGGCATTTGCAGGTAAATGGATGGAACTAAAGAATATCATGCTAAATGAAATATGTCAATCCTGAAAAACCAAAAGTCAAATGTTTTCTCTAATAAGTAGATACTGATCCATAGTGGGGCAGGTGAGTAGGAAAGAATGAAGGAACTTTGGGTTGTGTAGAGGGGAGTGAGGGGAGGGGTGAGGCTGTGGGGATGGGAAGGACAGTAGAATGAGATAGAATGATTACTACCCTATATACATGTATGATTACACTATTGGAATGACTCTGCACCATGTACAGCCAGAGGAATGAGAAGTTGTGCTCCTTTGTGTTCAATATGTCAAAATGCATTCTACTGTCATCTATAACTAATTACAACAAATTTTTTTAAATAGGGAAAAAATTATACCAAAAGAAATTGACTTTTATGTGATTTAAAACATTACTCTGCACATCTGAAAGTTTGATGAACTCTATTCAGGAAAAATATAAAGAGATAACATCTAAATAAGTCATATTCAAACTGTTGAAAGCCAAAGTAATCTTGAAAAAAATGTCAGCATGTGAGAAAAACAAAACAAGATTGAGAACTGACTTCTCACTAGTAGTGGTAGATGCTGGTAGGCAATAGCATGACACATACAATGTCTGAACAACAAAAAGTTGCCAACCAAGATATCTCTGCCAGAAAAACTGCATTTCAAAGGTGAAGGTGAAATAAAGAAATTTTACAGACCTGCTTTACTGAAATTCTAAAGAAATTCTTCCAGGATTAAGAAAATGACAGTAGATGGTTACTGCCACCCACATAAAGAAATACATAACAATGGAAAATAATATAGCATGAGTAAATAGGTATAAAATAGTGCTAATATATGACCTCTTCTTAAACACATAATTGGTAATTACATTAAAATTATAAATCTCTGGGGGTTCATACAATATTAATTTGTGACCACAGTGGCATAATTAAGAGGAAAAGAGTCAGAACTATAGTGAATCAAGGTTTTTATGTTTTAGTAGATCAAAGAGTCTCAATCTCAAAAGATTATAAAAAGTTAAAGATGCATATTATAATTCCTACACAAATCACTAAAATTCACTTTAGATTCAAATACATAAACAAATTGAATATAAAATACAAATAGTAATCAGACAAAATAAACGGCTACATTAATAACAGAAAAATATAGACTATACCACAAAAATATTACTAGAGACAAAGAAGGTTACTTTATAGTAATGAAAAACATTAATTAGGAAGTTATAACAACTATAAACACCTAAATCTTCCTAGAAAACACACACACACACACACACACACACACATACTCACACTCTTACTCACTTGAGAACTAAATAATCCTAAGAGAGACACAGATAATTAAAAATAATATTTGAAGAATTGAATGTCCCATCTCAATAACTGGTAAAGGAACTAAGGGGGAAAAAAACAAGAATACAAAAGACTTGAACTATGTGAACAACTGATTTTTACCTCACTGACAAGATCATTATAAGCAATAATAGCAGAATATACATTCTATCCAGTGTACATGATAAAATCTCAATATGTTTAAAAGGGTTGAAATATAAAGTATATTCTTCAACTTCAAAAAAATTTTAAAAAGCAGGAATTAAAGCACATTTCCAGATCATCATAAATTAAATTACAACTAAATAAGAAATAAGTTTAGCACCAAAAATCATCTAGTCATATTTGGAAAACCCTAATGTTTGGAAGCTGACACATTTCTAAATCCATGGATCAAAAAGGTAGACTCAAGGAAGATTACAAAATATTTTGGACTTAGATCCTAATAGAAAAATGCAAAATTAGAAAAGTACAAAATTCTTTACACTGTTCTTTTCCATCTTTTTTCTGGAAGTACCTAGTTTACTATAAAATATTTTCAACTAAGCAGTCATTTTTACCAGTAGTTATCTTCCAGAGCTAGCCACTTAAATAAGAGAGATGCTTGGCTTGACTTCTAATAGAATGAGCTAATAAGGCCATAGAAAGAGAAGGTCATGATTTTTGACCCATGGAGAAGAAAATATAATCCCAGCACTCTACTTAATTATTCCATGAACAAAATTTACATTGATATAATAATGTAAGTATTGTTTGCTTTTTTAGTTTTTTTAACATGTAGCCAAAGCACATAATTATTATTTCAGATTAAAATACAAATATTATCTACTTCAATAATGTGGAATAAGATGGGGGATCATATGTGGAACATGAAGTAGAAGAGAGGTAGTACATTACATAGAGGTACAGGCGGGGTCATTCAAAAACTAAATAAAAAAATATCAAAACAGTACTTTAAAAAGATGAAATTTCCCACTGTATGCTGGAAAGCTATTTTTCAAACTAAGAATCAGGGTTTACATTTTATTTAAAATTATAGAAGTCAATGGAAGCACTAGAGAATAAAAGCAATTGAGGTTGATAGTTTATTGGTGATGGCAAGGGGGTAGACAGGGATTCTCACCTTCCATTTATAGACCTTTCATGTAATTTGACTTTCAACACCAGTGGCTTGTATTATTTTGATTAAATAACAAATAAAAAACAACAAATATTGTTATCACCCATAATTCTGATATTCACCCCTGGGTAATGATGTCTCACATCCCAATTGGAGAATAAATCAAATACTATGTCACAGACATGAGTAGACAAAACTTTACTTCATAGACTGCACTTGTGCCAACATTCCCTTATCTCTCATACACCATAGCCCACGTAAAGCAGTGGTAATAGTCAAATGCTGGGAATTGAAGCACTGGTCACCCAACTCCCCGGATCAACCTTACAATCTGTAAAAATGCTTTTAAATCTGGCTAACTGGTGCAGAACAAGGAAAGAAACCCAACCCTTGGTGATCCTCTTGGTATTGGTTCCCCAGAAAGCAGAGCCTGAGACATTGAACTTGAGAGATGACCAGAGGCAGGAGTAAGGGAGGAGAGCACAGAAACAGGAAAAGCCACCAATAATATGTAACACCAACATGCCTAGTGGACAATGAGGGCTCAGTTCCAGCAGTGCCACCAAGCACATAAATCTAATACTCTCCAGAATTGTCAGCTGCCATGGAGTGGATATGTTGCATTCATGTGTTGGAAACTTGGTCCTCAGAGGGGTGATGGAACCCTTCAGTAGGTGGCCTTGTAAGAGGACCCTAGGTCAGTTGGGGATGTGTTCTCTGAAGGGACTGAGAAACCCCAGATTCTCCCTTGCCTCCTGTTTTGCAAAGTTATCTCTGCCTCACATGAGCTCCTGTCATGATGTAACCTGGCCAAGAAGGCCCATACCACGGCTGAGTCAAGGCTGCCATGCCCTTGAACCTCCAGAACTTTAAGTAAACCTTCTTTTCTTTATTAAGTTAGCCTGTCTCATGTCTTTCACTACAGTGACAAAAAATAGACTAACATATCAGCTCAGATCCAGCTGAACTCTCTGTTGGCAGAGAGGTTTTGTGGTGAGGCTAACTCCCTTACCCCTGAAGGTGGTGATTACATACTGCTGCTGCTGTTGGGAGGTCCCTGGGTCAAAAACCAGAAGGGCAGATTGTGAATGCTCAGTGAGACCTCATCAGGACACTAAAATTCACCATAGCTTTGGCTGAAAGCAGAGTCTGGGAAAGGATGTGATGTGACACGGGGCAACAGAAGCATCTGCTGTTATTTCATTGTATGAAGGCACTTGCCTTCGGCCTGGTTTAGAATGATTTATAGCTGATTCTGCTACATCTCTATTCCAGAATATATTGTACAAAATAAATTGTCAGACATTTAGGCTGCTTTTACATATAAGTACTTCATTACAAAAAGAAAAAGAAAAGACACCCATCTTCTGTCTACTGGGTATTTGAAACCCTCTCTGGCCATTATTTTTCAATATATATTATAGACTGAATTGCACTCACATGCTCGTATAACAGACATATGACTATCCTGAAGACAAACACGGAAATGTTACAAACCCAGACTTCTTTTGAGGTACTTCACTCTTCCCACAGGCTGAGATTAGCAATAAAGCAAACAACTGTTTACTAAATGTTGCTCATACTGATGACACAGTTACCCACTATGTGGCCTTTGACACACATCGTATTCATTGCACAGAATCTCAATATCTCTCTCTCTCTCTCTCTCTCTCACACACACACACACACACACACACACACACACACAAACACACACCGCATGTTGTATGGGATTGTTTAATATGCTCACTTATGTGGATACTTGTATGGAAGCTGAGCTCATCTGCAAACAGGCCATAAAGATATATCATACTTAACATATACCTTCACATTTTTTAAACCTTTACGAATTTTTCATAAAGTTTGAGAATTAATATGGTCTTCTTTGCTACAAGTAAATTTCTATAAGAGTTAATATCATTTTGATGATTATTTCTCTGAATATAAGAAGCCCATCCCATGCACTGGAGCAGAAGGGAAGCTGTAATGACGGTGCTTTAGAAATTTAATTAACAAATAATGAAAGCTCACATTCCTGTGTACAAGCGAAGACGCTGCTGCTGAGACATCAGTCAGCACAGGCTTTGCCCTGTCTCCTTTTTCCCCCTCCTTGCTGGTGCTGCCAGATGGCCACATTCATCCAAACTCAGCTTCTTTTCCTAGGACCAAAGGCAAGCTTTTGTCAGATGAATAGAGCCCTGAGCTTTTCTCCAGCTCTAACACTCCACCCTTCTTCAATTTTAGATTTATGGGGTGGTTGGCTACAGTTGGAGACATAACCTACCCTCAGTGAATAGAGAAAAATTATCAGCCCACACAGCGATTGCACACACTGCCTCCCTGGTACTAGGTCATCAACACAGAATATCACAATAAGTTTTAGTGACTTCCTCATTACAATGACTTACTGTGTATAACAGAGAAAAAACTCATCAATTGTTGACATGATTAGTTCTTCCACAAATCCAACGTGACTCTTAATTCAACGTGATTTGGGCAAATTGAAATTTCAAGTGACATATGCTCATTTATTCTATATAACTGTAACATTTCCTCTGGTTTTGATTAAAAGATTTCAGGTATTTTTCTTAGTGTTGCTTGTTTGTTTGTTTGTTTGGCAGAGTGAGAGACTGAACCCAGGACCTTAGTTATGCTAGACAAGCACTCTACGACTGTGTCGCCCTTTTTCTGCTGTTGTTGTCATTATTATTATTATTATATTGTTACTTCTACACTTCTTATTAAGTATAGACTAAGTTGTCAAAGGTCATTTGTGAACTGATTTTAAAATTAAAAAGAGAAAAAGAAACCAAGGGGGAGAAAAAGAGAAGGGAGGAGAAAAGAGAAAAGGAGAAAACGAGAGGGAGAAATGGGAGGAAAGAGAAAAAATGAAAGCATAATCCTCAATCATTACTGCAAATTTCCCAAGTGCTTAGAGAAAATTTCAACTTTCCATTAATGTGAAGAAACATAAGGAAAGGGAAAGAAACAACAAAAGTCAGGGAAGATGGATGTGAGGACAGGTTGTAGAATTATGAAAAGGGACCCTTTTACTTCCCACTCTCACAGACTGAAATTGTAGGGTTTTTTCATGAAAATATGTATAATAAACAAATTGTACTTACAATATCATTTCTCAGTGAAGCTTTGTATAATTTAGACTGATATATGTTCTCAAAACTTACCTCAGAAAATGATGGTTGCTTTTTAATTCTGTTTTTAAGAAGGAGACAAAGAAGAATATAAAAGTAAAACAGAGAAGTTTTTTTTTTTTTTTTTCCCCTGACAAAATGGTCCAAAGATGTAGTAGGTCTCCCTGACAACTCTGAAATGTTTTGGGCACACCTTGGGCTTTCAGAGGGCATCCATCATTTAAGTATTTACTTTTCCTGCTCTGATCAGAAATCACTCACCTGGTGTCCTGCAGCCTGAGCTACTTGACACAGGAGAAGAGTCCTGGCCCACCTACGCCTGGAGTGTGGAAGGGCAAGACTGCAATTACAGGTGTCCACACAGCTGCATCCTCTTAAAACTACTTTCCTATCTGCTGCCAGTGACTGTAAATTTAATGAGAGCACCTGCTGCCCCCTTGCTTAGTTAATTCACAGTGATCTGCCTGAACTAAAGGAAATTTCAGAAAAGCCTCTGTTCTTTAGTAATAAATTACCAGTCTCTACTTTGGCCTGAAGGGTCTTTGATTCATGTCATATTACACTTATACTAAACACTGATGACAGTGGACACATTTAGTTTCTCTAAGTAGTGTTGGGGCTGAGGAACAGGAAATGGCTGCTAAGATTAAACAAAATGAGAAGATCAATTGTCTGCCTGAATATTGACAGCTGGGGAACAAGTCATCCTTGACCTCAGACATGAAGCAATTGTTCAACTGAGAGTTAAAAGCACTAGCTAATAAAATTTTTGCAATGGTGATAGGCAGTGCAATAAAAAATGTAACACACTTTACTTTTTAAAAATAATGTAAGGCAATACAATGTACCAAAGACAGTCTTTTCAGCAAATGGTACTGACCAACTGTACATCTATCTGCAAAAATATGAATCTAGATACAGACCCTATACAATTCGTCAAAATCAACTTAAAATAGGTCACCTCCTCGACATAACACTGAACATTAAATGATTAGTTTTGGAAATATATATAAATGTGAAATATAAAGCTCTGAAACACTTGCAAGGCAAAATAAGAGAAAATCTAGACAACTTTGTCTTTGACAATGACCAAAGGCACAATCCATGAAAGAACTACCCAATTCACAATAGCTAAGTTAGGGAACCAATATAAATACCCATCAGTAGATGAATGGATAAAGAAAATGTGGTTTATATCCACAATGGAATCTAACCATAAAGAAAAATGACTTTATGACATTTGCCAGTAAATGAATCTATCTGGAAAGTATCATGCTAAATTAAATAAATCAATCCCCCCAAACCAAAGGTTGAATGTTCTCTCTGATATGTAGATTGTTGCACACCAAAAGGAGAGGGAGAATAGAAGTTCAGTGGATTAGATAAAGAGGAATGAAGGGAAGGGAGGTCAGGGGAAGGAATAGGAAAGGCAGTGGAATGAATCTGACATAAATTTCCTATGTATATACATGAATACACCACAATAACTCTCCACATCATGTGCTTCCACAAGACTGATCCCACTCCTCTATTCTATTAATCTCCCTTTGATTTTCATTATACCACCTCCCGCTTTATTTTCCTTTTTCCTCTCTAGCTTCCACAGATGAAAGACAATATATGACCCCTGACCTTCTGAGTTTGACTGATTTCACTGAACATAATGGTGAAGTTCCATGCATTTTCCTGCAAATCACATTATTTTATTATTCATTATGGCTGAATAAAATTCCATGTGTAGATATAACCACATTTTCTTAATCCATTTATCCATAGATAGATGCCTAGGCTTGTGGAATAGTTTGACTACTGTGAATTGTGTTCCATAGTTTGGCTATTGTGAATTGTGCTGCTAAAAACATGGGTATTCATGTATTGCTAAAGTATAATAACTTTAATTCTTTAGGATAAATACTGAAGAGTGGTATAGCTGCGTCATATGGTGAATCCATTCCTAGTCTTTTGAAGAACTTTTATACTAGTTAAAATGTTGGGTCATATGTCATGACTTTGTTAAAATAAGACAATAGTTATTTTCCAAAGAGTTTGTACCATCAGTGATGTTATAACAATTCCAGTTGCTATACAATGTCTCCAACATTTAGTCTTGATCTTTCTAATTTTAGGCATTCTAGTGGATTTATAGCAGTTTTTCACTTTGGTTTTCATTTTCATTTCCTTGATGACCATTAAAATTGAACATCTATTTGTGCTCTTATTAGCCATCTTTACATCTTCTATTCTGAATTGTTTGCTCAGATTCTTTGAACAATTATAAATTTGATTATTTGTCTTCTTATGATGTATTGTAATAGTTTTAAAAAATATGTTCTGATACAAATGTTTTTTCAGATGTATTTTGAGAATATGTCTTCTCATTGTGTGACTTCTCTATGTATTTCTTTAGCCTTTGACAAACAGAAATTTACTTATTAATTTTTGTGGTGGTGATCAAACCCAGGCCTCATGTATGCGGTTTGACCTGTATATTCACTAAGCTAAACTCTATTACATTCAAGTTTTTAATTTTGATTAAGTTGAACTTAGCTATTTTTTTTTCTTAAAGATGCATGCTTTTATGTGTCCTAAGAAATCTTTTGTCTTCTCCAAGGCCACAAAAATTTTATTATGGGATTTTCTTTTTTTTTTAATTGGTCTATTTTTTCTTTATTACAAATTTATTGAGTCAGAATTGAAATAATATTGTGGGATTTTCACTACAATTTATGTAGTTTTGCCTTTTGAGATTAGGTCTATTATCCACTTGGAATTTCATTTTTTTAGGTAGAAATCAAATTATCACAATCTGCTGGAAAACAAAATCATCCTTTAACATTTGAACTACCTTGGAAGCTATGTTAAAAATTAATTGATATTGTGGTGAATGTCTGGACCTTATACAGTGGGGGGCTGTTCTTATATCACATCTGATTTTCTCTGTCGTTTAATTATAACGCTTGGTCCATTTACATTCAGTGTATATATTGATATGCTTCTGTTTAAATTGACCATTTTGCCATTTGTTAAAAATACATAATTAGTTTTTTATTTCTTTATTCCTAATCTGCTTTATTTATAAATGTTTAATATTGGTTGTTTTTCCTTCATATCTATATAATTGTTCTATTAGCTGTATCTCTATGTTTTACATAGCAACTTGTTGTTCTAGAGTTCACAATGTGAATTTTCTAGCACTTGCCAGTAATATTCTACTAATTCTGGCATTATATAACAACAGTATACTTTCCCCGTTTTTTAAAAGATTTTTAACCTTTATTTTATTTATCTATTTTTTTTAACATGGTGCTGAGGATCATAGCCGGGGCCTCCCCTGTGCTAGGTGAGCACTCTACCACTGAGCTACAGCCCCAGCCTCCCCCACCATTTCTTTTTTATAATGAAGAGTCTTCAATTTGCATATGCCTGTATAAGTTAACAAAAATTTCACTCACAAAACTTTAGAAACTCTTTCAAAATAGTCTTTGTTTCCACCAGTATAAAATAACTCATCTCCAAAAGTAAGAAAAGGAGAGAAAAATATATTGAAAAGGAATGTTTTTAATAATATACATAGTGGCTACTTGTGTATTTTATTTAAACTGAAAAGTAACCTTTTCTTAGATTTCTGAGCAAAAAGTTATTTTAAAAATATTAATTTACTTATATTAAATATGACCAAGATACTGTGGAAAATATAAGCATAAATCAAGTATAAACTTTGACGTTAAATAATTTCTATTTTATTGTGAGTGAAAAAACATGATTTTTAGAAGATTACACTGCAGTATTATTAATATATCTCAAGAGAGGTACAAAATGCTATGGTGGTTCAGGTAAAGGACAATTGGGTTAAAAAGGTATCATTGAGCTCTCTTTGGGGAAACTACTTATATTTTTAATCACATAAATAGTGTGATCAAAGTCCTATTAAAATATGAAAAATGGAAATGCATCAGATGAATTAAAAAGATAAATTAGGTTGTTTCTTTATCCAGGGGAAAGTCAATGGAAAGTAGAACTGAGGTGGCAAAGAAAACAGGACACAAATTTCACAAGATTGGAAAATTTGCCTTAATGAGAAAAATAAGAACAAAAATCATGGTGAGATGATATGATTGAGATACAAACTGAAGTAATAAGTAAGAACAACATTTTCATAGAAGAGTGACAGTGGAAACTCTGGGATTTGACAAGTTGAAGGCATTGCTGAGGCATTCTTAGGAATATTGCTTAAGAGGCAGATGACTATTCAGGACTGAACCTGGGGAATGCTGGAATTTTATCTATAAATTGACCTAGAGATGTGTGCAGGGATTAAAGCTGAGATCCTTGGATGGGATGAGATATGTCATGGAGACAAGGTAGCAAGATAATATAAGTGAGCCAAGCCAAAATCAGTGAATGAGAACAGAAGAGCAGTCAGGAAAAAGATATGTGAAAATTGCTAGAGACCTGGGAAGATGTCTAGGAGGGTAACTGTAAAGGAGTCAAAGAAAAATCAGCTGAAATGTGAAGTCAAAATCCATTCTCAAAGACACCAAGGCAGAGGAGAGAGTAATTTCAGCTAGAGAATTTGACAAAGCCAAATTGCACAGTGTTAGAAAATGACAGAATGCAAAAACATAGAACCATCTATTAACAAGTTTGGTAAATAAAAAAAAATGAACAAACAAATGAATGACCCACAAGGTTAGGCTGCATTTATAGCCAAGCAAAGAACAAATAATGGTTTAGTGAGACCCTCAGCAACTTAGCAAGACTTTGTCTTAAATAAGAAATTAAAAACAACTGGAGATGAAACATAACAGTAAAGTGCCCCTGGATTTGATTCTCAGTACCAATTGAAAAATAAAAAGTTGGACATGAGAAGGTAAGAGAGTAATTGACAGCCCAGCTTTTTTTCCTTTCTCTCTTTTTTTTCTTTCTTTTTTAGGTGTTGGGGATCAAACCCAGGTCCTTGTGCATGTGAGGCAAGCACTAAGAGGAAGGATGGACACAGAAGACCTTTCAGGGAAGTATATCAGTCTGAGACAGAAGGGGAAAAACAACAGTAATAAAATAAGGGGAGAAAATAATTTGTAGTTAAATACAAAATAAAACTAACAGTGAAGAAAGAACTCTTCTGGAGTTCTTGCCTGTTTTTTTTTTTTTTTTTTTTTTTCCATTCAGTTGTCAGGCAGGAATGTGAAGAATGGAGTTGACACACTATAAATTAGTTAAGAGAGGACAGAGTAGGCTCACAGCTGAGGACAGGAACCAGCAAGTGTCAAGCAGTGTGAGAACCCCAGAGGTTAGATAGCACAAAAGCACTGGAACTCCATTTACAGTTAGACGCTTTCTAGATATTGCCTGCATGACTGTAGAGCTGTTGGAAGTTTTGCCAAATAGGATGGTGCTAATGCTGGCTCGTTAAATAAAGATTCTTGAAAATTCTTTGCCAGAGAAAACTAGGTTCCAAACTGCTCATTTTGCTAAAGTAATTCTGAAACTTCTAGTTCTTTTCCCCCAAGAGGTTTAAGTCCCTACCTCATTTAAAGTAAAAATCTTCTTGTATTTTACACATTTGCATGAAATAATCCTGAATATAGAGATAATCACTACAATAAAGATGAATTTACATAGATGAGTTTATTTCTCTGCTTGTGAGAAAATTTTAACTTCGTGGATTATGCAAAATCTGTGTCCCATAAAATCTTAGAATTTACTTTCCAGAAAAATCTACATTTTACAAGAAATATGTGTGTGTGTATGTATGTGTGTGTGTGTGTGTGTGTGTTTAAATATATATATATACATATTTAAAGCCTTCTAATCAAATGTTTACCAGAGTTAGTTAACCTGTCAAACCTGTAAATAAACATTTCTTTGGTTGCACATGGTGGAATTCACACAACAATTGGATTCCAAAATATGTTTCTTCAATGTTATATAAAAACATTCAGTTGTGTAATGAACAACAATAGTGCCAGTAATCAAAGAAAATCAGGATTGTCAACAATGAGAAAATGTCTCCTAGCAACCAAGTTTCAATTACTCTTTGTTTGCTAACAAGCACTGAGATATTTTATGCCAGTAGCTTTATTCCAGAGAGTAATGCATTATCAAAGACCATGAGAGAGAGCTCCTGTTTTAACCAGCTTTGGTTTCCAATCAAATGTCTTGCAATTAATTTTATTAATGTTTTAGACCTAATTTACTTTGAATAAGCCATAACCGTGATTTGTTATTGTCATGTACTAAAAGGAATTGTAATGTGGAATAATTATTTGTTTAAATAATGGAATCATTGGCATACAGATGATACTCCAACAAAGTAAAAATTTATTATCATTAATAATAAGATTAAACAAAATCATATCCCAGAATAGATCCCAAGAGGACCCTTTAGCTATTTTAGTCAAACTAGAAATAATATTACTAATTAATATATAACACTGACTGTCATAGCAGTAGTCACAAAGACCATTTACTAGTGCCTAATGAAAACCCTCTGTTGCCAAGAAGGATGCAGTATAAAAGTACACCCTTAGTGGAAAGAAATCTGAATTGTGAACATTGCATACCAAACTTTGGGAACAATTTTATTTAAGGCAGATGTACTAATCCCTTTATACTGTTTAAATTTGTGAAATGGAAATGGAAACTAAGCTGTTCAGTTGTACTTCCTCTGCTTTTACTTCTTACTCCTTGCTTTTAACCTGGAGACAGTTCAGGAGACTGAGCGCTCACCAGGCACCCAGTGTGTGAATCATGAATCGAACTGCCAGAGTGGTTGCTGTTCTTCCACCAGTTATTTCTCTCAGTATTTGGGTTTTAGCAATCCATCTCCTCCGTAACCTATGGAAGAGAAGAGGTACATAGAACAGCACCCTCCCCCTGAAAAAAAGAATGCTCAAGGTTTATTGCCACATTATTCCCTTCTTCCTCCACCACACACACACACACACACACACACACACACACACACACACACACTATTAGAGCCCAAGGTAATTAGCCAAGTCTGTATCATAGTAGCCAAGTATACAGTTGAATGGCCACTTGAAAATGTTTAAAACTGGTCATTTGGAGATATATTTGTGTTTAATTGACATCTCACTTTGTGCTTAAAAATATTAGAATAATGTAGAAAGTGACATTCCGTGTGACAGATTTGGTTTTATACCTATTTACAGCTCTTCAAATTAAATTTTGTAAATATTCTTGGTGTAATCTATTTGTCTATTATCTGTATTATTTAACTGAAGGTAAAAGATGGGTGATCTGATTTAATACATTAATCAATAAAATTATCAAACTAGAATGCAATAATTTATAATTAAATATTTCTTAATTTTCTTATTATAGCTACCATATATCAAAACTTAAAATCTTTTTTCCTCTGACTATAGCCTTTGGGTAAAATGCCAAAATCTCTCCTTTTAAAAAGAATTCTGAATATAAAAAATATATTTGCTGATATTTTAACAAAGTCTCTGGTTTTCTTTCATATTAATTCCCAAACAGGAGCAATAACTAACACATTTTATGACAGTACATAAGCCTACTTTTATCGTTAAATTGTCTATTTCACCTTGCCAAAGACAGAACTATTGATACAAACAGCAATATAAGCTCACAACAAGAGGGGTTAAAGTAGAAAATGATGAGGATCAGATTGTCTAAGTACTAGTAAATCTTCTGATTGTAGTTTTAAACATTACTATTATAAATCCTAATGAGCAGTGCAATGTAGAATATATAATTTAAAACAAATTTATTTTCCAGAAAATAATTAGTTTCTATCTTTAAGAAAGAAGAATAAGTCTCAATGCAAGGATTTGGTAAAATGCCGTTTTCAGAAGAAATCATAATTTTACCACATTTATCCAAATGGAGTTGTTATGAAGAATTCTGAAAAAAGATTTACTGCAGTCTGTTATTGCACAACAAGTTAGAGTGAGATTCCAAGCATATAAATGCATCATCTTTCATAGACAATTCCATAGCCACAATTTTTATGACTTTAATATTTGCAAAAAATATTTGCCAGCTGACCATGACAAATGTAAAATAATCTGCCTTCTGCCCTTGAGACATTAAGCAAATATGAAAAGAAAAATCTTTCCTTTTTTTTTTTTTTTTTTAATCATTTACAAAGCACATGGCAATACTAGTCAAAGAACAAGATTGAAGAGATTTTTCTCCTAAACCCAGTAGAACCAAGTCTTGGCCAATTATGTGACTTCTTTGTGTGTACATTTTTACATCAGTAAAAAATGTGTGTGTGTTTATTTAGAATTAGTTTTCAAATCATGTCTTTTCATTTCTCAAAGACATGGGATATTCTGTGAGGACAGAGAAGGCCTAGAAAAGCGATGTTGTGACAGTGAATTCTGTGTATCCTCTACTCGTAAAGTGAAGTATTCATAACTGTCCAGGAGGAGGACAGAAATACCTCTATTGGCAATCTTTCTTTCCACTGGAAATTCTGGAAAATTTGAAAGTCAATAATATAAGTGCTTCACAGGCCTCCTTTCTTTAACCTTTTAGTATAAACTAATAAGTTCTTAGTTACACATGCTTTATTCACAGCTACGTGCATCAGCCAGAGCATAAATATGTATCTGCTGGGAAGCAAGTCATGGGGTGGAAGCCGGAGCACACCATACTTCTTGCCAGAGTCCCACTGCTTAGCTTTTGAACCATTACCAACGCCTTTCAGCAGTGCTGTCAACAGAGCTCAGATAGGGTCTTGAACTCCAGAGAGTGAATGAGATATGCCAAATGAAGCATAATTACCTTGTTGACGTCATTCAGCTTTCAACTCACATTTAATGGGGGAGCTTCTACTGCTTGAAACAGTGGGCCGTTTGTAACACATTATGCAAATGTAAGACTAATCTTTTGCATTATACATAAGAGCTGCTTATTGTGCATTAACTAATTTATCTGACTATGAAGGGGCTATGAATGCTGATTTTTATTAAGCTCTTCATTAAGTGAAAATGTAGGCATGGCAAGTGCATATATTAGTATTGGGCAGATGAATAAAAACATATATATAATAACCAAAGGACATTCTTGGGATGGTGGAAATAATCGAGTATGATGTTTACTTTTCTGTCACATCAAAAAAATGAGAAAGTGGGAATTAAATAATCAGAGACAAAGACTCTTACATTGTTGAAACTCATCACAGTTGCGTTTTTATCTTGGACCTGAAATTGCTTTTTAAAAACAGAATGTATAGTTTAATGTCAATAGTTTAAATCTTATATAAGATTCCCTTAGTATGCTGGTGACTCTTCTGTAATTACCACATAAAACAGAGGATGAACAATTGAATACAAAGTTGAATTAAAGCAGGCACTTCTCCTTTTAGACATTTTTAATTCAAGTACAACAAAAGAAAAAAAATAAACTAATATTTTACTAAATATGCACCAATCAGTGTGGTTTAAATCTAGGCACAGACAGGTCTAGAGATACATATGAAAATGTGTTATATAATACCCACTTAATTAACACATGTCATTAAGACACATATTTGAAGTCAACTCAGACAAGGCCCATCTCAGCAACTGTTTAGAATATGACAACCAACTTTCACAGGATAAGAAATACCAAAAATATTACACATTTTGTGTGCTTGATGAAACTGATAGAGGTTTATTTATTTAAATCAGCCAATATATATTAGGAATACTCCATATGCAAATTATTGCAATGCAGTTAACAGCTCCCAAAGAGATGAGTCAGTGAACACTTTTATTACAGGATTTCACTATGAAATGAAATTAGACTCTTTCCTTAAAGATATTAAATAGTAACAATGACCAGGCAATGGATGGGGGAGGGGCAAAGAAGCCTAATAGACCCTTCTGGCTTCAAACTTGAGTTCCCAGTTTTAGTTCATTAAAATTAATGACCGACCACTGCGTGTCATGCATGAAACAGCTCATTCCTTTATCACCCAGGTAAACTAAAACACATATTACTATACATGACACAAAACCAGCCCTGGGATTTGGCTATGAGCCCAACTTAACTGCAGAATGTTTATTAAATTATTAAAATTTATGGGTTGATAGCACACTCAAGCAATTTATTATAGCTGTAAACCATTTTTAAGTTTTGAAAACACAATAAAGTTGATTTAATAATCCCCCTAATCTTATACACAACTTCCTCCAGAATTTTCTTCAATTACGCCTCATAAATTACAATTTATTGTGTATTAGAGAAACACTAAAAAACAAATACTTCATGAGAATTTCATCGGATTCATTTATTCTGAAACATTTGCCAGGAAGCATAACAAATTCACATGTGACCTCTGACTCTGAGGAGCTGAAGTTCAAATCAAAGCCACAATGCAGAGTTCCTTTGCCAAGGATAATAACTAAAATCTTCCCTGACTTGAGCCAGGACCTCAGCTTTAATGAATGCCATGGTGAAGAGGTCAGGAAGGGAGAGAGGCAGTTCTAGGGAAATTCTCTCCCCTCCAAGAATAGCTTGAATTGCAAAGCACAGAAAATCACCAGCATCCCTTTGTGGGACTTTGTTAGAGAACAAGCGACTGAAAAGAAGAATCACAAAGAGGCAGTAATTGCAAGGACACATTATGCTTTCTTGGGGGCAACAGGTCTTCAGTGTAAGCAAATTTACTTAAATTTAATGGCTTTTAAACGAACAGTCCATAGTTTTAAAAACAGAATTTACAGTAGCTTAGGATTTTACTGGAAGTTTAAATCCCTATTTGTAGAATAATCTAGAACCTGTTTCATATTTTAAAATGAGATTAGGGTAGAATTGGGTCCAGTGGGTCCTGGTCCTGTGACTTACAGAATTTTGTTTTCATAATTGAAACAGATTTGTTTTTAAAGTATTAGGTTTTCCTTGAATGGAACAGAAAGAAAATAATTTCATAATAGCTCTATTCCCTGGCTAAAGATGGGGAAGGAAATATATAATGGGATCCTGTGGAAAGGCTATATGAATTCACAAGAAATACCACATCTGCATTCCTTAAATTTTTCAGGGTTTTGCCTTAATACTCCTTCAGGAGGCTGGAAGCTGAAACCCTCATTCAAGCAAACCTATCATTAACTCCAATTATGCTAAATCTGCAGCTGGTGATTTCCTGGGCTTGAAGAATCAGACCCTAAAGTCAAGCTGGCTCTGAGAGAACCTTTCAGAATCACAGAATTCTTTCTAAAATTGGATTTTTTTTTTTCTTTAACATAAGCAAGATCCCCTCTGGACTCAAAACAAATCAGGGAACAAGAGATGAAACTTGGATTAACTTAGTCACCAAAGAGGTTTTAACATACTAAGACCATGATGGACTTGTTAGTGTCAGTTTGAGGTCAGAACTCCATAAAAGACTAAGCTGGCTCTTATTTTCGCCTTCTCTCCCAATGTGTTCTGCCAGTCTAAACATTTAGCTGTGGTACATGCATTAGAAGACCATGTTCATGCACATTCCCTTTCTTATGCATGCATATGGGACAGAGTAGTGTCAGGCAAGCACCTGATCTAGGTTGAGCCAATCAAATTCATCTTCCTGAAATACTGTGCTAATTAAGGGTATATAGCCAAGTTGAAAGAAAGATCTTGAAGAACAAGGAACAAGGGTACCATTTTGTGGTGACTGTGAAGACTAGGGGCAGAAAGACTCTTACAGGAAACGTGTTTCTAGAGAAGGTCCAAGGAGTTCCAGAAGAGAAGGGATAAACACAACCTAGGACAGAGGGGTTCTTGGCTTCCACGAAGTTAAAAAATTTCAGCACATGCTGTGTGCAGGTACAGATAGGGATTTATTTATGAAAGTAAATACACATTTAAGGGAGAAATGAAGGAAATCTCAAAAGAGAGATACCTTTTAGGGTAAAGCAAGGAATACCCCATTCAAGGGAGAATGTGGCCATTCTGAGAATTAGAATTGTGTTTTAGGGGTTCCTGGACCTTTTTTTGTTTGTTTGTTTGTACTGGGGATTGAACCTAGGGGTGCTTAATCAGTGAGCTACATCCACCGCCCTTTTTGGGTTTTCTATTTTATTAAGAGACAGCATCACCCCAAATTGCTTAGGGCCTTGCTAAGTTGCTGAGGCTAACCTTGAACTTGGGATTCTCTTGCCTCAACTCCTGAGCCGCTGGGATTGTAGGCATCCCGGATCTTCTTTTAAAAGAAATTTGGCTAGGGCTGAATATGAGAAGGTATGAAGGGATGCTATCAGTCTGGTGATCTCAAGAGAGTTTATGGCAGCATGGTCCTTCTCAGGATCCTCAGGCTAATGTGTTCTTCATTATCTCATCAATGGATAATACTGGAAAGTCTCCTTAATCATAAATTTCTCAAAATATCATATCCCTCTTAATCTATTTTGAGGGAGGGGATAATTAACACTATGCATGTAGATGTACAGATTTCCCAGGGAAAGAAACTGGCTTGGGGAAGGACAGACCTGGAAAAGAATGCAGAATATTTGAATTAAAATTTTGTTTTATTGTTATTCCTTTATGTCTTTTTTCTACCTGTTATTTATTTATTTAATTATTTTTATTTCTACTCTCCAACCTCAGAGACCACTCTACAGGGGAAAAAGCACAGAAAGCAGTTAGAGAGACAAGCAGGTAAAAGAGAATGTGAGGCTAAATTGAGAGTCAGAAACAGTGGTCGCCCTCTTTTTTTTTTTTTTTTTTCCCCCGGAAGACCTATCAATTCCTATGAGGCTTATACATACTTCTAATTCTTGCATTCTTTATGTTCTCCTATTCTATAAACTACATTTTAATCTGGAGCTAGTGTACCTATGCTTTGGTACATAGCCCTTCTTCTTAAACAAGAAATCAGAAAGGATTTTAAACTGCATTAAAGGAAAATGTGATTTTCAAAGTTAGTGAGATGCAGCTAAAGCAGTACTTGGAGAGAATTTTGTAACAATAATGCTTCTGTTAGAAAAGATGCAAAATCTCAAGCCAATGACCTCAGGTTCCACTTTAAGAAATGAGAAAAAAGATACAAGTAATGGGGTAAGGATATAGCTCAGTAGTAGAGCAAATGCCCAGCATTTGTGAGGTCCTGGGTCCATCTACAGTACTGAAAGAAAAAAAAAAAGTAAGCAGAAGAGAAAGAGTAAAGAAGACAACAGGAAAAAAAAAATGAAATAAATTAGAGAAAATAAAGGACTCAAAATAATAGATTCTTTGAACAGATCCGTAACATTGATAGACCTCCATCTAGACTAATCAGAAAAAAATACAATAAATATCATTTAGACATCAAAATAATGATAAAAATATGATACAAATCTTTATACCACTAAATTTAACATTTATAAAAATTAAATATATTTCTTCAAAAAGAGCTACTGAGGCACACTCGAGAAGAAATAGATAAAACTAAAATTTTCATATCTAAGTAATCATATTTGTAACTTAAAACCATTTCCACAAAGAAACCAGAAGAATTGGGTGATGAACTGTATAAACATTTAATGAACTGGTAACAATTTCTCAAACTCTCTAGAAAATAAAAAGAAGGAAACACTTCTCAAATTCATTCTAGGAAGCCAGTATTATCCTGATACTCAGATCAGAAAAAAATATTGTAAGAAAAATTTGGTTCTATAATCTCCATGAATATAGACTAGAAAATTCTCAACCAAATTTTATCATACAAATTTCAACAATGTATAAACGAAATTATTTTATGTCTGTGGTTTTTGTCACAGAATGCAATGTGGGTTTAACATTTGAAAGTCAGTCAATGCAATGCACCATCTTCACAGACAAACATAAAACTTCAGGAGATGCAGACAAAGAATTTGGCAAAAAAAATTGTGAATATTTCATTCATAATAAAAGCTCTCAAAAAAACTAAGAATAGAAAGAAACCTCCTCAAGGTGGTAAAGGGCATGTTCAAAAAACACAACTAATTTCACATTTTCTGGTAAAGAACTGAATGCTTTCCCTCTAAGATTAGAAGCAAGGCAACAATGAGCAGCCTCAATATTTCTGTTTGACCTTGAACAAGAGATGCTAATCAATGCAAGAAGCCAAGAAAAAAAAAATAATACACATTAGTTGGAGAACAAAAAGTAAAACTGTCCTTATTAGTCGATGATATAAACCTATGGTGTCTTCCAATAAAGGTATTTAAATGAGAAAATTAATTTAGCAAGTTTACAGAATATACCAGGTTAACACACAAAAGCCAAAATTCAATAACAACTGGAAATTAAAATGTTTAAAAACATATTTATAACAGGATCAAAAATATAGAACATTTATATGACAAAGGATATACAAGTTATGTACACTGAAAACTACAAAATATTTCCTGAGAGTAATTAAAACTCTAAATAAGTGAAAAGATAGCATGTTCATGGGTTATAAGAGTTAATATAAAGATGTTAGGGCTCCCCAAACTGATCTATAGATTTGATGTAGTCACAATAAAAATACAGCAGATTTTTAAAGAGAAGTTATCATTTATTCTAAAAATTTATTTCTAAATTCTTAGGACACAGAACAGCCAAACACTTTTGAAAAGAACAAAATGAATTCACTACCTAATTTCAAAACTTATTTACCACTACTTCAATTAAAAAGCTCTGGAATAGGCAATAAAGACAAATTATATTGTAGTGGTCCAGAAACAGGTGCCCATGTATATGGTCAATTGATTGTTTTAGTGAAGTTCTCAAGATATTAATATGATAGAACAATTTTTAAAAATAGAGGAAAAAGCAAATTAAAACAAACAAAAAAATCTTAACCCTTATTGTATGCCATTTTTTAAAAATCACTTTAAATGAACCACAGGCTTAAGAGAAAGAGCAAAAACTATAAAATTTCTAGAAGAATATAGGGAAGAGCTAAAGTAAAACCAAAAAATCATAACTTTGATTTTATCAAAACTAAATGTTTGCCCTTCATTAAAAAAATATATATATATATCATGAGAAGTTGAGCCACAGGCTCAGAGAAAATACTTGAAGAGCCAATAGCCTACAAATACAAAGTCCTTTTGAGTATATACACATACAAATATTATTCAATTTAATAATAGAAACATATACTGTATGATTCCATTTATACACATTGTGAAGAGGAAAATCTATACACACAGTATGTGGACAGGTGCTTTGCCAGTGGATAGAAGAGTATGGAAAGGAATGGAGGGAGAGAGGAGTGACGCCAATTGGAATAGGATTTCTTTGGAGGTGAAAAACATTTCAAAATTAGATGGTTTTCTTGCTCCCGTCCTCTCTCTGTCACATCTCTCTCCTCCAGTGATGTCTTCCATCATGCTCTGCTGCAGCAAGAAGGGCTTTTTACCAAACAGGGCTTTTGACCTTGGACTTCCCAGCCACCAGAATTGTAACACATTTCCTTTATTTACAAAATAAATAAATAAAATGAAATGGCGCTTGTACAAATCTGTGAATATAATTTAAAAATCACTGAATTGTACACTAAAAGTTTATGCTATATAAATTATATCTCAAAGCTCTTATAGTAAAGTATATAAACACAATTTAAAATATTATATTAACAGCAAAAGTAATAAATATACAAACTCACTACTTTTTATTTTACTACATTTCAACATTATATATGCTCCTCAGGTATTTTGCATCTACTGTGTCTGTGCACTGGAAGGACAATATAACAGTGTGCTACTGCACCTCGCTTCTAAGTTCTAGATTTGTAACATCATGTTGGTAGCTTGAATTGGCCATTATGAGAGTACTGACACCAAAAAAAAAAAAAAAAAAGAGCAAACACTATAAATCAGAGCTTGTTTTGCATAGAGAGCTGGTTGGTCCTTCACCCGTATATAGCCGCATTGCTCTATTTCATTCCCTGTGTCCGGTTGTCTACCTTCTACTACAGAAGGTAGCCTGGGCTGGCAAAAATGCTGGAGGAAAAATGCAGGAGATGGTGACTTTCTGTTTATTCCTGTGACTACAGAATGATGTCACTGGAAGGAAAGCAGGCCAACATATGCAGCTGGAGTGTTCATTGATACACTTATGTATTTATATATCTTGATCCATAGGAAACTTGAGGTGATTATGTCCACTATTCCCTTTCCTCTTTTTCTCTGTCACATTAGGTATATTGCTTTCTTTGTTAATTTTGAGTCCTTATTGTAAATAGCAACAATTTTTAAAGCTTTTAGAGTCTCTGGTTCTACAAATATTTTAAAACAATATTGATTTCTATTCTTGAAAGAGATTATTCTTATAATCACCAGATCTATTGGGGAATATTAGAAGGAAGCAAAAAATTTTTAAAATATGCATTAAATATCTGGCTTCATGAGTTACTAGCAGTGATAACTGAAAATGAAAATACCTATTTATATTTTCGGATTCTCAGTTTCTCAATCTGTAAAATGGAGTTGATAATGGCATCTACCATTTGTGATTTTAACTTGGTTTAAATGAAATAACCTGTTGTAAAAAGTATAGTATAGCGTCTGGTATGTATCACTCAATAAATGTTTTCTATTTCTAGATCTTGCTGTCAAGATATAAATAGGCAATGATAATATTTACTGTGGGAATTATTGGCAGATTTCCTTCCAGAAGTGCATACCATATTTATTTCATCAGATTCACGATATCAGTTTTCCCCATGCAATTCCTCTGTGTGTCTTATATGAGTATGCAGTGCAGTCATATACAAAACCTTCACATAAGTAGGGAGTTATGTGTACTTCAAGGCTTTCCAGAAGGAACTCTGTCCCACGAGGTGCATTTCCTCAAACACAGTTAAATTGCAAAGGAAGCCTCTCTTTCTCATACAGTGCTCAAGTCCTGAAGCAGTGCTGCCTTTTATCTTGAGCTGCTTACAAGCCCTCAGAGCTCTGGGGGGATAATTGCAATGTAATGTATCACAGCTGCTTGCGAGGTAATTTACTCAGCTGCAGCCACCTGGGGAGATTAGAAGGGATTTCCCCTCCTGACTCTGGACCCCTGGAATTTACAGTCTTTTCCCTCTCTCTTCTCTGGTGGTGTCAGTCTTCTCCCTCAGGGTGCACCAGGAATTCAGCCATTATCAAGTACACCAGTGTTTGCATGAGGAAGAATTACTAGCAAACAAACTCTATGTGGGCCAGGTAAACTTTAAGGCACAGTTTTGTTATTTAACCAGCCACATTAAGCCTGAGGTATTATCAGGATCATCTCAGCTTGCCAATCTTTTTAAAAAAGCTTTTTACCCTTTTGTAAGCCCAGATACTATGGAATGACTTGTGGCCCCAGTGAAAGATATACGGAAATCCTAACCCCAGTACATCATCATAAAGTAACCTAATTGGGAAATAGTTTATAGAAGTCATGAAGTTAAGATTTGGTCATTAAGGTGAGCCTAGTCTAACATGACCCATGTTCTTATATAAAAAGGGAAATTTGGAAAGAGAAATCCCTATGAAGACCAAACCAGAGATCAGAATGATGTATCCACAAGCCAAGGAATGCCATAGGTGGACACAAAAGAGGCCTGGAACAAATTCTCTAAGAGCCAGCAGATGGAACCAATCCTGCTAACACCTTGGTCTCAGACTTCTGAGTTGTAGAACTGCAACCCTATTTTTAGTACGTTGTTAAGACAATACCACCTAGTCAGTAGAGGAAGTCTTTGAAGCCCTGGACCCCTTCTCTAAATAATTATTTTTAAATGTATAAAATGTGCACATATGATAAAAAGGAAAATAAAATATATTAAAATACTCTTATCTCTTCTCAAAAACAACTTTATGATAGATAGATAGATAGATAGATAGAAACATTACTCTATTAAATAACAAGACTTAATGGTGGCTCCAAAAATAACCACTATAATTTTGAAGTAAAGATGAGTATAAATGACATTCTCAGATCTACAACAACTCTAATGTGATATAAAAATATGCATGGTTTCTATTAGTTGTAGTAGTGATATCATTAGTATTGCTTATTGTCTTTATAGATAGAAAGGCTAAATTCCAGTTAGATTAGTGAAAGTTAAAATTTTATCTACTCTCCAAATTTACTGAACACCCGAATTCCCTTCACACTGTGAAAGTCAATGGATTTCAGGCTAGCAACCTGTAGGGCAGGCCCAAAATGGTTATACTTATATTCCTTTCTCTGAGTATTCTGGCGGGCTATGTTTTTAGTATGTGGTCAAAGTTATGAATATCCTGATTCAGCATATGTACTCATAGCCATAAACATTTGCTTGTGAACATGCTGTCACCTATGTAACTTGTGACTTCTTTTGGCCTGAATTAAAAAGGCCTATGAAAATGGCTCAGAGAGCTAAACAAAACTGGCTGGGGGCTGGAGTGAGAGGCTGGGTTCTGCTGCCACCTCTGAACAAAGAATGTCTACTATCTCAACTGTATCTTGCATCTTTCATCTGCCAGGATCCTGAATGTGTTTCCTAGGTCTGAACCTTTACCCAACTATTTATGTAGTTTGTGGGTTCCATGCAGATGAGATGTGCCTCAACCCTGGAGGATGGGTGGGGAGACGGACCTGTGACCACTGAGCTATGTGTAGCACTCGACTGCTAGGTCTATTTGCATGGATTCCTGTTGAGAGTTGGGATAAAATGGATGGGTTTCTGTGAGCATAGAGGGGATTTCTGATTTCCCTGCAGTGAACACGGACCCAGTGGGGTGGACTGTGAACTGAGCAGCAGAGCCCAGGCACTGGCCCGTGGCCAAGGGTAAGATGGAGGTTGTGGTGCAGATGACACAGAGAAACAGTCTGAAGAGCTACAAACACAGCGGGGGCCATGAGGTAGAAGTTCCTTACGGTTCTGAGATCAGAAACAGATGCAGCTTTATGAGAGATTGCCAAGATGAGGGAATCACAAGATAAGAAAAAAGCCTATAGAAATGGCTCAGGGGCAAATGGAACTGGCAGAGGAGACTAAATGGAATGGCTGGGGGCTAAATGAAGTTGGAGCTGGAGGCTTTATTCAGAGCTGCTGCCTTTGAATAAGGAATGCTACTATTCCAACTGTACTGTGCATCTTTCTTCACCTAATGGGATACCAAATCTGTTTCCCAGGATCTGAGGTCCACCCTATACAACCTTATCTTTTGGGTCTTTATTTTACTAAATCTTACCCTATTAAAACCTCTGATCCCTTTGTTGCTTCTTACTTGTTCATTTACGACTTGATCTCCAGTCCCAAACTACCTTTCTTGGGTATTTCAGTGGAAAGATTCCCTTCTCTCTGATTCCCGAGAATAATCATTCACGGGTTATTCTCTGGGACCTGACATCAATTGTGAAGGTTGTTATCAAAGATTCCCAGAATTTGGTATTTCTTTTATTGTGGATGTAGAGCTTTCTACTGAAATCGCCCAAACTCAGCTTCTCCTTTTGTTTCCAAATCCTTCCCCTCACCTAGAATGTTTGAAGTTAAATACTTATTGGCACATATTAGACTTATAAAGTTTCATATTCATCCATCAAACTTCAAGTATAAAGATGTATTATCTTACCAGTTCTTCCCTGTAGAATGTCACTCCAGTAAGAATTATATATATGATGCCTCTGAGCTGAAGCAGGTCATGGCTTTACCATCAAAATCTTTGGGAACACATTGACTGTGTTCTTGTCATCCATCTGTCCAGTAATCTTACTTTGCTGCTTTTACTTCCTGGACACATCCCACTTTGATATGCCCCTCTACCCTTTGTCCAAGTTTTTCCTGTTTTCCTCTCTCATTCTCCTCTTAAAACTTGGTTGTTGACCTGCCTGACTATATTATTGTGAGACATGTATTTGGTCTTCTACACTGGGCCCTATAAACCATAGTTTAATTGAGCTTTCACACCCACAGTAATATGCTGAATAAGACTCTTTGATTGACTTTCCTTAATTCTTTACCTCACTTTTCTACTCCCCTACTAGAGGATTCATTTGCACTCCTTAGCTCAAGATCAGCCTCTGGGGAAGTTCAACCTAACAGTTTGTTCTGGGAAGTCATCCCTAAGGAGGAGCTATTCTGGAAATGGATTAGTTGCAAGCCTGATGGATTCTGGTAGTAAGTGATATGATGAGGCATCCTGCCATGCTCTAGCACCATAATCTCTAGGACTTTTATCTGTTATCATATGGGGTAGAGTATAAGTGGAAGGGGTAAACTGACTTATGCAGTAGCTCTAGCATCTGATCTCTGACAGTATGAAGTTAGTTGGCTATCACTAGTGAAAGAATATCTTAGAGACAGATCAGCCGACTATGAACTTAGGTTACAGCATAAGAACTAAAAGCCATTTATGGCAGTGTTGTAAAAAGCCCCCGATTCACTACAGTGAAAGGGCATGTTCTCCCAAAAATCAGGAACCAGTTTTGATTCTAGGTGCTCTGAAGTTTAAAAAGATGCTGATATCACTGTCTTGATTGTTTCCTTGTAAAGCTATAGCCTTTCATATGGGAGTTTTATTTTTTGCTTTCAGGAAGAAAAAGGAAGATCAGACTGCCTTAATTTCATCTGTATTTCAAATGCCTTTACCTCAAAATAATTGAATGCCAAAGTGGCATATAGTGGCATATTCTGCTATTCTATAAGACCAATGTCAGAATCACCAAACCATAAGGCACAACAGCAATGTAACATATGATGGAAATTGGTACTGGGAAGGTAAGTTACACAAACAGAGAACCTACATTCTCATGCCACCTACCCCTGTTGTACTAATGCCTCTAACTCAACTCATAATATGGCCTAAAAAGGAATCCCTGACTCACTAAGGGAGAAAAAAAGAGAAATCTTGCCTCATTTATGCTTTGGCCAGCAAGATGTTTATGCAACCTGAAAATGGGACAACTGGTTCACCACAGCTTCATTCAGGAATATTTGTGAAAATGGAGGAGGCTACCCTTCCCATTAGACAGAAATTTAATCTGCATACCTGTTTATTGACTTAGTGTGAATGGAGAAATGGTCTAAGGTGAACATACATGGCAATTAATAAGCAATGGCACAAAGCTGGGTCAGGGTCTTTAAAGAAACAAGACTGGAGAACTAAAGAGAAGGAATATAGAAAAGAAGCATGTTTACTGCTTTTATTTTGGTCATGTCAATGCCCATCCCGGAGCAGCCACCAGAAGGAGGATCTGCACAATAGATGCTCACTCAGTGGATGTCAGCCAGACTCTGAGTTTGACCAATCTGGTGTTTTCATAAAAAGCCCTTGAAAGTAATCACAAGAGGAGGAATAAGGATATTCACCTGCTCAGAATCACAGGCACCTCTCAAGGATGCTGATCCAGATATTGTCACTGATGACTGTCTTGCATGTGAGCAGTAGAGACCAACCACTGAGCCCTTGGTATGGGTCCATCACTTGTGGAGACCAAATAGCCACTTGGTGGCAAATTGCTTGGAACAAGCCACCTTCGCCTGGAAGAGGCCAAGGACTAATTCATATCTTAGGTGTGAATCTTCTTTCTTTGCCCACAGCGCCTCAGCCAACAGCACTATTCAAGAGCTCATGGAGTGTCTGATTTAACAACATAGAATTTCATCTGAAATCACCAAGGTCTTCCAGACTATAAACACAGGAAAGAAAGGGATCAGGTCTGCTGTTGATAAAATTATGCTCCCAGGCCTTAAAAAGTGCTGGTAGTATGCAAGTGTTGACATTTTAATAAAAGAAAAAAGGAAGTGTCCTGAAAGCAAATCTATTAAGGATGTTTAAAAGTATGTTTCATGCCCAGAATTCCCAATGAAAAAACAGTGCGTCCCCATGAGTGTCTGACCCATCAAATATTTTAAATGCTTTTTTCCAAGAATAAGTAAAATGAGAATTTTAGTGAATTTACTAAAATAATAATATCTGAGTTATAGCAACAGGGTTTTAATATAAACAGGGACAGAAGCAATTGTGAAGTAACTTAGAAAAGAAACAACAAAACTAGACTTTAGTTTCACCTTCTTGATTATGTAGTTCTCAGCTGGATAATTCATAAAATATAAGTTCATTTTAAGTTTGAGTAAGTAGTCAAGCTTAGGTATGTCATAATAGTTCATATTGTGAGGTTTTATTAGTTTTAATTTTAAAATTCATCAAGGAAAATTTAGATTAAAATAGCTCATATAGATTGTATTCCACATTTAAGCACAATGATGTGTAATTTGAGGTTATTTTGCAAAAAACCTTAAATAAGTATTCAAGGTCTTCATGAGACACTGGGTATTATGAACTCTATTTGATCACAAAGAAGTTCAGTTATGATAATTTTTAAGAGCGTGCTTGCAGATGACCCTGAAGGAAATTTATGAAAATCTGGTCATATAAATTTATTAGTGTAATATAATCTTGATTCTTTTAAATTCTATAATAAAAGTAATTGCTTTAGTGGTATGGCTATAACAAGCATTTTTCTTGCAGATCTGCCAATCTTCAACCTCCATATTGTTTCTAGCTCTGCAGATTCATACATTTGTATATTGTGTTAAATAAGTGGAAATGGAAACATTCATGGACAGAAAGACAGTGCTAGTCAACTGATTGATTATTTGCAATTTAGTATGGATGTTTAAAAGCACAGCCTTATAAGTACACAGGTCTGTAAATTATATTAAATAAAAATATAATAAAGACATCACCATTGAAAACAGTATGATAGATACAGTTGTAACACTGCCAACTAGTTAGTTTGCTTATTTCTCTAAACTCTGAGTTCCCCTGAGGGTCTTCTCTTACTTGTTTTCTAGCCTGGTTGTACCCCCGAGCTCTCTATCCCTTAATTATGCCCACCTCACAAAATCCCAACTGGGACAAATCCTTCTGGCCATATCATCTTCTTATTATGAGTATTATCAGGGAAAAAAAGATCATATAATCAGACAGATGGCTGTGAGTACAATGCCAGGGCCTTTGACATCAATAACATCCAATGAATCCAATGAGGCCAATCAAAAGAATGAATAAAAAGGAAAAAAAAACATAATCCTACTATATGCTATCTGTAAGAGATTCACTTTAAATCCAAAACACATATTTTGGGCAAAAAGTACCAAGAAGAAGCAAATTGGCTATCCTAATATCAGACAAATTAAACTTTACATCAAAAAAAGCTTATGAGAGACAAAAAAGAGACATCATATATTAATAGTAAGTTCAATACAAAAAAATAACAATTATAACACTTATGTACCTAATAAGGGACCGTCAAAATATATAACAAAATTGAAAAAATAGTTCATAATCATAGTTGATTATGACTTCAATACTCTCTTCTCTGCTGACAGAAAATAAGGAAACACAATAAACCAACTAAATCTAGGAGACATGTATGTGTCATGTTATGAAGTCTTTGACCAGTTCCCATCACCCTGTTCTAACAATACCTGAATCAAAGCACACCCTAGCTGCCTGCCTTTACCTCCTTCCAGTCAGGATATTGAGATATTTTTATAGAAAAATCAAAGGGTCTCATTTTCATGGGGCACTCAAGTACCACATTGTAAATGGTTGCTCTTTGAAAACACAGGTAAACTCATTAAAATCCTATCTGTACAAAAAAATCTTCCACTCCTTCCTTAATTATATAGATTGCCATTAATCTCCACACATTCCAAGTAAGATTTCAACAGAACAAGAAGACCAAAACAAGCAGGAACAAGAAAGCCAAAGAAAACAGGGACAATGCAAGAAATGCTGAGAACTTTTTTATTTGTTTAAAGAAGATAAAAGTACTATCCTTAAATTAGTAGGAGGACATTGCATTTTTGACAATAACAGAAAACAGACAAGATAAAATGCAAAACAAAGTGAATCATGTTTTCAATGACATCATAGAAAATATAGAATCATCTTTCCCAAATAATGAGAGAAAATTCCTTTGATTCTAGAATTCTATGCCAAATCAAACTTTTAATCAAGTATGAAGGTAGAATAAAGATGCATTTAAACACACAAAGAATTCTTTCTCAAAAAATTTTGTTATTGCAAAAATATGCTTCAGCATAATGACTCTACAAACCAAAAAAGAGGAATCCTAGGAGCCAAGTCTCCAAGTAAGCATCACAAGAAGATAATGCAGGGAGGTTTTAGAACACCTTTCAATGACTTCACATCCATACTGGAGCAGGAAGAAAGGGTGCTGTGGGTGGGAGGTCTCTAGGGATAAACAATGAAATCACCAAATTTCCTGAAAAATTATTTAGAGCAGTTGATAGTTTTAAAAATATAATTTTTAAAGTATGATAGCTAAGCAAGTGGAAAGTTCAGCTATGAACCACATAGGAAATTGATAGATAAACAAGGAATATATGCATAATATGCTACTTGACTCAATATTTATGTAGTAATAAAATATAGTTACAAATTAAATTTTCTTCAATATCAAGAGAAGAAATTGAGTAGGGTAAAAGAGGCCATTTGGAATAAAAAGGTAAAACTGCAACTATAAAAAAGATATAATGGTACATTGGCAAGGATTCAATAGATGATATATAAACCTGATAGACTAAAATATCAATATAAAATTATATTACTTTAAAGCATAGAGACAAAAACAAGGAAAAACAACAAAAGGAAATAAAAATTAGGTTCCCCTGAGTACCAACACAGGGAGTTATAAAAGAATAGTGCTAGGATTTTCTGTTTATCAATAGAATAATATAAAATTTGATATTATACTATCAACTATAGGTAAAAATTTACTCTGTGGGTATAGGTGTGAAAGTGATATACTGTGTATAATCTTATATATTGAGGGCCAGGACTACTTTTTGTGTTCTGCAGAGTTTATGGAAGGAGGGTCTAATTGTCTTGGCTTGTACGGTCATAGAAAAGTACCCATACCTGGGTGACTTAAACAAGAAAAATTCATTTTCTCAAAGTTCTGGAGACTTTAAATCCAAGATCAGGATGCCAGCATTATTGGGTTCTAATGAGGACTCTCCTGGTCAGTTATTACTTGTCCTCACATGGTGGAGAGAGATCAGAGAGGAGAGAGATAGGAGAGGAGAGAGAGAGAAAAACAGAGACAGGAAATATGTGTCTTCCATAATATCACTAATCCATAATGAGGACCCCACTCTCAAAACCTCATCTAACTATAATTATCTCCCAGAGTTTCCACAAGGGGGTTTTGAGCCACAACACATGAGTGGGGAAAGGACAAGTGTTCAGTCAATAACACTAACAAATAGAATGAGGTCAATAAATGCATCCTCATGCATGCTGAAATATCTTCACGCAATCACTGACTTCCTCACTCGCTGTAGAGAAATTCCCAGGACTCTGGCTACTGTCTTCACCTTGTGCCTGAATCACCAGGTTTTCTAATAATACTTTGAGCTCATTGATATTCAACTCAAAATTCTAATTTTCTTTGATAGTTTCTGTTGTGGCTCAGTACTCTGATAATTCCTTGTAAACTGCAACTCAAACCAGGAAATGCCACCATAAATTTTTATTCTATGTTCATCACTTCACAGATTAATTAAAGATTAAATAACCAAATGGTGTGACACTTATTTACCTTCCCAGACCTTTCCTTTAGCTCATGGAATCCCCCAAACTACACATATCACGGTCTTTTAAAGCTCCACATCTCCATGTTCTCCCTTCAAGAATGAATTAAAATGCTCATTTCTCAACAGGCTATTCCTGAATCTCTCTTCCTTTCTTAGACTTTCATAACTATTTTATATAAGATTGACATGGACCATCTCCTATGTACTTTATAAGGAAATTATTTGTGCCCACATTTCTTAGAATTATCAAGTATATACAGGAATATTTTAAGTATATCTATGGAACACTTCACTAAAGATGAAGTGATTGTGTTCTCTTTTATATTAATCTGTACTTGAAAATCATTAGAATTATTTGAATTACAAAAGGCATCCTTAGGAAAGCTTGCAAAATACCAGTAAACAGATTGTATCACCATTTCCTTCAGGCTACATAATGAAGTAGAAAGAGAATAAAACGCTCATAAGCAAACATGTGGGTTCAAATAGTAATTCATCACCCACTTGTGAAAACCATTCTTAGCTTTTACATCTGAAAATTTGATAATAGGCGGTACTATCACTATTTCTCTGGACAGTATAAATAAGAAGTGTAAAGTGCCTGGAACATAGTAGATATAAAATAAATGCTAGCTAATTCCCTTTAGCAGTTCCTAATGCAAAATAAAAACATGTACAAAGAAGCCGATTTGATTAAATTGAATGAAAACACCAAGCGATAGCATTCTAGTGGGACTTCGTGTAATGTTCAGTTCCAGGCTATCTTAGTCAGGACTCTAGTTTGTTGCAACAGAACTGGTTAAAACAAAATGTATGGAAAAGAGAGGGAAGAAAGTATAACTCAATCACTCATTTGATACACATTTACTGAGCATCTCTAACAGGCTAGGTATTATATGAGGCCTGAGAATACCAAGAATACAACACAGACACTGTTTATATGTTAAGGTGATGCAAAGTTCAATCTCAAAGGAAATCAAGGTCAGGGTATAGGCAGGCTTCAGGAAGGGATTAGAACCAGCATTTAAAGGGCACCTGAGAACTTGGGTGCAGTTTAGTGGCAAAAGGTGTGCTTAGTATCTGTGAGGCCCTAGGTTCAATCTCCCACACTGAAAGGAAGAAGAAGAGGAAGAAGAAAAAAAAAAAAAAAAAAGACACAGAACCCTGGTGGCATGTTCTGTTTCTCATGCCTCCTCATCCTTATGTGTTTTATTTTTAAGTCTACAGATCAAATTTCTCTGTTTTCCAATACTCATCACAAAAATTTAAGTATTTCACAGTTTGTGAACTGTTCCCTATGGATTCCTTCTCTCAGTCTCCCATGGAGCAAGAATTTGGCTGAGCTTGAGTCAGGAATGTTCTAACCCAACTGCCCATGAAAATAAGGGGCAAAGTCATGGCATCCAACTCTGTGCTAGATCTCTCCTGTGCATTCTAGACTGAAAGTGTGAAAGAAAAAGGAATTCTTGGTGATTTGAGAAAGCAAGGCCATATCATTTTTAAAAAATATATTTTACTCATTTTGGGATAAGCATTTGAATCCTAAAATGACACTTAACTTTCTCAAATTATAAAATTAAGCTATACAATTTGAAAGTGGTGGATCTTGGGAAGGGACTCAGATTTTCATTCTTAATTTTGTCCTCTTTCAACTTTGCTAGTATTGGAACAAGGAATGACACCCGTGTTGGACAGTTTCAACGACCAATTAATGTTAGCTTAAGTACTAGCATTAATTAAAGAATTATAAAGTATAGCACAAATTCAGATGTAACTAATGTTTGGCAGAATTGTGGTTTGACTCTCCACATGGTTTTTTTATTTTTATCCAGGAGCTCACTACATTCTGAGTGACATTCAGGGTGAAATTTTGTAAACACAAGGGATAATATAATTAAAGATTCACATTTGCAGTTGTTACTCTGCTACTGTAAAAGAAAATAATCACCATGAACCAAAATAATTGCAATAAACCTAACAAAGACAGTTAAATTTTATGTGAGTTTTAAAAAGTAGGTAAGTTTAGTGCAGCCACAGAGGAGAATAAGGGCATTCTAAGCAAGAGAATATTCTTGAGCAACAGTGCAGAGATGAAAATGAATGTGCTTTGGGCTATGAAGGAGGGAAATGGGGGATTGTAATCAAATAAAGCAGAGAGAGTCTGTTGGAAATTTTTAACTTAAAGGTTCCATAATTTAAAATCATACAATCTCTCTCTCTCTCTCTCTCTCTCTCACACACACACACACACACACACGCACACACACACATGCATACACACACACACAAACACACACACTTGCTTTATGAGTCTTAGTGTTTACCTAAATCATATTACATTCAAGTTATGGTGATATGTGCTTTTGCCATTTCCTTGTGGTTTTTCTAAAATTTTGTACAGACTATAAAATCTCAATGTTTTCTGATAATTCTAGAAGTTATTGGAAACATGTGGCAATATAAGTGGCAGTGGCTGCAAAGCCTGTTTCCCTTTTATTTAACCTATTTATGGGTTAAATATAGAAAAAACTGATCTTCAGACAGAGCAATAATCCTTACCTTGAAAGTAAGGAAGAGTAAGCGTATCCTTATATACCAGCTGTGTAAATTATTGCTGTTAAGACAGACCTTCAGTCTTGGACAAAAGGGAAAAAAATCAATATTAATCCACTCATACTTGTAATGGAAGGATGTGGCCATATAAAGTATTACTGGCTAGCACAGGATCACAGCCTGAATTTGAAGACAGATGCTATATGTTTGCTATGGAAACAATAGACCGTAACATTGTATTTGATATGGAAAAATCAATCACAGCATTACCAGCTAGAAACTGCTCCACTTTGAGGCAAGAATACAAAGTACCTCAAGCAGTTGTTAAACAGAAGAGCTTTCATGATTATTTAATCACTTGAGAGGCCAAACCAATTAAAATATCATCTGTCAATACTTTCTCTAGGATCTGTTTTCAGGAATAATAAATGTTTTCTCAAATCTATTGTCTTGACCTAAATGATGAATATACAGAAATAAAACCACCAGGACTAGATGTATATTTTCAACAGGAAGTGGTTTCTGATATTATTTGGAGCTAGAGAAGGCCAAAGTTCCTTCAAGCATTTTTCTGGAAACTATCAGATAAAAATCCAAGCTTACAAAGTTTTGGCAGTGTGGATCTGAATCATGAAATAACAACCAGAGTGCACAAAGCCTGCAGGCTTCAGGAATCTGGTAGGAGTTCATCTCTGACTGTGACCACACACGTGATGAAATGGTACTCCACTGGAAGGATTCAGACATTTAATTCCCAATGGTTCATGGAGAAACCATTGAGGATTTTCAGTGTGACAGAAAAATAGGCAGCTTAATCCAGGGAAGATGAGAGCTGAGGCTAGAATGATAGGTTGAGGCATAGAATTCCTTCCCAAAGAGTCTAAACTTAAACTTGAAGATGGCAAAGAAGAGCTTTCTAAGATTTTAAAATAAGCAAGTGGTACAATCAAATATGTATTCCAGAAAAAGTAGCCATGGTAGCAATATGAATGATGGATTATAGAGGGAAGATTCTGGAAACAGGAACTATGTAGGAGTTTACAGCAACTTTCAGAGCTAGAATTTTAAGCAAAGGCAGTTTCTCATGAGGCAGAAAAGGGAAATTTGGGGATCTGATAGTAACCGAGAAAGAATTCATGGAGGTCAGTGAGGAAGGAACTGAAAATAATATTGAGGTTTTTCTTTGTGAGCTTTGTTAGACATGGAGGTCTTCAATAGTTTTAAGACACAATAATGATAATCATTGCAACAATAATAATGTACATTAATAAGCTTTGAAGGAAGGGAGTGTTAGGTTTATGTGAATATTGCTTTAATTTCCTCTTCACTATTTTACTTTAAATTCCTCTTCACTATTTTACTTCACTATTTTATTTTATTTAAGTCATCATTACCCTAAGTACATGTATGAAGACAAGAATGGTATGATGACTCTACTTTGTGTACAACCAGAGACATGAAAAATTGTGCTCTATATGTATAATATGAACTGAAATACATTCAACTGTCACATATAACAAATTAGAATATATTTAAAAAATTTTCCAGAGGGTCATCAAGGCCCTAGATATATTTAGATATCTCTGAATAATTTCTTACATTATCTCCTTCATTACTTGTCATGCTTTATATTTTGCAGAAAATCAAATTTTCAAAAAAGACATTTACTTTTATATCTATGATCAAAAAAACTTCTTTGGCTATGAGTATGCAGCTATATTTTAATATTACTTATTATTAAAAGAGGGGTTGTCATTTCCTACAGGTGATATAAGAATATAGATATTTAACAACTCTACTCTCTATTTTCTCTTTTCCTGATTCTGATTTTTCCTTCTAACTTGGCTGAGAAAAAGTGTTCTATACTTGACAAAATCATTCCAGCTATGTAGAAAATATGAGAAGTGTTCAGGGCTACAACTGCTGACAGATTCTCTCCTGCACCAAATATGTCTAAGCCTTAAATTCCAGTTCATTCTGAATTAAATACTACTTGGTAGTTGCTTACATGGAATATCTCTTCTTTATTTAATCTTTTCACAAATATATATGCATTTAAGCCATGTCCTACCATACAACATAATAAGGAATTTCTGTGAGCATTTTAATGCTTTCTCTAGTAAATCCAATGCACCTAATTAAATGGAGTTTGTAGAAACTAATTTGGCAATCTTCAATCCTCTCAAATCCATCCAGAGCTGCACTATAACGTATCATAGAGTAATTAATTACAGTTCACTGCCCATGCATAGTACCATAGCTCATAGAGTATTACATAGACACTCACAAATAATTACCAAAAGAAGTGTATAATATGAGGTAGTTGCATAATCTTAGGTGAATTGCTTATCCCTCTGGCCTAAATTTTCTTGTCTATTAAAACAGAGGTATCAATAACCCCTATCTCAATGGTAATAGTGAAATAAAATTAAAGGATGCATATAAAGATTTTGGCATAGATATCACATAGTAAACCTTACTAAATATTAAATTTTACTTTTGCCTTGTTGAGTATTGTTTGACACAAAGATAATATAAGCCATGTATGAAATTTTAACCTTTCTAAAAATTGTAAATTGTGTTTAAAAATGGCAATAAAGCAAATAACAAAAAAGAATAAAATTAGGTAATTTAAATTTTATAATGTATTTAACCTATATATTAAAATATTATTATTATTATTGCAGTTGTAGTAATAAAAACTTATTAATGAATTATGTTATATACCACACCTATAAAATTTAGGGTGTATTTTATGCTCATAGCACATTCCAATTCAAAATAGCCACATTTTAAGTGTTCTATTGCTATATGTGACTAATGGCTACTGATTTAGAACACATAGATCTAGATGCTTCTTAAGTTTAAACATGAGAAACATGTTTAGTCATTTCTTTACAAATGGCTAGAAAAACTTCAACAAGAAAAAGAAAAGTAAGAAAAAAATTGCTCTAGGGAATGCATCAGTACTAGGATCTTGATGATCTTACTATTTTTTTACTAGGTAGTCTTAGAAAATACTCTGTTTCAAATAAAAGAATACTAAAGAAAATAGTATTTGAAATAAAAGAATAATAAAGAAAATAGTATTTGAATTTAGCAAAACACATTATCACCACATTTTTTACAAGTGTGAAGTAGTCTGTCATTATTTTGGAAAAAGCATATTTTGAAATTAGTAAAGATACATAGAATTCTGGAATAATCCCAGTGCCCATGGAATGAAAAAGACCCACACAGTGTTCAAAACGTTCTTAAGATATTTTTAAGAAAATACATTTCTGTTCTCACTGCAGTAAAGTGAAAAGCTCCCCTGGGATACACCCTGGGCTTGCCAGCTCAAGGCATTCTTAGGTAGAAGGAAGGAAGGTAGGAAGGAGGAAAATCTCATCACCTTCTCCTCCTCACTAAACAAGCAGATTTTGCAAGTTCTTTACATGCTTTATTTACTCTTCATTTTCATCCTTTGGAGAGAAACTTGAAATATTTATTCACAGGATATTATTATTTTCAAATGCTTCCTAAGCCAAGGATTTGGTAAATGGCAGAAGAAAGTGTCTGTAACAGTCAGTAATTATTACCCCTGAAGTTGCATTTTAAATCCTTTTAATAATTAAAGGAGTTTTCTACCAAACCAGGCAAAGAACTAAGAGAATAAAGAGGTTCAAAAATCCAGGGTAAGCCAGCCTGTCCAGCGGTATGTGTGTACACATGCTTAATTCTGACATAAAGCCCAACATTAATCATGTCTGAAGAGTGATAACCAAAATGACAGTTCTCACTCTGCAGCCAGTCATACAAGGAAGCAGTTTCTAGCCATAACCCACCACTGCGAGCAAACAACGGATAGGCATTGGTCCTTTTGTCAGATTCTGACAAGTGAATCAATAAAAAGACACAGCAAAAGTTCAATCAGAACAGACACCACTAATACGGATGGCCTTTTGGGACCCACAGATGCGTGGAACTGCTTTTCCATGTTAATTTCTCTTCACTACCCCTTGGGGTTATCACCTTCTCTGGCCCCTGTTAATTAAAAACTGCCTCCTACTAAAGTTCCCTGGCAGGCATTTCCCTCTCCTCAGCTTATTCTGCTGACTGCAAAGAGAAGAGATGGAGGGTGGAGTGTTCTGAAGCTAAGAGGCTATGATGACATAGCCTGCTCCTGTCCACCCAGACTGTGGATAGAATTACAGAACTCTCTTGTGTGAACTCCCATATGTTATAATTATGGACTAACAGAAACGATGTAAGAAAAATTACAGATAATACTCTATCAGAGTCAAATAGTGATAATAGTGAAGTAGTTAGGTAGGCAAATCAGTAGGTAGGCAGAGAGTCATGGCATACTATTTTTTGGTGTAGCCTTGTTTTGGAATTTATTGAATAAGGAATTTTAATCACATACCATTTTGTATGTTAACCAGCCTAGCATTAAGAGTTTGCACTTTTCTTCTTCTCATAGAGAAGACAAATTTATTCTTCCATATTTGCCTATTCCTATTATATCTTAAGATTGATCTTAATGCCTAATTTACTTTGTGTATGAGCACAAGTCTATCTCTAGGAAGAAATATTTAGTCTTAAAAAATGGTAGCTAGGTCTTTGGAGCCATGTTTATGACAGACATGAATACTTTCATGGCTAGGTAGTCAGATTATTCCAAATCGGTCCTTTGATTAATGTGCATTTGTTTTACACCATAAATATTGCAATGCATTCAGACAATACAGACCACATATAGAAAGTTTCCTGCAGTCATTAATTTTTTATTAATTTTTTGGACTTCCATAATTTTACCACATTTTTAGGTTATATGTTTTTATAAACATGCATGTACAGATGCATTACATTGTCTCATTACTTACATAATTATATTGTATGCCTTTTGATTCTACTTGCTTTTTTGCTGAATAATGTATCCTGCAGCTATTACCATGTAGCTTGATCTTATTTATTGAATTTTTGGTATTTAATATTATGAATTTACTAAAATTCATAAGAATTTGCTTAATGGACATGTAACTTTCCTGTTATTTTTCATATTTCAAAGAACAATTCAATATAACATGTCTCTTTACATAAAATACCAAGTAATTTTTCCCAAAGTAGAATTGTTAGGCAGATATTGACCTATGTTAAAATCTGATGAAAACTGCAAAAACAAAATTTCTCTAGAAAGGTTTTGAATAATTCCCCTCCCACTAACAGGGCAAAGTTCACTCATTTCCATATAACTTCTTCAACCTTGAGTATATATTTCATTCTAGAGTCTACTGCTTGTGGTTTGTAAGATTTACTAAAAATCTATGTTATTTAATCTTACTCATGTAAGATAAGCTTGGTCATATAATCTGTTCCAGATATATAAATGTGCATATTTCTATCAATACCTAGAATAAATCACATTCTTCACCCTCCATTCAACACAAGAATAAAGCAAGCCATCACTTCTCTGGGATTCTCCAGTTATCTTTGCAGCAACCACTGAACTCAAATTATCTAGAATTTTTATAGCAAATTGTTGTTTTTCATTATTTTATTTTTCATTTTGGGTCCTGGGATTAAACTCAGGGCCAATTGTCCACTGAGCCACATCCCCAGCCCAATTTTTTGTATTTTGTATTTTTTCTTTCTTTCTTTCTTTTTTTTTTAGAAACTGGGTGTCACTGAGTTGCTTAGTGTCTCACTTTTGCTGGGGCTGGCTTTGAACTTGCAACCATCCTGCATCAGTCTCTGGAGCCACTGAGATTACAGGCATGCACCCACTGCACCCAGTTTCATTACTTTTCAATATTTAAAAAAAATCATATTTTCTTTTTTTTGATTAAATTTTCTTTTTTGCATTATAGTTCTTATTACATGTATACAGCACACTTTTTCATTTCTCTGGTTGTATAAAGTATGTTTTCATATTTCTGGTTATATAAAATTGTATAAAGTATGTTGACACCAATTTGTGTCTTCATACATGCACTTTGGATGATGATGTCTATCATATTCCACCATCCTTGCTAATCCTCTGCCTCCTCCCTTTCCCTCCCACCCTTTTTCCTCTATCTAGAATTCATCTGTTCCTCCCATGCTCCCCCTCCCTACCTCACTGTGAGTCAGCCCTCTTATATCAGAAAAAATATTCAGCATTTGTTTTTTTGAGATTGGCTAACTTCACTTAGTATTATCTTCTCCAACGCCATCCATTTACCTACAAATGCCATGATTTTATTCTATTTTATTGTTGAGCAAAATACCATTGTGTATATATGCCTCATTTTTTTTATCCATTCATCCATTGAAGGGCATCTAGGTTGGCTCCACAGTTTAGCTATTATAAATTGTGCTGCTATAAGCACTAAAAAATGACAAAATCATGGAATTTGCAGGGAAATGGATGGCATTAGAGCAGATTATGCTAAGTGAAGCTAGCCAATACCTAAAAAACAAATGCCAAATATCTTCTTTGATATAATGACAGCAACTAAGAACAGAGCAGGGAGGAAGAGCAAGAGGAAAAGATTAACATTAAACAGAGACATGAGGCGGGAGGGAAAAGGAGAGAAAAGGGAAATTGCATGGAAATGAAAGTAAACCCTCATTGTTATCCAAAATTACATATAAGAGGTTGTGAGGGGAAAGGGAAAAAAAAAAAGGAGAGAATTAAATTACAGCAGATGGGGTAGAGAGAGAAGATGGGAGGGGAGGGGAGGGGGGATAGTAGAGGGTAGGAAAGGTAGCAGAATACAACAGTTACTAATATGGCATTATGTAAAAATGTGGATGTGTAACCGATGTGATTCTGCAATCTGTATACGGGGTAAAAATGGGAGTTCATAACCCACTTGAATATAAAGTATGAAATATGAGATGTCAAGAGCTATGTAATGTTTTGAACAACCAATAAAAAAATAAAAATAAATTGTGCTGCTATAAATATTTATGTGGCTATGTCTATGTAGTATGCTGTTTTTAAGTCTTTTGGGTATAAACTGAAGAGTGGGATAGCTGGGTCAAATGGTGGTTTCATTCCCAGATTTCCAAGGAATTTCCATACTGCTTTCCATATTGGCTGCACCAGTTTGCAGTCCCACCAGCAATGTATGAGTGTGCCTTTTTCCCCACATCCTCGCCAACACTTACTATTGTTTGTCTTCATAATATCTGCCATTCTGACTGGAGTGAGATGATATCTTAGAGTAGTTTTGATTTGCATTTCTCTAATTGATAGAGATAATGAACATTTTTTCATATTTTTTTTCATATATCTCATATATTTCAACCCAAAGTAGATCAAGGACTTAGGAATTAAACCAGAGACTCTACATCTAATTGAAGAAAAAGTAGGCCCTAATCTTCATCATGTGGGATTAGGCCCCAACTTCCTTAATAAGACTCCTATAATGCAAGAATTAAAACCAAGAATCAATAAATGGGATAGAATCAAACTAAAAAAATTTCTTCTCAGCAAAAGAAACAGTCTGTGAGGTGAACAGAGAGCCTACATCCTGGGAGCAAATCTTTACCCCTCACACATCAGATAGAGCACCAATCTCTAGGGTATATAAACAACTCAAAAAGCTAAGCACCAAAAACACAAATAACCCCATCAACAAATGGGCCAACGACCTGAACAGACACTTCTCAGAAGAGGATATACAATCAATCAAAAAATAACAATATTTTCTATGTTTAAATTCACCATGGTTCTTTTATTTCTCTTACCTCAATAATTATGAAAATTTTATTGCATTATTTTTCACATTTTTTCAAAGAGAGGTTATGTCTAGTAAATTCACTAATCTTTTGATGCTCAAAAGGGTCTTTATTTTAATTGTAGAATTGAGTGCTAATTAGATTAGGTATAAAATATAGACCTTTCTTGACCTAATGTCAGCAAGATGTCAGATCAGCAAACTCCAACCTCCCATTTTCCCTTAAAAATATCAAGTAAGTAAACACAGACTAGTTTCATGAGAACTTGAGAAATTAGTCAAAGATCTGCTGCAACTAAGGAAACACCCAATCAAGAAAAATCCACACTCAAAATGGTAGAAATTTTTTTGTGGTGGTTTTGTTAATATTTACCTTACAGCCTCCTTAGAGCAATATGATACAGTCTGGAAGAAATTGACAATTTCCCACTTCTCAATGGAAGAATTGGACTGAAACTTGTTTGCAACATCTCTGTTCTTTCAGTGGATTGCCTGAGAGACTGATTTTTGTGTATCAAGATGAAGACATACCTTGAATCTCATATTCAAATCCACAGAAAACTGTAGCATGTGCTCTGGCACATGAAAAATGAAGGAATATTTCAGAATCACAGACACTGTGGGGTGAGAGACTATAGACATAAAAATACAATAGAACATTTAAAGTTGCAAGAAGCAAAGTAGGGCCCATTGTAAATTAAGACACTTAAAAGCAGTTCTGTATATGGGAAAACTGATAAAGGATCATACAACGGCCTCAGAACGATGCACATTTGTAAAGGCCTGAGGAGATCTTAAACCTTCATGTCAGGTTGACTAGTTTAAATCTTTTCCCACATTGGACCAGTCTGCAAAAGAACAGAAGTATTTTTCCACAACTAACGGCCCAAATGTCAACAAAAGCTGACAAACTACAAAGAATCCAAGAAACTTAGCCCATTATAAGGAACAAACTAAATCTCTAGAAACTACCCTAAGAAAACATAGGCTTTTGACTTAGTTGACAAAGAATTTAAAATCACTGTCTTAAATACACTTGTTGAATTAAAATAAAATATGGACAAATAAGAAAAATTAGGAAAACAATTTATGAACAAATTAGAATATCAAGAAATGCATAGAAATTGTGAAAAATAAATGAACAGAAATTCTAGAGTTTAAAAAATACAGTCACATTAAAAAATTCACTTGAGAGTTTCAAGAGTGACCTGATTAGACAGAAGAAGCAGTAAACTTGAAAACAGGTCATAGGAAAATAACAAGTCCAAGAAACAAAAAGAAAAGAGAATATTAACAGAACCTTAGAGACTTAGGGGATGTCATCAAGCAAACCAATGGACACGTGGGAGTTGCAGAAGGAGAAGGGGAAAAAAAACAGAGAGTTTATTTAAAGATAGAATGTGTGAAAACTTCTCAAATTTGATGAAAGCATTGGATGTAAAAATACAAGAAGCTCAAAAATCTCCAACTATGGTAAATCTAAAGGGACCTATACTGAAACACTTTATAATCAAATTGTCAAAAGTCAAACACAAAGAGAGAATCTTAAAACCAGCAGGAGAAAAAAGAAACTTATCTTGATAACCAACAAGATTGATCTTTTAGAGAAACCTTAGAGTCCAGAAGACAGGGGAATAATACATTTAAATTGTGGAAAGAAAAACTTTGAACTGAGAATATTGTGTCTGGTAAAATTGTCCTTCAAAACTGAAGGTAAATTTGGGCTGGGGTTGTAGCTCAGTGGTAGAGCACTTGTTTCACATGTCTGAGGCATGTCTCAGCACCACATAAAAATAAATAAAGATATTGTGTCCATCTACAACTAAGAAGAATATTTTTAAAAATGAAGGAAAATTTAATATTTTTCCAGATAAACAAAAGCTAAAGGAGTTCATTACCATCAGACCTGCCCTAGAAAGGAATACTTTAAGTTAGAATGAAAAGTATTCTAGAGAGTACTGGAAGTCATTTGAAAATGCAAAGTATTCCAGTAAAAGCAAACATATAGAAATGTATATTATTGTAATTTAGGTTAATACTTATTTTGAAATTTTTATAGGAGTTAAGAGAAGCATAAAAGTAAGTATAAATTAATGTTAATGGGTACACAGTATTTAAAGATATAATTGGTGACATTAGTAAAATGATAAAAAAGGGGGGAGGCAGAACACTAAAGCAATAAAAATTGAAGTCAGTATCTCTTTAAAATAGATATAAGTTTATGCAGTTTTATGTAATTACCATGATATCTCTCTCTCTCTCTCTCTCTCTCTCTCTCTCTCTCTCTCTCTCACACACACACACACACACACAAAACTATGAAAAACACACAAAAGAAAATAATAAGGGGATTCACAGTGTGTCACTAAAGGAAACCAATTAAACATAGAGGAACACAGGAAAGGAGGGGAAACCTCTAAAAAACATACAGAAAATAATGAAGCAACAATAATAAATCTTTTCCTATCTGTAATTATGTTAAATGTAAATGGATGAAATTCTCCAAAGAAAAAACAAATAGATTGGCTGACTGGATTAAAGAAAACACCAGGATCAAACTATATGCTGTGTACAAAAGATTCATAATCAATTTTAGGATACAGATTGAAAACAGTGAAAGGATTCTATACACATAAACTCTTCTAATAACAATCAAAATAGACTTTACCTCAAAAATTGTTACAAAAGTCAACATTATATAATGATAAAAGGGTTAGTTTATCAAAAAGATTAATTATGAACAGATATACCAAAAATAGGAACTCCTGAAAAGTAAATATAAAAAAAGTGCATATATACACAATGGAATATTGCTCAGCAATAAAAGAGAATAAAATCATGAAATTTGCAGGTAAATGGATGGAGTTAGAGAAGATAATGCTAAGTAGAGTTAGCCAATCCCAAAAATCCAAATGCTGAATGTTTTCTTTGATATAAGGAAGCTGATTCATAATGGGATAGGGAGTGGGAGCATGGGAGGAATAGATGAACTCTAGATAGGGCAGAAGGGTTGGAGAAGAAGAGAAGGGTCATGGGGTTATTAATGAAGGTAGAATGTGATCATTATTATCCAAAGTACAGGTATGAAGACAAAAATTGGTGTGAATATACTATGTGCACAACCAGAGACATGAAAAATTGTACTCTATATATGTAATAAGAATTGTAATGCATTCTGCTGTCATATATAAATAAAAAATTTTAAAAAGAGAAATAAAAGACTACACTAATAGAAGACATTAGTATTCTACTTTCAATAATGAACTAGTAGCCATTATTAAAACCAGACAAAAGGTGTATATAAAAATAGAGAATTTAAACAACACTATAAAATAATTGGACCTAACAGACATTCAGAGCATTCCACTCACCAATAGGTGAGTACATATTTATCTAAAATGCCCATGAGACATTCTTCAGTATAGATTATATGTCATGATATGAAAAATGTTAATAAATTTTAAAAACTTGAAATCATACAAAATACCTACTCTTTTCACAAGGAAGTAAAATTGGAAATCTATGGCAGAATGAAATCTGGACTATCCAAAAATATATGGAAATTAGATAATGCATTCTTAAATAAATTATGATGGAAAAAAAGAAATTATAAAAAAATTATAAAATATCTTGAGACAAATGAAAATGATAATGCAGCATACCAAAATTTATGACATGTAATGAAAACAGTGCTAAGAGGAAAATTTACAGTTGTAAATGTTTACATTAAAAAAAAGGGAGCTAAAATCAACAACCTAACTTTATACCTAAAAGAACTAGAAATTTAGAATCTAAATACAAATTTAAAATAAAGAAACTAAGCCCAAACCCAGATGAAGAAAGTAAATAATAGAGATGAGATTGTAACTTATTCAACTTATTCTATGTTATTTCTCTTTATTTCCTAAATACATTATTGCATAAGAAGCATCTGATATCATTGGAAATTCTTTTTTCTTTGAGGCTAAATGATACTTCTCTTTTACATTTTTATGAAAGCGTTTAAGATTTTTTGTTTATTCATAGAATTCTGAAAAACCTCAGAATATGTTCAGTTTTTATTGTATTATGAATTTTGTCCTTTTAATCACAGACTCATTTTCACTTTAATTACATCTCCTCCACAGTTTACTGTTTTCTCCCTTTAGAACTAAAATTACAGGGATGCCAGCCCTCATGGTTCCCATATTTTCATCACATTGCTGTATATTTGGGAGATTTCCTTGACATCATCCTCTTCATTGCTAATACAATCTTTAATAATATTTAAATTATTTTCAATCTTGTTGAATTGCATTTGTAATCATGTTTGCTTTCCAAGAACTCTTTCTATTTATTAATTTTCTTTTCTATTTGCAACTTTTTGTTCTTATTTTAAATGGCATAGTTTTTCTGAATGTACTTATTGGAATTTTTGAAAAGATTTTCTTTGAATTATATTCCTAAGATGTGAAGTAATTTTATATTATTATTTATTTCCAGGCTTATGTTCCATGCTCTTGACTTTCCTCAAATGGGCTAATTATTTATTCATACATATGAGAGAAGTTTGAAGGTTGTCTACATGCATAGCTGATGTGGATGTTATTTGTGGTGGTTTGATTTTTCTGCCCACATGCCTGTTATGCTGAGTGTGGCTGTCTGCAAATGATTTCAGAGTGGTCTGACTTATCAATTACTGGAGTCCTCTTTGAAGTTTGGGGTCCTGAGGCAAGTAGTTTTTCTCCCCAGTAACTGCCAAAATACTGAGAACTTTACTTTGTTAGTGGGAAAATCTAGTCTATAAAATAAAGTGGTCACATTTCAGCGTAGAGTCAAGTGATCAATGTAGGATTGGATACAAAGATCAGGCAAGATTTTCCCCAGAGCCTTGAGGACAATTAATGATTTTTCTGAAATTGTTCTTGAGGCATTTTTTGCTATCTCAACTTTTCACTTCGACCTTGACCATTCTCTAAATCTCTTCTAGAGTTCACTTCTGAGGATATTTTTAAGTGTATGTAGCTTCTTTATCATTCTGATCTCATTTGTTTAATGAGATTGGTCCACCAATGGCATTGGAAAATAAGTTCTATTACCAGAGAGAATTTTATGTTTAATTATGTTCTTTTTTCAGGGATTTGGAGGGTGATACTGGTAGTAACTGGTTGGTACTTCAAATCCTGGATAAGTCTGGAAAACTGGTTATTTAGGAGGTTGCTATGAATTAAGAGAGAAAAATGAATCTACTTAAACTCATAGATAGCTCCAATTGTATCTACCCAAACTCCTTAAAACCTTATTGAAACAGAATATTTTGTGTGGCATTGGTGCATGACCATGATCTAAGTAAATATCAAAAGTTGTTTTCTTCACTACTAGTAAATGTTTCCATTTTTTTTCTATTAAACTATAAATCTCCAGTAAGATATCAGTGGAAACAGAAGAGCTTAGATCAAATTAATAATTTATCAGGACTAACAATACAAATGCAAGTGACTTAAAACTTACAGGCACAAAATTCAGACATGCAGAAAGTAAACTCTTTAGAATTTTGCTACAATTCAGTTTGCAAGTAAGTCCCAGGATCTGGTCCCAGGGGGCAGGCAAGAGACGTGTGTCACAGGATGGGTGAAACATTCATCTTACCCATTAAAAGCAACATGCTCACTTCAGATTACTCATTTAACTCATTAGTAAATATTTAGCCTTTCAAAAATTCTACCCATTCTGATTCCTTTCTTCTAAGAGAATATCTTTCCACAGGGGAGGGAATTTATTTATTCATTCAGCCAATATTAATTACAAGTTTGTTTTATGCTAGATATGCTAAAAATCTGTGTGTGAAGAAGAATGACAGTACTTTTGCCTTCTTCACATAAATGCACATTATAATTTTAGATAGAAATAGCATTAGGAAGAAAATAAACCAGAGTATAGTGAGGATGGTACAGGAGGCTATTTTAGAAAAGTGACCTGGGGGAAATGTCTATGAAGGGAACTTTTGAGCAGAGATTTGAATGAAGTGAGAGGATGTAACTGTGAAGATCTGAAGGAAAGAAAATCATTTTCACCAGCAGGAACAACTTGCAAAGGCCCCAGTGGGAATGACCTTCTTATGTTTGAAGAAGAACCAGAAAACCATGGGCTGGAGTAGACTCAGGAGATAAGTCGCAAGTGAGGTTTGAGAGACTGGTAGGGATGAAAGCCACAGAAAGCTGACAGTATCATGGGGTTGATGGGTTGAAGTCTCATTTATGGCTGTCCTGTCCTTCCTGGCCTCTAGGGAGGCAGCTTATCCCTCTACCCTAAGCACAGACCACACATGGTGACAGGCTCCAACACCCACACCCACCTTCACTGCCAATCATCTGAGCTTTGGCCAGACCCACCATGTCTTCAAAGCCTCTGCTCCAGGAAATCTTTGCTCTAGTTTGTAAGGACCAGTTAGATATTTCTTTCTTCTTCCTCTTGAGGAGCCACAAGAAGCTTTCCCTAGTTACCTTCATTCCTGATGAAACAAAGTAAGATGTGCATTCAGCTCAAGCCCTCTGGGTCTAGAGGTCATTTGCCCTGTCCTGAAACCTCCACAGTGCTCCTGGGTGCTGTGTAAGTTTCATTCCTCCCAGGGTTATAGTCAAAAGGCATTCACTGAGTCCACTTCTATCTCAGAGTCTCAAAAGTCCTGTAGTTAACCTCTTTTTTTCCCCCCTCAATTTATCATCTTCTTTTCTGCCTACAAGGATTTCAAATGCAAAGAAAGTTGGAACCTGTCAAGTGCTCTCAGAGCATCTGATCCCAGGGCTCTCAACTCTCACTATTTCTCCTTATATTTTTCTCATCCTTACCTTATTGTGGGAGAAGAAAGATGTGCTCTCACGCCATATATTTTATCCTTGCGATGGGTCTCAGCAACAGTGTGCCTGACCATGAAGACCTCCTGAATTCATAAGAGTATCCAAAAAATACATTATTTGAATATCAGGTCTGTAGCCAAGAAAAAGGCTACAGAAGAACAGCCTTCAGTCTTCATAAACTCCATGTTCTTAGTATACCAGACATCAATTCTTACATTAAAGGTGATTTTAATGTTTTAGTTTGAAAACAAGAGAGTCTCTCAAAAGCTCCTGGATCTTATGACTAAGAAGGGTAGTTTGTTTGTTCAATCATGATATATGCATACATATATACACACACTCCTAAAATTTAAAGCTCATCAAGTAAGAGCATCCACTGATCTGTTTTAATCTGTGCCACTTTGTCTTCCAAGAGTAATGTGTAGGGCAAGGTGCCACTGACCCATGACTGTTAGAGGAAAATGTATGCTAAAATATCTATAATCTGAACATTAGCCAGTCACTTGTGTAAATTTCCAGTGAATGCTTCCCCTTCGAAGAGAGATTAATTGATCGATTGTAGATAGAAATGGAGATAGAAATACAGACAGGTAAACAATGATACAAATGGCAAGGGAAAGAGGTGGGAAAAAGAGAAAAATTAGGGAAATAATACTTAGTCTTTTAAAACATTATATATGCCAAAATATCCCTGTCATTTGAAACTGTACAGGTAAAAATAGCTAAGTGCAAGTATTTCAGGTACTGATAATGTTTTTAATTAGTATCTAAGCACATTTTTTGGTAACAAAATTTATCTTTTTTTCTTTTTTTTAATTAAATTATTTATTTATTCTAATTTGTTATATACAATGGCAGAATACAATTCATTTCATATTACACATTTAGAGCACAATTTTTCAAGTCACTGATTTTACACAAAATATTTTCTCATCATTCATATCTTCATACATGTACTTAGAGTAATGATGTGTAACTCATTCCACCATCATTCCTACCCCCTTGTCCCCTTCCTTCCCCTCCCTCCCCTGTGCCCTATCTAAAGTACCTCCATTCTTCCCATGCACCCTCCACCCCATCGCCATTATGAGTCAGCATCCTCATATCAAAGAAAACATTCAGCCTTTGTTTTGGGGGGATTGGTTTACTTCTCTTAGTATTATATTCTCCAACTCCATCCATTTACTTGCAAATGCCATGATTTTATTCTCTTTTAATGCTGAGTAATGTTCCATTGTGTATATATACCAAAGTTTTCCTATCCATTCATCTACCGAAGGGCATCTTGGTTGGTTCCACAATTTAGCTATTGTGAATTGTGCTGCTATAAACATGGATATGGCTATGTCCCTGTAGTATGCTGTTTTTAAATCCTTTGGGTATAAACCAAGGAGTGGGATAGCTAGGTCAAATGGTGGTTCCATTCTAAGTTTTTCAAGGAATCTCCATACTGCTTTCCAGATTGGCTGCACCAATTTGCAGTTCCACCAGCAATGTATTAGGGTACCTTTTCCCCACATTCTCTCCAACACTTATTGTTGTTTGTATTCTTGATAGCTGCCTTTCTGACTAGAGTGAGATGAAATCTTAGAGTAGTTTTGATTTGCATTTCTCTAATTGCTAGAAATGTTGAACATTTTTTTATATGTTTGTTGATTGATTGTATATCCTCTTCTGAGAAGTGTCTGTTCAGTTCCTTGGCAAAAGCAATCATGAAATTTATCTGGAAAAATAAGAGACCCAGAATGGCTAAAGCAATTCTTAACAAGAAGAGTAAGCTGGTGACATTACTACTCCAGACTTTAAACTGTACTACAGAGCAATAGTAACAAAAACTGCTTGGTACTGCACCAAAATAGACTGGTAGCCCAATAGTTCAGAATAGAGGACACAGAACTAACCCACATAACTACACTTATATTAGAAAAAGGCTCCACAAACATACATTGGAGAAAAGATAGCCTCTTCAACAAATGGTGCTGGGAAAACTGGAAATCCACATGTAACAAAATGAAATTAAACCTCTATCTCTCGCAATGCATAAACTCAACTCAAAGTGGATCAAGAACCTACAATTAAACCAGAGATCTTGTGCCTAATGGAAGAAACAGTAGGCCCAAATATCCATCATGTCGGATTAGGCCTCAACTTCCTTAATAAGACTCCTATAGCACAAGAATTAAAACCAAGGATCAATAAATGGGGTGGATTCAAACTAAAAAGCTTCTTCTCAGCAAAAGAAACAATCTATGAGGTGAAGAAAGAGCCTACAGAATGGGAGCAAACCTTTACCACAAGCCCATCAGATAGAGCACTAATCTCTGGGATATATAAAGCACTCAAACAAAACTTATTAATAGAAATATATCCATGAATAATAATGATGTTTGCCTATTGACAGTACACAAATGTGGATTTTTGCTCCCAACATACACAAATCTTTACCATTGTTTTTTTATCTTAAAAAAGTGGGCTAGCTTCCCATGCTTAATCAATATATAGAGCTCTTCTGCACCCTCTCCTGAAGCTCTAGATCTGATACCCAAATGACATTTCATTGGATAACAATATGGATTCAGGAGGTCTTAGTTATCAAGCCCCTTGGTGATGAGATAAATGCCAATAAAGCAGAATGAAGCTCAGTGTCTTCCCCAAGATTGAAAGCCAAGTTTTTTGAGGCAGAGAATAGTTTGACTAAATACAGTTTCCAAATACAAAAGATGAGAACAATGTTAGGTAGGATTTATATCTAAAAGATGGACAAAAACTAAATGGAAACTCAGTTTATTATTTTATCCCAAAGGACAATTTAAGGTTAGGGTGACTATAGGAACTGCTTTGCCAGATTCTGACTACACCATTTTGTCTGTTGCCCCATTGTGATTATTAATTTTGTCCCCTTCACTCTCAAAGTATATTATATTAGGGCAATTTTAGTGGTACCTAATTTGGGAACACATAATATGTTCTGGTTATCCCTTGCTGATGACCAGAAGCCATGTTGGAACATCTGCAAATATGCCTATTGGCATGACTGAAATTCCATGACCATGTCAGACTCTTAAGTGATTTAAAACTGACTCTTGGGATAAGAGTGAACAACATACAATTATATTTAAATAACATTGGATAAGAAAGCCACTTCAATGTATTTTAACATTTATCCAGTCAATTTAGTAAAATTAAGCCATCAATGAAATGCCAGTCAATTCAGAAAGCAGCTTATTGGGTATACATAAAATCTCAACCCTACTCTATTTCTGGATTTCTGATAGACACAACCAAAACTCAGCTCAATTATTAATGTAGTTGGAAGGCTCCTTGGAAACATGGCTTTCTAGAAAACTTTCAAATACATCTGAGATGTAACTGTATTTAATACTTCTAGACCAATAACATTAAAAATTCAACATATAAATTTTATTAAAGAAATCATACCACAAATTTCTTTTGTCTTAAAATATGAATTTCCATTCACTTCAATGTTTAATGAGGATATGAAAACCAAAGATTAAAAGGAAACATGCTCAGAAACAACATGTGGAAAGACCAAATCCAACTTTTGATGTTGTACTTCATGTAACTCCAAGAACAGTTAATTAATTTTGTCATAAACCAATTATGTAAAAGGCAATTTTTTTATCACAAAATTTTAACATGTAGGAAAGTAAAGCATATAGTTTAACTTACATGTGTTTATAATTATTATAATGCCAAATAGGAACGTTTTGTCTTTCTAAGTTTCATATTTTTAGACAAAATGGGAAAACAAAATTCATTTGTCCTGCTATGACGACCAGATTCTTTGTCTAATTTCCGTTTGTTTCTTTGGCAGCTGAAACACCTTGAAATTACCTTCTCCCGCATGGAAGAATGATTTTTTTTTCCTACCTCTAGCTGTCAGAGTGATTAGAATTTTAATTAGCAAAGTAGAGTGCAGAGAGGAAAATGACTGAAAAAAAAAAAAAAAGCATACAAAGATCCTCATTTGGAAGAGAAATAAAAGGGGCAACCAAGGCTGCCTCACAGGGTGGCTCTTTTACCCATGACTTCCCTTGGACTGATTCCTGGTACCTCAGCACACTTCTGTCCTTTAGCCTCACACCAGCACCTAAGGGCAAAGGCCTCATGGAACACAATTCCCACTTGTCACTCAAAATGAAGCAAGTGTTAAAGCACCCAGGCTCTGAGCAGCTCTATTTCAATGCCAGTATCATTCTCTTTAATCTCTTCTCCGTGATCTGCTTTGCATCATAAGTCTAACCACAAAAGAACAACCCAGTATTCAAACAAATAAATACTCTTAGGCTAGACATTACACCCTCAAGTGTCAAAGACATTCCCTTAACCTGCAATGTGAGATTATGAGAACCAGAGTTGGAAGAGATATTTGGTACCATCAACTGGGAGGAGAATATGACATCCTCTGGGCCAGGGTACTTGGGACTCTAGCCTTTGGGCAATAGAATATTTGTGAGGAAGGGCATGATATGAATAATCTTGTGTCTCAGAAATATTTTCTGACATCAATGTGTATTATGGAAGGAAAACAGGAAAAAAAAACAGGTAGTAATCAAAGCCAGAGGAAAGAGAATTCTGCTGTTGGTAAACTGCACATAAAGAGGATGTGGTAGGAAAGTCAGACTAGAAAACAATGTAACCTCTCACTGGGACCCTCAGGGGGAAAGAAGTCAATGGTAACCATGACTCTTAAAGACTAGGAGAACTGACACATGTGATGCTATTTGTAGACACAGGAGTTCATAAAGTTTTCAGAACAGAAAAGAAAAATTTTAAGGAAGGACCAAACTTCTGTGAGTTCACAGTTGCAGAATGGAGTAATTTTTGAACCATGTGAGATTATTGTTTCAACCAAGCTGCTGCTAGGCAGGATATAGGTTCCCCTTTGAAACTTAATTACTTCATTCTTGATACTTAAATCCCATTTATTGGATTCATTTTTAATTGATTACTAAGGACCACTCAAGGCATTGAGAGAATCGGACTTAATTTGCAAGTTGCATAATATGTAATATTTCATTATTTTTAAGATAAAGCTAAGCTATTATTATTCCTCTTATTAAACCTATAATTTAATATGGTAGAATTGGTTTTTATATTGACAGTAGAATTAATTTGGAATTGGTGTATTTAGGATGTTGCAAAATACTACATATTTATTCTCTAGCACAGAAAATTAAAAGTAGATGCATTGCAGGCAAATACCAATACACAACTGCCTATCCAAAACTATGTTATTTTCTAACTATTATGAGTAACAAGTGATTAAAATTCCATTTTTCATACAATTTATATTTCAGTTGAAATCTGGGCTAAAGAGTTAAAACCAGAAGGCTCTCAACAAATGGATCATTGTCCAAGCTCTAGTAAATGTGCTACTGGTGTAACAAATTGGTTTGCTGACCTTTTGTCTAGTAACATAACGCATGACATATTTGTAATTTATGGAAATCAATCCATAGAGAATTTTTAGTTTCATGTAATTATAGACCACTGCAAGATCTAAATAAAGGTGAAGAAAAGGTCTTTAGGAAAGTAATGGTACACTGTTGATAAAAACCAAAAAAGCAAAGTTCAAAGCACTGATCCATGCAATGCATCTTTAAATACTGGTAAGAGGCCAATAATTACAGTTAAAGTCAGTTACCAGCTGTGTTTTACTGCACACACTTTAAGGCACCATTGAAACTGCAACCCTATACTCAAGAATGTAGGGGGTGGGGAATTCACAAGACCATATCTATCACCTAGTTACAAATTGTAATAGTACTTGGCAATTTCCATCTGCTTTTCCTCAGTGCTATTTTTAACAGGTAATTACCAACCAGTCAGACTATCCCTTTTTAGCAGTCCCCTGACCTAACAGTGAGAGCTAGCTCTGCCTCCAGCAGATTTCAGTTCAAAACCTGGTCTTGTCACATAAGAAAAGTGCCACGTTGGTCAAGCTACTTAAATTTTCTTTGCATATGTTAGAATTTTGAGGTGCTTTGAGGATTAACGGTGGTAATAAGTTTAAGGTGCTTTGGATGGTACCCGATATCTAATAAGCTCTCAATAAATATTAGCATGTCTGTTATTATTAGAGAGGCAATGTATTGGTTCATTGTCCTGCCTTCCCTTTCCTGTCTCCCATTGGTTAAAGTTTTCGCCCACAGTGAATTAATTCCTCTAAACTTCTGGGTTGGTTACCCAGTCCCCCCCCCCCCCCACGAAAATCTCTAGAAGAGCCAGAATTTGCACCCTTAATATAGTGAAGACAACCATGTTATACATTTTATCTTATTTTATTTTTAGTTCCTCGGAAGAGTTAGGTTCTCTCTCACTTATACACCATCACATATGTTTCTCTTTATGTCTAGAAAATTGATCCTACTTTTTGCTTGACTTACTCCTATTCATCCTTTGTGTTTATCCTAGTCACTAGCTCTTCCAGGAGTCTGTCTCTGGTCCCACCTATCAGGTGTAGATGCCCTTTTACCTGCTACTTCCTTTTCCTTGGTACAGCTATTTTTATTGATTGATTGATTGATTGATTGATTGTAAGCATCCTGTATGCCCCCAGGTGAGTTATGAGGGCCTTGTTTTCTTTGCTTACTGTTCTATCCCCAACATCTAACACAATGCCTAGCTCACTGAAGGTGCTTAATAGATATTTGCAGAGTGACTATTTTGCAGGACTTTGGGGATTATTAAATATTATTAACATGTCTGACACAATTCAACTTATATGAGGTTCACAACACTACTGTTCCAATACCAGAACTTAGTATAGGCTCAGGCATAATTTATTCTCATTTTCTAAAAGTAATTCTGAGTGACTTTTTTTCTGCCACCAGTTTGACATCTATTTGTGCAACATATTCTAACCTATAACTCCTTTATTTCACTAGTCGTAACTTTGTTTTTATTCTTTTCAATGAAGTATCTGAAAATACTTTACAATTCCATTTCTAGGGATAATCTATAAGATAATATATAGTAGTATATAGTAGTAGAATAGCCTGAAACCAAAGATTCTCACTCAGTGGAGCTTGTCAAAGCTCCATTCCAGATAATCCTTACTCTGAGACTGGAGTTGATAGGGTACTCACTACCTGAAATATTTCTGATCATTGTCATCAAATTAAAGAGAGCTCTGGAGAGTCCTGCATCAACATTAAATGCTCCAGTCCCAAAATCCAAACTGACACTCACATATCATTTCCACTCACTAATTCCTGACCAGAAATTGTCACATGACCCCAAGCAACATCATGAGAGTCAAGAGTATAATCCTATTGTGTGCTTGGGAAGTGGATGAATTAAATAGCAAAACAAACTAGTGACCACTATATAATTGAATTTAAATATTTTAACTTAATTAATTCATGAATTTATGTCAATATATAACATAGCTTTTGGACCCTGACTGTATATTAAATCACCAGGAGAGACACTTAAAATGCCCATGTTCTTGGGTTGAAGATATAGGTAAGTGGTACAGTCCTTTCCTAGCATGCATGAGGCCCTGGATCCAATCTATATCACTGCAAACAAACATACAAAAAAGAAAAGAGCACCCAAGTTCTAGGTTAACCTTCAGGGACTCTGATGTAAATGGTCTAATTAGGGTCAGGCACTGGTATTTTAGGAAAGTTTTTCAGGTGATTCTAATGACATTCAAGGTTCCAAATCACTATAGGCAGGAGTGGGATTCTGTAATGTTTATTAGACAATTCTTTAGGCATTTGATTAAAAGGTAAAGGAGAAGACAAAGCTATTCAGTAAGCAAGAGCCATGTCAAGATCTGAAAAGATGTATTGAACAGAGATATTCTGAAAACATTTCACCGTGATTTGTAGAAATTAGTGGAAGATAAAATTTAAGAGCACTAACTTTAGAATTAGTGTGACTTAACTTTTGAGTTTTGTCTGTGTTATTTATTGACTTTGTGATTTCGGAAAATAGTCTCATATACAAAAATGATCATAATAATATCCATCTTGGGGAATATCTGTGAGATTGTGTGTGGGTGTTAGGTGGACTCCTATACATAAATCACCCACTGAATAGGCATTGTTGAGTAATTAAGAGATTTCTTTTAGAGATGCAACCATGTTCCAAGTCTAGTTCTTTTACAGAAATAACTATGCAATCCTGGCAGCCACCTGAAAACAAAACAATCCTAAAATAAGCAAAGGAACAAGTCAACAGGACTGAAAAGAAAACATTGTGATTGGAACAGAAAATTATAGCAGAAATCAAGCCACCATTTTTGTGAGGCACTCATTTAGTCAAAAGCAAGTTCAGTCATCAGCTCACATATTTCTAAAATATACCACTTTGGTCTAGACTGAATTGTACATAGAGAAAAAAAATTAGGAAATTTTACTCCAAAAAAAAAATAAAGAGATTTTATTCCAAATCTGAAAAGCTAAAGAGGCCACTTGAAAGAAATCCAAAAGAAACATAGAGCTCATAACATATTGAAAGATTATCCCTGATCTGGTTTTCACAAGTAGAGAAGTAGTTCAAAAAACCTTAAAGAGCAAGTTTTTCCAAAGAAAAACACTCACATTACAAGCCTCCTTCCACAAACTAATTCCAAAGAGGCTGGGTCAAACATTATTAAAAAAAATCTCAGCCACATGGAGGGGGTTGCCTAGAACTTAAGCCCTGCACATTATATGAATAGTTTTGGGTATGCCAATAAAAGATCTCCTAGGCCACCGTCTTTTAAAAGTTACAACCCGAGTGGGAGGCACGCTATCCGTTTCTCCAGTCTCTAAAAATATTTCCTTATAGAATAATCTCTCTGTAAGACAGATCTGTTTGCTTCAGTTTCCCCCTGCTCTATGCCTCACGTGGGAGTACTTGCAAATAGAGCGCCTGGAGGGATCAACACAGTTTTCTAAAGCAAACATAACACAAGTGCTATTCATGGGTTACACACTCCACAGCTGTAATACAGAATGTGTAGGAGCAGCCCCTAATGGCATTCAAATCATGTACTAACAGTTCTCAAGTGTCAGGTGTTTTTCATTTTCTAGCTGGGGGAAGAGATGTTCACGTGCTGATTTCCTACACTGAGCAGCTTTGTAACTCCCGCAGAGTGAAGGCACACTGTGTTTCTGAGTCTCTATTATGTCAGATGAATGCCACAGTTAGAGGTCTGAAAGGACATGTGATCCTGGTTTAGATTTCTTCTCTCTCTCTCTCTCTCTCTCTCTCTCTCTCTCTCTCTCTCTCTCTCTCTTTCTTTTCTTACCAGTCATCTCTAAGCATTTCAGGGGCATGAATTTTGTGTGTATGCAAGGAACTGAAAACTCATAGAGCATGTCTCAATGTTAAATTTCACATAAAACCGAGGACACAGTTTTTTCTATCTGGGTATAATTTAATACTTCTGCACACACTTTGATCTTATTGAAGGTTTGTGTTTTCAAGATGGCCTCTTGCGGTGCCCCAGATGGCTGCCTGTCAAACCCAAGCATCAAGCTAACTATAAATAGTGTGGGTTCTCCCTGGAACAATGAGGTTCACATTGTACATGCTGAGGGAATTAACATACATTTTATTTATTTGAACCATTTTTTTCTTTCAGTATCAGTTGGCCATAGAATATAACATACTTTAGAAACAACAAAAAGCACATTTTTTTATGTATGTTTAATAGTGATTTCAACTTAGCACTAAAGAATAGGTGTGAGATTGGACTTTGGGTTGACCAGTCACCATTCTATTATCCAAATATTTGGAATTCAAGAAAATCTAAAACGTGTTTTTACCAAACATTTTTTCCATTACATTTTTGTGTGTTTCAAGATTATTCGGTCCATTTGTTTCATATTTATTTATATTAACCTCATTAGTTCATGCTTTGTGAAGAAAAATCTTGACATGCAGGAAGACTTAGGATCCCTTTAAAATCATTTGTTTTAATGTCAGAGGGTGATTGGAACTTCAGGTTAAAAAAGAATTTTCTTCCATATTTAATTATAAGCATCTCCTTTCAGGGAAAGTGAACAAAATCATTTGTCTTAATACAGTGTATGGGTATATCTGTACTACTTTGTATTCTAATAAACACAAAGAAATAATGCATGTCATAGGATATGAAAAATTACTGAGTCAAATATGTAAGAAGCCAGTCTCTCAAGGTATTGTGCCGGGGATGCAGTTCAGTGGTAGAGCACTTGCCTAGCATGTGTGAGGCTCTGTGTTCAACTCTCAGCACCACATAAAAATAAACAAAGGTACTATGTACATCTACAACTTCAGTTTAAAATTATGCATCCAAGTGGTAGTAAGAACACACTTTTCAGGAAAATGAAGAAGTCGTCTGGTAATTTTTTTTTTTTCTCCTGCAACCAATGTCTCTGTCTTGCCATCCTTGTTCCTTCCACCTAAGCAATCTGGATCCCTGAGGAGCAGCCTGGAGAGGTATATGTATTAAATAATCAACAACTCTGCTTACAAACGATACCTACGTACTACCTGCTTCTTATTAACAGTTTCAGCCAAAAGATGCTAAAAATGTGAAATGAAAAATAATCTGTCACATTATTTAGCTATCTCCACAGAACTAAAATCTATTTTCTATGAAGAGAGAAATAGTGAATTTGGTAAAAACTGGCATAGTATATTCCTGGCATTTAAATAATGGATAAATAAATAAAATCTTGGATGCTAGCATGAGGAGACATGGTGAGGGGTTCCCCCCAGGGTCCATCCTTATGAAAGGTCCTCTCATCCCTGGCCTCAGGAACAGAGAGAATCCAGATGTGGGAGAATCCTCCTCTTGTCCATTTCTAGCTTTGATATCTTGAGAAGGTTAACCTCCCACAACAGTTTCCTTATACCTAGGGATAATTGATACATGCCTGTATTTGCCTCCTGACTGTAGAAATTGACATGGTGTATACAATATGTCTGTCACCAAATATTTGGTGAAATGTTATTTCGTATCAATTAACTTTGTCCTCTGTTCATGCTGTAATCCATCACAGAATGCATCAGAGAGGAAATAGAGTCATCCTAAAATTATATCTGAGTTTAACTTCATTAAAGGCAATTGAGTAAAATAATGTATTAATCCTAAGGGAGACTGGTCAAATGTGAACTGTTCAAAGGGTATGGAATTCATTCAGCAGAAATTTTTCATGAGGAGACTTGACTAGGAAAGTAAAAGCCATATTGTTCCTTCTCTTAGAGCAAGGAAGGGGAAAAAATTGGAGCTGTTGAGGTTTTAGGTCATCGTAAGTCCTAGGCAAGATTTTCTTTGTTATGTACACAAATATGTACATTGCAATTTACTCATGAAATTACATTAAAACAATGTACATTTCCATTACTTTAACCACTACCACCAAAGCCTCAAAGTGTTTTACCAAACATAACTGCTGATTCAACAAACTTTACTAGAGCCATCAAAGAAGGACAGAACACAATAGCACACTGGAGCTGATCAAGCTGGATTCCAAGAAAATACATGAGAAGCTGCCTTGGGGAATAAGAAATCTAAATCATGGGGTCTGGAAGTGCTTGACTTTGTAGGCCATTTAAACATGGAAATGTTTGTTTGCTTTGGTACTAGGGATTGAACTCAGTGGCACTTAACTAACGAGTAGCATCCCCTGTATTTTTATTTTTTATTTTAACACAGGGTGTTGCTAAATTGCTTACGGCCTCGATAAATTGCTGAGGGTGGCTTTGAACTTGTGATCTTCCAGGCTCAACCTCCTGAGCACTGGTATTACGGGTGTGAGCCACCACACCCAGCTGGAAGTGTTTTTTATATGAATTGGAATTTTCATAGGACTTATTTGATAATTTTGTTTGTTTAAAGAAAACTATCAATCTATTCACGACACAGATGCACCGGTGCATAAACCAACCCTAGAAATTAGGTGGTAACCTCAAATTCCTGGTACAGTAAATGGCAGACATGATACAATCCTGATCCCACACTCTGGATTTGATCATTCCTTCATATTGAAAGCAAATCTCTATGCATTTTTCATAGCATTGAAATTATTCTTACAAAGACCCAGACTTCAATCCTGAACTTCAATCCACTAATCAAAGTTTCCTAACATTTCTGGGCTGTGACTTGTTTTTATCCTAGAGGTTAGACATGCATGATACAGAAAGCAAATACAGACTGTACTGTGGCTGGCCCAGAGACATTCCTGCTTCTCCTTTGCTTTCCTTTCCTCAGGCCTAGAGAGAGGAAAATAGCAAGAATATTCAAGAAGCAAGATGATACTTGCTGGATCTGTCCTGGCCTGCTTGGTGCCCCTCAAGGAATTAGTTTCTTTCAGAAGGAGAAGCATGTCCAGGGAACTCTGGCTCACAATGCAAAGCATTTATCCATTTAATGAAAAGTCTCATCACTATGGTTTGAATGTTTCTCCTCTTTCAAACTCATTTTGTACTTTGGCACCTAATGCAGCAATGTTGGGAGATGGGGCTGAAGAGGACCCAGGTCATGAATGGATCAGTGCTGCTGTCACAGAGTGAGATAGTTATTTCAAGACTGGATTTGTTATGAAAGTGAACTCAGCCCTTTTTTTCTGTTCCATGTGTGCCCCCTTGCCCCTCTACCCTGTTATGATGCAGCCCCTCCATCTTGGACTCCAGCTTCCACACCCATGAGCCAAATAAACTTCTCCTGTTTATAATTTACCCAGTATGTGGGATTGAATTATAATGGCAGAAAATGGACTAAGACACTGATGAAAGAGTCAGAAGCTTGGACAATTGGTCTCGGATATCAGATCCTCTGCCTAGGATAAATTGCTGAGGGTGGCTTTGAACTTGTGATCCTCCAGCTTCAGCCTCCCGAGCATTACAGGTGTGAGCTGGTATTACAGGTGGATCTTATTCCATATAAAACTACTGAGCTCCCTCCCATCCCTGTCTCTTTTCTTTGACTTACTTGCCTTACCCTTGTAGTTTTTACATACACTCTGTTTTTTTTTTGGGGGGGGGGAGGCGGGGGGGCACTTCTTCAGTTTCTACCACATCTAGTTCATGTCCTAGCTATGCCACTCAATATTTCAGGGATAAATTCCTTTCTTATCTACACTTGTTCTGATCACTAGAATGAGTTTCCTGCCTTATCTCCTTTGCCTATATAATAATTCATATTAATAACTAGTCTTCCAACAGTGCCCTAAAAGAGTGAAGCTGTTAATAACATCATCATGTTTGAAGGTGTGTAGGAAGAACTCTGACAGGGGAATGTCTCCTCTCAGTCTCCCTGCGTTCGCCCTTTCACTTCTGGGTCCCACCAGCAGGGGCTCTGTGCATCTCTATAGCAGAGGCTCTCCCAGAGCATCCTTCTCTTTCCATTCTGTGATGATCCCTCTCATTCAGAAACTATTACCATCTACAGAACTATCGCTGCTGCCTCCTGCCTGCTTTCTCTTCTTTTCTCTCTTCTCATATCAAATCCTATATACATCCATCATCTTTGTGTAGTTAAATCTAACCCACCCTGCATGTCAGGCACAAATACTATCCCCTTCTGGATTTCCTTCTACCAGAAGTCACTGCTTCCTTGGTTGTGTGCCCACAAACATCTGCCTCAACTTCTCTTCCAGAAATTTTGGGGAGTTGAGTCAAAACCCTCTCAAGATAATGGTGCCCCCGTGTGTCACAGAACTTTTACTTTGTGTCACTTAGAGTACTGGATTTTGTCATTATTAAGATAGCTTGGATCATGAACTCTTCTTCTCATTTCACTGTTTAAGGAGCTCTTCCTTGTTAAAAAAAAATGTGGTGTTGACTGTTGTAGAATCTGGAAAGTTTAGAAATCCAAATTCTAGAACTCTTTGCAATTCTGACGAGACACAGCATCCATGCATCATAGGAAACACTTACTTTGACTTTGATCTGGAAGCTCATATAGGGGCAACTCCTCTGGAGGCAGTGCTTGCAGCAGGTTCAGGACATCCAGGGCCTGAGTCAAAAGTATAGACTAGGTAGTAAGTAATGCATGTAGTCAGGCCTCAGGGTAGTAGCTAACTCAAGAAACCACTTTCTGGGGTATTCAGGGCTTTGTTCCTTCACATTTCACCTCCATCCTGGTTCTTCAGTCCCACCAAGATTTCAATGAGCTCTGTGATATCCCTTAAGAACATTCATTTTCTATTTAAAAAAGTTGGATGCTGTTGCCTACAGTTAAGAGCTCTGAGTGATTCAAAGGTCTTATGAAACACAGGTTGGGTTGCTAATGACTAATTCATGAGGGCACTATTTAAATTGCCTGTATTTTTTATTTACCAAGTAGTCACACTGTCTGGCATAATCTAGTCGTTCAATATTTATTGAATGAATGATTTATCTGGATTTCAGTTTCCCTTTTGAAAAGAAGGACAAGATATAAAGAGTTCTGATCGTGTACTCTTTATCCTCTACATAGATCTTTAATTGCTTCAGGTGTACATGGAGTTAAGTAACTTTACCTAAGCTAAGCCTTTTTGTTGTTGTTGTTCACTAAAAGAGTATTTTGCAACATATGGTCTCCTTGGACCAAACTACTGATATGTGTCTATCTGAGAAAGATATCTGTTTTGTATTTTCTAGTCCCAGGAGGAAACACTTTGAGACACTATTGCATTTTATCTGATGACAGGTACTATTCTTATTTTGTCTTTGTTTTTCTGTTTTAAGATTGGTTATAAAAGAACTGCAAATGTGGCTGAGGGGATAGTGACCTATAGTATAAATAGCCAATAAGGTAGTATTTTTTAACTAAAGAATTCAAATGCTAGTTTTTTATTTAGAATCTTGTAATTATTTAAAATGGGTAAAACAAACTTTTGTCCAGAGATAGAATGTTTAGGTAATGTCTGCCAATCTGGGGACACACCCCTGTGAGCACTTGGTGAATATGATTACAATCCTCCCAGCAGTCCTACAAACAGGAATTATCAACCTTTTACTATTGAAGAAACTGAGTGTCAGGGAAACAGAGGAACCTGCCTGAGGTTTTGTACTGTACATGTCACTCAGCCAGGATTTGAAAATGGATCTACCTTAATCCTGTCTCCTCTACCACACTGCTTCCCTGGATTTGTGGAGGTAAAACTAGTTTTCTTTCCACTAAAGTCTGCCCTTTAATAAACATGGAAACAAACCAGAGAGTTCCAGGGCCATATCCATCTCCTAGGAAATGCCACACATATGAAATAGAAAATAATGAATGGTTTGCTGGAAAATGATTACTGTTTTTATCATTTTAGTGTTCATATTAATTATATGTGTTTACAGCTGCTATTCCTATTTAGTTGTTTCTCAAGTACCTAGTACAGTCCTCAATCATAAGTTCCTGATAAGAAAGTAATTAAGAATTATACTACCACACAAATACCTCTCATCTTACAGTTCATGGACTAAGTAAATTGTAAAGTAGTAGTAAATATTAGAGTTGCAGGCAAGGTAAAATTAATTATTGGACAAATGTGACAGGAGAGGACCTGGTATTTGGAGTCTTGTGAAAAGTAAGAGAAGGCAAGACCCAGTTACTTATCTTATTGAATGATTTTTGGGTAATGCTAACAGAAATGAAAATTTAAGGATTGGGAAGTAAAAAAAAATTGTCTTAAATTATAGATTGGGATTAATTGATTGATGTCTGGATTTAATTTATCTATATCTCAAAGGATTTGAAAAAACTGGAGTGATCAGAGAAGGAAACCAGGGGTGATTAAAAACGAAAAAACTTGCTGGGGCTGTGGCTCAGTGGTAGCATGCTTGCCTGACATGTGTGAGGCACTGGATTCAATTCTCAGCACCACATATAAATAAATAAAACAAAGGTCTATCAACACCTAAAAAAATTTAAAAAAATAAAAATTAAAAAACTTTTCACAGGAAGGGAAGTTGGCAATCCAAGGGGAAAGTCAGCTGTGCCATGTCTTAATGAATGCCTTCAAGTATAAAAACCTTTTTAAAGATGCTGACATTAATCTCTTCAGCACAGCCATCAAGGCAAAACAGACTTGAACAGCAGAAGTGCCCAGCTGGCTAAGACAGAGCCACCCGTCTTCCTCAAGCTGGAGGGAAGCAAACCACAAGAATGCGGAATTGCTTCTGGCCTTCATGAGCAGGGGTGCCACCATTCCCTGGAAGAATTCAAAGACAAATCTACTTTTCCCAAGTTTCCTACTATTTCAAATAACCATATTAATGTGCATTCTACATTCTAGATCTTAGCCTGTGATTGCAAGTCTTGATTTGGGGCTGGGCCTGGGTGCTGTTTCTGGAAAGCAGTTTTCACTGTTACTACCCATACTGACTTGGCTCTTTCTATTGCTTCTGAAGAGGAATCCCACCTCTCACACCATCATTACTGCTCTCATCACAGTGAGGAAAGGTTCTGGTCCAGCTCTTGCCGGGGTCTCCAAGGCAAGTCTTCCTACCATTTTTCTGAACAGTACCTCCTGTGTCACACCCTCCAAATAATTAACTCATCAGTGCAGTCAAAAATTTATGAAAAGTGTTGTTTTCTCAGAAGATTTAATGCTTCTTAAAATCAAGCCATGCTGCAGGACAGAGAAGAAGAATGATAATGTTTGATTTGACTACATTAGGATGCTTTCTCACCCACCCATCGATCCTCAGGCTTTCTCTTATTTGATAGTCTTTGTAATGCCCAAGGCCTACTGTATCAGTCCTCTCTTGTTGCCAATTGTATTATTTTAAAAAGGAAAAGAAAAGACAAGTTCTATTACCTCAAAATGGCAGTAAAGATAAAACATTTTAACCAGGTACTTCATGACTTCATCCGTTTGGGACCCAAAGTTTTTTGCTCTATTAATTGAGATACAATTGACCTTCAGTAGTGTTACCAGCAGTTAAGCCAAAGAAACCTTTCTGGATCCCAGCTGTCCACATTTAAATGCCCACCTGGTGAAGAAATAGGTAGCTCATGGAAATGGGAAAAAATGAATTTTATGCAATTTAATCCAACTGGAGCGAAGCCGGCTGTCTGGGAGCAAAGCAGCTTGCCTTGGCTTGGCTGCCCGTAATAGGATTCATGAAGTGCAGTAACCTTAAGTATATCACCCCATGAATTTTTGTACCTGTAACACCCAGCTCAAGATGTAAACCATTCCATCACCTCAGAAATTTCCCTCATAACTTTCGACAGTCTCCCAAAGCTAATCACTTCTATCGCCATAGAATAGTTTTGCCTTTGCTTAAACATCATAAAATTGAATTACATATTATGTGATGTAAAGTGTCATTTTTATCCTCAGTACATATAAACCAGGTTATACCTATCAGGCCTAATGTGATTTTCTCTCCCATTTTTTGATTCAAAACTCCCAGTATTTACTGTACTTTTAAGACCTAATTAGAACTAGAATTTCAGCCAACAGTATAAGAATCAGGGTCATACAGAGACATCAAGAGTTTACTGTGTTAGGGCCAGAACATCACATGGAAGAGGAATCTATAGGATAGCCACTTTGGCTCCTAAGCAATTTCACTGTGACAAAATCAGAGCATTCACTTTGTAGACTAACTTCTGGGTTTAATGCCATATCTTTCTCTTCCTCACTGTGACTTCCGCACAGTCTTCACCTTTCTGTTGCTCCTCAATTCCATTCTTCCCCCTTCTCCTCTCATGCTCTGACCTGGGAAACTGATCTAGATGTGAGATTAATACTCCAAATTCCTGTTGGGTGGGTCATTAGGGAGCCTTGGCAGGGCAGCAGAGGTGGCCAGGGAGTAAGGATATTTACTTTTTTTCTGCTTCCCTACAGTGGTCACTTTTCTGCTACAGTCACTCTCAGGGGAACTTCAAGAGTTTTTCTTTTTTCTTTTTTCTTTTTTTATTATTTAATTTTTAAATTTGTTCTTGGTGTTGGCCTCCCTCTGTTTACTAACAATTCCTTTTTTTAACCTCTGGCTACTGCACTATCCTCTTCCCATTCCCCAGCACACTTTTGTGCTAATGGAGGTGTTTTACAGAGAGGAAGGGAAGAGGGGAACAAAATTATCCTATTTCAAGTACACTAACTGGGTTTTGCTATGACATGGACATCATGTATAGTATTTAGAGCAACGTTGGGTGGGAAGTAAATGCTTGGAGTCCTAGTGATTGCAGAGGAGTGAATTTGAAGAATCCTCCTGTTCCATCTTCTCTTCCTATGGCTGTTCAAAGGAAATGCTGTCCAGGCTGATTCCTTCTCTCAGAGGCAAAGAACCACCCCTTGATTGATGGTCTGAAACAGTTTCTCTTGATACAATGGGGTTGGAAGAGGTGTCCTGTCCCCATGGTATGCTAAGTTATGGCTGCCTAAGGCCAATGTGGGCCCATGTTTGCTCTCTCATGCACAGTACTCCTTCCAAACACCCATCAGCCTACAGAAACTGAGTCCAGGAGGTTTTCGACTGTATGACTTGTCTTTAAATCACCCAGTATCACACCTGGCTAGATTCCAGTGCTTCATTCAGGCTGGCTGTTAGCTTGCTGATGCTGCCATACCAAAATGTTGGTGGCTTAGACTGAAGAGATTTATTGTTTCTCAATTTATTGTTTCTCAAGGTGACAGTGCACTCTTCTGAGTCCCTACTCCCTGGCTGGTTGATGGCTACCTTCTGCCTGTGTCTTTATGTGGCCTTCCCTCTGTAACCCAAAGGTCCTCTTCTTACATATGTACCAATCGTATTGGGTTACATACCATCATTGTGCCCTCATTTTATGTTGGTTATCCCTTTAAAGAACTTGTTTCCAAATGTGGTCATATTCTGGAGCTCAGGATGTCAACAAATGAATGGGGGGTGGGGGTCACAACTTAACTCATAACAGACTCTTTCTCTATGCATGGTAATTTTTGAGGTGAAGTTGGAGAGCCTATTTATTCCTGCCAGCTGCCTTCACTCGGAAATATCTGACTTAGTCAAGAATGTTTTTATCCCATGAGAGAGATAAAGAGGTAGAGAGGTATAGAGATAGAGATAGAGATGGAGAGAGAGAGAGAGAGAGAGAGAGAGAGAGAGATTGAGAGTGCCCTCCTCCTCCTCTGTTTCTTTTGCAACTGGTGACACTGGGACTCCCTATGTACACTCTTTTGTTATTTTTCCAATCACCAGGGAAGTAGGTGGGACGACTCCATGCTAACTGCCTATTTATGTTTAGGAAGGGAACCATTCAAGTTATTCTTCCTGGTACAAGGAAATCCTCCAAAGCTGTGTGTACATGTCTCTAAGGACAGGAGTAGACAAGACTGGAAACTTGAAAGATAACTTTTCTGCGTTTCTGCCTTTCAACTGAAAAAAAAAAAAAAAGCAAAGATGTAATTTCTTCTTTATCAAGCATCCCACTCCACAACAATTACAAGGCTGATTAAACACTGAAGCTGGCTACAAATTGTGGAATCACCATCCAACTAAATACTTTTAAATGTGACAGAAACCCGTTGGTCTTCAATAATTAACTATTGGTATGCTTAAAAGCAGGAGACTAGACCAGGTGACTTTTTGAGCTGACTTTGTTGTCCTAGGTTGTGAAGAAATTAAATGGCTAGTAGCCTAAGGGAATACAAAAGAAGTCCACCTCCCATCCTTAGGATGACACAGTAAGAGCAGGTGTGACTGCATTAATCAGCATGTGACAAAAATGTGTATGCCTGCTAACAAGATGGCAGTGGCTGTGTTGTGCAAACTGTCATGGTCAAAGCATTCCTGCCTGGCACCTATGCCCTTGGGCACTTGTCCAATCTCCATGTGAACAATAGTGGCTGAGGAGGACAGTGGTTTGGAGATGAAATTCATGTGCATAAAATATAAGTCTATCATTTCCACACTGAAACATACTCATGCTAAACATACTGGAGAGGAAAACTCCAGTCTATATTGAAATAAGATTAAAAATAAGAAATAGCTTCTGTAGTCACATAAGGTTCCATTATGATAGCTAAAAGAAAAAAAAAATTAATGTTCTTGCCATCTCATTCCTGTGGTGTTCTATGACTTACAAAGCTTGGACTGAGAGTTTAAAAATAAATGTACATGAAGTCTTGCCGATCATTAAGAGTAAAGTAATGGAAAGCAAATGCTGTATTTTATATCTATAATTTTCTTTCACTGACTACTGTCTTATCATTTTAGGGAGAAAGGGCAAAATAATCCCATAATGAAACTATTTATTACAACATTCTATTCTCATAACATCCTTGTTCCCATTGCCGTTTATATAAATGGGAACTAAATAAAATGCTATTTAAAATATATATATTTTGCTTTAATATATAAACAGACAAAACCATTCAATTCAATGAAGTAGGATGGAGCATTAACCTTTAGAGAGCAAAGGTTCATGACTAAAGATTGATGGAGTGATTCTGCGTTTTATCAAATCACTTAAGCCAAAATGGAGTGTAACTTAATTGGCTATTTCAAAGCAGTGCAGAGACAGTTTCATGGTTTAAAAAGCATCCGTTTCCATTATCATCAATGCAATAAGTGTAAAGCCATTTTACATTGTTTCTACATGCTTTTATAGTATAGAAAGGGAAATACATTATGTTATGTCAAGGTAGATGGACTTTTTTTCAGCATTGCTTCTTTGTGAAAAATTTATAAGTTGTAATTTTTTAAAAAAAATACCTCTAATGAATCATATGGATGAAATAATACTGTTCTACTTTACTCATAGGAAAAAATATAAAGAATCCAACATTGTATTTGTACATATAGAAATAACAAGAAAAACATAAATGAAAGAGTGCTTTAACATATGTAAGAAATATGTACATATCCAACATTGTATTTGTACAGATATTTTATAAAGGTAATTTTAAAATTTCTTAAGTAGGTAATATCAACAGAATTGAAAAAAGTTAGAATATAAAAGGCTTATAGTGAGAGACAATTCTTTCTCCTACCTGTCCCCCAGGTACTCAACTCCTTTTATTTCAGTCAACTAGCATCACTAGTTGTTTTTATATTTGCAAAAATATAGCGTGCACATATGCAAATATGTATGTTTTGTCCAAATTAAAGAATATTTTACAGTTGTTTTCACTTGGTTTTATTCCCAAACAATATACCTTGGAGTTTCTTTTAGAGGAGCACACACACAGACCCATAGACGGATTGAGAGTTCTAAATTTTTAATAATTGCCTAATATCTCCTCTGTGGTTGTACTGCTACTTAGTGAATCTTCTACTGACAGACACTTCAACATTATTGTCCTCACAAAGAGCATTATCATAAATCCATGCAAAATCTGACAAACTCACACATAGAAACAAGTTTACATTATCAAATCTTACATGTGGAACTGCAGAATCAAGATTTATAGACATTATTTTTATGAAAATTGAAATTGATAATTTTCCCTCTGATAAGGAAGTTTTTGGTAAATATTAAAAATATACGATTCAGTTAGGTTTGGCTAATTTCTGATCCTTCTAGCAGTGAATGACACAGCTAGTGTATCCTGTCCTCATCAATCTTGTGCAGCTGTTACACATTTACTCAGGGATATAAAGTACCTGCTCTGTGCCAGGTCTTTAGGTAGATGCTAGCACTATTAAGGAAATGAGAGCGACAATGGCCCTAACACTATGGTATCTACACACTCCTCTTTATATATATATATACTTTTTGTATATATCAGAAAGTTTTATATATATATATATACATATATACATACATATACATATATACATATATGTATATATGGTGCAGAGACAGTTTCATGGTTTATCATCCATATGATTCATTAGAGGTAATTTTTTAAAATATTAATATATATATATGTATATGTATGTATATATATATATATATATCTTACTGAAATAAAGCCTGGTAATAGGATAGAGAGTTGGGTGGGAGGATATTCTTCAGAGGCTGGTTGTGGAGAGCCTTCCTGAGACTTGATACTGGAACAGAAAAAGCATGAAATGAGAAAATACAAACTGAGAACAGAGCCATCCTAGTAGAGGAAAAAATAAGTAGAAAAGTCTGGCGCTTTCTTGCCAGATGAGTTCAAGGAGGAGCAAGAAGGCAGGCCTGTCTAGTGCAGAGAAGATGCAGTAGGTAGGAGGTGGAGGAAAGGGTTTCCCAGAGGCAGATACTAGCCAATCAGATGGGACTTTGTAGACCATGAGAAGTGTTGACATTTTTTTTTTTTTCAAAGTGAGAGACAAGCATCATAAGGCATTTCAATTTGGGCAACTAAAAAGAAGATACCTTATTTGTGTTTTTATTTAATTTTGAGCAAAAGCAAATATTTTTTATATTTTTAAAAGGAAATTTTGTTTGTTTGTTTTTGGTCCATTGCCTTTTCAAGTCCTCTGCCAAATTTTAAATTCTTACTGGTTCTTATTCTTATTTTGAGGAAAAATAGCACTTAAAATATCATCTGGAATACAGAATTATGATCCCAATTTGTAATTTGATTTTATTAAAAATCAAATTATTTATTTGTCATTTTCATTTTATTAACATTTTAGTGCAAAAGTTTTCATTTGTTAGATATTCAAATTTACTAACTTTTCTTTCATGTTGACCAAGTTTTTATTTGTTTATTTGTTTGTCACTGGGGATTGAACTCAGAGTTTCATGAATGTTGGGCAAGTAGTCTACCATTGAGCTATCAGCCCCAATTTTCAAATTTTGGCATGTACTCTGATTCAAAATTTATGTCTGTTATTTTATGTGGTTAATTTTGATGTTTAAGTCTTTAGTACATCTGGAATTTATTTTAATACACTGAGAATGGAAAGAAATCAGGTTATTATGATTTCATTTTTTTTTCAACCAAACTGTTTCAAAAACAGTTACCCATAAAGAGAACACTTTTTCTTTACTGATTTGAGTGGGGAAATAAATTCCCTGAAAGGTAGGCATTATGCTGGGCTTGAACTTGAGAGACTCTGTTTTTATCTTATTTTTAAAATACTTATCTGGTCCTGTTAAGTTTCTTTTTTTAAAATAATTTTTATTTTTGATCAACTTTTTCTACATCTGTGAAGAGAATCATATATCTTTCTCATTTTATTATTAACATAACAATATTTTAAACCTAGTTTAGAATTTCCATTTATGTTTTTCCTTCTGACACTGACCCCATTTACCTAGGCAATGTGTGGCTGCATTCTATTTGTTCATATTTTACTTATTTAATCAGTATGAAATTTTCTTTAGCTCTCTACTTTTCCTATTAAATAATATAATATTTTATTTAAAAATAGAGCTTCATTTCATAAATAATTAAAACTTGAATCCTCATCAATTATCCAGAACTGGTTAGTAGTTTTGGAGTTATCATCACATTAAAGCTGTTATATAATTCACCTGGAAGTCATATGAATTAGTTTCCACTAGATTAGCAGTTTTAAAACTTTGACATGCTTCAGCATCACTTGCAGGGCTTCCTAAATAGTTTCTATTTCAGGAAGTCAAGCCAACACCTCCATTTTTTTTTTCTAACAGTTGATGTTACATGACTTGGGGCCACATTTTGAGAACTCTGCACTAGATTATTTCTGCAATAATAGAAAATTCAAAATGATCAGTGGCTCACAGAAACACTCTTGTTTCTTGCTTACAATTCATGTTGGCAATGGGTCATCAGATTCTCTGTAGAATCTTCTAGGTGTCTTCTATATCCAGAGTGTCAAATTTTCATAGAAAAGAAGAAAGCAATCTTACACTATGGCTCTTAAAGCTTCTATTCAAAAAGATGTATTTCACTCCTACTCTGATTTTTTGGGACCTGAATAAGTCACATTGCCAAGCCTATGTCAACAAGAGTAGAGAAGGGGATAAAGAATAATGGAAGACTATAATGTAAACCATCACAAAAATCTTCTGATAGGTTAACTTCTTAGCAACTTTAATGTGATGATTGGTAGGTTTGAAATTTTCATGTCTACAATAACTGAAGAATGATCCACTTAATCCTGTAAATCAATTTTGTTTCCATAAAATATAGCAAAATATTCTTCCATTTGTGGAATCAATTTAAATTGTTTACTTGCTTATGCAAAAGTATGCAGATATTACCTTAAATAAGAGATAGTGGGGCTGGGGTTGTGGCTCAGTGGTAGAGCGCTCGACTAGCATGTGCAAGGCCCTGGGTTCCATCCTCAGCACCACATATATAGAGAGGTATTGTGTGCAACCACAACTAAAAAATATTTTTTTAAAAAGATATAGTATTACAGATTTAAAAATTAGAAACATACTCAAAACGATATCTATTGTTTTCTTAATTAAATATTGTCTTAAGGAATGCAGTCTGGAGTTTTTGAGGGGACTTACTCCAGCACGTAATTCTGCCCTTCCCTGGTGTGGCTCTTGTTCTCCTGGGCCATTACAAAAGCTGGCACTCCAGTTTTTGATCTAAATAGCAGGCAACAGGCTGGAAGAATGAAAGATTAGGAAACAGATGATGTTTGGGTTGCTTTGCATCACTGTGACCAAAATACCTCACAAGAACAGCTGAGAGGAGGAAGTTTCTTTTTTGGCTCATGGTTTCAGAGGTTCAGTCCAAGGTTGGTCAACTCCATTGCTCTGGGCTCAAGATGAGAGAAACCATCAAAGCAAAAGGGTTGGGCAGAGGAAAGCAGGTCAGCATGTGGCAACAAGGAAGCAGAGAGAGTCCCACTACATACCTCAAAGGCACCTCCTCCAGCCACATCTTATCCGCCTACAGTTAATACCCAGTTAACCCAAATCAATGTTAGATTACATAATCTACTTATCTTACCTGTGACTATTCTTGCATTATCTCATATATAAGCTTTTGGAAAATACCTCATATCTAAACCATAACAGACATCCATATATATAATATGCAATAAGCATATTATTCCTTTGAATAGATAGATGGATGGATGGATGGATGGATAGACAGACAGACAGATATAGATATATGTGGACACACAGTTAATGAAAACAGGGCATGGCATATTTGAGTTTGAAGACAACTCTTGGTCCAGTTTGACAAAATAATAGCAAATAGTTTAACATGGAAAATAGAATTTTATTTATCCGAGCAATTTCAGTGCAATTGAAAAGATATGACATATATTCTACTCTAAATATCTTTAAAGATAAATTTAGTGACTCAGCTATTCATACATGCAGTCCTGTGGTCAAAATATCACAGCTACTGAGAGTTTCAAATAAATTTAATTAGGGATAAGCAACTGCCTTAACCACATTTCCATTTCATTTAAATAAATCAGAATTTTTAGACAAGTCACCTGTTTTTTTTGTACTGTGATCCATTTACTGTCCTTTGTGATAGTATGTCTTGCCAAGGGTGAAAAAGAATACATAATTATTTTTATCTGAGTCATAACAGACATCCTTCTATATAATATGCAATGAGCATATTATTCCTTTGAATAGATGGATGGATGGATGGATGGATGGATGGATAGACAGACAGACAGATAGATATAGATATATGTGGACACACAGTTAATGAAAACAGGGCATGGCATATAAGTTTATACCTAATTTTGTTAGTAACAATTAAATAGTGATAATTAAAATATATGCTATAGAGTATATACCAATTTCTAAATATGATACACACATAATACCACATTGTTATGATGAACATAATTATAATAAAAAGGAAGCTAACTAACATACTGCATTTTTTAGCAACACTTCTCCAATTTCAAATGAAAAAAGTCTTGCTTCAACTAAATTATAAATGTTGTAATAATCTGTCATTAGAATCAATAACTGCTTTATTATTCATAGTGCATATGATGTTAAAATGGACCCTCTCTGAAATAAATTTAGTGCCTTGTCACAATACAGTATGATTTTACAATATTGCTAATGTGCACAAAGCATTCAAATACAAAGTATCGGCATGTCAGAGATTTATGACAAATGAGAGGAGAAGATGAATCTAGGTTACACTTCCATGTCACTTGACTGAGGTCAAAAAAATCAATACTATTCATAGTATATCTTTCGCCCACAGTCTTAAATGAAAACTCTTCTGAGCATAGGATTTTTTATTTATCCTTCAGTCTTAGTGATGGAAATAGTCTAGAACTGGAGTCAAAAGAAAATGATATTAAAACTGGCTGAAAAATGAATTCATCATAATTTGGGAATGTGCAATGACTGAGGACCAGGTAGCTGAATATGATTTTCCTGTAGTGATCCCCATCTTTTTTCTGTATGTGTTAGAATTGAGAGGTAATACAAGAAGTGCTGTGATTCATGTAATAGTCACACTGTTCCACATTGGCTTTTATGGATTTTTTTAACATTGTAAAATAGCCAGCAACTTCCTTTTGATTTATTAATTTACTGTTTCCTATGTATTTCAATTATTCCCATGCAATTGTTTTTACTTATGCACTGATGTCAATATTCAATTCCTGCAGTCCTTTTCATCCACAATGATTAGGATAAACCTAATGGTGGAACTCCATTCCTCTCGCCTATGAGTGGTTTAGAAATGAACAAGCCACCCAGTGTTGACTAAGGACATATGGCGAAGTCTGTGATGGGTTTTTGGAATAGACCCTTTCATCTTAAAGAGAAAAAAAAAAAAAGCCCAGAAGAAATGATGCTGTGCTTTGAATTTTGTCCAATGATTCAGGGATCTGTGGGAGTCATCCTGTAGCCCTGAGAGAAACTTGTCTACCTGACTTGGAAAAGGGGCAAAGCACATTGGGTAGTGGAGCACCTACCTGCTTAGTACCATGAGGCTCTGGGCTTGATCCCCAGTCCCCCTCCCAGCGCCCTAAAAAAGAAAGAAGAAAGAAAAGATGCAGACCTGGGAAATGAAAGAACCTAATTCCTTTATGGCATTGTCTTCAGAAAAGCCTGCAGATTACCTTACCTTTGAGTCACTTTTTTAAAAAGTTATTTTTGTAGTTGTAGATGGACAGCATGCCTTTATTTGTATGTGGTGCTAAGGATTAAACCCAGGGATTCACCTATGCTAGGCAAGTGCTCTCCCACTGAGCTACAGCCCCAGCCCAAGTCACTTTGACTTAAAGATAAATATCCTTATTTTAAACTGGTTTGACATGCAGTTCTCTTCTCTCTATGTGTTTCAGTCAAAAAGTATCTCAACCACTGCTATCAGTCATCATCAAAAATTAATTGGAGATTAATGTTTTTCTTATTTTCATATTGTCCTTTGATGTTAAGAGACTATAATCTGAAACAAACTTATTCATGAGGACTAAAATGACTAATGAGCCCAATCACAAATAAGTGAATCCATTTTAGGTCAGATAAATGACAGCAGTCCTGATGAATGGATCCCATCTAGAGTTAACTCTTTCCACTAATTCTAGTTTTCTCTCTGAAAATTTTCAAGCATTGGATATTTTATAAATTGATTGTTCCTGAGCAATGGCCCTCTTTATGTGCTTTCAACAACCATTTACTCAGTGAAAAGGCAGAAGTGGACACATAAATTCATGGCAAGAGCAGTATAAACACTATGCTCAAGATGTTCTAGAAACACGAAAGACAGGTGCTATTTAATCTATCCTGGAGAAAGAAGAAACATCAGGGAGAGGTTTTGGAAAAAGTGGTGCCTAAGCCGAATCTTCATCTATAATTAGAACTAGCCAGATGAAAAAAGAGTAGAAGCTATTAAAACAGAAGGCCAACAGACCAAAAAACATAGCCAGTTGTCTACGTTAGAATTAGAAGTCCAAGCAGTGGTACAAGAAGTGACTATAGATGAAGCTAAAGAGAGCAGCACATTAGTGGTTAAAGATAAGGACTTTGCAGTCACAGGTTCTAAAGGTACTGAGTGTCAGTCATTTGTTGACTCAATTATGTGTCTGGCTCTGTGACAGACATTAGTGACAAAGCAGCAATCTTTGTCTTCTTGGTGTGTAAATTCTATAGGACAAGACTGACAAAAAGCAAAATAGACATGTAAAATAGAACTGAAAATTATAATTGGTGTTCTGAAGAAAAGAAAGGGTTGAGGGAGAAATAAGTAATAAATTCCTATTTTAGATAGGAAGGTGAGACAGGCTGGTTAGTTAATAAGAACCCAGCTTTGTAAGAATCGAGGAAAATAATTCTAACAGCTACCCCAAGACATCATCCAGTCATGATCCCTTCACAACAAAACTAAATTCACATTTCACACCGTGATAGGGATTATTTTTTGTTGTTTCTTTTTTAGTTATACATGATAGTAGAATCCATTTTGATATAATATTATAACAAGCATGGAATATAATTCTAACTAGGACTCCTCTGTTCTTCCCCTTCCCCAAAGATTTTACCACCCAGCTGTGCACTTGTAAACACTATGATTACATCCTTTCTTCTTTTAACTGAAATATTTTTTAAGTTAGTTTCTTTTTACTGTATAGTCTCAAACTCAATCCAGCATTTTGTTTTAGTTAATTTAACTACCCAAGAACCTTGGTCATTTAATCTATAAATTTACCCACCAAGAGAGAAAAGAAATAACCTTTATCAATCTCTTTTTAGATAGCTCTTTTGTAAATGCTACTTTTCTATTCTGGTGCCTTTTAGGAATTTTAAAAATTATATCCTAATTTTAAAAATTGTATCCTAAAACTGACTTCCTTTCAGCATAATTCCTCTTTAAGGGTGGATAACTTACCTGACTAATGAATTGTGGGAGAAAAATTGGACATGGTGGTCTCAGCGGCCCTTTCTTCTCTTGAAAGTAAGTTACCAAAACAAATCCAAGGTCCTGCTTCATCTGGATTCCTGACAGTGGGCGCAGATGGGTGGTGGAGTGTGGAGTTGCTATCTGTCCAGCTCTGCAGACAATGTGGATTATGCCACCTAATTCAGATGGACGGGCCAATAAGCCCACGTAGCTATCTAATTGAGCCTCTCTCTATGACAGTGGTATTTTGGCTCCACATGGTACCTCACTGCTTCCTTGCTTAAATCATTCAGGACTCTACAGGGAAAGAGTGGTGCTTTGAGATCCCCAAATATTTGTTCACATTATTTCAAGATTTATTTTATAAGCATATTGCAATCATTATTAATTACATCATTTAAGCAATAAGCACATTATTAACATGTTTAGCTGAAATATAAACTTTGAAGTTTGGGATAGTACATTAAAATTATCATTTGGAAAAATTAGTCATGTTAACATGTAATATTTCCTTTAGTGTTAGTCCCACAAATGCTAATGTGTTTAATTTAATTACTGAGAATAAAAGACAAGTTTTTAAACTAAAGACTATTATTTCATTATTTATATATATAGCTGTGATAAATATTATCACTTATAAGTTCATAGGTAAAAATTATTTGACTTTTAACAAGGTTTCATACCTTGTTTTCTTTTGATCAGATTTACTTGCTGAATTCTCCACAGAGATTTCATTGGAACGATTTTTTTGTGTGTATAATTACATAATCAGATGAATTTTTCAATGACAACATGGAGCTCAGAAAACTAGCATTGCCTTCCTAACTTTCAGGAGGAATTACAGAGGATAATGGAAATGTAGGGACACTGTATGCATAAGATACACCCTCTAGATAAGGTATTTCAAGCATTCTGCATTTCTAAATTATCTAAGAACACTTTAGCCAGCAATGTCTCTATAATCTCATAAAATGAACTGAGATATATTTAGCATCATAGAAGGCTTTTAATTTCCTGTGCTTTGCTTTCAGGGGTTTTAGATATTTCCTTTAGAGTTATTCCCACAAACACCAATGCGTTTAATTATATAAAAATAAAAAGACAAGGTTTTTAAACTAAGACTACTAGCAGGGCACTGTGGCACATACCTATAATCTCAGTAGCTTGGGAGGCTGAAGCAGGGGGATCACAAGTTCAAAGCCAGCCTCAGCAATTTCAAGGTGTTAAGAAACTCAGGGAGATACTGTCTCTAAATAAAATACAAAAAAAAAGGGCTGGGGATGTGGCCCACTGGTTAAGTGCCACTGAGTTCAATCCCCAGCACCAAAAAAAAAAAAAAGACTACAAAATAATCTTTCATTTTTTTGCTCATATATAATTGTGATAAAGATTATCGCTCATATAAGTTTATAGGGGAAAAGAAATTATTTTACTTTAAACTACGTCTATTGAAAAATTCTGTTTTATAGCTACAATGTAATTCCTTACTAGTAATGATAATTTAGAAGGTTCAAGTCCAACTCTAGATATCATTACTTCAGCTAAACACGCTTTGGTAAATCTTTGGGTTTTTGACCTGAATATCTAATTCTTGGAAATATTTACCATCCTATTATGTTAAAAGCTTAATACTACCTCATCTTCAGTTATAGATCTGCTTCCCTGTTTCTTATTGACACACAATAATCATACATATTTAGGGGGTTTGATGTGACAATGTGATTCATAAATACATTGGGCAATGATCAAATTGGTGTCATTTGCAAGCCTATCATCTTAAACTTTAATCATTTCTTTATGGTAAAGACATTCAAAATCCTCTCTTCTAGCTATCTTGAGACATACAATATATTATTGTTAATTATGTTTACACCTACTGTGCTATAAAATGCCAGAATTTATTTCATCTAGCTATGTCATACCCATTGATCAACCTCTCCCTTTTCCTCTTATCAGCATCTGGTGACCATGATTTTACTCCAAGCATCTACAGGAACAACCTTTTTTGATTCCAGATATGAGTGAGATCATGTGATATTTATCTTTCTGTACCTGGCTTATTTCACTTAACACAATGCTCTCCAGATCCCTGCATGTTTCTGTATAAATATTTTATTTAGGAAACAAAAATTACCTTCTTGTTTTGTCATTCCTTAACAGTTTATTATTCTTTGTCTAAAAAAGTATAAAAGCATTTTGCTTTGGTTATAACTGCAGATTTCACTCTCTCGAAGAGTCCCCTATACACGTAAAATCAATAAAACCTATAGTTTCCTCTTGTTAATTAGCTCTTGTATTAATTCATTTTCTAGACACAGCTAAAGAGCTCACATAAAATCTAAGGAGAGAGGTAGATTTATCTACGTAGCTCTCTCTCATACATTCCTTCAATAAAAAAATTGGGGGGAGTCTTCTCTTTATAATCACTATAATCAACACCTCAATAGCCAGAGAGGAAATATTATAAACAGTACATCTTGATCTGTGACAAAAAAAAATTCCATGAATTTCTTCTGTATGTTTATTAAATAGAATGGGAGCAAGGCAAATGTAAATGTATTCATGATTTTTTCTGTAAAAAGACATTTAGAAAGATGATTTTTAAAGTGAAAAGAACATTAGAAAGATGATTTAAATAGCTTTATCCAATGCAATTATATTTTTAGATGATATGTCAATTGCATAACAGAAAATTTATCACCATGTCAACCAGCTTTCAAACTATCCCTTGACCAGATAAAGCAAATGGTTTTCATGGCAACCAGATTGCCAAGTGTAATTGACATGAATTCCTAGACTATTGGATAATTTTTAGCCAATAGAATTACATGCATTTTTATCTCAGGGTGAAAATAGGAATTGAAATATTCCTGTGAAATATCATCTAGAGGACTATAAGGATAAAGGTAAAGGTAAACCCACATGCATACACACAAACACACACACACACACACACACACATGCACACACGTGAGTGTGTATATATCAGAGTAGATTTAAAATGAAAAATCATAATAATATTTTTGAACATTTCTAATGTCAAATTGATTTTGCCTTTCAATATTGCTTTTCCACTAGTATAAATGAACTTTGTAACAGAAGAAACTATGACTATACTCAGAGATCTGAACATTCCTCTTTCAATAATTGTGGAACAATTAGAAAAACAGTAAAGCTAGAGAAAATGTACAATCTTTGACTTGACCTGACATTTACAGAGTGCTATACAATGACAGCCAAATACACATTCTATTTAAGAACATCATAACATTTACCAAGATAGATCATATTTGAAATCAGGACTCACTCAGTAGATGACCTGAATCTATGTTTGTGAATTATAATCAAGTTAAATTAAAAATAAATTACATAAAGATCTGGAAAATCCCTATATATTTGGAAATGAAGCCGTGTGTTCATAAAAAATCACTAGATAAAGGAAGATATCAAAAAGAAAAATTAAAAAACATTTTGAAATAAAAAATGTAAATAAACAAAATATGTAATATGTAAAAGAACAAAATATCAGAATTTGTGGATTGAGGCTTTTTTCTAAGGTAGGAATTCAGACTGTATATTTCACCCTGAAGTGGCATTTAGAGAAAATTGACAGCTCTAAATGTCCACATTAGATCAAATAAATAAATAAATAAATAGATAGATGTTTTCACACCCATAACCTCAACTTTCACCTTAAGGAACTTTAAGTAAAAGGGTAAAATGAATCCTAAAATAAGCAGGAAGAAAAAAATTAGTAACGATCAGAATAGAAATCAATGAACTGGAAAAAAATAGACAAAATCAAGTGCAGAGGTTGATTCACTGAGAAAATCAACACAATTGATAAAAATCCTGCCAAGTTCTCAGGAAAAAAAAAAAGGAGAATACATTGTTACTAATATACAGCAGAGAGATGACATGACTTGTGACTAATTGAAACTTATCTGACTTCTACATTGTTCCTAAGTTTCTCCACTCTGTTCTCTAAGTTTATATGTCTACTTTCAACCTTTTATTCCCTTTGAGCTATTTTCACATTAGCCTTCATTTTGGTCAATTGCATTTTATTTTAAAAGTCTGATTTCTATATCAGTTTTCACTTATTATCGTTGTCATCCAACTTTTCTCCTGGAACTACTCTTTCTGTGCTTTGATCCCTTGCTTTGTGTAGAAAGTTGTGGATTTCTCTCTCTGCACTTCCTGTAAAGATGGCATTAAGTCTGCTTCTTCCTTCAATACTTTTGCCCCTCTTAGGATTTTGAGAAATCAAAATTTGATTATAGTTAAAAAGCTTCCATCAACCGAGTACAACATTTCCATGGATTTGCTTAAATAGAGGTTACTTTATTTATTTATTTATTTTTTGTTGCTTCTAGTTTGTTGGTTTTGTTTTGTTTTGTGGGGCTAGGGATGGAACCCAGTGCCTCATGCCTGCTAAGCACTGCTTCTCCACTGAGCTACTCCCTAGCCCCAGTTTTATTTTTAATCAACCATTAACATTTGTACATATATATGAGATACCATGTGACATTCCTATATAGGTGTACATTGTGTAATAATCAAATCACGGTAGATAATATGTCCATTATCTCAAACATTTATTATTTCTTTGTGGTGAGAACTTCAAAATTCTCTCTTCTAATTACTTTTAAATATAATGTTGTTAACTATGGTCATACTGATACGCAACAGAACTCACCAGAATTTATTCTGTTATTTAACTACAATTTTGTACCATTGACCATTCTCTCTCATCCTTTCATCCTTACACACTTCCCAACATCTGGTAACCAATATTTCTCAAAACCAATATTGGATATTTCTCAAAAGACATATAAAGAACCAAACATGTGCATTAAAAAAAATGCTTAACATCATATCACTTATCATCAAGGAAATGTAAATCAAAACCAAAACATGCCTCAATTAGAATAGCTATTATCAAAAAGACAAAACCCAACAAATTCAGGCATGGATATGGAGAAATGGGACTCTTATCCACTATTGTTGGGGATGTAAATTAGCATAGTCATTATGCAAAATAATACAGTGATTCCTCAAAAAACTTAAAATTAAAACTACCATATGATCCAGCAATACCACTACTAAGTATTCATCCAAAGAAAATAAATAGGTATGTTGAAGAGGGCAGGAAGACACCTGTGAAATATGTATGGACCTTTTCTGCATTGAAGCCAGTGACTGGGAAGGTCTGATGCTTGGGAACTTTCTGTGGCAATCTCACTGACAGGATAGCCCCACACAAGTGAACTCTCTCTCAGCTCTGCCCAAAAAAGTCCCATGCAGCACCAGAGATGAGCATGACCCATTAGGAACTGAGCAGTCTACCTGTCCCCACCTTTGTTTTGGTGAAGAACTTTCTATCCAAACTCTTAGATCTATTCCAATATAAATAAAGCAAGCATGGGCTCCCTTCCTTGTCAGAAGCTATACCCATCTGGTTAGCTTGGCCCGTCGCTGTCCCCATGCTAAACCTGCATTTTCTGCAGTCCTGTGGTTATTTCGTGGTGCTACTTTTCTTAGCTTTTATTTCTCAGCCAGCCCATCCCTCCAGGGGGAATCCTTTCCCTGGCCCACGCCGGATGTGAGCCAGAGAAAAGGGCATCCATGTTCCATGTTTACTGTGGCACAATTCACAAAAGCCAAGACACAAAATCAACCTAAGTGGAGCACTTACTTTTAGAGGCTGAACTGTGTAGGCAATGTCTAAGCTAAAGCTTGAAGAATCCCACTTCAACGTGACCACCAACCTATACTTAGTAATGCTTCTTAATATCTTTTAGTTGGAGGTTACTTAGATCTTATTTTATAGGAAATGCATTTCAGAATTCTGTTTTATGTTCTCCTTGTTGCTTTCAGGTAGTTTTCAAAAGGAGAAATACCATTTCAAAAACTAGTTATTTCTTGATTTTAAATTATAATCTTTACATGTAAGTTTAAGGCTCTATCAATCTGATAAGAATAATATAGTTTATTTATTTAAAAAGTATTACATGATGATAATCCTTAATAATTTGGAAATATAGAAACCTTAAAGCAAATTGGCAAGTCTGTGGATTTGGGGTGACATATTGACAAAACATTACATTAGTAAATACAATCAATATAAATAGTAATTAGAGTTTTATTATCATGTGATTCATTCCAATAAGCAACATTAATTGACATATTTACCATTTTATCAGAGAATTAACATATGGAAAATACCTACAACACCAGATCTACTTTGGTGTAAAAATCATCACACTGTCTTGACTCAAAATGGAAGAAAAATTGAAGAATTATAAGGTACCTATTTAAGAAGTATGAAATCTTATACATCAGACTGCACTCTTGAAAACAATTATGGATGTTATAACTGAAATCTTTCCATTCTATAAAACAATTGACAAGTGTCTCACTAACCCCTTTACCAGGTATAATTTTGTTTTGCTTTTTCCTGCTTGGGAATACCAGAGAAAAACCATGGGTTTTCTTGTTTGGTGAGAAAAAGCAGAGAATGAACATTGGCTTCAAGAATTATATCTTTTTCTACTTCAATCTTAGCTAAAATTGTCAAACCAAGCACATACACTTTTGAGCTCCAGGAAATCCATTATCACACTTCTTTAATCATTTCGATGTACTGGTAGTCTTTTCTGTTTCAGTTCTAATTCAAAGAGTGCTTTTAACTTCAATGGTTTCCAAGATTATTTCTGAAATAAAGGAACTTTAAAAAAAATGAAAGGTTAAAAGCTTTATAGTGAAGAACAAGTTTCTAACATTTTACATATATAAATGTGGGAATATTAAAAGGTCATATTAATTTACTAATCATTATAAGAGACCTTCTGATATTGTACTCAAAAATAAATTCTTAGATTAATTTTTAGAATATTTTAATTTTGAATAAATAATGCAAGCACATGTTTTATAAAACTCAAAAAGAAACAAAAGGAGGGTAGAAAAGATGGTGGAATGAGATGGACATCGTTATCCTAAGTACATGTATAAAGACATGAATGGTGTGAATATACTTTGTATACAACCAGAGATATGAAAAACTGTGCTCTGTATGTGTAATATGAATTGTAATGCATTCTGCTGTCATATATAACAAATTAGAATCAAAAAGAAAGAAACAAAAGGCAGTTCAACTTTACCTCCCAGCCATTCTGTCTCCCTCATCAGAGTCAAAACACTGTCTCAAGAATCATATAGGATTTCCAGAGGTAATCTACGTGCATAAACCACACACACACACACACACACACACACACACACACACACACACATGCTTGCACACACATGTGCTTCCATTTAAATACAAACAGCAGCGATTTGTATACTTTCCTCTGGATCTTATTTTTTCATTCACATAATACTTTGTAAATTACTCTAAAGCAAATGGAGATGCCTTATTTTCCTGAAAAGCAGTGAAGTTTTGCATTGTATGAATGTGTTATGTCATATGTTGGTCCTCAACTGTTGTTCATTTAGGTTATTCATAAACATCTTCTGATGCTATCATGACTGACTTAACATTCTTGTATAATTCACACACCTATGAGTATACCTGTAAAGATAAAAATCCTACAAGTGAAATTACTGGTTCAAAGGGTATATTCATTGTAAATGTTAATAGGTACTGTGGAATACCTATGCAGGATATCAAATTTGGCTCACAAATCAGCCAATACTCATTTCACAAATTCCCATTAATGTGTTTTCAAATATATTGACCTTTATTAATCTAAAAGTGAATTTTTATTAATCTAAAAGTGAATTTTTAGCTTTGATTTTAATTTCTAATGTGGGGGGGTACAAGAAATTGAACCTTGAGGCATTTTACTGAGCCACATCTCCTGTCCTTTTTTTTTTTTTTTTTTTTTTTTGAGACAGGGTTCTCCTTAAGTTCCTTAGTATCTCACTAAGTTGCTAAGGCTGGCCTTGAACTTGTGATCCTCCTGCCTCAGCCTCCTGTACTAGATGTCCCCAGCTTTTTTTTTTTTTTTAAATTTTAAATACAAAAATACATATAGTTTATAGTGCCTACTTCTTTTACACTTCACTTATATGAGTTACCCTTCTCAAATCCAAAGAGGACCAGGCAAGAAGTTCTATGTCCCTTTTTATTTTTAATCATCTCTATATAGTCTTGTACAGAAACATACATATAGAAGACATAGTAGATAGATGACACATAAATGCCCATGTGCCAGTGTGTGTATATATATTCATTTTGTTTTACAAAAATGCAGTTGTACTATTCATTTCTGCATATATCTTCTTGCTTTTACTCATTCATGACTCTTAAGATAATTAGCCTAGCTTTAATCTATATTTTATTTGCTACATAATATGAGATACATATAAATTATTCAATCATTTCCTTGTTGTAGAATATCTACTTTGTTCTCACATTTTTACCTTTATAAACAATAATGCCACAAACAGTCTAGCTCATATATCTTTTCATACTAAAGCATTTTTGTTACAACTCTGTATATTAATTTAATTCTCTTATACAAGGATCTAGGCTTTAAGGCTCTATTTTGCTTTGCTGAATTATTACTTAATTCTTTCCTATACTACTTTGTGCTCAAGACCTTGCCTTGCTGTTAATAAATACAATAGTTATGGGATATTATTTACCAAACAATGATAACCTGCTGCCAGGGTTACCAGCACCCAGGGAGAGCAGATTATTGCTTGGAGGGAGGTGTGAGCCACCTGGGAAAATAAAAGTCAGAAATAATCAGTAGGAAATAAAAGACAAAACCAGAAATTAGATTTAAAGAGGGGCACCTGATGTGTCTTCCAGCCCTGATAGGAACTGGAACTAAACAACTGAACAAGGCCCCAATCCTTTACTTAATGGGAATACATCAAAGGTTTCAGTGTGACTGGGATCTTGAGGTAAGCAGTATGTTTGGTGCTTGGCAGGTGACACCCATCTCTTGGCAGCTGTGTTTGATCCTGGGGCTGTGAGCTAAGACAGGGTACCAGTGTGATATGGGTTTCCTGAACTTGGGAATTTCACCCAGGAGTTCCCAGACAAGCAGCTTCCCTGCCTTATGTTGGCTCAAACAAACCCATAATTTATACACAGTTTCTGACAACCTGCCTTACAAAATACACTTTTGGTGGCTTTGATAAACTGAGTAGAAGTGTTGGGGAGATTCACATAAATAAAAGTCAGGGTTTGGCTTACAGCCAACAGCCAGAAAAAAAAAAAAAATAAGGTTCTCAGTTCAACAAGTCATAAGGAACTGCATTCTGCCAAATCATAGGAGTTTGGAAATAGTTGCATCCCCAGTTGAGCTTAAATGACACAGCAGCTTTGCAGAGGATCCAGTTGATACTGTGAGGTAATAAATCAGTGTACTCTAAGCAAGTACATTTGTATGAATGTTTTTGTCGGGGGAAAGGATTATGTATTTCAAGTCACTTCAGAAACAATTTTAAAATTATTTTATTTATTTTAATTAGGTATATATAACAGCAGAACAGAAACATTTTAAGTAGAAATTACTGATGATAATATTAGCTCAGGAATCTATAAATACAAACATAATAACTTTTCTCATGACTTAGATATTTCCATCTTTAGAACATTAGATCATTGTCATTGCAGAAAAAACAAATCATTTGTTCTAAATAACCTCCTCTGTGTTTGATGAACGTATGTTTTCCTTTTTGACTTCTCAAAGTTTATATATATATTTAGTTGTCAATGGATCTTTTATTTTATTTTATTTAATATTTATTTTTTAGGTGTAGATGGACACAACACAATGCCTTTATTTTTATGTGGAGCTGAGGATCGAACTCGGGTCCTGCCCATGCTAGGCGAGCATTCTACTGCTGAGCCACAATCCCAGGCCCTATTTTATTTATTTATATGCAGTGCTAAGGATCGAATCCAAGGCCTCACATATGCCAGACAAGTGCTCTACCGCTGAGCCACAACTCCAACCCCATTGAAGTCTCAAAGTTTATTCACTTTATTCCCTGGTCTTTTCCAACTCTTTATGCTCATTAAAATTGTTCCAAAATTTCAAAACCCAGGTCATCTCTCTTAATTTCCAGAATATTTTCTATTAAAATTCTCAATAGCTATCAAAATAGATTTGTTTCTTAATCTATATTAGTGCATTTCACATGAGTTCTGTTTGTTTTAATTTTCTTCCTGGATTCAACAATGACTTTACAACCCTTACTCTGTGTTTAAAATTGTACTTGCACCTGGGAACGACATAACAAAAAGTAGCATAATTACTGGCCTCAATAAGCTGATATCAAGGAAAAATTCTTAATTTAAGTTTCATTGCAATATTCCCTTCTGTCAAATTAGAGACAGTTAAAATGTTTTAACAATGACAGTTTCCTTAGCACTCCTAATAGTTTTGCTTTCACTACATTTCACATTAGAGAAAATGGAGAGGAAATATTGGGTAAAAGCTATTAATTCTTTTTTTTCTATATTTTTTAGTGTATTATGATTATACATAATAGTTGGATTCCTTGTTACATACTTGCGCATACCCACAATAGAACAATATAATTTGGTCAATTTTGTTCCCTGATACCTCCATTTTCTTTCCTTTTCTCCCTTCCCTAGTTCCCATCCTGTGTTCTACTGGTCTCCCTTCTATTTTCATGAGGTCTTTGCCTTCTTTTTCTCCTTTTTTCCTCTCTACTTCCAAATATGAAAGAAAAATATAAGACGCTTGACTTTCAGAGTTTGGTTGATTTTGCTTAACATATGCTCTTGAGTTTATCCAATTTCCTGAAAATCTCATAATTTCATTATTTATGGTTGAATATAATTTCATTATGTATATATAAATTTTCCCTATCCATTCATCCACTGATGGACACATTGGCTAGTTCTATAATTTCATTATTGTGAATTGTTTTGCAATAAACATGGGTATGCAAATATGGTGACATCTGTTTTGGGGGATAAATCCCAAGGCATGATATAACTGGGTTCTATGGTGTCCCCTAGTCTCTTGAGAAATTTCCATACTGATTTCCATGGTAGTTGTATTAATTTACAATCCCATCAACTGTATATAAGATTTTTCTTTTTTTCTCACATGCTCTCCAGGATTTATTAATATTTGGGCTCTTATGGTTAGTCATTCTCACTGAAATGTGATGAAATATCAGTGTAGATGCTCTATTACTTCTTTTTAAATTCTAGTTTGTTATATATGACAGCATAATGCATTACAATTTATATTACACTTATGAAACACAATTTTTCATATCTCTGGTTGTATACAAAGTATATTCACACCATTTGTTTCTCCATACATGTAACTTAGGATAATGATGTACATCTCATCCCACCATCTTTTCTACCCTCATGCCCCCTCCATTTCCCTCCCACCATTTTGCCCTACCTGGAGTTTGTCTAATCCTTCCATGTTCCCCCTCCCAACCCCACTATGAATCAGCCTCCTTATATCAGAGAAAAGATTTGGCATTTGATTTTGGGGGGATTGGCTAACTTCACTTAGCATTATATTCTCCAGCTCCATCCATTTACCTGCAAATGCCATAATTTTATTCTCTTTTATCACTGAGTAATATTCCATTGTGTATATATACCACATTTCCTTTTCCCATTCATCTACTGAAGGGCATCTAAGTTGGTTCCGCGGTTTAGCTATTTTGACTTGTGCCACTATAAATATTGATGTGGCTGTGTCCCTGTTGTATGCTATTTTTAAGTCCTTTGGGTATAAACAGAGGAGTGGGATAGCTGGGTCAAATGGTGGTTCCATTCCCAGCTTTCTAAGGAATCTCCATACTGCTTTCCAGATAGGTTGCACCGATTTGCAGTCCCACCAGCAATGAATGAGTGTGCCTTTTCCCCACATCCTCACAACACTTATTGCCATTCTGACTAGAGTGAGATGAAATCTTAGAGTAGTTTTGACTTGCATTTCTCTAATTGCTAAAGATTAACACTTTTTAATATATTTGTTGATTGATTGTATATCCTCTTCTGAGAAGTATCTGTTTAGTTCCTTGGCCCATTTATTGATTGGGTTGTTCTTTTTTGTTGTTGTTGTTTTGTTTTGTTTTTTGGTGTTTAACTTTTTGAATTCTTTATATAGCCTATTGATTAGTGCTCTACCTAATGTGCAAGTGGTAAAAGTTTGCTCCCAAGATGTAGGCTCTCTATTCACCTCATTGATTCTTCTTTTGCTGAGAAGAAACTTTTTAGTTTGAATCCATTCCATTTATTGATTCTTGGTTTTAATTCTTGCACTACAGAAATCTTATTAAGGAAGTCAGGGCCTAATCTGACATGATGGAGATTTGGGACTACTTTTCCTTCTATTAGATGCAGAGTCTCTGGTTTAATTCCTAGGTCCTTGATCCACTTTGAATTGAGTTTTGTGCATCATGAGAGATAGGGGTTATTTCATTTTATTGCATATAGATTTCCAGTTTTCCCAGCACCATTTGTTGAAGAGGCTATCTTTTCTCTAATGTACGTTTTTGGCACCTTTGTCTAATATAAGATAACTGTAGTTTTGTGGATTAGTCTCTATTCTGTACCATTGGTCAACCAGTCTATTTTGGTGCCAATACCATGATGTTTTTATTACTCTTGCTCTGAGTATAGTTTAAGGCCTAATATAGTGATGCCACCGGCTATACTCTTCTTACTAAGGATTGCTTTTGCTATTCTGGGTCTCTTATCTTTCCAGATGAGTTTCATAACTGCTTTTTGTATTTCTATGAAGAATGTCATTGGGATTTTGATTGGTATTGGATTAAATATGTATAGTACCTTTTGGAAGTATCGTCATTTTGGTAATATTAATTCTGCCTATCCAAGAACAAGGGAGATCTTTCGCTCTTCTAAGGTCTTCTTTAATTTCTTTTTTTAGCGTTCTGTAGTTTTTGTTGTAGTGGTCTTTCACATCTTTTGTTAGGTTGATTCCCAATTTTTTTGAGGCTATTATAAATGGGGAAGTTTTCTTCATTTCTCTTTCAGAGGATTTATCACTGATATGCATAAATGCCTTTGATTTATGGCATTGATTTTGTATCCTGCTACTTTGCTGAATTCACTTATTAGATCTAGAAGTTTACTGGTGAAATTTTTTAGGTCTTCTGGGTATAGAATCATATCATCAGCAAATAGTGCTAATTTGAGTTCTTCTTCTCCTATCCATATTCCTTTAATTTCTTTCATCTAATTGCTCTAGCTAATGTGTCAAGAAATATGTTAAATAGAAGTGGTGAAAGAAGGCATCCTTATCTTGTTCCAGTTTTTAGAGGGAATGCCTTCAATTTTTCTCCATTTAGAATTATGTTGGCCTGGGGCTTAAGATAGATAACTTTTATGACATTGAGATATGTTCCCGTTATCCCTAATTTTTCTAGTGTTTTGAATATGAAGGAGTGCTGTATTTTGTCAAATGCTTTTTCTGAATCTATTGAGATGATCTTATGATTCTTATCTTTAAGTCTATTGATGTGATGAATTACATTTATTAATTTACATATGTTGAACCAAACTTGCATCCCTGGGATGAACCCCACTTGATCGTGGTACACTATCTTTTTGATATGTTTTTGTATTCGATTTGCCAGAATTTTACTGAGAAGTTTTGCATCTATGTTCATTAGAGATATTGGTCTAAATTCTCTTTCTTTGATGTGTCTTTGCCTGTTTTGGAATCAGAGTGATATTGGCCTCATAGAATAAGTTTGAAAGTGTTCTCTCTTTTTCTATTTCATGAAATAATTTGAAGAGTATTAGTATTAGTCCTTCTTTTTAGGTCTTGTAGAACTCACTTGTGTATCCATCTGGTTCTGGGCTTTTTTTGCTTGGTATGCTTATAATGGCATCATCTATTTCATTGCTTGAAATCGATCTGTGTATATCATCCTGATTCAATTTAGGTAGATCATATGACTCTAGAAATTTGTTGATGGCTTCAATATTTTGTATTTTATTGGAGTAAAAGTTTTCAAAATAATTCCTAATTATCTTCTGTATTTCTGTAGTGTCTATTGTGATATTTCCTTTTTAATCACATATGTTAGTAATTTGAGTTTTCTCTCTGTGTTAGCATGCCTAAAGTTTTGTCAGTTTTATATATTTTTTCAAATAACAAACTTTTTGTTCTGTCAATTTTTTAAATTGTTTCTTTTGTTTCAATTTCAATGATTTTAGCTCTCATTTTAATTGTTTTCTATCTTCTACTGCTTTTGGTGTTTATTTGTTCTTCTTTTTCTAGGGCTTTGAGATGCAATAGTAGGTCATTTATTTGTTGACTTTTCCTTCTTTTAAGGAATGAACTCGATGCAATGAACTTTCTTCTTAGTACTGCCTTCATAGGGTCCCAGAGGTTTTGATATGTTGTGTCGTTGTTCTCATTTACCTTTAAGAATTTTTAAATCTCCTCCTTGATATCTTTTGCAACCCACTGTTCATTCAGTAGCATATTATTTAGTCTTCAGGTATTAGAGTAGCTTTTATTTTTTATTTTATCATTGATTTCTAATTTTATTCCATTATGATCTGATAAAATGCAGGGTAGTATCTCTACTTTTTTGTACTGGCTAAGAGTTGCTTTGTGTTATAATATATGGTCTATTTTAGAGAAGAATCCATGTGCTGCTGAGAAGAAAATGCATTCATTCATTGAAGGACAAAATATTCTGTATATGTCAGTTAAGTCTAAGTTATTGATTGCATTATTCAGTTCTATAGTTTCTTTGTTCAGCTTTTGTTTGGAAGATCTATCCAGTGGTGAAAGAGGTGTGTTAACGTCACCCAGAATTATTGTGTTGTGGTCAATTTGACTCTTGAACTTGAGAAGAATTTGTGTGATGAACATAGATGCTCCATTGTTTGGGGCATATATATTTATTATTGTTATGTCTTGTTGGTGTATGGTGTCCTTGAGCAGTATAAAATTTCCTTCTTTATCCCTTTTGATTAACTTTAGTTTGAAGTCTACTTTATTTGATACAAGGATAAAAACCCCTGCTTGCTTCTGCAGTTCATGTGAGTGGTATGATTTATCCCAACGTTTCACCTTCAGACTGTGTATGTCTTTTCCTATGAGATGAGTCTTCTGGAGGCAGCATAGTTTTTAAAACAATCTGCTAACCTATGTCTTTGGATTGGTGAGTTTAGGCCATTAACATTAACATTCAGGGTTATTATTGAGATTTGATGTGTATTCCCAGCCATTTTTGTCTATTTTTGATTTTTAACTTGACTTGATTTCTCCTTTGTTTAGTGTTTCCTTTAGTATAATAACTCCCTCTGCTGATTTTCATATTTTTTAAAATTTCCTCTTCATGGAATATTTTGGCAAGGATGTTCTATAGTGCATTTTTTCTAGCTGTAAATTCTTTCAACTTTTGTTTATCATGGAAGGTTTTTATTTCTTCATCAAATTTAAAGCTTAATTTTGCTGGATACAAGATTCTTGGTTGGCATCCATTTTCTTTTAGAGCTTGGTTTATGTTATTGCAGGATCTTCTAGCTTTCAGGGTCTGGGTTAAAAAAATCTTCAAATAATTTAATTGGTTTTTCTCTATATGTAATCTGATTCCTTTCTGTTGTATATTCTCTCCTTATTCTACATGTTAGGCATTTTCATTATAATGAGCATTGGTGTGGATCTGTTGTGATTTTGTATATTTGGCATCCTGTAAGCCTCTTGAATTTAGTTCATTCTTCATGTTTGGAAAAATTTCTGATATTATTTTATTAAATAGATTGTTAATTCCCTTGGTTTGGAACTCTATGCCTTCCTCTATCCCAATAAATCTTAAATTTGGTATTTTTATACTAGCCCATATTTCTTGAGTGTTCTGCTCATGGTTTCTTACCATTTTCACTGTGTGTTCTACATTCTTTTTAAGATTTTATATTTCATCTTCATTGTCTGAGGTCGTGTCTTCCAAGTGGTCTAATCTGTTGGAGATGCCTTCAATTGAACTTTTAATTTGTTTTATTGTTTCTTTCATTTCAAGGATTTCTGTTTGGTTTTCTTTAGAACCTCTATCTCCCTATTGAAGTAATTTTTTGAACCTCCATCTCCCTATTGAAGTAATCTTTTTCTTCCTGTATTTGTTTGTGTATCTCTTTGTCAAAATGATCTTTTGCTGCCTGTTTTTGCTCTCTTACATCATCCTTTAATTCACAGAACATTTTAATAATGTACATCTTGAACTCCTTCTCTGTAATTTCTTTTGCTGTGCTGGTCATGGATTCTAATAATGTGGTATCTTGATTTGTTTGGGGCACTTTCTTCCATTGTGTTGTCTGTCATATTGCTTGTGTGTCTTCCTTTCTAGCAAGGCTGATCCAAGACATTACTCTTTTTGCCCTATAGGCTTATAGTTCCCCTGTAGGGTTCCAATACCTCTCCTTTGAAGGGAAGGATAATGTTAACAGATCCCAATATAAACAATATACAACCTAAAATAGTTGTTATTAAGATGTTTACAGTTTGGTTACAATGTACATAAATGGTGAATTCAATTATTATCTACAACATAATCAGTAGATTTATAAAAGGGTTTACAGTTTCTGATGGTGAACAAAGAACCAGGGGATGAGGTGCAGGATGATACGCTGAGGAGGTAGGAGGTGAGGATATAGAGTTATTATATTTTAGTAAGTGTGAAAGAGAAATCAAAAGAGGAAGGTTAGTAGCAGGAGAAGAGAGATAAAGTAATTTTGGGCAGACAAGTAAGTGGGAAGAAGGTGGAGTACATAAAACAAACACACATATATATTAAAAAAATGTTAAAATAGTAAAAATTGGAGGAAAAAAAAAAAGAAACAAAAAGAATATACAACACAACTGTAATATACTATTCAGATGTCCCAGTCTTCAAAATCCTAATTCATGCAAAGTTCTTGGTTTCACATATGTTGGGGATGTGAGGGCAAGAGAATAGAGAAGCAAAAGAAAAAAAAAATCTCAAAAGAAAAAAAACAGGGATTATTTTGGTTGGAGATCGGTATCTTTCCTGCTTTCCTTCTCATCCAATAGGTGGGGTTCTCTGTCATTAGCTGGTATCTCTGCCCTCAGAATGGTGAAGGTAACCAGGGTGGGAGAGTTGGTTCTGGTTGGAGGGCACCTGGAAGTGGGGTGTGGGACCCACTGGTCCCTGAAGGGAGACTGCACCTCAAGGATCTCTTTTTGGGCCCACCTGTGTAATGTGAGCATCTGGACTTATCGCCTTATCTCGCCTGAAGACCTCCCAGTTCCTGGTCTCTGTGTTAGTTTCTAAACTGTATCACACTCACCCTCTTCCTTACTACTTCCTAATAAGGGACCTTTTTCTCCAGGGCTCTTGTGTGTGGCACTATGGACACACTGTGCACCTGCCCCATGGGGAGAGCTGTTTTGATTTGCGAAGTCACTGTGCTGGGTTAGAGGCTGCTGCAGAGAGGGAGAGTTAGAAACTGGGCACCAGGCCAGCCAGAGTTCTAAACTGGGAATTGGACCCACTAAAGATGGTGATGAAGGTGACCCAAGATGGAGGTGGTTGCTTTCAGTGATGGGGTGTCGGGGTGTCGATTTGGGTGAGGGGAGCCAGCTGATGGTGTTGGAAAATGAGTTCAGAGATGAGCTCTGTGGCATGCAGTGTGTGCTGTCAGCTGTCTTCAGAGCCTGTGGGAAGTTCCCAGGTACAGGCAGGCTGTAGGGGACTCTGGGTTGCTCCAGAGTCCCAAGATGGAGGCCACTGGGGGAACCCAACGTTGGTAGATGGGGGTCCACATGGGAGTGGCAGCTGGAGTTTCTGCGCATGGGTAGCTGCTGGGTGTCCTGTGTGGGAGTGGCTGAAATTCCTGCTCAGGTGCTGATACCGATGGTCCCACTCGGGCACCCGGTAGATCTGCGTGGGCAAGTAGTTGGTAGACCTATTCTGGCGCTCAGTCGTGGAGCCCTGCACTGGCATGGTAGCCATGATTCCTGGGTAGGAGCAAGAATGTCACTTGCAGAGAAGCAGTATTCTCACAATTTGAGTCCCAGGTCACCCAGCAACACAGAATGCTTCCTCTATCTGGCACACCATCTTGGTTCCTCCTCTACTAATTCTTTAAAATTAAAAAAAAAAAAATTACATGTTTCACATGTTTGTTTTTAAATAAAAGCAATGAATATTCAGATTTTCTCCTACTATTATACTGAAGATAATAAGAAAATTCTCTATGTTCAGGGAAGTTCTGCCAGGAAAGTTCTATCCCCTGGATTCAGGGTGCTGCAGTAGTCCACCCTTCTCTTGCTGGTTTACCAGTCAGGGAAACAGAAACAGAACCTGTGTTTATGAAAAATGATCCATGGAAAAGGTACAATATCATTGATAGTCTTCCTTCCTTTTACTCTTCCCATGATGTAGGAAAGCAGCAAAGAATGTGATAGTTGAGTTACTTTATACAAGGGATGGCCAAACCTCTAGGCTTACCCAAATCTCTCCAGTTTATTTTTGTTATAGGACAATTTTGTTCTCAGAAGTGTTCCAGTTCATCCAAATTATTGCTACACATCTCATATCTATAGAGGTATGTTAAGTTGATTAATAAGACTACATAAATTTTGACATTCACTCAGTTTATTGCCTGAACACTTTGAATACCATGTCAAAGAAACAACTTCTAAATCAAAACAAGAAATTTCTGTAAAGTAAATGACTTTACCAAGTCCTACCTTTTGTTTAATGAGGAAGTGGATGAAAGGCATGAAAACGCCAGGCTTCTATTTCCATGAAAACTCCAGATGAGAGGAGGTTGATAGGGGAGCACAGATGTTGCATAAAAAAGTGAATGTAAAATTATTGGATCTATTTATCAACATGAATTCTGGGCATAACAAAGAGTATCTAAGAAGCACTCACATTTGATTATTTCAGCAAAAAATGGCTTTGTTGCTAATGCTGTTAGAATGAAAAAAAAATTTTTTTAGACATTGGAATAGATATCAAGATTGACAAAAAAGTTGGGTTCTATAGAATAAAATCTAAATCCTTAAATTAAAGTCCTTATTGCTTTATTTAACTTTAGAATCCTGTATAAATCCTCTTCTCCAGTCAGGAATCCTTACAGGCCAGATTCAAATGCCATCGTATTGTATTATTTTTCACTGTTCTATGCTAGATAACAAAAGACTTCAAAATTTCAATGGCTTATAAAACAACAAGTGTTGATTTCTGGTTCAAGTTACATAGAAACTACAAGATGACGATGACTCTACTTCAGGTCAGGGACTAGGTATGTGATGTACTTATGCTTTCCAGAGAAGAACCAGGAGTCAAACATAATTATAAATTAGGATTAAACGTTTGCGCAGGTAGAACATATGTCACATCTGTCATTTGCATTCACCAGAATAAGCCACACGGCCAAGCCTAACATTAGTGGGGCAGAAAAGTATAACTCAACCTACCACAAAAGGAAGGAAGAGGAATATTTCTCAATAATTTAAAACAAATCACAGCAATACTCAATCATTTTTAAATTACTTTTTCCATGACATTCTGGTTCCCTGGAATGGTCTCCTTAATCCTTGTGTGGTCAAACTCTTCCACCTCTCAAGAATCATCTTCAATCAGACATCCCTATGCATCCTTTCAAAATGTTCCCCCATAATTTTATTTTCTCTACTCTTCAGTGTATTATGTTTAATCCTTATTTTTACCTCAAATTATAGCTTGTATCAAAGTATATTTGTGTCAAGTCCTTATGTGTTGTTTGAAGAACAAGGACCATGACTTCTTCTGGTTAATATATGTACCATATACATATAAAATATGCCATAAATGCTTGATAAATGAATCATTTGGAAATGTTTTCCCCCCTTTCATTGAATATGGGTTCCAAAAAATAAAACGTTGGTATCAAAGATACAATTATACTACAATTTCAATATTGATGTAATTTATTTCTTCAGCAAACACTTATTTAAACATGTATTTGTGGCATGTAAATTTTGCAAATGAAGATGCTGCCGCTGACTCAACAGTATTTATATATGAGCACTGAGATATTTTCAGCTTGGTTTAACCAAAAAAGCATATAATTTGGAGGCTTAGCTATTGAACATATGTTTTTCCTTTGAGAAAGTAGCTTAACTTCTCTGAGTCTTATACTCAAAATATAAGTAATACCTACCCAGAAATGATTATGTGGTATATGTAATGTTTCTAAGAACCTGACCCAAAATAAGTGCTCAAATACAACTACCATTATTTCCAATATTGGTAATAAGTTTTATGAACCGCTATATTCTCCATTTGATGAATTGTAAAACAAAAATTGAGGTTTCAGTCTATAAAATAGAATCAGCTCATTCTGTATCAATTGAAATTTGTGATGACAGCCCCACACAACAAGGCTCAAACCAACTGAGAAAGGCTGTGTTTCCATAAATGCCTAACAACTTATTTATAAAAATGATCTAGGGAGGTAAGAATAAGCCCAGCAGTAATATCCTGGACAAGAGCAGGAATTCACAGCATTGTATATGTAAAACATGAACTTGCTTATCAAACATTTTGAAGTAAATATTTCATGTATTTATAATGATGCAGCATACTCATGCCTTTTCTTGAGGAGCCTTATGGTGCCACCAGAAGAAGTACTTTCTACCCAAACCAAGGATGAATAAAGAAATACCTAATGTATAAAAATGGTCAATATATAGAAATTAAGTGCCCACTCACACACTCCTCCAGCTGTGTGTTAAAGTTGTGCCTGTCTCCTGAGATCCAACCCTTTCTCTGAAATGTGTAGCATCCCTGAAAATGAGAATATTTTGGAATCAACAAGAATATATTTCTATCTACAAATGGTAATTTATCATGTCCAACTTGTGTTAATATCTGTAAGTCCATATGTAATTTGATCATTTTGTGAGTTTGAATAAACATGATGTAAATGGAGAGGATAAAGTAATCCTTAGATCAATCATGTTACCACAATTAAATGCTCCTCCCTTCTCATCTTTATCTTATGCCAGTATTTTCTCAGTCTTGCATTCTCTTACAATGGAGGAAAAATCCGAAAGTGGTTCAAAAATATAGTAGTCCCCACTTATACACTGGCAATAGTCCTAAGACTCTCCAGCAAATACCTGAAGACAGAGAAAACCAAAATCTATATGTAGCATGTTTTTTCCTGTATGTACATGCCTACAATAGTTAATTTACAAGTTAGGTTCAGTAAGAAATTAACAATAATAACATAATAAAATAGAAACAGCCATGACAATACACTATAATAAGAGTAATTTAAAACTTATCAAATATGTGTTTTTGGAATTGTCTATTTAATATTTTCAGACTTTGATTGACTATGGGTAACTGAAATGTTGAAAAGCAAAACCATACGTAGAGAAGGACTATTGTATACCATATATGTGTTTGTATGAGCACATATATGCACACATGTGTGCATGATGAATATAATGACAGGTTGAGATTTGAAATTCTCAAATGGGCAGATATTATGATCCCTCAGAGAAGGTTAAGGCAGTGTCACATCTGTAGAACATTGAAAGACTCTTTCCCTTTGGATTCTCTCAAGCTCTCTGTTTTGTAAAAGTCCAGAATTCACTGTCTCTAAGTTAGTGAAACAACGTGATGTATTATCATTATTATCTCATAATTTCTGCCTCCAGCTAAAAGGTCTGAAGTTAGATGACTTTCTTAAAAGGTTTTCAAGACTTAATTATTACAAAATCTTCACCCATAGCAGGTTACTATAGCTGTGGCAGCAACTTAGGGAAAGCACCATAGCCAACAAAGTGTATAAAATATTCTTCAATATAGAAGGTTTTTGTAGTCATCAAATTCAAAGGAGTGTTACCGTGGCAGAATTGTCAATGTTCTTCATTTCGTTCTTAGTGAGATGTTCATATTAAAACTAAATTAGAAGTCATCAATCAATTCCAAGGGTAAAGGAAAAATTAAAAGCAAAAATAACATGATAAAAAATTTATAACAGGATTATAAAATCACAGGTGTAACTAACGGATCCAGCACCCTATAGTGAGTTAAGCTTTTTTCCAGCTGCTTGATATCACCTGTGTATTCGCATTGGTGAGAATTTCTAGACTATCTACATAAAAATAAAAATAACGTTCAAGTGAAACTACAAATTATTCCAGGAAAACTGGTAGTAGGCTAATTCTATAGTTTAATAAAAGGGAGAAAGTGATGTGGCACCCTGGCATTACAGGGACATACCTGAGAGAATCTCTTCTCCTTCAACATTACTTTTTCTTTTGATTGCTTTTTCATTATTGCCTGTATCAAAGACATTCAGGAAAATTATTGATATAGCTATTTCCCATAATAATAGCATTGTTTCTGATTTCTAACGTACAGGTGGTACTGTACTCCCTATCAGGTACCAGGTGCCAGGCCCAGTGGTGTGTATTGGTGTTCTGTCTGTCTTCATTTCCTCTTCAGTGATTCTGGACTCAACACATAGGAGTTTCATATGACTAAAGCCCATGTAAACAGTACCATGGCACTGAAAAATTATTTTGTTCACCAATCCTCCCCACATCCAGCAGTAGATATAGGAGTACCATGTTATCTGTGGTAAAATCAATTTATTTCATCTGTTGAAAGGATTTTTTCACTTAAAAAAGTAAAAAATATCTATAACACCAAAGATGAAGGTTAGGTTTTTAACCTTTGGCAAGGTTAAAAACTAAGCATAATATTTATTGAGGGCAAATATGATAATAAGTAACTAGTTACCCCTATTAGTAGACAAAATTATTGTCTACTAAAGATCTTCCTAAAGATCCCAGTAATTTTTTTTTCTCTTGTACGCTCAACACAGAATATTTCTCTTCTGGTCACCAAAATGTAGGGGGATTTCTCCTCATTAGCAATCAGTTCTCCAGGGGATATCCACCAGGGTTGTATAATTTTATTCAATTCTGAAATTACCTAGAGATAGGGTAATATCTCACAGATTAAAGACTCAGTCCCCCAAGGTAGCCTCATTTCACATGCCAACTATAAGTCCCAGGTTAGGACCGGTGCTTCTGAACAATTGTCGATAAATTGAGGCTCTCACAGTCCCTCTTTGGGGTCAATGAATTTGTTACAGTGGCTCACAGAATTCAGGAAAACACTTCATTTACTAATTTTAAAGGATTAAAAAGGATACAGATTAATAGTCAAATGGAAAAGATACAAAGAGGAAGCCCACATTAAAGAGGAATGCTATCCTCTAGGAACCTCCAGAGATTTGGCTTTCTGGAACCCCAAACCCAATCCCTTCAGGTTTTTATGTAGTCTTAATCACATAAGTGTTGATTACGGTGACCAACTCAACTTTCAATCTTCTTCTCAACCAAGAGGCCATGAGATGGGGCTGAAAATTTTCAGCCTCTAATCAGGCCTGGGTCTTTCTGGTGACCAGTCCCCCTCCTGAAGCCATCTAAGGGCCTCAGCCACCAATCATCTCATTTCCTTGCAAAAGATATTCATCAATCCAGAGATTCCCAGGGCTTTAGGAGCTATGTGCCAGGAAGACGGGGCAGAGACTCTATATACACACATTCATATACATGTGCATATGTATATATCCATAACTTTCTGAATTACAGAGTCCTAATAAATAATCCAGAAAAATATCCCATCTCAAGATTCTTATTTTTTACATTGATTGGTTCTTTTTAGTTATACATTACAGTAGAAACCATGTTGATATGATTATATGACATGGAATATATTTTATTCAAGTTAGGATCTCATTCTTGTGGATGTATAAGATGTTGGGATTTACTGTGATGTTTTCATATGAACATAGGATAATTATTTCAGGTTCATTCCACTGTCTTTCCTTTTTCTATCATAACCATTTATGCAAAGTGACCTTGCCATATAAAGTAATATGTGTTGGTTGCAGAGATTGTGACATGGGCATATTGGTGGGGAGAATTATTTTTCTATACCATCAAGTATTATCTTGGCTGCTAATAGGGAACTCAGAACAAGATGAACTCTGACTCAATTAATTGTCATCTGACATTTTGACTTTTAAGCCTATTTGGACAAAAGAATGTTAAGAAGAGGTGAGTCTGAGCCTAGGAAAAGGAGTCAGGAAGCAAACCAAACCCACAAAGCATACAGAAAGTACCCAGTGCAGCCTGGCATAAGAATCCAATAAGTAATTCAAACCCTGAAAGAGCATGAAGCCTAAGACCTTAGAAAGGAAAAGAGTCAGAAGTTGAGGCAAAAGGAACCAGAAACAAGACCTTAAAAGAGAAGAACTGCTATATCAGGAAGCCAGTCTTTCTTTTCCTGCTGGGGCTAGGAACAACGGGTTAACACAGTTGAAATGGCAATTGCAAAGTGAGGAAATTTTAAAGAAAAACTATACTGAGTTATATATAGATAAAGTCATAGAATATCAAAGGTTTATCAACTTTTCTTTTGAAAATTCTGTAACTTTACTAAAATTATCTCTTTGTCCTTGACTTAATGATGATAATAATAGTGACATTGTTTTAAATAGATCTCTGGTGTGGTGCTACTCACTTGATATAATAATCTCTAAACAAGAGTCTATTTATAACTCGATAAAAATGTATAATCCCCTTTCCCCATCTGTACAACCTTTCTCCCTCTGCTTTTGATGCAATTTTGATCCTTGCATTATATCTCATAGATTTCTATCTGAATATGACTTCTTATATTTTATGAGAGTTATTTTATGGTTTTCCATATATGAATACAGATAGGCCATATTGTTTCTCAGAACAGATACTTACTCTGTTTATATGAGCATTTAGCATCTGTCTGGTAATGAGAGTACAATCTTTATGTGTGGGCCATAAAAACTTCAAACTGATAGAAAGAATCTGTCTATTCAAAATAGATATTTTGCTAATTTTCCCTAAATTCCAGAGTACACACATAAGTAGGTTTGTGGATGTTAAGATTCTATATCCTTGTAAATGAACTTGTAAAATTTGGAGACATCATTTTACCCATTCTATAGTCTCATTTTTTGTGACTTCATTAGAAATAGCCACCATAAAGTCAATCATTGTTTAATAGATCATTCCCATTAATCAGTACAACTGTCAATAACCATGTGCATCATGATAATGAAATTGCTTCTAATCCTGTTCTTGGGAGAGTATGAATATTTGGGGCCAACAGAAAGGAAGAACAAAGACACAAGATAAACTTCAGTGGGGGGAATATATATGTGTGTGTGTGTGTGTGTGTGTGTGTGTGTGTGTGTGTGTGTTTAGGAAAGACAAGTCTGAAGGAAATTCATTTCCAGAAGAAATTGATTTCAAGTAACAAAATATAAGATATTATAAAAGGAAAATGATTTCTGAGGTTATTACCTCAGAAAATGTCCTATTTTCTTGCTTTCTAATTTCACTTTGATTACTTCTCCCTCTATCAATATTCCAAAAACATAGGCAGAGTTGAAATCACCAAGGCACTGGAAAGTTACAATTTCCATCTCTTGCACTTTTCTTTTCCCCTCTATACCACAGTCAGCTGAATAATACATATAACCTTTTATTTTTTATGAAAAGCAACAGCTGGCAAATTGTTAAACTGTTTGGAAAATTCTGGCATAGTAATGTTAGTTTAAGACAATGCTAGCTGACATAAACTTGTCGCATTAGACAGATTAAAAAGACTAATGGAAATGTAAGAAAAGAAATAAAAAAGGTCATTGCACCACAGTAGGATCTTGCCCTGGGCTTGGGCTATAGACAAAAGATCTGAAATTGCGGCTGCCTGGTGCCATTAAGGAGAGAACAAATCTATCTAAATGGATCCATACTAAAACATCCCATCGCCCAACCTGTCACTCTCTGGAACACCAGCACATATATTTGTAGAAGACTGAATGCAATTATTTCTTATTTTCTCTAGTCACAATTTGAAATGTCAATCTGCATAGATTGCAAAGTAAACATAGCTTAGAGCATGTTTTTCAATGTATTTTCATCATTTCCTCTTTTGAGTTTCCTATCAATTATATAACAAATGACCTTTTTCATTATATGAGTGTGTGTATGTATGGTGTATAATACCTAATAACCAGAAAACACTGAATACTACTGATATTTTGTACATAACAAAAGAGATTTGTGAAGTTTTCTGCATATTTTCTTTCAAAAAGCATTCTGTTTTGATATGAAAATATCAACATATCATAATTTAATGCATTTACAATCAATACAGTTAACCAGAATATTTTATATAAAACAAAATCCATTGGAAATTCATAGAACTCTCATTTTTTTAATTTATCCACCAAAATTGATATAATCTGTTGAATTGATATTATGTAGATAAAAAATTGAGAATAACATCAAACTGGAAGTATCAGACTTCTAAATCTGTGTTTGCAAGAAATAAATATAATTTGCTAATATTAAATGGTTAATAACTAAATGTCCATGTAAAAACATTTTGTCACTATCCAAAGTTTCCATCTCAGTCACTTTGTGTTTTTCTCTGCCCTCTCTTCGCTGTGTGTGCCCATGCTGGAGCATGCACACACCCCGCCCCCCACACACACACACACACACTCCCTCTCTCTCTCTCTCACACATACATACATACACACACACACACACACACACACACACACACAACTTGTACTTTCCCCTATACTCTTTCTAACTTAAATGTGTTTAATTTTTTATTTAAATATGATTTAATTTCATTATTACTTCCTCCTGCCTTTATCACTTCTCCTGGGAATTGACCTAAGAGTTTTAGGAACTGGTGTTATTATTTTGGAAAAGGAGATCCAGTTTTTTTCTAGTTTCCCTCCCCTCTCATGACATATTTCATTCCATCTGAACTTCTGTAATAAAACAGCAATAATGACAGGTGTCCTGGTCTTGCTCTGATCCACAGTGCTAGAGTGACTATCTTTCTTGTCCCCCTCTAAGTCACTGTCCACCTGCCCTTCATATTCCTCTGTGTGATTTGGGAATGCAGAACTGGCTTTTGCACCTTCTACTACAGTTTCTGAGGCTGGGCTTGGGGTTCTACAGAATCATTGTTTTTCACACTCAATTGCCTACAATTGAAAATCATGATATTTGAAACTACTTGTAGTGATACATTTACACACCATACTTTAATTATGGGGAAAAAACTTGGTATGTTCAAAATTAAATATATATCCTCATCCATATATGTTCATGTACATAATTTTGTTTACCTAAATTAAAGAAATAATGTATTCATACTAACAACTAAAGACATGGAATGTTCTAAAATATACTTTATATTAACTCACAATTTACTATAAAGTGGTTATTCCCATATAACCAATTTTAAATAATATCATATCATTTTCATGTTTTTTTTCTATTATAAAAATATAAATATAATTATAAAATGGAAGCTGATTATTTTTGTAAAATGAAAGAAGGCACACTCTAGTATTACTTGATGCCATTTTATTCTAATAACTTAAAATTGCTTATATAAATTAGTAATATACATACTCAAAATCACTATGTATTTACCTATGATTTTTAAATAACAGTAACTGCTCCGGTCTTTCTCCTTTTATGAAAATGATAACGTCTTCTTCTAGTCATCTTCAATACTTCTCTTTTTTTAATATTCCATATCTCATCTGTCATGAAACTCTTGGGGCTCAACTTTCTAAATGCAGAGTCTATATCTTTCTCTCCACTGTCACACTTTTCCAAGCTGCCATTTAATAGTCTCTTATGATTACTCCATCAAAACACTACAATTGTCTATTTTCCACCTAAAACAACCAAGATATTTTTAAAAATTATTGTCAGCCTTATTATTATTACTAAATTATTACTAACTTATTATTACTCTATTATTACTTATTATTAGTAAATTATTATTATTACTATTATTTCGGCCCTATGTATTGAACCCAGGAGAGCTTAATCACTGACCTACATCCCCAGCCCTTCTGTTGTTGTTGTTGTTTTGTATTTTTTGAAGGGGCCTCACTAAATTGCTGAGGCAGGTTTTGAATTTGTGATCCTCCTGCCTCAGCCTACTGAGCTGCTGGGATTACAGGCATACACTACCATTCCCAGCTAACTGCGTAATTTTTAAAAAACTGAAATCAATTAAAAATTTTTAAATGACAAAACTAAATTACAGTGCCTTCAGGTGCACTTTAGTACGTTAAAACCATGGGGGTGAAAAACACACTAGAAAATAATCACTGTGCCTTCTCCAAAATGTCATAAAGTTAGAATCACACAATAAATAGCCTTTTCAGGTGGGTTTCATTAATTTAGCAATATACATTTAAGTTTCCTCAATGTCTTTTGTGGCTTGAGAGTTTATTATGTTTGTGACTTAGAAACAGTCATTATATGGATACACTATAATTTGTTTTTCCATTCACCTTTTGAAGAGCACCATAGCTGCTTCCACTTTGGGGTAATTACAAATAAAGTTGCTAAAGACATTGGTCCATTTGCAATTTTTTTGTGGACATGAGTTTTCAACTCATTTTATTAATAATAATTAGCAGGTGTTTAAATTATAAGATAGTTTAGTTTTGTAAAAAACTAGTGAACTGTCTTCCAAAGTGACACTACCATGATGCACTCCTAGCAACAATGAATGAGGGTTCCTGTTGCTCCACATTCTCACCAGCACCTGGTGTGGCCAGTTCATTTGTTTAATTTTAGCCGTTCTAGTAGGTTTTAGTGGTAGCTCCTGTTTTAATTTGCAATCCCCTAATGACATATTATATAAAGCATTTTTTACAGGTTTATTTGCCATCTGTGTACCTTCTTCAGTGAGCAGTCTGTTTAGACTTTGCCTATTTTTTAATTGGGTTGTTTGTTTTTATATTGTTGAGTTTTAAGTGCTCTTTGCAAATTTTATATTCAAGTTCTTTATTAAATAAATATTTCACAAATATTTTCTTCTATTTAGTGGTTTGCTTTTAATTTTCTGAACAGTAACTTTCACAGAGCAGAAGCTTTTTATTTTAATGAAGACCCATTTCTTGATGTTTCTTCTTTGGATGAAGCTTTTGATATTATATCAAAAAAGTCATTGTCCAACAAAGATCATCAAGATTTTCTCATGTGAAATGTTCAATAAGTTTCATGGTTTTGCATTTTACATAAGTATATAATTCTTTTGTATTCATTTTTCCTGAAAGGTGTAAAGTTAGTGTTTATGTTATTTATGTATTTATTTCAGTATGTGGATGTCTAGCTGTTCAAGCACAATTTGCCAAAGATTATCCTTTCTCTATTAAATTTCCAAACTACAATTTGCAGGAATTTTTATTTGGTTTGCATAACAATATTGAAGTTTTGTTATCAATGAACACAGGATATCTGTACGTTTATTTATATATACTTTGATTTCTTTTATCTGAATTTTCTACTTTTTCTATTAAATTTCCTTTGCTATTTTTGTCAAAGTTCAGTTGACTCCATTTCTGTGGGTATATTTCTTGTCACACTATCTGTCCCATTGATCTATTTATCTACTCATTTGTCAACCTACACCATCTTGATTATTGTAGTTTATCGTAAATCTTTAGGTCAGGTAGTGTCATTCTTCTGATCTTATTCTTCCTTTTCAATACTGTGACTCAAAGTCTGATGTTATGGTTTTCCTTTATTTTTCTTTTTGTCCTTTCATTTAAACTTTAGAATCAGTTTGCTAATTTCCAAACTACAACCTACAGGAATTTTGATTTAGTTTGCATAACAATATTGAAGTTTTGTTATTCATAAACATTAAATATATGTACATTTAATTACATGCACTTTGATTTCTTGCATCTGAGTTTGATACTTTTCCTCCTGTAGATCTTTCATCTATATTTATATTTATTTATAATTTATATATTTATATAAATAAATATTTATATTTATAAATTTGTTTATATATATTTATATTTATTCCTAATCATGTGATTGTTGAGTGCTAATATATAATATTGTGTTTTTTATTTCAAATTTCAATAGTCAATTTCTGATTTATAAGTAACTTATGTTACTTATATACTCTGCTATTTTCCTGATTTGGGTTTTGTTAATTCCTGCTATAATTTTATTGTTCCTTTTCTTTTGCCTGTCTTAGGTTTATAATATATTTTTTTTCTTTTTTTAAGATTTCTTGATGCTTAGATTCTGATTTCAGATATTATTCCTTTTATATGAACTCAATACTATATATTTACCTCTCAGAATGGCCTACACTGCATTCCACAAGTTCTATTAAGTTGTGGTATAATTTTAATATTTATTTAGCTTAAAATATTTTTAAAAAGTTATCTTAGACCTATGTGCTTTTGTAAGTGTGCTGTTCAATCTCCAAATATTTTTTAAATTTTCTAGCTATTTCTTTTTTATTTACTCCTGGATCAATTTCATTGTAGTTTAAGATCAAACAATTTATGTTTCCTGTTCTTTTTTATTAGTGACACTTATTTCCCAGGTGGGTTCCTTGTTTGGGCAGGTTATCCTACGTGAAGAGACAGATACCAGTGGTTACACTGCAATCCCTACATGATTGGAGGGCTTGAGGTGTGCCTCTGTGGCAGTGCACTTATCTCTCATGCAAAAGGCCCTAGTCAAGTCTTTTAGCCTTATAACCATTTGGAATGAGATACAAATTAAATTTTATGTTCACATACATATACATACATACATTTCAGATCAAGATAAAAAACATTTTACTTCCTTCTATAATATTTATAAATGTATTTGCTTGCTTAGTTTTTTAAACTACCTAAAATTTGTGTGAGAATATATATGTTAATACACATGAAATCTATGTCAAAACATTTTTCTCCCAGCTTCATTTTTGATTATTCCAATACCATTTATTTCAGTAATACACTATTTTTTATAGATTGGACATGCCATCTCTATTGCAAATAAAATTGCTGCACATATATGGCACTGTTTTCTGGAATCTTCTATTTCTATGAAATATTGCCAAACTACTATCACATTTGCATAGACTGAATGTTTGTGTCTCTTAAAAATTTCATATGCTGAAACCCAATCCTCAATGTAATGGTGTTTGGATACATAGGCTTTGAAAAGGAGCAGTTCTTGTGAATGGTAATGTGTCCTTAAAAAAAAGGCACCAAAGAGTTCCTGTCCCCTTCTGCCATGTGGGGACACAGTATTAAACCGTGTCTATGAACTGGGAAACAAGTCCTTCCCAAACTCAGAACCTGTTATTGCCTTGATATTGTTGTTCCCAGACTCTAGAATTCTAAGAAATAAATTTTACTTCTTCATGAGTTACCTATGCTATGGTGTTTTGGTTTTGAACCTGAACAAAATATGACAACATTCTTCTAAGTAGTATAATTTTATAGATTATTTTATAGCTGATACAGCAAGTCATGCCCCCAATTTTTCTTTTTATCAAAAATTATTATTTTTTTTCTTTTCAAATGCCAACTTCCCATTGATATCTTCATCAATTTGTTGATTAAATTTTAAATATCTGAATATTTTTATAGTATTTTTTTCAACTGAAAAGTATAAGAACTTTAGTTCATTCAGGTCTTCCTTTATACTGACCTGTTTCTGACATTCCATGGCGATGCTTTCAGTATCCTCCATTAGTTGTGATACTTTTATAGATTTGAGAGTATCCCCTTTAGATGAAATTCATCAGAACATTAAGTTAATGGGATCCATATTTTTAGTTACTAGAAGACAAGGGTATAAACCTGTTGACACTGCAGGCTTGTCTTGTTTTAAATACAATAAAGGTTCTGAAGTCCTCTCACATGTAGTTCCCCACTAGACTGTAAGCACCATGAGAAGAGGAATTTTGTACCTCTTAACTTTGCAATCTAGCACCGAAGACAGAGCCTCTTATTAAAACAGTTAATGAATGAAACCCCATTTGGTGATTTACTCCATTATTTGTATGCCAGAGGATAACTTCCTCACCTTTACGGATTCATGCTGAGTTATATTCTGAAAAGAAACAACATCCATAGAAATAAATCTCATCTTATACATAACTATGAAAAGCCAGAGGATAAAGGTATCTGAATTCTACTTTTAGCTTGCTGTCCTCTCCAGTAGGTCAGAAGAAATCGCCCTGGTCTCCTCCCAGTTTCTCACATGATTTTTTGCCACCTTCTCTAGTTCCTCTCCTGCCCTGCAAAATGTAAATATTTTCCAGAAGTCAGATTCTTTTCTCCCCACCTCCTTGATGAACTCTCATCCACATATGTTGTAGTCAATTCTCTGTTTCTCTATACAGCTCCAACCTTAAGCTACAAATGACTCCTGGAAATGCTGACTTAGATACTTCAATAACACTTTAACAGATCATGTTAAAACAAAATGAAATGAAACAAAAACCCACTCATTTCCCTCATCTATTTGTCTCCCCTTTTGAATTCCTTAATGTCACCATTCCCTCCCCACAAAGAAAGACATGTTTGGAAAGTTTGAATCATTCCTTCTCTGCACTCAGGGTAATCATGGTTTATCAATATATTTTTACATAAAAGTCTTTTAAATCCTCCATTCACTTCTATGCAGCAGTCTGGCTGGGCAAATAACCTAGAGGTGACAAGCAACTTGAAGGTTCAAGTGGGAACTGCTTTATTAGGGAAAAACAGAGGTATATATAACCAACTGATTACACACAGCTTGACTCAATTAGCATCATCTAGATACAGCAGTCAGCCAATAAGGAATCCTCATCATCTTAATGGCTCCCTGGCATTGCTTCACAAACCACTCCTCCTAGCAAACTGCCAGGCGCCATCTTGACTTGAATTGCATCCCCAATACTTCTACACATGTACCCTAGTAATCCTCACGATCCTGATACCAACCATTTTGCAACAGTGTCCTGCCATTAACCTCAGTTCCTGGAATAAGAATAGAAGCATTAGAACATCATCCCACAGCAGGTTAAAAAAAAAAAAAAAAAGTAAGATCCATAATCTAAGCAGTATTTAGGGAGCCAGGAGTTACTCCCCTGCCAAGTGCAGGGGAATTCCATCTCAATGTGTGATAACATCCTCTTAATGCTGATAGGAATGGAAAGGAATAAAGAAAACCAGTTTAAACCTTTTGTGAGAAGATGTTGCTTTTTAAAAAAAATCTGGCAGGCCTGGCAATCTTTATACAAAGTATTTTGTTCTGATTTTTCTACCATGACTTTGAAATACAGCATGGGATTTTTTAATTATCTCATATGTAATTACTTCCATATACAAGGGGATTCTGCATGAAATTAAGTCTAAATTTCCATGTATGAAAGCTGCTCTCATCCTGTCTGCCATTCAATGGAAACAAAGTAAAATTCAGACTATGGATCCCAACATTGGATTGGAGACTGTTGCAAGTATTTTAATTAATCACCTTCAAGGTCACACACAGGTGAGAACACTGGAATCATTCCTGTGACTTGGTGATTAGGTAAAGCACTGTTTCTCCTTGCCAGCAACCCAGCATGAAAGAGCCAGGCAAGAATCCTAACCTTAGGGCTGTAGCCAAAAGTAACAGGTTCCAGAGTCAAAACATGAGATTCCTTCCCAGTATCGGTTTTCCCTCTCCTCTAAGACAGCCTTTGCTTCTCTCTTAGAAGTAAAGATAAGCTGGACACAGTACACACACTTTTCCACACAGCACACACAGAAAAAAATGAGGTCTGAGTGCCTCCAAGGTACAAATGCATAACCTAGAAGCACCCAGTGGAAAACTTCCATTTTGGAATCTGCCTGTTATCCGTATGTTACATTCTCCTTCCCTCCTGAGAACAATGTTTGCCTTCTTGATTCTTTATTACATATAATATACTTTTAATCAGAACACCTTCACCTGGGTATATGCTTAATAGTGCAAATGCTTGCATTCGAAGAGTGTGACTGCCTGGGTACTGACAATTTCCCTTCATCATTCCTTCCAAAATTAGGACTGGAAATCAATATGCATCAATATTTCTAGAGTGCTTTGACATTAGCTACTATAAAAATGCAAATAGTGAAATGCAGACCAAAAAGTACATACCACTCTACCCCTCATGACTGATTATATGAAGATGCTCAATTCTAGCTCCCCCAAAGAAATGCAACATATCATTTTTTTTATAATTTAAAAACATTTTGTACATTAAACACAAGAATGTGCTTTGGAATGATTTACTCCAAGCTCTTTGTAAGATGCCTACTGATATGACCAGGATCAGAACATGTGTTCATCATTGTAAGACTTACCTCTTCCAAGAATTGCTAACCACCTTCACCAGTATACTTAACATTTCCTTAAGTGAAAATACCACATATTTTCTTCTCTTATAAATTCAACCTTATAATTCCTATAATTCCTGATTTCCAAATCATTGCTTTAACTCTAATTTATTGCTTTAAAATAGTAACTCAAGGATTTTTAGCTTTGCCTTTATTTTTGGTGTTTATTGTTTAGCCCCTCATTAAGCAAAAAGTTTTTAGAAAGAAGTTTTCTTTCTTTTGAGTGACTCCTAATATTTACTAGTGAACTCTTTTTGCAGTAAATATAATCTTTTAGTAAGCACATGAGAAGAAAATTTAATAAACCCCATTGTTTTCATGATCTAAAATAAGTAAAAATACTTAATGATACAGAGATATTCTCACTGTATATTGGAAGTGGGGTAAATCAACTTTTTATTTCCATGTATTTTTCCTAGAAAATAAATAGTACTTTCTTCATAAGTTTTTTATTTCATTGTATAAGACTAAAGTTTCAATTAAGAACTGAATATTTAAATATTTTAAGATGTTTGTCTTGCATTTAAGAGAATGATGGAATTGATTAGAAATTTAAAAGTATGCCCCAAATTGTTTACTTTAAAATTTAAAATTATGACGGGTCTTATTTTGTTATCATTGAAACTAAATTCATCACTTGAAAGCAGTTGAAAAATATTCAACAAAATTAAATGGGCCTCTATACTGCGAACTACTATTAATTTTACCCCATTTATATTAATGTAAAGCACATCATCAAAGCAGAAGTAAAAATGTAGTAGCATATGTTAGTAAATTCCAGTTAATACTCTGGTAGAGTTAAAGACAGACCATTAATTACACTGTTAGACACAGCATTAAATCACTTATTGAAAACCTTCCTCTTAATTTTGACCACTATCAAAAGAATGCTTCATCTTAAAGAGCAATCAAGATATTGATCAGAAACTCCAAGTCTAATTGGCTATTTCACAATTACATTGTCTGGGGGAAAAATGGTTGGCAACGTTTGTCATTTCTGGACAATTATTCTCATAAACTAAAGAAGATAAAGCTGCAGATCAATTACCTGCTGGATATCCTGAGTATTGAGTGATTACCTGTTTTATCAACAATTTATTTTCTTCTCAGTAATGGTGTAAAGTTAATTTTTATGCTGTACACAGGTGATTGTCATTGGTAAGGGTTTATGATGTTAATCATAAATCATAAATGATATAATCATAAATCAATTTTTGGATTCACTTTACTAAGATATATAGTGAAGTAGAAAACATGATTTGTAATGTACCTTCAGTGACAAAAGCATAGATATACTGCCATGATTTATTGAATTTGGTATGTTAAAATATGTATAATTTGAAAACTACTATGCTTTTTTTCTTCTTTATATCAGCAGTAAGTTGTGATTTTAACTAAACTCATAGTATCTTTGAAAATTCAGATTAAACTGATTAAAACAAACAGTTATAAATCATCTGAAATAACTTTTCCTTATGTACAGCTTTCTCTTGATGAAATAAAGATCAGATCTGAACACAGTAGCACTGATATGACAAAGCCAGTCAAAAATAGTTGTATGGCATTTTCCCAATTCATCTAATTTAGATTTTCTGATAAAAGGACAGGTAGGTCAAGATATATAAAGCACTTAATTGGTTTATTGGAGCTTGCTGATCAATTCCCAGCCTTGGACTAGGGGATGTATCTTGAGCAGATAAGGAGAGACTGATGAAGAACATTTTGTTTTTCTTTTGTTATGTCTATATTGGGATTTACTGTCCTTGGGGCACATTACGACTGCCCTTTCCCTCAGAGCTTTGACATTTGAGTATATCACCTCACAAGTAACTGTTTTTTCTGTATAATGGAAGATAAAATCATGTAACCTTTCCCCACAAACAGAACTCTCTAATTGAGAGATCATTTCCTACTCCTGGTTCTCCCTCTGCATAAAAAAAAAAAAAAAAAAAAAAAACAACTCTTATAATGATTATCTTGTACATATCTTTTCAAGGAGCACAAGAATAATCTCTCAGTAGTGGTTTAGTTAACTCACAAGGAGTTCCTGAACAAATACTTGCAGTTTATCTGGTTTGTTGTTTGAGCCCTATGTACAAATTAGGAATAGGCTTGGCTAGACACATAAAACATGAATCAAGTAAGAATTTATTTCTCTCTCAAGTAAAACAAGGCTGATGTTTTTGATTCTGGACTTCTGTGGCAGCTCTATGATGTCATCATGCACCTAGGTATAGTTCAGCTTAGTGCTGTGCCACCCTTGGCACATTGCCTTTACCTTTGTATTCATAATGACATCTGCACTCCAGACACCTGGAAAGAGAAGAGGGTGCAAAGATGTATATATAGCTCCTTTCTTTCAAGAGACATTCTAAAAGTCAAACAGGACAAATTTCTCATTGCTCAGAACTTAGTCACATGTCCATATCTAGCTGCAAGAGGGACTAGGAAATGCAGTTTTAAAATGGTGCAGCAATATTCCTAGCTAAACATCTCACACTACTACCCCAGTGTGAGACCCCATTATATCTCACTTTACTATCAAAATATCTCATCATATTAGCTGTCATCATATCTCACTTGGATTAAAAAGAACTTGTTAAATCCACTCATTTCCTGTAGTCTTGCTTCTCCCAGGAACACTTTTCTTGTAGAAATCATAGTGATCTTTTGGAAAGACAGACTTAGTAGTGATAGTCCCCTAATTAAAATCATCCAGTGGCTTTCCATTTTCCTTAGGATCAAGTTTAAGTACCTTAAGATGGCCATAGAGCCCTTTATTACTGGTGTTGAGTAACCTCAACATGTGTAATGCTCTGTTCTGCCTCGTACCCTTTCATTCATCCATAGCTAACTTCTTAAAGTATTTTGAATGTGTAATGTCAAAAACTTCACATGTGCTGTTTTATTTGAAACAATGTTCATTCCCTTTCTACCTTCCTCAACTTGTATGTCTATCAAACCCTTTTACTTCATCCACGTACATCCATGAATCATTTCCTCTAAGACATCTTTCCTAAATTTTACCCTGCTTCCAGACTTAGTGAGATACCTCTGTTCTCTGTTCCTACAATGCACTTTGCTTGCTTTACTGTGCTATTGATTATTCATTGATTATTTAATACTATATTTTAATTGACTATTTAATAACCTGTTTCCAACTGACTGTTAATTCCATGAATGCAGCACTCATGTCTGTTCTCTGCATTATCATGGTACTGCCTGGTACATAGTATGGGCTCATATGAACAGTATAAATTTCCATTAATCCCAATCAACACATATAATGTAGGCATTAAAACACAGCAAGAGCAAACCAAGTTTAAAGATCTGTGTAATTGTAACAACTAGTTTTATATTAAACTTTAGTTATTTTAGTTAATATATAAATAATTTGCTATGACCTGAGAGATTTAGATTTCTACCCTGTAAGCTTCAGTGCTCAGATATGACAAACCTTGAATCAATTCCTGCTTTACTTTTCTTTCTTTCTTTCTTTCTTTCTTTCTTTCTTTCTTTCTTTCTTTCTTTCTTTCTTTCTTTTTTGTTTTGGTACCAGGGATTGCACTCAGGGGCACTTAACCACTGAGCCACATCCCAGGCTTTTTAAAAATTATTATTATTTTGAGACAGAGTCTCACCAAGTCACTGAGGCTGGCTTTCCCGCCTTTCTTAACCCATAGATATGTGCTATGTTCTGGCCTCTTGGAGCCTGTAGAGCAGAACCAAACTCCTAACTCTCAGTCTTATATTTATAAAGGAAGGGCTTATCTCTGGAGAACTCTATCGATGCAACTCACATTGTTGCTGAACCTTCTAACCATTTGTCTCCAGAGGGTAAACCAGCTTTCTTGATATGTGGATTTCTATGAATTGTGTGACTTATTTCTGAAATACCCTTTTAGTTTTTCTCATTTGCTCTTCCTTTCATGGGAAATAAAGAAGAAAATGTGCCAGAGGGTGATCAATGAAGTTTTTATCAAGTCTGATGATAATATCTAGCCAATAAAAAATGCTTCTTGTGGCAACTGTACTTAATATCATTTCACTCTGCCTTATATTTCCCTCTTCAATCACTATATTATTTGGATAGAAATAACCTCACAGGGATAAGCCTGCTAGCAGCTTTTATTTGTAACTTTTTTTCTGTAAAAGATGTCTTTAAAAACAACAAATTATTTTCTCCTTCAATATTTTGAAGATATTTTGAGGGCCTAAGTATTCATTTCTGAAATAAAGCTATATTGTTACTTATTATACAAGAGATAAATGTCCTTGGAAAAGGGCTCTTTCCGTAGAAAATTGAAGAAGAAAATAATTCTGAGAACATGAGTGGAGGTTTTTAAAGTTTACAACTCAAATTGAAAGTGTATAATAGGAAGAACAAAATTATAGGTATACAGTCACATAGAGCAAGGGACTCACCTATATGCATGATAAATGTGAAAACACTGTCATATAGAATTTAATAGAAAATCTTCTAATATAAGCTATCTCAATATAAATATCTTAAATATATTAGTTTCAGTTAAGCATGATGGTTTAAGCATATGACCAAGTTTTATATCTATTTTTTTCTTTCTCTATTTCATACCTATCCACAGATACAAACACATAAATACCACTTAAGCATATCATTAATATTAATTCCTATAGTAGGACACAGGAACTTTTACACACAGAAAACACAACTAAATAGATCCATGTGGAATATCTTTATATTAGAGAATTATTAGACCTACTGTGTTTAAAATTTTTAGTGTAAAAAGTCTGTATTAAAATAGGAAACCAAGAAGACTTATCTCCCATTGACGTAGCTTGTCAAATGAAAGCTAATAAAAAGTCCTTAAAGAGAATTAAAAATAAAGGAGCTGACAATAAGAAAAAGTCATCGATAGACCAGAAATAATGAGATAATCTTGACCACTAGAGAGCAGATGCAATCTGCGTGAGTTCAGAAAACTTATACAGCAGTGGAAGCAATCAAAGACCACAGGCAATGGATAAAATAAACAGGAATGTTTACTAAGGCAGATATTTGGCAGCTGACAGAAAGCTCATAGTCAGAACCACTGAATGGGTTTTCCCTTTCCCTACCCTAATTGAGCTGTGGGGTGCATCACAATATTAATTATCAAAAGTCAAGAAGTAAGGAAATCTTCACACTCTGAAATTTCTCTAGGTAGTTATTGAACCCTGGGATATATCCAAAGATCACAACCAGAGAAAAACAATGGCATACACAACAAAATACTTTCTACAATAATTAGTAGAGGTTAGATCCTGTCTCTAAAAACTGTTTACACAGAGAATAGTACATAAGTTTAATGTAACACCCCTAAAAAAAAAGAATTACCAAAGTTTTGAAGAAAAGTCTTAAAAAGAAACATTCAGTCACTAAATTACACTAACAAAGGAATTCTTCGTTGAATAGACAATGGGGGATATGAAATATGTATGTCAAGAGCAAGAGAATCCATTATAATTCTTGGAAATTTGAATTTTCATAGCAATGTTTTAAAAACACAGTATGAAAAAAATACAATGTGGCATTTAATAGTGCAATAGAAATGACAAAAGGATTAATGAGAAACCTAGAACATAAGAAAATATGTTCTCTCAGAATATAGAAAAATCCAAGGCAGTAGAGAATATGGAGATGAAAAGATGTTAAGCCCAACAGCTCAGGAGGCTGAGGTAGGAGGATCATGAGTTCAAAGCCAGACTCAACTTAGTGAGGGCCTAAGCAACTTGGTGATACTCTGTCTCTAAATAATATATAAGAAAGGGCTGGGGATGTGGCTCAGTAGTCAAGTGCCCCTGAGTTCAATCCCCAGTACCAAAAAAAAAAAAAAAAAAAAAAAAAAAAACCATCAGCAGACATTTAAACTTAATTGGTTGGGAATATGAAATCAACTTACTAGGGATTCCAAAAAGAGAAAACAAAACAAACATAGTGAAATAAATGATAAAATAAAACAGAAGAAAAATCTCATAGTTAAATAAAGTAAACTGATTTTAAAATTCATTTAGAAATGCAAATGGCTCAAAAAATTTTGCAAAATTTGTGTTTAAACTTTCTGATTTCAAAAAATACTGCAAAGCTGAACTAATCAAGACAGTGTGGTATTGACATAGACATATGGATAAATACATAGATCAATGTAATAAGCTGTAATAAGACTGAAATTTCAGAAATAAACTCTAAGACAATTCAGAGGGGAAGCAAGTCTTTTCAACAAGAGGCACTGCATATCTATTTGAAAACAAATGACTTCCACCCCTACCTCACCCGATACACAAAAACTTAAATCTGTCATACACCTATAAAGCAAAAATTAAAACTATAGAACTAGCTTACCAACAACAAAAATATTATCCAATTAATTTTTGAAATGGGCAAAGGACTTGAAAAAACATTTTTCAAATAAGATGCAAATGGCCAACAAGTATATTAAAGTCAAAATCACATTTAGGTATTGCTTGCACAGGCTTGGATGCCACAATAAAAAACAAACAAACAGAAACAAAACCCCAGAAAATTACAAGTATTGGCAAGTTTGGTGGAGAAATTGAAATCCCACACTGCTGGTGAGAATATAAAATTATAAAGCTACTATGCAAAACAGTTTGGCACATCCTTAAAAAGTTGTTTTAGTCAGCTTTTTCACTGCTGTGACTAAAAGACCCAACCAGAACAATTGTAGAGGAGGAAAAGTTTATTTGTGGGCTCACAGTTTCAGAGGTCTTGGTCCACAGAGAGCTGGCTCCATTCCTTATGGATTTAGGTGAGGCTCAACATGGTGGAAGAGTGTGCAGAAGGAAATTGCTCTCATGATAATCAGAAAGCAGGGAGAGAGACTCCACTCACCTGATATAAATTATCTCAAAGCCATGTCCACAATGCCCCACCTCCTCCAGCCACAGCCCACCTGCCTTGAGTTACCACTCAATTAATTCCACCAGGTAGTAATTCCCTGTTTGGGTTAAGACTCTTAACGACCCAATCATTTTTCCTCTAAACCTTGATGCATTGTCTCACCCATGAGATTTGGGGGACGTTTCACATCCAAACCATAACAAAAGTTAAACATAAAATCACATAGTTCAATAACAACATTCTGAGATACATAACCCAAATAACTGAAACAGGCATTCAAACAAAAAATTACACAAAAATTTACAAAAATCATCAACCATAATAACTAACCATAGTGGTGCATGCCTGCAATCCCAGCAGCTTGGGAGGCTGAGGCAGGAGGATTCCAAATAGTTAGAAACAAGTTGAAAGCATACCAGCAGGGGAACAGATACACTGATTGTCAAACACGATAGAATATTAGTCAGCCATAAAAATATATGAGGTACTGACACGTAGTACAACACAGATAAAACACCAAAACTCCAAATTTCCAAAGCTATCTTGAGCAAAAGGATCAAAGCAGGAGGTATTACATTACCTTCAAAAGATATTACATAGCTGTACTAACCCAACCACCATGATATCAGAATGAATGTGCACACTCAGAATAAAGGGCCTAGAAGACTAACAATAGCAAGTGCTGGCCAGGTTGTAGACAAAAGGAAATACTCATGGAATCTTGGTGGCAATATAAGTTATTATAGCCATTTTAGAAACCAGCATGTTAGTCAGCTTTGCATCATTGTGACCAAAAGACCTGATAAGCACAATTTAGAGAAAAAGTTTACTGGGGTTCAGTCCACAGCTGACTGACTCCAAAGTTCTGGACCTATTATAAGGCAGAATATCATAGTGGAAGGACATAGTTGATGAAAGCAACTCAGGACATGGCAAACAGAAGCAGAGAGAGCTTCACTAACTATTGAAAATATAAACACAAAGGCACACCCCCAATGACTTACTTTCTTCAGCCACACCCCATCTGCCTGCAGTTACTGTTATTTCACCCCTGAAAATTCTTTCATTGTCTCATACATGAGCTTTGGGGGGATATCTCATATCTCAGCCATAACAAATACTATAGTGATTCCTCAAAAAAATTAAAGATAGAACTAAACTATGATCACTATGATCCAGAAATCCCACTCCTGGGTATATATCCAAAGGAAATGAAGTCAATCTGTCAAAGAAACATCTGCACTTCCATGTTTATTACAGCACGATTCACAATAGCCAAGAAGTGGAAACAACCTAAGTGGCCATAAACAGAGGAATGGATTAAAGAAAATGTAGTAAATATGTACAGTGAAATACTCTTCAACCATAAAGGAATTTGAAATCTTGTCATTTATGACAACATGGATGGAATTAGAGATTCTTATATTAAGATAAATAAACTAAGCACAGAAAGATACATTATCTCATGCTTTCACTCATCTGTGGGATCTAAAAAGCTAGATCTCAAAGAAGTTGAGCGGAATGGTGGTTACCCAAGGCTGGAGAGAGGAAGAGACGGGGAAAGGTTGATTAATGGATAATGAGTGACAATTGAGAGCAAGAAATTCTGGTGTGCAGATGGGTGGCTATAGATAACAATAGTGTACTGTACATTTCAAAAATCTAGATGAAAGGAATTTGAATATTATTACTATTAAAAAATAATGTTTGTCCAGGCATAGTGGTGCATGCCTGTAATCCCAGCAGCTTGGGAGGCTGAGGCAAGAGGATTCCAAATTCCAGGCCAGCCTCAGCAACTTAGCAAGACCCTGTCTCAAAATAAAGATGAAAAAGGGATGCAGATGTGGCTTAGTGGCTAAAATCCACTGAGTTCAAGTCCTGGTAAAACAAAAAAGAAAAAGAAAAAATGTTTGAGGAATTCGGTATGTTTTATCTGATTTAAACATTATGTAATACATAGATCTATCAAAACATCATGTTACTCTATACATATGTTTTCATGTGCCATTTAAAAATAAATTTAATTGGGGCTGGGGTTGTGGCTCAGTGGTAGAGCATTTGCCTAGCATATGAGAGGCACTGGGTTCAATCCTCAGCACCACATATAAAATAAAATTCCATCAACAACTAAAATAATAATTATTATTATTATTTTTAAATAAAACGAATAAATAAATTTAATTAAAAACATAGATGAACCTCAAAAACACAAAACAAATTTTAAAAGCCAGTTACAAAAGACTAGATATTATATGGTTTTATTTATACAAAATGTAGAGGAGAACATGTCTATAGACACAGAGAGTAGATTACTCCTTGCCTAAAGCCATGTCCATGGAACAGATATATTTGGGAAGTGAAATATAGGCATAGGGTTTGATTAAAACATTCTAAAATTAGGTTTTGGTGACTATTGCAAAACTATGTAAATGCACTTTTAAAAAATGAACTTACATCTCAATAAAGCCATTACAAAATTAGAGTATTCAAAGTAAGATGGATAATAAACAAAGCTGTGTCAATTTTTTAAAAAAGATCCAAACTATACACAATGTGGTAAAACTTATAATAATGCAGGAATCATAAAACCCTACATCTTATATGAGAAAAGTAGAGAATCAGTCCAGAATTCCACTTGTCATCATAAGATGCTTGAATAAAATTAAATAAATTAGTCCTAAGAGTTAAGTGAAATCATTTGGAGTCCAAAAATTTATAACCAGAAAAGGCTGAGTTCAAAAGAAAGGAGAAAATTCAGAAATGTTTAGGCACATGAAAATAGTTTACACTAAAGGAAAAATAAGTTTCTAGCAGAAGATATAGAATACACTAGATATATTTTGCCTCTACTCAAAGGCTATGAAAACTTGATTTTTTAGCTTTCTTTGCAGCTGTAATTCACTACATAACACAATTCTGGATGATGACCCTCAAGTGAAAGTTTCTCATTTTGTTCTTTTTCCTGGAATGCGTTCACAATGCCTATTGACAAAAAGATAAAAGATACATGATAAGGGTGGCAGAATAGGAAGAAGGAAGGAACTTACATTCTCCAAGCATGGGTTAGCTATTCTAGCTCTAAAGGGTTTAATGCATAAGATAATATATCTGCTATGGTTTGGGACTGGAATTCGCCCCTCTCCTCAAAAAAAGTCATGTGTTGGAAGCATGGTCCCCAAGGCAGCAAAATTCAGAGGAGGGATTTCGGGTGGTGATTGGATCATAGTATTCTGACCTCATCAGTGGATTAATCCATTGATAATTGGTTGGACTACAGAAGGTGGGACCTAGTTCGAGGCATGCCCTGGAATGGTTTATCTTCTCATTGACCCCTTTATCACCCTCTTTCTCTCTGCTTCAGTGCTGCTGTGAGCTGATCAGCTTTCTTCTGCCTCACCCTTGCACCATGATGTTCTGCTTTGAAGCCAGCTAACCATTGACTCTGAAGGTGTGAGTCAAAATGAATCTTTCCTCCAGAATATCTTGTCAGGGGTTTTGGTCAGAGTGACCAAAAGCTAACATAGTACCCCTATGTGTTTAAGTTACAGTGTTCCTTTTCCTTATTTGTAAAAAAAAATTCCTAAGTGAAATGAAAATAAATTTATATGAAAAACAGAATAACATAGAATATAAATTATGATAGCAACTGAAGACTCAGGGAACATGAAGGAAGCTAGAATTAACTAAAAGAATATCCAGTGGAGTTGAATGCATGGTAGAACACCCTTCCCAAAATTTAAATAGTATAAAATTATACTTACTACCACATGATAAAGCACCATAAAAATACATACAGAAATGATGGTGGAATGTGATGGACATTATTATCCAAAGTACATCTATGAAGATATGAATTGGTGTGAATTTACTTTGTATAAAACCAGAGATATGAAAAATCATGCTCTATATGTATAATAAGAATTGTAATGCATTCGGCTATCATATATAAATAAAAAATAATAATAAATACATACAGGATTTTAAAAGGAATTTATTATTGTTATAAATTAAAAAAAAATTTCTAAATACTTTGAAATTTTCATATTTTTTACAAATAGAAGTTGATGTTAGAAGGCTCAATGATCTTAAAAATGACAGTTTTCAAAATGCAAATGAAAGAAGACAGAGTCAAGCATCCATAAGTTATTTCCATTCTTTCATATTTCATAGCAGGAAAATGCATTGATACTGCCAATAAGCCAAGCATAAGCATATGACTTAGTAGAAAGTAAACCACTAGAAGAAAGTAGAAGTTATATAAGCAAGTCAAAAGTTGGAGAATGGAGGGAAATGTAGAAAAGTGTGTTAAATTTCCCACCTTTTCCAAAGGAGAGAAAATAATTTTTTGAGAATTAATATTTTCTAGAGTAGATAATCAAAAAATAAAGGCACATATGTATATGTAAATTAAGCAAAAATATGATATAAAGGGGAAAAAAAGGTAAGAACAGAGAACTAAAAGAAGAAACTGTTATGCTTATGTTTGTCTCAAAGAAATGTAGGTTAGCTGTAGGGTTTTGCTATTTTTCATTTTGTCGTTTTGTGTTCTGGCAATACTGAGGATTGAACCCATGTGCCTCAGCCACTGAAATATAAATCCCCAGCTCTTTGTTTTGGGGGGTGTGTTTTGTTTTTATTTGTTTTCTTTTATTGTTATTGTTTATTTTTATTCTTGCTAACTTGCCCAGGCTGGCCTCAATCCTGTGATCCTCCTGCCACAGCCTCCTGCATTGCTGAGATCACAGATATGTCCCATTAAGACTAGATTCTTTAGTTTTCTTGAAAAAAAAATATTTTTTAAAAATCAGGTAAATCATTACAGAATTAGAAAACAGATCAATGATATACATATTTTACAGAAAGAAAACCTCAACTCCCCTTCGAATGAGTAAAAACAGGACTACATCCGGTCACTGAGGTGTCTTTGGTTTGCCATCCATAGGCCCCAGAGCAAGTGAGAGCACAAGTAGAAAATCCCTGTGCAGACAGTGTTTTCAGCAACTGCCCAAAGCGACTCCTCAGCAACAAAATTTCTGATGCTAATGAACATTAAAGAATGCTCTTTATTTTAGTTGTCTTTTCCTGTGTTCATCATATTTCTATATTTTTAAAAATTATGGTTATTCGGGGAGATATGGTTAAAAATATTTTATGATAAATGTCATGGAATTAATAATTTTTATTTCATAGCTTTTGCTAGAAGAAGAACTTTTCAGGCCTTGTAACTTTAATTTCTTCATGCTAGTGAACTTTATTGTGGATTTTTAATACATTTGGTTCCAGGAGAAAACTAAAAAGCAAAGCAGAAATGTACAAACTTCTCAAAGCCTCAGAGATCCAGCACCCAAGTGCAAACTGGAGGAATTAAAAAAAAAATAAAATAAAAAGCATCCATATTGACAAAGAACAAGAAGCAGAAAAATAAGTACATACAGAAGACTTGATAAAAATAAGCACACACAAAAGAGTTTGGTAGAGTTATAGGGCATTAGCTTTAATTTTATTAAAGTAAAAAAGTAAAGCCAAGAGGTGGTAAGACTAGTCAGAGAATTTAAGATAAGTACCAATATAAGGTGATCAAATAATGGGCTAAAAAGTGAGTGTGATTTATAAAGTCAACATAGAGACTCATAAAAGAAAATAAAGCCACCCAGAAATACTAAAATATAAACGAAGACTAAAATTCAGAAATTGAAGTTAGTACTATTTTGAAGGAGAAAAGTTGTGGTTTTAGGGATAAGAGCCAAAAGTTATGAAAATATTCATATCAGGATGCCAAGGACAGGTCTGAGTGGATTTCTAATAAAGGGCAGCAATTGAAGTTAGAAACAATTGGTAGCATTAAACACAGTTCAGGCTTGATTCTACAATCTGCACCTGACACACATCAATAGCTTTAATTGAATATGCAAAATCTCCTTGATTGTGTAAAGATAAAAATTCTTAATATGCTCTGTTACCCTTTATATTTAGAAAATACATGTTCAGTATAAATTCGAACACAAATATTACAGAATACTGAAGAGTTGGACCCAGGTTTTAACCATCTTAGCATCACTCAGAGACTGAAAAAATATCCTATTTTTAAGTATTCCTGTCACTACTGTTAGAGCTTTTTTGAATTAGTGGTCCAAGAGTGAAATTGAGCTCTGTGATAATTAATTCTTTGACAGTTTTATACTAAAAAAAGAAAGATCATAATGATGAAGACTAATATAAATGTTGACATTTAACAAAATGCTGTAAAAGAAAATTTTATTATACTACAGTGGCCACTTACCAATTGATTTCTTAATAACCCAAAAGAATAAATGGACCTCACAAAAGTCTCTAAATTACTCTTAGAGAATAGCTTCCATGGGTATATTTTGCTTTCGGAGATGATGAAATTGCTCAACTGCTATCCTTGGCTTCCCATGGATCATGAAAAACCCTGAATTCAGGTTTCTCAAACCCTTTATCCTTGGGTCAAAGGAGATTGAACAGACTCACGAGGTCATTATCACTTGTTTATTGTTGAGGTTAAAATACACTCAGAATATGAACAGAGTTTAGCTCAGCTTAGGAGAACAAAAATGCATCTACAGAGCTTGTAATTTTTAAAATGCTTTAAAAATATTTGAAGATGAAACATTTGATTTAAATGTATTATTTTTCACACTAAGGATGTAAATTTAATTGTCTGTACAGCGTTTTATTTTTATGTTTATAAATGCAATAATGTCAGAATGATTCCTTAAATGTGTTGACCTATGAAATTCTCTTGGCATCTGGTGGTATTCATTAACTGTAATCATTAAGTCTATAGTAAATAATCCATTTCTAGAGTTATTTTTAAAAGACATGCTGATAAAGCCTAAAGGGGAATTACTCTGCCTGTATCTTGCACTGGAACAAGATGTGCAATTAAAATTACCACCGAACTGCAATAACATTTTATGAAGATGACTTGATAAGAAATTCAGGTCAAGGATGCTAACTTGGAAGAGCATTCCATTTGCTTTAGCTAACATCCTTTCAGACATTCCGTGCTACACAAAGACAATAGATGAAAGGAAAGGCAGGGAACAAAGATTCTTTGTAAATATTGGTGCTTAACTCTGTGAGGCAGATGACTACTGACCCTGAGCACTCTGTAATTCCCCTTGTTCAACATTCTGCCTCTTACAGCCCTGTCAGGTTATAAAATCAAAAGGTTCTCCTGCTTTGCTCTGAACTTCAGTTTCTGTGCTCTTTTGTACATCCTGAATACTGTGCCATTGTTTCTTTGTAATACATCCATTTTCAGTTTGTCTTTTTCCAGATTTACGGCCGTGATATTGATTGGGTAGGTCAAAATATCCTACTCTTTTCTAAAATATTAGGAGCCCATTTTATTATTACCCCAATATTTTGTTAGTATATTGTATTCAAGACAGACTTGGCATTTTAAAACACATGTTTAAGGAAACCAACACAATTAATATAGAGGATGAGTGGCACAGCATTATCCATTATTAGTTGTTAAATAATTCATCTGCTTTTCACATAGTTTTGTTCCTTCAGGATGACCTAAGGATTGGAGAAATTTATTCCTCCCATCTTGTGCTTGGTATTGATGTTTGGTTTCAGATGTTATAAAATCAGTGTTGAGTATGAGTAAGTTATTCATAATACAGCTTCTAATGAAGTGTGGACATGACTAGAATAATAAATATCCCAGATCTTTAATAAGACTCATCTCATACTCATAATAAAACCCTACACTGTTTCTATAATCCAGTGGAATTTTACCAAAGTCAAATTAAGACACATAAGAGCACATTCTTAAAGTGTGATTCATAATCCTTAGGAAATGACTGTAATTGATTTACAGCTAACCAGCTGTACTGAGAAGTCAGCAGCCCCAGGTGACTAGAGCGGTTGTGCTTGAGCAAACCTGTGTGCACAACATGCTTTTCTGGAATTCTACACTTGTCAGATTGTAAAATGCAAAGATGAAACACATGGTTAATGGTGAACATTTAGCAAAAACTACTGGAGAATGATATTGATTCAGAAAACATTTATTTAAACACATTAATAAAAATGTCAGGTCTATTTAAAAATCATATAGCACACAGAAGTGACTATATGTTTCAAATAGGAAATGTTTTTCCCCCTTTCCTTTGTAGACTCTGCCTAGTTCAAGCTTCCTCCTTTTTATAACATTCTGGCACATGCAATATACTGCATCTGAAAATGATATAGTGTGCCTCTCTGGTACAGTCTTGTCAATTATATGTGCCTTGTTTCATTAGCTACAGCTAATTATTAGCCATAGTGTTCTAGGCTATGAATTTAAATTGGGTAAAATGAATGGTCATTTTTTATGATTTGCTTCTAGTCATTTCAAATTCATCAAACTATTTTTATTACATGTGAAAATACTAAAAGTATAATAATCTAAATCTTTCACCACCGTATTCAGTATTCGAGTAAGTGTGCGTATTAAAGGTGACAGAGATAGATGGCAATAACTCTGGGTTTTTTTGCTTGACAGCTTCTGCCCACAACATATGTTCAGTGCTATCAGGGTTATTACAGAGAACACAAACTAATCAGGTGGACAGATTCACAAACAGTGCCTAGACCACATGGTGGCCTCCTGGTGTTAACAAGGAATGTCGGACTCACTTGTAAACATGGTCAAATAATGTGAGGATTTGTCATTTTGATTGTTGGTTCTTAAGATCACGATTAAAATAATATTGTTGCCTATGGACCTGCTAGATTGGAAGGTGAGATGCTGTGACCTGACCTTATTTGCTGATGTGTCAGGGAAAAGGAGAAAAATTATGGGCTCTGTAATAGTTCTGATATTGATTCAACCATCCATATGATATACCTTTAAAAATTATTTGGGGTTGAGATTTATTCTTGAGGCTAAATTTCTTGATGGGAATTAGTATAAAAAACATTTTTGTTCAGAAGTTTATAAATAGCCTTCTGCCTATTAATTTCTTCCCGTCAAGAGAAAATCTTAACTAAATATGATTGCAAAGAAAGATAGTACAGGAATTCTAATTTTAAGGTAATTTAACCATCTAATTTTCAAGCCTTAGAAATTACTTGAAAACTGCCATGAATCTCACACACAATAGCACATCTATGCATATATGGATATATACATTTTTAATTTTTATTTAATCTGCCATGTATTTTCTGTGCATCTACTGTAGTAGGTCTTTTGAAAACTAACTGGACAATTTCATTCTCTTCTTGCAAAGAAAATCAGAATGAAAAAGATTATAGCTAAATACTGAAATAAATGAAAAATGAGACATAAGGAGAATATTGCCATGAAAAAAAATAGAATTGTGAAATTTTCAAGTAAAGAGACCAATCAACTGGATCTATCTGAAAGGATATGCCTAAACAAATCTCACTGATCTCATTATTTATTTCACTGAATTCCCTTAAGTTTTTTTTGTTGTTGTTGTTGTTGTTTGATTAAGGGAGATTTTCTATTGGCACCTTTGTACTAGTATGAGATAACTGTATTTATGTAGGTTTGTCTCTGTGTCTTCTCTTCTAACCATTGGTCTACATGTCTGTTTTGGTGCCAATACCATGCCATTTTTGTTACTGTGGCTCTGTAGTATAATTTAAGGTCTGGTATTGTGATATCTCCTTCTTCACTTTTCTTGCTAAGGATTGCTTTAGCTACTCTCCTGTCTCTTATTTTTCCAAATAAATTTCATGATTGCTTTTTCTAATTCTATGAATAATGTTATTGGGATTTTAATAGGAATTGCTTTAAATCTGTATATATGACCATTTTGACAATATTAATTCTGCCTATCCAAGAGCATGAAAGATCTTTCCAGATTCTAAGACCTTCTTCAAATTCTTTCTTTAGTGTCTTGTAGTTTTCATTGTAGAGGTCTTTCACCTCTTTTGTTAGATTGATTCCCATGTTTGTTTTTTTTAAGGCTATCATGAATGGGATAGTTTTCCTAATTTTTCTTTCAGTGGATTCATCATTAACATATAGGAACATATTTGATTTACAGGTATTCATTTTATATTCTGCTATTTTGTTGAATTAATTTGTTAGTTCTAGAAGTTTTCTGGTGGAATTTTTTTGGATCTTCTAAATATAGAATCGTGTCATTGCCAAATAGTGATACTTTGAGTTCTTCTTTTCCTATTTGTATCCCTTTAATTTCTTTTGTCTGTCTGATTGGTCTGGCTAGAGTTTCAAGGACCATGTTGAATAGAAGTGGTGAAAAAAAAGGCATCCTTGTCTTGTTCCAGTTCTTAGAGGGAATGCTTTCAATGTTTCTCCATTTAGAATGATATTGACCTTGGGTTTAGCATATGTATCTTTTACAATGTTTAGGTATGTTCCTACTATCCCTTTTTCTAGTGTTTTGAACTTGAAGGGATATTGTATTTTGTCAAATGCTTTTTCTAAATCTATTGAGATGATCATATGATTCTTTAAGTCTATTAATATGATGGATTAGATCTATTGATTTCTGTATGTTGAACCAACCTTACATTCCTGGGATGAACCTCACTTGATTGTGATGCACTATCTTTTCAATATGTTTTTGTATGCAATTTGCCAGAATTTTATTGAGGATTTTTTCATCTGTGTTTATTAGGATTATGGTCTGAAGTTTTATTTCCTTAATGTTTCTTTTGTCTGGTTTTGGTATCAGGGTAATACTAGCCTTGTAGAATGAGTTTGGAAGCTTTCCTCCTTTTTCTATTTCATGGAATAATTTGAGGAGTATTGGTGTTAATACTTGTTTAATGGTTTTGTACAACTTGGCAAACTATCCATCTGGTCCTGGGCTTTTCTTGATTGGTAGGCTTTTTACAGCATCTTCCATTTCATTGCTTGAAATTTATCTGTTTAAATTGAATATGTCCTTCTGATTTAGTTTGGGTAAGTTATATGTCTCTAGAAATTTGTCGATGTCTTCAAGATTTTCTATTTTATTGGAGTATAAATTTTCAAAATAGTTTCTTACATTCTTTTTTCTAGGAGTGGGGTACCTGGAATTGAACTTAGGGGCACTCAACTACTGAGCACATCTCCAGCCCTATTTTGTATTATATTTAGAGACAAGTGCCTCGCAGTTGCTGAGGCTGGCTTGATCCTCCTGCCTCAGCCTTCCAAGCTGCTGGGATTACTGGCATGCACCACCTCGCCCAGCACATTCTTTTTGAATCTGCTGTGTGCTTTTCCCTAGATCTGTTCGTCATACTCAAGGTCAGAGGTAATCTTTACTGAAGTATGACAAAATTTAGAAATTAGAATTATATGAATTTGAAGCTATCATTTTATGAAACTAGTTTTTCCAAAGGTTATAACTAGCAGTCCTTTCTGGATGAAATAGAATATTATACAAGAATATTATGTCTGTATCTTTGGGGACACAGATATCATTTTGGCATTTTGATTGTGAAACTTTATGGATGTGTGAATTTGGACAAGTTATTTAACTTTCATGAGATTAACATAGCATTACCTATTGATTGTAAAGAACATGAAAGCAGGCTGGGGTTGTAGCTTAGTGGTGGAGTGCTTGCCTAGCGCATGAGAGGCACTGGGTACTGGGTTCAATCCTTAGTAAATATAAAAATAAATAAATAAAATAAAGGTATTGTGTCCATCTATAACTACAAAATTTTTTAAAAATAAGAAACTTTAAAGCAAACCTCATTTTGATGAAACATTCAGAAGAACAGGAAGTTCTTAGTGAGCAGCATTTATTATAATTATTAGATAGTACCCTTTGTCACCTGTACTTTTTATTTTCAGACTACTCTCTAGGCTCTAATCTTGGGGCAAAGCAGTCCTATTAATTCTCTTCATTTATATCAATTAAATTAAGTTCTTCTCCTTCTCATCTCCTTGTGATAAAGAGTGACTCTTTCTGCACTCAAGAGTCCTTCTCTTTGACTACAACTTGAAACTGCATTTTATCAATCACCTGAAGAGCACTACTCCAACCTGATGTCATTCTTCTCCCTCCATGTTTAACTTAGCTGCTTTCAAAGTCACCGTTGCCCATTCAAGAAACGAGGAATTCCCCCTCCTCTTGGTCCATGGTCACTGTCTCCAACTGTCCTAAGGATCTTGCTTTGCCGCAGCCCGGCTGGCTGGGCAAAATAGCCGGGGGGGGGGGGGGGGGGGGGGGGGGTGGCGACGAACAACTTGTGTAGATCGATATAGCAGGAGTGGAAGCCGTTTATTGTAGGACAGGAGCGATATTTATACATTCCACACAGCCTATCTTAATTAGCATAAAATAGATACAGCAGTCAACCAATAAGGAATTTCCACACTTAATGGTTCGCTTTTGTTACTTCATAAATCACTCCCTCTGGCATTTTGCCAGGCCCCATCCAGACTTGTTTACAGACCCTAACATTTCTATGGCAGAATGCCAGGTGTCATCCTGACTTTTTACAGACTCTAACATTGCTTTATCCCACTTATATATCAATCTCACTCCTTCATACTTTCCATTTCCTATTTCTCTAAATTCCCTTTTTCCCATCAGTCTATAAATATGTTTATGTCTATACCAACTTATAAAAGAATTCCTCCTTCAACCTCTTGATGTTTTTTAAAATTTGATGGATTTATACTTATTATGGTTTGGATGTGAGATGTATCCCCCCACCCCCAGAAAAAAATCCTCTGTTAATGCAGAAATATTCAGAGGCTAAATGATCAGATTTATGAGAGCCATGACCTAATCAGTCCATCCTAGTGTGAGTGTACTGGGTGGTAACTGTAGGAAGGTGGCAGTGTGGCTAGAGGTGGTAGGTCACTAGGACTGTGTCCTGAAATTATCTTCTCTGCACCCCTTCTGCTTTCTCTCTCTGCTTCCCAGACACCATGTCCTGGGAAATATATATATATATATATATATATATATATATATATATATATATATATATATATATTAAAAGTAAATATTTGTCTGGCATTCTGCAAGGTCTTCTAGGAAAAAAAAATATTTTGAATTACCATAGGTTACACAACAAGTTCCTTATGATTACATAAATTTATAGAATTATGATCTTTTAACTTATCTGAGTGAAAATTGCCAGAAGACTAACCATATGACATTTATCAAGCAGCATATCTATTTTAATTCACTATTTTCTCAGATTATAAAAAACAGGTATTATTTTCATGAAGTATATTGAAGGGCTATTTACGCAGTGGTAGAGTAGCTTTCCTGCACAAACTCTTTCTCTCTTGGTGCTCTGCCTCATTTTGGACCAAGGGAAATGGAATCAGCCCATCAAGGACTAAACCTCTGAAACCATGAGCCAAAATAAACTTTCCCTACTCTAAGTTTTTTCTTGTAGGGTACATTATCATAGAGATGAAAATCTGACAAACACAGTACCTAAGAATTCCAAAAGCAACCACACAATGTTCCTTTTCTCATTTTTATTCTTTTATTAATACCCAAATTTGGCTTTTGACTTCACCTCTCTATTAAAATCATTCTTTTTGTGGTCACCAATTGTTGTGGTTTGGGTTCTGAATGTTTCCCATAGGTCCATATCCTAAAAGCCTTGGTTGCTGACCTGTGGTGCTATTGTGAGGTAATGAGCCTTTAGGATTTGGGGCTGGTGCAAAAAAGTTAGGTCACTGGGGGGTGTGCTCTTGAAGGTGTTTTTGGGACCCCAGAATTTTCCAGTTCTCTCTTTGCTTCCTGGATGCCATGAAGTGAGCATTTCTCCTCTACCACGTGTTCCCCCCATGATGTACTGTGTCACCACAGGCCCAGAAGAAACCACACCAAGTGACCATGAACTGAAATCTCTGAAACTATGAACCAAATAAACATTTCCCCCTTTTAAGCTGTTTTTCTCAGGTATTTTGTCACAGTGACAAAAGTTACCCAATGTACCAATGATTTCTTATTACAAGCTCAGTGGATAATTTTTGGTCCTTATTTGCCACATTTTAAAAAGTTAACCTACTCTACCTGTAATTTTTCCTTACGGTGAGTTTCTCTGTTCTCCTTCTACATCTCCTGCTATACTTCTTGTTCAAGCTGTGGAATCCTTTCCTGCTGCCTGACTCTGTTTTTGTAATCATTCTCTTTAGATGTCTCTCATTCAAGAAAAGCACACTGGTTGGAGTGGCACAAACCAATGACAATTTGCAATCTACATCTCTAGCTCAGCATCTTATTTAACGTGCTCTTCCATAACAACGGCTGCCAGTAAATGCTGCTTGGAGAATGTTTCAAACATAACTTGGCAACAGCATAACATGATTCCTCTACAACTCACTAATCTTTATTCTCTATCTTGGTGACTTATTCCACCATATTCTGTTAGTCACTTTGGGCTGCTATAACAGAATTTCAGACACTGGGTGTCTTATAAATGACAGAAACTTATTTCTCACAGTTCTGGAGGTTGGAAGTAAGGTCAGTATTAGTATGGGGGGTTCTGGAGAGTACCCTCTCCCAGTGGCAAGGTCCTCACATTGCAGAAAATTGAGAGGACTCTACTCTCACACTTTAATTACTTCCCAAAGGTTCCCACCTCCAGATCTCTCCTATCAGATCTTAAGATTGCCATCCACAAATTTGGAGGAGATAGAAACATTTAGCCCATAACACATTCCTAGTTTTCCAGAATGTTTAAAGTTCATTTTAGAGTTCTCATTTCCCCTACTCCATTTCAACATTTTGTCAATTCTAGCTGTGTAATACTTAGCCATTTATTTTCCTTTTGTACTATCCCTGAATTGGCTTGACATTAGACCCTTATCTCTTCTTGGCTGAATTTTCTACTTCTGTTCTAGTTTTCCTTTCTTTTCCTCAACTTATTACCCACACTGCCACAAGTGATTTTTCTGAAGTATTAATTGATCTCATCATTCTCTAAAATCATTCCAAGTCTTTCTGTGGCCTTGTAATTTATCTTTTATGGACTTTTTCCATGCTTTCCTATATCTATTTTGTGTTGTCTTCATGCTTGAATATTTATAGCTCCTTGAATATTATGCACATGATCACATCTTGGCTCTGCCTATACTTTTCCAATTTACCTAAAATTTCTTTCACATTCTTCTTCAGTTAATCACATCCTTTTAGTTCTTCTATGATCATCTCATCTTTTACTCATGACAAGGAGCCTGCCTAAATTCATCTCCTAACAGGTTTCCCTTCCTTGGGCTTTGATTGACACATAGTTATCTGTACCACAGTTCTTATCACTCAACATTTTATTTATTTGGTGTCTTACTCACTAGACTTTGAGAGTCTCTAAGAAAAAAAATTATGAGATCCACTTTATTCAATGCACCAATCCCTTCTCCTGATACAGATTTTTACAACCTTCCATCTTCATTATGATAATAGCTAAAAAGCCAGGTCAGTTCATGTTCCCTGATCTCCACAACCATGACCCTCAGTTCCTTCATTGAATCATCTTTTAATAATATGTGTGTGAAGGGTTCTTTTCTTTCCATGTTTGCTTTTTCTATTTCCCTTTCCTAACTTTGCTTTTCAAGTTTTTTTTTTAAACAAGTAATTTACCTGGATAAACTCAGTATAGAATTATCTCCTCTTTCTGATTTTCATTTGTTTTTCTCACTAAACCCACAGTTCGCTAATTACAGGCTTTTTGTTCTTCAAAACATTATACATCAATAGTAAACTAAGTTCTACCTGGAGACTTCATTCACCTCAAATAAGAGTTCCTCACATCTTTCTCAAGAATTTAAATATCCTATCATCTGTTAAGTTGGTTTTATATATTATCTTGGGAAATGATACAATTGGTTTCTCTTAAGACATACAATATAACTAAGGTCTAATATTTATATTTTATAATATCAACTTCTTTCCCATCTAGAGGCAATGTCCAAATTCTACAGTAACTCCTTTGAAAGAAATGTGCTTTGGTGGTAGGCAAACCACTTTTTAAAACCTTCTTATCCTCATAAGCAAGGGCAATTCTAAGTGAAAACATATCACAAAACCTGGGATTAACAGTCACAGATTTAATGTAAACATTTCAAAGAATAGAATATCATGGAACCCTCATTAAAATTGTCTATAGAACTATTTTTTGTGGTTTTATGTTTGGGAAAAGAAGGGACATTGCTTTGGGACACTAATAATAAAAGAATGACACAAATTATATGATTTCAAAGGCTTGTCTAAATTATAGTCTAAAAATGTCACCCATCTTTCTTCTTTCTTTGGAGTCAAACTTAATTACAGGGTACTAAGATTAATCAGCTTTAATACACCAGGAGAATTTTCCAATATATTTAGCACAGTCTAGATACACCAATTTTGAATACAACCAAACTAAATTTTAGTTCAATTACCATCAATATATTTTTTCTTATAAAAATAAGTTTCAGTATTACTCTTTCAACTGCGGTTATAATTAAGATTAACTTTTCTCTTACATTGCTGAAATAACATGTATTTTGTTTAGATGAATACATTCTAAAAGCCAAGTGTCAATAATAAAGAGAATATGCATTTTGTTCTTTACAAGAGGCTGTGTTAATACCTGAGATTTACAGCTAATAAGTACAAATTGTTATCATTTTCAAAATTATAAGTCTATCCTATATACTTTTATATATTATAGTGACTTTGAAGTGACATATATGATTTTAAATCTCTGGTCTTTTTGCAGAAGCATGACAAAAAGGTCTTTCATTTTGTCAAATAAAGAGAGGTGATTCTTAGTACTATTAAGTAAATTACAGCTGTTCTCTGTGTGTATATAAATATATACACTTTTTATACATGATATACAAGGCTTTGATAAAAATGACAATAAAATTGGGGCAAAGTTTAAATTTTGCATAAACACTATGCATATTACTTTTCAAGCCAATGTTCTTCCTAAAAGTGAGATGTTTGAATTTACTGGTATCCTACCCCACTTTGCCTAATTTCATTAAATCATTTAGAAATTTTTATAGTAAAAAAATCTATTATGTGAGAAAAATAGCTTCCAATTTATAACATTGTCCAAACTTTTAGAGGTGTTAGCTCTACCACTGCGTAAATAGCCCTTCAATATACTTCATGAAAATAATACCTGTGTTTTATAATCTGAGAAAATAGTGAATTAAAATAGATATGCTGCTTGATCAATGTCATATGGTTATTCTTCTGGCAATTTTCACTCAGATAAGTTAAAAGATTATAATTCTATAAATTTAGGTATTCATAAGGAACTTGTTGTGTAACCTATGGTAATTCAAAATATTTTTTTTCCTAGAAGACCTTGCAGAATGCTAGACAAATATTTACTTTTAATATATATATATATATATATATATATATATATATATATATATATATATCAATCTTCAATCATAAAAATGAGCAAAGAACACATATAAAGAATAAACAAAGGGGTGGGAGGGGAAGGGAGGGGGCATGGGATTAGAAATGATGGTGGAATGTGGGCTTTGATTGACATCTGTTTATCTGTACCACAGTTCTTATCACTCAGTATTTTATTTATTTATTATCTAAAGTACATGTATGAAGACACAAATTGTTGTAAATATACTTTGTATACAACCAGAGATATGAAAAATTGTGCTCAATATGTGTAATAAGAATTGTAATGCATTCTGCTGTCCTATATAAATAAAAAATTAATTAAAAAAGAATAAAGAAAGGAATATAAATAGTCTATTAGTATTACCAAACATTTCACATTACAAAATTAACCAAATAAGTGAAAATTTAAATAAAATATTAGAGTATGGATAAGGTTGTGGAGGAAGCATGCACTCCTATGCAGGACTGATGGAACTGATATTGATAAGGTCCTTGCTAGAGGGCAGTTGATAATAATTCAGAGAAAAATCTAAAATGTAAATAAGTTCCTTTAAATTCAGAAAATCTAAATCAGAATTTAATGATGACTTATGTATACACAGAAAAAAAAAAAAACATTTGGAGATCTTTCCCTCAAGAAGAAATAACTAATGGGAAAATATATTAACAGATTTTTACTGAAATTAGAAGTTTGTTTCATAGTTCACCAGGCGATTTTGATTATTCTTTCCAAGAGTCCAACAGTAGAGGATTGGCATTGCGGTACAGCAGTACAGACAGTAAAAATATTGTAGGAGAACTATGCCCCTGAATATCTGTATGATATGTAATCAAATAAAAATAAGCAGAGCAAGAAGATTGAAATTGCATGTATATGATCATAGTTTGGAGGCAATATAGTTCTGTAGCTAAAACTCACCCCAGTTTGGAGCCAGACAAATGAATTCCAGTATGAGCTGCTCATATACACTTTTTACTGCTTTACCGATTGTGTACCTTTAGCACGTTATTTTAAACTTTCTGAAATTCAGTTTCCTCGTCTACAAAATGAGATTAAGAAACTTCCAAATTTTCAGGGCATTTGTAAGATGTCAGTGAAACAATTCAAGTATCACTATAAGCACAATTCATGAAAAAGTATTCAATAAATGTTTATTTTTGCCATATTTCTTATTACATATGATTTATATTTCATATTGTATTTATATTATCTTTTTATAGTATGCATATAATATTTATATATTATATTAAATATATGTTTATGAATAAATATTTAGCAAATTTTAAATGTTATAGCTTGTCTGTGGTCAGATTGTAGATGATTATTTCATCTATGATTGGAGTTTTTATTAGTGAATAAATATATATTTATACTAAGAAAAGAGTTGAGCTGGTCAGGTTAAGCTAGGAATTTCTTTTTATTCATTTATTTATTTATTTATTTATTTATTTATTTATTTTAGTTGTAGTTGGATACAATACTTTTATTTTATTTATTTATTTTTATGTGTGCTGAGGATTGAACCCATGACCTTGTGCAAGCTAGGCGAGTGCTCTACCGCTGAGTTACAACCCAGCCCTAGGAATTTCAATTCTGATGTTCAAAGCCTGAATTCTCAGTGTTTAAATTCTCACTTCTGGGGCATTCTGTGGATCAGGTGGTTCTTCAGAAAAACACCTGCCAAGCAGTAATGCAGGTCTATTTAACTTATGAATCATCAATACCTGGAACTTGTATCTTCTAGATCTCTATAGCAGGGAAAAGAGCTGGAGAATTTTCTGGGGGCTTTTCACTGCCTCTGCCCTGAAGTGACATATGTCATTTCTACTCTACATCATGAGCGGAACTAGCCTTTGACTTTTCCTGCCTGTGAGAAGCCTGCAAAGTGGTGATGGGTGGTAGTAGGACAGCCCACGTGGGAGATCTTTCCCTCCAGAAGCAATAACTAACAGAAAACCAGATTAATAGATTTTTACGGAAATTAGAAGTTTATTTCATAGTTCACCAGGCAATTTTGAATACACTTTCCAAGAGAACACAAGTTACAAAATCTCTTTAACCTTGTCCACAGACAGGCCCCCCACAACATTGCAACTAAAGAACACAGAAAAACTGGCCCGTGGGGACTTCCAGGACCAGCCTTCCCTGACTGGTAGTGACTTCAGAACAAGTCAACAAACATCTTTGGACCCAGTTGCCTTATTTGGAAACCAGGAAACCAGGGGAGTGAATAGTATACTTTCTAATGTCCTCTACAGCTGGAATCCTGCTGCCTTTGTAAATCACCTAAATCACCATGTCCTTGTCAGCTACAGCTTTGCTTTTATTGTGACTTCAATTTGTTTAAACAATCACATCTTTTCATTGGTAACATCAGTGTCATAAACCTAAATTAAATGTTATATGATACTTATTTTTTCAGCTTTCTCATGGAAACCTTGGTAAAATAAAGACAAATATATTCATAGGATGAGTTCCAATTCCTTGTCAATTTAGCTCTTTTCAGCAAAGCAAGCCTGTGTAAGCATGTGTATGACAGGGATGGGGTGAAACTGATACTTTTAGTAGTTGATGCTTACAGCTATTTTCTGAGATAAATGTGCTAATGCTGAATTCAAAGACAAAAATACATGAGACTTTCCTGGTTGGTTAAATTATCAAACTGAGTTTAGAACCAGCCTAGGTACTCAATCAGGACCTAAGACATTTTTTATACAACCTCCTTGTAAAAAGTTGGGGGATCACATAGGGAACAGCAATATCACTATTTCATTTTACCTTAAACAAAGATTTCGAGCTCCCTAAGCCACTTTGGGAGAAATGGATCAAGTGTCACTGCGGTCCATCTTTCTGTCAAAAGAACCTAAGAGACCTGATGTGCGAGAGACCCACAAAGACAAATGTCTGTACTCCATGCGATTTCACTTTTAAGTAAGAATTTTGGGGTTTTTGTTTTTTGTTTTTTGTTTTAGCAGAATTGTGGTATTATGCTGGGTGTGGTGGCACATGCTTATAATCCCAGTGGCTCAGGAAGCTGAGACATGAGGAATATGAGTTCAAAGCCAGCTACCGCAACCCAGTGAGACCCTGTCTCTAAATAAAATACAATATAGGGCTGGGGATGTGGCTCAGTGGCTGAGTGCCTATGAGTTTCAATCCCTGGTACCAAAACAAACAAACAAAAAGAATTGTAGTATTATTTAATTAAAGGAAATTGGAGCTTACAGCCAGACTGTCCTGAGTTTGAATCCTGACTTTTCTACTAGGTCACTGTGCTCATTGTCCTTATTGGGAAGTCTGAACAACAATAATTATTTACTTCCCAGGGTTTGGATGTCATATATTTTATGATCAGATAAATTTAAAATAGATACAAATTGAAAGTTCATCTTTGGACCCTTGGAAGGACCTTGCACTGTTGTTGGTGCCAGTATCCTTGACCCTCCATAGGATGGGATTATCAAGAACTGGATAATATTGTTGGCAATTGTTGTAGCTCACTCTTTGGGCTATGAGTGAGCACTTCAATTTTCTAGGATTCATGTTCCTGACTTTGATCCTATAGAAAAGACTAAAAATAGCATACTGTAGTGATGCAGCCATATCAATGTTTATAGCAGCACAATAGCTAAATTGTGAAACCAACCTAGACACGCTTCATTAGATGAATCATTAAAGAAACTGTGGTATATATACCCAATGAAATATTACTCAGCATTAAAAGAGAATAAAATCATGGCATTTGCAGGTAAATGGATGGAGTTGGAGAATATTATGCTAAGTGAAATAAGCCAATCCCCCCAAAGAACAAATGCCAAATATTTTCTCTGATATGAGGATGTTGATCCATATTGAGGATGGCATGAGGGAAGCATGGGAGGAAACTTTAGATAAGGCAAGGGGAGAAAGAAGAAGAGAGGGCACAGGGTGGCAGGAAACACAGTGAAATGAGATGGACATCATTATTCTAAGTACATGTATGAATACATGAATGATGTGACTCTACTTTGTGTACAACCAGACATGAAAAATTGTGCTCTATATGTGTACTATGATTTGAAATGCATTCTGCTGTCTTATATATCAAATTAGAATAAATAAATTTAAAAAAAAAGACTGCTGGGCACTGGGCCCTTAGAAACTATCAATGCAACTCTGAATAGGAAATAATACTGCTGAGAAAATTCAGAATAAAGACAGGTGAATGTTACTTTCCCAAGGTTATACCCTGGGTCTAAAGCTTAGAATTACTAAAATCCTTGACCTCAGTGTTATTGAATATGATTCTCTTGGCAACTGTGATGCATTTCAGGGTCAACAAAATAAAAATCTACTTATGCATCTCTCCTTGGAGTCCTTAAGTAGATCAAAAGCATTATCATCCCACAAGCTTCCAAGCTAGAAACATCACTTCCATCATCCTACCTCCCTTTGTCACCAAATCTTATCTGAATCAAAAGTCTGACATACTACCTAAACTCTGTAAGTATATCTAAGGGCTTATTGGAGGGAGGATAAACAAACAAATGGTCAGGGAGTTCACTCTTCACACTCTCCTGATAGTGGCTTCAAAGTTTCAAGTATTACAGAGACAGAAACTTTGAAGAAGCTGGATAATCTCAGCAAAGGGCTGTCGTGCACCTTGTATGCTTGGAGACATTACAGTAGATGCTGTTCTGCTGCTACTCAGAGAATGCCAAATGGCTAGCCTCTATACACACTTGTTTTCCATTTCTCCACATTTCCCTACTGGGATGAGATACCCACCCACACTTTAGCAACAGTTCTGTCTCACCCAGCATCTACTCCAAGATCATGGGAGTGTAGTCTGCATGTCAGAGTGGGAGGTGATAAGGTCAAAATCAAGATCAAATGATCAGCCACTGAGTGTAGAGATAGGAAATTTACCCAGCTCATGCTGTATCTCTAGGCCTTTCTGTATGAGGTCACTATATCACCATTATTCCTTATTCTTAGACATATAAGGAATAATGGTGATATAGCACTATTGAAAGCACCTGGTATTAACAAGGCATTAAAACAAAATATTCTTTTAATATTTTTATAGAGAGAGAGAGAGAGAATTTTTTAATATTTATTTTTTAGTTTTCAGTTTTATTTTATTTTATTTTTATGTGTTGCTGAGGATTGAACCCAGGGCCCCCCGCATGCCAGGCAAATGCACTACACCTTGAGCCACACCCCCAGCCCTCTTTTAATATTAAAGAACAAATCTTACATCTCTCTCTTGCAAAAAGGAGAGATCCATCAGTGCTTATACTAGATCATTATCAAGGGGAAAACATTTATTAAAGAGGAGAATACAATATAAAAACAAACAAAAAATACTTAAGTCATCTTATATGCTTGCTATAAAGCACATTACATGTTATCTTATTATGCCTCAATTTGGCACAAGCGTCCCATCAACCCTACTTCATAAAGGAAAAAGGAAAAGCTTCGAGAGATGGAATAACCATTCCAGGTTATGGTTTAGATGTAGGAATGACCCCTGAAAAGTTCATGTGTTAGAAAGCGCAGCAATGTTCAGAGGTGAAAAGATTGGATTATGGGCCTGTAACCTCATCAGTATGTCAATCTATTTGATGGATTAATAACTTGAATGGAACAGTGGGTATAACTATAGGCAGGCAGGCATGTCTGGAAGAGGTAGCTCACTGGGTAAGCCTTTTGAGACTGTATCTTATCTCCAGCTCTTTTCCCTCTTGCTCTCTCTCTCATGTCCCCTACTCTGCTTTCCATGAGTTGAGCAGCTTCCCTCCTCATGAACTTCTACCATGATGTTCTGCCTCACCTCAGGCCCCAGAGCAATGGAATTAGCTAGCTATGGACTGCCTCTGAAACTGTGAGCCCCAAATCAACTTTTCCTCCTCTAAGATGTGTTTCTTGGGTATTCTGATCATAGCAACACAGAAATAGATGGTATTTGAATCTGTATGTGCAGAAATGCTAGAGATGGGAAATAAGAAAGCCCCCAAAGGGTAAAGGGATCTAAAACCAGGAGGGATGATGAGATCCATGTAGTTTATGGTTGCAGAGAGGCCACTGGTTTATAGTGTGCTCTTTGCTTCTTCCCCCTTTCTTGCTCCCTCTGACGTACGCCTGGATGGAGGCAGCAGTGTGCTCAAAGAGGTGGGGAACTGAGCTTTGGGGAAGCCTGAGGTTTCTGTGCTATATTTGTGGGGATTGGTTATATCTTTATTCTGCCTTGATATTACTTTCAGTGGAATCCACATTTACCAGTAATTGGAAAAAGAAAACAGAGACAGCAGTCGGGCAAGGTGCATAAAAGAGAGAGAACCTGGTTTTTTGTTGCTGTTGTTTTTCAACATTCCTGGTATATCTAAATCTATGTTTCTACAAAACATTTTCTTTTCTACATGCTTTCTTTTCTACATGTTTATACTGAAATAAAGAGACATCGGTAATGGGATCTCTAAGAACACGAGCAGTCTAAGGAATAGGTTGACCAGGGCAGAACACAGATTAGAGCTTCCAACAAGACTCATAGACCAACTACCTGGGTGAGGAGGAAATCTCCAAACATTGTAACTCAGGAGCCATAGATTGGATTAGTCAGAACAAGCCCTCAACATTTACTCATCAGTCACTTTCCCATCTCAAGTGGTTCTGGGTCAAGCCTGTTCCTTGTGCTCAGGCTGACTTGAGAGCAATACCTAGCCCCTAAAAGCCTCTTACCAGGTACTACTTGGTCTATCCTCAAGGTGTAGAATCCTATGGAAAGGAACATATATAATCATGAAGACTTGAGATTCTACATTCTCATTCCACAGAAGACTACTGACTATAATATCAACTCAAGACCTTATGCAGAAAAACCTTTGAGTTTTTTTTTAATTCATAGGTAATATTTGATTTTACTTTACAGATGAAAGAATAGAAATCCTTAAATCAATGTAGAAAATCCCATTATTCATTTATAATGAAAGTTTTCTGCTTACTTAGAAAGAGGAGAGTGAGGAACAGATTCTACATTCTTAATTTTTTCTTGCTTTAATTAGGCTCCAATGCAGAAATAGGAAGAAGAACAATTTGGTAGCTTTAAATGGTAAGGCTGGGCTATTCAATGCCAGCACTCCCAGGATTGATATGAATCTCTTTTTTCATGAGGTTCCAGATCTAGTTACTAAGGGTGTCAATTTTCAGAGCTAGTCCTTCCCAGAAAACAGCTCTTAGAAAAAAGACCTCAGGAAGGATATCAGAATTTAAAACACTTCCAATCAGTTCTCTGGCCCTCCATGGGAACTAGAGCTGGGTAATAATAGGTCTTCCTTATCAAATGTTGATAAGAGGTGTACTGGAAAGAACATCAGTTAGATTTGGAAGCAAAATTCCCAGGACCAAACTTTGAAAAAATTGTCAATGTTCCTGAATATTAGGTTCCTCCTGTGAGAGAATGCACTGACTACAAATCTCACTGGGATGTTGTGATGATTACCTGGAATAATGTAATTGAAAGCACTTTGGAAAGAAACAGCATGGCATGTATGTGATCCTCACTATTAATGTCATTGATCCTTGGATCATGGACTGTAATTTCTGGTGCTCTCTGGGTCAAATCTTCAGTATATTAGCAGTGAAAGATTTTAAAAATTTGCTACAAGGTGCCTTTGCTCCTATTCCTACCAGATGTTATCCAGGTTGCTAATTTCCCTAATTAAGATAGGTCACTTAAAAGAATCCTTCTCTTCCTTTTCCTCAATGCCTTTCCTTTAGTTTCCACAAATGAAAGAATTCATATGTTACCTATTTTTCCAAGGCTGGCTAATTTTACTTGACATGATAATCTCCAGCTCCATCTATTGTCCTGCAAATGATTCATATTTCCTTATGACTAAATATGCCATTTTTTATATATGCCATACTTTTTCCTACATTCATCTGTTGACAGGCACCTATGCTGATTCCATGTCTTATTGTGAACAGTACCACAATAAACATAATTATGTAGGTAAAAAAAGAAAGAAAGAAAGAAAAAGAAAAAAGAAAGAAACAAAAGAAAAAAAAAGACGAAGAAAAAAAAATGCATCCAAGGTACCATCAGACTAACTTTCTTCCCAGAAAAGAGAGTTAATCTCTCTTATTATCCCAGGTATACTTCTTCCTAGCTCATCTCAGAGCCCCAGTGTAGCAGGGACTTAAGAGGAAGAATACATTGGAAAGGGAAGTGAATACCAGCTATGAAGTGAGGAATTAAGGAGTCTTGTGTATCACTCTACTATCTACATCCATCTTCATATTGCTTTCCTTTCTTTCCACCACCATGAGAATATTATCTTTGGATTTAGGGCACATCCTAAATCTAAGACAATCTCATCTTAAGATTTTAAGCCCATCTACAAAGACACGTTTTATAATTAAGATCACGTTCACAGAATATGGTAGTTAGAACTTGGACCTCTCTTTTTTGGGGAGGGGGGGCGCTATTCAGTCCCCTATAGTTCCTCTCTATTATTAGTTAGAGGTTTGGAGACATCCCTCAAACAGGGGATTAAGACAAGCAATACAAGAATCAATCACTGACTCAAGAGAGAAAGAACCCTAGGAGGCCTTTAGCAGGCGAGATTCTAAGAGGAGTTAAGAATTGGAGATCTTACACTTCAGGTAGAATTCCCTTGCCCAGGAAAGGATGGGCAGAGAATGGAATAAAAGGCCCCAGTTCCTGACACAGTTTCCACCATACACTAAATGTAAAATATGATGAAGTTTATCTGTGGCTTTATCCACTAAAAAGAGGAAAGGAAATTGAGACACACATGACAAACCAAATGAACGACAGCCTTTGTGCAAAGCCCAGCCATTTAGAAAGAAGAGCTGCGTCGGTTTATATTCCAACTGCTGGTGTACCTAATTACTAAAACAAACACTTCTTCATATGAAGACTCACACAGACCTCCATATAATAACACAGGCTAATTTCAACACACCTCTCTCACCCACAGATAGGTCATCCAGACATAAAATCAATAAATACACATTAAACCTAAAAATATTATAAATCCAACGTACCTAACAAAGCTACAGAATATTTAATCCAACAGCAGCTGAGTTTACTTTCCTCTCAGCTACTCAGAAACCATCTCCAAAATAGATAAGTCTTACCAAATAGAAAAAAAAATGATATCATTCCTTGCATCAACAACAAAAAATGTAGAAACCACATAAACATATAGAGGTTGAATAATATACTTTTTTTCATTTTTTATTTGTTCTAAATAGTTATATTTGACAGTAGAATGCATTTTGACACATCATACATAAGTGGAATATAACTTCTAATTCTTCTGGTTGTACATGATATAGAATTACACTGGTGGTGTAAACAGATATGCTCATAGGGTCATATGTCTGATTCATTCTATTATCCTTCTGACCCCTATATCTCTCCCATCCCTTTATTTCCCTCTGTCTAATCCAAAGTAACTCTATTCTTCCCTAGCCCCCCACTTATTGTGAATCAGCATCTATATATCAGAGAAAATATTTGACCTTTGGTTCTTTGGGATTGGCTTATTTCCGTTAGCATGATATTCTCCAGCTCCATCCATTTACCTGAAAATGCCATCATTTCATTCTTCTTTAAGGCTGAGTAATATTTCATTGTGTATATATCCCACATTAGTATGCTGCTTTTAAGTCCTTTGGGTACATGCAAAGGGGTGGGATAACTGAGTCAAATGGCGGTTCCATTCCAAGTTTTCTGAGGAATTTCCATACTGCTTTCCATAGTAGTTGCACCAATTTGCAGTCCTACCAGCAATGTATGAGTGAACCTTATTCCACATATCCTTTCAACATTTACTGTTGTTTGTATTCTTGATAATTGTCCATTCTGACTAGAATGATATGAAATCTTAGAGTAGTTTTGATTTGCATCATATACTTGTTGATCGTATTTCTTCTGTGAAATATCTGTTAAGTTCTTTTGAATGAGAAATGAATCATAGAAGAAATAGGTGAGAAATTAAAAAACTCCTAGAATCAAATAAAAATACTGATACATGGTGCCAAAATCTCTGGGACACTATAAATACAGGTTTAAGAGAAAAGTTTATAGCATTAAGTACCTACATGAAAATATACAGAAAGATTCCAAATAAAATATGTTTGTTATTGGAACAAACTAAATTCAAAACTAGTAGACAACAGGAAACATTTAACTTTATAGATTTTAAATTAAAGAATAAAAAAAAATAATCCATTCAACAAAGAGTAGTTCTTTGAAAAGATAACTAACATTAATAAATCCTTAGCCAAACTAACCAAAAGATGGAGAGAGAAGACCCAGGTCAACAAAATTAAAGATTAAAAAATAGTACTGCAAATATTTCTGAAATCCAGAGGATCATTATGGAATAATTTGAAAATTTATATTTCATTACCTGGAAAATTTAGAAGACATTGACCAACTGCTGATACATTTGACCTACCCAAATTGAGCCAAGAGGATATAGAAAACCTGAACAGAACAATATCAAGCAATGAGATTGATGCTGCAATAAAAAAGGAAATCCCAAGACCAGATGAATTCTCAGTCTAGTTCTTCCAGGCCTTAAGAGAAGAATAGTAATACTCTTCAAATTCTTCCATGAAATAGAAAGGGAGGGAATACCCCCAAATTATTTTTATGAAGTCAGTATCGCCCTGATATCAAACCCTAATAAGGAAATATCAAGGAAAGAAAACTATAGAGCAATATCCTTTATGAAGATGGATGCAAAAGTACTTAATAAAATATTAGCAATATGCATTAAAAACATATTGTGGAGATTATATACCATGATCAAGTTGATTTTATCCCAGGGATACAAGGTTTATTCAACATATACAAATCAATAAATGTAATTCATCACACAATCATTTCAATAGATTTTAGAGCAAACATCTTCAACAAAATCTGGCACTCATTCATGTTTAAAAGACTAAAGAAACTAGGGACAGAAAGCACTTGCCTCAACATCATAATGGTTATATACAACAAACCCCAAAGCAACATCATACTAAATGAAGAAAAACTGAAAGCATTTCCTCTAAAATCAGGAACAAGACAAGATTCTTGTCTACTCTCACCACTCCTGTTCACTAAAGTTCTTAAAACTAGCTAGAACAATCAGGCAAGAGAAGAAAATTGAAGGGATATAAATAGGCAAAGAAAGTCATATCTGCTCACAACATGACCTTATACTTAAAAGACCCAAAAACTACACCAGAGGACTTTTAGATCTTATAAACAAATTCAGCAAAGTAGCAGGATAAAGAGTATCATGTAAAAATCAATGGCTTTCTTATACACCAATAATGAACCTACTGAGAAATAAGTCAGGAAAATACTTCCATTCGTAACAGCCTTAAAAAACTAAATACCTGTGAATTAATCTAACCAAGGAGGTGAAAGGCCTGTACAATGCAAATTTTAGAACAATGAAGAAAGAAATGGAAGAAGAACTTAGAAGATGGAAAGACCTCCCATGTTTTTGGATACACCAAATTAATATTGTCAAAATGGCCATATTACAAAAATGATCAACAGATGTAATGCACACCCCAACAAATTACCAGTGACAGTATTCACAAGATTAGAAAAAAAACAGTCCTACAATTCACATGGAAGAATAAGACCCAGAATTGCTTTAGCAATAAGAACAATGCTGGAGACATCACAATACCTGAAATCAAATTATACTACAGAGATAAAGTAATAAAAACAGCATAGTACTGGCATAAAAACAGATATGAAGACCACTGAAATAGAAGATAGTGACAAATTCATATAGAAACAGTCACTCGACCCTTGGCAAAGGTATCAAAAGCATACATTGGAAAAAATGTAGCATTTTAAACAAAAGGTACAGGAAAACTGGTTATACGTAGAAGAATAAAACTAGATTTCTTTCTCTCATCCTGCATGAAAATCAACTCAAAGTAAATCAAAGACCTAGGAATTAGACCAGAAACAACTACTAGCAGAAAACATACGGTCAACACATCAACATATTGGTGAAGACACCTATTTCCTTACTAAGACTTCTAAAGCTTTGGAAATAAAACCAAAAATCAGTAAAACTTTCTACACAGCAGAGGAGACAGGAGTATGAACAGTGAGCCTAGAGAATGGGATAAAATATTTTTCCCCCTACTCTTCTCACAGGGAATTCATATTCAGAACATATGATGAACTAAAAAACTTAACACTAGGCCGGGTGTGGTGGTGTATGCCTGTAATTCCAGTGGTTTGGGGAGGCTGAGGCAAGAGGATTGCAAGTTCAATGCTAGTCTCAGCAATTTAGTAAGGCCCTCAGCAACTTAGCAAGACCCGACTCAAAATAAAATATAAAAAGGGCTGAGGATATGGCTGACTGGTTAAGCAAGCTTTGATTCAATGCCTCAATTCTGAGCACCTAAAAAAAAAAAAAAAAAAAAAAAAAAAATCACAGGAAACAACACACACAAACTTAACATCAGAAAAACAAATAATTCAATTAATTAGTGGCCAAATGAAAAAAAAAAAAAACACAGTTCAAAACAAAAAATGCAAATGGCCAATGAAAATATGGAAAAAAATTCAATGTGCATAGTAATCAGAAATGCAAATCAAAATTACACTGAGATTTCATCTAACTCCAGTTTGGGAGTTGAACAAGTGGATCTAGGCAAGAAGGAGGGAAGGAAAAGGGAAGGTACTAGGAATGAGATTTATCAAATAATGTGTATGCACAAATAGGATATGATGAATCTCACTATTATGTATAATTACAATCATCAATAAAAAATACAAACTAGATTGTTTTAAGTTGAAAAAAAAAGAATAGTAATGATCTAAAGGACTAATAACCACAAATGCTGGTGAGGATGTGGGTAATGGTACATTTATATATTGTCGATGGGACTGCAAGTGAGTACAGCCACTGTGGAAATCAGTATTAAGATTCCTTAAAAGACTAGGAATTGAACCATTATATGACCTGGCTATTCAGCTCCTCAGTATTGATCCAGAAGAACTGAAATCAGCATACTATAACATTACATGAATTTTAGTGTTTATAGAAATACAATTCACATTAGCCAAATTTGGAACTAGTGTAGGTTCATAAACAGACAAATTTAATAAAGAAAAATGTGGGATGTATACATAATAAAGTTTTACTCAGTCATAAGTAGGGATAAAATTATGTCATTTTCTAGCAAGTGGGTGAAACTGGAGAACATCACACTAAATGAAATAAGCCAGACTTAGAAGGTCAATAGTTGAATGTTCTTTCTCATTTATGAAAGCTGGAGAGGAAAAAAAAAAGGTGAGATAAAGAAAATTTTAAAAAGGATTGCATGTGAAAATAGAAGGGAGACCAACAGAATAAAAGAGAGTGATCAAGAGGGAGGAAGTGGGGAGGGCACAGGCAAATACTAGGGAACAAATTCTACCAAATTAAGCTATGGTTGTGTAGGGATGTACTACAATAACTTTTGTGTTTATATATAATTATAATGCATTAATTAAAAATAATAATAGTGGCTTTTTGAATTTCAGAAAAACGTGCTAGTATCTAGTGGATAAGAGCTGGGTGTGCTTTGGGGAAAGGATATTCAGGGTCATTTCAGAGGTGGAGTGTCTCACAAGTGTGGCTAGGACCAAGGTCAGTGCTGTTTATAGATCTGTCAGTCTGTGGGGTTCATAACCTTGAATCAAATACTAAATTTGCCTTTGAATATTCTCTGTTGAGTGGGCATCTTAGGAAAAGGGAAGCTTCGTGGTACATGACTTGATGACATTATCATAGAGGGATGGGATCACACAGCCTTCAGTGATCGGATGTTCTTAGAGATAAATGAGGCAGATAGGATAATATGAGTTTAGTAAGTAGTAAAGAAGGAAAGCCAGTGAAAAATGACGCATTTGATAGGAAGGAATGAAATTTCTCATCACCCTTAATGGTGCCATGCACCAACTAATCTAGTCTCCACCTGCCTGTGCCTGGTAGGAATACATATGGCACACTCATACAATACCAACAAACGTATGTTGAGTCTTGTATTTGACTAGAAATACAAGAATGCTTCATTGCTGGCACCTTCTTTTGTGGATAGGTGACCTTGTAGCCTGCCTTCTAGATATTCTTTATAGCAATGCAATAGCAGGGTCTTTGTGTGAGATGTTCCCTGTGGTCCTCAGGTGCTAGGTAAGCCAGGAGAGATCTTCTGGGAAAACTACAGCTCATGTACCACACAGGTTTCCTGCAGTTTGTGACAAGGGTATAGTGTTTTGGGGCTCATTTCAAACCTGCTTGTCTTTCCACGTGCATTCTATCTGAGTCCATGACCATAAAGTGTGGAGCAGAGCTGCTGCCATATAAAAAGAGTTACAAGGTCACGATTTGCTGAGAAGGAGAAACCAGCAGCCTGGGAATCCCCACACAATAGAAGTAAGGTCTAGTGCTACAAGAAGCACCTGGTGTTTTCTATATGCATAGAAAGAAAGACAGGTGAGTGGCAGTATAGCTCATTTTACCTCCACTCATCTGTCTTCACCCTGCATTAGCTCCCATATTCAGGACCTAGAAGCCACATTGATACTTAAGTAGCAAGCAAAGCCTGGGAAGATGAATGTCTGCTCTCTATTCTATATTTAATAACATTACACATCTATCTTAAATGATTTTCCCAATTGGAAGTCCAAAGAGACTGAGTAGCCCACTAAGTGGAAAATCCATGACTACAGAGACCTCAGAGGAGGTGACTCCCAGGCAATTACCTTACCCTTGTTCCCATGATCATGGATTCTAATCAAAAGAGAAGCGGTGGCTTAGAAGTGCTTGAGTGACTGACTCAGGTCACGTAACGAGCTGTGTACTTTCCTCCCAGATCTCAGGGACACACGTGCAGTGAAATAGACGGGATGTGTACAGGTCAGAGAGCGGCTAAATGATATGTCCAAAATGAGTTGGATCACACTACAGGAAAGATGTTTCCCACTAGTTTCTGGGCCTGTTTCCCCTAACACTTGCCCATCAAGGAAAGTAAGAGGTTCCTCAAAAGCAGGAAAGTTCATTAGCTCAAAGATGGTGGAGAGATGAAGACTTATTCCCAGAGAAAAGAGGACTAATGCTTTGTTGCCACACTCAAGCCCTAATGTGGTCAATGCCAGGGGGCTGCCCTCATGTCATGTAGAGTTTCATCTAGGAGGAGCCATAGATCACAAAAAAGATGCTGCTTCCCACAGTCACTCTTCACTAAACCCTGCACACAGTGTTGGAACAAAGTGCACAGCTTGGCTGGCCTATGGCAAGGAGTAGACACCAGGTCTCTAGAGAGCTGCTGTTAATGCCAGAAATTTATCTTGGAGCCAGCTCTTGTCAAAGAGACTCAGCATCCAGGAGGCAGGCCCGAGGAGGGGGAGGGGAGGGGAATTGAGATGAAAAACTGAATCCACATCTGCACATTTTGTTCAGGTCCCTGGTTAGCAAGGGACTTCACCCTGCCAGACCTTTTGTCTAACAGACAGAGGCTCCATTACCTTGTTAACTGGTTAGGGTTTCAAGAACAGGTTTGGGTTCTTTAAGGGAGGCCAGTGGCAGCAGAAAAGGAACTTATACAGTTTGTCTCCTCACACCTCTCTGAATCTCAGGATCTGGGCCTTCCATCTACTGAACTCCCTGGTAAAGGGATGATTTCATGCCAACTTTGAAGACTGGTCAGGCTTTGCAGCGGAAGATATTTAGGACTGACAGTAACCTAGGGGTCATTTCTCTCTGGAAAAATTTTTAATCTACCTGCTTACTCTGTGCTACATGATTTATTTTTGGAACAGGATAATTTTCCAAGTTATTAATTGCTATTCTGACTCTCTGTGGAAAGAGACACCCAAAGAACGTAAAGGCCACTTTGCCCTCTTGTCTTCCAGGAAGTTTCAGGCTTCCGGCTTCAAGTGTTTGTTAAAAGCTTTTGTAAAAAGCCCCAGACAGAAGTTATTATGTGCCGTTTCTACATCTCTATTTAGGTTTCTTGTGTGGGAGGGGAATTTTGCTGTGTTCCTAAGAAGAAGGAGATGGAGTGTGGGATGGGTGGAGTGCTGTTATGTTGAAAGAGGGAGAGAGTTGCCTGAGGATAGCCATGGCTCTCCAGTCTTGAGAAGAAGGATGTACTCTACACTGTCAGAGTCCTGGGCGGAAGTACCCTAGGAGACAGCAGGACTTGTGTTGAGTGGGCTAATGTGTTTGCTGAGGAAACAAAACTTTAAGCACCATTGACTTGAGAGCTCTGCAGCAAGTGATGCTGTTGTCCCACCTGCCTTTAATTGGATCATATAACCTCATACAGTAAGCATCTCAGGCATAAATTTGACGAACCAGAGACTACAAGATATTTTCTAAATATTTTTTTTCATAGCATTGATATTGCTAAACAGAGAAAAGAACCCATTTTAGTGGCTCATATTTGGTATCTTTTTGTATACTATATGGGAGCTTAGAGGCAGATACGATGTAATTTTTTAAAAATTAGTGTGATAATTCATACAGTTCAGTGTTTTGGACAAACACAAGCTTTTATATTTATTGTCTCACTAATGGATTTTATATTTATTGTCTTCCTAATGGATTTTAACCCTTTTTTAGAAGAAGAAGAGGCACCAAGGAGTATGGAGGGAAAAAGCCATTGTAACATGGGGAAGGATTTGGATAGAAGTAATAGAAGATACAATTCAGAAATATCAGTTCAGGTACAACCACACCACAGACCTTGCCACCAGGAGCTGCTCAGGTGTTCAAACATCAGGCATTTCCTCGGTAACCTCAGTCTTTATTCCTTACTTGTGCCATCCAAATGCTAATTCTTCAGACCCTCCAGTCCTCCCCATCAGCAATGGCATCCTCTTGTCTTCATTCCTTCCTCTCCATGATTGACTTAATGGTTCATTGCTTAAACAACACACTAAGTACCCATGTCCTATTGTATTTTATCTTTCCTGCTTGGCAAAATCCCAGTTCTCTGCCTCTTCCAGATCTGCCCTTCATGAAGTGACTGAGACTTATTGAATACAATTATAATAAAATTGAGTATATTGAACCATCATAATTTTATGGTCTACAGCTAACAGGCAACTCCAACACTGCATGGTAATGATCCATCTAACCATTCACTTCCTATAAACTTAGTGCTTTCTCTGTGCATTTGGGATGCATAAATGATAAAAATGCATAAATTTCTCAGTTTCTTGGAACTTATACCATTGTTTTTTATCCTTAACAGAACTATAAAAGGTTTTCCACTTTTAACAAACTCTGTTCTCCCAAACCCCTCGTAGAAGAAACAGAACCTACTTCATAGAAGAGTCAGAGGACATCAGGATGCAACTTTTCTTCATTAAAACTTCAAAGCATTTGCATCTCACTCCTCCTTTCTCTATTCCTTCTTGTGATCCTGGAAGAAGTAATGTTTTAGAAATCCTTCCTGACCTTTTCAGGCTCTAAAAGGTAGTATCCCCAGTACATTTTTTACTCTGTGTACTGACTTTGGGGTTATACTCATCTTTTCCAAACAGGACCCTGTCTGGATCACTCACAGCCTTTATGAGCAACTAGTGCTTTCTTTCTACTTGGTGTTTAAGACCCATTTGAAGGAATGAAATCATCCAGACTTTCCTCCAAATTTCCCTTCAGCAGAACACTGTAACCTTTCTGGTAAACAACTGAGTTTTTACATAACAAATCCTAAATATAACTTTCTAATGTGAAATTTCTGACTTTGTCACTAACAGCAGAGGAAAAAAAAACCCTTAAAACTATGAAAATATCATCTAAAGTTGTACTGCTCATATGCATATAAAAAAGCAAAGCCATCCACTAATTAAATGAAAAATATCCTCTTCTGAGAGAAAGCAGATTGGAATATTGGCAAGACTTCTGTGTTAAATGATGATGGATGTCACATAATATGACTGTTTTGATTGTTGAAAATCATACTACTAGATATCTCACTTTACACTTGGCTAGAACCACTAGTGTTCATATTATGCAGTAGTTCTTGGTATAAATGTGGTCTATATGGGGGGGGGAAAGTACTTGTCAAAAATGTTTTTAGTTACCTCTAAAAGCACACACTGTAGAAGAAGGCTTCTTTGTTTATCTAACAACTACACAGTCCTGATATGGACTGCGGAACATACATTAACATCAGGCCCAGTGAAGCAATTAAGTGCTAACAAAACACCCAGAGCGTCCCCAAGGAATAATAAAGGACTATGTTGGAACATCAGTCCTTATCCTGTTTCGTTTATCTTACTCACCAACACATGCCTTCTATGTTTGTGTAGTATTCGATGATAAACCCCAAACCATTGGTTTTATACCTTTCAGGACCTGTGCAAAACAACAGTGAACTCTGCCTCAATTCTCAAGGTCAGAAGCAGCCACACAGAATGGGAAATGATTAGGGTCTGATGAAAGCTTCTTTTTATGATTAAGAACATTCTGATTATTACCATTTCCACAATTTCTGACAAACTGATCAAATGATATGCCTCAATAATATATTAATACCTTAAATTTTTTCAATTTCATTCAGGGCTAAAATACCAAAACTTTTAACTTGATATAAAGTATTAGAGGGTTCCTTAAGAAGATTGGGCTGTGATGCAAATGTTTTTATTACTTAGGTTTTGACTTTTGATGTTTGTGATTTTTTTCTAATTAATGAAAGAAATAATAGTGTAGTATACAAAATATGTTTTTAAGTTGTCTATAACCACAAAGTAAATTGAGAATTCATTTGCTGCCATTTCACAAGTGAATGACATTCAAACTTCATTTTTTTAATGTAATATGAGTATTGACTTAATATCTTCAGTAAGGAATTGCTCCATAATTTTAGGTTAATGTTTGATCTAAAAATATGCATAACTGCCCTACAGGGTCACAATGTACTCACTGGCATTCTCAAGGTCTACAAAAGTGAATTAAAATTTCCTAACTTAAAAATAATATGGATTTGAAATGGACTTGACATCATCAAGCATAAATGGGGACGTCAGTTAAAGTTTATAGACAATTTCACCCTTCTTAATAGTTGGTTACTTTGAAGATTGTATTTTATTTTACTACATTATTATAAATCTTGTTTTTTTTCCCCAAATTTTATATAAAACTGGTAGCTCCAATATATACTGCTCAAATTTTGAGAAAGAGAAATGCTTTGGTACTGCCATGCTTCTTTGAGCTCCTAGCAGTTTATTTTTAGCAGAATGTAGTTAAATGCCTTTCCTAACACATTACCCTGGTGACTAACTTTCCAGATTTAATGTGTTTACTCAATTCCCCCAGCTAGAGATTACAAATTCTCCTAGACTCTTCTTGATACTTCCATTCACCTCCTGACAAGCTGAAGACAGTAATCAGAATCTGATTAACCGTCCCTCATTGGGAAAAATGAGAGCATGTGATCCAATCTAGCAGAAGTGCTCCTTTCAAAAAGAGACCATGGTTTGAAAAGAAAAAAAAAAAAAACCAACAGAATATCTATTTCTACTCCATAAAGCTATTCCTCCTTGTTAATTAGCCCAAAGTATGTCCAATTAAATCCCTTTAAAAAATGAGTTGGCAATGTTAATTATTTTAATGATGAGGGAGAATACAAACAAACCATTTTTAATTTAGTAAACAATCATCCACAGGAAACAGATTTTATCAAATCAAATAATCTTCACATTATCTAACAACCCAAAAGGCAATGCATGGACAACTCATTATTAATGTTCCCAATATATCAGAAGACCCTTCGGCTGCTGCTGGAATAATGTTTTATAACTACAGCTTCCATTTTTATCCTGACAGGAGAGCTAATTTGACCATTCATGTTAAATCAGTGCGACAGAAGTGATCTCACTGCAACTTTAACTTTATTCTCTGGTGTCACCCTCAATCCCCAATGATCTCAGGCAGGTTTTATAACCCCAAAGAATTTTCCACTGAAACATCCTGTAATGACTCTGATGGGGGAGATTATGTATTAATTTGTTTTGTGTTGCTATAACAGAATATCACAGACTAGGTAGCTTATAAAGAACAGACATTTATTTTCTCATGGTTCTAGAGGCTGAGGAATATAAGATCAAAGTACAGGCAGATTAGGTTGTCTGTTGAGGGATGTGTCTCTACATAGCAGAAGGTGGAAGGGCAAAAGAAATGAACTCTCTCAGCCAAGCCCTTTGTAAGGGTACCTAATCCCACTCACAAGGGGTGGGTCCCCATGATCTACTCATCTCTTTAAAGTTCTACCTCTTCATACTGCTATACTTGCTTTTGTGTCTCAACACCTGAATTTTGTAGGGGACATATTCAAAACATGGTAGGAAACAAAGGAATTTACTCACATACAAATATCTAATAGCCAACTAAACTGGATCAAAAAAATGTCCAACCAATAGTAAAGAATATTGTACACAGAGACAAACCAATGTTTGTTATCTCATACTAGTTATCTCATACTAGACAAAGGCACCAAAAACATACATTGGAGAAAAAAAAATGTAGCCTCTTCAACAAATGGTGCTGGGAAAACTGGAAAGCCATATGCAGCACAATGAAATTAAACCTCTATCTCTCACCATACACAACACTCAACTCAAAGTGGATCAAAGACCTAGGAATTAAACCAGAGACCCTATGCCTAACAGAAGAAAAAGTAGGCCCAGATCTTTATTATGTCAGATTAGGTCTTGACTTCCTTAATAAGACTTCTGAAATGCAAGAAATAAAATCAAGAATCAATAAATGGGAACTGTAGAAACTGAAAAGCTTCTTTTCAGCAAAGGAAACAATCAACAATGTGAAGAGAGAGATACAGAATGGGAGCAAATTTTTACCACACACATATCAGATAGAGTGCTAATCTCCAGGATATAAAAACAGCTCAAAAAATTTAACATCAAAAAATAAATAACCCAATAAGTGGGCTAAGGAACTGAACAGATACTTCTCAGAAAAAGATATATAATCAATCAACAAATAAATGAAAAAATAATCTCTAGCAATCAGAGAATACAAATCAAAACTACTCTAAGATTTCATCTCACTCCAGTCAGAATGACAGTTATTAAGAATACAAGCAACAATAAGTGTTGGTGAGGATGTGGGGAAAAAAGGCACACTCTTACATTGCTGGTGGGACTGCAAATTGGTACAGCCAATCTGGAAAGCAGTATGGAGATTCCTTCGAAAACTAGGAATGGAACCACCATTTGACCTAGCTATCCCACTCCTCAGTCCATATCCAAGGAACCTAAGAACAGCATACTACAGGAACACAACCACATCAATGTTTATAGCAGCACAATTCACAATAGCTATATTGTGGAACCAAGCTAGGTGCCCTTCAGTAGATGAATGGATAGGGAAACTGTGGTATAGATATATAGATATATAGATATAGATAGATAGATATAGATATATAATGGAATATTACTCAGCATTAAATGAGCATAAAATCATGGCATTTGCAGGTAAATGTGATAGCAAACCTGATTCCATTTTGTGTAAAGAGATAAGATGATGGTTAATTCCTGGAACAACCACCAAAAAAGGAAGACAGTTATGCAAGTAGGTGTAACCAGGTTATACTCAGGCCTGAAGAGGAACGAGGGCCCCTGGCTAACTGCAAAAATTTGCTTCTGTAAGTTGCTTGCTTGATAGGCATAGCTAATAGGACAAAAGGGATATGCCACCGACACTGAGCTTTGCGGTTTTTCCTTTTTTAAACCCAAGCCTGACATTGGTAGGGGCTGCTCTTTTTTTCTTGGAGGGAGCCCTGGCTGGTAGTAAAGGCTTCCTACTGGAATACTGCTAACAGTAAATGGATGGAGTTGGAGAATATCATGCTAAGCAAAGTAAGCCAATCCCCCAAAACCAAAGGCCAAATGTTTTACTCTAATAAGTGGATGCTGATCCATAATAGGGGTTGAGGGGAGCATGGGAGGAATGGAGGAACTTTGGATAGGGCAATGCAGAGGGAGGGTAAGGGAGGGTGCATGGGGTTAGGAAAGATGGTGGTATGGACATCATTACCCTAGGTACATCATGTATGAAGACATGAATGCTGTGACTCTACTTTGTGTACAACCAGAGAAATAAAAAATTGTGCTCCATTTGTGTACTATAAATTGAAATTCATTCTGCTGTCATGTATAACAAATTAGAATAAATAAGTTAATTTTAAAAATGTAAAAAGAAGTCCATATTTTGAAAAAAAAATCCAATGAGGACTAGACAATGACACAGGTTTCTTAAGGGAAAACACAGTCAACTTGTTTCTCTATCGAAAACTTGGTCTCAATTTCTTAGAAATAAAAGAAAAGAAAAGGGGGAGAAAGGAAGGGAGGAAGGAAGGAAGGGAGGGAGGGAGAGATAGGAAAGAAAAGGGAAGGAAGGAAGGAAGGAGTAAAGATAAGCAGAAAGAAAATAAAGGAGATAATGGGGGCAGTGAGGCCTGAACTAAAATTCATTTTTATTATTAGACTGTCTTCTAAATGTCAAAACAAAGTTGAAAGCTTTTCATTCAAAAAATGAGATTGCTTTTCCTTCTAACATCGATCAAGATTTCTCGTGGGGTTTTGTTGTTGTTTCTTTTTTCTGTTTGATATTTCTTTTTTAATATTTATTTTTTAGCTGTAGGTGAACACAATATCATTATTCTACATTTATGTGGTGCTGAGGATCGAACCCAGTGCCTCACGCATGCTGGGAGAGTGCTTCACCTCTGAGCCACATCCCCAGCCCCTTTACATTTCTTTTGAAGACACTGACTCTGGGGCACTTTTCAGCTTTTGGTTGCAATGTCCAGAGTCCTACAGAGATCCCGGTTTAGACCAGTAGGCAGGACAGAGAGGTTCTCTTTCTGCTCCAGGTGGGATTTCCCACTGTTTCAAGCAGGGCAGCACATCCAGCCCTTCCCAAGAAAGCTACATTTTTCTCAGTTCAACACGATTTGTTTCCAGTATTTTTTTTTTTAATTATTATCTTTCTTTTCTCAGTTTGGACACATGCTAACCTTCATCCATTGCTTATTCTTTTCTAAACCCACACACAGAAAAAAAGTGATAGCAGGTTCTCCCCAAGTTCCCTGAGCAAACGATTAAACAGAAGAAAAGAGCACAGCCAGGCCCTGGGAAGTGAGCTTAGTCCTGGGAAGTGAGCTTAGCCCTTACAGTCTGCATGGAATTCAAGAAACAAAGGGGATGCAAGGCTCTTGCTAGTAGCGGGAGCTGCTTCCCTGGGGTAGTTTGGGAAGTAAAAAGAAAGAAAAAAAAAAGAGGAGGAGGAGAAGAAATAGACTATGAAGAACCTTTGCGGAAGGGAGGAAGTGAGAGAAGGCTTTCTCTGCACTATCTGCATACTTACTTCATGGCAATTGATTTGGCTTTGTCTCTGAGAAAGCTTTCAGTATAGCAGACAACATGAAGGTTTTGGTGTTTTCTTTGTTCCAGGTTAACTTTTTACAAGTCTGATTTCCTCCCACTCACCCAGTTCTGCCGCGGAGCTTTGGCATATAAAGCATTCCTGAGCAAAATAAAGTGAAATGAAATAAAGCCTCTATTGTCTGCTCCCAAGCTCTTCTTATTGGCAATTTAAAGTAATATTCAACTTTCCTGTAGACATAATTTCCTAGCAGTTACTCTGCCCCAGGGTAAAACACAAAGTACAGACAGGAGGAAGGGGAAAGAAGCTGTCTAAATTCACTTCCATACTAATGTCTGTGAAGTTACATTTACCGGAGTCCATTCCTCCTTACCCTGTGAAAACTTTTTATTTTCTCCTTTTGCAAACCTGTCACAAAGCAAAAAAACTCCCAGTAAGGAGATATTTTTGTTTAACTATGCAAAGTTCAGACCAAAATGTAGTAAGGGCATTTTCTTTTTCATTGCATATTAATCTAAATCTTGCTCCCCCACAGGGCTTCTTAAGATTACATGGGGCTGCAATGACACACATGGCCAAGGGTGGAACTGCATGCACAGCTTGGAGACCTGAGCTTCCTTCACTATGACTGTCTTGCTATGTCTTCCCAGTCTTTGGAAGGAATCTGATTGGTGGTTAGTTGTAAGTGAGAACTCACCTCAGGACTTAGCTCCATATAAACGCTCCAATAACAATTCTACAGTTTGTATCTGTAATAAGATGAAAATGAGTATAATAATAGATGAAATGTGCAAGACAGCACTGACCACTGAATTTCCTGTTTTTGTTGTTGTTGTTATTGTTTGTTTGTTGGCTTACCTCAGACATATTTTTACTAAATGGCTTCTAACCACATTATTACTTTCCCAACCAGCACAAATCTAGTTTGCATTTACCAAATAAGACCCATTACTGTGTCTTCCTTAGGCTTTACCTATACTAAATGAGGGACTTTCATTTAAAATCAGTTTCTTCCTTTCATATAGGCAGCAGGGAATTTGGTTATGCACTTCAGTGATTAAATTGCCAAATAATCCATTTCAAAGAGCAATCTCCAATCACTACTAGTTGAGAACAAGTTCTGGTAAAAGTCCAGTAAGGTTAAATGTTACAGAGAACTTAAGCACATAAAAATGCTATGTAAATATATTATAAGAGAAGATCGAGTTCAGTACTGCTACAAAACAGAGTGTCTCTAGTGTATTTTTAACCAAACGCCCTCCCACCACCCCCCCATGACTTCAAGCAAGTCCTCCCACTTGGTGCTGGGGAGTATAACACCAGCAGAAGATCATATTAAGATGAATACAGTTGCACTGATGTGCCAGTAAAGACTCAACATATATTTTTATAGGAATTCTCCTTCTTTGAGATCCATTCTCAGAAAAAAAAAATGATCATTTTTCATGCTTTGAGGTTATACTATTTTCATATCACATGGGAAGCTGTTTTTTGAAATCTCAGATAAAACTGAGAAAACTGCTACTGTATGCAGGTTAGCTTTAAGGCAAAAAGGGATGGAAAGATTAGGATTTCCTTTTATTTAAATCTAGCTGTTAAATCGGGGGAACCAGCTGTGCTCTTGGAGGAAAAAGACAGGAAATAGTGGAGCAGAAGATGTAAGCTCTTTAAATTGATATCGTGATACATTATCCTAAACTTGTTTTTATTAGACATTAAAAGTTGTTGAACTACATTTAGCAAGTTGTTTTTGTTCTATTTGAAGTATACTGACATCTTTCAAAGGTGGTTAAATCAATCATACTTAAGTAAGTTTCCAATTTGTATACTTAAAAATCACAGAGTCTTCCAAGATAGGATAAGTAATGTTTTGCTGTTATATATTACTTCTATTTTATCTTTTATCTTAAGAAACACTTCAAATTCACAGCTCAATTTTGTCCCAGAATGAAAAATGTGAAACACCATTTAATTACTTATAGTTCTTAAGTTTGATTCGATTTCTTTTAGATGAAAATTTATGCTTTATTATGAATATTATCAGCTATAATGTAATATAATAAATGTATATTCAGAAATAAAATTTCTAAATTCTATTCTTTCAAGTGCCAATATAAAAAGGAAAAGATACATAAGAGAGACTAATCTTCCCTAGCTAAAATGGATTCTCAAGTATGCCATATTACACACAGAGTTTCTTTTATGTTCCCCAATCTTCAGAATTGGAGAATACTTAGGCTAAGAGCTAGTTTTGAAGTAAACCACGTTTTTAAAAATTACTCCCTTTCTTCTCATTACATTTAAAGTATAAAGGAGAGCAATGCTTGCCATCATGGGTTTTCTATATCCTTAAAAGTATTTATTTTTGTAAAATTGAAAAAGTATTTATTTTTATAAAATTGAATTGTGACAGTTAATTCACTATTTTTCACAAATCAGGATTTGTTTATGCTTATGTAAGAAAAAGTAAAATTAACAAAGTAGGAGAAAATATTTACAAATTATACTTCTGATAGGGATCAAGTTCCCAAATACATAAGGAGCTGAACCAACTCAATAGCAACAGAATGAAAACCCAATGAAACCAATGAAACCCAATGAAAACTGAGCAATTGATGTAAATAGACACTTCTCAAAAGAAGGTATATAAATGGCCAACAGATATATGAAAAAAATGTTCAACGTCACTAATCAGAAAAATGCAAATCAAAACCACAATGAGATATCACTTCACCCAACAAAAAATGGCTGTCATCAAAAACAATGGGAGCTGGCAAGAATGTGGAGGAGAGGCAACCTTTGGAAACTCTTGGTGGGAATGTACATTATTAGTACAGCCACTGTGGAAACCAGTATGGAGGTTCTTAAGACAATTAAAGACAGAACTACCATGTGATCCAGTGGTCCCTGTCCTGGGTATATTTCCAAAAGAAATGAAATCACTATGTCAAAGACACCCCTGTACTGCTATGCTCATTGTAGCACTATTCATAATTGCCAAGATAGGTAATCAACCTAAGTGTCCATCAACAGATGAATGAATAAAGAAACTATGGTGCATGCACACCATGGAATACTATTTGGCCATAAAAGAGAAAGAAATCCTGCGATTTTCAAAAATATGGATAGGGCCAGAGATTGTTAAGTGAAATAAACCAGCACAGAAAGACAAGTACCTCGAAATCTCATTCATATATGGAATCTGAATAAGTGGGTCATGTAAAAGTTGACAGTTGTGTGATGGCATCAGAGGGTGGGAAGAAGTTAAAAATAAATTTAAATAAATAACAAAATGTGAGGTAAAGTTATTGATCTTTAGTCAACTTCACTGAACTCAGTTTTCTTCCTGTTTTACTCTTATTAATTGAAAAAGACTAAGAGTAAACAATGGTCATGCATTTAATTAATCAGTTTATTTATAAGCTTAGAAATAAGACTGTTGGTTAAATATAATACCAGTTTATATGTGTTTGATTTTTAGTTGAATGAATGGGTCTGATAACTAAAATATTTTGAATGATGGATCTATAAAATTTTTATATTCAGTCTCTATCAAGAGAGGAGAGGCCAGAAACAAATTTAGTGTACATAATTTTTGATGTAACACAAGAATTTTCTCCAGTATTTTCAGTTGCTTGACCTGCCTGAATCTGTCTCACTTGGCTAAGGATGACCTGTCAAATCCATCAAATACTGATTGGAATAGATTACTGAGTTGATGGAGCACGAGGATTACTCTGTAATCATGATGAGAGGTTGTTGTTGCTGGGGAGCTCAAAAGAGACAAACCACACTGCATGCAAGGATCAACTAGAGATTTCTGTAATGCAACAGACATTGAAAAATAATACTATTCATGACATGCACCGCTGAGCCCAGTAGCCAGCAGAAAGGTATGCTCAGCAATCATAAGTAAATCTGGAACAATGTAATGAAAACAATAAATTTGTAATAAATCAAATAAATTGCCTCTTTTTTTAAAGCTTAATGTTTATTTAATTAAATTCAATGTTTTATTTTGAATTTTATAAAGAGAACACAATGTCTTTTAAAGGCAATACAATGATTTGACTTGGATATAAACTGCAGTAGTCCACTCATGAAAAGAACATATAAATATGAATATATATATATATATACATATACATATATATAATGAAATATTTCATTATGTAAATGAAATTTTGTTCAAACTCTATGAATCTCTCCTGGAAAAGCTAATGTTCTTGAGATTTTACGGGGTTAAAAGTCGACATGAAAAACTTTACATAAAATCAACCTTGTTGAATACTTTAACATAAAAATGTACAATCAGTTTCTTTTAAGGATATATTGCTTAAATAAGTTGTGGTGGCTCTAAAATGTATGGCATGAAGGGTTAAAAATCTATATCCACTGGACCATCATTACTGTGGCATTTTCCTTTTTTTCTCTTTGACCTGTAGGTAATTGACTTTTCTTACGTGCTCCATTGCTGTTCTCTTTCAGCTCACCAGTGGAATGGGACCACTTTTTCAATACATTAATTCAGTCATACAGAAAGGTGTATCTACCTTAATTGAGAGAATATGTAAAATACAACAAGTCCATACCTGAAATCTGAAATACAGAGAGCATTACTAGTAAGTAACAGCATCGCCTCATGCAGTGTGTTCTGATTACAGGAAAGTGAAAACATCCTTTTAATACAGTCAGAACTCTGATGCATACTAATAGAAAAGGATCCTGCTAGTAATTGAATTACATAACTACATTCACTTTTCTTGGGTAGGGGTTGGGGGCATACTAGGGATTGAACTTAGGGACATTGGCCACTAAGCCATATCCCCAGCCCTATTTTGTGTTTTATTTAGAGACAGGGTCTTACTGAGTTGCTTAAAACCTCACTGTTACTGAGGCTGGCTTTGAACTTTGGATCCTCCTGCCTCAGCCTCCCAAGTTACTGGGATTACAGGGGTTGCCACTGAGCCAGAGCTTAACTGCACTTACTTTTAACAAGGACTTCAAAATATGTCCACTCTTCTTATAGAGTAGAAATTTAAGATATGTTGGCATTATAAAAATGAAATACACTTTTTTATAATCCCTTCTTGCCTGCAATTTCTAAATTTTAATATTTTGTTTTCAAGGATGATAGGAAGTATAATAAACATTACCAGACCCTATGAGTTTTGCATGTATTCAAAATAAAGTCTTTCCAGCATTTCTCTCAAATAAAGTATTATCTTTGTTTCATAAATGGAGAAACCAGAGAAACCAAGGCTCAGGACACTTGTCCACAATCTTTCCCCAAGTCAGTTTAGGTGAATTTAATTGAACAATGAAGCCAGGTTAGAAAAGTTAGAATGTTTCTACTCAATTTTCTCAGAAATACTGTTTTTATATATTACTAAGTGTGACTATTCAATAGGTAATATTATAAAAGTGGTGAGATGAAATTATACTTACTCTATTCCATATCGTGCTGTATTGTGACTGATATCAAAATAATTGGGCCTTTAAAATCTAAAACTTGAATTCTGTTTTTCAAAAGAACCGGGAGTGTGTCTTTCTCATGTTTTCATCCTTAGCACGTAGTAGGATGCCTGATTTTTATGGGGGGAAAAAAGAGTTAAGTCAACAAAGAAATGAATTATTCTATAAAAAAAAATTGATCACTTAATATTAAAAAGTGAAACAGGAAAACTTAGATGAAAACCCAATTCCAAGTTATTTCTAGGAGGGTTAAATATTAACCATAGGCCAGTGAGCACAAAATGATTGATAGGTTGCCAGGTTTAGGTAACAGATGCTAGTGATAGAAATATGAATAAAATATGGTTACTGCTAATTACAAACTCATGGTTTAAATATTAGAGAGGCCTGTAAAAGACCATAACACAGTGTTATAAGTGTAGTAGAAATGAGCTCACAATGCTAACAAAGAATGGAAGGGGGAATAATCTGAAAATGGGTATGAACTGAATCTTGTTAGAAGAACATTAAGCTTTTCAAAAGAAAAGCATAGGTCATTCTAGGGAATGACAACTAGGATTCTCCTTATGTGAGTGGCCATGGATGTCTGAGTGGATATGTGAACACATCCCAACGGACCACAGTGTTTGAAGAGTGAATGAATGAGCACATGACATATTGTTGTGTTGAGCCTGTATACTACTGCCTGCTTCTTTGCCTTGCTTTCCTCTAGATTTCATAATTTTAATTTCCCATAAGCCAACTCCTGATTATTCTTTGTTCAAATTCCACTACTGACATCTCTGGGATTCTATTTTATCCAAACCTCCTTGATTATGGATAAACACTGAACCAAATTCCTCTGGACAATGTCTTTGTTCAATTTCATCTAATATGCACAGGTCACTTCCCTTTTTGGACCTGGATTCCCTTGCCTTATCAAATGTCACCTTTTGGGGGAGGCTATCAACACACTTGCCAATAAGTTATACTGTCCTTACCATCAACAGCCTCTCCACACATAAAGGCTCCCAATTTCCTCTGTCTTGCTCTACTTTTTTTTTTCCATTTTCCCCTAGCAGTCAGTCTTCTAACACTCAGTACTCAATATGATTTGCTTGTATTAGATAGTGAAAAATCTATCCTTGCCCAGAGATCTGGCCAATGTTCTCAGCTCCTAGAAGCTAATCTCCAAACCCTTGGGGTATGTTCCTCATAAAAGTGACTTTGCTTACCTAGGGAATCTGGATGCTGCATTAAGTCCAGGAAGGTGACTTATGGTGGGCACTTTGAGTCACACATGGTCATGAGCTTCCATTGAGACTAGAGTCTAAGGAGGAAAAGTCAATCTTGTCCATAACTCTAAGCTTCACATTTAGAGCCCTCCTGGACTCTGCCTCATACATCTCTTTCCTTGACTACTTTTAATCTGTACCCTTTCACAGTAATAACCTATGACTCCAACAACTTCTGATGAGTTCTAGGGAACCTTCTAATGAATTATCAGATCTGAGGGTGTCTTAAGAACCCTCAAACTTGCATTAGTGTCAGAGATGAGTGTGGTCCTGTGCATGTTTCTCTAATGTTGTGATTATGTTCAGCTTTGATTATCAGTCCCCCTCACTAGAATGAAAACTCCATTAGGGCAGGGGTCTTTTTTATTTTGTTCATCGATTTATCCCACTTGGAATAGTGCTTGTGGCGAGTGGTTTCTCTATAAGTATTCTTTAAGCTATTGAACTAAATGTATTCTACTGGCTGACTTTTGCTCTGTTCATTATTAAATGACACAACATTTCATGATTTTACCCCATTACATCATTTATTTTCTTCCATTTACATTTATTTTAAGATGAAAATTTGCAAAATGGATAGAAACCTCTTAATATTATAGGGGAATGGGGAGGAAATTTTAAAGGAGGCTTTGACTCCTGCAATATTTAAGAAAGTAAAAACAGTAGAGAAGGCTTTCTGTTCCTCTGATCACTTTTGTCTAACTTGCTCGTTGTGACTCTTTCTTCCAGTCAGAATGGAAGTGAGTGGATATAAACTAATATATAGTTACCAATAGGTAGAAAAATCTGTAAAGAGAGATTCAGATATTTGATGAGGAAAAGTAGGCAAGCATAGGAACAACCGTGCCACTCTCAGTGCCTAAACAAATGTTACTAATCAGAAAAACAACTGAGAATTTTGTCCAAGGAAGACAGATGCTTTGGACCTTTACATAGTTTTAAATTGTCTTTCTTTGTTCAGGGATTTAGTTAAGCAGCTCTATAGAAGTTCAAAAGAGGAAACGTGAACTTAAAGCCCAAATCAAAGATGAAAGTATTCGCTTTTCTTGGTCTATTGATTTCATATGTTCATAGGAAGCAGACTTTTTTTTTTTAAGCTGTTAATCTTGTTCATATTACATCAATAGCGTAAAGGCTGAGAGAGCACCAGGGATGTACAGAGGCCCATTCTACTACATCTAAATTACTCTGCTTAATAAAGTGTCACAATGTGTGTGCTTATATATGACTCCTGACCTCACGGTGGCTAAGTCAATCTGTTTTCAGCTACATTTAAAACAATTATCAGACATGGATGCTTTCAATGATAATTATATAATCAGTTATTTTGATACTCTATGGAAATTGAAATATTTTAATCTGGTTATCACTGTTACACTGCATCTCTACCTGACCTGACACATGCCTATTCTGTCTCTTGCTCTGTGTTTCTTTGATGATGGTAATTTACACATTATTACTCAGGCTAAAATAATAAATATGTAAGTTTTTTTGAAAGTTAACCTTATATCTTACTATTTCATATACAGTTGAAATCCTTTTGATTTTGCCTTCTAATATCCTTCCTATTGATGTAATCCTTTTTCAATTCACACTGCCATCGATTCTTGGAAATCTTTAGTTTATATCTGCCTGGATCATCACCATGGAATCATATTATTATAATGAAATGTTTAAAGCCTGCCTCTTTGTTCCAGCCATTTTCACAGCTAAGAATTTTTAATGTTACCACTCAGATACAGAAGTTTGAACATGAAACATTCTAAGCCAACAAGTAGAAATCAACCCCCAGCTAGAGACACAGTGTCCAGGAACATGGCTGGCATGCAGCATTCTGGCAAAAATTTGGAATATCCAATCACAGCAGATCACTGAAATAACCAGTTATCTTCATACCCCTGAGAACAATTGAAAGGTAAAAGTCAGGGGTGGCAATGAACCAGAAAATGAAGAAGGGACAAGTTAGAAAAGTCAGCCATTTCTTCACATTCTAAGATCTGCAACCCATTCACCTGCCAGTGAACCCAGTGTGGCTTTAGAGATGGGCAGAGGGCATTGATTGCTGGATAATCTTCTCTTGGAGATAAGTTTTAACAATGCAGGGAGAAGAAAAAAAAAAATGTTTCCACCTCCAAAGGAGTTCTGGTTCAAAGTAAAGAAATGTGAAATACATCTGGAAAGATCACTAGTTCATGCCACTCCTGGAATGTCCAATGATGGGGCTTTTCACCAAAGCCCAGGGCTAGTAAATCTGCTTAAGTAAAAGTTCTGACTTTGTTTAAAGGTCGTTCTTTACTTTTCCTGCCAAGATGGAACTATTAGACACAGTGGAAAATAAAGACAATATAAATCTTAGCGAGAGATTTACAGAAAACATTAATGCCTTCTAGAAATAAGACTCGGAGTCAATGATTGATATTTGTAAAGATGTGAGCATATGGGGGTCATATTCCTCCCCCATTGGAAAAAGGGAACATCTGGGTATCCCTGGATACGTAGCAGTCAAAACAGTAGCCACCTATAAAAGTAGGACATGCTAAAGCCAAATGGTGGCCATCCTGAAAGCAGTCACTATGGTAGGAGTGAGGCAAAATTTTGCCATAATTGAAGTTCATATCATGAAGGGGTGAAACTATTTCAAGTCCATATCCTGATGTCAACCACATAACCGTTTCTACTCTGGAGCATTTTCTCTCCCTTGTTCACAGCCTGGGCAATGAAGCCTAGCTCCTCTCTCTATTCAGAACTCCAAGTCTATCTGGAATTGACATTAATTTGAATGTCCAGATAGAGCCTGAGTAAACGTCTCAACAATGCTTTTCACTTATTTTTTATTCTATTTCTAACTTGCCAATTCCCCATAGTCAAGGGAATCTATTTTAGTTACAATAGAAGAAAACCCTGTTCTAAATTGTTGCTGGTTTTCATAACTTTGAATTCCCTTGGGTCTCGTGATTTTGAAACCTAAACCATTTCTTTGCTTTTTGGTCATAACAATGTTTTCCTAAGACATGAATATGGCAAGTTCTAGCTAGGTCAGGTTTATAAGAAATACAAAAAGAAAAGTTACTGTTTCAAAATTATACTCTCATGACAATATAATGGACTCTTCCTGTCACATGGAAATTTAAGGGCCTCTTCTAGTATAGAATACAAGACAATGGAAGAAAATTGAGCTATAATAACAAAAAGAATATGCTCAAATTAGAATGATAAAGAACTATATCATCAGACACTGAATTTTACCACCTGACCATTCATTCACTCATTCAGCAAACACTTCCTGAAAACTTGAGTACCTAATATGTACCAGGTTATATGCTTCACCCCTGAATCAATGTATAGGCTACACAAAATGATTCCTGCCCTAATAGAACTTAACATTCCAGTGAAAAGAGACAAAATTAAAAAATAGAAATGAAATGTAGTGTGATAATGCTAAATATTGTGAAGACAAAGCAGAGAAAGGAAATGAAAGATTTAAGAAGTATAGTTTTTAACAACTGGGAAAAGGTCGTGCTTAAAATGTAGTTATACAAATAAATTTAGGAAAGAAATGAGGAAGCATATCATGTGGCTTGTATTTTTAATAATGGTGATTATAGGACACAATTATTGGTTATGTCCTACTCAATTATGCATTATAGGGGTGTTTTAGTTTTATCTCATTTAATCTTGATAACAGTTTACAACCCATACAACATTATTGATTCCATTTTAATATAGGAAAAAATAGAATGAATTTTCTAATTTCACACAGCTCTGGATGTGAAGAGCAGTTATGCTCCACATAGAAAGATGCTCAGATAATTCTAAGACTCTCGTATCACTCACCAGCTTGCTTGAATTTAGATGGCTGTGTTAAATATGTCTTTATTGCTCTGTTGGTTCACCTTTCAATTTTCCCAAAGTTTCCTTAAGCCCATGTTCTCCTAGTTTGACTTTCTTCTATTCTTAACTTATCCTGGCCAGGGCCTTAGTTTTAACCTACTACCACCTACCATCTAAGCATCAGAAAGCTCCCTGATCCTCCTGCAGTGAAAGATTTTTTAAAAATTGCCCAGAGTTCTCACATTTTTATTGAGAAAAGCTTTGCTCTTTTGCTTATACTGATCCCTGTTTAGCATAAATGCAATGTAGAATTGGATTAAAACTCTTCTTTTCTGGAAGAGTGAATATGGGAGAGACCAAAGGGGAAAAAGGAGTCAAAGAACCAAATCCCTTTATTTATATTAGACAGCTAGCAATTTGAGAGAAAACTGGAACAAAGCAATGCCATCTGCAAAAATCAATTGTTAAAGAGTTAAATACTTTGACTCCATTATGAACAGATATCTAACTAATTTATAGTTCAATTGAATGGCCTCACAATAGAACATCTACATTGTAACATACATTAGAGAATTTTGTTTTAACCAAGTGCACTCTTGTCTGAGGCTATTACATATTTCGTTTTCACATGTAGCACCTTAAATTCTCAGATGCAATGAATATAGTGTACCCAGTATATTAAACATAACTCAGCAGGACACAAATTTAGACTTCTTTATTTTTGTATAATCACTACTTGCTCAGTTCTCTTCCTTTTTATGTACAAACAGTTCAAACATATATCAGCCACTATATTTCCTAAGAAGATATCCAACCAAAGAAAGATGTGCCAGTTTTCCTGTTGGTGGTCACTTGCAGATTGGGTGATTCTCTTGAAAATTTCTTCTTTGATTTAGGAGTTCTGCTACCCATATTAGCTATATATGAAGACTATTTAGCACATACTGTTTCAGTTCTGGGCCTTTAACCACAATTGATACAATAGCAAAATTCCATAACAAAAATATTAAGACCTTTTTCAACTTCAGGCAATGGTAAAATAGTTTTACCAGAAAACCATTCTACCAATAACTATTTTGGCAAGGGAAGGGAGGGAGGTATGCTGGGGATTAAACCAAGGAATGCCTTTATTACTGAGCTGTATTCCCAGTCTATTTATATATTTATTTATTTTGAGATAGGGTCTTGCTTAGTTGCTAAGGCTGGTCTTGAACTTGCAATCCTCCTGCCTCAGCCTCCTCAGGTGGAATTTCAGGCATTTGTCATCACACAGCTCTACTAATGATAGTTTAAAATACTGAACCAAATTTTGTAAAACTTCTGTTTGAAAGTGTTGGAGACTAGGTAGTAACTAGAGAGGTTAGTATGCTTGAAAAAAAGAACTACACAGGAAGAGACCCCCACATTTCTGTGTTACCTCACTCAAGGAAGTCCTCAGATCTGCTGAGCTGGGTGATAGAGCTTAATCAGTATATAGTGGTTGGTTTGTTTTGGATGTAAATATTTATTTTATTGGTTAGACATGACAGTGGAATCCACTTCACTATAACTACACAAGCATGGAATACATCTTGTTTTAATTAGGATTCAGTCTTAAAGATGTACACTGTGGTGTATTCATATATGTATATAGGAAAGTTATGTCAGATTCATTCCACTATCTTTCCTATTCCTATTTCCTCTCCCTTCAGTTCATTCCCCTTTGACTAATCCTCTGAACTTCTAGTTCTTCCATCCTACTCTTCCCCCTTTGTGAGTTAGCTTCTACACATCAGAGAAAACATTCGGCATTTTTGTGGGGGGGAAGGATTGGTTTATTTCAGTTAGAAAGATAGTGTCCAGATCCATCCATTTACCAGAAAATATCATAGAGTCATTCTTCTTTATGGCTGAGTAATACTCCAGTGTGTGTGTGTGTGTGTGTGTGTGTGTGTGTGTCACATTTTATTTTCCATACATCTGTTGAAGGGCACCTAAGTTGGTTCCATAGCTTGGCTACTGTGAATTGTGCTGCTATAAACATTGATGTGGCTGCATCACTAAAGTATATTGATTTAAAATTTTTGTCATATATGCCAAAGAGTGGGATAGCTACATCATATTGTGGTTCCATTTCTAGTTGAGAAACCTCCATACACCTTTTCAGAAAGGTTGCACTATTTTATAGTCCCACCAATAATATATGAGTGTACCTTTTTCACCACATCCTCACCAAAACTTACTATTATTTGTATTCTTGATAACTGCCATTCTGACTGGAGTGAGATGGAATCTCAGTCTAGTTTTAATTTGCATTTCTCCAATTGCTAGAGATGTTGAACATTTTTCATGTATTTGTTAACCATTCCTATTTCTTCCTTTGGGAACTGTCTGTTTGATTCCTTTGCCCACTTATTGATTGGGTTATTTGGTATTTTGGTGTTAAGAGTTTTGAGTTCTTTACATATCCTGGAGATTAATGCTCTACCTGAGGTGCAGGCGGCAAAGATTTTCTCCCATTCTGTAAGCATTCTCTTCAGTTCTTGTTTATTTCCTTTGCTGTGAAGGAGCTTTTTAATTTGATAATATCCCATTTGTTGATTTTTTATTTTACTTTTTGTATTCTAAGAGTTTTCTTGGGATAAACAGAGTTGGAAATCCTTTGGAACAGTAGGAAATAGAGGGGGAAATTCTATAACAGAAGACTACCAAGGGAGAAGATCCAAAATCCAAGGACAAAGTATGCTAAAATAAGTTGGCTGTGTCTTCAATTGCATAGGCATGGAAAAATGTTTAAAGGGTCCCCGAAAAACAATAGCTGAAGGTGAACGGAAATCAGTGCTTTCAGAAGCTGCCTGCCAATGGGAATGCAGAGACAGGGATTGGATCAGCCAGAGTCATAGAGGCTTGAAAAACACCTTGAGAAATACATCGACTCCTGTGAGAACCAGGCCTTGGGAGTAAAGATGGTATCTTTGAGCTAAGGGATATAGCTACAGTATTCAGGACAAGGGATATAGATATAGTATTCAGGGGAAAAAAAAAAAAAAAAAACGAAAATAGATCTACCCAACAAACAAATCCCTAAACCAAACCTCCCTTTGAGGAAATTATCTACCAGCAATTTAACTGCTTCTAAAAAACGCAACACTCTTCAGATAAAGATAAAAGAAAAGTAAGATGTCTTTTAATATGTATCATCTACAATGTCTATTAATATTATATGAAAAGAAACAAGAGAACATTATCAAGAGTTAGAAGAAGAAATATCTATAGAAACATATCTAGAGATGGCCCATATTTTGAAGTTAATAGGCAAGAATTCACATTTTTATAAGTATTTCTATGACCTCCATCAAGATATAATAAAGTTGAGAAAGACTGAATTGTTTAGAGGATGTTCTCTGACTATAACAAATTTAAATTGGATCAACAATACATATAATATCAATAAAATCCCTAAATATTTGGAAACACAGAAACAGAAACAAATTACAAAGAAGATTATAAACTAGTTTCTAAAATGCTAAGGATATTTAATCTAAGTTATTTCTAGTTTCATACTCATATAAATGAAAATATTAGGAACATCTGTGTGGAGGCACTTGTGTGGACTTTGGTAAACACCTAAGGTTGAAAGGCCAAGTTTTGCACTAAGTGTATGTTTAACTTATGAAGTTGCAGTTTTATAAAGTGACTGCAGATCTACGTGCTCCACATCTTCACCAACACTTGGTATTATCAGTGTTCAGAATTTTAACCATTCTTGCTAGTGTAGAATAATATCTTGTTTTGATTTTAATTTGTTTTTCCATAAAGACAAATTACATGAATGTCTTCTCTGGTATGAATTTACCATTTGTATATTCACTTTGCAAAGGGTCTGCTCAAATCTTTTATTTTTAGTTGGATTTTTGGTCTTATTGAGTTGCATAAGACCATTTTATATTCTGGATACAATTTCTTTATAAAAGTATGTGCAGCTATTATTTTTTCCTCTTTATATGGTTTGACTTTTCAATTTTTGATGGTTTTCTTCAGAGGACAAGAGTTTTCAATTTTGATAAAATGCAATTTATCTTTTCTGTTGTTCTTGCTCATGCTTGTTGCTTTATATCTAAGAGATCTGCCTACTACAAGGTTACAAAGATTTTCTCCTACATTTTCTTTTTTATTTGTTCCATTCAGGTCTTTTTGTTTTGTTTTGAGAGAGAGAGAGAGAGAGAGAGAGAGAGAGAGAGATTTTTTTAATATTTATTTTTTAGTACTCGGCGGACACAGCATCTTTGTTGGTATGTGGTGCTGAGGATCGAACCTGGGCCGCACGCATGCCAGGCGAGCGTGCTACTGCTTGAGCCACATCTCCAGCCCAACACGTTTAGGTCTTGATCCATTTTAAATTAATGTTTGTACTTGGTGTAAGGTAAGTGTTAATTTTATCTACTTTTATTTTGTATAGCATAAGAAATGTACAGCTGTTTCAGTATGATTTGCCTTGAAGAATATTCTTTTGATACCTGTATCATTCTATGTCTGGATACCATATTTTGTTCCACTGACACATATGTCTGCTTTCAGAAATATCAGGCTGTTTCTAGTACTATATCTTTATAGTAATCTTTAAATCAGGCAATGCAAGGCCTGATTTCTGCTTTGTTTTTCTAGTCTCCCTTGACTATTCTAGGTCATTTGCATTCCAGTATAAATTTTAGAATTAGCTTACCAAATTCTAGCCCCTCTAAAAATCCTACTGAGATTTTAATTGTGATTGCAAGATAAATTTGGGAAGAACAAAAATCATAGAAATTTTGAGTCTTCCATTTCATTAAGCAGCAAAGATCTCCAGTTTTTTGTTTTTTTAAAGAGAGGGAGTGAGAAAGAGGGAGAGAGAGAGAATTTTAATATTTATTTTTTAGTATTTGGTGGACACAACATCTTTGTCTGTATGTGGTGCTGAGGATCCAACCCGGGCCGCACGCACGCCAGGCGAGCGCACTACCGCTTGAGCCACATCCCCTTGGTGATTTTATTGTATATAAATTATATGTCTCTAATTAAATAGTGAAAAAATATTGCTCCTTTACTTCTGGCTAGAAAAGGGAGGTTCAAAGAGAATGATTAGCACAAAATCTAACTCAAATGAATTTTTAAAATTATCTAAGACAAACTAAAATAGGAAGGGAAATCAACCAGCTTCAAATAATAGAAACACCATTTTATAACAGTGTCTCAGTTATTTCTGAAAGTGATATTTAGTGATATAAGAAGCAAGGTATACAGTGAGCATCAAAAATTCTAAAAATAAGCACAAACACACTGGAGATGATACCCAAGAATTTTTATAAAATAAAAAAGTCACTTTCCAAATTCTTATTCCCTTTAATTGCAGTGTTTGAAGTGGTTTAGAAATACATTAATTAACACTTAATGCATATCCGTATCCAGCTGGCAACCTATTTATACAACATTTTTAAAGTAGTATGTTAACATTATAAGACTAAGAGCATGTGACAGGAACAATATTAAAACAAACCATTTTAAAACTAAACACTGATCTATGTGTACTGGCAATATTTTGCTGAATATTATTCCTTAGAGGGATCTGCAAATATTTGTTGAATGAAATAAATCTGATAGAGAAGTTAAAGTAATTTCATCAAAGCTTTTAAGTAGCATCTAGACTTATGAAGTAGGAAATAGAAATAAGAATACTACATCTAAGATATAAATTTCTGACTATGCGTCCTGTAGTGTACACAGATTCATTCGTTAGTGAAGCCAAGTTGGTGTAGCCCTGTCTTGTATAAAACTGAAATGACATAAGTCATTTGACGAATATGTTCTTTTAAGATATTTTAAACATTAGAGCAATGGGATCATACAACTGTAATTTGCATATTATTTTTATATGAGTCAGTAAGTTAATCCAGGACTGAATGAGGGAAGGGATCTGTAATTTTCACAGTTTGTTTTTCTACCCATGATGCCATGGAGAGGGAGAACAGATTTTTCTGTGTCATCCTGTGTTCTGTTGGGGATCAGTTTGTTGACCACTCCTATTAAGACACTTGCCCTCGTAGGTCTAGATTTGCATCATTTTTTTCTGGACTTGACACATCTCTTGCAGCTGGGCACAGCTAATTTTCTGGATTAGACTGTTGAAGTTTTTTATTAAAATCTCACAAAGAAAAAAAAACAACTAACACCAGTAGTTCTTCTTTTTTAATTTATTTTTATTTTTTTAGTTGTAGATGGACACACTACCCTTATTTTATTTATTTAATTTTATGTGGCACTGAGGATGGAACCCAGTTCCCCACAGGTGCTAGGCAAGGGCTCTACCACTGAGCCACAAATCCCCGCCCCTAATACCAGTAGTTCTAACAACAAAAACTTCAAAGACAGTCTTCCATTGTTTAAATGAGTAACACTTTACATCAATAACAAAACTTATTGCACTGGAGATACACAAGCAGTTTTCTTCCAGAACATTGTTAGTAATTATTTTCAATTTTCTGAATATAATTCCATTATTCTGAAGATCATCAAAATTCACTTCCAGCACATAATCCTTAAAATCATCAGATACAGTTTTGGTTCTTGAGTTCTCGTGACTAGCATCATTCCAACATTTTTAATGTTGAACATAACTGGTCTTTGTATCATAACAAATTTCCTAGAAAATAAATTCAGCCATTGGTCTTGGCTTCCATTCTCCTGCCCTTTCACAAATTCCTTTTTTTCTCAGCTTCGACAGTACTGATCAGAGACCCAAGGTGTATTTTAAAATAATTGCAGATATCTCAACCACCACAAAAACTGTATTTGAAGAAAATAACACTTAAAATCTTCTCTTGAAGTTGTGGCATAGGACTTATGTTAAAATAGGATTTTTTTCTTTTCTTAATCTCACTTTAAAATGTTATCCTTTTTCAAATTTGATTTATGTAGCTGCTAGATGAAGGAGCTCTTTTAAATAACTGCCAAGAGAACAAAATAAGAATCAAAGTGTCAAATTCCCTAACATTATTTTGTAGGTAGCCTTAAATACTTCTATAATGCCTGTGAGAAATCAAATATTGGTAATCTGTCTCTGTCCATTTCTCTCTTCCCAGATAGCTAATGACATGCATTATACTTCCCTGACTGTGTGTACCTTTCATTTCACGCAAAGCCTTTAATCCTTCTCTTTTTAGATAAAATGCCATAACCACAGTGTAGTAGGTTAAGATTGATTGACAAGTGCATATAATTATGGCTTCAATAGTGGAGTATGTTTTACAGTTGAAAAAAAATGCACAACCTTGAAAATAAAGAAGTTGTGCCCTTTCTCTGGGATAAAAGAATCATATCAAATTGGTTCATTTCTTTGCTGGAATGAAATAAAAGATTTCCTGTAACAAAGAACACCACCCAAAAGGCCGCTGGAGGATGTCTTTCTGGGCTTGATAGTGCTTTGCCAATAAGGAAATCAAAGGAGATAAAAGCGGAATTTTAGGAGTTTGTCCCCTTTTACTTCATTTCCCATTCAGAGTGCATACATACTTGGGAACAAAAAGAGACAATAGCAGAGAACTGTAACACTAAAAAAATTATACAATATATAAAAGGATGAAGTTTGTGAATTAAAACCAAGGGTTATATAGAGTTAAGCATGCATCCCCTACTTTGTATCTGGTCTTACAATCAAACCTACAATAAATTCATGTTATGTCTCTCTAGTCTAGTATTCTGTTTAGTTCTCTATAAAGTATAAATATTTATAGATTTAGGATTTTCTATTAAAATGGGATTGAATACCCCAATTGGCAATTTCTGATGTGGGCAGTCAGTGGGAAGACAGCAATTTTGCCCATCCACTGGTGGGTATGGTAATTGAAGTTAAATATATATAGGAAGATGGGCATTGGTTCTTCCATTTATTGAAGCATTTATTGAAAGCCCACTATGAGCCAGGTATCCTTCTAGGTTCTAGGGATACACAAGTGAATAAAACATTCACTGCCTTTATAGATTTTATATTCTTGTGAAAGGGTATATGTTCATAAATGTATGATATGCCAAGTGATTGTGATTATGAGTAAATATACAGAAAATTAATGAAAGTCACAGTATAGTTGAGTCAGGTTTGCTTGAGCAAAGTCATCTTGGGTGCCACCTTTCTGTTTGTTTCTTCATCTTACAACTCCCCACAGGGAATTTATAGTGGCACTCATTTTTTATTAGTTTCTGCTTGTAGTCAGATACAGTGATTCTCTGCCTACATCTGTTGACTTTCAAGTGCTTTCAGCTCAAAGTACTCCATATTTTGTAGTGAGGGAAGGACCTCAGATCCAGAGGTTAGTCACCATAGAGGCATTTTTAGAGGTGGCATATTTTGATCTTCTTTACTCATAAGTAACTGCCTTTATTTCTCAAAATTCCATAACAATTAATAATAAAATTTTAACTTCCTTAAATTACACAGATTATAGGGCTACTTTAGAGCTAAGTAGAATAAAATAAATTTACCATTCATGGAACTACACTTCAACTCTGTCTTCAGATGACAGTACATCTTTGTCTTTTTGCTGAATTAAGCACCTATTTCCTTGATAGTATAATTTTAGGTGGTTCATCATTTTGAACACCCAGATGTTTCCTGCTCATGTATTATGTCCATGAGCCCATTATCTTGGATACCATTGTTTTATCCATATCTAAAAACCCATGAAGATACGGTACAGTCACATAAGTTTAATAATTCATTTTAAAAGTTGAGATGCCTTCCACCCAACACAGGAGTAAAAGAGTCTATCAGGAAATAGAGAATCATAAAACCAACGACACTTTACCCAAAGTATGAGTACTAATACTGGAAACAAAATTCTTAGCTGTCATTTTAGAAATCAGAAAAAAAAATATATGTATCAAGAAGAAAGAGGACACTGTTCAAGTTAATTTAAGAGGAAAAGGAGAGTGGTCTCAAATCCCAGACTCTTGTCCAATGAGGTCAAGACTTGGCAAAATCTTTTCAGAAAAGGTGGGGAGACATCCGAAGAGTGGAAGGAGCCATGGCACAGAAATTTCCATGAAGAGACAGCTCAGGGGGAGGAAAAAAGAGAAACAATAAAGACAAGAGAAAATAATACTCTCTGGTCTCCCCCCTTCTGTTTAATTAAGAAACAAGTAATGTGGCTAGGGACCGTGCCTGTTAGGTTTGTCCAATTCAACATATGGTTCTTACCCGTCATTGGAAAACTGACCTTTAGGCGTCAGCCTCCTGTCTTAGGTTGATACCATTGCAATTGGATCATACCCGTCACTGACTACCGGTCCAGCAAATAGCCATACTTGTGGATAGGCCTATGCACCAGTGGGGGGGTGAGGTTCTTTGCCTCACCTCTGTTGGCCCCCAGATTTGGCCTTGGTGCCAGTGGGGGGGTGAGGTTCTTTGCCTCACCTCTGTTGGCCCCCAAAATTAGACCATCACTAGTAGAAGGGAGGAGGATACAGAAATGCCACAACACCACATCAATTGACGACTCCTAGGGAAAATTGCATCACTGGTGACACATCAGCAAAGATACGCCAGCATTACCATAATTTGTTGTATCAACAGATAGATCACAGTGCATACAAGTGATACATAGTCCAGGCAAGTTTTGTAAGCAGTTCAAAGTGGAGGAATCTATCAATATGTCCATTTCCTCCCAAGATCATTGATGTATCAGTTTATACAGTTTGTTGTGATAATTATCGAAGAAGTTGTAGTTTGGTTTCATCTTTGTCTTCACCGGCACTGGGATGAAAAATAGGAATTCTGACAATGATGTTAAAGAGAGAAAGAAAAAAAATGTAACATTTTAACAGGTACTAAGAAAACATTTTTTTTTTTTTTTAGAACAATTTACATTATCTTGAACAGAATTATTAAATATAATGAAAAGGAAAGATGAAAATAAACAAACAGATTTGTTAACCTGCTTATTTGTACACATATTAAAATAATTTTTAACAGCTGTTTACCCAATTTAAATTAAACCATTAAAATTACGTGAATAATAAAAAGTACTTGGATCCATTTTTTTTATGAGCACTCCTCATATATGATCTATGGACATACGCACATATAGACACATAACACAAAACAGAAGTGTGCACATATAACATACAACACATAAGACAATAGTAAAGGCCTTGTAGTTTCACCTAGGTGAAATCTCCATTGCAATGTTAAAAACTCCACAGTCAAAAAATAAAACTGATCAGAAAAACATCAACCTAGGTCTGTATGAGCTCAAAAATAAAATAGAACCTTATGATATGGAAAAATGCAATAATAAAATAGATATTGAAAAAAGCATCCTGGTTAATCAGTCGCAGATGTAAGAATGGCCAAGCTGGAGTTCTGGATATCAGCTGTTATGGATTTGAGTCAAATCATCTTCTTTTTGATCTGTAGAAATCGTTTTAGTTAGTCTTTCTGGAATCCAAATCGGTTGCTGTTCTCCCTGTGGAAACACACAGACAGAGCCCCGACTCCAGACAATCACTGGATCAGGACCTTTCCATTGTCCTGTTAGAATATCTTTCCAAAGAACTTTAGGCTTATGCACATTTTTTGGATACATATGCCTTTCCGCAGCACTAAGTCCTGATGAATCCAAATTTAAAAAGTTTAGAGTAAAGAGGGTTATTTTAAGTTTATCTTTGGGGGATATATACCCCTTTCCAATTCCCTCCTTTTGTTTTAATAAGTACATTTTAATAGTTTGATGAGCTCTTTCAACTATGCCTTGTCCCTGTGGATTGTATGGAATTCCTGTTATGTGAGTAATGCCAAATGATGAGCAGAATTGTTTAAAAGAGGTAGAAGCATAACCGGGACCGTTATCTGTTTTTAACTGTTTTGGAACGCCCACAGTGGCAAAATTTTGTAAGCAATGAGCTATAACATCTTTAGTTTTTTCTCCGGCATGAAGGGAGCCCATCAAAAATCCAGAAGAAGTATCAACTGTAACATGCAAATATTTTAATTTTCCAAATTCTGGCAAGTGTGTGACGTCCATCTGCCAAATATGGTTAGGTATCAGTCCTCTAGGATTGACTCCAAGATTAACTTGTGGTAAAAATGTCACACAATTTTGACATTGTTTTATTATATGTCTGGCTTGTTCTTTAGTTATTTTAAAACGTTTTTGTAAAGTATTAGCATTGACATGAAACCTTTTATGAAAATTTATAGCTTCTTCTATTGTGGAGAAAATATGTATGTCATGTGTAGATTTATCTGCTAAATCATTGCCCAAACTAAGGGCTCCAGGCAATCCTGTATGTGCCCTGATATGTCCTATAAAGAATGGATCTTTTCTGTCCCAGATTAGACTTTGTATAGTGGAAAACAAAGAGAAAACAGTAGAAGAAGGGGAAATCCTACCTGCATCTTCAAGGGATACTATAGCATTAACTACATATTGACTATCAGAAAATAAATTAAATACGGAATCTTTAAACATCATAAAAGCTTGTAATACTGCATTAAGCTCTACCTTTTGAGCTGATTGTTTGGGTACTAAAAATGTAAAAGTTTGATCAGGGGTAACTACTGCTGCTGTACCATTATTTGACCCATCAGTGAATATATTTGGAGCATTCATGATAGGGGTCTTTCTTGTCATTTTTGGAAAAACTACAGGATGCTTAGACCAAAAAGACAACAAAGGATTAGATGGCAAGTGATTATCAAATGAAACATTAGATTTACACATGATTATTGCCCAAGTATTTAACTCATTGGCTAACTCATCAATTTGATCCATAGTATATGGAGTAATAATTTTATTGGGAGAAATCCCAAACACTCCCTTTGCTGCTTTTATTCCTTTGAGTATTAATTGTCCTACAGCCTCAGGATATCTAGTAAGAATAGTATTAGGAGAATAAGATAAATGTATCCACAATAATGGACCTTCTTGCCAAAATACTCCTGTAGGAATATTTTTTGTTGGTAGTACAATAAATAATAAAGGCAAACTTATATCAATTCTATCCAAGTGCATATTTTCCATATATGTTTCAATGATTTTTAATGCCTTTCTTGCTTCAGGCGTTAACATGCGGGGTGAATTTGGATCTGATGGACCTTTTAGGATATCAAATAAAGGTCCTAGCTCTCCTGTTGGTATGCCTAGATAAGGCCTTATCCAATTTATGTCTCCCAATAACTTTTGAAAGTCATTAAGTGATTTGAGTTGATCTACTCGTATTTGAATTTTTGGTGGACGGACCATGGTTGAGGATAACAGAACTCCTAGATAATTAATTGGAAGATTTAATTGTACTTTATCTATTGCTATCTCTAGATTATAACCTTTTAATAAATTTGTAAGTGTGGCATAACATTCTAGCAGTGTGTTTTTATCTTTATGTGCCAATAACATATCATCCATATAGTGAAATATTTGTAGTTCAGGATTTTGATTTCTAAGTGGTTGGATTGCTTTGTTAACATAAATTTGACACATAGTTGGACTATTAGCCATCCCCTGAGGGAGTACTTCCCATTCATATCTCTGATCAGGACCTTCATGATTTAGTGCAGGGATAGTAAATGCAAAATGTGGACTATCCTCAGGATGAATAGGAATTGAAAAAAAAACAATCTTTAATATCTATAGCTAAAACATACCAGGTTTTTGGTAAAGCAGACAATTGGGGAATCCCTGATTGAGCAGGTCCCATAATAACCATCTCATTATTAATGGCTCTTAAATCTTGTAATAATCTCCATTTACCAGATTTCTTTTTAATAACAAAAATGGGAGTATTATGGGGAGATATGGAAGGTTGTATATGTCCTTTCGCTAATTGTTGTTTAACCAGATCATGGGCTACTTGTATCTTTTCTTTAGTCAGGGGCCACTGAGGAACCCACACTGGTCTTTCTGATTTTCAAGTAATTTTTATTGTCTCAGTGGCCCTTTCTGAAAATCCAACCCATGTCTGTCTGTTCCTTGATCTATTTGAATTGGTGCTGCTATATTTTGTCCTTGTTTTCCTAATCTTTTTTCTTTTTTAAAACCTTGTTTAGCCCTAGTAGTGGGCGCATTAGGATTGATGTTATTTGTTAACGTTAAACCCAATTGATCTAGGACATCTCGTCCCCATAAATTTATAGGAAGATGATCCAATACATATGGCTGTATAGTTCCCTCACATCCTTCAGGATCCTTCCAATCTAATACCATTGCACTTCTATGGGGATTAGTAGCCACTCCTAGGCCTCGAAGCGTTTGAGTGGCTTGTTGTAATGGCCAATGTTTTGGCCATTCCTGACTAGATATGATGCTAAGGTCTGCACCTGTGTCCAGTAGCCCATTAAAGTCGTATCCTTGAATATTTAGTTTTAGCATGGGGCGAGAATCTAAATTTAAAGACAGCATAGCCCAATCTACACCTGTGGAGCCCAATCCCCTGGTACCTCTTTCTACAGTACGACTAGAAAATTTATCATGTAGGCTGGGTATTATTAGTAACTGTGCTATTCTATCCCCTGGTGAGATAACTGATATGCCTCTTGGAGAACTAGCTATAATTTTTATTTCACCTTCATAATCGGGATCAATTACCCCGGGACTTATCATAAGTCCTTTTAGTGTGGAAGAACTGCGTCCCAATAATAAGCCTACCGTTCCTTGGGGAAGAGGTCCTTTTACTCCTGTGGGAATGATTTGAATTCCCATCTCTGGAGTTAGTACTGCTCTTGCGGAGGCGCAGATGTCCAGCCCTGCGCTCCCTCTAGTTTGTCTGATGAGGGATTTAATGGATAATGTGTCCTGGGCACTACCTTGATGGTGCTGCTGGGTTCCTCCATTGCCCCGTATATTTGTGGTTTTGGGCCCCGGAGCATTGGGCCCTCCAGTCCGTTTTTTGGCAATGGAGCCTGATGCCTTTCTCCACGATATCGTGGGTAAACACTTGATCCTTGTCCGTTTTTTGATAACGGAGTGCCCTCTATGGTAGTTTGAGAACGGCATTCATTAGCCCAATGTCTCCCTCTACGGCATCGTGGGCAAATACCTGGTATTCTATTCCTTTGATACCTAGCTTTGTTAAACCCTCCTCCTATGGGGCAATTCCTTTTAAAATGTCCTGTCTGATCACAATTGTAGCATGTTTTTGGCCTGGCATCTAAAGCCTGTTGTACTGCTGCTAAGACTTGTCCTTGTTCATTAATGTCTCTACATAATTTAATATATGTGTTTAAATCTTCATGTTTCCATGGTCTAATGACCTCTCTGCAGCAACGATTTGCTTGGTCATAAGCCAGTTGTTTTATAAATGGCATTGCTTGTTCTACATCTCCAAATATTCTAGAAGCTGTCTGAATAAGCCTATCTACAAATTCAGCGTAAGGTTCGTTAGTTCCTTGTATTACCTTAGATAACTGTCCTTGTAAATCTCCATGCCCCTGTAAAGTTTTCCATGCCCTAACTGCATCTGCAGCAATTTGTGCGTATACACCAGGATCATATTCAATTTGTTGCCGTTGACCCTCATAAGGTCCCTTTCCTAACAACATCTCCAGATTTCTTTGAGGGTAACCGGCTGCTGTATTTCGCCTAGCTGTCTCCATGCAGAATTCTTCATTGGCAACCTTCCATAACAAATATTGTCCTCCATTTAGCACAGATCGACACATGTTAGCCCAATCTGCTGGTGTCATGTCTAAGTTGGTAATAGATTCGACCATGCTTATGGTGAAGGGTGCTTGCGGGCCATAGGTTGTTACAGCCTCCTTTAATTGCTTTACTGTTTTGAAATCTAGAGCGCGGTGAATTCGTTGCCCTCCTGCCTGCTCAAGTACAGGGCATGCTAGTCTTTGGGATCTTGCCTTAGGATTTTGTGCATTAACTACAGGAATTGAGGGCCGCTCAGCTGCAGATGGAGCTGTTGGTTGAATTACGCCCTCTGGTGATAGAACGGAGTTAGTAGCAGCCTCCTGTTGTAACTCCCCAACTGATGGTCGTTTTTCCTCTAAGCTTTCTTTCTTCAAATTTTCCTCTGTCTGACTAGCTGGAGAGACCTTCTCTTTTGCTTGACCTGACATGTTTTCTACCACAGTTTGGACCTCTAACAATTTACTTAACAGTTTTTCGGTTTGTTTTTTACTAGTTTCTAATCTACTATAGAGGTAACGCAACCCAGTAAGGTAGCATAAAACAAAGCCGAAACAGAATGAAACAAAAACGGAGCAAAGAATAGTTGTATCAATTTGATCTTTCTCCGGGCCAAACAACTTCAAGCCTTGAGCCAACCATTTTTCCCAGTTTGCCTGAGAAAATTCTAGGGATAGGCAGCTTGAAACAAAAACAAAATAAATCAAAAGAAGAACACATTGTTTTTTGAAATGGTCACCCATTCTGTCGCCTTCCCTCAGGGGCGAGCAATTTTACTCACCTCCAAGCTTCAGGCGCTCCCCGTACAGGGCCACCAGTTGCCGCTGTCTGGCTGGGCACAAGATCACGAGCCACTCAAACAGGAACAAACTTTATTTGAAAAAACCGCCAATAGCACGCCCGTGCCCGGGAAGCTTCCCGATCCACCCACGCGGCGTTCTGCCGGTTCCTTCCCGGAACTCTAGCGCAAGCGCCTCCCCGGAATTCCCTCCTACTGCACTTTCCCAACCAATGGGAACTCTCCAGGAGTCCCGCAGCAGGAGTCCGGTATCCATATGAATGTAATTTTTAACATAATCATATCATCTCAATGGCTAGCTGGCATCACCTTTCAATCAAAAATGCCATGCATCATATTAATTGGCTGTGGCTCCCAGCACTCTGGCTACAAGAAATGCATTGACTATAACAGTGGTGGAAGGAAAGAGGAAAGGCACTCACATTTTTTTAATAACTGCCAGTGAGTGATGGAGATAAATACAATAAATAACAACATTTGGGCCCTATGGCCTTGATGCAGGCGGAAGCCTCAGCAGTTTCACCCACAACTGCATTTGTAACATTGGTGCAAATGTCAATGTAGTGAAGAAGGCAAGTGCTTCGTATTATGAAAATAGTTTTGCTCTTTTAGAGTACCTAGAAGGGTTTTGGAGACCCCCGCCCCAGTCTGTGGACTTTGCTTCAAGAAGTACGGTATTTTATAATTTTTGTGATCTTTATGACAATGGCCTTTTCAATCTTCATTCAAATGTCAGTATTTGCCCCTCCCCCAACTATGGCCTGCCACTGGGTGGGAAACGGCAAGCCAAATGGGTCATGCTGCTTTCCAGTAACTATCAATCCCACTGGTTGACGATTGTTTCTGACATCCAGAGTTGGAATGCTGGTTTGGTGCTTTCCCCTTCATGGTTTGAGGCTTTCCTGGTTATTTCAAGGATTTTATCAGGGACCTTGCCCACCCTGACAAGGCATTATTCCCTATATGTTCCCTTCATGAGTTGAATGCATCTCTGTTCCTGCAGGTCACTTCTTCCTTCCACAAACTAATTCCAGTTAGCTCCAACTGGTCTTTGGCCCTGTGTTTATCCCAAAATTGTTCACATTCCAGTCTGTTCCCCTGCTTAAAGAATTTGAAATTTCTGGAAATTTCCTTAAGTATACACAGATGACACTATAGATGAACATCCTCACAGTATCCTTACAATAACTACTTTTACAGGCAACCTCTGACCTGCCCTCAATATTAAAAATTATCTTGACTGTGATCAATGATTTACCATGACCAAATTAACCACAAGAAAATCAACACCTTTTGTTAGGCCCAAATAAATTATTTAACTACTCTTTGTTTTGGTCTAACAATGACCAACTATTTACATTTACATATATTTATACACACACACACACACACACACACACATATACACACACACATATATACATACATATTTTATAAAATTATATTTATATCTACACATATATGCATTATTTTGTGTAATTAGAGATTTTATAGTTGAAATCCAAAAGCCTTGGGCTATTTTTCCTAAAAGTTTTCTCAGAAAAATTACATATTGAACTTGTACCAGAATATGAAGTAAATATTTCAGCAGGATATATGAAGACAGTAATTATACACTTGAAGTAGATCAACCGATAATGTATATTCATTGAAGTGTAGTGACAGTACAGTGAATCCTTATCTTTTATAAAACATTCCTAAACCTGAATCGTGTTTTAAATAATTAATTTTTTTGTAATTAATATAAATAACTCTTCTAATAAATTTAATATAAATGCCTATTTAAGACTTAATTTAAAGTGCTGTTCTCTCAACTGTGTAGCCTGACCATACAAATGTTCTTAATGCCAGAGATGATTTGTACTTTAAAATCCTCAGGGAAAAAATAGATAAAAAGAAAAATGGATCAGCACATCCTTAGTAGCTAAACCATTATTTACTTACTAGGTTTAGTACACGAGAGGGATATTGTCAGAGCACTCACTGCTGTGATAAAATTAAATCACGTCAGCATTTTTCACACCCAACAAAAGAAATCTGTAATATATATAGAATTGTACTTCCTTTTAAAGAAAAAAAATCACCTGCTCAGCTCAATAGCCTACCTTAATCTGGTGATTAAATTCCAAGGATGAGTGATCTTGAGCTGCCATAAAAATACAAAGTGTATCCATATATTGGATTTTATTAATCTCCTGATTTTGACTGCCTTGGTTTTATTCTGAGAATAAACTAGAAAAGTCCATTTATGCTTACATTCTGAAGCATAATTACTATGATTAAAAAGTTGCGGTAACTTATGAGCTGTAAAACTAGTAAATTATATCCAGCCTGTAAGTAGAACTAATTATAAGGCTGTTGCTTGATTAAGGTGTTTATACTAAAGAGTATTAAAGGGATTAGTCCAAAGCTTTACGTCCTGCAGCACAGAATTAATATGCGGGATTTAAACACTCAAATTAATTCAGGTACAGCAAACAATTATATGAAATAGGAACACTCGACCCAGCTAATGACCACACTAGTCCACCAAGTTAATTTATAATCATGTACTTATTGACCTCTCTGCATGTTCACAAAGGACTGTTCTCAGGCTAATTCCTGCCTGCAAGCCACTGTCAGAGTCCTGTGTCTAGTCATCGTAGTGATTAGTAGCAGACAGAAAGCACAGATTCTGCTTTCCTAATATCATCGCTTGTTTTGTCAGTTGAAACATCTCACATTGCAAGAAAGAACATGAATGATGAACTATATTTCTTCATCATCATCATCATCAAGAAAATACATTCACTAACAGCTTACTAGTCTCATCACCAAATAGTCTCATTATCTTCCAAAATTGACCTTGTGTGTTTTATCAGCTAATTGGAATAAACAAGTGGAAGGAGAAAGAAATTAGGTCAATAGAATAGCTGCTGATCCACTTTCAGTTTTAAGATTTCTATACCTGACAAACTAGTCAAGCCACCACCCACTCCATTGCCCGGTCTTCTCTAGGATTTGTTCTGAGATAAATAAATCCAGACTGAGTCCCCTAGGATGTATTCATTCAAAAAACTTTAGCCAACTAAAAAGCTCTTACTTTGTGTAGTGTAAATGATTAAAAAAGAAGAAGAAATTGATGATGTAGCCCTTGCTCCAATGAACCATGGAACATGCACTACTGTAGGAAAGAAAATAAATGATCATATTCTCGACTATTTAAGATTTGAAAGAATATTTGCATTGGAGAGGCAAAAAAAAAAAAAATTGGTGAATTCATGTGCAGAAAGATGCCATAAACAGTTAAGGTGTACTATACAAAGCATTAGACCTAGGGCCCAAAGACCTGGGTTAGACTTAGTGTCTTGCTTGTCTTAATAGATACGTGAAATTAGATAACTATTTTAATGTACCTGTGCCTCTTTTGTCAAAAAAATTATTTTATACAGATCCAATAGAATTGTTGAATTGGGATGAAATTTCATTTTTCACATGCATATAAAGGACATTCTTGCTGTTACTGGGTATCTCATTAAAGAAATGGCTGGTAAGGTGATCCACTTAGAGAAAAAAACAACTTATCTCATTTCTTAAATATTCTTATTTTTTCATGCATTTTTTATCTGGCTGCTTTGGCCAGAAACTCTTCTGTTCTGAGAAAGGGTAATGCAGAAAGCAAGAATGAAACATTTATCTTCTTTTAATGGAGAGTTTTAAATCTTTATCCTTATAAAAGAATAAAAAAGTATTGCAAAACCTACAGGCTGTTCTGTTTCTGAGCCATAAAATGTTCTGCATGATGGACCATGTGAAAATAATGGCATGTGGCTTTTGAGGATGCAACCCTAAAGGGAAAGTTGGAGCTTACCTTGAAATATACTGAGGGAAGAGATTCTCAGTCCAGGGTCCATATGCCGAGCCACGAAAGTTCTCCTTTAACCAGTTGGTGGCTACTGGAAATACTGAGTCCCCCAGCAAGACCCAGGACTGCTTCTGGATCCAAAAGCTGGCTCCAGCTCCCCAGAAGACATGAGCCTCAGACAGAGGCAAAGTGAAAATGAAACAAGTGAGTTTTAGGCTTTAGGCCCTTTTACCCGGCTAGACCACTCAAGAGGGTATGACATCTGGCTCTTCCCAATGCCCTCCCCTCCACCCTATCTCTAGTATTGGGCATCTTTGCTAGAAGTATTGAAATCTGGCTAAGGGAATTTGAAAAGAAATACGTCTAATTTATTCCCATTAGAATTAAGAGCCCTAATATAAATACTTTAAATCATACTGAGTACATAGTAAATGTCTAATAAACATTGCTGAATGAGCAAGTGAATTTGAACTGAGTCTTTTTCATCTAATCTATGACTGCCTGATAAAGCTCAACATATTGAAGGCAAGGTCTATTTATGAAACGATAGGTTCATTAGAACTCTCCTCCATGTTTAAATATCCTGCTTTAAGAAATATTTCAGAAGATGTTGAGAAATCATGCATACTTGTTAAGAAAGACTTGCATTTATTAGTAACAAATAAAGGACTCTTTAAAAAAAAAAAAAAAACTGTGCCAGGCTATGGATATCTTCACACGCATTTGCACTGACAGTAAAGATGAGAAAGGAAGTTCTCGTGATCTTAAAACCTTATATTACCCAGAGTGGAAACTGAGTTTTCTGATTTTCAGAAATCCCCAAAACTGGCATAAAATCTTGGGCATATAGAATTACTTGTTTCTAATAATACTAATGATAATTAGTTGGAGAAGACATAATTTTAGGATCTGTTTGAATGAAGAAAAATACTAAGATGAGAGCCATGCTTTCAAAAGGAACCTATAAGGATATTAGAAAAAACAAAAAAAGTCAGGAGAAATGACAGGGAAAAGGCAAGAAAGCTGTAGTTTCCAGAGAAGTCTAAGCATAGGCAGCTTTGGAACAGATATTTTAGCACTGAGGTGATTCCACCTGTAGCAAGGTAGTGAGCTTTAATCTACCATATCAATCATGCATTCTCAAGGGCCTGCTCTTTGGGGGAAGAAGCATATGTAACCTCTCCAGCATTTGGTGGTGGCTGTGTCACTGAGAGCTATCAGGAAAGAATGGCATGGGTGTGAATCATGAGCAGCCAACAAACAGCTAGAACCTGGGTAGACCACACTAGTAAAAGGCACCAACAGCAACTCCTCCAAAAATAAATAGGATGTCCTAGGTCCCACATGTAAGGCATGATAGAAAAAAAAAAAAAAACTTGTTGGCCCAATAAAAATTTTATTGCATTACAAATAAATAAATAGACATGGTGGTGCATGCCTGTAATACTAGTGGCTCCAGAGGCTGAGACAGGAGGATTGCGAGTTCAAAGCCAGACTCAGCAACTTATTGAAGTCCTAAACAATTCAGCGAGACCCTGTCTCTAAATAAAATACAAAAAGAGCTAGGGATTATGGCTCAGGGATTGAGTGCCCCTGGGTTCAATTCCCTGTGCCAAAAATAAATAAATAAATAAAAATAAAAAACATAAAATTTTTTCTCAGCCACATTTTCAAGCTCCGTGGCAGGCCTGAGGCTACCCTATCTATTTATCCATCCATCCATCTCACATACATATACATATATATTAATACATACATATATATGAATATATATATTGGGAGTCTCCATTTTTATCTGTAAAATGAGGACATCTTCTTCACTGAATTTATATATAAAATAATTGGATATATGTGTTGCCTTTAACATATGTTATATATATGTGTGTTTATATATTTTTTTTGTATATATATATATATATATATATATATATATACATACATATATAAATATATATATATATTTGTTGCCTTTAACCCTCACAAAAATTCAATGAAGGAGAAATAATCATCCTCATTTTACAGATGAAAAAACTGAAACTTCAAAAAATCTTGTATCTATTCAGTGTAAGATATGAGTTGAATTTATTTCGGACTCCAAAATCTATTCCCTGAAACATTAAGCCATTCTAATAGTCCTTTCATAAACGTTAACTATATCAACAAAATTCTGAATATTCCAAATCAATACAAGATATTTTCTTGTTAAATATGTCTCTTTTTGTGTGCTTACAGAACATAGAGAAGGAACACACAGACGGTTCCAAGACTCAATTTAATTTAATATAATGTCAATGTTTTAGGATGTAATACTATCAAATGTACCTGGTCCCTGGAGAACAGAGAATTGTGAAACTAATAAATGGATCAGACACTATTAATAGCTTTCTCCAAAACGTGAGCTGAAGGGCTGAGGATCTGACTCAGTGGTCAAGTGCTTCCCTAATATGTATGAGGCCCTGAGTTTAACCCCCTAGCACTGTTAAAAGAAAAGGTATGTGTAGTACTCTAAAGTCTTTCTATAGTTCTCAAAAAATTATATTAAATAATTTTGGAAAAACTATATATTTGATCTGCCTCCTGGGAAGCCACAAAGACCATTACCATATTAAAGGCTCCAAGGAGTCCGGAATCAATAATTCTGTGTAGCTCTTCAAACTTTCAAAAATTATTATTCACAAAATTTCTTTAAAATTTTATGAAACATTTGTTAACATTCCACAGGATACTAGTATTGAATTGACTTTGTCTTATGAAAGAATCTAAGAGTATTATGAAAAAAATATATGATAAAATACATACATTAAGAAGACTAAAATCTAGAACTGTTATAAAGAGCAAAGGGATTTAGCAGTAACCATTTTCCATTCTTTCCAGAGCACTGGATAGAGGGAATGACACTAAAAAATAGAAGGGCACCTCAGCTCTATGCACATTACCATGTCCATAATTTAGGGAAAATCTGCAATTCACATACTAGGCGCACAACAAATGTTTACTTAACAAATGATCCAAAGAAGAAAATCAGGAAGGAAAAATACATTTGAATTATGCAGAGGTAGAATCATAAAAAAATTAAAAATGATGGCATTAAAAGATGAAACTCACAGCACAAGGTCAAAGTCTCTGAGTAAATTATAACTCTACCACTCAGAAAAGTGTCACATTCTTGCCTTGCTGTTTCTTTTCATGCATGTAAAAAGGACTTGTCCTTATACTACATTTAGGGGATGTTTGGCAAATCACCTACACAAATGACTTGAATATAAACATTTTTTCCAATAAATAATAGATAACTTCATATAAAGAAATATACACCATTTTGAGTATTTCTTGAAAATGGCACTTTTTCTCCTACTGATATTTCTCCATTATGAGAATGAGCACAGAAGGGCAATCTTCAATGGACTATAAGATTCAACTTAGGTCAGTATCACACAAACTCAAATATATGGTAATTTATAAGATGAAAATATAATCTGTGTATTACCTGATGCCTTCATGGGATGGATTTTCTAAACATTTGAGTTCTAATTAGTTGGTGTGTCTTAGGAATCCTCTTAGCTGGCCAGGGTCCTGGCTGTTAACATCTCTTTGTGTCAGACCATAACCTGTATGTGAATAAGCAGGTTCATTTATCAAGTAGATACACATCTGTGTGCAAGCTAATAAACTTGGAGGTGGAAGTATAGGATAGAGCTTTTGGATGAAGATAAAATAAGTGGCAACCACAAGCACATCTGTGTTGAACAAGTGAAATATGTACCTGTACTTTAGAAATATTTAACAGTGACTCCAGGTTATCTAGCCAGATTAAAGAAAAAGATATCAATTCCAAAAGAGTGCCAAAGTCACAATCACTAATTACACTGCAAGAACTTCATCTGTTTTCTAAAGCTGAACTAAAGCTTCGTGTTTACCTTCTTCTCTTTTTCTTTCTTTTCATTTTCTAATATCAGCTGTTTGCCCAGCCATGGTTAATAACTATGACACAATCCCCACTGATATGTGAGGGTGTATAGAGGGGCAAGTTTTGGGGCTGGGCAACAGAGATTTGAATTTGAACTGACTTTTTCATTCTCTGTATAAGAGGCTTAGAAATTATTGTGAAGGATCTATAGAGTTATAGAAATATGATCAGTACAGGAGTCCAGAGCTGCTAATTGGGGACTTGGAGATTAAGCTTCATCAGATGCCACATCCTAAGCAAAACAGTTAATGCTGACTATTGTATATTTTCTTTTTATCTAATCCTATCAACCGTTAGATTATTTGAGTCATTGCTTTTGATAGCTTCATTTTATAATTACAGTGTATCATTGGAATGACTGTTTTGTTTATTATATACTCAAATTCTTGGGTAACCCTCTGTTTAAGTAGGATGATATGGGCATAAAAATTTTGTTTTATATTAATTTTCTTTTATCTTTTTAAAATATGTACACACACACACACACACACACACACACAATTAGTAGGTTTTATGTAACGGCTGAGTCATAGCCAGCCAAAACATACAAAATGACATAGACATAGTTAATAGTGAAATGTTGATTAAATGAACTGCAGAAATAAAAGTATACATTCTTCCCAAGTGAAAAAAAAATGATACTTGAGAAGATTACCAAAGGAAAGGAAGTCAGAAAACTTTTGACCTATTGGAACTTTTATTTCTATAATGTTTCAATCAGCTCTCAGACGATGGTCTGGTTCCTAGATTAGTAGCCCAGAACATTGATCCTCAATACTTTTTATATCTGTGGACCTTATAGTGTTAAGTGTGCTCCTGGAGGGCCTGTCTTAAAGAATTTTTAGGCAAAAATCATAGGACACATGATGACAGATCATGCATAACAAAATGAACATGGCATAGTCTTTTATTTCAGCCATCTGTTAACATTTTTCCATCCACTATAGGTTTTGATTTTCAGTGTTTAAACTAAAACATGAAGGATTCCTAAAGTAGTTTAGATTTCAAAGAACTTTATTTAGCCAGTAACTACATGGAACATACGCATTTATGAAGCTTAACTAAAAATGATGTTATTCTGTGAGTTAATGTATCAATGAAATGACTATTTCATGTGTAAGTTGTATAATTAAATTGTACTTGCACCATTCAAATTCTGGCTTTTTAGGTGCACTGGCTTTAATGTGTTAATATACAGCAAGAAGTTTAGCATTAGTGATAAAAAACAAATATTGCTCTGTTTTTATTTATAATTAAATGGCAGACTTTTAAAATGAAAGCTGAGAGGAAAGAACAGTGAGAACTAAGGGAAATGGCAAAGAAAAAAATTGAATCATAAACATAGAATTAAAAAGAAGAGACAAAATGGGATGCAGATTTTTTTCCATTGAGATAGTTCCTAACACTCTCCTAAGTGCTTTTTAGTAGTTCCCCTCAAGTTCCAGCAGAAAGGCATCTTGTGGATCAATGGGCAACTGTGGTCTGAGAACACTGTCTTCTTAGACCCATGTCCCAACTTCAGAGGGCATTCACGCTTGTCACCCAGGTCAGCAGGGAAATAAGGCCCAAAGCCACATCTCTCCATGATCTGGGATATGAGTTTTACTCAGACTACGTTTTGATGAATTAGAAAAATGTAAATTCTTCATTTAATCTCTTAAATAACATAATCATCAGTATGAATTCCCATCCTCTGGATTAAAGGAAAGCATTTTAGTTTACATAAACATTATGATGCTAAAATAACCCTTATCAAATATAATAATTGAGTTCTTATCATTTTCAACTAAAAGTTGGGGTTAAATTTTTTAATCTTTTATGATTTCCATCACTCTTACCTCTTTCCTTTATCAATGTTTGATGGCTGTGCAAGAGAATGTGAACCTTACCATACCTTCATTACAATGAACATGAGGAGATCCTTCTGTGCAAAGCGTATCTCTGTTTGGTCTCGGGGTTCCTATGACCTCTAGGACAATGACCTCTTTCCACTTTGAGGCTCCTTGCTTTGCTGAGGTTTAAACTAGGTATAATTCCCGAAGGGCTCTGTTTGCTTTTCCCTTTCCATCCTCACATACCCCCTTTTCTCCCTCTTTTTCTATCTTCCTATGTCTCTGGTCAACTTGGCAAAGATGAGGGACAGTTGGAGAGATGATTCCTTCTATAGTCCCAAACAGGCACATTTATATATCAGATAGGGGGATTAGTACACACTCTCTTCTGCCTCTTTGCTCCACTATTCCCTACATATTGCAAGATCAAAATATAGGATTTCCACCACCCTCCTCCAGCCTGGTAAGGCTTTACCTTATATCAAACTTCTGGTTGGCCTGGCTAGTTACTGTCATACCAATGAATGAAATAAATACATTGCCCTAGGTAGGTAAAAAGGGAATACTCAGGGAAAAAAAAAAAAACCAGACTATCTTCCCAGACTACCATCTTGCTATAAATCCTATTTTGATTGTCTGAAGCAAAAGATTCTTTCTCTCTGCAGTCCACCTGTAACAATCTGAATCCATTACTCCCATCTGCCTCCCCACTTCAAGACTAATAGATACCTTTAACTGGCAGGGACAAGTTCATAAAAATATAATGCAAAACAAATTTTTAGTAATATCTCTCAAACTATTCTCCTTGTTGACTTTCACATTCTTCTGGTGGAGGAAGAACCTCCCATGGAGCTCTCTCCATCTGTTTATTCTCTTCTGATGCCATCTCACTTTTTATCCAAACATCTCTTCCAGGCCTCTGAGAGCTGGAAGCAGTAGCCCTGCTGTGAAGCTATCACTCAACACCAGCCATAATGCAGTGGTGACCCAGGTGATCTTGGTAAAAATATTCTTGCACAGCAGCTCTGACCTTGGCTCATTTTGTATGCTCTGGGATTTTTAGACCAATTTAAATTTCAAATGCCAGCTTAAAAATAGAATGACAAAGTAAAAAAAAAAATACACACACACAGGTTAAATCAACAAACCAGCTGATTGTGGTGGTACCCAAAAATACCATTTGGAGAGAGACAATGATTTTGAGTGATATTGATCCTGCTTCTTTTCTGAACATACATCTGTGGACAAATAGCCTTGGCCAAAAGTTACTTGTGATAAATTTTGACCACATAGATTTTTCTGGGTGTCTGTTCTTTGCAGGTTTTCATATCCAGAAAGTGGGAATGGGAATGGATGGGACAGAGCAAAATGTTCTGTTAGTCCTCAGAAAAGCCTAAGAATGGTCACTCTTGAACTTCTCATTACAACTCACAATTTACCTATGAAGGGTCTGTTTTTGGCAATTTATGTTGTCAAATATTCAAGTTTCTGTTGGATGTAAGTAAAACAGGGATGTACAAACGAGTCTCTTTCTTTAAAAATTATGTAAGCTAACTGGGTTAGACCATTCAATACATAATTATCTAAATCCAAAGCACTGCCATGGGAGACATACCCCAAAATAACCCAACAACAGAGAGAGAGGTGAGACCAAGTGCAACTAGAGTCCCAGGGATAGGCTTCAAGAAGATCACTTCCAGGTGATCTTTGAGGAGCTAGAGAATTTCAATAAGCAGAAAGAACAAAGAGGACATGGTCACACATGGTAGGCAAGACCTCTACTGCTGAGCTACACTCCAAACCCAAGGTCAAAATGTTCAAACACAATCAGTTTTAACTCCATGAAGTGTGTTGTGAAAGCAGGTAGAAAAGCATCCTAAGACAAGAAAAATAGCTTGGGTTCGATTAACAGGTGCCTTGAATATCTGACAGTTTGAACTTTATTTTGCAAACCACTGGGAGTTTAGCAGGGTTTCAAGCAGGAAGAGAGCTTGATCTTGAAGCAGGGATATAAATATAAGTCAATGAAAATATATTTTAAATTAGAGAAATAAGTTATTATAGCAAAGACAAGAAAATGTATTCTCTCTATATGTATGAATTGCAATTTTAGTTTATATTCTGAAGTTAGAAGCTTTTTTAAAAAAATAATAAAACAATTCTCAAAGAGTATCATTGATGCTTTTCACAGCAGTCTTTGAAATGATCATTCTTGAATTGTTACCTCACCCCCCCAAAAAAGGAAAGAAAATAAAGAAAAAGGAAAACTGCACATAAAATAATTTTATGGTAAGAGTTTTTTTGTTTGAATTTTAGTAAAAGATCCAGAATTGGCTCATAAAGTGTGCCTTTCATTCTTAGACAAATTGGGCATTGGAGAGCAAAGTTGAGAATGGTGAGGAAAAAATTGATAGACTGGAAAAAAATGAGACAATTGGCCAAATATTAGATCCAAGAGACTCATGCTGTTTATTTTTTTTAATTATTCAATCATAAACTCTTGTGCATGGCAAGCTGGCAAGAACTGATTTGCAATGTTTTTCTACTTAAAAAATTGAGCAGACGCACCTGGTGACACACACAAGTTGGCCATGGTGGGCCGCTCTGGATGGGATCTGTAGGTGGTGCAGCTAAGGATTTTCAGGTGTGCAGTCCTCCCATTCAAAAGATCTGGGTAGTGGGATGAGTTCATGGAAGGAATTCATCAGTGTTTGTATGTGCTGAATTTCTCACATTAAAATGGGTACCTCTCAAACTTTGTGTGTAGTAATAGCCATCCTCTTCCCCCCCGAGACTGGCTAATTTACTTCTTATTTGAGACACAATTCATTTTTAGAGCTGAGCAAATAGCTAGATGAAGCAGGAAAGGGACTTGCAAACAGCATGCATCTGCAGATGGCAAATATTAAGTTGGGAAAAGCTTCTTTACTGATGCCTGCATAACCTTATAGAACCCACCTGTGTGTCTAGTTGGGCTACATACCTATAGAAGTTTTAAATTTGTCATGGATTTTTTTCCCTGTTGCTTTATCTTCTTGGCGATGCAGTGAGCTCAGAAGGGAAGATGAATCTAAGATGCTAAGTAACTTTTTGAGGTCACATGACAGTAGAACCAAAGAACTCAAGCCTCTGAATCCTAATTCGGAGTTTTCTCATTGCATGATGTACAACCAGCTGCATTTGGTTCCTGAAGGACAATGTGTGAATAGTCCTCATACCATAGTCCACCCTCCTTCCCCCTCCCTCCCCCTCCTTCCTGTCTGCTGGTCTGCTTGAAATAGCACCCTTCCACATAGGACTAACACAACCCGAGGGTCATTGTTTTCAGTATCAAGTTATTTTCCCCTACTCCTAAGTTTATCAACTTTGCTGTAAGATACAGAAACCATTTGAATGATGTCCCTTAGGAATGGGGAGGTGGCAGGGATTATTTCCTTGCAATGATTTTCCAAAATATCAGAGTTTTGCCAAGGGACCAATAAAGATCACTGAGTTAACATGACTGTGCTCTGAGTTAGGCATTAGTTATTGTATGTAGATATTTTAGCCCACCCCCCCTAAGGTCACTATCTATCAGAGGAAACATATGCTCTTGATTTGTTACTTGGGGGCTGGTATGAAAAGTTCATCCTTTTTTGCACACATGGATGTTTTTCCTCAAATAATTCCATTCTTCTAAAGCTCTATTTTTTTTTTTTTGTATTATTGGGGTGTAAATTGAGATAATGAACATCATCTGTAGTAAATGTGGAATAATTCACTACTTCAAGATTAGATTGAATAATATTTAGTTTGGATTGGACTCATACCTGAATCTTAGCAAGTTTTGAATTTGATTTAAACTTATTAATTTTGGCTGGTATAAATTAGGATACAAGCCATAGTTATTGACCTTTAAAAAATCATTATTTTGTGCACTTGGCTACAATCACAGCTAATGGATATTAAGAAATAAAAAGGTTTTGTTCTTTTTTTTTCCCCAAAAAATTTCTGGTTTACAAAGGCAATATCAGCCATGTGCTTGTTAGGGTGCATGCTTGAAAAATCTGAAAGTTCAAAGTAAGAAAATAATTCGTATGCGCAATACTGTACAATAAACTTAGAAACATGAGTCGTTCTTGAAATATATGGTCTTAGATTACCAATTTATGTAAAATGAGGAAGATATAAGGCAAAGGAATCCAGCTTAATCAGATACCCTCTCTGTTCTCTTTCCATGCCTACTCTTTGGGTTTTGTTTCCTCGATTAATTCTCCGTCTGCACCAGGTATTAAGGAAATCTTTTATTGATATGGTTCTGAACAGCTGCTGCCCCCTATATTTTTACACTTGTTATACTAGTTTTGACACCTGTGATTCTAGTTAATTCTTTCTAAAATAGAAACACTTGGTGCCTTGACATTTTAACTACCATGGTGGCTGAAGCACACAGCCAGCCTGGTCTCACTTGGGATAAGGGACTGTTTGGAACTTCCCTGATGAGTAACTTTAGATGATTCCTGAACTGCTACCTGGATAAGTCTCCAAGAATACTTTCTCTGTAGTCAGAAATCATATTAAACTTGGAGAGGTGCTCTTCCTTTTGCATCACCTATTACCCAGTGAAATAATCTTATTCTTTTATTGATGTGTGCCTCTTCCCGCTAGAATGTAAAATCCATGGGTTTATCTATCTTGTCTGCCTCTTTATTCCCAGCTTCTAAAACACTGCCATATTGCCCACCTCAATAGATGCTTATTGACCCTTATTGAATGGAAGAAGGGATGAAGAACAATCAGAATAAAATGTGTGATATTTCTGGAGTAGAAAAAAAAAGGAGAAAGGGAAGAAAACTATATTTTAAGTGAAGTACTCATTACAATTGATCAATTCCTTTGGACAATATCTTCATATTTCTATGGCTATCATTTTCAAAATTATTAAAATCACTTGTTTATACTTCTATCTGTTCTAGGATTTGTCTATTTTGCTATATGTTTTATTGCTTTTTAGTAGTGTTATTAATTTACATTAGAAAGAAATAAATAAGACAAGGTCTTGCCAGGTTGGCCTCAAACTCCTGGACTCCAGCCCCATGAATAGTTAGGATTACAGGTGTGCACCACAGTGTGGCTTTCATTAATCTAAATAAACATACTTTAACTGTTGGTATGCATGATTCATCATTATCAATAACTTTAATATGGAGAGAATTTATGCCCAATTTTTTATCCTTTTGTACTTAGCATTATATGTTTTAATGGATATTGGACTTTTGGCTTTCAGACTCATTTCAAGAGGAAAGTTTTTGCCATTCTGCTTTTGGCTTTTATTGTTGTGTTTTGAGTCTTCAGTCCTTTTAAATTTATTGAGACTTGTTAAATGGCATAGCATATTGTCTGGAGAATATTTCATGTGCATTTGAGAAGATATGTCTTTTGCTGCTTTGGGAGCTGGTCACATTATGGATGTCAAATAGGTCAAGTCAGTTATAGTGTTATGCAAGCTGTCTGTACCTTTGCTGATTTTCTGTCTACTTGTTCTTCCATTTTTGAGAATGGAAATTGAAATCTCTACTATGGCTATCATTTTCAAAATTATTAAAATCACTTGTTTATCTGTTGAATGGGCTGTTTCTCCTTTTTGTTCCATCATTCTTTGCTTCATGAATTATGGGGCTTTATTGCCACATATGTGTCACTTATAATTGTTCTAGCTTCCTGATACATTGACCCTTTTGCCATTATGAAATGATATCATTTCCAGTAAGATTTCTCATCTCAAAGTCTATGTTGTCTGATATGAACATAGCCAATTTTGTTCTTTTAATGTTACTGTATATTTTTCTATCCCTTTATTTTTTTAATTTTTTTATTATTAGTTGTTCAAAACATTATAAAGCTCTTGACATATCATGTTTCATACATTTGATTCAAGCAGATAATGAACTCCCATTTTTACCCCATATACATATTGCAGATTCACATCGGTTACACATCTACTTTTTACATACTGCCATACTAGTGTCTGTTGTATTCTGCTGCCCTTCCTATCCTCTGCTATTCCCCCTCCCCTCCCCTCACCTCCCCTCCCATATTCTCTCTCTACCCCATCTACTGTAATTCATTTCTCTCTCTTGTTTTTTTCCCCTTTCCCCTCACTTCCTCTTATATGTAATTTTGTATAATAATGAGGGTCTCCTTCCTTTACCATGCAATTTCCCTTCTCTCTCTCTTTCCCTCCCGCCTCTCATCCCTGTTTAATGGTGATCTTCTTCTCATGCTCTTCCCCCCATTCTCTTCTTAGTGCTCTCCTTATATCAAAGATGACATTTGGCATTTGTTTTTAAGGGATTGGCTAGCTTCACTTAGCATAATCTGCTCTAGTGCCATCCATTTCCCTGCAAATTCCATGATTTTGTCATTTTTTAGTGCAGAGTAATACTCCATTGTGTACAAATGCCACATTTTTAATCCATTCATCTATTGAAGGGCATCTGGGTTGGTTCCACAGTCTAGCTATTGTGAATTGTGCTGCTATGAACATCGTTGTAGCAGTGTCCCTATAGTACGCTCTTTTAAGGTCTTCAGGGAATAGTCCAAGAAGGGGAATAGCTGGGTCATTGGTTCCATTCCCAGCTTTCCAAGAAATCTCCATACTGCTTTCCAAATTGGCCGCACCAATTTGCAGTCCCACCAGCAATGTACAAGAGTACCCTTTTCCCCACATCCTCACCAGCACTTGTTATTGTTCGACTTCATAATGGCTGCCAATCTTACTGGAGTGAGATGGTATCTTAGGGTGGTTTTGATTTGCATTTCTCTGACTGCTAGGGATGGTGAGCATTTTTTCATGTACTTGTTGATTGATTGTATGTCCTCCTCTGAGAAGTGTCTGTTCAGGTCCTTGGCCCATTTGTTGACTGGGTTATTTTTAATGTTTGATCTAAGGTGTTACTTAATCCATTCACATCTAATGTAATTACTGATTTGATTGTATTTGTCATTTTCCTATTTGTTTTCTATTTGTCTTGAATCTGAATCTATTTCTCAGTTCCTCTTTTACTCTCTTCTTCTGTATTAAATATTTTTCAAGTACCATTTTAGTTCTTTTGTTAGTTTTCTGAATATGTTGTTTTCTTATTATTTTCTCAAGGAATTACTGTATGTACCTTAAATCAATGCTTCAAATCAATGGTAACTTAATACCAGTAAAATATGAAGGTATGCTCTAATGAAGTTTCATTTGCTCCCCCTCCTTTGTGTTGATATTGTCAAATATATCTTTATATGTTGCAAACCCAGTTAGTAAAGTTTTATGATAAAATCTTTTAAATCAATTAAGAGAAGAAAAGAAAAGGCATGTAAATTTACTGTCTTTTATATTTACCTACAAAATTACTTTCACTGATACTTTTTTTCAGGTAGATTTGAGATACCATGTGGTATCATTTTCATTTTGTCCAAGGAACTCCTTTTAATATTTCTTGAAAAATGCATCTGCTGGCAACAGATTCTCTCAGTCTCTTGCACCTTCATTTTTTTAAATTAAACTTTTTAATCTTGATATAACTATAGGTTCAGTAACAGAATAAAGGGATTTCAAGTATCCTTTACTCAGTGTTCCACAAGGTATCATCTTGTACAGTACCAGAACCAGGATATTGATGTGAATATGCCAAAATACGAAACATTTCATCATTGCAAGAATTCCTCACATTACACTTTTATAACCAAACATTCTTTCTTTCCACTTTTACCTCCTCCTCCATCATCTGTGGTAGCTACAAATCTGCCCTTTAGTTCTATTTTTTTTAGTTCCAAGAACATTATACAAATGGAATAATATAGGATGTATGCTTTTTAGATTATTTTTTCATTCAACATTATTTCCTTAAGATCCATCCAAGTGTCGAGTGTATAAATGGTACGTTCCTTTTTATTCCTGAGTAGCATGTTAAGGTATGGATGTACCCCAGTTGAGCCACTCATATGATAAATGATGTTCAGGTTTCTTGTTTTTTACTATTATGAATAAAACTGCTATAAACATTTTTGTACAGGTGTTAGTGGAAAATAAGTAATCATTTCTCTTGCATAAATGTCCTAGAGTACAACTGCTTGGATTGATGTTTAGTTTGTGTGTTGGATGGGGGGACTTGCCTTTTTCAATTTTAATTGTGTATATTTTATTATTTCAAGTACTGTAAAAATATTTAAGACAAATTCAGAAATCTCTAATATTGTATAAGTATTGCACAAACCATTCTAATGTCTTTAGTATGAACACTAAAACAAATAATAGAAACAATGCTAATGTTAAGAGATAGAAAGTAGAAAAAATTATAAAATGGGACATCAAAAGTTCAACATGTAGGGAATAGAATGAAAGTGTTGGGTTTTTATTAGTATATTCTCTCTCTCTCTTATCTTTATAATGAGATTGTATTGCCATCGTTTCAAAATAGCTTATAACCTAGAGAAGTTTTTTATAAGCCTCCTGGTAATGGTTATGACAAAGCAAGAATCTACAATTAAAGACACCAAAAATAAGAAGTAATCCAACCACATTACTGGGGAAAATCACTTAACGAAAAATAAAGACTGTAGAAGGAAGGAAGGAAGGAAAGAAAGAAAAAATGAACTAATAAATAAGTATCAAAATGGAGTTAAGAAGACATTCTATATCAAAAATCACCTTAAGTGTGTTTATAGCATCACAATTCACAATAGCTAGACTGTGGAACCAACCTATATGCCCTTCAATGGATTAATGGATTAAAAAATGTGGCATATATACACAATGGAATATTACTCAGCACTAAAAAATAATAAGATCATGGAATTTGCAGGGAAATGGATGGCATTAGAATAGATTATGCTAAGTGAAGTTAGCCAATCCCCCCCCCAAAAAACAAATATCCAATGTCTTCTCTGATATAAGGGGGGTGACTCAAAATAGGGTAGGGAAGAAGAGCAAGGGAAGAATATTACCTCTATATAGGGAAGAGAGGTGGGAAAGAAAGGGAGGGAGATGGAGAATTGCATGGATGTTGGAAGGAGACCCTCATTGTTATACAAAACACATGTATGAAGATACGAGAAAAAAAGAATAGCGTTAACCTTAGATTAGGTAGAGAGAAGTGATGGGAGGGAAGGAAAGGGGAGGGGTTGGGGGATAGGAAGGATAGTAGAATGAAACAGACATTATTATTACTGTGTGTATATAAGTGACTACATGACCAATGTGATTCTGCAACCTGTACACTCAGAAAAATGAGAAATTATATCCCCATCTGATTCAAATGTATGATATGTCAAGGTCATTGTACTGTTATGTGTAACTAATTTAAAAAGCCTCCAATTAAAAGACACAGAGGGACTGAATTAACAGAACAAGATTCAATGATACACTACCTACAAGGAATTTCACCTAGGAGATACATAGGCTGAAAGTTTAAGAAATACTACTTAAAAATGGAACCCAAAAGAAAGCAGGAGAAACTATATATACTTACATTACATAATGTAGGCATTAAATCAAAAGCAATAAAAGTTGACAAAGATGTCATTTTATCATAATGGTATCAATTTGGTAATAGAAAATAGCCATTCTAACATGGAATGCATCTAATATGGAAGCACCAATAAATAAGCAAATAGCAATAGACCTTAAGGGAGATGCAGACTCCAATATCATAATAATAAGGGACTTTAACACCACAATTTCTGCAATGAACAGATCATCCAGATAGAAATATCAACAAAGAAACAGTCAAGTTCAATGGCACTTTATTCCACTGAACATAACAGACATCTACAGAACACTCTCTCCAGCAACAGCACATAAAACTTGCTCCAAACCTATAGTATGTGACAAAATAAATCTCAACAAACTTACAAAAAGTTAAAATCATATGAAGTATCTTTGCTGACCACATTGCAATAAAACCAGAAATCAATAACAAGAAAAACTTCTGAAACTAAACAAATATGTGGAACTTACACAATTTACTCCCAAATAAGTAAATGATCTAGGAAGACATTAAAAAGCAAATTAAATAATTTCTTTCTTTTTTGGGGGGTGGGGTGCTGCGATTGAACCCAGTGTGCTGACTCACTGAGCCACACCCCCAGCCCTTTTTATTTTATTTATTTATTTATTTTGAGACAGGATCCCACTAAATTTTTTAGGGCATTGCTAAGTTGCTGAGGCTGGCCTTGAACTTATGATTGTTCCTCCTGCCTCAGTCTCCCAAGTCACTGAGATTACAGACATAAGCCACCACGTGAAGGTAAACAATTTCTTGAAATAAATAAAAATGGAAACACAATATACAAAAACCTATGGGATACAACAAAAACAGGACTTAGAGGGATGTTTTAACAATCAATACCAATATAAGAAGAAGGGGAAAAAAACACAGAAAGATCTCAAATAAACAGCTCATGGCTATAAGTCAAATTACTAAAAACGCAATTGCAAACCAAATCCAAAATTAGTAGAAGGAAAAAAAATAATAAAGCTCAGAGTAGACAAAATGATACAGAGACAAAAAAAATCTATAGAATATCAACAAAATTAAAAGTTAATCCTTCAAAAAGATAAAATTGGCAAGCCTTTTGCAAAAGTAAGGAGAAAAAACTGAAGGAAAAGCAGAAAAGAAAAGGAAAACATTACAACTGACACTACAGAAATACAAAGATCATTAGAGATTATTATGAACAACTCCATGCCAACAAATTTGATAACATAGATGAAGTGGGAAAATTATCAAGATTTAATTATGAAGAAAACTACAAGCCAATATCTTTGATAAATATAGGTACAAAAATCTTTAATAAAAATCCTTTGCAAACCGAATCCAACAGCACATTAAAAACGATCAAGGGTGACTCATTTCAGGGATGCAAGGGTGGTTCAACATAAGCAAATCAATAAATGCCAAACACCACATCAACAGAATGAAGAACAAAAACCATTAGTTATCTCAATAGATATGGAAAAAAGCATTTGATAAAGTTCAATATCCGCTCATAATAAAAACTCTGAGAAAATTAGGTATAGGAAAAAACAACACAATGTAATAAAGGCTTATGTAACTATCCAATATCACACTAAATGGAAAAGCTGAACCTTCCTCTCTAAAATCTGGAACTATCTTTTTAAATAAATGACAGTGGAATTCATTACAATTCATAATACACATATAGAGCACAATTTTTCATAGTTCTGATTGTATATGAAGTATATTCACAGCAATTTGTGTCTTCATACATGTACTTTGGATAATGATGTCCATCACATTCCATCATCATTGCTAAGTAAACAAGAATGCCTCCTCCCACCACTTTGTATTCAACATAGTGCTGGAATTTTCTGCAAGAGAAATTAAGCAAGAAAAAAAAAATAAAGAGCATCTAAATTAGAAAGAAGTTAAATTGTCACTGCTTGCAGTTGATATGGTTTTATATGGAGAAAATTCAAAGGATTATACCAAAAAACTTTTAGAACTAATAACTGAATTCTGCAAAGTTCCTGGATACAAAACATACAAAAATGAGAAGAATTTCTATATGCCAAGAGCAAATTATCTGAGAGAAATTAAGAAAGTTATTCCACTTACCATAGTTACCCCCAAATTTACATACAAATAAGCTAACCCAACAAAATTTTTACAATGAAAACATAAAACATTGATGAAAGAAACTGAAGAGGTCACAAAGAAATGGAGTCATTCAGTGTTTATGGATTGAAAGAAACAGTATAATTCAATTGCCCACACTATCCAAAGTAATCTACAGCTTCATACAATTTCTATCAAAATAATAATGATATTTCTCATAGAACTAGAAAAAGCAATCCTAAAATTCATATAGAATTTTTAGATTTTTTTAAATCCAAAAGAGAAAAAATAATTTTGTGCAAAAAGAAAAGAACAGAAGCCATTACACTACCTGACTTTGAACACAATACAAAACTATCCTAATTAAAACAGTACAGTATTGGTATAAAGAGAGATGCAATAAAACAGAATTGAGAGCCTAGAATTAAACCCACATGTCTACAGTCAACTAATCTTCAATGAAGAAACTAAAAATATGTGTTGGAGTAAAGATAGTCTTTTTCAATAAATGCTACTGAACAAATTGGATATCCAAATGCAAAAATCGAAACTAGAAACTTATAGCTTACCAGTTATAAAAATCAACTTAAATAGGCTGAATATCTAAATATAAGACCTGAAAACATAAAAATGCTAGGAGAAAACATAGGGGAAATACTTTACAACAGTGGAATTGGCAAGAATTTTTTTTGCATTATACTCCAAAGCTACAAGAAACAAAAGTAAAAATTGACAAGTGACATTTCACTAATGAAAAAATCATTTGCATGGCAAACAATCAACAGAATAAAGAGACAAAATACAGAATGGGAGTAAATATTTGCAAACTATGCATATGATGAGGGGTTAATAACCAAAATATATAAGGAGCTAAAATAACTCACTAGCAAAAATGAAAAAAAAAATAACCCAACAATAAAATAGGAAGTAGATCAAAATAGACATTTTTCCAAGGAAGATATAGAAATGGCTAACTGGTACATGAAAATAACATTACTTACCATTAGAAAAATGCAAATTAAAACCACAATGAGCTATTACTGCACCCCAGTAAGAATGGCTATTGTCAAAAAGACAAATATATATATATATATATATATATATATAATGCTGGAGAGGATGTAGAGAATAGAGAACTCTTGTACACTGTTAGTGTGAATGTAAATTAGTATGATCATTATACAAAACAGTGTGGAGGTACTTCAAAAAATTAAAAATAGGACTATGTCATAATCCAGCAAAATCACTATTGGGTACATATCAAAAGGAACATGAAATCAATCTGTCAAAGAGACATCTGCACTCCCATATTCAATGCAGCACTATTCACAATAGTCAAAAAATGAAAACAACCTAAGTGTCCTTCAGCTGATGAATAAAGAAAATGTGGTGTATGTACACAATGGAATATGATTCAGCCATTAAAAGAAGGAAAACCTGTCATTTATGACATTGATCAAAGGTCATTGTAAGTGAAATAAGCCAGGCACAGATGGACAAGTACCACATGATCTCACTTACATGTGGAATTTTGAACAGCTAATCTCATAGACATTGAGGGTAGCATAGCAGTTACTAAGAAGCCTGGGTACCATAGGGAAAGAGGGATGAGGAGAGGTTGACTAATGGATCCTAAGTTATATTTAGACAGGAGTAAGAAGATCTGGTTGTTCTATTTCACAGTAAGGTGCTTATAGGTAATGCCAATGTACAGTTTATTTTTAGAAAACCTTACAAGAAAAAATTTTGAATGTTTTTACCATAAAGAGCTGATAAATACTTGAGAAGACAGGTTGACCTTGATTTAAATATTACACAATGTATGCGTATATAAAAATATCACATACCCCATCAACATATTTTTTGTATATTAATTAGAATTGAAATTAAATGTTTAAAATAAATATATGTTGAAACACTATAATTTTACAGACATAATTAATATTCTGCCAAAAGCACAGTAATAATCGATGCTCTAATTTGGGTTAAATGAATACCTATTCAGTGTTATCTTCTGAGGTATTTTCTTGAAAGGACTTTACTCAATAAGATTCAGCTGTTTATTGTTAGCAGATGTTATCTACCTGTGGTTTGGAGGTAGTCTTAGCTATGGTGCACATAAGATTTACAGCATTACCTGTGTTATGTACTGGAACTATCCATAAGATAACACTCAGAAATCTCTGCTGAATCCTCAACATCATTTTCCATTTCTCAGATCTATGGAGGGAAACAGAACTAAGAAGTTATCTGGGTGAATATTTATGAAATTCACATTTTTTTGTTAGAAATATTGCTCCAGCTGACATATTCTTTAGCATCCATCAGTTAAAATGCACTCCAGAAAAATAAAATATAATTTATCAATTTTCTATTGAATTTGAATACCAAAACATGTGTGTTTGGTTTTCTAGGCATTCACAGGTTCACAACTCTTAAGAATCAATAATAATTGTGGCTATGTATTTTATTTTTACTTTTCTACTTCTTTCAGCTAAAGTATGTATCTTTGAATCAACGCAGATTTTAATAATGCCACAAACACATTATGTTGAAATTATCTGTTAAACACTCTATCTTGTTCTTCAGACTGTAAGTTCCTTTAAGACAGGAGTTTTCTTAATTATTTGTCTCTCAGTGAGGACCCAGAGGGACCAGCATAAAGACTGACACATGGTAAGTACTCAATAAACGTTATAATGCGCACATAGTCTTTTAACAAATGGAAAAGGACTGTTTCCTATAGTACCGACACTATTTTTTCTTATTTTTTCATTAAAAATATTTGTTTTAGTTGCAGATGGACACAATACCTTTAATTTATTTATATGTGGTGCTGAGTATCAAACAAATACCTCACATGTGCTTGGCAGGCTCTCTACCACTGAGCTACAACCCCAGCCCTACGTTTCCCTCTTTTACTAAAGTAGAAGTAATCCAGTTCCACATAATTTGGTACTGCTATATTTTGTTTCAATCATTCTATTAGTTACATAGTAATATTTCACTGTGGTTTTAAATTTGCATGTCCATGTCTAATGATGTTAAATGCCTTTTCATGTATTTCTCTGCCACGTGTATATTCTCTTTGGTGATATGTTTGTTCATATCTTTTGCTCATTTTCTAACCTAATTATGTTTTACTGTTGAGTTTGGAATATTCTTTATATAGCCTTGATAATTCTCCTTTGTTGGATTTTCAAATATGTTCTCCCCGTCTTGCTTCTTCTTCATAAATTTTTAGTGGGATCATTTAAAGGACAAAAATTTTAATGTTTATGAAATCTAATATTTTTATAATTTTAAATCTAAATTTTTTATAATATTTTTTCTTTTGTGAACTATGCGTTAGTGTCAAGACTATGAACATTTTTACTATCTCTGGATCCCAAAGATTTTTCTCTTATTTTACTAAAATTTTTATAATTTTATAACTAATGTTAGTACAATGTGAGAAATTGGAATGAGGTTCATTTAGTTTTGCTTGGCTCTATGTATGCCAACATAGAGCAGCCCCATTTGTTGAAAGGCACTCTTTTCTCTACTGAATTGTTTTTATACTTTACACACATTCCCTGATCTAAATCAGGCAGGCATGTTTGTGTGAGTTTATTTTGGGGTTCTCTATTCTGTTCTGTTGGTTTAGATGTCTAGTCTCCCTGTCATGAATACAGTCTTAATGACTGATTCTTCTCATTTAATTCTTCTCTTTTAAATTTGTTTCAACTGTTTCTATTTTTATTTTTTCCTCAAAGTTCTGGGAATTGAACTCAGGGTTAGTGCATGCTAGGCAAGTACTCTACAACTGAACTATACCTCCAGCCTTCACTCATTCTATTTCTTTGTTTCTCTATATAAAATTCAGAATAATCCTAAAAATCTTTTTTGGGTTTGTGGAGAGAAAATATGTTCACTAGGTTTATTTTTCTAATTCATGAAGATTGTACATCTCTCTATTTGGTTTTAGATCTTTAATTTCTCATATCAGTGTTTTGTGGTTTTTAGCATTCAAGTCCTATGGATGTTTTAGTATATTTTTCATAACCATTTAATTTTTGTGTGATTATAAATTTTATTGTACTTTTAATTTTGATATCCAAATATTATTATCAAGCTTTCTAAGACAGCAATTTCTAAGGAAACTCACCTATTTTGACAAGTCCCTCTGACAATGGACATTTTTACCAAGAAAATTCTGACTCTACATGTGTTTAATGTTTTCTATTTCCTAGGAGCTTGAAATTAGCACTGAGCCAGGAGAATTAGTATAAACTGATACTTCAATGGAGACTCAAGGGCTTCGCCAAAGTCATGTGTCTATTGAAGCATCAGAAGTGTAATGAACCACCCATTGAGAGGAGGAGGAAAAAGTATAAGAAGAAGAGGATATGGAGCTACAGGAGAAACAAGAAAAGGACAGAAAAATAAAATAATGTACACTCTGAAAAACTGCTAGCACTACAATTCCATATTTAATTTATAGTCAATAAGCTTCTTAGTATCATTCTTGTAGATTTCTTTCCTCTCATCTTTACTCTTTCTTTCATTTTTGTTAGTTCTTTGTAGTTATATGTAACATTAGGATTTATTTTGACATAATTATAAAGGCATGGAATATAATTTCTTCGAATTCAGTCCCCAGTACTTCTCCTTCCCTCCTGGTCTCCTTCCTCCTGATCCCTTCCACTTCTCTAATGATCTTTCAGCTATTTACTTATAGATTTTTTTAAAAAATGTGTCATGTAGATGTACATAATGGTGTCATTTATTGTGGTATTTTATATATGGATGCAGGAAAGTTAGGTCCGATTCTCTCTCTCTCTCTCTCTCTCTCTCTCTCTCTCTCTCTCTCTCTCTCTCTCTCTCTTTCCTTCCTATCTTTCCTAAGATAGCTTGAAAGAGTACTTGAATCCTATACCACCACCATACACACACAAAAAAAAAATGAGAAATTCAGGTGGCAAAACAAGGGAATTCATGTATTCAACAAATATTCATTATGAGAATCTTAAGTTCATATTTTAAGATGCCAAGATTAATAAATTATTGCCTTTATCCTCAAACTGCCCAAATTCTGAGAGGGAAATCCTATTACTGATTTCAGAGTCCAAAAAGGTCTATTGGTTTTCAAGAACCATAACAAACTACCACAAATTGGTAATTCACACAATAGAATTTACCTTCTCAGTGTTCTGGAGGCTACAATTCCAAGATAAATGTGTCAGGAGGATTCATTTCTTTGGAGGGCCACTTTCCTCATCTTGTAGATAGTTCTCTTCTGGTATTTTCACATGGTTTTCCCTCTGCATTTGACTATGTCCTAATTTCCTCTTCTTATAAGAATATTAGTCATTTTGGGTTAGGGCCCACTTCAATGACCTCATTTAATCATAATTTCCACTTTAAAAATTCTATTTCCAAATATAGTTGCATTCTAGTACTGAAATTAGAACAAAAAAGATACAAATTTTGAAGAAACACACTTTAATGCATAATAAGTGATAATGTTCTATCATATCATATTGACAGAAACCACAGATATATACGATATATACATATGAAAACTAAAAAATTACCTCAAAAGCAATTCACTGATTTCTCCTTTTAACGCCATTTTTTTCAGGTTCATGAATGTTAACATTATATTTCTATATTTTTCTCTCTTTTCTCTTTTTACACATGGAACACACATCTCACACACACACACACACACACACACACACACACACATAGTTTGTTTTTTAACCTTTATGAACAAGATGCCCTTATATAATCTCCAAAACAAGAAATTATATAACCACAGCATTGTTATCAAAATCAGACAATTAACATTGATAAAATAGTATTGATAAAGTATCTTAACCACACACCTGTTATCTAAGTCACATTATAGAAAATGAAAATCCAAGTCCATTAATTACATTCAATTGTCATGTGTCTTTAGTCCACTGTAATCTGGAAAAGTTCCTGAGTCTACCTTTGTACTTTATGATATTGACAGTTTTTTAGCATGTACATCACTTATATTGTAGAACTGGATCCATTGGAGCGTGTCTGTTTCCTAATGATGATGTAGGTTGTGCTCTTTGGGCAGAAATGTCACAGGAAGGATGCTGCATCCCATTGGAAGCTGTATTCTGCTCCTTCATTCTGTTCTTAGCAAAATAATTTTTTTACATATATAGAGCACAATTCTTCATATCTCTGGTCATATTCAAAGTAGAGTCAAACCATTCATGTCTTAATACATGTACCTAGGGTAATGATGTCTGTCCCATTCTACCATCTTTCCTACCCCCATTCCCCTCCCTCCCCCTCCCTTCCCTTTGCCCTATCTGCTCCCCCCATCCCCATTATGAATCAACCTCCTTATATCAAAGAAAACATTCAGCCTTTGGTTTTTTTTTTTAGACTGGCTTGCTTCACTTAGCATTATATTCTCCAACTTTATCCATTTACCTGCAAATGCCATGATTTTATTCTGTTTTAATGATGAGTAAAATTCCATTGTGTATATATACCAAAACTTCCCTATCCATTCATCTACTGAAGGGCATCTGCGTTGGTTCCACAATTTAGCTATTGTGAATTGGGCTGCTATAAACATTGATATGGCTGCATCACTGTAGTATGCTGTTTTTAAGTTCTTTGGTTATAAACCAAGGAGTTGGGAATCAACTTAAGGAAAGAGGTAAAAGATCTCTACAATAAAAACTACAGAACACTAAAGAAAGAAATTAAAGAAGACCTTAGAAGATGGAATGATCTCTCTTGTACTTGGATAGGCAGAATAAATATTGTCAAAATGAGTATACTACCAAAAGCAATATATAGATTTAATCCAATTCCAATAAAAATACCAATGATATTCCTCATAGAAAAAAAGCAGTTATGAAATTCATTTGGAAAAATAAAAGACCCAGAATAGCAAAGCAATCCTTAGTAAGAAGAGTGAAGTAGGTGGCATCAATATGCCAGACCTTAAACTGTACTACAGAGCAATGGTAACAAAAACAGCAGGGGGTGGGGCTGGGGTTGTGGCTCAGTGGTAAACTGCTTGCTTAGCACGCATAAGGTACTGGGTTCAATCCTCAGGAAGGAAAGAAAGAAAGAAGTGAATGAATGAATTGTGTGTCCACCTACCACTAAAAAATAAATCTTAAAAAAAAAAAGCATGGTATTGGCACCAAAATAGACTTGTAGACCAATGGTACAGAATAGAGGACACAGAGGCAAACCCACATAATTACAGTTATATTAGACAAAGGTGCGAAAAACATACACTGGAGAAAAGATAGTCTCTTAGAAAAATGATGCTGGGAAAACTGGAAAACCAGTTTTTGAAATTAAACCTCTCTCTCTCACACATGCACAAAACTCAACTGAAAAAATAGGCCCAAATCTCCATCATGTCTGCTTAGGCCCCAACTTCCTTAATAATACTCCTATAGCATAATAATTAAAATCAAGAATCAGGGGGTGTAGCTCAGTGGTAGAGCGCTCTCCTAGCACGTGTGAGGCCCTGGGTTTGATCCTCAGCACCACATAAAAACAAATAAACAAAATAAAGATATTGTGTACAACTAAAAAATAAATTAAAAAAATCAAGAATCAATAAATGGAATGGATTCAAACTAAAAGCCTCCTTCTCAGCAAAAGAAACAATCAGTGGGGGGAATAGAGAACCTACATCTTTGGAGAAAATTTTTACCACATGTATATCAAATAGAACACTGATCTCTAGGATATATAAAGCACTCAAACATCTTAACACCAAAATAAATAAATAAATAAATAAATAACCAAACAATAAATGGACAAAAAAAAAAAAAAAAAACTTCTCAGAAGATGATTTACAATCAATCAATGTTCAACATCTCTAGCAATTAGAGAAATGAAAATCAAAAATACTCTAAGATTTTATCTGACTCTAGTCAGAATGGCAGCTATTAAGAATGAAAACAGTAAGTATTGATTAGGATTTGGGGGGAAAGGCACACTCATACATAGCTGGTGAGACTGCAAATTGGTGAAGCCAATATGGAAAGCCGTATGGAGATTCCTTTAACACATTTTTAAATTAATTTAGCATCTTTTCTCTTAATTATTAGATTTATTATTGTTTCAAATATAAGACTGTGAAAATATAGGCAATTCATCTTCTAGCTAACTAAAACCTTATTTTAAATTATCAGTACTTTTGCGAGTAATTTTAAGTGATTTATATTTCTTTCTCATAAATAATAGCATTTTTATACCTGTGATTTTGAATGCAGTATAGATTGTGTTTTTTTGTTTTGTTTTGTTTTGTTTTTTAATTTAATAGACTGATTTTTGGCCACTCTAGGCTCACAAAATTGAAGGGAAAAAATGCAGAGTTCCCTACATCTACTTCTTCCTGTCCCCTTGTTTCTATTATTAGTATCTTGAATTAGAGTAATTCCCTTCTTACAGCTGATGATCATTCTTGAAATATTACTGATGAAATTCCATGGTTTACATTCAGGCTCACCCTTTGGGTTGTATAAATCTATGCATTATAATAAAAGTATAAAAACATGAATCCATCATTAATGTTGCATATAGAAAAAATGTTTAAGGAATATATTTCAACATAGTTCTCAATAAATATTTTGTTTCACTTTATTCAGTAGTTTTTCATAAGAAGCTGCCAGCAAAGAAGAGTACACTGGGCCGGGGCTATAGCTCAGTTGGTAGAGTGCTTGCCTCCACACATAAGGCCCTAGGTTCAATCCCCAGCACCACAAAGAAAAAAAAAGTGACTACACTGATTTGGGGACCTAAGGAAAAGAATCATATGCTCCATATTCATCATACTTTGATATGTGGTTGACATAGCAGTATATGTAAATTATTAATCTTTCAATGTGAAAGAAATATCTCTGAATATAATTTTAAATATTACCCTATGATGAAGCATTACTACCTGCAATGAGTTGTAGTACTCATGGCAATAAGGTCATATAAATCCTAAAAAATGGTCAGAAATATAAGTTTAAAGTAATTTCAGTCAAATTAGTAATAATTTATTCAATTTTATAGGGGAATTATATAATAAAGCATATAATTTTAAGTATTATTCTTTGGCAGGCTCTATAAGCCCAGCAAAATGACTATTTTATTGAAAATTTTAAGTGTAAAGAAAAAAGTTGGGCCTGGAGAGAGGCCTGCCCCAGCGCCCACACAGAGGCACCCTGCACAGGGGTTCCTTATTCACCAAAGGGTGACTCCACAGCCCAACATCAGGGTACATATAGACTCGAGGCTGCCACCACCTCTTAAGACTAGGATATTGCTGCATCTATCAAGGGACAACAACAAAAGGACTTGGTAAGATATCACAAAGTTCCCTGTGGGCCTGGCTATATCAGAGATATCTCTACAAGGGCTAATAACAGTTATCCTGTTGCTGAGGTAACAGGAATGTTGCATGGGGTTGCCTCTCTCTTTTTTCTCCTACAAACAGTCAATTTCTTATGATTACCCTTTCACTAATCATATAATCTAATACATCTATATTCTCACATCTTACCTCATAAACCTCTCAGCCAACCCCCCAGATCCTTTATACCATTATAAACTGTAAACCATTAGCAAACCTATTGACTATATGGTAGAAGGTAACTGAACTCATCATTTCTGATTATAGTGACAAAGCTGTAAATGTAAAAATAGAAGCTAACTGATATATGGCTTCACATTGGGTACATTGAGTGCTGTAATATTGATCTCCCCTTTGGTAACCTGCAGGGACACTATTAGAAAACAGGGCAGAAGCAGTAATATCTTGGATCTACACTGCAAGAGAGAAAGACATTATGAAAAAACAAGGGATAAAAGTGCCCCAAACAAACCAAGATACTACAATAATAGAGCAGTAGATGAAATTTCAGAGAAGAGTTCATAATATAGATAACTAAAATGCCCTGGGCATTAAAGAACTACCTAAGTGAGCAGATACAGGCATAAGTCAATCACTCCAAAAAGAGAAAAGAGAACAAACACAGGGGGCAAGAGATTACTTCAAGAAAGAGAGAGAGATTTTGAAAACAGACGAACAAACAAACATCCTTGAAATGAAAGAAAGAATAGGCCAAATAAACACTCAATAGAAAGCATCACCAACAGACTAGATCACTTGGAAGACAAGACCCAGACAATGAAGACAAAATGTATAATTTTGAAAATAAAATTGACCTCACAATAAAGATGGTAAGAAACCATGAACAGAATATCCAAGAATTATGGGATACCATCAAAAGACCAAATTTAAGATTTATTGGGATAGATGGTGATTCAGAGATTCAAACCAAAGGAAGGTACAATCTCTTCAATGAAATAATATCAGAAAATTTTCCAAGCAAGAAGAATAAATTGGAAAATCAAATACAAGAGGCCTATAGGACACCAAATATACAAAATTACAACAGATCTACACCAAGACACATTATAATGAAAATGCCTAGTATACAGAATGAGTATAGAATTTTAAAGGCTGCAAGAGAGAAAGATCAGATTACATATAAGGGAAGACCAATTTGGATCTCAACAGATTTTTCAATTCACACCATCAAAGCCAGGAGATCCTGGAACAACATATACCATGCTCTAAAAGATAATAGATGCCAACCAAGAATTCTACACCAAGCAAAATAAAGCTTCAGATTTGATGATGAAATAAAAACCTTCCATGATAAACAAAAGCTAAAAGAATTTATAACAAGAAGCCTGCACTACAGAACATTCTTGGCAAAATATTCCACAAGGAGAAAATGAAAAACAACAATGAAAATCTGCAAAGGGAAGAACTACAATAAAGAAAATGCCAACCAAAGGAGAAAAAAAGTCAAGTTAAATACCAAAAATGACCAGAAATATAAGTCATGTCTCAATAACAACCTTGAATGTTAATGGCCTAAACTCACCAATCAAAAGATATAGACTGGTAAATTTGGATTTTAAAAAAAGACCCAAAAATATGCTGCCTTCAAGAGACTCATCTCATAGGAAAATTGATAAACCATTAGCCATACTAATGAAGAGAATGAGAGAGAAAACTCAAATTACTAACATCCATGATAAAAAGGAAATATCACAACGGACACTACAGAAATACAGAAGATAATTTGAAATTATTTTGAAAATTTACACTCCAATAAAATAGAAAATACAAAAGGCACTGACAAATTTCTAGAGGCATATGATATTCCCAAACTAAATCAGAATGATATACACAATTTAAACAGATCAATTTTAAGCAAGGAAATAGGTGATGCCATGAGAAACCTACCAACCAAGAAAAGCCCAGGACCAGATGGATATACAGCTGAGTTCTGTAAGACTTTTAAAAAAGAATTAACACCAATACCCCTCAAACTATTTCATGAAATAGAAAAAAGAGGGAACAGCTCCAAACACATTCTATGAGGCCAATATCACCCTGATTCCAAAACCAGACAAAAACATATCAAAAAAAGAAAATTTCAGACCAATATCTCTAATGAACATAGATGCAAAAATTCTCAGTAAAATTCTGGCAAATTGAATACAAAAACATGTCAAAAAGATAATGCGCCACGATCAAGTGGGGTTCATCCCAGTGATGCAAGGTTGGTTCAATATATGGAAATTAATAAATGTAATTCATCACATCAATAGACTCAATGATAAAAATCATATGATCATATTAGTAGATTCAGAGAAAGCATTTTACAAAATACAGCACCCCTTCATGTTCAAAACACTAGAAAAACTATGAGTATCAGGAACATATCTCAACAGTGCAAAAGCTATTTATGCTGAGCCCTAGGCCAACATCATTCTAAATGGAAAAAAATTGAAAGCATTCCCTCTAAAAACTGCAACAAGATAGGGATGCCCTCTTTTACCACTGCTATTTAGCATAGTTGATGAAATTCTAGCCAGAGAAATTAGACAAATGGAAGAAATTAAAGAGATAAAATAGAAAGAGAAAAACTCAAATTATCACTATTTGTTGATGATAATATTCTATACCTAGAAGACCCAAAAAATTCCACCAGAAATCTTCTAGAACTAATAAATGAATTCAGCAAAGTAATAGGATATAAAATCAACACCCATAGATTAAAGGCATTTCTGTATATCAGTGACAAATCCTCAGAAAGAGAAACTAGGAAAACTAACCCATTTACAATAGCCTCAAAAAACAAACAAACAAACAAACAAACTACTTGGGAATCAACTTAACAAAAGAGGTGAAAGACTTCTACAACAAAAACTACAGAATTCTAAAGAAAGAAATTAAAAACCTTAGACGATGGAAAGATCTTTATCTAGGATAGGCAGAATTAATATTGTCAAAATGACCACACTATCAAAAGCACTATACAGATTTAATCCAATTCCAATCAAAATCCCAAGGACATTCCTCATAGAAATAGAAAAAGCAGGGCTGGGGATGTGGCTCAAGTGGTAGCGCGCTCGCCTGGCATGTGTGCGGCCTGGGTTCCATCCTCAGCACCACATACAAACAAGGATGCTGTGTCTGCCGATAACTAAAAAATAAATATTAAGGTTCTCTCTCTCTCTCTCTCTCTCTCTCTCTCTCTCTCTCTCTCTCTCTCTCTCTGTCTCTCTCTCTCTCTGAAAAAGCAATCATGAAATTCATCTGGAAAAATAAGAGATCCAGAATAGCCAAAGCAATCCCTAGCAAAAAAAGTGAAGCTGGTAGCATTACTATTCCAGACCTTAAACTATACTACACAGAAATAGTAACAAAAACAGCATGGTATTGTCACCAAAATAGACATGTAGACTAATGGTACAGAATAGAGGACACAGAGATAAACCCACATAATTACATTGATCTCATATTAGACAAAGGTGCCAAAAACATACATTGGAGAAAAGAGAGCCTCTTAAACAAATAGTGCTGAGAAAACTGAAAATTTGCATGTAACAAAATGAAATTAAACCTCTATCTCTCACCCTGCACAAAACTCAACTCAAACTGGATCTACGACCTACAAATTAAACCAGAGACCCTGTGTTTAATGGAAGAAAAAAGTAGGCCCAAATCTCCATCATGTTGGATTAGGCCCCAACTTTCTTACTAAGACTCCTGTAGCACAAGAATTAAAATAAAAAATCAATAAATGGGATGGATTCAAACTAAAAAGCTTCTTCTCAGCAAAAGAAACAGTGAGGTGAAGAGAGAGCCTACAGAATGGGAGCAAATCTTTACCACCAGCAAATCAGATAGAGCACTAATCTCTAGGATATATATATAAATACCTTAACACCAAAAAACAACAACAACAAAAAAAAAAAACCCCACAAATAACGCAATCAATAAATGGGGCCAAGAAACTGAACAGACACTTCTCAGAAGAGGATATACAATCAATCAACAAATACATGAAAAAAATATTCAACATCTCTAGTAATTAGAGAATGCAAATCAAAACTACTCTAAGATTTTATCTGACTCTAGTCAGAATGGCAGCTATCAAGAATACAAACAACAATAGGGGCTGGGGATGTGGCTCAAGTGGTAGCGTGCTCACCTGGCATGCGTGAGGCACTGGGTTCGATCCTCAGCACCACATAAAAAAATAAAATAAAAGATATTATGTCCACCTAGAACTAAAAAATAAAAAAAAATTAAATGTATATATATAAAAAAAGAATACAAACAACAATAAGTGTTGGTGAGGATGTGTGGATAAAGACACACTCATACATTTTTGCTGGTGGGACTGAAAATTGGTGTAGCCAATCTGGAAAACAGTATGGAGATTCCTTGGAAAACTGGGAATAGAATCACCATTTGACCCAGCTATCCCACTCCTTGGTTTATACTCAAAGGACTTAAAAACAGCATATTATAGGAACACAACCATATCGATGTTTATATAGCTAAACTGTGGAACCAACCAAGATGAATGGATAAAACACAATGTGGTGTATTTATACACAATGAAATATTACTCAGCATTAAAAGAGAATAAAATTATGGTATTTGCAGGTAAATGGAAGGAGCTGGAGAATATAATGCTAAGTGAAGTAAAACAATCCCAAATTCAAAAACTAAATGTTTTCTTTGATATGAGGATGCTGACTCATGATGGTGATGGTGGGGGAGCATGGGAGAAATGGAGGAACTTTAGATAGGGCAAAGGAGAGGGAGAGGAAAGCAGGGGTCCTGGGGTTAGGAAAGATGGTGGAATGAGATGGACATCATTACCCTAAGTACATATATGAAGGCACAAATGGTTTGAAAATACTTTGTGTACAACCAATGACTTGAAAATTGTGCTCTATATGTGTAATATGAAATGAATTGCATTCTGCCATCATATATAACAAATTAGAATAAATAAATAATTTAATAAAAAAAGAAAAATTCATTCAGCAGATTCTGTTTCTATAAAATAAATTAACTGGCCAAGTCCCTATATATAATAAACCCCACAGCAAATTGTGAATAAAACATTTAATGTATCTTTACTGCTTTCGAGATACAAAATCTGTGATAAATTATGACAAACATGATAAATTGTGTATAAAACTAGGTTTTAGCAATATCTGAAGTGGGAACTTTTATTTTTTTTCCATAGTAACCACACATTGGCTTTGGCTACAATGACATGGACACAGTCAATATTCTTTTTTTAAATGTAACATATTTTAGTAAAAGCTTACTATATTCAAGATGCCATGAGCATTGCTAGATGTGCACTGGTACATTCAAAGAGCTTTTTGGCTAACTAGTCTGTCTGCAGAGAGAACATTGGTACAGTAAGTGCTGTGACAGGAACCTGAACAAGGATGAAAAGTCGGCCTTGGGGGTCTGAGAAGACCTCTTGAATGACCATTAATATGACTACTAAACGATAAGAGAGCATCCTTCAAATTAAAAAAGGGAAGGGGGCAGAACAGGAAGCCCAGGCTTTTGTAGAATATGTATAAAAGATCTGAAGCAGGATACTACTGATTAAATATGTTCTCTAGAAAGATAAACTTACTTTATTGTGGAATAGCAAAACTGGATGTCTGAACACAAGTACTAAGAATCTCACCACAAATCAAGATGAGGAAGACAGCCTGTTCTTAAGAGGTGTGAATGGATGTGGAGAGGAATGATGGACTCCAGGACTTTGTGAGGCAAGAGATGACATGCTGCATTTATCTCTTGTATGTTTGGACCTGAGAAGGAAGTGAGGAGGATAAGTCCCCAAAAAAGAGACTTTAGTGAATGAATAGAGAGCCATAAGAATCATAGGTAGTCACTTGGGGTGGGGTAGGGGTAAGGGTTGTCAGGGAGGGCCAGGAAAGCAAGGGGACTTATTTAGTTTTTAACATGTTAGTTGAAATGGAAATATGTAACAGATACCTAATAGTCACATAAATTTATTCTGAATCTTAGGAGAGAGATCTCTGGTAATACAGATGTTTAAATCATGAGATTACAGCCTGAAGCTGTGGAATTATCCATAGTCAGCAGACCAGAGAGTCAGGATAAGCCTTGGAAAATTGACAGTCTTAGGAAGAGGAGCCAGTGATGAGACTAAATGGGAAAATGCCTCTCTAAGTGTAGACGGTCAGAAAGAGTTAACAGGCTATAAACTGAAACAGGACTAGCCACCACTCTGAGAAAATAAGGACAGTGTTTGTCCTTAGCTATAAAACACAATCCACAGAGATTTAGGTTACTACCGTATTGCAAGAGACTGAGAATTCAGCCTTCCATACAGAACTGGTGCAGGAGTTTTCTCTCCCTTTTTGAAATAAATAACAATATTTAATAAAAGAATTAAATAACAAATTTAAATGTACAGCCAAACTCTCTAGAAAGAAAATTTTCATATGCTAAGATTGAAGTGCAAATGCAAAACCAGAGAGAACATAAGCAACTAAATGTAAGTGGCCCGTAGGGATACCGCAAACCAAAATGTCAGAGAGAGGCTGATACTTTATTGCTTGCTGGAAAAAGTGACATAATGGATCACCCATAATGAAGTTGCATGAACAGAGCTTCCTACATGAATTAGTGACACCCATCACAAAAGTCAAAACAAATAAAACTTTACAGGACAATAAGTCTCGTAAGTGGCTCATAATTAAAATTTCAAACTATAATGTATGCAAATGAGAGCTCCATATATAAAGCATCATGTAAATCCTGAGAAATTGGTACAGAAAAAGGTCTTGCTTCTCAGAATCTCAAAGGTTCCAAGGACAAAGACGAATATAACCTCTAAAAATATAGACCCTCTAAAGATATTTCCATAACTCAGTATACATGAAAATATTCTTCACTGATGAAGAGTATCCTTTAAATATTGTAAAGGACACGAGCCACTGTCAGGAGAACGTAAATAATGGAACTAGTAATTCTGAAGTAAATTCTTAATTTGTTTTATGAACCTGGGCTCTTGAGAGTAGAGAAGGAGAGGCATAAACTATAGGGACAGTATACATATAAGACAGAGAAATATTTAACTATGTTTATGTGTGAATAAGAAGAAAAGCTTATTGAGAAGGTAAAAATAAAATAATTTGAAAAGTGGGAGGAGAATTTATGTTAAGAGGTCTTTGAAGAAATATTTAGAGTCAAAAATAGAGAAATTAGTTTTAAACAGTAAGAGAAAATTATTTTGAAAGGACAAGAAATAAAATGTATATGAACAAACATATTTACAAGAAAGAGTAGCAATAAGTAGAGATGTCTTCAACTTCCTGACATCATCTATCTTAATTCTTATACTAATGGTGATTTTTACATGTTGTTACTAATCTTACAGAGAACAAAAACTTACCAATCATGCAAACAAACATGAAGATACAACCCCTAATGATGGAAAAAAATCAATGAATACAAACAAGTGGCAGAGATAATAGAATTAGAAACAATAGATTTTAAACAATTACTATAAATACATGCTCTATGTTTAAGAAATAGAGGAAAGTAAGAGCATATCAAGAACAAACATGGATGATTCAGCAACAAATACATTGGATGTAAACTGGATGTAGTTAACTAAAAATTACTCAATTAGTCCAAAAGAGAAGAAAAAAATGAGCAAGGAACAGATAAATAATAGTTTTTTAAAAAATAGATTTAAACCCAACCATATCATTGATTTCATTAACTGTAAATGGCCTAAACTCAATGTAAAAGAAATAAGTCATGCAAGATGAGACTTCCAAAACAGCTCTATAAAGCAATCTGTCTAAACTAGAAGAAAAAAAAAAATCAGGGAGCTCTGAGACTTCTCATTCTGAAGAATGGAATAGACTGTAAATAATATATAGAATAGGACTGAGATACAGAATAGGATGATATGCTGCAAGATATTTTATCTGATGATAGAAATCATGTTAATTTTTCCAGTAAAGGAAAATAGAAAGCATAAATAAAAACTAAAACATGTTTAAGAATGCAATTATTTAAATAGGAAAAAAAACCTAAGATGCTACATGAGCAATTGTTTATAAGAAAGTAGAATTATAGATTTTTAATAAGTACTGTCTATTGAACATATGCTATCTTTGGTAAGTTAACATCATTATTAATAAATCTATAAACATATTTAAAAACCTAAAAACTGAAACATTGAAGAGAAGCATTTTCTGAGAAGTACAAATGGAGAAAAAGAGTGAAAGGAATTGGCATTTTTGTCAAAATAAGCCCTTCTGTATCATTTGGTTTTCTAAAAATATCTAAAAATTATCTTTATTTGCTTTGGCTAACAAAGTAAGCAGAATATTTCCCAACATACCCCTTTCATATTCTTGGCACAATGCCTTTCTTTGTATCCATATTTTAAAATAAAAAATAACACTTTTTAAAGGATCTGTGTATAATATTAATTTACCATTATTAAAAATATTTGCACATATAACTGGTTACAAAATAATATAGATTCTTTTATCTTTATAATTTTATTAAATGTATTATATTTTTAGTAGAAGCCTGCAGTATGGGAGATTTAGGATTCAAGGTCCTATCCTCCATATCATCTTCCTTTGTACTCCTCCATGAACTATCTCTTACTGCCACATTGAGGACATAGTTATCTGTCTGTCACATTCAAAGAAATACTGAGTACTTATAATGTGGTGGGTTATTAAGAATGTGAAACACAGGCAGTCATAAAACACACACAAAAAAGATTTGACACTCAATAATAATAATCCATTTGAGGTCTTCCTAAAACCTGAATTGATGAATATCACCATGGGGAATCAGAAATAAGTTGAAATGAAGGTAGACACTAGGGTCAAATTAGCTGTTCTTACTATTCCCTCATCAACTTCATAAGCTACATAATACAGAATCTTTATTTAGTGAAATATAAATCTATATATAGTGGGCATTAAGGGAACCTTCCAAAAAAGAGTAGAAGTTAAAAATATTGAAATACTTAATCTTAAAGGTATAATATGCAGTAAAGCTCTCCTTTTGAAATTTCTTTCTTCTGAAAACTCCTGCTCGTGAAAATCTCTTAATTTATAATATTTACTTATATTCCTCATTTATTCATATTACTCAGTCACATTGTCACACAGAAATACATGTTACTCTCTTGTTATTTAGATTTCATCCCTGGTGTGTTTATGTATGAGAGTAGTTATTTTTAACTCACAGAATTGTGTTTGTTACAGTTCTTCATATCCCATTGTCTCCATACTACCTTTTTTGCTAGAATTGAGGATGAATAGCTATAGATGGAGGAATTCAATTAATAAATGACAAAGTTGTTGGAGATGAATAATTCAACAGGTAAATCTATAAATGATTTATTTAAAACCATAGTGCAAGTTACCAATTGAAGTTTTTTTTTTTTAATTACTGATCAATAACTTGATGGTATATAGACATAATCACAAAAAAACTTACAGAAAGCTACACTTTCAGCCACGCATGGTGGCACATGTCTATAATCCCGAGACTTGAGAGGCTAAGTCAGAAGGATCAAAAACTCAACCAGCCTCAGCAACTTAGTGAGACCATCTCAAAATTAAAAAAAAAAAAAAAAAATTAAAAAGGCCTAGGGATGTACCTCAGAGGTACAGAGACCCTGGGTTCAATCCCCAGTATCCCCCCCCCAAAAAAAAAGAAGAAGAAGAAACTAAAAAGGATACTACACTGCCATCAAATTCATTTTAACAAATAAGGAAATTTTAAACAACTTAGTAGATGTTTCTACCAATCTTGTAAGATTGTTCTGACAAGTTATTGTATCTATGATAAAGATTTAAAAATTTTAAGCCCCAAATAATTATTATTTTTAATAGTGAGGTAAAATTTGTATTATTAGAATATTACTCAGTTTACAAGACTGATATTGGAAAGATGAATGGTAATATTTTATTCCATAAGGCAGACATTAATATCATTCTTCATTCCTGGCCAATTTTTTATGAAAGTAAGCACCATGAGCCTGAGGGCATCATGTTGCATCTCATTACAGTATGGGAATCTCTGTATCAGGTATCTGAACATTAAATTCCCACATTTATCATATGTGTTGTTTGCATTGCTAAGATGGAGAAAATTATGACTAAATAATCTCTATCCTTTAGGAGCTGTGAATTTTAACCAGACAGTATTCGGGTAATAAAATGAAAAAGAACACACAGTGCTATGAACAGAACAAAAAAATTAAGGAAATGCTCATTTCCTGAAGCACAGAGCTGGAGGTACATCTCGGAGAAAGAATTATTGCTTTATGTTAAGGAAGCAAAGATGTTCAAAGACAGCACCACTCTAAATCCCAAATAACCTGAAAGTATGTAATAATGTTTCAAGCAATTTTAACAGTAATTCAATCAAACAGGTAAATAACAAGATTTATTAGATTTATTAGATTAAACTACAACTTGGGTAACAAGCAGAGAGTAGGAAACAAGATATTCTAGTTGAAATACATTCAGAACAGCTAAGCTTTTAAGAAAAGTGCTTACAACCTGCTAAAAAGTTAACTTAAATTTAACTGTCAGTTACATCTCAAACTTCACTGAATCTAGGGAATACCAAGGTAGGAAAAAAAATATGATCTTTGACCTAAAAGAACCTGTAGGTTAGTTGAGGAGATCCAGAACACAACCTAAAGGAAATTAAATGTAATACACAGCATTCTTGTAAATCTATGGGAAACTGAAAATAAGGGCAAGTCAATGCTGAAGGGATTTACCATCGCAAGCCTCAGGGATCAGATGAATTTTCGTCTGCGTTTTGGGTAGGTGTTAATCGTGTTGACTCTTTATACCACAGTATGGGGTTTCATGTGGATGCTATGGGAATTGAAATTAAGGGAAAGAGTGAAAGTAAAGACAGGAAATGAATTTCCCTCTAAACAAAGAACAGAAAGAGGAGAAAAATTCAGATCCATTTGGTCCATTATGAGAAGGCCTGAAAAGGCAGTCAGCAAAGCATGCATCTGGTCCTTGAAAGACAAAAAAGGCCTAGCAGGCACTTGGTCAGCAGAAAGATGATGAAATGGAATTCCAGGAGAATAACCCGCTATGCATGTGCAGGCCATCATGAAATCCTCAGAAACTTTTGGCAAGTACAAAGCTATTTAAATAATCTTTGTATCTGGGGATATGAAAATTAATCAGAAAAAAAAAGGAGGAAATAAATCGGGGTCCTGTTGGGTGGAATGTCGAGGAAATGGCACATTGTGGGGAATTCTGTTGCTGGAAAACAATCTCCTCACCTGGCAGGTCCTTCAGTTTCTGCATACCAGAAATATTATCTTAAAGATCTTGTAACTGATACCCAAAACAATATGACACTTTGAAAATTCTCCCTGCCCAGGCTAGATTCACAAGTGAGCGTTCTGGACATTCTGGTGCCACCTTCTTCCCATAACAGAGAGATCAGGGTCACCCACTGTGCTCAGTTCTCAGAGGAAAAGCAGGACACCACAGAAGGTAAACATCCTGTTAACCAGGCAAGAGCTGTGGGTTTCAGACTAGAGGGGTAAAGGCTTATTCAACCAGGGTAACCCAGGTTAGCCAGATCGACAGGCTTCTTCGAATTCCAGACTACTATTACTTTTACCACCATTTCCCTTTGTTATTACTAATGTGATTGCTTTTACTATTTGAATTGGGTGAGAATAACAAAAATAACCTGATGGTTAAAAGTCACCAAGCCATATTTGACTAAAGTTATAAAGTTGGTTCCCTCTCAGTAACTTAGGAAATTAAAAACACTAAATCTAGGATTTTTCTCCACTGGGACCTAATCCAGTCCAATTTAGAAGCTGAGGATTTATAAAGCCTTTTCTGAAAGAAATGGGAAAATGTCAGCTACAATTTCTTGCTAGACTTGAACTGAATCTATTAACCTTGCCCAGAGAATATAATGTTACAGTTATCTCATTTACAATGTTATTGTATATGATTTATTGCCACAGTATCAAGCCTCAAACTAGGTTTTGTAGTTTTAAGTTAAATTTACATGTCTGCAATACAAATGATTTTTTTCTTGTTCCGATAAAAAGATATTAAAAAGTGATTTATAATATTTCATTTGGGTGGAAATATACAGTATGCTTTAGTCTACTGAGGGGGGAAAACATTAGTTAGACAGCTATTATGAATATGTACATTCACACTACCTAATGTTTTCCATCTTTTAATGTATGCCTGGTTATCAACCACTAGATATCTTTTGAATTTCATTATATTTTGAATACAATGGAACACAAATCTGTATGAAAATCAGGCTTACAAGTACAACCAAAAGGATAAGGGAAAAAAATGTATCTTCTCTGCAGTTCGCCTAAGATCACAAATTCACTTAGGCACCACCATTTTTACATGTGTCCTTTACCTAGCATCATGAAATATAACATTCTTTGAATATGTCACACAGTAGTCTCTCGGACATGGTCACCATTGTTAAAACCCAATAGAAGTTGCTTCCCCATCAACTGTAAGAGACTAGGATTTGATTTAGGGAGGTATTATGTTTCATTGAAAGTAGTTGTTACAAAAACACTTGAAAGATTTCATGTCCAACTGAAATGCAGCACCAGATATAGACCAAGAATTTAGTAACACCTTCACTAGTAAATGAATAACACCCAGTGTCTTTTGAATTTAAATTAAAATTAAAATGTCCTGTACCTAGGTCTTACAACAGACACAAATATTTTTAAATTACAGAATGTCAAGTAAATTTCATAGGTTGAGTACAATTAAAAATGAAAGCACTGCTGCTAGACTTTTTGATCATTGACAATACATACACATTTTTGCTATAGAGTGCAATGTACATTTATCAACTCAAATTATATGAGGATTCTAAACAAAATAATGTTATGTTTTTTAACCTATATCTATTCACATTTGGGAGATCCTTGAAAGTCTATTAAATACTTTTAAAGATTCTGTGCATCAGTTGAAATTGTACTGAGTCTAATAACACAGAGCTAAAATGACAGTCTTTAACAAGATAGGGATTTTCTCACAAGTCTATAATCTGAGATAGGCATAGCAGTTCTATATATCACTAAGAAGTTTGGTGCCTTGGAGCTTTCTATTGTGTTATCCTTAGCATAGCACATAGTTTTCATCCCCAGAGTCACACTGTCACAGCTATCTTGTCATCCTCAGGGTCACCTTGGTGTCACCTTGATGTCACCTCATTTTTACAAAATAGCTGCTGAAATTCTATCACACCCACATTTCAGTCAGGAAAAATGATTGAGGAAATGGGTTCAAAATGTACATGCTCTCTGAGTAAGGCCCACTTTGAAAAATAGGCCTTTCAAAGTAGGTCCATGTTTTTACAGAAATTCACCTACATATTTCTGCTTGTATTTTACTAATACCTTAAAAGGAAGCTGGGAAATGCAGCACCAGATATAGACAAAGAATAATCTACTGACTATTGCTCAATAGAAGTAATGCAAATGACAACACTCTAGGGGGAGTTGAAATATTATGTGTTAAACTGTTTTGTTGATTGTTACATACAAATGTATGAATATATATACTCATAATACATATATATGTACATATATATATCTTTATCTCATTTAAAACTTTTAATTTTAGAATAGATCTTATCTGATATTGTTATTCTTCTTTTTTTATTGTACTTTGCTGGTGTCTACCCAATCCTTTAACTTTTGTAATCTCCAATTCAAGTGAATTTCATGTAAACAACAGAGTATATGACACTGAGTTTTATTTCTTAACTCATCTGCCAGTATCTGTTTTTTAATGAGGAAATGTAGTATGATTCATTTACTACAAGGGCTTCAATACATTTTGCTTTTCTCATCTTATTTTATATTTATTTTTATTATATTTCTCTTTTTCCTTTTTCCTAATTTTACTGGTATTTTCATATTGCTATTTATTTTATTTTCTCATATTAATTTTGAAGTTTCATGGTGCTTTATTATTCAACTCATGGATACTTTTTCTTTCCTTTCTCTAACAAGATGTATTTATAAATTTAACTATACTTTAATATCACATTAATCATCACCTTATATGGCAGAGAGGTATTAGCCTCCTCTATACCCATTCTCATTTTTCTTAACTAAAAACAAACAAACAAACAAACAAACAAAAAAAAACCACTTTATTTTAAAATCTCCACATTCCCTTTCAGCTGGGGATGATGAAGGAGAAGCCGTAGGGGGATTCTGGGAAAGCTTTGTGTTATTAAAGCATGTTATCTGCAGATAGGAATATACCACAGTGAAAGACATCATTCCATCATTCCATTTTAGTTAAAATGCATGAATAAAAAAATAATCCCAAAACAAAACTTAAAAGGGAAGAAAGAAAAGAACCAGGTTAGCAGCAGTAACGTTGTCTACCTTTCTTTACTTCCATGCCTACTTTCTTAAGCACAGATGAGATGGCTGAGCTCTGGAAATGACTCTGGTGTAGGAGGGAGCACAGCAAATGCTTACTGCCATGGGTGGTGGAGTGGACTGATAGAGGAAGCATGGCCCTGGTGATGGCAAGGGGCTTGCAGATGAGACTCCACCTGCACTGTCTGTATTTCTTCATAAAAAAGAAAGAAGGGGAAATAAAACCTAGCTTGCTGAATTAATTGGGGGATTTCTTAATAGAAAAGGCTCTCTAGCAAGCTAGTATAGCCACTTACCACACACCATTTATAGTCCTATGCTCACAGTCAGATTCATATCTCTCAACTATTACGACACGAAGATTCTGTTTTTTCTCACAAGATACTTTTTCTAAGTTTTAAAATTTCTTCGTTTTAGTTATACATGATAGTAGAATGTATTTTGACATATCATAAATACATGAAGTATAACTTATCATTTTTGTGGTTGTATATGATGTGGAGTTACACTGGTTGTGTATTCATATATGAACGTAGGAAAGTTATATCTGATTCATTCTACTGTCTTTCCCATTCCCATCCCCTCTTCCTCCCAGGGCCCACAGTCCAATCTGGCAAACCTCCACTCCTCCCCCTACCTCATCCCCATCTATTGTGAGTCAGTATCCACATATCAGAAAGAAGATTCAGCCTTTGGTGTTTTGGGATTGGCTTATTCCACTTAGCATGATAGTCTCCAGTTCCATCCATTTATTGGCAAATGCCATAATTTCTTTCTTATTTAAGACTAAGTAGTATTCCATTGTGTATATATACCACATTTTCTTTATCTCACAAGATACTTTGTTCTTCCCAGGATCCTCCCCCATCCAAATAATGTGATACATTAAAACACCTTTTGCATATTTTACTCTTTCTCTACTACCTGTCAGAAGACTTTTGGAGCACATTCACATCTATTATTCTTTCCACTCAGCTTCCACTCCAGGCTACACAGGATCATTTAGAAATCATTAGAACTTTTCCTATAGACTGTCCCTTTTCTTAAATGTCTCTAGAAATAGGGACCTAGTGAGTTCAAAACTCACATATTACTGAATATGATTTAGATTAATCTGTTGTTGTTCAGCAAAGTCTCTCCTTCATTACTTTGAAACACAAAATATGTTTCATTCAAAAGTGTGCATGTTTAGGAGCATCAATAACTTTAGGAAAAATGATTTAATTGGGCTATAAAGGTACAATGTATCACAATGGTAGAATATGATTGGATTATTTGTATTTTTTAAAGATATTTTTGTCTTAATTGAAAATGAATCTTGTGAATTGCCTTCAATTCTCATCAAATGTTATTTTACAGCTAGTAGTAATACCAGAAGAGAAACTGTTCTTAAATTGAACTATAAATAAATGATGTAAATGACTGCAGAGTTCTAACAAAGAAAAAAAGTACTTGCCAATGTTCATAGCTAGAAAACTCAACCACTTTCAATTTCATGGTCAAATAGACAAAAGGGTGAAGAGGGATCATTGTCATTCTAAGCTTTGAATTTGCTAGCTGCCCCTAATTCACCATAATCAATTTTAGTGACTAAGACTTATCTTGCCTTGACAAGTATTCATATACTCAAAAGTATTCATACATTCAAGAGGCTGTCAGGCTCCAATAGAGGAAAGAAAAACGCATATGCTTATAGTTGTGTGCTTATATTTTTTATAATTTTCTGAAACACATTTATCAATAAATATTTATATTCTTCACTTTTTTCATTTTAAATAATCAAGATGGAATTTTAGCTAATTGGCAATGTTTTTAATTGCCAATATATTGGACAGCCAATGATCTCCTCATTATACATGGTTAGCTGTAAAAGATAAATTTCTGCATTGACTGAAAAAAATCTCTGATTCTGTGTGTGCTTCCTAATTAGGCAAGACATTTAGAGCTTCTTAAGAGAGCTTAGCAGAAAAAATTCTTCAACCTGCTGAATCAAATTTGAGATCAAAGCATTTTGGGGGCCTAGGCATTGATGCCTTATAGTATGGTGCATGACATGCTTAATACTTTGAACTAAAAAAAGCAGCCTCAAGGTTTCACTGACCTTCTTCCCCTGAACCTTCCTCCCCCTTGTCTTTCCCTCCAAAGCACAGTAAGGATAAGCTCCCTTATCTAAGGAAGTTCCTCCAGAGAAGTTTTTGTATGAGATATTTGTGTGCTAAAAATAAATAAAAAATCAACACTCTTCTAAGGCTATAAAATAATTCAGAATCTCTGCAGCATCCAATTCTAAAGTTTCAGGATAAGATCCAGAAAACTAAACATACAAAGAAATAAGAACATAGGACCAATTCCCAATAAAAGGTCATTAAGCTGAAACCCACCCAGAAATGACCTGGATATGAGAAGACCAGAATTTTAAACCAGTTTTTTATAGTTACACTCAATGAGGCAAGAGAGTATATGTTGACAACAAATGAAAAGATAGAAAATCACAGCAGAGAAATAGAAATGATCATAACTCTAAATGGAGAACTGTAACAAAAAAAAAATATATCTGAGTAATGAGACACTCATCTTGAATGTGAATAAAAATAACCCAATCTGAAAAAAAAAGTTAAAAATTAAAAGAGCAAGAGGATTCCAAAAAGGCTGAATAGAGATCCCTAGCCTTACCTCCTTCTCCATAAACAACCAAAGCAACAGATGGATCAGCTGCATGTTTAAGTGAGTGACCAAAAGAGAACACTGGAAGGGACTGAAATCCTGTAAGATTCAGATACTTGAGACAGCAGCACAGAAAAAGGAATGAAGTGTCCCCAAAAGTGTCATGCTGGCTCAGGCTCCCTAGTGGGGAGAGGGAAGGTACTGCAGGGGAATGAGTGAATAGAGTCCCCATAAACTCCATCAGCATGAAAATCAGTATTCCTAGCTACTGTCAAGTTTCCCAATCACAGGCTCAGAGCCCAGTTAAGGGAGCAACCTGAAAGACTTTGATCTGGAGAAGGAATTCACATTGTCCCCCCATCCAACCCCAGCAGCTGGTTACTGTAGGTAGGTGCCACCTGAAGAAGGATGCTGAACCAGCACTGCTCCAGCAGTCAGAAACCCTTGCATATCCCAATCTTCAGGGCATCGCACCATGCTAACATAGAAACCTGATGCTTCACAAACCCAGTTTAATCCAGCCGAACAACTATGACCCCAGCACCAAAACCTGCTCAGTGCCCTGCTTTACAGCAGACAGGTACTTCAGCACAGAAGGGAATGAAGGGTGCAGCCCTCAGAAGCTGGAAGACCAGGGTGCTTGCACCAGGTCCAAAGGGGAGGCCAGCCATGTGTGGACTCAGGCCAATGCCAGGACTGAAAACATGTACCTACGCCCTGCGACCTGCGACCACCTCTCCCTTGCAGACATGGGTGGGCCTACATGTCCACTGGGGCTGAGAGCAGGGCCCACACAGGGGTTGCTGCAGTTCTTGCCACCACTTTCCACTACCATAACTCGGAGTGTGTGCCATGCTTCCCACTGCTGCTTCCTCCCCGTGCCCCAAGTGAGAGCCATGCCACTGTCAGGGCTGGGAATGTGTCCCTTCATTCCCACAGCTACTACCCCACCCAGGCACTCAGTAGGCCTGTGCCACTCTCATGGTTGGAAGTGAGCACAACATTGCTAGAACTCAGAGTGGGTTCCACAAAGTGGGTGCAGAGGAGGTGCTTAACTGTGAAGGCACAGTTGTTGAGGCTGACAGTGCCAAGCTTATCTCAGGAATGCCTGAGGAAATGTTGATCACCTGACCAGTGACACCACTTCCATGTCAAACTGACCGCACGGTGGGCATCCCACACCCACGGCTGCATGTACCACATCTCTCTGGGCCTCTAGTGTGACTTCTATCCTGTGCAGCCTCCAGAGACAGATTTCCTTGATGCCACCACAGCATACAATGTGGCTAAAGCCATTAATTACAGACAAAGAAGCTATAGGGAGGCAAAACTACAGTGCCCAGCTGGAATCGAAGCCACCGTTACATAAAACCAACACCCAAAACACATCTTCTGGAGAAAACTGTTTCATATGAAGAGTATCCCATAACAATGGTAGAAATAACTGATTCACCAGACACACCAATCTTAATGTAGGATTACAGAAAATATTTTAAAAAGGGAAAATAACACCTATAAAAAACAATTCTCTGCAACAGATCCCAAAGATACCTAATTTATCATTTTTTCCTAAATCAATCCAAGTGGACAATCACATCAGATTAATCATTCCAACTAAAATTTGTAGGGAACTTATTAGATATGATTATAACATTGTGATTATGTAAAGAGCGCTGTTTCTGAAAATGCATGCTAATTTATTTTCCTGTACTAGGAGTTGAACACAGGGGCACTCAACCACTAAGCCACATCCTCAGTCCTTTTTAAAATTTATTTTTATTTTGAGACAGGGTCTATGTTGCATTGAGCCTCACTACATTGCTGAGGCTGACTTTGAACTTGCAAAAATCCTCCTGTCTCAGGCTCCTGAGCCACTTGGGATTATAGGTATGTGCTGCTGCACCCAGCCATGCTAAATTATGTTTAAGTGAAAGGTAAAGGTATCTAAATTGCTTCAAAAATTGCTATATATTGATGCAATATTATTTATATATATAGATGATTAGGTTAGTTGTATCTTCATTGTAAATTGTACACTATTTCCTTGTAAGCTAAACCTCTTCATTATATAATGCTTTGGGCCTATATAAATAAAAGGATAAAATCATTTACATTGGATAAAAAAATTAGAAAAAGAAAATTTTAAACAGCAAATATTAGGAGAAATAAAAAATGAACTATGGGGCAATACTAAATGTAGATAGAGCTGAACAGATATGAAGATGCTGGCACAGAAGACTGAATGATGCATAAATAAATCAGTGGACTAATTCATGGTATGTATTAACTAGGTAGTAACTGTTGGCAGGTAGGGTATAACTGGAGGAGGTAGGTCTCTGGGGGCGTGCTTTTGTGTTATATATTTTGTACCTGGTTTGCAGAGCTCTCTGATTCCTAATTGCCATGTATAGAGCTGCTTTCTTCCACCACATCCTTTCTTCAAAATGTTCTGCTTCACCTCAGGTCCAGAGCTATGGAGTTGGCCAACCAGGGACTGAGACCTCTGAAATAACAAACCAAAATAAACTTCCTTTTCTATATTGTTTTTATCAGATCTTTTAGTCACAGCAATGAAAAAATTGACTAAAACAATCATCATTTCTATGTATTTGATTATTTTTTCCCTCTGGATGGAGATATATATATATATATATATATATGTACACACACACACATACATACATATATATAAAACTATATATATATATATATATATATATATATATATATATATATATATATAGTTTTGGTGAGCTATTTTTCTTTGTGTACATTTGGTAATTTGTAATAGATGCTGGACATTGTATTTTTATTTTTATATTAATTGATGTTGAGTTTATTGCACAAGCTGGAAATTTCTTCAGGTACACAGTTTAGGAATTTTGGATGAATTTTCATTTTTTCAGGATTTTCTTTTGAACTTTTTATGGTTAGTAACAGCTTCTTTTCTGTGCTCAATATAGCTACAAACTAAGATATAAACATTTTGAGGACACCATTCTCACTGTTGCATTTATTATAATATCTCTCTACCTGGTTAATGGGTATACAAATTATTCTAAATCCTGTGTGAGCTCTACAAGTAATTTGATCTTCTGCTTTTTAGCATATTTGTTGGTTTGTTTGTATGTGTTCATTGTTTTTTGTTGTTTTGTTTTGGTCTGGTTGGTTGGTTGCTGCCAGTTTTGCATAGTCTCTGTCACGCTTGCACAAATTTGTATTTAAAGAATTAGGGGTCTCTCTGCACATCTCTAAAGTTCAATCTCAGTGCAGCTTCTTCTTTTCCAGTACTGTATCCTGCACTTTAACCACCTGAATTTAGCCACCCCTCTAACCAATAAATTTAACATGTTCTCTCTATTCTTTTCCTCCCCATTTCCTTTCTTATCAATAAAACCTACCATTTGTCTTTGCCTACAATATGTCAGCACCACACTAGAGGTCTTAGGTGTCTTATAGACATCATTTCATTGCAGCTTACAAATGCTTAAAGGTGCTTTTATATATAATCCATTTTATATAAAAAAGAAAGGGCTAGCAAAGAGGTTAATGACTTGTCTAAAGAACATAGCTTCTAAGACTGAAGTCAATGTCTGTTTCCTATTTAAAAAAAAAAAAAAAAAAAAAACTCACCCAAGAATAAAGAAATCTAACTCCAGACTCTGACATACCTTATAATTTTTAAAAATTTCCTTGTTAAACTTAAAGGAAATAATGTAATCTTATTTTTTACATATTAAAATTTTAAAGTAATATTACTTGAATATAATTTTATCTTGCAAAATTTCTAATAATTATAAGCAACATAAAGTGACACATAAATTAACTCATCATATATTGTTATTTAATATTAATTAAATATTATTTTAACATTAAATATAACTTTCTAGGAATTGGCAAAAGGAAGGGGAGAAAGGAGTGAATAAAGGAGGGAGGAAATTATACCCATATCATTTATAGTTTTTCTTTTTTATGTTAGCCTCCCCCAACCTATCAATCCACATTTTTACTCCAAAAATTTCTAAAAAATAAGGTGTGTCTTTTCCTTTCCAGTTGTTTTTTTCCTATAAATAAAGATACAGTGTTTCTAAATTCTGCAAATAAAATACCAGACACTAAGCAAATTGTAATGAGTATTTGTTATACTATTTAAGGATATTCATCTTTGCTACAGTGAACAAGATAAACAAATGTGATGGATAAAATGTAAAAGGTCTGATAAGTAGGGTTACTGGGTTGCTAAACTGTAAAATTTGTACACAGAATAAAAACAGTCAATTTATTCTGAACACAGAAAATATGCTGTAACAAATGAGAACTTAAAGATATGAAGAGATGGAAGAACAGATTAAAACTTAAATATTCATAAATCATGGATCATATTACTCCCAGTTGTTAGTTATGTTTCCCTTACTGTGACACTATCACCCATTGATGACACTCATTTTGATCCTATGTGAGCTTTCCAGACACACGTGGATAAAATCCATGGCTGTTCAGCAAGTTATTGGTAATTTATGGTATGGGTCAGGAAGACGCTGCCCCTGGGTCTCTAACAGGCAAGTAATGGGTCAGAGGACTTTGTATCTGTCGAGTGTCCTAAGCCTAGCCTGGGCTCTTTATAACCACAGGGATGGCATAGCAGACTGATGAGGCAGAGCGAGAGAGAGAGATGGGCGTGGGAATACTGAATGCAGGATTCCAATAGTGGTCCTTCCTGTCCAGGTGGATCCTACAATTGTAAATATGCACACCTACACAACTACTTTCCTTTTGTTTCTTGTTACATTTGAAAATTGATTGAAATGTGATTGGAACATCTTAATTTAGTCTGTGAGTCTGTTCTGCAACCTCTAGGGCCATTTCTGTGACAGCTGTTGCATCAGGTCATTTCACATTGTGGCAGTATGCTCAGGTGATCCAACTCTCAAAGGAAGTTAATGAACTCAAGCACGTGACTGACAGCTGCTGATTTGCTCTAGCCTAAAAGACTGAATTTGATTTATGCCTTAAGTACCTAATAGTATAATATGCTCACATTGAAGCCTGAAAAGAAATCTCTTTTGAGTGACTTATCCACAACATCTCAGATAGAGATCCCAGAATTTCCTCTCCAGTTGATGATGGTAAGCCTTTCTAAACAAATTAAGAGAACTGCACACACGCACGCATGCATACACACACACACACACACACACACACACACACACACAATTTATCAACAACAAATGTTTTCTTTATGTGAAAAACAAGCAATGAATACAGGGCTGAATTTGGTGACAGAGACCCCTCATGTCTATACCTCACAGAAATTTTAAGTAATTCATTGACCTGCCTTTTCTTCTAATATCTTTCTTCTACACAGAAGATTATATATTTTAAGGTTCTTAGATTTAAATAACTGAAACGACCAAAAATATCAGTACAGTCTGTATTGTCTAAGTAAATATTTTTTTCCTACAATAACTATTGAAGAGGTAGATAGTCGTTTGTTTCAAATACCTTTGTCTAGTGGAATTTAATAAATCAAACATTCTTTTCCTTAAATGTATGACAGAAACCTGAAGAAAGATTGTTTACAACATATATCTGAAACTCATTTTCGGGTTGATTTTTGTTTTTTTTTAACTAGATTGGGCAGGAGCAGAATGTATAGAATTTATCTTTTGGAAGTCTAACCAGAATAGTATAATAAATCCGAATGGAGATGACCAGTCTGAAGGATTTCATGGAATAGTTTTAAATGCCACACACATGAGAAAATTTAATAAGACTGACTGAAGACCTGATTAAGCTAAATTGTTACATGACATTTACCATTACGGAATGTACAGAACTAAAACATCACAACATCAACAAATGAGATGGATGAAATGTAAATGTTTTCAGGCAAAGGTCCTTGATAAAAACTGCCAAAATCTCTAGATAAAAATTATTATGGGCTGGGGATATAGCACAGTTTGTAGAGTGCTTGCCTTGCATGAACAAAGCCCTGGGTTCAATCCTAAGCACCGCCACCAAAAAAAAAAAAAAAAAAAATAATAATAATAATAATACACACACACATACACACACACACACACAAAAATAAAATGCCAAAGTTTCTGGGAATCAGAAATTTGAGTATTCCACTGAACAGTGATAATTTCAATGTCATCTTACTTTTTTGCATCTCATTTGCCTAAACTATTATTGCAGTGCTATTTCTGAAAACTTTTATGGACAGATAAGTATTTATGGAAACTATTTGGAGCTTTTGAAAAAGGTTTATGGGTTCTGAATAGAAAAAAATATGTAAAATAAGAACAACCCATGGAAAAATGAATTTATCAGTGGATTCTCATAGAAGACAGGTGAATGCCGCTATCCCAAAATATCTTTTTACACTCTCTGAAAAAGGTCTCTTCATTCTACATCCTGAAATCTCATCTTTTAAAAGTTCTCAATTTCACTGTGGTTGACTTCATCATCAGTCACTACTTGAAAGCTTAAAGAAACCTGTCTAGGGCATTGCTAGCAAGTCCAGAGTCAACACTGAAAGGTTGGTTTATGTGGAGAAGGACAGACCTCCTTGCCCTACTTTTTTGAGGGTCTTTCCAACACCATAATATACATGTAGATAGATGTAAATGAGACTTTGAGGAATAGATGTAATTAAAGAGAAATATAAATGAAGCAATTTCAAAAATTATCTCCATAAGCTAAGAAAAAATCATTAAAATGTTAAACATTTTATTGGGGTGGGTCCCCTTGTGAATATATATAATTCTAGACTTGTTTCCTTGGGCTGGGGTATAGTTCAGTGGTCAAATGTTTACCTAAATTTAAATCCTTTTCCTTAGTCTTTCTTGTTCTCACCTCAGCAATTCCTTCAAAAACCCATTGCATAAACTACGAATCTACCTACAGAATCCCACTTGTTCACACCAATTGCCTATCCATGGTAGTACATTTCTCTCCCCTGCAATAACCTACCTTCCCAGTAACACCTAATATATAGTGATACCAAGGAGTTTATACCCAAATGAGAGGAAGTCACTGCAGAAACATCATTAAGGTGAACATGGCTCCCTTACTACCTCACACTACCCCCATAGTACCTCAGCAGAATTGTGATCTCTGTCAACTTGAAATAATCTGTAGACCAGGAGTGCTGCTTTTACCAGAAGGACAAGCGGTTAATTTGTTCAAACGGTCACATTTACACTATATTTAACTCATTCCTCCTTCACAGAGCTTTTACTCTGCCTGTCTTTCCATGTTCTCAGTGGAATTTTACAAAGGATGCCCTTGGATGACTTCAGCCATCCATGCGCAGCCTGTTAGAGCACATGCTTTCAATAGCAGGACCGTCACAGAATTTTAGCTACATGTTAGTGTGGCAGTGGTTTACAAAGCACCCGTGAGCCACTGGAAGTGCTCACGCATCTACTTTCACTTTGACTTTCCATCTATTTCTGTGTGTGTGCACATGTGCATGTGTATATACACAACTTAAAGTAGTCCTAATGCCATATTTGCCTGGAGGTCCTCACAATGGTAATATATTTTCAAATCAATTTTTCTTGAAAAATCAAGAAAACAAAGTGATCAAAGTCATGCAAGGCAATACAAGTCCTTGAGAATTTGGGAAAAGATAAAAGCCCAGAGCTTGTAATTAAAAGCACAATTGACTTTAAATAAAAGGCTACTTCTTCCTTTACTTGCCCGATGAGACCAAAAATGATGAAGCCTAGATGGTTAACCTGTCTCAGTGAGCCATTTAGTTCTGATCCCGTCTCTTTCCCTCCAAAAAAAAAAAAAAAAAAGAAAATTTGTTTTTCTGAATTGAAAATAGGCACATCAGAACTTTCTATGGTATTGATCTAACCTAAAATTCAGGAAAAGGCTGATCACCTGAAGCTCACTATTTAGCACTATAATCTGAGGCACAACAGACAATGCCCCCCGTCTCTTTCACGGGGCCATGTGAGAGTACGCTGCTTCTTGCTTATTTTTTCAGATTACAGAAGCATGGACTGTGGTTCATAAATGTTTGATTTCGTTTCTCTGGCTTTGCCCCTCCTCCTTTTCTCTTTGAAGCACATCTCCTAACTGGTTCTTATTGGGTTAGAACTTTGATAACCAGACCAGTAACTTTGCAAGGATACTAGCAATGGTAAAGTTTTTAACTTTAAACATATAATAGCTAGAGCCAGGTGTTTGGTATGAATTTACAAAGGCTTTTAATTTACCACTTTTTATCGCAATAACTGGAGATTGTGTATGTACTACCTCTATCTTTGGGGGGAAAAAGGCAGCAACAAAATAAGAGGAGAATATTGTTTATGCAAGCTTATGAAACTAAAGATAAATATCCTCATCTTAAGGGAGATTGTTGCCATCATAGTCTGATACTTTTCTATAAACAAGATGGCAGAGTATATATTGATTTTATTTGTACAATAATAAATATGTTATCAGTAAACATATAAATGTTATAGTATATCTATTTTGTGGCAAATAGAGCATATTTTTCAGTTCATACTGAGATACAAATTTTCAAGTAGTAAAATGAGTCAAGTGGTAAAAGTGGCAAAATGGGTAAATCCATTGAAAACTAAAGTTTCCTATAAAACTTGAAATTGTCATATAATTATAAAGTTTACAGATTTGACTTCAGTGAACTTATTACAAAAAACAGCTAAAATATAGTATTAAATTTAAATTTTAAGAAACCATGTTTTACTTGATTTTTTAAAAGGCCAAAGATCTTAACAGTCACCTTATCAAAGAAAATATGCAGAAAACAAACAAGCATATGAAAAGATGATCCATATCATGTCATCAGGATAATGCAAATAAAATAGTAATGAAATTCTACCACAAGTCCATTAGAACGATCAAAATCCAGTATACTGACAATATTGAATGCTAGCAAGAATATGGAGCAACATGTACCATCCATTGCTGGTGGCAGTGCAAAACTGTCCAGCCACTTTGGAAACCAGCTTGCAGTTTCTTACACAACTAAACATCCTCATTCCATATGATGCAGCAATCATACTCCTTGGTGTGTTACCCAGGGGAGTTGAAAACTCATGTCTACAAAAACCTCCTACACGTGGATGTTTATAGCAGCTCTATTCATAATTGCCCAAACTTGGAAACATACAAGATGTTCTTCAGTAGGTGAATGGGTAAACTGTGGGACATCCAGACAATGGAATCTCATTCAGTGCTAAAAATAAATGAGCTTTCAAACCATGAAAAACACGGAGGATATTTAAATGTATTTTGCTAAGTGTAAGAAGTAAGTCTAAAAAGGCTTTATTGTATTAGTCCAAATAAATAACTTTCTGGAAAAGGCAAATTTACACAGTTAGTGAAAAGATCAATGTAAGACAGGAATTAGAAGGGATGGATAGGTAAAGCACAGAGTATTCTTAGGGCACTAAAATCATTCTGTATAATTTTATAATGGTGAATACATGCCATTCTAAATTTTTTGAAACCCACAGAATATACACCACTTGGAGTAAACCTTAATGCAAACTCTGGACTCTGGATGATAATGATGTATCAACTGGGCTCATCAATTTTAACAGATGGATGGTTGGACGTTGTCTATTCGTGGGTATGTAGAGAAAAGAGAAATCATTATATCTTCCACTGAGTTGTTCTGTGAACTTAAAAGTGCTCTAAAAATAAAGTCAAATAAAGTTTTTGTAGTTTTAAGAAAATGTATGTTTTAATATCAAGGAAAACAGTTTAATAAATTGATCACCAATCCAAAAATCAGAAATAACATTGAACAAACAAACCATAATTCAGATTTTTAATTCTACACTATAGAATTCAATAATTCACTCTTTTATCTGATAAATATGTAGATACAATCTGAGGAGACACATACGCAGTATATACAAATGAAAACATAACAAGAAACTCAACTTCTTTACGAAAGTCTAAATTGGTTTAATTTTTCACAATGGAAAGTAGAACTAATACATATTATGAAAACATCCAGAAAAATTTATCAGCATTAAGCTTATAATCTTTTTAAAAATTTTACAGCCAGAGGAATTCAGATTAGTTGATATGCAACTTCTTGAATAAAATAAATTCCATAACAAAAGTATTTGTATAAAATGACAACTGGTAATTCCAAGATATTTTAATTCTCAAAATATTTGTGTGGATTTGATCAAGAAATTTTATGATTTAACTGTATTAAAGTATCCCTATTTTCAAACTCTCAGAAAGTAGATCAACTTATGCAAAAAATGTATTTCATCTTACCAAATATAAGGTAATTCTCAAATAAACACAGTTTTAAATAGACCTCAATTTATACTTCTGCTGCTGCTGAGAGAATTATTGAGAAAATTATTTTTCCTCTATCCAAAAACACTGAATATTTGCTGTTACATAGAGCACTAATAGATTCTAGAAAGTATCAAGAAATATATAAATAATTTCTGTCATTAAGAAGCATATTGTTCTTGATTAGACAAGGGAATACAGGGAAGAGAGGGAATATGGAAATAGGAAAGACAGTAGAATGAACTGGAAATAACTTTCCTATGTTCATATATGAATATATAACAAGTGAAATTCCACATCATGTACAGCCACAAGAATGGGATCTTAATTAGAATAAGTTATACTGCATGTATGTATGTCAAAATACACTCCACAGTCATGTGTATCAACAAAGAACAAATAAAATAATAATAATAATATATGAAAAAAGAAGTATATTATTTATTTAGGGAACCTACTTTTACTTCAATGAAAAGACAAATGCAAGCAATTACATGATTACTAAATGAAACCTAATTCAGTTTAAGAAAGGGTAGAAAACAGTGGTTTGAATGGCATTCTGTACACCATCATTTGATAGGTTTTAATTTGTGTTTTTCTATTTGGTTTTGTGTATTTAATTCCTGTAATTGACAGCAGTGGCTAAATGTAAGAGTGTACCAGATAGTGTTACAACAATAAGTGACTAGTTCATTCCTTCACTGCACACTTTAATTACTGTATTAATTGGTTTATTCATTTTATTTTTCTGTGTATTTTCTGCGTACTTTAACTGATACTCATAATGATGCTAATCAGAAATTTTATAGGAAAATGAATTACGCTGAGGTTTGAATGAAAAGGCTATAATATTTTAGATCTGCTAATATTTTATAATCACTTCAGAGTGTTAAAAAAGCATTTACTTCCAGTTAATCATATTTCTGAAAAGAAATGGCAAACAATATTTCTATAAATAGAATATTGAGAGGTTTCTTATATACATACCTTCAAGTATAGAACATAAGTAAGAGAGAGAGGTCCAATCTCTAAACCCACACCATAAATTAGTTTAATTATGCAGAAAGAACTATTCAGATAAAGAGCATTGTTTTAACAATTTGCAGGGGGAATAATGGAGTGAACCAATATGTTTTAAATGTCCAATGACTGATAATGTGAAATCATATATGTGTAAAGGATTAATTCAAAATTCAAAATATACCTATTCATCCTAATGTAACAGCATATGAAAAGCTCATTTAATTGATTTGTAATCAGATCCCACATTGAAATTAACCTTAAATTATTCCTCTTTTATGTAATATTAAAGAAGACTATCCATAAATATCTGCAAAGACCATTAAAATACTCTTGTCCTAATCCCTATAAGTGTTTTAAGATTGTATTTCCTTCATATGTGTCAACTAATACATCACAGAGAAGCAGAGCTAAAAAATCTAGCTATCTTCTATTCAGACTTTTAAAAAATACACAAAATGTTTTAAAGGTGCCACCCTTCTAATTTTTGTCTTTGAAAATATATTTGTCATAAAATATGCTATTCATGTTAATGTATTAAAGTTTTTTCCAGAGCCTTTGCCTCAAGAACCTCAGACTTGTATCCGGCTTAATTTAATTTAAACGCCATTACCTCTGGAGCCAGAGCCTTTATCTACAGAATGGCAGTGTAAATCATTGATAAGTAAACTTCATCATAAAAGATTCTTGAATAGCATAATAAAAAATATTGCTGGCTATATTAATTTAACTTTTGTTTTTCCAAGCTCAGGCATAATTAGTTTAAGCATATAGGCAAATACCTACAAAGATTTCATATTTAAAAATTAAAAATTGCAAGTATATGAAAAGTATTTACATATGGTTTATTTTGTAAGATAAGGACAAGATGAGGTTGGCCAGTTTTTCTGTTGAACTAGTTGAATATTTAATTGTATTCAATCAATTGTAAATAACAGGGGGGAGGAAAGTGATAAGTAAATATTTTCATATCCTAAAGTTAATTATCCTTCTTCTACTATGAAATTTTACCATAATCTAAGTAGGAAAGATAATGACTGAAATGTCTTACAATATCAGAGCTATTCTTTTAAAACTGAACACACACACATGCTGTTCAGCCTCCTTCTCTTTAACAATGGCCTGCCATCCTAGGCCACTGGGCTACTGGAAAAGAGGGAGTGGAAATGTTCTCTAGTAATAGTACCATCCCAGGATTTTAAAAATTGTAGAAAAGATTTTAAAGACAAGATAATTAAAATGGTATTTTATTCCAAATAAAAGGCCATTTGTGATGTAAGAACACAATGAATTGGCACAAAAGGTTATTTTTTTAAAAAATATTAATAATCTCATTGATAATGCTAGTAAAATAATCCTCTTATAATTATTTCCAGGAAAGAACTATTTTAATACTACAGGAAATACCAGTGATTATAGGAAAATATGGCACATTATAGATTATTACTGCTTTAATACTATTTTATTCTCTAAAAAAATACTCATTTTTTTAAAAATAGAAAATATGTCTTCTTTTCTAATTTTAATAGTCTTGCAAATAAAGTTAGGTGGTGCTGAGTTCACGGTATTCACATTTACAATCCAGTTTGCAAATAATTATTTTTTAAAACTAATTATCTTCTCCAAGTAGCAAAGCTAGTCAAGGATGTTTCTTAGAAACTCTTGGAGATGTTATGTAAATTTCTCATTATGAAATACTGAAAAGAGAGAAATAAATTCAGCTTATGTTAAATTTGGATTGTTTTCATAAATTGAAATTTGGTTATTTCTATAACCGTGTTCTCAAAAACTAAGCTTTTATCACTTATATATCTTATGTACGATATATTGTCTTGCAATAAATGTAAATCACTTATCCTTTTTATAATCATATTCATGTAATGCAAATTCCATTTCTAAACAATTTTAATGTACCTAAAAACAGTTTCAAAGTACATGAAGCAAAATCTGACAGAATTCAAAGAACAGATATCTAAATCTATAATTACAGTTAGAAGCTTCAATATTCTCTCAGTAATAAATACAACTAGTAAACAGGAATCAAAAAGTATATAAAAGTGAACCAAATACCATCTATTAACAGGATTTAATTGACATTTGTAAACTATGATAACCAACTAAATATATATATAACCAATATAAATATATATCGCTTTATATCTTCCTTTCAAAAATACATTAAACATTCATCAATATAAATCATGAAATTATGGGTTTGTTATCCTGAGTATGAAATAAACATTACCAACTTAAAGTAATTAACATCAAAGTATTTTCTCAGATCATAATGGAAATAAAAATAAAGTAACAGGAAAATATTCAAATAAGCAAAAATTAAATATACTTTGAAACATCCTATGATGAAAGAGGAAGTGTTACAATGAATTAAAAAATATTTTGAACTAAAGGAGAATGAAATTGTAACAAACCAAAATTTATGAGATGCAGTTAAAAGAGCACTACAGGAAAATTTAGCTCTAACTACTTAGAAAAGAAGGAATCAAATCATAATCTAAACTTTTGTCTTAAAAAGTTAGAAAAAGATCAAAATAAACCCAAATCAAACAGAGTGCAGGAAATAAGATAGAAGCAGCACCCCAATTTTTTTAAAACAAAACAAAACAAAAAAGTCAATGAAAATTAATGAAACCAAAAAGCTGGCTCTTTAAAAGATCAATCATAAAAATAATAAATAATGAAAAAAATGAATAAAGTCAATAAACTCTAGTAAGACAGACAAGTTAGGCAAAGAAAAAGATGAACAAAAAGACACAATATCAGGAATGAAAGATGGCCTATCATGGCTGTCCTCACAGACATTAAAAGAATAATAAGAGTTATTATGAACACTAGCCATATTGACATATTCTGACAACTTAGACAATGGTCCAGTTCTTCCAAAACCACAAACAATTGATATTCACCCATAACAAACTATATAACCTAAATAACCTTATAACTATTAAAGATGTTGACTTCACAGTTTACAACTTTAAAAAAAAAAAAATTTTTTTTCAGGTCCAGATTCTTTCACTGGCAAACAAAAAAATAGCAATTCTACATACTTTTTCAGAAAATAACATTCATCTATGTATTTTCAAGATTCATTTGGGAGTGAGTTTTGCATAATCAGATCAAACCCTCAATGTGTCACTACCCAGATATTATATGAGAAGCACACCTACAAGATACAATGTTGACAGGCAGAAATGATTCATAGAATTATAATATGGCTGAATTTTATTTATTCCATCCATATGAATTAAGCTTAAAATCCTTATAGTCTGTAAAGTTAAAATTTCATGATCTGTTACAATTAAAACGTAAAATAATTCATAATATTTTTCAGTAAATCATCCTATATAAACACTATTTTTGCATTTTTTTTTCTTATGCATTTGGGAGAAGGAAAGTGGTAGGGTGGAATAGAACAAAAATTCATGAGGGGGAGAGAGTGAAAAAAAAAACACTGAAAGAAAAAGTACATTTTATTTCTATTCTTTCCTCTCATGGACTCACACTCAGGATTCAGCATTAGACAAAAACCAGAATGATCATTTCCTCAGTTGACCTCAGTTCCTGAGTGTCTCCCATAAAGTAAGCAACTCTTTTTAAAATGTAGAATATGTAGTGTGTACAATTCAATGTGGTTTATATATACACAGGGGTGCATGTATTCACACCAGCTTAAGTGAAAAAAATGGCAGCTTTATGCATAAGAACACAGAGGTACAGGAGAAAATATGGTAATTTTGACATTCAAGAAGTGACCAAATGTATTATAATATACTATAGGACAATAAATTTGGGGTGAGGATATTGAAGAATGAGAAAGACCTAGGAAACAAAAGATCAAACAGAGTGACAAATATAAATTGTGATCTGTGTGGGAAAACACAAGGGCACTACAGGGCAAACCACAGGTGATAAGCAACCACACTACAGTGAAAGGTGCAGTTTTCTCCTGGTAGAAATTCAATCTTCCAACTGAGACAGCTTATCTATGACTTCCTTAACTAAGTATCATATATGCAATATTTCCATCAATGAGAACTATGTTATTCTTTAAGGAATATACTATAAAATATTCTAAGAAGTTAAAATTATACAAATGACTAAATAATCATATAAACATTTTAAGAAATATCCTGCTTACTAATAGGTACCTAGGTGACAAATGGTTGGAATTGGTTAGCAAATTTTTCTGCAGAAGTAAAGATCACATAAAGGCCCTGAGGCTTCTCTTGCTTATTCATCTCAGTTCATTTATTGCCCTGAAATAACCAATAGTGGATTACATCCTGCCCTTTGAAAACTCTCCTGTTCATTTTCACAAGATTTTAAGTTAAATAACATTGAATTGTAACATATATTCTTTCTATGAGTATTCACAGGCTCCCAAGTAGATCTTAATGAAAAGTACTTTCCATTGATGGCATTATATCATTATCCAAGCACATATAGCTCTCATTAATTTGGTGGATGTTTCTTGTATCTAGTATCCCCAGTACCATCACTACACCCACCAAAGAAATGCAGTACTATATATGTAAATTCTATCTTTGTTGTTCTCCTACACATCCACAGAAAGATATGTACCCAGACAAAAGACAATTATAATGCAACCTTTTCCAAATGGGATCTGAGCTCCTAAAAGGGTAGAAAATTCCTACACTTAAATAGTGTTATGGATGAAATTATTTGGTAACATTTTTTTCTTTGTTAGTTTAACTGTCTAGTATGCCCTTAATTCCCATAATGGGAACAATGACATAATGTAGGATTTTTTTAAAGCAAAAATCAATTATTTTTTACTTTTAGTGCATTTATGTATGCATAAAACATAAAATTATTTGTGCATACTTGAAATATTTATAAACCTGTGCATTTTATTAGGCAATCACTCCTTTTATTCAGTGTTTTATTTCAGAAATCCACCCATGCTAAGGGCAGATGTTTAATTTAATCCTGTGAGTGCTCTATAGCATGCTATCATATGACTACATGAATTTTCTGTCAAATCACTAGTGCCATTTAAAAAGTGCTCAACTCTTTTGCAATTTCAAGCAATGTTTCAATGGTATTCATATCCATATTGCCTTTATAATTCTCAGTTTGTCTTAAAAATCAAATACTGGACTGATCTGTCTGAGTTTCTTTTCATAACCTTGCAACTCTCTGTTGTCTTCAAAAACGTACTGCTCAAGATGTTGTCCAGGATTTTTAATTACTTTCAATGGAATCGGGGTTGATTTGTTATTTTGTCCACAGTCATGGGGATGGCCTTTCACTCTCCACTATTAATTCTTCCTCTTACTAGATGTTTTATTGTATAATTAATTATCCTGTTCCCTCAAAATGTTTTTAACACATAATTGTAATATTAGACACAATTGGTGAGACAAGTAGACTCACGAAGATCTCGGATGTTCACCTGACCAAGCAGATAGTGAACTGCAGGATCCAAGGAATTCTTGAGAGGTCAGACTTGCTTTAGACCTTTTTACTGTAATCCAGATGATAATCATGACAATCTCCTCCTTTTTTCTTTCCTAATCCTGGCCCTAGGCTTCTTCCATACTGAAACTTCCTAGATAACAGCTGTTCAACCTCTGATACCTGTTTCCTTTATTTATTTATTTTTTTGCTGGAGTTATTCTGTTCTTAAAACATCTTGCTGACCTTGCACACTCTCCTGAATTTACTAGAAGAAGTTATAACTTTTTCCTTAACTTAAACTGACACATTTTCCACTTTTAATACAATAGATGTCTCCTTCAATCAATATGAACCTATATTTCAATGTTATTCTCCCCATAATTCCCACATGTCCCCTATAGAGCAGTTGTCACAACTTATAATAATTTTTTAATTCTGTTTTTTTGGTTTCGCCTACTAGAATGTAAATTCCATGAAGGCAAAAAAATCATGTCTGTCTGAACTATATGCTAAAAGATACATGTATCTCTAGTATTTAACACATTAATAGGTGCAAAGAAGACCCAATAAATATTTCTGAGCTGTTAAAATTTGTTTTTCCCCCATGTGTCAGCATTATAAAATCTGTAGGAGATTTTAAGGTCAATGAAAAATAAAACTGAAGTTGTCAGCTGTGCATGAGTGATGATGCATGCCTGTAATCCCAGCAGTTGGGGAGGCTGAGGCAGGAGGATTGCCAGTTCAAAGCCAGCCTCATCAACAGGTGCTAAGCAACTCAACTAAAATACAAAATAGGGCTGGAGGTGTGGCTTAGTGGTTGACTGCCCCTGAGTTCAATCACTGGTACCCCCACCCCCAAGAAAAGAACTTACTTTGTACTAATCACTGTACTTAAGGTATTTTATTTTTACAAAAGTATGTAATGTAGATGTTATGATCCCCCTTTTACAAATAAAGAAATTAAAATGTTGGGAAATTAAATAAATTTTGTAAAATTTAGCAGCTAATAGCAGAGCTGAACTTTAATCCCAATTTCATCTGATTCTGAACTCAGACCTGACTACTGCACCGTGCTGTCCCAGGTTAAGGACTCATGATTTATAGATGGTTTCAGATAATCTTTATAAGCCCTACGATTAAAATTCTTTGAACTCCAGTATGATTCTGCCCCATCTCTTCATGTCCATGAACACACATACAGGAAGCAACTGATTCCTATCAGAAGGACTGCATTCACAGTGTTGTGCTTCAATTTCTTGTCACAAACCACCTGGAATTATTATTATATATAATTTTATTTAAGGACATCTAAATCCAGAAATCTTAGGCCTGAATTATTGAGGTATAATCAATTTGCAAATGTCACATTTAATAATTATAAAACTGATGTTTTCCTGGATTACCAAGTCACTGAAGTGGAGTGGAATACCTCTTTCTAGTATTTGGGGAAGAACATATGATAAGGGGAAAGACATACCATAGCATATAGTAAGAGGATGGGACCTAAGCTGTTGTAGAATCAACATGTTTAATGCTCAGAGGTGGAACCTGAGCTCCAAATAGGTTCAGTAATCAGTGCAATGCTAAGCAGCCTCCTAATGGCACAGTCAGTAGCCTGCTGATAAAGTTACCACATACATATTTGTTATGAGTACCTGTGCTTTCCAGTGGCATTGCTAGCAGCATACTAATCACTTTATAGTATATGTGTTAGTTAGTAGTTACTGTTTCATAAATCACTGGTTCATAAACAATAAATCCTAATGGTTCATTCTTAGAGTTGTATGACTTCTTTCTTAATTTTTGCCTAATTTCCCTTTCTTTTAGTGTTTGGTTCTGCAACCCTTATCCTTTAATACAAACTCCATCAGTTACAATAATTGAACAATAATTTATTCCTCTATAAGAGACAAATTGCTTTTCATTCTAGTAGTTATAAAATCAGAAACCCATATAAATTTATTGTGCTTGTGTGATACAAATCTGAATGTGGATTTACATATTAGGGTATAATCAGTGGTAAAGCACCCCTAGGTTCAATCCCCAGTACTAGTAATATTCAGCATAGTCATGTCTGGCAGTCTCAAATTTGCTTCAACATTGATGCTTGTACTCAACAAACCCTTAATTAAGCATCTACCATCATGCAGAAATAGATTCATATAAACATGAATAATTTATAGTCTTTGCCAACAATGAGTTCACAGAATGACAGACTATTAAAATATTATTAAATAAGATATATTGTAAGAACTTCCTGGGAAAGTACAGTCCAGGTGACTTGGAGAATTTCTAAGTAAGTTTGCTTCCCACAGGAAGTACAAGTTACTGGGAGGGTTCACCTGCCCATCACAGGCTGAGAGTAGTGAAAAGGAATGAGGAGCTCAGTAAGCAGGAATTCTGCCCAGGATGCACAAGAATATGTACAGAATGTTAGCTTTTACCAAATAAAATCAGTGGAAATAAGAGTACATGTTTCATCATTCATTTTATTAAAGAAACAGTGTACTTTGAAAATAAGGTAAAAACTAATGAAAATCAACATCTATTAGAGGAAGAAAATAATAACATTATTTTTTTCCCTTTTTTCACTTTTCATAAAGAAATAGCAGATAAATTTCTATGGAGTCATTGTTGCTGATAAAACCTCACTTTTTCCTTGTTATAGAGGTCATCATATACAGTTGTATCTGGTTCTGTATTAATTGTAGACCTGTAATTCCTACCCAAAGTCCCCTGATACTAGATAGATTCTTGTGTCTTCTCATTCTATATTTCAGTGTGTATTCATCATCAGTGTTTATTATAGTAGTCATCTCCTCTGCACTATTGTATGTCTTGAAAAGTTAAATTCAGCAGGGATGATAATTAAGAGAGATACAGCTAGAAGGAATACTTGCCAGCATCTATCTAAAGTTTTAAATGTACAAAATATATGACCCAACTGTACTTTATATCTGCTCTGGGAAAAAAAAAAATCGGCATGCATACAAAGAGACATGCTACAAGAATGTTCAGAGTAGCATTGTGTAAAATCTTAGGTTGTTGGAAACAACTATGTTTTCAGAATTAGATTAAAATCAGCTACGTACTGTGGAAGGCTGTATAACAACTAAATATAGTTTGGTTAATTGAGATGGAAAAATCTTCAAGATAAATTGTTGGTCAAATTTAGCACATTAGAGAGAGATATACAAATAAAGATCACATTTCTATAAGACACATTTGGGTAAAATGTGTGTTTGGGAGACTATATATACTTGTATAACTAGTGAGAAAAAATATAACAAAACAATCGTCATTTTAGAGAATTCTGAAAGTGAGAAGGGTGGTCAGGTATAATTTTAAATGTTGTCTGTTTATATTAATGTTTTATAGTGAAGTCACTAACATATTGCTTGTGTATTTTTTTATGATTAAATACAGGTATTGGTTTTAAATGAAAGAAAATACTTCATGAGCAAGAACTACAAGAGTTTGCTGGTTAGGTATCAGGTTGAGCTCTTGGAGAACTGTACAGGCACCTGGCAGCCAGAGTTTCTACAATCTGATATTTTCAGAGGAATAAAGACACTATGAAGAAAGAATATCCATCCACTTTAAAGCACCCTTTCTTGTTCTGCTACTTTGTAATTCACATTTAGCAAACTACTTTTTATCTCTTTGTTTTTACACATTTTCATATAAAAGGCTCTCACAAGTTCCCTTGTTTGTAACTATGTTCTTTAGTGTTTGTGATGATTGTATAATATCATGTGTCTTTCACTGATTAGGTCTATGAGTGTTGGCCGTGTGCTCATTTCCATTTTAAAACTCTGAGAAAAAAGACAGAGACATGTAATAACTCATGTCTCCGTTTCTGCTTTTTTAGGGTATTCATTCTAGTTTAATATATTTATGGTTATGTGAAAGTTTTCATACCATAAAAAAGTTTTCACACCATATTAAAAATGACATTTACCTACATTACCTTATAATTTTAAGTTCCATTTCATAGTCTAACCAAGACAGTGCATCTATTCCAATTAGTGCATTTTTATTTAACCTATTTTTACTTTTTAAAAAAGTTTCATCAATTTAACTGGGCATGGTGGTATATGCCTATAATCCCAGTGACTCTGGAGACTGAGGCAGGAGAATTGCAAGTTTGAGGCCAGCCTCAGCAACTTAGTGAAGTCCTAAAGCAACTTAGGGAGACCATGTCTCAAAAGAAAAAAGAAAAAGGGCTGTATTTCAGTGGTAAAGCACCCCTGGGTTCAATCCCCAGTACCAGGAAAAAAAATAGTATCATCAATTTTAAAAAACACAACAATCAACTCATAAATCACTTCTGATTGGTATTAATAGTTGATAGTCATATTTGTAACTGTTATAGCTTGGCTCTTGAATGTCCACCAAAGGTCTATGTATTACAAGCTTATTCTCCATGGAGGTGCTATTGGGAGGTGGTGGATCCTTTTAGAGGTGGGATCTAGTGGAAGTCTTTAGGTTTTTGGCAGCGTACCCCCAAAGAAGTTGTGGGGTCCTTGTCTCATTGTGCTTATGTGCAGCGCACATGCATACACGCACACACACACTTTTTTTTTTTCTTTCTGGCTACAGTGTAAGCAACTTTAGTCCACCATGCACTGTCCACTATTGGCATCCAGCAGCCCATCAGACATCTAAAAGCAATGCGACCCAATCATGGACTGGAATCTCTAAAACTTTAAGTCAAAATATTATTTTATAAACTGATTATCTCACTTAGTTATCAGAGTAATGGAAAACTGACATATTGACAAAAATCAACTCATTCACCCATCAATTGTTTATTGAGCATTTACTCTATGCCAGATATTTTCTAAGCACTTTGATTTACAAAATACCACAAAGCATCAACGAAAAAATCTTGCCTTATAAAGCTTAAACCTTAGCAGTAAGTGACAAACAATAAACATAATAAAGTATACTGAGTGTATAAAAATTGTTAAGTGTACATTATGGTGAAAAGGAAAAGTAAATTAAAAATAGGGGGCAGGATTGGAGGTGGAAGGCAAGTTTACAAAGTTAATCACAGTGTTGGAGTCAATATTACTGAGAAGATAACATCCAAAAGCAAAGTTTTGATGGAGATGAAAGATTTCGTTATAGTTGTCTAGTTCAAAAACCCAGAAATGGGGACATTTTTAGCAAAGATAAGAAACACCAAGAAAAGTAGAATAAGAATTAAATCCTAGGAATCAAAATGTTAAAACAGCAGGGAAATGAGGAAGATCTGGCAAAGAAGACTGAGAAGTAAAAATTGATGATGCTGAAGAAAACCCAAGTGAGTGGGACATCATCCCAGCCAGGTGACCAGGAGTGCAGCAAGCAGAAAGGAGCAAGGAGCTGGGGGAAATGGCACTGACAGGTAAAGCAAGATGGGGATGAGAACAAGGGCCATTCCACACGGAGCATCTGGTGATTGATATGGTATAGATATGATGTACCCCACCCCAAAGCTCCTGTATTAATGCAGGCAATGAAGTAACTAGATTACCAAAAATATAATCTAATCAGTCCACTCTCATTTGAATGGACCGAGTGGTCACTCTAAGTGAGTGGAGCATAGCTGGAGGAGGTTGATCATCAGGCATGATTATGTCCATCTTCCCTATGGGCTCTTTTTCCCCACTCTGCTTCCTGGCCTATGTGAGTGGAGAGGACCAGTGCTGCTCTACCATGCCCCTCTGCCATGGTGTTCTGTCTCAACTTCAAGACCACAGTGATGCGGTCAACTGACCATGAACTGAACCTCTGAAACTGTGAGCCAAAATAAACTTTCCTCCTCTGATTTATTCTTGTCCAGTATTTTGGTCACAGTGATGAAAACTAACATCATGACTTTGGCGAGAAGCATGTCTGGAGAGTTCTTAAGAACTAAACATTTCTAATATCTATGTGATCTTCTCTGTAACATCTCCTTTACCCCTACCTCCCAGTGTGTTAGTCAGCTTTCTATCACTGTAGCATCTCTGGTAAATGAAATTACAAAAATCACAGGTTTATTTTGGTTCACAGTTTTAAAGGCTTCAGCACACTGTGGATTGTTGCTCTGGGCCTTTAGATAGGCAGTACATAGTGGGAGGCGCATGTAGCAGAATGATGTAATTCATCTCATGGTGGGGACTTGAAAGACAGGGAAAGGGTCTAGAATCACTCTGCTCCCTTCAAGGGCATACCCTTAACGCCCTAAGACTTTCCTATGAGGCCCCACCTATTAAAGCCTTTACCACCTCCTAATAACACTAAGCTGGGAACAAAGCTTTTAACACATGGATCTTTTGAAATATTCTAGATCCAATCTATAGCACCCAGAAACTACTTTCCTGAATTTCATGCTTATCATTCATTTATATTTTTTATAGTTTCATCACAAACATTTATATTCCTAAGCAATATATCAACATTATAGAAATGTCATTGCATTAATTACTTTCAAGAGAAACTAAACCAATAGGATACAGAGATTAGTAATGAGATACCGACTCACATGATTATGGAGGCTAAGGAGTCCCAGGATCTGCTGTTGGTAATCTGGAGGTCCAGGGAAACCAGGGGTATAGTTCCAGTCCAAACCAGAAGACCTAAAGAAAAGAGCAGCCAATGGTGTAAGTCCCAATCCAATCTGAAGGTCCAAGAAGCAGAAGCACTGATGTCTCAGGACAAAAAGAAAAGGTGGATGGCCCAGCTTGAACAGAGAGAAAGAGCAAAATCCCCTGGGCTCTCCTTTTTTGTTCTCATCAAGGCCTCAAGAGATTGGAGGATGCTTACTCATATCAGTGAGTGTGATCTTAACGTAGTCTACTGCTCTAAATGCTAATCTCTTCTGGAAATACCCCCACAGACATATCCAGAAATAATATTGCCAGCTATCTGGATATCCTTTAGCCTGCCCAGTTAACACATGAAATTAACCAACACAGCTATCAACTCTACATAACATTTCTACTCAATATATAGCTTAGTTTGCTTATGGTATAGGTGAAAGAAAACAATAATTTGTTTTTCAATCCATGGATAGTTGCTCTTATAAAATTCTAGTACATGTATCCTGGTGCAAATAAAGAAGGTTAAACATAGATGTGCTAGTGTATGGTAAATGAAGAAGGTTGCTTAGAGGTCAGAAGCAAATGAGTAGCCTTCACCTCACTCAGACCTCCCAAGCCTCTGGGAGTTAATATCCACTACACATGGCACCTATTTTTTTTTTCCTACTGTGGTGCCTCTCTCCAGGGAACATCCAGTTAAATTCCTAGAGACCTATTTGTGGTGTGGTAGGATACATTAATGTTCAGCTTTATCAGAGGATGCTAACGGGTTTTCCAAAAGGGTTATGCCAATTTACACTTCCTGCACAGTACATAAGAGTTAGAGTTAATCCATTTTCCTGTCAACACTTATCATGGGAGTTCCTACATTTCTTCAATCTAATGAATATAAAACAGTATCTCATTGGCTCTTAATTTGAATTTTTCTAATTACTAATAATGTTAAGAATAATTTCATATATTTCAAGTATCTATCTCTGTGAAAGATTATGCATACATTTTAGGCATTGTTAATAGAGTAGTTATATGCATATTAATATACTTCTCATGTTTGAAGACTTCTCTTTTCACATTGTTTTTTGTCACATTTTAATGGTTTCTTTTGATGAATCCAATTTATACATAAATGAGGTTATATAAATCTTTCCTTTTTAAAGATAGCATATTTTGTATTTTCTAAGACAAACTTGCTATTGTTATGGTTTAGATATGAAGTGTCCCCTAAAAGTCACATGTGAGATAATCAATACAAGAAGGTTCAGAGATGAAATGATTGGATTATGTGAGTCGTGACTTAATCAGTGGATCAATCCACAGATATGTATTAACTGAGTGGTAAGGTGGGGTATGACTAGAAGAAGTGGATCACTGGGGGAATACCCATAGAGTTTATATTTTGTCCCTGGTTTGCAAAGCTCTCTGATTCCTGGCTGTCGAGTTCTGAGATGCTTTCCTTTGCCATGCCCTGCTGCCATGATATTCTGCATCACCTGTGGCCCAGAACTATGGAGTCAGCTGATCATGGACTGAACCTCTGAAACCATGAGCCAAAATAAACTTTTATTCCTCTAAGTTGTTCTTGTCAGGAAATGCAAAAGCCAATTACAACACTTATCAAAAAGTAAGAAATACATTGTCCTATATTTTCTTCTAAATATTTTAAATGGAGTCTCTTACATATTATTCCTATATCCATTTAAAATTCTTTTCAGAATGGTGTGACATTGGGATCAATATTTTTTTTAATGTGGATAAAATTTTCTCATTCTATTTATTGGTAATTTCCTCATGAACTCAATGATGTGCTACATATTGGTTATAAGTTATGGGCCATATATGTGTTCCACATTCCATATGTGTGTGTGGGGGGGATGGGGGTTGGAGGCCCTCTATTCTGTTGCACTAGTCATTTCTCTATTCTCATCCCAACTCCACACTCAGAATAAGAATAATAGCCTTATAATAAGTCTTAAAATTTTGGTAGAGATTATTCTCTTATTTTCTTTTTCTTCAAGATGATCTCAACCATTCTTGGGTATTTTCCCTTTTAAATACATAGTAGAAACCCATTAAAACACACAGAGAAACTTGCAAAGATTTTTAAATGTTTGATTTACTATCACTGATGTATTTGGCTTTTGAATTCCTTCCTTAGCATTTTTTGTTTGATCATGAGTGTATACTGGCCTTATAGCATGAGCTAAAGTTTATATTCTCCTTCTATACCCTCTACAAGATTTTAGAACTATTATCATTCATAACTTTTTGACATTTGGTCAAAAGAAGCAGTATATCTTGCTTTTGTTTTGTTGCAAGACTCTGCTCTTCAGGTTAAATTTCCCCCACAGTTGCAAGTTCATCCCTGCTGCCTTTTTCTTTAAGTCAATATTGATATAGCATTATTGTAGAGTTGTAGAATTTATTTTGATTCATTCTCTTTTTTTGGAATTGAGGTGCTTTTAGAATTATTTACATTTTTACTATCCATTTGAGTCTGTAATTATCCTTTTCATTTCTAATGTGTACTTTTTTCCTTAAATAGATCAATATTGTCAGAAACTTCTCCCTCTCATGAGCTTTCCAGGAAGTCACTTGTAGTCCTGTTGATTCTTTTTATTACAACTTGGTTTTCTGCCTTATAGATATTTTTTTTCCTTCAGGTCATCTTTTCTATTTTAGTCTGAATTTATTATTTTCTACTTTCTGACCTCTTAAATTCTAACAATGGTTAGCTTTTCTTTTTCCAATGTAAACATTTAAGAATAGAAACTGTTCTCAAATACCACTTTAGTTGTATATTCTATAAGTTTTATATATAGGATCCGTCATTCAGGTTTATGTGCTTTTAATTTCCATTTTTGGCCAGTAGACTGTTTATCCATTAGTTCTTTATTTTATGGCTTTTACTTTGCTAATAATTATCATGTCAGCTCTTACATGACTTACACTTCCTTTTTATTGTTCCACTATTTTCCGGCACTGAATTCTTTTGCCCTAGTTTCTCCTATTATCACTTGTAGTTCCAGAACTCAAAACCAGAAAATTATTTTTTCTTAAAAAGTTTTCAAAAGATTGATACCTAAAGTGAAGAAAAGATATTCAGGAAAGATCCAGGAGCTCTGCTTTACAAGTGACAATAATGGATTAGACACCACTTTCTGAGAAGGGAAAGATAGTATTGGTGGATGAGTTTCTCAATGAACACCTGATAAGAGAATTTATCTATTGACTATTTCATGACATTTCTTAGACCAAAGCAGGACCAATGGTTGACAATTATAATGAGAATCTATAAAACACAATGGATATTAAGAATGTCATTTTTTTATTGGGCATAGTTTCTATGACAGCTAGAGATGTATAAATTCTAAATTTCATGAATGCAAGGGCAGCTTGTGACATATTATGTGTCCTCTTAAGCTTTTTTAACTTTGAAAAAACACTCCTGTACACATTGAAGATTTGATGAATGAGTCCAACTTTGGAGATCATGAAGAAGCTTTAGTGGAGGGAGAATAAGTCTGGCTCTCGCTACTGAAATAAAATTTTATCATGAATCAGGTTTCTGAGTCAGTTGCCTCAGGAACCACATAGAAAAAGAAAATTGGCTAGAAAATATTTTCAGACTTGACTTATAAACATTTGCTTTCCAGAACAGAAGTGACTCCATTTGTGGGCTTTAATATCTTTATGGGAAATTAATGATAGATCGTACTCCACTAATTTTATTTGAGTTTGGAAGTCTTTTCAATTTCTGATAAAGAGTGAGGAATATAAAATTGTAAGTTGCAGAATGTGTTCAAAAAATACTAGGTTAGATCATATAGCTAGATATAAAATGGAATGGGATGAAGAAAAAATTTAATCAAAATGCAATATGACATTATGGTTAACTCAATTAATATCTTCCTGTGACATGTTTTGTATTGGGCAACGTCGGACAAAATTTTCTTGTAATCTAGCACTGCCAAACTCATCAGTGATCCCAGATGATTGTGTAGGATCTGTGAACCCTGAAGAGCAATCATGTATAGGGAAGCAAAGTGCCTTTTGATGCCTAACTGATCCTCTGCAAAAAAAAAAGATGAATCAGCCATTCCTCTAATTTATAATATGTGTGTGGGCATGTGAACCATGGAGCAGACAGGGCAATTCTATGTCTCCAATATAACTATACTTATAAATGAATATACTTTGAATATATAGAAAAGTATGTGTCTTAAACCAGCACTTTCATCTCAGATCCTAAAAAATAAATTAGAGGCAGGTCCCACCTTATCTGGGTGAGCCCCATTATCTTTCTTCTTTTCTTTACTCATCATCTGTGACAATCAGTTTCATTTTGATTTTGCTCAAGTTTCCAGTAACTCAATCAAAACAAAATTAGGCACTGCTGTGAAGGTAATTTAGAGGGTACAATCTATTAACTTTAAGTAAGGGAGACTATTTTAGATAATCTGGGTAGGCCTGGTTCAATCAAGTGAAAATCCCTAACAACAGAGTCTGGAATAAATTCCAACTGTGTATAGCAGTTCCAGCTTGTGTCCAAGGGTTCCAACCTGCCCTTCCTGACAGCCTGAACTATGGGTTTCAGAATTGCCTTGCCAAATTTCAAATCCTACAATTAAGTAAACCATGTCCTTGAAATAAAAATCTCTTTATAGATATAGATACACACACACACACACACACACACACACACACACACACATATATATATATATATATATATGTATGTATGTATGTATAACACATTATGTAGGTTTGTATGTGCATACACACACACACCCCACCACATATGCATCCTGGTTCGTTTTTCCTAGGTGAAACCTGATACATTCTTTTATATATGGATTATAGCATAATAATTATTTCAAGCTCTATGACCAGAAAATAGTAGGAATTTTATATAAGATTACAAAGAGGTCTTATTTAAAACTTAAGCTCAATTCAGTAGTTACAGTCCAGTTTCCTAGCAAACTCTGACATGGAGTAAAAGGCTTCCATCTAATAATAAGACATATAACATTTCTTTCAGGAAACTCTGTTATGAGGATGAAGCATAATCTTGGTATTTCTGAATTTGGTAATGTCATTTTAATATATATTATCAAAATCTCAGTCTGGATGAACACATACATGCACACACTGGCACTACTGCATCTTCCTCAGCCTTCCTCTGAATTTGCCTTCCACTGGACAGTCGCTAGCACATAGATGTACTTGTGAGTGTACATCAGAGGGCTTCATTCATTGCCATTGGAATTTGCTCAATCCTTTTCTTGGCAGCCTGTGTGACACATGAGAATGTAAGGCCCTCATTGGCACTTTTCAATAATGAGGCATGAATGTTAGAAAACATGTGCCTAAGATTCCCTATTCCAATATATAAAACTGGAGAACTTTCTACGTGATTCTTCAGAGGGTGCACAGTAGCACTGAGTGATGGTTGCTCACTGTGGAAACCCCTCATTAGGAAACTCTTCACTGTTTCATATTCTTTTTCTTTTCACCTTCATTCACTGTCTCAACTGTGCTTCCTAGAATCACTTCCTGAAAAACTGTTCAAGTACTTGTGTCAGCTAAGAAATGCATTCTGAATATGACCTAAAATGTTAGTCCTAACAGTATACTTCTGGAATTGTGGAATTGGGTCACTTGCAAGTTGAATAGCAACAAGGACTCCATTACAGGTGTTTCATGGGCTGGTATTAATCTCTAGTGGGCTACACAATCACAATCACTAAGAGACTCTTCTCTGACATGGATAGGCATTAGGCACAGATGGGAGGAGAAGCATTGGCATACATACTAGTTCTAATATTTGCAAGACAGAGAAAAAGTGGTTAATGAAAAGAAATATGACATAGAACAGTTTGTAACTGCCTTAAAAGATGTGAAGAAAGAGAATGTCTGATTCAGTCAGTCAAACATCAAATCAAGGCAGATGGAGGAAGCTATAAGACTACCTGATCATACTTTAATAAGACACTCATTTTCTTTATTTAAAGGCTAGACTGCTCAAAAAAACATAGCAGGGGGCTGGGGATGTGGCTCAAGTGGTAGCATGCTCGCCTGGCATGCGTGCGGCCCAGGTTCGATCCTCAGCACCACGTACAAACAAAGATGTTGTATCCGCCGATTACTAAAAAATAAATATTAAAAATTCTCTCTCTCTCTCCCCTCTCTCACTCTCTTTTTAAAAAAAAAAAAAGAAAAAGAAAACATAGCAGGATTTGAATGTTAGAGTAGAATAGCTAGAAAAGACACTGAACACACAGCTATGGAGAATACTCTATGCTTGTGTCAGGACTGATAGAGTTGCTATAGTTTGAATCTCAAATATTTCCCCCAAAAGCTTATGTATTGAGAACTTGATCCCCAATCCAACAATGTCCAAAGTTGGGAGTTTTAGGAAATGAATGGGATATGAGGGATCTAACTTTGACAGATGAATGTATTATTGGAAGGTGGGACCTAGTTAGAGAAGATAGGTTTATGGGACTTACCCTGGAAGAGTTTATCTCATTCCTAGTCCCTGCCTCTCTCTTCTTTCTGGTTGACATGAGCTGACCAACTTTCCTCTGCCAAGCCCTTATGCCATGGTCTTCTGCTTCATCTCAGCCCCAGTACCTTGTAACCTGGGATGGATACAATTTGGTGGATGTACTAAGAACTTTTAATTCCAGAATTCCTAGAGGCTTTGGAGGCTGAGACAGGAGGATCTTGAGTTCAACAGTAGCTTCAGCAACAGCAAGGCACTAAGCAACTAAGTGAGACCATGTCTCTAAATAAAAAATACAAAGTGGGGCTGGGGATGTGGCTAAGTGGTTGAATACCCCTGAGTTCAATCCCTGACACCACCATCACCAAAAAAAAAAAAAAAAGAAAGAAAGAAAGAAAGAAACTGGGAACACTAGTATTACTGGCATGATAAAGGTTGGGAAGAGCAAAAGTCAGGAAAAGAGGTTGAGGTTCAATATCAGAATAAAGGTAGATGTAATTTTCATAAGCAACAGCAATAATGACAGGCAGGGGATCTTAGCTAAGAATTGTGTCAATGGACAAAAGATGATCATACCTCTAGAAATCCCTGCTGACTTAGACAATTGAAAAGAGTCAAGAGCTGCTAAATAGAAGGCTGTTGCCTATTTTCACAGTACAAAATCGTGACCCCTCATTAACCCAGAACAGGTCCATCCAATATACTGATTCCAGCCTGGTGAGACCCTGAGCAGAGGACTCAGTTTACCTCTACCTGGTTTCTTGACCCACAGAAACTAAAAATTCATAAATGGGTTTTTAAGCTGCTAAAGTTATGATCATTTGTTATATAGTAATAGAAAATAAATGCATGTGGCCAATTCACAGTTACTTCAGCAGTCCATTTGATCGATCTGCAAGGTTTTTTGTGGGGCTTTGAAAAAGAGAGTGCCTAGCAGCTGGTCCCAGATCTGATCTGACCTGTCGGTTTACCTGGACCATATATGATCCAGCTGATCCAGTGGTTACAGAGACAACTGTAGATGATTAGGGTTATTTACTGTCACTGATAAGGCCCCACAGAGTCACAGCATAGAACTTCAGGGTACCAGAGCAAAGCCATAGACCCCCAGATGCAGAAGAATACTCATCATTTGAATAATACTTCCTGTCACACTACCAGGGCCTTAAAGAGACTGTCTGATCATGGGTTATTAAATTGCCATAAAACCAGCAGTGACAAGTGAGCTGACTATTGTCAGAACCCACATTATAAGGTCAAACAAGTTTAGTAATAAGTTCCAGTAAAAACTTCATGGAAATGGCATATTAAGGGTTGAATCCAAGCCGACTTCAGAGGGATAAGTAATTTACACAAACAAATGGACCAGGATATTGTATTATGCACTGCTTTTGCACTGAGGAAGCTCCCCTCAGCTTACACTTATGGCCTAGCAGGAGAAACTTGGGGTCTGACTTATAGAAAAAGTGACTCAAGTTTTTAGTGTCAATCAAGCATGAGTTGCAGTCATCTTGCATCTCTGCTCCAGAGGTAGCACTTGAAGAAAAGTAGTGAGGAAAAGTTCTTCCAACAGAAAATTTTAAATAGTACATACGTTCAACTTCATGTGGAGGACCTGTTTATAAAATAAGCCAGACATCATATCTTAAAAGGCAAGCCCAAGAGAGTTACATTTCATTTTTATTATAAGGAAAGATTGTCTGTCAAAGGGAAGTAATAGCAGAGAATTGCCACGGTGCCGGGATGGGTGCAGGAAATGTTGCTTTTGCGGATATTCATGGCTCCTGGTTTTAATAACTCGTATAATTTCATATAAGCCAACCAAACTTTATTATGTGTGAAAACAAGAACAGAAGAAAACCTGGAATGAGCAATATATATTTTTTCTTAATTAAGTGTGTTCCCATATACAACAACTCAAATATTTTAAGAGTAATGTAATTATCAAGACACCACGCAAAACCCAATCTTCAACCAGAATGACATGTGTTACTGTGGTGTACAGAAGGGGACCTGTGTAGCTTTACCCTATTTTCTCTAAAATGCAGAGTAACTGCCACTAGGGATGGGACAGGGCTTCTCTTATTTCTATAGCAACACCTGTATATGAAGACCCAGAGGAGTCTACAACTTTCTGATGATTTCATGAAAAATGAAATAATTTTCACCAAGAAACACTGTTGCTAAGAGTATAGTTTTGTTGTTGTTCTTCCTAGAGATATGTGTGTATATGTGTGTGGGTGTGTATTAGAATCTACGTAACAAGCCATGCATGGTGGTGCACACCTGTAATCCCAGCAACTCAGGAGGCTGAAGCAGGAGGATTGCAAGTTCAAGGCCAGCCTGAGCAACTAAGGGAGTCCCTAAGCAATTTAGTAAGAATTTGTTTCAAAATAAAAAAATTTAAAAAGAAAAAAAAATTAAATGTAAAACTGCATCAATCACAGGCTAAGAAGGGCATGGTAAGATGGGTTCTAATGCCTCAGGAGTGCAATTGGCCTACTTGCTAGTTAAGCTATCAAGACCAGCAGAAGTTCTGGCTGAGAATGAGGGGAATTTAGATGGGATGGTAGAGGAAGGAAACGATGTGTATTAATTATGCCCCCAGAACTGGCTGCAGCAGTTTTTCCAACTGCTTGTTTCACTGAACATCCTATTCTGTGCTGTTTCTAGAAACTGTGATTAGCTACCCCCCATCAAGTGTCAGAGTAGAGTGTGCAATGTAGTGCATGAGTGGTGCAAAGCACAACTGATGCCATGTGCCCTGTCCCCAGCCTGACTTTGAGTTTTCTTATAGCTACAATGGACAGTTTTCCAAAATTCTGGGAGATTCACATCTGATTCTTATCTCTGCCTATGGGCTTTCTCCAGTGCTGTGGGAGATTGTTCATCCCAAGCACAGAGCAACCCAAAGTTTCAGGAGCTTTAATATCCTCAGCGGCAATTCTCAATCCATGAGGGATGGAAGTTACTGAATGCATATTTCAGTGCACCCAATGTTGGTAAGATTATTCCTATGGGGTTCTTGATTCCTCAGAGTTTTTTAGTTTCTAGAGACATGATCCTCTAAAAACAAACATCTTTACACTCTTGCATGGATACAAGTTTGAAAAACAATATACTCTTGAATGTTATTGACAACTTGATGTATTTCCATGAGGTTTTTCTGAATTGTGGGATTTGTATAATTCATAGATATTTGTTGTATATGATATAGTATTGCTATCATTTATAAATGTATCAGTTTAATTTTTTGCAAAAGAGAATTTCTGGACATTTATATGTTGTTTACATGCTTTAAGCAAAAAAAAAAACCTTGAAACTGTTATCTAGCTCACTTAATATTTAGAAAATACTAACCATATAACCTTAACTGGAAAACTTAATCCAAATTAAGTGAAATCTACTGAAGAAAAAATTTTTGGCTTTCTTGCCAGTATTTTCCTTGACAATATTTACCTCTTATAAAAAAAATACCTCGAATGAACAATGATTCCTATTGATTTACAATTGGAAAGCTACTACTTAAATAGCACATGTGTTAGCTACTCATCACAATGATAAAATAGCTAATTAACTTATAAAGAGAAAAGGTTTATTTCAGCTCACAGTTTTGGAGTTCCAATTCAGGATTGATTGATCCCATTGCTTTGAGCCTGTTGTAAGGCAGCAGTACACATGGTGTCTGGTGAACCAAACTTGCTCACATCACAGGCCAGGCAACAAAGAGACAGAGAAAGAGACTGGGCCTCCACACTCCATTTGAAGTCACATCCTCAGTGACCTAAGGGCCCTCCGTCAGACAGAGCCACCCAGAGACCAAACCTCTAATACAGGGAATTTGGGGGAGCATTCACCATCCAAACCATAGTTGTATCTTTAACAAATCACAGAACATTTTTAAAGAAGTAATAAGACAAATGCAAATGAATCTGCATCTTCAAAGGGAGAAAGTTAGGGAAAGCAAATAATTGGCAGGTGAAGTTAGTTGGTAAATATTGTTAATATAAATTTCTCCAATCATCTCAGGGCTAATGAGGGACTACAGCTGGGCTCAGTGGTTAACCTTTGTTCTCCCTAGTACATGAGATGAGGCAGGATATCTTTTGACTTTGTAAATCTATGTCCTGCTTTTAGGAAAACAGAAGGAGAACAGAGAGCTCTCCTGCATCTGGATCCTCTTAACTGTCTTCATTCCAATGACCTTTCCTGTTCTGGGGAGGCACATTCTGGTCTCCTACACTAGTCAACAACTGTTCCTTGCCTCAAGTTTATTGTCTGGACAAAGTAAGGCCCCACCTCCTTCAATGGTGCTTTAGAAATCTTTTTGTTTTGCTATTGTAAATATTTTTCTCCAGAAGAATGCATTCAAGAACTATCTGTTTATTAGCTGCAGAAAGTAGATTTTTTTACCCCATGGTAATAGATTAAGATTCCTCATGGATGAGTAACATGATTATCTTTTATAAAGCAGGAAAAGGGCAGTTTGGAAAAGGATATGGGGGGGGGGGTGAAGAATACTGAAAATATTAGGAGTCTTTTTGAACAACAGAGAGGTAAAAACCAAGTTTTTCATACAAGAAAAATAGCATGAACAGGTTTACAAAAAATTAATCCCCAGTACTTTTAGGCGTAGTGTTTTGAAGGCCATGTTAAAGTATTAGATCTATCAGTTACTAGACATTTGATGTCACTTAAATGACATAATATTCCTGAGCCTCAGGTTTCTGTCTACAAAACGAGGATAATAATATTCAATTTACAAAGCTATGGTGATGATTTGAAAATGATAACTTATGGAAATATATTATAAGTGTTAACAAATGATGCAAATGTTTGAAATTAATTATTATACAAGATCTCTCTTTAGTCATGCAGGAAAACAATGTTTAAAAAGTTCTGAAAGAAAAAGTAACTAAAACGGGGAACAGACCTCAACGGATCAGCAAGCTCTTTAGCAAGCAGTGGAATGGCCCATTTTCAGGAGAGAAAATGGTGATTGATTACAGGAGGTGTCTGATTTTTACAGTGTTTATGTGAGGTTTGAATCATAACAAGTGAGATTTGAATCACTCGCAGAGTGTGTCAGTTGGGTAGTAAGGGGGAACAGTTGTGCAAGTTCAAAACCTAAATCAGGGACAAACAGTTGCAAAAGTACAAAACTCATGTTGCTGGGAAAAGATGAAATCCAGAATCCAGAATCCAGAATACCCTCCCCACTCACCCCTGGAACACTGTCCTCCTTTCTCCCTGTGGGTTGTTATTCCCCTTTTTCTTGGGGATTGTTATATTCCATATCCTTCAATTTACCATAGTGTAAAAAGTAAAACTCTAAACCCATGTTTAATTAACCCAGCATCTCTAAGAAGGAAGGTTTGCTCCAGCATTGACAGCAGCAAGTCTGCCCTGCAAATGCTATTTTGGGGTTATAAGTTTGCCTATTCTTAGCATCGCACTTTTATCATGATATAACACACACAAGAGCTTGTGTTAGATGAGAGGTAATAGAGAACATACTCAGCAGAAAGATAAAAGCACAGAATGAACTAAGCATGAACAGAAATAATCTAGTTGAACAAAGAAATAATATTTGACCTCGATCTAGAAATGATTTCATGACCAGAGGGTCTTTTTCCTTAAATAAATGCAGTGTATTTTATGTTTTATTTTATTGGACATTATATAGTGATAAACAGTTAAGCCAGAGAAATGCTTGCAGGGGTTGGGGGAGGGGAGTTAGAACTAAAACAAAATAAAACAACAACAGCCAGGTTCATTTCCCCTTTTTAAGAACTAAAAAGGTATCTCATTTGCCCAGAGAGAATCCTCCTTACTTCCTGATTAAAGGCAATCAGACTACTGTGGCTGGCAATCTTGTCTAATTTAAAAACTATCACATCAAATGATAACTGTTAATAACTACCAATATTGCACAGACTAAAAATGAAGGTCAAATGTTAAGGTCTGAATGTTAAATAAGGCAAAGCATATAACTAGATCTTAACGGGGTAAATTTTGCTTGCCTTAATTTTTTTTTTTTTTTTTTTTTTTTTTAACTCTAAAACTCTGCTATCGAACCACAGAATAGACGGTACTCTCTTTTCCAGTGTTTAGTGAAATGATCACCCTTCATCAATGGGTTTCCTATCTCCTGACTTACAATGCTGTGGAGATTAGTACAGTACTGTCCATTGTTAGAAAATCAATCCTGCAACACTTGCCTTCTTCTTTGCCAAAACTCCAGAAAAGAAGTTTTCGAAATAAGCCAAGATTTTTACTAATGACAAAATTATCAAACACTGGCATTATTTGCACAAGAAACTCCAAGTTTTTCCTATTAAAAATTCCACTCCAGCATTTGCGCCTATAAGGGCTAAGGAGGTCATTTTTGAATGTCACTAATATTGTAGTGCTTTGGGTTATTCTATAGTTTTACCCTTATCCTCAACCTTATGCTGATTGTTGGAAAGCCTGATGACCCTGTTCCCAAATAATTTTCTCCATCAACCATTTGGTATTTATAATGCTGTCATTAAAGATAATGATAGTGTTTTGTATGTTATAGTTGTAGATGTCCCTGATTAGAATATAAATGGAACAGAGGAGCATTGTAGTAAATCTTTGTTTAGCAATTACAATTAACACCTATCTATAAACTGTTGTATTGGTCTGGGGAATGGGACATCCCATCCCAATTTTAGGGAAGGAAGCAAATAGGCTAGATTGGAGAAGACAGTGTGTTCCAAGGGCAATGGCATGACATGTATGTAATCCAAGGATTTCAGACAACAATATATATGAGCACCATGGCAAGGAAACACAAAGGGAAGGAGGGAGCAAGAAAATCCATTACTCATAGCTGTATGCCACATTATGCTTCTAAATACTTGTAACCACAGTCTCCATCTGATAGAAGAAATTCCTGGAAGCTTGAATAATCATTGAATATTGATTCCAAAAAGGATCTCAGTGAGTATGACCAAATGCCTCAATTTTAAGGGAGTTGTAAACAACTGTTGTCTTTAGCAGTAAGAATGAGCAGTTGTTATTACAGTAACCCTCTCCCCAACTTATCCTCAGGGGACATAATCCAGACCAAGCCCTTCAGTGGATGCCTGAAACTGTAGATAATATCAAACTATAGATATAGATAGATAGAGAGACAGTCACACACAGAGACACATGCTCATGTATATATCCACATGGATAGATTACACATGCACATGTATATATGTATATAACCAACATACATATACATGTACTTGCTATGTGTCTTCCTATACATAACCATGATGAAGTTTAATTTAAAATTAGACATAGTAAGAGATTAACAACAATAAATAGAACAATTATAAAAATATACTGTCACAAAATTGCCAGGATTACTACTCTTAAGAAAGTCACCATTATTAAGTAAAAGAAGGGTTACTTGAACATAGCACTGCCACACTGATAACCTGACAGCTGCTAAGTGAGTGAAGGTGGACAATGCATACAGCATGGACATGCTAAACAAAGGGATGCTTCTTGTACTAGGCAAGACAGGGTGGGATGGTGAGAGATTTTGTTGAGAGCCATGGCCAGGTCAAGATGGTGCCTGGCATTTTGCCAGAAGGAGCGGTTCCTGTTGCCTTGGGTGCCCGCTGTTTTTGAGCTCTTGCAGAGTTCCTAGAGAGTTCGCGTGGGTGGAGTTGGCAGGGGTGAGTTCCGATTGATTGCTCCCGAGTTCCCGAAGTTCTGGTGAAGCTCTTGGAGAGTTCCTGGAGAGTTCTCCAGGGCAGCGTGCAGAGTGGGTTCTAAAAATAAAGTTCGTTTCTGCTTGAATCTTCAAGTGACTCTGATTTGTGCCCAGCCAGACTGCCCAAGATTTCAACCTGGTACTCAGTATAATGTGTAATTCAAAACGTATGAAATATTTATTTCCAAAATTTTTCTTTTAATATTTTTAACTGCAGGTAATTGAAACTAAGGAAAGTAAAACTTTAAAAAAGAGAGACCATTGTATTGTGAGAGAAAGGAATTAGGAGCCATTGCATGTGCCCATTCTGCGCCCCATGTATTCTGGCACACAAGAAGCACCAGATTTTTTAATTTATTTATTTATTTATTCTAATTAGGTATATATGATAGTAGAATGCATTGTGATTCATTGTACACAGTTGTAGCACAATTTTTCATTTCTCTGGTTGTACAGGATGGAGCATCACACCATATGTACAGTCATACATGTACCTAGGGTAATGATGACCATCTCTTTCCACCATCTTTCTTGTCCCCATCCCACGTCCCAGCTTTGCCCAATCACAGTTCCTCCATTTTTCCTATGACCCCCAACCATTATGGATTAGCATCCACTTATCAGAGAGAAAATTCAGCCTTTAGTTTTTGGGGATTGGCTTACTTCGCTTAGCATGATATTCTCCAACTCTATCCATTTTCCTGCAAATGCAATAATATTTATTCTCTTTTTTTCTATATCTATAAGGAATGACATTGGGATTTTAATTGGAATCCCATTGAATCTATGTAGTGCTTTGAGTAGTATGACCATTTTGACAATATTAATGTTGCTGATACAAGAGCATGGGAGATCTTTCCACCTTCTAAGGTATTCTTCAATTTCTTTCTTTAGTATTCTATAGTTTTCTTTATAGAGGTCTTTCACCTCTTTTGTTAAATTGATTCCCAAATGCTGTATTTTTATTTTGAGGCTAATATGAATAGGGTAGTTTTCATAATCTCTCTTTCAGAGGATCCATTACTGATATATAGAAATGCATTTGATTTATGGGTATTGATCTTATATCCTGCTACATTGTTGAATTCATGTATTAATTCTAGGAGTTTTCTGGTGGAGTTTTTGGATCCTCTAAATATAGAATCATGTCATCAGCAAATAAAGATAGTTTGAGTTCTTCTTTTCCTATTCATATCCATTAAATTTCTTTCATCTAATTACTCTTGCTACAGTTTCAAGAACTATGTTTAATAGAAGTGATGAAAGAGGGCATCCCTGTCTTATTCCAGTTTTTAGAGGGAATGCTTCCAATTTTTCTCCATTTAGAATGATGTTGGCCTTGGGTTTAACATACATAGCTTTTACATGTTGAGTATGTTCCTACTATCTTTAGTTTTTCTAGTGTTTTGAACATGAAAGAGTGCTGTATTTTGTCAAATGCTTTCTTTGCATCAATTGATATAATCATATGATTTTTTATCTTTTAGTCTATTGAGTAATGAATTACATTTATTTATTTTCGTATGTTGAAACAGCCTTGCATCCCTGGAATGAGCCCCACTTGATCATGGTGCACTATTTTTTTAATATGTTTTTTTTTGTATGCAATTTGCCAGAATTTTATTGAGAATTTTTGCATCTATGTTCATCAGGTATGTTGGTCTGAAATTTTCTTTCCATGATATGTCTCTGCCTGGTTTTGGTATTAGGATGATACTAGCTTCATAGAATGAGTTTGGACAGGTTACCTCCTTTTCTATTTCATGGAATAATTCAAGAAGAATTGGTATTAATTCCTCTATGTAGGTCTTGTAGAACTTCGCTATTAATCCATCTGGTCCTAAGTTTTTCTTGGTTGATAGGCATTTGATGACATTTTCTATTTCTTGCTTGAAATTGATGGTTTAAATTCTGTATGAGCTCTTGACTCAGTTTGGGTTGATCATATTCCTCTAGAAATTTGTTGGTGTCTTCAAGATTTTCTATTTTACTGAAGTATAAATTTTCAAAATAGTTTCTAATTGTCTTCAATAGTGTCTGTCATGATATTTCCTTTTTCATCATAAATTTTAGTTATTTGAGTTTTCTCTCTCCTTCTTTTCTTTAGGGCAGCTAAGTGTTTGTCAATTTTATTTATTTTTTCAAAGAACCAACTCTTTGTTTTGTCATTTTTTTTAATTGTTTCTTTGGTTTTAATTTCATTGATTTCCTTTCTGATTTTAATTATTTCCTGTCTTCTACTACTTTTGGTGTTGGATTGTTCTTTTTTTTAGGGCTTTGCGATGTAGTATCAGGTCATTTATTTGTTGACTTTTTCTTCTTTTAATGAATGAGCTTAATGCAATGAACTTTCCTCTTAGCACTGCCTTCATAGTGTCCCAGAGATTTTGATGAGTTGTTTCAGAGTTCTCATTGACATAAGAATTTTTTTATCTCTTCCCCGATGTCTTCTGTTATCCATGCATTATTCAATAGTATATTATTTAGTCTCCAGGTATTGGAATAGCTTTTATTTTTTATTTATCATTGATTTCTAATTTCATTCCATTATGGTCAGAAAAAAGGCAGGCTAGTATCTCTACTTTTTTGTATTTGCTAAGACTAGACTTGCTTAGCAAATACTTGCTTAGTAAATACTTCCTTCGATCCATTAGCTGCTGAGAAGAAAGTGTATTCACTCATTGATGAATGGAATATTCTATATATGTCTGTTAAGTCTAAATTATTGATTGTTTCATTGAGTTCTATAGTTTTTTTGTTTAGTTCTTGTTTGGAAGGTCTATCCAGTGGTGAGAAAGGTGCATTAAAGTCACCCAGTATTATTGTGCTGTGGTCTATTTGATTCTTGTAATTGAGAAGGGCTTGTTTGATATATGTAGATGCCCCATTGTTTGGGGCATAGATGTTTATGATTGTTATGTCTTATTGATATATGAATCCCTTATGAAATGTCTTTCTTTATCCCTTTTCACTAGATTTGGTTTCAAGTCCACTTTATCCAATATGAGAATGGAAATCCCTGCTTATTTCCACAGTCCATAGAGTGGTACGTTTTTTCCACCCTTGCATCTTCAGTCTGTGGTTGTCTTTTCCTGTGAGATGAGTCTCTTGAAGGCAGCATATTATTGGGTGTTTTTTTTAATCTGTCAACCTATGTCTTTTAATTTATGAGTTTAGGCCATTTACATTTAGGGTTTTTATTGAAATATAATTTGTATTCCTAGACATTTTGGTTTATTCTTAGTTTTTTACTTGACTTGGTTTCTCCTTTGATTGGCCTTTCCTTTAGTTCCTTTAGTTCCTTCCTTTTATGTTGTTTTTCATTTCCTCCTCATGGAATATTTTACTGAGAATGCTTTGTAGTGCAGGCTTTCTAGTTGTAAATTCTTTTAACTTTAGTTTATCATAAAAGGTTTTTATTTCATCATCAAATCTGAAGTTTAATTTTGCTGGATATAAGATTCTTGGTTGGCATCCATTATCTTTTAGAGGGTGATATATGTTATTCCATGATCTCCTGGCTTTGAGGGTCTGGGTTGAAAAATCTGCTGAGATACAAATTGGTCTCCCTCTATAGGTAATCTGATTCCTCTCTCCTTCAGCCTTTAAGATTCTATCCTTATTCTTTTTGCAGAATTTTCATTATAATGTGCCTTGGTGTAGATCTGTTGTAAGTTTGTACATTTGGTATTCTGTAAGCCTCTTGTATTTGATTTTTCAATTCATTCTTCATGTTTTGGAAGTTTTCTATTATTTCATTGAAGAGATTGTGCATTACTTTGGTTTGAATCTCTGTGCCTTCCTCTCTCCCATTAAATCTTAGATTTGTTCTTTTGATGCAATCTCATAATTATTGGATGTTGTGATCATGGTTTCTTACCATCTTGACAGTGTGGTCAACATTATTTTCAAGATTGTATATATTTGTCTGAATTATCTGACGTTCTGTCTTCCAAGTGATCTAGTCTATTGGTGATACGTTCTATTGAGCTTTTTATTTGCTTTATTGTCTCCTTCATTTCAAGGACTTTTGGTTGGTTTTTGTTTTATTTTTTAGAATCTCTTTTTCTTGAAGTAATCTTTTGCTACCTCTATTTGCTCCCTTACCTCTTCATTGGTATGATCAATGTTTCCCTATATTTGCTTTCTTAACTCTTTGTTGTTGTGATCAATTGTTGCCTGTATTTGCTCTCTTATGTCATTCTTTAATTGACAGATCTTTTTAATTATGTGCATTCTGAATTGCTCCTCTGACATTTCATCAACTTCGCTGTCAATGGATTCTATTGTTGTAGTATCTTTGTTTGTTTGGAGCTCTTTCTTCTCTTGTTTTTTTTTTTTTTTTTTTTTTTTTTTTTTCATGTTGTCCTTTCTTGCAGTTCAGATCTGAGGTATTACAGTTTCTACCCTATTATCTTGTAGTTTCCATGCAGATTACCTGTCCCTCATCTTGGTGTTGGGCTTTCAGTCCCCAGCCAGTATCCCAAGATGGATGCTACTACAACTAAAGGTGGTGGCAGCAATAACAATGGTATCTCAAAATAGTGGTGGGGATGTCCCAAGATGGATGAAATCACTTTCAGAGATGGAGCTAGTCCTGGGATGCTGGGTGGGTTGGTGGGGGTAGGCTCTGGAGTGGGTCTGCTGGTCACAGAGGTAGTCCTGGATCTAACCTGGGCCTGATCTCCTGCACAGGTCCACAGGAATGGTCCTAGGCCTGGGCCTGGTCCTGGGCCTGGGATCTGGCATGGGTCAGCAGGTCAGCAGGGGCAGTCCTGGGCCAGACCTGGGCTCCTGCCAGGGACCAGATTTTGCAGAAGTAATCCTTTAGCCTAACACTGCATCACAATGCCATGCCATTCACCTCAATTCATTCTCATGTAGGCCTGTATCATCTCACATCATCACACAAAGGAGGATGAGAACAGTACTATATTTTGAGAGAGATCATATTCCTGTAACTTTTATTATATTATATTCTCATCCTCCACATCAGACCTACTGGTAGAACTTTCTAGACCATGCTGCACATCAGATCCATTGAGTGATCCCCCTTTGTTATTATGATGAATAGTAATATTCATATAACACAAAGAATCTGTGTTACACAGAGCATCAGTAGGCAGGGTCGCATAACACACCTCTGCAAGAGGCTGGTGGTCAGCCCTGGGATCAGTAACCACCAGAAGACATGGTTCCCAGAAGTCTGCCTAGATCTGGTTTCTGAAAGTTTTTAGAGTGAAGCATTCCACAGGGCTCTTGTAGCAACTGCGAACACTGACATCAGATAAGATTTCAAAGGCGAAAAGAACAGAAAATGTTAGAGTCTATAAACAAGTCAGGATGGCGCCTGGCATTTTGCCAGAGAAATGTTAGGGTCTGTAAACAAGTCAAGATGGCGCCTGGCAAAATGCCAGAGGGAGTGGTTTGTGAAGTAACGCCAGCGAGGCATTAAGTGTGGAGATTCCTTATTGGTTGACTGTTGTATCTAGTTTATGTTAATAAGATAAGCTGTGTGGAATGTATAAATACCGCTCCTGTCCTACAATAAACGGCTTCCATTCCTGCTGTATCAAGTACACAAGTTGTTTGTCACCCCCCGGTTATTTTGCTGCAGCCGGACTGCGGCAAGAAAATGTCAACAGACGCTTCTCCCAGATCCTGCTCAGATATATGCTGTAGATGCCATTACCTTTGCTTTGAACAAGGACTGCTCCGTTTGGAGGTCAAAGCTAGTGTCACCTAAGCAGGTTCTTTTACTGCAAAGAATTTAAGGGAAACTTCTTTCTTCATATGCAGGACATCAGGATCTATAGTCATTATGGAAATGTCCCTTTGAGTTCTGATGGGAACCCAGGACAACATGATATGGACCCTTCTCTTGGGAGACAGAAAAGGCTCACCTTATAAAATAAATTCTGTTCTTTGTGTTCATAATGTTCTCAATCAGCACATGTACTTCAAAATAATCTGTCTTATGGAAATGTGAAAATAATGTGTCAATTTACCTTCAGAATCCTCTCAACCTCACTTAGAATCTGATGCAGGAAGATTGCTCTTTGGAAATCTGGGATTAAGGATACTGATTACAACAATAGATAACAGGAAACAGACTTATGTAGGAATCATACTTGTGATGCTGACACCTTTTAGACTGTGAATATTTAAATGAGCTAAGGTTCTTTACAGTAGGATTACCCATCAGATCTCTCCTTCTTGTTCATATTTATTACTGTTCTTCCACTTTTATTTTGTTGGGCTGTTTCTCCAGTTAATTCATGCAATCTCTATTTGTCAAAATCCATACTTGACAGAATCCTGGACTGCTAATTCTACAGAGTGGTCACTAGGTGCTTCTTTCTCCTGGAAGAAAATGATAGACTTACTTAAATCAAATACTAATTTTTTTTAAACAAAAGTGAGCATTAACAGAACATCATTAGCCTCTTCACTGGGTTGAGACAGAATTTTGTCTATTAGATGGGCTTTGATGCTTTGTTCACTACTATGAAGATATTCCCACTCTCAGGAAACAGCAATGAGGAGCTGAGGCAGGGGAAGGAACACCACATAGAAATAAAAACAATGTTCTAATATTAAAGGGAAAACAAAATAATAGAGTCAGGAAGCAGCTCAGCAAAGCCATTACCATGCTTATTGCCATTTGAAGGCACAATGATTGAAGTTATTGTCTTAATGTAAGATTACTAAATAATGCATCCCATAAAAGAAAGACATTGTATTGGCCATAAAACGTGTGTAACTGCAACAGAATTCATACTTATTTAATGACACTTTAGAATCGGATGGTAATTAAAATGAAGTAGGAATTTTTAAAAGCCAAATTCAAACATACCAGTATATAAATTGAAACATTCTCTTTGTTTTGCAATCACATAAAGAAGTAAGTTTCACAACAGGGATTTTTGAATTTTTTTTCTTTTTTCTTTTTTTCTTTTTTGACCCACTGGGAACAGCACAATTTTGACTCCTCAGTATTTCCACTTCTAATTGCTAGGAGGGTTCATTATCATCTGTCTAAAGTGCAATACATCAACCTCGAAAAGCTGAGTTACAAAAGACGTTCACACATCTGATGGGCTGCTGTGCTAAATACATCTTAATTTGTGCTGCATCTGCTGTTTTCTAATTTGTTTGTCATGCTGCGAATGCTGCAGACTTTGTTAGAGCAGCTCCCTGATTTTTTTTTCTTTAAACATGCATCAATACTTCATTTTTTAAAAAATGGATGCCTTCCATCATTTTTCATCTGTGTCTGAGAATGCCATAAACTCAATTCTATTATGCGCATATATGTATAAAAACTCCTGTGTATTTGAATATGTATATGTATATTAGTATGAATTCACATATATTTGCATGTGCATCAATCCAAATATTCAGTTTAATCACATAAAGCAAAACAAACTCTCCTCAGCCATAACTGGATGCACAAAGTGACAAACATGTCAACCTTAGAACTCTGACATGGATTAAAGAGCTTCAAGCTGCTGGTCGCTGGCTTTGGCTGCCTTCTGTGCCAAAGACGTGAGCAAGGTTGGTGCTCTGTTTTGACCCGACAAAGTCGCAGTGTGAGAAACAAGCATATGTGATTCAGCACAATCCAGGATAAACCAGCCTCAATATTAAGGAAGCTTACATTTGAATTGGACAATAAAATAAATACCACCACCTCAGGCCTGTGCCACTCCTAGTCTTTCCACAAAAATCAGCATCCAAGGCAAAGACAAGGCAGGTCTCCTGGACATGCGACCAGTGCAATCATACAGCACCTCCTCCCTATGAGAGCCTGAGCTGAATTTATTGTTTGTTAATTGTTTTAAATTTTTAAATAATTTATGATCAAACAAGGAGCGTACTTTCACTTTTCAATGAAACCTCATAAATCAGGTAGCTGGTCTTTGGTACAGAAAAGTTTAAGGGACACTGGAGGGACAATGGAAGGATTTGCTCTGTATTATTTCAATTTGTCAGTTTTTTAAGATCACAAAAACTTACCCTTTGAAATGGAGAAGGAAGAAAGTGGAGAAAGAGGAAAGCAAGAAAAGGAAAAACAAGTGCTATTCACTTTGTGTTCACACAATTTTAAGGAGAATGGAAGATGGAAGGCAGTCATTTCTAGGTGATATTTATCATTTCTGAGTACAGAACTTCTTTTGAAACTGATGACAAGGATTTTTTTTGTCATGGACTTTGGGGTCACTAGCCAGTGACAACCAAAGTCAGTCTTTAATCTTAAAAATTAAGCTAAATACAATTCTTGTTTTGTTTTTTTTCTTTTTTTTTTTCTTTTTCTTTTTTTTAAACACGGTTTCCAACCACTCTCTTTTATTTGTATATGTATGCACACGGGCACACACAACACAATTTAAGGAAACCACAATAAAAACTAGGGATTTGGAGCAAGGCAGTGAGCTGACTGCCAGTGAGATGCTGACACAGATTCTTGCTGTGGTCTGCAAGTCTGCACCTTGGCTTCTGCCTCTGTGCCCCTCACCAAGAGGGGGCCACGGGGCCCCATTCACATAATGCCCGTCTCCCATGTCAAGTTTTCCCAAGAACATGCAGAAGTGATTACCAAAGCAGGCGTTATGACTGGTAGAGTCACAGACAAATCAGGGCTTCCTTTCAGGAGATGTTGAATCAATAAAGCATACTGTTCAACCCAGGCTGAGAAAAACACCTCAAAGTAACAGCATTTGTAAAGGTTAATCAATTCAGCTAATTGTAAATGCTCTCAATTGTCAGTCCCTAAGCAGTCCCTTCTCTTTGTAGCTAGTAATTCACTGCAGAAAGCAGAGAAAGAGGGGAAAGCAGTCAAATTTCTCATTACTCTCTCCATGTTGTGCTCTGTTGGTGTCTGTAAATGTCAATATATTTACCAGAGGGAGAGAGCCTTTTTTCCCTACTAGCACTGTGTTGTCTCCTTCATTATATACAAAACAAAGTAAAGAGCCTAATTATCTTGGGTCTAGGCAGATGGGAAGGAAATCAGAGCATTGATCTTTGGGGTGATATCTTAAGGCAGTGCATAGGACTAATATCCTAGGCAGGGAGAGGGATGGTCTTTCACCAAAAATAATAAGAAAGTGATGTCTTATTCACTGCCCAGAAATGACTCAGGAAAAAAGACTTCAACTCTTTCCTCTCCCCTCCTGCCATTTCCCCAGTAAGAACAAAACCATTCTGGAGGGTTTTATAAATGAGGGTCTGTGGAGATTGCAGAATAGAAACAAATCACGTCAGGCAGAAAAACACCAGGATGATTCTAGCCCCAAATTATAACCAGACTCTGGCAACGAAAGCAAACCAACCACTTTAATGGAACCAGAGGCTTCATAATAGAGGAGCTCATATTTCCAGGCCACTGGTGAGCGTTCTGTTGGGGGACACAGAATGTCATTTGATTATATAAATGCAGGGGAAATTCTAGAAAGTAGTGACACAGGATAAACGATAAATTATTCTAAGAAAAGTCACGTTCCTTTTGAGATCACTTATACATTTCCTCTGCCCTTTACTTTTGTGTGTGTGCATATATACGATATTTCATATTAGAAAGTTTTATTTCCCTGTCATTACAAAACTTAATCTTTCATAAATTTAGAAAATAAAGCAAGATACAGTTGTTTTTCAAGCAATATTCATATAAGACAAAAATAAAGATGAGAAATCTTTCAAATGTTTCAGTACATGGATAGTATTTATAGCAATGTATGTAATAACAACTTACCTTCACCCATTTATTATACCTCAGAATTCAATGATGTATGTAATTTCCCATATTGAAATGTGAACTGCTGGAATAAGCAGTCAATTTCCTTTTATTTCATTTGCACCTTAGTAAAATGTAAATGTCTTGTCTTTGGTGGTAAAGCCTTGAGGAGCTGGCAAAATTTAAAAATTTAAAAATGTAGAATGAATCACAATATATTTTAAATCCTAAGCTTTCAACAACTTGACAAAAGAGCATGCTTATATTTTATGTATCTCAATTTAGTGTTATTAATCAAAGACATTGTAAAAGTCTAACTAGATCTATCAGAGGCCTTGTGTTCCTGTCAAACAGTTTTATACTGCAGGTTCATTAGGCAGTACAGTTAGACAAATCAAGGGACTCAGTCAAAGCATACAGTCTTGTTATAAACAGTATCAGAAGGGAAAAATAAAAAACCTAGAGAAGACTTGGAAGACAGGGGATTGATAACTGGTACGTTACAAGGTGTCTTATCCCCAAATATGTGGGATAATGCCAGCTCTGTATAGGAATACAGCATGTTTAAAGTCAAGTTGAGTGATGTATTATAATAGTAATGATGAAGAGTCAGAAAATAAAATTTCAGTGTTCCACTGGAGTACACAGAAGGAACAGTTTACAAGGGGAATTCTGTACTCAGAACAAGTTCATCCATCCACAAATACACTTAAACACACCATATTTGCCTTTGACAAATGAGAAACTAACAAGTTCACAATATCCAGAAATTACCTCATCCACAGAGAAGATGCATGGGAAAGACTTCAATAGTACTCTGGCTTCTGTCCATCCACTTTCCTTCCTCCTTTTTCTAAGATCTATTTCACTTATTCAACTATGCCATTTCCCCAAAATTTCAAGAGAAAGCTCCTGGCACCCTTGAAGATGTTGAGAAATGAGAGTGAAGTTCCCAAATGAAATATTCAACTTTCCAAGAATTGATATACCTGTTCGAGTTTCAAGAACTAGACATCATGCAAGTAATGAGCAAAGTTAACAAAGCAAACATCTTCAGGACTCTATTATTTTATCTCATTTACTGACTCTGTCTGAGTACGTGTTACCTTTATCCCCAGATATATTCATTCAGAGCCCACAACCTTCTATACATAATGCAGTTTTCTTTCCAGAGGATAAATTTTTATATCAGTTTAATAATTTCTTGAAGTTATCCTAGAGTATTGCTCAACTTGCTTCTAAATTAAAGCACTTATTAAAAAACTTTGAAGCACTCTCACAATTTTAAATCACTGTGCACACAGCAATTTAAAATTACGGGAGCAGTTTTATAAGCACTTGAATTTGGAGGTGATCAGAGACCTGAAAATGTGTAATATAGAGTAATTTAAAATTATTAGAGTACTTCACATTTTTTATAAGCTCTTCAGCTGGGAAGTGTCCGGGTTCTAACATCTGAGACTGTGTAGCGCAAAATGAAGTACTTCTCAGCCTGAGATGATTCACTCCATTAAATCAAACTACTTTAATAATTTTAAAGTGATGTACAGTGGGCATTCCCAGATCTCCAAATTCACTTTTAAATTAAAAATATTTTTCACTTCCGACCTACAAAAGACATTTATGTGATAAAGCAGCAATTTACCCTTTCAATTTTAGATATCAAACTACCCTCTTGCTTTTATAGTACTTTTCCCTTGGCAAATACAAAAAAAACACCAAAATATTAAAAATATTTCTTTGCCATGAAAGAAAAAAAAAACATTTTACTAGGAAACTTCAACAACCTAGTTGTCTTTGAAAATACTTCCATGTTAAAGCAAACTTTAGTGTAGGAGATATAACACTTTACAACTGAAACAATGAAAAACTAATATCACAAGGGAGTTTTAAAACCTTTTTATTCTTCACTAAGAGCAGCTTTCTTGCTACCTAAGAAAAATGGTATTAACTCTACCATGTCTTCTGAAGACCACACTGACCTGAAACAAAATCCTGTGGTTCCAATAACATGCTCCCATCCCACCACTGAGTTCAAAGTAAGGACAACATTAAAAAGCATGATATGAATGCACTAAATATACATTCATGACATGTACATTTGACAAACACCACCCTCGGATTATTCAGTTTTGTGACTGTTTTGCTATTTGAAATATTATACTTTCTAAAGCATAATAATAGGGTAGAATTCTGGCTTAAATTTATTATTTTCACTCATAATCAATTAAAAGGGATTCTAATTTCCTTGTAGAATAATTCAATTTTTGTTATACTTAAATGTATTACTGAATTGATATTTGCATTCAGGATAGATCATTTAAAACCTTGTTCTGTCACCCCATGGAAACATAATAACAACTCAAATTACTAAGGAAATGACTATAAAAATCTTTCAGAAGTTAGAAAAAATCTTTTTCTCTCTACTACTCAGTGTTGGGAAGTTACCTTTTCTCCTTTCCCCCTGTCCCACATCCAATGCCCTATTTAGTGGACGTCTCACTGGAGCCAGTCTAGTAGAAAGTAATGACTTCTTTAACCATAATTTGAGTATTATCCTATAGGAGAATTGATCTGAAGAATTTCCCAGCAGTAATTCACTCCTATAGAAGGGTGTGGGTGCTGTTTGCCCTGGTTCTTATCACAGAATGAGGCCACAAAGCACATGTGCACTGCTCGATTTAAATGTCCTTTTGGTTTCCCATGAAACTGTCACAGCCTCTTCATCTTTCACAATAGATGCCACCTGTAAATTAAAGTCTTTGGGCAGAAGAAGAGGCAAGAGTTGGCTTTAACACGTTCTCTCTTAGAGCAAACTCTTTCATTGAGAGAGATGCACGGACATCCAGAAAATCCAAGTGGGCTTATTCTGAGGGCTATTGTACTAACATCTTTAACTTCAAAGGCTAGACCTTAATGCTGAACATGAAATTGAGACATATGACTAGACTGCTCTTTAGAGAAAGAAAAGGGGATTCTCTCTAAAGGTGGAATTCACCTTTTGCCCAAACTCTTGTCTGAAAACTCTCTGCAACAAATATCCAATGTTTTAGTGAAGTGACAATAATGGACTCAAAGGATATTTCATATTAAATATTCATGTGTATACTAAAGTCAGGGTTACTGTCTCTATGAAAATGCCTCCGAACTTAATAGTAGTTTGAACATAACTTAAACCTCTATGTCAAAAACTTCAGAAGTTATACAATATCTGCTTCTATATAAAAGCATTTGAATTCAATGACGTTTGCATTTGCCTGTACATTATACTCAAATTGTCCTGGTTTTCAAGTTATTTCCAACAAAAATTATTCTGGAAAAGAGTCTAAAAGAAAACTGTCCTGGCATAGAAACGTGTTAACATTTAGACAAGTTTGTATGCACTCAGTGGAGTCACTCATTTGGCTATAATGTCATAAGAGTATATAATTACCTGAGATATTAAATTGTAATAATGCAAAAACCCTCTATATATTCATGTCTGGAAACTAAAACAGGTTTTCAAGAATTAAAATCTAAATAAGTAATCATTAACTGGAAGATATAAAGAGATGATGAATTTGTGTGTGGCTCAGTTGATGGGGAAATTTGGTTATAAATGATAGAAAAAAGGGCATAACTAAGGATTCGTAAGATAGTAAAAGGATGCGCCAATAATTTCTTTCAGTAGTATGTGGGTTGACAGAAAACCTCTAAACAAAATTCTTGCTACAATGAATAGGTAAAAAGTAAGTCAGGCAATTATGATACAATGGATTTGAAAATCAATGTGGATATTTCAAACTAAGTGGCTATTAGATAGAAAGCAAAAAATGTAATTGCAAGAATAATATCAAAGAAGACATTTTGATGAAAATATAATACTCACACATTCTTGGGCTACGCAAACATAATGAAACATGACAGGCATGGGACATTTGTCAATGGCTCTGCTCTGGATCTGTCATTGTATTTTACTGTAGTAATCACTGCTTTCAGGATCCCTGAGTAAAGGGTGAGAGAAGCAATATTGGATGATGCCAATCTATGAGTCTCCTGTGTACAACGTTGACTTTAGTACTGAAACCAGGGAGATAATATGAGAATAAAGCTTTTGTACATGCACTTAAAGACCAATGTGCACTTTTCAGATAAAATGTTATTAATTCCTGTGCATTTTCCTGCAGCAGTACCTATGCCCACTCACATGAGTGTATTCAACATTATTTCATCTAAGAGCACTGCTAAGTAAACAAAAATTTCATTAACACTACAGCCATTTTAAGTAAATCTTTGCCTAATGATATGAAATGCCCTTTAATTCCTAATGCCTGCTGCATGAGATAATCCATTTAAGTGAAAGAACATGTTTTGTCAGATTGTGTGAGTCTGACAATTTTTTGAAACAAACTAAGCCTTTTGAGACTTGAATTCCATTTGCTTCAGGAAAAAAAAAAGTGAATTTCTGGTTCAAAGGAAAAAATGCTTAGAAGACATATTTGAAAGGCACATAAGGGGTCTCACACATCAAATAGCTCTTAGAAAACAACATTCTGATGAGTTAAGTGTAAATTAATTAGAAACATACAGATTGTTTTACCCTGGTGTTTGACAAAATATGTTTGGAGTTTTCATGACCCAAAAGCATAGTAAAGCAGTTCAAGATGTTTTGTGAAACAAAGATATTTGTTTTCTTCTGGTGATCTTTTTTTTTTTTTCTGGCTAAAAATATCTAATAATCTACTGTTAAAGAACACTAGGAATTATACAGGTGTATACTTTTGAGTTCATCAATATATGTAAAAGAAGACATTTCCCTATAAAGAAGCCAGTTAAGTCATTGTGAATTATTTCAAGTCTTGTAGTGAGCTTGTAAAAGGGGTAACATCACCGAGATAAGCATTAAGATATCGTCACTGCATGTCTACAACAAGAAATGGGATAGACCACTTATGTAGAGGTGTTGTGACTGCAGATCCCTGCTGGTATAGTCAGTCTTTCTACAGAGCTCCCTGGATAATACTGGATTATGAAAATTAGGCCAGAAAACCTGGTTACATAACTGTCAAGTGCATCTATCCCATTTGCAGGGAATTGCAACTAGTCAAAGAAATAAAAATAAATGAAGGATTGAGGAAATGTATGCAGAAAGTTGTTTCCTATAATACCATCACTAGAGAAAGTGCTTTAAAGTATTACTATTAACAAATATTTATTGTAATTTATTGCAATTACTTGCCTGAATGGTATTAACATATATTAATGCATTATAATTTCTGAAATAAACCTACCACTAACAAGAAAAAAGAACAGAAAAACAAAGTATAAAGCACTACTTTTTGTGTATTATGCTAAGTGATTTATTTTTCTTATTTGTCCAGCTAGCAAAAATAAATTTAATAATTTAATAAATTAGGATGTCTCATTTTAAATTGAGCAGAGAGAGATAAAGAAACTGGTTAGAGCAGGGTCCCTAAAGAAAGTACCAAGGCTACCCAGGAAGACAAGTTACCAAGATCTACTGCTTCAAACTCTGTTTAATTCTTGACCACATATGAGGATTAGCTGATTCATATTTACAGTTTATTCTAAGGAGTTTTTTAAAATTTTTCTTTCAAGGTCCTGATAAACTTAGAACCTTCCCATAAGAATGGCAAACTTTAGAGGAAATCTGAAGTTGACTGTATAAAAACATTATGCAATCAAAGTTTTAATTTATAGCACTGCTCAAACAAAGGGTCATCACTAAGCTAGCTAAACTATTTGGGATATGTTAATTCCCTGGAGCCACGTGTATGGAAAAGCCTCCAAAAGATTTTATTTTTAAGTCTACACTTTGAAGCTGATTTTAGAGTACCATTTCTTAACACATTCGGCTTGCTGCATGCTCAGGGAGACTTGGCTGCTCAGATATGTGTAATACAGTTCTAAATTCTGTCAGAATGTCACATATCTATTCCTTTTGCATTTCATGGCTTTGCATTCCAATTTTGGTTGTGGCAGATTTGGAAGCGAGAGATGACAATGAATGAATGTTTGTTTTCCTGGGTCCTAGAGGCTCTGTGTGTTCAAGTGGATATATTCCATCACACAACCTGCCTCAGCAAAACGAATTCAATGTTCAATATTTTTCAAGAAATATTAATTGATGATGATAACCTCTCTTTGAGACATGTATAACAAAGCTTGCTATTTGGGATGCAAATTGAGGAATGAGATCAACTAAAAAGTTTCTCAGGGTTTTTATTGTTCTTTTCATTCTAAAGTGTCCCTTTCTTTTGCTAAAACATTTCCTGTATCCTTAAATACATTGAAAAGTTATACTGAATCCTCACAATCAGGGTTAAAAAAAAAAAGTTTAGTATGACCAGTTTCCAGCTTGCTAACTGAAATATTTTTTGCATTTGCTTATTCTCTTATGAAGAAGAAACTATTACACACAGAGATCAAAGTGATATCTAAATAATCCCAAGACAATGCAGAATAAGGGCTACAATCATGAAGTGCTGAGCAGGACCAGAACATAAATCCTTGTAATAGCATGATCTATTTTACCAGTTTCTTAACGAGGTTGGAGTCTGAACATCATTTAAATCGGTAGTCCTCAAACTTCACAGTCTCAAGAACTCCGTACCTCTTATAAAGGAATTAAAGGTCCCCAGAACACTTATGTTTATGTGGGTCATATGTATTGATGCTACTATATTAGAAATTAGAAGATGTTGTTTAGCTTCTTCGGACCCAAATTTAGTATGACATGGCTTTACATTTTGAATTCATGAAGCTCAGTCAAAAGCAGCTGGATCTTCCTATTTGTTTTTGCAACCCAGTCCCCTACAATGTCAGATGTCATGTGGCCTCTAGAAAATGTCACTGTAGAATCAGAGAGAGAATAGAAAAGGTAAATAAGATCTTAGCATTATTAGAGAAAGCATTGACCTGGCAGACATTCTAGAAAAGTTTCAGGGACCCAGACTTTGAAAACCTCTGGGCTAAAAATATTGCATGTCCAATATATTTATATGTATATTGCCATGCACATGTATATTGACATACCACCTATAGATATAACTACTCTGGTTAACAGCTTACTAACCCATAGACAGTTCATTTCATACTATAAGTCAAACATTCTATTGTTCATTTTTTTTTCAACTGTATAAAGTCTATATAGTGCATGGTTTCAATGCCAGAATGTCAACAAAGATACACAGATCACATGCCAGATGGAGACCTAACAGGATACTTTTCTGACAATACTAAATATTGTATTTTCACATGAAATACTACTGTGTTCTAATAATTAAGTCATTGGAGTGAGCAACATTCTGTTTTATAGCAGGGGAGGTGAACAGAGAGAGGATAAGTGATGTATCCAAGTGCCATAACTAATCTATGACAGAGCTAGGACAGGTTCCAGCCCAGTGCCTCTTTCAGGTTTCTCACTAGGCCAACTCACCATGCCAAAACACATGGCGAGAAATGAAAATCATTGTTGGGGTGGTGTATGATTTCTTTCTTTTTATTTCTTAATTCTGCCAAATAGCTGTTTTGCTAAGTATGCGGTCAGGACTTCTATATTATTTTTGTGAAATGTTCTGTTCTAATATTTTGAAAATGCTTAATTTCACTCTCTGACCTTACTTTTTCTCACATGAAAAGTGTGCATCAAGATATCATGATATTTGAACAACCTACAATAAAAATTAATTAAAAAAAAAAAAAGATATCATGATAGCAGGGATAGGGTTCTGGCTCAGAGCACTTGCCTAGCGTGTATGAGGCACTGGGTTCGATTCTTAGCACTGCATATAAATAAATAAATAGAGTCCATCAACAACTAAAAGTATATATATATTTTTAAAAAGATATCATGAAAGCTCCAGCAATAACAATGTCTTAATAAAACAAGCAGCACAGAATCTACACATCAAAAAGAAATAATACCACTAAAATAGGCAGATTTTTGAGAGTACTTTGGGTTTGTTCAATCATGTTAAATGGATTTTTTTGGGGGGTGGGGAAGGCAGGAGCTAGTGATGCTTGACATCCTAGGATGCCACAATAATGCCTGAACAAATCTGAATTGTCTCATTGATGATCACATGGGTGAAAATCTTGTTTATGATTTTCTGATCCTGGATATAAGCTTTATTTAACATATAAGTAAAAGATATCTTTTTAAAGTTTTATTTTATTTTTCTAAAAATGCAAGTATCATGTAAAGGAAAACTGTACTTTTATCTGGAAGTTTACCCGGAATGACCTGCTGAGTCAGAAAACCATACTGTGTTGTTAGTGATATTATAATAGTCTATGTTCATAGCTGTCAGGTTCATGGGATTCTATACACTGATGTGAGCATTCAGCTACCTCAATGGATCCTCAAGTATAGAGACACATAAGCATTTACATACACATTGAAATAGAGGACTATAAATAATTTTCTACATTCTTCCCTTGTATTACAATGAAGATATTTTATCAATTGTGTGTGTATGTAGATAAGTTTTATTATCTATTCTTTTCACTGTAGGATAGCAGAGGGACATCCCCAAATATGTATTTTTAATAGAATGTTGTATCTGATAATTTCAAAATCAATAAGTTAATTTCACTAAGAAATCTAACTTTTCTTTGTTCAAAACTTTAGAGTACTAATAAATTATTAGAGTCTGTAAACAAGTCAAGATGGCGCCTGGCATTTTGCAGAGGGAGTGGTTTGTGAAGTAACGCCAGCGAGCCATTAAGTGTGGAGATTCCTTATTGGTTGACTGCTATATCTAGTTTATGTTAATTAAGATAAGCTGTGTGTGATGTATATATACCCCTCCGGTCCTACAATAAACGGCTCCCACTCCTGCTATATCAATGTACACAAGTTGCTCATCACCCCCCACCCCCCAGGTTATTTTGCTTCAGGCGGACTGCGGCAATAGATATTTCTCAAATTTTTATTCTTACTGAGAAATTATAGTCCCTCCATTTGTGCTAATAGAAATGTGAACATAGCTTATAACATTTCTGACTACAGGGTTTGACATGTTGGATTTCTGTAGGGGGTGGTGATAATATCTTGGACTCATTCCAAAAAGAGTCATAAAAGCTACATTCAGCCACCTAAATCATGCAGCCTCAAGTTCCTCAGTCAAAATCCCACTAAAAGGATCAACAGGAAGAGCAGAAAGATGGGTAAGAGGAGGCAATGCAGAATTAATTCTTAAAAAATAATGTTATGTGCATATATAAATATACTACAGGGAACTTCACCTTAATGCATAGGTAGAAAAAGCCAATCAAATATAAATAAATAGATAAGCAAAAGGAAGTCTAGTAGAGAAAGGAGAATGGGAAGGGGAGTGTAGAGAGTAGGGAGGATGGGGGAATAATGAACTAAAATTGAATTCCACACATATTTGAGTTTGTCAGGATAAACCCAACTACTTTTGTATAATTATAAAGCTCTTAAAAAACAACAACTATTGTCTCTACCCTGCTTCTGATACTGTCGCCATATACAAAGGTTCTCTCTTCTTTTCCCATTATCATAAAGATATTATTGAAAACATTACTAATTAAATGGGAGTGAAGCAATGACTTCTACTTTTACCTGAACACTCTCTCAAATATTATTCCTTGCAATGTGTAACCTAGAATCAAAACTGAGCATTCTTTTCAAACATGAATGATCCTATTTATAATTAAATATCAGAAATTTAGTTTCAATGACAAATGTGTGCCTTTTAACAAAATGAGACAAAGCTAAATACATGGAAGTTTGAAAATCCAAATGAAGTTTTGATCAAGGTATTCTACACAACAATTATGATGCTTATTTTGCTATCTGTACATAATGTTTTTCCATGGTGGCTTTCCTGAACCATACAATTACATTCAAATATATTTTTTATGCTCTCTACAGTCAGAGATTTATTTTGAAAATTGAAAATAAAAACGATTTTCCATAATTACATCGTTTTCCCCCCTATGGAAGATACAGCCTTTTCTGCTCACTGTTTTTAAAAAAAAAAAAAAAATTCTCTGAATCAATACAACTTTCATGGTTGGGAACTGACTTACTTGATTATGTTAGGAGAATATGTACAGTGCTGGGAATAGCATTTACTTCTCTGGCTCCATTAGTTTTTTAGCTATGGTTCATTAACAGTATATACCATTAATTTAAAGTAAGGCCTGCACTAATAATGACAATTGATTTCTTTGTTTAATTTCTGTATAACCAAATGACACTCTCTCTCACAAACCCAAATTTAAAGTTCCTTTGGGACTTTGAATTATATCATATCTTTGATAAAGGTTATGTTCGATAATCTAACCCGCTTGATATTTTTCTCTTTGCAATACTTAAAATAAAATCTTAGTTATGTTTTGACAAAAGATGAATAATTATTTTGAAAAAAGAAAATAATGCACATGAATTTCCCTTTCAACTTGCACTAATGTCCATTTTATAATGATCTACAATATCTGTAGAAAAAAACATTATTACTCTTCTTCTCTGTGTCCTAAAAGTAATATTTTAGGGTGTCAAATACTCTCACTGAATACATTGGCTTTGAACTAGTTGATCATTTTTCTGCTTTAATTTTTTTCAACTATAAAACAGATTGATAACATCCTAAAAACTTTTGAAAAACATATACGTATGAAAACCCCCAATTGTTAATCTGACTATATATCTCAACATGCTTTAAAAAAAAAAAAAAAAAAGCTACTATTATAAGAAAGTCAGGTTCAAAATCCTTGAGTCCAAATCTTGCTCACTTACAAACTGGATCATCTTGTCCAAGTCATGACACTTTTATTTCTGCACATACTATTGTGATTAATAACATATATTCTGCTTTACCCAAAGGGCATTTTAAAAGATCAAATAAGATGACTCAGATGATTTTCAATTCACAATAATAAGATGATGAATAGAGGGAAAGAAGAAACAAATATATATCAAAGACCATGATATGTTTTCTGGAATTTTGAATCCATCACTGTGTGTTTCTAAACAATCAAAATTACATGAGCCTCAGTAGAACATTGTAAACTAAACAAATTCACATCTACATGACTGTCGTGAGCAGAAAAGAAGATTAACTGCAGGACTCCTTGGCTGCAGGAAGTCCCAAACAACATAAATTCATTCCATTAGCTGTCTAAAAACCAGGGTCTACAATAATATCATGGTATTGGCACCAAAATAGACTGGTAGACCAATGGTACAGAATAGAGGACACAGAGTCTAACCCACATAACTACAGTTATCTTATATTAGACAAAAGCACCAAAGACATACATTGGAGAAAAGATAGCCTCTTCAACTAGTGGTGCTGGGAAAACTGGAAATCTACATGCAACAAAATAAAATTAAACTTATATCTTTCACCATGCACAAAATTCAACTCAAAGTGGATCAAGGACCTAGGAATTAAACCAGTAACCTGCGCCTATGGAAGAAAAAGTAGGCCCAAATCTTCATCACGTCAGATTAGGCCCCAACTTCCTTAATAAGACTCCTATAGTACAAGAATTAAAACCAAGAATCAATAAATGGGATGGATTCAAACTAAAAAGCTTTTTCTCAGCAAAAGAAAAAAAATCAGTGAGGTGAATAGAGAACCTACAGAATGGGAGCAAATCTTTACCACAAGCACATCAGACAAAGCACTAATCTCTAGGATATATTAAAAAAATACTTTAACACCAAAAGATAATAATAATAACCCAATTCATAAATGTGCCAAGGAACTGAACAGACACTTCTCAGAAGAAGATACACAATCAATCAACAAACACATGGAAAAATGTTCAACATCTCGAGCAATTTGAGAAATGCAAATCAAAACTACTCTAAGATCTCATCTCAGCTATCAAGAATACAAACAACAATAAATGTGAGCGAGGATGTGGGGAAAAGGCACACTCATACATTGCTGGTGGGACTGCAAATTGGTGTAGCCAATCTGGAAAGCAGTATGGAGATTCTGTGGAAAACTTGGAATGGAACCATTATTTGACCCTATTATCCCACTCATCAGTTTATACCCAAAGGACTTAAAAACAGCATACTACAGGGACACAGCCATATAAATGTTTATAGCAGCACAATTCACAATAGCTAAATTGTGGAACCAAACCAGATGCCCTTCAGTAGATAAATGGATAGGGAAACTTTGATACACACACACACACACACACACACACACACATACACACACACACAATGAAACATTACTCAGCATTAAGAGAGAATAAAATCATGGCATTTTCAGGTAAATGGATGGAGTTGGAGAATATAATGCTAAGTGAAACAAGCCAATCCCCCCAAAAAAAACAAAGGCCGAATGTTTTCTTTGATATAGCGATGTTTTTTTTTGTTTGTTTTTTGGGTTTTTTTTTAGTATTTCTATCTCATAATGGCGATGGGGGGTAGAGCATGGTAGGAATGGAGGAACTTTAGATAGGGCAAAGGGTGGGGAGGGAGCAAGGGGGTAGGAATGATGGTGGAATGAGTTAGATATCATTACCCTACGTACATGTATGAAGATATGAATGGTGAGAAAATACTTTGTATACAATCAGTGACTTGAAAAATTGTGCTCTATATGTGTAATATGAAATGAACTGCATTCTGTATAACCATGTATAACAAATTAAAATAAATAAATAATTTTTAAAAATAAATAATAGCTGTACCTCACCAAGTCTGTATTTTTGTTAAAATTTCCTCTTTTATTTTTATTACCTACAATAATTTGCTGGGTCTGAAGGCAAAGGTGAGCCTTGTCCCTATATGCATGATACTAACAACATTAGTCACAATCATCACTTTGATTATTACTGTACAGGTAAGCCCCAAACTCAGGTATCTAGCCCAAACCTCTACCTAGAGCTCCAGACCAGTGCTTTCTCCTATGTGCCAAGCATCTCAAATCAGAAAGTCCAAAGTCAAATATATCTACTTTGCATTTAAACGCAATGGTTAATTTTTTTTTTTATTTTGTATGTAAACTTCTTAAATAGCTTGTGAAAATTTGCTCTAAAAGTATATGTAATGCTTATGGTAAAAGAAAATAATGCATTTCACTAATTCTTAGTAAATGGTCTGGATGTAGACCTGAAAATGAACTCATGTTCATTAACCCATGTTAAAACTCTATCTTCTAAGAATCGAGCCCTGATAAGGACAATAGAATTGTAAAGTATTAATACCACTTAATCACAAATTGTTCACACAGTCACATACCTTGTATTTGAAAAAGAGAAAATCAGCTTACTGATAACTGCTGTGAAGTGCTTAAATCAACTTCACCCTCCCCTGAAAGAAAGCCCATTGAGAGAAAGTTGTGTACCACATTTGTAAAGGCCAAACAACATTACAAGGAGAAATGTAATTAACAGATGAGACCATTTCTATTTCCTTCTAAGGGCAGCAAGAGAGTAATTTAGCGGTAGAGAGTACAATGACATGACTGATTGATTCATTTTAAATATAAAAATGAGCAGCTTAAATCTAATCCCCAGACTAACAGGTAACAAGTATAGTTTCCTGAGAAAAGAAGCAACATGTTCCTAATGAGCAGCAAAAACAATTAGATTGACAGCTAAGGCAGCTGTGAACACTGTATAGCAAGACAAGGAAAACAGACCTGTCAATCCCTGCCACAATCCAGGCCCTAAACCCCAATGGAAAAGAATTTCATGTGATTTTTTTATGACTTATATATAAGTGCAGAAATATTAGAAGTCAGATGAATATATCAGTATGTAAATTAAAAATAAGGGCTGGGGTTGTGGCTCAGTGGCAGAGCACTTGTCTAGCACTTATGAGACATTGGGTTGGATCATCAGCACCATATACAAAAAAATAAGCAAATAAAATAAAGGTGTGCTGTCCATCCACAACTACAAAAAAAATTTTTTTTAAAGAAAAATGAACAAATATTGACTATATCTTTGAAGACAAAAGTGAAAAGAAAATTTTTCTATTAATTGGGAAGGTAAGATATAATTTTGCTGTATCAGTAGCAAAACCTTTAAAATTTATTTTGAATATGCATATATGAAGTTTGGACCCTGACGTAGGATAGTTAAAACCAAATAGAAACCCATGAAAAAAACAAACATTGCAATGTAAAGGCCATAAGCAATAATCTCTTAGGATAGTGATTTGTGTCAGATAATGATTCACCTTGCTATGTATTTATATTTTATGAACTTTTCTCTAATGGGATTTTCTTTCATATGTATAAGGTATTAATTTTGACATTATAAAGTAATTCAACAATAAAACCCTAGTCCTAATCACTCTGTGGCTATGTACAAACTATCCCAAAATATGCTTCAACACATCAGTCAAAATGCTAGAAGCACATGTCAAAAAAAAGAAAAAAAAATCTTTTGGCAACATGTGCACAAGATAATCATGTAGAAAGGCAGTGAATTTATACATTTCACTAATTCCTAGTCAATGGCAAGTATGAAAGTGAACTCATGCTCAAAACCGAACCCATTTTCTTTGACAAATTTTTCAAGCCTTGACAAAAGACTTAGTTCTGTGAAAAACAGTGTCCAGAATTTGAGGAATGCAAATGCAGGAATGAAGAGATGTTATCTGATATGAGCCTAGTAATGGAACACAGTAGTTTACACTTAAGAGCTGGTAATATAGTCCTTAACAATCTCAACCTGTATTCTTCTCTAAACTGAAAAATATCTGAAGGAAATAACTTCATATCATACACAGATTCGTTTGAATTGAAAACTGTGGCAACATCTAAAATTTAGGGAATAATCAAATTTCTTTAAGACCATGAGTCCACAGTCCTAAATTAATTTAATTATCTGATATTCATAGCCACCAGAGTAAAAAAGAAAACAGTATGCAAAAAGCTATGGACTTGATTGTAGCTCATGCAATGTTACTAGTTTTGAATATTTTATAAATCACTGTTTTATGAATTTTCATCTTTTAATTCCTGTCTTATATCTTGAAATACAGAATCACAGAGTACTTATGAAGTATTACTAGGCACTGGATGAATTAGTAAAGTATACCTTTGCTTATTATGTATTTTCCCCATTTTTGGTAAAATTTCTCATTAGAAAAAAGCATTAAAACCAAACCTTAAATAAAATGAGTTTTGTCCCTGAAAATATAGGAAGTTGGAAACAAAAGTAAGAGGATTCTGTATATGTACAAATACGTAATAACAAATCCCACTATTATGTCTGAGTATAATGCACTAATTTTAAAAATTTAACAATAAAGTATAATTAGCATATAAAAGAGCAAAACAAGAGTAGGTCAATATTTTTTGTTGTTCAAGTGATCATTAACTAGTGTCGTTAGGGGCTACCAGTTATAAACTTTAAGCTAAGGAAGTCATTCTATTTCATAAATTTCTATATTTCACCTAAACTCAATTACTTTTATTATACAAAACATATTAGTGAGGTTACTATAGATACTCTAACAAATAAACCTGAAATCTCAGTAGTGTAACGCAAGTCTCAGTGGCTTCATACAATTTTCATTTTTGCTCCTATAAATTCCAAACATTTTCTTGTTAGGCAGTGTTTCTCTACCAGAGGTGACTCAGGAGCTCAGCAATTCTACAATGTGGAAGGAATACATAAATCTCTGGCAAACAGCTGTCTATTCCACAGAAGCAGTGCTTTCAGGAAATCTCTTGTTTTTCAGGAAAACAAGAGCAATGAGCTTTTGTACAGAAGTGCAAGTCAGAAGACTTCTTCTGTTCCTGATGTGTCAAAGAACAGAATCACTAGAAAACTGTAGTGTAGAAATTCTGTGCTCAATAAATGACAGGAAAGTTTAGAAACTCAGTTCTGTCGTCAATGGAGCACTTGAGAAATATATGGAAAAATTAAAGACAGTACACCTAAAAAGACAAATGTAAACACAATTTTTATGTATCAGAGGGATGATTGTAAGTAATTCCAGTCTGTGACTGATTTATTGACAGGGACAAATGTGAGAACCAATTGCTTCACTGTAAACAGCATGTAGTTAAACCATGATACTTTAATGTTGATGGAACAGGTAATTGTTTTTTTTTTCTCACAAAAGACTAGAAATCTCTGAAGATGAACATCCCTAATTAGGAACAGGGATCAGAGCAATAAGCTGAGTCTTTCCTCAATAGTGTCAATATGATAGATGATGCTGACCCAGAAATAAACCTGAAATGGCATTCAAAAGCTGCTCTTCTGGAGAAGGGGCATTCATCTATAGCAGAACTCCCATAATGCAGAAAATATCAAAAAATCTTCAGGTTGTACCATCAGGTCAACCTCTGCACTATTATACCTTGTTCAGATTCCAAGTTATCACAGATTTTACAAAAGGAATGTCAGCTCATGTTAGAGTGACAATTTCTTCCTAGGCACTGCTGGAAAAATTGGAGAGATTAACTCTCATCCTGACTCTCACATTTAGTTTAACTTAGATAACTGTTCACCATTTCACTGATTTTAAAAATGATGTATCTGGTGCCAACTATGAGTTAGTGCTTTATCCCACAAAGACAATATTTAAGAACAAACAAAGCCTTTCTAATAAAACTGATATTTTAGGCAAGGAGACAGATAAACAAATATTCCCATAAATGTGGAAAGCAAACCAATAGCCATCTCAGTAAAGAAAATACATATACTATTCTGGAGTCAGGGAAGAACTTCTTGAGGAGGTTGGTTTCAATACAGGAATGAAAGAATATATCAGAACGACCAGGGCAGTGGGAGTTAGAAGCAGAAAGCTATGTCTGGAACACAGAAAGCAAGGCATGAAATGATTTTAAATTAAATGAGATTATGTCATCTGGAAGAAGACTGTCCACACAAAGCCATATAAGCTACTTCAAGGATTTGCATATTTACACTAAAAGCAATGGGAAAGTGAGGAACTTTGTCAGATTTACATTTTGCCAAAATGACTGTGGTCCTGGGATGCACCCAGGTGAGAGGAGGGCAATATTTGAATGGACGTAGAAAACCATGTGGGGAGCTGAAAAATGGGTATCCCTAGTTTCCCAGTCAACTCCATTTAATGATGAAAATCAAGAGTTTACCTAGAAAAGTTTTAGGTGAGGAGACAGTATGAAATTTCATATGCCACAAACTTTCCTCACTTTATAGAGCTATGGCTTCCACGGGGTTGGTGTGGGGGAAGGCTACTGCTATTTCCAGATATGCTACCACCATCTGCGCTCTGGAGTACACCTGCTATCTTGAGGATGAATAGACATTAAAGAAATGAATCTGTAGCTGCTCCCTTATCCTTTCTATTCACAAGGTGAAACTTCAGTAAAAATTATTATATGCTACTAGTGTGTCTTCTTTTCCCTTAACTTTGAAAGACTCCTAGGAAGAAAGCATCTGGAATTGTCCTAACATTGACTCACATCACACACATGACAGTGAACCCTTGACCTTCTTTGAACAGGAACTTTTATCTCCACTGGCAAATTCTTTTTTTCATGGACACCTTCTCTATTTCGAGAATGAAGTGTTGAAGAAAACATTGGTCAGCACCTACCCTCATCCATGTTTCTATGGAATGACCTAAATTCCAGATTTTAAAAAGAGGCACAAATTTTCTGTAATTGTGAGCCTTGATAGTATTGACGATATTACAGCATTAGATCTTCTGCTAAATATTTGTGTGAAAATTAAACATTATTTAAATTCTGTTTTCTTAGATTTCTTTCTTTCTGCTAGTATTATATAATACCATTATTAATATGCTGTGAAATGAGACATCTACAGCACTGCTAGTAAAAGCCTTTAAGTGGTAATCCTTCTGAATCCTTTCTTGTAATAGCTGAACATTTGCTGTACAAAACCAATGAAATTCACACATGCTGCTATGGAGTAGCAGAGCGATTATTACAGCATTTTTCCCCCAAAGTACCTTAGGCTTTAGATGATTAGAGAATAGTCTTATGTTTTAAACTTCCTGCCAACAATGTGGCTTTTAGTTGCATTGGATAGAGGACAAATTGTAGTATAATGTATGTTGACAGTTTAATAACATGGGTTACTATCCTTAGTGTACTTCATGATGTAATACATCCTTAGAGGTGTCTCTGGAGAACTATGCTATGATTTTTGAGGCACAGAAAAGTCAATAAACTAAAACAGTCTGAGTAAGATTTCTGCCTTCTGTATACTTTGGATAATTTCCTAAAAAATAAATAGGTGCTACCCTTCTAAAATATTTTTCTGACATGACTTTTCTGTTTTTCTTTGCAAAGCTATATATTATAAGGTTGGAATGGAAGAATTCTTATTAAATTATACATTAAAAAATATAGAGTCTCTTTCTTTATACAATAAACAGGGGTTTTTTCAGGTCTCAGAGGTAAAGTTCCTTTTCTATAAAAAGCTGTAATTGTGGTTTTCAAAATCTCATTAAATATTTAGATCTTTTAGAGCACCAGTGTTTTCTGTTGAGGTTTAAACACATTTAGACTAATTATTTCTAATGTTTTGACCATTGTACAAATACTTGTAGTATTACATAGCTAACAGCATAAAACAAAATAGCAAGTCTTACATGCAGAATTTATATAATTACTTTTGGACTGAGTGAAACAAAAATGGCAATACAATGCATTTTAAAAGTAATATAAACCATTAAATGGATGTAATTCTAGGTATAGTCATTAGTTTATATTACCTTGTGGTTTTTGTTTCTTTTCATTTATAAGACCATGAACACAAGAAAATATTCAACTTCTCAAACACATTGAACCCACTCTGACTCCAGGAAGAACAATTACCTGATGCTTTATTGATTTATAGATAGGGAAAACATGCTGCAATATTCAAAAAGAATATTTTCCCAATACCACTTTCTAAAAAAAAAAAAAAAGAGGCTCAGTAATTTTATCATAAACCTCTGATATGAAATAAGAGTTAAAGGAAATGTCTATAAATCAGTATCTCGCACAAGTACTACCCTTAACTCTTTCTTCTCTTTTAAAAAAGCTATATAATATGGGAATACAGAAAAGCATAAAGCACATTTCCTGTCCTAAAGGTAGCATAGCAATTTTATTATAGGTACTGTACTTTTTATTAAGTACTCCCTATGTTGTGGGTACTGTGTAAAATACTATACATGTTTTATTTCCCTTGCTGCTCTAAGCAACCCCAGGTGTAGGTTCCTTACTATTATCTCTACTTTTGAGATGAGGAAAGAGGCACTAGAGAGTTTTTCACCTAAGATCATAGACCAAACAAAAGCTGGTGGAGCTAGGACTCCAACCTAGGAACTCAGACTTCAAACCCCAGACCACATTGCCTTCCTCTCTGGCAAGGTATGTTAAGTGGCTTTGGGTCAGTGTGACCAAGATACCTGACAACACCAACTTAGAAAAGGATTTTGTGACTCATGATTCAGTCCATGGTCGATCCGACTCTATTACTCTGGGCCAGAAGTAAGGCAGAACTACATGGCAAAAGGGTGTGACTGGGGAAAACTGTTCAGCTCAGGACAGCCAAGAAGGAGGGAAGGAGGGAGGGGGGAGGGGGAGAGGGAAAGAGAGAGAGAAGGAGGGAGGGAGGGAGAGAGGGAAAGGGAGAGAGAGGAGTCCAGAGGCACACCCACAATGAGGTACTTCCTTCAGCCACACCCCACCGGCCTACAGTTACCACACAATAGTCCATTCAAATTATTAATCCATCAACTGAATTAATCCACAGATGTATTTCACCTCTAAACTTTCCTCCATTGCCTAACACATATGCTTTGGGGACATTAAAAGTCCACACCATAGCACTAGGTAATTTTTTTTTTTTCTTAAGAGAGAGTGAGAGATGGAGACAGAGAGAGAATTTTTTTTTAATATTTATTTTTTAGTTTTCAGCGGACACAACATCTTTATTTGTATGTGGTGCTGAGAATCGAACCCGGGGCCGCACGCATGCCAGGCGAGCGCGCCACCACTTGAGCCACATCCCCAGCCCCCAGCACTAGGTAATTGATTTAGATTCTAAAATCCCCTGTGTCATTGTTTTAATGAAAAGTAATACAGGCCAACATCAAGAATGCTAAGGGAATTTAGGTTCTGTTCAAGAACTATAAAATTTATTCATTTGGGAAATTTATTCTGAAATTCATTTCAGAGTATTCACCCAGTATAGACCAGTGTCCTCCATCCCCAGCTCCACATTACTGCTTTTTAAAATCCTGTACTATTTAAATCATCTCACTGTTGTCATTATTACTACAATTTCTATTGGCAAATGAGAACCAAGCTATCTGTGTGTTCAAAGCAAACATACAGAAAATTAATGCTCCAAGATTTTGTGAAAGCTGGAAGAGAGTGAGTTAAAAATTGAATTGGAGTACTGAATGTGAGGCTTAAATCAAGAAAGAAAAAAAAAAAAAAGAAAGTTGCTGTCCTTGAATTCTGGCCCACATTGAAGTTTTTGGTTCCAGCGTCTTTGTTGCTTTTTCTAATTTTTTGGCCCAGAGTTCGTGTGCTTTCCTCTTCCCAGGGGTTTCACCAACCAGGTCTGGTTGGAAGCAATCCCAGTCGAAAGCAGAGGTCTGAGGATTATTGAAGTGGTTTTCTTTTTAATCACTTATAAAAACAGAGGCACAGCCAATCACCAGCCATGTGATTTGCTCCAAGTCACTGGGCCTCAAAATTCCCTGAAGAAAGCCAGAGTCAGCTCTTTCCCAACAAGGTAGTATTTTGAACTTCTCTCAGATTTGAGATTCCCAGAGCTCTGGGGAAGGGAGGAGGACAGAAAAAAATATTACCTTAACACATTAGTAAAGTGGACACCATAGTGACACTAGCATGCTCAAGCTCACTGTATGCTTATGTGTCTCTAACTCCCTTCTTAGCACTTTGAAAATTCACCCTCACTGCACTTCCCAGTTGACGAAGCTTAGTGGTCTCCATTCTTTCCTCTCGTCACCCCCTGATTTTTTCCTTCTATGAGGTTTGCAATCAGAAAGTATACTTTGAAAGCGAAATTAGGAAGAGGATATGAAGAGAGAGACCAAGACAAATCTGATTGCATTGGTCCTTAGCAAAATTTAATTAACTATCATTTATATATAAACACTTCCCAGGCAATTGCAGGATAAAAGAAAGGCAATGAAAGAGATGAGGAAGATATCAGAACTTTGTTGCCGTTCTTCGGCACTGTAAGTGGTTCCACATGACTTTTCTATTCCCTCTCCAAACAACAAAAGCCTGGATGATTAACACAAATGATCAATTTTATTTTAGTATATATTTGTGATTTTCAAGACTTTAGTCCAGCAGAAAACGTATGCTTACACCTACCTCAACCACTCCACCCCTACTGTAGAAAAAAGAAAGCAATCTGTAAACTCAAACCAAATGTTTTCTAGTTTTTTCTCTCCACTCTCACAAGTATCTGCAGATTTAGTCAAACACAGGCTTAGAGCCAGCCACTGCCAGATTAACCCCAAATTGTGGGAGTTGGCTGTTCCTTTGTGGCTTGCACCAAATGGGTATTAAAAGTAATGAACACAGAGAAACCCTATAGGGCATGCCATGGTTTGTGTTTATGGCTCATTGGAACACTGTGGGTATTAGCAAGTTTTCTAAATCTGCATGTGCATAGTCTTTTCTACTTTTGCTCTCAATCCCCAACATATTTCAGTCTCCTTCACTTTCTATTATCCAGTTCCTATGTTCTAAATCTATGCCTTCTCCCCCCAAAACTATACTATAACCAATTTGATACATGCTTTATTCTTTTTTTTGAGGGGAGGGGGGTTCTGGGGATTCAACTCAGGGGCACTCAACCACTTAGCCATATCCCCATCCCAATTTTGTACTTTATTTAGAGACGGGTCTCCCTGAGTTGCTTAGCGCCTCGCTTTTTACTGAGGCTGGCTTTGAACTCGCAATCCTTCAGTCTCAGCCTCCTGAGTTGCTGGGATTACAAGCATGTGCCACCATGCCCGGCTGATAGATGCTTTTTGTTTCCTCCTAACAAGACTTCTTAAAGCAAAGCATACCTCAGGTTATATCCTGAAGTGATGTGGACAATTTGAGAAATTTCAAATTCCATTACATATTTAAATTATTGTTATAATATTAAGAATCCATTCCATAAATTTATTAATATATAAAATCCAGTTGACTATATCACTGATAAGAAGTATCTAAAACTTTGGTTGAAACATGCATACACCTTAAGGACACTGAAGAAGTGTTGCACATATAATTTCATGTTCAAAAATGTACATATGAATTTGAGATACTAAGAGAATTTGATATTAAAGGGAATCAATATTCCAACATCACCTATTCATTGAGACTTTTCATTTTTGTTCAATAAGGAGATTGATGCCACTGTTAATTTGCTTAATGGAAAAAAGAAAACAGTATTTCAATAACTCAGATTATTTCAATAGAAATGTTTTATTTGTACTTTTATTAAAAAAAACTAGGAATCATGTATGTTTAAATAATTTGCATAAAAGGAAATATCAAGAAAATTCTAGAAATCAAAAGTACCATGACACTCCCAACTTTCCCTCCAAGGTATCTCAAATCAGTTGAGTGGATCTTCTGAAGAGAACTGAAATACATATGCATCTACCCAATCTTAGGCTCATAACTGAATGATTTCCAAGTGAAATGAAATCTTTAGTGGAAGAAAAGAAGTCACTAGGAAATCCACAGTCATTACATGGTTAACATTAGTCAGTTAAATAATGAAGCTACCTCCTACCAAGGTCTAACTGTAAGGCATTGTGATGATTTCTTTGCACATGGAAGCTAGGTACCAAATAAAGAACTGATAGGATTACAATTATACGAGCCATTTGCAAAGTCCTAAATATACAATTGGCAGGGTTCCTTCAAGTTAAAAGTGCTAATCTCCAGTACACATCAGCCCTGGCTTGGCTTGTCTTGTTAGGTAAACAAAATGTGTCTTGCCTGTCATTGCCATAAAATATTAATGCACTGGAAGTCTCTAAACCTTGCTAAGCATAAGGCCTATTATCACACTTAAGAGCAAAGCAATCTAATAAATCGCTGGCTGTATAAAAACTAAGTCAGCTGGCAGAGACAGTAATCTCCCTAAGGGATAGTAAGAGCCTCATCTTCAACTACAGCAGCTGCAGTTCCAGAGAAATTATGTTTCTTCTGCTCAGTAAAAATGCATTTGTGCTGAATTCTGTTATTTAAACTCTAATGGAATCATTAGGAATATCCATACATTATGAGTAATAGAAAATTAACTAAGAAAATCATCTACAATGCTGTCATATAATAGGCAGAGTATTTTTATTAGGCATGCATTTTAAAGGGCTAAATCTGATATAAAATCAAGGTGCTTATTTCTAATACTTATTTTTAAAGAGCATGAACCCCACCTCATGCATAAATAATCATGTGTAAATGTTGAGTACTGAGCTGATATCCCTAATTGAAAGAAATTTACTTGTTCAGCCCGAGGCTGAGGTCCTTCAGGCAGTACATAAACATAAATGCAAAACTGCTGCTAGCCACCTTAAAAACAATATAATATTACTGTTACATTCCAATTTTATGTTGCACCTAACCAATCTCTGAAAACTATAAGAAAAATATAGCTTTACTAACTCCACCCCCACCCAAATTGAATTAATTAAATCAACATATTTCCAATAATTGAGAAAATATAGGCAAAGAGATTTTTTTTAATTGCAATAAGCAGTAAAAACTGCTTTCAAATGTTCCATTTAAATCTCATAATAATTCAGTAAGGTGAAAAAATAATTGACTTGCTCATAACCAGTTTGCAAGAGTTCTTGAATCCTGTGCAGACAATTTTGAATACCACACCTCCAAGAGCCGCTCTGTTGTTATTGTGCTGTTTCATTCTCTAATGACAATTTCAACTTACCAAACACACTTCTTGAAATCTGAAAAGCATTTAGCATACTAATATGTGATTGCTACCCATTAATTGTAGTCTGGGGTTACATGATTAATGAATGATGTGTGCTTGTCATATGACATTTAATAATAAAATGTGGATAATCCACATACATAAAAAATATGAACTAAAAATCTTACCATTTTTATAAGTAAAATTAGGATATGAAAATATATTTAAATCAAAAGGGGAAAATACCTTTTATGGCTCAAGAATCACAGGCTTAAAAATTACAGGGACAATAATGGGAGCACTTAACAATCACTTCTTATATACTGATGACAGAGATTCAGTAAGGAACACAGTACTCAACTGTGTATTGTTTTATGGTGTTAATATTCTCAGTAAGGTCATGTCAATTTCTCTATGTTGACAGAAACTTTAGTGCCAAAAAAGCTAAGTATAATTGTCATTGTAATTAATTGTGCATTATTTCATTCCTCAGAAAGAACTAAATCATAATGAATCAAATACACTAAGTCATTCATTCAGTCCTGTGAAAGGGACTGTAGGTGTAGCTCAGCAGCAGAATACTTGCCTTGCATGCACAAGATTCTGGTTTGGATTACTAGCACCATACCAGAAAAAAGAAAAAGAAAAAAGTGTCTGAAAGTTACACAGTTACCTAATTATGCTCATAAGACTTACAGCAGATAGCAATATCAACCTTTATGAATTCCTCTTATTTGTCTAGTCAGGACATATTTGTTGATACCTGCTTTGCATTCAACTTTTGACATGCTGATCTTACAAAAGCAATTAAGATTCAGTCTTCCTCAAAGTGCCCACGACTTTGCTTAAAAAAAAAAAAAAAAGTGAAATAATGTACTCATATGTCAATAATAGAAACGAAGTACTCAGTGACACATAAATGTAAAATATATATATTTCTTAATTTTCTGAAATCAAACCTAGACTCGAAGAGTCTATTTAACACTATTAATGAAAAGGCACAAGCGGGGCATGGTGACACACACCTGTAAATCCCAACAGTTTGGGAGGCCAAGGCAGGAGGATCATAGGTTCAAAGCCAGCCTCAGCAACTTAACAAGGCTGTAAGCAACCTACTGAGACCCTGTCTAAAAATAAAAAATAAATAATAAAAAGGGCTGGGAATATGGCTCAGTAGTTAAGTGCCCTTGGATTCAATCTGTGGTACAAAAAAAAAAAGAGGGCACAATCAGTCACACTGGTCTCTCATCTTTGCCTTCTTGGTCCCAAGGGAATGGCACATTACCATTTGAACTTTACGGAATGCTGTTCACTCTTGATATTGTGGTTCATTCTGCTGCACTATGATAATCAAGTGCTGCCCTGCCAAGCTGAGTCCCTTCCTTTGTGCAACCCCTCTGATCTTTGAAAAAGAAAGCAGTGAGTAAGCATTTCTATTGCTCCCCAATGTCTACATGAAGGCCCAACATCCAAAAGGGTTTTCATTCTATACCTCCCCCCCACAGGCTACAGCACCACTTTGCCTGCCCTATACTTTCTTCTCTATTGAGAATGTTGCTATCCATTAGTACTAGCTGTTCTCCCTTCCTACCATGTAAAAGATCTCCTATTGCTCTCTTGACGACTTCCTTTAACAGTTCAGTAAAATGGCATTTCCAAAATATATCATGTATATGGAAAATATTCCAAAATTCAAAAAATCCAAAATGCTTTTTGGTTCCAAGAATTTGGAGTAAGGGATACTCAACCTGTATTATCAATAGTTAACAGTAAAAACAGGTAGCCTCAAAGTCCTCAGCATATTTGGCTGAGGTAGCCTCAAAGTCTTCAGCCTTTTTAGCCAGAATAGCTAAATAAAATAATACATTCAAATATATGGTGATACAAAATGCATAGCAACATGACACACAGAATACAAAAAGAAAAAAACTTCTTAGTTGTCCAAAAACAAATCTAATCAGGACTCTCAAAACTCCATTTGTTGGCAAGTGAGCACTATCAGTCATGCTGACTACCCTCTCCTTCACTGTCTCTGGTCTTGTGAAAATGGCAGAATGCCATAAGTCAACGCAGGAAGCACATTCGTAGGGTCATGTGTTGATTCAAAGTGCTTAGTGTCAACAGAACTTTCTTGATTCACTTAAATCAATATTGATATATTCCTTGGGTCTAGTTATGTTGTCATATAAAGTATGCAAGAAAGGAGGGGAAATAGCTGTTGGGTAGGTCATCAAGAGTATCTTCCACAGCCAGGTTTAAAAGAGGCCACCAAAAATATCAAGAAGAGATAAAGAGATATGAAAAAGAGAAGCTACAAAAATATTAAGACTAGAAAAATCAACCTAATGTATGAATTTTTTAGAGAAAAAAAACAGGGAGACAAGATATGTTAAAAAATGACTTAAAATTTTCATAACAAAAGAAGATTTTAAGAACTTAGATTTAAAGAATGCATAATGGGAAAGTAAAAACATTGGAATAATTCAACACTGAGATAGGTTATACCAAAAAGTTAAAAACATCAAATAAAAATTAGAAGTTTTTTAAAGCTCCAGAGAGGAAAATCCAAAAAGTGAGAATCAGAGTGACATTGAAATTCTCAAGGACAACCTTATATTTAAGTAGACCATGTACTTTCAATGTACTGAAGGAGAGGCACATTAAACTAGAATTTTATTTCCAACTCAATGTTTTATTTAATTCTGAATGTAAAATAAAGACCTCTTCAGACACAAAAGGCTTCAAAAAGCTTATCATGTAAAAACCCCTTTGACATATTCTCCAACAAGAAAAAAAAATGTATTCAGGAAGATGCTGAAAACATGAGAATTAAGGTGAATAAATATTTTGGGGAAATATTCTATTGTATAAAAAAGCAAAGACCATAAGAAAAGACCTAAAAAGGAAGAAAATGTCCATAACAATCAAGAATGAAAACTTTAGATCACATTGAGGGTTTGCTTAATTTATTGAAATAGAATTCATAGATATTAATAAGCTTAAAAACTGACTAGAAAAATTAAGCTTCAGCATAAATCTGAATAAAGGATAACCACTTTTCAAACTAGCCAAAAATAGACTATATTTAGAGGATATTAGGAAAAGAGAAAAAAAACTGAAAGTTGCAAAAGTAAAAACCTTAATAAATTGGAAAAAAAACAGAAAGAATATCAAGTAGATTCCAATCTAATAGTAATTAAGAGAAATGAAAAAGGTTGTGACCACTGATCAAAAGACTCCTTGATAGATTTTTTTTAATTCAAAAATATTAAACAGCAAAACACATGATATTTGAATAAAGAGGGATGGGCAAAAATGATTGTGTACATAGATGAATGAAAGAATCAGACAAAATTGAAAGTAGAAATGATCTTGAAGAAAACACTAGACTTATGTATAATCATCGTGAATCTATGCAAATAACAATGTTACTGAAAAAGTTATACAACAACTGACAAAACTATAAAGGAAATGTATACATCAATAATCACAGTTAAAGATTAGTAAGTAATAACTACTGATAAATCAAGCAGAACCAATAAAGCTTATTGCTCATAGATTAAAGAAAAAAGTTCTAATAAATTTATGCCAACAGAGACTATACATTTCCCTCAAGCAAAAATAGAAAATTTAGAAAAAGTTACCTTGAACAAAGCTATAAACTAGATCTCAGTAAATTCCTAAAAATCCATATCATATAGACTTTATCTATGAAGCAATAAAATTACAAATCAATAATAAAGACATAACTGAATGATCAATGCCTAGATGAAAATACTTCTCAATAACCCTTGGATTCAAGAAAGAAAATTTAGAAGGGAAATTATGAAAGTGTTAAAGTAGAAAGAGAGCAGGAATGCTGTATTTCAAAATGTGATCATCCACATAATGCAGATCTAAAGCCATGTTAGGGTTTTTGTTGACCATAAATTCAATATGGATCAACCTAGTGAATAAGCAAACACTGAACAAGCAACAAATGATGCCGGGGGGTGTCGAATAACTTGTGTACGTTGATGCAGCAGGAATAGGAGCCGTTTATTGTAGGATAACAGAGGTATTTATACATTTTGCACAGCTTATCTTAATTAGCATAAACTAGATACAGCAGTCAACCAATCAGGAATCTCCACACTTAATGGCTTGCTTTTGTTACTTTACAAACCACTCCCTCTGGCATTTTGCCAGGCGCCATCCAGACTTGTTTACAGACTCTAACATATCCCCCTTTTGTTTAATTTAAATAACGACCATAGTGGTTTTTACACAAACACCATAAATAACCTGCTAGAAACAGAAAGGGAGGATACAAAATGTTACAACTCCAAGCTAATTGATGGCTCCATGCAAGAAGCCCTTGGAAAAATTATACCAGCAATGACACCGTTAGCAAAAATACCGAGTTACAATTTGTTATAGATTACAGTTTGTTGTCTCAGTCCAGATAAAGCAATGTCTCAATAGATTAACTCACAGTCCAGGTAAATCACAGTCCAGGTAAGTTCTGCAGGCAGCTAGCTTAAGTTGTAGCAGCAGAAACAGCAACAGCTCTGAAGTCTCCTCGGGTTCTCAGCGGAAGTTTCCTCCGGTTCTCAGCAACACTGTAAATTCTTTCACCTTTGTTTTCACTGGCACTGGGACGAAGGCAGGAACTCCAGATGGCTAAAGAAAATCCTGTAGCATTCTACTAAGAAAACAACCTTCTGAACAATTTAGTACATTATCTCAAGGTTTTTTACATTTGAAATAAGCCTTAATAGTGTTCATTACTCATTAGTTTCCAGGTGTGGGAGAACCATTGTAGTTACTGGCCTTGGAAATGATCAAACTTTAGGGACGCCAGTAGCGTCTTCTGCCAGCTGTAGCATCCCGGGCAGCCCCAGATGGCCCTGGGGAGATTCCCAGACTCAAACTGCTTCGGGCACAGGGAGCAAAAGCCTGGGAGACTGTGCCTTCAGGTCAGGTCTAGATTTGGGCTCACAGTGGCGATCTGCTTCCCCGGGCGGGAGGGGGGGGAAGAGCCGGCAACTGCCGCTTGGAAAATTCTTGCTGTGCCATGATCGGCTTGGGCAGGTGGCAGCCTCCTTGTCGTTTCACGCACCCTCCGGTATCGAAAAGTATTCAGTAATAACCTTTTGCTGCAACTTTTTTCCTGATAATCCTTCTTCTTCTGAACTTTCTTTTTCTTTCTGACTAGAGTTTCTGGGCTTTTATCAACACATGCCCTAACTATTCTTGGTTCCACTGGGGTGCCTTTTTCTCTTATCAATTTACTTCTCACATCTTCCATATTTCCATCACAAAGACAATACAACATTTCAAGACAAAACAAGACACAAACATACTGCATCAATCTTCTCCATTTTCTCGAAATGGCCATTTTTCCTCTCGCCCTATCTGCCTAGGGCCGAGCAGATTGCTCCCGTCCTATCTATGGACGGGCAGCTTTTTTCGACACTTACCCCCGAGTGTCCCGGGGCTCTCCATAACGGGCCACCATCTGCCAGGGGGGTGACAAATGACTTGTGTACCTTGATACAGCAGGAATAGGAGCCGTTTATTGTAGGATAACAGAGGTATTTATACATTTTGCACAGCTTATCTTAATTAGCATAAACTAGATACAGCAGTCAACCAATCAGGAATCTCCACACTTAATGGCTTGCTTTTGTTACTTTACAAACCACTCCCTCTGGCATTTTGCCAGGCGCCATCCAGACTTGTTTACAGACTCTAACAAAATGAGACTGAGGATCTTTGTATACTGCAAATCCAGTATCTAAACTGAAGGAGGACAGATTTCTTACTTAATGTTTTATTCTAGGCTATATGCTAAAATGTAAAAGGAGCTATGAGTGAAAATAGCGGAGAAGGGGACCAGAATGGAAAGATTCCTGACCCAACATCTTATTAGATAACTATTTAGAAGTTGAGGACATGGAAAAAGCATGAGCACACTGAGCCTCAAATCTGGCAGGAGTTGCCATCCACATGGTGGTGCAGGTACATGGCCCATATTAGCACGAAGGCAAAAGGGAGATCAATATCTGGGTGTTCTAGTCGACAGATATTCTAAGATATTTAAAAAAGAAAAAAAAGAAGAAGAACAAATCCCCAACAACAAGAGTTGACTAAAAATAATTGCTCAAAAACAACAACTTCTGACAAGGGCTGTCAAAGCCCAGTAGGAATCATCCCTGATACAGTAGGAATTCCTACAAAAAGCAGCCATTGTAGCACAAGCCACCTCTGCTCCCTTGTTCTCAAAATGTCTGAAGTTTTCTTTTTACTATCAAAACGACAGCTCTTTGAGAAGGGAATCAATTATCTTAATGGTTGGTTTGTGATCATGTACATGAAAAAAGTGATTTCTACTAAATGTGATATTTTCACAGTTATGGTCAAATTTCTGCTAGTAGATACCTTTTATGTAGTCTTGGTCACATTTCTGTTTGATTTTCAAGTTCTGGCTTAACCCTGTTTACTAGAAAGAGAATGATAAGAACTTTATGTTTTTTTTTTTAAAGTTGTTTAGACAGATTACCTTAGCTTTCTTTTTTTAAAATATTGTTTAGTTGTCAATGGACTTTTTAAATTATTTATTTATATGCAGTGCTGAGAATCAAACCCAGTGCCTCACACATGCTAGGCAAGAACTCTAACACTGAGCCACAATCCCAGCCCCTTAGCTTTCCTTCTGATCAATGGTGTTAGAAAATATTTATTTCACAATACTATGAATTCTTATAGAAATAAAATAATAGAAATGCCCATAATAGAAGTTATTGATATCAACTACTGTGTTAGATTTCTGCCACTATGACAAAACACCTGAGAAAAACAGCTCTAAAGACAAAATATTTATTTTGGGTCAGCGTTTCAGAAGTTTCAGTTCATAGTGGCTTGGCCCCATCAGTGATAAGGCAGAACACCATGTCAGGAGGGTATGATGGAGCAAAGTTGCTTACCTCATGGTGATCAGGAAGAAGGGGGAGAGGGCAAGGGACAAAATACACCCTTCAAAAACATACTCTGTGATGCTCTTCCTCCAATTGTCCCCATATCCTAAAATTTCTACCACCTCCCAATAGCACCATTAGTCAAGGCCAAGCCTTCAACACATAAGCTTTTGAGGGACATTTCAGATCCAAATTCTAAAAACTGCTAATTAGACCAAAGTTCAGGAGATGAGACCTTTCAGCTCAAGGAGACAACGCCAGATACCTTTTTAGTATGCATCTTCAATCATATAAGTTTGAGCAGCAAGGAACGAAGTATCCCTCCCTGAAGCATGGAAGTGCAGCATTACATCAAACAGCTAGAAGGCAGGCAGCATTTTCATTCCTGTACTTCCTTCCTTCATTTATGCACAGTGACAAAGCTGCTGCATGTCATGATGAAGAGCACGGACACTGGGGCAAGCCTGGTTGGCTCAGGTCCCACGTCGGTTACACAACAGGTACGAAGCCTTCCATAAGCCACTCTGTGTCCCTGCACCTCTGTTGTGTAACCGGTGAAGTGAAAATGATAGTGATATCTACTTCCTGCGTTGTTGTGAAGATTAAATGGCCATAGAAATAGAGGGAAAGAGCTGTCAACAATAGATGACGATACATTTGCAGGGTGCCTAGAACAAAGACTGGCCCACGAGCTACTATGTTCCAGGTACTGGGCTAGATGCTGAGGGTACGAGAGTGAGTAAATGAAAAATACCTCGTTATACAAGGCATTAGAGGCCAAATAGGAACGCTTTGCTTCATTCTGAGAATTCAGGGAAACTGTTGAAAGATTTGAAAGGAGGCAAGTTGCGTTATTAGCTGCTTATTTTTAAGATAATTCTGGTTGTAGTGAGAAATCTGTAGCAAGAAAGATAAGAGCAACATCATTCAATGATAAAAGCAGTCACAAAGGAATGCTGAAAGTTTCAAATTTCCTATTAAAAAATGGTGTGTGTGTACATGCATGTCTGCACACGTACATGTTGGGGAGAAGAGGGGTGGCTGTGGACTGTGTGTTTGTGCTCACATTGTGACTAAATTATTTGTGGAATCAACTCTGCCTTTGGAATTGGAGTTAGTCATCCTCTGACACTTACATTTCTAAATGACCCCTAAGAATTTTCTCTCTTTGTGAAATGTGGACATAGAACATTTTTGTGAGGGCTGTATTTGAAAGGATCTCTTGACCATGAAGCACAATATAAATGTTCTAGTTGTTCTCATTAGGTGGTAGAAGTGCAGTAAGAAACCAAATCCCAAGGACTCTTCTAGGATGTTTATTTTACTCAGGGAGAGGCATAAAGAGGGAAATGTGATATCACAAGGCAAGAAAAAGTGGTATGATTAATATCTGTGGTTACAAAGCAAATTTCCATTCAAGAATGTCCTTCATACATAATAGTGTTTCAAGGTTCCCAGTTTCCAACCAGCTGCAGGTTTGTATCCAGCTTCCCTCCCTCAGGACCCTGATTCCAACCAACATTTTCTGCCACTGAGATATTGGTCCTAACATTTTTTTTTCTTTGTTTACTTTTTCACTTACCTTTACGTTCTCATGTCCCTCGGTATCCATCTCACACCGTCCCCCCCACACACACACACACTTTTCCCCTTCAGTTTATACCTATCCTACTTTTTCTACTACTGAAAGAAAAAAAAAATCCTATAGTCCTGCAATACTTCCAAGCTACTGTCTATTTCATTTCTTCGGCTGGAAGAGTATTGAATGCAACGTCTCAATTTTTTTTTTCCACTTTCTTTGAATCCTTAAACATCCACTTCACCAATGACCTCCACTTTGTAAACACCAAGAGTCAGCTCTCATTTTACTTAATCATATCAGTAGCATTTTGTATTTTTATGCTTAGTAACAAACTGTAAGGTTTGAGCTTAGCCCTTATTTGGGTCCTTTTCTATTGTAGTCACCTTGTCATGCTGACTACCTGTATGAAGCAAACACCTTTCTCCAATATCACTCTTATAAAACACACACAGGCGCAAGGAACCTCACAAGTGTGCATATTTAGACTCATATGACAGGTCTTGTCTTCCTTATCCTATTTGACTATTTTCCTGCAGCAGGTATCACCTTTTGACAGCTACATATTTACTTGTTCATTTTTATTCTCTCTCCTACCATTCAAGATCTTATAAGATCTATGAGGACAGAGCATTTGCTTTATTCACTAAATCCTCAGCACCTACCAGTGTTTAATGAATAGTAGTCAACAAATTTTGTTTGAAACAATAAGTAAAATTAAGATTTAAATTTAGCAAATTTCTCAGAAGATAAAAAATAGCTGTTTAATTAGCAATGACAAATCAAACATGTTAACAAGCTATGATATGAATATTCCATATGTGTATTTATTCATTGTGGTAGTATTTATAACTTACTTGGTCTCAAAAATGAGTGAAGCAGCTAATACATATATGGTACTGCTATTTATAACCCGAGTACACAATATTCTGTCTTTTGTGAAGGAAAGAGATGCTGCTAATTTTGTTCATAAAATAAGAGTAACCCTTCAAATAGGGGAAGGAAACAGGCTAAAGAGCCTTTCTTGAAACAATAGACTTGTAATTTATTTTTATGTCATTAAAAAAAGTGCACTAGTGGGCAATGTCAAGGTTAGGGGATATTTGAGTTAATAAAAACCAAGAGGATTCTTGATTTAAAGAGTGAAGATATCAAATGAGCCTCTATGCTCTTTGCTATACTTGTGCTTTTTTACTTTTAGTAGATCAACAAACATTTCCACATAATCTAAATGAATTCTGGAAATTTGCATGTTTTTTAAAAGTCATTTTTAAAAATTTTACTGTTGCCAATTCAGCATAAAAAGACAGGGTTTTTTCCCCCCTAATTCCAAACGCTTAGTCAAAATGTGCTACATCTGTACCTATACTTATTTGTCTAACACTAAGTTTTTACCAAAAGAGAGAGAGAGAGAGAGAGAGAGAGAGAGAGAGAGAGAGAGAGAGAGATCTATTAATTTCTAGTAAGAAAGTATTTTTATGATGGCATTGGCTAGAGTCTGGAATAAAGTTCCCAAGGAAGTGGAGAGAAAGCTTTGAGACCATTAAAATAAAACCATACAAAACAGTGGAAAATGTACTAAATGTGCTATAGCATGAGGGAAAATGCTGCCTACATCCCCAGAGGCTACTGCTGAGAGCTGAATAGGCCTTTTCAATCTCCAGCCATTATAAGTCTAGGTAACTATTCTGAGAATAGATGAAAGAAGTGGTTTTTCTATCCATGTTGAGCTCCTATTAGCCCCTTGAGGAAATAGGGGTTTTGCAGAAAGTGTGAGTTCTCTAAGTGTTACTGAAATGACCTTGTTTAATTTCCTCATAAAAGGCAATCTAATAATAGCTACATCTTCTAATATTCACAAAGCTGCAAAGTTACACAAGTTAGAATAATTTTCCTTTGCTTGAACACCAAAATCCTTCTATGCCCTTGTCTTTCTTTTCCCAATGTGCCTCCCCCTTTATAGTCTATATTTGCTCTTTAATATTTGATTTCACATTTTCCAGTCGCCCTGATACAAAGCTGCAGTGTGAAGTTAAAAGATTCAAAAGAGAGAGAGGATATGGCTGCCACCCCATCATGAGCAAGTCCACTGAACTGTAAATCTACCCTGCATTTAATTACTCAACTAGACGGTGCGATGATAAGGTCTCCAGAGTATTGTACTATCATGAGTGATTGAGTCTGCTTGCAGTAATAAGCTTTTCTTCAGTTAAACCAAAAGGTTAAAAGTATACATGGAACTTGAAGGCAAGCATTGTTTTTAAATAGCTTCAAAACCAGAAGAATAACAGCACCTTCTTTTGAATGAATACCTCAGTTTCAAAACCTTCCATTGAAGGAGGAGAGTTTTATGCAAAGAAGTGTGTTCCCTCAAGCAAATTTACAAGTCAGGTCAGTAAGGAGGGAAGAAAGCCTGTCTTCCCCATGCCAACTTGTACCACATCCACAATATCATTAGCTTGTATTTGTATAATGAAAAGTGAAGACGATTGGACTTGTGAGATGAATCAGCAATTCCCAATTAGAGCAGTAAAATAAAACTGTTTTCTTTTTGAATCATTATGAAAGGCAAATGGAAAAGTGACAAATAGACTTTGTTCTCCATCAGTGATGGGAGGGGAATTTATGTTCAGAGCCAAATTTACAAAGTAAGGCAAATGGGCTTGCCAGCAAAACTGTTCACACCCCCACAGAGACCACAAAACCCTGCAGCTGTAATTTCAGAACCACGCATGTGTATAAATCAAATAATTGCACACCTAACTATCCACTTGAGCCTGTGTGTACATTTTGTTGTTGTTGTTGTTGTTGTTTGCAGGTGCCCAAAGCACTTGTGACATTTGGCTTTGAAAACCAGGTTTAGTTTAATTGACAGGATATTACCAAATTCAAGCTGACTTGTATGGATACATCTCAAAATATGAGGGTGGCATACAGAATCAAGTAGCACATATGAATGTTCCATATGTGTGTTAATGCAAGGTCTTCGTAGCCAACTGAATTCTAAACAACAGGAAGGAACAAAATTAAAATGTCAGTTTTGAGTTCTAATTCATGAAAGCATTTTTCCAGAGCATCAATGAAGCCACATCATTTTGATACATTCTTGCTATTTACTGAGGGAGGGTGAAAGAGAGACTTGAGTATTATTTCCTTATATATAATGATGTTTTAAAAAGAACTAGAGGATGTTTGGGGCCTTTTGGTTAGAAGAGCACACAGATCTGTATTTTTGTGTTCCAACTGGCAGAAGCCCCAGCAGACATCCACAGAGCAGCCAGCCAGCTGCCCAGGAAAGCAGACTCATGGCAACATAGACTCATCCTGCATGTGCTCTTTCTATCCAGGAGAGATCCAGATTAGTGGGGCTTCAGAACAAGGAATTACTACTCCTCCTCTACCAGTGCTTTGCAGGTTACTGTAAAGTAAAATTAATTCCAAATAAGTTCATCCCAAAATTCTGCTGCCATTCAACACACCCCTTGCCACAGTTTTTATCTTAAGAAAAACATGCATTAATTTCACAAAGATATTTAAACTGCCAACCTCTCAACTACCTCCCAAGAAGATTATAGATTTAGGATTTTTAAATATACACACAGCACAAATCAGAAAATTACTAAAAGAATAATTCCCAAACTCACCAATGAACAGTAAGATACTACAAGTTCCATCCCCCCCCCCATTTCACTCCATCTTTAAAAGCACCCACTGATAATATTGCCACACAATAGAGAATTGATGGGGGTTCTCAATAGAGTATGAGAAATTCCACCTCAGCATTTTTTGCATCTGGTTCAAATTTTACTACTGAAAATGAAGAAATAGAACCACAGGTCCTTTGAAAGTAAAAAAAAAAAGAAGAAGAAAAGAAAAAAAAGAAAAAGAAAGAAAGCGAAAAGAATGTAGTATAGTAACTATAGGTAAAATCAATCTTAAGATAAAATGTCCCATAAGGATAATTTTTGAGACAAAAGTCAGAAGTCAACCAGAGCAAAGAAAGGAGAACTCTATACAAGAATTCTACCCAAAACAATGTGTGCAAAGTCTCATTGGTCTATCTGTGCCAAATTTCCATCCAGTAAGTTTTGTTTTCACAAAGTGATTATCAAAGAGACTCATTATATTTGCATGTAACACTAGCCAAAAATAACATTTCAAAATGACAGAAACAAAATTTAACTCCTCTCTTTTAATGACTCACAGATTTTTTTTATTATTATTAAAAACTTTAATCAAAGGTCTAGTTTTTAGACTTTTAGAACTGGCCTGCTCCTGTTTCTTTGTTATCAAGAAACCTGCAAATGTATAAGGTGTTTATGACCTATTAAAGAACCATTAGGCCATAAAAAATAATCTACCTATAAAAATGGCAAGGGAGGGTGAAATATACAATGTCTAACTACAGTCTGATCACTGTGTAAAGGTTTAGTAGGAAAAGCTATTGATTTCTTTCCACTGAACAAACATTAAATTCCAGATAGATTAATAGGTTCAAGTTACTTTTTAATCTAATATGAAGGAAAGATCTAAAACACCATAAGAAAACCAACCACATGCACACATCTTAAAATCTATTTGCATTGAGGGTGGAGACATACAGAATTATCATCACCAAAACTTGTATTTAGATTCTAATACTTAAAGGATATATTTTAGGATATCACAAGGGTACCAGAAGTTTAATATTTTTAAATCCAGCAAAATATTTAGTGTATCATAAAATGTGGTAACTGATATTGTAATGTAACTTTTCAGCAGTCCTTGAAGCCAATTTGCAGACAAGACAGTGGTAGCCTGGGAATAAGGAGAAAAAGAGAGAAAACACAGGGTGGAGAGAGCAGTCTTGGGCATCAGTCTAATCACCAGTCCTAACTACCCCTTACTGGAAGAAAAGATTCCTACCTTCTCTGCTTCTAATCATCTCTAGAGTGGGACAAGTTGTTATATGATCACAATGAAAATATTAAATAGTACACCTGAAGAAGTCTTTCCGCCTGGTACAGAGAAAAGCATGTGCTACATTGTATCTATTTTTATTATACTGGTAGAATAACAATTCTATCCTGGTCAATGCCCTTAACCTTTTTTTGTAATGAGAAAAGTGGACCATGGTCCTCCCTGTCCTAATCTGCACCAACTTTATGAAATAGGACCAGACATTAAAGTTCTTGATGACCAAGTGCCAGACAGATCTCCTAGACCCCCTACAGACCAAGATGGACTTTTAAAACTTTGTTTACATGGGTGAGAAAAGAATCTAGACCCTGGGAATGCCTGTAGGTTGAACCAACATCCCCAAAGTAATAAATCTCAACTTTGAAGTACAAATATTGGTATATTGCAAAGATAGGCTTTTGCATGGGTTTTTTTGGCAATATTAGTTAAATAAAGTAATCATTATAGTTCGTTTATTAATAGTAATATTATGTAATAACCACGTATAACTCTTACATAACAGTATTATAAATTACCTTAATAATTATTACATCTTATATTTAACTTAAAACTGATTTAGTTTTAAAAATCTAGTTTAGCAAATCTAAGGTTACTGCTATAATCATGTCACTCTATCTAATTATATTCCTGAAACTTTTCTCATGAGAATCTTGGAAGAAAATACAAATAATGCTTTTATGTTAAGATATGTATTTGCTGTTTTATGTCATGGAATCAGATAAAAAGTAGTTCCTGAAATAAAACATGGCATTAATTCTTTTATAGAGAAAATGAATCAATGAGTATACCTACTAAAATATTGATACAATCTGGGTAATAGGACTAAAAGATGTCTAAAAATATCTGTCTGCAAAATTTGGGCTCATAAAAAATAAGAGACAAATTCTAATTCTCCCAAACATCACTGCTGTTCGTCCATGACCAAGAAAATATTATGGTAGCATATTTTAGCAATTTTAAAAATTTTAAGATACTGCTTTTAAAATGATGGTTTCTTCTTCTAAAGGAAAATGGGATTCACACTAATATTTAAGCTATTTTTTTTTTACAAATAATTCACAGGGGTTTCCTAAGTCTCCTTAAAAGATATGTAAAATTATTACCACCAGTAAATGGCACCTGGTGATAAATAACTCATAAATGCCAGCATGGGAAGGTAAGTTCACAGATAAGGTTCCTAAACCCATCACCATAATTTTGCTTCACTCCTGTTATTTTTTCATTGTCTAGCTCAGTTCTCCAAGTATGTCTTGGGAACAGCCACCAACATAATTGGGACTTGTTAGAAATGTGGATTTCCCATAATATTGGGACTTATTAGAAATGCTGATCCTCATGAGTCCCAGAAATTTGTATTTTAACAAGACCTCCAAGTTATTTAGATACTTGAAGTTTGAAAAATACTAATGTAGACCACATATTAAATGAAATTTTTTTAAAAAATGAAACAAAGGAGCCAAAAATTGATTGTCTATAAGAAATTATCATGGCAGTGTTTCCCATATTAATGGCATCATAATGAAAGATCACATCTGCATTTGACAATCTCTGTCGTGTGTTGTGTATAAAATATAATGTGCATAGCCAATGTCCCCATGGGCAATTTTTAGGGTATTGCTTCATGCTGATTTTCAATTAGTATCTGGGAAAACACCCTCCCTAGCAAACCACTTCAGAAACCAAATCCACTCAGATCATCCCCATTCCTCTTCTATTTTCCTCTACTATTCAGACATTTCAGAATATGTGAAAGGAGAGGAACAGCAAAGTGATTGATAACATTATAACATTTTTAGATATGTCTAAGTGTGAGAAAGGGATTTACTGAGTGATTTCTTAATCGTTCATGTGACCACTCAGCACTGCTATGAATAATTCAGAGTTTATTAAACAATTACTACTTTGTTTAAACCTAATGTCAACAAATCTGAAATGAAACCAAAGTTCAGGCTAAAGAAGGAAGCATTTTTTTTTAAAGGGAGACACAGGGTCCAGTAGCAGCTGGCTTATATTCTAGAGGAGGGAGATCAGAATTTTTGAAAACAAAACCTGCAACCATGCAAGTTACTTTGAACAAATTATGGTTGGTAGAGGCAAACAGTGTAGAGGGCCACAGGCCTGTTAAAGCAGGGCAGCACACCCATAGTCCTCCTGGGCAACTCAGTGAGATCCTGTCTCAATAAAAAGTAAAAAGGGCTGAAGAAGGAGCTCAGTGGTAAAGCCCTCTGGGTTCCATCCCTAGTACCAGAAACAACAACAACAAAAAAAACATATTTATTAGTTTAGCTTTGTTTTGTTGTTTGTTGTTTGTTGTTTTGTTTTGTGTTTTGAGTGGTTTGGTCCAGTTTAGGGTACACACAAGCCCCACTCCCTCACTGGCTCCATTGTCTATTTTGAGGCTCTGAACCAAAGCACAGCCATCTTATAATGTGAGGTCACACTAGTGTTAAATATTTTGTGGAACTGAGAAAGAAAGAAAGACACATCGATATGAATTAGAACTGTATCTTCTCATGGAGCTAAAGTTCTTTTAAAAATAAACTGAATAAATACCTTGTAGCATATTCCTATGGAATACTAAGGTGATAGCAATAACTTAATCTTACCAAAATACAATATGAATGAATCTCATCCACACACATTGGAATGAAGATAAAAACAAAAGAGTACCTATGTACAATTTTGTTTATGTAAAACTCAAGAGCAAAATTGCACTATAGCTTTAGAGGTCCAAATAGTATTTACATCTGAGGGGAGGGAAGTGAGAGGTGTGGGGTAGGTAGTCACTTCAGAGAGTATAGAGGGACTTCTGGTGCTTTTAATCCTGCCCTGTTGATAATGTGCATGTGTACTTTGTGAAAAGGTGGCAGGGGTGGGGGGAGTACATATATTATAAATACGTAGTTATATACATTATGTATGTAGTTTCTACATCAATTAAAAGTTTATATTAGAAACACTTGAACAAGGTCAAAAAATATATACTTGTACTTCAAATCTCAGTTAAAGGTTAATAGTCCTATAATAAAAACAGCTGCAAAATTTTTAGAAATAATAAGGATCACCCAATAGGAGTGAGCAAATGCTATTTATTCAGAATTAGCAAAGGCCTAGTCAGAATCATTTGCATCTAACTGAGACTCAAATATAGAGAAGTGGGAAAATTTACAGGGGAAAAGTAGAAAGGTATGTTCTTATTGGAGGCTGCTAGCATGGGGGAGCTGTAGGCAGTCCTGGAGAAGCAGGCAGGACAGCCTATGTGAATGGGTAGAAACACAGTTTCCACTTTCCCTAGCTTTCCTAAGTTGAAGTTGTCATTTATTAGTCAAGTCTTGGACACCTTGGAGCCACTGATATAAGAATTATTGTTTGGCTGCTTCTATTGGTTGCTGCAGAAAGTAATTTGTCTTTCTGTGCTGGTTCCTATTGATGGTAGCTTGGCTCCCTGGGCTGATTCCTGCAATTGTGGGTAAGAGTCTCACCATTAAAAATAGTCTGGCCATTTTTCATTTGAATATTCAGTCTCTCAGCATCAATGCCAAAAACACCAACAATCCAATTTTAAAACATCAGTTAACATGAAAAGAAACAGGATTTTGTTCAGTGAGCAATCTCGTTTACAATAGAAGGTACATATTACCACTTCGTTCAAGCAAATTTGAATAGTAAGCTAAGATGAAAATGTTTGATGGTGAACTTTGGAGAGAGGGTTTGGGAAACAGATACTCTTGCACCTTCATAGTAAGAATTACCATAACCTCGGTGGAACACAATCTAGTGATATCTATTCAAAATTACAAATACATAGACCCTTTTTAAAACAGAAAGTGTACTTACCAGAATTTATTCTACAGATAACACATGTATGAAATGACATAAACAATGTTTTTAATGATAGCTCTTTTCCTCAAGCCAAAGATTAGAAACTATTTACATGACCATCTATAGGAATACTGATTTATTGTGGTAAATGACAGAATGGTCACACAATAGAATACTATATAAGAAAGAATGAGAAGGCACTCTGATCTTCTGATACAGGATAACTTTCTGGACACTAAAAATGAAAAAGCAAGAGGAGTTACAATAGTGGGAAAGTATGTGTGTGTGTGTGTGTGTGTGTGTGTGTGTGTGTGTATACATACACATTCACATTATATACACAGTTTGCATATACATAAAATATGCTCAATATACTTTCATTGTTTTGGAAAATATGAGAAATTAGTAACATGAACTACCTATAGTATCCAGCATTATTAAGATTAGAAAAAAATAGGCACATACTTCCAGTATTTGTATGAAAAAGACTTAAAATAATTTCATAAAGTAGTCTAGAAATCTCTACTAAAATAAACACATAAATCCTTTGACCTATGCATTTCATTTGGGGAAAATTTCACTACAAAAATAGAAGTGTTCGTATGTAAAGCTGTCTGTATAAAGGCATTTATAGCAGCATGGCTTGTAGTGGCAAAATTATACCAAAGCAGAAGTTGTGAGCAATCTGAAAGTTCACCAGTAGGGAAATGGCAAAATGAGTTATGGTATAGTTATTCTATCAGAATATTATTCCAAATTCAGTCCTGGTAATACTTTTAAGTACAAAAAAAAAGAAGTTTGTGGAATAATGGAAATAATGCCTTGTGTGTTCCTATCTTTTAGATTAAATATATATACATACACACACAAACACAAAACACAAGCTACTTCAACTGAAATACCCTGAAAGGTCACTAGACTCACACTATAAACGTTATTTATGTCATCCTTCTTAGACAGAGCTCATGCCAGTCAGAAACTTGATTACCTTGTCTTCATGCCACTTGGAGCCCGGAACCTCTAAGCTGGCAGCAGCAGAGCCTCAGCTCCAAACTGACACCCATCATTTCCACTGATTTCATTAGCTAACACTGATCACATGAACTCCATCTGTCAATACTAAAGGGAGCCTGGGAAATGCAGAGGATATTTGCAAGCAATAACTATCTCTTCCACAGTATATACTTGTATAGCTTAATATGGACACATTAAATTTTTAATATTGTTTTTTCTTGAGGAGAGATAAGAGTTAGGAAGCTTGAGTTCTTTTCTATGTGTCATATTTGAGTTCTAATAATGGGCCTATACCACTTTTATATATGAAGTAATGCTCCATCAAAATTTGGCATATTTTTATACACAACTACCTTTACTCCATACACATATTTAAATCTATTGGCAAAATCTACTACATGACTGAAAGGGAATGCATGACTCTGACTTAACAAAAAGAAAATGAAAAGTCAATAGCTTCAGGTTCCTAAGATGGAAAGATGGAGCGTTACACAATACACACAGTGAAGAACTGTCCTCTGAAGAGAGCCCTTCTTTTGTAGATAAGAGGAAACAAGTACAGAAAGGCTACCAATAGGGATGATCTTGCAACTTTGATATCCAGAACACGATAAATGGTCTTTCTCATCACTTGTAAAAGAGGAGCTCAGGTTTTCTGTTGAGTGTGAGGGAATAAACTGGTTTGTAAGTTGAATAAAATATGAAATCATGATTGTAGAGGATGGAAAATGAGTTCCATATTAGTGCTTTAAAGGTTTAGACATATATCCATCTCTTCAGGTTTTATCATTGCTATATTTTTTTCAGAATACATCGCTCACCTCCAAGACTATAATCACTATCACCATTCTGAGTTTTCCAAACTGATTATTGTCCAAGTTCTAATCCTAGGCCAACTCCGTGGCTGGCATATCTCATATACTGAACTGATCCATGCTTTTTCTGCTTCCTATTCTGGATTTGGGTGGAATAATATACTGTCAGGGCAGGACCTGGCTTCTAAAGCATTCATCAAGGAGGCAGAATACATAGCAAAAATGTTCAGGGTAGTTAGCTCCTTGTTCAGTGGGAAATAAGAAATGGTACGGGACCAGGCAGATGAATCCCTCTTCATTCATTTATCTTCTCCTTCAAAAGAATCCATTCTTCTATACTCAAAGAGTAGTTCTTATCTGTAGCTACTGTCAAGGAAATATACCTGCTTGCCGCAGTCTCTCGGCTGGGCACAAATCACGAGTCTCCACACAGCTTGTAGATTCAAACAGCAATTCTTTATTCCCGAACTCACACCGGCCGTCTACAAACACGTTCTGGGGGAATCCACGTTCTCTTCCCAAATCCACTCTCTCCCAAATCCCCTCCTGCCTAAATCCACACCGCATGGGCTTCTGTCTCTCAAAAAATACTGTCTGACCCTAAGCACTCAAGAGGAACTCAGCAGCAGGATACGCCCTATTCCAAAAGAGGAACACCCTAATCTCCTATTACTAAACCACCCTATTCTAAAGGGGAAACACCCTACTCTCCTATTATGCTAAATTGCCCTATTCTAAAGGGGGAACACCCTAAACACGGATCCTGCCCTGGTCCTTGAGCAAGGTCACCTTTCAGAAGTCCTTCCACTAGACAGCATGGGAGTAAGCTGGCAAGGAATTTGTCATACCTACTTGGCTGATGGCTCCCAGCATCTCCCCCCTTCTGATTAATTAAACAACAAGTAATGTGGCTTAAGGACCGTGCCTGGTAGGTTGTCCAGTTCAACATATGGCTCTTACCCGTCATCGGAAAACTGACCTTTAGGTAACTGACCTTTAGGCGTCAGCCTCCTGTCTTAGGTTGATACCATTGCAACTGGATCATACCCGTCACTGACTACCAGTCCAGCATACAGCCATACTTGTGGATAGGTCTATGCACCAGTGGGGGGGTGAGGTTCTTTGCCTCACCTCTGTTGGCCCCCAAATTTGGCCTTGGTGCCAGTGGGGGAGTGAGGTTAATGTGGCTTAAGGACCGCGCCTGGTAGGTTGTCCAATTCAACATATGGTTCTTACCCGTCATGGGAAAACTGACCTTTAGGCAACTGACCTTTAGGCGTCAGCCTCCTGTCTTAGGTTGATACCATTGCAATTGGATCATACCCGTCACTGACTGCCGGTCCAGCATATAGCCATTGGCCCCCAAATTTAGACCATCACTAGCAGAAGGGAGGAGGATACAGAAATGCCACGACACCAAGCCAATTGACAGTTCCTTTGGAAAAATTGCATCATTGGTGACACCATCAGCAAAGATCACTGGTGACACCATCAGCAAAGATATGCCAGCATTACCACAATTTGCTGCACTAAACGTAGTTACATAGTCCAAGCAAGTTCTGTAAGCAGTTCAAAGGGGAGGAATCTATCAATCTGTCCGTCTCTTCCCAAAGTCCGTTTCCTCCCAAAGTAAGTTGACTCCTTGATTGAGCATACTTGTTGAGTTATATTCATTGGGATGAAGATAGGAATTCTGGCAATGATGCTAAAAAGACATTAACCTGAAAAGAATTATTAAATGTAATGAAAAGGAAAGGTGAAAGTAAACAAACAGATCTGTTAACCTCCTTAAAAAACAATCCTTAACAGCTGTTTACCTGATTTAAATTAGTAAACAAGCAGATCTGTTAACCATCTTTAAAAACAATCCTTAACAGCTGTTTATTTAATTTAAATTAAGCCATTTAAATCACGTGAATAAAAAAAAAATAATTCGGATCCATATTCTCATGAGCGCTCCTCATATATGAAATATGGACATACACACACACAGACATATAACACAAAACACAAATGTGCAAACAAACGTACAACACATAAGATAATAATAAAGGCCTTGTAGCTTTACCTAGGTGAAATCTCCATTGCAATGTTTAAAAACTCCATAGTCAAAAAATAAAACTGATCAAAAAAAAAAAAAAAAAACCATTAACCTAGGTTTGTATGAGCTCAAAAAATAAAAATAGAACCTTATGATGTGGAAAAATGCAATAATAAAATAGATATTGAAAAAAGCATCCTGGTTAATCACAGTCGCAGATGTAAGAATGGCCAAGCTAGAGTTCTGGATATCAGCTGCTATGGATTTGAGTCAAATCATCTTCTTTTTGATCTGTAGAAATCGTTTTAGTTAGTCTTTCTGGAATCCAAATCAGTTGCTGTTCTCCTGTGGAAAAACAAAAACAGAACCCCAACTCCAGAAAATCACTGGGTCAGGATCTTTCCATTGTCCTGTTAGAATATCTTTCCAAAGTACTTTAGTCTTATGTACATTTTTTGGATACATATGTCTTTCTGTAGCACTAAGTCCTGATGAATCCAAATTTAAAAAGTTTAGAGTAAAAAGGGTTATTTTAAGTTAATCTTTGGGGGATATATACCCCTTTCCAATTTATAGGATTAACTAGGCTTCGAATGACGCAATCTTTCCTCCGTCATGAAGGCATCTTAACCACCTTCAAATTAACCTTTTAAAGCCTTTTAATTATCATCTATACTGTACTTTTAAATGTACTTTTTTACCACCTATAGTTTCACTCTTTTAAACAAGGCTTAGATTCTGTTTAAATCACTTAAATGTTAGTTTACATGGCTGCCCTTCAACCAAAGGCCTTTTTTACTCCATTAAGAAGCTTTGTCTCAATCTGCCATGTACAAATATCTTTTTCTTCTCACTTCCTTTCTCACACTTTTAAGGTAAGTCTAGTTTCCTCAAAATCTTTTTAAATGGCATTTTACAACTTTTTACTTTACCACACAGAGATTATCTCATCTAGAAACATTTCTTTTTCTTTTAACCTTCCATATTAAAATATATTTTTACATCTTGAATCTTTTAATCTCTTTTTTAACCGTTAACCCTTTTTATAAATTCACATTCTGAAATAACCCTTATAAAATTTCTGATTTAGACAAATTACTCCACTTTAATAAGATGAAATACTTTCATGGTTTTTTTTTTTACGGTACTATAATACTGTAATTGAAACCCAACTGAAACTTCTTATACTCTTTGTATGTAAATTACACCTGATAGAATCTTAACACTTAGTAACCTTGTTTCAGCAAAGACATAGACCAAAGCAATAGTAAACATTTTTCCATTCACCAATTTATGAAAACACACATAATGATTAAATATATTACCTTATGGAACTTAATAAGTAAAGAGTACTTGATTTTTATATTTAGAGGTTGAATTTTAACACTTTAGCTTTGTAAATTAATTAGAACTTTGTAGAAACCAAGATCTTAGACAAATGTAGTAAACAGAACTAACCATCTCTTTCTCGTTGAAGAAAAATCCTTCTGCAGGATACCATGATGGTCCCAATGATATATTTAATAACTCGTCTTTAAAAAGCCATGGGCTACATTTTTGTATTGTATCAACATATGCCCTAATTGTTCTTGGTCTTACTGGGGTGCCTTTTTTCTCTAACAATTTCTCTTCCTCGGAGGCGAACAACTTAAAACCTTGAGTCAACCATTTTCCCCAGTTTGCCTGAGAAAGTTCTAGGAACAGGCAACTTGAAATAAAAACAAAATAAATTAGAACAAGAACACATTGTTTTTTGAAATGCTCACCCATTCTTTTGCTCTCCTTCAGGGGCGAGTAATTTCACTTACCCCCAAGCTTCAGGTGTTCCGCGTACGAGCCACCAGATGCCGCAGTCTATCGGCTGGGCACAAATCACGAGTCTCCACACAGCTTGTAGATTCAAACAGCAATTCTTTATTCCCGAACTCACACCGGCCGTCTACAAACACGTTCTGGGGGAATCCACGTTCTCTTCCCAAATCCACTCTCTCCCAAATCCCCTCCTGCCTAAATCCACACCGCATGGGCTTCTGTCTCTCAAAAAATACTGTCTGACCCTAAGCACTCAAGAGGAACTCAGCAGCAGGATACGCCCTATTCCAAAAGAGGAACACCCTAATCTCCTATTACTAAACCACCCTATTCTAAAGGGGAAACACCCTACTCTCCTATTATGCTAAATTGCCCTATTCTAAAGGGGGAACACCCTAAACACGGATCCTGCCCTGGTCCTTGAGCAAGGTCACCTTTCAGAAGTCCTTCCACTAGACAGCATGGGAGTAAGCTGGCAAGGAATTTGTCATACCTACTTGGCTGATGGCTCCCAGCACCTGCTAAGAGTCACAATTTTTCTCTTCCAAGTTTATCATGAAGTGGTGGTCAGTGCAATGGTGCATCACATTTTGGGGGTATTTGCTCTTACGTATTTAGTTTCTTTTGCCTTTATTTTCCTAACACATACACATAAAATCTTTACCTTTAACTTTCCTTAGGTTCAGCATTTTATAATACCTGAATTATGACAATTGATACAGGAAGTGGTTCAAGAAAGTAGATGCTCGGACAGGAATTTGGTACCAAATCACTTATTTGCATAAAAGCAACAGAGACCCTATTGGTGGCAATCAGGGTAGTATTTATACTTTTACCTGTGATTAATAGGGATGAAGTATATGTAGAAAGCAATGGAAATACTCTGGTGGATAAACATAATAATCTTAAAAGCCCAAATATTACTAAAGTATTCTTGCTAGAAATTGGTGACTGTTCCAGTATAGAAAATATATTAACATAAAAATATGTATTAGGATTAAGATAGCCATAGCCACTTTATAGGAAGAAACTGACAGTTGCAGATTACTTTTCCCACATATAAACATACAAAAAGGGCATGCTTTAAAAGTCAAATTATCTGAATAGTGGCTTCATAGGATTCCTTTTTTGTGTCTGCAGCAGACTGTGTTGAAAATCAACCCTAGGATTTGGCTGAGTGACAGAACTGCAATAGAGCCTAATGAGCAACTCTGAGGTCTTTTATGCCATATTTAAGGTAGTGGAGAAGAAAAGAGTGAAACAATGAGACTTGGGTGGATAAACACAATAATCTTAAAAGCCAAAATACTACTGAAGTATTCTTGCTAGAAAAATCAACCCCTTCCTAGAAACTGAATAATAAAGTGCCTAAAAGCAGATATCTTGTATGATGATGAATTTCTTTCAAGTCATTGATCCATCACCCCTTTTTGCCAGTTGTGGGGATTCTAGTTTTGTTCCATTCTCTTTTCTTCGTTTTCTAAGAGATCAAGACTAAACAGTGTCATGAAATGGTTTCTGTGGCTGATGAGATCTTTTAAGGAAAAGGAAAAAAACAACAACAACAACAAAAAGGAACCCTGATATAATAGAGGGCCAGAAGTCTCTTGAAAATAGAAGTGGTAGAGTATAGTGTAGCCACCTATATCTCTGCATCAATCAGATTTCACCAAAGAAATAACCTTCAGGAGAATTTGACCTTGTGTAATTATGGACACTGGTTAAATGGTTTCTGTAAAGCAAGTATAATGTTGGAATTTGAAGGTGGTCAATAAGAAAGGAGATAGATGTCAAATGGCAAGAGCAAGAAAACTGAAACCCTTTAGGACAAATTAAAACTTAACCTTGAAATAGATATTCTTGAGAAAAAGCTGCATTTTCTGTTGTGGAACTAAACACATACTTAGCCCAGCAATGAAGGTGAAGGAAAACCCATGGGAAGTTGGAACAGTTGTATGTAATGAGCCAGTAAATAAGCAACAATATTAGTAAGCTACAGAACATCCTGTTCCAACCTTCTGAGTATTGAAAGTAACATGCTTCCCTCCTGTATTATTTCTCATGTGCAAATGTGCTTTGTGACCCAATAGGAGACCTACAAGGAGAAGGAAATATAGTCAGGTTGACATCTTTCTCTCCTTAAATTCCCTTATTATTACTCCTTGTAGAAAGGAACGGCTCCCTGGCAAACCATACCATAAACCACCAATGTGGCAAACCACCTTTGGCAAATTTCCCAAGGTGGATCCTGAGTTGGACTGCTGTTTGTCTGTGGCTCCTCCCCCACATGCTAAACCTTTGCATGCTTAACCATCTTTCCAAGTATAGCCTTGGGGCTTCTACATACCTACCAAAAATGTACAGAAAATGAGGGGAAAGGCACCCTGAAGATGGACAGGAAATGGGAAATAAAGAATTTTATTCTGCATTCTTCTTCTTTTCTACTTCCCACAGACTACTCTTTTCCTTAGTGTTCACCCATGGAAATTTTCTATGCTGAGTATGTTAATGTATTTACTTATTTATTCTAATTATGTATATGTGACAGCTGAATGCATTTTGATTCACTGTATACAATTGCAGCACAACTTTTCATTTCTCTGGTTGTACACGATGTAGCATCACACCTTATGTGCAATCATACATGTAGTTAGGGTAATGATGTCCATCTCATTCCACCATTTTTCCTGCTCCACCTCCCCTACCCTCTTTGCTCAGAGTTCCTCCATTTTTTCCCATGCCCCTGCCCTCGTTATGGATCAGCATCCACCTATCAGAGAGAACATTCAGCCTTTGGTTTTTTGGGATTGGCTTAATTCGCTTGCCATGATATTTCCAATTCTACCCATTTAACTACAAATGCTGTAATTTTATTCTCTTGTAATGCTATGTAATATTCCATTGTATATATACATCACAGTTTCTTTATCCATTCATCTGTTGAAGGGCATTTAGGTTGGTTCCAACAGTTTAGCTATTGTGAACCGAGCTACTATGAATGTTGATATGGCTGCGTTACTATAGTATGTTGATTTTAAGTCCTTTGGGTATAGACCAAGGAGTGGGGTAGCTGGGTCAAAGGGTGGTCTGAATGAGTATATTTACCGAGTGACCTACTATGTCATTTCACAGTCCATCATGAAGCAGATACACAGCACAATAACCCATTAGATGGCACTGTTTCCCATTTGTTTGTGTCTTGCCTTCCATTTCCCACATCTTTACCCTTTGGGCTTGCTCATCCCCATAATAGCATTTTCTAAATCTCTGTTCTCTGCTGAACTTGAATAAACTACCAGGCAATTTAAAGTCCCCTTTGAGGCCATGGATGGAGAATTTGGAGTGGAAAACTGCCTGGTGATTCTTAAATGTATTATAATTGCTCAAGAATAAGCACAGAAAGAAAAAGAGACTTGTTTGGTTCATTTGGGCTACTAGGATTTTTGTCACCAACATTAATAAAAAAAATTTTTACACATCTTACAACCATTGTGACACTTCAGACACAATTTTTGGATCCTATCCTTTCTACCTATTCTGTTGGTAAAACCAGGCTTTACAGAGGAGGAAAAGAAACCATTCTGAAAGTAAGACCTTTGTAAGCCAGATCCTACCCCTATGGTATATTATCTCACCCAAAGTGGGAAAAATACATAGAGTATTAAATGGCCACCACTTCCTGTTGAGCTTTGAAGAAACCCATCAGGGAGTGACATGGACATAATGGGCCCATAGTACAAAGAAACCACCACTGAAGGGGTTCTACTGCCAGGAGAGGAGGCTTTTAAAACTTTCTGCCTCCTGTTTTGACTAGGCTAAGTTTTGACTTTAGCATGTGCATATTATGGAATTTTACTATTAACACTTAAGTTACCTTATGATTGTTAAGCAGAACACCTCTGTAAGATTTATGAGAATTTGAAAATCCAAAAATGTCACTATAATTGCCTCTATGAGACAAAAGAGGGTCAAACAGGAGAAATAGTGGAATGGTCTTTCTCTACATTTTATTTAAACCAAGATTTATTGAGAATTCCTTACAGGCCACCTAAAAATAGATGACATTAAGTATATAAAAATAAGGTTTAGGACTGGGGATATAGCTCAGTTGGTAGAGTGTTTGCCTCGCATGCACAAGGCCCTGGGTTCAATCCCCAGCACTACACACACATAAAAAAAAAAATAATAATAATAGTGATAAGGTTTAATTTCAATATAATGTGATGAGTGCTCTGTAAGAGGAAACGTGAAGGGCTGTGGCAGGAAAAACACTTCTGGAAGAAATAACAACTATCTAAGATTTGGAGGGTAATTAGAAGTAATCCAGGCAAAGAGACGATAGTGTCTCAAAATTGCCTCAAAATGACCTATGATGTTGGTTTGTCAAGCCACTTACTAAGTAGTTAAATATGCTCCAACCAAAAAAAAACAAAAACAAAAACAAAAAAACCCTGCTTCATTCTTCAAAACAAAGGGGCCAAAGAGAAAAATTCCTTTGTTAACTCATACAATACAGAAAGACATTGTCACAGAGCAAAAGGGAACTAAATTTGAGACTTCTTCAAAACTTAAAATATATTTTTTAAATTTAAATAAACACATTAATATGCTATCTGGGTCTGCTTTTTTGTGGATGTGTGAATTTTTCCCCCAGTGCACTTATTTGTAACTGAAGTTATTTCAGTAGTTGAATGTATGTCTGGAGCCTCATGGGGTAATAAGAAAGACGGAGAAACAAAGTGACAAAGAGCAAACGATTTTCACTTTTATACATATTAAAAAAGGTTTTCCTTCATGATTTCTAATATTTTATCAGCACTATGCTCTTTTTTTTTTTCTCCCTCTCAAAAGAAGGAGGTCTCCTTCTGTGTTGCACAGTAACATCAGCCAATGGGTTGGTGAAGGCTGCAAGGCATTTCCCACAGCAGTAGTCCAAGTTTTACCTGCCCCACACCTGGGTGCTGTTAACGACAAAAGCGACAGAGAAACCCAGATGCTATCTTCTGTTTCCGAGAGTGATTATTATTATAACAGGTTAGGTAAAGCTACCTGGGTGACATAAGTCTTTTGCCCATGGTTTTTGTCTATTTTTACTTTCTTTTCATGTCCCCATTTTAGTCTTAAAGACGAATCATTAACAAACTACATCTTCATCAAATTTTTCAATGTTGTTTTCTAATTCCTACCCAAACATTCACAAGGCAATTGAATAAATACTTTTAACCTTTTTTGAAATATATGTGTACTATGCAGTAAAAGGAAAGGAAAAAAAAAACTGTAACAATAGCAACTTAAAACCTTAGGGCAAGTCCTTGACCTAAAAAAAAAATATTCTCCTCTCTTTCCTATGAGGTCTACAAGTTAGGTCATTCTTCTTACTGCCTCTTTGCCCTTATTCTTGATATTTATTTCCAATGAATCCTTCAAGCAAAACTGACCTTGGAAAGGTGATAATGGTTAACTGATACAGATTGCACTGGGCTAGGAAAGGGGGTACACATCCTGCACTCCATCTTCCTGGATCCCACACTCTCATGATCAAAGTCTGGTGGGAACCTCAGACTTCGGCAAATTCCTACCAAACTCCTCCCACATCTCAACAGCCAATCCTATCTACCATTGTACTGACAAAACACAGTGTTATCACTGTTCATGTCTATCATCCAATGTCCAAGTTTCCACCCTCTCCAGCACCCAAACCCCTAAGCCTTCTCTTCCTACCCCAATAATTTTCCAATGAACCTCTGGGATAGAACTATCAGACATAAGTGATCCCACTATATTTATAACTTTTTTCTGAACATTCACAGCCACTTCTCACAAACTCTAAGAGCACTATATTCTTGTCACCCCCTTTAGATGGTGAAACCAGAGTTTGGAGATGAAACTAGATTTCCTGCTTCTGCTGACAGATGGGCTGCAGACCTCACCGATTTCCTTCTGGGTTTTTGTCTCACAAATATAAAGAATAAAATCCATGGACAATAATGAAAGGGAAGAGCGAACAAAGTAGGATTTATTTAAATGAGAAGAGAGAACTCCTGCGATACGAGAACAGACCACATAGTATTATAAGGCTGGGGCCTTCTAGGAAACTGAGGCAGCACAAAGAACTCTTTTTTAAATCCTGATTCTTTCAATCAATTCAGAAAGATTTCAGACATGTTGTTCAGAGTAATGGGCCCGAGTTATTGAAGGGACAGGAAAAGGGAACACTATGAGAGAGATGGCATGCCTTTCCGGTACTCCAGTTTTATTTGGGATCCCAGAGAAGTGTCCAGTCTCAAAAATGTTGTGCTTTTGCAAATTATACAGTCATCTTGGCTATAATTTCTAGTGTTTACAAGAAGCACCCAATTTCAGACCTCCTAATTCCGTACTTTTTCTCCTCCAGTGATATTGCTCCATAGCCTAACTTGGTCATTCATTTCAGCAACCATATCCTTTAATTTCATAATTTCAATCTTCCCACTCTAACTATTCTATCTTTTCAAGTCATACCCATATCCAACTACACCAATCCTTTCTTTTCCCTACAATTCAGTTTCTACAATCTTGTCCTTTCCTCTCACTTCCTCACTTAGATTCCTCCATCAATGATTAAAATCCATCCATTGGTTAGAATAAATTCTTTGTTTCTCCATCCCTTCATCTTATTCCCTTTGGATATATTATATTATATTTTATATTTTCACCCTACTTAGTTTATATTTTCATCCTACTTCACGCTTGTACCCAACTAGTTGAATTATATTGGAAGTACACATATCATATTGGAACTTTGGTGACTGAACTAACTTTAAATTTGCAAACACTTCTAGTGGGGCTATAACGCCTTGTGGTAACCCTACCGTATTTCCCTGTCCCCATTTACCTAGGTGATTCCATACATTTTCCCTTCTCTCAAAATTTGAAATTCTCCTCCCTAATTCTCTCAGATCATGAGCTTAACTCCTGTGTCACTGAGGGAAGAAACAATTAGAAGTTAACTTCCACAAGACTCTTTCATCCCATCTTTCTACTCCACCCCATCCCACCCATGCATTTGGACACTATCTTCTTTTCATGTGTCTATACACCTGTGCTGAGGACCTAAAACAGGCTTGTACATGCTAGGAAAGTGCTCTGTCACTGAGCTACATCCTGGACCTACTTTGTTTCTTTATAACTGTACAAGCTCCTACAAAAGTTCAATTCTGCTGGACACAGTGGCTTCTCCTGTGATCCAAGAGACTTAGGAGGGTGAAGAAGAAAGATTGGGAGTTCAAAGCCAGCCTCAGCAACTCAGTGAGGCCCTAAGCAATTTAGCAAGAGTCTATCTCAAAAAAAAAAAAAAAAAAAAGCCGGGGGGCTGAGGATATGGCTCAGTGGTTAAGTGCCCCTGGGTTCAATCCCCAGAACCAACAACAACAAAAAAGCAATCCCTTCATCTACTGGATCTCATCCCTTCTCCTAAAAAGACAGAAGACATCCCACACTTGTATAAATATATTAAAATAGATTTTACTGTCATGTATAACTAAAAAGAACAAATTTTTTAAAAAAGATGGAGGAAAAAAATGCTTTAAGATAGGAAGTATTCCAACAGAATGTGATACAAAACACCAAAAGCATCTGCTGCTGAAGTGATTCCAATTCTATATTCAGATTCTAGAGACATATGCACTATATGTACTGGGCTTGACTCAGGTTAAAAAAAAAAATTGTCTTGTATAATCTGACAATCTGAACAAGAGACCACAGTGGCTATTTTGTTTCCATCTGGGATTCCCATGACCAATTAAGTACCAACCAGAGACTCATGTGGTTTAGGTTGTTCAGTTTGCCAGACTGGTTTTGCTACCCATTATAGTAACTGTTCTTCTCTGCTTTTAATAGTTTAGCTATTAGATTAGCTATTAACGGAAATGTTTCTCAGCCTTTGCCATCCCCTGGATATTCTCTTTTCATCAAAAATCATGAAGTCCTTTAAAATCACATGGTTCCCACCAGCATTCCCATGATAGAAAAAGCAGCCACCATAGCTCTTTGAAAATATGTCTCTGATAGCCTGGCAGTGGAGACTGAGGCAGGAAGTTGCAAGTTCAAGGCCAACCTCAGCAATTTAGCAAGAACCTGTCATAATTTTTTTTTTTTAAAGGCTGGTATACAGCTCAGGAGTAGAGTGCTGGCCTACCATATTCAAGGACTCAAATTTGATTCTCAGTACCACAAAAAAGAAAAAATAATAAAAAATGATGATGATGATGCCAGTGAGTTTGTCATCCATCTAGGGATCAAGACTTTGATGGAGGAAGCAGTAAGCAGGAGGCACATAAGTAAGACACACTCTTTCTACCTCAATATGCTAAAGTAGAACAGCAAAATTTTAGACGATGTTGTAAAACTAAATTATAGTAATGTATCAATTCTATTTCCAAAAACGAAAGAATGTACCATCAGTGTATATAGAGGTTCAATTCATTAACAGGTCAGGGAAGTCAATTCAGTGGGTTAATTTTCACAAAGTTGGTGAGGAAATTTATTCTACTTCGACAGAGGATTAAAAAGCAGAATCCTTAACATAGATTTTAATAAATGTAGTTTTATATACCAAATATATAAACTAGCAAATCATAGAAAGTAACTACCAAAACAACGTCTAAATATAATAGAGAAAGTAACTTTGCTTTTTTTTAGTAAATGAATATAGAAATTTAAGTTCATGGTGACCAGATAGAATGTGAATTAAATCTAAATTTTATTATGAATGGCTTATAAATAATCTTTCAATTTTTCTCTTACCAACAGTAATGGCTCTTACATTTTCAAAAGCACTTGTGTCAATAACTACCTATTAAGTACCCAAGAAATGTGTAGTCAAAGTATTCAAGTAGAATTTTAACCGTGACTGAATAAGATTATCTAGGATTTTTAATATTTTATTTCACAAAAAATGTATTTGTTACAGATAATTTCCTTTAGTATAGGTACCACTGAGCTCCAGTGTTCTATTACCCACAAAAAAAATGGCTCCTGAGCCAGTTATGAATCAGAATTGGGGCATATTTATATACGTTGCTAAATTCAACCTCATCAAATATGTTGTTTCCTCTCAATTTCAGAATTCATTCTCAAGCATATTCCTTAGATTTCTGTTCAGATAAAAGCTGTACTTTTTTTTTTCTTTGTTGGTTCTTCACTTCCCCCCAGGTTTTACAATTGGCCCCCTGGGTCCTGTTGAGATCTCACTCTACCTATGTGTCCAGTTATTTGGAGGGAAATAGGAATAAGGGGAATTGGATTCTTTTTAAAGGCAGCTCCCAGAGGCAAGGGAGGTATAATATCTTCAAGCAAGAAAAGGCAGCCCTCAGCAAACAAGGAGAAAGGTAGGCTTAAGTGATCAATAAAAGCTCAGTGAGGGAGGAGAGTCCTTCAGTGACTCTAACTGATACACTAAATTGTGGAGGACTTCTCGCATCTAATTAATGCCTTACCATTCACAGAGCCAAGTAACCATGCATTTCAGTTATATTTCAATGTATTTCAATATCATGCATCAAATTTTTAAATCCATTTGGTTTAGTCACCTTAGGTCTGCAACTACAAGATGGGACATACCTGCTGACAGGGCCATGGGAAATCTCTTTTTTTACACTGCATCTTTTGGTGAGAAGAATTTATGTATTTGATTATTCTTTAAGTTATGAAGAATTGGGACTATATTCAAAGAATATAGTTTTATATTTCTTAAATCTTATTTACTTTTTATATTGTTATGTGGCAATAGCACCAGGTCTGGAGCATCCTTACTGAACATGAATGGGATTTTCATGACCTTTACAACACACTGAACAGATGAGCAATCCTAGATTCTTCATACACTCATTCTCCTGAAGGACTTACAGCTGAAACCCATTCCCTATGGCAACATCCATTAAGTCAAAGCTCCTGATCTCAAGAAAAAGGATCAACTCCAGTTACTTAAATAGAAAAGGAGTATTTATAAGAATAGGTAGGTTGTGGGATCAGGAGGATGCCTGGAAAACAGGTGTAGATGGTGAAGAGAATCTAAGGCAGCAGGACTGTAAAACACAACCATTTAGAGGGAAACATGGAATAGGCTTGTCTAACTGGATGTTACCACCAGGGACTTTGATTCAGGGATTCTAGTATTCAAGGAATAATAAATAATTGTTTAAAAATACAACCAAAATAAGAGAGTAATCAGAGAAATACCTCAGGGGGTGCCACCACTTGACACATCACCACAACTGCTAGAAATGTGTATTACCTTTAACATTTCTTCACTATTCCTTGAATGTTGGAATCCTTGAATCAAAGTCCTTGGTGGACCAACAATAAAAATTAATTAAAAAAAAAAAAAAGTCCTTGGTGGGAACATCCATTTAGACAAGCCTATGCCCATGTCTCCCTCTAAATACATCTTCTAAATACAAAGGCATATGTGAAAAGTGACTTTCATGAAAAGCCAAATTTGTATTAACATTAGCAAAAAGCAGGATTCAAACAAAGCATTTCATTCTGTATAAAGCAAAAAACTAAAATGTGTTGAATAAACAAAAATGTGTGATTTTCAATGAGAAAGCCACAAAAGTTTACTGATTGACATAAAATGAGATCTGAATAAATGCTGATATACACCATGTTCTTGGAAGGAATTGTATTAAAATACTCAAATTCTTATTAAATTTTGTCTTTTCATTCAAATAAATCACAATAAGGTGAGCAGGATTTCTTCTCATTGACCTTACAAAGCTGATCCTACAACCAAACAAGAAATTCCATGTATAATAATACTCAGGTCAATTTTTTAAAATAAGAGAGTGGTAAATTTCATACTATGAAATACTAAAAATAAAGTCATAGAAATTAAACGATGGAGTATCATCCAGAAATATCAAGAAAGCAGATAAGAGCAAAAGAATACAAGTCCTGAAATGTTTACATACATAAGATAATTTAATATCTAACAAGAGCATCACTTCAAGTCAGTAGAAAAGAATAAATACCATATAAAATACATTGTAGTAATCTGTTACTGTAGGAAAATGTTAGATCTCTATCTTGCACCATTTAAAAAATAAATTTCACTTAGATTATATATGTAAAATAATCATGGGAAAATAAAATGTTTTGATATATCTTAGGTCTTCTTAAACAATAAGCACATAGAAAATACTAATATGAAAAGACTAATATAAAACTAAAACTTCTGTTTAAAATAAGTCACCATCATTCAAGTTAAGGGAAGTGCTAGTTAGGGAAAACAGCATTTTTCATTCAAAATATTGAAAATGTATTCCATTAGTAATGAACAATGAGCCAGCTAGAAAAATAAGGAGAAATATATGAGCAGGCAAATCATAAAAGAAAGAAAAATGCAATTAATAAAGCTTAAGGTTACATTCCACATTTGAGATAAATTATTTTTTATGTTTACTACATTATACTCTATAGGAGGCTATTGGAATGGTATCGAGCATTTGATAGCTGTGGCAGCAAATTATGCATATATGGATCAAATGGCCTCAGAAGTGACAGAAAACTACTTTTCCAGATCTCTGATATTCCTAGAAGGAGTAGGGGAGAGTCCAAAGATTATATATTTGTCTGTGGGTGGAAACTTCCTCTCAAATTTGGTTGTGTTCAACTTTGCAATGTCATTCATTATAATCCATGTGATTGTTTAAATATGATTTTAAGATATGGTCCCAAATTTATTATGAACTAATTTCTTCATTAAATTTTTAAAAAAGGGTGGGGGAGTCAAATTCTGGGGATGAAGCCATTTGCAACACTATGGAATCTGGGGCTAAAACATAAAATCCTGACAACATCCTGAATATTACAATTAGAAAATATTATCTAAATAGTGGATTAGGAAGTATTTTTTGTAAAGGGCCAGATAGTATATATTTTTATGCTTTGTGTATTATGGTCTGTTGTGTCTCTTCAACTCTGTCCCTGTAGCACTAAAATAGCCAATACCTAAATAAGTCAGAGTGTCTTGTGTTTTAACAAAATTTATGAACACTAAAATTTGAATTTTCTGTCATTTTCATATATCACTCAGTAAGTAAAAGCCATTCTTAGCTCGTAGGTTGTACAAAAACAGGCAACAGGTCAATGTTGACCTGTGAGCAATAGTTTGTGCATTCTTGATCTACATTATAGAAAACAATTACTAGTGTTTAACATAGGACTTATTTCAATTTATTATGTTATGATAATATTTAAAGTTGTTTAAAATTAGTGATCCTTATGTGAGCCAATTCACAAGTAATTGGTAAAAATGAAAACAATTGCTACTTAAATTATATAACTAGGGTAAGTTTATTTGTATGATTGGGATAATTATATTATTCTCACCTACATCACCTTTGTGATGAATATACAAGATAGCATGGAAAGCCTTTAGGATGTGTACCTGGCAAATAATAAGAATTCAACAAATGATAGATTATTAATAACCTGCAGTCATATAGTTCCATTGACAACTCCTTACTGTGCAAACAAATGCTGGCAGCTACAGCCAGGTTACTAATATTCTCATCCTATTGGCAAGACCATCCCTATAGCAAGAAAGATCCTCAATGCATCTAACTGCTGGATTCTTGTTCTACATTTATCTGGAGGTATTTTCTAACAAATATTTGGCTGCTGGTGTAGTATATTTCAGACAGTCTCAGGCTTATAGTATTCATGTTCTAAGTATTCATTTTGGCAACTAATCATGAGTTCTTGAGAGTGCACCCCAAAATTTGAACCTACTCTCAGTTAAGCATCAGGAAAAGTTTAGGTGATTAGGTGAGGAGGGTCTTTTAGTAGTCAGATCATAGTACAAGCAGTTAAAATAAAATTGTAACTGAAAAGAATGACTTTTTTAAAGGGGTGATAAAGGGAAGAGAATAATTATGAAACAGAAAGGGCATTTTTTTCATACTAGTAATACTAAATCTTTTTTTTTCTCTTATTTATTAAAACACCAGTATACTCCCTGCTATTTCAGATTTTTTACAACACACATTGTGTCCATGGGCTTTGTATGCAGAGGAAAGCAGTTCTGGCATGTTATTGGTTGGTGGTTATCAATATGAACCTCAGCTGTCTTTGGGGGATCATTTTAGACTGTGGGAAATTGTATTGCACTAACTAATGAGCAATTTGTGGTAGAAGGTAGACTCTGCCAGACTCAGAAATGTTCATTAATGCCTTAATATTTCTCCTTCTACCTGATTGCATCTGTTAACCTTCTTTACCACTGTCCTTTTGAATGGGCTGTGGGGATTTTTGGTCAAGTTTCCATTATCGATGTGTTTCTAATTTTTTCCCCTTTTATCATGTACATTTTTTCCTTGTGTAACCAAGACAAATGCTTTTAGCCCATAAGGAGAGTTAAGCACTCTCAGAGTAACTGACTCATTTAGTGGTGCTTGGCTTCCTGTGCTTGTCAGCGCCAGGTGACATTTAGCACAGGCTTTATCTCAGTTGTGGTAATTACTGGGCTGACATGAGCTCTCATACACAGCACAGATTGTTTTCAGCAGATGTAACCAAGCAACTCTCCTTTCTCTGGAGCAGTTTATCTGGCTTTCAAATTGTGGCATTCCAAATAGAGACAGACACACACACACACACACACACACACACACACACACAAACACACAAATAGTTTAATGCTATTTTTATGGAAATAGTCGCTCTTTGTTACTCTGACTATATTGATTTATGCCAGGAGGTGATGGAATGGGATATCTTCATTGTATGCAACTTCTGCATTACAAGCTGGTAGTGCATCCTATTAAACAGAAAGGCTATTGTTATTGTAATGTATCTCAGCAGTTCACTAAATACTACTTTAATGATGTAATTAATATGCTTGGATTTACCATTTGATATTCTTAGGTACCAATTGTGTTACTAGTAGGACAGCATTTTTTTTTTTAATTTCTGAGAGAAGTATATTTTCTCTTAGAGAAGTTGGAGTGGAAAGAAAATATTTTAGCTAAATAAGTCATTAACACTTACTTGAGTCAGAGATCTTAGTGATACAGTAATTTTCAAGATAATGCCTAGGTTCAGATAACTTAATCAAATCATTGCTCCTGAATATATATTTTTAAGGAAAAATAGTATGGCCCTTTAATACTTTTAATTTTAATTGACTTTCTCATATTTCTAGAATGCAAGAACACTGTAGTTAAAAATTACATTACCATATGGCATTATGTAAAAATGTGGATGTGTAACCGATGTGATTCTGCAATCTGTATTTGGGGTAAAAATGGGAGTTCATAACCCACTTGAACCTAATATATGAAATATGATATGTCAAGAGCTTTGTAATGTTTGGAACAACCAATAAAAAAAAGGAAAAAAAAAACAAATGGAAAAGAAAAAAAAAAGAAATTACATTACCAAAAAAAAAAAAAAAAACACAATTGGACAGAATTGTAATTCAAAACATGCCACATGCCAGTTATTATCTTTGCTATAACAGTAATTATTTAGATGTCCAATTTTTCATATTACTGAATTTTGCGACTAGACATCACACTGTTTAATGTATAGGGACAAGAAGTAGAATTATTAAGAAGAAAATGTTACATTGTAGATTGTAAAATATATGCAGGCTTCTGCCCAAGGGTCTGAGCAAAGTGATGGACTGATGGCATTAAGTATGAAAGAAGCTTGGGTCAGGTTAGTTCAGGTCAGGTCAGGACTGGGGTAGGGTGAAAGGATGAATGAGAATCCAGTTGATCAGAGCAGAGTTGCCCAATGCTACCATGATGGGGGCAGTAGAAATGGGGTGAACTTGGACATACTAAGGAACATCTTTCCATTTGTTTAAAAAGGAAGATAGAACACATCTTAGAGATCTAAGACCTTTAAATGTTATAATAAATGTTGAATGAATTGAGGTTGAGCCACATGGTAATTATGCAAAATAAAACTTTTTGTTAAGTGAATTTCCATAAGAAATTTTAACCTCTGGCATTTAAATAAGCCGGTAAGGGATGAGGTGCCATCATGAATAAATGTTAAACCTGAGCAAGATATGGACTTATCAAAAAAATTAAAAAGAACTTTCCAGCTGCCCTCAAATTCCATCAAGGGAATAAATGTATTGTAAGAAAGTATCTACCACTTAATATGCTGTGCAGGGATGTGAAATAAAAATACTAAGTGACAGTTAACCTCATACAGTACTTTTACTTCATTATGAGGGAAGCTGTCATTTGGTGGAACTCACCTACATTATGTGAGGCACTTTATAGTGGCTGGTATCATTTAAGTATGCATTTGCTCATAATGCCAATTTTTAAACAACTGAATGTTGATTGGAATTTAAATTCCATTCGCTTGACACAGACACTGCCTCTATCTAGTGAAGAGCCTCCAGTGCCAGTTTATTTCAAATTCTTGTGGCAACTGATAATTGACCTCAGCCCCCCTCTGGGTTTCCATCACAATGCACACATTTACCAGCATTCATGCAGAGAGAGGGACAGCTTTTGTATTGTTTCTTTCCGTGTTTCCACTGCCCAAAGGAATGAAGGGAACCAGATGGGCCAGACAAGGAAGGGAGAAAGATTTAGAGTAGTAGGAAAATCTAAATTCAAATGATGGCTAGCTTCTACCCCTTCCCTAGCCTTGGGCTCCTTCAATAAGAAAAATCATGATATTTGCCCTTTACCTCCCCTAACAGAAATAATAATGCTAATGAATCTGAAATCTTTACAGGAAAATCTTGATTACACTTTAAAGGGTTATCTATTGAAAAATCTCCAAACAACCATTTCCCATATAAAAACATCTACCCTCTTTGAAAAGTGAATTTCAGGTTTAACAAAAAGCATCATAATAACAGGACAGAAAACAGAATCCTTCTACTTCTTCCTTATAGACCACAAGAGAGAAGCAATCCATGCTCTAAGTATCCTCCCGATGAGATAAAAGAGAACAGAGAGTCACCAGCCTGGCTCACAGCCTGCACCAGCCACCAACATGTGAGATCAATGCACAGCTGTGTGCTGGCTTTTGAGAGAGACCCTGTCTCACAGCCCATCACTTAGAGGTCATAATATTTTAGTGGCTCTTCTCTCTGAACAGAATAAAACCTGCAGATAGTTAAAGAGAATGAAAGTTCTGTTTAAAGCAATGGGGTGGAAGTAAGGATAAAGGGAGTTGATGAGAACCAAATGTCTCCCACATGGCTCCACATAGAGCTGCTGGAAGGCCACATAAAAAATTAATCTGACTCATATAATTCTGCTCAAGGCCAAATATATGCACATAATAAAAATGCAACTCAAATGTGACATATCTGGGGTTTTTTGACAAAATTGTTCGATGCAACATTAATTTCCCTTTAGCAGTGATCCTTCAGCTTGCAGTTTATTTTGTTTTTCTTATATTTTAGGACCTGACACCTAGTTAGGAATGAAAGAGATATCTCTTCCTATCTTAGAAAAAAAAAAAAGGCTATGGACATTTACCATCCCTCCATATGATGATATCCTTCTTATACATGCATGCTTAGTGGGTGTTTTTGGTTTTATTGTTTTTTGTTTTTTAACATCTTAAGGGATAGTTGAATTCTAACCATTAATAAAGCATTCTGCTTTCTGGCCTTCATTTTCACCTAAATAGTTGGAATTACAAGATTTTTAAGAAACATTTTTACAGAAAATTTTACTAAAAACAAATGACAAACAGTGGACTTGAACAAGATAAAATGTGGAAATCAGATATGGAGCCCAATTTCTTTCTCTGGAAAACATATGCAGAAAGAAATTAATCAAGTTGAAGCATGAACCAAGTGAATAATTCAGGGTCTATAAGCCAAACTACATACTACATATGAGGCACACACAGACAATTGCTGTATTTAACTATGAGATTTGTACCAACCAGTAAGAGGCTCTGAAGATTTGTGTCAGACTACTACCTTCTATTAAAGAGGGATTCAGAGTTTTGCAGATGGTAAGCTTTCATACAAGAGGCCAAGATTCTATGTATAATATTGTATGTTTATGAATATAAACATTTAAAGATATCCTTGACACTTTAATGCAACATAAAATTTGTTCCCTAGCAATTTTTGTCTCTTAAATATTTACTAACTATTAACTTTTATCTGATAAGACTGAGAATTTTAGGGTTATTGTTCTATCATCTTTATTTACTCCAAAATGTCACATAATGCTTAAGACCTAGTGGTACTTATTGAATCCATCTTACAACTATTGTGCTATTTCAAACGTTGCTCTGGAGATTCATAATATATGGGACCCAAACCCTGAAATTCATGGGTTCACAATCCAGAGGACACAGATCTGGGCTAATGCACAACTGCAGAACACAGTACTGGTTCATTTCTGATGTTCACATATAGCATAATGGGTGTACAGGGAGCAAGGAGTTCTGGGAGCATTTTCAGTTCCTAAATTCTCAGTGGTCTAATTATAAGTGATGCAATGACCAAGATGAATCAAGACAGAGCCTTTTGCTGTCTCTGAATTTTGATAATTTTAGCTAAAAAGGGATGAGCAGATTTGTAAGAACTCATGAAATAACTTTTCCTAAAAAATAAATTAATTAGTAAATAATAGTGCCAGAGCCTTAGAATGAGACAACTAAAAACAGCACTGCCTACTGACTAAACCGTGGACATGGTCTTTAAAGCACCTCTGAAGAAAAACCAGGAAGATATAGTGACCTCTGACATAATGATACTAAAAGGAGGAAATTATAAAAGAGAGCTTCCTGTGGTGACTGATGACCATAATTATTAAAAAAAAAAAAAAAGACTTAAAAATCAAAGTCTCCAAATCTCTCTAACAGGGCAGTCTGAATTATAAAGATGAGGAGCAGGTGGCTTTGCCCAGTGGCACTTGGGTTCCCATTCATAACTCCACAGAAACATGTCCAGCCCGGCTCAGATCTCAAGGCAGAGCTCGCCTCAACTCTAAGCAGTGTCTGGTAATTCCTTGGGGCATTTATTCACATATGCTCCATATCTGAGGACTGAAACTACCATATATTTATTTTTCCCTATTCTTGAGGCCAGTGGCCTGCTGGGGGACCAAAAAGAGGACATGCATAGTGGCGCTGCATTTGGGTGGGCAGCAGATGTGGGGTGCTAAAAGACCTCACTTTGTGTCATAGTTGGTAAACAGAAGTGTGGAAGCCTTCTGAAGGAGTTTTCCATGGGCTCCAGTGAGCACTAACTGCTTAGCCAATGATGAGTTTCTATGAAGCAACTGTGGTATCCCCAGAAATAGTTGGGGGTACTTTCAAGAAATGTGAAAGTCAAATTTCACATCAGGAATAAGAGTTACTGAGGTCACTGTGGCTTGGGGTACATGAGATTGGTGAGAACCAGAAACATGTAGGTGGATCTCGACCATCCTACTGAGCTCTACTTGTTGTCACATTCGTCACCCACAGAGCCCAACTCTTGTCTCCTCTTATTTCCTCTTCACAGCTCTTAGGATTTTCATTTATTTTTGGCAGGTGGGAATGTTTCACTCTGGTACAGCTATCTATTATATGTATTTTGTTTAGGTCAGACCTCAACTCACTTCTTTATTTATGAAACACTTCTATTATCTTGGTGGTTTGGAAATTGTCAAATTTTTAATGCATGCTTATTGCAACAAATATCATAACAACAACAACAAAAAAAGTCAAAGCTAATCATGTCCTCCCTGAATAAGTTCCAAATCTCGAATCCTATCACCACTGGAGTAGGCAACATTCACATTTGGTGTATACATTTCACCCTTTCCCCTTGCACATGTACATGTGAATACACACACTGTTTAGGTCATCTCTTTATTTGCTCCACCATAATGGAATAATATATACATCTTTTGTAACTTATGTCCTTCATTTAGCAATGCAATTTTCATATCTTTAAGATCAGTACATATTGACCTATTTCTAATCTATTCATGTATTATGTAGTACATTTTATACAAATGGTTCCTACTAGTCATGGTGAACTTAGAACTATTGTCTTGAATACATATTCAGAAAAGGGCTCACATCATAAATGTGCATAGCCACAGTGAACACATCTATTTTCCTCCACCCAGATTGAAAAGCAGAATATAAGTAGAACCTAAGAAACTCCTAGCCCCATCAGTCACCAGCCCCATATGCCCAATATTCACTGTCCTAATTTCAAATGGCTTTGGTTAGTTTTGCCCTTTTAAAAATTTATATAAAGGAAACAAGTATATATGCTACTATATGTCTGGTTTCTTCCATTGAAATGATTGAGTTTTATATATAATTTGTTCATTTTCCTTGTTCTATAATAGATTTATCTGTTCCACTACTAAAGTACATTTGGATAGTTTGAGTTTAGGAATTAAAATGAATAATGCTGTTGACCTCAAAATATGGAATCATCCCCCAAATTAGAGTCATATACACACATTTCCCCCCCAATTAGAATCTTATATAGAAATGTTTTTAAATCCCCTGAGAACTGCCACCAAAAGCCAGTTGAAATTTGACTGAGTTTTCTCCACATTTCTAAAATACCAAAGGCAGTATGGGTAGTATGTTCTGCTGCCTATACAGAGAACTAGAACCTCCTGTTCCAGAGAAGTGCAATGGTAGGAGACTGGAAGATACTAGAAGACAAAGGAGAAAACTTCTGGCATTCTAAACAATGATGTCATGCCTGAGCATGATGATCAGCGTAATAACTATAGCTTTGCATGTCAGCATCCAAACTGGTAGGCAGCAATCAAACAAAAGTTATAGCCAGGAGAAGCTAGAAAGAATTATTGGAGAATTTCAATATATCCAATAAAAGATGAAGAAAGGGTAGAGAATAGTTAGAGTGGGGAAGAGAGGCACACTCTAGGAAGGAAAGCTGGAACAAGAAATTTAGAGAGTGGGAGAAAGATGATTCAGCAAGTGGTGTGACAACTAACAGACTCATAAAAATGAAAATGCATAAATCTAATTTTAAGTGGTTTCCACTTAAAATTATGCTTTAATTATGCTGTTTTCCATACCTTTGAACATAGTTGATCTTTATTATTCAAGGGTTCTATATTTGCAATTCATATATTTGCTAAAATACATTTGTAACACCAAAATCAATATTAGAGGCATCTTCACATTCATTTGCAAGACATGTGCAGAGATATGAAAAATTGGAGTCGCCTGTAGTATATATTCCCTGCCATGGTGGAACAAGGTGACACTGCCCTTAATTCAGCTCTCATACGACAAACAAGTATCCTCTTTGCTGTGTATTTAGTACCATGTTTCTTTTGCAGACTTGCGCTTTTTGCTAGTGATTCTGCTAAGTAAAATGCTGCTATTTATGGCCCCCAAGCACAGTGTTGAAGTGGGATTCCTAAGCACAAGAAGGCTGCGATATCCCTTCCAGAAAAAAATACATGTATGAGGAGAGCTGCTTTCAGGCCTGAGTTAGAAAGCAGTTGGCCACAAGTTCACTGTTAATGAGTTAACAATATATATTCAATAAGGTGTCTTTAAACAGAAACACATAAAACAAGGTTGTGTATTGATCAGTTAGAGAAAATGCTGTGACTGGAGGCTCAGAGGAAACGAACTCTGTATTTCTCCCAGAATCAATAATTTGGTGTCTGCTAATTCAGTATACCATGTGACTTTATAGGACATAACTACCTGGACAAACAAGAATCAACTACATCTAATAAAACCTGCTGTGTACAACGGTCTTGTGAGAAAATTTACATAACTTCTTTGAATGTAGGCAGGGGTATAAATTAGGGAATTCCCCCAAGGTAGAAAGAGGTTCCACTCACAGGTGACACTGCAATACTGAATAATCTCATTCCATATGAACACAAAAGCACCCAGCCTAGAACTTGATACTGACACGCAGTTATAACATGCTTGTGAGAGCTCAAATATGCTCTTTACTATGGTAACACCTTTATCTGGACGATGAACAGTGTGCCATCTATCAATCCAGAGGGAATGCTGACAGGACAAAAGTGTCAACACCTAAAGTGTTAACAATGTTTTCATTAAGAATTGGGTTCTGGGGAGCATGGGGGTAGAAAACATAGTGGAATGAGATGGACATCATTACCCTAAATACATGAATGAAGACACGAATAGTGTGACTATACTTTATATACAATCAGAGATATGAAAAAATGTGTTCTACATGTGTAATATGAACTGTAATGCATTGTGCTGCCATGTAACAAATTAGAATTTAAAAATTAAATAAATGAATAAGTAAAAAAGAATTGGGTTATGCCAGGCATTGTAGTGCATGCCTGTAATCCCAGTGGCTTGGAGGGGCTGAGACAGGGGGATTGCGAGTTCAAAGCCAGCTCAATAATTTGTGGGGCCCTAAACAACTCAGCTAGACCTTGTCTCTAAATAAAATACAAAAAAAGGCGGGGGGGATATAGCTCAGTGGTCGAGTGCACCATGGTTCCATCCCCACTACAAAAAAAAAAAGAAAGAAAGAAAGAAAGAAAGAATTGGGTTATGACAGAATTCTCAATTATCATGAAATACTAGAAAATAATGTTCAATTAAAATTAATATATAACATGGTAGATGAATTTCACCTTTGAAATCAATTATGTGATTTGTAATCCAAGGAGGAGTGTATGATTAAGGGGAAAAAAACTATGCATTCTTAAAATATAATTGGGATGCAAATAGCCAAGCACAAGAGAATAAGTATTTATGTTCAGCTCGGCAGGAGCACAAAAATCTAGTGATGGCGCCACTAGTTTTATGATCTCACCAAATATAAAATAAAGGTCAAAAATGAAAAGAATATAATGTGCAAATGAAATCTCAGCATCGGACCAGTCCTGCCTTTGAGTATTCATTACATTAGAATGCTCTTTACTTTTTTCCTTAAATTTGCATTAAAATCAGATTCTAAAAGAAACCAACAAAATGATATGCCATGATGCTATTAAAAGGATGACACTGCCCATTGAATACCATTTAGTTTGAATCAGTGGTAGCACTATTAATTTCTCCCTTTTTAATGCACACTTTAGCTACCACATGACCCATACCAGGGAACATCAGTTACACCCCAGGGACCAGACATTAACAGCACGTGCTACGAGTGGTTTATTTTACAATTGCTGTGAAATAAAAGCTGATGGAAATGAGCCACTGGTGAATTACTTGCCAGCAGAAACAACAACATTTGTATCACTACTGAAAAACTCCCTCCCAAACCTAGAGGGGTGGGGTACAAGCCGAGGTTTGCTTTCATTGTTCATATAGAAAGACAGAGGAAGAAGTTGGGAAGTAAACAGTTCCAAGTCTGCAGTTGTTTATTGTAGTTAAAAAGAATACATTTCAGTAGCTGAGATCTTGCATCACACCTAATTGAAGCATAATTTGGACACACAATCACACACATAATATCCTATGAATACAGTAATAAAATAATTTCCAAATAAACTACAGTTCATCAGGTCTTTCCTCTCATAAAAGAAACATTAATATGACTTCAATTTTTTGATGTAGGTGTTCTCTCCAGAGTTATATGGAAGAAGAAAATTAAAATCTCACAGCAGGTTTTTCAGAAAAACAATTTAACCCCCCTACTTTTTTTAATTTAAGAACATTATTTCTTCTTGCATATCATTTTTCTATTAAACTTAGTCAATGAGGAATATTTATATCCTCATAGAGTATAGGCAAATAGACTTAGCTCTCTTGCTGTAAAAATTACATTTATAAAAATGTATAATTCTAACTCAATGTAATCTATACACAAAGACTTTGTCTGCGTTGAAAAGATACACTTGATTTATTTATATGCAATGCTCAAATATAATGTCAATTACTCCCAGCTACTTGCTCTAAACTGGATTTAATCTTTTAACCTCTCACCTTCCTTTAAACAGAGTAGGAGTGAGCAATAGAGGTGAGAAGAGAGAGTTCACAGGAACTAAATGGCACAATAGTACACACTAAAAGCCAGCAGACCCGTTAATTATCCTGCTTAGAGGTTTACATACACTTTTGTCTACGATTAACTGGATTGTACAACTGTTGTTCCTTTTGCTGAAAGGTTTGACCTTTTGCTTAAGTCCAATCTAACATGAGGAAATCATTATTCATTTCTCTCCCACTGCAAGTCTAGATGCAGATTCGAAATGTTATTTATTGTCTGGCTGTTAGTCTTTAACATACAGCAGTTATTACTAAAGGAGACAGCTGGCTGCATCGACTTATCCTTTACTGCCCCCAAGGCCACGCATACCTAATTCAAGGATATCAGATAATGGTATGTGGCATGATTTACATGTAGAGAATTCAGAATTCATTGTGAGCCTATTTATAACTACAGCATCGTCGATAGAGAAGATGATTTAATAGAGGTTGTAAGGGTTTTCTGACAAGAGTTATTAATATTAGAACCTTTTCCCAAGTGCTGCAAACAGTGGTGCAGAGATGTAGCTCGCCCCAGTTATTTTTCACTGGCGACCCTTTTTCTGTTCATTAGCACTTACATTCCCGGGGTTGGGAAGCCACTGTTTTAACTCTAATTTGGATGTAATGAGCATATTCAATGCAAGGAGACTCTCCTTCATTAAGGAAGCTGAAGGCAGGCTGGCAACTGATGAAAAAGGACACCTAATCTCATGGAAATTTAAGTTCAGCCTCTGCACATGGTATTTGGAAAACCCATGGTCTATTCTCTAGATGGTCAAGGTGAATGATCAAGATTCTATAAATCTTTTTCAACAGTTAGAAACAAACTGATCTCTCAACCAACACATCTCCCTTAATAAGACAAACTAACAGATGAGGCTGCCGCTGGGTGTTACTACAATATACAAGCAGGTCTCTGCTCACACGTACCCTGTGCTCACAATTACTCTAGAAGGCATTTTGGGTTGGTTCAGCATTTTATATATATATATATGTTTATCTAATAGTCATAAGAATTAAGTACACATTTGAAAACAGTTTAATGGAGCATGTCATCAAACAAGTCTTCTATTGCTAATAAGACTTCTGGTTTACAATAGATGAAACAAATAAGCACCTTCGATGGTACATTATATTCTTAATTTAAAAATATAAGACCAGAAGCCATTGCTGTTTCTACTTCAGGCAGCAATTTTCCCATGAAATACATCTGTAAAGAGTGGAAATGTTTGACATTTATTTTGAAAAGCACGTACATTATAGCTTTAAGAGGAGGGTTAGTTTCATTTGGGGATAAAATATTACCTCAAGATTATCATCAAATTAAGATCAACTTTTAGAAACCTCTAGATGCCAAAACACATGGTTAATAAGTACTGGTTTAGATTTTTCTTATTTGTTTACTACAATTAAAAAAAAAAAAAGATTATCAAGTCTGAATGTGAACATCTAATTTTTTATTTAGTTTCTCAGGTTATTCCTTCTAAAGTATTCCTTTTAAAAAGAAAAGTTCACTATTTATATTTTAAGTCTTCCAAGAAAAAGAAGTCAGTGAAAACTAATGTGTTTAGCACATTTTGTTATTCCAAATCCAAGAGTGCCAGGCACTGACTGTTGTGCTGTTTCTCCTTAGAGCGCTTGCCTTTGAGTGTCTGCATTCTGTTGCTGGAATGCTGGCAACACAGAGAAATCACACCACTTAGACTGCCCAAGCTTTATCCTGTATGAACCAAAGAGAAACAAGGAATTTCCATTTCATTTGGCTCCTAACAATTGTTGACAATATGTCTTCCTAAAAAAAAAAAAAAAAAAAAAAAAAAAAAATCAAAGCTAGGTCTATTTCATATTTATAAATTGTTATTTTCAGATGTTTTCTTTCTTTTTTTTTTTCCTTTTAAGGCTAAAAGACAAACACAACAAAGACTATTAAAACTCAAGCAGATGGTATGATCCTGTATTCTTGGACTTCTATCAAACCAAATAAAATCAGAAGTAAGTGGTTTTGAAGAATACAAACCCTATGGCACAAATGACCAAATGGTTTCCTGTTTCCTCTTATTACTTGCAATGGATCAATTTAAATTAAATATGTAGGACAGGGTTCTCTCTCTCTCTCTTCAGGTTTTTTGGTGGGTGCCAAGGAGGGAGTCAAAAACAGTTGATAGCATTCTCAGTGAAACTGAGAATTATTAAAATATGTGATGTGAATTATTAAAACATGATGACTGTCACAAGATTGAAAATAACCACTGACAAAAATGTAAGGATAAATAAATTGTGATTGATAGTTTATTTTCATTGAAGTGGATAAATTTAGGGTGTTTTCCTCCATGGCTTAAAAAGGTCACCTAGATCATGAATATTTACAGAGTAACTCCCACATCCCATGTATTTCCGGAAATCACACAGGAAGCCACGTGGAAAGCCTCATGCTGCCCTAGAAATTAAGATACTATTATGCTATTTTCTTTTCCCGATGTATAGTAACACATCATCCAAGGAAATGATCACATGCCTTTCAAACTTGAAGAAATGCACATTTAAATTAATAACTAAACTTGAGCATTGGAAATGTGTACATTCTAAGACTTAATTTAGGATTTAAAGAAAAATCCCATCAGTGTTGGAAGCTGCATGCTTCCAAAGTACAATAAGAATACATATATATTTTGTTTAATGTTTAGGAAAACGTCTTATGCTTCATGTTCTAAGAACCTTTTTTTTCAATTATCCAAAGAGATGATAACTGGTAATAATCTCAAAATCTGGCACAGGAGTTTAATACACTTTTTAAATTAAAATAATTACATTTAACAACTTCAAAAATACGGTGGCAAATTTTGCCTTAGAAAATTTTATGATTTTTTTCATTTAAGATATTAAATACCTATTTACTTGAGGAGCAGGCATCTAAAGGAGTGGCTAGTTCTATCAAAAGGTAAGTGAGTTTTTGTTCAGAGTGAATCATCTTACATTGTTTCTTCAGATATTAAAAGAATGTTCTGTACACAGTAAACAACAACAACAAAAAAAGCAAGACATCAATATACTAGCTCACAGCGTTGCATATAAAGGGACTCTATAAATGCTGATTAACTCCAAGTTAGTAGCTCTCAGTTGTGGGGAGGGGAGAAAGAAGAAAAGGTACAGGGATATTTGTCAGTCTGGAGTCATATTTTGCTGTCATAAATTGGGGTGGGACAAAGTGAGGTTGTTACTATTACTGAAGGTTATACCTGGAGGAGGTAGGTTTCTACTAGCATCTAGTGGGTAGAGTCTGGGAATTTTGCTAAATATACTACCAGCTCAGGACAGCCCCCAGGATAAAAAATTCTCCTATCCCCAAATGTCACTAGTACCGCAATGAACATACCCTCCTCTAACTGCACATAGTTCAAATATAATGACACTTATATAACCTTAAGTTTTAATTAACTGCTATAATACTTGAAAGTATACCCTTAGCGTTCTGCCCCATTTGGTAAAGAAAGTACAAATTCCAAAATCAAATAGAAAAGCAGAACAGAAATACTTAAAACTCACAGCTGGACAAATGCCCTTCAGGGAATTATAGGAGGAGGAGGGGAAGCTTGCTGATGTCCACTAGCACCACAGCTGCTGAGGGAGAAAGTGAGTAGGCTCAAGTGGCAAAGATCCTGAGCCACTACCATTCACACGTCTAAGCTTGAAGTTATCATCATTTTTAGAATAATTACTTCATGCATGGAGCATAAATCTCAAAAATTATCAAAGGGCATCCAGTAAGAGGAATTCTGTTTGGCTTATGTAGAGGGAAGTGAGGGAGGGATGGCATTGTGGGGATGGGAAGGACGGTAGATGAGACAGATGGTATAACCCTATAGTGACTCTGCACCACGTACAGCCAGAGGAAGGAGAAATTGTGCTCCATTTGTGTACAATGTGTCAAAATTCATTCTACTGTAAAATAATTAATTTTTAAAGAGAGAGAGAGACAGACAGAGACAGAGACAGAGAGTTTTAATATTTATTTTTTAGTTTTCGGTGGACACAACATCTTTCTTTGTATGTGGTGCTGAGGATTGAACCCGGGCCGCACACATGCCAGGTGAGCGCGCTACTGCTTGAGCCACATCCCCAGCCCATAATTGATTTTTTTTAAAGAAGAGGAATTTTCTCTCCTATTCTGCCCTACCCTTTTATGTCCCCAAAACAACTTTCTTAGACAGCTTCCCCAAGATGTTCTGTGATTATATTTTAGAATAATACTTCTGGAGAAATAACTCTTTGCATGCAGGTAATGAATATACTTGTATAAAAATTATATAAATAACAATATTCTATACATACTATTGAATCTTGATTTTTCCCTCTAATAATATATCTTGGAGTTATGTTATAGTTTACTGGTATTTTAAATGCTAGTTAGTATTTCACACATGAAAAAAATAATTTTGGCCAGTTCCTTATTCAATGTGTTTTATTCATTTATTTATTTTGATATTGGGGGTTGAACCCAGAGTTGAACCCAGAGGTTGAGCCACATCCCCAGCCTCCCCGCCACTGTTTTTTGTTTGTTTGTTTTGTTTTGTTTTTTCAGACAGGGACTTAGTTGCTGAAGCTGGACTCAAACTTATGCTCCTCTTGCTTCAGCCTCCCAAGTAGCTGAGATTTCAGGCCTAAGCACTACATATCATGTCACGTTTTCTTCTATTATCTTTGTGATTTTTTATCTTTTGATCCATCTGGGGTTAATTTTGTTGAGCCTCATTCTTTTTCAGATGGCTACCCAGTTTCACTAACAATGTGCAAATTTTTCCCCACTGATTTTAAATTCTACGTAATTCTTTTATTACTTGGATCTACTGCTGCTGTTCTATAGAACTCTTTGCCTATCCTTAGGCCAATATCACATTGTTTAGATTATCGTAGCATATGTTTAGCATCCAATGAGAAAGGTACATTTTTGCCTCTAGATAATCAGTGTAGGAAAATCAGGCTAATACAGGTGTGAGTGATATCTAGGACTACAACAACCTTTCTCTCTTAGGTGTATAGATGGTATTCATAGAATTCCTCTAGGACTCCTCACTGGCAACTGGACAAACAGCATATCAAACTTGAAGATTTTCACTCCAAAGGAATGCTCCCCCCTCTACTCTATACCTCCTGAACCAATGTAAAGAATGCATGTGAAAATAAAGGTGATCAGAAAACTCGTAGCAAAAAATGCAAAAATATTTCCCTGTGCCTTCACGGCAGTGGGGCTGATTTTGAAAGATCACACAAAGGATCTGCCTCCTGTCAGAATGGGTGATTTCTAATTTGAAGCGAGATGAAAGGCTGTGTTAGAAGTAGAAATGCATGAAAATCAAACCTGCTTTCGATGTGCATACATCTGATTAGGACACTGACATCCTTCCTTTCTTCCTATAGTGTATGTGGAAAGAATCAAATTTGTTCAAATAAGGAGTTTGAGAACTAATCTCCTGATCATTTTGTATGTGTATAAAATGAAAGCATTGAGCACCAACACAAGCATGTATGAAGAAATTATTGCCTGAGTGGCCAACTTTGATTTATCATAGATTCAACTTTGTTCTTTGTTTTATGCATATGAAACATTTACCAAATATTGCCCCAAGGTTTAAAAATAACTTAATTGCTGCAGAATTACTTTTTTGTGGTCTTCATACTATTATCTTTTCAGTGCAGCTCATAATGTCCATAAACACCCCTCTACATTGGACTAATTAAACTTAAGGATTAACCAAAAAGGCCACCAATATTACCCTGACTTATGCCCTTTATGTAGTTCCTCCTGGGAGTTCCACACATGATCAAGGAGATCCCCCTACCCCTACCCGTATAGCCACGCCACTCTGATGAGCACAGCAGATGCCTGCTAGTGTCCACAGCTATTCTATTGGATGTGAAAGGCAACTTTCCAAGACCCTTGCTGCTTTCCTGGTTGGTACTATGGCAGACACAGCCTCTCCTGCTACCTTCTCAGCAATGACTACTTCCACCACCATCCTAATCACAGTGTTCCTCTCAAGTCATAAGTCTCGAGTACCCAGAATTCCAAAGAATTGGGAAGGTTTATGAAGATAGCTTTTACATTCGACCATATTAGTGGGCACCCAGAGCACTGCTGGATCCTCACTCAATACGTTCCAGAGTTGAGTGAAACATTAATTCTCATTTCTAGCCTTTTGCTCTCCCAATGACCTCTACACCCTTCCACGGAGCCAGAGAGAGATTAATGTAACAGTACTGTGTCCTGGGTCTGTACTTGTCTCCAATAAAGAAAGAATGAGACACTGGATTAAACTGTGGCCAGGTGCCTTCTTCTTCAGGGTGTGTCCTCATCAGAGACCACTCGTCAGCTCCCACCTTCAAAGAGACATTAGTCAGGCCACCCAACAACTCACCAGGTTTGCCCAGATAGATCTGAACTCTAGAACAAGCACAGAACTGATTTTTCCCAGGAAGAAAGAATCTCCCTGGGTTGTCACGAGAGTGTCCACACATGGCCAGATATGCCTGAATTCCCAGAAACAAAGAGAGAAACAGCCAAGTTTCTAATTATAAAGTCAGATTCAAGACAGTGACAAAGCTGAGAAGATAGCAAAACCTCAAAACGTGCCGTGAGGCTTTTCCCTACTTTCAATGGCATTTTTATGTCTGTAAACATTAGTCAGTCAGCCAGACAGGCAATTTCAAAGTGGAGAAGCAGGAAACAATATAACAAAGGAGATTTGCTGTATGAGGAGAGACAATCTGCTTAGTGTCACTCTGGCCAGAAATAATGTCTACCCACTTTTGCAAGTGATGTAAAAGACAAGCACAAAACAGACCATGATTGGTACTGACAGGAAAGATGTAACTATCAATGCCAAGTCCCCAGAACTGTGGCAAGACTGTCAAACTGAGGCCACAGCTGAGTCAGGGGTGTTCAGCAGGCTGAGCAGATGAGATGTGACCAGTGAAGGTATAGCCCCCATGGCCATCTGTTTACAGAATTTGATTAGTGAATATATTCATACCCCAACAATGTGGTCAAGGCTGAAGGGGTTTTTATCCACTTCTAGTGCTGGGGATGGAACTCAGGGCCTCACACACAGGCCAGGCAAGTGCTCTACCAAGGGGCTACACCCCCTGCCCCTGAAGTGGTTCTTAAAAAAATAAGGAAACACATCCATTGGTTAATAAAGCAGACACAACATGCTATGTAAAGAAATGTGCTGAGAGAAAAGAAACACCAAGTACAATACAATGCACTACAGAATGAGGCCCTCTTCTCGGTTGTCCCCTGATATTGCTATATAATGCTGCTGTGATGAGCTGAGGGGATCGCGACGCATACTAGTTCATGCTGTCTTCATTCTTGTCTACACAGACCACTACAGTCCTGTACTCCTTGCCTACCGACTCTCCACTTGATTTCTGTTCACATTTATGTTTGTCCATTTCCCCCTCTGTGTCAATGCTGATAAATTTACCCCTACTAAATATTACAACTGAACTTTCCTGTCTTGATATTCTAAACCCTGCCATTAATCCCAAATCACAAGTGTAGACATGCCTGCCCACACCACCAAAAAGAAAAACTCTGTGTCTCCCTCTAGAGTTTAACAAGTAAAAATAAGATCCTTTTAGACACTGCGAAAATTCCCTAGAAGTAAAAGACTCTGTGATATAAAACTCTAGTGGCAATGCACTGAAGGATGTGGACAGGGAGACTTTGACAACAGAACATCATTTCTACAAGAGATTGTAGAAATCATGAAAGGAATAACAATGGATACAGGGGAGAGAGGGTATGTCTAAGAGATCTTTCGATAGCACGAACGACTCACTGACTGATAAAATGTGAAGTGAAAGAGAAGAAGCAATTGAAGATAACTTTCAGTTTCAAGCTTAAGTTCCAAGGTGGGTGGTAAGGATGTAACAGAGAATTCACAAAGAGACATGAGCGTAAAAGTGGAAATACACTCAATGCACTGATGTAAGATATCTGTGTGACATCTCAGTAAAAATGATTTTTCTTTCTCCTGATACATACAGTAGGATCACCAGGTAACATAGAAGATGTCAAGTGAAAAACTGAATTTTGGATAAATAAAAAATACAACTCATTTAATATTTAAGATATACTATACTAAGTAATTTTTCACTGTTTATCTGAAATTCAAACTTAACTGAGATTTCTATATTTGTGTTTCCTAAATCTGTACATTCCATTCAGGATAAAATTTAAGATTAAAAACTAAATGTAAACCCTTCTTAAATTTATATTGAAAAAACAAAAGAATTTGAACAACTGAACACTACTAAAAAAGAAAGTGGGAGGAACTTTACCACCTGTTTTGGTTAAATATTAGATGCCTCCCCCCACCAAAAGAAACTCATGTGTAAAACAAGGCAAGAAGGTTTAGAGGTGAAATGATTGGGTTATGAAAGCCTTAATCCAATTAGTAAATTAATCCCCTGGGAGGGAGTAACTGGGTGATAGCAGGAGGCAGGTAGGATATGGCTGGAGGAACTAGATCACTGGAGATGCCTTTGAGATATATATTTTGTCCCTGGCAATAGAGTCTCTCTCTGCTTCCTGATGTGATATCCTGAGCTGGTTTCCTCTGTCACACCCTTCCGCCATAATGTTCTGCCTTATGAGCTTCAGGGAATGGAATCAATTATCTATGGACTGACATCTCTGGAACTATGAGCCCCCAAATAAAATTTTCCTCCTCTAAAATTGGTCTTCAGGTCATTTGGTCACAGAAAAAAAAAAATTTTTTTTTGACTAAAAAAAAAAATCATACAATTTTTTAAAATGTTTTTTAAACTTTAAATTTGTTCTAATTAGTTAGACATGACAGTAGAAAACCATGCAATTTTAAGATTTACTATCTTAAAATAATCAAGATATTGATCACTGTATGTGTAATATTAACATAGCTATAGTAATATTGATATTGCTAGAGAAATAGCACACATAGATCAAGGATACAGAAAAGAGCTCAAAATAAGATGACCCAAATATGTATAATTGATGGTTGATGAGAGTGAGAAAGCAAGCAGTATTATCTTCAACAAAAGTTGCAAACACTATTGGATATCAATAATCAGGAAAAAAGAACCTTGACCTCAACCTCATTCATCCTACACAAATTAGAGTAAAACAAAACACAGATTCTACACATAAAACACAAAACCATAAAACTTTTGCAAGAAAATATAGGAGGAAATCTTCATGCTGCAGGATTAGGTGGAGCTCTTATGAGACATAACACCGAAAATACTATTCAAAGAAAATACATTCAACTTCATCAAAATTTAAAACTTTTCTTCTGTAAAAGACCATGTGAACAGATTAAATACACAAGCCATCAACTAGGAGAAAACATTTGCAAACCACAGATATTTTCTGACAAATATGTCTATCATGTCCAAAATAAATGAAGAACTGTCTCTTTGTGACAGCAAGAAAACAAGCAATTCAATTAGAAAACCAGCAAATGAGTTGAACTGAAACTTCAGCAGAGAAAATATAGGGATGGTAAATCAACACATGAAAAGACGTTCAACCTTTCCAGTTACTAAGAAATTGCAAGTCACAGAAACAAGATAACCAAAGCATGCCCATTAAATCAGTAAGAAAATACTAACACCAAATGCTAGTGAAGACATAAAGAAACTGAGTCATTCACACACTGCTGGTAGAACCTAATGACAGTACTTCTGGGCATTTGTCCCAGAGAACTGAAAACTTATGCTCACATAAATTATCTGTGATTTATCCATGGGGTGGAATATCACTCAGTAATATCAAGAAGGAAGGAATCTACTGATAGACGCAGTAAACTAGGATGGACTTAAGGATATTATGCTGAGTAAAAAAACAAAAATACTCTCACGTTGTATTTTTTTATATATAGAATCCATAAAATGACAAAATATTAGTGGGGTTTGCTAAAATTTAGGGAAGAGGCAGGAGGTCACGACTCTAAGGAGTCAGATTACAGTGGTACTCCTTGGTGAAAGAATAGATCTATAGGGAGGGAAAAAGTTTGAATATTCAAGGAAAAATAAAGAATGACAAAATAGATGCCCGAGGAGGAGGTGGATCAAGTACTCAGAGAAGAAAAAAATATTCAGCAGCCCCATAAAAACAAAGTATTTTTATAGATTACATATCACTGAACTAAATGTGAGCAAATCAGAGACATAAATATTTGAGTTTTGAAAAGCATCAGAGCATGAATGGTTGGTATTGGGCTTAACTGATAAATAACATTTCACAAAATAGAAGCCTGAATTTAATTAATCAAACCTAAAACTGACCATTTTAATGACACTTCATCTAGAAACATATAATCCTTGTTTAGGAGTCTGATAGAGATAATTGTCTGCTGACCATGACAACACAGGCTTGAACCTGTGATGACTTATAACCCTAAGATGTAGTTACACTGAGTAATTTTACTTTTTTCTACATGCTTTATTAGTTTGAAATATTGACTTACATTAGAATTTTAAGTGAAATTCATTTTATATGAAAATCACACTAAAAGTAAGTAGGTTATTTATGAAAGTCTTATGAAGTTAGAAAATCATTTATTTTTAAGGAAAATGTTAAATGTGCTAAGACTTGCACAATAATTGAGATAAACTGCACTTTGCATGAAAACAAGCTTGTTGACATTAACCATGTTTGAAAGGTACTGGTCACCTACATTTCTAACAGGCATTACAATTATTGGTCATGAGCAAAATAGTCTCCAGGGAACACAAACTGTGTCTTTGCTTGAAGCATTTGAAGGTCATCCAAATAATGGACAATAGCTAACAACATTCTACTGAAAAGAGGACAAGAACCTTGAATTATTGGGAGCAGGCTAGGTTTTCTTATTTTCATTTGTTTGCTTTGAACTGACTACTTTTTGCATGAGTGCCTCATATCTAGCACCAAATATATCAAAGCCAATTGTGATGTAACAAATACACAAGCCATGAAACTGTACATGAACATTGTAGACAGATACATACTGAATTGTTAAATATTGTTACGGCAGAAAAAAGAAATCAAAGGAAGGGTCCTGGAGAAATTTTCCTTTTTACATACTTCTGTATCATTTCAGTTTTGTCTCCAACAAGCATGCAGTCATATTGATTGCATAATTACATAAATATGTAATTTAATGTTTAAAAGAATTATCTGATACAGAACCTATCTCACAGTTTTATAATAATAACCACAATAGTTTGGATGTGGTCTGTCCCTCAAGTGTCTGTGTGTTAGAGGCTGGTCCTTAGGGTAAGAGAGATTGTTAGTTCCCTGAGGGATTAAGGGATCCTGATTTAGTTCTCATAAGAGCAAGCCCTGAATCCCTTCCAGGCTTCTCTTTAAGGTGTGATCTCTTCCTTCTACACCTGCTCTTGCCATTCCCATACCATCCACCATACCGAAGCAGAGTCAAGCCTTTGAATCTCCAAAACTGAACTTAGCTGGGCCAAAGCTTTTTTGTTATGGTAATACAGAACAGACAATATGACTAACAGACATAAAACACAATGTTGGAATGTACAATGTACTCATGAAGTGAGCTGCTATTACTATGCTATTTTGCTAAGTTACTATAAATAATTCTCTCACTGGTACACAGAAGATTATAAAGAGGATTTCAAATTGACACTCTTTCTATGGAGAGATGGAGTCTTTTTTCCCTTCTTCATAAATCTGGGCTGGTCACTAGCTGCTCTGACCCATAACGTGTGGTGGAACTGATGCTGTCCTGTTTCTGATTGCCAGCCACTTTCTTAATCTCAGGGATCCCAGAGTCATTATAAGAAGATCAATTATCCTTCAGCTTCCTGTGAGAAGGTTGGCCATGTAATAAGGTCCTAGAGTATGAGATACCAGGCAGTGGAAAAGTAAATAAATAAAACAAGTCTCTTTGGAGCACCAGATTTGTGAGTTGAGGACAACACATGGTTTTGAATTCTCTTGGAAATGACACCAGGTAAGTCAGAGAAAAACTGTCCGACCAAACAGGCTTTAGAGTAATGCCAAAATTTTGAAAAATTGCCCAAAATGATATAGCTCTTGGATGCACTACTAAAAACACTGGCAAGATCGGGGAACAGACTATCTACAGCTGCACTTTATCTAGAGGACTTTGCCAATTCTTAGCATAGAACAGAATTTTAAGAATCAAAAAACAGAAAACCAATAGAAATGTTGGTGGTCTCAATGGAGCAAAGGTTAAAAACTAAAGACTAGATATTCTAAAACTATAAAACTAAGTTTATCACAATGGATAACAACACAAAACAAATTGTATGCTGCATATAAGAAATATGCCTTAAATACAAGAAAATATTAAATCTAGATTGAAAAACTACACACTCTATCCAAAAGAAAGCTGTATCAGCCATGACATTTTGTTATGAGAAAGATGTCAACACAACAGGAAACTAACATTAAATAAAGCTCTGACATTTCACTATGATAAAGATGTCAACACAACAGGAAACAATTCTAAATCCATATGTTCCCAGTAAGATATCTTAAAAGTATATAAAGCAAATACTGACCAGCATTCAAAGGAGAAATAGATACATTCACAGAATGAAGACTTCAGTGAATTTCTTGCAATAGCTGATAAAATAAACAAAGCACATTTCACAAGAACATGTGAAATAGCATTCACTATAATTAATAAAATTCACCTATTTGCATATTTTTTAAACAGTAGCCAATAATGACAAAACTACACTTTTTTCAGAATTACATTGTAATGGAATGTTAGCTATAGTGAACATCATGCTCTGTGTTATAAAGCAAGATTATAAAATTTTAAAGAACTAAAATTGTTCTGATTTTGCTATGTGAACAGTAAAATTTAGATTTTATTAATAAAAGTATAGTACTTTAAATCAAGAAAACAAACTGGGAATAATGAACATCTTAGAAAATTTCTAACTAATCCGTGGATCAAAGAATAAATCAACAAAAATATGAAAATCATCTGAAGAAAATGATAATGAAGATATTCTACAATTGACTACTGGGATGCAACTACATCAATGCTTAAAAGGAAATGGATAGCCTCAGCGCTTATACTGGAAAACAAGCTAAAAAATCAACATCTAAACTTTTGTCTCAAGAAACTAAAAGAAAGAAGCTAAAAAAAAAAAAAAACTAGAAATCAAATTAAAAACTGAATAATGAAGGTATTGTAGCTCAGTGGTACAGTGCTTGTCTAGCACATGTGAGGCCCTGGGTTTGATCCTCAGCACATAAAGATAATAAAATCAAGGATTGTATCCTTCTACAACTGCAAAAAAAAAAAAAAATTAAGAATGAATGAGGAAGGAAATAAAGACAAAACACGTTAGTGAAATAGAAAATATTCAATAGAGAAAAAGATACAGCCCAAAAGTTAGTTGTTAAAGCTCATTACTAAAAAAAAAAGATTTGCAAACTGAATCCAGAAATATATAAAAATATACTAAGACCAATTAGAGTATATGCCAGGAATGAAGAGATGATTTCACATTTGAAATCAATTATTGTAATTAATCACATTAACTGAAAAAGAAGATTAATCATATGATGATAAAATTCAATAGTGATTCATGATAATATCTCATAATAACAGATAAGTTTAGAGGCGAACTTCCTCAATCTGATTAAACTATCTAAAATCTCAACAACAAATATCACACTTAGCAGTAAATGTTGAAAAGCTGTCCCTTTCAGGAGGAATGAAATAATGAAGTCCATTATTATCATTGCTATTTCACATTGTTCTTGAGGTCCTAGTCAGTGCAATAAAGCAAGAAAAAGAAAGTTAAGGCATACAGACTCAAAAGAAATAAAACCGTCATTATTTGCAGGCTACATGATTACTCATGTAGAAAATTCAAAATAATCTACAGACAATTGACTCCAACTAATAATTAAATGTACTAAGATCTCTGAATACACATAACATGTAAAATATACTTGGCTGGATGTGGTGGCACACACCTATAATCCCAGTGGCTCAGGAGGCTGATGCAGGAGGATCACGAGTTCAAAGCCAGCCTCAGCAAAAGCAAGGTGCTAAGCAAGTCAGTGAGACCCTGTTTCTAAATAAAATACAAAATAGCACTGGGGATGTAGCTCAGTGGTTGAGTGCCCCTGAGTTCAATTCCAGGTACCCCACAAAAAAAAAAAAAAGAAAAAAAAAATACACACACACACACACACACACACACACACACACACATTTGGATTCTTGTATATCTGAAACAAATTATAAAAATAATAAATAGCATTAAAAATGTTAAGCACCCAATAACAAATCTAATTTTAAAATATATAATATTCATATCCTAAAAGTCAAAATACAGAGTGTTTGATTTCTTTTTAACCTGTATGCCTTTACTTTCTTTTTCTTGTTTTAGCGTACTAATGAGTACCTCAAGAACAATGTGGAATGAAAATGGTAATAGTGGGCATTCATTATTTCATTCCCCCTAAAGGGGTAGCCTTTCAACATTCACTACTAAATATGGAAATGGTTCCCCAAATGATATCAATGTCCTAATCTCTGGAACCCACAAATGTTATCTTACATAACCCAAAACAGTCTTTGGTATCTGATTTACTTAAGAATATTGAAATGGGGACATTACCCTGAGTTACCTAGGGGGTGGAACATACAATCACCTGTGTTCTTATAAGAGAAAAGATGAAGATTTCACAGAGAGGAAAAGGGGATGTGAAGATGGAACAGAGGGAAATTTGAGAATCTTGTACTTGAAGAGTAAAATTATAATAAGAATTCTGGCAGGTACCAGGAGCTTGAAAGGGAAAGAACAAACTCTCCCTTGTTGCCTCCAAAATATGACCCCATGGAAACACTGGCTTTAGCTCAGAGAAACTGACTTTAGACTTCTGGCCCCCCCCCCCAAAATAAATTTCTTTTCCAGTAATCCCTCAGTTTGTGGTAATGGGTTACAGCAGTTACAGGAAAATAATATACATAGAGAAAAAACTAAAGGAAACCTAAATGAATTATAAATATTTCACATTATAGATTGAAAACTCTGTAGTGCTAAATATCACTTTTTCCAAAATTGATGTATTCATCAGTAAAATTACATAAAAATTCCCAGATTATATTCTAGAAACTGATAAGCTGATTGTAAAATGAATATGGAAATATACAGTGCTAAGAAGGACAAAACCTTTCCTTCAGAAGATAAGCAAAGCAGGAGGACTAATTTTTTTCACTAGATATGAAAACAGAGCTATAGAATCTAAGACTGTGGAAATTATGAATACAGTCTAGAAACAGGATGGCACATGTTAGGACAAAGGTCACAGTGAAGGACGAGAGTAAGAACAGTCTTTTTGTAAGTGGTGAGAGGTCAACTGATTATCACCTTGGAAAAAGTGAGTCAACCCTTACTTAATACTGCGCTGAAAATCAACTGCAGATGGATGGCCGATTAAAATGGGAAAGATTAAACTCTAAAGCTTTAAGAAGAAAGCACAGAACATCTCATAGCTTTGGTGCAGACAAAAATTTCATAAATAAGACATAGAAAGTAGACTATATTAAGAACTTGTGTTGATTAAAAGACACCATTAAGAAAAAGCAATGACAATCAACAGAAGTCATTTATAATTCATAAATCCAAAGTATCATATTTAGCATATAAAAAGAATTTCTACAAATCAGTAAGAAAAAATGGGCAATCCAAGAGGAAAGGGGACAAAGGCTGATAGGACAGCCCTTTTCCAATCACATGCAAGCTGGTTGTGGTGGGCTTTCCATTGAAGTCTCTTTTTGGAGGGTGGCCCTGAACAACCAGAACCCACTTTGCATACATTAAGGAGATGGAATTCCTTGATAATTCATGTTCCCTTGGCACAGCTCTTAAGAAGGGACCAGCACGTCCTTGAGTATAAATACAGCAATTCTCTTTCTTCACTGATTGGAACACTCTGATGTCTGACTCACCCACTGTCCCAGAGCTCTCCTGCTGGGATGAACCAAAATCATTCTGCATGGAACATGGCTTGACACCCAGCTGCTTGGCTTCTTTTCCTTTCAAATTCCTTACTTCCCTCCTGAGATAAGAAAATTTTCCTGGGATCACTTCCTAATAAAATCCTTTCAAATAGATATTCCTATGTTTAAGCCAACTTGAAAAGATATTACACTAAAAAAATACATCTCCATGGTTAAGAAACTTTTTTAAAAAAAGACTCTCCTTCATTAATCGTTTAGGAAATGCTAAATATCTTTTTATACCAGACAGATTAAAAAGGAAAAGACAGTACTCGTTTTTTGGTAAGGAAGAATGTGGAATAACTGAAAATCTTGGGATTTGAAAGTGTTTGGCAATACCCACTGAAGTTGGATATCTGAATACAATATCACTCAGTAAGTCTTTTTTTTTTAAGAGGGGGAGGGGAGAGAGAGAGAGAGAGAGAGAGAGAGAGAGAGAGAGAGAGAGAGAGAGAATTTTTTAATATTTATTTTTCAGTGGATACAACATCTTTATTTTATTTTTATGTGGTGCTGAGGTTCAAACCCAGCACCCCGTGCATGCCAGGCGAGCGCGTTACCGCTTGAGTCACATCCCCAGCCCCATTCATTAAGTCTTAATTATCATTAAGTCTGCTCCTTGGTATCCATGCCGAACCCCAACCTTCAATACATAATTACCAAAAGACATGCATGTAAATGTCCAAAGACACATGTAATACTCATTAAAGCACCTTTTGTGATTGCCACAAACTAGAAAATAGTCCAATCTCCGTCTGCAATAGATACACAATTGATAGTAAAATTTATACTATGGAGTACTATACAGCATACATAAATGTACAGCAGCTACAATAACATAGGTAAGTCTCACAGACATGATATCAAGCAAAACAGACCAATCCAAAAAAGAAAAAAAAGAGTAAATACTGTATGATTCCAGACACAGATGCACCACCCAGATCATCTTAAGGATATGCTAACCTCACCATCAAGCATGCTGTGAGAAATGCAAATCAAAACTACTCTAAGATTTCATTTTACTCCAGTCAGAATGGCAATTATCAAGAATACAAGCAACAATAAATACTGGTGAGGATGTCAGGGGAAAGACACACTCATATATAGGTGGTAGAGCTACAAATTGGTGGAACCACTCTGGAAAGCAGTATGGAAATGTCTCAGAAAACTTGAAATGGAATCACCATATGACCAGCTATCCCACTCCTCTGTATACCCAAAGGACTTAAAATCAGTGTACTATAGGGATGCAGCCACATCAATGTTTATAGCAGCTCAACTCACAATGGCTAAACTATGGAACCAACCCCGTGTCCTTCAAAGGATGAACGAATAAATGAATGAATAAATGTCTATATACATAATGGAATATTACTCAGCCATAATAAAATGAAACAATAAAAAATGAAACAATGACATTTCTCAGTAAATGGATGGAACTAGAGAATATTATGCTAAGCAAAATAAGCCAATCCCCAAAAAACAAAGACCAAATGTTCTGACATGTAGATGCTAATTCATAATCACGGGGGCCTAGGAAAGAATAGAGTTACTTTGTATTAGGCAAAGGGGAGTGAAGTGAGGGGACAATGTGTGGAGGTAGGAAGGATAGGAGAATGAATCACACATTATTACCCTATGTGCATATATGACGACATGACTGGTGTGATTCTACATCATGTACAACCAGAAGAATGAGAAATTATACTTCATTTATGTATGGTATGTCAAAATGCATTATACTGTCATGAATAACTAATTAGAACAAATAAATGACTTCAAAAAAAATGAAAAATGACTTGGCAGGCTGAGGCAGGCAAATCACGAGTTCAAAGCCAGCCTCAGCCAAAGCAAGGCACTAAGCAAGCCAGTGAGACCCTGTCTCTAAATAAAATACAAAATAAGGATGGGGATGTGGCTCAGCGGTCAAGTGCCCTGCAGTTCAATCCCCCTTTCTCCCCACCCTCCAAAAAAGAATGCTGGGACTGTACTTCAGCTGTCAAGTCCTTAGGGGAGAACTGAGGCTGCAGAGAGCTTCCTCACCCACACAAGTGACTGATGGAAGGAACGACATGAAGGTCTAACTATTTGAATCCAATACAGGATGAATCTGACCAGCTATGTTGGTTTTAGAGCTCCCTATGGGGTGAGCTGAGACAGGGAATTCTGCATCACAACTTCTCGTCCTCCTGTATAGAATATAAAACAGGCAAAGCTAATCTATGTCACTAGGAATCAGGAGAGTGGTCCCCCTCCAGGTGGGCATGGATTATGCCTGGAAAGAAGGCAGGACAGGGGATTCTGGGAAAATGGTAACACTGTTTCTAATAAAGTTTCACAAAGTGAAACAGATTTCAAACAGTATAATTATGATTTGTGCATTTTTCTGTATGTTTGTTACACTTTGAAACGTTTGCCAAAATAAACAGCTCTCAATTCCAAAAAGGGAATTAATTTAAATGGAAGTTTGAAATAAAACACATTGGCTAGCTTTGTTACTTTGAACAAGTCTCTTAAATTCTTTGAGCCCACACCTCCTTCACTTTAAGAAATTTAAAACTTAACCTCATCTATAAGTCATTTGCATATATGGCTGATTTTTCAATCTCAGTTGATTAGGAACTACGTTTGTTAGCCCCATTTTTCCAATGGTGGAGTAACCTCTGCAACGACCATGCAAGAGATTGGGCTGAAGTCACAAAGTAAGTCGTCTAGACAGGTCTAGAACCCTAGTTTGCTGGAGCCAGTATTTTCAACATAAAAATAAGACTGTGTGTTCAAGAGAAGAAGTATGCAGAAGTATGTTAATGTCAATAACCATCTAGGAAGATTTAGTACAGAGAAAAATATTTAGAAGTAGGAAACTTATTCCAATAGTTAAGAACCATCTCAGACTGTGTGCTACAAAAGCAAAACAAAAATCACTCAAAATAAGTACCCCAATGAAATAAATAAAAATAATGAAGACGCAAAGGTGTCTACTCTACATTGAAGGAACTATATAGCACCTTTGGTAGAAATTGTATAGTTCAGTGTTCTATCCTCATTCTCATCATTGTAGTTACCTGATTCCACCAGAGGGAAAGGAGTCCCTCGGATGGCATTCTGCTGACCTGAAACTCCAATGCCTCCTTCAAAGTCATGGATCCTCTACGCCATTCTTCTGGAAAGATCATTACACTGTATTCAGATTCCCATGTCAGAATTACACAAACAAAAGAAAAAAAAAATAAATCATGTCTTCCCTTTCTTTGGAAGAGAAACCCAATACCCAATGCAAATGTAAGAAAGCATCAATCATACCTCCACTTTCATCCATCCCACTTCCATTCATCCTCTGCCTTCATCCCTGCAATAAGCCCTGGTCACCTTATTTTTTTATTTATGGGCATGTTTCTTCCTCTCAGGAATCTTTAAGGGACAGGTATTTGGCCCAAATTCAACTGAGTCATGCCGCTTGCCAACAAAGAACAATCTTTAGTGTGTTTCTTGAGTTTTGATGCATATCTTCTTTTGAAAATTTCATAGTTTATGGTTCCTTTGGTATGGGAAAAACGCCCACCTCTAGCCCCTATGTCCAGGCCCTTTACTTTTAAAGGATCTTTACTAATCAAATGAGTCGATTTATAGGTCAATTAAATTACATCATTGTCAATTTTCTTAAATTGATTGTCTGATATCATGTAGGACCAATAAAGAACAAGAAAAAACAAAAGTCCTATATCCTTTAGTTATATGTAGCTGAAGAAATTAAACAGAATGCATTTTCTTACAAAATACCAAGGTACTATGAAGGAGGACCAAATCACAGGCACCTGCTGCTTTTTTCCTGGCACCTCACCATCCTTCAAGATCTGGATTAAATAAAACACTTGGGTATAAACAGTTCAACAAGAGACCACTAAATCAAAGTGATACAGCCTTTTATGATTTATCCACATAAAAATACTAAACAATTAAACAGTCTTTAAAGTGAGACATTTATCAATCACAAAACCAGTCCTTTATCAGCATGTTTGAAGGATTTATAGCAGCATATAGTACTCAGAACTAAAGGCCCTAATGTTTGTTTTTTTTTTAATTATGATCTTCTTTGCAATCGATTTTAATGATGTGCTCCCCCAAAATTTTGAAAAGTATTTCTGTTCCTTATAATCAGCCTACACAGCAAAAAGAAAAAAAGAGAAGGTTAAAAAAAGGGTTTTGAAAAAAATCACCATTGATATCCCAAATACGGCATAATTTTAAGTCTGACACTTTTCCTGTTTTTTTTTTTTCATTTCACAGCCAAATAAAAACAAATTTTATTTACTCATTACACAATGCAACTACTTGTGAAACTAGGAAATGAAAAGGGGAAATCTTCCTGATGGACAAAACCTATCCTATTAAAGCGTTGTTTAATCAGATACCTAACAGAATTCTTCTGGTTCCTTCCCTCAGCCTCCTCTATGTACTCTGCTGGCTCAACAAAACAAGTGGATAAAAAAGCTTTTTCCATCAAGCCATCAGATAATTCTCGACTCTCAGTGACTGGTGATAATACATCGCCTGGAATGTTAAGGGAGGCACATGATAGAGATGAAGTAAACACTGTATTTCATACTGCTGCAGACACGTAAATTTAGACTTTACCTAATAGGGACTATAAAGTCATCATACAGGTCTGAAATGTGTTACAGTGCTTATGAAACGTGCCGTAACTTCCAGCAGGGCAGCCACAAATGGTGCAGTGCACAGCACTAAGCGTGCAGCGGTGGGACACCGCACATGATCCCCCAACTACAGGGCTGCTGGAGGCAATGGTCCCCACACACTTATTAATCCGGGTTAGTACAACACACTCCGCATCACTGTCCTTGCTGGAGTGGTCTAGGATGCACACCATATCAGTGCTCACAGGTTTGCTGAAATGCAATTGATCTAGGGTAAACGTCCACTCTCTCATGTGTGCCTGTATAGGGAATGAAGTTAAAACCTTTCCTTCAGTTCTGTGTACTTCTTTTCCCTCAGCTTTTTCAACTCATTACTCCAAACTTTTCCAGCCATAGAAAGTAGAGGTGTGTACACGCACATTGGCTGTCCTAAGGTCTGCAGAGTTCTCTTCCGAAGCTGTCAAAAGGAAACACACATGGATTGCCTCATCTCTGGCAAACCTAATATTTGTACCATCTCCAATGCATACAGAATTACAAAATATGGGAGCTTGGAAGACAATCCTCCTCCTTTATTCTCACTGGCTGCTTATGATATAGGCAACTACTCAACCATCAGATATCAAGCATGTGTTTTAGAGATGTTTTTCAGAAAAGAAAAAAAAGTTGAAATGAGTGTGTCCATGTAGCTATAAAACACTACAAATACTTTCACAAAATACTTGTAACACCACCCTCGTAAAGATTGTCTTATAATCAGAATCCTGACCTATGTCTTATTACCTCATCCACTGTTTCTACCTGTATTATTAGTAGCAGCATTAGTATCATTATTATTATCGATACCAGAGATTTGAACCCAGGGCCATTTAACCACTGAGCCACATGCCCAGCCCTTTTGGCTGACTTTGAACTTGTGATCCTCTTGCCTCAGTCTCCTGAGTGGTTGGGATTATAAGCATGTGTCACAGAACCCAGCTTCATCTGTATTACTTTTTATTTGAAGCAGTCCTCACTTTCTACTGGTCCAATCTTGTGAACAGATGGATCCTAATGATGGTGTAATTTCAGGGACATGGAGCAAGAACTCATCTTACCCTTCTCAAAGTCCTGCAGACAACTGACTGATACCTGAAATACCACAATTAGTAGTTAATTGCTTAGTTTAATGTTTATTCCCTAATATGTAAATTTCAAAATAAGTAACAGTTAAACATTTTCAACTTAATATAAATAAGATAAAAATGTATCCTTCAGATCAGGAGAAAAAGTAGGGCACAGAAAAGATAGACACAGATATACAGATATCTATATCATCTATCTATCTATGCATGTTGTAACTATCATTGGGGATGAAAAATACAATTTAAGTGTGAACTATTCAATATCATATTAGTGGAAGAATATGGAAGAATATCCATCTCACAGATTCTAAACTGTTTTCTCTATGATCCCAAATCCCATTTTGCAGATCCAACAGATTCACTCTCTTGATGGAATGATATTCATCATCTGCATCTCAGAACATTCTGGCAGACTTTACATGAAGCCAAAAAGGACTTCAAAAATAGGTTTGCTGGATCATCTTCTCTTTCAGTTAGACCAAACCCAACAGGAAGAAAGAAAAATGTATATGCCTATATTTTTGAGCTTTCAATAAAGGTAGAACATTTTTCTATCTAATAACACCAATAGGTAGTATAGGTAAAATCTATAAAATCAAAGTTTATAATTCCTCTTCCAAAGTCCTCAAAGACAAATACTTCAGTATAGGAAATTGATTTACAATTTTTCAAACATAATATAGTACAGATGTCAGACACAGAAATGCCACTGGTGGAGTCTGGGGTGGCTGTTTATTATCAAACAATATTGTTTCTACTATAAAATATATGAATATATAAATGCTCACATAAAATTAGGTTTATAGATAGAGACAAAAAATTATATAAATAGCCTCATAAGAGTTTAGGCTGGATTCTTCCATCAAATAAGTTTGCCACCATCCTAGACTTTAAGAATCAAGAATAAGGGATTATAGACTTCTACCATAAACATTTGGTTATCAATTTTAGACGGCTATGATCAATAAATGCTGGCATGACAAGTCCCAGGTTCAAAATATACATATCAAAAGTATCCATTAGAGAATGAATTGCGTTTTGCCATCATGTATAACAAATTAGGATAAATAAATAATTTAATTTAAATATATATATTTTAAATAGGGAAGGAAGTTGTATGAGCAGATGATGTACAAGGAAGTCCTGCATGCCTCTGTGGGACCCCAAAATATGTCACTCTGAAATGTTTCTCTGGCATGTTTCAAGACACCGATGAGAAAATGAAGACAAAATAGACTCTGAAAGGCTACCTTTTATAAGACAAACTTACAACTATAAAGAAAATCTACATCAGTAAAACAGCCAGTGCATACAGACTTTGCTATCTCATATTCCCCTTTCTGCCTAGGAAAGCTATTTTCACAGGAGGAAGAGATGGAGCATCTGACACATAGCCCAGAGATTATCACAGGTGGCTGTTAGGTAGGACACTTCATCCAATTAACAAGAGGACCTTTGCTCCCTGTGTACCTGCCCGACTCACTCCCACCTTCCCCACAGAAGCCCAACCCCTCTCCCTTTGCTGAACTCTGCATAAGCTTTAACAATCCAGCCCTTCCCAGGGTCTCATGCTTTACGGCTCCTGTGTTTCTGTATGTTATTAAATTTTCTGGTGTTTTTTTCTCCCAATTACTTTTTTTATTTCATAAACTAAAATGATCACAACTTTAGAAGTTTGCAAATAATCCATTTAAAACTTCTCTATGCCTCAGAGTCCCCTCGCTGAGCACTTGCCAAAGTCAGAGTGAAGAGTTGGGAGGATCTCTCCTCTGATCAATGTCTCTGGCAGAGCAGCACTGCCCCCAAGTTAAGACACTGTCATCATTCACATGTGGCCGGGAGAAGAGGGTTAAAGAGGGATGACGGATGGCACCAGCTTGCTGCCTTCTGCCTCCACGCTAATTGCCGTCAGGAACTGCCTCTTTTATGTCTTGATGTAATTTTCTTTTTCCCGGCTGTGCACAGACATCATCATCTTTTAAGTTCCTGTCCCTGGGCGCAGGAGCTTATGAAGAGAATTACAGAGTTGTCCGCACTCCTTGTGGTCCAACCTTTTATTTAGAATAACTATTTCCATTTCATCTGAGTAACGATGGGGTCATTTTCAAGTGTTCTACATATCTCCAGCCCTTTACCCTTAATTTCCTTCTTGATGTTTCCCTTTGGATAACGCACTCTCGCTTCAAACTAAATCTGAACTCCAAAACTTGGCCTCCCTCCAGTCTTCTTTCTTCCACAGCCAAGGAGCCTCAAACCCTGGAGACATCTGTGAGTCGGAAACTTAATTTGTTGCCATAACAGGGGGCAGTGAGTAAGGTCTGCCAGTTCTCCATTCAGAGTACATCTCCTTTCTTTTCCAGCCTGTTTCTAAACTCTGACCCTGCTCAGTTCATGCCCGGTACACTGTGGGACTCCAGGAACGAAAGGAAAGAAAATACCACCTTTTCCTGTTTGTCCCAAGCCAGACACACCAGAATCAAATGACTTACCAAAGCACCTTTTGCACCTTATGCTCTACTTAAAACACTATATTGTTACCAAGAACTAGGAGGAAAAATACCCCTGAGTCTGTTTCCAGAGACTTGTGTTACACAAATCCATCCTGCTTTCCCTCACCTTTCAAATCCTCTGCTACAACTTTTCTGCAGACACCTTATTCATTGTTCCCAGTGCATGCTATTAATTGTCAGCACGTTCCCCACATCTTTCACATTTTCATGCAGCTTCACTCGATTCAGATCCGTCTTCACGTATCTGAGTTCAGCTTCCAGCTTCAGTTGTCCATGAAGAGTTAGCATCTAGGGCAGTAATTATGGAACAGACCAATGATCCTCAAACATCCATTCTCCTGTTCTCCCATAGCAAATGTTAAATTAAATAAGCAGGGGGCCCTTGGCCTGAAGCTCTCGGTGCTTCACTGTTCCTATGTAACAAACCACAACCTAATTGAGTACACCAACAACTAAAACCTAATTTAGCAGTATATTTCATAATAAACAGCCGAGTTCTGTCTACTCATAAGCAACCAAAGGATCAGATGAAGTCCTAACAACACAATGCTTTGCGATGGCCGGTCAAGTGATTTCTCTGCTTTGCCCCCATGTTCAGCATATAAACACTCTGCTAATGCTTCTGGGTGGAACTCCAAACCTCTCCTATTTCTGAGTGCCATCCAATTCGTGGGGTTTTTTTTCTCCAAATAATTCATTAGGTTAGCCTAATGATTTTCTTATAATAGAATGCTCAGGTTTTAGCTGGACACAGGAACACCCCCCAAAAATGACTCCATTTTTCCAACATTATTTGCAGGTAGGTGTAATCAGTGGATATGAACAGACATGCTGTATTTACCTTTGGGTCACACACCTTAGGGAGGGGCATATTGTTTGGGGCCATATGGATGGGAGCATAATCATTAGAGCAGCATTCTAGTGTTCTATGTAAGAATGGCAGAACAGGGAAAGGCATCCAGACATCTGATGAATGCAGAGTGAAGTTGCCATAGGGGGACTTACGTAAAAATAAATTCTATCTTGTTTAACCTATTATTATTTTGCACTTCTATTACAGTAGCCAAATCTAGATTCTGACTATTCTTACATCATTTACTATCTGTATTTCTCAGTTGCTTTTGCCTACAGACATTCTAGAATTGTTCTTTTCTCCCTTATGTATGTGTTCACCCAATGTGAGGAGGAACCATGATGTTTTCTATATAAACATCTCCAGTGCAATCTCTCCCATACACACCCAGCCCTAGGGTCCTGCATACAGCAATAAATACAATGGATTATCATGTAAATTTAATTTGCGGCAAATTAAGTTCTCAAAATGAGAACTCTCTACCATAGAAAATAAGCACATGCCCTGGAACATGGTTTATAGCCATCAGTCTACAGGGGAATAAAATCTAAAGGGACAATCATGCATGACTATGGTCTTGTGTCAATTCTCTGCCTCCATGTCATAATTCTGTCTGCAAAAATTTCAGTCATCTCAGTCTCAGAGATTATATTACTCTAGTAATATTGATGGCATCACATTAATAGAACTTAGGCAAGGAAGCAGGGAATTCTAAGCATCTTGAAGTGAGATTTATGAGTCAGAATTCAGGTGATAATTTCAACAAAAAGTCAACCTCGCTCGCTACCCTACTGATGTTCCTGTGTCCAAAAGTGACACATTTCACTGGACATTTCATTGTCTACTTCTAAGTAGTACAAAAATGAAAAGAATTCTTGGTTTTAGGAAAAGCATATTCCATATTCAAATTTGCTGTTCAAAACTATTTCCTGAGTAACCTGAAAGGCTGTTAATATGGGAAGAGCAAGAGAAAGCTGTCTAGTATTAATTGCTCTGTTACTTGTTCCTTATGACCATGAAACTTTGATTGTACTTAAAATCTCTGAAGCAGATTAGAAAACCATGGAACCTGTCACACAAAACAAGACAGGAATCACAGCAGTGATCCCCGAGTTCTGAAATGAAGTTATGCTCCTTTCAGCAAACATTTTTAAAAAGTAACTGCTGGTTGCTAATAGTCCTACCACCTGACCAAAACATGAGCAAGCAATAGCTTATAATTTCTGTAAAGGTTTTTTAATAGCTTTATTATTTATTTTTTATGTGGTGCTGAGGATCAAACCCAGTGCCTCATACATGCTAGGCACACGCTCTACACGAGCCACAACCCCAGCCCAGGAGTTTATCATTTTACTCATCGTGACATTGATACTACCTGATACATCAACCCAGAAAATTTTGAATGCTCATCAGTTTCTCATATACCAAGTAGAAGTAATATATGCAAGATTAGGCTTGGGAAGTTCATGAAAAAACTAGTACTTTGCACAAGCAGATGGATCCGTTTCTCAGTGTTCGTGCCATACAACTATCTTTCCCTAAATTTATACATAGGGTCTTAACGGAAACTATGACCAGGAAGAAAATCAGTTAAGCCTTGTTTGCAGATGGCACTTTATTAAACGTTGGCTCAGTGGGAAGTATTCTGCTGTAATAATTATAGTTCTACTCATGAGTAGTCTTGATAGTGAAAAAAAGGAGAATTCCCAGTGGGCAGAATTTTTAAATCAATTTTATTCAGGTATAATTCACATACATTTAATTCCATATTAATTGTACAGTTTGATGATTATACGTCTATGTACCCAGGTTTCAATTAAGATGCATAACACACCCATCCCCCTAAAAGTCCTTTGTAGTTTGCTGTCCACCTCCCCATACCAGCTCCCTGTCACAGAAAATCACTGATGTGACTGTCGCTTCAGTTTAGTTTTGCCTCTTCTTGTACTGCCAAAGATTGACAGTAAATTTTTTCTATCTGGTTTGTTTTGTTCAACAAAATACCTGTGCAGTTTATCCATGTTACATGAATCATCAGTTCATTGTGTTACCCAGTAATGTTTCATGGTATGTATGTATCATTATTTTTTAATCTGTTCACCTATTATTATTTCCATTTTGGTGATATTATGAATGAAACCACTCAGAAAACTCCTATGAATTCACTTACTGATATGTACTTCTGTATGTCTTCAAATTAATATTTAGGAGTGACCTTGAAGAACTAGATTGGAAGCATTTATCTAAACAGGGAGAAACCAGTGGACCAATCCTCAAGCAGAACTTTTGGGGTACTTTTCATGAGATAAAGATCTAAATCAATGAACAATGACTAATATTTTGCTTATAAGTAGCCAGGGCCTTATATAAATCAGTTAATTAAAAGAGATTTTAGGGAGATTTGAAATAGCCTTAAGAGTGAGAATATTAATTCTCAGGGGTTCATCACCCACCACAAAGTCCTCACTACAGAAGACATTCCCAATAAATACAAGGATGCAAGTTGGTCTATTTATAGAACGATACCCATATTGTTAAATGTGTTCAAAACAAAATAGTTATGTTGGGAAGTCAGAGGGAAATCACTTGGACTTATTTCCAAAAATTTAACCAGGATAATGTCTATACACCAGTAATGGAGCCATCCTGAGCCTCTGGAGGCTGTCAGGTAAAGTGTGATTAGCAATATTATTCATGAAATTAATAAATGGTATTTCAAAATGCCAGTTTCTTTTAAATAAAGAACTCATTACCAATTTTTTGCTGGGGGAAATAAAGCAATTGGCTAGTTAGTACTAGCCAATTGGGGTACAGTCTTACACAATGATAAGTATGCTCTGTATCCCATATTCAGAAGATATAGAATCACAATTCTCATGGGATTAATTGTGTTCTAACACCCCAAAATTAATACATTGAAATCCTAACACTCAGCACCTCAGAATGTGACATTTGGAAATACTGCCTTTAAAGTAGTAAAATGAGGTCATAAATGTATGTCATGCTACAATCTGAATATTTGTGTCCTTCCAAAATTCATATATTGAAACACAATCACTAAAGTGGTGACGCAGGATTTTTTAGAGATGAGGTCATTCGTGAGTGCTAAACACTCAGACATGGAATTACAGCCCTTATAAGACATCCCGGAGAGCTCCTCTGGTGAGGACAAAGCAAGAAGGGCCCATCTATGAGTGAAAATTACGCTCTCCACACACATTAAATTTGCCAGCAGCTTGACATTTTTATTGTATAAAAACTACCCCGTCTAGCTCTAGGGCATGGTGCTACATGCCTGCAATCCAAGAGGCTGAGGCAGGAAGATTGCAAGTTTAAGGCCAGTCTCAGCAATTTAGCAAGGCCTTAAGCAATTTAGTGAGACCCTGTTTCAAAAAATTAAAAGGGCTAGGGATGTGGCTCAGTGGTTAAATGCCCTGGTTTCAATCTCTGGTATCCCACCTCCTACTCCTCCTCAAAAAAAAAAAAAAATTTATCCTGTCTATATTTTGTTTTAGCAGCCTGAATAAGATAGGTCCTAATCCAGTATGACTGGTATCCTTTTAAGTAGAGGAGATTAGGACACAGCTACACAAGAGATAAAATCACGTGACATCACCAGAAGAGGAGGGCCAAGAGGAGAAAGCTAAGAAGAAACCAACCCTGCCAACACCTTGTTCTCAGAGATCTACCTTCCAAACTGGTAAGAAAATAAACTTCTGGTGTTTAAATCGCGTATCTGTGGTACTTTATTGGGCTAGCCTTAGCAAACTAATGAAATGACTCAAGGAATACAAGTCATAGCATCTTTCTCTTGCATATACTTACTAAATGTTTGCTTCCAACTTAAATCTTGGCTTTGCTGGCTAAGAGGCTTGGTTCCTAAGATGTCCTAAGGAATCTGCAGTTCAACAACCTCAGGATCCTGTTCCTACACCACAGCATGGATTCTCCCTTCTTTAAGACTAAGATATCTGAGAAAATGGACTTTTTTAAAAATTGATATTTTAAATACTTGACAGCAGAATGTATCACAATTCTTATTACACATATAGAACACAATTTTCATATCACTGTATATAAAGTATATTTACACCAATTCATGTCTTCATACATGTACTTTGGATAATGATGTCCATCACATTCCACCATCATTGCTAAGCCCCTGCCGCCTCCATTTCCCTCCCACCTTTCTGTCCTATCTAGAGTTTGTCTATTCCTCCCATGCTCCCTCTCCCTATCCCACTATGAGTCAGTCACCTTATATCAGAGAAAAGATTCGGCATTTGATTTTTTGGGATCGACTAACTTCACTTACCATTATCTTCTCCAGCTTCATCCATTTACCTGCAAATGCCGTGATTTTATTCTCTTTTATTGCTGAGTAATATTCCATTGTGTCTATATGCCACATTTTTTTTATCCATTCATCCACTGAAGGGCATTTAAGTTGGTTCCACAGTTTAGCTATTGTGAATTGTGCTGCTATAAACATTGATATGACTGTGTGCCTGTAGTATGCTGTTTTTAAGTCCTTTGGGTACAGACCGAGGAGAGGGACAGCTGTGTCAAATGGTGGTTCCATTCCAGGTTTTCCAAGGAATCTCCATACTGCTTTCCATATTGGCTGCACCAATTTGCTGTGCTACCAGCAATGTATGAATGGACCTTTTTCCCCATATCCTCGCCAACACTTATTGTTGTCTTCATAATAGCTGCCATTCTGACTGGAGTGAAATGGTATCTTAGAGTAGTTTTGATTTGCATTTCTCTAATTGCTAGAGATGATGAACATTTTTTCATATATTTGTTGATTGATTAAATATCCTGAGAAGTGTCTGTTCATGTCCTTGGCCCATTTATTGATTGGGTTAGTTATTTTGGTGTTTAGCTTTTTGAGTTCTTTATATACCCTAGAGATTAGTTCTCTATTTGATGTGTGAGGGGTCAACATTTTTAAAAGATTGAAATCACCAATGGTAATATTTAATTATTTTAAATTTTTAGAATTAAGGTTTCTAACAGATTCAACAATTAATTACATTTGTTTCCTTTCCTAATACATAAGAAAGAAATTCATGTTTGCTCTGCACATTTATGATCCAAGTCATGTTTTGCAATCCTCATTATAATGATATTCAGAGGAGCACATTTGGAAAATATCCATTTTGGTTCAATTAAGAAAATGTTGCTAGTAGGACAGTCAGAGGAATCTCTGCAAAGATATATAGATTTTTGAACCAAATTAGTTATCAAATATGATAGAATATCATATATCCAATGATAATTTGACAACCTCAGAAACCAACCATAACATTAAAAACAAATTAGAAAATAAACAAAAATACTAATGTTTTTATCTACTACATCACATTATAGCATATATGATATATAACTTCAGACATTTCATAAATAATTTGATCTGCTATTATTTAAGTATGAAATCATTTCCAGTTTTTAAAATTAAAAATAATGTCAACTTATGCTCTAGTGCAAATTTTTCATATATTTTCCTTAGAAACCCTGATTCTAGAATTTAAGCTAACTTAAAGAGTTTAAATATTCTCTAAGCTTTTGGTATACTTAGACTTCTTCAAAAATACTGTACTACTATATACTTCTACCTGAAATATATAATGATATCCATTTATTCACACCTTCACAAATGTGGGATTTTTTTTTCCATCTTACAATTTGAAAGAAAGTTATGTAATCTTAAATTATTTTAGTTTATTTGTTATTATAAATTAAATATTTTGCATGTGAAAGTTGAATCATAATTTGAGGACTGCAATCATTTTAGCAATATGAAGCTTGGTGGGGGGCGGGGCTAGCAAGCTAACCCAGGCCTTACAAGTACCAGGTAAGTGTTGTACCCTTGAGCTATAGCCCAGGCACTAGACTGTAACTGAATTGACCTGGATCTAGTTTCAATGACAAAATCGCCATAGAAATGCATAATTATGATGAATATCATCCCTTTTAAATAATCTAGCATGTAATGCAGGTAATATTTGCCACACAATTAGTATTCCAACGTGTGAGAACTCAGTATGGATTATCTGCATAATAAAAAAAAATACTGAAATACAGTCTGACCCTGGAAAATTGAGAATTTTTTTAGTAGCTAAGCCTGATATCCTCTTTAAAATGGAAAATCAAATGTGGTATTCTGTTGGGATATTTTCCATTTTTAATACTGGTTAATCACAACCTGAAAAAACAATGTTCTTTCTATATGAAAAAGCAAATGAGCCTCTTAAGTTACATTTTAATTTTTCAGTAAAATAGTAAAAAAAACCTTATTTTTCCAGGGCTTTCTTTAAATCTTTGAACACTCTGAGATAGAATTTTTTTTAAATGTCAAACGCAATTTAGAAAGAAAACAAATCTTTCATTTTACACTTTTGTCTGTAACAGAGGTAGTCATTTCAAAAAGTTTAGATAATTTTCTGACCTTGACTCAGCTGTCAGTCACACTGTTTAAGCCACCACCATCTTTGGTTACCTGGAATTGTATTTGGATGTCCAGAAGTACTGGGAAACTTCTTGCTCTAAAGCAGAAACCCTCTCACATATCCCCCCCCCGCCTTTTGTTAATAAAGCCGAGCTTGTTTTACACATTGGTTTTTATTTTAACCAAATTAGAAATCATTGGGCCAAGCAAATTCTGAACTACCAAAGCAATGTATGTATGTGAACTCATTCATACTCACCACACCCAACTCTACCAGAATCGACCTTCTGTCACTGCAGCTGGAAACACTATGGAAAGCAGATCAATAAGAGCACTGCTGATTTATCTATACAAACAATTATTAGATTTGTCCACGCAATAAACAACTACCAACTTGAAATATAGAAGGATAGATTGAGAGACCCATATTAGCATTAAAAATCTCAGTTAAATATCAGAGAAAAGTCACAGTGTAAATGGCCCAAATAACAATTCTCAATTAAAAAAAAAAAAAAAAAAAAAAGCAATCTGTTGAACCTGAGATCGACGACCTAGGTCTTCTACCAAAACAAGGTGCAACAATAAAAATGTATAGGGATGGAATAAAGAAAATGATCAATTTGGATGGATCAGAATATATTGCTAAGTGACACTAGGATACAGTGGACATCTAAAATAGTGAACTAAGGTAAGTGGTGTTAGTATAAAAGAATCAACCAACTTGGCCTCCTGACCAATCATCTGATCACAAAGGCCATCCACTTTCCACCACACATTATTTCTAACCTCTTAGCATTTTATGCTGTAATTCAGGGAGAAAAAAGTTCATAGACATCCCAGGTCTTAGAATGGATTTTCATATTTCTTCAGGGTATTCCAAGCTGTATTTAGGGTAGAATCCAGTATTTTTTCCACAAGTAGATTCTACCATGAACTGAGGTTCTACAGAGTTTGCTAATATTAGTCTTCATATTCTCCAAATTTCCAAAAACTCAAGAGTCAAAATTTGTCAAATGAGTCCTGGGAATATGGAATAGTTCAGAGTTTTGAAATTTACAGTTTCTTCTAATAATTCTTTTAAAAATATTTTCATTTCTATTCTTTCTCATATTAACTAAGTAATTCAAATATTTATGCTGATTGGAAAAATATGTGATCAATGTGGAAAATCTGAAAACTTTTGAAAGTTATTTTAATTGCTAGCCACTTAGCAAATTTGCTAGATTAATCAACACTCTCCATTTTCTCTGAAAAACCTACTACCCAACACCTGGGGGGTTACTGCACTTGCCTGTGGCTGGTAAGCCTGTCTCCATCATATTTGTATCATATCCTCCCACAGGTTGATTTGTATGCCAGAATGGTGACCAGAATAAGGTTATTTATTCACAAACTCATTTACACAGGTTGTACCTATTAATGTGTTTATGAAGTGTAATTAAATGCTACATAAACCAAAAAATATATGAGTATAAAAATAAAGAGCTATTGAGTCTATAAAAATTTGAATTCTGTGGAAAGACTTGATAAAAATAAGTAATTAAAATTTGCTGGTGAAGTAGGTGTGGGCATAATAAATTTTTTAAATCATAAAAATCAGCACTCTCTAATCTTTTCCAAATCCATTTAAATTCTTACTAAAAAAGCCAAAGTAAGTATGTGGGGGAGTAGCTTATAAAGGAGAAAAATGTGGAACTTCAATTAGCACAGCTTAAAAAAAAAAGCTGGTGTACTTTCAGAAAGTACAAAATAAATGAACACAGGTGGAAAGTTTGGATAAAATATTTAGGATAAACATTCTTTTCCTATATTTTGATTCTCTGCTTTTTAAATTAACTGATCACCTACCTACCATAATCATGCTTAATAAAAAGGAGCCAGCTGGGCATCATGCTACCCACCTGTGATCCTAGCTACTTGGGAGACTGAGGCAAGAAGAGTACAAATTTGAAGCCAGTCTCAGCAATTTAGCAAGATGCCATCTCAAAATAAAAATGAAAAGCACAGAGGATATAACTCAGTAGTAGAGCACCCTTGGGTTTAATCCCAGTATTGCCAACCAACCAAAAAAAAAGAGAGACAAGTATCCACAATCCTCTATAATCCTAACAGTAACAATGCTGATTCTGATTGCTAATACTGCAACATACCCACTTGAGTCCTCCTCTTTCCATTTATTTTACATGGAGTAAGATTAGGGCATAGGAGACAGGCAGATTTATAGCCCTCCTAAGTGTTTGCAGTATCTACCACAGTAGATATGACTCCCCAAATGGAAATTATTTTCTTTTCCAAATCTGCTTTAGTTTGATAGTGTCCTATTACTAGAAGACAATATTTCCTAGAGAGTAAAAATTCACAACTCAATGTTTTGCCATTTTTACTCACCTAAAACCAAAAAGTTATATCAAAATATTAACTGTAACTCTCTCAGAAAGTTCCCTCATGCCCCTTTCCAGTCAATTTCCACTACCACTACCTCATAGGCATCCACTCTGATTTTTGTTATATCATAAGAATGTTTTGCCTACACTTAGATTTCATATAAATGGAGTCATATAACTTATTTTTATATCAATGGCTTCTTTGGTTCAATTGGATATTTTTAAGATTCAATCATGGTGTCAAGTATAAGGAGTCTTTTTAAATTCGTAAGTAATATTTCATCATATTAGTTTAGCGTATTACATTTTATACTCTTTTGTGGATGGACATTTGGGCTGTTCTTTGTTTCTAAGGCTGCTATTAACATTCTTAGAGTAGTCATTTTGTGGGCATGTTGTCATTTCTGGGTCACTGGATAAATGTGTATTTCACTTTTTAAGACTCTACCAGTTTTCTAAGTAACTATCGTTTCACATCATAGCAACAAAGTGAGTTCTAGCTATTTCAGGGCCCCACCGACATACAGTGCTCTCAGGATTTTCATTCATTTAGGGAGGACATGAAACAATCTCATAGTTTTGATTTGTGTTTTGCTGGTAAGTACTTATGTTGAGCTTCTCTTAATGCCCTGTAAAATCCTTTCAATAGCTGAATTTATTACTGGAGAATGATATTGACCAAATTATATTGCATACACGAATGAATGTGTAGCAACAAATCTATTATGCACAATCATAATGCACCAATAAAAATTCAAAATTTAAATATAGATGGCTTTATGACATGGTTATATTGTATTCCCCTTCCGTTAGGCCTTTCCTACCTACCCTAATTTCTCTTTGACTTGTTCTAGAGAAGTCACTTTGTATTGTCCTCAATAAAATATTATTTGATATTTCCCATTTCTCCAGAAATTGCTCTTATCCTGAATCCTTCTTTGTAAATCAGCATCCTGAATTCAGTTCCTCAGAGACAAAAGATAGAGCAGAAACACGAAAGAGAGTTCTTCCAGGTTTCCAGTTTTAAGGTAGAAGGAAAAGAGGCTTGATAATTTGTGTCTTCCTTAGTACTTTCTTACTGGTATTTCAAAGGTTTTTTAAAACACTGGTTTATATTATTGGCTCCACAGAAAGGGGGCTAGTGGACATATTTCTCTGCTAAAAAACTAAGTCAAGACCCTTTCCATGGAGAACTTTAGATTCTGCATGATTTGGAATTTAGGAACACAAGATTAAAGAAAACCCCCAAAATCCTGTCAAGCAGAGAACCAAAACAACAACATTAACAGGAAGTAAATGCCCAACTAGACCTAGAAATCTGAAGTTGCCAGGTTTCCACTCAAGTGGATCCAGGAGTGTTTTACATGCTCTGAACTTTCTAGTTGTAACTAGCCTAGATATACTCTCTTAAGCACAGTAAAACCTCCAGAGAGGGCCTTGTCACATTTACTTTTAGTTCCTGTGAACAGATGATTTTTCCTCAAATAAATGTATTTCAAATCCATCCAATTTTCTCCATGTTTTCTGCTGCCATCAGTCTCTGACACATTGCCTCTGCAACACCCTCCCTCCTGGCCTCTCCATTTCTTCCATTGCCCCCATCTGACCCATCTGCATATATCTGCACAAAACAGTCTTCATGTGTCATTCATATCCTGTAAATCCCCTGCTTAAAGCCCTTCCAAGGCTTCCCATTGCACTAACAAAAAACTGAATTCCTTCCATCACATCAAATGTATAGAGATAACAAATGAGAAAAGCAAATGGTATTTATTCATAGCTGGCCATATTAAGGATGTACTCACCACAACTTGCATTTGACAGACCCTTAAAAGCAGGCAGAGGAAATAAATCTTTACAGTGGAACAAAAGGGAGGCTTCAAGTGTGCTCTGATTAGTAGCTGCTGGCACCGGGAAGTTGTAAGCAGGATAACCAGAAGTCAGTCTCCCCTGTGACTGGTTAAGAACACACACAGCTTTCTCTGGTTGGTCCCAAGTTGAAAATGGTAACAAAATTTAGAAATTTAACTGGCATTAATCAAGTTCTGTCAATTTTTGGCTAATTGTTACAGAAATAATTAACTTCCTGGGTTGTTGTCAGACCTAGCAACAGCTTCCTGCAAGCTTCTGGACTTAAAGCAGGCTGGGTTCCTGGGTAGTTTATTGTACATAGGGGATTGATTTCCTGGTCTGGTTGCTGCAGACTGTGGATCAAAGTTATATTTTCATGTATGTCCAGCCACTATCCTTGTATATTCAGTGTTCCAAAAGCCTGTGTCACAAACCCCCTGTCCTTCAACCATGGTCTTAATCCTTTTCCTCCCCATCTGCTCATAGGTGTTAGCTAAAATGGTTTCTGAAAAATTTGCTAAAATTCCCAGCTCTGTCCTGCCTCCCAGCATTTTCATATGCCCCAGCTCGGCCAACCCCTTCTCTTGAATGTCATTTCTTTAGATAGCCTTTCTTAGATTACTGTACATACAGTTTGCAGCACTGTTGTTATCGTGAATACCAACACTTGTTTGTTTGCATCTTGTATTACAATTTGACAGTTTATTTTTCTACCCCACTTCATCTGTCTGCTTCAATGGACTGTAGGCTTTTGGAAACTGGTTATCATATTTACTATTTTATTTCCAATACCTACCACAATCCTTAGCACAGAGTAGGCCTTCAGTAGAAATCTGTTGAATGCATATTAGCCTACCATTCTCATTCTTATTTTTAAGATTAAATTATAAATTTTTATATATGCTGTGGAGTTTTGCAAGAATTAAAAGCCTCACTTTCCTCAAATCTGATCTGTACTCCTCCTAAAATGAAATTACTTTCAAATATTTACTATATGTCAAATAAATAAATTTGTTTTGCCAAAAAAGAATTTAAAAAGCACATGATTTTAATTCTATTATCAAGCCAATATATGGCTAATATTTTAAATTGGAAGTATTCCCAATCTTATATAATGGATAGAACATTATTTTTTAAGATATTCTCTTCAAAATTATGTCCATATCAGAATTAGAGTTCAAATCTATGGTGCCTACTCAGTTTACTTTCTATAATTTATTTTACTCAAACTAATCCATCATTCCCAATGAAAAATAAAACAAAACAAACAAACAAAAAAAAAAAAGGAATAGCAACCACAGAGCACTGCAAGAAATGAAAACAATGCTGTAAAATTTTGTTTTTATTCATTATATCCTGGTAAATTAATAAATGCTAGGAAGAGTACAAATGAATGATTTAAAGCTATATGATGGGCTAGAGTTGTGGCTCAGTGGTAGAGCACTTGCCTAACACGTGTGAGGCACTGGGCTTGATCCTCAGCACCACATAAAAATAAAGGTGTTGTGTCTACCTACAACTAAAATATATATATTTTTTTAAAAAAAAAGCTATTTGATATACAGCAATGATAAAATTTCAGAGTGTTATTCAGCAGGATTTTGACAATTCAGAAGATAATGTCAACATTTTCTAGCAACTCACACCCACCTTCCGTGATAGCAGAGGGCCTTAGATCCTGCTTCAAATGTTTATGAATGGGATAAGAAATGAAATACGAAAATCACATCCCTTATTCAAAAACCTACCAAATAGGAATACTCCTATTCTACTTAATTAAAAACTCATAAATGATCCATTCCTTGAATTGCACTTTCATATCAAACTCTTGTTCTAAGAGAACAAGATGAGAAAACAGATTTTCCCTTTCCCTACAAATACCAATTAAGATATAGTCCTCTCTTAAATTCAGATATCCTGATACTTACTGATGGCAATAAATGGGCACTGGAAGTGAAGATGCTGCACAAATGTGTTCCCATCACTTCTTCTCCATCCAGGAGCAACTGTGGACACACAGTAGGGGATTGTATTATCCTCACCATTATCCAATTGACCCTAGTGACAAGAAATCAAAATGTCTTTCATAGTCTTTTGAGGTGATAGGGATTAGAGATGGGAGGGGGGAAAGCTTCTGCCTTTTCCTTGACACCTTTTAAAACCAAGGAATCCATTTAATGTTGCATGCATTATTCCAAAATGGTAATTACCCTGAAAATATATGATAAACACATGCTAATGAGATAAGCCAACAAGGGCAAAAAATCCACTTTAATAATGCAATCATAAGAGAAAGAGTTTTAAGTAGATATGGGGAAATTATCATAAATGTCAAGGCTCACAAAATATAATAAAAAGGATTGATGTGTTTTATACATGCTGAATCACTGATGGGAAATTATTATCTACACAAGACTCCCAGCTGACAGAACGCAGACCTACCACATAACAACAACTTTTATAAAACATTGCCATTTAATTTTACATTTTTCACTGCTATTACCCTGATCTCATAAATCAAAACTCTGCCCATGTAGTAAAAGGACATCCAATCTTTTGAAGAATGGTGAAAAGCGTTCTATTATTGTATAAAAAGAAACAATTAGAAAAGGTATTGGTTACTTTTCTAGGTATCACATACACTTCCCTCTCAGGAGTGAACATCTGTATCTCTATTATCAAAAGTATCGTGAAAAATTCATAAAAACCAGAGTTTTTCAAGTTAAAATTAAGTACAAGGAAAAAAAAGGTTTAGGTTTGTATTAAGATACTTTAAAATATAACTAGGTATTACTTAAGCTTCCCCAGGAGATGTCATAAAAATAACCTTTGAAAGAATAGAAGGAGGAACTAAACTGAGCAAGTGGAGAGAATGGCATTGTGGGGAGGACCATGAGCAGGCCAGAGAGTTAAATCTCTGGTAGACGGGAACTGGGAAACAGCATGCTGAGGACTACTGAAAAGAAAATGCAGGAAGTCAAGACTATGCCTAGGTGGAAGGGCCAACAATAGTAAGCTTCACTTTTCTTGGCTTATCTCTAGAGGCCCCCAGGCTCAGAGGCAGGAGTGAAAAGAGGCTGGGGAAGGAAAATACACCCTTGTCCTTCACTTCCCATATGCAGGGCAGCAACCACCTGTGGTTCCAATTTTTAGTCCAAGCAAATGTATCAGAAATCTTCCCTAAACCAGTTAAATAAACTTGACTGAGAAACACTAAGGTTATTGGTGGCAGTACTCTGCACAGCTGTACCGTATTAGAAAGGAAGAAAGGGAGACTAGAGGAGGGTCCAAAAACCCTAAAAATTTATAAATATTTAAAGGAGCCTACTGAATACCAAGCAGATTCACTGAAGACAGACCTAATGAATCTTGTTTGTAACTTAAAAACTATATTTCAAGTTTGAGAATAAATAAAATGTTAATACATTAGAGGTCTGGCTATATAGTGAAAATGAATAACAGGCTAGTCTGGCTCTTGCACAGGAGTTGATTGGAAGTTCATTCTATAAGTTGACACCACAATGCTGTGCCTGCTTTGTTCTCCCCATGCTACACTGTAAGATTAATAAAAGTACCCAAGGATAAAAAGGATTAGTAAAACTAGTGCAAGGTTAAGTTACGCAGGGGCTGGGGATGTGGCTCAAGTGGTAGCGCACGCTCACCGGGCATGCGTGCGGCCCGGGTTCGATCCTCAGTACCACATACAAACAAAGATGTTGTGTCTGCCAAAAACTAAAAAATAAATAATAAAATTCCCCCCCCTCTTTAAAAAAAAAAAAGGTTAAGTTACGCAGTCTTCCATTGAAAAAGCCATTTCAACAGTAAACATCAAATATCCTAACATAAGGACTATGACCAGGTGACAGCACCAAGTGCAGAAACTCCCCCAGGTGATGTATTATTTTTAAGATGGTAGTGAGAGGACATAGGAGCCAGTCATGGTGGCTTCCGGCTGATAAAAGAGGAAACTTTCAAAGATCCTATTGTTAAAAAGCATCTATTAGATAATGAACTAGAAGATACTTTGTTTTATCTCTGAAGTGTTCAGGTAAAGAAATGGAAGATCGTACAACTTTTTAAGGTAAAGTTTGGGGGAAGAGGTTGCATACAAAAATTTTTTAAAAAAAGAATGAGAATCAGGTAGTATTCACCCTATTTATAAAACTTCACACAAGGCAACAATGAACAGGAGTTTCAAAAAACCAAGAAAAGTTATTTTAAAATAGGTTTCTAGACCAGCTATACTATCAATCCAATGTGAATTCAAATAAAGGCTTTTAAAGTCACAGAGACTTCTGAGTTCTTCTCAAGAGTACCTCCTGTTTCTGAGGTACTTGAGAACATAGGAAACAAGCAAAATGAGTCAAAAATCAAAGATGGGGGGCAAAAAGTGAGAACCAAGAAATGCTAGAACCAACATAGGTAAGTGAATGTCAAAGAGTAAGTACAAAAAGCACCTGGTCAAAATTAAGTCAAGAAACTAGTTAGCACCGAAAAAAAAAAAAAAAAAGGTCTTCAAAAAAAAAAAAAAAACTTATAAATGCCATTCCAAAGACAGAATGATTAAAAGGCAGAAATAAGGTGAATAAGACACTCATTTTCTTTTAACAGGAAAGAGAAGGCAATTAGAAACTATAGGAAAATACATGCATGTGTGCATATGCTAAAGTTTACATGAAATGATTTACAGATCCCAACATCAAAGATAACTCATTAGACCTTAATTCTAGAAGTACTCTTTTTCAAGTGAAAAAGTACAGTGAGAAAGTTGGGAATGATAGGGAAAGATATAATCCTAACATGTCACTCAGCTTTACATAGAGTAATATTTATATAAGCAAAATCGCTAAATGCTGTTCGATTCTTAGAATCAAACTATGGACAAATCAAACTATCAAACTATGGATACCTTCCTCAAGGATTTAAATAAAGCATGATGTAAAGGTGATCAACTTGATATCATCAAAACGAAGGTGGAGCCATCACCTGCTTGAGGCAGATATGGAATGAGATAGATGAAGGCAAAGGTAGGGGTAAGAATCTCAACTTACTAAGAAATTAAAATAAACAATTAAAATTTAATAAAATAATAAATGATGCTTTTGATTGTGTTATTTAAAACTGAAGTTACCAATAAAATAATTGAATAGTATTATAACTTTGGAAAAGTAAGATATGAAATTTAAAAATAGTGAAGAACATACACGGATTATATGATGCAGCATCATAAGACCAAAGACAAAAGTACCCAATAAAGGACACATTTATTATGTTATTCACCACATCAATAGACTTAAAGATAAGAACCATATGATCATCTCGATAGACGCAGAAAAAGCATTCGACAAAATACAGCATCCCTTTATGATCAAAACATTAGAAAAACTAGGGATAACAGGAAATTACCTTGACATTGTAAAAGCTATCTATGCTAAGCCTCAGGCTAGCATCATTCTGAATGGAGAAAAATTGAAGGCATTCCCTCTAAAATCTGGAACAAGACAGGGATGCCCTCTATCACCACTTCTATTCAATATAGTTCTCGAAACACTGGCCAGAGCAATTAGACAGACAAAAGAAATTAAAGGCATAAAAATTGGAAAAGAAGAACTTAAATTATCATTATTTGCGGATGACATGATTTTATACCTAGAAGACCCAAAGGGTCTACAAAAAAACTACTAGAACTAATAAATGAATTCAGCAAAGTAGCAGGATATAAAATCAACACGCATAAATCAAAGGCATTCCTGTATATCAGCAACAAAACTTCTGAAATGGAAATGAGAAAAACCACTCCATTCACAATATCCTCAAAAAAATAAAATACTTGGGAATCAACCTAACAAAAGAGGTGAAAGATTTATACAATGAAAACTACAGAACCCTAAAGAGAGAAGTAGAAGAAGATCTTAGAAGATGGAAAAATATACCCTGTTCATGGATAGGCAGAACTAACATCATCAAAATGGCGATATTACCAAAAGTTCTATATAGGTTTAATGCAATGCCAATCAAAATCCCAAAGGCATTGCTTGTAGAAATAGATAAAGCAATCATGAAATTCATATGGAAAAATAAAAGACCCAGAATAGCAAAAGCAATTCTAAGCAGGAAGTGCGAATCAGGCGGTATAGCGATACCAGATTTCAAACTATATTACAGAGCAATAGTAACAAAGACAGCATGGTACTGGTACCAAAACAGGCGGGTGGACCAATGGTACAGAATAGAGGACACAGAGACCAATCCACAAAGTTACAACTATCTTATATTTGATAAAGGGGCTAAAAACATGCAATGGAGGAAGGATAGCATCTTCAACAAATGGTGTTGGGAAAACTGGAAATCCATATGCAACAAAATGAAACTGAACCCCCTCCTCTCACCATGCACAAAAGTTAACTCAAAATGGATCAAAGACCTTGATATCAAATCAGAGACTCTGCGTCTGATAGAAGAAAGAGTTGGCTATGATCTACATATAGTGGGGTCGGGCTCCAAATTCCTTAATAGGACACCCATAGCACAAGAGTTAATAGCAAGAATCAACAAATGGGACTTACTTAAACTAAAAAGTTTTTTCACAGCAAGAGAAACAATAAGAGAAGTAAATAGGGAGCCTACATCATGGGAACAAATATTTACTCCTCACACATCAGATAGAGCCCTAATATCCAGAATATACAAAGAACTCAAAAAATTAGACAATAAGATAACAAATAACCCAATCAACAAATGGGCCAAGGACCTGAACAGAAACTTCTCAGAGGAGGACATACAATCAATCAACAAGTACATGAAAAAATGCTCACCATCTCTAGCAGTCAGAGAAATGCAAATCAAAACCACCCTAAGATACCATCTCACTCCAGTAAGATTGGCAGCCATTATGAAATCAAACAACAACAAGTGCTGGCGAGGATGTGGGGAAAAGGGTTCTCTTGTACATTGCTGGTGGGGCTGCAAATTGGTGCGGCCAATTTGGAAAGCAGTATGGAGATTCCTGGGAAAGCTGGGAATGGAACCACCATTTGACCCAGCTATTGCCCTTCTCGGACTATTCCCTGAAGACCTTAAAAGAGCGTATTACAGAGATACTGCCACATCGATGTTCATAGCAGCACAATTTACAATAGCTAGATTGTGGAACCAACCCAGATGCCCTTCAATGGATGAATGGATTAAAAAAATGTGGCATCTATACACCATGGAGTATTACGCAGCACTAAAAAATGACAAAATCTTGGAATTTGCAGGGAAATGGATGGCACTAGAGCAGATTATGCTTAGTGAAGCTAGCCAATCCCTAAAAAACAAATACCAAATGTCATCTTTGATATAATGAGAGCAACTAAGAATAAAGCAGGGAGGAAGAGCAGGAAGAAAAGATTAACATTAAACAGAGACATGAGGTGGGAGGGAAAGGGAGAGAAAAGGGGAATTGCATGGAAACGGAGGGAGACCCTCATTGTTATACTAAATTACATATAAGAGGTTGTAAGTGGAATGGGAAAATAAACAAGGTGAGAAATGAATTACAGTAGAAGGGGTAGAGAGAGAAGATGGGAGGGGAGGGGAGGGGGGATAGTAGAGGATAGGAAAGGTAGCAGAATACAACAGTTACTATTATGGTATTATGTAAAAATGTGGATGTGTAACCCATGTGATTCTGCAATCTGTACTTGGGGTAAAAAAGGGAGTTCATAACTCACTTGAAGCTAATGTATGCTAATGTATGAAATATGATATGTCAAGAGCTTTGTAGGGTTTTGAACAACCAATAAAAAAAAAAAAAAAAGGACACATTTATTGTTTCCAAGCCATCATATCAGACATCTTTTATGCGCCACCTACCTGTTTCTGGGCCTCACCTTTGTTTCCAGCTGTGCCAATGGCATTCATTTTCTGAAGGCTTCAACTTATTTTACACTGATTGCTACTGATCTCAAAGTGCATGCCACCTCCAGTGGCTTCCCGCCTATACCCCAGGGGTTCTCTCATGCTTCTGCAAATATCTACATGCAGCCTGGACAAGATGGAAGTCAATGATAAAAGGCCTCCAAACCAGCTTTTGACAGAACATTCTGAGAGGCATTCTATACACTCCTTAGACGATCTTGTACAATCACAATTGCCCATGGTGCACATCAACTCTATAATGCCCCTTTATAATAATTCTTATTTCCTTTTTTCATTCTTCCCAATCCTTCCCTTTTCCTCTATATGAACACCTCCCAAATAAACTACCTGCCCACAGGCATCTATACCCGTCTAATTATAATGGAAATGCAAAGATCTCCCTTCTGCATCCTTTGCATTTTGTTTTGCCATGTGCATGCATTAATTTTATTTTCAAATTCCTGTGAATATCCTGTTATTAAAGATCACGTACTCCTCTCACAATTATCACATGCAAAGACAGGAATTAATTTCTCTTCTCTGGTTCGCTGGCTATTGTTACTATGCACTCACTATATGCTTAAAATGATTTCTCATATCAAGGAAGATGCTATATTCAGAACCACAGCAGAGAATAACAACAAACATATAAAATTCTAGTCAGCAGAGTATCAAACTGGGAAATACAAAGACAAGAAATACAATTTGAAACTGAAAACATTCCCCCAATGAATGAGCTTGAATCCTCATTCTTTTTTTTTTATAAAATAGCACAATAATGTTCACTTCTTAGGAACCAGAAATGAGTTTTTAATGATTCTCAAGTACTTCTTGAGGGATTGAGAGCCGAGATCTCACAATATATTACATATTTAAACTATTCACAGATTTCAAAAGATTGAATAAATACGAAGGGCTTGGACAAGGAATTGGAAGATATGAATCCTGGATCCATCTCTGCCTCATATTTGTTGCAATTTTTAGGCAAGGAATATAAACTTTCCAAGCCTCAGTTTCCTCATGTATAAAGTAAAAGCACTGTTCATTCTGCCAAATCTCAGGAGTTTTTACTAAAAGGTGATAAGCCAATATATGTAAAAGGTCTTAGGAAACTATCAAGTACACTGTAAAATCAGGGCATTATTTTATCCACAGAATGTGTATGGTATTGATCACAGAGATTGAACAGAGTCTCCATTAGGACAATATCCAAGTTGTCCAAGACTCAGTGTTGAAGCTGAGTTCCCATGAGCAATTCTCTGCTGTTTTAAGACCAGCCACCCTGAGGAAGCCAGCAAGAGCACATTGCTCACTGTCAGACTATTTTTAAAATAAATACATTACTTGCTAAAACTTAAAGGCCAAGAAAGTTAACCTAACTTTAAGTGTGGTATTTCAGATCTTAACTATGCCCCAAAATTCATATGCCAAAGGCTTAGTCCTCATGCAGCATTGTGCATGGTGAGACTTTTTGGAGGTGGCTATATCAAGAGGGTCTGACCTCTTGAATAGATTTACTTATGGGTCTAATACTTAATGGACTATCAGGATGTAGTGGCAAATCTAGAAGGTTGGGACTAGTTGAAGGAAGTGAATCAGGGAGAGTGTGCCCTTGAAGGGTGTATTTTGTCCCCAGCCCCTTCCTCCAACACTCTCTGCTTCCTGGCAGCCACGAGGTAAGAAAGTTTGCTCCACCTGGAGCTCCCTGCTATGATGTTCTGCATCACGGTGGCCAGAAACAAAGGAGCCAAATGATCATGGACTGAAATCTCTGAAACCATGAGTCAAAATAAATTTTCCCCCTTTTAAGGTGACTTTCCCAGGTATTTTGTCACAGTGATGGAAAGCTGACAGGCACATTAAGAAACATACTTTCAGCTAAATGTAAAAAGTTCAATGTAGCTCCATGGCCCATGTTCAGGAACAGCCCCTATTCACAGAGTGGAGTATTCTCTTTCCCTGAGATGGATATCCACCCTGAAATCTGCCACAGCCTCCACCACATCCCACCTTCTACCTGCCCCACTTAGATAGTTTGGGGGGCCTCTGTGACAGCTGAGTTTTAAAGCCATTGTTCTAGTGTGGGACAGAGATAGGTAAAGCCCTCCCTTATAAAGAAAAGTGAAACTTTAGACATTGAAAAATACAGACAGAGCTAAGGAGAGAGAAAGGAAATGTGAAACTTTCACAAAATATGGCAGGAGGTTAAAGCTGGGAAAGAAGATCAGATAAAATTCTTTGTTGGATGTAAAGCTCTAAGAAGTCTCAAGTCCAATCATCATTAATTTCTTGTTGTCATATTGTTTTCTCTGCTACATTGCAAAGTGATGTAACCTTAGGCCACATATGGACCTATACAATTCACCTAACTGTTCCCCAGTATTGTTTTCTCTTCTGATATTAAAAAGAACCATTATTTTCTATTGAGCACAAGGCAAATAAGTATTTCTCAGTTTTACTTTTATGTCAATATAATGAAATACCTTGGGCTTGAACCTCCAGAACTATAGGCCCAAATAATTCTCCCTTTATTTCATAAGTCCTGGCTACTTATAAAGAGAGATTTATTTGGGCCTACAGTTCAGGAGGTTCAAGCCCAAGACCGGGCAGTCCTACTTGTCTGGGCCTCTAGCAAAAGATGTACATCAGGAAAGGAGTGTGTTAGAACAAGCACTCACGTCTCAGAGACGCAGAGAGGGAACGCTAGAGGGGAGGGAAAGGGGAGAGAGGGAGAAGGAATTCATCAAGATCCCACCATCCCCTCTGAGGTCACCTCCCCCAATAATCTGAGGCCCTCCTCCTGGTCCCCACTTCTTAAAGGTCCATCACACTTCCCACTGCCACCCAGGGGACCGAACTTTTACCCGTGAACCTCATCCAAAAACAGCAGAGCAGAAGTCGTAGATAGAGCCTTTGAGATACAGATTTAAAGGGGACAAATGCATCCCACCCCCCTATACTCCCTTCATCCTTGTGTCCAGGATATTGACGCCACAGAAAGTTGCGTTCAATCACAGCAATAAGGCTACCACACTAGGAAGTGTAGAGTCATGGATGACCTACTGAGGCAGAGTCAACATGCCAGATTTAAGCTATTAGCCTTTAGATCATTGTAGATCAAGAGAAACGATTTTTATGATATTTAGGTCACCATAAAAATGAGGTTCCCCTCCCCATAGATAGCCAACTTACACCCTCAGAAAGATATCTGGAAAACCTTTAATGAAGACAGCACCGTAGGCTTGATTTGCACATTACAAAGAGAAACTAATGAGGAGGTGCTCAAAAGAGATGTAGGATAGGGAAAAGACCCACCTGTGCAAATGCAGAGGCATCAGGAGAATCAGAAGTGATAGAGAGACACAAACCCTTGCATTCCAAATGCCCAAGATAGATGAGTCTACCACCGCTTGTCAGATGGAAATTTTAGTCAAAATTATGAAGTTAAGGACTCAGCATATCGGAGACATGGGGTATGTGAGAGCAGCACACACTTGTACGGTGTACACAAACACATTCATACACTGACACATGTGTGCCCACGCATATATAAAATAATATCCATAACAGGAGGAAAAAATCCTACTTCATATTTTGAACTGATTTTCAAAGAGAATAATCTTTAAAAACTATCCACAAAATGGCATTACCGCCTTCCCATGTAATAACCATACATTTTAAGGTTATCCCTTTTGAATTCTATATTAAAATATAGTTTTTGTGACTTCAAAGCAAAAAGGATCATCATAGCTCTGGGGACAGAGAATGTACCAACTCTCTACATTTTATTTTTTCCTGGAAGATAATATTCTGGTGACTTTCAAGAGAAAATGTTTAAAAATAATAAATTGAACTTCGCTGCATCTCATTTATTTGTTTTGCAAGAACAATGGAAACTGCTGCATTAAATTATTCATTAAATACATCTCACTTTACTCACTCTGCCTTGTATATATTGCTTCTTAGGACATCATATCACTTTAATTATTAAAATAACCCCCAGGAGGTTCATAGTAATTATTATCATCTTGGAATCATTATATAGAATGAAAATTAAAATACAGTAAATAGAAGATGACAATCCCTCACACTGTAACATCAATTGGGCTGGGGTTGTGGCTCAATGGTAGAGCACTTGCCTGGCATGTGTGAGGCACTGGGTTTGATTCTCAGCACCACATATAAATAAATGAATAAAATAAAAACTTTAAAAAAAAAAACAACAACCGCCCACCAACAAAATATTTTCAGTATGAATACTTTCACATTGGATCAGGACATTCCACTAAAACTGACCGGATATTCAGACCATGGGGAAGTCACAGAGTGAGGAAGAGTGATGGTTGGAACAGTTCAGCTGGCCTTTGAACTTGATGATTTATATTACTTTTTAAACTTTTTGTTATTGATACTCTTATCTCCTTAATAATACTTCATCCACCCTCTTCCCAGTACAACTACTTCATAGATACACTCACACATCTGAAAGGTACTTTGAATGTGGAGAACTAGAGGAACCCATCTAGAAAGAGCAAAAGGAGAAAGTTGCCTCAGAGGTGTGCTAGGTTTGGGAGTCCCACAAAGGAGAATCACAGGGGACCTAAGCTTTTCATTGCAATTGTCCTGCCAATGGCAGAAAATGAGAAAAAAAAATCCTAGCAGACAAGCTACACAAGGTTGGGAAGAGTTCATCTGATAAAAAACCCTGTGCCACTTTTTCTGGAAATCAGTGTGAGAGGGCAGAACAACAATAAATCCTACTTTGGCATGATTCTAGGATCTTCTTTATACCCATCTAGCTTATTTAAATTTATTTTCACATTGATGTTAGAGATCTTAATCCAAACATGAAATCATACACCTTGGTAAAGAAAGTATAAAGGACAAATTATTTATACTGATGTGCTTGCCAAAAACTATTGACACCAAGAAGAATATAGTCACATAGAAAAATTCTAAAGTACTTCTCAGAGAATTTTATATGAAGGTAAAGTCCTGGCAAATGGTGGCTGCAAGAGAGGGGAATGGTTATTTCTGGTTTTCTACACTCTTCTCTGTCATTCAATTTTTACAACTCTTTTAAATGTTTTCAAAACTTTTAGTTCCATCCAATCCAATTTTTAAAAAAAAAAAAATCATTTCTTTAAGTACTGAGAATTTAACTCAGGGAAACTCTGCCACTGAGCTACATACCCAGTCTTTTTTATTTTGAGGTACATCTTGTTAAGTTACTCAGGATGTTCTCAAATCTGTGATCCTCCTGCCTCAACTTTCTGAATTGCTGGGATCATTGCTAGGTATACACCATCATACCCAGCTTTATATATCCTTTAAAAATAAGGAAACTATTAGTATGACATTCATCTGTTTGTTGAGATTTTAGTTTCTCTATAAAAGAGGCCTAATAACCTAGCTAACACACACAAAAACCTGACTAGCCCTTAAATATTTAGAGTCTGCTCTCCCTGAAAGGAGCTAATAAGCAATTAAATAATACACATGGAGATGGAAGAAAAGGTCCCTTAGGGAGGAATATTGACAATGAGTAATCAAGACTCAGTCCTGGGGTGAGGATAATGTTTCTGATTCAGGGAAAGTGGGTATTGGGACTTGCCATTAAAACAAATATTAACTCTCCATGATGCAGAGAGTGAACTTGCCCTCCCACATTTTAAGTAATATGCTCTTTCCCTGTTGCCAAAACATTCATATAGTCAGAACTCTTCATTATCCCTTTTTTTTTTACTGCTCATCTCTGAAGTAATATGTTGGTATTTTCCTTAATGCTAATGCTCCTTCAAATGGGAGCTTTTAAAGTAATTATTACTCACATTTAATATTCCTCAGTCCAGAAAAGTGCAAAGGAGAAATGCTGCAGGAAAATGCAGTTTAGAGTTTCCATGACAGTCACAGCTTTTCTTCATCTCCCTTTAGGTCATAAAAACCTTAAGCATAGGAACACTGTTTTGTCCATTCACATAAATTCCCTTGGTGCAATGTCACCCTTTCTGTGAAAACATTCCTTAGGTTTACGAATTTGGGAATTGCCTCAGAACTTTAAAAACATTTCCTTTCACTGTGAGTATAGTCATTTTCTTATCATTAATGCTGAAGGATAAATGTGATTTTAAAGTTTGTAAATGCATTCTTAGGAGAACAATATAAGCTAACCAAAGCAGAAAAGATAGTGTCAGACTATCTAGAATAATCCAGTCTGTCATTCTGAACAGAATTTTTTTATTCTTTTTTTAAAAACAAAAAAGGGGGAAAATATCATACCTCATGATTCATCTTACATTTGTGTAATAAGTCTATAAACCCAAAGGAAGCACATCACATAATTGCTAGCATAATTCTGTCACAGATCTGAAATTCGAGTTGATGCTGCCGAATTCAGAGTCTGTTCCTGGGAATCTGAATATATTTATAAAGAATTAAAATATCCTCATATATAATAAGCTGAATAAACATTAAGATTTTAAGAAAATGTGTATATTAAGAGTATATTTAAAATGTTTAAATTATAAATCAACTCCATGAATTATTTTGACAATATCAGAACACAGTACAGCATCTTGTCCATAATATAATACATTTTGTAACCAACAATTTTACTACAGTTACTAGTTACATGAATTTTAAGAAAAATAACCAGTATATTTTCTTTATCTTTTCCTCTATTCCAAGTTTTTCATTCAATAGCTTTGAAAATAAGGACTGAGCCAGGCATGTGGTACGGGCACCTAATTCCAGCTACTCAGGAGTCTGAGGCGGGAGGATCAGAAGGAGGAGGATAGCCCTGACAATTATTGAGACACTGTCTCAAAATAAAAGATAAAAAGGACTACAGATATAGCTTTGTGGTAAAGCACCCCCAAGCTCAATCTTTAGTAGGTGAGAGAAAGGAAAGGGGTAAAGTATCTGAAAGAACTTTACTGTTTTATATCCTAAAATAATTGTTTATATTCATATTTTAATTTCTTTTTTTAATTTAATGAAATGTATAGTGCATTATCTTAGTGTGCTTTATGTTACAATAACAATACCAGAGTCTGGGTAGTTTATAAAGAACAGAGGTTTATTTAGCTCATGATTCTGGAGGCTAATATGGCCAAGAATCGGACACCACCAGCATCTTGGCACTGAGTAAAGGCTTCATTCTGCTGTATGACATGACAGAGGGTATCACATAGTGATACTGAGGGCAAGCACTGAGTCTTTCTCCCTATTTTTATAGAGCTGCTTGTGCTGTCTTAGGAGCCCCACTCTTGTAAGACCTCACCTAATCCTAGTTATATCCCAATGGCCACCTCAAAATATAATTAACATGAGCTTGGAAATTAAGCTTCCAACACATGTCCTTTTGAGAGGACATAGTCAAACAACAGCAGGTATGACAATCCTAAGAATTAAACCTTCATTCCTAAATTATTTGATATGTTAATACATAGCAAACTTTGTTAAATGGGAAAAAATAGTAACATACAAGGAAGGTTTTGATTTTTTGTTTTGTTTTGGTTTTTTGTTTTTTTGTTTTTTAATTTTTATTGTTGGTTGTTCAAAACATTACATAGTTCTTGACATATCATGTTTCACACTTTGATTCAGGTGGGTTATGAACTCCCATTTTACCCCGTATACAGATTGCAGAATCGCATCAGTTACATATTCACTGATTTACATATTGCCATACTAGTGTCTGTTGTATTCTGCTGCCTTTCCTATCCTCTACTATCCCCCCTTCCCTTCCCTCCCCTCCCCTCTTCTCTCTCTACCCTATCTACTGTAATTCATTTCTCCCCCTTGTTTTTTTTCCCCTTCCCCTCACTACTTCTTATATGTAATTTTGAATAACCCTGAGGGTCTCCTTCCATTTCCATGCAATTTCGCTTCTCTTTCCCTTTCCCTCCCACCTCTCATCCCTGTTTAATGTTAATCTTCTTCTTGTGCTCTTCCTCCCTACTCTGTACTTAGTTACTCTCCTTATATCAAAGAAGACATTTGGCATTTGTTTTTTAGGGATTGGCTAGCTTCACTTAGCATAATCTGCTCTAGTGCCATCCATTTCCCTGCAAATTCTATGATTTTGTCATTTTTTAATGCAGAGTAATACTCCATTGTGTATAAATGCCACATTTTTTTATCCATTCGTCTATTGAAGGGCATCTAGGTTGGTTCCACAGTCTAGCTATTGTGAATTGTGCTGCTATGAACATCGATGTAGCAGTGTCCCCGTAGTATGCCCTTTTAGGTCTTTAGGGAATAGACCGAGAAGGGGAATAGCAGGGTCAAATGGTGGTTCCATTCCCAGCTTTTCAAGAAATCTCCATACTGCTTTCCAAATTGGCCGCACCAATTTGCAGTCCCACCAGCAATGTACAAGTGTACCCTTTTCCCCACATCCTCGCCAGCACTTGTTGTTGTTTGACTTCCTAATGGCAGCCAATCTTACTGGAGTGAGATGGTATCTTAGGGTGGTTTTGATTTGCATTTCTCTGACTGCTAGAGATGGTGAGCATTTTTTCATGTACTTGTTGATTGATTGGATGTCCTCCTCTGAGAAGTGTCTGTTCAGGTCCTTGGCCCATTTGTTGATTGGGTTATTTGTTTTCTTATTGTTTAATTTTTTGAGTTCTTTGTATACTCTGGATATTAGGGCTCTATCTGAAGTGTGAGGAGTAAAGATTTGTTCCCAGGATGTAGGCTCCCTATTTACTTCTCTTATTGTTTCTTTTGCTGAGAAAAAACTTTTTAGTTTGAGTAAGTCCCATTTGTTGATTCTAATTATTAACTCTTGTGCTATGGGTGTCCTATTGAGGAATTTGGAGCCCACCCCACTATATGTAGATCGGAGCCAACTTTTTCTTCTATCAGACGCCATGTCTCTGATTTGATATCAAGCTCCTTGATCCATTTTGAATTAACTTTTGTGCATGGCGAGAGAAAGGGATTCAGTTTCATTTTGTTGCATATGGATTTCCAGTTTTCCCAGCACCATTTGTTGAAGATGCTATCCTTCCTCCATTGCATGCTTTTAGCCCCTTTATCAAATATAAGATAGTTGTAACTTTGTGGATTGGTCTCTGTGTCCTCTATTCTGTACCATTGGTCCACCCGCCTGTTTTGGTACCAGTACCATGCTGTTTTTGTTACTATTACTGTGTAGTATAGTTTGAAATCTGGTATCTCTATACCGCCTGATTCACACTTCCTGCTTAGAGTTGTTTTTGCTATTCTGGGTCTTTTATTTTTCCATATGAATTTCATGATTGCTATGTCTATTTCTACAAGAAATGCCATTGGGATTTTGATTGGCATTGCATTAAATCTATAGAGAACTTTTGGTAATATCGCCATTTTGATGATGTTAGTTCTGCCTATCCATGAACAGGGTATATTTTTCCATCTTCTAAGATCTTCTTCTATTTCTCTCTTTAGGGTTCTGTAGTTTTCATTGTATAAGTCTTTCACCTCTTTTGTTAGGTTGATTCCCAAGTATTTTATTTTTTTGAGGATATTGTGAATGGAGTGGTTTTTCTCATTTCCATTTCAGAAGTTTTGTTGCTGATATACAGGAATGCCTTTGATTTATGCGTGTTGATTTTATATCCTGCCTCTTTGCTGAATTCATTTATTAGCTCTAATAGTTTCTTTATACACCCTTTTGGGTCTGCTAGGTATAGGATCATGTCATCTGCAAATAGTGATAATTTAAGTTCTTCTTTTCCTATTTTTATGCCTTTAATTTCTTTCGTCTAATTGCTCTGGCCAATGTTTTGAGAACTATGTTGAACAGAAATGGTGAGAGACAGCATCCCTGTCTTCTTCCAGATTTTAGAGGGAATGCCTTCAATTTTTCTCCATTCAGAATGATGCTAGCCTGAGGCTTAGCATAGATAGCTTTTACAATATTGAGGTATGTTCCTGTTATACCTAGTTTTTCTAGAGTTTTGAACATGAAGGGATGTTGTACTTTGTCGAATGCTTTTTCTGCATCTATCGAGATGATCATATGGTTCTTATCTTTAAGTCTATTGATGTGGTGAATAACATTTATTGATTTCTGTATATTGAACCAGCCTTGCATCCCAGGGATGAATCCTACTTGATCATGGTGCACAATTTTTTTTTGATATGTTTTTGTATCTGATTCACCAGAATTTTATTGAGGATTTTTGCATCTAGATTCATTAGAGATATTGGTCTGTAGTTTTCTTTCTTTGAAGTGTCTTTGTCTGGTTTAGGAATCAGGGTGATGTTGGCCTCATAGAATGAATTTGGAAGTTCTCCCTCTTTCTCTATTTCCTGGAAAAGCTTGAAAAGTATTGGTATTAGTTCTTCTTTAAAGGTTTTGTAAAACTCTGCTGTATACCCATCCGGTCCTGGGCTTTTCTTAGTTGGTAGTTTTTTGATGGCTTCTTCTATTTCCTCGATTGATATTAGTCTGTTTAGGTTGTCTATATCCTCCTGACTCAATCTGGGTAGATCATATGACTTAAGAAATTTATCGATGACTTCACTATCTTCTATTTTATTGGAGTATAAGGATTCAAAATAATTTCTAATTATCTTCTGTATTTCTGAAGTGTCTGTTGTGATATTGCCTTTTTCATCCCATATGCTAGTAATTTGAGTTCTCTCTCTTCTTCTCTTCGTTAACATGGCTAAGGGTCTGTTGATCTTATTTATTTTTTCAAAGAACCAACTTTTAGTTTTGTCAATTTTTTCAATTGTTTCTTTTGTTTCGATTTCATTAATTTCAGCTCTGATTTTAATTATTTCTTGCCTTCTACTTCTTTTGCTGTTGTTTTGCTCTTCTTTTCTAGGATTTTGAGATGAAGTATGAGATCATTTATTTGTTGGTTTTTTTCTTTTTTTAAGGAATGAACTCCAGGCAATGAATTTTCCTCTTAGAACTGCTTTCATTGTGTCCCATAGATTCTGATATGTTGTGTCCGTGTTTTAATTTATCTCTAAGAATTTTTTAATTTCCTCCTTGATGTCTTCTATAACCCATTGATCATTCAGTAACCTATGGTTCATTCTCCAAGTGATGCATGATTTTTCCTTCCTTCTTTTATCATTGATTTCCAGTTTCATTCCATTATGATCAGATAAGATGCATGGTATTATCTCTACTCCTTTATAATGTCTAAGAGTTGCCCTGTGACATAATATATGATCTATTTTTGAGAAGTATCCATGTGCTGCTGAGAAAAAAGTGTAACTGCTTGATGTTGGGTGGTATATTCTATATATGTCAATTAAGTCTAGGTTATTAATTATATTATTGAGTTCTATAGTTTTCTTATTCAACTTTTGTTTGGAAGATCTGTTCAGTGGTGAGAGAGGTGTTTTGAAGTCTCCCATAATTATTGTATGGTGGTCTATTAGACTCTTGAATTTGTGAAGAGTTTGTTTGATGAACATAGCTGCACCATTGTTTGGAGAATATATATTTATGATTATGATGTCTTGTTGGTGTATGGTTCCCTTGAGAAGTATGTAGTGTCCCTCTTTATCCCTTTTGATTAACTTTGGCTTGAAATCTATTTTATTTGATATGAGTATGGACACTCCTGCTTGTTTCCGAAGTCCATGTGAGTGATATGATTTTTCCCAACCTTTCACCTTCAGTCTATGTATGTCTTTTCCTATCAAATGTGTCTCCTGTAGGCAGCATATTATTGGATCTTTTTTTTTTTTTTGATCCATTCTACTAGCCTGTGTCTCTTAATTGGTGAGTTTAAGCCATTAACATTTAGGGTTATTATTAAGATATGGATTGTTCTTCCAGCCATATTTGTTTATTTATGTTACTTAACATGGTTTGTTTTTCCTCTTTGATTATTTTTCCCCTTTACTGTACTACCTCCCACTGTTGGTTTTCATTGTTATTTTCCATTTCCTCTTCCTATAATGTTTTGCTGAGAATGTTTTGAAGAGATGGTTTTCTAGCTGCAAATTCTTTTGACTTTTGTTTATCGTGAAAGGTTTTAATTTCATCTTCTATCCTGAAGCTTAATTTTGCTGGATACACAATTCTTGGTTGGAACCCATTTTCTTTCAGTGTTTGAAATATGTTGTTCCAGGATCTTCTAGCTTTCAGAGTCTGTTTTGAAAGATCAGCTGTTATCCTGATTGGTTTACCCCTAAATGTAATCTGCTTCCTTTCTCTTGTAGCTTTTAAAATTCTCTCCTTATTCTGTATGTTGGGCATCTTCATTATAATGTGTCTAGGTGTGGATCTCTTATGATTTTGCACATTCGGCGTCCTGTAGGCTTCTAAGATTTGGGATTCTGTCTCATTCTTCAAGTCTGGGAAGTTTTCTCGTATTATTTTGTTGAACAGATCGCTCATTCCTTTGGTTTGGACGTCTATACCTTCCTGTATCCCAATGACTCTTAAGTTTGGTCTCTTTATGTTATCCCAAATTTCTTGGATGTTCTGCTCATGGTTTCTTAACAGTCTCGCTGAGCTGTCTATGTTCTTTTCAGGTTGAAATACTTTGTCTTTGTTGTCTGATGTTCTATCTTCTAAGTGTTCTACTCTGCTGGTAGTATTCTCATTTGAGTTTTTAAGTTGGTTTATTGCTTCCTGCATTTCTAGGATTTCTGTTTGTTTTTTATAACCTCTATCTCCCTATATAGTTGATCTTTTGCTTCTTGGATTTGTTTATATAATTCATTGTCGAAGTGATCTTTCATTGTCTGATTTTGCTGTCTTATGTCTTTCTTAAGACTCCAGATCATTTGAAGCATGTAAATCCTGAATTTTTTATCTGACATTCCATCTGCTGCAGCTATTAACTCTTCTAAAGTTGAGTTGACCTGCATTGCTTGTGGTCCTTTCTTTCCTTGTCTTTTCATACTGCCCGCGTTTCTTTCTGCTTGGTGAAACTGTTGTGTTATTGAATTTTCCCCCTATATATTTATATTGCTCTTGTATAGTTGCAAAGTCTCCCTTGTAGGGGCGGCGACGGCTATGCTCCTCCTCCAATTGGGGCGATGTGTCTACCACGACGGCAGGCCGGTGGGCTTGCTCCGATGGTCGGTCGCAGGTCTGCCCACCTTGCAGGCGCAAGCAGCGCCTCTGCTCCACCCCTCCTCCAATTGGGGCGATGTGTTCACCATGTGGCGGGCCTCTGGGCCTGCTCCACTGGTGGGTCACAGGTCTGCCCAACTTGCAGGCGCGGGCAGCGGCCCTACTCCACAAGGAAGGTTTAATATGAGAGAAAGTATCATGAATGCAAAGGAGGGCAAGAGAACATCTGGCACAGGAGACCATGAGAAAAACTCAGAGGAAGTCAGCAAGATGGCTAACCAAAGGAGCCTGGAATGTTTCCCTTCACATAAAAGGGCTGAAAGGGAAAAAAAAAAAAAAAGCAGTTATTTCGCTGGAGTATTGAAAGGAGAGCTTCAGAAGTGCAAAGGGGTGTAGCAGAGATGTCTCAGAGCACCAAGATTCATGATGGCTTCAAAAAGAAAGAAACTAAGCACACAGTATCTACGATCTCCTTTCTCCTCTTCAACCCTGAACAGATACTTGTGTGGCTCGGCAGGGAAAGCATCAGCAGGAAGTCCCAGAGATTCCTCTGTATAACATAAACACCTGAGGTATCTGCTGCTGAAGAACCATGCAGCCCTCACAGGCCCCAAGGTCAGTTTGAGCAGCTTTCAGGTTCCACACACCACTTCAATGCCCTGGAAAAATAGCCAATTCCATATTGTGACCGCTCCCATGCAGGCTCTTGCCACAGTCCCCTTGAGACCCTACCACAGAGGCTCCTTTGAAGACACCAAGCAGCTGTCACAGCAACCTTGCTGATCCAGCTCTACAAACCAGCCAGGTGGCATCACACCCCCCACATGACCCCAGAAAGCAGCTGAGCAGCCTGTCCTGAGCAGTCTGGCACGTTAAGGAGCCCAGGCAGCCGCCAGGCTGGTTTCCCCTACTGTCTTAGTCAGGCCTTTTTTTTGCTGCTGTGACCAAAAGACCTGACAAGAACAATTTTAGAGGAGGAAAAGTTTATTCTGGGGCTTATGGTTTCAGTGAGTTCAATCCGTAGACAGATGACTTCATTCCTTGGGAATCAAAATAAAGCTGAACATCAAGGTGGAAGAATGTGGTGGAGGGAAGCAGCTCAAGACATCATACCATGAAGCAGAGAGAGAGCTCTGTCACTAAGGACAATATATATGTACACACACGTGTGTGTGTGTGTGTGTGTGTGTGTGTGTGTATCTCCATCCCAAAGGCACACCCCCAGGGACCCACCTCTTCTAGCCACACCCTAGCTACCTACAGTTACCATATAGTTAATCCTTGTCTGGGGATTAATTCGCTGATTGGGTTAAGACCCTTATAACCTAATAATTTTGCCTCTAACACTTCTTGCATTGTCTTACACACAGCTTTGGGGGAATACCTAATATCTCAATCATAATACCCACTAACCTCTGAGGTTAGGTAGCAGTTTGAGCAGCCTGCCCTGAGTGGCTTAGCCTGGCCTAAGAGGCAGACAAGTGATCCCACCAACCAATCTCCAGCCCTATGAAGCAGCTAAGCAGCACACACTGAACAGATAGGCCCCAGACAACCCACAGTCACCACAAAGCCTTCAGACACTAAAAGGTTCCCCAGTCTGAGCCCTCCACTGTGGTCCAACACCATATGGCCCTTGGACTTTGACTCACACCAAACATGCTGCACTGGACCTATCTGGGCTCATCAGAGTAGTTCTATCCTCCCACTCAGAGTCCTCAGGAACCTACTCTGCCACACCAGCCACAGCTCACCCTCATGAGCCAGCCAGAGCAACCCCACCACAAAGGAATATAGAAAATGACAGCTCTCTCACACCCACAATAGGAGATACCATGCCTAGAACTGTTAGTGAAACTGCCCACCTAAGAGAGCTGCATCACAGCTAGCTGAGTAGTCCCGGGATCCCTACAGCCTAAACCACTGACATACTCACAGGCATCCCTGTGAGTACGGAAGAAGCCACACAGACACCACACTAAAGCACTGTCCCAGAACCAAAGCCCAGGTAGCCCAATGATACCAAATGATACCTCAGACCACATTGTCAGGCTATCTTTTATTATAAAAGCCAAATTTAAAAACTGGTAGAGGGAAGTAATCTGCCAGACTCACCAATGTCAACAGAGAGACATCAGCAGCATGAAAAACAGGGTTATCCAAAGAGGCTGCATAACGTTCCAGCAGTAGACAATAGAGAAAAGGATAATCCACAAATTGAACCAGAAGGAATTCAATGACTTTCAAGAAATTCAGTGAGATCCAACACAGACAGATAATTCAATGGAATTAGAAAGAGAAATCATGATCTAAATGAGAAATCCAGTAAAGAGATCATAAGAAAGAACAAATCTTAGAGCTAAAAACCTCCATGAAATGAAATTTAAGAATAGATTTGACAGCCTTTACAGCAACTAAATCCAGCAGAAGAAAAAAACTTATTTAATGAATTTATAAAAACATTATAAGTCCTAGAAAAGATATGAACATCAGATTCAAAAAGCTCAAAGGACCCCTTAATGGAGTCAACAATAAAAGATTCTCTCCCAGGTATACTATAGTCAAATTGTCAAAGACACAAAATAAAGTATTCTAAAAACAGCAAGAAAAGAGTGTCAAGTCCCATTAAGGGAATCCCCCATTAGATTAATGGCAGACTTCTCAGCAGAAACCTTACAGGCCAGAGAGAATAGGATGATATACTCAAAACCCTGAACGAAAGAAACTGCCAAACTAGAATATTAGATTCAGCAAAGCTATCCTTCAGAAATGAAGGAAAATAGTCTTTCCAAGACAAGCAAAGCCTGAAGGAATTCATCACCCGTCTGGTCCTACAAGGAATACTTACAGGAGTCTTACACTAGAAGCGAAACGACAATAACTACAATTATGAAAACACAAAAAAAAAAGGATAAAACTCATTAGAAGAGAATGTACACAAAAGAGAAAAAGGATTACACCTTATACAAAACAACCAAAGACATTTAACAAATACGTATTTATCCATAATAACTTTAACATGTAAACATATTAAATTCCTTCACTAAAATATTCAGGCTGGCTGAATGGATTTGAACAAAGAAAATAAAAAGACCCATTGATATGCTGCCTATAGGAAATTCACTTCACCACTAAAGACACATTTAGACTGAAAGTACAGGAATGGGAAAAGAAATTTCACACAAAGAAACCAAAAATAAGCAAGAATCACTATGCTTAGATAACAGACTTTAAGCCAAAAGCTATAAAGAAAAAGTGTCTATATAAAGGGATCAATTTAACAAGGGAAGATAACATTTGTAAATATATATAAATCCAAAGCCAGAACACAAAATCATATAGAGCCAACATTATTATATCTAAAGAGAGAGACTAACACAATAACAGTTGGAGACTTTAAAACCCCAGTTTCATCAGTGGATGATCATCCAGATTAAAAAAATAAAATAAATGAAGACACATGAGACTTAAATCATACTATAACCCAAAGGACATCAAAGACATGTACAGAACTATGCTTTCAGTGGCTGCAGAATAATATATATTCTTCTCAGCCCATGGATCATCCTACAGGATAGACTCCATGTTAGGCCATAAAATATGGCTCAACTCACTTCTTAGAAATAGAAATCATAGTATGTATTTTCTCCAGCCTCAATGAAATAAAATCAACAATCAACAAGCAGAACTGAAGAAATGATAAAAATACATGTCAATTAAACAACATGCTCTTAAATGACCAATAAATCAAGAAATTTTAAAATGTCTTGAGACAAATGAAAATAAAAATACGACATACCCAAAACATATGGGACACAGCAGGAAACACAGGAAAACTCACAGCTATAACTGCCTACGTCAGAAAAAGAGAAAGATTTCAAATAAATAACCTAATAAGAATTAGAAAAGAACAAGGCAAACCAAAAATTAGTCGAAGGAAAGAATATAGAGCAGAGAATAAGTAGAGACCCAAAAGACTACAAAACGTCAATGAAATTAAAAGATGGGCTTATAAAAGACAAAATTAATAAACCTTTAGCTAGACTAACAGAGTGAGAAGAGTCAAAATTAGAAACAACAACAAAAAAAAATGAGCTCACAGCTGATAGCACAGAAATACAAAGGATCATCAGGAACCACTATAAACAGCTATATGACAACCAGTTTGAAAACCTAGAAGAAATGGATAAGTTTGTAGACATATAATCTTATTTTGAACCTGAAACACATAGGAAACTTAAACAGCCCAATTAACAAATTACAGGATTGAATCAATATTTTTTTTAAAATCCCTCAACAAAGAAAAGCCCAGCACTGATGGCTTCACTGCTGAATTTTAACAAAACGTTTAAAGAAGAAATAACATGATTTTCTTAAACTAGTCCCAAGAATTGATATAGAAGAAGGCTTTCCAAACTCATTTTAAAAGGCCAGAATTTTCTTGATATCATAACCAGACAAGGGCAAGGGAAAGAAGAAAGGAAGGGAAAACTACAGACCAATATCCCTGATAACCCTAGATGCAAAAATTCTCAAAATACTACCAAGTCTAATCTAATGGCACATCAAAAATATTAGACACCATGATCAAATTGGATTTATTCCAGAGATGCAAAGGGAGTTCAACAAATGCAAACCAAAAAAACATAATACATCACATCAACACAATGAAGGACAAAAACCATATGATCTTCTCATAAAGGTACAGAACAGGCATTCTATCGATTTCAACATAAAAAAAAAAAACTCAAAAAATTAGGTATTAAAGGGATGTACCTCAAGACAACAAGGGTGGTATATGACAAACCACAGACCAAATGAGGAAAACCTAGTTTCTTTCTCTAAGATCAGGAACAAGACAAGTATATCCACTTTCACATTCTTATTCAACATAGAATTATAAGTCTCAGCCAAATCAAGAAGGTAATAGAAATAAAGGGTATCCAAACAGGAAATGAGGAAGTCAAATTATCCCTGTTTGCTGGTGACATAATTTTATAGACAGAAACCTAAAGACTTCAACAACAATAAAAATACTGTTATAACCAACAAATTCAGTAGGGTCACAGGATGATCAATATACAAAAATCAGTAGCTTTTTATATACCAATAATGAAACTGCTGAGAAGGAAATCAAAGCAATTCCATTCACAATAGCTACAACTACCCAAAACACCCACCCCTTGGGATAACTTTTACCATGGGAACAAATTATCTCTGCAATGAAAATTACAAAACATTGATGAAAGAAACTAAAGAAGGGGGCTGGGGTTGTGGCTCAGTGATTGAGCACTCACCTAGCATGCATGAGGTTCAATCCTCAGCTCCACATTAAGAAAAATAATAATAAAGATATTGTGTCCACCTAAAACTAAAAAATTAAAAAATTAAAGAGGGCATAGAAAAATGAAGGAATCCTATGTTCATGGATCAGAAACACCAGCATTGTTAAAATGTTCATGCTACTCAAAGTGATCTACATATGCCATGCAATTTCAATCAAAACCAAAGTGATGTTCTGCACAGAAAAAAAAAAAAACAACTCCTAAAGTTTCCAAGGAATATAAAAGATCCTGAATACCCAAAGAAATCCTGAGCAAAAAGAACAAACCTGGAGATATTACAAAACCTGACTTCAACATACTACAAATTTTAGTAACCAAACAGCATGGTACTGGCATCAAAACACACACAATTGAAACAGAACAGAGCCCAGAAAGCTGAATTTCATGAATCAGAGCATGGAATGTTCAACCAAGCCAGTAAGAATAAATGTTGGAGGGAAGAAGCCTCTTCATGAACTAGTATTGGAAAAAGTGGATATCCATATGGAGAAGAATGAAAACAAATCGTTCCTCTCAACATATACAAAAATGAACTCAAAATGGAACAAAGACTTACACATAAGAAATGCAACTACTAGAAAAAAACACAGGAAAAAAGTTTGTATATACTGGTGCAAAGATTTTTTGCATGTGACCACGAAAGCACAGGCAAAAAAAAAAAAAAAGCAAAAATTGACAAACGGAAATTACATTCAACTAAAAATCTTCTAAACAGAAAAGGAAACAATTGACAGAGTAAAGAGACAATCTACAAAATAGGAAAGGATATTTGCAAACTGTCCATATATCTATAGGATTAATGTACAGAACTCAGACAAGTGAAAAGCAAAAAGTAGTAATTCTATTAAAAAATGGGCAAATGATCCAAATAGGTATTTCCCAAAAGATAAACAAAAATCTACCAGTATATAAAAAAACAATGCTCAATACTGCTACTCATCACTAGGAAATTGCAAATCAAAACCATAATTAAAAAATAAATTAATTAAAAATAATACAATGAGATCCTTTCATCCTGGTTAGAATGGCTATTAATAAAAACAAATAACAAACACTGGTAAAGACACAGAGAAAGAAAAAACTCATACACCGTTTATAGGAGTGTAAGTTAGTACAGCTGTTACAAAATCAGTAAGGACTTCCTTTAAAAACTAGAAAGAGAATCTCCATATGATCCAGCAATCCTACTCCTGGGAATATATCCAAATGAAATGGAGTCATTAGATCAAAGAGATAATTGCACTTGTATGCTTACTGCAGCACTATTCATAACAGACAAGATATCTAATCAACCTGGATATCCATCAATGAGTGAAAGGATGAAGAAAATATGATGTATATATACACAATATATTATTCACTCATTTAAAAAGGCATTATCATTTGTAGCCATATAAATGACCTGGAGGTTAAGTGAAATAAGATACCAAACAACAAATACTACATGTTCCCACTTATATATGAAAGCTAAAAAGGTGATCTCATAGAAGCAGACACTGAAATAAGGATTTGAGAGCTTATTGAGGACTGATAAAGGATTGAGAGAAGATGATCAATGGACACAAAGTTTGGACAAAAGGAGTAACTTCTACTGTTGTAGGATAACTAGTAGAAAATAACTGTACATTTCAAAATAGCTAGTAAAGTTACCAAAGAAACGATAAATGTCTGACACAAAAACTATGCCAATTACCTGATCTGATCATTACACATTGTACACATATATTGAAATGTCACACTATACCCATAAATATGTAAGGTTGCTATGCATCAATTGAAAATAAAAATTTACTTGTAATTTTTTTAAAGAAATCAATTATGTTGGAAAACGGATGTCTTAGATACTAGAAATAAAATGTAAATATCACTAGAAAACTAGTAGTATAAAAGATGAAAAATTAAAATTGTTAAGATATTTACATTCTTGAAATCATGAAAATGAGAGACCAACGTTATAATTTGACCAAATGGGGAAAAAAAGTAAAATTAAGATTAAACCATGAATGTGCCACTCTAAATTGTCTATTTAAAAGGACCTCTTACCTTGTTAATGATGTTTTATTAAGAAAAACCAAATAGTAATGAAATTATACATAAGAAGGGAGGAATACTACATAGGTAGCTCCACTGTAGAAGAATTTCTGGGGAGAAATCTGGAAGGGCGCTTGTGAATAAGGACCGCCCATAAGCAACCTCAGCTTACAGTTTTAAGAAATTGTACTAGTGAATTTGCAAAGCAGTCATATCTTTCAATGGTTGGCTGTCAATATAAAAATATATATATATACACCGTAGAGGGGGAGACTTACACAAGTACTTTACTGATCACAGAGAATGATACATTTCAAGCCAAGTAGTATCTCTTTGGGGTCATAAAATCCTAAAGAGCAGAAACATCTTCTGCAGGTCATGTAAAATCACTTGGGGAATAACATCAATCTCTGAAACTGTTGATGTTGTTATAAAAATTGAACAAAATTTGCCTAATAACTCTATAAGGTATTACCTAAACTTACCTTACAGATGAGAAATGCTCTATTAAATAATGTGTCCAGGGTCACATGTGGCTAATAAATGTCAAGGCTGGGATTGAAATCCAGACATTCTGAATTCCAAAACTCCATAGTTTGGAATGATTCTTTACTCATCAGTGCTACTTCTAAATAAATAAAAAGCCACAAAGCACCTTTTTGCAGTGTTTGGAAATTTCATCTTTGCAAGTCACAAAAAGGACCCCATTTCCCCACCGAGCCTGTAACTACTCCTGTACTCATGAGAGGCTATCCTCTGCGTTCCCACAGGTCATATCACTCAGCACCTAATAAATCCTTTTCTGATCCTCTGGGTGACAATGTCATGGCACAATGTCTTTTCCCTAACCTGTGTGAATGCCTTTGAAGTAGGAGCCTTTGTTTATGCTCTTGATCCTCCACAGGACTAGGTAAAGTTGAGCTTCAATTGCCGAGTTCAATATGAACGTTAAGGCAACTGTCAGTTTATTTATTTATTTTTTTAATGTTGCTGTGGTCATTTTAAAACAGAATTTGATTACTTCAATTAGAAGTTGAATTGTGCCAAGGAAAAGCACTTTTTTGGTTTGTTTGGTTTTTTTTTTAATGACAGCAGAATGCATTACAATTCTTATTACACATATACAGCACAATTTTTCATATCTCTGTATATAAAGTATGTTGACACCAATTCATGTCTTCATACATGTACTTTGAATGATGATGTCTATCACATTCCGCCATCCTTGCTAATCCCCTGCCCCCTCCTTTTCCCTCCCACCCCTCTTTCCTATCTAGAATTCATCTAATCCTCCTATGCTCCCCCTCCCTACCCCACTATGAGTCATCCTCATTACATCAGAGAAAACATTCAGCATTTGTTTTTTGGGGATTGGCTAACTTCACTTAGCATTATCTTCTCCAACACCATCCATTTACCTGCAAATGCCATGATTTTATTCTCTTTTAATGGTGAGTAAAATTCCTTTGTGAATATATGTCATATTTTTTTCCCATTCATCCACTGAAGGGCATCTAGGTTGGCTCCAGTTTAGCTATTGTGAATTATGCTGCTATAAACATTGATGTGGCTGTGTCCCTGTAGTATGCTGTTTTTTTTTTTTGTTGTTTTTTTTTTTTAAGTCTTTTGGGTATTGACTGAGGAGAAGGATAGGATAGCTGGGTCAAATGGTGATTCCATTCCCAGATTTCCAAGGAATCTCCATACTGCTTTCCACATTGGCTATACCAATTTGCAGTCCCACCAGCAATGCATGAGTGTACCGTTTCCTCATATCCTCACCAACACTTACTGTTGTCTTCATAATAGCTGCCATTCTGACTGGAGTGAGATGATACCTTAGACTACTTTTGATTTGCATTTCTCTAATTACTAGAGATGATGAACATTTTTTCATATATTTGTTAATTGATTGTATATCATCTTCTTAGAAGTGTCTGTTTAGGTCCTTGGCCAATTTATTGATTGGGTTATTTGTTTTTTTGGTACTTAGCTCTTTGAGTTCTTTATATACCCTAGAGATTAGTGCTCTATCTGATGTGTGAGGGATAAAAATTTGCTCCCAAGATGTAGACTCTCTATTCATCTCACAGATTGTTTCTTTTGATGAGACGAAACTTTTTAGTTCGATTCCATCCCCTTTATTGATTCTTGGTTTTAATTCTTGCACTATAGGAGTCTTATTAAGGAAGTTGGGGACTAATTCACCATGATGAAGATAATGGCCTACTTTTTATTCTATTAGACATAAAGTCTCTGGTTTAATTCCTAGGTGCTTGATCCACTTTGAGTTGAGTTTTGAAGAAAAAGCACTTTTCTATGGTCATTTTCTATTTGAAATTATAAAGTTGAATTAGACCTCAGGGTCTATGTGGAAGTCGTCTAGGAATATTTTTATGTGCCATGTCTTCAATATTTTCAGGAAAAAAATGTTAGCAGCAGGATGTTGTGGCATACACCTATAACTCCAGTGACTCAGGAAGCTCAAGCAGGATGTTGTAAGTTCTGGCACACCCATGTATCCACACATCCCCTCTTGGAAAGAGGTATGTGCATGTGGCTCTAGTTTCCTGTGTGTGATGGTCCTGAGCTTCCTGAGTAAGGGAGCTCTAATTCTCACTGTGGTCCTTTGTTTCTTGACTCTTTTTCTTAGTCCTCTGCACTTGGAATTCATGCTATTTATAACTTGACATTCTCCATTTTGGTGGTGTGGGGGGGGGGAGCTGTATAAATGGGAAACTTGCATGATAACAGGAATACCAGCAAGACACCTTCCAGGAGGGGGTGTGTGGGTACATGGGTGTGCCAGCCTCTGCAACTTAGTGAGACTCCATCTCAAAATAAAAAGGGCTGGGCATGTAACTCAGTGGTTAAGGCCCCTGTCTTCAATCCCCAGTACCAAAAAGAAAAAAAAAAAAAAAAAAAAAAAAAAACCTATCAGTAAATTTTATCCCCAGTAACCTTTTGCTACTTCTCTCCCCTTTTAGTGTCTATTCTGGGACTAAGCCTGTGTCTCATTCCCAAAGGTCATATCTTCCCACCAACAAAAGTCTTACTGACAAAGTTCATAAAATCCCTTCCCCAAACCATGTTTTTTAACAGGGAACTTCTAAAACCTAGAGACTGACAACAATAACAGTAAAGGCTTTATTTTAATATACAGCTAAGCTGCTGAATAAAGAGACCCAAACTGCTGTTCAGATGACAAAGAAGGTATTTTTTTTTAACCTAAACAGTACTAGGGTAAGCAGCCATGGGTGGCAGTAGTGACTCTACCACCATCCACAAGTGGCTTTGAAATTCGCTTCAATTGCTATTCCGCAGTTAGCTGGAAGGAGAAGAGAAACCAAGTAGGTACATGTTTCAGGCAGAGACTCAAAAACTGTACCCACTTCTACTGGAAATTTTTGGCCCAAATTGAATTATATCACCATATGAGGCATATAAATATCTTTACCTGGATAAGCATGCTCAAAATTTAAAATGAGTGTTTTGTTTTTAAAGTAAGAAGTAGAAATTACTGAGCTATTAAAGCTCAGTAATGGTCTCTGCCACTCAGACCAGAAAGTTCACACACTAGATTTAAATCAGTGTGAAGGGAAATAATCAGGTGTCTTGCTGTTATTCCTGAGATGTCATGCAAGTTTCCCATTTACACAGCTCCCCCCACCACCACCAAAATGGAGAATGTCAAGTTATAAATAGCATGAATTCCAAGTGCAGAGGACTAAGGAAAAGAGTCAAGAAACAAAGGACCACAGTGAGAATTAGAGCTCCCTTGCTCAGGAAGCTCAGGACCATCACACAGGAAACCAGAGCCACATGCACATATCTCCTTTCCAGGAGGGGCTGTGTGGGTGTGTGGGTATGTGGGTGTGTGGGTGTGTGGGTGTGCCAGAAGGGGTCAGAGAACTCAGCCATGAGAGCACTAAAAAGGGCTCTCTCCTTGGATGTCCATCTGGCCCCTACTATTTCTTCTACTGATGGGAGGTAAGTAACTTAAAATTTTTTCAAAGCTGGAATCTTGACTCAGCAAATTGCTGTAGACTGACTCTTCCCCAAATCTGGTGTGTGTATTAACACACACGAGGGGCGGGGGTGGGGGGGTAGAGAAGGGAGAGAGGGAGAGAGAGAAGGAAGGAAGGGAGAGGAGAGACAGGGAAGGGAGGGAGATGGAAGCAGGGGATTATGTTTCCTTTAAAAGACAACTAGCAACATAAAGTGAAAATACAAAGGGAACACTACCTGAAAACTGACAAATCAGGGTCAAGGAAATTGTTAGCACCAACTGCTAACAAAAAGACTGACCGTGACCCACACTCCTGCTGTGCTCCAGTTCTCTGCTAGGGAGGTCAAGGTGGGAACTAATTCACTGGAGAACCTGTAAACCTGTTCTCTAAGACAAGTCGTCTAACCTCACTTTCTTTTATTCTGAATGAAAAAATACCACAGCAGATGCCATAGAAGACAACATCCACCATGATGAAGAAAATTCAATGAGTTGTTTGTAGATTCCTAAGGAATTAGGTTTGTTGGCAGAAATTTTACTACCTATAAAAGTTTACAACCTAAAATATAATTAAAATGATAGTTCTAAAAAGCAGATCAATTTTTTGCGTTTGTAACTGCACCCTGCAGTTAACCCAATGTCCTCTCCATAAAATTTTTGCATATTTCTTTTCCTCTTATATAATTCCTCTTATCCCTTCTTTCTCCTTATACCATCAATAAATAAATAAATAGGCCAGCACCAAAATAATGTTTCTTATCTCTTAACACAAGTCATCAAGGATAAATATTTACATGTATTTCTTTTTTTTTTTTTTTTTTTTAAGCACTCACTCATGTTTCATAATGCTCTCTGGTTTGTTGGTTTCTGTCACTTTTTCAGAAACCAGAAACCTGGGCAATATGTTCTAGAAACTGATATCACCTCCATGATGATGAGAGTTCATGCCACTATTATCATTTTTATTTAATCATTTATGACAGATTGTGCTTCAACTGTACAGCACATATCAGACTGCCAATTCAGAGAAAATGTCTGTTTGCTTCAAATCTCATGGTACATTGGCTTAATCTTGCTATTTATTTTGAAAAGAAAATGCTAAGAAATGTCCTAAGTACTTTTAAAATAAACATTCAAAATAGCTTTCTTTTAGCTGGCTAAGCTCATGCATGCAAGTACACCATCAGGTATGAATGCACTAAAAAGATCTGTGCACAGTCCAAAGCACCACATGTCCAAATTGCCAATGTATCGATCTCATTAAGCAAAGATTTGAATTCATCATGTTGGCACCAAGGTCCATGATAGTCTAGATGCTTCTAAGAAAAAATACATGGCTTAAAGCACCTTTTACGCAGAAGAAATCCAACAGATCCTTCTCAACACTATATTCCAATGAATATGTAAACATATAACATTTTAGAAAGTACATTAAGCTGCAAGAATGATCCTTTTGCTAACAAGAATCTGATGGTCAGTGATACCTAAAATTTTTTTATTCAATACTCAAAAAAAATTTTATTCAATACTCAAAAATCTCATTCTAGTATGATATGTCAAGATCATTGTAATGTTTTGAGCAACTAATAAATAAAATCTCATTCTTGACACTTAGGTGCCTATTACGTGCTATATTTTGAATACAGGAACAAAAGGAGAAGCATATTTCTTCAAAATTCACATTCTATAATTTGTCAAATGTAAAACATTTGACAAATGTTTTAAGAATAAATAATTAATGCTGGAGGAGAGACAAAAAACATTTTGAATGTTCAGATCCCGAGTTTCAATCCCCCCATTCTGATAACAAAACACTAAATGATTTACACCCTGCATAGCTCTCAAAATATTCTCTGCAGTGAAATAGAAAGTTCCCCTTCACCCAGGTGAATCCTACCCACTGAAGACCTAAAGATATTAATAATTTCTTAAAAGAATGCACCATAGGTAATGAGTTCCACCAAGAATATTCCATGATGGTCTTCTATTAAGAATAAACTAACAGCCAAGAAACATCAAACATTTGACAAAAGCATATAATAGGAAAATCAGAGGTCAACTAAAAAAAATAACTTAAAACAATAGAAACTATGTACTAAGACATTCTTTTTTAAAAAATCATTGATATCTTCAATGATATTAAAAGATTTTATATCCATGAGATAATAACAGGATATTATTATAAGTGTTCCTTTTAAGAATAGAGTTCTTACGTATTAAAAATGTAGGAACAGAAAAGTATAAAGCTTAAGAATGAAAATGAAGAAATGTGGAAGGAAGAAATGAAAAGATGGAGGAAGAATCTCAAAGAAATCCAGAAGAAAATTTGAAAAGAGGAAATTAGAAGGAACTAGGAAAGGAAGGAAGGAAATATGAAAGAAATATGAAAGGAGGAATATGAAACAAAAAGAAATATGAACAGAAAAGATAATATTATAGGACCAGCCTGAGGCCCAATATTCAAATTATTATGATTCCAACAGAGAGTAGGCTAGAAACCTAACCGAAGAGCCCAAATTTTCAAATTAAAATGGTCTATTATTTGCCCAAATAGTTTAAAATAATGTACTAACAGGGTATTTTATTGTAAAATTTCAGAAAACTACATCAAACAGAAGATCCTACCAGCTTCTTTAACAAAAGGTTTTTCAAGTGAAAGAATAATAGTCACAATGAGAGAGATAATAGGGCAGTTTTGATAAATACTGTCCTCAATCCAAATATCAAACTTTATTTTTTAAAGTTTCATTAGACACAGCCACACTAATTTGTTTACACAGTCCATGTGGCTACTTTGATGCCATGAAGATTAGTTAAGCAGTTAAAACAGATGGCATGCACAAAGACTTAAATATTTATTACTCAACTCTTTATAAAATTATCAACTCCTAAAATAGATGAAAGCCTTTAAATTCTAAGGGAAAATTAATTTCTACCTATAATTTAATATCCTACCAAAGTAATTGTCTAAAGACAAGACAATATTCAGACTTCCAAGGTCTCCAAAGTTAATTTCCCATACTCCCTTCTTCTGGTAACCGCAGGAAGATGTGAAGCATCAACAGGAAGTGTGGGGGGGGGCAGGTAACAGAAGAGAGCAGGGCTCCAGGACTCTAACACAAGATAGAGGTAAAAATAATGTCCAGGATGCCCATGGGATCCTTTCAAAAACACCACACACCAGACCTAGAGAGCAATCAGGTCAGAGCAAAGCAAGTCTGAGACTCCAGGGAGAAGTTTCTTAAAATATAATTGAAAAAAAAAAAATATGAGGGGAGTTAACATAAATGGGATTATTCCATGTTTCTTTGTTGATAGTAAACATACTGTTGAGACCTAGGCAAATAATACTTAAAGGATAATTATTAATCCCTGGGGGAGAAATTGCTATGTTAAAAAAAAAAACACATCGTTTGCTTTCAGGATCAGTGGTGAACAGGATTGATGACATTGGAATAATGCTAAAACTTAATACTGATTAAAACAAAATTATAATGAAAAAAAAAACAATGGAGAGATGCTTGGGCTGGAATTTTGGGATAGTGGGTAGTAGGGTGTAAGCAAGTAACACCTCATCTCTCACTAGGGATTCAATAGATAACCTAAAATTACAATAATATACATGTTATTCAGATCCATCAGTGATGTGATAGCTGCTGTGTAAGAGCAAATGGCAAGGCAGAAGGTGGCAGAAATGAGTAATACAATCATGACAAATATTTGACTCTATATCACATGATTATGAGACATTGATGAAAATAAAAAAGAAGATCTATCATTACACAACACACGGCAGGAAGACTCTTGCTAATAGCTACAGGAATCCACTGTTTAAAAAATTAATTAATTAATTAAAGGTGTATTTTTTTGTCTCTAATGAAAATAAAGGGGAGTGTCTTGGGATAAATTTAATATAGAGACATGAAATTGTTTCAAGTTGAAGGAACTTACCTAGGGCTGTACCTAAGTAAAAAATTTAACTAGATTAAAATCGCCTTTGCTTTTCTTTCATTTATTTATTTATTTATTTATTTATTTTTTATTGGTTGTTCAAAACATTACAAAGCTCATGACATATCATCTTTCATACATTTGATTCACGTGGGTTATTCCCCTTTGCTTTTCTTCAAAGTTTTCTTTATAAGGCTCCTTGCTCAAGTTTCTCCACCTAGAAAACAATGCCTCTGAATTTGGTTCACCAAAACCCCCATACCACCAATGCACCTCATTAGGACAGTTCCCTCTAGGAAATATCACAAAGTTCAAATATATTCTGTTCCTTTATCCCCAAGAAAACTTCTAAGCTGTGATCTAGTGACCCATAGTCTAATACTTTAGCCAAAAGGAAGAAAATTGGAATGAGATTTCAGTTAGCAATGATCATTGGGATAGTGATAGTTGAGTGTACATTTTCTGGTTGTTGGAAGGATAGTTACTCTACCTATAAATGCACCCTCTGCAGAGAGATGGCTGAAATTCAAATAGAGTAGCCACCTATAGAGATGTTGGACACTGGGTGGCCAAGCTGCAGCCTCACCAAACATCCCAGGCTCAAGATGGACCAAGAAGCCATGAGGCTTCATTGTGCTTAGGTACAGTTTTATCAAAAAATAAGTAAAACAGTCCATTTGTCAGACTCTCCTGCATTGGCCACAGTATTCATCTACTGTGCGGTGGTGTGGGGTGGAGGAGTGGTAACTCTAATGAGGAATAGCAAAGCTTGCATCCACTTTTACAGATTTGCTGTGTTTTACAGCTTCTCTGCATCAATTTGTAAGTTTATATGATCTTAACAAAGTCTCTGTACTATGGAATGAGTAAGGTGTGAATATCTTACCGTTATCTAACGCCAAAGTACTTCAAATGCCATCAAATTTAAAGATTAATTATTTATGATCTGTACACTTCGTTTCCAATCTCCAAAATTTGTAGGGAGCAATGACCCCAAGGTGATAGTATCTGGAGATAAGATCTTCGGGAGGTAATCAGCCATGCAGGTGGGGCCTCATGCCTGGAATTAGTGCCCTCATAAAATGATCCCCTGCCATGTAAGGTAAGACTGAAAAGATGACCATTTATGAGGAAAGGCTTTCACCAGATTCCAATCCTGCTGGTGCCTGGATCTCAAACTACCCAGCCTCCTCAGCTGTGAGAAATGAATTTACATAGTTTATAAGCCTCCCCATCTATGGCATATCATTACTGCAGCCTAAAAGTTATGAGAAACATGTTTTACATATACTCTTCAAACTTGTTTTTCCCTATAATTTTTTTTAGAAAGATTTAATAATGACCCAGGTTGGCTCCCACAAGTTAAAGATGACATTTCTAAAATGATTAGGGAAAATGACATTCTGAAAGAATTTTGGGATGTGAAGAGAACATTTTAAAAATGTTTGGAGGTGAAAACATAACATACTTAATTTGGGCTGCAGTGTTATCTAATTTTCTAAAGTTCATATCTATATACTTTTAAAATGTAGAAGTCAAATTTATAAAGACTGTTTTAAAATCATCTACACAAGGTTTCCCTGGTATAGAACCTCTAGTTTAAAAATATAACAAAGGAATGCCTGAATATTAATGTGGACGGACAGTGACTAACTTCCTGAAACATGGAAACACACCAAATGAATTTCAACAAAAGCTTTCCATTCCTAGATGTGGAAAAATGTGGTAAATTCACAAATGGAATAAAGTACACACTTTATCCATCTGAATCTACTTATCTTTATTACACATCTTTTTCAGCTTTGATTCCATTAAAACCAAATGTTCAAAATAAAAATGGATTTAGGTAGGACCTAACATTTAAGTCACTAAAAAGCAAGACTTTAAAACTTAATATTTACTAATAACAATGATGATTCATACTTATTACATTAACACTAGAATTAAAATTCTAAATGATTAATGATGTCTTCTATTTTTATGTTTTATTATAGAATACTAGTACATGCTTTTTTTGACAAAAAGTTTTCAATTTCCTTTAGTTTCAAAGATATCTTAATGGTCTAGGCTTTATAAACCTTGGGTCATTCTATACAATTGGGTTCAAATTGTATTTTTTAAAATTTGTTCTAATTAGTTATACATGATAGTAGAATGCATTTTGACACATTGTACATAAATGAAGTCTAACTTTAGTCCTGGTTGTACATGATGTAGAATCACACCAGTCTTGTAATTTTATATGTACATAGAGTAATAATATGATTCATTCTATTATCCTTCCTATCCTCCTACCCCCACCCTCCCTTCACTCCCTTCAACCTAATCCAAAGTACCTCTATTTTTCCCTAGCCCTCCCTCCCCATGCTATTGTGAATTAGCATCCATATATCAGAGAAAGAATTTGGCCTTTGGTTTTAGGGGATTGGCTTATTTCACTTAGCATGATATTCTCCAGCTCCATCCATCTACCTGCAAATGTCATAATTTCGCTCTTCTTTAAAACTAAGTAATATTCCATTGAGTATATGTACCACATTTTCTTTATCCATTTATCTGTTGAGGGACACCTAGGTTGGTTCCATAGTTTAGCTATTATGAATTGAGCTGCTATGAACATTGATGTGGTTGCATCACTATAGAATACTGTTTTTAAGTCCTTTCAGTATATGCCAATGAATGGAATAACTGAGCTAAATGGTGTTTCCATTCCAAGTTTTCTAAGGAATCTCCATACTACTTTCCATAGTGATTGCACCAACTTGCAGTCCCACCAGCAATGTTACATGTTCATCTATTAGAAGATTCTAAATTGCTGAAGATCACTAGAACACAAGTTCAATTTCAGAAGTAGAAAATGAATGAGTTTAGATTTTTTCTTTTTTTTTTTTTTTTTTTTTTGCCACCCTTATGTGTAGGGACTCTGGACCAGATTTAATCAGATTTATTAAGATGTGTTTCACCAAAGGTTGATGAAATTTGCATACTTTAAATTGTTAATCCTGCCCTAGAATTCTTCCTCATTTGGACAGATAAACACAAACAGTGACAAAGAGACAAAAAAGTCTTTTCTTCCATGAATACAAATTAAGCCCAGAAATTTCTATTTTTCCTATCTCCTCATTTAAAAAAAAAAAAAAAAAAAAAAAAAGCAGCCATCTTAATGACCATGGGAAAGGCAAGTTCTCAAAAATGATAGCACATGGTACAGTGAAGCAAATACCATCTCCACCATCAATGGCTGCTTTAGCTTAAAATCATTTTAGGAGAAAATAAAACTCAATCTGAGGAATGAACTCCTCAAAGGGGAGGGAACACCAGTCTTCCCCTTCTGTGCAGTATATCCACGTGGCTCTGTATCTTAGCACAGAGTTTCAGATTACTCAGCCGCTTTCCTAGTTCATTGCCTACAGCCACTGAAATGTCATCTTCCAAAGCAGGACTCCCACTCCACCACAGAATTATTAGCCAAATGCTCCATGCAGTTATTCACCCACAGCATCGTCAACAGAGAGAACTGGGAAAAGAAGAATTTCCTTCCTCTCATCTGCTGATAATCATCTTCCATCCTAAAGCATAAATTTTGATTACCCAGATTATTTTAGCTTTCAGAGCCACAAGGTACAGGGATTTTATTAGTGGCAATAAAATCATTCAGCCTTATAAAATTAAAAAAAAAAAAAAAGATTCCGACCACGGTACTTAAGAATCTGACCTCATAGCACATTATCCACCCACTATGTCAAGTAATTTTCTGTCAGTGGGATCTTTTTTTTTTTTTTCCCCTTTCTTCAACCACAGTCAAAGAGATCACAAAGTAATATGACTAACCTCAAAAGGAAATAACTGCAGCCAAAACAATGGGTTTTGTTGTTATTGCGCTACTTTGCTTTACTTTCCCACATAAAGCTAATTAGCCCACAGGCACACCCAAATCTATACTTCATTCTTATATACATTGTTTTTATACCTAAGAGTCAACTAACTTTTTTGCTTCCTAACCACGATCACCTGTTAAAGAGAGAGTTCGGTTCTTCTCTATGACAAAGAAGAAATGAAACCTTTCTAACCCAGCTTTCTTCCTCTCTGCCTTGGTGATTCTGGGTATGAACCATCCCTTAAGGACTCTATCCTGACGGATCTTGCAGGAGCTTTCCATCAACTATATCTCCTAAAATATTCATTAAAGTTTGTGGATTTTTAACAGCTGTAAAATCTAAACTTTTGCAATTTACTAGGCAGAATTAGCTTTTTCAAGAGGCATCTCACACAAGAAGATACATGTTGGCATATCTATGACACAGCTCCACTCCTTGAAGATTCACGGATTCATGTCCATCTCTGGAAAGAGAATTCAGATTTGCAAAAAGGCCAGGGAGACATGAAGAAATTCAACTAGACACTTGGGGGAGAGGGAGGGGAGGTATTCTCAAAGCAGTCTAAGAAATCATGTATATATAACTGCATAGTTTTTTCAATTCCACATGCAGAAAATATATATTTCAGAAACAAAACTATTTTTGATGTATGTGAAATGGAATTATATAGCTTTTTCTTTTTTTTCCAAAATATCTATTACAAACATTCTATTATCAGATATTTTTAAAGTATATCAAGTATAGCATAATTTTCCTCGCATTATGGCTGGTTGAAAGAAAACTTTACCTACACTCTAGAATATTTGATTTTCAGTATGATCCCTCCTTTAAAAAGTGGTGGTGTCCAAGAGATAAACTATGTTGGCTTCATATAAGGATTTCTTTTACTCACTTCGCAAATCACTTCCAGGTAGTGTCACTGGATCACCATTCTACTTGAATTTCTCTTTTCTTGATTGTACCTGGGTCAAGTATTAACAAAAGATGACAACTTGGCAAAAAAATTGCCATACCTCAATTTCTTCAAACATCTTAGTAGGGGTTTTTAGAAATGTGATTTTTCATGATTAAATAACTATTATATACTTTTCAATAAAATTCACATACATCCTGCTGCTGAGAACAACTTGATAATGTTACTGTTTTCAACCAAGTAGGGTGGGACTTTTGCAGGGAGGGTACAGTAGGGACAGAAAGGGGAGAAAAGGAACTAAGTCAGTAGGTAACATACAGCACATATCAAGGATAGTGGTGGGAAGGTTGGTTTGGGTAGGAAAAATAAAATAAAATAAAATTTCAGAGCTGTTTCTTTTAAAAAATTCAGTCTATTCAACAGCTGAATTTGAAAAGCAGTTTACCAGTTGTTACAGTAAATATATTCAAAGTGAATCATGTAACCACTAATTAGGTTTGAATCACTCAAGTGTACATTTGCTGTGACAACAGTTTTCCCTTTACAGATCATCCCTCTATTTATAAAAGAGCTGAAAATTAACATTTCCTGCTTTTGTCAAACTGAAGCATCTTTCAATAGTTCTCTGCAAACATCTGAAGGATTCTTGCATCCTGAGATCATCTGGTCATTATGTTTTCAAGTGTTGTCTCTTTTCAAGAACTGGGTGAGCCGCACAGAATAAGTGATTGCAGATTCTTTGTAAAATAGCAACAAGAACACAACAAAAACACCCGGTGGAGAAGAGATCATGGGTTACCATTCATGGCAGATGGGAATCAACTGAAATTGACAGTAGAGGTTTTCATTCTGTTTTGCACATGACTAACCACAAGTAAAGCCTAAACCCCCAGAGAAATACAAGAGAAGATTGTGCAGCTCTGCGTTTAACACCATAGTAGTTATTAGATTCAAGAGATTTCCAGATTTTTTTTCTAATTAAAATGTTACCCAAGAAATTATTTTAAGAGCGTGTTCTGTTCCAGGACTAGTCAGAGCCTAATGCCCACTCATTTTTACAAGCATTAATCTTAAAGGAAATAGTTCTCAGTGTTATTTCAACACATCATCCCCAACCAACTTCAACCACAGCATGACACATCAGATCATCAGAAAGGAAAAGGTATTTTTTTCTAAGGACTGTCAATCAAAGGTATTAAGAACACGAAGAATGCTTTTATTTAACCATGGAACTAATGTCCTCCGCTTTCTGAAAATGCAAGTGCTGTTAATGGCCCAAAATTTACTCATAAGGAATATCCTGAAAGCTACAGCACAGCCTAGATTCTTGAAGGCCTGAACAAGGCAATGCTTAGTTATAGGATTTACCCAGTTTTCCCAAATGGAAGACCCATAAGCAATCCTGAAAACCTAAGCTATGGTTCCATCTGGATATTTTCTACTTACTTTTCTAAGCACTCTTTATTCAACATTTTTCTATTTTCCTAAAATTTCTCCCTGTCTTCATTACCCCACCAGCCCTCTATGATTAATAATTCAAGTTGAAAGTTTGGCCCTGTATTACTCTGATATTCATTCAAAAGTGACACATTGAGTTGACTTTTTAATAGAAGGGTGATCCTCCTCTCTGGAATCTTACTGCCACAATCATCTCCTGTCACTCCTGGTGGTTCATGCTGCTTGTATCTTACCACCTAGACTGTGCTGTTCCTTATTCATGGAAAGTCTTTGTTACACCTTCCTCATCCCTCACCATCCAACTTGTATGCAGCCTTCTATGACTTGGTTCAAGTATACCTTCTCCCCATGGCTGCCTGCACAGGAGCATTTACCATAAGCATTCTGAGGGTCTACATGTATTTTTAACTATGAGCACCTGGTCTTATCCATTCCTTACTCAGTGTTTAACCAATAAATGTTGAAATAGGCTAATTTTTGGATTCTACAATAATTCACATAAAAGAATATTCGCTTAAAACAAATATAAGGAAATCTTCAGGTTTAATTAAAACATGCAGAAGAGAGAAAATCAATTCTCCATTGTCATCTGTGGCTTAAAGAATCTGGGCTGATCAATTCGTATCCATGCAAATAAAAACAGACAAGGATAGGAGCTTTGCCAATGACTTCCAAGTCTTCTGTCAAAGAAAACATAGTAGGATATACCAAAGCAATTCAAACATTCTCTAAGGTAATGTCAACACCACAAAAAGAGAAAACCTGCCACTCCATAAAGCACTTAGAACAATTATTCTTCTGCAGTTTGATATGTCTTACTTAAGATAAATATATCTCACTGTAGAAGAATAATTAAGTCTTACAAGGGAAAAGCTAGTGGGCAACTTAAATACCTGAAATGATGGAAAGCCCCATTTCAAATATTTCAAGAAAGAGTGAACAGATGTTTCCTGGGACATATATTAAAGAGAATTATTTTGTGTGTGAACATAAGGAATATTTCATTTCAAGAATGATTCCAAACTGTGGAACAAGCTTTCAACAGGACAGAAAAACCTTATCAATGGAAATTATTTAAAATGGAATTGGCCAGATGTGGGTACACACACCTGTAATTCCAGCAATTTGGGAAGCTGAGGCATGAGGATCACAAGTTCAAAGCCAGTCTCATCAACTTAGCAAGACTCTGCATCAAAATTTTAAAAAGTGCTGGGGATGTGGCTCAGTGGTTAAGTGTCCCCAAGTTCAATCCCCAGTACCATTTATAAAATAAAATAAAATAAAATAAAATGGATTGACAATCATCACAAAATTTAAGTTACTTTCCTGGTAATAAAGGAACCCATGTTTCTAGAAATTTCCTTTTTCATACCCACCCATGGCCATTTTAAATTAAAAATAAAGTCTTATGATGCTGGATAGTCCAAATAATAATTTACAAAGCAAAAAGCAATTTACTGTAATAATTACAAAACCAACCACTCATACTGATTCTGTACCCTCAAGACTTTATATTAAGAAATGAGCTGTCATAATTTCCTTGGTCTCAGTTCAGAGTTGTATTTGTTAATTAAAAATCAATCTGTTTATAAAATGGTATTTATTCTAAAAAAGAATTTTGGATCACCAGTTTTGGTTAATGCTTCAAAGAGTAAAACTAACAACCATATCTCATTTTTTTTTTGTTCAAGCAAATTTCAGAAAAGAATCTCTCCAAATCAGTTCCCAGATATGGTTTTAATCAAATAATGAACAGATCATTAAAAAACACATAATTTTGTGTAATAAAACCTTAACTCCAGAGTTGAAATTTCAGCACATGAACAAAAGTTCATCTTCCCACAGAAACTCCTATTCGATTCCCTCTAAATAAATTTACACAAATAGTGCAATTTATTCATTTGAAATTCAGTTACTATACAGAGGCATTATGAATTAGTAGCTAAAGAGCTGACCACACAAAACTCTTTTGCTCTAGCCTTGAAGAGTTTGCTATCTCTGTGTGTACAATATGGCATAATGAATCTCAGTGTTACATATAATTACAATGTACCAGTAAAAAATCTTTTTAAAAGGTTACTGTTAGATCATTACAAGGAGATTAGAAACAGAAGGAAAATGTAGGAGTGGAAAAAAAGGTGAATTAAGAGAAGAAAGAGAAGACATAGTTCAAAGAAGTTTTCTATCTTGTAGAGTACAGGAACATTTTAGAATTGATTTAAATTTTGTGTATGTGGGTTTGTGTGCCACTTCATTCAAACATAGAGTATGATAGTTTTTCCAGTATTAACTATCTTAGATGATAGTCTTCCAGTTATCTGGCATAAAGTATAAATGCAATGTGGGGGAAAAAGGTACACTCATACATTGCTGGTGGGACTGCAAATTGGTGCAGCTGATATGGAAAGCAGTATGAAGATTCCTTGGAAATCTGAGAATGGAACCACCATTTGACCCAGCTATCCCTCTCCTCAGTCTATACCCAAAGGACTTAAAAAACAGCATACTACAGGGACACAGCCACATCAATGTTTAATAGCAGCACAATTCACAATAGCTAAACTGTGGAGCCCTTCAGTGGATGAATTGATTTAAAAAGGTGGTATATATACACAATGGAATTTTACTCAGCAATAAAAGAGAATAAAATTATGGCATTTGCAGGTAAATGGATGGCGTTAAAGATAATGCTAAGTGAAGTTAGCCAATCCCAAAAAAGCAAATACCGAATGTTTTCTCTGATATAAGGAGGCTGACTCATAGTGGGGTAGGGAGAGGGAACATGGGAGAAATAGATGAATTCTAGATAGAGAAGAGGGGAGGGAGGGAAAGTGAGGAGTCAGGGGATTAGCAAGGATACTGGAATGTGATGGACATCATTATCCAAAGTACATGTATGAAGACACAAATCTATGTCAACCTACTTTATATACAGATATGAAAAATTGTGGTATATATGTGTAATAAGAATTGTAATGCAAAAAAAGAAAAAACAGCATACTACAGGGACACAGCCACATCAGTGTTTACAGCAGCACAATTCACAATAGCTAAACGAATGAACCAACCTAGATGCCCTTCAGTGGGTGAATGGATTAAAAAATGTGATATATATACACAATGGAATTTTACTTAGCAATGAAAGAGAATAAAATCATGGAATTTGCAGGTAAATGGATGTCGTTAGAGAAGATAATGCTAAGTGAAGTTAGCTAATCCCAAAAAGCAAATGCCGAATGTTTTCTCTGATATAAGGAAGCTGATAGTGGGGTAGGGAGGGGGAACATGGGAGGAATAGATGAACTCTAGATAGGGCAAAGGGGTTGGAGGGGAAGGGAGAGGGCATGAGGTTAGAAAGGATGGTGGAATGTGATGGACATTATTATCCAAAGTACATGTATGAAGACACAAATTGGTGTGAATATACTTTGTATACAACTAGAGATATAAAAAAAATTGTGCTCTACATGTGTAATAAGAATTGTAATGTATTCTGCTGTCATATATAAATAAAAAAATTTTTAAAGTATAAATGCAAGTAAAATCAAGGAAAATGGATATATGTAAGTGGAATAATTCTGTAAAAATGAAGGATTCTGGGTTTTTTGTTTTGTTTTAGTTGTAGATGGACACAATACATTTTTATGTGGTGCTGAGGATCAAAAACAGTGCCTCACAGGTGCCAGGAAAGTGCTCTACTCCTGAGCTATAACTCCAGCTCTCCATTTTTGATAGTACAGGAGAAACCACAGGCAAATGCCCTAAGTACAAAGAGGTTTCAAATCTCTCAAGGGTAAGCTATCAGTATGTGAATAATCAAAAAAAAATGTTAGGGTTACTTGAAACCAATGGAAAATGCCAGAAGCCTACTTTTCCTACCATACACCTTGGATTTTCAATGTGTTGATAGTGGTTACATTCAGTGGTATACTGATTACTATTTAACAACTGGCTCTTGGTAGCCCACTCCAGCATACCAGTGTTTTCCCATTAAGATGAAGGTATTCTGCTTTCATTACAATCATCTTGCTTGTTGTTACTGACAAACTCAACATTTTCTCCAGCAATGTATGCATCAAGAACATTTTCAACTCCAGTGAACACCCAGTAAACTGTAAATTCATTATAAATAGAAAATAAAACCAAACAAGTAAGCTAAGACAGTGGTCAAGACCCTGGGATTTCCGGCACTCAAATTTAAACCATTATCAGCTCTTCAAAGATACATAATTTTGAGTTCATTGCTTAACCTCACTAAGCCTTTTTTTTTTTTTTCAGTTTAAGTTACACATAATACTAGTCCTGCTTGTTACTGATACCTATGATTAAAAAATTCATGGGAAGGGTATCCAGTAGTCACTACATGTACATGGGACATACACACACACACACACAAAATCACTCCATCACCTGTTTTTGTTCTTTATGGAGAAAAAGTGTTCACAATTACAAACATCCAGGGGACACTCACGGAAAACTGAATTCACTTTTCTGAGTTATAGTGGCACCATAAATTTATTTTCAAGAGTGAACAAGTACATTTAATTTAAAATTAATAAGACCATTATTGTGCTTTCATTAAAATTTCATGTGATTATTGGAAACATTTACAAAGCATACAATGGTCTCATATAGAAGAGATAGTAATTACGCCTTAATAAATGGGATTTTAAATAATCACTTATAAAAATGTATTATTAAATTTGAGGCTTGCTATTTTAAAATCATTTTGTAATTTTTATTTACTAGAGACAAGTATGAAATTATATGCTTTGTGAACATTTAAACTAATAGAATTCATTCTAGAAATGGATGACAAAAGATAGTCTTCTAGTCAGAGACGGCCTGCTAGGAAACTAATGCAATCAGGAGATGCTGACATTCTTCTGTTATCTTCGTTTACAATAATTGAGATCATTATTTAATGATGTCGACAGAGTCTCCCCATTCTCCTGCAAACACTGATGGTAAATGGCAGGTCTCTTCATGCATTGTCACAAAGGTCAGCGTGTAATTGGCAGCACTCACAGTACCTGGGTGATTTAATTTGATCAGCAGGTAGTTCATCTGGTTCTCTTTCCCCCTTATTTGTGATTTTTCAAGGGAGGCAGCAATGTTTCATCTGTTTTTTTAAACACTGGGTCACTCAACTAGACAAACCATGAATTCCACAAAGAGACACAAGGAGAATCTTGTTGACTTTTCCCCAGCAGCTAGCACAGTACCCAGAACATAACTAGATTTACTAGCGAAGTATTTATTTAATGAATAAATGAATGAACTTATGGACAAATAAAGAAAATGGTACAAAATTATCTTCAGGAATTACCAAAGTTGTGCACAACATTTTTACTTCCTTTCATTTTTTATAATTACAATCCTGGCATCTGCAAATAAATTTTCTTCTTTTCCAAACTTTATTATTTTTCTTGCCTTCTTAGTGTGGAGTGCTAGGAAATGTTATAAAACCAGTAATGAATGTTTACATTTTTTCCCAAAAAATTTAAGGGAAATGGATTAATATATTCAATTAGCCATAGTTTTTTTCATAGATACCTGTATCAAATTAAACAGTTCCCTTCTATTCTTATTTGATAAGAGGCATTAAAATAAAGGAGAGTTCAATTTTTTAAAATACTTTTTATATGTAGAATGTTACATATCTTCTATTTTATTCTGTTAATGAGATTAATCACACGGATCACATTCAAATGGTAAATCAAGATGACATTCCCAGAATAGGTTCATTAGTCATCTTTTTTTTATATATTACTAAATTTAATTCAATATTTTTGTAAGGAAATTTTGTTTCTGTATTCATAGAGGATATTAATCTGAAATTTTATCATCTTATTGGATTTTTTAAAAGTTTCCTAATAGGTATATATTGGCCTCAAAAAACAAAATATAAAGAATTAGGAAGCCTTTCCCTTTGATACTATGTTCTGTTTGAGTTTCTATAAAATCACAACCAAATTTTTAAATATCTGGCAGAATATTTGGGTAAAGACATCAAGACTGAGGGGATTTTTTGTGTGGGAAAATTGTCATTAAGAATTCAATTTGGGGCTAAGGATGTGGCTCAAGTGGTATCGTGCTCGCCTAAAATGCATGAGGCACTGGGTTCGATTCTCAGCACCACATAGAAACAAAATAAAGATATTGTGTTCACCTAAAACTAAAAAATAAATATTTTTTTAAAAAAAGAATTAAATTTTAGGGCTGGGGATATAGCTTAGTTGGTAGAGTGCTTGCCTTGAATGCACAAGGCCCTGGATTTGATCCCTAGCACCACCACCACCACCACCACCACCACAAAAAAAAAAAAAAAAAAAAAAAAAAATCAATTTCAGTAATTTATGATACCATATTTCAAATTCTTTATGTTAATTTTGGTACCATGTCTTTAAAAAAAACTTGCCTGTTTAAATTGTTGAATTTATTGTCATAGAGCTGTTCATAACTTTTTTCATAACTGTTCATAACTAATATTTAGTACCTGCTGATATCCTTTGCACTTCGTCATTTGGACTTTTTTTTCCTTTGTAAGTCTTGCCATTTACCAATTTTACTAATATTTTTAAAAGCCAAACTTCAAGTTTTTAAAAAAGAAAAGAGTAAATTAAACTGAAAGTAGAAGGAAGTAAATAGCAAAAATAATGGAAATCAATGACAAAGACAAGACAGAAAAAAATCTAAAGAAAAACAATTTAGAATACCTAGCCAGACTATGTGTTTTAGGGGTGGTTGTTATTTTGTTTTGTTATCAAGTTTTGAACCCAAGGATGCTTAACCACTGAGCCACATCCCTACCCCTTTTTTTGTGTTTTATTTTGAGACGGCCTCACTAAGTTGCTGAAGCTGACCTTGAACTTGCAATCCTCCTGCCTTAGCACCCCAAGCCACTGGGGTTACAGGCATGCACCACTACTACCCAGCTGATCCAAACCAGTCAATCAATCAAGTGAACAATTTCAGGAATAAAAGAGGGGACATCACTACACATTATATAGATATTTAAAGGTACTCTACACCAATAAAATTGACAACCAAAATAAAATTAAATCCTCAAAATTATACAAATTGCCAAAATTGACACAAATGGAGAAATTTTTATAGCTATGTATCTGTTAATATCATTTTAACTTGAAAATCTTCTTAATCCAGACCGTTTAACTAGTAAATTATGTCAAGAAATGAGGAAAATTTTCATTATATTTTTTAATACATAGAAAGACTTCACATTTCCTGATTTTTTTTTAATGAGGCTGACATGATTGACATCAAAACCTCAAAGAAATAATGAAATAAATACAAACCAACATTTCTCATGAACATGGATGCAACAATCCTCAAAATTAGCAAATTATATCTTAAAATATATAAAATAACAATATGAGATTTGTCCCATTGATACAAAATTGATTTATCATTTATAAACCTATTTATTGTTCTACATTAACTGAATAGAGAAAATAGGATCATCTCATTATATACAGAGAAATGATTAGGCAGAAGTCACCATTTGTTTATAATAAAGTTAGATCAAACTAGGAATAGCAGGTACCTACCACAATATAATAAAGACATCAATTTAAAAAAAATAATAATAATCTGAACCAAATCATTCATTGGTGAAATACTGAACTTTCTCCCTCAACTTCATGAACAAAGGCCAGAATATTGACCTTTAAAAGGTCTGTGTTGTATCATACTATAGGTTCTAGCCAACAAAGAAACCTAGATGAAAGATAAAAAGCCTAAAAAGATAAAACTATCATTTATTCATGTACAATATAATTAAGGATGCAAAAATGTCATGGAACCTATGAAAACCTTAGTGGAAGTGCACATTAAGTTTATAAAGGTCATGGTGTTCAAGGTCAACATATTGTAGTGTATTTCTATGCTTACAAAAAAATGAACGAAAAATAGAATCTTCAATAATCAACAAGTCTTCAACATTGCAAATTAAAAAATATTTCCGATATTCAAAAATGCCTGAATGTATACCAAAAATACACCATGTTCATGAAAATGAAGAGATTTTCCATTCTCTCCAATGTAATCTCAGTTGACTCTTTGTGAAATTTGGTACACTGATCTAAAATATGTATTGAAAAATATCTAAATAGCCAAAATAATCCCCAAAATGAAAAATTGTACAATTGTTTTCAGGATTTATTATAATAATAATAATTTATTATTATTTATTATTATTAATTATATAGATTTATATAAATATATATTATATATTTATTATATAATATAATTATATATTATAATTAGTAAATATTGGTATTGGTTTAACAATGAACAAAAAGGTCAACAATGAGAGTCTTTAATATATGGTGATGGAACAAATGTTTTTTCCCTTTCTCTTTAGAACAAAAGCAGTACATTTTTATTGTACTACCTGCTATACAATAAAGTATGGTATGGATAAGTTATTTAAAATAAAATAGATTGTATGAATGATGCATTAACAAAAATGCTTATACAACTTTCACTTGGAAAAAAATTTCCTCAATATTAGTGGGGGGAAAAACACACATCCACAAATACCTCTTCTTTTTTGAAATGTATTTGGAGGCCACTAGGAAGATACCAACTCACCTTTCCATAACATCTACTTTCAGGAGATTCTTATATACTATTCTTCAAACTCTATACAACAATTTATTCAATACATGTAAAGACCTAACCATAGGGGTTGGGGTTGTGGCTCAGGAGCAGAGCGCTTGCCCTGCACGTGTGAGGCACTGAGTTCGATCCTCAGCGCCACCTAAAAATAAATAAATGAAGACATTATGTTCATCTACAACTAAAAAATAATTTTTAAAAAGACTTAACCATAAAGCCAAAGCACAAATCTAAAATAACACATGAGAAAATATCTTTATGATGCTACAATAGGCAAAGATTTCTTAGGACATGGATAGCATACATACACCTTAAAAGAAAATACTGATAAATTGAAGTTAATCAAATGACCAATGATTAGGGAATTATAAATCAAAACCAAAACACACTGACAAAAATGTCAAAAATTTAAAAGACTGACAATCCAAAATGCTGATGCGAATTTAAAGTAATGCAAACTTTCATGCATTTATTGGTGGGAATGTGACAGGATATAACCAGCTTGGAAATTTCTTATACAATGAATACATATATCTATGAGCCAGAAGTTCTGAAAAACCTACTGCTACCAAAAGACTTAAGAATGTTCCCAGAAGCATACTCACTTGTCAATAAAAACTGGAAATTGTGTTACTGTCACTCAGCAGATGACTGGATATACAAACTGCTGTCTGTTTACATTGTGCAATAATACTCATCAATAGTAAACCCAAGTATACATATTATGGATAAATCTCAAAAACCTTCTCTGAACACAGAGAAGCCAAGATACCAAGGTAAATACTGTTTGATTCCATTTATGTGAACTGCAAAAACAAGCAAAACTAACCTGTAGTGCAAAACGTCAGAAAAGTGGTTGTTCTCACAGTGGAATTGAGTGGAGAAAAGCAAAAGAAAACATTCCCACCACTCTAGATTTCCTATTTCAGTAGAACTCACTGAACTACACCATTTAAGATTTTACTGGTGCTGGGGATGTATGTAGCTCAGTGGTAGAACCCCAGCATGAGTTAGTCCCTTAGTTTCATCCCCAGCACTACAAATAATCAACAAAAAATTAAGACAAAAAAAAAAATTAATGAACCAGGAAGAGTTAATTTGTGGTGATAAAACTCAGTCCCGTGGCTACCCAAGCTGTGGAACTGACTTGGCAGTTACAAGGCCACCTCTGTAGCACTAATGATGTCCTATGTCTGTCTTGATCTGGGTGTTGGTTGTGCTAGTACATTTGCTTTGTGAAATTTCAAGCACACTTATAGACAATTTTTTATGTATACTGTGCTATAACATAATTAGCATTTCAAATTTGTTTGATGCAAGAAATCATAAAAGACTCCTCTTTCAATTCCCAGAGACAAATTCATACACCGTGCCATTGACACAATGGGACATAAGGGGGCTGCTAGCTGCACCATCATATTGTGCATGATAACCTAACAGAAAAGCTTTAACCTGTTACTATGACAGCATGCTTTGACTACAGCATTCACCGAGAATAAATCATTTTAATTTAATCTGTCCAGTTGCGTTATTATTAAAGATGACAAGGAAGCAACAGCAAGCACCACCAGAGAAATCACCGCAATATACATCTGTCACATTATAATACAGTGGGATCGGAGATCATTCACAAGTGTCATAATTGTAATTTCAGAAAACCAAATACTATTTATGTGATAACATCCACCTGTATCTCTTTAACTTGTATTTTCCATTTGCTGCCTGCTTACATCTATTCAAACCGGAAGCCCTGAGTGTCATTAAATACTATGTAAATAAGTTAGGTCTGACTATGAAGGATCACAAGCTAACAGGGATTCTTCAATATCTGGGACCAGAAGATTCTACTGTAACAATACCCACATAGTCCATAAAGCACAACTTAAGTATTTTGATAGACATGCCAAGATTTAACTGAGAAGACAGACTTTATCACAGATGAAACTATCCCCCAGTGAAAGAAAACAGATTTATGGATGTGTCAGTTAAGGTTCTTTGGATCCAATCTATGGAAACTCGATGTGGCTAACGTAAGCAAAATTGAATGTATTTTAAGTTGATTTGGGGATTGCTCACTGGATTAAGGTGAATGAGGACACCAAAGCATCAATGAGTTTTTTTTTTTTTTTAAATCTGATTGAAGTGTATATGGGAGAATGCTTAACCTTGCCTCACGTCTTTTTATTCTAGCTCTTGCTTTAGAAAGTAAAGACACAGGCATGACGTGGCAGCACCATTTGCACTGGAGCTTCCCTGACCTGTAGGCCATCTCTGGGCACCAGCTCAGCCATTCTGCCACATGCACAACTATCTTAAGGTGGGAAACAGGTAACAGCTCATGTGGCAACCAATGGAATATGAACTGCTGAAAAGATTATCTTCTTTCAGGCTCCAAATGGATAATTATAAGCTGCTTTTGACATGATTCCTCATATGGTCCCCAGAAAGATTAAATCCTGCTGGGCACAGTGGTGCATGCCTATAATCCCAGTGGCCGAGGCACTAAGCAATTCAGTGAGACCCTATCTCTAAATGGGCTGGGGATGTGGCTTACTGGTCACCTTAGTTCAATCCCCGGTACCAAAAAAAAAAAAAAACAAAGATTAAATCCCAATTGTTCCAAGCAGGGATCAACTTGATAGTGTCATTATGAATGGGTTTCCCTATTTCACCCTTTCCAGTTCTATACTCCTCTTGCTTTAACCACTTAGGAAACACACTTCCTGTCCACAAATACTTGTACCAAGCACTACTCTTTTGGGAACAATCTAAGTAAAAACCAAGGTTAGGACCCTATGCCTGCCAACATGGATGAATTCCAAATCCGAGTCATTCTTTTTACTCCATTCATGGTTCAATTTCTGGAAGAGAACTACAATTGGCCTTCCTTGGGTCCTTTGCCCACACTTTGAATAATGGAGGATGATGTCCTTTGATAGGAAAATCCCCAAAGGGGGAGAGATAATTCCGAAAAAAAATATATTTTGAAATGTTAGTTTCAAAAAAAGACAAGTTGCTACTTTCTACATTGTTTTGTCCTAAGTACTACATAAATGAGCCTGAGAAGCATAGCAGTAGAGTGAGATATTTAAATTGCAAACCTAAATTAATACAACATGTAACAACATATTTACATCCCACTTATTAAATATCTGAAGTTATGGGTCATTTTTACTTATGGCAATTAATTAAAAATCTATCATGGACATGAAGATGGTTAGATTAGGACCTAACATCCCACTCACTCTTTTTGAAAGATTGATGTAATATTTACACTAAAAAGAAACAAGGCTTCTAGACAAAATGAAGTACATTGCACCCCAATCACACTAATTATAATTAAATACCCTAGGAAAAAATGCATAGAACTAAATATATAGATATTTATCAGAAACTAAAAACAAAAGCTAACTAGCTAGAGCAGTCTAGACTAAAAGCAATGTGGTAGTGAGTTCCCTGGTTTGGTTTTTGTCTCCTATCTACCTTGACCGTGGCATTAAAGCTACCTGAAACTCAGAAGTGAAGCAATGCGCGCGCGCAGTCGCGCACCAAAGAACTGAAGCAAAAAGAAGGCAGCCTCACAGGACACAACTCTTCAACTGTATTTACCCCCCTCCAAGAAAATACCACAACAAGCACTGCATCCCCATCTCTACCAAACATTTTAGAGACTGGAACAAAGCCAGCACTGCCCTCACCAAGGAGAGGCTGCAGTGTCCCTCCATCTTCCTCTCCTCTCAGTGCTGTTAATACTCTGGTATGATTCTGTCAACCAGCACCCCCAAGCCACAATAACTTTGGCAGAGGCTAAGTCTCTCTCTCCACTTTCCCATGATTCAACAGAGCACCCTGCCCTATCTAATGTTGTCAGAGGCAGCATCCTCCTCCTCCTCTTCCACCAGCTTCTATGAAGATTGTGGAGGGGCCCTTGTGCATAGTCCCTCCCCAGCACATCAGTAATGAGTCGGCACACCCACGCCTCCCAACTAGTTTGGGGAGCTAAGAGGATAAGGGGTTCCTTTACCTCTGTATAGTCACAATATACCCTCAAGCAGTCATTTAAGAAAATTACTAGACACCAGCAAAATTTGAAAACCGAACAATGGTGTAGAATACAGCTCAGGTTCCAGACTGGTCTCAGGGTAAATACAAGCAAGACAGACCACATCAACACTGCAAAGGTTTGAAAACTAAGTTGACATTGGAACCACTTCCTATAAAATTGGGCTAGGTCATGCTTTCTGAGTCTAAACAGATCCTTGCCTGCTAAAATAGAAGACAAATAGCAACCAGAGTCTCATAGTACTTTAAAAATAGTCCACAATGCAATCCAAAATTTTGCCATACCACCAACCAACCAATTCTCAATTCAAATGTGAAAAAACAAAAGATGCTAACATCAAGATGATCCAAACATTAGAATGGTCTGATAGAGACTTAATTACAAAACTCCTTGAGATAGAATAAAATAGAAAATCCCAACCAAGAATAAGATATAAAGAATCAAAAATTAAAACTAAAAAAATAGTAATTGAATTTGAAAAACTCCTAGGAAGGACTCAGTAGCACAATGGGGATGGAAAGAGGGGCAAAATCAGTAATCATAAATCTAGATCAATAAAAATTATCCAATTTGATGGTACAACCACTCTGGAAAGCAGTATTGAAATTCCTCAGAAAACTGGGAATGGAACCGCTATTTGACCCAGCTATCCCACTCCTTGGTCTATATCCAAATGACTAAAATCAGCATACTACAGTGATGCAGCCACATCAATGTTTGCTGGAGTTCAGTTCACAATAGCTAACGTATGGAACCAAGGTGCCCTTCAACAGATGAATGGGTAAAGAAAATGTGGTGTATGTATGCAACAGAATATTATTTAGCCATAAAGAAGAATGAAATTATGGCATTTGCCAGTAAATGGATGGAACTGGAGACTATCATGCTAACTGAAATAAGCCAATCCCAAACCTACTATGCAGCCAGTAATAGAAATGCACAGCAGAAACAAGCAGAATATCTAATACTTCATAATAATAACAAACAATTATACCCCTGTTCATGTATTTACAGAGGTACACTTTTATAGGTAGAATTATATTCTAAAATGACGATAAGATTAAAGTTTCTTTTAAAAAACTGTTGTGCTCCACTAGCAGCAGCCCCTTATCTCAAGTTTATGACATCTCTTGACAGCACCTTAGGCAACCTGCACTGATTAACCAACACTTAGTTTGTATAAGTGCACACTATGGTGTAAGCTCAAGAGCAAAACTACCTAATAATGTGTTTCTCGGGATGCACCTCCCCCACACCCAGTGAGCAATACACAACCTAATTTGAAGCAATACTTGAAAATTTCCCAAACTTGCCAAAAAAAAATTATCTAGGGGGAAATTAAATATGAACAATTTCAAACAGGACAAATAATATAATGCCCTGACACATCATAATCAAATTTCAAAAAAAGGAAAAAGTAATCTTGACAAGGAAGGAAGGAAGGAAGGAAGGCACATTACCTACAAGGGAGCAACAACTGGAATTTCCAAAGGATCTCTCTAGAAACAAGGTGTTTTACAAGAAATAAACACATTTGACTTCTGTTGAAATACCCGAGTATCTGGCTATCAGGCGGTAACTCTTACAGAGAGCAGAGGTCTTGAGGCAGAGATGGTCATTCCCTTTGCCCAAGATGTGTACTGTGTAGTTCATCAGAATCCCCATCTTTTACCCCACATACTATTTCAGAGATTTTTGTACTTGTCAGGCTGTTGTAGACTTTTAAGTTTATGGTATCTAAACAATTAGTTCTAAAATCTTCCAGACACTCCAATAAAAGCCATAGATCTCCCAAAATTTGCCCAAATTTGCATGTAGCATTAAAATTTCAGAGTGTCATGTCCTAAAAGGCTGCCTCACCCCCTTTTTGAGACCCTGATTTAGATCAGAGTACTAATCTGGTCCACATTAAGGTTACCAATGACCCATGTTATTCTGATTTAGAAAAGCCTCTTGGCTCTCCTATGTGTTTGTGGTATCTGTTACGTAGAAATATTGAACTCCTCTGGAGAGTAAGGCAAGCAAGTAGGACAGTTGAAACTAAATATGAAAGTACACTGTGAAACGTAGTAAAGTAAGTAGTATCTATATATGAAGGAATAGAGAAACAACTATCAAAGATTCATGATGGACTCAACAATTTGTCACCCCATTATTCTACACTCCCTCCCTGCTTCAATTAGATAAACTATTTTCCCCTATTTACTAATGTATATGAATTAGATCATGAATTTATTGGAAATCTAAGACATAGGTCAGATTATGTTTTGTAGATGATGGAAGTCAGTAAGCCCTTGAGAGCAGAGGCACCCAGCAATACTAATCCCAGACTTCAGGAAATAGTACAAATCACCTTGAAAACTTGCTTAATACACAGAAAGCTAGCAACTGCCCACAGGAATTTTGATTCATCAGTCCAGAGATATATTTTAAAAATTGCTTATTTACTAAAACTTCTACTAGTTTTGGGTAGGGGCTCCATCAATATATTGGAAACTATTAAGCAAGGGAGTATGGGAAGTTTTGGGAGAAATGATTATGTGCACTTCCTCTTATATTGATCAACATTATGAAATAAATTAACATGGAACTTGAGAGCATCCCAAAAGACACTGAGAAAGGTAGACCTAGTTCCTTTATATTAATTAGGAGATATGGTTTGGGGGTAGAGAATTTATCACTGTATGTTTGAGAGAGACATGGAACGGGACAGAGTACGACAGAAAGAAATCCCCATAGAGAAGGAGTGTTCTCCTTCTTTCCCTTGTTTCTTACAAGCTGGAAGTAATACTGTCTTCCTCCCTGGTTGCTATCATTGCTCACCCACCAGAAGATGAGGAAGAAGAATCACAGTTTCTAAGTCAACTGTTCCAGTTTGTCATCCCAAAGATATATGGTTCTGCTTCCTGTTTGATTTTATATTTGTTCTTTCATCAAGCATTCATTGCATGCCCAGAGTTGGACTCAACTGATGTTAAACTTTGACACAATTTCAGACTGAAGAGGCACATAGGGGATATTTTAATTGGAGGCTTAAAAAAAGCTGAAAGTCATTTTAAGTTGGGAAATTATGTTTAAGGTCGTAGTAACTGAAATAAGCAGCATACTGAATCTTCTTGTCTTCCATTTTACTTTATAAATGAAAATTTTGCGTAATACTTGCCAACTCTGATACCATGTTAAAAAAAAATTCACTTACATATCCCAGCTCCCATCTTCAAAATAAAGTTTTCAATTCAAATACTTGAACTTTAATTTCTAAAACATAAGATCATTAGAAATTTTGGAAACATACACAATAGTAATTAATTAGAATTCTTTTATGTATCTTATTTGCTATTCCATTGAATCTATAAGCAAGTGAATTAGAATGTCCAATTCTCTCAAAAAAACTTGGCTGTCTTTGAAATTCCATCAAGTCCACTACTAATCCAAAGAACTAGAAATATTTGTAGGCTCAATAAGGCGATTGTCTCCTTGCATAAGTTCTTATATTCCCCAATTCTGAGTAGCAGTTCACAAAGAAATAACTAATCTAATGACAAAACAGATGGAAATTTTACTGCCTCCTTACCTTATAGAATACACCAAGAAAATAGCTGACTTCAGTACTAAAGGGATAGAACATAATGTACTGTAATTATAATTCTCAATTTACAGATCTGATCTTACTTGAATAATAAAAGTGATGACACCAACATTTTTACATTCCATTTAGTAAGAATATACAAAAAGTAGTAAAAATTTGGGAAGTAATTAATCTATACTCAGCCAGAACCCAGGCAGCTATACAAAACAAAGAAAAACATCCCATAATCAATAAACTTAGGACCGTGTAAATTTTGCAAAAATGCAAAAGAAACAAACCATCAGAGAATATTAACTTCCTGTGTTATAAAAATCAGACAATCACATTCAGACTAATATAACCCCCTTAAAATTTAGTCAGCATTTTTATCTGAGTTTCCTGATATTTATCTTCTCTTATATTTATAGAAAAGCCATGAACAAATAGAAAGATTCTTTTACATTTGCATGTAAGATCTGACATGAGAAACATGTTCCCAGTTTCACCATTGCTTACTCTATGAGCTTATTTTATTTTCCTCCTTGTGTGAGGATTCTATTTTATCAGAAGATATTTTGTCTTTTCAAATCTCTGAAAGCTGTGATTCAGAATATTTACTGAAGGATTTTTAACACAAATGACTTTTTACATTTAAAAAGTAACACTTTGGCTACTTGAGACCTTTCCAACTCTCTAAACTTTGTATTAATCCTGACCAAAATTCTAATTCTCTTTTTTAAAATATTTGATAGAAGAAAATTAAGAGCCTAATGGGAAGTTTTGGTGCTAAAGGATTCTTTTCTAAAGAAACTTACTCCCTTTGGAGAAAAGATCTACAGAAAATGACTTGGGTGCTCTTAAGGAAAACAGCTGGCTACCCCATCACCCTAGAGTATAGTACATCCAATCACACCCACAGGGCTTTTTAGTCTTCCAAGGTTAAGACTTCATGGAAAACAAAAGATCAATAAACCTATGAAGAAACTCTCCTCCATGAAAATAAACAAAACAAATTTAAAAAAAAAAAAACTAAGGAAAACAGGTAAAATAAGTTGTGTGTACAATAGTGGTACATATGTACAGTGGAATACCACAGAGCACTAAAAATGAAGTAGCGATATGCACAACTACATGAATGGACCTAATGTGAGTCACAATATGGTGAAACAGCCAAACTCAAAAGTCTCCATAATGTGTGGTTTTACTTATATAGCCTTTGGATAAAGTAAAAATATAGGGACATCAGATTAGGGTTTGCCAGGAGCTGAGGATAGAGCATGAGGTAGTTTTCAAAGGGCACAAGAAAATTTTGTGGTGTAATAGTATTATTCCATATCTTGATGGTGGTGATAGTTATACAACTATTTGCCAAAGCCACAGAATTGTATGTGTAACAAAAAAAAATTCAATTGTAATATATGAAAATTATGCTTTAATAAAAGAAATATATTTCTCAGAAATAAGATACCATATTCGGGACGTAAGAAACCATACGGAGTTTTTTTTTTTTTAATATATATAAGTAAATGAGAATCAGCTCTTGAAAATTAAAACATATGAAAAATGAAAAATCCAAATAAATTGATGATGAAGTCTCCCAAAAAGTAAAGTTAAAATGCAAAGAAACAACAATAGAAGGTAAAATCAAATCAGGAGGTCCTACATCTAACTAACAGGAATTTTTCAAAGGTAGAAATGAGATAACAGAAAAAAAAAACCTAACATAAATATATGCAAAATACATGCACATGTACAAATATCTTGGAACTATATAATGTGAGCTTCCATATCAAAGAGCTTACCTAATGTTTGCCAAAATGAAAAGCCACCCATAATAAATTGAATCTTTAAGAATGCTATAAAGATAAAATGCTACTATCTCAAAAGCTTTCAGAAAATGCTAGTAGACCATCATGAAAAACAATAATATCCAACAACAACACTGGAAATTGGAAGATAAAGGACAGAACTCTCCAAAACTCTGGTTAGACAACTTTTAACTTAGAATTCTGTACCAGCTAAAAATAAATCAATAAAAGCATGTAAAGTGTCATAAAATGTATTTCTTTTACAGCCATGCTCAGAACTTACTGGAAAATATGATCTCCCTAAATGAATTGAGGAAGCGGGAGAACAGGGTTCAGAAAGGCAGAGGCTCTGAAAGTGAACAGGAGTCAGAGGATTTTGCAGAGCAAAAGCTATGTAATGACTTAAGAGTGGCCAGTGCAAAATGTACCAGGAAAGCAACTGCAGCAATAAAGGTGTTTACAAGAGGAAGTATAAGGTGAATAAAGCCTTATGAGACAAGTCTGACTCTGGAAAATTGCATCCAAAAGGTCATTTTCCAGAGTTCTTGGCTGATATGGAAATATTGTCATTTTATCAAATGTTCTAAAACACAAAACTAAGCAAATTTTTCAAAATGAGGAACTTATTAATTCTAGGATAAATAAAACCTTGAACAATAAATTAAAACCAAAATTAATCAGCCGTAAATAAAATCATACTGGTATACCAAGTAATTACGAACTTAATTTTTAAATTGAGATAAAATTAGAAGGATGAGCAAGAGAGAAGTGAGCCAAAATCCTCATCTATCATAGAAAGTCAATTGAAAACAGTTCAAAACATTCATTATCATAAATGCATTTTAGAAACATGGAGGCAAAGTCAGAAGATTTTTTAAAATTTCTTCTTAGAAAGGGCAAAAAAGGGGAGGGGTCTTTGGAATATGAAAAGGACCAAAATACCATTTACGCTATAAAGCTTTTAGCACTGTCAGGTTAAAAAAATGCATAAAATTATTAACAAAGAAAAAATCCTAGTGTTTCAAAAACAAGAGATCACCAGGATCTCGTCTGTTTATATCTTCTCTTGCCACCAAATTTTTAAGGATTTTATTGTGGTATTAGGAACGAAGAAAAGAAAAAAGGAGGGAGGAAGGAACAGCATGGAAAAAGAAAATCTACATTAATCACATTATAGTAATATCATATGCTTGATAAAACTATTTTGAAACTTCATTAGTAAAATATCTAATTTGAATTTAATGTGCTGTTTCATCACAATTTCAGTAACTAATATTTCTGGTTAACTAATTGAATTTGCTTACTTACTAGTAATACATACTAGAGACTCACATGTCAATATGAATTGTCCCTAACGCGAACATTGTCTGTATATTACAAAATAGTGATGAAATGGCAAACTGTGCCAGATATATTGTTATCATGCCTATATAATATTTACCTCTACGAGTTTGTTTTTAATATACCTCTGAAGTTAAACAAGAGTTGAGTGTAATACCAGCCAAGACAGCTAACTAGAAATTTCTGTGCTCTTCCTACACATACACACACACACACACTGAACATATCATATATCCATGACAACAATTCACAGAACACTCTAGAACAAAGAAACATCTGAAATCCTTTAGAGCACAACACACAGGGAAAGGAAGAAAATCCCTTGCCTCTACTGACCCATTCTTCTTTCAAGATCAGATCAAAACCAGGAGCAACTCCATCCTACAGGGAAGGGGTAAGCAGGAAAACCCCAGAAACCCTCATTACCAGGGTTACCTCCAGTCTTCATTACTGGAAATTACAGACTCTGAGCCCAGTTGGGGGGTGCTCCCAAGTCCACATACTGAATTACACCCAGAGAAGGAGTTGAGACTATACCCTGCCAACCTGGCCTGTGCTGTGACTGCACTGCATCACTCTCGGAACTAGATCCTCTGTGCAAGTGCATTCTGCTCTGGGGACAGATAGTCATCACATCATCTACCCACGAGGTTTCGCCAACACTGCAACACTCCTACCCAGCGATACACCATCCTTGAGCTTAGCTGCTGCCCCTATTCCTTGGGGTCAAGCTACCATGGTGCTGCTTTATTCTCCCCATTCCAATTGCATCCTTCTATTAGTCAAGCTGAATTGTCACCCCAATCACCCAGACAACTCATGCCTCCAGCACACCAAGCAGTCACACTTTACCCCCTTGTCAGAGCTGAAGCAGCTACGTGCTCCCCTGGACTATGAAGCTTCAGCATACCACAGCAGTTGCACCTGTAGCCATACTTTCTGAGGCCAGGCAGAAGCAGAGTTTTACATCCCAAGGAATTAGAAACTTGGCTGAAATAATAACACCCCATCCTCCAGACCAAAGAGCCAGAATGCCCAGCCTACCTGGAACTAGACTAGCTCACCACAGCTTGATATATGTAATACTGTGCCCAACCTCTCAGGGATATAGAGTCAATACTGGGCTACTCTTTTCCCCAGGGCCAAACCCACAGTGGTACCTGGCCATTTCTGGGTCCTTGCTATTGCTTCATCTAGCTTTAAAGTTTGAGCTACTGCCATAACACACCATCCCAGGCACCAGAGTTGCCACTGGATAATACTCAAAATTGGCACTGCTGCTAAACTCTGTTCTTTCTGAATACAAAATTTCAGCTGTACCCTGCTCCATAGGACCTGAGCACTTGGAACACCCCATTCTTCCCCATTCATGTCAGTTCTGCATCCTGTCCTCCAGAGGTCAGAGCCACAGCTACATCCTAGGCCCTGGGGCACGTATCAGTAACAAATCCCAGCCAAGAGAATCCCCCACCAACTTGTGCCATGAAAAGCGAACCTGTGCCACAAGTTCCAGGTACTGCAGTGGTTTCAGAAGCAGCCGAGCCCAGAAATGTAGCTCCACAGCTTCTTTAAGCACCTATGCTCTGCAGTGGACTATATCCTAAACTACTAAGATATTCTAAGTTTCTGCAGAAATTCATGGTAACCCAAGAGACCATGCCACTATGCCCCACATGGAACCAGAACCACTGCACTGTGCCCAATTGGCAACCTCAGGTACAACTGTAGGCCAAAGTCTTCCCCTGTGAAAGTTACATCATAAAATTTACAAGAGAATAAAATAGACGATTCAATTTAAATAGAAAAATAATTATTGATCTGAATGCTAAATCCAACAAATAGATATCATACAAAAAGTCAAGAAAAAATTGGAACTGGAGAATTCAATGAAATAAAAATATGAATAGATTCAGTGGCAAACTAGATCAGTACTAGAAAGAATCTGTAAGCTTGAAGACAGACCTTTTAAAATTATTCAGGGCAGGGGGAAAAAGACTAAAAAAGATTGAAGACAGCCTATGGATATATGGGACACCATTAACCAAATACATGCACTATGAGAGTTTCAGGAAAATAAACCTTATTTATTGAAATAGCTGAAAACTTTTCAAGTCTTGGGAGATATAGACATCCAGATCCATGAAACTTAAAAGTTCCTTAACAACCTCAACAAGTCCTTTCCAAAATACATTATAATCAAAATGTAAAAAGTAAAAGACAAAGAAATTTTAAAGCCCCAAATAAATGTCAAGTGACATAAAACGGAATCCTCATTGGAGTTTCAGTAAATTTCTTAAGAGAAACTTCAGAGTTCTTAAAAAAAAAGAGAGAGAGAGAGAGAGAGAAAAGAAAAACCTACCAATTAAAATACTATACCCAAAGCTATCCTACATAGTTAACTGTTCATAATTAGCCATTTTGATATTAATATCTGTGTGTGTGTTTCTGTGTATCAGAGAAAAGATTATGTTTTAGGAATTCAACCAAAGCAAACGTGTATCATTGTATTTAGAGGTGAATGATCACAGGAAAATGTTGGAAGTCAACAAGACAGAGACCGAAACCTTGGGAGGGATCCAAAATCTGAAATGACAACAGAAAAAGTATCCCAGCAATATCTTCCATGGCTCCCCAACCAGGGAAGGGGAGGACTCTCTATTTTTTAGGGGTAACACTGAACAGAAGACAAATTCCATCAGCAGACATTGGCGATCCTAGCTATTGAAAAGTTTCACAGAAATCACAGGCTGCAACCTACACTAGGGGAGCAACCTAAAGTATGCCCAACAGCTTTACTTTGGAGAAGAATCTTGCACCATCAAGATCACAGAGATCTTGAAAAGAACCAAGCAGATATCTTGGAAATCAAGAGCTCAAAAAGTACAGTTGAAAGACCCAAGAACAGATTACATTAAATAGAAAGAGTGTCTGAACTTGAAGACATATCTTTTGAAGTATCCCAATCAGAGAGCCTTTGAGAACTTGGGGACACCATTATAATCAATATGTATTTATTTGGGGGATGGCTAAGGCAGAAGAAAAAGTGAAAGACAGAAAACCTAATTAACAAAGTAATAGCTGGAAACTTACTTAATCCTGGGAAATATATGGACATACAGGTACAGAAGGTCCACAGGACTCTCTAAAGAAGCATACCAGAAAAGATCCTCACCCTGAAATCTAAAAGAGTAAGACCAATGAGAAAATTCTAAAAACTGGGGGGAAAAAACATCTTATGTCATATTTAAGGGAAACCTCATTAAAGTAACAGCAAATTTCTTAGGAGGAAAATAAAAGTTGGGTGGGGGGGAAGACATATTCCAAATTCTGACAAGAAAAAAAAATAGCTAAGAATATTATATTCAGTAAGAATATCCTTCCAAAATAAATAAGAAATAAAATCTTTTCAAGACATGTTAAAAAAAAAAAACTTAGGGAAATCATCACTATCAGTTCATCTTTACAAAACATACTTAAGGGTCTCTATGCATGGTGGAGGATGCCTGTTCTCTCAGCAACTGGGGAGGCTGAGGGAGGAGGATCACAAGTTCAGTTCAGCCTTGGCAACTTAACAAGATCCTGCCTCAAAATGGAAAAGGATTGAGGATATACTCAGTGGTAAATCAACCTGGGGTTGTACCAGAGATTGCTCTGGTACTGAGGTTGGGGGAGGCAGGGGACATACTTAAGGTAATCCAATACACAGAAGCAAAAGATAGATAACTGCCCTTATAAAAATGTGTGGAGGTATAAAGCCCACTGGTAGACACACAACGAAAATAGGAAATAGTCATTACTTATTGATACAATAAACCACCAAGCCACAAGGATGACAGAGGACAAGTACAACAAATTATACTCAAAACTACTGAAGAAATTTAATACAATGACAGAAAGACCTACATATTTATAACAACCTTTGATGTAAATGTACAAAATCCCTCAATAAAAAGATACTATGAATACAAAAATCAAGACCAAATGATGTGTTGCCTACCAAATTCAAGTAGTAAAGACGGAGACTGAAACTGAAAAGATACAAAAGATGTTCCATGTGAATGAGAAACAGTGAATAGTACAAGTTGATATTCTTATAGCAGGAAAAAAAAGAGAGAGAGAGAGAGTCTTTAAAAAGGAAATAGAGAAAAAGAAGGCCACTGTAATAAAGGAATCAATTCAACCAGAAGACATAACCATTCTAAGTGTATATGTACCTAATGTCAGAGCACCCGATTTTATAGGACAAACACTATTAGATGTAAAAGTGGAGATAGGATCCAGTACAATAGAGGGAAATTTCAATACTGCACTTTTATCTGTAGCCAGATCATCCATACATACCTTTCCTAAAAAAATTTAAAACATCAAATTATCCTATACATCAAGTAGACCTAACATACTTCCACAGAATATTTCATCCAACAGCTTCAGAATATTCATTCTTTTCTTCAGCACTTGGAACATTCTCTAGAATAGACCACATTATTAGGCCACAAAACAAGCCATAAAAAAAAAAGCCAAAAAAAGAATCCTGACATATATTTTCTCTGACTGCAATGGAATAAAACAAATTAGAAAAAAAAAAAGAAAGAAAAATAAAAGAAACTAGAAACTCTACAAATTCATAGAAACTTAACATAGTACTTTACAAAAAAATGGGTCATGGAAGAAATCAAAAGGGAAATTTGAAAATGTCTTGAAACTAATGAAAATAGAAACACAATACACCAAAAACTATGGGATACAGCAAAAGAAGTACTAAAAGGAAAATTTATAGTACTAATTGCCTACCCTAAAAGAAAAAGATTTCAAGTAAGCCAACAATTCAACTCAAAGACCTAGAAAATCAAGAGCAAAAGAGCAAACCAAACTTGATATTTGAAGGGAAAAAAAAATGACAAAAATCCAAAGTAGAAATAAATGAATTAGAGACTAAACACAATACAAAAGATTAATGAAATTAAACATTGGTTTATGAAAAGATAAACAAAACAAGTAAATCTTTAGCAATACTAACAAAAAGGACCCAAAGAAATTAGAGATGAAAAAAGAGATAACCTATGCCCCAAAGAAACAGAAGATCAGTAGAAACTGTGTACCAAAAAATTTGAAAACCTAAAAGAAATAGATAAGTATCTGAACGCACACCAAAACTGAACCATGAAGACATTAACACCTAAACAAAACAATCAGTAATGAAATTAAATCAGCATAAAAAGTCTCCCACCAACAAAAAGCCCAGGACCAGACGACTTCACCCACCACTGAACTTTATCAAACTTTGAAAGAACAATGCAGACTATTTCAGAGAACTGAAAGGGAGAAAGCTCTTCCAAACTTGTTTTATAAAGAAGCTACCCTGATACCAAAACCAAAAATGATGCAACATAAAAGAAAGCTTTATATGCATAACTCAAAGGAATACAGATGGAGAAGTTCTCAACAATGTAACAACAAATCCATCAAAAAGATTATTCAATACTCAGATCAAAACAGACTCATCCCAGGGATGCAAATAGGGTTCAATATACACAAATTAATAAATGTAGATCATCACATCAACAAAATGAAGGATAAAAAGGTATGATCTCAATAGATATATAAGCGATGATAAAATTCAACATTACATCATGATAAAAACCCTAAATAAAGTTCGATGTGGAAGAATAGTACTTTCACATAATCAAGATTACATAGGACAAATCCACAGCCCACATCATACTGAATAGTACAAGCTGAAAGTGCTACCCCTAAGATCTGAAACAAGACTGGTGCTCTTATCCAATACGAACTAAAGTTTTGTCCTGAGCAACTAGACAAAAGAAATAAAAGGCATTTAGATAGAAAGGGAAATAGTACAAGTACTGTTCACACATAATGTTTCTATGTTTCAATAAACCCAAAGACTCTACCAAGATGATTAGAAAAGATTTTTTAAATCCAGTAGTCGCAGTATACAAACATCAATATACAAAAATCACTAGCACTTTTTTAAATATATTTTATTAGTTGTTGGTGGACCTTTATTTATTTATGTGTGGTGCTGAGAATTGAACCCAGTGCCTCACACATGCTAGGCAAGTGCTCTACCACTGAGCCATAACCCCAGCCCCTCACTAGCACTTTTATACACAAATAATATTGCTGACAAAAAAAAAAAAAAATCATGAAAGCAATTCCATTTATATTAGCTACCACCCCCCAAAAAATACTAGAATTGAATGATCTGATCTACAATTAGAATGATAAAACTGATAAAAGAAATTAAGATCTCTCCATGTTCATGAATTAGAAGAATATTATTAAAATGTCTATACTATCCAAAATCAACTACAGAATCAAAGAAATTCCCATAAAAAAATACTGTTTTCGTCAGCTTTTTTGCTGCTACAACCAAAAGACCTGACAAGAACAATGTTAGAGGAGGAAAGGTTTACTTTGGGGTTCACGGTTTCAGAGGTCTCGATCCATCCATAGTGGGCTGGGTGCTCCTCAGGCTCTGCAGATCATCATGGTAGAAGAGCAGTGGTGGAAAGTAGCTCAGGACATGACACAAAGAAGCAGAGAGGCAAGCTCCACTCCCCAAATGCAAAATAAATACCCAAAAGACACGCCTCCAGTGACCTACCTCCTCCAGTCACACCACCCCCCACCTTCAGTTACCACTTGGTTAATCCCTATCAGGGGATTAATTCACCGATTGGGTTAAGGATCTCATACCCCAATCATTCCACTTCTAAACCTTTTTTCATTGTCTTACACATGAACTTTTGGGTGGCATTAATATCTAAACCATAATAAATACCCATGACATTCCTCATAGAATGATTCTTTAAAAAAAAAAAAAAACTTAAAATTTTTATGTAACCACCAAAAACAATCGCACAAAACTAAAAAGCTGCACAGAAAAAAGTGAAGCAACAACCTATAGATTGGTAGAAAATATTTGCCAACCATACATCCAATATACCCAAAGGGCTAATATCCAAAATATATAAGAATGTAAACAACTCAATAGCAAGAAAATAACCCCATTTAAAAATAAACAAGGGATCTGAACAGATATTTCTTAAGACATGAAAGACCAACAGCTATATGAAAAACAATGTTCAACATACCTGATCCTTAGGGAAATGCAAATTAAAATTACAATGAGCTATCACCTCATGTCTGTGAAAACAGCCATTATCAAAAAGATAATTTAAATTCTACAGAGAAGTCAATCAATTTACAAAGTCATTTCGATTTTGAACAGTTCAAAAGGATATTAGACTAGTGAAATTCAAATAAATTCTGTATTTTAAATTGCACCAATGTTAATTTCTCAGTTTTAATCATTGTGTCATGATCATATAAGATTAACGTTGGGAAAAGCTAAGTTAAATATATTAAACTCTGTAATCTTTGCAATTTTTCTGTAAATCTGAAATTTTTCAAAACAGGGTAGGGGGAAAAAAACATTTTTCTGTCATACACATTTTGTATGAAAAAAGGTAAATAATGCAAGTGTCCAAAGTGAGGCATACTGACAAGTAAATCTTACCAGCTGAGAAATTTATGGAAAATACATTATTGATACAAGATTAATTTTTATGATTGAACATTCCTAGAAAAATTAATATTTAGAACCCAGCATTGTGTTCATGCATTTCTAAACAGCATCAAATGCTACAAGTTACTGAGAATAACTGGGAGAGTGCCTGATATAACTTTGAAGTTAAGTAGCTATGCGAATTCACATCATAAACACAAAGCAATTGGATTAAATAATCTTAAGTGTCTCTCTCACCCCTAAAATTATTTAGGCGAGTTTGAATGACTTCTTATAATCCACTTACTAAAATCAATCTAGAAGCCTAAACTGGTGAATTGGACATGAAGAACAGATTAGAACATTTAAGTGGAAAATAAACTACTTGATTCTCTGAAAGCCAAAAATAGTGCAGGCTCCATACAGGATTGGGTTCAGAGGCCCATTCATGTCCTCCATGAATTGACTTCTTTCTTTGGTTTTACATTGTGGCTCCTGATAGCTGGCTCCAGGATCATAATCTCCTAGGATTCCCTCTTCCTGGACTTTCTCATCTGGCACATATAATCTCAATTCACCACGACCAAGAAAATAGACTCTACCTTGATTAGGGTACACTTCTCCAGACCTGAGGTATATATTAAGCCCTGATTGAATTGTGCTTGAACCCATTTGCAAAATGTTATTTTCAGCTGAATGCATTTTAACTAATAGAGATTTGATACCTGCAGTGAGGTCTACAGAACAGACTGGTTTAATTAGATGATGAAGGATCCAAAAAAAGAAGATCTTTCTATTTTCCTTACTGTTTCTTTCTGATAAATTGGCAATTTTTGTATCAAATGGAAGGTGGAAATTCAAAAAAAAAAATGTTTTTAAATGTTAAAACTCAATCCATCTCTATCAAGGCTATAGTAGTTAAGGACTTGGTTTAAAAATAAAAGGTTCAGAGTAGGGAGTTTTTAGTTTTTTTCTTTTATTTTGCTTTTTACAGTTCTGGGGATGGAAACCCAAAGACTCATGCATGCTAGGTAAGTACTTTATCACTGAGCTACACCTCCTGCCCTCACTGGAAGTGCTTTTAATACTTCTGAAGGCCATCAGTGAAGCCATGTGAGAAAGAAATGGACCCAATGTGGCTCACTGTGAGGATCAAAGGGAAAAGAGCTTCCACAGTGCAAACTTAAGGAAATTTGTAGAAAAAATTATTGAATTATTTACCTTAACAAATATTCATGCTTATACAGTTTGGGAGGTAGGCAGTTTTTGAAGGACATGTTGACTCAGTCAACAAGAACATGAGACTTAGTGACTCCTACTAAGCATTCTCTGCCTATGAAGGGATAAAAAATGTTGATGTCCACTGACCCACAGCTATTGCCCGAGATCTCACCAGGCCAGAGGAAAGATTATTTAGGGCACACCCTAACCTCTGCAAAAATCTCACTACATCAGTATTTCAATCAAGAAGAAATGAAAAAAACAACAGCAAAAATTATTCTCTTTTCTTTGATTTTTTTTAGAAGTACCTTACAATAATGACCACATAGCTTTTATTAGAGAACCCTGTCAAGGGACCATTATGCAAGAAAAGCTGGAAAATAGTCTTAAGTTACATCTATTTATAGGACCAGAACAATCAATTATATTCATAACATTTGAGAATGTTATTTAGTAGGCAAACTAGTCATCTATGCTTTATTCCCAAATTCGTCATAAGCTCAGATCTCCCCCCTTGATGTCTTGACTAGCAACAAATTTAAACTCTTCTTGTTTGTGAACTCTCACTCACTCAGATGGAATATACATAAATCAAAGCTAGTAATCACCAATCTTTCCCTCTATCATAATTTTCTGTTATCTTGACACATAGAGTACCCAGAATTTTTATCAACATTATTCTGGATTTGTCTGAGAGGTTGTTCTGGATGAGATTGATATTTGAATCAGACCATGGAGTAAAACCGATTGCCCTTGTTAATGCGGGTAGGACTCATTCAATCAGTGAAAGACTTAAAAGAACAAAAAGGTTGAGAAAGATCATCTGACCAAGTGAGCTGGGACGCCAGTGTTCTCTAGATTTTAAAATGGAACTTACACTCTTAGCTCTCCTGCTTGCCAACTATAGATCTTGGGACTCATTAGCTTCCATAGTCAGATGAACCAATTCCTTATAATAAATTCTCTTTCTTTGAAGAATCCTAGTACACCCTCAAGTTATCCCCATCTTAGTCAATGAAACCACCATGCAGCCATTGAATAGTCCTACCCTTTATTCAAGTGCACCTATAGAAGGATAAAATCATTCTTTTAAGTTTTCTCACCCCAACCATGCATTCAACTTATTGAGCCAGTGCTTCCTTTCAGTATATTTCAGCTCCATCTGTTTTTTTTTTTCCATCTCTAATGTCATCATTGCCTTGCCAAGTCATCATATAGGACTCCTGAAACATCTTCCAAACTGTTCTGCATCCACTCTTAGTTCATTCCAACATAATTTGCAGGCAGATTTTAGAGTGAACCTTTTAAAGCTCTTTTCCGCCTGTGACACCCTCCTGCTCAAAACCTTTTGTCTTACCATTGCATTTTATCTTACCATGTCCTACAGTCTGAGAAAATGGTTCCTTTCTACTTCTCTAACCTCATTGCATTCTCTTCCTTGCTGACTACACTTCAACCACACCAGTTTTCTCTTTTTCATGTATACCAAGCCCTCCGACTCTCTGTACTGTCTACCTTTAGTGTTATAATTTAGCTAGTTTATTCTCCTCATTTAAGTTTCTTCTTGATTTTTCCCATCCCCTCCAGAAAATCTTCCATCTTTTAATCAGATAACTCTTTACAGCAATTAGTAACAATCTATAATCTCAACCTATAATTATTTTTCATTCACCATTATCTTACTCTCCAACTAGAATATGTGCTACATCAGGACAAGGAACTAGTCTTTTGAGTTAGTTAATGTACAAGCACGATACTATCAATCAATGCTCAAAATTTACTGAGTGAATTTACTCATTCCACAAATATTAAGGTCTTTCCAGACACTGGAGATATCCAATGAATGAAAGAGACAGAGTATCTGCCTTTTTGGAGTTTACCCCCTAGGAAGATAGAAATTAAATATTATCTCAAAAGGAGAAGATGTTTTTTCTTAAAAAAAAAAAAAAAAGCCCAGTGGACATTTGTGCAGACTCTTTTACTTAGAACTTACACAAGAAATAGATGCCAGGAAAACTCTCGGAAGTTTGGCACATTACCATCACTTCCAAATGAGCCCTTAGAGCTCGTCAATGCTGTCACGCATCCCAGGCAACTGGCTAAAGTGTCAGTTATCCTGACACACATACAAGAGGCTAATATGGTCTAAGGACCACTGGGGGCTAAATGCCTGTTGACTAAGATAATAATCAAATAGACCAAAAAAAATCAATTGTCAAACTGTGAAGATGCACAATCTTGATTATGCCAAGGCCACAAAAGCCAACAAGATGAAATGTAATATACTGATTACAAATGCCAAAATGCTGAACCAAAAGGAAGCTAGAAATGGGATACCCTATTAGATTACTGCCCATTAGCAGAGCTTACCGAGGACTGGCTGCCAGCTGTGGAAGCACTAAGGACAAATGGCATGTTATTCCAAACCATCACACAAGCTCCTTGCCAAGGCTGCCTGTGCATGCTCAGCTCAGCCTCCCTTGGCCAAGTAGCTGATGTTCTCTTCCCATTATTAACAATTGCTCCATTTTTTATTGATATTGAGGACCAAATAATTCTAACATTTTCCATGGCTAATGAAATTGGCAAATTCAGAACTTGGGGGTTATTTTGACAATAATTTCTTGCCCAATTTTAAGATACTATCCATTTTCATTGTGACTGTGTTCACAAGTTCTGCTATCATCTTTGAGTGACACATTTCAACCTCAGCATGTTATATGCTCAGAGTGTCTACTTGGCTCAGAGTGAGTGCAGGCCAAAGTAAATCTAAGCAAACGGTTTAAGAAAACCATAACACGGATAATGCTTTAAAAATCAACATTTATTAAACTGAGTACTAAGCATTTAATTATGGATTATTTTACTCAGTCTTCATGGTTGTCTGTGAAGCAGGCAGGTGCAATTATTTTCCCTATTTTACAAGGATAGGAAGCAAACAAGGAGGAGACACAGATGTTTAAAGTGTGTACTTCTTGTTATTTTGAAGGAGAATATGAAAATAAAGTAAGGAAAGAGAGAAGTGGCAGGACAGCAAAAGTGAATTAATCACTTTGAGGGTTTTACCTAATGCGTTTTACCAGTTGACATTGGCCATAAGGAAAGAGTAGTTCTTTAAGAACTCATGAGAGGAGGTTCACTGTGCCGGTAACCAGCACTGCCTGCTGTTCCATGTCAAAATTTATAAGATCATTTTTTAATCCCTGCAATGCTGTCCCCACAGAAATGGGGCACAGCCCCCTGAGGTCTGTGGGACCCTGAATATATTCTATCCAGTTTTCTATCTCCAATACTTTACCTGAGCCTATCACAGAAAGCAATTATGAGAAGAGTACTGAGGAATTAGCAGTTCCGTTAGCTCCCATAAATGAAAAAAGTATGTATTTAACGAGACTACAGATCTGAAATTTGGAGCAGTATGGCAAGTAGATTTCATCTCCTAAGCCAATACCAGGAGAAAGGTAGTGGTTGTCCATGCTGTTGAGAATGGTTTTTTGCTACTGCATCAGGTCTTAAAAAGATCCTTTGAAATTATCAATGTCTTCTAAGTACTTAGAAGTGGCAAAATAAATATCATATTTGAAGAAGATAGACTGGAATAATGGAAAGAAAGCATGGAATGAATGTCTGTCAATCAACTGTGATTTTTTCCATGCAAACGATTTAAATTATCTGGTATCCAAGTATCATAATCCCTTTTTATAAACATTTGTTCTAAGGACTGAGACACAGAACAATGTTGTAAGAAATACAAGAACTAATGCACTTATGTGCCTTCTATTGTTAAAATTAACCTGGTTTGAGCTGGTTCAGAGAACCCAAGATGGATAAGAAAATATGAAAACCTGAAATGTAATTGTGACATTGAAATTTTCTTAACAAAAATTTTAGGCATATGTAACTCCATATAATCCCATAAATTCAAAATCTACATTAAATATGGTTCTGAAGCCTTCTTTAAGTCCCTGTCTTCTGCATCCAATAAGAGAGAGTTCATTATGACTATGAAATTGTCTTTACTAAAATCAGGAGGATCACCACCCTACACCCTAGTATCTTTTTGTCATATTTGCATAAGGGCAAATGCGTCCACAGAAATTTATTGGGTTTTTTTTTCCCCTTCTAAAATGTTTAAAGCAGTTTCAACTTGATAGCTTTATTACAAATATCAGTACTAGATTTCATTCTACTTTCTACAGGAGGTTATTTGTAGCCTATAATGCACTAGGTTGAGGAAACAAATAGACAATGTTCCTTATCCCTACAAAGCTTAATCTATTTACACTTCTGCAAAATAATCACAGAAAAAAAAAACACGCACATTGTTAATGTCTCTTTTCAAGAACCTTAAATATAAACATGCATATAAGTATAGTCTCCATGTTAACAGGGAAATTCAGTAATCCATGTAATGAAGACTTTCCTATCTCATTGATATTTCTGTAGCAACTGTTTTCAATTATTATCTTTAGTGAGCAAAATTAGTTTGTAATCTCTGAAGACACTGTACCTAATTGTATCTTAGGAATTGGAGCCTTGTTTTCCTTCTTTCCTTGCCTTGAAATGACTGCATGGCACACCCTAAGTTTAGAGTACACATCTTCATTTCAGCACCATCTACTTTCAAATAATATAGCACTTCACATACAAAGTCTTTAGAATACATGTTTCCTCACAGCCTTTTTTGCTATTTTATTTATTTTACATGCTCTCAAAATCAATTGTTTTGTTTTCATTTTGAACAGTCACCAATATTTTTAAGAGATTTTAAAAAGAAAAATGCTAATTTACATTTACCCATATGGGTTATCATTTTCTGGGCCTTTATTCCTTTGGGTGGATTCAGATTTCTAGCTGGTATTGTTTTCCTTCTGCCTGAAGGGCTCTTTTGAATATTTCTTTTGCTGCTGAACTTATTATGAGTTTTATTTATGAATTTTTGTTTGCTATGAATTATTTCACATTGCATAAATTTTTAAATCTTTTTAAAGCTAGTTTCCCTGTGTATAGAATTCTACATGCTTTCTCTTTCAGTGTTTTTAAGACACTGCTTTGTTTTCTTCTGACTTTTGAGAAGTCTGCTATCATTCTTCCAAGTGTTTTTATATAATCTGTCTTTTCTCCCCTTCTAGCTGCTTTTAAGATTTTTCTTTTTATCCATGTGGTAATCAATTTGATTGTAGTATGGTATATACTTTTCTTCATGTTTTAAATTTATGGGTTAATAGTTTTAATCAAATATGGAAAAATTGTCCTTATTTCTTTGAATCCTTTTTAGATATATTTTTTCCTTCTCCTTCTGGGGCTACAATTATACATTTAGTAGACCCCTTGACATTATCCAGTAACTCATTGGTATTTACTTTTTGTTCATTCTTTTCTAATTCACCTTTCAATTTTTATTACCAAGTCTTCCAGCTAACCAGTATTATCTAATTCTGTTCATTTAATCCAGTGTATTTTTTATCTTAGACTTGCAACAGTTATCTCTAGGAATTTCTTTAGGCCTTTATCATCTTCTAATTCTATCCTACATTTTCTCCCACCTTCCTGTACACGTGAAGTATATTTTTTAAAGCTGTTTTAACATATTTCCTGCTGATTCTAAATCCATGCTGAAAAACTGGAAATCCATATTTCCAGTAGCAAAGTGAAATTAAACCTATCTCACCCTGCACAAAAATCAGCTCAAAGTGGATCAAAGACTTAGGCACTAGAACAGAGACCCTATGCCTAATGGAAGAAAAAATAGGCCCAAATCACCATGTCAGCCTAGGGTATGATTTCCTTAAAAAGACTCCTAAAGCTCAAGAAGTAAAATCAAGAATCAATAAATGGGATGAATTCAAATTAAAAAGCTTTTACAACAAAAGAAACAATATGAGAGAGCCTACAGACTGGGAGAAAATCTTTACCACATGAACCTCTGATAAAGCATTAATCTCTAGGATATATAAAGAACTCAAAAAACTTAACACTTAAAAAATAAATAAATAAATAAATAACCCAGTCAATAAATAGGTTAAGGAAATGAACAACTACTTCACAGAAGAATAAATGCAATCAATCACCAAATATATGAAAAAGTGTTCAACATCTCTAGCAATTAGAGAAACACAAATCAATACTACACTAAGATTTCATCTCACTTCTGTCAGAATGGCAATCATCAAGAATACAGGAAACAATAAATGTTGGCGAGGATGTGGGGGAAAAGGTACACTCATACATTGCTGGTGGGACTGCAAATTGGTGCAACCACTCTGGAAAGCAGTATGGAGATTCCTCAGAAAACTTGGAATGGAACCACCATTTAACCCAGCTATCCCACTCTCAGCTTATATCCAGAGGACTTGAAATCATAATACTACAGTCATGCAGCCAAGTCAATATTTGTAACAGCTCAATTCACAATAGCTAACCTATGGAACAAACCTAGGTGCCCTTCAACAGATGAATGGATAAAGAAAATTGGTTCATATATTCAATGGAATATTACTCAGCTTTAAGCAAGAATGAAATTATGGCATTTGCCAGTAAATGAATGGGTTGGAGAATATCATGCTAAGCAAAATAAACAAATCCCCAAAACCAAAGGCCAAATGTTTTCTCTAATATGCAGATGCTAATTCACAATAAGGTGGGGGGCACTAGAGGAAAAATAACATTACCTTAGATTAGGTAGAGGGAAGTAAAGGGAGGGGAGCAGAGAGGATGTGGGGATAGGAAGGATAGTAGAACAAAACAGACATTATTACTTTATGGGTATATGTGACTGCATGATCAATATGATTGTACAACATGTATACTCTGAAAAATGAGAAACTATATCCCATCTATTTATATCAAAGTGCATAAATGCATTCTACTATCATGTATAACTAAAACAAAAATAAATCCATGCTGAGTTGGTTACATTCGTTTTAATCCAATTATGTGTGATATTTTTGCATGATAGATAATTTATTACATCTTAGAGACCAGATTTTATGTTGTTGCATCTTGGATTTCTTGTACTTTCCTGTTAAACATTTTTTTGCTGTACATTTTTTTTTACTAGCCATGCATTGATTACATTCCATAAACTTTGATATACTTTCTTTATAAATTCAAAACACTTTTTTCCTTGGATATCTTAAATTATTTAATTGTATAAGTTATTCGGTGCTTTGCCCAAATTCCCATTGTTTGAGGAACTAAATGTCTTTTTTTTTTTTTTTTGCTGATTTCTAATATAGTTTCATTTCAGAGGGAAAGATGCCTTTATATATATATTAAATTTTATTTGTTTTAATTAGTTACATATGACAGTACAATGATCTTGACATATCATACATTTGAATCAAATGGGGTATAATTTCTCATTATTCTGAGTGTACAGGTTGCAGAATCACATTGGTCATACAGTCACGTATATACATACAGCAATACTAGTGTCTAAAAAAAAAGTGTGTCACATTAGATTGGGTAGAGAGAAGTGAGGGGAGGGGAGGGGAATCAGGGAATAGGAAGGACAGCAGAATAAAATAGATACTAGTATTGCTGAATGTGTGTGTGTGTGTGTATATATATATATATATATATATATATATATATATATATATTTTTTTTTTTTTTACTTTGAAACAAACTTTCTTCATGACCTTTTTTGGTGGATCTATTTGCATTAGAAATAATGTATAATTTTGTAGTTATAATGAATGGACACTTAGAAATGTATTTAGATCTGATTGGTTAGAAACTTTATTCATGTATTCTTTATCTTTTTGGTTATCTTATTAATTGTGGATTTACCTACTTACTCCCTTCTGTCAATTTCTGCTTCATTTCTTTTCTTGAGTGTTATTGGATGCATATACATTTAAGACTGTTTTCTTCTTTGTAAACTATGAGTTGTCCTTTTCACTACTAATTCTTTGTCTTGATATCTACTTTATATGACACTAGTATAACCACAGTCATTTTCTTAGGGTTAAGTTTTGTATTTTTTTCCTCTTCAAACTTTCAGCATATTTCTACCATATACTTTGCTTCTCAAAAACACCATGTAGTTAACAGAGAAGCCAGGATATATACCAGGCAGCTTGGCTTCTGAGCCCACATAGTGTATTTCTAAACTCTCTCTCAGTGACAAAAATCTGCCATTTTGGGATTCTCAATCTTTTGTAATTTTTAATCACTCATATTTGCAGTATCTTGTCTTGCCTTAGACTTTTGAGTGATTTTTACTTGACCATATACCTACAGAAGTACTGTGGGCATGAATACACAGTGTTGCTTCAAACAGGATTTGCTTTTGATTTTCTTACTATGTAAATAGTGAACTGACCTGAGACCACTTAAGTGTTCACATTTCTCTGCTGTGGATATGAATTCAAGCTCAGGTTCCCACAGGAGCACTGGCCCAAAACAGCTACTAGTTTATATCTAGAACTAGTAATGAGTTTAGCAGTGTTGCCAGGTACAGATATAATATACAATAATAACTGTATTCTTAATTATTAGCAATGAAAAGTCAGGATATTAAAAATCATGATTAATTTAAAATAATTATTAAAGCTAAAGAAATAAAGAGATCGGTGGAGGAGAAAAGAGGGTTTGGAAATTTACCAACACCCAAATGAAAAAGTGATCTTTGCAAAAACTGTAATGACAGTTCAATGGAGAAAGGCTAGTTTTTTCAACAAATAGTACTGAAACAGTAGGATATACATGTGCAAAAAAAAGAAAAACAAAGACCCACAATTGAAACAAACCACACCTTGCACCATATACTAAACAAAACACGGATTGAGAACCTAAATTCCAGACCTAAAACAATTAAATTTCTAGTGCAAAACATAGAAAAAGATATTTGAGATCATTTTTCAAGCAAATACAAATACCAAGATGTATACAAGAATAAATTGATATTTTTAAATTTTGATGAGTCAAAATTATCATTAAAAGAATGAAAAAACAAGCCACACACTGAGAGAAAATATTTGTAAGGCACACATCTGAAAAATGACTTGTATCTAGAATGTATACTCGAAACTATCCAGAATTATACGCAACTCAGGTATAAGAAATAATCCATTTTTAAAATAAGGCAAGCATTTGAAGGTAATGAATGGATCATAAAAAAGTACACAAAAATGCCTAACGTCAGTAATAATGAAGCCAATTAAAACACAGTAAAACATACACCTACTGGAATGCCTAAGATTAAAGATTAATCATGCCAAGTGTCTATAAAAATGGAGAAATTAAACTCATTTATTGATGGTGGGAATATAAAATGGCACAGCACAATTTGGTTGTTTCCTTAAAAAATTAAATATTTGATATAACACCTAAAGCATAACCAAAGAAAAAAATTCGACTTAATCAAAATGAAATCCCTTTTAAACTTCAAAGGACATAATTAAGAAAATGAATGACAACCCACAGAATGGGAAAAACATTTGAAAATCACGTTTCTGATAAGGACCTAGTATTCAGAATATGTAAAGTATAGTTTCATTTCAATAATAGACAAATAGAGCAATTTTAATTGGGCAAGGAATACAAATAAATGGCATATAAGCAAATGAAAGGATGGTCAGTACCATTAGTCATTTGGGAAGCACAAATCAAAACCACCAAGTTGTCATATCACACCAACTAGTATGACTAAAATCTAAAAGGACAAATAGTAACAATTTTGAGTAAGAATGGGAAGACACTGAAATCCTCACACACTGATAGCCATGGTGTAAAACAGCACAATCACTGTATAAAACCTTTCAGCAGCTCCAAAGGTTAGACATGAAAAGTTACCCTATGACCCAGCAGCTTTACCCCTCTATATCCACACCTGAGAACTGAAAACATATCCTCACAAAAACGTGAATGTGAATGTTCATAGTGGCATTATTCGTAATAGCTTAAAAGTACAAACAACCTAAACGTCTATCCACTGATAAATGGATAAACAAAACAGAGCGTGCTTAGAACGGAGAGTTTCTCAAAAGCCATAAAAGGAATGAGACACTAATTTGATCTACAGAAAAACCTTGAACACATGCTATGTGAAAGAAGCTGACACAAAATGACCACACATTTCACAGTTCCATTTCTATCAACTGTTCAGAATAGGCAATTCCATAAAGGTAGAAAGTAGACCAGCAGCTTCCAGAGGCTGAGATCTTCACAGGGACAGGGCAATAAAATGTTCTGAAGTTAGTGAGGATGGTTACACAACCTTGTGAGTATACAAAACATCACTTAAGGAAGAGTTTTATGACAAATGAATTATCTCAACAAATAAATTAATCAAACACCATATGGTCCAGCCATTCCACTCTTAGGTGTTTACCCAAGTAAAACATAACACATCCAAATAAAAACATGTATATGAATGTTTATAGCAAACTTGCAATTGTGGAAAACTGGAAATAGCCCATCAACTAAAGATCATCATACTACACAGCATATTCATACGATAGAATACTACTTGGCGATAAACCATAAATGCTTGGCATTTTGAACCATATGAGTGAATCTCAAAATAAATATGCTACATGAAAGATGCCAAACCTGAATACATACTGCATGATTCCATTTATATACAACTCTAAGAAATGCAAACAGTGACAGAAAACAGATCAGGAGTTGCCCATGAATGAGAGGATTGCCAAGAGCAAGAAGTACTTAAAAACATCTTTTCATTACTACGTATTAATTGTACATATTTATGGAGTACTATGTGACATTTTAGTACATGCATGCAATGTGTAATAATCAGACCAGTATAATGGGATATCCATCACCTCATTTATCATGTTTTTGTGCTAGAAGTGTTCAAAATCCAGTTTTCTACTATGAAATTAGTAACTTCAGCTATCCTACTGTAATATAGGACACTCCAGCATACACTCTTCCATCCAACTCTAGGGTAGAAATTACTAGAAGTGATCATTATGTTCACCATTTTGATGGTAGTGATGGTTTCACATGGATGTTCGTGTATCAAAATGTTCCAAATTGTGCACTTGCATGTACAGTGTGTCGCATTTCTGTAGTATCTCAAAACTATTTTTTTAACATGTAAACCTAAACCTAGCCACAAAATGTTCTCTGTGCCATGCTCTTTCCACTTTCCTTTCGTTTTGGAGGACAAAAAAAGAAAATATGTACTCCTGTTCTACTGTGCCTGACACAGAGACTCTCCAAGAAATATTGGCAGAAACACCTAAAGGCAAACAACTGTCAAACCTCACCCTGCAGAAACACATGAAGAGAATATGGCACAGATCAACAGCACTGAAGCTCACCGGACTAGGTCAAAGATGCTCTGCTGGGAATGTCTGGTTAGTCTGCAATGCCCTCGGCTTCCTTTGGATAAAGGATGGCCTCATTGATATCCCCCATCTTCTGGGTTTCCAATTCATCCCAAACTCAGAAAAACACATTAATCTCAAGCATAAATTCCTATCCTGACATATTTGGAAATCTAAAAATCAAACCATAAAATCATTATTATTAGAAATATAGAGGTGGTACAAGAAATCAAACACATTCTCAGAAGTGGGTGCACAAGGTAAGCTTTACTTCTGCCAGAGGGCATGCTGCAGAACCTGGCAAGCAAGGGCAATTGGGTGGGTGGTCCCCCTGCTTTACTCCCTAATGCAATGCTACCCTTTCACCTGATTGGAAGAATTTAGGGTTACAATCTTCATGATTGGCTAATTTTAAAATTGGGGCAAAGGGAAGGGCTGTAATTAAAATTGGCTTCAAGTGGCTCTCACATTCCAATTAAAGCTAAATACTATATTCTGAAAATGAAACAAACTTTCAATGTCTCACAATCATCTAATATTATCCTATGGCTGCCTTGATTGCTACTAGATGAATAAGAAAATCAGAAGATCTACAGGTTGTACCAATTTGCAGTGTATTTCCCAATGACAATGCTATGTCCCTCTTACACTTGAAAGAGTGGGAGGAATGGGCCAGAGGAATTTATGCAACTTTAAGGGTGCCGAGTCAAGGTGTTCAATGTCAAGTGTTGTGGGCCCTGTCTGTACATACAACATACAATGTAGTTAGTTGGAAACATGTTGCAGTGAAAACCTACCACCTTGCTTCAGATTCATCCATTATTGTTTTAGAGACAGGAAAGTGCAATACCTTTCCTCACACATTTTAAGGGTCACAGCCTACTCTAACATGACAGGTAAATGAGAGAAGAAAAACACAAATTTAATGTAAGTTTTAAATGACATGGGAACCTCCAGAAATGAAATGAAGACCCAGGAGAAACTATTATATTTAGATTCAATGTAGAATGGACAGCCATGGAGAAATGTGATTGGACCAAAAGGTTGTGAGCCAAGGTAACAGACGAGGGCTAAAGGACCTTGGAAGGCCTGACTGATCAGATTCCTCTGGGCCTGTGTGCATACTGTTTCTCTCGGGTATGAGGCAGAACCAGGGTCTTAACACCTATTCGAGGCAAGGTAAGCCAGAGAAATTCTTTACGGCTAACTCCTTCACAGAAAGGTGGGGAAAGTTTCATGTTATTAGTTTCCGTACAAAGAAGAAATTGTGATTTGTTATGATTTGCTTCATGGACAGAAAGGAGGTCAGAAGAAAGGAGGGTAAGAGGACAGGGGACTTTCTGAGTCCCTTCCAATGACCTTCAGTTTAAAGCACTCAACATACCAAAGAAACAGACTTTCGGGTGTCATTTTCTAAGCCCCAAACGCTGCTCTGCTTTTATTCTATGCATTACAATTTAACCAGCCTGAAACTCAATGCTTGTAGCCTAGAAGAACATAGAAGCTGCCCCAAAATGTTGAAATACGAAAAGCTTCTCCCTAAAGAACAAGAAAAAGAAGGGTGGCCCTCCTCCTCCCCCTTCCAGAACAGAAAACTTGCGCAAAGGTAACTTGCGTTGTGATTAAGAGTCTGCACAATTAAAAATTTTAAGTGGCTGATTGAAGGATAATGTAGCAGATTTTATTCAGCCTCATATACCTCCAGGGAAATTCAGCTTTATTACTTTTACTGCATGTGCACATTTTTCTTTAGAAATAAAAATTAAACCTTTGTACAATTGCTTCCAAAAGCATTTTCTCTTCATGCTAATAATGGGCTTCATGAAACATCTGTAGCAAATTAAAATGCTCCTTTTTAGAAAATGCAAAGAGTTATTGAGAAACTGACGTAAATACGTGTGTATACATGTGGATGAACATTTGTTGCTAACATCTGAGTTCCAAGGAGTGCTCACTTCTCGCTGCCCTTTACTTTGCAAGTCATTACCACTGTCAAAAACATTCTCAAATATAGGAAGGCACAGGGATCATGAAACTTAAGTTTTCTTTTTTCATACTCAGTTCCTTACAGTGTTGTGAATAATCGAATTAGGATACATTTGCTCAAACTCTTCCTTTTTTGATGAGTTTATTTTCATAGACTTGTGAGACATAAAACAGAGGATTTAATAATTATTGGGGAGATATGGTCAGAGCAATAGCAATGACAAGCATTGGTTGAATGTCTACTACTCCCCAGGCAGGGAACCCACTTAATCCAGTACCATCCCCCAATGCAGTCAGTTGGCATTCTTGTTCTCACCACTTAACATGCTAAAACCTATGAAGTTCAACAGAGTCAAGCTACTTGCTCACAACCCTCCTGTCACTGTGATAAGCAAGAACCAAAGCCAAGTCTTCAGGAGAGAAACACAAGCTTTTTTACAAGTGAGAAAAACATCAGCTACAGAATACTGACACACTGGATTTTAACATAGAAAATAAACTCTAAGATACCAATTATTAAACAATTACCTCTTTGAGGAGTATTTTTTGCCTCAATTGCATCTGAAGCATTCTATTGATTACATTTCTCTGCTGTAGATATGACAGATTGTCTTTTCCTACATGGTCAAACTAGTGATATGGAGTCTACACCTGTTGCTTTTCTCATTGTTCTATCCAGGGTTCCAATGTGCCTGCATAAACACTTGGAATATTCAGATTTTCAATAGAATTGTGTGTGTGTGTGTGTGTGTGTGTGTGTGTGTACACAGGCATACATATACACACGTATATGGGTGAAGACCTTAGCAGTTATGGAAATGCTACAGCCCTCTACTGAATGCTGTACAAAATGTCTTCTGTAAAGTTCTGGAACTCCCTATCCATTGTCTTCTTAGGTCAATTTTCCTATCTACCTATATGAATTTGATTTTATATTCTCTAAAATAGGTTTATTTATTGCACATACCCTCTGGACATTTTTCCATTCAACAAAGAACATGATTCTTTACAGTTTGGCTTTTCTTCAATTTGAGTTAGTTGAAGGATGTTTCAAAGTTAATGATGTGCTTTCTGAAATACTCTTCCCCTAAAATAGAAGTCTGGGCTGGGGTTGTGGCTCAGTGGTATAGCACTTGCCTAGCATGTGTGAGGCACTGGGTTTGATCCTCAGCACCACATAAAAGTAATCCACTTGAATCAAAGTGTGAAATATGATATGTCAAGAACTATGTAATGTTTTGAATGACCAAAAATAAAAATTTAAAAAAAAATAAAATAAAATAAAATTAAAATTAAAAAAGAAAATGTAAAAAAATAAAAATTAAAATAAAATAAAATAAAATCTAGAGCTTACTCCAAAAAAAAGTAAATAATAAAATATTTATCAACAACTAAGGAAAATTTTTAAAAATGTGTCTTATGTATGTACATGCACATAGACTCAAATTCCCCAATGTGTTTGGACCACACCCCAATATTGTTAAGAAAGTTACAAAATTGGAGGTCTAAAAGTTAAACTTATCAGCAACACATAGGAATATCATGAACAGCATGGCAACTTGTCCTGACCATCTTTCAGGTATTTTGCATGTGTAAGTTCCTGTTATTTATTTTATTGAATAGTAAACAATCATGGAGAGATGAAGTAACTTGCCCAAAATCATGTGTATGAAATACAAAAACAAACCCAAACTTAAGAGTTCAACTCTAGAATGCCATGCTTTTTATTTTCTATAGTTTTCTTTTCACTCAGGATTGATATAATCTAGATCTAGTAATTAACTTATTATAAAAATTGGCTGTAAAGTTGCCTTTGATGTCCTAAGTTTTGCTCACCTCCAGTCTAGCTTTAGACAATCTGCACTACCCACTAGAATAGGTAGAATTCAGACTTCCTCCCAAAAGTAGGAAAAGAATTGAAGGCTAAAAGATTTAAAAAATCAGTGTGCTTTGTATCTTTGTCCACTCAGTAGATTTGATATTATCCTTTAAAAAATTTGCATGCCTACTGAGCCCAGATATAAAAAGTGAAAATAAAAAAATTATTCTAACCTATATTTGAAAACATTACTTCCAAGAAAGTATTAGGAAGGCAGCAGGGGGTGGGGGTCCTTGTTCGCTTCAGTCTCTTTTAGCCCACCTCAGAAATAGCACAAGTTGACCATTTATTTACTCTGAACAAGTTGAATTCTTTCAAAGTACTGCACACAGAACCTCACTGGAGACCATCTTAGTATTGTGAACAGAAAACCAAACTGATTATTTGTGCTCCAGAAAATTAATTTTTGTCCAACATAACAAATGAGGTTATGTTGTCTTTTGCTATATTTTCTTAGCTTATGATTTCCCCCGAGAAACTATGGCTGCAAAACTCTTCATTCTAGTTTTTCAATTGCCTGTAATATTTTGAATACTGGGTAATACTTCATTAGAAGTTTTCCAATCCAAAAAGGGTCATTTCCAATGAGATTGTGTTCTCTACCAAAATTCAGTAAATATTTGGAGTACCCACTATGTATAAGGTATTATATTAGGCATAATATAATAAAATACCTAATAAATTAAGCACAATGTCTGGGTTAAAGAATTCCAAAAGTATAATAATACAAGGTAAGGATGAAAATTATGTTTAAATATTATATTAATAGCATATTCCAACTATGGAGCTGGGGATGTGGCTCAGTGATCAAGTTGCCTAGCATACATGAGGCCCTGGGTTTGACTCCCAGTGCTACAAAAAAAAAAAAAAAATTAACTACAGAGTAATTTACACATAGAATTTACAGATGGCCCAAAATTTACCATCGTTTAACTCAGGAGTTTTCAACCTTATAATGGTGCAAAAGTTGTTAGAGTCTGTAAACAAGTCAGGATGGCACCTGGCATTTTGACAGAGAAATGTTAGAGTATATAAACAAGTCTGGATGGCACCTGGCAAAATGCCAGAGGGAGTGGTTTGTGAAGTAACAAAAGCAAGCCATTAAGTGTGGAAATTCCTTATTGGTTGACTGCTGTATCTAGTTTATGCTAATTAAGATAAGCTGTGTGGAATGTATAAATATCGCTCAGGTCCTACAATAAACAGCTCCTACTCCTGCTGTATCAACGTACACAAGTTGTTCGTCACCCCCCCAACCCCCCCACCCCCGGTTATTTTGCTGCAGCCGGACTGTGGCAAAAGTAATACACATTCAGTAGAAACCATACTTTGAATTTTGATCTCCTGAGCTGGCAGTATTTGGTGTGATCTCTTGCAAAGCTGTGTGGCAGCAGCCACTTCAGTGATCACAAGGATCAACAATTGATGCTTTGAATGATACTATATTGCTAAACTGTAATGTTTATGAGATTAGGTATACTAAATTTTTTGACTTACAGAAAGATTTTAAATTTGAAAATACTGTGAGCTGAAGAGCATCTTCAGTGTAACCAGAGAGAAGAATGAAATGACATCAGAATGGGCTCTCTTCCCGAGATGGTTCTAGTCCCTATACTCCTTTCGTTTATTCCTAACAACCAGGAACCAGGTCTTATTATTGCCATCTTACAGTTGGAGAGTTGTGAGAGTTGCCCTGGGTTGACAGCTGATCACAACACTGGGGCTTAGCAAACAATGCCTTCAAGTGTGGCACTCGGGCTTGCTGGGTACTTTGAACTAAAGGGGATTGAGAGGCCTTAGAAGCAGGAGCTGTCTTTTACATTCTCTTGCCCTTCTGTCTCCCACTCCTCCTCCTCCCTTGAAATGAGTTATAGAAATAAGAACTCCTCTTCCCAAAGGCAAGTAATAGAAACTGGAATCCCTCTCCCTGAAAGTAAACTAGAAATCCTTGAAAGGTCACTTTACTTCTTTTTCCTTCTTCCTTAAAGACCCTCATTCCAGAGGGGTCTTGCCCCATACCTAAGAGGAAGAAACACTACACAGAGAGGACAAGAGGAGTCGGAACAAACAGACCTTGCTGGGTTTCCCCTCAGTCTGTTACCCTTTGTCTAATCACATGTCCACATGGCTGTCTATTCTTCACTGAACCAAAGTATAAAAATAGTTTTCCTTGGGTCTTGGTTTCTGAAGGGTCCTACATCATGTAAAACTTAAATACGTTAGGCTTTTCTCTCATCATCCTCTTTTGTAAGAGGAGTACAGTCCATGACCCTTACAGTGAGGGAGGAAAGGCAGTTACAATTACATAGTGGACATTCTTTGGAACTGCTAAATGAGATTATATGCACCAATCCTTTAGCATGGTACCTGGCAGGACTAGGTGCTCCACAAACGAGTAGCAGCAGCTAATCAAACCAGCATCTAAGCACTTTACTACACAATAAGTCACCATAAGGAATGTACTAACCAGCCCCTCCACACCCACCTCAACATCCTTTTCCAAATAAAGGCAAATTGCCAGCACTCGCCTGTGCTTTTAGTATATAGGATGGCTTATGACATTGCATCTAAGCTAACTCTATCCCTCCCGTGTCCCTTAGTTCATTAATATGTTATTTGCATGAAATAATGCTCATTCTATCCTTCTTCCCACATCCTCTCCTTCCAACGCACCTGACAGCTTTCATCAGTGGCAACTGGGATATTCCTCCAGAGTTGATACAATAACAAGTTGAGCATTTCACAAGTACCTAGGGTTCAAAACAAAAGTTGGGAAGCCTGTTTCTAAACATAACTGGGTGACTGTCAGCAATGCAAATACATTTTAACACTGCATCCTCAAGGTTATTTCTTCAGTATCAGAATATACTGTTACTGGAGTCCCAGCCAGAGGCCTGACTCTGGAGATCCCAACAAATCAGGTCTGCTCACTAACCCCAAAACCAAATGTAGTGGTGAAAAGCAGGAAAGGAACTTTAATCAGCATAGCAATATGGGGAAGACAAAGGGGACCAGCGTCTCCAGCCCTTTGGGGGATTACTGATATGAGTTTCTAGATTATATAAATAAGGGGAACCAGAAGTTTGCACAATCAAACCTTGATCAAACGGAGGTCTGATTGGTCATTATCGCAGGATTGGTCAACCAGGGCCTTGTCAGCAGTGACAAGAAAGTTGCTGTTACCTGGTAATAGTTTTGACTCATAGCAAGGTGTTCGTTGATCAGACCTGTTGCTCCTGGATCCCAAGGTAACTGACATACAGCCAAGTAAAATGACACAAAACGGAGGCAGAGATGTCAAGTTTTTCCACATTTGCAGTCCCAAGTAACAAGCCAGTATTTTTATCACAGCAGCCTCTATGACCTTGTTACAAGGTCAGAAAAAGGTGCTATAATACAAAGTGATAAAATAATTCGGGTCTTTTTTAATGATGTCTCCCTATATTGAGACCAACGGAAAAAGATAATTTTTAAAACAGTCCATTATACATCTGAAATATTCCCTATAAAGTAACTCCTATTGATGAGGAAACAATGGTCAACTAGTATTATACCTAAATAGGAAAAATAAAGTCTGATGTGATACTATACTTATACAGCAGGGTGACTACTCATGATAGTGTACTATGAATTTTAAAGAAGCTAGAAGAAAGCATTTTGAACATTTTCACCACAAATAAATGTAAATTGTCCAGGAAATATGTATATACTTACCCTAATTTAAATATTATACAGCATATATATGCATTGAAACATCAGATGGCACAGCACAAATTTGGACAACTATTATGTATTTGTTAAAACGATAAATAAAAAACCCTTTTCTGGGACACTCAGACACAAGGACTTACGACTCTTGGGGCTCAGTATACACCACCTCACAATATCTGTGTAGGACAAGTGCGCCTCCCCTATGTACTTTGTTGGGCATACTTTGAACTGATCGCTCTGAGAAACTGCACACATAGGAATGGCTCTGAAAAGCTGTTCTTTTGTAGAAGAAATTTACATTTATAAGGGAAACCTGCATTACTGAAGTACCTGCATGGAGAGAGTGCTACTTCAAGATTACAGGTCTCAGGTAATAAGTTATCCGCAAAGCACAACAACCATCCTCAGCACACTCTCCCCTCACTCTTCATAACCTGTGTCATGACCCCCTCCAGCAGCTCAAACTCCTGCTCCACATCAGGATGCTTCATAAACTCTAATCGTCTGGCCCCTTTCTGACTCACATCCTGAGACTCCCATGCACAGAGATGTAATTAAATGGTTTTTTTTTTCTATTAATCTCTTATGTCAAAAGAACCAAGAATGGTGGAGTAAAGCCATTTTCCCACTAAACACCTATATAATTACTATTGACTTGAAGGAATTCTTTTCTGCTTTACCTTTCCTATTCTCTTCATGCTCTGTGATCTAACCGGAAAGAATTATCTATTCAAAATGTAACTGAGACCTCCAGTGATCACTAACTTTTACCTCCTTATGTAGGCAGGGGATTTGACTCTGTGAAGTCAATATAATACATAAAGAAGTGTTGAGACCGCAGCAGTCCCTTGCAATCACTCAATTCATTCAACGAAGCAATTTGTGTCAGATTCATAAGGTTTAGATTTATTTACACCGATTGAACCATCGAGTGTCATTTGATGTTCAAGCCGTGTTCTGAGAATGGTACATAATTCAAGAATGCTGAATCAGAAGAGCCATCCCCAGGGACTAATTCACAAGAACCAGCATAGCATATACTTGCTTTGTCAATTTCCATTTAAGCTGCATTAGAGGTTCCCTTACCAGATGCTTCAAGCCCTGAGAATGAACAAGCATTTTCTCTCTGTATAATAATAAATTCACAAAAGTTCCAGTTCTGACATCTAAAGGGCAGCAACATTCTATTACTGACAATATGTTGTTAGTAGTAATTTTCATTTATGACTGCTCTTCAGGCTTATAGCAGGGTGGTTTTTGTTTTAATGTAGCATTTTCCAGTTTGAGCTACAGAGATTATTTTACATGGAAACACGGCAACTTTCACAATGTGTAACAATAATTTCCCATGGATTCTAGAATTAAAGGACTTGTCACACTGGAGTTTTCCAACCTGGACACTCAGTAATATTCTCAGTGTTACAAAACAGGATTGAATCATCTTCTTTTGCAGAAAATATCTTCCCTTCAAGGGATGACCCAATATCCCTCCCAATTCCCATGTCAATCACATGTTCATCCCTACCCAGTGTACATCTAGGCAACGTTTTTTTCCCCATGATTCCCTTTTCTAAACACACCTCTGATCTTTTTGAAATCATCCTTGCAGTAAAAGCAGCAAGTTTTTCCTAATCCCCTCAAATGTTGGGATATTTGCATGAGTGCATTTTTGAGCAAATAATTTTTTTAATTTAAGGCTTAAATGTTACAATCTTTTGGGGTTGGCAAAAAAAAAAAAAATAATAATGTTCTGACTTGTTTATCCCAACAAATGCTAGAGAAAAGGAGGAAAGGGCAGGGCACAGTGGCACATGCCTATAATCCCAGCAGTTCGGGAGGCTAAGGCAGGAGGATCTCGAGTTCAAAGCCAGCCTCAGCAATGGCAAGGCACTAAGCAACTCAGTGAGACTCTGTCTCTAATATTTATTTTTTTAGTTTTTGGCGGACACAACATCTTTGTTTGTTTGTAGTGCTAAGGATCGAACCCGGGCCACACACATGCCAGGCGAGCATGCTACCACTTGAGCCACATCTCCAGCCCCTGAGACTCTGTCTCTAAATAAAATACAAAAAAAAAAAAAAATAGGGCTGGGGATATGGCTCAGTGGTTGAGTGTCCCAGAATTCAATCCCTAGTACCAAGAAAGAAAGAAAAGGAGGAAAGAAAGGTGGAGGCTTAGATGGGGTGGGGTTGGGGAAACAAAAGGAAAGAAGAAAAGAAATACTATTTTGATAGAAACTGGAGATAAGCAAAAAAAAAAAAAAACAAAATAGCTTTCATCACCTGGGAATGGGAAAGTTGATTTCAACAAAAAGGAGACAGCAATCGTGGTGAGAGCAATAACCTGGGGCAGGCTAACCTCCAGCACTTCATAGAGAAATTCAGCACCACAGAATAGAGTGTAGACTTTACAGCAGACACCTATCATCTTCCGAAACCTTGTTTAAGTTTGGGGAATTACCCACATTATTAGTCCTGATGAAAACAGGACCAAAACCCCAAAGAGTTGTTAAAAATGCCAAAAGCACTGTTGGAGTTTCTTCTGTAGGCAGATCACAGCAGAGTGACCTCAGTCTGAGATAGCGAGTTCCTGCCCCCATCCTTTGAATTGGAAGGCAGCATGCAACGATGCAGGAATGATGGGTAATTCCCAGAGGCAAAGGGGCCAAGCCAACTGTAGCACTCTCCTCAGGCAAGAGTGGCAGAGGGACAAACTACAGGTCTCACTCTGAGGGGCAGCCACAGCTTCTTCCCCAGAACCTTTGTGTGTGGCAATAGCTTGGGCATTTTTTTCCAGACTTCAGAGCCCCCTTATCTGGCTTTCAAGCTTAACAATTCTTCCTCTTGGTTCTGTGGTCTACCCAATATAATAGTTGCCCCTTATTTGCATAGGATACATTCCAAGACCCCCAGCAGATGCCTGAAACCCTGGATAACACCAAACCCTATATTTCATGCTTTTTCCTATACAGGTGACTATTTTATTAAAATCTTTTGTTGTTGTTGTTGCGGTGACAAAATACCTAAGACAATCAACTTCAAGGAAAGGTTTGACTCATGGTTTCAGAGATTTCAATCCATGATCACTTGGTCATGTCACTATAGAATATTGGCAAGGCAGAACATCATGCCCAAGAGCAAGTGGTAGAGCGGAGATGCTCACCTCATAGTAGCCCAGAAGCAGGAGGAAGGGGAATAGGCAAGATGTAGACCCCAAAGCCATGCTCCCAAGGACTCACTCCCTTCAACTAGGCTCCTGTAGTCTCCACCACCTCCCAGTTGTCCATTAAGCAATGAACCTATCTACAAGGTATTCTATTAGTGAGGGCAGAGCCCTTGTGGTCCAATCACTTCCCAAGAGCCCAGACTGTGAACATGGCTACACTTGGGACCAAGCCTTCAACCCATGAGCCTCTGACACTCTAGATTCAAATCATAACTATGATGAAGTATAGTTTAGAAATCAGGCACAGAATGAGTTTAACAATGAGACAGAACCAAATTATAACAACATTCTCCAAGAAAACATTCAATATGGTCCGTCTCAAAATATGCTATTGTACTATACTTACCCTTTTTGTTGACCGAAGGAAGCACAACAGTGGATAAAAGGAAACCACTACTCCCTGGTGTCTAGTTTTACCATTATAGAAATTTACAAAAGTTGGTTGCATTGAAATAAGGAATTTTAGATATATGTATATACACCACTCCATCAATCTTATTTACACAGAAAATAAATTTGATTGAATTCAATAGTCCTCCCTTATCCAGTTCATCTTTCTGCAGTTTCAGTTACCTTGAGCAACCAGTCCTATATGGCACACCATTCTGCATAGCATGAAGAAACCTCACTCTGTTCTCCTTTCTACCTGGGACATGAGTCATCCCTTTGTCCAGCGTATCTGTGCTAAATATGCTACCCATCACTTGCTACCCAGCCATGTCAGTTATCAGATCAACTATCTCGATCTCACAATGCTTGTGTTCAAGTAACCCTTATTTTACTAAATATTGGACCCAATGTGCAAAAGTAGAGATGCTGACAATTTTATTACAATGTTGTGTTGTGGTTTATTATTATTTGTGGTTGTCTCTTGTGTTTAATTTACAAGCTACACTTTCTCATAGGTGTTTATGTACAGGAAAAGCAGAGTATATCTGGTTTGGCAGTATCAGTGGGGTTCTTGGAACATTTTCTACGGATAAGAGACATACTCATATAATCCTCTTCAATCACTTTCTTTTATAGATGAGGAACTGGGCATCCGGAAGGATTAAGGGGATCACCAAAGGCTATGCATCAAATAAAGCAGAGCAGGAAAGAGAATGATTTTCAGTTCAATACTATTTTTACCTTGCTGATGGTACTCTTGTGTTATTTTTGTTACAGATTGGTTTTATTTTTTGGTTTTGTTTTAAGAAGGATCATTCTAGGATTGTATTTGGCTATTTGAGAGTGATTTTATTTTTTGGTTTTGTTTTAAGAAGGATCATTCTAGGATTGTATTTGGCTATTTGAGAGCCTGATTTAGTACTGAGATAGATGGCCCATGCTGAACAACTTGGGAAAAGGAGGAGTTAGCTAAGAGTTCAAAGGTCTATCAAATGAAGACATGATCAGATTATGCTAAAACATTCTCTGCAAAAGTATACTTAATTAAAGCATCATCCTTTTGATGATGCTGCCTAGCTGAATTCACCACTTTGGAACCTGCAAGTTTAATGGAACCTAGTTCACAGAAATTTCTATAATAGTTAGAGTTGATTTGCTAGAAAGACTCGAACTCCCATTCCAGAATGAATGCACATTATGCAATTAAGTAGATTAAGTAGAATGACAAACTTTTTCTTATGCTCAAATGTCAACTTCTGATTCCTTCCCACTTTGCAAATGCTTATGGTTTACTTTCTATTTTGTATCAGTTTGAGATGTATTTCTTCTTGAATTATCCAAGTGTTGCTGATGTTCATCTATGTATACGTGTGACCTTAGTTTCATGTTGCCCTCATGTTCTGGAATGATGTGGTAACGAGGTTTTTCATAAGTAGCCCATCTTCTTGTTAGGATCCAAGTTGAAATCAAATTCTCCACTGCAAAATGGGTACTCCATGAAAGTGCTCCCCACCCTATCATACCACGCATGTGTGCACACCCACATGCAGACACACCCTCAGCTCACTTCCTTTATCACTGGTTTACAATCCTGAAGCTGGGAGCTTCCTTTATCTCCAGGCTCTCTTGATATTCACTTTCTTGCTAGAGATTTAGTCATAGCTCTGTAAGAAATCCAGTGTTAATGACTTCCCCTTCTGTCCCCAAATGAGGCTAAACTGACATTTCTAACACACTTTAAAATTAATTCAAATTATCTACATTATAAAGAACCCATTGTGTGGCTTATCCAAACTGTAAATAATCTAAAACAACACATCTTTGCTTTATGACGCATTATCTTCCTAAAACCGAATTACAGTATTAATTATATTTAGCTTCAGCAAATATTAACATTTCTTTATACCCCTAAGTCCAAACACCAAATGAAGAAACTTGAATGTAAGCCAGAATCATGCTGAGCTTCAGAAGAAAGCCAAACTTAAAGTTGAAACCACCAGCAATAACCCACTGAGCAGGTAATCCCCACAGGGAAGTCGGCTCTAAACCCGAGTTTGTTCAGGCCTCTAAATGGCCCAGCAACTATCTGGTCTCTTCCACCTAATTTCCATGATCTTAGCTAGCCTTGCTGGTGGCTTATGCATTAATATAGAGAGGTGCCCAAATTGCTTTGAATGATACATTTAAAGCTGTCAAAGTAGGTAATCAAGGCCTGGAAGTGCTACTTCAACACCCGCCATGCCATGCTTACCCTGTTTGCTTTTTGACTAAAATCTAAGGGTCCAAATGTTTTAAAATCTAGAAGGTGGGAGTGGGGGCAGGGGAAGGCGAAATCCCTTCACAGCACGATTCCTGACAACATCAACACATTGTCTGTTCTTGCCTTTTGTGAAGGGAGCCCTCCAGCTATTTGTTCAGGTTTCTGTACCAACTTCGTGATGAATGAGGTTTTCCAAGGGCTTTTACACACAGCACTGTTATTTCACTAGGGCTCAGTGAGTACTTTAAACAGATGGAGACAAAGAAAGCCAGCCATATAATTCAGTGTCTGATTGCTTTTCCACATGTCAGTGGTGAAAAGCACAACTCTCCCCTGAGCAGCTCTGAGTGGTTGCCTGATTGAATCGGGTAAAGGCTGATAAATTTTGGAATGCTCTTTCAACACAAGAAAAATAGCATCTAGATAGACTACTGTACCATAGCACTTGGCACCTTACAAGAGAACCCTAGAAATCAGTACACTTCACCATTGTAAAAAGCTGAGAGGCACTTTCCATACTCTCCCAGTCATCACCAATATCTGGAGGAGGTGAGTTGACCCACATTTTTTTTTTTTTGTAACATTAACTACAATTATAGTTGGTAAGCAATTGGTTATTCATTTATAAAAAATAATTTTAAGAGGAAGCAATTCCAGAAACAAAGGGTTTAAGGAGCCAGAAGAGTTCAATCTTTAAATTACATTTTTAACCACCTTTGGAAAGAAAAGTTTCACTTGTTTTAATTCAACAGCTTTACCAGGACAGGAGAGAAAAAGAGGTAGTATTTTAATTCTATGGTCTCTGCCTTTGGAGCCCATGTAACCATTCTGTCTCTAGAAATAAGAACATCTGATCATTCTGGAGCCAGCGGATAAAACCAAGTGGTAAAGAACCAAATTCAAGTCAGCATACAATTTAATGCCAGGAGAGGTGGGAGGGAAACACGTGGTTTCCACCTCGCCTCCATGACTCCATGTCAGACACATCACCTCCCGTTTCAAGAACTTCTCTCGAGGGCCGTGATTGCTTACACATTGCTCTGAAAGAGTTGGTATACAAGGCCTTCAGTAACACGCCCATGAGAAGCAGCTTTCCCTAACACTCCAGGCACAGCTTACTCTACACAGCTAAATAACAGCCCACAGTAAAATTACGCATAATCAATAGTCTGTCCACTGATCCGATGCCCCAGGGAACCATTTCTACAGAGTTTATTGTACATATATTCCAGGCGCACGTATGGTGGAGGCTATTGATTCACACACAGCTGTTTTTCTCCTGTTAGTGCACGATTATTTTCAAGTGTTTTACGAGAGCAGATGTTTTAAGAGCATGCCGAGTACACGTCTTTCTTCAACTGACACTTTTTTATTTACATCAACAGCAGATTGCTAGGCTGCTCTCCTTTTGATACTGCAGGGGTAGGGGTTGGAATCGCCAAACAGTGTCAGTTTCTTTAACGTTCTTAAGCACAGGTGCTTCATCTATCCCTCTCCCTGCAAGCACCACCAGGAGAAATCCTCTCAATCTCTCCCTGGGTCACTTTCTCTGAGAGTGATTCTTTTGCCTTCTGTGACCTTTTCTCCCCTCAAATTGTTTGAACCTGGTTTTCCCACCCAGAATTTTTAAGCTAGAGCCAACTGAGTACACCCATGTCCTATATAGAATGTCGTTTTTTTTCTGTTGGGTCTGTACCTGGTCCAAATAGTTGAATTTAGATAAGTTTATTTCCTGAAAGTCACCGTGTACTTCTGTTTGAACCTACAGCAAAGTCAGTCCCATACTGGTGCTACAAGAATCTGTTACCGTGGAAAATAATGTTCTGCCACATATTCATCAAAAGAGGCTGCCAATCGTTGTTTTTGCATCAGTGGAATGCACACAGCCTTAAACCAAAAAGTTCTTCTACTTAACATGATTTTGAATTCTTGTAAGCATGGAATCCAGATGGACTTGTACCTTTAATAGGATTTTAGATGACTCTCCATAGTGTTTGACGAGATGTTATGGTTTAGACAAGAGGTGTCTCCCAAAACTCATGTGAGAGAAAATGGAAGAAAGCCAAGAGGCGAAACAATTGTGTTATGACAGCTTTAACCTAATCAGTGCATTAATCCACTTGAATGGAATAACTGGGTGGTAACCATAGGCAGGTATGGTGGGGCTGGAGGAAGTAAGTCACTGGGAATATGTCTTTGAGGTATAATAATGTCCTGTTGAGCAGAATTTTCTTTCTGCTTCTTCGTGCAATGTTATGAGCTGCCTTCCTCCACCACACCCTTTCGCCATAATGTTCTACCTCATCTAGGACCCAAAGCAATGGAGTTGGCCATCTATGGACTGAGACCTCTGAAACCATAAGCCCCCAAATAAACTTTTTCTCCTGTAACTGTTCTTGTCAAGTCTTTTGGTCACAGCTGTGAAAAGGATGATTGAAACAAGAAGTAAAAGTGCTCTTGTAACCCTTACCCTGCCAGCCTATGAGCATCTTTTGGGATTAGCACATTCAAGTGATCTCAAAGCTACTCTAAACTTAGAATATTTGAAGGTGCTAACTGCAAGTACAACCGAGTATCCTTTTCAGTTACTCTCAATGCATACAGTCATGACCTTGCTCTTCCCACTACTCACATCAGTATAATTCTCTTTTTCCTACAACCTCATCAACTCAGATCTTTAAGAAATGTTTTTCAAATGACCATTTCATATCAATCTTGCTTTGACAACAACCAGTCTGCTCACAGCCAGTAATTCCATCAATACAGAGTAACAGTTACAATTTATAAGCTCTCATATCTACTGGAGGCCTTGGTGCAAAACATTGCCATTGTCTGGTAGGGGAAAGAATACACATAACAGATTAACTAAAAATCTTTGTCACAAGGGAACACCCAGGACTCTAAGAAAGATTTTTTGTTCTGAACACGAATGGATCAACTTAGTTTTAAATTCCTATAGAAAGCACCTTTATTTTCCCCTTCTATTCATTTAATACTCCTTCTGCCTAAGGAAGGACTAGCATTGGTCAAAACAAATGTTAAGCACTACTGTAATAAACTAAGATGTTCAATGGGCTTGCTCCTGCAGTTGCAGAATTTCAGCTGAAATATCAAGACAAATATCAGCAGATGGGAACCCATCTTTCTAAGGAGGAATTCAGCATAATCTCAGACGACTTATCAAATGTGACAGAACTAATCTATCAGTGTCTATTTCCTATCTCCAGCCCAGGAGAAGCTAGAGATTCATTAAGGAATGTATTTAAAGGGCATTATAGAAGTTCAGAGGTTTGATTCTGAGACCCTGAGCATTTCTGTAGGTAGTGAAATGTTTTCTTCTTACCAGATGGTTCCAGATGCGAGACCAGCCCTTATATGCCACTACCATGATGGGATGCAAGAAAATTCTTGGGAGAAATTAACACAAATATTTAAATTGGGGGGGGGGATTCAGTAGGCTAGGACTAGTGTTAGCCTCATGCCTGTAGAGGTGTAATATAGGAGGCTGTTTAAGGCTAATTGCAAAGACAGAAACAAAAGTTATAGGGCAAGGAGGGAAGACAGCATTTACTCAAGCTGATAGTTGAAATATGTTTGAGATTTCCTGTGGTCAAGGAACACCCTGGAGGGTAACAGGGTATGAAATGCCTTAAAGGCCCATCTATGAAGCTCAGGGCTAGTGATGTGCTCCTGAGCATATCTATGCTTACTTAGCATACATGAGGCCCTTGGTTCAATCCCCAGCACAGGGGGAAAAAAATAGAAGAGTAAATAAACATAAGAGAAAAAAGAAAAAATAAACTTGAGTTTATTGTATTCATAAAAAATTATATCATTAGTTGAATTCATGCAAAATCTATGTGATAGGGAATAAATTTAACTATAAATGTCATGTTAAAAGTCATGTAGAATTTTTTTCTCACTAAATTGTGTAGGACCAAAATTGCTGAGGCTGGCTTTGAACTTAACCCTCCTACCTCCGCCTCTGAAGCCACTGGATTACAGACGTGTGCCACTGCATCTGGCATAAACTCATGCAGAGTCTTAAACTTGAAGTTTTCATAATATTTAGAAGTATGTAGAAAAGTTGAAAATAAAACTGGCTTTAAAAAATGAAATTACAGAAAGAAATTTAATGATGCATTTACTTCATTATAAGATGCTGACTTATGACCAAATAATTGAAGAAAAAATTTTAGCTTATTTTTAAAATTTTGAGGGTATTGAGTAAACATGTTGGTATTTATTTTAAACTGAGATGGTCTAGGTGTTTAAAAAAAAAAACTGGGGATTAAACCCAGGAGTACTGAACCACTGAGTCACATCCCCAACGATTTTAACCCTTTATTTTATATTTTGCAACAGGGTCTCACTAAATTGCTGAGGCTGACCTCAAACTTGTGATCCTCTGCTTTAGCCTCCCAAGTTGCTGGGATTATAGGTGCACCACCACACTGGCCTGAGTGTCTTAAGAAAAAACGGTGAGATGGGAAGTCAAACGAATGAAGTTCAAGATGGTAAACTCAAAATACACCTGTGCCTCCTCTCCTTTGAAATTCATCAAATGACAGTTGAAAAGGACACAAGGAAAAAAACTTCACAAAATTTCTGAGAATATTTGAGACATCAATGGATCCAGTATTTTTGCAGATTTCTGAACAGAGTAGAAAATAGAAGAGTACAATACACAGAAGCAGAGGTTGCTGTCACTCAAGCCATGATCAGAAGAGGACTAAAGCAGGCAGTGCTATTAACCATGGGATTCTCCAGAACGAGTGGGGGAAAAAAGCAGAACCAATTGCCAAAATTTTAAAATACAATAAAATAGAAAATAAAGTTTACAATGAAGAACAGAATAAGGAACTTGAAAAATAGAAGCAAAAATTTCAATATCCCAAAGTAGGTTCAAATTAGCCAGCATCTAATTAACAAAAACTTTACAAAAAGAAAATAGACAAATTCCATTTTACCCTGATGAGTGACCTGGGGGTACATAATGGAATCAAGAAAAATGGAATCATAACACACCGTCTTGGCGGTAAAAAAGAAAAAAAATCATTACATACTCATAGTAATATGAAGATTGATTTTTTTCTTTTAACCTTAAAGGAGAAAAAAACAGCACATACGGTTATAGTTGCAGAACAAAATGTAAATATTATCAACTTTGACAATATAAAAGCAAAAATTAAATTGAAGGAAGATAGGAAGAGAAAAATGAAGAGGCAGAGGAAAGATAGAGGCACTAATTTCTAACTTAGAATAAAATCAAGTCAATCAACTAAAGTCAAAGGGAAAATAAATAAATAGATACATTTTCTAAAGTTATTGTTTTTCTAAAGAACCTACAATAAAGCTAAAAATAATGTAACCATCCAAGTTTAGGGGGAGATGAGGATGTGAGTAAGTGATCCAAATTCTCATAGTACCAGGTGGAAATTGTCCGTGATGGTTAAATCAACAGTGGATGACCAGTTGTATTTAGATAACTACCAGAAATACTTTTTTAAATGTTGAAGAGGTGCTGGTGGAAATAAGCCTGAGACTGAGAGGAGAAGAGCTAAGCTCTCAGTATTCCTGGTTTCTTACCTGGGCACATGTTATTTGGTGTCCAAGCTTGCCATCAATAACAAATGCCTGAAACAGTAAGCCTATAAAAAAATTTATTTGGGCTCAGAATTTGGGAGGTTGCAGTCCAGTCAGATGGCCCCATTGCTTTGGGGCCTGTATGGCAAGGCAGAAAATCATGGTGTGGATTGTGTGTTAGAACAAAGCAGCTCAGCCTCAGAGCCAGGATGCAAAAGAAAGGAAGAGGATGTATACCCTACATGGGCACCCCCTAATGACCTGTATACCCCCTATCAGGCCCTGCCACCTTTCAGTAACACCATGCCAGGAAATAATCCTTTCATGTCCTAGGGGACATTTAAGATTCAAACTATTTGGATAAAAGCAGGTAAATAAAAATGAGAAACCAAGAGTTAAGCACTTAATAAATGCCAACTATCCCCACTTTCCAAATGCTGACTGTGGTCAAAACTACAGCAGGGGATAGAAAGTAGACTTTAATCTAACAAGAAACTGACCAAAGGGTCAAATAGCCAATATATAACTACAAAGAAGTGTATTGGGATGGGCAGGGAGCGGGCTATATCCCCTTCTCGTCCTCTCCTTGCCCCACCACTACATGCACCCACCCATAAATACAGAATTCACACCATTGTTCCTCTGAAGTCTGTTCAGGACCATCAGATACTGATATTCAGCACAGACCAAGTAATGACTATTTAACATACTCAATACATCCTCAAATGAAATTGGACTCAATCTAGAAAGACAGTATGCATTCAAGGACACAAAATGTGGAGCCAATTGTAAACATCTTCTCAACTTTCCCAAATACAGTCAAAATAGGCAAATACACCCCAACAAGAAATCAACTCAACCCAAGTGTGAGTTAGCACAGTTTTTCTGTGAAGAGCCAGGTAGTAGATATTTCAGTGGTCATACTCAACTCTACCTGCAGAGCAAGAACGCTGTTCACAGACAATAGAGGAGTGGCTGGCTGTGTGCCAATAATCTTTACCAAATAGGCTGTGGATAGTATTTGGTTCATGTGCTATCATTTGATGACTTCTTAACTAAAGGTTAATATTAAGATTTTTCCAATTAATAAAATGATATCACATGCTTTATTACTTAAATTGTGCTGATATCAAAAAATATGCTATCATTTATCACTCTGCATATTTTGTGATGTTCAAATGCCTCTGAATCAGAACTAGTCAAGTGAAAGCTGAAGCATACGCATTCCTTGCCTCTTTACTCCCATCCCACAGACAGGAATAAAATAAACACACTGATAAAGCCAGCTATCCCTACTCAGGGCCCCTCCTAGAGGTCTAGTATATTTCCCATTTCTCCATCAAAAAGCAGATCCCCCAGCAACTTCAACTATATATTCTGTTGCTACATTTTGAAAATAATGTCAAGGGGGAATCTCTCAGCAGCAGTTAGAAGCCGTACCTAACTTTAGGAGATGGCTCATAAAGGATGTTTAATGTTTCAAATAACTGAAATTGTATAGACAAAGATTAGCACTTGGCAAGGATGTTGATGGTTTGCTGGAAAATGTCACCTTAATCACTGTCAAGTCATATTTATTAAGCAACTTGATGCTCCTGGGCTTAACAGAACATGCTAAGATTTTTTTTTTTTTTTTTTTAATGAACTGGCAGTGTGGATAAAAAGCAAAACTCAAAAATCAAATCAGCTTCCACATCAAAATCCTAATTACATTAGTGACGGCTGTGAGCAAAATATGGTCCTAAATAAAATTTTAGATGGTGTTAGCAATATGATCAAAAAGGATGAAAAATCACAAGTGACAAGGGAAAGCATTTGATACGTGACCAAAAACAGAAAAATAACAAAAGGAAATCCTCCCAAAGAAACCCTTACAATTGCCTAGACAGTTCTTGTCAGAAACAACAGTTATAATTCCAAAGCCCAGGTGCAAAGTGAAAAGCAAAAACAAGCCTGATGATTCCCAGCACATCCAAGAGCAAAGGAGACCAACACCACTACCCCTGGATATGTACAAAGAATTTAATTCTAACAAAGAAATTAATGTTGAGCAACATTAAAAGCCAGGTTTGGGGAGAACCTTGTTCTGCTTTTAGCTTTATTGAAAGAACAAGTGCAAACATCTACTACTATGCGTGCCTGGGTACCTACTGGTGTGCATACAAAACAGCTAAGGTGGTTACTTAAAAATTCACTAAGAAACAAAATTCCCTGAGAAGATTCTCACATATGATCAATTATCTATGCAGCCACTCCAAATCTTTCCCGGGCAAAGAACATCTCCAAACTTGAGCCAGAAAATAAGTATATGCTCCATATGCAAGACTTAATTATTCTATAAAATCCTGCCTCAATCTTTACAGATTACATGTAATCAACATGCAAATGAGACATGCTCCCCCTGCAAAACTGGGTCCATATTTAATTTTAGCGTTAAAATAATAATTGATACCTAAAGCCTGTTTCTTAACCTTAAAATTTTCAACTTTTAAAAACTGCATGTGGCATCATTTAGCTGAACATAAACACCCATTATGGGAAGACAGACCACATTATAAATGTGGACTTATAATGTGGATAAGGCAAGTCAGTCAGGAAAAGGGGGCTTAAGCAACTGTGGAACCACATCATCCAGTCCACTTTGTTTTATCTGTATGTCAGCTAGCAATGTGCATTTGAATAGTCTAATCAGACAATGTAGACTTTGTTTATTGACCTCAAAGCTGATCACTAAGAGGGCAGAAGACGACATTTCTCTGGGACACAGAAGAATTTGAAGCAGATAAAAAATTCATGGAGATGGTGGTTGAAATCATTGGCAAACTCAGTTTTAAGCAATCCATCCCTTACAAAGTGTCAAAGATTCATTTATAAATCTACAGGAAGCTATATGTGCCTAAAATATTAATTGAATATTTCAGAATTAATATGCTTGAAATATGTGGGCAAGATTAACAGAGTGGTGATAGAAGATAAATTTCTTACATCTATACCAAATATTAGAAGAAAACAAACCAGTATTTCTCAATGTGTTTCAAGGACCGCCTTCATCTAAATCACTGGTTATACCTTTCAATATATATATTCCTAGGCCTTACCTTTTTTTTTCTTCTTCTTCTTCTTCTTTTGGTACTGGGGATTGAACCTAAGAATGCTTAACCACTGAGCCATATCCCTAACCTTTTTATTTTTTGACACAAATCTCACCAAGTTGCTTGGGCCTCAGTAAATTGCTAAGGCTGGACTTGAACTTGAGATCCTCCTCCTTTGTCCTCCCAAGTCACTGAGATTACAGGCGTGCCATGCTAGGATCCACCATAGAATTTCCTATGATACCTCTGGATGTGCCAAATGAATCTGAACTTTTAATAGGTGCCTAACAAATTTAATGATATTTCCACAGAATCACATATTATTGATTTTAGGTAAAAATATCTTTAGAAATAATGCAATCACACAATCTGAAGACAGTAGCCATCCTCTTGGGAGAAGCAGAATGTCTCATGATAGCAGCAGCACAAGACCACAAAGGAAAACATGCAAGATAGACAGTAAGAATTAGACTTGAATTTGTTATACTGTCACTTCTCCCTCATTCTATTGTGAGACAGAGACAAACCCCAAATCACAGAAAACACTTCGCAATTCATGAGGATGTATGCCTATCTGAAGACATGTACCAAACACATTCAAATACGTGTCGCCAGAACAAGCAGGAATGAGGTAGTGCTCTAAGACCCTGCGGTTAAGAAAGGAGACTTACACAGCCTAATGAAAGCAATCATCTATAAACTGAGTAGTATTCATTTTGAGATAAATTCCACACCCACTCTTCAAGAAAAGTAATAAAGAACCAGAAAAACATCTTCCTGTCAAATAACTAGGTTCAGCTACTGAGCCTGCCAGTGACGGCTGATCTTGGACTAGAAAGCCTCCTCTTCCAGCTACACCATGTGGATTCTCATCTCTAAAATAATACCCGTCAGTCCTGCAACTATTGCTAAAATTACAGCCTATTTTAAACCATTAATTTGTCTTTAATATTATGTTGAATGCTTGAAATATTTCTAATCCTTGGGTCTAATTTGATGTATCTTCAAGAAGCCTGTGATGGGAACTTAGATGGAAAACAGGCTTAACTGAGTAAAATGGATGAAGAACATCATTCAGATTTAGTTTTAATTCAACAAATGTTTTTTTAATCGCTGCCTGTATGCTAAACTTTGCAAAGGACATAAACAAGGGGAAGGGGTCACTTTGTGAGTACCAAATGTGAGAGACACAACATGTGAAAAATTAAAAGGAAGAATAAAATCCTGTTGGGGAAATCAGGAAAACATTCATAGAGGAAGTGGCACAGGAGATGAGCCTTGCAGATGGATCAGGTTTTAGGTTCAGATCTTTAAAAAAAAAAAAAAAAAAATTGCAGGTAGTAAGAACAACATGAACAAAATATGCTAGGAATAAAGGTAAAATTAATTTTGAGTATTACAACTTATAACTGCAATCAACTTATTAGATGCCTCCTGTGATTTAAACGTTGCCTCAGGTTCTAGAAACACAAAAATTAACATAGCCTGGGTCCTGCCGTTGAACTTGGTTTGGATGCATGTGTTGATTTCCAGACTTGAATGAGCTCCTGAGAGAGGATAGAAAGAGCAACTGTAAGTGATAAGATGAGAGAACCATGGATCAGCACTAAAGGTGGAACAGAGAAAGGAAAGACCAATAGACTATGGACAAAAGATACAGACCACTCATGGAAGAAATGGGAGTAGCCCCTAAACACATGAAGAGAGACTTTACCTGGCTCTTGGTAAGAAAAGTGTGAGATGCAATTACTCCGAGATGGTACTCCTCACAAACCAGAGTGACAAAAATTCTTATACTTGACAGGTTGCCATATTTTTTGCAAGGATCTGAGGAAATGGTACTAGCAAACATTTCTGGCAGGAATATATAACAATACATGCCCTCTCGAAGGAAATTTAGCAGTATCTGGAGTAAGTCACATGTGACTTGCACAATTTTTAATTTTTTATTCTAATTTGTTATATATGTCAGAATGCATTACAATTCATATTACATATATAGAGCACAATTTTTCAGACCTCTGTATACAAAGTACATTTACACCATTTAAATCTTCTTCATAAATGTACTTACAGTAGTGATGTCCATCTCATTTCACCATTTTTTTTTAATTTTTTTTAGGTTGATTCCCAAGGTTTTTTGTTTTGTTTTTTTTTTTTTAGGCTATTGTAAATGGGGTAGTTTTCCTCATTTCCCTTTCAGAGGATTTTTCACTGATACACAGAAATGCCTTTTATTTATGAGTGTTGATTTAGTATCCTGGTACTTTGCTAAATTTATTTATTAATTTTAGAAGTTTTCTGGTAAAATTTTTGAGTCTTCTAGGTATTCAATCATATTGTTGGCAAATAGTGTAACTTGAGTTTTCTTTCGCTACTCATATTCCTTTAATTTTTTTCGTCTAATTGCTCTGGCCAGTGTTTCAAGAACTATGTGAAAAGTGGTGAAGGAGGGCATCCCTGTCTTGTTCCGAGTTTTTAGAGGGAATGCTTTCAATTTTTCCCCATTTAGAATGATGTTGGCCTGGGGCTTAGCATAGATAGCTTTTACAATGTTGAGATATGTTCCTGTTATCCCTAGTTTTCCTAGTGTTTTGAACATGAAGGTGTACTGTATTTTGTCAAGTGTTTTTTCTGTGTCTATTTAGATGATCATATGGTACTTATCTTTAAGTCTATCGATGTGATTACATGTATTAATTTCCGTATATTAAATTAACTTTGCATCATTGGGATGAGCCCCACTTGATCATGGTACGCTATCTTTTTGATATTTTTGTATTCAATTTGCCAGAATTTTTTTTGAGAATTTTTGCATCTATGTTTATTAGAGATATTGGTCTGAAGTTTTCTTTGATGTGTCTTTGCCTGGTTTTATAATCAGATTGATATTGCCCTCATAGAATGAGTTTGGAAGTACTCCCTCTTTTTCTATTTCCTGAAATATATTATAGAGTATTGGTATTAGCACTTCTTTAAAGGTCTTGTAGAACTCAGCTGTGTATCCATCAGGTCCCAGGCTTACCTTGATTGGTAGGCTTCTGATGGTGTCTTCTACTTCATTGCTTGAAATTGATCGGTTTAAATTGTGTATAGCATCCTGATTCAATTTAGACAAATCATATGACCATAGAAATTTGTCAATGCTGTCGATTTTTTCTATCTTTCTGATACAAGTTTTCAAAATAATTTCTAATTACCTTCTGTATTTCTGTAGTGTCTGTTGTGATGTTTCCTTTTTCATCATGTAAGTTAGTAATTTTTCTCTCTCCTTCTCTTCATCAGCATGGCTAAGGGTTGGTCAATTTTATTTTTTTCAAAGGACCAACTTTTTGTTTTGTCAATTTTTCAATTGTTTGTTTTGTTTCAATTTCATTGATTTTAGCTCTGATTTTAATTATTTCCTGTCTTCTACTGCTTTTGGTATTGATTTGTTCTTCCCTCTCTAGAGCTTTGAGATGTAATGTTAGGTCATTTATTTGTTGTTTTCTTCTTTTAAGGAATGAACTCCATGCAATGAACTTTCCTCTAGTACTGCCTTCACAGTGTCCCAGATTTTTCAATACATTGTATCTGTGTTCTCATTCACCTCTAAGAATCTTTTAATCTCCTCCTTAATATCTTTTGCAACCCACTGTTCATTCAGTAGCATATTACTTAGTCTCCAGATGTTGGAGTAGCTTTTCTTATTTTATCATTGATTTCTAATTTCATTCCATTGTGGTCTGATAGAATGCAGAGTAGAATCTCTACTTTTTTATATTTGCTAAGAGTTGCTTTGTGATGTTATACAATCTATTTTAGAGAAGGATTCGTGTGCTGCTGAGAATAATGTGTATTCATTTGTTGAAGGATGAAATTCTATATATCAGTTAAGTCTAAGTTATTGATTGTATTATTGAGTTCTATAGCTTCTTTATTCAGCTTTTACTTGGAAGATCTATCCAGTGATGAAAGAGGTGTGTTCAAGTCACCCAAAATTATTGTGTTGTAGTCAATTTGTTGAACTGGAGAAGAGTCTGTTTGATGAACATAGAAGCTTCATTGTTCGAGGCATATAAATTTATTATTGTTATGTCTTGCTTTGAATGGTTCCCTTGAGCAGTATGTAGTGTCCTTCTTTATCCCTATTGATTAACTTTAGCTTGAAGTCTTCTTTGTTTGATATGAGGGTGGAAACACCTGCTTGTTATCACAGTCCATGTGAGTGATATGATTTTTCCCAATCTATCACCTTTAGTCTGTGAATGTCTTTTCCTATGAGTCTTCTGGAGGCAGCATATTGTTGGTCTTTTTTTTTGGGGGGGGGGCAGGGGGGTCCAATCTGCTAGTCTATGTCTTTTGATTGGTGAGTTTAGGTCATTAACATTAAGGATTATTATTGAGACATGATTTGTATTCCCAGTCATTTTTGTTTATTTTTTGGTATTTGACTTCATTTCTCCTTTAATTAGTTTTTCCTTTAGTGTAATACCTACCTTTGCTTATTTTCATTGTTTTTTAATTCCTCTTCATGGAATATTGTGCAAGGATGTTCTATAGTGCAGGTTTTCTAGCTGTACATTTTTTTTTTAACTTTTATCATGGAAGGTTTTTATTTCATCATCAAATCTAAAGCTTCATTTTGATGGATATAAGATTCTTGGTTGGCATACATTTTCTTTCAGAGCTTGATATATGTTATTCCAGGATCTTCTAGCCTTCAGGGTCTGGGTTAAAAAATCTGTACATAATCTAATTGGTTTCACCCTATATGTAATCTGATTCCTTTCTCTCATGGCTTTTAATATTCTCTCCTTATTCTGTATGTTAGGCATTTTCATTGTAATGTACCTTGGTGTGGATCTATTGGGATTTTGTACATTTGGCATCCTGTAAGCCTATTGAACTTGGTTTTCCAATTTATTCTTCATGTTTTAAAAGTTTTCTGATATTATTTTATTGAATAAATTGCACATTCCTTTGGTTTGGAACTCTGTTTCCTTCTCTATCCCAATAACTCTTAAATCTGGTCTTTTTATGCTATCCCATATATTTTTTAATGTTCTGCTCATAATTTCTTACTATTTTCACTGTATTGTCTATGTTCTTTTTAAGATTATAATTTTGTTTTCATTATCTGAGGTCCTGTCTTCCAAGTGGTTTAATCTGTTGGTGATGCTTTCAAATTGTGCTTTTAATTTGGTCTATTGTTTCTTTCATTTCAAGGATTTCTGTTTGAGTTTTGTTTTAGAACCTCTATCTCCTATATAGGTCATCTTTTGCTTCCCGTATGTTTATGTAGCTATTTGTCGAAATGATCTCTTGCTGCCTATATTTGCTCTCTTTTATCATCCTTTAAGTCACAGAACATTTTAAGCATGTGCATCCTGAACTCCTTCTCTGTAATTTCTTCTGCTGTGCTGGCCATGATAATGTGGTATCTTGATATGTTTGGGACACTTTCTTCCCTTGTCTTTTCATATTGCTTGTGTGTCTTCCCTTTTAGCATTGTGGATCCTAGGCATTACCTTTTTTACTCTATAGGCTTATAGTGCCCCTGTAGGGATCCAATACTACTTCTTTGAAGGACAATGTTGTCAGATCCTAATATAAAAACTCTAAAAACAGATGTTTGCTATTAAGACATTTACAGTTTGGTCACAATGTACAGAAATGGTGAATTCAATTATTATCTACAATATACTCAGTAGGTTTGTAAAAGGGTTTATAGTTTCTGATGGTGGACAAAGAACCAGTGGTGAGGAATAAGATAATATGCTGAGGAGATAGGAGATGAGGATATAGAGTTATTATATCTTAGGAAGTATGAAAGAGAAATCTAAAGAGGAACATTAGTAGCAGGAGAAGGAAGAGGAAGTAATTTTGGGTAGACATTTAAGTGGGAAGACAGAGTATATAAAACAAATATATTGAGAAAATTTAAAAATATTAAAATAGAAAATGGTTAGATAAATTACACACACACACACACACACACACACAGCTGTAATACACTATTCAGATGTCCCAGTCCTCAAAATCCTAATTCATGCCAACTACTTGGTTTCACATATGTTGGAGATGTGAGGGTGGAAGAGTAGAGAAGGGGGTGGGAAATCTTGAAGAAAGAAGATTGTTTTGGTTGGAAATCTGTGTCTTTCCTGCTTCTCTTCTCATCCAATAGGTGGGGATGTCTGTTGTTAGCTGGTATCACCACGCTCAGGGTGGTGAAGTTAACCAGGGTATCACTATGCCAGGGTAGTGGCTGCTGGGAGGAGGGGTATTAGAAATGGGGTACCTGGCCAGCTGGTGTTCCAAAACTGGGACTTGCCCTTCACTGAAGGTGGTGATGAAGGTGGCCTAAGATTGAGGTGCCTGCTTTCAGTGGTGGGCTGTCAGGTCGTGTGCAGGGAGCCAAGTGATGGTGTTGGAGGATGAGTTCAGAGATGAGCCCATGCAGTGTGTGGCTGTTGGCTGACTTCAGACTCTGTGAGAAGTTCTTGGGTGCAGGCAGGCTACTGTGCCCAGGGGACTATCTCTGCTGCTGCAGCATCCCAAGATGGCAGCAACTGGGGAGCCCCACATTGGTAGATGGGGATCCACACAAGAGTGGTGGCCAGAGTTTCTACGTGTGGAAAGCTGCCAGATGTCCTATGTGGTAGTGGCATCAGAGATTTCAGCTCAGGTACATGACCGAAAGTTCTGCATGGGTGTTGATGGTGCCTGCTCAGGTACCCAATAGCCCTGTGTGGGAGAGTAGTTGGAAGACTCACTCTGATGCAAAGGCCTGGAGCCCTGGAGGGGCACAGTGGCCGTGATTCCCATGCCAGAGCAGGAATTTTGCTCGCAGAGAAGCAGTATTCTCACAACTTGAGTCTCAAGTCATGGAGCGCCACAGAATACTGCATCCCTCTGGCCCATCTCTTGGATCCCCCGACTGGCACTATATTTCTATTGCACAGTGCATGTTATCAGTTCACAGAAAATTTGAGGGCAGAAGACATGAAAACACTCCATGATTCAATTAACCTGATCCAACATGAAGGAAATTCTAACACCAAAGATTCATATTCCAAAATAGATGGCAAGAACAGGGAAATTGAACACAGATGATCTCCTAGGTGAACTGAAGGAATTGTCTTAAGTTTTTACTACTGAAAAATCTAGAAAGAGCACAGATTAAAAAAATATATTGGGCTGATCCATTCTAAGGACAACTACAGAGTAAGTAAAAATGACTGATACTAAAGCTAGACTGCAAAAGTCTACAAGTGGCAAAGAATTACGTAGTTCTTACAAAGGTTTTCACCAGGAAAAAGAGATATTTGATTCTGAACATGTTATCATGTGTTATCAAGTGTTATCATGATTAATAAGCACAAATTAATAAGTAAGAATCACTCAGTTAAACAAATATTCCTCTAAATCATAGATCTTTAAGACTGTTATAAAATCAAGGAAATGGCACCAGTTTAAGAATCAGAATATCTAGATTCTCACGTACCAACCTTACCTATAGGAACATACCATTTTCTCCCATCAGTAGGGGGGAATGGTTTCAGAGATGTAAAATCATAGGAATGTGACTTCAGATCACAAAGTACCTAAAAACTAGAGAGCGTGAAAGCAGGAAATGAGAACCAGCAGAGTACTCTGCAGTATCTGGCTCAAACAATGGGCTCAGGACATGTGGGTCAAGTGTGCTTGTTAAGGTGAGCAGCAAGTGGATGGGAGCCCTCAAACCAGAAACATGTGACCAAGCACAGCTGGAGTGTGAATCTGCCTCTGGTTATAGCAAGGAAGTCATTTATTACAGTGGAACTACAGGGAGGGTTGGCGTTGACTTGATCCACATGTCTCCTATCATGAACTACCTCCGGATGTTAGCTAGCATTGCTGAGCATCACCAAAAAGTTACACAAGCCTGAAACATCCAGTGAATAAGTTTAAGCCAAGTTTAAGGGGAAAGGTCAAGGGAAAGGACAGGATTTCCAGGGTCCACCACTCCAGACAGTAAGCTCTTTTGTCTAACTCTGAATCCCTTGAGAACAGGAAAGGGTATCTTCATCTATTCAACAAGTATTTATTGATCCCCTATATTAGACTCTACACTAGGTATTAGAGATAGAAGAGCTGATATTACTTACTCCCCATGACAGTACTAACACTCAGAACAGAACAGACAGTGTTACATGGCAGAGGACTTTGCTTTCAGCTATGGAAGATCACTGCAATTTGGAAGAAGACTCTTCATAAGCTAACAATCTTTTTCTGACTCAGAAACAGATGATCAGTCTACCCACACCTTAGAAGAAAAGTAATAGGCAGTTTTTAATAGAAAGTGGTCACAACTTATAAAGTAATGATTGAGAAAATCAGTTTAACAAGAAACATGATGGTGGCACAGAGACATATAAAGAAAAACAACTCTATCCAAAAATAATTCACTTTATCAAAACTTCTCATGAGGAGTAGAAGACAACTCCCACTGGTTCTGGCAAGACATCCTGGAGAGGGTTTAGAATGCTGAAGTGCTTACAACTCAAATGTCATTCCAGCAGAAGGATTGCCAAATCTCATCTGCAATCACACAAGGTGTACACTAGATGTACACAGTTCTGTTTTTTGTACATTTCAGGATGTTTCTCTTAGTTTTAGCATTTTTATTCCATGAGACTTGGAGGATAAGCTATTCTCACTGTGGACAAAATGACAAAGCAACATATGACGAGGGTCCCAATCTCTCCTCCAAAGTGAGGCCCTGGAACTGGCCAAGTATGTAATCCGGCAAGAGTGGCAGAGCTTAGAAAACAAACTAAGAAGAGGAAGTAGGACTCTTGTTTCCAAAGCAATTTCCTTGGAAACTCACCCAATAATTATCTTGGACAAGAAACTGATGCTTTGCTCCTTTATCTCCTTATCCTTTCCACAGAGTGACTTCATCACATGGAAAGGTTATTCTTCCTTCTTCACGGAGAATGCCTAGGGTTTCCTGGTATTGGTTTGATGGACATAACCTCTGCTTGGCAGGAGAAGGCGGTGTGGAGCTTTTGCCTGGCTCACATTCTGACCCTAGTAGATTCAATGTAACTGAAGCAGGAAAAAAAAAAAAAGTTGATGTTTCAAGAGGAAGATGAACAGGAAGCACTTATGTGAAAAATAAAAATAATTAGAACATCTGAAAGGATTCTTAAATGTGAGACTGGAAGGAGAGACAGATTACCACAGATAGTATTCTGTCTCAGTTAAATACAAGCTCTCACAATTCTCTCCTGGACTCGTTATGTCCATGTCATTTGTCCATTCTTTGTTTATTTCACTTCATGAGCTCCTTGTCATTTAATTAATGCTTTGAAATGAAACATGAAATTTCCTTATCAATTCATTTTGAAAATATATCCTGACTTGTTAATCTTTCCCTTCTTTAGCAGAAGATTTCTATAGCTTATATTACAAGGAATGACAAGGGCAATTATCATTAAAAACCGAGCAGAACAAAGCTATGGTAATGAGGAGTGCCTGGATTCATTCACCAAGACACTCAGCGATAAAAGGATAAAATGAACCCACCTTTCTCTTTCTGATAACAAAGCAATTACAACTTGTAAAGTAATACGGAGAAAATAATAATTTAATAGGAAACAGAGAATGGTGGGTGCAGAGGAATACAAAGGAAAACAACTCTGCACAAAAGATAATTTACTTTATCAAAACTCCCCATTATGAGGAGAAAACGACTTGCCAAAAATGTCAAGATGCACGGCAATATTTTTCTCAGGAAAAATAATTTTCTTATTCATATTCAGAAGGTTGCTAGCAGAATGAGACGATGAAAAAAAAATCTTTCAAAGTAGTGAACAGGGCTGGGGTTGGGGCTCAGTGGTAGAGCACTTGCCTAGCATGTGTGAGGCACCGAGTTCAATCCTCAGCACCACAAAAAAATAAATAAATAAATAATAAGATAAAGGTATTGTGTCAATCTAGAACTTAAGCTAGTGAGCAAGGAAGCATAGCACAAGTAAAATAAAAATACAATAATGTATACGCTCACTCACTCACACTCACACACAGACATCCATATTTATAAACATGCTTAAGGACCAAAATCCTAAGAAGAATTATGTACCAGAGACCATAGGGTTAACATTCTGAATGAACAAATGACACCTGGACTAAACGAGAGGTGGCAGCCCTTGTGATCATCAGGCATCTTGGGGAGTGCACTAGCTGCCAGGCCAGGGCCAGCAGTTCCAGCACAGTGCCAGGCACACCCGGGTTGAAGGATGCACATCTGCGAACCAAGGCCGGTTTGGGTTTGTCCATTTCGCATTATGAAGTGGGAATCAAGGAACTTCAACTTCAAACTGGCAGCCAGAGCATCTAAACTTGTGTTTGGAGCCAGGAAGCTCATGCCCAGAGCCTTAAATTAGTTCTATTATTTCATCGTTAAATAGGGAGTGGCACTGCTTACCTGTCAGGGATGTGTGAAGATCAGGTAATGATTGTGAAGTGCTCTGGAGCCGCCGAGCATTAAGCATTACAAGATCCAACACGAGCTAGAATATGGCCTGCACAGCTGACAAGAGCTTCATACTGCTCATGTCACAAATCATGTCACTCTTCCAGATGTTACTGATCACAAAAGAAAAAGCCTAAAAAGCAGGGTTTCCCCACAATTAGGGGAAACTGTCTTCCTGTCATAGCTGGGGTAATGGTGTCAAAGTGGGTATGAAGAATATGCATCCTTCATGGAGGGACAAATGTTGAATGCTCAAGAGATTGAATCTATATTTAAGAAACTCCCTCGGCCCCCTCCACATCCCTTCCCTTCCTCATTCTTGTTTTATGCTTTCTTATCCACATTTAACCCTAGCTTCTCAATTGTGGTATTAAAATTAATGTCACCTTTATACATAGGACACATTTCAAAGTCCTCTCAATATAGGAACGTCCTGTCACCGTGAGGAGTTGTAAAGCTATGGATTATAAATGCAATCATTTACTTTGATCCCTAACCAGATGTTTGAATCTGGTCCACAACGTGTTCAACTGCCTCTGGTGATAATAAACCCACTCTCCTGGCAGCCTGTCCCATTTGCAAAACAATTATTTCAGAGTTACTTTTGTACACTGAAATCTGCCTCCTCATGGTTTAGCACCCAATTTTAGTTGTATACTTTGGAGGCACACAAATATCTAATCCCTCACCTTTGTATCAGTTTCTTTAAATATCTGATAGCAATTATCAGCCCCACCAAAATTCTCAAAAGATTGAATTTTTCCAAGTTTTGTGGTTACTAGGATACAGAAATGTACTTAAACTCTTCAAAGAATCAGCTTTGACATTCCAGGGATGGTTTTAAAGGGATGGGGATCATTTCAACAGTAAAATATCCATTTGGCATGTTCTTCTTTATTGGACTCATTCAGATAAGTGAGCTTGAGAGAAGCAGACCAAAGTTCCCAGTAGAGTCGAAGACAGTAGAAGACAGGTAGAGATACAGATGCACATCTCAGACATCATGCCAAGCCACTGTGTCGCTTGAGCAGGGAGCCTGCACTGTGAGGCAAGAAACACACACGGAGAAGAAGAATGGGAACAGATATCAAAGATATAAAGCTCAAGAATAGTTTCAATCTGATGCAATGAGAGTAACAAATACCTCTTGTATTGGTTTTCACTTTTCCCTGAGGAGGCTTTCAGATACCATGAAAGTCCTTATTTTGCCAAGTTACTAAAGGAGGATTATTAAGTATCTATTAAAACAACTGGCACTGTTCTGGGTACTTGAAATTCAGTGGAGAGTGATAAGGTCCTTGGCCTCAGGGACCCGGTGAAGAACACAGACTAGAAACAAATAAGTTCAGATTGATGATAGTTATCAGTGCTCGGTAGAAAAATAGACATTTCCACCTGCATTACCTTAATTCATTTTAACTTCTAATCCTTGGCTTTCTTTTCTGTAAGCATTATCATAGTCCCTAAAACACATTATTTGAAATTTTAAATTAAATATTGCCAAGTCTGGCTGGACACAAATCACGAGCCACTGAAGCAGAAACAAACTTTATTTCCGAACTCCACGCACCCGGCACTCTCCCGGGACACACCACACCAACCGGAAAATCCCTCCTCCGACACTTCCCCAACCAATAGGAACTCTCCGGGAATCCCCATGAGAACTCCAAAGTAGCAGGCCTAGGCGGACAGCAGGGGTCTAATATACAACTGAATACGCAGCTTAACATAACCATTATCTCAATGGCTTGCTGGGTCACCTCTCAACCACTCGTTCTGGCAAAAATGCCATGCGTCATTCCGACTCAGCTATGGCTCTCAGCAAATATTATAAAATATTAGTACAATATCTAACACAAAGTAATTAATTAATTAAGGTATGTATTTTGCAAGGACAACTCGTGAGGGCAGCACCCACAATAACCTAAAGACCTTTCCCACTAGGCCCCACCCTCCACCTCCTCAAGTTTCCATACCACTTCTAATACTACCATCCTACCCACAGACTGTTCCCACCAAATGGGAGGACAACACACATGCGAAGTGTCATACCCGGAAGAGGACTAGCCAAAGATCAAGATAAATACTCATACATGTTTACTGTGTCCTCTGTCACATACTCAGGTGACATCGCCCTGGGAATCCTTGGTCACAGGAACCACAGATTTTAATCATTCTTTATGATCAAGAAAAGGTATCCCACGACTTCCATCCTCTCCAGCATAGCCACTCTCAAAACACTCCCACTTGTCTTCAGTTTTATGTAAGTTTCTATTTTTGGTTTCTCTTTCATCAGTTTTCTAATTGGATTTAAAGATAATTGTTCTATTTTTAAATATAAATGTACCTCCAATACAATCCCATAGCTATTTAATGTAGCAACAATCCTTAATCCCTGCTGGAGGTCATCTAGGTCACAGTCAATAAACCCTGAAACACCTCATCACATTTTACTTTGTTGTGCAAAAAATACAGGCTCAGATGAACATCAGTGGAGAGAAAATTAAGGATTTTTTTTTCCTTTATACAGATATGGAGGATTTCATTTGTTCTTTTTAAAGGACAGAACTACTTGCAGAAAATGGAAAAGTATAGCTATAAGCAAAGAGAATGAAGTCCTATATATCCTCTATAAAGTCAAATAGCAGAAAAGCACTATTTCATTTCCTATTGTATTGTTTTTATTATGATTTGGATGTGAGGTGTCCCCAAAAGCTCATGTATGAAACAATTCAAGAAGGTTTAGAAGAGAGATGATTAGGTTATGAGAGTCTTAACACAATCAGTGAATTAATCCCGATGGGATTAACTGAGTGGTAATTGAAGGCGGGTAGGGTAGGGCTAGAGGAGGTGGCTCATGGGGGGCATGCCTTTGGGGGTATATATTTTATATCTGGTAAGTGGAGTGTCTCTCTGCTTCCTGATCATCAGGTGAGCTGCTTCCCTTCACCACACTCTTCTGCCATGATGTTCTGGTCTCACCTTGTGACTCCGGGAATGGAGCCTGCTATCTATTGATTGAGACCTCTGAAACCATGAGCTCTGAAATAAACTTCTCCTATAAAACTGTTCTCGGCAGGTCTTTTAGTCACAGCAGCGAAAAAGAGAAAGCTGACTACAACACTTATCTACTGTTTAAGATACTTCCCCTATGTCATTTCAACAGCTAGTATTTGATTAATCTCAAAACATTACTTGAAAATTGAACATCTCTGTAAAAGGTACATTTTTTCTTTTTGTCAAGATCATTGAAATAAACTCCATACTTTTAGCATATAATCATTCCAAGAGACAGAAAATACTCTTGGCATTTTTACAATAGTAAGTTAAAATAATTCACTGTAGCTGAAAACATTTAGAACACATCTCTTACGCAGGCTGAATAAAGGTTACATCTGTTTTATGATTTATTGTGCACCGAGCCTAACTGTCCATCATGTCAAACCCCAGACAAGCTCAAAGGACACTGGTATCCATGATTCTTAGAGGAAGACGAGCAATTAGAAAAAGTTCCTCTTCCCTGGGTAAATTCCAAATCAAGTTAGTCCTAGAAGTTAAGACTAAAAGAATAAAATATATATATACATATTACTATCATTCTATAGGGTAGCATCTGCAAAAAATAAAAATCACCCTGGAAGCTCCTATAGCACATTGCACAATATCAAAACATTGCAGCAGCACTATTACATCAGCTTCCTGAGAATAAGTAATCAAGGAGATAGATACTGCTGCCTTCCACAAAGACTTTTTTCCTCCTGAGCCATTACTCATTGAGGAACATGAAGAAAGAAAAGTGCATCTCTTTAAAAATAGACACCTGCACCATTCTTCTGAAACTATCTCATTGGAATTCTCAAGTTGTGATCTCCAATTAAAATGAAACCAGAGATTGTTTACATTGGAGAGCCTTCTAAAAATAAGAACTAAGAGGCAGAGATTGGACTTTCCTACTAAAATATTTACAGACCAAAGAATATGAAGGCAAGCTGCTCTTGTTTTCAAAAGGCCTTATTTGCTAATTGAATTCTAAGTTTACATGAATATATGTTTCCCTGCATAGTTGCATCCTCATTCCCTTCCATAAAGGAGAGATTTGTTTTCCAAAAATTTCTGCACTTTATAAAAGGATGCTCCACAGGTTTCCTTTAAAAAGCAGACTACCTGCTGTGTTTAAAATGAGTCAATTTACAAAAATGCGAATTAGGAACAATTCTCTAGAAATACATCTGTTCCCTAAAACAAGGCACACCTACTAAAAATGGCATGTCTGAAAATGAGTACCCAAGAAACGTATCTCAGACTCTTCAGCAAAATAAAACAGCCCTTAGAGATAATAATCACTGTCTTGTGTTTATTAACCTGGCATGAAGCTAGACAACTCCTGACATCCCTAATTTCTTTTCCATGTGCATTGCCTGCTCCCTGCCACGCACACCTGTAATCTACCTACCTTTCTAATCTAGAGTACAAAAAAATGAATTCCCCTGAATCAGCTCTTCTTGGCTCGTGAACTGGATCATGCATCCAGCCACACCTGCCTTCTACTGCCCTCCCACTCTTCGGGCTCTTCCATGTCTGATGCAGCCCCCTGTTGCTCTTTCCACAGCCCCACCACTTTTCCCTTCAAGCCCACCTCAGCACTCCATTCTCTCACCAGCGCCATCCTTGTCACCACCCATCAGACTAGACCAGTTCTGTGTCACTCTCAGCCACCTGTACTTTCACTTCCTAGCATTTGTCCAGAGTTTGCATTTAAATAGCTGGACCTAGTTGATCAACACCTGTTTTCCAGATTCCAGGCTTCATGAGACATTGTTTGTTTTGCCCATAATTTTATCCCTTTTCCTGGTACCATGCATAGCACACAGTGTGCTAAACAAATATTTACTAAATAATGGAAGCCTGCTCTCCCAACTCTCCTATTTTCAAAAGCTGTACCTTAAAAACGCACCATCAATAACACTTCTCTAAAGAACTACACCCCACTGCCTACACCCATTTCTTTCTAAACTCTTTACTCTCCTACATCTAGGGCTCTACTAAAATCAGTATCTCAGAATTTGCCAATGATCTCCTAAGGGACAAATCCAGTAGCTGCTTCAAGCTGCATCCACCTGAAGTTCACTGTAAATGGTGAGTCTGACCTTCCCTGTCCTCTTGTCTCCTGGCTATTTTGTGTCTCCCTTCCCCCACACCTTCTCCAGCAATTTCCTCAAAATGATCATCTTGCTTTCCCTTCCAGCTCTTCCTTCTGACCTCCCCACCTCTGTTAAGGATATTGTCTTTCCCCCAGTCCACAAGTTTGAGACCTGTCACTCCAAGATATTCATTTCATCAGTGCCACAGTTTCCCTCCAGGGATAATCCCTGCTGCTAAATTTCAGTTCAGGTTCTGCTTAAATCTAACTCCTGGGGCATCTCCTCACTACTCTAACATACACTATTTTTTCAAATTAAGTCCAATCACAACCCTTCAATGATAAATACCGAAGTGTTTCCTCTTTCCCACTGCATCAAAAAGCAAATGCAAAAGCCCAACCTTGACTCAAAGACATCAGGACATTTCCCTGTTGTATCTCAGGAAAAAAAAAAAAAAAAAAGATTCACTCTTCCTAAATACATCTGACAAACCCACAGAAGCTTCACACACAAAACAATAGCTAGTCCTCCCCAGTCTCCCTGGAGAAGCTAAATGTTCACCTATGTTTCCCATTACATAGAACTTTGATGGAGGAGTCAGCTTCTAATTTCCCAAACACATGTGATCTTTCACTCTTTGACCTCTCAGAAACCTTGGTACTAATTTGTATCGTAATAGTATTAGAGATATCTTCCTCTAAATTATAAAATCTTGAACAATGACATCTGCTTGGAAAAGTTGATCATAGTGCCTTGAAATACCAAATAAATCTGGCAGTTCCCCAATTTTGCCCCTTCACAAAATGTGGCTCCAAGTGATTGCTTTTAAAAAGGTATTTGTTAGTTTTTAGTATTTATTAAATTTTTTAATATTTTTTTAAGTTTTAGGTGGACACAATATCTTTATTTTATATTTATGTGGTGCAGAGGATCAAACCCAGTGCCTCGTGCTAGGCAAGCTAGGCAAGCACTCTACCACTGAGCCACAACCCTAGCCCTGTTAGAATTCTTTAACAGTAAATAATTTGAGAAATGATATAACTTGTCAGTTGGCATAAGTTGCATTTGCAAAGATATTTATTTTGATGGTTTATAAAACTACATAATGTTTTTAAAGTAATAGTGAACACAGGAGGATTTTGAGTCTTAAAGTTTTGGTACTATACAGATTGAAGGTTAAATGCTTTAAAAACAAACTTCAGTCTGAGGATACAGCTCAGTGGGAGGGTGCTTGACTAGCATGCAATGAACCCCTGGGTTCAATTCCTATTACCAGAGGGGGGGAAATTTTCCTAATTAATAAAGTATCAGCCAAAGCCCAATGCTCCCATGGGAGAGGTTCTCCCAGGACCACAATCAGTACTGCAAGAGTCACCTGAGCCCTGGTCATATGCTGCTAAAGAATGACCCAGGGCTTCTGAGCTAGAGCTGGCAGCTCACCACTGGCCAGGTCCTTTGTTCTCACTTTCTCTCCACCTGCTACACAGATAAAATTTTGAGTTGGACAAAAACCTTTTACATCATTGAGGGTCTTTTTTTATAACTAGTGGGTGCAAGAAACAAGGGGTCAATGTGTTTAAATACTTTCAGCATGTAATGAAATATTTTCAGTTACATGGTAGGAATGAGATCAAAGGTTTAAACAAGAATCATGCCTTGAGTCCTGTGTACAAATTCAAACACTTGCTTCAAGATTTAACCTAGGGTATTTTAGCATCATTAAAAATAAAGGCTAGAAAACAAACTAGATATTCAACTATAAGGGATGGAGTTAATTATAGCACAGCTGAAACATTTTTCTGGATTTAAAGCAGTTATTAGACATTTAGCATAAGAGCTTAATATATATTAAAACATGGTAGTGCATACCTGTAATCCCAGCTGCTCAGGAAGTTGAGGCAGGAGGATTGTGAGTTTAAAGCCAGCCTCAGCAAAAAGATAAGGAACTCGGTGAGACCCTGTCTCTAAATAAAATACCAAATATTGCTGGGGACGTGGCTCAGTGGTTGAGTGCCCCTTAGTTCAACCCTCGGTACCCACATACGAACATAATTGTTATTAAATGGCATAAATTTTTATTTTAAACTCCTCTTTATGGTAGGCATGAGTATTTTTTAACATTGATAAAAGGAACTAATGGGCCAGTACTCTTTAAATGAGGAAAGGACAAATAGACATTTGTAAAACAAAAACTAAATAAAACTACAGCCACAAAACCTTCTGTAGAGTAGAAAAAGGAAATCCTGTTTCAAAGAAGAGAGTATTCTATTATACAAAGTTCATTTTAACTCCCACACATCAGCAATACTTTTCAATGGAAAAATCAAAGTTTTAACAATTAAATAGTGATCAAAGTGCAAAGGGGAAATTCAAGAGCTTACTTCTAGGAAACAAAACAGTTCAAAGTTAATGTTAGTACAGACCCCAAGAAAACATTTCCCCCAAAACTATTTTACCTATTTTATAGTAAAATCTTCCTTAGTGGGTAAAAAGAGGCTGTTATAGGGTACCCAATGCATATACCATACCCAACCAGATTGTTGCTCAAAACAATTTTCTGGGGGAAGCACCACTCGAGAAAACAGAAATGTACAATTTCCCCCATAGAAATAGATGAGGTTAACAAGAAAATACTCCTAAAGGCTTCACTGTAAGAATGGCTAAAGAAAACCAGAGTCTCTCCCTCCGTGTCAGCTATCTGAATCATATCTAATAGCTAAGAGAGAGTCGACATCTTTGATCCCCTGGGCATGGGACTTATTGGGTGTTTAAAACCTCCAAGTGTAAGATTTAATTTTTCCAATGTAGTTTTTCTTCCCTACTACAGCTTTAAATCAATTTCGGAGTGACAGTCATTTATAGCAGACACATTGCAATCATTTTCTATGAAGATCCCAAAGACAGTGAAATTAGCCAATTTCTTCTCTTCACCTTTGTTGTGCTAGTCAGATGTTTGTTTTTTTCCAATGATTCCTTAGTTTTCCAATGCAATTCTTTAGGCCCTGACCAAATTATATAATGTCTACATGATGAGGAAGAAAACAGAAGGAAATAACCATTCAAGAGATTTTAGGTGAAATGAAACCTAAAATTATTTGCAAAGTGTAATAGAAAGTCCAGTGGTCCATTTTCAGAATACAGTATTTAACCTTAAACACAAAATTGAAATGTAAGAAAAACAGCTGGAGGGGAGAGCAGAACGGAAAGCAAAAAGCAGTTAACAACAGAGTGTGACAAATTCCCAGCCCCTAGAAGGGGAAAGGGGCCGGCCTGACCAGCAGAGGGAAACTGCAAGATGCACTTAACCCTAGACCGCCTTTCCACCACCAGAGAACAAAGGGAGGTGGGGGGGAGGAAAGGTCCATTTCTTTAACCCAGCAGGATACAGGAAAACTTTGGGGAAGACCTGCTTAGCCTTTGAGGAGCCTGGGGAGGGACCTTGTGCTCTAGGAAATAAAATGTTGATTTTAACTACTCTGGTGTGTGTGCTCCCACAGACACCCAATCTTAAAAGATTGTCACTAAAAGCCTCACTTTCTCGGTACCTTTTGCCTCTCAGTCATTCTTTGAGTTTAGATAGGTGTGTTTCTCACGAGTAAAAACTAAAATAAAAAACTTCAGACTTGCCATTTTTGACAATTACACCATTTCTCAAGTGCTTTAAGCCATCAGACTAACTTGAGACTCTGTTGGGTGCCAGCGTCTTATAATACTGTTGCCTTTAAATTTTTAACTTTAAGAATGTTGCTGCTTATGATCCAGGCAGACAAGATGTCATACCCACTGTTGAAGGATATAATGAAATAATGATGGAAATAGTGATCCCTTCATATTCCGATTGTGGCCCTCATTCCTGAGGCTTTTTTAAAAGAATTTCCTTTTTTTCCCCTTCTCCCCTTTCCTAACAAGACTAGGGAGACAGTGCTATCTTTTTCTTCCCCTGGTTAACTGCCCTTGAACACACCCACTACAGGAAGGAGATGCCTGCTGAGGAACTGTGAAGTGAATCCCTAACCCCCCACCAGGCTCCCTGGGACCCCCCTAGCAGAGCACACCTGGAATGTAACCCTTAAATCCCCACTGTCCCTTCTGTTAAGAATCACAGCCTTGGGACTCAAGTCCCACACTGCTACTTGACTTCAGTTATTGTCCGTTCTAGTGTTCTCCGCACTTTTGATAATCCAGACACTTTTATTAGAACAAAAGAGCCCTCCCAATAGTGTCCTTTTCCCATGAGTATGAGTCATGCATGATCAGCTAACAACTTGCTAAGGCACAGGAATATGAAACTAGGGCTTGAGGGCTTTTTCCATTGCACAGCTCCTTTCTCACACACACCAAATGTCAACTGCTTTAGGTGCCCAGTGAAGCCAACTAACTTTCACTGCTCCAATGGTAAGTATTACAACCTTTGCAGGGATTCACAGAGACATGCATCACCATCTCCAAAGTACAGTGTCTAAAAGTTTAGCCGTCTAGGAAACTACCCCATAGAGTTCTCCAGCCTTTGCTTCCCCCAATTACTCTGATGGTTCTCAGACTTGAACCTCCTGACCCCAATAGGCTTACTAAAGCCAAAGAGCTATAGGGACCTGGAGAGCAATCCCCCTCCATGGTACATAGAATGGGCAACCTTGAAGAGCTGTGGCCAGAGGAGTCTCCCAGGTCAAGAAATGCCCAGATCACCGTCCGTTTCTGAGACTCTGGGTACAATAAAAAGGGAAATAAGATTTCAAAAATGGTGGGCTATTTTCAAATTTTGCTTAAAGAGTATTTGGAAAATGTGTGCATACATATAATACATTTATATAATCATGGCACTCATATGAAAGTTCAGGATTTAAATAATCATTCAAAATGTCCCAGGCTATCTAGTCTGGGACAAACTGCATGATGTGATCTTAGATTATTTCAGTGTGCTCCCATTTCTGTATAACCTAATTTGCAGATAACATCAAAACTCTAAATTTAAGTTCCTCCATGAATAAGACTAAATAGCCCCATATCACCACCACCCCCAATATAGGCCTATATTCAGAGATAATGAATGCAAAGCACCTATCTCAGCACCCAGACATAATAAATATTGGTCCTACTTATAATTAGTTCCTACTCACCTCCCACAAAGCTATGAGGCAAAAATGCAAATTAAGCAGTCAAAACTTGTGTTCACACATAAAGTCCCAAGGTGATCTCTCCGACTTTTAATAACCTTTATTTTGTATAATGTAAATTTGATCACACCATTTGTTTTGTGTCTGTTGAGCTATTTATTCTTTGGTTTTTACAAGTATCACTCAGTGAAATTCTACAGCAAGACTATTTAACCTTAAACTATGAACCCCTTAAGGGGATTGTGAATTCCATAAAATTCAATAAAAATTTTTGAATAACTAAATGTGTATTACTTTTCTTTAGAAATGTATCAACCCATCTTAAGATTTTTTAAATGGATTCATGAACCAGAAATTTTTGTCTTTTGGTACTAGGGATTGAACCCAGGAGCACTTTACCACTGAGATATCCCCCAACCCATATTATGTTTTGGGGACAGGGGTCTAGGGTGCTTAGGGCCTCACTAAATTGCTGAGGCTGGCCTCAAGTTTTCCATCCTCCTGTCTCAGCCTCCCAAACCACTGGGATTATAAGTGTGTGCCACTGTAGCTGGCATGAACCAAAAACTTTATGATCTTCAATGTAGACAATCAGGGTATACTTCCCTGAGCTGAACACTCAGGCAGTATCTCGGTCCTAGAATCCCAAAGGGTTGTTTGTTTTTAAACAATAAAGGATAAATCAGGAGGTGATCCAGAAAGACCTTGCATGTGACCTATGTGGTCTCTGCATTGGTTTCTAGGGCTACCATAATGAATTACCTCAAACTGGTCAGCTCAAAATCAGTGAGGATGCAAACTCAGTGTCAGAAAGGCTATGTTCCCTCCAAATCCTGGCAGTCCCAGGTATTCCTTCTCTTAAGGAAAACATTCATCTCTGCCTGTCTTCACATGGCCACCTTGGGGCATCCAAGTTTTACTCTTATTAGGATGCCAGTCATATTGAATTAGGGATTGTTAAATAAGTTTACTGGGAAGTAATCAAGCTAAGACAGTGACTCCCATACCTTAGGTTCCTAAGTCAGCAAATGGAAATTCAACTCAACACAAACAGTAAAATCAAACTTATGCTTAACTGGTCAGATGAGTGGGCTCTCATATCCAGCGAGGAGGTCCATGGAATAGGATAGTGTGGGGCTGTGGAGTTGCTAATCAAGACCTCCAGAGACCAAGCAGGAAGCAGGTCTGATTTTATTGCGCAGTTACCTTGTATATATACTCAGGCAGTAGCTAAGCAGATTACAGGCAGCACCAATACAATTGCTGGCCAACTATCCCTGCAGTGACCAATGGAGGAGTGGGCCATGGAGCAAGCACAGGAACTCAGGGCTGTGCCTACAGGGCAAGCGGTTTGCCACTCACACACCTAGCACGAGGGGAGTGGCCTGCCACTCAGATGCCCTTAACTTATGCACTTGTCCCCAGTCAGAAATTGCCAGCTAACCTCTCCTGGGGAATTTAAAGCTACTGCTCCACTTTAATGATGAAATGTCCTGTCTTGTGGTCAAGTGCATGTTATAAATTTCTTCTTGGGCTCAATGAGTAGAACACAAACCACCTATGATTTGGTGCTGCCCTATTCATGAATCGATTTCTGCTCAAATTAACTTTTAAAAACTAACGTAGTTAAGTTTATCTTTAAATAGGGCCCACTACTCCAATACAACCTCATCTTAATTAATGACACCTGCAACCACCCTACTTCCAATTAAGGTTATATTCTAAGGCACTGGGGTCTAGAACTGCAGCATCTTTTAGAGGGACAAATTAATCCTACAGCAGACTATCCTATTTTCTTTGCTTATAAAAAAAAAAGCAAAAAAAAAAAAAAAAAAGACAATCAGCACATATTGAGGCTTCTCCATGCCTCCATCTGTGCTCAAGTTTTTTTTACCCACGAGAAAACAGAATCAGGTGTGTTTGGTGACCTGTTTAGTGATAACTAGTAAACACCACGTCTGAGTATGAATACAATTTTCTGACACCAGTGCCATTCACATGTAGCTTGATTAAATTAATGCCATCTACAAGGATTATCTCAGGGGAAAATATGTTCTTTGGGCCAGTAAAATTGCCTTGCATGTCGGAATCTTTTAGGAATACCATAGTATAATATAGTGGCATCAATAAATTAAACATTTATCAGCTATTGGAGAGAATCTCCACTAAAGAATACTAAAGTAACATTTTTTTTTTTTTTTTAAAGAACTCAACTTTCAAACTTTTAAAAGATATTTAATGTCACATTCAGGTTCTACAACTAATATACGTATGTTTTATTCAGAGTAAGAATTTTTTAAGTTCAATGTTTAACTTTTGGTTACAATATTTGTCAGAAAATTTGATTATGAACAAAGATGACAATACCATATTTTTCCCTGCTACATATTATGCACGTTGAAAGATACAAAAACAATGAAGTGCTGAAACATGACTCAAATAAGATCAACATTACTAATTTATTGCATGACAATAACAATGCCAGATAGCTAGGCTTTTGAAAAATTCCACAAGCATTAGAAAATTCTTATATAGCCACTCTTTTAATTTTTTTTTTTTTTTTTTTTTGTACTAAAAAAGCATCTTAATGCAATGGAAGTCACAAAGACCCGAGCTTCTCATTCTTACAAGGAGCACAAGGATAGACTCAAAAATCAATGTCGTCTATAAAAATGCTATAATTAAAGATATTAATAAAAGATCATTTGAGTTTTTTAACCTACACAGGCCGATTCTTCCTCGTTCATAAAAGTTACATAAACACTAGGAAGAACACTGCACCACGTGGCATCTAGGGTGAGAAGTGGAGCTTGAAGTGAAGAACAGCAATAGACAAGGCACAGCACATTGGAGATGGCAGGTCTCCACAGGATCACAACCAAAAGCTCTTGATCAAACCTTCAAGTATTAACATCTGCATTGGGGAAACCATGATGAGAATAACCAACACTGCTGTTCGCTCAGTTAAAATGAAAATAGAGTGGAAGCTCAAGTTGACAAGCCCCCTCCAGAGGTACAACCCACCCCAATTATCCCCGAGTTCATTTCCAATTTGTATAAAAAAAAAAAAAGGGAAATGCTTTTAATTAATGCTGAGAGCAAGCACATTCCTTTGGAATAGGAGGAAAAAACGTTTTATCTGCAATGTGCATATGAATTTAACAGGTATGTTCATTACTAGGTGAAGCTATGGAGTGCTATAACAAAGTCCTTAACTATAAACATGAACAGGCCTCAGATTCAAGGTGAGGCCCACTATAACCCACAGTATGAACTTTGTCATTTAGCCCTGAGCTTTCTCTGTACAATTTGCCATCCCCACCCACCCACCCCCAGCTTTTTTTTTTTTTTTTTTTTTAAGATGGGGGGTGGGATGTTGAACTCAGGGGCACTGGACCTCTGAGCCACATTCCCAGCCCTCTTTAGTATTTTAGAGACAGGGTCTGAGTTCCTTAACACCTTACTTTTGCCAAGGCTGGCTTTGAACTCATGATCCTCCTAGCTCAGCCTCCCGAACTGCTGAGATTTCAGGCATGGGCCACAGTGCCCAGCTAGAATTGACATTTCCAGTTCTTATGCTTTAAAAATAGTGAAAATACTCTGAGCAATGTCAAGTGACTTTTAAAATTTGATACATCTTTTAAAATGGTGGGACTATGGGAGGTTATTGTAAAAAATTAAAAATAGTTGTCTTTATTCAGAACAAGGCAAGATGACAAATTCAGTTAAAACACAGAAAATGATATTTTCTGCCTTAACAAATTCCATCTGAATCGTTGTAAGGTTATCAATGCAGGCCAAAAGGTAAAACAAAATATTTGTGCAAAATAATCCTTTTAAAAGGTTTAGTCATTCTGGCATCAGAAAGAGCTAGTTTTACTACCAAAAATTGATCAGATTCCAGAAAAACACTTCTGCATGTTTAAATATCTCCTTGCTGAAATTGAGAAATAGCATGGGATTTAGAATCAATTTTATGACCAGTTTGCAATAAATATTTCTTTGAATTAGATGTGATTAAATTTGCCATGAATTTCCATCTCTAGAAACCCAGTAGGAGCTTAACCATTAAGATGAACTCAAGCATGTAGTTCTTTTGTTAATCATTAATTGCCCCATTCAGCCAAAATTTAATTTCCACAGCTGCCAACCACAAAAGTTCAGTTGTCTCCTGGATACTGGAACTAGAGTCTGATCCAATAATGAACACTGTAGCTCACCCTCAGCTCTAAACAAGCACAGCAGCCCAGCAGATGGGCGGATCACAGCCCGCTAACCCAGACTAACAGCACCAAGAGAATCCCTCTCAGACTGTGTTGTATCATTGGATTACCAAACACATTTTAAAGCTTAGTCCTAAGCTCAATGAAGAAAAACAAATCTCCTGTCTTCTTTCCCTCAATCTCAATTCAACTTTTAATTCAACCTGTAAAGTTAGTCAAAATAGAGTTATATTTAATGACAGGAAAATGATCAGTTAACATTTAATGCTTTTATGTATTGTTTATGTTGCAAGAGCTAGTCAATCATCACAACAGATCCATGAAGTAGGCACTTAATTCTACTTTATAAATCAAATAACAGGCTTATTAAGGTGAAGTAAACTCAAACTCATAACAATTTCAACCAATTTCAACCAATCTGATTCCAGAGCCCATGGTTAAGAATACCAGCTTTGTAATATCTATTATGAACTAAAGTTTTTTTCATTCAAAAATGTAAAACCCAGATAATTTTTGAAGTATATATAAAATGTTCTATTCACATTTATCCATCAAAAAAGGTCTGAAATTAAATACTCAGACATTAACACTTCTTATTTCTAAGCATTAGTTATGTGGGAGAATTCTTTTACTATATTTTAGTTTTTTTCTACAATGATTCATATTCTTGTTACTGTTTTGATAGTACCAAAGTAACTTTAAAAATATCAAACTAAAGTTTATATTATCGAATCATAATATATTTTAAGTATTAAGTTTACTTTAAAATTCTTACTAAGTGAAAGCAAAATTACATGAAATAGCTGGGTATGGTGGCACACACCTCTAACCCCAGCCACTCAGGAGCCTCAGGCAGAAGGATCACAAGTTTGAGGCTAACAGAGGCAATTTACCAAAATCTTGTCTTAATATTTTTAAAGAGGCAGAGATATACCATGGTGGTACAGCTATCCTGGGTTCAATTTCTAGTACTTAAAAAAAAAAAATAGTGAAATAAGCATGATTTACTATAGGTTGTACTATTTAAGAGTCCTGTAGTTACACTTGAAATAATCATCATCTTTGTCCTTTAGGTTGCTGTACAAAATAGCATGAATTAGATAACTTACAAACAGAAGTTTTTTCTCACAGCTCTGGAGGCTGACAAGTCTGAGGTCAAGACAGTGACAGACTCAGCATCTGGCCAAGTCCCACCTCCTGGTTCTTCCTTTGTCTCAATACAAGGAACAGGGCAGCTTAATGGGGCCTCATAAGGGAGCTAATCCCATTAAGTAGGGCCTTTTCCTAGTGACCTAGTCACTTTCCAAAAGGTCGCACCTTCTAATGCCATCACTTTGAGGTATAGAATTTTTTTCTTTTTTGGTTAAACAGAATAAAAAATATACATGGACACAATCTCTTATTTTTTATGTGGTGCTGAGGATCAAACCCAGTGCCTCACATGTGTCAGGCAAGATCTCTGTCACTGAGCCACAACGCCAGCCCTGAAGTTTAGGATTTCAATTTATTAATTTTGAAGAGATACAAACATTCAGATCATAGCATACACCCAATGTGGAATTATTTTTTAAGGGGCATTTTTTTTTAATAAGAATCAATTTCTTTACTATTCACAGCATAAAACAAACTTACTATAGTAGCCATATTGAGACTCGAGTTCATTTGTCTTATCAAGTTAGTTGCATTTCTGAGCAAGAATGATCATAGTATCTAACCTCTCACCTCCCTCTGGAAAATTGTATGTTTCAATTCCTGTCCCTGGATAGCATATTATTAAACAACTGAAAGGAAACTATTCGTGAATCTAAGATTAAATCTCCAAGCTTTGACCTGTTGATTTCATGCTTTTCTTTCCGAAACCTCTTCTAACTGCTTAATTATTGAAGTTCAATTTTGATTGTAATACATATTGCATAGTATAATTCACTTGTATTTTTATAGTTCAGTCTACACTGTTGCACAGTAGACTGAACTTCCTAAAATAGAGGAAGTGGAAATCGAAGATATTTAGTATATTCCCCCAGGCTTGGTTAAACTGATTTTGTTTTCTGCTTGCTGCTTCTCAGATTGAGACTTGAGTGGCTAATTCCTGGTCCATTGGTCTGAGGAGTAGGGATATAGTTTCTGAGCACTAATTCATGAGCAAGGGTAGAGGAACAAATCATTCATATCTCCCATTCACAGAAGGATGTGGTAACAAGGAAGTCAGAAAAGGAGCAGTCAGGAATTTAGTCATTCGAAGGATCAGAGTGATCACATTAGCACTTTAGAAATTTGGGCTTAAACAGTATCCTAAAAGATAAGATCATGACTCTTACACAAATACAGAATGAACATGTGTCAAGATTTTGTATAACTCAGAGGATTCAGAAGATGTCAAATGGTTTGAATATTCAAGAGACACATAGACAACGGTGAAATCAATTTGCTAGGAGACCAAAAGTGGTGAATATTCAAGGGCAATAATTCTTTGAATCATCTTAGAAGAGAAGACAATTGCTGCCACTCATGTGACAGATGTGCATATTCATGAACAGAAACCATTTGCTTTATTATAAAAAATAAAACTTCTCCATCACCCAGTGATCTTTGTGCCCATTTCTAAATATTTTTCAATTTTTCGTACTACTAGTTTAATCTTCATGTTCCCAGCCTAAACTTCTGGTTAATAACTTTCTGGTAATACTGGATGTAATACCCAAGCTCTGACCCTTGAACAAGAGGAAATCCTGCACTTGTTCAGATGTAATCAATAATTTTCCCCTTTCCTCAATCCCTAAAGCACTACTAACAGAATGCAGTTGGATTTAACACACTCTTCCCGAAGGTTTGGGAATAATACAGCATACATCTTTTTAACATTCTTCCAGATTATTTGGCCATGCCCACCCTTGCAGATTTCTCCCTGGTCAGTTCTCTGTAGGTGTCCTACAGCTATCATGCTCCTGGGCCCCATCACTCTACCTCCACTGATGACCTTTTTCCCATCTTTCTTTTAAACCCAGCGACCACACATGCCTTTATCCCATCCCAACAGGAGAACACTAAACTTCTACAGAGCACTTTAGCCTTTTCCTCTCAAGCCTCTTTCAGTAAGCCTAGGGTAGTAACAGACAAGAAACTTGTCTTTTGCAACTTAAAAAAAGTCATTAATGTGTTTTTCTAAACTCAGTCATCCAGTCTAGACTTCCATCCTTACCACTGGAAAAACCAGATAGAGCTTTGAAATGATCATTTTCCCCAATAAGCTCCATCCACTACAGAAGTATGGAAGGAAAACAGTAGCAAAATGTGTTTTCCCCACTATTCAGCAAACCCCAGCAACAGAGTATTTTCCCTTTTTTCTGTATTAGCATATATAGTGCACATAATTTAGACTCTAAATACTTTTATAGTTTAGAGGCAAAATATAGCTATTAACATAAATCAAACTCATCAATGTTATTAAATCACCAATTAGAGAAACATTTTTTTCTGAGTATTTCTAGAAGCTAAAATAGACTTGAGAACTTCTAAGAGGTAGCTAATAATAGTAGTTCATTCTAAAATATATCCTATATATTTCCAAAAATGGAATTTTTAAGATGGCTTAGATTGGTGATGTCTTTATTATACAAAACTATCAAGCTAGGCACAGTGGTGCACATCTGTAATCCCAGTGACTAGAAAGGCTAGGGCAGGAGGATTGCAAGTTCAAGGCCAGCCTGGGCAATTTAATGAGTCCCTGTCTCAACATAAAAAAAAATGAAAAGGGCTGAGGATGTGACTCAGTAGTAGTGTGCTCCTGGGTTCAATCCCTAGTACCCTCCTTCCTAAAAAAAAAATAAATAAAGTACAAAAATTTAAAAATAGTGAAGGAAAATTGGAGGAGGAAAATCTTCCATTGTAATTATAAATCTCTCAAGTATCTCAAGTAGAGCATCTTCTTCAATTCTCACTTCCTCCCCTGGAAATGATAGGAATAGTATAGACATGGCTATTTTATAGACAAAATAATTGGAATATAAAAGATGGTTTGACACAGCTCAGACAGCTTCAAGTGTCAGGTCCAAGGTCTCAGAAGTAACTCATGTTACTTGAGGACCAAAGCACATAGCTCATTCCTCTCCACCATGCTACTGCTCCAGAGCCAACTCCTGGACCTGAAAGCAGCCACAGGAGTCTGCACCAACCAACACTTGTGATCCTAAGGATTTCAAACAAGCCACATAGAGACAGACAGTGAGGGTAAGGATGCACAGTGTAGGTGCTGAATGAACCATCTCTTGAGAGATCAGCATAGCTCTTAAAGGGTTTGAAACTCCTTTGTTTTTGCCTTATTATAACTTGTTTTTTGATTGACATGTGATGGTCATGATAACCTGATGACAAGAGATCCTTAAGGGGCTATAATAGGGGCAGTTTGACTTACCAATTTGGGTTTTTCAGATGTTTATCTGCTTTGATGAAGTTTCTTGTGATTCCTAGTCCTGTGACTTATCAACCCACTTTGATACATATTTGGTATCCCCCCTCCCCATAAGTTATTTCCCTTAATTTCCTTTTCCTACCCACCTACTGATGGCTGACTACCTACTACCACCTTTGGATTACAAAATAATTTAAACTTGTGATACAGTTGTGGCTAGCAATTGCTTTTAGAACTGTCTAGCAGATCTAACACCTTTCTTACCAAGTCCCTACACTCCAAATCGATTAAAAACTTGCCGTAAAACTTCAGCATTCCCAAAACTCTAGAACTCCAGATGGGTGGCTATCCAAAGTAAATGTTCTGGTACTTAAAACCTGTCCTCTCCACATGGTCCTTCAGAGCTCTCACCACTTCTATTTGGTCTTCAATTGCCTGTTTAATACGGAATTGTGGGATCCCAACTGAACGTATTCAAGGAATTGATTGTTTCCTCATCCCTCTCATTTAAATCACTGCAGTAGAAGAAATGTTGAGGCCAATGAAGACCTCCAGCTACTAACTTGATAATCAGAGCTACTAAGTCCTCTAAGCTGCACTCATCTTCAGAGCAGGAACATTCTTACTTCCAGCTGGGCCATCATCCCAGACCATTTCCCTTTCTAAATTGCCACTACATTTCCCCCCACATGCCTGCCTATACAGGCTCAGCTCATAGTAAATCTCCTTGCAATGCAGAAAACACCACACAGATAATGAATGATATTGGTAAAATTCATTAACTGTCAATCATACCTGCTCCATTACCCACATACTGGCTACATAAAATTAACATTTGCTAGTGTTTTATACTTTGTTTCTCTGGATAGTTGTTATTTTTTTTTTTTTACCATGGTTATTCTTGGGCTATGTAGGAGGGGTAGTGTATTCAGTTTTTCAAATTCTTTCATAAAGACATCTACCTATTCTTGAAAACCTTGTATTCATTGGAACTTACTCTTGGGAACCCATCTGTTCTAGAAGTTAGTTCTCTGTTGGAAAGCAATGGTTTTTCTCAGAATTTCAAAAGAAAAAGGAATATGCTGAAGAATGAGCCCTCTTTAAAAAGATGCTGCTGTTATATTCTAATGTCTTTCATTCAAACTCAAGTTCCACTCAGTCAACATGAGGGGAAAAAAAAAAAAAACATTTTTCAGTCTTTTTAAAAATCTTTTAAAATCATATAGTTTTAGTTCCTCTGAGAGATAATTTTACCGATTTGCCATAGTTCTCAAATATCCAAGTCTCAGATTTTACACCATTATTCATTTCTCAATTTCAGGACACAGTACCTTTCCGTATCTTAATATGTGCAACAATTTATTTCACGTAATCAAATTACTGTTGTAAATTATTACATTGGCACACCGGCATATCAGAACTATGAGGTGCAGGTAATAGGCCCTTGTGTGGTATACCTCTGCCTTTCCTGTGTGGCCGCTTCCACTGGGAGGTAACACAGTCAATACACAAGTCACAGAAATTCACATGTGACAATTCATCACAAATTAGGTGACTAGTTTGAGTGTGGCCCCCTCTTTAATATTTATCAAAAAGGAAACTGAATAAAGGAAGAAGAAACAAAGGTGGAGACAGAACAAATTCTCAGGAAAAAAAAAAAATGACACTGGGAAAGATTTCACTCAGAACAAGTATCATAGTAGGTCCAGAGTGGTGAAGGCCCTCGCTAGTTCCAGCATTTAACAGTAGCACCCACTCTCCATAGAGCCACTCTGAACTCATCAGTCTAATTTCAGGCACTGAAGCCCCTGTCTACCACTGCACAAGAGAACCAGGGCTCTCCTGAAAACCAACTATTGTTCTGGGAAGCATCATCATTGAGAGTGTGAAAAGGGGACCACCTAGATTTAGAAGCTCAAATTAGTCCTTTTAATTACTTTTAGTTATGCTAAAAATAGAGGTATCAGAACAAAGTTCCCACTCACTCCAAAACTGCCAGCCCAAACTGGCCCTTTTACACCCTGCTCAGCATCCCTCAGTTCTGGTGTCTGCCCCAGCCATCTGGGGACCAATTAGCTAATTCCAGCTCCAAGTCCCAGGCGTTCAGCCTCCTCCATTTCTTTTTCCTAGGGTCACCAACATCCCATCTGCACCCCCTTTACCAGTCCCACCAAAAGTCTTATTCCCTTATGATAGCCTGAGTAACTGCAGGAAGAGCATCAAAATTCATAGAGTAAGAAATTATAAGCAACAAAAAACGGAGGGGGCTCACCACCCATGATTGCCTAGGCATTGCATGGGTAGAGGGGTTTGCATGGTTCTTCTGTCTGTCCAAACAGTCAGATGATTGTTTTCCCCTGAACCCCTTTGGAGTTGGTGGTTTCTTGTTTGGGGATTTCTGTTTTTGTTTGTATGTGGGAGTGGAAGGTGTGTTTTTATGCTCCTATTTTTAATTGAAAATTCTTAATTGTTTATGGGGTGAATCCCCTCTTTGTCTCTTCCATTCAGAAAATGTCCTAAAAAAGGAAATTAGGGCCTGGGGTTGTGGCTCAGTGGTAGCGCAGACATCTGGCACGTGTGCGGCACTGAGTTCGATCCCCAGCACATAAAAATAGAATAAAGGCATAGTGTCCATCTACAACTAAAAAAAAAATATTTTAAAAAGAAAATTACTGTTGCCAGACTATGTCTAACATTCACATTATGCTGTACAAACGAGAATCTCCCAGACGTGCAACCAACAGGAGAAACCATAGTTGAATTAGCATTTGGCGTATGTAACTTCAACATCTTTGCCCTTCCTTCCAGATAAGGTTTGAAACTAGTGATGTGAGAGAAAAGTTCAGAGAAGAGGAAAAAGTCACGTTATTGAACTACAGATGGTGAGTCCACACCACAAGACTCAAAAGATAAAAATCTACTGTTGTGCAGGAAAATGATGGGAAGAGAAGTGGGAAAGGAACCTGGGGAGTGTGTTCTGCACGACTGGAAGGAAGCAGCTTTTCTCTTTGAAAAGCTGATGAAGGTTAAGCCCTTGGGGAGCTCTCCCTGATGATTCTCTTTCGTGAACCAGCACATCTTAAGCACATTTCCCCTTGAGAAGTGGCATCACCATTTCATTTCATGTTCAAGGTCACGGAAATGCTCCAAAAATAAGTCTGAAGCAGGAGCAAAGGGAAAGCAGCAAAAAAAAAGCAGCTTTGACAACAAAATGATTATGTGAACAGGTGCACCGTGCCGAGGCTCAAGGCTCTTATCCTGGCAGGGCAGGCTCCCGGCTCCTACAGATTTGGCCTTTGTGCCCGTCTTCCCCTAATGACTCAGCTTATTTTTAATGGCTGCTCACTCATGGAAGGGAGATGACATGTGGCATCTACACCCAGAGAAACGAGTTTTGGAAAATCATAATACTGTCCTAATATAAGAGCATACCTCAGAGAAAAACAGTCGGGTGTCTTTTGAGTCACTGTCAGAGACGCTGGACAAGTCAGATCCTAGTGAACCTGAATAGTTTTAGGGAGGGTAGGAAAAATGACCCCATTACATTAAATGCCCCAGAATGCCAAGTCACATTTAGGGCTTTTCTTATACATCTACTTCTCAGTCTTCAACATCCGAGTCCTGTTCCTCCTTTTCCTGAAACTTCATTGATAGCCATCTCTAGCCTTACTTTACTTCTGTCAAAATGCAGTTCCCCAACATCTTCACTGCCATCTGCAGCAACACCCCAAATACACTCCTGGCCCTTGCAATCCGAGATTCAGTCCAGTATGCCTTCTACCACCAGATCATCTTTCAAAACCACAATTTATAAAACCACCTATTCCAGGAATTATTATTCTGGCTGACTAATCAAACCACCCCTCTTTACTAGATCTTCCTCTAAGGCAAAAACATACTTTGGTTTCTCTTTTTCCTAACAGTTACAATGGCCATAGTCCATTCTCTTCAGCATATTGCCCCTTTCAGCTACCACTCTGCTTACCTCTTGTCCATCATTCTTCAGCCTGCTGCACACCAACTTCTAACCATCCCCCTGCGAGTCGTCAAAGCCAACAGCAGAAATCTCATCCTTCCTCTTTGGGATATTAGTGCAGTCTTCAACACGCTCTCCTAAAACTCTCCTGCTAGCTTATGATATTACATGCTTGACTCATTCTCCCCCAGGTGTTTTCTACCTTCTTTTCTGGCTTCCCTCCTCCTACATCTCAAACATTCACATTCCGCTGGTTTAACCTTGGGTGTTATTTTGTTTGGGTACCCAATACTATCCCTTACCTATAAATAATTACTGGTTACTAGTCTACAGATTTTTCAGATCAATTTCATCTGAACAATAAAATTGGAATGTATTTGTCCCAAAGCTCCCCACTGCTTGCAAGGTCAATCTTCTCAACCTAGAATTGTAAGACTTCTTCCACCTGGTGCTTCCCCCAGGAACCACACCACATACCCACTGTCCCTATTCTGGGCTCTAATTTACCTGAGCAGTTTGTTCTTCCTGATAACACACTTCATCCCCATTATACTGAAATCTTTCTCATGATCTAAGATCTAATTCAAATTCTGTCTCTCCTCAAATGCATACCTGACTACTCAAAATGCCCAACTTATCCTCCTCGCATTTTCCATGTCTTTTATAACTTGGTTAGATGCATACTTCCATGGCTACTTAACTGGGCAAGGATCTTAGAGAGGCAGAGTGTTGCATAAGACAGTCTTGAGGGTATAAAAGAGTCTTAGTGCATGCAAGTGAGCCTAAGTTGAGTTCCTGTAAGAACAGCAAACTATAACTGCGTATGGACAACTGCTGTTGTCAAAAACACCAGCAGACACCTACTTGAGCTTCAATAAATACTTGGTAGAAACCGATTTTTTTTTTTATTGGTTGTTCAAAACATTACAAAGCTCATGACATATCATCTTGCATATATTTGACTCAAGTGAGTTATGAACTCCCATTTTTACCCCAAGTACAAATTGCAGAATCACATTGGTTACACATTCACATTTTTACATAATGGCATATTAGTAACTGTTGTATTCTGCTACCGTTCCTATCCCCTACTATCCCCCCTCCCCTCCCCCCCTCCCTCTCTACCACATCTGTTGTTCAATTCTCCCTTGTTTCCCACCTCCTTTCCCCTCACAACCTCTTACATGTAATTTTGTATAACATTGAGGGTCTCCTTCCATTTCCATACAATTTCCCTTCTCTCTCCCTTTCCCTCCCCCCACTTGTCTGTTTAATGTTAATCTTTTCCTCATTCTCTTCCTCCCTGCTCTGTTCTTAGTTGCTCTCCTTATATCAAAGAAGACATTTGGCATTTGTTTAAGGATTGGCTAGCTTCACTTAGCATAATCTGCTCTAATGCCATCCATTTCCCTGCAAATTCCATGATTTTGTCATTTTTTAGTGCTGCTTAATACTCCATTGTGTATAAATGCCACATTTTTTTTTTTTTATCCATTAGTCTATTGAAGGGCATCTAGGTTGGTTCCAGTGTCTAGCTATTGTGAATTGTGCTGCTATGATCATTGATGTGGCAGTATCCTTATAGTACGCTCTCTTAAGGTCTTCAGGGAATAGTCCAAGAAGGGGAATAGCTGGGTCAAATGGTGGTTCCATTCCCAGCTTTCCCAGGAATCTCCATACTGCTTTCCAAATTGGCCGTACCAATTTGGAGTCCCACCAGCGATGTACAAGAGTACCCTTTCCCCACATCCTCGCCAGCACTTATTGTTTGACTTCATAATGGCTGCCAATCTTACTGGAATGAGATGGTATCTTAGGGTGGTTTTGATTTGCATTTCTCTGACTGCTAGAGATGGTGAGCATTTTTTCATGTACTTGTTGATTGTATGTCCTCCTCTGAGAATTGTCTGTTCAGGTCCTTGGCCCATTTGTTGATTGGGTTATTTGTTATCTTATTGTCTAATTTTTTGAGTTCTTTGTATACTCTGGATATTAGGGCTCTATTTGAAGTGTGAGGAGTAAAGATTTGTTCCCAGGATGTAAGCTCCCTATTTACCTCTCTTATTGTTTCTCTTGCTGAGAAAAAAACTTTTCAGTTTAAGTAAGTCCCATTTGTTGATTCTAGTTATTAACTCTTGTGCTATGGGTGTCCTATTAAGGAATTTGGAGCCCTACCCCACAATATGTAGATCGGAGCCGACTTTTTCTTCTATCAGGCGCAGAGTCTCTGATTTGATATCAAGCTCTTTGATCCATTTTGAGTTAACTTTTGTGTATGGCGAGAGAAAGGGGTTCAGCTTCATTTTGTTGCATATGGATTTCCAGAGAAATCGATTTTTTTTAACATATTTATTTCATTTTTTTGTGGTGCCGAGGATTGAACCCACTGCCTCATGCATGCCAGGCGAGCAAGCTACCACTTGAGCCACATCTGGAGCCCCGAAACTGATTTTTAAACTGCCAACCTTAATGTGCTCCATCCTAAAAGTAGAACTTCCTAAAACAAACAATTGGGTATGCCATGATGTTCTCCGAGAAACTGGGGAAAGAATCCATTCAATGACTTCCCCCCAAAAGCTAATCTAGGGACGAGCAGTTAATGAACAATATGGTATCTACATGCAATGGAATTTGGGGACACGAAAATAAAACTTTTATATAGGGTATGATATGAATGAACCTTGAAAACATTGTCTTTAGTGAAATAAGCCGAACAAGGGTAGACAAATATGATAGGATTCCATTTATATAAACTGTGTAGAATAGAAAAATGCATAGAAAAAGTAGAATAGAGATTACCAACAGCTAAAGAGTATGAGAAGGAAAAGCTGATGTTTAATGGGAATAGTCCTTATTGGGAATGATGGAAATTTTGGAACATAGATAGTAGTGTAATAAAGGGACCTGCATGTCAGGTCCACTGATGAGCAGACCCTGGAGAGGGCAAGAAGCCTGCTTACCCACCTCATATCCTGCCCTCTGGACTTATGCCAACAGATAACCAAACCAACTGGGAAGCAAAGGTCTCACAGTATTTCTCATTGTCTTGGTACTTCCTTTAGACTCTCCATCAACAGGCAATTCCTCCAGAAAACAAAACACCCAGACCCTCAAATTCAGACAGCAAATCTGTAGGGGAAAAAGAAGATTAGTCACAAGGAGGCTTTTCTCTTTAGTGTGCCTTCTGAAGAAGCTTCCACCCTCCCAGCTTCAGCTTACCCATGATACAGTGTTGGTAAAAACAGATATATTGCAAGACCATTGTGCTACTGTGTAACTCAATAGATATGGATACATAAAACACTTGTCATGGTGTCTAGCCACAGCAGACCCTCAACAGTGATAACTACTATTATTTTAACCACGTCCTTATTTTTACCAGAATTACAGCTTCCAAAAATGGAGGTCAAAGTGTTATCTTTTCAAACACCATTAGGAAAACTGAAACATCTTCTCATTGCCAAATTCCCAAGAACGAGGAATTGTCAATTTACCAAAGATTTGACAGTGTATCAAAAAGAACAAACTACTGACAGATTTGGTAGTCACAGAGGGTGACAAAGGAATGGACCTAAAAACACAGACTACTTAATATGTAGACTGAGTGGTGGACATTTCTAGTCCCTCTGGGCTGTGCCCGTCTCAGCATTTTTGAAGAGCAGAACAGCTGTGCCAGTGCAGTTGATGACACAAATCTAGAATAACATACCTGACAAATGCTGCCGACAATGAGGAAATAACCTTGATGATGCACTTGAGACTGAGCTCTCAGATGATATGAGTCATTTCCTCCTGCATGGGGGACTGTCTCCGTCCTTCACACACACTGTCTGGCCCAGGTGTGTGTATGATGCAACTTCAAGTAGAGATAATGATGGAAATTAGAGATGAGAGAATTATTAGGTCAGCAGGCTCACTGCAATATTCAAGGAAAGGACCTGAGGTAATTGGATCTTTAAAATGAAAAATGTAAAACAGGAAATGTAGATACTGCTCCATGCTGAGCACTCTCAGAATAGTAAAGCAAAGTGCGCAGGCCATGCTCAAACCAGAGCCATCTCACAATGATGGGGAAGAGGGGGTATCCACCACAATTTTCATCTCTGAGCAAAGTGCTCTGCACTGATGAACAAAACCAAGAACCTGAGGGACAAGGGGGTAAGAAAGCTGGCTATTTGGAAGGAATGGTGGGAAACAATCATTTATTAATATCCCTAACGAACACTGGAGAGGAGAAAGTTAACGTGTTGGGGGTGGGGATTTTCTCCGTAAGAACAAAGATGCTTGCCCAAGTTCTTTATCGTATCTTTTGCTCACAATGATCCATTTCACACCAATACTATGATACATCTGGAAGGTTCTGGGTGGCTCACTCAGGCAATTTATGATCTACTCAGAGTCTTCCTGGTTTCCCAGTGCTCTCTAGACCTGGAAATATTAGAGGATAAAATGAGAGAAGTTGGTAGAGTATTTTCCAACTATTCAGTTACATGTATTTTCCTTGGTTTTTGTTTTTTTTTTTTTTTTTTTTTTTTTTAGAAGAGTCTAGTTCAATATTTTGTAAGATATTTGACACATTTGATAGAAAAAATTTTGCATCATCAATGATGGGAACAGGGATAGAATGTAATAACAATATAGTTTAAGATTACTGATTGCTGTTTGCACATATACATGTGAACATATATACATAGTGTAACAGTGAATATTGATCACAAATCCTTATGAGGGTGAGCTAAGCATTTCTAAATTCTTTGTGTGTTAACTTAATCTTCCTGACTCCCCATGGCATATTTCCTTTCAGTGTCTTATGTTGTACAGACGAGGAAACTGAAACAAGAGACAGTGAGAAACTTGTGCAACAGCCCCCATAGAGCACATTTAGAAATTGGGGCCCAGAATCCACGTTTTAACTAATAGGGAAAACGGACCAAATGAATACACATTGCCCACAGGTAGAACACTTTGACCTGGGCATTTCCAAATCAGCATTAAGCACTCAGCAAGCCTTTTATTATTCACAGAACACGTTCAAACAACTGCAATGATTGTTTGAATAATTGGAAAAGAAAATTGTTCCAAACTGAAACGAGTATGGAAAATCTGGAACAAGCAACCCACAGAGGTCTGAACATATTGTATTAAAGATTTTTTTTCCTCTTCATCTTTAATGCTGTTTTGAGTTTTCATGAGCTGTGAAAACTCAAGGGAACGACTCAAAGTATCCTTGCAGAAATTCTGAATACCACTAAAACTGCCAAACATAAATCGGCATCTAGCTATTTTCCAACCTATTTATAAAAGCGCAGCTGTGATCTACATTTAAAATACAAATCTGAGTACATTTATCTGAAGACGGTACTTTTAGCAATAACCTTTTCAAACAAACAAATGCCATCTATCAAAAGCAAAATAACTACACTGTGTTAACATGTTGGGAGTGGGGTATTTAAGTTACTGGAATAGCTGGTATGATAAATGATGAAATTTCACTCGATCTCGACTCCATTCTAGCTGCCCCAGAGCTTAGCACTAGCATCAGCTGAGATCTGGTTTTTATTGAAAGAAAAAAATGTGTCAGAACCAGACAGCATTTCTGGATTTCCAATGAATACTTTCAGAGCTTCTAAGATTACATGCTCAGGATGAATTCAGACTCTGAGATTAACCTAGCATATGCTCAATATCATTCTCTGAATCAATTTTCTTTCAGAGGTATTAGCCTATTGTCCTGGAAATGAGACAAATGCCACGCATTTCCAATGCACCTTTTTTTGTTCACTCTCAACAACTGCTCATTAGTTTTCCTCAACAAAAATCAACCAAGGGGCGGGGCGGGGGGGAGGAAGAATCAATACAAAAAGAATTTTCAGTCTGAGGCTCCAGATTTATAGAAGAGTAAATAAAAGCCAGAACCATGCGACTCTGAACAAATGCAGATGTCAACTATTGGTATTGTTTCATTTGAGGACAGTTGTTGACCAATCCACTGTCACATGTATTCACCTGGTAAACTTCAGGCACTTGTTTAATCACAGCTGACAGCCTGGTGTACGCAAAAAGATCTAACAGGTCTTAGTTCTTAAATAGAGATCTGGGAACATCTAAAATATAGGTATCTAGACTAATTTCTAAGGGAAAAAAATGCCACCTTGTGTTCCAAGTACAGAGAAACCACACACACACACACAGAGCATTTGGTAACAGTAACATTGCAAGCCTTGATTTCAAGCAAAAAAAAAAGAAAGAAAATAGTCATTTTTACATATTTATAACATAAGGAATCTAAGTCAAATAGTCTTCTAAAAAGATAATTCGATATTCAGAATTTAAAGATAACTACTGATTTTAGCATATTAGATTCCAAAGTCTTGGGGGGAAAAACCCATTTTCTGTTATAAGCATACCCAAAGGTCAAAAGTCTACTTGTGAACACAATTTTATTCTGTAGATATGCCTATGGGTTTTCAAAATCCACTTAATAGATAGGAGGCGTTAAAGTGCAGTGTATAAGTTTTTTGGTGTCCTGGTTTTATGCAAGTTGTGTGTGGAACAGAAAGTCTGGATGATTCAGACACCCTGCCTACAGTTAGTACTGTTAACTCTCAACTGAGTCATTCTACCCAGTGTACTGCATCCTTTGCATGGCGTTTCTAATCCTAACAACTTTTCAGATTAGGAAACTTAGTATGTGTTATATACTAGCCCCCTGCCATGTGATGCTGAAGAGTGTCAGCAGGCCCATACCTACTTCTTCCTGACTATGACACTTATCTTTCCTTTCTTGCCTCCCAAATATTTGTCAAAAGTGACCCACCTTGCAAGCCACTCAGATAACTTATGACTACATTTTTTAAAACCATAAAAAAGGTATGATGAAATGATGGTTAATTGTTTTGAGAATTTTAGATTACCTAAGGCAGTAAAATAACTTAAGAGAACTACTGGAAAGTCTCCTTTCCCTTATTCCATAAGCAACTACCATGTTAACATTGAGCTTATCTGGGACTGGGGCTGCAGCTCGATGGTACAGCACTTGCCTAACACATGAGAAGCACTAGGTTCAATCCTCAGCAACACATAAAAGTGAAGATATTGTGTCCATCTACGCTTTTATGTATACATATATATGTATATATGTAAATAAAATGATGTTTTTTTAAAAAAATTGAACTCATCTAGTATAAGTTTTATTCACTTTGGATTCTTTCCTTAGTTTAACTGAGAATATTCAAGAGGAGAGAACTCAAACGTATTTCGTGAAAATGATAGAAGATCGCCTCTATTAATAGCACACCAATCACTTAACTCATCTAAATGATTTATTTCTTTACAAAAACACATGTGGCAAGCAGAAAATGCATTTAGCAAGTTTATGCAACAATGTGCAACATGTATATGTTTGGAGAGCTGTGGGTATGTGAATGCATACCTAAAGTGATTTTATAAAGTACACAATTAGGAACTTTAATAGTGAAAAGTTTTTAGTCTTAATGCTAATTTGCTCATTTTCTGCTCTCAGAAAATTTACTAAACCTTTTTACAAACAATATAATGGTATTACTTTGGGGTTTCACAGTTATTAATATTATGACTATTTCATTTTTCATTCCACTTCCTGGGCAATCTTATTTCAAAGGTTTAATGCTACATTCATGATTTATCTTCAGAAAATGTGTGAGCACATCTGAACAAATGACTTGAGGACCTTCTGTAACACCCATCTCTTTTTTGTTTTGTTTTAAGCAACTTACATAAACCTGCATCCTGAAGACCACACACTGAATAAATTTAGGATTATGTTCAACAAATAAAGTTCATAAGGTTACTCAATACCAAATGGTGAATGTTTTCAGTGGTTTGGAAAAATCAAAATAAGCAATATATCACTACAGATGATGAAGTCTAGTAATTTGAATTGTATAACGTTAAAAACTTGACAAAATAGGTTTGCATGAGATGTTTCTTTTATGTCCAAGTTATTGAATTTTAAATTTTCATAAGGAATTTATAAATATCTTGTACTTTTAAAACACCAAACACAGAGGGTCTCCCTCATGGGATGGAAACCAGAGGTTTTCAATCTCACAGATGTGATGTGAGGTATGAGATAGGGCTTTCTCCAAGGGACAAATAGGGCCATAGACTTACAGATGATGGCTTACTATTTAGGAGTGAACAAAATGCTCAGTAAATGTAAACTTTTGGGGATGAGGGTTGGGTTTTGGTTTGGGGGCTTTTTTGGGGGGTTAGGGGGGAGATGGGGACCAGGGATTGAACTCAGGGACACTCGACCACTGAGCCACATCCCCAGCTCCATTTTGTATTTTTTATTTAGAGACAGGGTTACCGAGTTGTTTATCACCTTGCTGTTGCTGAGGTTGGCTTTGAATTTGCGCAATCCTCCTCAGTCTCCAAAGCCCCTGGGATTACAGGCATGTGCCATTGCCCCCAGCAATGGAAAGTTTTTATATTATACCCTCAAGGATTTAAAATCAGCTTGATTGCTTGTTACCTTTTAAAATGACATTCTTTTAATTTGCATTGGGTCAATACCCCGTAGACATTTGAGAAACTGTATAATACAAAGAAATGTTCAAAAAATCAATCAAAAATTTCCAAGTATACCATCTAAAGATCCAATTCTAAGCCCATTGGGTAGAAAAGTCACATGCTTTATATGCAGAAATATATTTTAAAAATTCTTCAAAAGATAGTTAATATCCTGATTGTTTCTTTCCTGAATGCATATGATATGAAATCTATTTGAATAGGGGCTTTGAATACCGAGTTTGGTCTAAATAAAGAGGGTTAACATTAGGAGAAGCAAAGCAAATAGCCAGTTAACTTTGAAAAACATATGTATATAGTTACACAGAAAAAAAAAAGTTCTATGCAACAAGTCGGATATATTCATTTCCCTTAAAACCCCTTAGGTCATGCTTTCTCCCATTTTACTGCTGAGGAAGCTGCATCTTAATGTAATCAAATGACTCTCCTAGAAGCATGCACCTCCTAACTGGCAAAACTGGCATTTGGACCTGGCCTCTCTCAAAGCCTTTATTGTATGCTCCATTGTTTCCCCCAAAATATCCTAAGGTATATTTCATCAAGTCTATAGTCATTTTTTCCACTGTATTTTAAGTTTGAGGAATTTAGAAGATATTTATCAAATCTCCAACATAACCACCTTATTATACTATAGGCTATAAGGGAAACCTGCAGCTTAACTTAAAACAATGAATGCCATACAGAAATAAACTGTTTAACCTTCAACTAAAATCTAGGTTCATGGGTTTTGTTTGGTGGTGGTAGTATTGTCTGGAGGGGAGGGGCATGTTTATGTTGAAATCAGCAAACCATTTCTTCCTTTGAAGGCCGGTAGCACTCACCTCAGATACGGCACAGGTTTTGACTCCAAGAATGTGAAAAGCTGAAGTGAGTAGATGAAGACATGGGGCAAGCACTCCTTCATTCGTATCTGCCACTGGTGGTGCCTACTCACTGTGCCCGCCTTTGAGGAGCAGTTGGCTCCACTGGTAACATAGGTTGGGCTTTCCTTATCCAAAAGGTTCAGTACCATGAGTGTTTTGTATTTCCTATTTTTTCAGATTGTGGAATATTTGCATATACATAAAGCAATATCTTGGGAATGAGACCTAAGTTTAAACACAAAATTCATTTATGTTTTTCATATGCCTGATACATACAGCCTGAAAGTAATTTTACACAATATGTCTAACGAGTTTAACTACAACCTGTCACATGAGGTTACATGTGGGCTTTTCTACTCACGGCATTTCAGTGCTCAAAACATTTCTAATTTTAGAGCATTTGCATTTCAGACTAAGGAGCTCAACGAATACTAGAAAAATTGTACATAAAAATACTAGAAAAATTCTGACAGCAGACAGCCATAGCATCCACCCAGAAACACACCCTCTATCCCCCATCCTCCATAAAACCTCTCCCCTCAAGACCAACTATAAAATGAAGGGTTCAGGACAAAGTCAAAATTCAGGGCTTAGTTAAAAATATATATAAATGTGTGTGTGTGTGTGTGTGTGTGTGTGTGTGTAAGAATTTTCAAAGAGAAACAGCAGAGCATTAAACCACGCTCTGCTTCTAAGCCCCTGCCTCTAAGGGGAGGCCCTTGGCGCTTGGTGACCACACAGGTCTCAAAAATTCAACTGGCCACAACCTACCTGACACACATTCCTACAAACACAATCCATATCTACTAGGTGAGTTTTACTCCCTTTCAACGATGCCTTAGGTGTTCTTTTGTGTTTAACTGCATGCTATTGATGGCAAGTATGAGCCTCCTACAAGTAGGTGTGGTTCTTCATAAGCAACTGTCACTCTTAGCTCTGCCTTCAGTTGCCAAGGCCAACAGCTTATTATAATATCACAAGCAACGTGCAATACATTGAGAAGTTAGTGATCAGTGTCTCTAACCAGATTTTTAAACTGAGCCCTTGAAGGTGAAGTTGTGGGATTTGTGAGGGTGGGAAAGTTATTCTTTTAGTTGTATGGTACTAGGAATTGAACCCAAAAGCCCCCTACCTCAGCTAAATCCCTAATGCCTTTCATTTTGAGACAGGGTCTCACTAAGTTGCCTAGACTGGTCTTGAACCTGCAATCCTCCTGCCTCCTCCTACCAAGTGGCTGGGATTACTTATACACCTGGCTTAAAGTGTCATTTAAAATCCAACCTAATTTAGAGCAGAGCTGATTCAAATATGCCTGTTGCATGCTTGTTTCTTCAAAACTAAACATTTATAACAAAAGGTATCAGTGCAACGTGGCTATTAATTCTCTTCTTTCATAAGTTAAAAAAAAAATGCCACACCATGTACTTCAGCTGCTTCGTACCCTTTGTTTCAAAGGCTCCCTACCAGAACTGCATGCTCATGTGCACCATCTGTGCATGGGAGAGAACTGCATTATTACCCAAGCCAGTGCCGAGGGTATTTCATCAAGAAAGCAACCAACTTGTCAGAGAAAGGTTACGTGGAAAAGCTCCTGCCAGAAAACTCAGTTTCCTCCTCTCCCCACTCTCTCCTTCATTTGAAATTCATGAAGATGAAGTGCAGCTTTTGTTTCCCCATCAGTAAGATGAGCCTTAATACACTCTTGCCAAAAGCAAGCTAACACAGAGTAATTGTTTTTCATCTAAATTGCATGTCCAACCTGCTTAGTCTTCAAAGAACATAGATGCTACAGCTTTGATACCCAACTGCAGAATGACAAAGGAGGGGGCACAAAGCACATGGGCACGATGAGAATTTTTAATCACCACCTATCTGTCAGGGAGCCCTAGAACTCTGGAGCAATAGGAGATGAGAGAGCAGATTATTCATAAGGTAGATAAGGTTCCATATTTCATTTGAGACCAACTCTTTTTTTTAGGGGGAAAAAAGTGATTTAGAGGGAATTAAGATTCCCCAAGGTGTTTTTAATCTCTTTTCACTCCAGGGCCAGGTGCCTCATGTAGCACTTAAAAGGGTTTCAAAAATGAAAGTAAATGCCTAGGACACAGAAAAGAGATATCCATCTACACAAAGCATCTGCCTTTGTTTAAGAAAAAAGTACTCTCGCTTTATGAACTTCACATCTAGACATTTTATAATCTTGATGTTATAGTCCCAGATTTTTGTTCTACATGTACTACATTCAACAAAGGCAAAAAAAATCATCAATACCTAATATTCTTTATATATCAAACCCCCTTTGTGTCAATAAGTGAGTTCATTTAATTGAAAATAACTGCAGAGTGTTTACAAGAAGGTCTATGTGCTGTGAATAAAAAACAAATGGAATGATCAAATCTGCTCAATACCACATTCTGCAGGTAGAGACATCACCAAAAAGCTCAGTAGTCCACCCCCAACCAAACACCCACCCCCGCCTCATTGATCCTAGGCTTTATTGTGTAACCAGGTGCTGAAACAAAAGATTTGATTCTATTTATTGTGTTTGTTCCAGATAATTTAATTCTTCTTGCCTGGTTTAAACTTCTATTCTCTAATTACATTCAAAAGCTCTATAGAGACTGGAGTGTTACTACACCTTTTCTTGAACTCAGAAAATGTGGGCATAAACTAAATTACTTCCACGCCATCAATAGATTGCGCGTCCATCCTGTATCATCTAAGCCTTAGAACTTTTCAAGCCAAGGCAGCCTAGTAATAGAAAGTATCTCTCAGAATACTGCCATCTAACAGAAAGGCAAGCAAGGCCATCGGGCTAAGTCAGATCAGAGAACACCACATGTATGGTGGATGTGGTGTAACATCAGCTCCACAGTTAAACCCCTGTACTACGGAGGCCAGTCACCTAAAAGATCAGGACCTCTGTGTCACCTGTATGTTCAGAGCCTTGGACCATCTCTACAGTTACTCTCCTAGTGCTGAAGTCTATTAATTTTATTCTCTATGCTTTCCTTAAGAGTTTTGTTTTGGAGCAGCATAGTTTTTCCTAAAGTTAAATTTTTGACAAAGAACTAACCTAGTTAATTGTGGCTTATATGTGAATTAAATACCTTATCATTAAGGTATTATTAAAAACTAAAACCATTGACATTATGTAAGGCTTTGAAAATAAAATGTCAATATGCAATGCTCATACCACAGAATCATGTTCATCTAGATGTAAGTTGAAGAGAGATCTTACACACAGACGTTTACATCAGACTCATCCCTTGGTCTTTTAGAACACATTTAGAACTGCTGTGAGAAAGCTCTGTGCAACCACACCATGACTTACGGGCTTCACATTAGACCCATCAAGGTCCAAGTATTTAACACCTACTTCAGCTTATGCATTAGGAAGTTGAGATTTTTGGTCATGGCTTTCAAAACATAAGCCAATAGGCAATCTATCTATTTTGATACACTCCTGAAGTTTAGCTTATCACTTGCTTCATATTACCAGGGCTTGGTCAAATGTTTGTTGGGTCCTAAGGTAGATTTTTTGTACATAGTGGCAAAGAAGGCACCTTGGCATCTCTAGTTTTAACTGGAGACTAAGCAGGGAAAGGACATAAACCAACTATAATGTCAGTTTCATAGCTTTTTCTGCTATCTTCCAACCAGTTTGAAAACCAACCCAAAAATTTCCAGAGGCAGCAGTATCTGCATTAATAGAACTTTGGGCACAGTCTCCATTTAGTATCTGCCAAAATTAACTATCTTAATACCAAGCTTTCTTTGGTATTGATATTTTTCATGAATATCGTCCCAAAATTTTCTTGTGCCTCAGTTTGCAGAAAGACAAACATACTCGAGGTCAGTATGTAGAATGGAGAGAGAATATTTGGAAGTCTGGCATTCTAGTTCTGACAGTTAGCAGTTTAAAAAAAATCCTCAAACTCTATTTCATCACCAATAAAATGAAAGTGCAGAGTGAAGTAATTCTGAGCCTAGTTTCAAGTTGTGAAATGTTATGAATCCAGGTAATGCTGACCTTGCTGTTACATTGATTTGGGGGGGGTGGGTGCTTACCTGATACTATTTCTTCCCCTCAACCAAGACTCAGAACTCTGACTCAGTACCCACTAAATCCAACATTCTACAAGAGATGAAAGCATTCATAAGTTTTGCAGAAGTAGAAAATCCAACAGTCCATTATCCTGAATACTGACTTGCACAGGAAAATAAGCAAGCATGCAGAAAGCAGCCAGATCCAGCTTCAATACAAACCGAGTGCCCACATATTGATTTTCTGTCTGACGGGTCACAGGAGTGCCAGTGTACATTAAGTAGGGAAAGGACTGAAAATTACATTAATTCAAATGGCTAAATCAATATTTAACAATGCAGTTAGTGGTAGTTGACCTTAAATGCACCTTTAATAAAACAAAGGTGATTCAGGCCAGCCTCCAGCATATGCCATTCAGAAATATGAATTAAAGCACAACAGATACCGTAAAGACCCCTACTAATGCAGATGCCTTTACAGCTTGCTCTGACTGCAAGGAGAAGGTCAAAGCTGCTCTCTTAACAAAGGCAACCAGAATTTTATTCATGGGATGATGTATCTTCATTTATCACCTCTCGCCCGCCTCAAGAATTCGACAGCCTTGATCTCAGCACATTTTAAAAGTAGGAAAAGGATTTCTACGACAATTTCCTCTGCAAATTATTAGTAAATCTTTAGTGATAGCTTTGTAACCTTGAGCACTTTCATCATAAGCAAACAGAGATGTTACCCGTTGTTACTCTAGGAACCCCGACTGCCTTACTGAAAATGATTTGCATATATTTGCATACAGACATATCATTTTGTACTCCACTTGCATCAAAGATTACTGAAACAGAATTGCTTAAAGGGAATATAAAAAATAAAAAATAGGGGCAATCTTTTTCCAAGTGTCACAGAGCCATCTCAGGTGCTATTAGCTATCAGCTATGAGACTTCTTAAAATTGCCTTGCTGTCCATAAAACACCTTAAGCTATACAGCATTTTAGTTATCACTACTAAGGACTTGGTGATAACTCCAAGGAAAAGGTCAATGTAAGAATCTATTTCAGTACACGGTAAGGCAGCAGGAGGCTCTACGGAATTAGCCAAGGAGCTCAGGACAGTTTCCATGATTTTGTGACCTACAGATGCCAGTGCCAATGGTGCCATCTCCCTTGTCTGCTGGTTTGGCTTCAGGGACTAATGTGTGATGATTAGAAGTCTCTCCTGAGACACTTCCCTTTGATTTGTTATTTGGTGATAGCTACAGTTCCTCTGCATCCTTGCTTCTCTCAGGTCTGTCTGCTCGTTACCATGGCAATGTGGCTTACTGCATCCTATGAGCTAAATCAGCATTCTGCCACATCCAAGCTGCTAGCAAAACTTCTGAGAATTGGGCAGCAAGTTTTGAGATTGAATCTAAAAGATATTGCTTTAAAAATATGATCATATACTTGAAGGGGTAGGGAACACTCTGCAGAACAAGATCAGTTTGTCATCAGGGTATGAAAAACACCTGATCTCCCATCGAGCCAGTCACAAGAGCTCTGGCAGAGAAGGGTTGGGGATGAATTTCAGGCTCTCAAAGCTAATGCTGAGACATAAAAAGTTGCTTATGACCCAAAGATTACACAAGCTAAGCCATAGCTTGGTTTAGTCCCTCTTGCATACAAACCAGTAGGCACAGCCTCCTTTTCACGCCATCTCTATGTCAAAATATTTACCGAGTTGAAGATACCCATGTTGTAAAGGAAGTAAAACTACATACAGATGCCACATGATATTGTACATCCACATAAGACATCCACCAATAAAACCAATAATCTTTTGTCCTGCAACTTTGTACTGCTTGATTCTATTTCAAAACACTGAATGAACAACCCAAGAGTAAAATTAAGAACTCTTTTTAAAACAACATCAAAAAGAAAAAAATATTTGAGTGAATTTAACAAGAGCAATGAAAATGACAATAATTGAAAGAAATTAAAGAACAAAGTGAGAAGAAATCCCATGTCCATAGATCAGAAGAGTTAATATAGCAAAATATCAAATACACCTAAATTGGTATACAGAGTAAATATAAACTTATCAAAATTCTAGCTGCCTTTCTAGAAGAAATTGCCAAGCCAATCCTAAAATTCATGTGGAAATGGGACATAAAAGAATGAAAACATTCTTGGAAAAGGGGAAAAAAAAACCTTACCCTTTCATATTCCAAGAACAGTATATTTAAAAAGAGCTACAGTCATCAGGATAGTATGATACCGATAAAGATAGACATATAAATAATAGAAAGTACAGAAATGTGTGTCAACAGTCATTTAACAGGAGATCCACCAAGACAATTCAGGGGGCAAAAAATAATCCTTCCGTTAAGTGGTGCTGGGATGAATAGATGTCCATATGCAAAAGAAATTAGAACCCTGTCATAATCCACATATAAAAGTAAATGCAAAGTCACTCAAAAACCTAAGATTAAAAGATTAAAAACATGAAATTCTTAGAGAACATAATCTTTGTGCCCTTGAATTAGACCGAATTGCTCTGATGTGATTTCAATATCCAACTTAAAATGAGGCAAGAATTTGTAGAGAAATTTCCTCCAAGACACACAAATGAGCAGTAAAGACATCATTAGTTATCAGGGAAATGTAAATAAAAACCATAGTGAGATAGTACTTCTTACCCCCAAAAGTAACTAATCAAAAGACATACAGTAAGAAGTTTTGGAATGCATGTAGAGAAATTAGAATCTTCCTGTATTGCTGATTGGATTACAAATAGGGCAACTACTGTGGGAAATAATTTAGCAATTGCTCAAAAAGCTAAACAGTTACCGGTGAGTCCGAGAAATTCTACTAAGTAGAAATATATGTCTGTTAAAAAAACACTTGTACACACATGTTGATTATAGCATTATTCATAATTGCAAAATGGAAGCAAGCTGCATATCTACCATTAACAAAAGGTAGTAGTCTGTACAATGGAATATTATGAAACCAAAAAAGTAACTCAGTATTGATATAGACTAGCAAGTATAGATGAACCTTGAAAACACTGTGCTAAGTGAGACATTGCTAGAGCTGGGATCTGGAATGTTCCTAAACACTCATTTGTAAAAGGGCTTGGCCCTAGCTTGACACCAAGGGGGGTGCGGGGGGGGGGCAGTATGCAGAGGAGTCTTTGTAGGTCTTCAGATCATTGGGGACTTAGGAACTTGTCCTTGAAGAGGATAGCAGTTGCTTCCTTTTGCTTCCCAGACATGAGGAAAGTCGTTGTGCTTTACCCCAGGCTCCCACCATGTTCCTGCCATTGGCCCAAAGCAGTCGGGCCAGCAAATCATGGATTGAAACCTCTAGCGCCATGAGACAAGATAGACCTGTTTCTCTTTATAAGTCGGTTATCTCAGGTATTGTTTTGTGTTTTTATAGAGATGGAAATCTAGTTAACACACAAAAGTGACACAGAAAAGTAGGTTAGTTGTTTTCTGGAGCTGGGGGAAAGCAGGAAGGGGATAACTGCTAATGGAGCATAGGATTTCTTTTTGGGGATGTTGAAAATGTTCTAAAGTTAGATAGTGGTGATAGTTACCCAACTGAATATACTAGAAACTACTAAGCTGTATACTTTGAAAGTGAATTATACGGTGTGTGAAATGTATCTCAAGTTACTAAACATCAGTTTTCTGTGTCTTCTCATAGGTAACAACAGAGAAGCAGGTCAGCTCTAAAAGGTTAGTGGTAACAATTCCTATTAGGTATACTAGGAATGTAGAGAAGAGGAAGGCTAATTAAGGAAAGGTGTTTTCATAGGTCTTCAAGCCTTCAACATACCGAAGCACCTAAAACAAGGACTTCACTTTCTTTTAATAACCTAGAGATAGCTATTCTCCACTGAATTCTCACTTCTAACAGTAGAACAGTGGTCTCTATCTTCCAAAAGAAAAATCAATTCTTTGATAGTCTTTAAACATGAGATAGTCGATTAGTCACCTGGGGGTTGTTTCAAGCTAAAATGTTTACAGATGAGTTGGCACTAGCTTACTTTTGAGTCACTCCCCATCAACCGCTTCAATCAGCTATTTAGTTTTCCAATCAATTATACTAAAAATGTAAATTTCTGAATCAAAAAGCCTTCACTATGTTACATACTGAATATACATGCATCTTGATTCCTGGATCACAAACTCAATTTCCAGGTCCAGATAGGGTACAAGTATTGGTAAAAGGTGGTTTATAGACAAACTGGAGAGAACATGGTCTGTAGTTAGGGAGCGACTACTGCCCAGTCACAGCCATGTAAAACTGGATCCAGAGTGATCAAATCTACCTATTTTGTATATTTTATATAAAAGTTCCTAATGCAAAAAAATGAGGAAAAAAATAAAAATACATTAAAATATGAGTTAACCAAAACATCTGTAAAACAGACACAACTAATTTTTTATCTGTTAAGTACACTGATAGTAATTTTAATTAGTGATACATACATTTCTATGTATATATCTACAATGTTAGACCATATACCCTTGTTTTTTTATATATTGTATGTATTGTTTCTGTGTTAGTCAGCTGTTCATTGCTGTAACCAAATGCCTGAGAAAGTCAACTTAGAGTTTGACTTAGAGTTTCAGTCCATGGTCTGCTGGCTCCATTGCTTTGGCCCTGAGGCAGAGCAGAATATTATTGCAGAAGCGTATGGGAAAGGAAAGATGCTTAGTTCATGGCAGCCAGGGCATGGGGAAGAGGAGGCAGAGGAGGGAAAGAGAGAGAAGAGGCCAGAGACAAGAAATAACAATACCTTTCCAGATCATGACCCTAAGACCATCCTCCTCCAACAAGTCTCTATCTCCTACAGTTTCCACCACCTCCCCAAAATTTGATTGTACTCTAACTCTCTCAATGGATTAATCCACTAAGGTTAAAGCCTTCAAGATCCAATCACCTCCCAAGAGGCTCACCTCTTATCTTTGCTGCACTGGGGACTAAGCTTTCAGCATGTTAGCCTTTGGCAGACATTCCAGATCCAAACCATAATATTTTATATCCAAAACGTGTATGCAAAACATATTGACATAGAAATTCAAATACACCTTTTAGTTTATATTAGATTCCACAAGAATTGCTGGAGAATATTATAAGAAATCAAAATAGAAAAATATTCAGGAGATTCATTATGGGTTTATAACTAAAAATTAAGAAAGATATCAAAAACGGTTAAGATTAATTGAATTATGTAAATCTTAAAATGGGATGTAGAGAATTCATTGAAGTTTAATAGCATAGGAAAATAATTGATACAATGTTATGTAAAATCAGATACAAAATTACACAATATGTTCTCAATTGCATATACTGTTTTTAAAAACACTGGATAAAAATTAAACTTAATGCTTAAACATGACCAAAACTTTCCGACTTTTGTTCCTTTTTTTCTATAGATTTCCAGGTAAGTTTACAATTAGAAAAGCTAAAACAAGAAATATTGACTAGTGTAATTTCTCATCTCTGGGGAAATGATTGCTGAAATTATAAATCATAATCATAATTTCACATTAATTGATAGACCTGGCTACCATGGTCATTGAAGTCACAGGGATAATATGGTTGTGTAAATTATGCATATAAATTTTGGGGTATGTGTAAATTATAGTTTTTTTTTTTCCCCTGTATATCACAATCTATACAAATGCTACAAAGGCTTTATAAGAGGCACTGGGTCACCAGGAGGATAAGTAGTTTATGCAAATGAAGTACCATTAGAAAAACAACACAAAGTGCAGTGAGTCCACAGTAGAATCTTCATGAGCAAATAAACCATTTTTTTTTTTAAAGTTTTTTGATGTGAAAACATTCATGTTTCAGATTTTTGAATGAGAGGTTTTAGGAGGAGTTTAACGGTTAGTGTTGCCACTATTGAAAATCTCTATAAAGAAACATGCGACCTTGTTCATCTTGGCCACAGGGCTCATGGCATGAATCTGACTTTGGTCTTTGTTGCGTTACTTTGGGGCTCTGTTGGGCTTCTGTTTTCTTTCTTTTACACTTCCCATGAGAGATAAGTCCAGCTGAAGATTTGAAGTAGTTCCTTCTTAAACGGTGTGTCCTGTTAACAGGTACTGTACCGAGCACCATGTAAGTGGAAGGATAGGACCTATATTTTAATACTATTCCTAACATTTCATTTTAATAGCAAGATGTCTTTGATTTGATTCTTTGTAACTCTAGAAACTAGATTGTAGTTTAGCCATTACAGAGTTTTAAAAAGGGACACATTTTCTTGCACATCTGTTCAAAAGAGAAAGAAGTCTTGGTCCTCACTGCTGTCCTTGGTTTTCCAGGTACAAATTTTCTAGTTCAGAAACTGAGAAAACCGTAGACCATCCTAGAGGCATTGCTTACATACTGTTTTTCTATGTTGCAGGCAGATTGGTCTGTGATGGGTGGTGTGCAGGCAGATAGGGATCTGACAGCCTGGGATATTTTGTACCAAAATGTTACTTTGATATAAAATTTTAGTAGAACAAAATAAAGGTCAATTCCAGTTAAAAAAAAAAAAAAAAAAAGCCCAATATTTCCCAAATACCCAGAACTACAAGTCTAGTTAATTACACAGAAAACGTGTATACTGGTTTTTTTTGTTGTTGTTGTTGCTGTTTAAAATGCAATGTGAAATGCAGAAGACGGTCATTTTCACCACTAAGCAAGAAATACGAGGTCTCAAAGTATGGAGTGTTCATTCCAGATGCAAGGGAAATTTAATAGTACCAAGAGGACTACTGCTTAAGATGTGGAACAAGGGTTGGCAAACTTTCTGTAAAAGGCCAGATAATGTTTTCTTGGCTTCGCACACCATATGGTCTCTGACATAACAACTCAATTTGTAGCCACAGAAAATGTGTAAACAAAATGGGCATGGCCGACTTCCAACAAAACTACATTTACAAAAACAGGTGATGGGCAGGATTTGGCCCACAAAGTTTGCTTACATGGAATGCACCAAGTCAGAAGTGAATATTACTCTCCTCTAAATGAATACAAATAGTTTCTTCAACCCAGAAAGTTAAGACTGCTAGGTAAATTAATGAACTAAAATATCACCAAAAACTAATGAACACCTTGAAGACACAGGCCCACTAACTAGTTCACCTCAAGCAGGCCATAGGAAGACAAAGAAGCTGATGTAGATATGGAGGGGGGCAAGGAAAAGGCTGAAGGTAACAATTTTTCAGAAATATGGATTGATGTAATCATTTAGGATTCCTGGGAACCCCCACCTCCACCCTTCATTCATTGACCTTTCACAGGCCTAAACCAAGTGGTCATCAGAAAGACTGTAGCTAACTACTAGAAGAAAAAATAGGCCCAACTCTTTACCATGTTGGCTTAGCAACTGAATTCCTCAATAAGACGTGTAAAGTGCACGAATTAAAATTTTAAAAAAATGGGATGGTATCAAAATAAAAAGCTTGTCCACCACAAAAGAAACCATCAAGAATGTGAACAGAGTCTAGAGAATGGAAGAAAATCTCCACCAGCACCTCAGAGCATCATCTCCAGGATAAAGTGACCTCAATACCAGGGGAAAAAAAATAACCTAATCAATAAATGTGCTAAGGAACTGAACAGACTTCACAGAAGAAATACAAATGGTCAAAATATGAAAAAATGCCCAACATCTCCAGCAATTAGAGAAATGCAAATTAAAGCTATACTGAGATACCATCTCACCCTAGCCAGAATGGCAATTATCAAGAATACAATCAACAATAAATGTTGGAGAGGATGTGGGGGAAAAGGTTCACTTATATACATTGCTGGTAGGACTGCAGATTGGTGCAACCATTATGGAAAGCACCGATGTTTATAGCGGCTCAATTCACAATAGCTAAGCTATGGACCCAACTAGGTGCCCCATAACAGATGAACGGTTAAAGAAAATGTGGTATATACACACAATGGAATATTACTCAGTCACAAAGAATGAAATTATGGCATTTGCCAGTAAATGGATGGAACTAGAGAATATCATGCTAAGTGAAATAAGCCAGTACCAACAAACCAAAGGCTGAATGTTCTGACATGTGGATGCTAACCCACAACAAGGTAAAAGATTAGAAGTTCATTGGACTAGACAAAGGGGAATGAAGGGAAGGGAGAGGAATAGAAAAACCAGTACAGTTAATCAGACTTATTTTTCCTATCGCTATATACGAATACACAACCAATGTAACTGCACATCATACACAACTACAACAATGGGATCCTAATTAGAATTATACTTATTCTACATATGTATAATATGTCAAAATACCTACTATCATGTACATCTAAAAAATAAAAAAAAAAGACTACAGCTAAAGCACATTAATGAAGACACACATCTCTGAAACAGACGTACAGAGCTGGCCCACATCTGATGGTGAAAACAGGCTATAGACCCAGAACTTGGGATCCCTCCTAAGCATGTAATGACAGCAGTGCCCCTTTGTGGAAGAGGAGGAAGTGCTGACACCCCGCCATGGGACCAAACCTGGCCTGATGGAGCCTAAGGGCAGCAGCGTTCACAGAAACCCTCTGGGACTCCACCCTCACACTGAACAGGAAGCAGCAGCATCTCACCACCCGGTGACTTCACAGCTTCTGTTAGAACCAACACAAGCACCAAGCCCAAGCTCAGCTCACTAGGCTAAGTTGGCCCAACCCAGCACATTAATGGCCTGATGTAAAGTACTTTTTCCAGAAAACAGACATTGTTTACCTCAGCCCCTCTTCTCATCATATACTACAAAAGAAAATGTGACCCATCCTCAAAAGATAAAATGATCAATTGAACAAAGGATGGCAGATGTCAGAATTCTGTGTTCAAGTCCAACTCATTTGTTCTAATAATGCAAAGTAGAACTTATTTCTACTTTGAAAAGTCAGTTTTATTTAAGAAGGCAAAATAATGAAATGGTGTATGATTTTAACTCATGATGAACAGACGAGATACAGTGGATGAGAAAATCCTACTGTGAACACCAAGCTTTTTAGGGTAAAGCTGACAATGTAATCTCATGTCAAGACTACGATAGTATTGATAGTCTAGAGCACCAAAATTATAAATTTTGATTGTTCTTTATTGATCAATAAGTTATGCTAATGGGCCTAACAGAATATTGCCAACAAAAATTCTTAATATTGTTTCCATAAACTTTAAAATTACACTGCTTAGGTATTTTTACCCAAATATAATCACATGTACTTTATACTTCGATATAAAATTGTCTAATTTCTTTAAACCTTACACTAGGCCTGGGGCTCAGTGCTCACCTAGCATGTGTGAGGCACTGGGTTTGATCCTCAGCACCACACAATAAAGGTATTGTGTCCACCTACAACTAAAAAAATACATATTTAGAAAATACATATTTACACTAGATTTTAATACAGCAAAATCTTAGTCCTTCTCAATGTCATTCAAATCCAAAATTAAATTCTATCAAAAATAAAACTATTAAAATTTCTTTCAAGAAATTGAGATATTGCCAATCCCTTAGAGAACTTCAGAATTAAAATTTGAAACCATGTAGCTTTGACTAAGTTGTTTATTTACCCTCTTGCTTTGGGGGGGATAACTTTCAATGTATTCCCATTTGTCCACATTGTTTTCAGCTACTGAAAATTACTAAAGAGATGAAGTTTTGTGTTAGGGTCTGTAAACAAGTCAAGATGGGAGTGGTTTGTGAAGTAACGCCAGAGGGAGTGGTTTGTGAAGTAACGCCAGTGAGCCATTAAGTGTGGAGATTCCTTATTGGTTGACTGCTGTATCTAGTTTATGTTAATTAAGATAAGCTGTGTGGAATGTATAAATATTGCTCCTGTCCTATAATAAACAGCTCCCACTCCTGCTGTATCAATCTACACAAGTTGCTCGTCACCCCCGGGTTAGTTTGCCCAGCCAGCCGGACTGTGGCAGTTTTGGTTTTAATACTTTGCTCAAAATTGTTTAACTGATTGAATCTTGTTGAATATTAATGTATGGGACTGGGGCTGTAGCTCAGTGGCAAAGCACTTGCCTAACACATGTGAGGCACTGGATTTGATCCTCAGCACCTCAAATGAATACTCAAATACAATAAAGGCCTTCTGTCCACCTACAACTACAAAAAAAATAGATTCAAATTATTTGTTTACAAAATGTTTAATGCAATTGTAAGACTTAGGCTGATTTCAAAGTACATGTTCAAGAGCTCAAATGTGTCCACAATCTGATGGGGAGTCAAAGAAGAAGTACTTATTAAGTTATTTTGTATGTATGAGCTTTCTTACAAAATTTTACAGTTTTTCACTTTTTTAAAAAGATTTTTTAATTAATTATTTTGTTTGAGAAATTACTTAGTCAACTATTCAAGACATTCAACACTGAGTTTCCCAGCAATTAAAAAAAATGATTGTTCAACACTATAAAGCACAAAGAATAAAGATTAAAATAATATTGAAGAGAGTATATCTTAAAAATGGAGATTATTCTCTTCCTATATCCTCTCATTGAGATCTTTCCCTTAGCCAGGCACCGTGGTGCACGCCTGTAATCCCAGCGGCTTGGGAGACTGAGGCAGGAGTACCAAGAGTTCAAAGCCAGCCTGACCAACTTATTGAGGCCCTAAGCAATTCAGCGAGACCCTGTCTCTAGATAAAACATAAAAAGTGCTATGAATGTGACTCAGTGGTTAATTGCCCCTGGGTTTAATCCCTGATAACAAAAAAAAAAAAAAAAAAGAAATTTTTCCTTTATTGATATTTCATTGCAGACTTTTTTGGTCACTGTTTTAAAATTTTCGTTGAAATATAGCATTTACGTATCAAGCTGCACAACTCAAATGTACACCATGATGAATTTTCACAAACTAAACATTTGCAGCAAACACCAAATCTAGAAATAACATCACCAACTCCTCAGAAGTCATGCCATGTTCTTTTCCAGTAATCATATCCTCGTCTCTCCCCTCTGCAACCAGGGTAAGCACTACTCTAGCTTGTGACACCTTGGAGTAGCTTTACCTGTTTGGAAACTAATAGGAAATCTATGAAACTGGGATTACTTAATTCAGTATATTTGCTTCAACTCTGTATGCAATTAACATTTACACCCAGACTATGAATGCAAAATCGTTCTCTTCAGAGTTGAACCCTCTAACTGAATCTTACAGTATCATCCCCAATTTAAAAAATAATTTTGAAGTCCCAGTAACTTCACTTTAATCCCATGGATTGAAAGAAAAAACTGAATCACGATTGGAACTACCCAATTTATATTTGCAGCATCGATGACAGTTTGAAAATATCAACACAACTGCAAAATTATTCTGCTAATGGAGCCAGCTATCCAAGAGCTGTTGCTACACTTTTGCATATGCACAAAACTTGGAATTGAAAGTGAGAAAGAAATTTAGAAGATGACTCATTTGATCTGAACTGAACCAAAATCATTTCATAGAGTAAATGCATCTTCTAGCTACACATGGAAAATTGTTGCCTTTGGCTACTATCTTCTAAAACTATTAACATTTAAAATTTTTGCTCATGATCTTTCAATGGATCAGTATTTTCTGGTTTTCATATGGTCAGTGATGCCACTTACAACCCTCATAGTGGGTTCATTATAAAATTTCTTAATATTTTAGTATTTCATTTTATTATGCCTGTTCTTACATTCCTTTGAGCTCCTTACTGACTACAGTTTTCCCCAAATTTTTTAAAGTACTACCAAATTAATATTTCTACTCAACTTACAGCATAAGTAACAAATTCGCTCTGTCAGAGTATTCAGACTCCTCTCTGCATGCATTTCCTCTTTCCATCCACAGTTTCACATGCACCTAACAATTTCCTACTGATTGGCCAACCACTGACCTCTTGTGTTCCAGGGGCTGACACACTGATCACTGCATAGCTAGCATACCAAGTTGCCTGAAGGGACAACAAATACTCTCCCACTGCTACTCAACAACTGTTCCTAGTCACTAGTGACCAAGAACAACCCGTTTTTTGAAAGTGAGCACCCTGTAATCTACTCTTGAAAGGGAGAGAAAAATTACATTTCTAACCCACTGCCTGTAGACTTTGTACACGACTACATAAGACCATGGAAGACTCTAGAAATATGGAGTTCTACACAACACTCATTTTAAAGCAACTAAGATATTAAAGTGAAATAAAAACTATTGCAAATGCTAAATTAGATGGAATGTCAGGATATTGTGTATAAACTAGGTCTGTCTCACAAATGAGTTTATGTTCTCTCAACTTAGTGAGATTGAAAAATCACTAGCACAAACATTGAGTTTGATTACACAAAGGCCACTCACTGATCCCTGCTCCCTTCAACTTTACAGTAGGAATGTCAGAACACTTTCTCCCTTCAATGAAAAATGGCCCCATGGGCTGTAAGCCAATTATCTGTAAGCAGCAACTACTGGATAGGACACTGGAGAAAGCTTTTTAAGACACACCCTTTCAGGAGTTGGCCCTTTAGTTTTCCTCATTCTTTCTGGTATCCTCTGATAGCTGGGCTATAATAGCCACTTTTCACTGTGACAATACAAAAGCAAGCATGGCTAGAAGGATGCCTGCAGCCTTGGTGGTATCTCCATTATGGAGCAGTCACAACAGCCTTGGCCTGCTTCTCTCTGAACCGCGGATTGTGTATAAACAAAACACTTCTCTATCAGGTGGTAAGCAGGATTTATTTCTGTTTACAGTAAAATAGCTTTTCTATGTGAAATACATCCACACCCCTGCAATAAAAATACATAATATTCACTATACTTATAGAAATGCAATTGGAACTTATAGAAATACAATTGAAACTTTGATAACTTACATCTGATGTGTTAAATCTAAAGTGGGAATTTTGTGCCAACAAATACATGAAAAAACTGTTCAACATTATTAGCAATTAAGGAAATGCAAATCAAAACTAGACTTAAAATTCTTCTCACAGCAGTCAGAATGGCAATCATCAAGAATACAAATAAGTATTAGAGAGGGTGTGAAGAAAAAGGAACACTTACACTGTTGGTGGGACTATAAATTAGTACAACCACTATGGAAATGTGTACTGAGGTTCCTCAAAAGACTAGGTATGAAACCACCATATAACTAATGTATATCACTCCTCAGTATTTATCCTAAAGAATTAAAGTCAGTATACTACAGCGATACATGCATACCATGTTTACAGCAGCACAATTCACAATAGCCAAGCTATGGAACCAGCCTAGATATCCATCCACAGACTATATAAAGGAGGTGTGGTATATGTACACAATGGAGTTTTATTCATCCGTAAAGAAAAATGTCATCTGCAGGGAAATGGAGTTTGAAGACATTATGTTAAGCAAAGTAGGTCAAACTCAGAATGGCAAGGGTCATTATTTTCTGATATGTGGAAGCTTGAGAGGAAAAAGGAAAAGTGGAGGTGGATCTCCTAAAAACTAAAGGTACATCAGTAAAGGAAAGGGACTAAGAGGTGAGATGTGGGAGAAAAGGAGGGAAGTGCTGAGGAGTGATATTGGCCAAATTATACTGTCGGGTATTTGTTCAAATATGTAACAAATCTCATTATGAACAACTATAATGCAATAAAAGTCTAAAGTTAAAAAAGCCTCAGCTTGCAATATTTAATAGCATGATTATGTCTGTCTTCGCCTCACTTCTAAGCACTTTCCCCACAAGTTTAATGAGGTATAATTGATATATAAATACATTTTTTAATATATATATTTTAAAATATATATAAAGTGGGCATTTTTGAATCCAATAGTGAAATATTAACATCCGTGGGGGTGTGGAGGAGTGTTGTCCAGTACTAGGGATTGAACCCAAGGCTTCATGCAGGCTAAGTCAGCACTGTACCACTGACCTAAATCCCCAGCCATTTTGTAAATATTTTTGAGACAGTCTAAGTTGCTAAGGCTGGCCTCAAACTCCCAAGTAACTGGGATAAGCATATGATACTATATGCACCATAATACTCAGTCTTTACATACTTTCTTTCCTATTGGCCACTTTCTGTAGGTTGCCTGATTTTTGTCTATAAATCATAGCATTATTTAAAAGCCCTTGAGAACCAAGATAGGGTCATATATTTTCACCGACTTATAAAATTGCTCAGTACCTGATTAGAAGCACTGTGTAGTTTTACTCTAATATCAGAAACTGCTAGCAACATTTTCTAAAATTTCTCCCATGTTTTAAATTTTTTTTAGTTATGAAAACTTATTCCAAGTTTTTCCAAAAATTGAAAAGATTTCCCTCATTTGTTTAAAAAAACAAACAAGATAAAATTTAGTGAAGTGTATTAGCGAAAAGCCAGCTTTCAAAATTATATACAGTAACCTCCTTAGTCTCTCTCTCTCTCTCTCTCTCTCTCTCTCTCTCTCTCTCTCACACACACACACACACACACACACACACACACACACACACACACAAAAGCAAACAACATTTCAATCTCCTAAAAAAGCATTTTGGCTTTCCTTGGAGTAGATCTGCTTTTAAATGAGAAGATGATTGTAAATCACTCTGAATTACTCCTAGACTGTGTTCTATTGTTCCCCAGGATGAACTCAAAGAGGCATCTTGTGATTTATGTATTTGTGATCAAAGTAAAGACAGCCTGATGCATTTGCTGTGGGAGCAATTTGCATTTCATTTTATGTGCTTAGTCAAATGTTAGGTGTACAGCTGAGCCAGAGCAGTAAAGAAGACAGTCACGTCAGGTCTTAGAACTGGAATTTACCTGGTTTTCTGAGATCTGAAAATGAATCCTTTAGTTGACCACACACTGATCTGTTAAGAAGCACTTGATAGTTTCTACATGTACATCATTCTTTCCCCGCCAACTAGACTGGATTCCTTGAGGGCAGGATATGTGCCTTTTATACATCATTTTCTATCTTTAATTCATGATATATCCTGGACACACAGTTGGATTGGGATGAATATTCTTTGAATGATTGACACCTCCAAAGTTGATAGCTATTTTAAGAGAATAAGCCCTTCCAGTGATTGCTAAAGAGAAGGATAAAGTGTCCTTGATTCCCAGTATTTGTAAGCACACATTTAATAAGACTGCTTCTCAAGGGCATTTCTTTCCACTTTGAAAATCACTTGGAAAATATTTGGCACCTGTTCTTCGAATCAGTATTTCACTTGAAGGAAAAATTTGAGATTCAGACTTTCTGTGGTTTTTCCTCTATTATCTCACTGCTTAAAAAAAACAAAAAAAAAAAACCTAGATACATACATACATATGCACACACCTCACTCTTCCACAATTTGCAACTGTGTACTCAATTAGCCAACCTCTCACCTTGACTTTCAAAAGCCTCACAGTTTACTCTTCTTACTTTATCTGCTGCTGCAATTATTTGTTCCAGCCCAATCTCCCGACTTCTACGGTCCCTGGTACAATTCACATTTCCCTGCCTTTACCAGTCTGGCTTTTTTTGTACTCATCTTCAAATACATCTACCAAGTGTTTTATCATCCATGATCTGTCCAAAGGGATATGAGCTCTTCCACTATTAAACCTCCTTCGTGTTTTAGAGCTCTTATTTGACTTTTCTACATAAGATGTTCAAGTACAGTTTCAGTAACCTGTTACATGGAAAAAGAAAGCACTATTTATTTTGTGAATGTGACAGAAACTGCTAGCTCTCCTATTGTTACTTATAGGGAGTATTGATTTCATTTAAATCACATGACTACCATCCCCTTTTAAGACTTTTCATGTTCTTTTCAATTATACGTGACAATAGAATATATCCTGATAGAGCAAACATCTACGAGTATAGCTTCCCATTTTTGTGGTTGTACATGTGGAGTTACACTGGTTGTGTATTCATATAAGAACAAAATTTTCTTATGTACTATTCATTCTGTCTTTCCTATTCCCATATCCCACACTTCCCTTCATTCCCTTTCATATAATCCAGTGAACTTTTCTATTCCCATACCCCGGCTTATTGTGAGTTAGCCATCTGCATATAAGAATATTCAGCCTTTGGTTTTTTGGGGATTGGCTTGTTTCACTTAGTATGATATTCTCTAGTTCCATCCATTTACCTGCAAATGCCATGATTTCATTCTTCTTTAAGGTTGAGTAATATTCCACTGTGTATATGTACCACATTTTCTTTATCCATTCATCTGTTGAAGAGCACCTAGTTTGGTTCCATAGCTTAGCTACTGTGAAGAGAGTTTCTATAAACATTGATGCTAGCTGTGTCACTATAGTATGCTGATTTTAAGTCCTTTGAGTATATGCTGATCACTGAATCAAATGGTGGTTCCATTCCAAGTTTTCTGAGGAATCTCCATACTGCTTTCCAGAGTGGTTGCACCAATTTGCAGTCCCACCAGCAATGTATGAGTGTACCTTTTTCTTTTAACAAAGAAGTGCTAAGTATAGGATGACCAGATTTGCCTGGGGTTTCCCGAGATGCAAGACTTAACAGGGATAAAACTCAGATAGTCCCAGGAAAACCAAGAGTTTATTCTTCTGTTTAAAGAGACATGCTCCAGCATGCCCCAGTGCTAAGCCCTGACCCAGACACACAACATCCCTTGAAGTTTCTAACCTGACCAGCTGCAGGTTTTTTTCTTAGAATGCCTGAGTCCAGGCCAGGGCCTCAAACACTCCCAGCACTGATAAAGAAATTTAAGTTGTTGCCCAAACACTGAAAGAAACCGAGTCTAGCCCTCCACCAAAATTCCTTAGGCCCTCCTATAAACTGCATACCCCGACCCCCTCACTGTGCGCAGGGCTCAGCAGAACATTTTACCTGACTTTCTGCTCCAAGGGTAAGATGCAGCACTCCAACTTCCCTCAACAAATGCTTTGGGCTGACCACCCCAGCAGTTAGTGCTGCTTTTTTTTTTTAGAATTGCCACTGACCCCATTTCAGGGTAGTTTGGGGCACTCCTTTATGGGAACTCCAGTTGCCACCTTGGGAGCAACTCTCAGCATGGAACCAGTGAAATGAGGTATGTTCCCTCATGAATACTCAGTCCATTCCTCACAACCAAGGACTCGGAGCAAGAAGAGCCTGGCACAGGCATACCTGGGTCTTTGAGCTGGAGACAAAGTCCAGATGGGGTGTGAACTGAAGAAGTCTCCCCAGTGTGGCCCCTATGATTCCCAACAACTGACTAGGGACCATCCTCTCCTGACCTTACACTGGCATCTCAGAGACCTAACAGCTAAGTTTTGAAAAGGTTGGTGACAAAGTGGGTACCAGCTATGCATTTCTACTCTTACTCCCAACAGGTGAAAGAGATTTCACTCAAGTCTTTGCAGAGTTGCAAGAAGAGGCTGGAGATGTGTAACATTCTGTCTAACTTCTGAGTAGCCAGGTCACCCAGTCGCTTCATGCACACCAAGGGAAGGCTTAACCTCCCTGGGAACCCCTAGAAGTCCAAACACAGAGACCCAATGCCCATTATGTACACCCAGATAATTTCTGACACCAACCACTTGATAAAAACCAAAACTTTTCTGTAGTGTTTTATAAAAACAGATTACCCTCCCCCACCACCGCAGAAGCATTATAACAGAAACGGTCAGGTTACCTGGAGCTTCTAGTCTAGTGGTTCTCAATTTCAGTTGGGTGTAATATAATGCAATTACTCAGCTTCAGTCATCCCCAGCCCAGTTGCCTCACTAGAATCATCTAAGGAGATTTAAAACCTGATCCTACCCCATTCCTATTTAATCAGAATTTCTGGAGCATGATGGTTAATTTGGGGTGTCAACTTGACTGAATTAAAGATGACCCAGATAACTAAAAGCCTTACTTATTGTCAATGCTTTAGCACACACTGAGCCCATCCCTCTTCTGCTGACAGGGAAGCATAGGTGATTTTACTTCTGATTATAATGATTGAGCTGCCCACCTGGTATGTCTTAAGGGTGTTTGCAGAGGAAATAAGGAGTTGGTGGACCAAAATGGGAGAGATCCTGCAATGTGGGCAGGTACCATCTAATCATTTGAGGGGCTAGATGAAACAAAAATGCAGAGGAAAGGCAAATTTGGACTCTTTCTTGAAGGCAGAGTGCCCTTCTCCTGTCCTTGAACCAGCAGCCCCCTGGGCTCTCTTCAAAGACTGAGAATCATTACCACTGGATTCCTTGATCACAAGGCTTTCCAACTTGGGCTGAGCCATACTCTCTGCCTTCCTGGCTCTACAGCTGGTAGATGGCCTCACACGGGATTTCTCAGCCTCCAGAATCAAACAAGTCCATTCCCCCTAATAAATTCTTTCTCATATCTGTATCTGTCTCTCTGATATGCATGTTTCCTATCTCCTTTCAGTTCTCTAGAAACACTGACCTAGATCAATCTAAAATTTAAAGCAGGATGAAAAGCCATTGGTCTAACACAGGGACCCTCAAAAGTTCCGTCCTGGAGCCAGCATTATTGGCAGTCTGCTTTTATGAGAACCAATACAAGGACACTAGTGGATAAAATTAATTTCGTTTCCCTTGATGTCATCCACGGAGAACAACTCAAAAGTTGACATTTTGGCAAGTAACATTTAATGTAGCGACTTTGGGGGAGACGCTCCATGAAGATAGAAATATGACTGATGCTTCAGTCACAAGATTCCCTTCCTATTTCCATTTACCTCAGTCTTTCTTGCTAGCATTTTCCCTCAATTTGAGAGTCTTACTCCCCAGGTCTCAACCTTAGCTTCCCACTTTTCTCTGCAGAATTCCCTCTGGAGAGTCGTACTGCCTTTACACTCTATTTTTGTCTATCTCAAAGTGCTAGTTTGCAAGTTCGACATCTGCTGCCCATACCAGAGCCCTAGGTGTCTGCTCACGTAACTTGGACCCAGAATGCTGGTGTAAATTTCAATATTGATTGCTTAGCTTATTTCAAACAATTTCTAGGGGAAAAAAATTTTATTGGAACCAGAGAGGCTGAAAATGTTGTGGTCTGAATTAACTAACATTTAGTTTTTTCAATTATCTCAATCATAATAATTATTTTTCTAACATTGCATTGAAAGTGACAGTTTAAAATGTTGGACAGGAAGATGTAATTTAATGAAGGGCATCTTTCTCCACATTGACACGGATGTTAAATCTTTTTTCAGAAAAAAAAAAGATTCTAAAGTGGTCTAATTGCTTTAATTTAAAATTCTGGATATGCATGTTTTATTCATGAATTTCTGCATGATTGAGAAAGTTTGTACAGCGCCTTTGAAGATCCAACTTTGGAAATATAACAAATGAAGCCATCATATTTTCAAAATGCTCAGAGTCTTTTAAAAGACAGCATAATTGTGAATCAAAGCTTAATCAGCTCTGAAAAATGAGTTTTTAATTGTAGTATTGCCGCTGATAATGCTAGAGTTCACCAAGGTTGAGGGAGTGACCTCACACACATTCTTATTGGAAGGGTAGAATTTTTTTCTTTGCGTGTATTACCTTGAATATTCAGACACAAAGTTGTTCTGTTCCCCATGAAAATACCCCTCAGGAACAAATTCTTACTAACCCTTAATCTGACATAAGAAATTCAAAGTGTCTTTTTTTCTTCAACAAAAATGCATTATTTGTTGTTGTAATAATGGCTTCTGAATCAACACTCATTGATACCCACTAAAAAATTAACATCTTCTAAGGTTGTTTGCAAACTTATTAAGAAATATAAAAAATGATGCTTCAAGCATCAACCTTGAGATTATAGAATTCTGAATCAATAACTGGCCAAGGATAATCCAGATTTTCCAAAGTAAGAGGAGCATGTTTGCACAAGGGGTTGCTGGGAGCCATCAGTGCCTGAAGCCACTTGATGTGAAGTTCAATCCAAACATTTTCTTTCAGTAAGAACAAAGACAACATGGTACAAATAACTGCTCAAACTTTCTACCTCAAATGTAGACATACATGAATTTCTGATAGCAAAGAATGGAAGAAATATTATTATTACCACACATCCAAATAAAAATCCAGGTACTTTCTATTTTAATGCTACCATTATCTCTAACAAAACATTTCAAATGAAAACATGAGCCCTGCTTGGAAATTAACACCACTATCTTGACCTCATCTAAAGTTCTCCCTGCAAATGAGTTTCAACTGTGAAAATGCAGTGCAATGTTTAAGGAAGAGCATTTAATTCACTTATTTGAAGTTCGAATCCCTTCAGTTCCTTAACTTGTATATTTTATATGTAATCAAATCATAGAAACAGATGTAGGTATACAAAACATGATTCAGTCCCTATGACAGTTTCCCTTTGGGGGAAATCCAAAAAACTTTAGGCTTGTTAAACAAGAATCCTGAAATAAGTGTTATGCGTAGGAGAGTTGTCATTAAAATGCTACTCCAGAGGTTTGATTTGCATGAGACCAGACTACATTTATTAACAGTTTGTGTATCTGTGCTGAATCAATGTCACTTCATCAACAGTTTATCTTTCTTGCTTACACTCAAATGGGCTCAACTCCTAATTGAGAAATAACGGTATTGCTCACTCGACATGTCCCTCTGCCACCTACTTTGTTTGCTCCGGTTCTTGGCTGAAGAGGGATATCAGTCAAGTCTTGCAAAGCTTTTCTAAGATTACAAAGGGTTCGTTCAACCTATCCCTTGAAAATGCTATCTATGAAAGTATCTGACATCTCTTCCATTGGAGATAAATGATGGAAGCTAGAAAACTTACTAGAGATAAAAGAAATAACAGCTAGCATTTATTGAGCAATTATGAGCTGCCAGATCCTAAACAAAGTACTGCCCAAGCACTTCAAAGTATATTTTAACCTTTAGGCAGCCGGATAAGGCAGCTACTATTACTAACCCCACATTCACAGGTGAGGAAATCAAAACTTAACAGGGTTATTTAATTTGCCTATTGTTAGCAACTTCTCAAGTCAAGATTTAACTCTAAAATCCATACTCCTACTCACATTTCCCAGGAGCTAAATAATCAGTTTTCCATAATTATACAGGACAACCAAAATACAATCAGAACTCTTCCCTTAGTGACACTGTTGAAATGGAAACTTCCAAGAAATGCCAACTCATTGGGACAATAATCATTCAGAGGTGACATCAAAATATATTGATCTCATGAAAGCCCAAGATAAGAACTGAGTACCTCCACCCGCTCCAATGACAGAGTAAGTGTTCACGTCACAGGCACTACCTGCGCAGGACTTTGACCTCTAACCACAAGGGAAGAAAATTTACAACAATCAAGAGATTTATGTAATGCACCTAAGGTCAGTCCATGTTCAGAATTTTTACTGTCAACACTGAAAACAGTTAGGATTTGGTGGTAATACCGTAAGCCAGCATCAACAATGGAACTAAAGAATTATTGTTAAGCCATATTGATCACCTGTGCAATTTAACATATAGTGCTATACACATCCTATCATACACAGATATACCTATATACATTAACACCAAGCTAAGGAAGAACATCACCATTACAGACCAACCAACATGCAAATGGAGGACATCTGCTGCATGTGGCTAAGGTCCCAGTTCCACCCACACTCTGTTGGAATACAAGAAAGGCATTTGTATACATTATACTTATCTAAGAAGGATTTTTAGACTCAAACACTGTCATTTCTAGCCTTTCTCAGAATGTTGATTCCTTTTCTACAAATACAGAATATGGCAGTCATTTAAATTGCTAAAAGCCATGTTCGACTAAAGTGTACCTGTTAAAAATCCAGATGAAGAGATCATTTCATGTAATTAAAAGATTTGTGTGGCTAATCAGAAACAGTCCAAAAATAATGTATTGCACAATGAAGACTATTTCTTCCTAATATACTGACCAAGACTCACCAATTCAAATATTTACTGAATGCCTACTATGAGCAAGGCACAAGGATAGACTCTAGGGGACTCAAGATAATTAATACATATCCCTTACTCTGACAGCAATTACTAGTGAGGAGACATGCCCTCTAGGAAATACTATAGGACTTGTTCTTCAAACTAAGAATTATTCACTAATCCATCCAAATCTGAGAAATAAGGTCTCTAAATTATTTCATCTCATTTGATGTTCACTGAATTGTCAGATAAGGTATTTTTTTAAAAGTGGGTATTTTTTAAAAAGTGGTGGTTTTTTTGTTTTTTTTTTTTTTTTTTAATTTTGACCTGAAATATCTGAACTCTAAATTAGTTCCCAAGATCTCCTAAATAAGCCTTTTGTATTCTGTGCAGTTGTGTTACACTTCTGCCTGCAGTAAGTCACAAATACATCTCCCTCCTTCTCTAGGGACTAATATTTGAGCTACTTTGGACTGGGAAAAGGAGTTATTTGAGCAGTATTTGGATAGGTTTTAGGCACTGATTAAAGAGTATTTTCACGTGCAGCCAAAACAAGAGCCTAATGAGTGTTCAACTAGCTGGGGTTGGAGAGAGACCTTCCATCTGCCCTAAGGCTGCTGTCTGTTAAGTTTCTCCTTTGTCCCAGCCCCACACTCCTCCCCAGCCTTTCATGCCCCAAAATATGCAACACATACCTTCCCCACCCCACCCGCCACCCGCCCCTCACAAGTGCTATGTTTTAATCTGTTTTCTGATGTTATGACAGAATCCCACAGACTAGGCAATATATGAAAAACAGAAATCTGACTCATGGTGCTGGAAGGTAGTTAACTCGAAGAACTGAGGGACCACATCCAGTCAGGGACTTTCCGCTATGTCATAACATGGTGGAAGGCATCACATGGCAAAAAAAGCATGTGACAGAAAGAGGGAGCCAAGTTCCTTTTATGACTAACCCACTCCAGTGATATCAAATTCACTCCTAAGGAAACAACCTTCATCTACAAGCCCAAATTCACTCCTAAGGAAACAACCTTCATCTACAAGCCCAGTGCTCCCACCATCTATTTGCATCTCAAAGGTCCCACACCTCTCTGTCCTGTTACACAATAGCTTTTAAATTTCAGCATGACTTTTGGAAGAGACCATCAAATCATAACATGCTATGAGATGGATTTGAAGAAAAGGTAGCCAACCATCCTTCTTTCCCAAATTTTAAACAACTCTTCATTTCAGCCTGTGTCAGTTCAGTGTAAACACCTTTTACCTGCCTTGCCCCTGGCTTTTGCCTCTGAAAGTCACCATGTATCACCCACCAGATTAATCTTTTCCCAACATTCAATTCAGCCTCCAGTTACTCATCATTGCTGACAGGATAAAATACTGAACCAATGGCATGCAAGACCCTCACTTCAAGGACCCTGGGGAAACAAATGTCATTAGTAACCCCTATATGGGTCACTTTGACAACTGAAAACATGCCCCCACATTTCCAAACATACCTAAGGAGACAGTATCTCCCCAGGGAGGCACAGCCAAAGCTCCATATCATTCTGTAATGATGCACATGAACAAGTCTGTTGTGGTCAAAGGCTAAGTCTGTTTCTAATCTTATCCACTCTTTTCTGGGATGTATCTCAGTAATGAAAGCAAAGGAACCAATTCTAACTAAGTTAAACACAAAATTTTCCCTAAGGCATATAAAACATGATATATAAGCCTTGAAGAGTTTAAAAATTCAGGATGACACACGTTTTCCCAACTTGCTAAATGTCATGCGGAGGAAGATTCTCACAAGAAATATGCATTACTGGTCTCATTTTCCCTGAAACTAACCTAAGAATCTTCATTCTATAGATAAATAGATCAACCTGGTTCTGCCTTCCTCAAACTTTTCAAATCTGATACTCCTTCCTTTTCTGCTTATATCTTAAGATGCTGCTAAAGCTTAAAGATACTTTAAGTTAGGTATGTTTAAAAAAAAAAAAAAAACACATTTCCTAGAAAGCAATGTGATACAATGCACTAACTATGAAGCTACTTAAGAGTAAGGACTATTTTGATTATATCTGTAGCTTTGTTTTCTAACCTCTTGTCCGAATGGGGCAAGCAAGAGAGAAGGCAGCTTTAATCTAGACATAGTTGGTTAAGGTCTTAGCTCCAAATCATATCTAATAATGAATTTTCTCAACCAGAGAGAATGCCCACCTATTTCACAGGATATCATTGTAAGAATAGTTCTGATTTGTAAGTGATTAGACACTAAAATCTGCTAATACTTTTAAGTATGAGCTTATCAGAAAGCTGAATAACCACAGAAAAAAACATCTTCTAAACTACAAATGACATTGCCAAAGCCTAAAAATCATATTTTTCAACTGAAGTAATTCATGTAGTACACATCCTTATAACAGAAGGAGAAAATAGGATCTGATAAGTTAGATTTGATATATATTTTACCTATTGAATTCCCCAAATTCAATAACAAATTGAACTGAAACTCTGCTTTAAAACTGTAGTTGATATGTCAAAGTAATTTGTGTAAAACTAACCCCTCCCCAATTTACAATAACCATAAAAGGAAGATACAGGACAGATTTAGAGTCTATAAAGATCAAATAAGCCAGGACCTGAAGGTCTACATCTCAGAAAACACACTGGGGATAAACTTAAGTGTAGCCCCCTCTTTTTCCTTTACAAGCATTTTTCTGATTTCCTGCATAAGAGTCAAGCCAAATCTAAGGGAGTAGCCTAGAAGTTGCAGCAGTCTCACTGAAAATGATTACTGAATTTGAGATTCCATAAATGAAATTAATGTCAAGTTGAAGACGCTAATAAGATAATTGATTCTGGATGAGTCTGAAGAAATGTTCAGATTGAACCAAGAAGAAAATGGATTGAAAATGCAAAAAAAGACACATGATTAGGTGTTCTAATACAAACATGATTGGAATCACAGGGGAAGACAATGAAACAAGCAATAGTTGAAGGTACAAATAACCATTATGAGCAATTAAATGAGAGGTACTACTACAGATCTTACTGATGCCTAAAAAGCGTTATGAACCATGTTCATGCATTAAAGACTCAGTGTGGTCAATATATAATTTTTCCTCAAATTGATCTAAAGATTCAACTCAATTTCAATCAATATCCCATGGATCCTGTCATGGAAATTTAATAAGATGTTCTAAAATATGTAGAAATACAAAGGACCAAGAATATCAAAGACAACTTTAAAGAACAACATTGAAGGACTTTCACTATGAAATATAAAGCCTAAAACGGCAGTAACTGAATAGTGCACTGACACAAGGATAAAAAAACAGGTCAACATGTAAGTCTAGAAACAAATGCACATGTATGTTCACAAAGCATCATTGTGTTAAAATGAAGTTTGAATGGTGTTTTAAATAAAACATGTTGTCTCATACCTATTTGGCAAAAAGTTACTATTGACTTTTACCTTATATCATACAAAGAAAAATCTCCAGTTAGTCCATGAATATGAATACAGAAGGTAAATAAAGCCTCTAGAAGATAACACAGGAAAGTATGTTTGAGATCTTAGCAGAAACAGACTTCCTATATAGGACACAAAGCTAACCATAAAGAATAACATTGATAAATTGGACTTTATTACAATTTTAAAAATTTGTATGCCAAAAGATGCAATTATGGCCAGGCATGGTAGCACATGCCTGTAATCCCAGCAACTTGGGAGACTGAAACAAGAGGATTTCAAGTTCAAGGCCAGCCTCAAAAACTTAGCAAGACCCTATGTGATTTAGTGAGACCCTGTCTCACAATTGAAAAATAAAAGAGCTGGGGAAGTGGTTCAGTGGTTAAGGAACCCCAAGTTCAATCCCCAATACCAAAAGAAAAAAGATGCAATTACTTGAGTAAGAAGAACCTTCAGTGGAGAAACTGATATTTCCAAAGAACTCAGTTCTAGGATAAAAATATTAATATTGAAAAATTGGACAAGAAAATACTGAACATGTATTTTACCAAAAAGCATAATCAGATTGCCTATTAAGTACATGGAAAGGTTGTCCAGCATCACTCATCATGAAGATAATGAGATGCCACTCAATCACCAGAAAGGCAAAAGATTAAAGGTTTTTGAGAGGGGGATGGTTTTCAAGGTCCAGTGTTAGTTCTTAACATCCAACGTTAGTAAAATTCAAATCTTTTGGAACCCTATTACTAGAAGCTGGTACCGCTGCGTTGGAATTCATTGTCAGTTTCTACCAAAACTGATCACATCCATCAACCTGGCAATTCTACCCCTACATTTCAACATAAAAGCATATAAATATATGCACAAAAAGCACATGAGTGTTAATGCAGATTTATGCATAATTTCCCAAAACCAAAGACAACCCAAACCAAAGAAGGAAAAACTCTACTATAGTTCATCCTAACAGAAACTATTAGGTGTCAGCAAACCATGGTCTGGGGATCAAAGTCAGTCAGGTGCCTTCGCAGCATAGTCTACAGCTGCATTTGGGTTGCAATAGTTAATTTCAGTAGTTGCAATAGAGACTAAATAGGCTATGAACTGAAAATATTTACTATCTGGCTCCTTACTCAAAAAGTCTACTATACAACACTGAAAAAGGGCCCAGCAAGATGAATTCTCCCAATATAACACAACAGTACAAAGAAAAACAGATACATATTAGCGATTCATCTTAACATTCAAACACAAGCAAAATAAATTTATAGTGATCAAAGTCAGAATACCACTACACTGTGTAAGCCTAGTAGGGATAGCAACATACCTGTTTATTCACCATAAACTTGACTATAACATTTAAAATAGAGATGAACCTTGGGTGTATTTTAAATCATATCTGGTTTGTACCTAATGCAACATAAATGTTATGTAAATAGTTATGCTATATTAAGGAAATAATAAAAGTCTGTACATATTCAGTACAAAAAAAATATGAGGTAGAAGTACAGAGAAGTGCCTGCATCTTACTCCACCTGACTTCATCATACCACAGAAGCCATTGGCTAATCTGAAAGTATCAGATCATAAGATCCAAGGTTGGAAAGAAAAAAGGAAGATTAATCACTTCATAGCTATGGCCTCAATTTTAATAAAAATTGCAGATCTCCTCTGGGTTTTTGCTTTTTTGATATTTAAACAGGAGAAATGAACAATTTAAACCTAATTGTGTTTTTTAATGTCAACTAAAAAGAATATGTCCACCCCAAATCCACCTCCTCATTCAGACGAGTGAATGAAATTGCCTGAAGCACAGAAGAGGATCGATTTTGGAACAATAATTAAAATCTAATGGAGTTAATCAGTTTCACATAGAACTATAAATTTCATCCAAAGACATGATAAATGGTTGAATAAAAATATCTGACTGCTCATCTACTCAATTTTTTAAAATTCAGATTTCATTTTTTTTTGACACTGTTATTCATTTAACTGAGAGAAATGTTCACACTATCTGAAGTGCTGGCCATTTTATTCTAAGAAGAGGAGGGGGAAGGGAAGCATTTTGATTCTTTATGGGGGTCAAATTATACATCAAAGTATGAAGTTCCTTCGCCAGATACATTTCATAAAGTTAAATGGTTCTTTCAAGATTATGCTGACAATAGAGTCTTCAGACTTTGTTATAATATAGTCTACGACCTCACTAATAAGGATAATAATGTATCATCAAAAATGCTGTTAATTGAAAACTGTAAGTCTAATTAAGCAGCGATGTGACCATGCATAACGTATTATTAATAGAATGAAAAGATTGCATTACACCAACTGCTACCCAGGAAAAAAAAAAAACCTACAAGGACAGTCCAGCAGTTCAAAGACTCTTCACATCCATTTTGGCAAAAGTTACTGATGATATTTTCCTTTCATTAAACTATAGACTTCAGAGTAAAAGGACTTAAAACCAGAAGAAGAAAGTAAAGCCAAATTTAAAAGACAGGTCACAGGGCAACTGCTAGCTATCCAGTCTATAAAGGGCCCTTAAACACGGTTGGAAGGTATTGGAAATATGGTGCCAATTAACTTATGTTTCCACATGAAACTCTTTACATAATGAATAAAATGTAAATCGGTTCCACTCCCAATGAATTAGACAGTTCCCTCTCATGAAAAATATAAATACCCCGTCCTAGAGCTCACCCCTTTTCATTGAATAATTTGTGATGTATACAAGCAGAGTCAGAATTGGGGTCACTACAGTTCCTCACACCAAATCTAGAAACAGCCGATCATCATCTGAAGTCAGCAGTTAGAGCCGAGTAAAATATCAACACTGGAAGAACAGATGGTATGGGATAGTCTACAGGGGAAAATGGGGTTTTTTTCATCTGAATCTTAAGTTCCGTGCTTCCCAAGTTGACTACATAGCAAAAACGTGTTTAAAATCTAACTGCACTGTAGGAAAACGGAATGTATTTTACCAACATTAGAAGTATCAAGATGAGGCTGGGGTTGTGGCTCAGCGGTAGAGCACTCACCTAGCATGTGTGAGGCACTAGGTTCGATCCTCAGCACCATGTAAAAATGAATAAATAAAATAAAGATATTATGTCCATCTTCAACTAAAAAAAATATTAAAAAAAAAAAAAAGTATCAAGATGTCCAGGCACAGTGGCACATGCCTGTAATCCCAGCAGCCAGGGATGCCGAGGCAGGAGGATCACAAGTTTAAAGCCAGCCAGCAATTAAGCCACTCAATGAGACCCCGTCTCTAAATAATATACAAAATAGGGCTGGACATGTGGCTCAGTGATTGAGCATTCCTGAGTTCAATCCCCTCTACCTGCCACCCCCGCCAAAAAAAAAAAAAAGGTATCAAGATAGTATATTGAAAGCATATTATTCATCTTCCCCTTCTAACGATTAGCACTTAAAATCATAAGCTAAATACAACGGATATAAATGGATGTAAAACATTTTGTAACTGAAGACAAGAAAACATTCTCCATGACTTAGAAACAAAGGAACTTAGTGGCATACAGAGACTTAATTCTCATGGCTCAAAGCAGTTTGGGTCTGGTTATGGGATACTGAGACTAGGGCCTTGGTGGACTGATAGGATCACCATTGAATCTACTCCACAAGTTGGATGGCTCAAAAACCAGGGCCTCAATTAGAGCTAGGATCCAGGTATGAGCTACTTGTCCAAAAATGTTTCTACCCATATATCCACTGCTGTGGCTGGGGATTAAGTTGAAACTCCTCCAGGGCCCAGAACCCAGGCCTGTCCCACAGAGAACTGAACTCATTCACACCAGCTGCGCAAAGCAAGTTTTGTCCATGTGACTGGGATGGAAGGAGTCTGGATACTTACACCTACCCAAGGGGTTTCTGTTCATTGATGCAGAATACATTTTGATTACCATAAGTTAAACTTTTAAAAAAGAATGGGCAAACATTTTAGAAAACAAGGAAACCAAAATACTAATCCGAAAGTAATTCAGTTTCCTTTATTCTCTATCACTCACTCAGTAATATTTAAACAATATTAGATATTGCCCACTAGGTTAACCGTCTTGGAGAAGTGAGGGGGGATTTTTTTGGTTTTTTTTGTTTTGTTTTGTTTTGTTTTGCGTGCACTTTAGAGGTAAAAATGGACCCACATATCCACATTTACAGAGAATAGACAAAGAAGGATCTGGCTCACAATCAAGAGATGGCTTCAAATGGGCAACATTTTAACTCACTTTTCACTCTACCCCAAGGCAGGAGAAAAAGGTATTGACAAGCAGTAACCATGGCTTTCTGTCCTGGAGTATCAAAATTTAATCAAGCTGGAACCATTTTTGGAAAAAGGAATTTCTATGTAAACTCTGAACTCATTACTTAAGTCCTACCCCCGCACACACGGGTCTTGAGGTTAATATCAGCACAAGAAACTAAAACTTTTACATCCACTTGCTTCCCACAAGGAAAATGTATGGGACCAGTTAGAAGACTTCAATTCAGAGGTCTGACCAAAAATCTGGAACAATCCAATTTTTATCTATGTTGTTCAACTAATGACAGTTTACATAAGGCAAAATAAAAAGCTTGCCTATTAAGGAAAAACAAATCACTTAATGAGATGCAAGTTTAAATAAGTATGTTTAAAAATGTAAATGTGGAATTATGGTTTACAAAATACAATCAAGAGTCACAAATTAAGAACAGACTTCTATTAATAACCATTTTATTCATCGAGATTTAAGCATTTAGTAAATGATGTTGTGAGCACAACCAAGGAGAAAGTCCCTACCATGAAAGATGGAATTGAGGAAATTCTCTAAGCAATAGCATGAGGAGATAAAGAGATAAACAAATGGAAGATATATAAGGAAATCCCAATATACACCTAAACACAAGAGAATGGTGGGAAAACAATGATTAAGGAGATAGTTTTATGTAATTCTCTGTAATTAAGACATAAGAACTCTAGTTGAAAATCCTACTGAGTGCCAGGAAGGGTCAATTTTTAGAAATCCATACCAGGGCAAATTGTTAAAACTAAACAAACCAAGTAAAATTCCTAAAAGCTTCCAAAAAGAAAAGGCATCACCACCCAGGGAATGACAATCAGATTCACAATAGACATCTTATAGGATATCAACATCAGAAGAAAATATCAATAGCAGAAGTTAATGGAGTTCATTAAAATCATACAGAAAAATAACTAGGAACAAAATGTCATTTTCAAGTGGTGGAAAAAATAACATTTCCAATTCAGAAGCACTCAAAAAATTTATAATCTATAAACCTTCTTGGAAGTTGCTACTCTTAGCAAAAAGAAATTTACAAGTTGAGAAGTAACTAAGCAATTCATAAAAGAAAAGAAAAATCAACACACAGAGGTTTGTCAATAAACAAGTTAACAAAAAATTATATAAAAATGTAACAGCAACATTATATAACAGTTGTATAATGTAAGCATTCCATGGAGGGCATCTAAGCCTCTTCATTTTTTTCAGCAGGGGCCAGATGTATTTAATAATTTTGGAGTTTAAGGGGGAAATAGTAATATGTAATTAGAATTTTAAAGTAAAAGATGTAAAGAGGAAAAATCCATACTCCTTTTTTTTATACTGAAAAAAAAAGTGTATTCTGACATGAAATCTGGGGATGAGGGAACACACACACTTGGATGATGCATGTGGGTGTCTCCTACATGTACCAAGTGTGCCATCTGGTTATGAGTAATTTCACAGGCGTGCTTGAATTGAAAAGAAGTTCTGAATAATTTAAATGTCAGACTTAACCTTTTATTTTGAATATGGAAAAATTTTATGCAATTTTAATCAAGTATAATAATTTGTTAATATTCCTAGTAAAAAGTATCAGGTACCTAGGCATCTAGTACTATACTAGCCAGTATGTTCCTCCTGGTTTGATTCCTTTGATACTTATAAATATCAAGAGGTACATAAAAAAATTAGTTCTTTACTTGACAGTTTTCTTGTTTAGTGTTGTGAGCCAAGACTGGTTTTTGGTAAAGCCCCCTTTAAAAGTTATGTATAAATAATTTGTATATTATATTGCAGTCATAAAAAAAAATCTTGAATTTGGAGGAGGCTCAAGAAGGCAGCAGTTGCAGATCTCCATGCAGTACAGAGGAGAGGCAGCAAAGGAAAAGCAAAATTCAGAGGTGGGTGATGAAATACATACATCAAGACTCAGTATTAAGGTCTGAGACCTGGAGAGACTGGAAGATAGGGTACCAGAGTAGAAAACGGAGTGCCCTAACCAACCCCTAACCCCAAAATGGTGAATAAGGGGGAGGGGCATTCGAGTGGGGAAGTGTGGGCACAAGCTCACCCACTTAAAAACAGGTGGAAAGACAAAACTTAAAGTGCAGCAGTAACAGAAAGCTCCGTTAAGACAACACAAATCACTTAAAACCAAATTGTGAAAAGAACGCTGAGCCTGGCACCCCATCCATCTTGTAGAGCCATCAATTGATCAGTCACCTTCTTAAATCAGCATGGCATCTTCCCACACCCAGACAGCTGCAAACTCTACCAGATAGAAGTCTCCTACAATGGGACCTCTTAAAAATCTAGCCAGAAAGTACTTCTGAGAAGGACAACTACTAGTCCTAAATTGCCGAAACTGCCCTCCCTCTCCCCCCTCACCACAAACTAGGGAGACAAAGTGAGCTGGAGGGGACTGGTGCCAGGGAAGTGCAGCGAGCCCTGCACAGCCTCTGTCACATGGACAGGGGTGAAAGCTCTGTGCAGCCTCTGCTCCCTCACTTGACACAGAGGCAACAAAGCAGCAGCTTTGGCACTTAACAAAGGAAGAGATTCACCAGGCCCCCAACCACTGGCTCTAGTGGGAGTCACCACAGGAAGAGACTAGCAGTAGTCCTCGAGATCCAGACTGCAGGGCCAGGACCCAAGGACCTACCAGAGGAAAGCTGCCCGAGTGTCCAGTGGCATAGAGACCCAGTAAGAAATTGCCAGAGGCTACACAGCCAGGAGTGGGGGTATTAAACCAGCATGATCATAACTGGCAAGTGACAGGGCAGTGTTTGGGATATTCCCAGGGCCCCGTATCAGTTATCAGTGCACACCATCCACAACCTGAGGAAGTGGAAATTACAGTGCAGGTGAGCCACTCAAGTCCCTTCACTACCATCTCTCAGAGCAGCATCAGCTGGGGGAGTACTTCTGCATCTGCAGATCAGCTGCAGAAAATCTACCAGTGTTCCCATAGTACCTTTACTATTATGAAAAGGAAGCAACAGAGGGGAACAGGTACACAGAAATCAGAGCCTACGTCCTGAACTGCTTCACCAAATAGAAACGCAGTGCCAACCAAACTGTCAGCTGCAGGCCCTAGAGTTGACAAACCAGAGCTGCTGGTAGAATGGTCATAGCAACTAGGAAACTGGCCCCTGTCCCTCAGCAACTCAGGAGAGATCCATGACCCAAGCCTGATGGACATCTGCTAAAAGTTCAAACCCAAATGAAATCCACAACACGGCTCAACAAAAATTATCTTCACTTGGACATGGGCTAAGAAAAAGATCATAAAGTAACTCCTCACTTAAAAGAAGTAGTCAACCATACTGATAGGTAGAGATACAAACAATATGAAAAAACCAGGGAACAAACTGTCCCAAACAACCCAAAATGCCTCAGCAGTCTTTATTGACGCCACGGTGGAGGAAAGGTCAGGAGGATTTTAGGAGGTTCATAGTTAGTCTGTTCTATGAGCTAAAAGATGATATAAAGAGTAAAATTCAGAAAATATAGGAAATGAAAGATCATTAAGAGATTCTGAAAAAAGAAATGGAAATCCTCGAAATAAAAAAATAAATCAAAAAGTCAACGGAGGGCCGGGGCTCAGTGGTAGAGTGCTTGCCTGGCACATGTGAGGCACTGGGTTTGGTCCTCAGCACCACATAAAAATAAAAACTAACATATTGTGTCCATCTACAGCTAAATATATATACATATTATTTAAAATAAGTCAATGGAAAAGCATCACCAATAGACTAGACCACTTAGGAGATATACTTTGCCATCAAGGCCTGACAAATCTATAATCTTGAAAATAAAGTTGGCTGGACACATGGACAGAGAAAAGATGTTAAAAGACTGTGAACAAAATATTCAAGAAATATGGGATAATGTCAAAAGGCCAAATTTAAAATTATTTGGATAGATGAAGGCTCTGAAATACAAATTAAAGGAATACACCTTCTTTTCAATGAAATATCAAAACTCTACAAACTAAGAATGAAATAGGAGGAATACAGGACTCCAAATACACAAAATTACAACAGATGCACATCAAGAATGAAATTATGAAAATGCCTAACATACAAATTAAGGAGAAAAATTTAAAAGCTATTAGAGAAAAATGACTGGTCACATTTAGATGCAAAACAATCTGGATCTCAACTGATTTCTGTATCCAGACCCTAAATGGGAGATGGGTTTGGAATAATATACACCAAACTCGGAGGGACGGGGGGGGGGGGGGGGGGGGGTCGAGAATGCCAACCAAGAATACTATACCCAGCAAAATTAAGCTTCAGAATTGAAGATGAAATTAAACTCTTCCATGATAAACAAAAGCTAAAAGAATTCATAACACTTATACTACAAAATATACTCAGTGTACTGAAAATATACTCAATATTTCATAATTAAAAATAAAAATAAAAGCCAGCTGAGGGAGGAACCACATTGGAATAGTCAATCAAAGGAGAAACTAATACAAATTAAAAACTAGGAATAAATCAAAATTACAGGAAATAAAACTTATCTCTTAGCAACATTGAATGTAAATAGTCTGACCTCTTTAAAAATCATGGGTTGGCAGACTATTAAAAAATAAGACCTTGGGGCTAGAGTCATAGCTCAGTGGTGGAGCACTTGCCTTTCACATGCAAAGGCACTGGGTTCGATCCTCAGCATCTCAAAAAAATAAAGGTCTTGTGTCCATCTACAACTAAAAAAATAAAAATAAGACCCAATGATATGCTGTCTCCAAGAAATTCATCTCAGAGGCAAAGATATCCACAGACTGAAGGTGAACAGATGGGAAAAAAAACATGCCATTCATTCTGGATCTTGCTGGGGTTACTATTCTCATATCAGATAAAATGGACTTCAAGCTAAAATTAATCAGAAGAGACAAAAAGGGTCATTTCAGACTGCTTAAGGGAATCATACAACAAGAAGTAACAACTGTAAATATTTATGCCTCAAACAATGGAGCATCTAGGTATACCAAACAAACCCCCCTTTGCAACACCAAGAATCAAATAGACAACACAATATTGGGTGACTTTAACATTCCTATCTATAGAATGTTAAAGAGGCTACCAAACTAAAAAATATATATATAAAATAAAATTAATTTGGTCTTGACCTATGTAGAATATTTCATCCATCAGTGACTGCATACTCTTTCCTCTCAGAAGCACTTGAAACGTTTTCTACAGCAGACCATATTTTATGTCACAAGAAAACTCGTAGCAAATACAATAAAGGTAATAGCTTGCATTTTATCAGGTCATAATAAAATGAAATTAGAAATCAAGATTAAAAGCCAGAAGCTGCTGTAACAGCTAAAGACTAAACAATATACTTTTGAATTATGAACAGCAGGAGAAATTGGAGAAATAAAGTACTTAGAGGTAAATAATAATAGTGATACAACATCGAAATCTCTGGGACACTACAAGGGCAGTTCTAAGAGGCAAGTTTTTACTCAGCTCATACATTAGAAGACTAGAAAGTTGCCAAATAACCTAACACATCTCAAGCGCTTAGAAAAAGAACCAGTACCAACGTTACCAGAAGACAAAAATTAAAATCGAAGCTGAAATCTATAAAATTGAGGCTAAACAAAATTCAAATAAGTGAAACAAAGTTCATTTTTTGAAAGAACAAAATTGATAAACCCATAGCCAAGCTAACCAAAAGAGGGAGAAAACAAGTTGTTTAAGTCCATGATGAAAAAGGAAATATCAGACACTATTGAAATCCAGAGGATTATCAAACTATTTTGAAAATTTATACTCCAATAAGCTAGAAAATCTTTAAGTCAGAAATTCCTATAAATATATGCCCTACCCAAATTCAATCAGGAGAATATAAAAACTTAGATCAATTTCAAGTAATAAAATTGCAGAAGTTATCAATAGCCTACCAAAGAAAAGCCCAGGACTGGATCAATTCTTAATTGAGTTCTACCAGCTATTTAAAGAACTAATGCAAATCCTTCATCAAAATTTTCTATGAAATAGGAAAAAAAAAAAAAGCTCTTTCAAACTCGTTCTATGAGGCTAGCATCACCCCAATATCAAAACCAGACAAAGACACAAAAAAGAAAACTTCAAATATCCTTGGTAAATACAGATGCAAAAATTTTTAATAAAATACTGGCAAATTAAAACAAAAACACATTAGAAGGATAGTACACCATGATGAAGTGGATTTCATCCTAGGGATGCAAGGTTGATTCAACATATGGAAACAAATCTATGAGATAAATTGCATTTAAAGAAAAAAAAAATCACATGATTATCTCAACACAGAAAAAAAGAATTTGACAACATACAGCATCCATTCACATGAATGAATAAAAAACATCCTATGATAGTAGAGGATAGGAAAGGTAGCAGAATACAACCGTTACTATTATGGCATTATGTAAAAATGTGGATGTGTAACCGATGTGATTCTGCAATCTTTGTAATGTTTTGAATAACCAATAAAAAAAATATTACTAAGAACAAAGAAAAAAAAAGAAATAGAACACTCAACATAATAAAATTGTCACTTCTCACATTGAAAAAAAAAAAAACATCCTATGGGTAGTAGGAACATACCTCAACATTGTAAAGGCTATATATGAAACACCCAAGTCCAACATGAATGTGTACAGAGAAAAACTGAAAGCATTACCTCTAAAAGAAGGAACAAAAGAGGGATGCTCACTTTCACCACTCGTATTCAACATAGTCCTTGAAACTCTAACCAGAGCAATTAGGCAAGAGAAAGAAATTAAAGGGACACAATAGAAGAGCTCAACTATCTGTTTACCAACAACATGAGCCTATATTTAAAAGACCCAAAAATTCCACCAGAAAACTTCTAGAACTCAGATGAATTAAGCAAAGGATACAAAAATCAACACCCATAAGTCAATCATGTTCCTATACTTTAATGATGGATCTGCTCAAAAAGAAATTAGAATAACTAACCCATTCACAATAGCATCCCCAGAAAAAGAAAATAAACACTTGGGATCAATCTAACAAAAGATGTGAAGGACCTCTACAATGAAAACTATAGTAACTAAAGAAAGAAACTGAAGACCTTAGAAGATGGAAAGACTGCCCACATTCTTGGATAAGCAGAATATTTTCAAAATGACCGTACTACCAAAAATGCTATGTAGATTCAAGGCAATTCCCATCAAAATTTTAATTACATTCTTCATAGAATCATAAAATACAGTCATGAAATTCATTAGGAAAAACAAGCGACACAGAAGAGCCAAACTAATCCTTAGCAAGAAAAGCAAAAGGGCTGGGGTTGTGGCTCAGTGGTAAAGCTCTTGCCTAGCACGTGTGAAGCACTGGATTCAATTCTCAGCATCACATATAAATAAATAAAGTAAAGGTTCATCAACAATCTTAACAAAAATAAATTTAAAAAAGGAGGCATCACAAGGCCAGACCTTATACAAGAATACAGAGCTACAGTAACAAAAGCAGCATTTGGTATTGGCAATACAGACATGTAGACCAATGGAATAGAAGAGATAAATCCACATAAATGCCATTATCTCATATTTGACCAAAGTGCCAAAAACATACATTGGACAAAAGAGCTTTTTTAACAAATGATGGTAGGGAAACTGGAAATCCATATATAAAATGAAATTTAACCTCTCTCACCCTGCACAAACATCAACTCAAGAGAAGCCCTGCACCTACTGAAGAAAATGTAGGCCCAACACTTCAAAATATTGGCTCAGGAACTGACTTCCTTAACAAGACTCCCAAAGTGCAAAATGTAAAATCAAAAATTAAATGAGATGGTTATCAAACTGAAGTTTTTTCACTGTGAAGTAAACAAGAGTGTGAAGAGAGTACCTATAAAATGAGAGAAAATCTTTGTCTCCTGCATCTTAGATCATTAATCTCCAGGATATATAAGAAACTAAACCACCACCAAAATAATGATAATCCAATCAATAAATGAGCAAAGGAAAGGAACAAACCCTTCTCAAAAGAAATGCAAATGATCAAATATTTTAAAAAGTTCAACATCTCTAGCAGTTAGAGAAATGCAAATTAGAACTACACTGAGATTTCATCTCATTCCAATCAGAAAGGCAATTATTAAAAATACAATTAACAATAAGTGTTGGTGAGGATGTGGGGGAAAAGGTACACTTATACATTGCTGACAGGACTACAAATTGGTGCAACCACTCTGGAAAGCAGTATGGAGATTCCTCAAAAAACTTGGAATGAAACTACCATTTGACACAGTTATCCCACTCATTGATTTATATACAAAGAATTTTTAAATCAGCATACTACAGTGATGCAATTACAATGCTTACAGCAGCACAATTCACAATAGCTAAACTAGGTGCACTTCAACAAATGAATGGATAAAGTAAATGTGGTATATATACACAACAGAGTATCACTCAGCCATAGAGGACTTTGTGACATTTGCCAGTAAATGGATGGAAGTGGAGAATATCATGCTAAGTGAAATAAGCTGGTCCCCCAAAAAACAAAGGTTGAATGTTTTCTGATATATGGCAGCTAACCCACAATAAGAAGGAGTGGGATTTTTTTTTTATTATTTAGTTGATTGGGCAAAGGGGAATGAAGGGAACAAAGGGGTATTATAAAAAGGCAGTGGAATACATCCAACATAACTTGCCTATGTCCATCTATGAATATACCACAGTATATCTCACCATCATGCACGTAAATCATAATGTGTAAATGGAAGAAAAATTAGTAGATGGAAGGAACAGGGGTTAGGGGAAGGGGAGGTACTAGAAACTGAATTGGAATAAGATATATTGCATACTTTCATAATTATGTGAGAAGGGATTCTACTATCATCTACAACTAAAAATAACCAATAAAAAATCTTTGCTGATAAAGTCCAAGTTTTCCCAATTAGCAATACCAGGATTCTGTCAAGATCATTGTCCTACTTTTTAAAATATGAAGCTGCTATTGTTTAACTACCTTTACCATTGCAATCATTTACTATTCTTTTTAAGTTACTAAAGCTCTTAATTCCAAGGCTAGAGCATCTGAAGATAAACTGAAAAAAAATTATCTATGGTATATTCATAGATAGACATAGGCGAGTTATGTTGGATGCATTCCACTGTCTTTTTCTAATCCCCCTCTGTTCCCTTCATTCCCCTTTGTCTAATCAACTGAACTTTAAAAAAATTATCCTACATATATATGCACTGTCATACAAAAGAATTTGAATTTATTTCAAGCTGTAAATACTACTACCATGATTTGTGATGAATTCATCCCTGGTATGAATTTTTCTGTTCTATAAAACAGATTTGAATGTAGAAGAATAAAATGAATTTCCTATATTGCACAAGAAACAAATAGAAATAAAAAGCTCAAGTCTTTTGCATGTTAATGGTTTTGATGTGTTGAACATCATCATAGTACAGATATTTCAAAGTCCTATCATATATAGAATATTTTAACTTAAACTAAACCAGGAAAGAAAAAGATTTCCTAAGTAAAGCAACATCAGTGGAAGAACTCAGAGTTTTCCATACCTTGAAAAGGTTACAGCTGTATTTTACTTTGGGAAAAGTATTTCTACCTGTATTGTGTCTGTGCTTCAGTCTAATTGAAAATGAAAAATCTCCACCTGGAGGAATACAGTGACATTCAGAGCCTAAGGCTTGACTCACAAAGTAATCCTAGTAGTAATATTTTTAGATTGCAGAAAGAAGAAAAACAGATATTTTGGCTTGTAGTATCAAACTTAATTCATAAAGTTTAGTAGCAATACTTCTGAAAACAGAAAAGTTAGTTTTTAATATCACTAGTCCAGATCACCCACACACAGATACCACAGGAACTACCTACTAAAAATTTCAAAGTATAGCCTTTAGGGTTCTGAAACCAAGGAAGATATGTATGGTTGTTATATACAGTTTTTAAAATCAAAACAGTTTCCAAGGGTCAATAGATCTACCCCAAAACAAAAACAAGACAGAAGTACAAAGGTGCCTTCTTTTGTTTCCTCCCTTTCATAATAAAAAGGATTCCAGTTTTTCTAGTTGTCTCTATAGATATTATGAGAATCATAAAAACAGCTTACAAAGCAACTTATTTTCCACAGAAATTACATGTAATAAGATCAAGAGAAGGCATAGTTTCGGTTCATGTGCTCTTGGGTGCGCACCAGTTATAACAAAGACCAAGTCACACCTTTCCAATGGTATATGGCCTTTTGTCAGTAATACTGACCCATTTGAGACTGTTATGCTCATTCAATATAGGAAAAAACAAAAGTTTCTCCCAAATAAAAACTCTTTGATTTTTATTTTAGCATTTTACCTGTGGGACCTGTGGGGAAAGGCATTAGAAACAATTTCAATACCTGAGTAAGGACTTCAGAGAGTTTGCAGATTTTAAGCTATAAAATATAATACCTGTAATAAAATAGCATATATAAACTATCAAGAGAGGAAATAACTACATTTACAACTAAAGTGAGGTTCTATAATTCTTCAAGTATATAATTTCACCATGATCCGATTCCAAGTTCTATCTCACCTTGGTCATAAAGGTTACCCCTTCTCTCTTTATTCTGTGTAAACTGTCTTATCTTTTCAAAAGCACAGAAAACATTTCCCTTTTCCACTGGTCTCCAATTTTCAATGAAAATTACATTTACCTTAAGGCACTCCTTCTGAAACCACCCCTAATTTCTTTGTCAGGTGCCCTCATAGAACTGCAAGATTTGATAAGCCATTATTAGTAGTTCAGTTTTCTTAGATAATCAACATTAAAAATGATGTTACATGATTTGTAATGGCACCTTAAAGCAGGACCTTCCACCATATTGCAGTTCAAATAGCATCTGGGGCTATATTCACCTGAAAGCATCACTGGAGCTGAAGAATCTGCCCCCAGGATGGCTTACTCATATAGTAAGCATGTTGGTGCTTGCTTTTTCTTTGGGGGGGGGGGGGTTCCTTTTTTCCCTCCCCTTCTGTAGTGCCGGAATTGAACCCAGGGCCTGTAACTCAAAGCTGCATTTTTCCCCCCTATTTTGAGACAGGGTGTAATTTGCCAGTACTGTCCTTGAACTATAATCCTCCTGCTTCTGCCTCCCAAGTAACTGGGATTACAGGCCTGGGCCACTGTGCCTGGCTGGTCCTGGCTTTTGGTGACAAGTTCTGTTCCTCTCCAGAGGGCTAACTGAGCATCTTGCAGCATGGCAGCTGGTTTCCTCCATCAAAAGTAGTCCAATAGATCAAAGCAGAAGCCACAAAGATCCTTTATTGAATTGTCTTGTTTTTTTCCCCTCAAAATCCTGCAGTGCCATTTCTATCACATTATATCTTTTAGAAGCAAATTACTAAAGGGAAATTAGGCTCTAGCTTTTCAGAAGAAATCTTAAAGAACTTGTGGACGTATTTTATAGATCACTACAGGATCAAGCTTGTGGTTGTCAGCTTTACAATGCTGTGACCAAAATGCCCGACCAGAGCAACTTAAGAGGTTTCAGAGGATTTAATGTATGGTCAGCCTGCTCCAGGGCAGAAACACAGCAGAAGAAATTGCTAAAACCATAGCATTCCCAAAGTAGGGGTGAAAAGAGCAGGGAAATATATAGTCCAAGGGAGCACCCCCAGTGACCTACTTCCTCCAGTCATGCCCCACCTGCCTACAATTACAACCCAGTAGTCCTTTCAATGTTATTAATCCATCAAATCACTCCACTGGATTATAATCTCACCAATTATTTTACCTCTGAACATTGCTGCATTGCCTAGTACAGTTAACACTTGGGGAAAGATTTCAGAAATAAACCTTAATAAGTCTTAAATAATTATTAGGGAAGGGCATGTTAGATGAAGTATGGCAATTGTATTCAAACATGTTTACAGCATACCCAGTCAGCTGAAAAAGTGGAAATATACTTCTAATGTAAATAATGTTCCTAATATATGTATATTATTTAATAAAATGCATGGGATTTTAACAGTTAAGTAGAAGATTATATTTCTTTTTGTACCCTAGTAAATTATCTGAAGACCCTTTGAGGTGAACATACATATATAAGAGATCACTGGAATATATACAATCATTAAAAAAAATCCTTGAGACAAGGATGCCCATTCTCACCACTCCCATTCAAAACAGTTATTAAAATGTTAGCCAGAGGAATTAGACAAGGGAAAAATGAAATAGGAAGTCAAATCATCTCTTCTTGCCTGTGTGATTCTATACTTACAAGACCTAAAGACTACACCAAAAGACTTTTTAAAATCTAATATAGCAAATTAGTACACAAAAATCAACATACCCACATCAATAGCTTTTCTATACACCAATACCAACCTCTGAGAAATAAATCAAGAAAACAAACCCTTAGTAGCATCAAAAAAATTTCAAGGAATAAATCTAACCAAGGTGACATCTGTCTACTATGAAAATTACAGGACATTGAAGGAATATAAGACATCAGAAGATAAATAGACTTCCCATGTTCATGAATAGAGTAACGAAGTGATCTATAGATTCAATGCAATTGAAATACCAATTACCCACTGAAATACCAACAACATTCTTCACAGAACTAGAAAAATATCCCAAAATTTGTACCCGAAAAAAGATAAAGGGGCAAAAAACAGCCCTCAGAAAAATGGCCAAGTCAGTTCAACAGACACTTTTGAGATGTACAAATGGCCAATCATTGTGTGAAAAATATATTCTGTATTGTTAGCCACCAGGAAAATGTAAATCAAAACTACGTTGAGTTTCCATCTCACCATAGTCAAAATGGCTGTCATCAAGAATACAAAAAAATAAATAAATGCTGGCAAGGATATGGGGGAAAGGAACTCAGACACTGTTGACAGAAATGTGAATTAGTAAAACCACTATGAAAATCAGTATGGAGGTACCTCAAAATAAAAAGAGCAACCATATGATCCAGCTGTACAACTCCTAGGCATACACCTGAAGCAATTAAAGTCAGCATACTATAGACGTACCTGAGTACCTATGTTTACGGCTGCTCATCCAGCAATAGCTAAATAACAGCATCATCCTATGTGCCCATAAATGGATGAATGGATAAAGAAATATGGTACATACACATCATGGAATTATATTCAGCCATAAAGAATGAAATCATGTCATTTTTAGGACTATGGATGGAACCAGAGATCATGATGTCAAACAAAATAAACCAGACTGAGACGAGTATAACATTGTTTCTCTCATGTGAAAATTAGGGGTGTGGGGGGAAACATGAAAGTCAAAGGGAGATGGAAGAACAATCAGAGATGGGAGGTTGGGCTCTCATAGGTAGATATGATCAAAGTATTATCTGCATGTGTAAATATGCCACTATGAATCTATTAGTGCATTTTAATTATGGAATTCTAAACATGAACTAATTTTACATGTACTGATAGGAAGTGTCACCTAAATAAGGAAGACCAATGGTATTTTTAAGGAGCATGCACACATTGCTTAAACACACATAAAATGTATAATACTGTAAAAAACTCTTAGGAATAGTAATATCAGGAGAAGAATCAGGCTGGTGATAAGAACAAACAATTTTATTTTTATTTCGATCTATAACTTCTGAGTTTTAAAATAACTATAAAAAACATGATTATGAATGAAAATAAATGCAACAAAAAATAAGAAAAGGATATGGAAAAATAGTTTTCAAAATTGAGTTAAGAAACTTCAACTCTTAAAATGTTCAATCTCACTTATAAGAAGAGATGCCAATCAAAATGATAGAGACCACTTTTCACTCATTTAATTGGCAAATACACTAAAGTTTGATAACACTGTCTCAGCAGGGGAAAAAGTCACTTTCATACATAGTTAAGATTGTTAATGGATAATAACCCTGTGGAAGGACATTTGACAGTATCTAACAAAATTTAAAATATACTTTTTAGTCCAGCAATTCCACTTAGAAATTTATCCTGCAAATATATGCAAAATAACATGTGTCCAGGGTTGTTCATTACACTCTAGTAAATAGTAAAATTGATGTCAATCTAAATATCTTTCAAAATAAATAAGAAATCTATTCCATGTGGTATGTTGCAGCTATTAGAAGGAATCAGAATACACGTGTTTATCAGCTCAAAGACATTAACTGAAAAAGCACAGAATACTGTGGATAATATCCTATCATTTGGATTATAGTGGGAGGCTATATACTTGCACTTACATATACATATGTATATACACAAGTTTGTATAGGTAACAGATGTACACACTGTTGTTCTCCAGAACCCCCAAAGAATATAAAAATCTAAACATGCTCAAATCCCTTGTATAATATGGTGCTGTGTTTGCATATAACCTACAGACATCCTCCATTATGCTTTAAATCATCTAGATTAATTTTAACATTTAAAACACCAGTGTGTATAAACAGTGGTTACACTACCTTGTTTTGGTAATAACAATGTGTCCGTGTTCAGTACTGATGCAATTTTTTTCCAATTATTTTCTATCCACAGTTGGTTGTACTAATACAAAACCTGTAGATCTGGACAGCTGACATGTGAAGCTACTGGAAAAAGAAAATAACTGCCAATGGGAAGCAAAACTGGGGAGCTGCAGGACAAAGTGAGGAGACTTCTCACACTTTATTGTTTTTGACCTATGTTAATGTATTATTTACTGAAATAAGATGATACAGAATGGTGATATTGGCTAACACTCAATGGTTATTTCCCTTGTGTTAGACATTCTATTTTGGGTGTTATTTTATTTAATTCACATATTTTGCAGATGAAGACAGAGGTCCAGGCAGCTAAAAATAGCTGAAGTCCTCCTAGTAGCGTGAGATGCTCCAGGCCACACCCTCTGCCACCTAGCAAAGAGCTGTTATAATAGCAACATTTCTCTTCAGACAATTGTGATTATTCCTGTTCAAGACAGTCAATCAACAAAAGCAATTCTTTTCAGTGGAAATATCTTAAGAGACTTGAATTCACATGTATCACTAGAAACGCATCAGACTGGAAATCAGGAGATGGGGGTTCTTAACTTGACTCTATAGACCAATTTCTCCCATCCTTCATTTCTACATATAGGAAATGAACAAAGGAAATACCTACCTTTCCTTTCACAGTCGAAACACATTATGTGACCTCAGTCACTTGGATCATCTCAACTCCCCTAGCATCCTGAGGTTACCTTATTCTGCGAGGTCATGTCAGATGGTTGGCATGCCTACCCCGAATCTTAACCAGGTCCAGCCTTATCCCTTTTTCCCCTTCCATAGACTTGTTTGTTTTTTGGTACCAGGAATTGACCACTCGGCCATATCCCCAGCCCTTTAAAAAGAGAGAGAGAGACTGACTCACAAAGTTGCTTTAGGTCCTAAGCTGTGGCTGGCTTTGAACTCACTATCAGCCTCATGAACCACTGGGATTACAGGTGTGTGCCACTGTGCCTGACTCGGAGGCCATATTTCTAATATCTTTACAACAGTCATGTCCTGCCCAGCCTTAAATGTGGCACACAGACAGCCACTTCTGTTATGTATACACATATATCCTACATTCCTGGCTCCCATATGAGAGGGGTGCTCACTTCCCAGAGCTTAGGAACTGACCTCCTCACCTTTTATACTACCAAAGTGCCACACCCATTTTTGTTGCATGTGTGGAACACCTACAAAAACCTTAAATTGAGCAATACACCACTTATAACTTAGATTAGTGAATATTGTGTTGGCCGAATAGAAAACTTGGGGCTTAATGGGTTAATTAAGTGTTTTCAGGTGTTACCAAGAGTACATAAAACAAGACAAACAGCTTCAGTCATGAAGGAGTGCCCGCCTATAGAGTACTTGACTCCTGCTTTGAGACATTAGCAGGTAGAGGTAATGCCGGACTAAGAAGATAAGAAGCTCTGCTTGTGCAAGTCCACCACTAATAACTAACCTCCCTTTATGAAAGTCACAAGTTTTTAGTTACAGAAAGGGAGGTATAAGCTAAGTAGTTTGGTTTCAGTCTGAGTAGGCATTTCTCCATAGGTTCCAAACAATGGTGCGTCCAGCAAGTGAGTTATCTGGGAGCACTCAAGTACTTGTTCTGTCACCAATGCTAAAAGTCAAACTCAATAAAGGAGAAAGCACACACTACAGCTTCCCGATTCCTCCTAATTAAAACACTATTTCTGTAATAGGTGAAAACAAAGCCTTCAGATTTCCATGTGATTTAAAATCCCTCTAACGATGACAGTGAGAAAATTTACACACCCCTGGGGCTAAACGGTGAAAATATATTACAGTCCTGTGTGTGTAGCTGCAAATTGCTGATTTTTTTTAAGCCACAGATATGAGTCTGAAATTGGCCAGATCAGTTACTAAATATAGACAGGACATATTGGATCTCTTTTCCAGAATTAAACCTCTCTCAAGTCCTGTGTTAACCATGGTAGGAACAACTGTATTGTATTAATGATAATCCACAGTTCATCTCAAATCTCATAGGAGAACATGAGAAGTTAAAAGGGCAAAGTATTTGCCCACCTGAGGCGTTAAGGCTGTCAGTCTCGTTGGGGCTAGCATTGCATTTTCCACCAATTCTTCAAAATAATTGTCTAAAAGTAATCTGAATTCCAGGATTTACTGTTCACATTTCCACCCACAGCTGTTCTCAGTGACTCAGGGCCCTTCTCCATGACATTAACAGATGAATTATCTTTCATCTGTCAAGGGAACCAATGGCTGAGTTTTTCTACTTCCCATCCCCACCCTTTGTTAACATCCACGTATCAGAGAATGTCCGACCTTTGTTTTTTTGAGATTGGCTTATTTCACTTAGCATGATAGTCTCCAGTTCCATCCATTTACCAGCAAATAACATACTTTCATTCATCTTTATGGCCAATACTCCATTGCTTATGTACACCACATTTACTTCATTCATTCATCTGTTGAAGGGCACTTAGGTTGGTGATAGGAGCACCAGAAATGTTATAGAATTATTGACTGTTGATTATATTAATTTGTGTGTTGGATAAAAGACTAAGCAATATGCCTGCAATGTAATGTGAACGGCAAAACTTTGATAAAGTTAAACTCTTACATCACTACACCCAGGGCATACACCCCAAACCTCACCCACTTATCAGCTGCAAGCACAAATGAACTAGGACTTAAAAACTCATATTCCTGGGGAGCAACAGGACTAACAGGACCCAGACAGAAAGACTGACACTTCCATGGTTGTTGTCCCCCTTGCACCAAACTCCTCCAGCCTAGATCAAGTTCCAGCAACCTGGACTTAAAATGTCACAAGTGAGCATCTGGGACCCTTGGGTATAGACTCAGGACTTAGGATGCATGTCTGAAGTGTGATGAGCATTAATCAATTTGGTTGACTAACTGTGCCTCAGACCCAGTGTATAGTAACCACTCGTTGACAGTTGGTTCCCTAGTTTAGCTATACAGGAATTGAGCTGACATGACCATATCACTGTAGTATGTTGATTTTTAACCCTTTGGGTATAGACTGAGGAGTGGGATAACTGGGTCAAATGGTGGCTCCATTTCAAGTTTTCTGAGAAGTCTCCAAGCTACTCTCCGGAGTGTTTGAACTTCAGAGTGGTATACACCCCACCTCCCATTCTCACCAATGTTTATATTGTGTTCTTGATAATTGACATTCTCACTGGAGGGAGATGGAAATTAGTGTAGTTTTAATTTGCATTTCTCTAATTGCTAGAGATGTTGAACTTCTCATAGTTGTTGGTAGTTTGTGTTTGAGAATGATCTGTTCAGTTCCTTTGACCATTTATTGACTGGGGGTTGTTTTTGATGTTAAGTTTGAGTTCTTTATATATCCTGGAAATTAATGCCACAAGATGCAGGAAGATTTTCTCCCATTCTATATGCTTTCTTCACATTGACTGTTTCTTTTGCTGTGAAGAAGCTTTAGTCTATATCATCTCATTTATTGATCGTACTTCCTGTGGTTTAGGAGTCTTAAGGAAGTCAGTTCCTGAGCCAATATTTTTAAGTGCTGGGCCTACATTTTCTTCTAGTAGTTGGAAGTCTAATGCCTAGGTCCTCTGTCTACTTTATTGAGTTTTGTGCAGGGTCAGAGAGAGGTTTAATTTCATTCTTCTACATATGGATTTCCAGTTCTCCCAGAACCATTTGTTGAAGAGGCTCTTTTCTCCAATGCATGTTTATGGTGCCTTTGAATAGTATGAGATAAATATTTATGTGGGGTTTGCCTCCATACTATTCCATTGGTCTTCATGCCCGTTTTGGTAACTATAGCTCTGTAGTATAATTTAAGGTCTGATATTGTGGTGCCTCCTACTTCACTTTTGATGTCATTTGAAAGAAGCATGTACTGTATCAGAGATTCAAGTATCTACCACAATAGGTGAGGTCATACAACATTAGGATTTGCTCCCTAAAAATTTCTCCAATTTCACTGTTATGGTTTAGATGTGAGACAATCCAAGAAGGTCCAGAAGTGAAATGGTTGCATTGTGAGAGCCTTACCCCCATCAGTGCATTAATCCTCTGAGAAGATTAACTGAGAATTGAGTAGGCAGGTAGGGTTTAGCTGGAAGGAGGTAGGTCACCAGGGAGATGCCTTCAGGGTACATATTTTGTGAGCTGAAATTTCATCTCTGCTTCCTGGAGTCAAGTCCTGAGCCACTCACTTCACCATTCTTCATGCTTCATGTCAGGCCCAAAGAGTGAAGTTGACCATCTACAGACTAAGACCTCTGAAGCCATGAACCCCAGAATAAACTGCTTCCTCTCATTTTTCTAGTCAGTACTTTTGGTCACAGTAGCAATGAAGCCAACTAAAACATCCACACTCAACATTTTAATAAAAAAAAATTCACCTATTCTCTAACTTGCTGCCGCTCTTTGCTCCCATTATCCAGATGAGCAGTTTGACGGGATGAGGTAGGAAAGGAAATGCCCTTCCACTCTCCATATTAAGTCAGCTTTAAGGGAAAGGATTCCTTTGTTGAATTTTTACCTTCATTTTCAAAGCCCTTAATAGTTATTGAATGGGTGGGGTCTTGCTGTTCCTCCTCATTCTCTATGGAACATGCAGGTACTTTGTGCCTACTACCCTTAGCTTGGGGTTTTAATACCAAAGTTATGAGCAAAGAGGAAGTATTCCATTTAACATCCTTTTACACTTTTGCCCATTTTGCCCTGCTGACTCCTTTACCTCAGTTTTATGGTTTGGATATGAAGTGGTCCCCCCCCCCCAGAACTCCTGTGTTAATGCAGGAATACTCAGATGAAATGATTGGACTGTGAAAACTGTAACCTCATCAGTCCATCCTAGTTTGAATGTAATGACTGGGTGGTAACTGTAGGCAGGTAGGGTGTGTCCTGGAAGGGTGCACCTTCCCTGAAGCCCCTTCTCCATTTCCTGGCCACTATGAACAGTTTCCCTTAACCACGCCCTTCTGCCATGATATTCTGCCTTGCCTTGGACCAAAGCAGTGAAGTTGACTTACTAGCAACAAGTCCGACACCATGGACTAAAATGTTTCCTCCTCCAACTTGTTGCGTATCAAGTATTTTGCTCACAGCAATGCAAAGCTAACACTCAGAATGGACATTGGAACTAAGGGACCTGTAAGATGTCAGTTATAAAGCTATACATAATAAAAGAACCCTGAAGAGTCCCCTTTGGAGTCAGACAGCTGAGGAAATGGCATAGTACTGAGTGTAAGGGTAACCAAAGGCAAGTTGACTTTTTTCAGAACTTTACAGAGTAAAATGGTTGCAACTCATTTTGGCACCAAATAGACTTAAGTTTATTTTCTTCCTGTCCCACATAATGATTTTTCTAAAAGAAAATAAAAGATAAAATAGGACAAATCTTAGGTCAATTTTGAGATAATCTGTGCTTTGTCCAAAAGCAGTGCCAAGTTCACGTCAGGCTTAAGAAAACTAAACATTAGACAATTGAAAATATAATCAAAATTGTCAATGCCCTTGAAGGTCACAGGGTACTGAATATTAGCTCACAGGGAGTGGTGAATAAGTAGTCCCTCACAATAAAAACACCCCATCCTCTGATGGGGCAGACCAGTAACAGGTGACAGGTTCTATCAAGTTGGGACAGTTTTTCTTCATTTGTCCCACCCAAGTGACCAAGGCTGCCTCCAGCCTTAGGACTTAAATATACCCAAGCCAAAGTAAAGGTTGGGGCACAGGCAAAGGGAGTGCAGTTGCTGATCAAAGAGAATAAAGTTCTGGATGCATAGGATTGAGTTTTGAATCTATTGCATAGTAGGATGTCTATACTCATAGTTCAAAAAAACAGTAAACTTCAAATGTCTCACCATGAAAATGATAGCGAAATGAGATGATATATTAGCTTTAATGATTCCACCTGGTATACATAAATCACATGGTACCCCATAAAGTGTATGATGATTTTGTTGATTAAAATATTTTTATCAAATATAGCCAAGCTCAAATAATACATTAAGTAGCCCTAATTTTAGGAAATATCATGTCTTGTGTTTTGGGTTTTAGTTTCTGCATTTATTATCTCCTATATCAGACATGCTGACAACTCAGTTATGATAATTAAATTATAAATGTCTTATATGCACAGCATAATTATTACTTTTACTTTACAAAATAAAATTTGCCTCCCACACATTAACATTTTATCTGGCCATTTAACTACTGATAATGATTCTGTATGAATCAAGCCCACAACCTGGAGATATTCTACCTCATGTTCCTTTGGACCCTTGCAAAAACAATATAGAACTCCTGCAGTGTAAAATTAGACCTAAACTTAATTATCTTGCAGCCTATTTCCCGAGTTTAATTAACTTTTCTGAGTGGTTTCTACTGCAATGAGGACTAGGCCCATTTTATATTATTTAGTGTTATAATTTCTCTTCTCCCTTAGTTCCAAGGACACCACACGCTTCCTCCAGTCCTAATTGCCATGGCAAATGCAGAGATATGAGAACTGAAAAACAGCTACAACCAAAATTAAGAGCATGCTGCTGTGCATACTAATATAGGAACAGAAATCTATGAGCATGCTGTCTAATCCCTGCTAGCCTCTAAATGAACTGACTTTAAATATTTCATTATCTTGTTAGGTAAATTCAGATTATGGATTCAAATCCTCATCACCACAGATCATCAGGCTCTTTCAGGAATAAAAATTGAGCCCAGGCAACAGACTTTTACAACCTACAATATGACACATTTATACCTCAAGGTGCCTTCTTTCTCCATACTTACATGTGCAGCTATTCTGAACTCAAAGAGTGGATATAGAAAGATTCTGTCTCAAGTGCCTAAATCTTTCCATGGTCATGAGCAAAGGTAGGCTTTGGAGCCGAGCAGACTGGAATCAGACGTTCCATGAGCTCTGTAGTCACCAGCAAGTACCTGTCTGGGAACCCATGTTTTCCTACTCCTGAATGCAGGTGAAGATAAATGCCCCGTTGGGCAGCAAGGGTGTCGGTCCAATGAGATGATCGATGGATCATCTTTTCCCTTCCCCAATGCAATGTTAGAGATAACAGTCTCCTCCTAGGCCAGGTTGCCGGTTGACTTCTAACATGCCAGTGTGCTTTGTGAATGGCTGAGCGGGTATATGAACAAATTTGAAGAGGAGCCCTTTTGTTAAGACTGATAAGGATGAAACCACCTAGTGAAAAGGTTGTAAATGTTACATGCAACTGCAAAAGAGAGTCAATGAACAAGGGAGATGAGAATAGAACATGAAGCATCCAGGATATTCTAACATAACATGCTAGAAAGAAGCCATGACAAAAACCCAAGAGATCCAGGGAGACTTCCAGGTCACAGGTCCACATCAATCCCCAACTCTGTAGTTCTGTGAAGAGCCTGTGTTTACACCACGGGCTCAGGAGCCCCTGAAGGTTGGCACTGGGAAATGCAGAACACATTTTTTTTGGGGGGTGGGGGGGGGCGCGGGTACTAGGGAATGAACTCAGGGGCATATGCCCACAGGGTCTGAGTTTCTAAGTACCTTGCCATTGCTGAGGCTGGCTTTGAACTCGCAATCCTCCTGCTTCAGACTCCCGAGCCATTGGGACAGAAAACCTTTCTGATGCTACCAGGTACTTTGTGCCTGACAATCTTTTCACTTGTACCTGTTACTGGTGCAGTTACATAACTGAGATCTCATTGGTTTTTTTTGTTTGTTTGTTTGTTTGGTTGGTTTTGTTTTTATCTTTTTTATTATTTCAATATTTATTTATTTTTGTATTACAATTCTTAATGCACCTTTACACCACAATTTATCATATCTCTGATTGTGAGATCTCATTGTTTTAAACCATAATTTGCATCCTCAGTTCTATAGTGGAGGAGGCTGGGGGTTGTCTCACCACCATCCACCCTCAGAGGAATACCTTGACCTGGCTTCATTCAGTCTCTCCTTGGACCCTCCTCAGCTAGTCACAGGGGTTCCCTCTTCTACATCAATGTCCATCGTTTAACCGTCTAGGACCCTTCTCCCCATCCATGAGTTAAAGGAGATAAAATGAGGACTGAATAAACTTGTTCGGAGCCATGGCAGCCAGGTAGCTGACCCCAGCAGCTCTCCCCGCCCAGCCCCATGAACCAGCCATGAGGCCCACCCCTCACTTCCATTCCCCAAGGAAGCACCTGAGCAGCCCAGTCCTGAGCTTCTTGGCCTACAGAGACCCCCAGAAAGAACAGTCCAACAGCCCCACTCACCGCTGTTGTCCATTCTTCACCTTTTGTCCCAGAAACTAGTCATGTACCTCTACCACCCTTCCATTGCTCCAGAAGCAGCCAGGTTGCCCTATCCCCATACTCTTGACCCCAGGAAGCAGCTTGGCAACCAACCCCAATCCACTTGGTCCTTAGAGAAAGCAGAGAAACAGTTCTGCCCAATCACCTGTGACCCTCAAGCAGTCAAGCAGCCTTTCCCAAGAAGCTCGTCCCTGGGAAGCAATCAGGAAGTTCCACACATTCTCCTATGACCTTAAAGAAGCTATTCCCAGTAACCTATTCTCAATCTTAGCCTACTGAGGCCCTGAAAAACAGATGTTCATCTCTAAGCAGATGGAGAGACCCAAGAAGGTTAAGCACTAAAGGCCCCATGAAGTCCCTGGTACAGCCCTCAGACACGGGTAGGCACCCCAGTCTGCTACTGTGCCACCACCCTCTGGGCCCTCCAGGATGGCCCCACCCTCGAACAATGCATAGGAATGGATGGGCACCTCACACACAAACCAGGCACCCTGTGCCTAGAACTGCCAGCATAGCTACCCACCTAAAGGGGCTACATCCCACCAGGCAGTGCAATCAGTCCCACAATGCTCACATCCCAGGCTGCTAGGACTTTGCCAAAATGGATTCCAGCTGAAGAAACTACAGACACTAACTGAAGTGCCCACCTGGCAGCAGATCCAACCAATGTATCTACCACGATTTGCCAGCAGAAAGCCTTCTAGGATAGGCACTCTAAAATTGGTACAGGCAACTCACCCAAAAGCACTATCGCTAATGTAGGGACCTAAGCATAAAAACATGCTGCCTCAAAGAAAAACTGTCTAGCAACAGATGCCAAAGGAAAAAATATATAAATTGACCGAAAATGTTCAAAATAATGAATTTAAGGAAGCTTAGAAATAACAAGAGAATAGATGAGTCAATGGAATTATTAGGACAATTCATGATATGAGAATTTTAGCAAAGAGAAATCCAAGAACCAATGAGAACCAATCCAAAATCTTGGAGCTAAAGAACTCAAATGAAATACAATTGAGAGGAGCTGGGGATGAGGCTCAAGCAGTAGCGCGCTCGCCTGGCATGCGTGGGGCACTGGGCTCGATCCTCAGCACCACATAATAAAAAAATAAAGATGTTGTGACCACTGAAAACTAAGTAAATATTTAAAAATTCTCTCTAAAAAAAAAAAGAAAGAAAGAAATACAATTGAGAGCCTCAATAATCATCAAGACCAAAGAATCTGAGCTTAAACAGTTCTTTTGAAATAATCCAGTCAGAATACAAAGAGGAGGGGGAAAGGAGGACAAGAGAAAATGTCCTCAACACTTTGTGACACCGTTATTTTAGCAAAGTTTTGCATCAGAGCATTCCAGAAGACTAGAAACCCCTGTTCAATTAAATAATTGCTTAAATCTTGCCAGCTCTTGGGAAAGACATGGACATCCAGATCAAAGAAGCTCAAAGAATCCCAAATAGATTTAACCAAAAAACTTTCTTTCCAAATTGTATTGTAATCCCACTCTCAAAAGTATACAACAGTAGCCAGGTGTGGTGGTGAACACCTGTAATTCCAGTGGTTTTAGGAGGCCAAGTCAGAAAGATCCCAAGTTCCAGGCCAGCCTCAACAACTTATTAAGACTCTGTGTCAAAATGAAAAATACAGGGCTGGGGATGTGGCTCAAGCGGTAGCGCGCTCGCCTGGCATGCGTGCGGCCCGGGTTCGATCCTCAGCACCACATACAAAGATGTTGTGTCCGCCGAAAACTAAAAAATAAATATTGGAAATTCTCTCTCTCTCTCTCTCTCCCTCTCTCACTCTCTTTAAAAAATAAAAAATAAATGAAAAATACAAAGGGCTTCAGATGCAGCTAAGTGGTAAATTGCCCCCAAGTTAAATCCCTAGTACCAAAAATAAAATTAATATGGGATATATGCACAATGAAATATTAGCCATAAAAAAAATGATATTGTTACTTGCAACATGGGATGGATCTAGAGGACATTAAGTGAAATAAAAAGTTGACACACACACAAAAAAAATACATATTCTCACACACGGAAGCTAAACCATTGATCTTAAAGTAGTGTTTGCTGGAGCCTGGAATGGCTGTGGCGGAGGGAGGAATGGAGAAAGGCTGGTTGACAGGCTCAAAGTGCAGTTGAATACAAAAAGCTCCTCATTCCATAGCACAGTAGGATAACTAACAGTTGAGTATTTCAAAATATCTGCCAGAGAGGATCTTGAATTTTCCTAAAACAAAGAAAAGATGTCTGGTGATACATGTCAGTGACCCTGATCTGACCATTACATTGTATAATTTTTTTTTTTTTTTTAAAGATTGTTCTGAGCCGTGGAAAGGCACCTCCACTCCAAGAGGTCATTTAGAATCACAGATTAATGTCAGCAGTGACCAGCAGGCTGCTGTCCACTTGAGACCTTCACTGTAGAGCAAAGGAAAGGCCAGCCCCGAGCTTCTGGCTCAGGTGACCTGTGATGCCACATCTTAGGCTCAGACCAAAGATAAGGAGGGATCATGTCAATGTTCCTCCTTAGGTTTACAAGGGTTTTTATCCCAACTCTAAAACACAAAGCCACTCTGGAAGTGTTCAGTTCCCCTGTGCTGCATGCCCCAGATCTAAGGATGTCACCGTTGAACCATCGATCCTTACGTAAGGCAGACGGTGACATGCACCAAGGTCCTCGTGCTTTTGTTGTCACTATCCTTGTCCTCACATCTCATAGCCCAGGAAGGACTGCACTCACCACATTCATCATCCTGCTTTCATTTCAGACTCTCAAATCTACCTTATTCAGGGAAATAATCCTCAAAGATGAGTCTACTATATGATTCTATTCTTGAAAAAAATAAAAGACTCCCACATAACAGAATCCACCTATTTCTCATATTTAGTCCATAATATTAACCATCACAGACCCTTAAAATTCACTTATTAGTCTTTTTAAAAAAAAAAAAAAAAAAAAAAAAAAACTTTGGGCTTCAAATCATTTTGAGCCACAGAGGACTTTGTGCCTGAACCTCCCCCTGCCTGGTCCCTCTCCCCATCCGCCCACACACTCCACTGCACAGACTTTAAATCATCCTGCACACCCTGCTCTTGTACCTGCCAACATCATCCACTGTCTAAGTGCAGCGAGCAGCTGTTTATTTACAATTAGATCTGCCAGCTGGAAAGCAAACATTCTACGTTACCGAATCAATCAATGTTACAGAGAGGGGGGGAACAAAACAGGTACGGCGTGAAATGGAGGACAGGAACATTACATTATATTGCAGCTGTCCTTGTCCAATGCCATTATATGTTCTCAGCACTAAGAATTAATACAACTGGTCTGTGATCAGCCGTCTTCCTATTACAGATTCAACGTCTACAAAGTGCTTCAGAATCCAATAGCCTTCCTGTGAAGACATGGGCAAGTCTATCCTAAGGAGCCTCTAGTGGAATCAGATTTGTTCTCTTTTTCTCAAATTGTGAATTTAAGTAGCAATTAGAACTAAACCACACCTTGATATTGAGACTTCAAGATACTATGATGTATGTGGTTTGTGGAGGTGTTTCTATTTGGGGGCAAGCTCTCATTTGGGGAATCTCTAATGATTAAAATCTCTTTATAAAGAGACCCTTTAATCCTCCAGCTTTTATCAATTCACATATTTGAAGATGTTCATGGCCTTGATTTGACTGTTAACCCATAACTCACATTAAAACGTGCCCGGGTTGTTCGTCAAAATTGGAAAAACCGAAGAGTAACAGTTTAGTAGGAATATAGCAACAAAGGTTTAACAAGCCCAAGTGAGTCTTGGGCTTCATAACTGCTATTCAGGTTGGTATGACTTTGATTTTTCTAATTTTTTTTTGAGGAGGAGGATTAGTGATTCATGAAAAATCACAACGAGGAAGAGCAGGCTACTAATTACAAAATCAGAGCATCACTAAACATGATGGCACTATACAGGTTAACATTTTAAACCCGTAAACTATGAGTGCACTCACAACTGTGACCACCCTCTAAAACTCACTGAAATTTGACTTCAAGGAAACCCCATATCTATGCTTCTCTGGCCCTGATGTCCATGAACTCGAAGAACCTTTCTCTTTACGAGCTGGTTCCTAATGGGACACTATTTGGTGTTAGCACAGGAAGGTCTGCTGAAGCCTGATGGTTCATTGACAATGTCTAGCTGTACCTGCTACAGAAACCTCTGTCTCAGTGAATACCCTGGCAGTCAACAGAAACAAACTTGGAGAATTTAAGGAAGCAGAAGACATTGATGGGCTTTGGGAGGATGAGTAAAAACATTCTTGGCCAAGTAGTGAGTTTGGCCATTAGGGATTCCAGAATCTCCATTAGGAGATTCTTCTACCACTTCCTCTACCCAGATTTTGTTTTCAGCCAAAACTCAGACTCCACCCCTTTCACCTAACTACCTCAACTCCAAGAGGGGTAATCTACCTGCCACCCACTTTTTGTACCAGGGATTGAACTCAGGGGGCACTCAACTGAGCCACATCCCTAGCCCTGTATTTTGTATTTCAGAGACAGGGTCTCACTGAATTGCTTAGCACCTCACTGTTGCTAAAGCTGGCTTTGAACTCGTGATTCTCCTGCCTCAGCCTCCCGAGCCACTGGGATTATAGGCATGCACCACCGAGCCCAGCCAAATAATCTACTTTTATACCACCTGGTTTGCCTAACAATCCTGAGCAGACTTGTAAATACCGAGTTTCCTGGAGTGATGGTAGTTTAAAATTATAAGCAAACACTGTAAACAGTTAAATTGGCAAACGCAATAGGTGTGCTAAGACTAAGGGTCAGGCTGAAGAAAAGCAACGGGACCATGCAGAATCTCTGCAGATGGGAGGGGGAAAAGGTCTTGAACCAAGTGAGGTCAATAAAAATTGGCTAAGTGTTCCCAATGATAGGGAGACTAGCCTAGAGATAGTGCAGTTATTTGCTTCCCTGATCCTGGGACCAGATAGGAGCATGATGGGTTTGAGATGAAACCTTTTCCTAGAAGCTGCTCACCAAATGTAAATACAGTTTGGAAGATCTACTCAAAGTCATTGTGTTAGTTTTCTCTGTATTTGTAATTGTTCTGCTCCTGGAAGAATCCCTCTTTTCTCACCCACCTTCTACATTCATTCTTATCCCTCAGGGGATCCAAGCAACACCATCGTATTGGTTTTGATTATTTGGTTGAACACAATAAAAATTAGTTCTGGGAAACTTTGGCCAAATAGAGCAAGATGAGCAGCCAGGTATAAGGTAGGATGGAAACCAGGGTAATGCTGGGAAATAATGGACAGCCCCTTCAGAGCACAAAGAGTCAAATCCAGCCATTTCCAATCTGTCATTCTGCTCATAATTCAAATTTATGGATCAACTTTTGTGCCTACCCTTGAGAATAGGGCCAGACTCTCAGATTCCCATGGTAGCTACATGATCTGGGAAAGGGAATGTTCCCTCAAGTGAGGAGCAGAGGATAGGCTGGATGCTGGGTGGCCCTTGCCAACAACCCTCCACCACAATCTATGTACATGAAGTGACAGGATGAAGTTCTGAGACACCACACGCCAGGTTCAGCTCTTCATGTACTCATCCCTCTCCTCCACCTGCATTGGGTGCATTTTATTGCTTCTTTTAACAGATTTCTCACATTCACCTGGTTTGAATTCCCACTATGGTTCAAGTCTGAGGTTGCCCAAAGTCCACATGTTGAAACCAAGATGTAAGAGTCCCCAAGATGTAAGAGGAAGATCCTTTGGAATGCTATAGGATTATGAGGGCAGAACTCTCAGATTAATACCCTTGTCAAGGAGGCCAAAGGGATCTTATTTGCCGCTTCCGCCATGTGAGAACACAGCAAGAAGTCATCAGGCTGCGACCCAGAAGGCATACATTTCTCTAAGATATCATCTCACTCCAGTCAGAATGGCAACTATTAAGAATCCAAACAGTAAGTGTTGGCGAGGATGTGGGGGGAAAAGGCATACTCAGACATTGCTGGTGGGCCTGAAAATTGGTGCAACCAATCTGGAAAGCAGTATGGAGAGTCCTCAGAAACTTGGAATGGAACCACCATTTGACCCAGCTACCCCACTCCTCACTCTATACCCAAAGGACTTAAAAACAGCATACTACAGGGACACAGCCACATCAATGTTTACAGCAGCACAATTCACAATAGCTAAACTGTGGAACTAACCTAGATGCCCTTCAGTAGATGAATGGATAAAGAAAATGTGGTGTATATATACACAATATTACTCAGCAATAAAAGAGAATAAAATCATGGCATTTGCAGGTAAATGGAGTTGGAGAACACAATGCTTAGTGAAGTTAGCCAATCCCAAAAAACCAAAGGCCAAATATTTTCTGATACGTGGATGCTGATCCATACTGGGGATGTGGGGGAACATGGGCAGAATGGAGGAACTTTAGATAGGGCAAAGGGGAGGGAGAAGAATAAATAGGGGAGGGGATAGGAAAGATGGTGGAAATTGATGGACATCATTATTTTAAGTACATGTATGAAGACACGAATGGTGTGACTACTTTGTACAGAGATGAATAATTGTGCTCTTTATGTGTACTATGAATTTAAATGCATCCTGCTGTCATATATAACAAATTAGAATAAATAAATTTTTTTAAAAATCTGAAGGCCAAGCACAGGGATACAAACCTGTAATTCCAGGCTAAGAGAAGTTTGAGGCATGTTTGGGAAATTTAGCAAGATCTTGTCTCCAAATGTGTCATAAAGATTGGGGATAAGCTTAGTGGCAGAGTCCCCCTGTGTTCAATCCCTAGTACCAAAATTTAAAACCTCGAGTACTCAAATTGTCCCTTTTAATGACCTATTCCCTATTCCCAGAGTTTTCTGATCCCCTACTTCTATACCATTTTCAGTTAAATTTGTGTTTCCAAGTTCCATTTTGGGATTCCAAACTTGATTCACATTCAAATGTCGACTGTAAGATCAAGCTTGACGCCACCATGATCATGAAGGCAGCTTTGTTTCTAATAACCAGAGCAGAGAAAAATCATAATGTGCCGAAGATAATCGATGGGTGCCCCTCTCCCGTTTATCATTCATGATGCTATGAAACGCATTCAAGTATAAATGGATTCAAAGCTTCTGTGTTTCATTAACATTTGTATTTTATAGAAAATTGATTCAATTTAGTCTCAGATACAACAGATTACAGCTTAGAAAATACTAAGCTTTCAATACACAAGCATTACTTGTCACCACAAATCTTACTGCAGTAAGAGATCATAACCACGGGGTGGCAGCATTGTATCATTAAAGCTCACACCTTAAGTTCATAAAAAATTGTCTTGACCCAAGGACAAGTCAGTTTATGCTTTTTAGGTTCCTTCTTTTTTAAAAAAAAAATAATAATCATCATTCTTGTTATTTGGATTTTATAATTCTCACTTAACCCATTCACCCCGAAATGTTTAAAATCTTGAGTTACCAATAATTTTCAGAATTGTAGTTAAATGGAATAAAATAGAATATTTTAAACGAACCTGTTTAAAGTAGTATCCTTGATTATTAATATGTTTGTAAATAGGAATGACAAACTGCATTTTGTAAGACAGGCTGGATGTCAAGACTTGTGTTCTGGAAAAGCTCAAGAGACGAGGTATGCAGAGAATCTTAAAATACAGGAATTGGGCTGGGAGTATAGCTTGATAGTACAGCACTGGCCTAGTATATATGAGGCTCTAGGTTCAATCCCCAACCCTGGAAGAAAATATAGGAATTGTACCCCTGTGTACCATATTTTACGGCATAAATGCAGATTTTATGCTCTTTTTTTGGGAGAAAAAAAAAAAGTGGGATGAGACCATTATGTGAAGTCTTTTTACTCACACCCCAGTATTACTTAAAATTACTAAGTCATCTTTGGTGCACAGATAGGATGCAAGGAATACTTGTGAATATGTTAATGTGGTGGCAATAATCACACCATGGAAGATATACTCTGGAAAGACCACCTAAATTCAGATCTCAACTATAGTTGAGATAGCATATATATATATGGCTTAAAAAGTAGTTCTAAGCCAAATAGGAATCAGTCTTCTCTTCTATCCCCTCTTTCATTCATTCACTCATACAAATTTGAGTCAGTAATCCATACCATCTCCCCAATTTGAGCCAAACAAAACATTCTATCACTAAAAATACATTTACACAGAAACATCCATGATTACACTTTCTATTTTTAAAATAACAATTTATTATGAAATATCCAGGAAGGATTATATTTTCTATGGTCTCATCAATGTTGCCTTAGCCCATTCCTGCCACTACATTGAAATGCCTTAGACTGGGTCATCTATAAAAACAGGACTTGGTTCCATATAGTTCTGGAGGCTAAGAAATCCAAGATTAAGAAGCCAGCAGGTCTTGTGTCTGGTGAGGCTTCTCTACTTTCAAGATGGCCCCGCTTAGCCAGGGACAGTGGCACATGCCTATAATCCCAATGACTTGGGAGACCAAGGCAGGAGATCCACAAGTTCAAAGCCAGCCTCAGCAATTCAGTGAGACCCTATTGCTAAATAAAAAGGGCTGGGGATGTGGCTCTGTGGTTAAACAATCCTAGGTTCAATCTCAATACCAAAAAAATTTTAAAAAGATGGCCCCGTTTGCTGTGTCCTCACACAACTGGGCCAAACAGCACCTCACACCTCTCCTGTGAGAGGTCCACCTTCAGTGGCTTCAACCTCATGATTTAATCACCTCCTGAAGGGCTCATCTCTTAACACTACCCATTGGCAGTTAAGGTTCAACATATGAACTGGGGGACACATTCCAACAATAACATTCTGCCCTAGCCCCATCAAAATTCATCTTACCAAAAAAAACACTCATTTTATCCCAATAGTCCCAAAAGTCTTAACTCATTCAAGCATCAACTTAAAGTCGCATCTATATATCGCCTGTGTCAGATGGCCAAGACTTGGTCCCTCACAGTTATGAGCCTGCAAAATCGAACAAATTGTTTCAAAAACTGCAATAGTGGGATTACCACAGGATACACATTTCTGTGCCTTAAAAAAAAAATAGGAAAAAACACTGATAGGTCCAAGATAAGTCCAAAAGTCAACAGGGCAATCAACTTTGACTCCACATCCCACACCTTTTGGACTTATGGGCTATAAAAATTGAGTCCCATGTCCCTACGTAGCCCCATTCCTATGGCTGCCTTGGGGATGGGGCTACCTAGGAATACTAATTCACTGATACACGTGAATAGGGAAAAACTGAAAGCAATTCCTTTAAAATCTGGAACAGGAAAAGGATGTCCACTCTCAACTCCTAATATAGTGCTAGAAATTCTAGCCAGGAAAAGAAGGAAATAAAAGGAAAAAAATAGGAAAGGAAGGAGTCAAATTATCATTGTCTTCAGATATGATTCTATACTTAGAAGAATATGTGGGAAGCCGTTCTCGCATGTGATTGGGCACCTCCCTGACTGGGTGTGAGGCGTTCCAGCCAAGCTGTGTCAGAACTAATCCCCACCCTTTTTAGGTCCGTGTGGGGGTGTGACTGACCATTGACCCCGAGACCAATCACTGACCCTGACCTTGGAATGCTGTCCCCCTCGACCTTCATTGGATGGAATTTTCCCCTGAATTTCTTGTTCCCCAATAAAAGGCCACTCCCTGGCGTGCCCTCCCTCTCTCCTGCCAGTCTCTTGTGTAAGCCTCACTACCCCACCGGGTGGCTCGCTCGAGGCAGGAGCCGGGGAGGCCCGTCTCAGACCTGGTCAAGAAAAAGGTAAATTGAGTTTGTGTGTGTTTATTTTGATCTCACTAGTTAACTTCTATGCTTAGGACCTCTAGTATGAAGCTAGCGTGCTGGTCACGCGGCAGATTAAAATGCTCCATTAAAAAATTCTAGATCTAATAATTTTTAAAACTAGTTTGCAGAATTTAACATACAAAATTCAGTAGCTTTTCTACATATCAAAGCCCTCTAATCCAAGCTAATTAATATAATAATATTATAATATATAATAATAATTTTTCCTTCTTTACCCTTTTTATTTGATGAAATATATTGAACCATTCAGCTCTTCTGCCCTATGAAGTCCTTAGGAAATCTGAAGGAAGCTATACACACTTTCTAAAGTACATACACATAAACTTTCATGTTTCACCTGCACTCAAAGTATGATTTTCAGAGGATTTGGGCACTAGGAAGCCATGCTTTGTCCCCAAGACAAAAAAAAAAAAAAAACTTTGGCCCTTTCCGTACCTGTTACCTGCGAGATCTGTGCTTTGCACACAGGACAGCACAAGAACACCTTAAACCAATCAGAAGGGGACCTTAATCCCTCCTTAATCCCTGAAGGTAAAGTTTGTTGGTTCATATTCTGTTTCGTATTGTCTAGTGTCTTCCATACAAGACCTCTGAGGGATCTATAGAGCATCTAAAAAACAAAAATAGTCATACATCAACACCAAGGCAAATGCCATGCTCAGATTTTGTCAGTGGGTAAATAAGTCAGGACAAACATTCTGTCGAGCAACTTAGTCGTCTTCCTACAGGCACAAAAACCCTACTGCTAGAAATCCTCAGGAAGCAATGACTCTACCGGATATAACCAAAAAGTTGATGTTTATAGCACTGAATTAAAACACTCCCAACGTTGATAGTGTAAGTATACGTATCCTTTATACAATGTGACATGCAGCATGACATTGCATGGCAAAGGTCAGCAATATGGAGGCATCTTTAATATTAAGTAGAAAAAACTCTGAAACATCAAAGTTGCCATTTTGATAATACATCCTGGAATGACATACTCAATCATGAAACCTCTGGGTTAGAGAATTATGGTTGATTTTATTTTACCCTTTCTCTTCCTTTGATGAGAATTTTTTCTTACCTATAACTTTATATAACATGCATGTATTTCTGTGTAACAAAGAAAAAATCAGTATGTTTTAGACACAGGTACACTGAAGATTCTTGCTCACTAAGGCCAAGGGCCAAGGCAGACAAGAAATTTGGGGAGCCAGCGAGGTACAAATGGTCTAAATGAGCATCAACAATAAAACTGAAACCAAGGCAATACCTATCCCAGCCAAGGGAGTTTCCAAATGGAGACTGATTTCAGGAAGGAGAAATCGGGACCCAAAGTGAAGCAACTAAGCCACATCAGGGACCAGAAATGCTGCAGGTGAACAGATGAGGGAGGTGATGCCCATTTTCCTTCTACAGTAGTGATTCTTGATGTATAAATCTCTCTGAATAAGGCTAATAACAAGATGAGTTCAAATCTCTATAATTTTATAAACAGTGGCTCCCCAAGTCTATAGTCTATGGGAAAAGACATTTTATTTTCAAAAGCACGTCCCTGGCCTAAGAAATTGGCCATGTGTATAGAAGAGAATATTCAATCCTTTGCTAGATAAGGAAGATTAATAGCAGACTCCAGCTTTCCTGTCAATTGTACTTTTTACAGAGAAACTATTTTATGTAAGAACATTTGAACTTGTTCCTTTGTAAGTCAGAGCACATTTAACTCAGACATATGTTAAAATCTCAGAGTAGATTTCTTGGATTTGCAGCCCTCAATCGACTTTTTTCTATAATCCCTTTCCAGCCTTGCCTGCTTTTCCAGGAGGAGCCTAAATGATCCAAGGCTCCATCCCCAAAGCATAGCTCTGCAGGGATGATCCGCAATCCCATCGATGAAGCTCTTTTTGAAATTTTTAAAATCCATCACTTGCGTGCCTTAAAGCCTGTCCCATGTGACTATTAGCTCTGACCAAAACCTCAGTGTCAAAGACATGGGTACAGAAATTTGACCTATTTTTTGAGCTCCTATGTTGCTAAGTTGGTAGGTACTCAGTATTGCTCAATTTGGAGTCCTTTGCATTGGTTAAGTCTACTTTTGAGTTTATAAAAAGCCTAGGCCTTGAGATGTGGGCCTTGCATCAACATCCACACAGGCATTCCCCAGTCCGCACCTATCCGCCCCAAGTGTCACACGAGTGTCAAACCCCCTCTGGGAAACACTAATGAGTGACCTACCCAAATATGAATTCAATGGGATAGTCTCTGCTCTAAGAAGGTAATTTTAAAGTCATTCCAGATTCTACAATCTGTTTCTAACGTTTTCCTTGTCCAATATTTTTCTAAATCTTTTTGTAAGATGGTAGCTATTCATAGCTCATCCCTATTCAACTCAGTGTAAACTTCAGAGTAATTTAGAATTACTGAAAAGTAATTTATCTATGGTAGTGTTTACCTGTCTAAGTCACACAGATACAGGCTACCCACTCAAATGGGTACCCCAACCAAAGCTAACACAAAGCTCTTTGTAGGACAAATCTGTACCTCCCTCCTCCTGTCAGCCACAATGTAAAAGGTACAAATAAATATGAGCCTTCCTACATTTTTCTTGTGGTGGTGGCAATAGAGCTGCCATCAAAAACATGAACTCTGGACTCAATGCCACATGTAACGCCAGCTCTGCCACTCACTTCTAGAGTGACCTTGAGCTAACGACTTGTGCTCTCTGTGCCTCCGTTTCCTCATATGCAGGATGAGGTAATAACACCTGTCACACAGGGTTTTTAAGAGACTAAATGATGACATTAAACAGAAAGGTGTGTGGCACCATTTTTAGGATACCCATTAAGTCATGTTATAAACCAGCATTATAAAGTGAATCATGTATTTCTACATTGCTCTACGAGATCACTGCATGCTCGTTATTTTGCTCATTTGTTTGACTAACGCTAGCATCAAATGACCCAGGACTAGACCAGCAAAAGCTATAGAAAGGGTAGAACAGATGTCAACTTTTGTAATTTACCAAAATATTAATGAGACTAAAATTCCTTTTTACACTAACCAATCCTCTATTTCTATAGGTAATTAAGACTTCATTTAGGACATCTTATCACTCATTCACATACTCATTAGATGGCATTGCCCATGTATGCTTCCCCTCAATGTCTAACTATAAAAAGATCCAGAGACGAAGTGTCAAATAATTGTGCAAACTCTCACTTAATGGCATACTTTCCAAGGAAAATCCTTGTATTTTATCAAGGTTTAAGAAAGTTTATTCTTTTGATGAAAATGCAGAGAAATTTTAATTTGCAAGATATATTCCAGATGCCAACTCTCCCAGGTTTGCAAGATACAATGTTGGGTTTTTGTAGGTGCAAAGAGTGAACATATGTGCATGTAACCTCCCATGGGAGGGTTGGGAGACACAAATCAGAGCCAAGTGCTCCTTAGCCAGGTAACTATATGTGCACCAATTTAAAATTCTGCCACTAACCCTCCCTGTTGTGAAGAGGCATTCTTAGCCCTGGGCATTTCATTCATCATCTTTAGCTTTTGTTTGGGGAGGGGGGAAGCAAGCTTTGTTCACCTCTCTAAAGATCAAATCTACTGTGTCTTGACAAATAGTTTCCTCCTTAGAAGTTTAAAAAATTATTTACTCCTGAGTCCTAATGAAGATATATTACTTCAAAAACCATAGAACGGAAGTCCCAGATACAGCTTTTGAGTGCATCTCAAAGGTCAGCAAGATTGTAGCTTAAGAGGTTTCTGCCAGGCTGGGGTTGTGGCTCAATGGTAGAGCACTCACCTAGCATGTGTGAAGCACTGGGTTTGATCCTCAGCACGACATCAAATAAAAATAAATGTATCATATCCATCTACAACTAAAATATGTATTATTTTTTTAAAAGAGGATTCTGTACCTTGAATTAATCCCTTCTAGCGTCCCCCAGTATTCCCCACCGCCCGCCGTCTGCAATCTGTGCTAGCTAGCAACTGTGGCAGGTCAAGGTGGGTCACCCATTGGAGGCAACTGGCATCTGACACAGCAAGACGATCAGATTTTTTACCCCCTTAAGGAAGGATAATTCACACTCCTTTCATACAGTATGTCCAGAGAGGAAGACCAAAATGGCAGCAGGAAATGCTTTGGACAAAGGACGCAGCAATTTCTAAAGTCCTTGGAGAGTGGCTGAAGTATTCTACTCAACAGGGAGATGTTCAGGGGGAGGCATGGGGTCCAAGAGAATTCAACCCCCACTTAATCAAGTACAAATGAACACACCACCTTCAAGGACAGACCAGAGCTGCCCTCTTCCTTCCAGAACCTCAAAGTGGTACGCATCTCTGTTAGAGTCTTCACAGGATCTTTATGGGAGAGAAGAGGAAAAGACCTATGGAGCTCTGACAGATTTTCAGAAGACCCCTCCGCCAGCCCTGGCAGACCAGGAAATGTTTTCCTGATTTTGATGGCACAATTTCATTTTAACACAAGAGCCAATCCTGGGTGCCTGACAAGATGAACATAAACTCCTTTTTAAAGAAATCTGCTTAAATGTGGAAAAGCAAAATAACATCTTCAAAAGGATCTTTACTGCCCTCCAGATACCCCTAGCCGTGCTAATCTGACTCTAGGAATCAGTGACAGGTTTCAAAGCTAGTTCTATGGAACCCCTCTTAGGAGCACTGAGGAATTAAGAGCCAGAGACCCTGACATTTCAGAAATCTTCTAAGCCTATCTGCTTAAAGGGGCCCATGGTTTATACACATGCACATACACCCTAAACTAAACCTATACCTTTAAAAATAAAGGAATCAAAGAAGTAACCAGAGTAAAGTATAGGTGAAAACCAAGATGTAGAACAGGCAGGGCTGGGGTTCAGTGGTAGAGTGCTAACCTGGCCTGCATGAGGCACTGGATTTGATTCTCAGCACCACATAAAAATAAAAGATATTGTGTCCATCTACAAATTATTTTTTTAAAAAAAAGATGTTTAAAAAAAAAGATGTTAAAAAAAAAAAAAAAAAAAAAAAGATGTTGAGCAGGCAGCCAGCACTGGGGGCTTGAAGAGGTAACTTCAACTCTCCTAGCTTCTAGAATGCATTTACAAGAAGTGATTCCTGAGGCTGGGATTGTAGCTCAGTGGTGTGAGGCACTGGGTTTGATCCTCAGCACAATCCCCAGATGGACTTTGATTGGCTGAATACTGGTCCCTCTTCCTTTTTACAACAGTGGAATCACTGGTGGCGGTATTTAAAAAAAAAAAAAAAAAAAAATCAAAAGACACAAACATCCTGCAAATTAACCTGAGTGATACTTCACCTTAGTTCTAACCTCCTCGATCTTTCCCAAAACTCCAATGCTTCCATGGTGTTTTATTCTGAATTAGTAAAATAGTTTGGTCCCACATAATTGCCTTTAAATCGTAATATCCCACATTATCCACTCAATCTTGCATCTGTAGCCAATTTTGTGAAATTGAAAACACATACCTCAAGGTTTATTTTTTAAGGACACATTGAAGTATTTAAGAAAGTATTTCTGAAAATGTAAGAGTTCCCTTCCTACACTGATTCAGTGGAACCAGAGAGCGCAAGGAACTGCATGGTTTGAAGGGTCCTGAAGAGCATTTGACCCACACCACCTTCAGGGAGCCCCAGGCTCAGGCTGACATTAGGGATCAACTTGAAAAACACCTAGAGAAACTTTAAACACTAAATTATTCCCCCGTCTTCTCGGTTCAATAATGCCATTTTTTACTTTCTATTCTCACATTTTCTATTTGCTACCTTTTGACCCTTTTCTGTACAACTTGTGGTCCTGCATATTCCCCTTACCTTCAAATACCAGACTGTCCACTAGGTTTCCATAAGGGTCTAAATATGGAAGAGAACATTTTTCAGTGTTCTTATATACTATATTCTTCATTGGGCACCTGAATTGCTTTTCACCAAAATTACCCAAAAGCCTATGAGCAAGTATTACTGATATTTTTTAGTATGTCACATATTTTTATATGTTCATGGATAGAATATTACCACTCACGTTTTCATATTTTTTTATAGTGCTGGGGCTTGAATCCAGGGACTCACACTAGATTAGCACACTACCACCCCACTGTGCCCTTTTTAAAAATATTTTTAGCTGTAAATGAACACAATCTTCTTTTAACTGTTTATAGATGACACAATACCTTTATTTTATTGGTGCTGAGGATTGAATCCAGTGCCTCACATGTGCAAGGCAAGTGTTCCACCACTGAGCTACCAACCCAGCCCCAATATCTTTATGCAGTGCCAAAAATTGAACCCAGTACCTCATACATGCTAGGTAAGCAATTTACCACTGAGGCATAATCCCAGACCCGCTATGCCCTTTTTAAGCCTTTATCCTATGATACCTTTTGGACATCTTTCTGCATCATTAAAAATAGGTGAACATTGTTTTTATGTGATTCTACCATATGCATGCTATTTAAACCCAGGAAGAATTCTGCACTCCAAGAAGTTGCTCAGCCTTAGTCCAGTCAGCATGTGGAACATTCCAGTAGTTCCCCAACTCATCTCCTTGCTTTCTCTATAACCCACTATCCATATGATTGCTGACCTTGCCTTTCTAAGGTACAAGATCATGCTACTCCTTTTTCTATTCCTTCTACTGATCTTCAGGTTAAAATCCAAACTCCCTCCCACTGCATCCAAGACCCTGTTCTAGCCTAAGTTTCCCACTCCAACCCTAGCCTCCTCGTCTCCCCCAATCCCTACCACTCCACATTTAATCACTACTCCACCATCTCCATGGAAATGCAAGCCTGTGTGCCTCTACTATCGCTCTTCCTACATCCTAAATTTCCCCACCTTGTCTACCTGGAAAAAGTCCCACTTGGCTTTTCAGATCCTTTATCCCTGTAGCCTTCCCTTGCACCAGTCCAATTAGTCACTCTTTTCCAAGTTTAAGGCCATTTCTGTATTTTTATACCTTGGCCCTTATATTTTGTGCATTTTTCTCCCCCACAATTCTGAGACCTCTCCTTTGTTCATCTTTTTCATCAGTTATGTTTTGCATGGTAAACACCACCCGTAAGTATCCATTAAGGTGTAGATACCCCTTCCACCTATAGGCCAGGCTTACAAGGAGATGGGCTAACGCATCTCATTCAGCCTATCAAGGATGAGCTTCACTTCCACCCATCACAGCATTCTCTGCAATTCCATTTCTGCCAATTTGCCAATCTGTCTTTCCTCCTGTAATTTCCAAGATGAACGCACACATCCAGACATGCAGGGGATAGTGTCTTGAGAGCATCACTGACACCATTTCAACCCTTTTGCTGGTGGGAGGGAATGAGGACTTTAGGAATTGGGTCCAATGTTCTATAGACACCAAATGGGAGAGCAGTCAGTTCTGTTATGGAACTAGAAGCTTTCCCATGCAGATGGTCCAAAGAAATCTATTGACGGTTTCAAACCCATCAATATATAGCATTTAAGTTGTATTGGTAAATATAAATATTTTATGAATTTTATCACTGTGATTTCTATTTTCCTTCCCCTTTCAAGGAATAAACAACTTATCTGCCAAAAAATTTCCCCCAAAATACAAAATGATCTTGGGTTGGGGTTGTGGCTCAGTGGTAGAGTGCTTGCCTAGTGTGTGTGAGGCACTGGGTTTGATCCTCAGCACCTCGTATTAAAAAAAAAAAAAGGTAATTTTTTTTTTTTTTTTTTTTTTTTTTAATACCAAGTGATCTAGTCTTAGAAGGTGTTTGGAGTGGGGGTGGTTTAGGTAATACTGGCTTCATGGTTTCATTGTTCAACTATTCAGTTCTCAGTTTCCTCTTAACATTTCTTTGGAATAGTGCCTTTTACTGGTAGCTCTTCCTTGCCTGGTACAATGTCCTTTTCAATAAAATGCAGTCCTATAGCATCACTGTACTGATGGTGTTCTGGGTTTTCTGTTGACTACCACAGACATATGGGATGTTTGATTCCCTGCATGTATTTTATAAAAGACAAACCCAAGAAAAATCAATCACTACTGTATTTGAAGTGGGTCCAAAAGAATACTGTTGCCCATTTTTTCCCCACTAGAGAAGTGAAAATAAGATCTCCCTTGAGTCAGTTAGAAGCCTTTATTCTTGTTTCACTTCTCAATGAGCTGTGATGGAGCCGGGGGGTGGGGGGGGGTGGGGGGGCGGAGAGCGGCACAAGTTTTAAGAGCACAAATTAATAAACTCACAAGGCAAAAGCCAACTGACCAGTTAATCAGTGTTTAAAACCCCCTTGTCGGCCTGTAATACCTATCCCGTTCTCACTAGACTAGTTTCACCTGATTTTCATCCTCCATAAGTGGATTGTGTACTGTCTCATTCCTTTTGTTCCATGTTGTGTTTGTGAGATCCATCTTTGTTTTTGCATGGGCCACAATATGTTCATCATGGTTTTGTAAAATTTACCTTTTGCTTCAGGATCATCTAAGCAAAAAAAGTGTTCTGAGAAAAACCTTCAAGATACATGAACCCCAGAATGAAAATGTGTTTTATTTATTTTTTTTTTAAGAGAGAATGAGAGGGAGAGAGAGAATTTTAATATTTATTTTTTAGTGTTTGGCGGACACAACATCTTTGTTGGTATGTGGTGCTGTGGATCGAACCCGGGCCACATGCATGCCAGGCGAGCGCGCTACCGCTAGAGTCACATCCCCAGCCCTGAAAATGTGTTTTAATGCAATGAGCCAACAGTGAAAAGACCACTTCTTGAAACAGCCCAAGGTCAATGCCATGCAGCTGCTATTTCAGGAAAGAGAAGGGGGTGAGTGGAAATGATCATTAGTGTGGTCATTCCAAAACGTGGGCACATGTTGAAACATCACATAGTACCCTACGAATACATGCAAGTATTTGTCCAAAACTTCAAGCTTCACAAGATAAATCAGAAAAGCCATCTTAGAAAGGAATGCCCAGAACCAGCTCTGGCATCTTGCTTTGAAGACAGTAAAAAGTAGCCTCCTGGAAAGGTTCTGGTTCAGATCATCAGGTTCCTGTTTGCACTACAGCTCTCTTCGGTCCTCCACCCTCCAGCTGCAATAGCTCTAAAGGCAGCACCTCTGCCCAGGATCAGGTTTGGACAGCTTTCTACACACTAAGTTTCACCAGGCAGCCCTGCACATAAAGCCAGGGGCATTGTTCTGCCTATTTTAAAACAACCTTCTATCAATACTGAGATTTTTCTATGTTACTATTGTTAACAACCAATTTTAATATTTAACATACTAAAACTTTCTAGTGCTCCATGAGACTACCAGCATTTAAAAACATGTGATGAAGATGTTTATTAGTATGGGATCATTTTGATAATTCTGTTATTCTAAGAGTATATATAAATATCCTTTTCTTCCTCGAAAATGTTCACAAATCCCTTTAGTTTCATAAAGCTCATTCAAAGTTTAATTTGTTTTTCAAAAATGCAAATTTCAGTAGCTCTGGAAGATTCTGAGAACCTGTACTTTCCCCCCATATTTCACCTACAGGAGATAAAACCTGTGCCCTGTTTCAAGACATTAGTCAGGTACAGGAACAATGGTTTTAGAATATTTACCAGGAAATTAGAGTCTGAATTCTAGCTATAAAACCAAACCCAGACATAAAAGGACATCCTGAGTCCACTGTATACCAAGATATCTTGCAGTAAATCAAATGTGGTCATAAATTGTGTCAGCTCCTCCCTGAAGAGATGGAGTCTCTTCCCCACCAAGCCGGCCTTGTGCCTGAGTGCTCTGACCAACAGAATGAGGTGGAAATGACATTATGACTTCTGAGTTCAGGCTTCAAGAGCGCTCGAATCTTTGCTCTTTCCTGGACCAGTCGCTCCATGTGAGGAGGCCAGATCGTGGCTGGAGCAGGTCTTGTGTAACTGCTCCCAGCCCTGATTAACCAGCCCCCAAACAACTTGGACACAACCCAAGTAAAGGCAGCTGTAGGACCAACTCACTGAGTCCAGATCAACTTTATAAATATATTAAGCTTCTAAACCTGAATGAGGTTTTTTTTTTTGTTTTTTTTTTTTTAAACCCAGTTTCTGCCTGTTACCTATCTTTTTCTATTTTATTGGTTAGCAAACATTGACTCAATAAGGAAAATGAGCTAGGACAGTTGGGGCTTTGCTGTGAAGTCTCCAGTTTAAAATTTTAAATTTCTACAGCACTGCTCTTTCTAGTTTGAGCCCAATTTATTCCTCATCGGAACAACTAGAGTTGGTTTCTGGTATCTGTCCCTGCTTTCATTTACTCCTCATAGCCATCTAACCTCCACACCATCAAAGCAGCTAGAATCCTAATTAAAATTCTCCCTACCACAATTCTTGCTCTCAAACCCAGTTCCATCTACCAAATAAAACCCCATATGGAGCCCAGTATTCACAAGCCTTTGTAATAAGACCCCTGCCTGATGCAGGAGACAGGAGAACATTACCCATTGGCCCCAGGCCCACTGATCAAGGGTTGTTCCCAAGCATGCTACCCTCCCCTGTGCCTCCAAGCTGGGCATCTGCCTAGAAAGTTTCTGACAGCATCCAAGGCACCACAGGAACAACCCAGGCATAAATGAAGCATCTCTATGAAGCCAGTGTCGACTGAAAATGAGTTGAAGCCTGCCCAGAACTATTCAGGACAACTACAGCTAAAACTAGAGGGCAGGCCAAATGTTTATGAATCAATGAACCTGCTGCTGCTTGTCTGAGCTGCATTATCTGAAGCTCCATCTCATTAGAAATCCTCATGAAAGGTCTCTTGGGATGTGCCCAGGTATCTCAGAGCCTGAGGTGTTTACGCAAACCTTGTATCTCCATGAATTACTAGACAGCATTATCCCAATTAAGTTGATCTGTGGCCCGAGTGCTCCTTCTAAGACACAGCACAAAACCACAAGAAACATCTCTAGACACCCGTTTTTACAGAAAAAACAAAGGAGCCTTCATAGTACCCAGTGACCAAAATAATCACTGGGACAAACTGACGTCACCTGCCCCTTGATCTGAGGCAGAGAACACAATTATTTCCATGCTGCTCTTATCAAAAAGAACCTGGAAGAAATACTGGGGAACTTCCTCCAAGTTATGCTAAATCCATGTAGGACCATACCATAATGAATCTTTTGTGTATAAAATGCACTAATTAAAATAGAAGAGAGATTAGTAGAACAAGCAGACCAAGGAAAGAAATGAGATTGATCAAATTATGCTATGAGCTTGTATGAATACGGCATAATGTATCCATTATATATATGTATATATATAATGCACCAATAAAAAGAGACCTGAATTTAATCAAGAGGAAGTATTAGAAAACCCAAGTTGAGATTCTAAAATATAACTTTATAGCATGTGTCAAAAGAATGTTTATTGACAAAGACTGAGGAATAAAAACAGATTGGAGATGTTTATTAAATATAAAACCCCAAATTGGATCATAGACCAGGAAAAAAAAAGTGGGATGAAACATTTGAATAAGATCTATAAATTAGGTATTGTATCAATGTTGGTTTTCTGATTTTGATAGTTGTATCCTGATTATGAAAAGAATTATTTGAGGAATCTGGGTAAGAAAGTACACATTGCAACTTTCAGCAAGTTGGAAATAAATTAGAAGTCTGAAATGACAACCTTTTAAAAATTGTTAAATAGAATGGAAAATGAACAATTAGAAGAGGACCCTTGAAATGAAACAAGAAACATCTGTCAAGTTTAATTGGCTATTGGCTGATTAGAAGCAGTGATTTGCAACAGTAGGGCACCCACTGCACCCCAGTTCACACACATCTTTGATTTGATTATGTTATAAACTTCTTAGAAAATTTCAGTGTAAATCACAACTCACTTTGATTTTTACAATGTAAAGTATCCTTTGTTTTACAAGGAGGAAAGGAGGCAGGATTATATAAACAAGGGGCTAACTTCCACAGAGGTAGCTCTTAGTTTTAAAATCAGGTAAGGCAGAATCATCCAGAAAACTAAAAACTGCTGATGCCCGAGGCCCACACCAAACCTTTAGAATCAGAATCTGCAGGAGTGGATATATACACAAGCTCCCTGAGCCGTTCTGAAGCAAACTAAGAAAAATCTGAAAACTACCCTTTAAGAAATTGACTGGTCTCTAAATCAGGATTCATTAACCACTAGATGGTGCCAGGAATTCAAAAATGTAACTTTCTTGGTATTCACTTCCCCCAACCCCACCCTCATCTCCACAACCCATAGAAATGGATTGCATCACACCAAACACATTTCACTAGCAGCTTTGCTTTGAATTTATCTTGGTTATAAGAGGCAGACTTGTTCCGAGGGGACCTCAACCCTCTTCTTTCCCTTGGCCTCTGAGTGCTAATCCTGAGGAGGAAATACCACTGCAGGTAGTGAGCTTTATTAGCAATGAGTAATTGGATAAAAACCATGTATTGTCTTGATCCATGCCCTTCCCCAGAAACTATGGACTTCTGAAGTGTACCCAAATCAGTATTTATTCTTTCCTAATTCCCATTGCCACATTGCAAATGTATTTGATCTCATTACTATTTTGGGGGGGGGGGCACAAAAAACATGTGTGTACATGATAATCTCATTTCAAGTTTTTTTTCTGAAGAGTTCTTGTGTTTGAAATCTGCTTGAGGACATGGGACTTATGTTTTTCAATGTGCATTGAACAGGAATGGCTAGAAAACTAATCAAGAAAACTTTTTTTGTTTCTTTTATTAATCTTCGCCTTGGTCTGTTTGTACTGCTGTAACAAAATACCCAGGAGGACATAATTTACAAAGAATAGAAAAATCACTTTCTTACCATTCTGGGGCCAGCTAGTCAAAGACCAAGTCGAATACCCCGTGTCCGATGAGGGACATCTTGCTACAGCCTTGAACAGAAAACAGAAGAAACAACCAAGCAAGCGTGCCTGTGCAAAGCCTCCTTTATAAGGACCTTAATCTCACTAACAAGCGAGGCCCTGGTGGCCTAATCATCCCCTACAGGCCTCACCTGGTAATAGAATTGCATTGGCAACACCTAGGAAGGCAGATGCATTCAACCCATAGGAATTATGTAAATATCAATTGAGCAACTACATGTACCAGGTGCTGTGACATCCACTGATATAGGGATACAAGGTTCAACAAAATAAGAAAAAAAAAAAGAAAACAAAAATTAACAAGATAATAATAGTCACTTTATAAAATAATTAAGCATAGATCTAGGATAGTTTCTGCACAACGTGAGATTATTTTTGACAGTGTGGTCAGGAAAGGCATCCCAGAGGAGGAGACAGTGGAAGAGAGATTCAATGAGAACAGAAAGAGCTGAAAGTGAGCCTACCCAAGCAGAAGGGAGAGCAGGCGCAAAGAGAGCAGGGGTAGGGACCAGCCCTGTGCATTGCAGATCAGAAAGGAAGCCTGAGCCAAGTGAGGTTGGAGGGGAGGGAATAAACCCATCAGGGTCATAGGGTGTCATTTATTTTAATTTTTAGTGAAATATGAAATAATCAAATCATGCCATCTTAAGAATGGGAGTAAAGCCAGGCTTACTGGTCATGTCTATAGCCCTAGCTACCTGAGAGGCTGAGACAGAAAGTTCCCTGAAGCCTAGGAGTGTGAGGTCAGCCTGGGCAATACAGAGAGACCCCACCTTTAAAAAATAAATAAATAAAGGGGAGGGCTGGGGTGTAGCTCAGTGGGAGAGCACTTGCCTATTATGCATGAAGCCCTGGGTTTGAATCTCAATACAGAAAAGTGTGTGGGGAATGAGGGAATAACATGGTTTAACGTTTTTTTTTTTTTTTTTTTAAGATCATCTGGGCTTCTGATTCTAGTGTACACACAAGTGGAAGGAGAGATAACAACTAGAATACTGATAGTCTAGATAAGAGATGATACCACGTTGGGCTAATGATTAGAGCTCCAGTGAGGGGGAAGGGTAGAATTCAGGATGTGTTCTGAAGGCACAGCAGATTCAAGAGCTGCACGTGGAGAACGAAGGCATGAGAAGAGTCAACAACACCTAAATTTTTGCTTGATTAACCAGGTGGATGGGGGGGTGCAGTGAGAATAGTTTTAGAAAACAATTGTGAAGTAAACATTCTACTTTGGCCACGTGAAATTGGAGATGTTTATTTAATAGACAGAAGTCATGGGTGATGATAAGATTTGGGAGAATTAGCGTACAGATAGTATTTCATATTCCTTAGAGAACAGGTGTAGACAGAAAGAGCAGTACTGACTGATCCCATCGACCTCACCCCTGAGGTACTGCCAATCTCTCAGGCAGGCTGCAGTAGCTATCCAAACAATGCTGTGCTTGCAACCAACACTGGTAAGGTGAGAATAGTAATGCTCTATATGGTTATTACAAAGAGCAAACAAGGAACATATAAAATATCTAAGATGGTATCTGACAGAGTAGGCAATCAATAAACTATGATTTTTTCCCCTATTGAAACAGCTCCTGATCTTCCTCATGCAGCAACCAGGTGCTACTGACCTGTTCCCTGGCTATCACGACCTAGCTAAATCTACATATGTGTATCACCTGGGTTTTGTTTCTATAAATTGTAGCTCCTTCTGTGGGACCAGTGGAAAACAAATTTAGCTGCTTCCCCCAAGTTTGATCAAACTGCATAAAAAACTTCTTTTTTCCTTTTCACCTTATTTTCCCCCCTGTGGGAATCTAGGCAGGGTCACTTGGCTTGGCTCCAGTAGCACTATTTCCTTCTTTGGTAAAAATGAACTCTGTAGTGAAGTGCAATAGAACTCGGAACTCTGCTCCCTCAAACGTCTTTACAGCCAGAGAAAGTCTTAGGAATCACCTGTCTCTGTATTTCTCAAATGAGATTCTTGCTTCAGAGGTTAACCAGTTTCCACAATCGTTATTTGGTTAAGCCTGAGTTGATAAAGGTGAATTAAACAGATGTCTTGAATGCCAACCTTCATGAAGCTCTCTAAGGAACAGCAGTTATATGCAGCGTTCCCCAGCTTTTACACGGGCTAGAGAAACCGTCAGGGAAGCACTGATCCACCCCAAGCCCACACTTTATGTGTAAGAAAACCGAGGACAAGAAAATAAACTGGTTTGAGCCAAGTCCCACACAAGTAAAGAGTTCTGACGCTTCGCCTGGACCTCTTTGTTCTAGTAAATGCCATCACAGTGATGAGGTTATTGTTACAAAGTTACCCCAACTTTCCACCAGCCTTCCCCTCTCACTACACTGTTTTTTCACTTTTCCTAAAAGCTGAGTTTATGAGGTATCTGTAGTGGACTTTCAGTTTGATGAGATGCTTATAGAAATCCTTTGAATTTCTTTATTTGTCTGAAACAGCCCTTTTTCCATTTATGAGAGGTCGCCAAAATAAGAACAATCTTTTTTTTTTTTTTGCTTGTTTTTGTTTTGTTTTCCTACTCTAAGTAGTACAAATTGAACAAATAAATCATTATTCTATTTATGGCCTCACCTCCAGCCATGTGAGACTTTGGATCTATCCACATCATATTAAATCTGTGAATTTTCATTTCTCTGGCCATTAATAACAAAGTAGTAAAATGGGGGTTAATATTTACTAAAGCTCTGACCCAAATCCTACAGTTTCTAAATTGGCAGAAAGATCTTTGCCAGTGATCAAAAGGACCTTAGACTAACCATCTTGAAAGCAATAGCTTCTTGTTTTTCTCATTTCTTTCTTAACAGTAAGGTTAAGCAGTGGGCAAGAAGAACAGAGCTTGACCAAGATCTCAACTCCATTTTGCAGGAAAGGAAACTGAAATACATGGTGTAGACCCTTAGCATGTGCAAGCATGCTTCACAAGCCAGGTGTGAGGCAGGATGAGAAGCCAAGTTTGCCTCACACTGAAAGTGTGTTACCCTTCAGTAAGAGCAACCTTGGTGTCTGTACTAGTGACACAGTAGAACAATTTTTAAAAAGGAATAACAGAAAAATAAACATCCCATGAATTCACCTTCTGGCACCACAGGATTATTTTCAGTAAATATTTTTTAAATCTCCACAGTGAGGAAAGAACCATGATGAATATGGCAGAAAACATTTTTTTTTTTTTAAGAAAGGATATTCTGATTACAGAAAGCACAGATGACAGGTGAGTGATGAGACATGGGTAATACTATTTGAGCGTTAATATCAAAGTTGTGTTGGGTACATTTAATTTATATATTGTGCACTCATAGCCTCATAGGAATAAACTGAAGGGAGCCTTCGGGTACAACCTTCAACATAGAATATATTCACTAACCTCTAGTGAGGACAGACATCAGAGTTGGAGAAAGGCACAGTGGACATGATAAGGGGTGGAGAAATGCAAAGCCAAGTCAACATCAAGACAAGACAAAGTTCTGGAGGTGAGGCAGCAACATAACCTGAGAGTCACATCAAGTGTTTCTGTGGTCATTGCTGACCCACAGATGAGGTTTCAGGCGTGGCTGATCTGATCTGTCTACACCAATTCTGAAAGAGAAACCTTGATCTATCACTAGTGAAGTAAGAACAGGCCACCTGACTGACAGGGCTGTCATTGGCCAGCTCAGGGATAAACTCAAAGTTCCTTCCTGATACTCTCCAGAGCTTCTTGAGGATCAGCTGGCCTCTACAAGATGAGAGGAAGACAGCATGCCCTAGCAAGAAAGAGGAGCCTCCAGCAGACCGTTCAAACACAACTCATGCTCCTGAAGAATGTGCTTGGGGGAAGGGAAATGAAGCAAGAGGATCCAGACCTGGAATTGTGAGTGAAAGGTTTCAGACCTGAAAACACAGTTGACAGTGAGTGTTTCCTCTTTGCTCAGTAAGAGGTCTTTGTGGGATCTCAGAACACGGTATCTCCACATGGAAACGGGCTTTGGTCACCTTCTGGGGGCATTTTCCAGGTTTACCAATATAAGCTTAGCAAAAGGATGATCCGACAGACTTCATGTACTCAGGAACCTCTGAGACACGTTCATTTTGCTTGTATGTTTATAGTCTTGCATGTTTTGCTTGTATGTTTGTTGCATAAAAGAACTGGGAGAGCTTAGGTTTTCCCATGCCACTCAGATGAAAGAGTTCAAGCAAAGAGTGACAGTGAGCAAGGCTACGGAGAGGCTTGGAAGGTATCATTGCAATCTAAGACTTGATTTGTTCTGGAGAGTTCTCTATTTCCATTTCAGTGGAACACACTGGCACGAAGACAAACTTGCCATGTGAGGTTTGGATTTAAGTTCCTTTTAATTCAGAAAGATCTGTTTGGTTTTAGGTTGGGTTTCTTGGAGTTCCTTATAATCAGGCACCATAGATAGGCTTTGGGTTTGGAGGTTTTTGCTTGGTTTTCTAGTTTAAGTTTGTGAAAATTCTAGCAGAGTACCAGATATATGTAGAAATTTTTTTTAATTCCTCCATTATTCTAGCTACAAATGCTTTAAAATTCCTCAAAAAAATCTATCTTAAAAAAATAATTTTTAAAGGTTATCAAATTCAGTCAAGACCTGGGAAAATAAAAAGAATGTGTCCAGAAAAAACTTTGAATGCATCACCACACAGACACACAAACCCTGTAAAGGCAGAGTGTCCGTGAGGCAGGATGGGAACAGAAAACATGATATAAATGTAAAATCATTGAGGAGATCCAGAGTTTTATCTTCCTTTTGAAGAAGTTGCCTAACAGTGAAAAAAGGCAGGACTTTGGATTCTACTGACCAGCTTTTGAATCTCAGCTCCATTGCCACATAATTGAATGTGTAGTCTAGGAAAAAAGATGATTTTCTTGAGTTTCCGTTTTCTTATGTCCAAAATGGTAAAAAAAAAAAAAAAAAAAGTACCTGTTCTCCAGCAATCCCAGATTATTAAATATTTTCTACATGCAAAGTGCCAGGTATATAGAAATTACACAATAAATGAATTCCTGCCTCTCCACTTTCTTCTCTCTGAAACTGAACCATGGTATCAGAGAAACTGCCTCTGACTCTGCACCGTGGCCCAGCTGACCACCAAACCCTACCTTACCCTGCAGCCTTTTCACAGGGGCAAAGGACTGGTGACAAATTCAAACTCTGGTTTACCAGAAATCTCAACATGACATCTGACGTGCCTGGGTTAACTGCTCACTTTGGCTTTGGCAGAGTTAGTGAGCATATATATCTGTGCTTGAGTCTCAGCTTTGCTACTTACAAGCTATGAGACTTGAGATCAGCACATAGATGTCTGGGTCTCGGTTTTCTCTTCTGAAAAATGGGTGCACCATCTCATTTCCAGCACTGCACACTAGCATACCACTTTCACCAAAAATGTGGTGGCCTTTAAAAACTCCTTGCCAAGGGGCTGGGGTTGTGGCTCAGTGGTAGAGTACTTGCCTAGCACGTGTGAGGCACTGGGTTAGATTCTCAGTACCATATATAAATGAACAAATAAAATAATGGTCCATCAACAACTAAAAAACTAAAAAATAAAAACTCCTTGCCAACTTGATACCCAAGTGGGTGTTCTTCACATTTTTATTGCTAGGAGAGAATATTTTTCATGTTTATTAGCCATGTTTATTTCCTCTGCTATCAATTACATGCTTATGACCTAAATCACATTTTAAAAGATCCCATGAGCTCAATTCTCAAGGTGAAAATATCACAGAAGCACTGCCTCAGTCACCTATTCTGAATTTGACCCAGCTGTAACATTCTTCATTACTTTAAAAAATTGCAAGATGAAGAGACCCTGCAATTTGCTAAATTGAAGAGATACAGTCATCAGCAACATAGATGCATATTTGTACATGAGGTGCTTTCAATTTACCTGTCATTATTTAAGAGATGATAGATAGCTCATGCTCTCCTAAATGCCTAACAAATCTAGAAAATCATGATTATATATTAATATTCCTTCTTATTATCACTGTTGTAGACAGGTGAAATAAATAACCACCAAGAAAAAAAATATATAATTTCAAAATTATCAAGAAGAATTAAGGGGAAAATACCTAAAGTCATGGACTTAGATTTTGGTGGATATGCATTTAAATAGGGTGGGAACCCAATAGCTCTGAAAAGAATAGAGATGATCAAGTTCACCAGTTCTGAGTAAGTGTCTGTTTATATTGATCAAAGTAATTATTTTCTCAGAAACAAACAAAAAAAAAAAAGATGCACTTTTAAGGAAGTGGTCAAAGCAATCTAATAGGAAAAGGATAGTCTTTTCAACAATAATGCCAGGACAACAGGCAAAAGAAGGAAATTGGATCCCTACTTCATGACATACATAAAAATTAACCCAGTGGATCATATACCTTTCTCTTACATAAGAACTAAAACAATAAAACTCACAGAAGAAACACAGGAGAAAATCTTCATGATGTTGGATTAGACTATGACTTCTTAGGTACCACACAAAAAACACAAGTGATAAAAATTGACAAGTTAAACTTTGTCAAAACAAAAGCCTTTTGGGCTTCAAAGGACAACATAGGAGAAGTGAAGAGACAATATGAAAAGGTAAAAAAAAAAACCTGCAAATTATATGTCTTAAGGAATTTTCATCTGAAAACTCAATAATAAAAGACAACCTATTTAAATCCTTTACCATTAAAATATATATACGAATGGCTTATAAGCACATGAAAAGATGTCCAACATCATTACTCATCAGGAAAATACAAATCAAAACCATGAGACATGGGAGCTGGGGATATAGCTCAGTTGGTAGAGTGCTTGCCTCAGGTGCACAAGGCCCTGGGTTCAATATTCAGCACCCAAAAAAAAAAAAAAAAAAACAAGACACAATTTCACATCCAGTAGAATGACTATAATAAAAAACAAAAGCAAAATAACCCCAAGTGTCAGCAGGCACGGGCAGAGATTGGAACTCTCATCTATTGCTGGTCAGAATGTAAAATATAACCACTATTTTGGAAAACAGTTCAGCAGTTCCTCAAAAAGTTAAACATGTTTTTTTTGGTCTCAGCAATCTGCTTGGCTCAGTGGTGCTCAAGATCCTGAGGAACATAAGGCCTGATGCGTGAAAGGATCAGTAAAGCTGTTCAAATAATAAGGTGTATGTTGCTATATGGAATAGAGGTTTTGATGTCTTTGTCCTTTTTTGTTAGTCGCAAGGGTGAATTTTGAGATATGTCCCAATTACATATAGCATATCTGGAAATTTGCATCTCTGCCCTGTAGCTGTAGAACTCAATTCCACATTTAAGATTTTCTGTCAACCAGGCTAGTCTGAAACTCGACATAGAATTAACCCTAAAGATCAACTTTATTCTTGGTTCATATGATCTACAAAGATGACCAAGGCTAGTTCATTAAGATCAGTTAGAGCCAGGAGAGGTAGTGCACACTTGTAATCCCAACAGCTCCCAAGGCTGAGGCAGGAGGATCACAAGTTCAAAGCTAGCCTCAGCATAGAGATATTCAAGCCCTCCGGCTATTCAAGCCCTCCGGAAGAATTAACATTGAGGTCCTAAGCAACTTAGTGAGGCTCAGTCTCTAAATAAAATATTTTAAAAGGGCTGGGGATGTGGCTCAGTGGTTAAACAATCCTGTGTTTGATCCATGGTACCAAAAAGGAAAAAAAAGAAAAAAAAAAAAAAGATCAGTTAGAACAATTCTAACTTAATTAGCTATTTTCCAACTATCTGGAGAAATCTGTTGACTGCTTTAATTTACAAAAGTCATTATAAAATTATTCTTACTATTCCAGATACCATGCCCTTTTTTTATGGTATACTCAATTAGTAAGAGACATAATATGGCAATGCTAGACTTAAATTCAAAGACCACTTAACTGAGCAAAACAACTGTACACCATAGTAAAACTTGAAACTATGCTCATTGTTGGTTTACTAAAGAAAACTTTAAAATACTTTCAAAAACTTGGCTTTGTGTGTTTTGTATGCTTCCATCTTTTTTCATAGTAGATCATTTTAGTAATTAGATCTGATCCTTTTGACAGAAAACAGATCAATTGATTCTAAGAACAGGAAGGGGTTGATTGCAAAGGGATAAGGGAGAGTTTTCTAAGTGATTTTTACATCTTGTTCTACATCTTGATTATGGTGGTGATTGCATGATTATGCATTTGTCAAATATCACACTTAACAGGGGAATTTTACTGAATATAGATTCATACTAAAATAAACATGACTTTAAAAACAAAAACAAAAAAAGTTAAACAGGACAGCTCCTGGGTATCAAACCAAGAGAACTGAAAACATAATCACTCCAAAACTTGTACACAAATGTCAATAGCAGCATTATTCTTAATAGCCAAACTATGGAAACAATGAATAGATACCAACAACTAAAGAATAGATACCAGAAAATGTGATACATCCAAGCAATGGAATATTATTTTGTCATACAATGGGATGAAATACTGATACATGGTACATGGATGATTTTTGAAAATATTATGCTAAGTGGGCAAAGTCTGTCACCGAAGATTCCATGTAGTGTGACCCACTTGCATGAAATGCCTTGAATAGGTATTTTCTCTCTCTGCAGATGACATAATCTACACCTCATCTGCAGAAAGAAAAAATAAAGTCATAGATTAGTGGATGCCTCTAGGAGAGTAGGGAAGGGAGGGAGGAAGGAGAGGGAGTTACTGCTTTGGGTTCATTCTTTGGGGAATGATGAAAATGTTCTAAAATTGGATGATGAGGATGGTTGCACAATCTGTAAATATACTAAAAGGCACTAAATTATATACTTTAAACAGGTGAACTTTGTATCATATAAATTATATCTTAATGCTATTTTTTTAAAACTTCCAAAAACAGTGCTTAAAATAAGGACCTATGACTTTATTATATTGATAAAATGATTGTAAATATTGATCAAAATAAATGTAAAAAAAAATTACTGAGCACTTGTTATGTGCTAAGTCATCCTCAGAGTCTTTACAGACATTAACTAATTGCTTTCCCAACAAACCTATTCAGTAGATACTATTATTCTCATTTTACAAATTAGGAAACTAAAGCACAGAGATGTTCAAGTCCCCCAGCTACTAAGTGGTCCAGGAAGAATTAACAGAAAGTCTGCATTTTTTAAAACAAAATATGTACCAACCCTGGAATCCAAAATGTTGGTGAGAAAAATGTCTGAAATTGAGATTATTGGGGACATTTTTAAGTGTGATAAATAATGATAGAGCCTAAGAAAGCTAATGCCCAAGAGGGAAAGAAATAGAGAGTTGTTACCTCAGAGGACATGGGTGCAAGATAAAAGGCTGTGGGTGGTGTCACCACACCCCTCCCTTGCCCAGTATAGAGACTGTGTTACACACAGATGGTTGTTGCTAGAGGGAGTCCCTGCTGTGTTCTAGTTCTCCTATGAGTCATGATGAGGAAGAGTTCTGCACATTACTGTGGTATGCAAAGGATCCAGACCACCAGGTGGGAGTGAAAGGTGAATCGGGGTGGCCCTGGCTCATGAATTTGGGTGAGTCTATGCCCTTTGGACACAAAGGAGAGATCTGTAACATGAAGTCCTCAAGTAGACACTTCCTAAGGTCCCTACTGGTTAAAAATCTCACTGAGCTTCTAGACTAATCTCACAAACATTTTGGCTGGTGGTGTGTTTACTCACAAGCAAATCCGCCTCAAATCTATTTCCAGGAATCTCTAAACAGACTCTTGATTCAATTGCAACTACTCTGGCCCCTGGTGCTCCAGCTGGGAGGGAGGAAAGATGTGTCTTTTGTTGCTCAAAAGTAGTAAGTAGTAAGGCCTCTTGAAAATAATAAAAATAAATTTAGCAAACATCCAAAGTATTTTCAGGATTACCAAACTGTTTTGACAAACCTTCAGAGAAAAACATAATTTTGATGAAACTATTGTAATTTTATTTCTAGATGCTAAGGAGCACAGGAGTGTGTGTGTGTGTGTGTGTGTGTGTGTGTATGTGTTTTCAAAATGTTTACAATATATATACATTTGTTTTATAAACAAAAAAGTACTTTTAAAAAACTTATGAGTACAACATTGTGAATGTAGTTAATGCCACTAAACTTTAAACTTTAAAATGATTAAAATGATAAATTTTATGTTATATATATTTTACCCCCAATATAATATACCAAAAAAAAAAAAAAAACCCTCTTATGGGGACACTAATGATCATACCATCCCCAGAACTATTTCTCTGAGAACTATTGAAAATAATTACCAATTTATATAAAATCAAACAAAGTCAGAATATAGAATAAATACTTTGCAACTTGTCAGACAACAAAGTTTTTTAAACTAAAGAACACAGTTTTCATAAATCTGCTAACTGTGTGGACAAATTCAAGTGTTTCACCCAACAGCCAGATTGGAATATTTGAGTGTTTATGGTGGGGCAAAGGAGTCAACACGTCCTGGCTCACGAGAGCTGGTAGTCTGAATCTCTTCCAAAGTCACATTCAGGCATGTTGGTAGCTCAAGGTCAGCCGTATTAGGAGTATTTACACTGTGAAAATTGGTCAATGCTACAAATAATAGCTCCCTCCCTCGTTTATGGAAAACCAGTTTACCAGCACATCACTGTTAAATAATAAATATATCAATCAATCAACAGAAATTTACAGTGACAGAAAGTTTAAAATTGATTATTGCAACTCATTTTATAAACTTAATTAAATATAATTTTAAAAATTTTCCCTAGTTGGTGGAAGAGCTTAAAAGAGGAATTTGTGTTTTTAATTTTCTTCCCCTTGTGTCACAAAAAAAAAATTGCAGAAAAAGTAAGGGTGCCTTAGGTCTCATCTTACCCTGTTTACTGGAGCTGCAGGATCAATTTTCTAATCTTTTGGGGGACAAAACTCCCTCTAAAATTATGACCCCACTACAGATCTACACAGTTTTCCATCGAGGGCAAACATATAATTTTTCTCTGCATCCTTTCAACAAAAGGTTCATGACTTTAAGGAAGAATGTTAATTCTCTTCTCCAAACTTAATCACAGAAACCACAGAATAAAGGAGTTTGAGGAGACAGGAAGGAACTTTAGATATAATGTAGCCTTTGAGTCAGACTGGAATATTCCAAGCAGCTTGGCAAGGCCATTACCACCAAGGTTGACCCTTCATGATTAACAACCAGGATTAACAGTCACTCTCCTTGTGGTAATAGGTCTTCCAAAAACCACAAGCAAACACACAGCTGAGGCCACTTTGAGAAAAGTGATTATATCTTTCAATTATATTATATATGTCTTCACTCAGCCTTTATGAAAATAAGACCAGCTCAAAATTCATCATTTTCTTCTTTTCCTTCTCCTCTTCCACCTCCTCCTCCTTCTTCTCCATCACCATGAGTATGGAGCATTCAGTATCTTCTGAATGCTTACAATGTATAGACTTCATGCTTGCACTTTTCTATGCCCAAATGAGTAGTAACTCAAGTATACAATGTTATTGTTAATGTTATTAACACTAGCCGGAATACAGCATAATCCACCAGATATCTTAAAGCACAAATGCTTCTAACTTTGCTTAATTATAGAAAAGCTCTCATTTTTTTATAAATGGAAATTTGTATTTCAGGCATCTGGAAATCTCAGTTTTGAAACTGTTTTTCTGGTGTTTTCAGTTTGATCTTGTGCCTTGACATACATATAAAAACCTCACTTCCAGGAGGAGGAAGAAGAGGTCACACAAGAGTTCGTGGACCTCAGAATGCTTGGAAACAAGGCAAGCGTTCTTGAGTCTTTGGTCTTTGTAGTATAAGACTACCAAAGCCAACCGTTATTGTACAATACTAAACTGTTGGAACTATGGGCCTTGTTTCATTGAAAAAAGAAAGAAAATCTTACAATCAAACGTTAATTTATGGGGTTTAAGCAAAAATATTGGAGTTTGAGAAGGCCTTCAATGATGTCTAGGCTGGAAATTTTAAGCTCAACTACAGATTATGAGAATGAGGGAAGCAGAACAATTCAAGGAAGGCTGGAGACGAGGCCAACTGTAGAGGGCAGCCCTGTCACAAGCAGGCTCTACCAACTGCTTGGCACCAACCAGTTACTGCCACACTCTATTCAGGTCTGATTTTCCAGGCAAGGCAGATAAGCATGCTTTATAGGAATGTGTGAGAAATTTCTACCTACAAACATTGTAAAAGCCAAGCAGAACAATTTTCACCTAAAATCTCTGGATTTGGCAGAAGAGCAAAGCAAAGTTCAAAGATGTTGACTAACTTAACAACCAGAGGAGCCCAAATTCATTTCTCTTTTTTTCTGAGTGGAACTCTCTTACAAACTCAATTTAGAAAGATGCAACATTCTGACTTGTTGGAGAGTATCCGAAAAAATTATATATTTAGATCACTGATGGTCATACTTAAAACTTCCTGCCAGTTGTCAGTTTTTATTGTGTTTGGTTTTATTTTAAACAGATATAAAAGGGTCTTGGTCACCTTTATTTTAGTTATATTCTAATTGTTATCATATATTATTCATTTTGGCCAGTGTTAATCTCCTTTTATGGATATATTTACATGAATGTCATATTTATAGGAATACATACAGAAATGTTCCAGATGTTTGTCTTTGATCTCCTAGTCTTTCTTTTAATTTTCACACACAAAAATGAGAGCTGTTCCACAGTTCAGAAGTGCCTTGGGCAAAGACAATGGTAATGGTTAAGGCAGTGGTAGATGGTAAAGAGGTCAGGTGGTGGTAATGCTATATTCCTGATGTGGACTGCAGTCAATTACAATTTCTCTTAACAACAGAGTAATCAGAATTCACATTTTCTGGGCTAGGCTTATAGCTCAGTGGTATATTGCTTGCCTAACATGCCGAAGGCCCTGGGTTCAATTGCCAGTACTAGAAAAAAAAAATCAGAATTTACATTTTCTTTCAGTAGTCATGTGCAACAGAACCTTATACCTATTTGAATATGAAGTCCAAACATATATACTTGCAAATTTTATCAGATTAATCATAGGCAGCTTCTATCAAGAAGAGAAATTCCAGGGCCAGCTCTTGCTGACTCTCACTCCCTGGACAGATGTAGGTTGCCTTCCTCCACCAACATCTGCTTTGTTTAAAATTTGAATGTCCCTGGGGTGGGACAAGCATTGCAGTTTTCTACCTTCCTCTTTGGGCTTCTATGTTCACCTTGAAGTTTACTTGCCTTTTCAGATCCTGAAGACATTTGAATTTATGATCTCTACTCTAGACTTTCGGCAAATCACATCTTTGGCACAATTTCTCATGATAAGGAATTAACTTGACATCTTACATGAGAGTTCAGTCAAGACTATTTTAACTACTTCAAAGTGCTTCCTATGGGCTGGCAAGTTGCTGCCTGACAGAAATAATCATATCACCAAGATGACTGCAAAAAAAGGTCCAACTCATCTCCTTCTGCTTCCAAAGCATTGAGCACATGGCCAATCAAACTAATCTTACATCATTTTATTCACTTCACCTATAAAATAAATTTCAAATCAGCCACCCTGGCACTCAGGGGTCTTCATAATTTAGCCTCCATGGGAATCTTCAAACTGATTCGTCTACTCCACCAACACACTCCACTCATGCACATCTGGTTTATACTCATGGAAGTGCTCATGACCCCCTTCCCCTTTACTTTCTGCCTTTCCAATGTGCGGCATTGAAAGTAAACTCATATCCCACCTTTTCCAGGAGTCTTTCCTGAATCATTACAATCTCAAATGATCTGCCTAGTTTTAAATGCAAGAATTCAATAAGTATTTGTGGAATGCCTGGATTCCATCATGATCACATTCCTGCCATTTAATTATGGCCAAGTTTTTAAGACGTAGTTTCTTCATCTATAAAAATGTAACTTGGGCAAGGATTAAATCAGATATTACATATAAAATTATGTAGCAGAGATATCACAAATTCTCAGAAAATATTAGCTAATACAAACTCAAGAAACATTAGCCTGACATACTGCTTCCCTACCTCTTTTATTTTTATTTAGCTTTTCAATTACGCACATTGTTTTTCCCTAGGAACCATGTTGGTGCAAGGACTCATTTTTTTTAATTTTGTATCATTCACATATGTAGCTAGCATAGAGCTTTGCCAATAGACACATGTGTTGAATGAATACTAGAAAAACAACCTTTTGAAAAACATCCCCAAAGACTAGCCACTGACACTGGGATTCCCTACTCTATAGACATTTTGTTCTAAGTTGTCCCTGGCTAAAATCCAAACTCACACAAGAGAAGAGAGTAACACACTACATTTTATTGGTTATTAACATCTGTGACAATTAAACTTTGTTTAGAAGGAGCAGAAACCACCAGGTAGGTTGTGCTTATTATATGAGATATGGTGGGTGACTGGTTTGATTCAACACTTCAGCAATAACTTATTTAGTATCTTTCCAGCATGATTTCCAACACAATGGCAATATAGATATATAAGGGGAGAAGACATTCAGGTCATGCTCTGTGAAGGACAGGAGGGAAGCAGTGCCTCATCAGAATCAGAGCGTGAGGGTGGACACGCATTGTAGGTACCAGCACGAAGGGGTTCCTAGGATTCAGGAAACTCAGCACTAAAAAGAGAAGTCCTAGGCAAACCAGGATGAGACAGTCACCCTTTTAGGCACCCAGGAAAATCCCACTGAAGAACATACTTTGACTTCAAAAGTGTATTTAGTGTCAATACTGCACACCGAGCAGCACAAACCTGTCCCTGACAGGTTTATCAGCTGGTCAGAGCAAAGGTTTGATTTCCCAGGAAACTTTGCTCTCTTCCACAATCAGAATCTGTGTACTTCTCTTAAACCAGCCTTCTCCAATGTCACTCACTAGTCAAAGGCAATAAGATAAGAGACCATAGCTACTTTGGAACACCGCTGCTAGAAACGTTGGAGGAAGGACACTCATGTTTTTGTGTGCATAAACATTAAGTGTCTGAAGATGATCACATAAAGAAACTTACTCTCTGAACTTTCTGTTTTCTAATGCAATGCATATCCAGATAATCATAGTCATACATTGCTATTGCCCATTCTCTTGTGTAACTGCATTCTAAGCCTGTGATCAAGCACAGCAGCACTGGGACCATCTGGGTTGTCCCAGCTAGCAAGCAACACAGATGGAACTCAAACTCTTAATGTTTGTTTATTTGTCTTTGTTGTTCAGTACAGGTCACAGTCTCCTGTGACCCAGCAAAATATATAGCCTTCATGTCAAGACTCCCTTGACTATACATATCATGTCCATAAGAATTCCAGAACCTTTACATCCCAAGGACCAAAGAACACAGTCTTGAACCTCAGGTTCATCTTGACAAGCGTGAGCTGCAACACACAGTGGGCTGGCTACTTCCTGCCTGTGTAGTCATGAAGCACAGCCACATTCCTCACCCTGTTGGTCAAGCTCAGTGATTAGCAAAAGCATCCTGCTCTTAATATCTAGATGCTGCCAGTCTCTGCTCCTCTTTGTTTTTTTCTTTCTTTCAGTGTTTTCTTTTCTGTAGGCTCATTTGTCTAAGTCCACCAATTTCGTGGTGTTCATTTTAATAAACTGAAAACAAATTTCCCAAACACATTTACTTCTCTTTTAGAGCAAATGTCAGTAGGAAGAAAACCACCCACATCATACTGATATGTTACTCATTAACTTAAAAAAAAAAAAACTCAGCTAGATTAGAAGTCAGGCGAGGAGGTTCCCAAGACATAGATCTGTGCAGAGCCGAAAGCAAAGTCTTTCACTCTCTTTGGGAGATCTGGAAATGAGCTTTTGAGCTAATTTCTTGATTTACTGGTGGACAAGCATACAATGGTGAAGAAAAGGTTGTCTTCCAATGACACGGTGTTCCAGTTTGAGATTCCTGGCAGCCCAAAGAAGGCCAGTGCAGGGACCTCGCACAGCTCCACGGACAGCCCCGGATCCGTGTTTCTCAGGTGGGTAGAACCTGGACCTGGCCATCCTGTAAGTACCCAGGGTGCTCTCAGCCACCCAACAAGTGGAAGTTGGAGGGCTCTTTCCTCTTTCCCTGAGGTAGCAGCCAGTCAAAAGGAAAGAGAAGGCATAGCTAGGCATCCCGGCCAGTGAATTTGATGGGGCACAAAAAGAAGGGAAAATGAATTGAGCGAATACAACTGTCACCACTGCTAAGGAAATCATTGAGTGCCTTCTTGTGTATTTTGTTGGTACTAGATAACTGGCTACTGGGAAACTCCTCAATTCTTGACTTAATGTCAGGTTCACAGGAAGTGAAGCCAGAGAGTTATACCAAAAGCCTAGTTTGGTGTCAAAATGACATGAATTATGACTAAAATATATTAAGTAGTAATTATTAAAATATAAGACAATTGCTCTCTTTTTGCTTTTCTAAATTAAATATTAAAATAGTATTAGCTATAATGTAGTTCAATGATTTACGGGATAGTGATTTATAGCCAGCTTTGGACAGATTCAGAACACACCCTGTTGAGCTGCAAATATTAATATCCATATCAGTATCACTCTGACACTTTACAAATACATATTTTAATAAAAATTCAATTAATTATAAACTCTATTCATTCTGTCTCAATAATTCTCTAGCAACTTATAAAATGTAGAAATCAAGTAAAGGGGGAAGCTTAAATATAAGAAGTCTCTCATTGAACTTTAGTGTAAATTTCTCAAATGAAAGCAAAGAAATAATCTCCACACCTAAACTTTACTTTTAGATAATACCATGCCAGGAGGTCAAAGGTTAGACATGATCATTTATTTTCTTCTTTAATCATTCAAAATCACTTACACAACATTGCTCTAGATTCTTTCAAGGGTTGAAATCATAGAGTACTTGTTTTGCACCCAGGAGGCCCTGGGTTCAATCCCCAGGACCACAAAAAATAAATAAGTTATAACTTTTAAAAATACAATTAAAAACAAAGAAATACCATCTTATTTAATGGCACTTACAAATTAGAATGTTCAATTATGAAAACAAATTCAATAATTTTAAAATAAGTTTCAGAGACCAAAAATTTATGCAAATTATTGATTAATATATCTATTTTCCAGTTAGCTTAATTTTTCTGTCTTAAAAAAGGCTTTATTTTATTTGCATTAGTGGTTGTTTGAACAAGAGTACAATTTTTATGACTGAAAATGTAAAATATATTTTGCTGAATTCCAAGTATCTCTCGCATGCTTTGTCTGCTTACCCCGTCTCTGAAATAGACTGTCATACAACTTCTCCTTGGGCACAATTGTAACCAGGAAAAATAAATCAAATTAAAATATATCAACAAATAAATACATATAAAATGCAAGTTAAATAAATATAATTTTCATAATTATAAATCAATAAATAAATAGAATAAAAATTAAAAATCTATATCAACCTAAATGCAAACTTCTTTCAGGAAGATCCCAGGCCCATGTCACCTGCATATTCACACATTCAACATCAGATCTCCATTTTAGCATTTACAAGTGCTATTTTAAAATGTATTGGTATAAAAGACCACTACAAACCTCAGCAGCATGCAACAAGGAGCATGAGTTCAAGTTCAGGTGGTTTGGATGGAAGGTGACTGATCTAGGCTGGCCTCATCTGGGCAGGTTCTGCTCCACACATCTCTTATCTTTTTTTGGACCAGAATTTAAAAAAATAAAATAAAATAAAATGTATTGGAACCAACCTAAAAATTTCTCCAAATACTTTAGACACTGGAGAACTTTTAGTCTAAGTGAAAAATCTATTAAATACTTTGTATATAAAATCACTGAAGATAATTTGGAATTGTTCAAATTTTTAAGATCAAAAATAAGACCAACTAAACACTTACCTTTAGCTTCAAAATAAATGTTTAGAATTTATGTGGCTATTTTAGTATTAAAATAGTATAGTATTAGCTATTTTAAATTAGTATAGTATTAGCTATTTTAGTATCCATTATTCTTTCCATGAGCTCAGATCAACAAACTAAAGGAGCATGGGTAGAATTTATGCAGTATTTTTATTCAATCATTCAATTCAACAAAGGTGTATTGAGTAACTATTACATGTCCAGCTATGTGGGAGACGCAGGGGATTCAATCACAATTGAAACAAACACCTGCCCTCATGGTGGTTACTAGTTTAATGTCAGAGACAGGCAAAAAATATATATAAATCAATACATAATGCAACATCAATACATAATTCAAAAATTATCATATAGGGAACAAATCAAAGCTGAGATAGAAGATAGGAGAACTAATTTAAATGAAATCATTAAGTAGAGATTTTCCAATGAAGTAATACCTAGGTCTAGCTAGATGATGAAAAGAGCCAGTCATGAAAACACTGAGAAGGGGCATGATGCTCTGAGGTGTGCGGGATCTTGAGTCTGAGAAGAGTGGTGCCTGATGGGTTAGCATTCTACTCTAGTTATGATGGGAAGCCACCGAGGGTTAGAAGAGGAGTGATGGGATGTTCACTTTAGCAGGACACTCAATTCTCCCTGTGGGTTGTTTCCAGTTTTTGGCTCGTTCAAGCAATGCCACGAATTGTTCGTGTCTCCTGGCATTCTTGTACTTTAGTGTCTCTCAGGTACACACCCAGGAGAGGAATATGCTTATTATTGATTAAGGTCACGATTAACTCTCCCCATTAACATCAAATCATGCTCCAAATTCAGTGGGTCACATTACCTCCAGCAGTCATACTGCTGCCTCAACAGCATTTGAATCGTCTGCCTTTTTAATGTTTTCCCATCTGGAAATTGTGAAATATGACTTTAATGTGCATTTCTCTTATGAATAACAGGAGGGTCATTGTTTCAACATGTTTATTCATCATTGTAGTTCCTTCTTCCTCCTTCTTTTGGAAAGGAAGAGTCACTATCTTTTCTTCTTAACAGTTTTTAAAATACTCCAAACAGTGACTTTTTGTTAGTAATATAGGTTGTAGTAAAATGTTTTTCCAATATATGAATTTGTCTTTTCATGCTCTGTTATGTCCTAAACCTTATTTTTAATTTAGTATTCATTTTCCTTATGGTTTACACTTTGTGTTTTAAAAAAAAAATCCCTCCCTACCCTGATACCATAAGGAATTGTCTTATGCATCTTCTTCTAATAGTATGTTTTCTTTTCAAAAGAGATCTTTTTTTACATTTGGGATTAATTTTTGCTTCTGTTATGAGTTAGGGCATAGTTTAATTTTTTAAATAGATAATGAATTGTTCTACATTACTTATTGAACAGACTTTTTCCTATAAATCTGCAATGTCAGCTCTGTCATACATCACATTCTTAATTATTGTCACTTTATAATTTGAAAAAATCTGGCAAGATAAGACCCCTTATTTGATTTAGAAGCATTTGGACACTCTTGATCCTTTGCTCTTCAACTTGAATTTTAGGATCCGCTTGTCAAGTAAAAACTTTACTTGAAATTGTATTGAATCAATTGCTCAATTTGAGGAAACAGCATCTTTACAGTAGAAATATGTCTATTCATAAACATGGTATACCTCTCCATTTATTAAGGCCTTCTTTAATATCCTTTAATAAAGTTTTCAAATATTCTACACAAAGCTCTTGTCTGTTGCTCATTAGATTTATTCCTAGGTGCTTTATACCTTTATTGCTAGTGTATATATATTTTATTGCATTTTATTTTATTGATGTTGTACAAAAATATAATTGGATTTCTAACTTGATCTTATATTCAACAACCTTGATAGATATTTTTATTAATTTTAATAATCTATAGACTCTAAGATGCTTCCTTTGTAGATAATGATATCATTTGAATTAATAAAAATTTGTTCATGCCCTTCTGATCTTTACTCCTTTAAAATCAGTTTTGCTCTATTACACAAGCAAGAAACCCTATCAGAACATTGAATATAACTAACAATTCCAGGCATTTTCATTTTGTTTCTGATTTTAAAGGGGGTGCTGTTAACATTTCAGGGTTTATTAAAAAGTTTCCTTCTGATGGAGGTTTTCTAAGGGCATATTTCAATGCATGGGCAAGTCTGGGGTGGCAGGACCTAAGAATGCCGCAGAACTTCAGATACAAAAGTGAGGAGCAGGCTGACTCAGGGGTAGCCAGGGTGCCAGGACACAGTGAAACAGGATGTGGAAGTTACAATGAGGAGGTTGGGTGCAGAGGACTAGGCCTCTCATTAGATGTTTCCAGTAGAAGTCCTCAGAAGCTGTTATTTCCAGGAGAGAAAGGACCTGCAGTCTTCTCAAACTTCACCAGACCCTTCACTTACACAAAGCAAATAAGCTCTTCTCAGTACACATGTTCTGTGCTACTAGGCTTTTGAACATGACAGAATCCCACTCTTCCCCACGACGGCCTCAAAAACTCTTACTCATCTTTCCAGATGCACTTTCTGAAAGGTCTAGTACAACTTCCTGCAGCTCTGAGTTAGCAGGCTTTTGGTTGATACCATGTCCTAAATTAACTACTCACTAAAATGTCCTGCTATAGGCATATGTTTTTCACAAAGCCCATGCAGCTTTATCTTGTACCCTCATTTGCCCTTCCAAGGCCACAGGAGGATCCCTAGCGATATGCTCATATAGTCATACATGTCAGTAAATTTGCAAATAATATTTTAAGTGCAATTATGATTGCTACTTCTCTCCACTCTAGTCCCTCCCTCCCCCTGCCCCCAACCCTGGGCATTTGTAACATTCTAATCTAAGGGAAGTTTTTTGGAGTTAGGGATTAGAGAAATATATTTAAGTGATTTGCCTTCGTTTCTAGGTACACATAATATTGCTGGTGTAGGAATCTCTTACTAAGCTACTCTGCTTAGTGACACCAGAGGTATCATCATGACATCTCTCCACAGGTAATGTGCATTGGAAACATGAAGGTAGTGGAATAGAAACAAGGTTTGAAATGTACAAAGCTAGAAGCTAGGTTCTGGAAATTTCTTCCAATCTTTAGATGTATAAGTTCTAAGAGGTGGACTCTGTTCTCATTATGGTCTAATCGCAATAGCAGTTCTCTCCCATAAGGACTATGTACTCAATAATGCAGCTGATATAATTATAAATAGCCAATCTTACACTTTTACTTTCTTTTTCAATGGTACTTGTACATAATAGAACTTTCCAGAATTCCATAAAGTAATACTAAAAACAGCCATCGGATCCATGTGTGTCACACAGATTAACATGACACTCAAGAATGAGTTTGAAATTGAAAAAATAAAGTCTAACCTATCAATGAAAAAGTAAGTCTTTTTTGTAGGGAAAGACTAAATTATCTTCTATTCTCTTGACTAAAAATAGTACAAAATTGTCGCCATACAAAGTGGTCAATGAATATCAGCTAAAAAAGTATAAGGAAATATTATAAAGCATGTCAGAGAGTTATTGCATTATTTGTCTGGATTTGGAAATGTTGGTGAAGTTGGTCGGTTTTTTCAGGTTAATGATTTGATTTCTTTCCTCATTCTAAATGAAATATTCACTTTCATACCTAATCTTTTATTTGTAATTTTTCTTACAGAAGACCTTAAATTTATATAAGCTTTAGGTCCATAAAGCTGCACCTGTCCCTGATAATAAGTTCTCCTAGGCCTCTGTTCTACCACAGATCTGAGCTTTTTTTGTGTACAGAATCTGATGCAGGCTATGTACTTTGCAAGGCTGAGAGAAGGAATGGACAGCAGGGGACAAACTCCCAGGTGGAATAAGTGCTGGCTTAAAAGTGACGCCTGTGATCAGTCTTTCATTTTTGGCAGTTTGAAACTATTTATGGGGAAATCAATTTTACAGAAAGGTTTTGAGCATTTTTGTTGTTGTTGTTGTTGTTTTGTTTTTGTTTTGCAGGGGGGCGTTGCAGTACTGGGTATTAAACTCAGGGGCACTCGATCACTAAGCCACATCCCAGCCCTATTTTGTATTTTATTTAGGGACAGGGTCTCACTGAGCTGCTTAGCACTTCATTGTTGCTGAGGCTGGCTTTGAACTCCAGATCCTCCTGCCTCAGCCTCCCAAGTCACTGGGATTACAGGCATGAGCCACTGTGTCTGGCATGAGCAGTTTTGACTACACCAAAATTTTCAGGCCATCTAAAATTGTTTTTAAAAAGAAAAAACATAATTTAATAATCTGTGCTCTAAGTTTTTACTCATTTTCTAATGAAATTTTAAGACCACATATAAATCTATTTTAGATTAATTCAATCTATAGTCTTTCATTAAAACCTTTTTCTTATGCAGATTTAAAAAATATCAATCTAGTGGACTTACATAGCTTCATCTTTATTTACTTATTATTTGGTTAGGCTTTGTATTTAAGAAACCAAAACCAGGCAAATATAATTAAATGGAAAATTCTAGGAGCTGCCTCCAATGTGATTATCCAGGAGACCTAGCATAGAGCTACATAAGGGCAAATTGGGAGCTTTGCCAGGAAGTACAAAAGTGACAAATGAGTGCTTATATATAATCCAGCAATAGTATTAATTATTTCTTTGCACGGTGTCTTATCTATGGAAATTTTTTACAAACATGACTTTACAAACCTCGGTGGCTTTTCACTATGGTAGATGCTTAGATAAAGAGCAAGTAACAGAAAAAGGAAAGAAGTTTTCTGTCATTGAAGTATGACAAAATTAAACCAACAAAATTAGTTCAGGGGTGAATACAGAACCAGACACATGACCAAAGGGGCCTTTTTCAACTTCATTGACCAATTGATTTACTTGGCTTGGTTTCAAATTATTTGGGCTATTTCCAAAAGTCAAAAAGTCAAATCTGTCTTCAAAGTTCATTCCAGTCTGTTTTTTTTTTTTTTTTTTTTCATCTCATCTAAGTCATTTTTAGAGCCTGAGAGGGACACTGGGTTAAGTAGGTACAGTATTGTTGGAAGAAAGAAGGTTAAGAAAATGTAACTGGGATTCCTAATCCTATACGAACTCATCCTGTGATTCTAGTTGTTTCCAATCAAGTGTACACATTGTTTCCAATCTAAGTTGAAAAGATCCTAAGTTGAAAAAGCATTTGATATGCCTCACCTACTAAACATTATAGCTCGACAACACATTATACTGTAGCGTGTCAGTGGTTATGTGCCCGTGCTTATGTGATTGACTGGAGCTGTAGCTCTATGGCACCGCCTAGCATTGAAAGTATTATAACACATACCGTAGCGGTGGAAAAAATGGAAATTTGAAGTACAGTTTGTACCATACTTCACACCATCATAAGGTAGAAAAATTGTAAGTCAAACATCATGTATCAGGGACCATCTGTATTCTGTAAAAAGCAATTTGCTATTTATTTGCTATAAGTAATTTTGAAGGGTAGGCGATTTCATTGAATAACCTGGAATGCTTTCTACAATCTAGGTAAGGAGCACTACCTGATTTATATCTGGTTTTTGTCACTTATGAGCTCTGCATTCTCTCTGTGCCTCACTTTCTTCACCTTTGATTTGGGGATAGTCTTAGGATTATGAAGAGTATTAAATGAGAAAATATATGAAGTGCTTGGCACAGCAGTTGTTCTAATACCAATTTTTGTTATTAAAAGACAGTGGGGGCACAGAGGAATAATAATATATTCATTTATCACCTGAAGCTCCTAGGGACTAAGAATATATCCATTCCTCTATATCCCAGAACCCAGCACAAAGAAGAAACTATGTTGAGAAGAGACTGTTGTGAGTAACTAGTTGAAGACTCAGCTTCTGTTTTCAGAGGCTTCAGTCTCTATTGGTGACTGACACAGATACCAACAAGAAGGCAGACAATGTGCATGCACTCTGAAAATTAAATTATTACCATAAATCTCCAAACTGCCATTTTCCACAGCATGCGTCCTGTTTGTCCCCATGTTTCAACACTTAGATCTAGAAATAAGCTGCACATTTCAAATGCTTAGTACCACAAAATAAATCTTGCCTAATGTAAAAAACTACTAGCTGCCAGGGTGATCCTGGAGGAAAGGAAACCTTTTTTTATTCCTTCCAATAGCCCCATGGGGGAAGATCATGTGCTGTGACCAGGCCTCATGCCCCACGTGGGCCTGTGCAGAGGAAAGAACCTGAAGTAGGAATGGCAAAGCACTATGGGTGTGTTCACTTATCTCACAGAGGGGTCCTCTGGTCTCTGAGGGGGACGTTCTGTGCCTTGGTCAGCTCCCTGGTCACATCTCTTGCCTTCCCCCTGCCCCAGAAGTCTGCTCTCAGCCACGCACGCACACTACTGCAAGGACTATACACTTCCTTCTTTGCCTACACCACTCTGACACAGTAAATTCTGAGCTGTTGTCACTGCCTTCAGGAAGCCATCCCGACATCACTCTCCCTCCCCCTGTGTTCACAGTGTGCCTTTTGTTTACTTCCCGTCTATCATTTAACACCTCTTGAATTATACTTCTTATAAATATTTACTGTTCTTTCTCACTGTGCTGCCTTTGGTTTCTAATCAATCACGCAGCACAGTTTCCAGAAAAAAGCAGACAACAATAAATGTTAGGTGAATAAATGCTATAAGGGGGACAGGTAAAGGAGGGGCTCCCCTGAGTTACCCCTCGCTGGGGTTGCTGCAGACCTCACCCCTGAGAGGATGGTGCTCAGAGGAACACACAGGGCACACAAGTCCTTAATTTGCCCTGTCCAAGGAGAACAGCGAGTGGCCAAGTCAAATGACACCTCAAACCCTCTGACTTATAGTCCAGTCCCTGTCAGGGCCCCACAGGAATTTATCATTGGATCTGAATTGGCATTTGACTCTCTGTGTTCTCAAATGTTTTATCCTTGGAATTGGGGGGAAAAGAAGGGAGAATTACAATTACATAACAACAACAACATCAAAAGTCTACCAGAAGCAATATAGGCTAAAACTTCTATTTCCACAAATTTAAGTGCAAATTTAATTATAATTAATTTCATATTGACCTAATTAAAGTTTAAAAAAATGAATTTACTGCAAAATTTAACTAAATTATATATGAACTAAGTAGGCATTTACTTCAATAAAACATCAGTTTTTAATATAATAAATAATCACACATGCCACAGTTTTATATCTTCATACCTCTGTTCTTATTTTCTCTGCCTGGAATAATATTTTCCTCAAACAACAGTTAGTCAACAAGTTTCTGTTGTGTAATAAGTCACTAGAGATCCAGCAGTGAATAAAACAAGAGGGGTCCAGGATCTTGCATTGCTTGTAGTTAGAAGATATCATTAAAGGATCCTGAGTGTCTTGCATCTTGAGAATACAGAGCACAGGGCTCATGAGACAAGGAGAGGCAGCCAGTCTCTAAAAGTCATGAAACATTCCTAAAACATGAAATGAAAGAGATCTGAACCTTAGACAAAGGGGAGTGACTGGAAGAGAGGAAGAGGGAGAGACAGAATCCTGTGTTTAAAAAAATAGCATTTGCTATCTCTGTGGGAAAGAAAATATACTTCAAGTTGCTGAAAGAAACAGTTCTCTGGAGTGGAAGGGCCAGGGAGGTTGGAGGAAATGAGGTAGAATCCAGATACACTTTTCTCAAAGAGTAAGGAAGAATGCAAAAGCCTAATTTTGTCTTGAGTCATAAACAAAACAAAACACCATCCAGGAGTAATATACTATTTGCATTCCTTTTAGAAATCATGTCCAGTTACTATAGAAGCTGGATTAGCAGCTGTTCTTTCTACAGGCCAATCTTAAGGGCAAAGTATATTTATTTCCATCATCATGACTACCGAAGTTTTGCCCACTGATCCTTGCATGACTCGGTCCTATTCGACATGCAAAGGCAAATCCAAGTTCCAAATCCTTTCGTGACATGAACATGAACTCACCACGGAAGCACGTTCCAAACTGAGTAGGAACAGCTGACACAGTCTGTGTGAACTGTTGATTGTTTCACAGCACTTTATGCCAAAGCTCAGCCTCTTAGACAGCAAGCACTTGTTATCTCACACACACACACACAGTATCTGTGGATATTGGGAGCAATTTGGCTAGGTACTGTGTGGCTCGCGCCCTCTCATGTGGTAGCTGTCAGCTATTGGCCAAGGTTACAATCCTCCCAAGACTTGGCTGGGGCTGGAGCATGCCTTTACAAGGTGACTCATTCACACACCCAGTGGGTTTGTGCTGGTGTCTGCAGGAGGCCTTAGTTTCTCTCCATGTGAATAGAAAGCTGTTTGATCTCCTTACAACACGGCAGTTGGCATCTCCTGGAGCAAGTGATACATGAGACAACCATATGAAAACCAGTGTCTGATATGCCCTTTTTTTTAAAACTATCCTGTTGGTCATGAAGGCCTGCCCTGTGTATTCCATGTGGAAAGGGACTATACAAAGGGTGAGAGCAGCAGGAAGGGAGATGATGGGGACATCTTCTTGGCTGGTCACCACAATAGCTGTGGGATGACATAAAAACCATCAAGTATTTTTAACCTAAAAGATAATGCATGGTGAAAGGGAATTAGCCTTGGAGCTACTCAGATCTGTATTTGAATTATAACTGCTTCTGATGTGTCACCTTAGTTCAGTTATCTAATCTTTCTAAACTTCTGTTTTCTCATTTGTGAGACAGGGTTAATAACACCCAACTTGTTAGATTATTTTGAAGATTAGGTGTGGATGATTCTGGTTTCTGGAAAGTAGGAGGCACTCAATAATTGCTGTCCATTATTATGACTTCAAGATAGGTGAATGATTACTAAAGACATACAGTTGGAAATCATTATCCATACAACCCTAGGGCAAATTCTAAAGTTTTTTAAAGTTTTCTTATCTCTATACATTCTTTCATAACTTAGTAAGAGCCAAAAACAGGGAAGAAACATTACATGAAGCTAAAAGAATTATTTTCTTTTGTATATTTGAATACCAGTAGAAACCATGAAGACTTATAAGAGCCAAACTTGAAGATTCAAACAGCTGTTAAACTATTTTATTTCTTTCATAAGGCTGAAGTTCATATCATGATGACCTTAAAGAAACATGAAATAAAAGGGGGAAAAAATTAAACTACCAATGCTGAGCTAAGTGAGTTTCTCGAAATTACAGCTTTTCTGGAAAACAAAAATTGATTATTTCTAGAAAAAAAGAGAGGTTCCAATGGTCAAGTCTATCTCATGTCAAAATGATAGATTTTTCCAACATTGCTACTGGAGGAGGTTAAATACTGATGCTTTGTACTCGGGAATTTGAGTGTTTATGCTGTGGCTTAGTTTTAAATGTCTCTGACCTTCAGTTTCTCCCCTTGCAAAATAAGAATAAAGACACTAGGAAGTGAAAGTTCTCCAAGTGTGTACACAAAATAATCTTTTTCCAAATTTGTACACTGAGAGCATAAATGGAAAGAACCAGCCCTGCTCTAACAGGCTTCAGCTTCCTAGAGCAAATCAGTAACTCTCTCTTCATCTCACAGATGGAGAGATTCATTGTGAACAGGATTTTTCCAGACAATGGAGAAAGAAAAGAGAAGGGATGAAAGGAATCAAACAAGAAATTTTCTTCAAAGGGGAAAAAAAGTGAATTTTTTTCAGGGATTATTTTATTCTTGTGGTATTTTTAGAAATTGTATTTAGTTACTATCCAAAGTGGCAGATTTACTGTGAAACTAATAAAGCTGAAACTTCAACAGCTATCATTTGAAAATGCCTCTACTAATTCAATATTCACTATTTGCACCTAATTTTGTATTTTTTTCTTAAAGAAGTCCCCCATACTGTACTGTATAAGCTCAAGGCCCTATTGCAACTGTTAACCAAGACCAACTATTATAATCAGAACTTCATTCTAGTAAATGGGGTGATATTCACTAACAGGTTGTTTAACAAACCTATAAAAGAAGTTGTTATTACACTATGAAAGGTTATTTCCAGAATAATTTCTTACTGGAAAACATGGAAACAACATTATTCCCCTACAGATTCATAACTTATTGGGGGGGATTCATATTATTACCATATATCATATAAACCAAATAATTCAGCACACTAAATTATATATTTTCAATGTAAAATTTTATTTTACAGCAAATCATAGACAAAAATGATATTATCTTCTTCTCCTTGTTAGAAAAGAAAAGGGAAACTATTGAATCTTTTATTTACCTACATTATTGTATTGTATTATTGTATTTGGGGAGTTTTGAAGAACTAGAGCTTCTAGAAATCCAAAAGCCACTCCACTGATGATTCCCATGTGAGTTGACAAGTAGCTCAGAACAGGAGTTAGAGCACGGGTTCCTCGGCCAGGCTGCCTGGGTTCCAGATGAGCCTGAGCCACTCAGTCTGTACTTCAGGTTGTTCTGCTGTTGAAACAGGAGAGGGACTTAAGTCGCTACGCAAGCACTGCTTGAAATGCCTATGGCTGATTTCTCCCTTGGGCTGTCATTTCACAAATCGCTTCATCAGCTTGGATCATGACTGAAGACTGTTCTCACTCTCAGTCTGTTAGTGATGACAACAGACTGCTCCTGGATCACGTACTAAAGCACCACATTTTGGGTGGAAGAGACTATGTTACTCATCTTTGTATCCGCCTCAGGTGTCCTTTAGTCTTCTCTTAGAGTCTCTAAATGGTTTCTTTGGAATGCAAATTAAGATAGGAATGACTAAAATAGAAAATTGTGGCTTAAGGTAAATGTTTCACAGCATCAGATTATTGTGTATTTTTTTAAAGAAGTGTTTAATCTTTGCTAGACTGTCCACATTGGAAAATATATACTACTTTAATTCCTGACCAAGGTTTACTTTTGTTGGTGAATAAAGTGGCAAAATGTTAGATGGAGTTTTTTGACCAAAACTTGCAGAAAGGTCTCTATTATAGATTAATAAGTATGTCTTTACTAGAAGGTCCCTCCTTGCTTATTAGTTTACTTGACACATTAGAGCAGGTTAAACTGAGAAGATGATTTGACTTTGAACTTTCACCAATATCTAGGTTTACAATAATAGAATAGTTTGTTTTATTGTGGCCCTACCCTATTTCTATACTTATCAATACCAAATGACTGGGGACATTTGTGTGGAAGTGCTGAGGTATTGCCATAAAGAATGGTAAATATTTAACTGAAATATCAAATGACCTTTCTTAAAGTCCTGTATCTAATTGACAGGGAAAGAGTTTTGTTTGTTATTTTCCATGTAGTTCTATAAATGGTCATTAATTAACAATAGATAACAACATAGCATGATAAAATGTTCAGTTATGCTAACTCCACAGATTTGGGGGGGGCTAGGATTCTTCTTTAGATCCCAAAGAGAATTAGCATTTTTTTTGCTGAAACCCAAAGATCTGATTAAGATCTAGTATACAGCATATATAAAGAAATAAAATCATTTTTCTGTGCGCCTCTCAGGTTTTTTGATGGTGCCAGAAGACTATATGACCATAAGTAATGCTACAGTTTTACATAATTCCAGCAGCCTTTCAGAAATGTACTGTTAGGAACAGAATAATAACTTTATCTGTTGAGCAATTCTTGATTAGGTCCAGCCCAGTTACACAATCTCTTAATAAAAATGACAACAACTAAATATTTATTAAATGTCTCCTCCTAAGCTGTTTCAAAAGAGCTAGTCCAAAACTTTCACAAAAACCTTATAAAGTGAGAACTATTATTTCCTCACTTTCTAGATAGAAAACTGAAGCTTAGAAAGATTAAGTTCCCAATTCCCATAACAGAATAATTGGACTCAATCTTAAGACTCTAAATCCTATGGCCTTTCAACTTCATTGTATTCCAGTTCCTCTCACCTTCAGCTTCCTTCCATTATGGAGTAATGAAATTGGGCTAAAAGATATAGACCTCCTAAAGTGAGATGATTAAAATCTGGTATGATACTTAGATATGACACCAAAAGCATTAGTGACAAAAGCAATAGCAAATAAATCGGACACCATCAAAATTAAATACAAGACACCATCAAAAAAGTGAAAGACAACGCACAAAATGGAAGAAAATATTCATAAATCATTCATCTGATTAAGATCTAGTATACAGCATATATAAAGATTTCTTACAATTCAGTAACACACATGTTCAAAATGAGCAAGGATTTGGATTGCTTTTTCATCAAAGAGAATATATAAATGGGCAATAAGATGCAATATTGAACTAAATATCACTAGTCATTACAAAATTAAAATGAGATATTATTATTTTTATGCCCACTAGAACAGCTATATGTGAAAAGACAAAAATTATGTGTTTGTGAGCAGGTGGAAAAATTGGAACCCTCACTGGAGAAATTGAAGTCAATATTTTTTAATCACATAGGCAACCACTGCCTAGCATATACCCCAAATTCAAATTCCTGGAAGGAAATCAGGAGTTCAGCTAAATCATATTATTTGCACAGTTCTAGGCACAGTAAGCCACTTTTTCAATATTGGGTTCTTCCAGGCTCTACTTGTGTCTTACCCCTTAGGATCCTACTTACTGTGTCCCTGTTGTAAATCACAGCCTTGAATACAACCATACGTTGAGTTCCTTGAATTCTTCTAGTGAATCTCCGAGTGTGGGGTGGTCTTGAAGACACCTGACACAATTCTTTTTTATAGTATTCATCTCAAAACATCCCTGCCCTCACCTTGTACAATTTCAGGGAAAAGATAAAAGGAAAGTGGTTTTGAAAAGTTCAATGTCAAAATCTTGAACTAGATTATCTATAGTTTTAGAAAAAAGTGTCAATCCTTTGGAAAAATCAGAGAGCCAATTTACTAGTCATAGAAAATGTATTTGCATATTGTACAACTATCACTTTAGGCCCTGACCGCCTTGAAGTGGTCCTGGGACTTTCTAGTCAGAAGTATATCTATCACCACCATCAAGGCCTTCCACTCTCCCAGCCTTCCAGGTACAAATAAACCCTTGGTGCTTCCCTGGTGTTGGGATGTCATTTAAAGAACAGATGACGTGCAGAGGTTCTTTGTTTCTTGCCTTTCACCCTTGGCATTTAAAGAGGAAACCTCACAGAGATACAGATGCTGAATTTATCAAGAACGGAATTAATGATATACCCCTGAAATACTAAGTAGCCTAGTTGTGATTATTAGCCTAGATCAGAATAACTTTCTATCTTATGGAAGCATGGAAGGATCTATTTTCTGTCCCTCTTTGGAGCAGGTAACTACAAAAAGTCAACTAGAATACACTTGAAAAATAAACTAATTTGTCTTTCTTCCCAGAACAATGTATTTCTGTTACATAAGAATTGTCTAACTTTTGATCAGCTAATTACGAAATATATAACTATAGTACAGGTCTCAGAGTACATAAAAGAAAGTAGTTAAGGACCCAGTGGCTACCTGGAATTTTTTAGACATTCTGCCTTCTTTGCTCTTTTCCTTTTTCCTTCCCTTCCTCCTTTTCCTTTACCATATCTTCATCCTCCATTTCCTTCCTTCCACCTCCCATCAAGACCATCTCCCCAATTATCAACTGACTGTAATTTCAAAAAATTCAAGTAATGGAAAAAAATGCTTTTTAAAAAATTTTGCTTCTCTGTTTCCCAAGTATACGATATTATCTCACCAATAGATGATTTCTACAAAAACTCCTATATGTTTGCATGTACAGCAACTTCCAAACTGATGGTTGGATTTTAAAATTAACCTAGAAACTATCAAAGATCATGAAAATCAATAAATTCTTTTTGCTAAGTTGGACCTTGTTTAGCAGCAAGATGGAAACATTTCACAGTCTTTTGAATCTTCAAAGTTTCTCCTTCACTGTCAGGTTTCCCCACATGGGGAAGCACCCTGTCCCCAGAATCGGACTTAGGAGTCTGGATGGTTGGCCTGGCTGCCATGGAAGAAGCATTCTGGGTTTCGATCCAGGGAGGGACCCTCCAGCTATCTCAGCAGGCTTAATCTTCACAAAGAGTCAAATAATCTTGCATCTCCAAACAAGTCCAACTGGAAAGAAAACACAACCAATGAATAATTCATAGGCTAAGCCAGCAGCTGATAATAATTATCTACAATTGCCTTCCATTGAGGCGGGGTTTCAAGACTAAATTAGAAGTTCTCTCTGGAAAGATAGAAAAAAAATTGTAGCCTTAAAAAAAAGAAAAAGAAAAAGAAACAGTTAATTTGATAGCAAAGAGCAAAAAGAGTCTTTAGAATGCATAAGGTAAATTTACTTGCTGGAAGTGCCTTCCCTAAACCTTCGTGGGTTCAGTGAAAAGATGACAATCTTGTTCATGGGTAGAGGATAGTATCTGAGAGCATGAGGAGCTGCTCGTGTCTGTATCAGTTACTAAAGGACCAGGGATACTAGTCTGCAGCAGAAACCTCAGAGATTAGGTGGAGAGAACAGGACACAAGTGTGAACTCAGATGTTTAAAGATTTGTCATTTGGTAAAGCAAGTCTATGCAGCCAAAAGGGCTAAATCTAGATTAAATACTCAGGCAGAAATGACAGTCCAATCATTATAAAGAAGAACTCTAAATGACCAGAGGGGACCAAGAGTGAACTGGGATGCCTTGAACGGGGATGAGTTCCCTCTAGTCAGAGGTGTTTAAGTCATTAGTAGATTCATGTGATATTCTACACTCCTTAATCACATGCTTATTCTGGAGGCTCAACATTGTTGATACACAGGTGAATGAAATAGTCATGGTTCCTTCTGCCATCCAACTTACATTCTGGTAGGAAGATTTCATATGTATAGAGAAAACTCAAATATAAATACCATAGGGACTGTGAAGGTTTTCCTAATCCCTAGAAACTATCGTTCTATGAAATGAAAGCCATGTTTTTTTCCCCATTTGGAATTACCCACATGTGGCTCTTTTCTTGCCAAGTAGGAGCCACCCCAACTGACAAAACTTGGCTATGAAAGAGCCTAAGGCAAGCTTAGAGAATAGTTGGGATGCTACTAGGATGGAGTCATTAAAATTATAACTAGAGGTCTCCAAAATACATTAATGGACAAGACTAAACCATTTTCCAAAAGTAATCTATATAGAATTGTCCTGGTGCTTTTGGTCACAGTTTTTATAACTCAATTGTATCTATTTTATGATTAAAAGATACTTCTTCAGAAAAAATGGAATAATAATGTTTCATGATTAAGAAAGAAAATTAAGGCTGATTAAGAAACCTACTAAAAAGAATTTTAAAATATGGTTAACATTTAGTCTCAGGGTTAAATTCTTTAATGCACAAAGCTGGTTAAATACAATCTATTCTTGCCTATTAATTATAATCAGTGAAGTTCATTTTCCTAATTACTTTCCCAATCAGCACATTTCAAGATCTGATCATTTTACCTTAATCGGAGCTTAACAACCATGATCTCAGACTGAACTCACAGGATGGTTTGGAATAGTGGCCTCTTGGAGCTGAAAGGCCTCTAAGAGTTTGCCTGGCTTGACAGGAGGTTAGGGAGAAAAGCAGAAAGGAAAATTCCAGAGACTGGTCTCTCTGATCCTCCCAGCACTGCTCCAGGGAGCATGTAACACATGAGCAGTCTTCATGAAAAATTAACTTACATGCATAAATGCTCATTTTATTCCTTTTTGAAGGTTTTAAAGTTTGTCTTATCACTAGGACTAATAAGAAAAATCTATTCAAAAACAATGTATTCATCAGTGCTGGAATGTTAGAAGTTGAAAAGAGAAAAAGAATAATGTCAGGGACTAAAAAGTCAAAAGCAGCAGGAGAGAGCCTGCTGCTCAATTTCCAGAACAGAGGGAAGATGTTTCTATTTCCATCTTTATTGAGATATAATTGACAATAAAGATTGCATATATTTAGGACCCTGTTTTGATATATGTACATGTTGTGAAATGATTACCATAATCAATTCACATATCCATCACCTCACATGGTTACCTTTAATTTTCACTCTTTCAGCAAATCTAGACTGTACAACACACCAACAGTGCACAGGGTTCTCTGTTCTCCACTTCCTTGCCAAAACTTATTGTCTTTTGTCTTTTTAGGATAATAGCTATGTGAATAAGTCTAAGGTGATATTTCATCAAGGTTTTGATTCGCACTTATTTGATGACTAGTGATGTTGAACAGCTTTTCATATATCTGTTGGTGTTTTGTTCTTTTTTTTTCACTATTGAGTTACATGAGTTCCTTGTGTATTTTGAATATTAACTCTTGTTAGTTATTGAGTTTGAATATATGTTGTTCCATTCCTTAGTGTGTCTCTTCACTGTGTTGATCATTCCCTTTTGTACAGAAGCTTTTTAATTTGATTCGATCTCATTTACCTATTTTTGCTTTTGTTTTGCTTTGGAGTCATATGCAAAAAAAAAAAAAAAAAAAAAAAAAAAAAATCATTGCCCCGACCAATGTCAGGAAGCTTTCCCCTATTTTATTCTTCTAATAGTCTTACAGTTTCAAGTTATATATTTAAATCTTTCATCCATTTTGGGATGATGTTTGATTATGATATAAGCCTCCGATTTCATTCTTCTGTATGTATATGCCCCCTTTCCCCAACATCAATTATTAAAAAACTATGATTTTTCATTATGTATTCTTGACACCCTTGCCAAATATCAGTTGGCCAAAGATTCATGGGTTTATTATTGGTCTCTCAATTCAGTTTTATACTTCTGTTTTTATACCAGCACCATACTGTTTTGATTACTATAGTTTTATCCTTTATTTTGAAGTCAGGTAGTATAATGCCTCCCACATTATTCTTCTTTTCCTTGGCTATTTGGGTCTTTTGTGATTTCATACTGATTTGAGAATTTCTTTGTCCATTTCTGTTAAAAAAATGCCTTTGGGATTTTGATAGAAATTGTATTGAATCTATAGATCCCCTTGCACAGTATGGCCATTAAACAATATCAATTCTTCTAATCTATGAACATAAAATGTCATTCCAGTTTTCTGTGTCTTCAGTTTCCTTCATCAATGTTTTATAATTTTCAGTGTTCAAATCTTTCACTTCATTGGTTAAATTATTCTTAAGTATATTTTTCATTTTATGGATATTGTGAATGGGATTGTTTTCTTGATTTCTTTTTCTGATAGTTCATTATTTACAAAAACACAATTGATTTTTGTATGTGGATTTTGTTGCCTGGCAACTCTATTAAATTCATTTATGGGTTATTGCAGTTTTGATGAAGTTTTTTAGGTTTTCTACCTAGACATATCACCTGAAAATAAAGATAATTTTATTTCTTCCTTTTCTATTTAGATGTCTTTATTTCTTTTTCTTGTGTAATTGCTCTAGCTAGGACTTCCAGCACTATGTTGAAAAGTGGTGGAAGTGAGCATCTTTGCCTTATACTAGATCTAAGAGGGAAAGTTTTCATATTTTCCCCATTAATTATGATGGGCTTTTCATATAGGCTGTATATTGTATTGAGGTAAGTTCCTTTATATCTGTTTTGTTAACAGTTTTAATCATGAATGGATATGGAAATTTGTTAAATTCTTTTTCTGTGCCTTCTGTGATGATCATGTTGTCTTTAGTTTTGTGAACCCATTACTCCCAAGTTTTCGATTCTGTAAATATTTCAGTGAAATTGACACAGATGCATTAAAATGGATTGAAAATGATAAATTATTTCATGTTTAATAATCTATATTATATAATCTATACCTATGTATTACCATATTAATTAATGCTATTACATTATTTACTATATTTAAGTTTTTATGTGTCCCACCTTTGGAGCAATGAGACAAAATGAGTTAATGTGTTGGTCTGCTAGTATTTCATTAAGAATTTTTGCATCTGTGTTCATAAGGGCTATTTCCTGTAGTTTTTCATTAATAGAGTGTCTTTGACTGATTTTGGTATCGGAGTGATGTTGGCCTCATAGAATGAATTTGGAGGTGTTCCCTCTTCTGTGATTTGGAAGAGTTAAGAAGGACTAATATTAATTCTTCCTTGAATTATTGGGAGAACTCCCCCATGAGGCCATCTGGTCCTGCACTTTCCTTTTTTGGGATATTTTTGAATACTGATTCAACCTCTTTATTTGGTAGGAGCTTATTCCAGTTTCTATTTCTTTTCTTTTTTTTTTTTTATTCACTGTTAGCAAGTTGTATGTTTCTAGGAATTTATTCCTTTCTTCTGTGTTACCAGTTTGTTTGCATATATTTGGTTGTAAGTCCTTTGTAATCCTTATTTCTGAGGCATCTATTGGAATGTCTTCTTTTACAGTTCTGAGTTTATTTATTTAGGTCTTTTTTTTTATTTTATGTAAGTGATTATCAATTTTCTTTTTCTTTTCAAAAAACAACTTTTAGTTACACTGGTTTTTGTTTTTGTTTTGTGGTGTTGGGGATGGAATCCAAGGCTTCACACATGGCAGACAAGCCCTCTAACACTGAGTCACATCACATACCCAGCCCCCAATGTTGTTGTTGTTTTTCCTATTTTTATTCTCTATCTGATTTATATCTTCACTAATCTTATCATTTCCTTCCTTCTGCTAACTTTGGGCTTAGGTTTTTTGCTACTTTTTCTAGTTCCTTAGAGTATAAAATTACATTGTTTATTTAAGGTCTTTTAAAAAAATTTTTTTTAACATGAACATTTATCACTATTAACTTTCTTCTTAGAACTGATTTTGCTACATCCCATAAGTTTTGGTATGTTGTGTTTTCATTTTCATTCACGTAGAGACATTTTTGATTTCCTTCTTGATTCAACAATAAGTTTTCACATATTTGTGAATTTTCCAGTTTTCTTGATTTTATTGATCTCTAGTTTCATACATTACAACTGGAAAAGATACCTGGCCTGATTTTTACCTTCTTAGATTTGTTAAGACTTTCTATATACCATATGTGTGACCTATGCTGTAGAATACTGCATATGTCCTTGAGAAGAATGAGTATTCTGCTGCTGTTGGTGGGAAGTATATACATACAAACATTCCATTTGGTCTATACTGTTTTTCAAGGAAGACATTTCTTGATTGGTTTTCTGTATGGATGTTCTATTAATTATTAGAAGCTGTATATTTAAATTTCCTGCTATTATTGTATTGATATTAACTTTTATCTTCAGATGGATCAATATTTGTTTTATATATTTATCTGTTTTCATGTTGAATGTGTATACATTTATAATTGTTATTTATTCCTATTGAAATGACCATTTTATCATTATAAGTGACCTTTGTCTCTAAAAGCAGTTTTAAATTTAAATCTACTTTTTTTGACATACCTGCTCCAGTTTTGTCTTGGTTACCTTTTGCATAAAATATCTTCTCTATTCTTCTGTGCTTTTAAATCTAGTAAAGTCTCTTATGAACAGAACATTACTGGATCCTGTTTTTCTTTTTAATTTTTCAACAAATCAATGCCATTTGATTAGTAAATTTAAAGCATTTACATACAGGGTAAATATTAATTGGTGTCCATTGCCATCTTGGTGTTTTTTTTTTTTCTGATTGTATAGTACTTTGTTCTTTTATTCCTTTCTTATTATATTCCTTTGTGATCTGATAGTTTTTTACAATAGTATGTTTTATATAATAGGCTCTCATAATACATATATAGATTTGTTTGATGATGCTCCATAAATTCCATAGGATTTTTTTGGTTCTTTTCATTCATTTTTTTCTTCTGATTGGATAATATCAAATCACTTATCTTTGAGTTTACAGATTCTTTCTTTTGTTTGATAGTCTGTTATTTTTGAAATTCTCTGTTGAAATTTTCAGTTTCAGTTATTGTGTTCTACCCTCCATAATTCATATTTTTGGTTCTTTTTAAAAAATTTTATTTCTATCTCTTTGTTGAACTTCTTGATTTGTTGATGTATTTGCTTTCCTGATTCATTGAGCTTCCCATCTGTGTTGTCTTTTCGCTCACTGAGTTTCCTTTGAATAATTATTTTTAGTCAGGCAGTTCATAGATCTTCATTTCTTTGGCACTGGTTATCAGAAAATCATTGTGTTACTTTGATGGTAGTGTGTTTTCTTGATTTTTCATGTTTTCTGAAGTCTCTTGCTGCTGTATTCACATTTAAAGGAAGACAGTTCCTCCAACCTTTACTGACTGACTTTAGAAAGAAAGATGTTTACTAGTGGTCTGGCCAGAGATTTTTGGAGGTCTCTCAGACCTTTTTAATGAAAGCATTTCTGCTTTTCTCTTGTTCCAACAAGGAGTGTTTTATAGAAACTTCAGAACATGGATCTGCCTTATCTCATACTTAGAAAAGTTTACTATCAAATAAACCCACGATAGCTTACATTAATACACAGTTTTCTAGCCACACGGTCTTGAGTAGGCCAGATCTATTCAACATAATCAAGATATCACTGCTGCTAATTAGGCTCAGACAAATCAATACTGAGGTAACCCTATGACCCCACATCAAATGCAGGGTCAAATGCTAATCCCAGTAGATGACACAAATGTGCAAATCACAGAAGATAGTAGAGACTAGGGAGACTACCGAAAATTAGAAACTTCCTAGTTCACTATTTGACTTTCAAATTTTAACAAAACTCACTGCTTGGTCATATTTAGCTGAGAATCACTGTTCTGTAGCTGCTGAACTAGCTGTAGGGGAAATTAAAAGCCTCGGTGAGAGTCCCAGATGAATCGGGTCCTAGGCCCTAGTGTTCTGCTATCAGCCCTCTCCCCCAGTCCCTTTTCTATGTCCAGGGCTTCTGCCAACATCTGCATTGTGGCTCCTGGCTCTCCTTGTGACTTCTTGTCATCTTACATACCATAGATAGAAGAAGGCAAAGGGGAAGAGTTTTCTAAGTGTGACGGTACTTCCAGCCAACTCAAAATGCCTAGTTTCATAAACAACAGGCACACCAATAATAGCCACACTGATTGCTAATGAAACCATGGGTTGACTGAGCAAGGAGATATTGGTAAATACCACCTTGAGTCATATGCTTGACCTTCATCCGAAGTGTAGCACCAGCTTCCTTAAAAGAAGTAATTCCCCTCTTCTCAGAGTAGAGTCCCTGTGACTTAGGACCCTAGTCCAAGGACTGCAACAACCTCCATCATTTTCTTTTTTAAAACATAACCACTTTGGTATTAGAAATCCACAATTTCCTAGCCACAATTCTGAATTGAAAGGGTTTCTGAAAATCAAATTACTTTTATAATTTTGTTGGCAGAACCTCAGTCAAAGTGATATAAAGCTATAAGCAGTATCTATTTATCTCACGTAATAGGAATATTCATATATTTACTTAAAGAAATAGAATTGTGTTGGATTACCAGCCAGGGATATTGTTATGGTTTGGATCTGAAGTGCATCCCCAAAGCTCATATGTTAAAGGTCTGTTCCCTAATGCAGCAGTCTTCAGATCTGAGGGCCTTTGGGAGTTGACTGGATCATGAGGACTCTGATCTCATCAACAGATCAATCCATTTGTGTATTAATAGGGTTTTGAATTAATAACTTAAGGGACTATTGGGAAGTGGGGAAAACTTTAAGAGGTGGGAACTACTTGAGGGAAGTAGGTCACTGGATCAGACTGTTGAAGGGTATATTTTATTTTCCACCCCTTCTCTTGCTTGCTGTGTCCCCCAGTTGTCATGAGGTAAGTAGCTTTGCTCCACCACATACTCCCTACCATGATGTTGTGCCTCACCAGAGGCCCAAAACGACAGAGCCAAGTGAACACTGACTGAAACCAAAAGCCAAAATAAACCTCTCCTCCTTCAAATTGGTTATATAAGGTATTTTGTCACAGCAACAGAAAACTAACACAGATATTATGTAATGTGCAGCATGTGTGTCACATTACCATTCTAACATCCAAGAATAACACTAGATTCAAAAATATATCTAGTCCTCTGGGTTTTGGATAAAGACTTAAGGATCTATAGCAACCTCAAAATAAGTCCAGAATTTTTCTTTACTATTTTCTCAGGGGCTAAGGCAACTATGCAGGGTGTCGAGCTTAAAGAAGAAGGTCATACATAAAAATCAGAAGACCTCATAATTTAGTAAGGAATTTAATGGGAGAAGAATACTTTTATGGAACCAGTTGCTTCAAAGCCACAAGAAGACAATATTTCCCACTTAGCAGTCAGTTACTCATACTAATATTTATCCCAGATTAATATAATATTAGTGACTAATATAAATATTAGTCACTGGACTAATATTTATCCCAGAAGGAAATCTATGAGGGAAATCTATTTCTGAATTCAGTGGAGAAGTCACCATGAGATATGATGTAACTTCTCCATATATATCAGCTTTAAAATGATGATTTTTAAAAATATTTTTTATTTGTTCTCATCAGTTATACATGACAGTAGAACGAATTTGACACATCATACCTAAATGGAGTATAACTTCTCATTCGTCTAGTTGTACATGATGCAGAATCACTCAGGTCATGTAATCATATGCGCACATAGGGTCAGAATGTTTGATTCATTCTACCATCATTCCTGCCCACCTGCCCCTTTATTCTGTATCTAGAATTGTTAATACTGATCTTGGTACTGGGGCGGAGGGGAAGAGGAGAGCTTAACAGAGATGGATGAGATACCATCTCCCTGTCAGGGGCAGGCATGCCTGTGCACACATAGCCATAAATCAAGGGAGGAAGTTGTGCAGCAAAGTAACCAAACTCATCCCTGGCATCAAAAAACATTTTCTACATGCCTCATTCTCAAGGCTTTCCATGTCTTAACTCCTTCAGTTACCAAAACCACAATTACTTACTTCCTGTTTACACTAAAGAAACTAATGCTTGGAGAGGTAAAGTAACTCACACAATTCATAGTGATAGATTAGGAATTTAAGTTTCAGAAACCATTCACTCTTGACCACCTATAATGTGGAATTGAAAGCTTGAATTCTGACTATGATATGGGGACAGGATGAGGTGGAGATGTAGGATAAGAAGTAGAAGAAGCTTGTAGAAACCAGTAGTTGAGCTGTAGGTTGCCCACAACATACACAAATTGTTGGAAACAACATGACCTCTCTGGACCCTATCTTCTTATCTTTGAACAAGGGAGATGGATGAGATTATCTCAAAAATCACTTTGGATCTTTGAATCGCTTTGGAATTCACTTCCTGTGACATCACTAGAGGTAGTAAATTGTAGAGAAAGAGCAAACTTTGGAAAATAACACAATTAAATGACTCATTGTGTGATAGAAGGTGTGTTGTTTGTCTTTTCCAAATCTCATTATCTTCATTGGTACAATGATATAATCCTCCTAGGCTGGTTGTGAGGATTAAATAATAAATGCTAGACCCAGTGCCTGGCAGGTAGGAAACACTCTATGACTTCTATGCCACCTGCCCCACTTTTTTTTAAATTGCATATAATTTCAGTTCTTGAACTCACCTAAGTCTAGTGAACCAGATCATTGTATGGTTGGTTACAAACTATTCAAATGTCCTCTGGAGGTAGAAATATAGTAAAATATAGGATCTACGAAGGTATCAAATTCTTTTTTTTAATATTTTTTTAGTTGTAGATGGACACAATACCTTTATTTTATTTGTTTTTATTTTAATTTTTATGTGGTCGCAGGGATGGAACCCAGTGCCTCACACATGCTAGGCAAGCACTCTACCACTGAGCCACAACCCCAGCCCCTCAAATTCTTTTTTTAATCTGGAGGTTTCCAATTTATCATGTTTTACATCCAAATGCTATTTGCTTCTTTTGATCTTTTTGCTTAAACTAACTTTTTAAACAGCCACATGATAAACTAGGAAAAAAGAAATGAAGATACATAATATTTATAATTCATAATTGACATGACCTAGAAATTTTCAACAGATATTTGACAAGTTATAAAACAACAACAACATAGTTAAAAGTTTAAGACTTTACAATGTTACAACTAAAACAAATAACTGAGTGAGAATAGGCAGAAAAAGTCCTGTCCAAAAACTCTTTTGTTCATGATTTGGAGTTTGATTAGCAAATATTAGTAAAGAAGAGTTAATGAGGCATTTATTCATAGAAAAGAATAAAGAGACAGGTCATAATGGTATTCAAGAGAAAAAAAGGAGATTAAGAACTTTATGTATATTGTTTTGTTTTTTCTTTTTGTTCTTTTATTAACTCAAAATACATTTTTTAACAAGTCCTGGCTACAGAGATTTAAGGCTTTTCTTTTAATTGTTAAAATTTAGATTTAATTTATATATTAAGGGCATGCTTAATAATTTTTTACATGTGGACACACCCAGATCAACATATAGAACGTTTGAAGTACCCTTAAAACTCCATACCCATAATGTAACCACTGTCCCCCCTTTTAAACAAGGCAGATAACAAAAATACTAAAACAATCCTGAAACTGATTTTGTTGTGTGTTCTAGGGTATGCTGGGTTTTTTTGTTTTGTTTTGTTTTTTTCCTTACAAAACTTACTTGTTGGAAATTTAGTAACCATTAGATACCCAAAGCTCTGAGGAATTAGTTCACTGAGTGATTAAACTGAAATCCATGATCTGGGACTTAGCCTTCAAATTCTTACTGTAAAAGAGGGGAATTACTCTTGATTTCTTTCATTTTGAGCAAATCGTTAAGGAAAGCATCTGGAGAATTAAGCCAGGTTCTTTACATCCTCAGTGTCGATATAAGTATGATTCACAAAAAACTTTGCCTTGTGGTTAATAGAGTCAAGATAGGTAATAATAAATCAGTCAGACCCAAACTCTTGATTGGGTCATAAAGCTGTCAGTTCTATACATAGAGAGATGCTCTGGATTGCTATTGTTATAGTTTAAATTTAAAAATCTCACCTAAAGATCTCATGTGTTAGGCAATGTAGCAATGTTCAGAGGTGAAAAGATTGAATTCTGAGCACTGTAACATCATCAGTGGATTAATCCATCAGATGCATTAATTATTTAACTGGACTACTGGATGTAATCAGAGGCAAGTGAGGTGTGGCTGAAATAAGTAGGTCCCTGGGGGCATGGTCTTGGACTACATCAGTCAGTGGCCCTTTCTTCTCACTGTCACTACTTCCCAGTTGCCAAGAGCTAAGCAGCCTTCCTCCACCAGGCCCTTCCACGGTGCTGTTCTGCTTCACCTCAGGCCCCAAGCAATGGAGTCCCCAGACCATAGACAGATACCTCTGAAACTATGAACCCCAAATAAACTCTTCCTCCTCTAGGTTGTTCTGGTCAGATATTTTGGTCACAACAACGAAAAGCTAACCACATATATCTTTAGTAACTCCTTCTATATTAATGGAGCATGAGTTTAAATTGTTTTTTCAGGTAATTGTGATAATTTGACGTTCTTGCATACAAATATTTTCATTCCACCCTTCCAATAACTTTCAAGTCACTTAATAGAGGTGGAAGTAGAATAAGTGACAGAGAGTAGCCCCTGGGCAACAAGGTCATTAGATTCAACATGTGGGTGCATTAGATGCCTACTCTAAACAACTGAGCAAATACATTTTCGTGTGGTCAATACTTTAGACTATCAAAATTTTACAACATGGAGCTCTTTAGAGAATGAATGAGGACTCTAATATAATTATGTCTAACAGCAGGACTAAATCAGGACTGTCTCAAGCAAATCAGAATTACAATCACCCTAGTCATCATAGGCTTCCACTCCATAGGAGCTCATCTTGATTAGCTCTTAATTCCAATGACTCTCACTAGTTAAGCTAAAGCTTTATGGTAACGAAGACATCAGAGAGAGAGAGAGAGAGAGAGAGAGAGAGAGAGAGAGGAAACTAGAGAGATTATGGTCGAGATCTAGCAAGTTAAATGTATCAATGCCTATGATCTAAGGCTACAGCCTTAACTTCTGACATGTGAATAGGGTCATGGTGGAAGAAGATAGAAATCACATCTTATATATCTCTAGTAACTCCCTTTAGCAAGTGACATGAATACACACTGTGGGTTGCCATGACATACTGAGAGCTGAGGAACTAAGGGAAAGCAATATCCTCAATCTGTTAAAATTCTACTCTTGTCAGTAATAATGCAATGATGATAATCAATAGTTATATAAAGTGCTTACTATGTGTCTGCCTTACAATGCAAGTTTATAACATACATTATCTCTTAAAATTCCATAGTGATTCTATAAAATAAATGCTTCTGCTATACCCATTTTCCCCCGATAGATAAGTAAATGAGGTTTAGAAGAAGATAAGACATCTGTCCAAGATAATGAGGAACATTTAAAAATTCTCAGATCAGTTTAACTCTTTACTATTCCTTTATTCTACCTCCCAGTCAGGGCTCTCTTATTGCCAGGACAATTCCCTTAACTAGCTCAAACTAGAAGAGTTGTTGACTGAAAGGCTAGCACAAACAATCCCTTGGATATCCAAGGGCAGAAAAATAAATACTGTGGTACCAGCTGGAGAAAACAACTGAGAAGCCAGAACCCAAGACTATCCCAATAGTTCTTATCAGCTGCTTCTTTGTAGTGTCTACTACAAATCAGCACAATATTTTCTTAAAATATGGGGGCTGGGGATTCTATAGTACACAGCATTTCCAATGCCCAACTCTCTCTCTCTCTGATACATGTCTTAGCAGAGAGTTTATTATATTTGTGGATATGGAATAAAAATGAATTTGAAGTTAGATTTCCTTGATCCTAAAAATAAATTTAAAGATTGATTTTAATTAGTGTATGATCTTTAACACACAGGAAAGCATTCAGTTTTTATCTGGTATGCTTTTTTTTTTTTTTTTTTGGTAGTTGTAGATGGACAGCATGACTTTGTTTTTATGTTTTTATTTATTTATTTATTTTTGGTACCGGGGATTGAACTCAGGGGCACTCAAACACTGAGCCACATCCCCAGCCCTATTTTGTATTTTATTTAGAGACAGGATCTCATTGAGTTGCTTAGTGCCTTGCTTTTGCTGAGACTGGCTTTGAACTCTCCATCCTTCTGCCTCAGCCTCTGGAGCCACTGGGATTACAGGAGTGAACCACTGCCCCACCCCCAGCTTATTTGTTTATTTTTATGCAATGCTGAGGATCAAACCCAGTGCCTCATACGTGCTAGGCAAACACTGTCCCACTGAGCCACAACCCCAGCCCCTCATCTGGTATGCTTTTAAAAGTGGAAATGAATGCAAAGTAAAACCCTTCCTATAGGAAGCCAGTAAATGCATTTGTCTTTTCAGGTGAATAGATTTCAATACTTACTCTCTCCTGGAGAAAATTTTAAATTTTTTTCAATTGGTTCACACACCACTTCTGTGTTAAAAAAAAAAAAAAAAAAAATTCTTCCCTCATCCCCTAGTTTGTCAATGTAAAGGCAGAAAGAAGTGATAATGCTGTAACTATGAAGTCTAGGGTCCTTTCTTTGGAGCCAGGAGATCTGTTACTTTCATGCTGTTTTCCATTAATAGATTCACATTCCAGCACCAAGCACAGAGGTTGGATTACAGCCCAGTTCTCCTGACTTTCAGCCTTTCTAAAGTTGTATGGATATGTGTGTGGAGTGGCTTACGTGTGGCCCAAAACAGAAGAACAGGAAGCATCAAATGACCTACCCTTTCCTTCTCACCATTTGACACCATGAAGTTACTTACCACCAAGTGTCTGGTTATAAAATATAAGGACAATAATTTTTGATTAAGGTTCTGCATACATACGTTTGGTAAATATCTGTTTATTGGTATGTTTTTCCAATAGGATGACTGACTCACTTAAGAGCAAGCTTGGGCTTATTCATTTTTATATCTCTATCACTCAGTATATGGCCTGGCACTTCAAAGGCAACAAAAATAATATTCGATGAAAGAAAGGAAAAAAAGAAGGAAGGGAGGTAGGGAGGATACAAATCACCTGAAATGAAGGATCTATTTGTAAAATTCAACCAAAAAGGAAAGTAAGTCAGTAGGTACTTGAGAGAAGAACTTTCTTATCTTTCTGAGGAGTCTCATGATATCCTTTTCTCTTACTCCTTCTTGGCTCACTTATTTCTTTGGAATGATTTTTTAAAAAATGAATAGTGTTACATTGAAGGAAAATATTGGAAAAAAGATAAAAATGCTAATGGGAATTTTTTAAATGAAAATATAAAAAGAATGACAAAGGTCAGAATAAGCAACAGAAAATGTTTAATACAAGTGATAGAAAAAAATACATTATATGCAGAAACTAGCTAGTTAAACATCAGCTACTTCAAAACAATAAGACAACTGCTTCCCACAGACAGCACTGTCAGGATGTTTCACAGGGAGAAAAATAGGCATGAAGAAAGAGAAAAGCCCTCCTCACACTGATGGTGTAATACTTAGTGCCCCAAACAAGGAGAGGAAAAGGCTCAATGAATGTTTCTCTAAGAAAAAAAAAAAAAGAGAGATTCCATAACTTTAAGTTGTTGCCTAAACTCTAAACAGTGCCTCTGGGACTTGCTCCAGAGCTGGGCCAGCTGGGAGTAATCGGGCCTCTCTGATATGTTTGGGGTACTTGCACCCAACTAGCAGGCAAGTAGCAAGGGCCAAAGGCTCTCTTTTTTAAGTCATGAGAGGAAATTTTCTACTACCTTTCTTTTTCATTCACTCCTTTTTTCTCACTGTAAAGTGAAAAGGAAAAAAAAAATATTACCCAATATCAGAACATGTCAGTCAGTTTGAGTTTCCAGAGTACGGTTGAGAATCAGTGGCTAGAAGCAATCACTTGATGATTCATTCACTCAGCAAACATTGCCTAAGCATCCAACATGAAGCAGGTGCTGTGGATACAATGGTGGACAAGACAGATAGGGCCCTTGATTTTGAGAAGATGCCTTTAAAAGAAGACAGCAGATACAAATAACAGAAAAACTAGTGTGTGTCTGAGACACCAGCCTTCTCCCACCAACTTTCTCCTCCCTCCTTGTACTGCAGGAACAATAGAGAACAGTGGCCTTCTTGCTGTTCCCAGAATATGCCAAGTTTAATCCTGCCTCAGGGTCTTTACCTTGGCTCTTCCTTCTGCCTAGCAAGCCTTGCACCCAGAAAGCATCCTTCACCTCACTCAAGGTTCAATTGAGATATTATCTCTCCAAGAGGCTTCCCTGGTCATTCCATGTGAATAGACCTCCCTCCCTCTTTAACCTTTTCTATTTTCTTTATATCCTAGTATTAAAACTGTGCAATGCTCCCTCACTGTCCTCCAGGGACTGTTTCTAAGACCCTCCCCCACACCAAAATCTGAGGATGATCAAGTCCTTTATATTAAATTGTGTAATATTTGCATGTAACCTACACACATTCTCTTGTATACTTTAAATCATTCCTAGATTACTTATAATACCTAATGCTATGTAAATAGTTGTTATACTGTATCATTTAGGGAATAATGAAAAGAAAAAAAAGTCCATACATGTTCAATACAGACACAACCATTGGAGGCCTAACTACATATTTGATCTGTACTTACTTGGTAGAATCTGAGGATGCAGAACCTGCCAACTTTCCAAATTTTTGGTTTGTCCCACTAAGATGCAGAAACCCAACAACATGGATTTTGCTTTTTTTCGTTTGTTTGTTTGCCCCAATATCCCATGCATTTAGAACTGTACTGTTAGAAATGTTCACTTATCCAAAGACCCAATGACAAAGTCTATAGTCAGAAGCCTACTCTATTATAAACGAGTTATTATAAACCAGTTCCACTGCAGCAACTGGTTTCCAAAGATGGCTTCCAGTGAAGTACTTCTCCTGGTATTCACATCCTATGCAGTTCTGGCACCTTGAATCTGGGCTGGCCCCGTGGCTCACCTTTGATCAATACAATGCAGCACAGGTGAAGCCGCATGACCACCAATGCTACCTCACACAAGGCTGCTGCAGTCTGGCTGGGCACAATTCAGGAGCCACTTGTCAAAAGAAACTAACTTTATTTTTAGAACCACACATGCCAAACAAAACAGCTCCTCAGGAAAAACCCTCAGAGCCCAACTGCCACCACCAGCTTCCCACAAGCCACTTCCCCCACCACCAGCCTCTCCACCTCCCACAATCCTCCTGCTCTTGAGGCCGATTTGCTGGGTCATGTGGGCGGGGCCAAAAGAGTACCCCAATGAACAGCTCCGTGGCCTGAAAGGGCAGGGAAACAGCCCAATGAGCATCACCTCAGAGGAGCCAATCAGCTAGATGTTGCTGGGCCGCTCTGAGCCAATCATCAGCTGGCAGGCTGAAAGTTTGCTGGGGCCCCTTTGGCTGTGGCTCTCAACACAAGGCCTTGTAGATTCCACCTCCACACATGGTCTGGATGAGGCCTCCCACAAGTACAAATATCCAACCACCCAGAGGCCACCAGACAAAAGGAGTCAGAGTCAGTCCTGTGGAATGCCCCATGGATAGACTGAAATGCTTGGCACTTCCAGCCATCCACCTAAAGCACCAGACCAAGGAATGAAAACACCATCTTGCACATAGCTCAGCTGTCTTCAAATGACTCCAACCCTGGGCTCTTTCTGACTGCAACGGCAGGAAAGACCACAGTGACAACCATCTGGCTGAGTTCAGTCAACTCGCAGAACAATGAGAAGTAATAAGAAGTTATTGTTGTAAGCCACCGAATCTTCAGGTGTTTAGTTTATTCAGTACAGAAAACTGCAAAATACCACCACCGAAAATGGTCCTAGATCCAAACATTTCTTTTTCTGCAAACATTGTATTCATGCCTGAAGACCTGGATTGGGGTTTCACCCAACACACTCTCCCACAATGCATGTATTTCTGCCATTTAAAAAAAAAAATGTGTCTTGTTCTTTTTAGTCTAATAAAACCTGTGAACCTCCACTGGAGGTCAGGAAAACTGGGTCTCCATACAGTTGGGACTACTGTAATTTTAGCAAATCTCCAGACTCCCTGAAGCTTAGGTTCTTTTCTGAAAATTGATGGGGATTTGATTTTTAAATTTTACTTAGTGTGTACTGGGCAACCTTTACTTCTTTCCCCAAGTAGAAATTAAGACACAAATCTATGAAACAGATGGGAGCGAAATAATTCTAACTGAAGTGGGAGAGACTGCACTGGAGTGGTGGTGAGAAGAGGGCACCAGAACCAGAAGACCTAAGTTCAAGTGCCAGCTCCTCCCCATACTGGTCCTAAGAGAGCTTGGATTCCCTGGGAACCTGGTGTGAAAACTACTGAACTGGATGGTGTCAGACACCTTCCCACTTCACAGGGTGTGATCTGTAGCATTTACCCCATAGAACATAGATATATTCTAGGACTCTGAGGTAGATTTTAACGTATATTTATGTGACATCATTTATTTTAATTTTTAAAAAGCATTGACCAGGAAGAGTCTTTGTATGGCTTTGTATGGCTTCTGCTCTCTCAATGAACCAGATTTATTCTAGTGTTTCCCAACCAGGTTTATTCTAGTGTTTCCTAGACCAGTGAACACTTCCCATCTGCCTGTTCCTCTCAACACAGGTGCTAAGCTTAGTTTTTGCTTCATCTCTAGGGAGAGAAATAGTATTTCAAATTTCCCAATATATATAACTTGGCTTGGGAAGTAGTAGGTTAAAATCACTCTTTTGATTTATTTTTTTTAACACCAGAGATTGAACCTAGCAGTGCTTAACCACAGAGTCACATTCCCAGCCCTTATTTATGTTTTTATTTAGAGACAGGGTCTTGCTAAGTTACTTAGGGCCTCACTAAGTTGCTGAGGTTGGCTTCAAACCCACAACTCTCCTGCCATAGCCTCCTGAGCTACTGGGATTACAGTTGTGGGCCACCATGTCTGGTACTCTTTCAATTTTTGAAAACTTTTATTGTCAAAGGCCTTCATTGTAGAAGATTCCACAGCCTATTATATATTCCCATTCCAATGTCCAATGCTTGTATTCATTAGGAAGCTTTTCTTTGTATCTAATATAAAACATTCAATAATAGTATCCCTTCGGGTAATGCTTCTCAATCTTCAGTCCTGTAACTTTTTTAAAAAAATAATTCAGTTCTTCAATGTCACTGTATAGCTCTCTTCTTTATTCTCACTTTTTTCCCATTATCTCTTTTGGATAATTGACCTTAATTGAATATAGGAATGGTCTGATAAATGTTTCTGAAGTTCTTTGATTATGAAATAGTATGCATAGTTAAATTATTACAGAGCATCCAGGTTTCATCTTAATAAAGTTATCAACATCTTTCATCAATGGAAAATGCCATCAGACAATCTGCATAAAATTACAAGCATGTGAAGATAATTTACACATACTTATATTGGCTAATAAATATACACCTCTGTCATGTATTATAAATTAGGTAATTATTTGTCCATACATCACAACCAATCTTCACTCAAATTTCCAAACTCATTATTTGGTTTTTTTTAATTAATTTTTATTGTAGGTTGTTCAAAACATTACATAGTTCTTGATATATCATATTTCACACTTTGATTCAAGTGGGATATGAGCTCCCAGTTTTACCCCATATACAGATTGCAGAATCTCATCAGTTGCACAACCATTCAAACTCATTATTTGAACTCTGACCCTGAGACTACAAATGAATGCACAATATATCTAATCTGTTTTTTAAAAAGACCATTGTTTTCCAATATTATAAGCTGATTGAACAGAAGTTCCCATCTCCATAAAGGTGACAGGTTAGGTGTCTTCTACCAAACCTGTTTCAACAACTGTGAAAAGGATCAGCTAGAACTTTTCTTCAATATTATAAACAAGAATTTAGATTCCCAGAGGCTTGTAGGAAGAAAAGTAAAAATAAAAGATCTTCCTAACATTTATTTTAGGCATAATCTTCTGTCTCTATTTTGTTATACCACATTGAAATTTCTTCTCTTGTTTGATTACTGCTGCCTTTTAAATACTGTATTCCATTTTATGGTTTAATAGTTACAAGAATAAACAAAGGAGGCAGCTGTTTGGCAATGTCTTTTAAACTTCAGCAAATGTCACTGAGTAAAATAATGTAACTTATTTACTTCAGACCAAACTTCCTTCCACTCCCATAACCTCTCCTGTTCTTTCTCACTTAAGATCACACCATTGGAAGTCCTCATCCCATACACTAAAGAATGAGTTTCAAAGTATCTGTGTACTTTTTAATTGACCTGTAAGCCTGTGCTAGAGCAACTCTGAACACTTTCCCTTACCCATGCAACAAAAGAGGCCTGACTGCAGTTTTCCAAAAGGTTAAGCATAGAATATCACATGTCCCAGGAAGTCTACTTCTAGATATGTACCCAGAAGAACAGAAAGCAGGGTCTTGGACAGATACTTGTACACCAATGTTCATAGCAGCATTGTTCACAATAGGCAAAAGATAGAAATAACCCAAATGTTCATCAACAGATGAATGGATAAAGAAAATGAGATAAATGGTATATGCATGTAATAATGAAATACTATTCTGCCAACCAATAGAATGAAATTTTGACATGCCCTAAGAAGGGACACTGAAAATATGCTGAGTGAAATAAATCAGACACAGAAGGGAAATTATTGTATGATTCCATTTAATATGAGGCACTTTCATAGAGACAGAAAGTAGAATAGAGATGACTAGGGGATGGGAGGAGAGAGCTGGAGAGAGATTTATTTCTTAATGAGTTTAATGGAAATTACCATTTAGTGAGATTTTACGCTGGGAATGAAATCTTTTTTAATATAGGTATTGGTGATGATTTCACAACATTGCAAATGTATTTAATGTCATTGAATCATATACTTACCAATGATTAACATGATAAATATTATGTTAGGTATATTTTACTACAATTTTTTAAAATTACTTTGAGGGAAAAAGTCAGAGTCAGATCTGAGATCAGTAGTGCTTGGAAGGCACCTGAAATTTGAAGAGTCACTACCCAGAGGTTGGGAGTTTGACAACCTCTTCGAAGTTCCCAGACCACTCCCACCCTGAATAGGGTGGGGAACTGGAGAAGGAGCGCAAAGGCCTCAGGAAGACATAGCAATGCACACCAAAGAGACAGCCTCCAGCTTCCAGGTCGGTCACCCAGAGCATTCCCTACCCAGCATGGCTCCCCAGTGGTGGTGGTGGTGGTGGTGGGGGGGGTCCTTTTTAGAAAGAAGAGACCAGACTAGGCCAACTCTAAAGGAATTTGTGCATACTATTCGTTTGTTTTTCAAGTGTCACAAGAACCAATTTTGGAGCAAGTTGACTACAAAAAGATGCTTCTGTTCTCCCGGTCTAACAATGTAAGCTAGTTGATGGAAAGAATGTAACAAAACCTTGGAAGGGACTTGCATCTCGAAAATGTTAGAGTTTATTTGGAAATGTGAGTGTCTTACACAGGCACACACACATCACATATATATGTGAATACTAAAATTCTTTGTAATATTCCTAAATCTAAAGTTAATTTTAAAAGTAAGACGAAGGACGTGCAACCCGAGAACACAGATTTCTTAATTTCTTCCCAGGTAATGTTTGCAACTATTTCCACTTTTTAATTGTTTTGAAGTTAGATTTCCAACAATAGATTTTATATTAGTAATTCTTATTATCAACTACTCTCTAGCAAATTGGAAAACCACCAACAAAAATGTTACTGGTTATAATGTCCATGTTTAGAACTATGCTTGGAATACCAAGCCTCAAGAATTTGTCGAGCGAAGGGGTTGTTTAAATGCAAAACCTCAGATAAGGACCAGCCTGTCAAAACCCCACCAAGGATAGGAAGAAGAGGCATTTATTGCATTGGCTGGGTGCATGGTAAATAAGATGCTAATGAGATTTTGATGATTGCTTCCCGCCTACCACAGGGTTAACCAGGCAACCACTAAAGACAAACTACTTCTTATCACCTGAGTTATTCCCACATAAAAAATTGAGAGGACCTATTGTTGAAGCACGAAGAGGCAGTCCTCAATGAGGCAACATCCTGTCTGAATAATTTAGGCCGGGCAGAGGCCAGCCCACACAGTGCTTTGGTGTGCGAGAAAGTCCCATTCCGTCGCATCCATTTCCTGTATCTAGATCCCGCTGCCGTTCTTTAAAATTCCCCTGTTACGTCGAGGTAGGAAAAAAAAAAAAAAAAAAGCCCGATTTATCAGGTGGCTAAATATATTGTGCCTTCTTAGGCAAATGTATCACCTGCTTGGCCAATTAGCTTCGTCTCCCAGAAAGACTAGTTCAACAGGTTTCCTTGTTCTCCTCGGCGGCCTCCTGGGTTGGGGAAAGAGGCTGTCACTTGGCTTGGACCCTCCCCTTCCCTCCCTCCGGCTCTCCCACAGTGGGTGGGACCAATCGCGCCGGCTCGAACGTGGCCAGGTTGGCGGCCCCCGGAGCTCGGGGGCCTGGATGCGCTGCGCCGCGCGGCGGAGGGCGCGGGGAGGGCGCGGCACGGCTCGCTGGCCTGCGCCCCGGAGCCTGCGGGAAGGAACCGCGCCGAGTCTGAAGGTGCCCTGTGGACACGGCCCTGATGACTGAACTACAGCAAGATGTGGAAGACACAAAGCCTGCGAAAGTGCTCGCCAAGAGAGAGAGCAAAGTTGGTTCAGCCCAGTAAGTAGAAGTCTCCGGTGGGACACTTCCGAGGCGGTAGACCGCGCGCTGCCCCAACCCCAGACCTCTCTGCCCGGGGACGAGTGCGGGTGGGAAAGATTTTCTGGAATTTTTATATGGACAGTCTTGTGTCCTGAACTCTTTCGGTGGCGCCCGATCTCTCGGTCTCCTCCCCCTTCTGTCTTTTACATATGCGATGGAGCTCTGAGTCGGTGGGGATGTGGAATATTTGATCCGAAAGCATAATTGGTGTTTTTTTACTTCTCAAGGGATGTCTCAGAAAACTTTGAAATCCTCAAGGCGTGTCAAGAAACTGCACCCACATTCATGTCAGTTGTCCTACTTCTTAGTGACATCTGGGGAGATCCAGTTGTCTCTAGTTATTGGATGTCAGATGACTACTACCTTCACAATGATGTGTGGTTTATGTGATTCAGAGCTTGTGGGTGTCTTTGCCTCATCTCCTTCGCTGTTTCCCCTCGAGAGTCAAGAAAGGTTGTGAGAAACATGAGATATGTCTTATCTTTTCCCTCAAAGACTACCTGCCTTTGATTGAGTACTTAATCCAAACTTTTTTGTACAGAGAGTGTAAGGGTGAGATGAGGAAGCACAGTGAATATGCAGTAAAAACACTTGGGTTTTGACTCTCCTCTTAAAACATGTATGTGCACAATAGCACGATTTGCACATTATTTGACCTATAAACTCTGACTTAAGAAACTTAAAAGTTCAAATATTTTGATCACAGGATTAATTTCCTGTAGCGAAACTGACTTTTCTTCCCTGTATTCCTTTGAATAGCTTTTTAAATGAAGAAGTGTGGGTTTTAAATGATCATTTTTCCCATTCTTATTTTTAAAAGGAAAATGATATTTCAGCATTTGCTTATTTATTATATCACCATAACTTTAAGTAAGAGTAAAATCAATATCTAAATCAATATCACCCAATTTTATTTTATGATGTCAAGTTGTTGGGGTATTAAAATGTTTTATTGATGCTAGAATGAAAAGATGATAACTTTTTATTAATAATGAAGACTCAATCCCCATCATTTTATCATTGAGTCTTTTTTCTTTTTTTCAAAAAATCACAGCCTTATTCCACATAAGGACTTGTGCCTATCAGTGCAGATTCTAAATGTGTACCAGCTGAAGTTTAAGCCTAAGTTTCAGAAGAAGAGCATCATTGACAGCTTTGATGTGTCATTTCAAGGCTTTGGTCATATTGTGTCCAGGGTTTCTGCCTCCTTTGGCTGCCCTATCCTTTGTCTTCCCAGGATTGTCAATGTAATCTGACATTCCTATTCTGCATGATAAAGAGAAAATTGCTACAAGTGAAACCCCCTGAAAATGTTGTTTACTCACTCAATATAAAATTCTAACTTTATAATATTTCCTATACAAGGGAAAATACGAACTGTCAAGTTACATCTATTTACTTTGCATTCCATCATTCTTGTGTATATTTTATTTATCTGAAGAAGAGGCAAAGTCCTTTCACCATGGTATAGATGTTAGAGGTGACGAGCATTTTATTGATGCTAGAATGAAAAAATGTAGATGGAAAAAATTTCTGGAACTTTTATATGGACAGTGTTGTATCATGAACTCTTTTTGTGGGGTGGGTCTCTCTCTCTCTCTCTCTCTCTCTCTCTCTCTCTTATCTCTATCTGTATCATTATCCCTCCAACCCCCTTTTAGATACAGACTTTCCAGAAGAAAGGCTGGAATCCAGGCCTTGAAACTCCTAGCCCAGGACTTGTCCAAGGCAGCCTTTAACTCCAGTTACACAAAGCAGAATGATTTAAATGTATCCAAGGGTTCCCAAGTATTGAAATCTTCATATTCCCAGTTGTCAGATACTCAATGAAGAGATGATTTTGATTGATTAAAAAGTCCACCATAGACTATAGAAAGTTTTTCTTATTTTGAAACTCAGATGGTGGGAAAATAATTTTGTAGAAAATAAGCCTAAACCACATTGAAGCTTAAGTTCCCCACACAGCCCTTCATTTAGAACTGAATTTCACAAATTCATCTCAGCTTAATAAATACCACAGAACCTGCTTGTTGAACAGTAGTGGACAATACAAAGATAACTGTGATTTGGGATCTTCCCTTCTGGAACTCCAAGAGCAGGGAGGCACAGATATATGGTACTGTACTTCAAGGGACATACATCGGTGGCCATTGGCACATTAAACACAGACAAGGCCTATAATTGAATCTTCTGTATAGTAAAGATTTTTACCTATTTGTCAGTCTTTGGCAAACTCTGTTATTTTTGGAAGTTTGTTTTTCCCTACAAAATGGTATCTGTGTTTACTAAAGTCATCTCTGATTTGATCTAAGATTTTAGATACTGTTATCTTCTGAGTTCTTAAACTCTTGTTCTGGTGTCAGAATAAGAGTAATTTTAAGAAAGAATGTCATTATCACAATTATGCATTAGTGTGGTGATTCTGTATTGAAATCATTCTAGGCTGCCAAATATTTATGCTTAGAAATCCTGTCTAGCTTTTCTGTTTTAGACTTTATATTTAGATTAATTAACTGCTGTGCTCAAAGTCTTATTGAAGTTCAGGGGTCCTCATGGACATTCTTCTAGGAGAATTTGAGTGGCTCACTCTTCCCCATTTCCCTGTGTCTGTCACTGTATACCCACCTAGGCTTGTGACCTAGAACCAAGTCTCGTAGGTAGGTAATGATCTCCACCATTTATTGAGAATGCTTGCTATGTGCAGGGAGTATGCTCAACACTTTACATGCATTTGCACATGGAATGAGATAGGCACTATTTTTATCTCTATTTTGCAGATAAGAATACTGAAACTCATTCAAGAGCCAACTTGTAACCACTGCACAGTAACTTATTCCCATTCCTTAGCTCCAGAATCTAGAATCTAGAGTCACTTTCCATGGCCTACTCTGAAACACAGCCTCCTCTGCTAAGATTTTAAGATCTTTCTTTAATGATTTGGGCACTCATAAGACTCTTTTTTACCTCATCGCCTAATACTGGTCAGCATGTACATCTTTTATAGACAACCACATAAGCAGTCCTCTACTTAAAGAGGTATTATGCAGTACTCCCATATTCTCTGTAGCATTATTCATAGTAGTCAATGTGTGGAATCAGCCTTCACATATCAATGGATGAATGGATAAAGAAAAAGCAGCATATAAATAGTGTATCCTTTAAAAAGAAAGAAATCTGTCATTTGCCACACAGATATATCTGCAGGACATTATGTTAAATGGAATAAGCCAGGCACAGATTGACAAACAGAATGTGATCTCATTTATATGTGAAATGTAGAAATGTTGATTTCCTTGAAGTTGAGTGGAATGATGTTTGCCACAGGCTGGGGATGATGTGGAGTTGTTCATCAAAGGATGCAAAGGGTTCAATGTTTTGAGGTCTGTTGCACAGCAGGGTGACTGTATCTAGTCAGTAACTATGTATATTTTTAAATAACTTAAGAGTAAATTTCAAATGTCTTATAAAAATCATAGGTAAGTGAGGTGCCAGATATTAGCTTGACTTAATCCTTTCGTATTTTATACATATATCAAAACATTGCACTGTTTCCCATAAATGTACACAATTGTGATCAATCAGTTAAACATATAAATTAAAAATAATTAAATAAAGTGTATATTTCTTATAAAACAAAAAAGAGACACTATGCAAATTGAACAAAATATATGCCTACTGTAGGACTGAATGAATCCCCATCTGCCTTTCTTCTCCTCACCTCTATTCCTTCGCTCAAGCAGTTCCCTCTCTGTCTCTTACAATTCTAGAACTCAGTTCCTCTTCACTTAAAGCCTTCCCTTATCACTGTCCACAAACATCTCTTCTTTATGGGTGCTCACATTGTACCTACAGGGTCAGTCCTATGGAATTTCGCTACTGCTATTTAACAATTAATGCTTATTGAAGGGTTAGTTTATACAAAGCACTGTTTAAGTTGTTAACATATATTAACTCACATGTTAACCACCAGATTACATTGAGTGTCTTTCCCTAAATAGATCACAAACTCTGATTGCATTTTCTCCTTACTGAATTTCTCAGAAGGCAAACAAGTAGTCACTTTCATAAACCATCCGTTAGTGAACTAAGGCGCTTGAGACCCCTGACCCAGTAATTAAAATATATAATATAGCTGCCATTCATCTGGACTATGTCAGGGAAAATTCTACATTTTACCATTTCCTTAAAATTTCTATCAATTATTTTTAGATACATTTACTTTCCAGAGAGCTGTAGCTAGTGAAGCTGTTGATTCACTCATCACTGAACTGCGTATTTGCTTTGAAAATAACACTGTACTCTTTTTCTGACAAAGAATAGGTAATTTAGCTGTATATCTCCTTTTGAGATCCAGTTTCGCCCATTTTTATTGCCTTTCTTATTCTGAATTGTATGTACCATTACATAGACAGTTCTAGTGTGGCCTAACTTTTTTTAACATACATTTTATAAAACATAGTTTTATTTCTTAGTTTCTTAGGGGCCAGATTTTGTAATGACCAAGTTGCTTTTAGTGAATTTCAACAAAGAGCTAAACCTAATGCTGATATATTTCTCAGCAAAACTTACCTTGATTCATATTCCAGATAATAAATTATATCACATATAATATACACTTTAAATGCAATTTGAATTTAACAATTTTTTTATAGTTGTAGGTGGACAACATACTTTAATTTTTGTTTTTATTTTTATGTGGTGCTAAGGGTCAAACCCAGTGCCTCACATGTGGTAGGCAAGCACTCTGCCACTGAGCTATAGCCCCAGCCCACAATTTGAATTTTTAATATTTAAATTTTAATAATTCAGTGCATAAGAGTTCTAGAAATTTTTTCATCTCCATATATAAGAAGAGGACAGATGTATGCCACATAAATATTTACCTTAAAAGGAAGCTCTCAGTTAGGTGTGGTATTACTACACACCTGTAATCCTAGCTACTAGGGAGGCTGAGGCAGGAAGCTGGGAATGTAGCAGAGTGGTAAAGCCCTTATCTAGCATTGGAGGCCATGGGTTTCATCTGCCAGTACAGAGGTGGAGGCGGGGGTTATCAATAAATGGCAGCTCTCTAGTATGAATTATTTTAGATATATATTTTTGCTTTTAATATTGAATTCAAGTAAAAATAAACAGCCTACCATGAAAGGAAGTATTATATAAGCCATACTGTCTTTGTGCATGGCATATTAGGGGTACTTGACAATCACAATGAAGAGTTAGGAATTGATCTTCTATTGCAAGCAAGAGAAGCAAAGGCAAATACTTATTGAGTATAATTTGATTTCTCTAGTGCTTGTTCAACTCTGAACGTTGAGAGTTCCTATTTAGCAAAAGAATCTCATTATATTTTTATCTTTCTATGCATGTGTGTGTGTGTGTGTATATATATATATATATATATATATATATATATACATATATATAAATACTAAAGATATATGTATATGTATATATTTATTTAAATAAATATATAATTTTATTTTATATATTTATTTAAATAAATATATACATATACATATATGTATATGTATATACAAACAGAGCCGGTTCAATTTCTAATATAAATTTTGAGGTAGGAAGAAAAATTTATGTATATCATATTAGGAAATATAAAAAGTGTATTAAAGTACAACAATTAATGGAAATATTTGAAAAATAGAGAACAATAGCATATTTTCTGGTTTGAAAGTTTTTGAAAAGAAATATGAAGTAGATCAGCTATATGTCCAGATTAATGTCACAGAAAATTGCTGATTTATCAAGGCTGCTCATAAAGTGGCTAAGAAAGTAGACTTTAGGAAACAAAAGTTTGAAACTGGCTTTTTTATCTGCTAGAGATGTGACCACGGCAAATGACTGAGCCCCTAGAGTCTCAGTTTCATCTTCTGTTTCATATAGGCTCAATTTCAAATTTATTTATTTATTTATTTAGGTGCTGGGGATTTAACACAGGAGCACTTTACCACCGAGCTACATCACCAGCTTATTTATTTATTTAATTTATTTTTTTATTTGAATTTTGAGGCAAAGTCTTAAAATAAGTTGTCAAGAAGCTGACATCCAGTTTGTGATTCTCCTGTCTCAGCCTCCCATATTGCTAGGAGTGTACCACCATGCCCAGTTCAATTTGAAGTTTGAATGGGAAATATAAGAAATGCTTTTTGCCCAGACTGAAGCTATGTTAGTCCTTAATTGTTCAAGGTCTGGGACATGCTATGGGGTGGGGGTAGAAGGATGATATAAAATGTAATTGTGCTAAATTGTTAAAATTCAGGAGACAAACTCTTACAGTAGCCTGCAACAACACCTACTGTGTAGTTTTGAGGAGTCTTATGATAGCACTCAAAGGTTCCCAAAAGTCTGATGTGGCATTCTGTTTTCTACTCTATGCAAAAAAGTTCTTATGCCATAACTGTTTTGTGGCCTCCTGGCTTATTTAGATATTATTCACTTATTTGAGATTATCACATCTGTTGTCTAAATCTTTTATCCATGATCCTTTAATTTTTCACATCCTGCTTTCTGGCCCTGAGCTTTGTTCTCATGGATTCTCAGCTTTAAACTACTGAGTTTTTTTTTTCTATTTGCTAAATTCCAACAGAACTGTCTTCAATACCTTCCTCTTTCTTTAAATGCTCAGCTTTAGGCACTTCACATATTTTCAAATACAAGAAGACAAAGGTCCTGGGGAAAGACACCTCCTCAGCCACATGAATGAGTTCTTTTTTGTCCTCCAGGAACATAGGTTTGATTATTTGCCCTTAGAAGAGAAGCCGGACCAACTTTAACTGCACTCCCCAAGGTAGATTGCTTTATATGCTGTCACTGTCACATCATTCCACATATCTCAGAGGTCCCTGTATGTATTATGGTACGTGATGTCCCAAGATGCATATTATTTTTAACAGGTTAATTGAGTATGTTTTATATGTCATAAAACTTACCCATGTATTAAGTCAGCTTTGTATTGCTGTAACAAAATACGCCAGAAAAACAATGTAAAGGGGAAAAGAATTTTTTGGCTCACAATTTTATAAGTTTCAATCCATAGTCACTTGGCCACATCATTATGGTGAGGCAGCACACCATGGAAAAGAGATGTGGCAAAACAGAGTGCTCACCTTATGGTAGTCAGGAAGCAGCTAAGAAGGTTTAAGGAATGAATAAACTCTTTAAAGGTGTACCTCCACTGTCTTACTTCCTTCAACTAGGTCCTACATCCTAAAGTCTCTACAACCTCCCAGTAGTATCACCAGCTGGGCACCAAGCCTTCGACATGTGGCCACTGGGAGATATCTCAGATCCAAATCATAGCAACCCATTCCTAATGACATTTACTAATGGTGCACTAAGTGGTGCACCAACACCATCACCTTATTTAGAGCCTTTTCTTCCTTCCACTGAATTCCTCAGACACATTCATACTTAATCGCTATTTCCAGCCCCAACCTCAGCCTTGGGGCACTCTTCTTTCTGTCCCTTAAACCTACCTTTCTCAACATTTTATGTACAGATGCCCATCGGGTTCTGTCCCAATAAACTCAACGTAAGTTGAAAATACAGTAAGTTGAAAATGCATTTAATATATCTAAACTATAATGCATCACAGCTTAGCAACATGGTGTGCAGTAAAGGCCTACTCACATGGCTGACTGAGAGCTGTGGCTCACTGCTGCTGTCCAGCCTCAGGAGAGGACATCATACCACAGATCACTAACCTGGGAAAAGACCAAAATTCAAGAAGTAAAGTATGACTTCTATTGAATCTGTATTGTTTTTGCACCTTCATAAGGTGGAAAGATCATCAGTGGATCACAAGTTGACGACCACCTGTAAATGGAATCACACAGTATGTGGTCTCTTGTGTCTGCTTTCTTGCACTTCCTATCATAGGTTGAGGTTCCTCCATGAACTACATGTCCCAGTAGTTCATGAATAGGATTCAATCAAATGGGTGTATCAAGTCTTATATGTTTACCTGTGGAGCATTTAGGTTGTTTTCACTTTTTAGCTGTTAGGAATAATGCTGCTGTGAACCCATGCATGCAAATTTTGGTGCACACAAATGCTGTCATTTCTCTTGAAGATGTGCCTATAAGTGGAATTGCTATGTCATATGGTATTCTGTATTTAACTTTTTGAGGAGCTGGTTTTCTCAAGTAATTGCAGCATTTTATATTTCCATTGGCAATGCATGTATATATGTTGTAGGTTTAAGAGAAAGGACATTCACATTAGCAGAGAAACAAGATTATAAGCAGCTGAAAGGCAGGCCATATTATTATATAATGAATATCTGTTAATGTTGGCCAAATGATATTTACACTTAAGATTTTAAAAACTTGCCAGGTGAGGTGGCACATGCCCGTAATCCTAGTGACTCAGGAGGCTAAGGCAGGAGATCACAAGTTCAAGCCCAGTCTGGTTAATTTAGCAAGATCCTGTCTCAAAATAAATTTTAAAAAAGGCTGGGATATTGCTCAGTGATAGAGGGCCCCTAGGACCAATCCCTAGTAACACACACACACACACACAAAAAAAAAAGATTTAAAACACTCTCCAAATCACAATGTCAAGGGTAACTCAGGCCATGATATTTGGGTGCTTTTCTTTTTTTTAACAACCTTTTAATATTTTGCATATAAATTTATTACTTTTTTAATGACAGACTTGGATTATAACCTTCATGTTGGTGTTGACATTTTTAAAGTCATATGTATATTATAAGTTCTGAAATCTAAAACAATATAGATACATACAAAATAAAAACTAAAGGCGTTTCTCCTGCCTCCCATCTTGTAGCTTCTCATGTCAAAGATACTAACTATCTCCCAAGGTTCTGTTTTTCTTCTTAATGCTATTGTCATTTAAAAACAACATGAGGACTAGGGCTGTACCTCAGTGGCAGGGTGCTTGTCCAGCACGTGTAAAGCACTGGGTTTGATCCTTAGCACCACATAAAAATAAACAGATACAATAGAGGCATGCTGTCCATCTACAACTACAAAAACAAAGACAAAACCCCAAAAAGTCAAGTATTTTTAAATTTGTTTTGTTTTTTTTTTCTTAAGATAGCCATGTTCCAATGTACATACATTCATACATGGCTTAATGACAGGAATACATTCTGAGAAAGGTGTCATGAGGTGACTTTGTCGTGATGTGAATGTGATCAAGTGCCTTCACAAACCTAGATGCTGTAGTCAACCGCACACCTAGCCTGTCTGGTATGTAGGCAGTGGCATTGCCTGTAATGTATGAACAAAACAGTAAGAGATGAAACCAAGCACAAGAGAAAGTGACAGGAGACTCTGCCACTGAGGTATATGAGGGAGGGAGTTGCTGGCATAACATGGCATTCTGTTTTATAGTCTCCACATGCACATGTGGGAGTACATTCAAAAATAACAATAAAGAATAATATAGTAAACCATAAACCAGTTTATTGTCACTATAAAGTATTAGAAAGAAGAGAATTAGAAAAGATAGCAATAAATAATACTGAGGTTATATTGAAAAGAGAAATTTTTAAAATGCTTACTTGCATTAACCATCTTCTTCCATCCTGGAAGATGCACTTCTCTCTACACCATTCCATACCTTAGCAATGACATCTCAGACAATGAGCTGGGTGTGGACATGCCTCTTCCTCCAACTGGAGGTATTGATCTGCTGTTGATCTGTATATGCATGTTGGTGTTTTTTTGAAGTCTATAAAAGTCAGGTGTATGATCATACCCATATTTGTTATCTTTCTAGATTTTTTTCAAATTATGTCTTCCATCTTCTTCAGTAAGTTAAAAACTGGGAAGAACCTCAGAGACATGTCAGTTTTTGTGTCCTTTACTGTTAAATATTATTATCTGAAAAACCCTAACCATTATTTTGAAACCCCTAGTCTATAGTGCTGTGTATGTCACAAAGAAGCACAGCACCTTTGCTGAAATTCTAACATTAAAAAATATCAGACCTTTCATCAGGACCTATGAGATGAGAGAATTATAAATGGCATAGGAGCTAGGAGAAAGGTAGGCAGTGTTTGACAATTGCTGATGACTGGAGAGATTTGTTCTTGTGTTCAGCTGACATGTACTAAGTAGTTTGGCACATTGGGAGCCATACAGAACATCTTGGAATCCAGGATGAAGAAGATAAAGCCTTTGCTCATAAGGAAAGAGGAATAGAGGAAAGGCATATATTATTTTGAGATTTAATCTTCTTTCAAAATATATCAGAGATTAAACATATCAGTGCTGTTTTAGACACTGTTTACCATGCTTTGACATCTGTATTTATACTGAGGTAATACTGTTTCATCACATTTTATGTACAACAGAGACACAGGGACTTGCCCAAGGTCATAGAAATTAAAAAATGTTGAAGCCAAATTTCAAAAGCAGGCAGCCTAATCTGAACCAGCTTGCTAAAATCATTAATAATACAAGCTCCCTAAATTTAGGAAAAGCAAAGATGCAGAAGGCAAAGTAACCCCCACTAAATGTCTGTGTATCACTGAGTATATCTCTTACTTTTTATAGTTCTGTTTTCCCAAATATAAAACTAAGACTCATTTCCATTCTATGGATCTACCATTGGAAGGATTTCTAATGCTCTGTAGAAGACGAGATTAGCTATAATTGAGCAGTGGTACTCTTTGCTGTATTTGGCCTCATTGGGTACTTGTGTTGTACTCAAATCTGACAGTAGAAAGTCGAATTTCTCAGATGCAGCTTGACATTGTGATTTGCACAGTGGTCATTCATAAATTCCAACTTTTAAAAACCATAGTTTTGAGTTCTTTGTTGCACAAGCACAGTCTGTCTCTATAAAGTAACATGACTAATTGAAGAAGCATGTGAATGTTGTCTAAGAATAGTCACCTAAGGAACCCAAGAGCTTTTTCAACAATGCTGCAGTTGCACACAATCTTTTTGAAATTCGTCTCGCAGAGCTGCTTTCAAAGCCTGGATCTGGCTCCTTGACTAGTCATAAGGTTGGCAAATATTCTTCCTTTCAGAGTGAATTCAGGTTTTAGAAACAGCCTGAAGTTGTTTAAAGTCAAAATTTGGTGATGAGGTGGATAAGAATAGTTTAAATACCTTTAAACCACTCTGTGAATGAGCTCATGTGTGATCAAAAACAAGATGTGACTATAAAATATTAAGACAGCTTCTCTCCATACTTACAAGCCGGTTTCACACTTTCAAATCTAGATTTATTACTTTGTTAACTGCGTTATGAAAACAGTAAACATTTGTAGTTACTATTCTGTTCCCAAATATTTTTTTCAGTGTTTATAATATACCCAGATAGGTGTTGGCACATAATAAGCATTAAAAAATATTTTGAAGATGCAACTGTAATGTATAACTCCTTTTTTTGAAAAGTATACCATATCTATTATGGAAAACAATTTTTGAAAAATATCTGTGAATTTCTACAGGGGAGGTTAAGCTATCACAGTTTCCTTGTGCCATTTTCTCCTTCATTACATGTAATGGGAATTTGTATAGAGTTTACTTTTTTTTTTTTTTTTCAGTTTTCCTTTCCATGTTATAGTTTTACACCAGGTGGTTCTTTTCCACTGTATGCAAGGCATTACTCTTGACTTTCCCATACGGTAATTACCAGTTATTAGCATTAAGCTTTTCCATTACTGCCTAAGTGCCACTAATAGTTAACATCTGGTAGCAGATTGGTCTACTCCCTGGTAAATCCCTGAGCATATTCAAGGCAAACGTATTTTCCTGTTCTGGACTTCTGGTCATGATAGATTCATTAGCACAGCCATTTCACAGCCATTTTATCTGAAATCTGATTTTTGACAGTCTCCAGTCCTCTAACCACTGTAATTCAACAAGAACTTACCTAGCACTTACTCCGTGCTGGGAATCTGAGGCCAAGTTACCTGTGTATGATGTCCTTTAGGAGTTCCCAGTTTGGGGATAGAGAGTGGGATACATACATTACTAATACCATGTGATAGGAATTTCACTTGGTATCAAATGCTATAGGAACAAAGATGTAGGCCATCAGTTTTTCTCGAGATAAGCAGATGAGAGGTGATGTTTGAAGTAAGCTTGAAGGCTAATAAAGAATTCAGCCACAAATTAAAGGGAAAAAAATCATTCCAAGCAGAGGGAAGAACAAGGATAGTATACTTGTAAGTTGGAATTCTTGTTTTGGATGCCTGCTTAGGGGTTGCTGGAGGCTGGAGTGGTGGGCTTCAGGGCTGAGCAGGGAGAGTGAAGGGGAGGGCTTGGGGTCCCCTGGGCATTCCCCTCCTTGCTTTGCTCTCTGCCTCTCTCCCAGCTTTGGCACTTCTGCCTCTTTGACACTTGGGGAAATCTTTCTCCTCTATGGTCTTCAGTTCCCTCCTCTGTAAAAGGAGAGGACTGAATGGCCAGAGTTGTTAGATTTCTTCCAGCCTGAAGAGGACCAGTCTTTGAAGAAACTGCCCTACTTCTCAGCGCTCCGAGGTAGCCTCTGTGTAAAGAATTCTATTTGGCTGAACAAACTGAGAAAAGCGTCTTAAATGGGAATAGAATCCTTGCTTTCTTACATGTTTTTGGCCTCTTAATTTATTTTTTTCTTTTGAAGTCTTTCCCTAGGTAAATTTATACTAGTTTAAAGCAGAACTGCCACTGGAACAAACCTAAACTGTCCTCTTTCACATTGTAAAGGTAGATCAGCAATTCATGTCGGGTTCAGACAGCCCCTCCTGACCACAGGGCTTCATGGACTGGCCACAGTAGAACTGTCTAGTCAAGTTACTTAATTTAAGCCTGTAATACAAATGGAATCAAATTTATTGTCAGTAGAGCTTCAGACTTCTCTAGTATACTTCATATCTGAGAATAATCATTTATTGCACTTGAATGCAGAATACAATTGAAGGTTAAAATGTCCTTTGTCTCAGAAATGAAATCGGGGAAATCAAAAGGGATATTAGCTGCCCAGTTAAACTTAATGATTGTACTAGCACTTTTAATATACATTCTATTATTTACTATTGAAAGTATTTTTCTTACATCAATAATTGAATTTAATGCACATTTTTGAGGACCTACAATTATTAAGCATTATGCTACATTATAGGATAGTAAGATGTAGTAGGCACAGACCCTGCCCTCAAAAACATTAACATAGATTTACTGTAATTTTTTAACTGAATTTATTTTTAAATTGATTCATAAAAAACTAAAAATTGTACATGTGAACAGGGTACCATGATATAGTTCAGTATATGTATATATTGTGTAATATTTAAATCTAATCATATCTATCTCTTCAAACATTTATGAAGAAAACATACAAAATCCTTTCTTCTACTTTCTGAAATATACAATACATTATTGTTCTCTATAGTCACCCAGCTATGCAAGAGCACACCGGAACTTATTACTCCTGTCTTAGTACTAATTGATCAGCCTTTCCTCATCCCCCCCAATCCCCCACTCTCCCCAGCTTCTGGTATCCTCCAATCTATCTTAATTTCTATGAGACCAACTTTTTTCAAGTCCATGTATGAATGAAATCCTGTGGTATTTGTCTTTCTGTATCTGACTTATTTCACATAATGTAATGATCTCCTTTACATCCATGTTGTCAAGAATGATAGGATCTCATTCTTTCTGTGGCTGAATAGTATTCCATGGTGTATATATACCACGTTCACTTTATCCATTCTTCAGTGTATGGACATTTAGGTTATTTCTAGTCCATGCCTAGAAATAACAAATAGTGCTACAAACATAGACATACAGATGCCTCTTCAGCATACTGATTTCTTTCCTTTGGACATAATACCTTGAAGTGGGACTGCTGGATCGTATGGTTGTTCTAATTTTTTATTTTTTGAGGAAACTCCATGCTGTTTTCCACAATGGCTATACTAATTTGCATTAGTGTGCCAGGGTTCCCTTTTCCCTGCATCCTCGATAGCACTTGTTATCATTAGTCTTTAGATAATAGCTGTTCTTCCTGGAGTAACATGATTTCTCATTGTGCTTTTAGTTTGCATTTCCCTGATGATTAGTCTTGTTGAACATTTTTAATATATTTGTTTGCCCATTTGTGTGTCTTCTTTTGAGAAATGTGTGTTTAGGTCTCTGACCACCCGCCACCCACCCTTTTTCCTTTTTTTTTTTTTTTTTGTTTTGGTGTCACTGTGCTTAGGGCCTTGCACATGCCAAGGAAGTGCTGTACAATATCCCCAGCCCTAATTGCCCATTTTTTCAATTAGGTTATTTATTTTCTTGCTGTTGAGTTTCTTTGTATACATTCTAGATAATTTATCACTGTAATTTGAACAGTATCTTAACATGACCTTAAATATGAATTTTAATCTGTTGTGATAAATAAGAATGATAAAATAAGAAAAACCTTTTTAAGAGAATAATGAGGAAGGAACTAGCCCAACATAGGGGTAAAGGAAGGCTTCTTAGGGGAAATGATGAATCTGGGTAAGTTTTTAGGAGGAAGAGGAATAAGCCCCCTCAGGGGGAAAAAAAAAAGTCATTCAAAACAAAAAAGAGCCTAAATAAAGACACAGTGATGAAGTCATGGCCTGGCAGCTATGGAAAGTTTATATGACTTGGACATTAAATTGTGTAAAATGGAATAGCAATGTGTGCATCAGGAACAGTGGTTTGGTGAAAGTTCAAAGAAGAGGGATATTTTAATGCAATGAGAAAGAACTTAGGTTTATTATAAGGGATAGGGAACTCTCAAAGGGATTAACCCGAGATGTGATACAGTCAAGATTGAGCTTTTTAGAGACAATCCGGGGAGCAGCAGGGTTTAAGATAGATTTATTGGCAAACAAAGCAGGAAGCAGGGTTTAGCTGACTGGGAAGCAATCCAAGTGAGATTATTTGATAGGAGAAATGGAGAAAATAAATTTGAGAAATATTGAGAGAGAAAACAGTAAGAGCCAGTGATGGATTTGATGGGTAGAGGGAGGAAGCTAGGATGACTCTTATTTTCTCCCTCCAGGAGGGCTGTGTGGGTTGTGATGCCATTATATTAATCCATAAAACATAGGAGGTAAAGAATATTTGCAGTATTGAAATGAATTCTCTTATAAAAAGTCGACATCAGAGTGGAGATCAGAGCTGGAAGACAGATTTGGGAATTGTTGACCTATAGGTTATAGTAGATGGAGACTGGATGGGATTTTCCAATGGAGAGAAGAAGAAACCAAAGACAGAACTTAGGAATGAGCCTATGTTTGGATGAAGATCAATAGAAGAGGCCACAAAAATGCAGAGGAATAAACAGCACAAAAATCAATCAGAAGAAAAGAATCATGAAAAAACTAACAAGGAAAAAAGACTCTTTGGAGGCTGGGGATGTGGCCCAAGTGGTAGCGCGCTCGCCTAGCATGCGTGAGACACTGGGTTCGATTCTCAGCACCACATAAAAATAAAATAAAGATATTGTGTCCACCTAAAACTAAAAAAATAAATATTAAAAAAAAAGAAAGAAAAGAGACTCTTAAGAGATAGTCAACATCCACACTACCTCCTTTCATTCACACGCGACCCACCCCTGCCTTGGCTGTATGCCTGACCCCCTACTCATCGTATGAAACTCTGAGCCAGCAGTGAGTGAGCCAGGCTGGGCAATGGCCAGGCACGCAGGATAACCACCGGGGTTCAGAGCTCTGCTCTGCCCCTTCACCATCTGTGGGACTTCACAATAGTAAATCACATGGCCTCTCTGAGCCTCAGTTTCCCATCTGGGTAACAGGAGCCTGTAGTGCAAATTAAGTAAGATTATATATGTGAAGGTCTGATGCTGTGCCTGGAAGATACGAGGTATTTGAAGACAGGAACTCTGGTGCTTTTTTTTTTTTAATGTCGTCACACCCAGCCTCTCACAGGGAGGAGAATTCCTGGGAGTGCTGAACTTGAGGGAACAGGAATGCCAGCCAAGTTCTGTGAGCTCAGCGCTGCTTGATGGAATATGAAAAAAAAAAAAATAATAAGGATGAAAGAACACAACCCTCTGAATTGAATTTAAAATAATATAATAAAAACAGCTTTTGAATTTAATGTAAATGGAATTGAAATGATTCTCTTACTGGAATAAGAAAGTCAGATAGAATCAACAATGACTCCAGAAAAGAAGACAGAAAGTGTGTGTGTGTGTGTGTGTGTGTGTGTGTGAGGGAGAGAGAGAGAGAGAGAGAGAGAGAGAGAGAGAGAGAGAACAGTCTTGGTGCTACCAAAACCAGCATTAAGAGAACTACTATAATGCCCTTAGCACTTACTGATGTAGAAGTCACTAGTAAACTTGTCCAGGGAAATTTTAGTGGCATGACAGGCATAGAGGTTAGACTGTCACAAATTGCGTAAGTGGGAAATGAGGAAGCAGACACCGCATTTATGGACTAGAACATCAAGACATTCCACTGAGAAATAAAGGAAAGAGAGGAAGGTAACTAGAGCAATGAGGTCCATAGAAGGTTTTATGTTTTAGATGACAGAGTGTGATAAACTAGGAGAAAGAGCCAGCAGAGAGGGAGAAGATGATGTAGCATATCTGATAACTGATGGAACAAGCCCATCAGCAAATGGGCTCCAACATGAATAGGAGAAAGACCTTACATCTTGCAACTGGAGGAACAAATAGACTCAGTCAGTGCAGGCACATGTAATTGTAGCACAAGAGAAGGTAGGTGGCTGCTCTAATCTGTGCACTTTAAATTTTCAGCTTTCTTAGAGAAGTCTTTGGCTTTGTTCCTCTAGTGGGTGAACTGTGTTTGATTAGGGGCTTGAGAAGTACGGAGATCGTTTGGAGTATGAGTTGAAGGAATAGGAATGGAGGGTGTCCAAGAACAGCTGGGGCCCAGCTGACAACAGAGGCACCAGTCCACAAGGACTGAATGTTTTCCTTCTCAACCTCAGCATTCATGAACTAGTACATAAAAATTTGGAGCTAATGTGGGAAGGAGGGTAATAGGTTGAGTGGATGTTGCAGAAGAACTGGAAAATAGACTGATCACTGAAATGTGTGGTCTGAGCTATCTCGGGAAGTAAGTAAAGTCCAGAGGGACTGACAGGCTGGAGGACCATGGAAATATCAAGCACAGGAGGGGAGGGTGGCAGCTGGATGAGAATTGGAAGGGTAGGCGGTCACAGGCAGTCAGTGGGGACATTGGAGAGGTTATGGTGGTGAAGGGTTGCCACAGGGAGCTTCATTAGCCCCAGTGAAACCAAGCTTTAACCCAAGTGATTTCTGTGATGTGGCAGTAAAGGTCATGAGTTGTTAGATGCCATCCAGAAAGACAATGAAGTGTCCATGTGTCAGAGTTCTCAATAAAAGGAACATATGGCTAGGCATGGTGCCACAAACCTATAATCCCAGCCACTCAGGAGGCTGAGGAATGAGGATCCAACTTCAAAACCAGCTCAGGTGATTTGGGGCAAACCTTAGCAACTCAGTAAGACCCTATCTCAAAAGAAAAACTTACAAACATTTTTTAAAGGACTGGGGATGTCGCTCAGTGTTAAAGCACCCCTGGGTTCAGTTATTAGTGCCAAAAAATTTAAAAGGGAGCATACATCAGAGAACGAAAGCAATAAGGAAAATCAAAGACACCTAGGTTAAGAGTGACCTGCAGGAGGTTGGACTTTCTCAATATACAAGTTTGAACAGAGGTGAAATTTTATTATACAGTATTTTTTTATTCAAGTGAACTAACAACAAAAGCAGTCAGAAACAAGAGAATTCAGTAAGCTGGCTGACTTACCAAATTGTAAGTCAAACCAAATAGCTTTCTTACCAAATTTTAAAAAAGAAATTAGAAAAAGAGGTATGGATAAGAATCCCAAAATATAAAATGCCTATAGATAAATTTAATAGGACGTAAAGTAAAACAATATAACTACTAAAAAACATAACTTGAATAATTGTTTACCTTCTTCAGAACTTTGGAACTGCAAATTGGTACAACCACTATGGAAAGTAATATGGAGATTCCTCAGAAAACTTGGAATGGAATTACCATTTGACCCAGTTATCCCACTCCTAGGTTTATACCCAAAGGACTTAAAATCAGCATATTTTTTAAAAAAATATTCTTTTTTTAGTTGTAAATGGACACAATATCTTTATTTTATTTATTTATTTTTATGTGGTGCTGAGGATCGAACCCAGTGCCTTACATGTGCGAAGTAAGCACTTTGCCACTGAGCCACAACTTCAGTCAGCCCTTAAAATCAGCATATTACAGTGTGTGGCCACATCAATGATTATAGCAGCTCAATTCACAATAGCTAAACTGTGGAACCAACCCAGGTGCCCTTCAACTGATGAATGGATAAAGAATTGTGACTACACAATGGAATATTACTCAGCCTTAAAGAAGAATGAAATTATAGCATTTGCCAATAAATGCATGGGACTGGAGAATATTATGCTAAGTGAAATAAGCCAATCCCAAAGAACCAAAGGCTGAATGTTTTCTCTGATAAGCAGATGCTAAGTCACAATAAGAGGGGAGGGCAGGATGGAGAACAGAGGTACTCTGGATTAGACAGAGGGGAGTGGAGGGAGGAGAACAGATATGGGATAGGAAGGATAGTAGAATTAATTGGACATAATTACCCTATGTGCATATATGATTACACGACTTGGGTAAGTCTACATCAGTACAACCAGAAGAATGAGAAGTTATACTCCATTTATATATAATGTGCCAAAATGCATTTTACTGTCATATATAATTAATTAGAACGAATTTAAAAATTTTTTTAAAAAGAGACTTTAACATTACAAGTGTTCCTTAAATTTATAAGTTTAATGCGACTCCAAACAAAGGTCAGACTCAAGAAAACATTATGGAATGATCCTAAAATTTTTTCTGAAAGAACAAGGATATCCAGGCAAAAATCTGAATGATGGTAAAATAGATCTATAACTTATCATAGTGAAACTATCCTGATGAAGGCTCAGAAAGAAATTCAGATATGTCTGGAAGTATTTTCAAAACTGTGAGGAAAAGATGAGACAACAGGCCAACCATATGGGAGAAATTAGAGCTGGAAACCTATTCACTCTATAACTAAAATTAGTTTCTGATTGATCAAGTGTTCAAACACCAAAAAGTAAGAACCAGGAAATACTAGAAGAAAACAAGAATCACTATATAATCTCGAAGTAGGAAAAGTCTTGCTGTGCATGGAAGTAAATTTAGAAATTTAAAAAAAAAAAAAAAAAGATTGACAAATTTAACCCAAATAAAAAATGTGATAATAAAATAAAGCACCATAAAGACCATCAATTTTGGATTAGCTTAGTGAACTACACAGAAATATAGTGGGATATTTCATAGCATCTATGAAAGGTGGCATTTATCTCTATTCATTTGAGCAAAATAATCTCAGGAATATTTCTAATGTTTTTTAATTGTGAAATACAAAAAAAATTCATATAACATGATTCAATTGTGCAAAATTCCACGTAAATATTTCTGTTCATTGAAATCAGCAGCAGTCTCCCAGCCTACCTCCCCCATATCCCTCCTCATATTTAGGTCATTTGAGCATCCTTACCAGGGAGAACTGTAGCTACTAATGCTGGCACATAGAACATTTCATTTCAAAGGCTAATCCCTACATAAAAATTTGTGAACAGAAAATATGTTTTAATTTTAATGAGAAAAGCTCCTCCAATGAGAGTTTTCTTAGAAGTGTGTGAGCCAGGTTATTGGAAGCTCTTAATGAAATATACTTCTGAACTCCAACCATTTTACTACTAAACCGAAAAGAAATCATGTGATAATTGTGAGAGTGGATCACGAGATTATATCTATTCAACGTTTTGTTTCGTAGCATTAAAAATTTTAAATCAATTCAGAATACTTTTTGTATGGCAAAAACAAGTTTTTTTAAAAAAAATTTCTAATATATTTGTGTGTTTTTCAAATATAAAACATTTAAATTTTTTAAAAGTCTCACAACATCCTAAGGCAGAAGGAATTATATAATGTGTCATTATATCATGATATGTGTATGAAGACAGTTCAGAGAAGTTAACTGTCCCCCTGAATACCAGGAAAAATAGAAACAGACACAAGATTTGAATTTAGTACCTGAACCCCCAGACTCCTAATCTCATTTTCACCACCTTCTTCACCCAAAATAATTAATGTCAGTCATAGTTTTGAAACAAATGCATTCAAAACCATATTTAAAATTCATTTTCCAAAGTATAGTCAGTCACATGTATACATAATAAGTCTTCTAGATTTTTCTGTAAGCCTCCTGCTCAAAATCCCTCCCTAAACATTTAATTTTCTCTAATTTAATATACCACACATACTGGGTATCTCAAAATGAAATGTGGTCCTTATTCCTTCTCCAAGAATGTTTTAAAAATTAATACCTATGATGAATGGATAAAGAATTGTGACTACACATTTCCACATTGTGGAAACCATAACAACCACAAATCAAACAAAAAAAAATGACCAGTAATTGTATCTCCCAAGTAAAACCCAAAAGTGGTTCATACTTTGATTTTGAATTGTGTATCTAATATAGAAACTTTATTCCTGAAGATAGCACTTATTATTAGGGATTGTTTTTCCATAGCCCTGATTTGTGCTGATAAATTTACCACTGCCTCCCAATTTCCCTAATAACATTGATGGGTGAAAGAAAAAAAGAAATTTGCTTTCCATTTGTCCCAATAATCTCAGCTTGGTTGATATTCAGTTCAATGATTCCAAGATTTTCATGGTTATAAGACTTTAAAGAGGTATAAAGTAGGGCTAAGGAGTGCATTTTTACAAGGCGGTCTTTCTTCAGCCCCTGTTAGTTCCAACACAGAAGGTCCTTTGGCCACACTTTGAGAACCATTAGTTTATGGAGTTCACAGACAGTTTACCATATCACTTAAGTGCACTCGAAATGACCCATAGTAGAGAAGAGGAAAGTTCTTTAGTCTAATTTATATTCTCAGTCTTAATAAGTGTTGCAGTCTGTGTATTTTCTTTGCTGAGCCAGAGTCCCACTAACTAGAAAAGCCAATAGGGACCCTCCAGTCAAAATCTGGAGGGTCAGGGCCCTCCCACTTCCTGTCTCACATCTCTTTACCCCTTTGTCCCCTTTGTCCAGTTACTTGCTACTCTTCCAGTTATGTTGACATTATCAATAACTTTACTGCACAAGAGCTGTTTTGGTTATCCATGCTTTAAAAAATATTAAATGGAAAATTCCAGAAATAAATAATTTATGTTTTAAATTGCATACATTTCTGAGCAGGGCAACAAAATTTCTTGCCTTCTACTCTATCCCACGAGGGCATAAACCACCCATTTTTCCAGCATATCCGCTCTATACACTGCCTATCCGTTAGTCACTTAGTAGCTGGTTTCACAGCTACTGACAGTCATGCTATCATAGTGGAAGTGTTCGAGTAACCCTTACTTACTTAACTAATAACAGCTCTGAAACATAAGAACAGTAATATTGGCAGTTTTATTACAGTATATTTTTATAATGTTCTATTTTATTAGTAGTAATTGCAATTAACTGCTTACTGTGCCTAATTTATAAACTAAACTTTATCATAGGTATGTATGTAAGAGAAAAAGCATATTATATATAGGGTTCGGTACAATCTGAAGTTTCAGATGTCCATTAGAGGTTTCAGAGTGTGCCTTCCATGGGTACAGCGGGACCACTGTACCTTTGTTGTTTTCTATGTATAAATCAGTCTTCTCTTAGCTTTGATGGGGACTCCACCAGTGACTTCATACATTCATACTGTTATATTCATAACAAAATTATGAGCTGCAAAAGAGACATATACCCTCCACCATTCATCACCGCTACCCTCACCACTAATACTGGCCTACCTCTTCTAAAGATAATTCCAAAGAAATATAAATGGAGCACACTGGGGTAAGAGGCCAGATACAAGAATGGTGGTGAGAGGGTTCAGGATCTCTACAGAGAGGGGTCCTTCCCATTATCTCTCACTATTGAGCAAACCATACTGTACAGATGTCTGCCTTAAAAACAAGCTGGCCCTCTAGCTTAGAAGAGATTTCCTCAGTGCTCTTTCTAAAGTAACCTGCCCATTTGGTATCTGGAAACATTCAAGGATAGGATTGGAATTATTTTTGCATACAAGCTGTTTTTTGTGAACAAAATTCTATAGGTTTTTTTTCAAAGAACTCCTTGCAAGGATAAGGGTCAGGTGTCATTTGAGAATCACATACTTCTGAGAGAACTGACCTTTGCATCTCGAACTCCATATTTTGTTTCAAACCCACATACTGCTTCTTTTTTCAAATGGCTACAAGACTGTTCCGAAAATCACAAAGACAGGTGAACATGCCTGAAAGCCCAGACAGTCTCGTACAAGCACAGCCCCAGGCCTTGCTGACACACGGTGTTGATGGACTGACACCTCGCCCGCGTCTGCCATTACTTAGGCTTCTCTCAACACTGTCCATTGGCTGTGGGGCAAAGGTTACAGGATAGGAGTAGCTGCCACATAAGGCCCAGACAGGATGTAGGTATGGCTCCATCTTTCAACCAAGTCATGGAAGCTCATCCTCTTTGATACAATCTGTTCACAATTATAACTGCTTTATATTGTTCTGTTTAATTGGGAATCTTTCTTCCTTTATCTTCAAGGAAGCCAGATTACTGGCCCAGATGTTGAGATTAGGGAATGCCATTTCTGTTTTTTCCCTCCCCACAGAATAGCCAGAGCAGTTAGCCCCCAAGAGAAAAGGGTATGGTCCCAGGGGATGTCCGAGAGGATGCCTCCTGCATCAGTGCTGGCCCCAGCCATCTGGATTAGTTGAGGGAATGTGACCTTCCTGAGTCCATTTTCAGGTACCCAAATACCCAGCCACATGCCTACAGCCACCTTAGTCTACTCCAGACCTGAATCCTACCATATAGAGCTGATACCTACCCTGCAGGGTGGCTAGGTTTCACTCATTTTAAAAAATCAATTATAGTTTCTGATCTTTTGAGGGTTCAATATATTAGTTTGTTTGTTTTTTTTTAATTGTTGTTGTTTTTAAAGAAACAATCTGGAACTATGTACTATAGTAGTTAACAGATGAAAAAATAATGTTCTGGGGGATTTGCTTCAAAATAATAAGAAGTGTAAGTAGTGGGCTTGGATATAGATTAAACAAGTTTAACTTTCAGGTTTATACTATTCTGTCAACTTTAAGTGACTACCCTTAATTACTCAGTTATGCTGCAAATTTATTAATCTCAAAAAGTAGACCCATCTGAGTTTTTCTATGAAACCCAACAATAACCATGACTGATTTTCAAACATTGCCACTGTTCCTTTTATCAATGATTTGTAACTCCTTTCATCAGAAAGAAAATGCATACAGACCCTAAGTCTCTTTTCTTCAAAGCTTTTTTAAATGAAAGAGGGGGAAAGTCTGGGTTTTCTAAATTTGAGAAAGATCTGACAAAGAGCAGCTATGACAGAGATCTGACAGAGACACAGGCTATGACAGGGAGGGCTGGTGAGTCCAGGCTCTTATTAAGATACCAAAATATGATAAACATCCCTTTCAAAGATGCTACTCCCAGAAACTGCCTTTGGCTACTCTTAGGAAGCCACAGATCATGGGATAGAGATTGTTCTTCTAGAGCCTTCTCCATTTCTGAAATGGAGTAGAGTGAAGAAAAACAAACCCCATTTTCTTCCAGTTTCTTGCAGTCTGCAATATCTAGATATCACCCTTTAAATTCTAACAAAGCAAAGCAAACTAAGGCACTATAAGGTCCCTCCCAGCAAGGTTGACAAAGTCATCAGCCTCCTAACTAGGCCAACTCCCCTACCTTTCACCCAGTTCTGTGGGAAGGAATGGTAAAGCTTCCTCAATGTAAATGTTTCTTCCTTACCCGCCACTTTTGCAGGAGACTTCTATTTTATCCTTGTGTGAAAGAATTGGGTAGGTAGCTGTTGCCCCACCCAGACTGCCCTCACATGTTTAGTCTAAGTTTCCAGAACAGGATTTAGCCCCCAGAAGAAAAGTTCTCTGGCCTTTCCCATGCCAGTCTTCCCAAGCCCAGGAATTTCAAGTGAAATACATCCCTTCCTGTTGCTATTTATTACTGTCCAACATAGCCAAAAAGGACTCTAGGCCAGAAATCAGCAAATCTGACCTTTAAGGCTGAGTTCAAGAACAGGAAGTACTGGAGGTAGATGAATTGAGCATCTTTGTTGGGATAAGAGATGTGATAAGACCACAACTCTATCCTTCCGAGGCTTATGGTCTAAGCAAAGGAAAGACAAGCAAACAGTAGCCCATTTATAATTTTAAATAAACCTAGTATAAAGCTATAAAGGAGATTGGAGCAGGCTTCATCTAGGGGGTGACCCAGCCAGAGATAAGTTTTGAAAGAGGTGCAGTGCTCTGGGGAGACCTCAAGAGAGGGCATAGCAGCCCAAGCACAGTGTGTTTGGGAGAAGCATGACAACATTTTAAGAGTCAGAAAGGGAAGTGTCAGAATGGAGAGGATCTGTTTGCTGTACTCATCTTCATCAGCAACTGATAACTGATAGCCATAAGATCTTATAAAGAGGGCGAAGGAATAATGTGATCCTATTGGAGCTTTTCAAAGAAGCAAAGTGATCTTCCACACAGATGAAGGGAGAAGGTGTCACATACAACTCTGAAGTTGGGAGGGACAGTGGCTCAGGCAGGAGACTTTAAGGACATTACTAGCTAAGCCAACCAACTAAAGAAAGAAAAGGAGGAAACTTAAGTAAAAAATATTAAGGAGGTGAAATCCACAGGCTCTGGTGTGTGGCTGGGCTTGCTGAGCAGAAGATAGGCAAAGTATGAGAGTAACAGAGGCTCGATCACTGAGGCGGCAGATGTGTGCTTCCTAAGTGTCCTTACCTTTGTTTCCTTCTCTGTGGAGTGTGGGTAGCACCTGTCTCACATGCATACCCCAAAGATTGGCAGGACCATCATGGGTGCAGGTATTCTTTGAGCATAGCAAGATATAATGCAAGTGTAGTCATCTGGAAAATCCAGTAGGAAGTAGTGGCAAGAAAGAAGGAAAAAACAAAGAAGGTATGTTTTCCAAAGCAACACATTCCTCGTGCAGATAGAGAAAATACATATTTGTGGTGGGAGAAATTAAGGATGGGAAATATGGATGTCAGATGTAAGACTAAAATCTGTTCAGACTCAATGTTTATTTCCTTAAAAGAGGTACTATCATGTATAAATTACATTAAATCTAATATTCCTATCCTGTACAATTTAATTGTATTTAAAATGTTGGGATAAACATCTCTTTTCAATAATAGTGAGGAATTATCACTAATTCCGCAATTATTCCACGTTGATACATATATAACTATAACTGTATATTTTTAAATTTTGCTATGCTAATAATAATATGGAACAACTCTATATATTATTGACAACTAATATGTACAATATGATATATAGAATATGATACTAATTAGATATTGATACTAATATGTATAATATGATATGCAGAATATGATAAATTCTAGGAAAAGCCAAATACATTTAAGAAATGTTTGCTTTCCTAGGTAGATTACATTACATTTGTTAAAACCTCACTCAAAATGCAAATAACAAAAACCATACTCTTATTTTTTTGTCAGGGGGTAATATGTGTCTAGTTTGGGAGTGTTTTGGTTAACGCAAAGCTTTTTGAAGAAAACTGCTTTATCTAATATATAATTGTCTTATTCTTAAGAAACGACAGTGCCTTTCCTAGAAGTTCAGTCCTATTAACTTTTTATCTAGTTTGTTTTATATTTATAATTCCATTTTTCATGTTGGGTATTGCCATGTTGCCCAGATTAGCCTCAAACTCCTGGGCTCCAGTGATCTTCCTGCCTCAGCGTCCCACAAGATTACAGGAATGCACCACTGTACTCTGCTAATTTTTTTCTTGGAAGAGTCCTGAGTTTTAATAATACATGGCATTTTAACAAAGAATGTGCTAATGACATCCATACAATCCAAGCTATGTTAGTTACTTGGTATGACTTGCAAGTTCCAGTATGGCACAGCCCCTGTGGATGTCCTGTGCTGCCCTCAGACCCATCCAGTCCGAACTATGAAATCAGAATACAGGAAGCAGAGGGGGTAGAAATGGTGAGTTTGAGAGAGGGAGAAACAGCAGTGCCAGGTTTCTGGAGCACTCCATACTGTTTTGGATTCTCAGTGCCTTTAAGTCTACAGTGGTGCCCACACATCTTGGTCTTTGAACTCACTCTGACTTTTGATCTATTTTTTACTGTCCCACATGGAACAGAAAGACAGAGTTACAGGAAATAAAGAGTGTAAGAGGAAGGGAAGGGCTTTAGTCATCACGGCTGCCAGCCAGGGTGACAGGAGGCTGCTCTTCCCTCCAGTGCTGCAGGTCCAATTGCCTACTCCCCCTGGTGAGGGCCAGAGTAGTACAGCTCAGCTCCATGGGGACAGGGACAGTTCTCAAAACAAAAGCAAACATTTGTCTCTTCCAAGTTTTCTTCTAATGGCCCTCATTTTCACTTGTCTGTTTTAACATTAAATGTTAGAGCACTATTAATAGGTATGATATTCCTTTCTGGCCAAATACATGTATTTCTGGCATGATCTATTCTGCACTGTCTTCCCCTCAATAAAATTTGTTATCATGGGTATAATTTCACTAAGGTCACAACAAGAGAATTGAAACTTAAGAGGATTTACATGAAGGAATGTCCTGCCTGCAAAGTGTATTAGCAAGGCCTCTCTGGGGCACCTCTTTCCTTCTTTCATTTTCTACCTGATCCTCATTCATTCTATTCCTGGAAACGAAAAACCTGATATCTTCATCTGTTATCGGTGGTATGACAATACACCATAAACTAGGTAGCTTATAAACAACAGACCTTCTCACAGTTCTGGAAGCTGAAAGTCCAAGATCAAGATACCAGGAGCCAGTCACAGTGGCTCACACCTCTAATCCCAGTGGCTCAGGAGAGGCAGGAGGATCACAAGTTCAAAGCCAGCCTCAGCAAAAACGAGGCACTAAGCAACTCAGTGAGACTCTGGCTCTAAATAAAATATAAAACAGGTCTGGGATGTGGCTCAGTAGTCAAATGCCCCTCAGTTCAATCCCTGGTACCCTCCCTCCCCAAAAAAAATGATGCCAGGAAATTTCCTATTTAGTAAGGACCTGCTTCCTGGTTTGTGGACACCTATCATTTTACTGTATCCTTATGGAGGCTGTACACTCCCTCAGTCTTCTATTGTCTGTTTTTTTGTTTTTTTTTTTTTGACATGGTGATGTATGCTTTTTTTACAATTAGTACATATGAATTATACAGCAGAGTGAGTTTCATGGTGTCATGTTCATGCCTGCGTCCCACTTGTGAGGGTTCCACTCTTTTTTTCCCTTCTAATTTTTTTTGTAGTTGTGTATGGGTATCACACTTTATTTTATGTGTTTATTTTCATGTGGTACTAAGGATTGAACCCAGTGCCTCACACGTGCTAGGCAAGCACTCTGCCACTGAGCTTCAGCCCCAGCCTGGGTTCCACTCTTGTGACCCAGGGATCTCCTGAAGGGAACAACTCTTAATGCTCTCACCTTGGGCATTTAGAGGGCAATGTAAGAATTTTGTGGAACACAAACATTCACACTGTAGCATTACTGACATTATTCTCTTGTGATACCCATCTATCAGAAGATACACAATCATTTTTCTCAGTGGTGTATCATTTTCATAAAATGTCTCATCTCAAAATCGTGGCAAGACCTGTTATTCTCCCAACCAGAAGTCCTCTGCTCAACTGCACCCTCCGCCCCGCATCAACACCTCAGCCATGCAATTCCTTAGCATTCTGCTTACCTCCCAGTCCTTATTCTACAAATGCTGCCTCTCTTTGTCATTCCTGAGGCCCCACATACTGTTCTTTCTCATTCTTTGCATGCTATAACTTTTTATGACTTTAGCCTGGAATCCCCAATCTCCCAGTTTTGTACTATCTTGGTCTTTTGTTCTTTCAAAACAGGGTTCCAAACTCATTTCCTCTATGATGGACCCCACTTAATTCTGAAAATCCCAAGGAACACTGCTAACATTATTTTGAGTTATAATAGAATTGATAGCACAATGAGTTTTGGGTTTTATCCATGTGTTTAATCTCTTCATCTCAACTCTGTGTATTGGAAATAGGGCACATGCCTATGTTTGTTCTTCCCTACCAGGTGGAAGTTCAAAAACTATACATGTGGCTATTTATCAAGCATATAGGATCGCTTTTGATGTAGACCAAATTTTCATATGAAATTTTTAGATGGCCTTACCCAAAGCCAGGTGAAAGAACTTAGCTGCTATTAAACTCCATGATTCCTACTCTTAAAGATAGGATCACTTATAAATTTGACCTGTTGCAAGTCTGGTTTATGTAAAGAGCTTTGCTTCATTTTATCATTCAGAATTGTCTTTAATTCCAAGTGGCTATTTTGATTTATTACATGGCATATTTTTTATATCACCTCCAAAAAATATATTTCCAAAGACTACATTGCTTTTCATAATCCATAGCTATTTCTAAAGGACCTGAGCTACTTTCTAATTTTATTTGATATGCATGATATTTTACATATTTACCCTAATAGCTGAAAATTTGTTAATTGTACTTTATCTACATTGTTTTTCCTGGACATTATGTTCCGTTCTTGTGCATTTCTGTCTTTCAGTTTGGGCAAGGTTTTCATTATATTTTAAAAATCTGTTTTTCCCGAAATAGATGCCTCAGGCCAAAAACCTTAACCCAATAGATGCCCTGTAATGTATCTTAAGTGTATGAAAAGGAGCTTATTCTGGTAGTCAGCAGTTACTAGCAGAATAACAGCTTCAAAAGGGAATGGAAATAGAAATATGAAAAATATTTAAAGTCTTAGCCCCTGAGGAGATTATATTCTGATTTGATAACCGAGACGTATTCAGTATATATTTACAGGAATTTTGTTAGGATTAAGCAATGCAAAATGATATTTACTTACGTGCTCAGGTTGTGAGTAACAAAAGATTACTATCAGCAGCATCAATCTACCTTGACTGGAAATCAGAGAAGTCAATCCTGCCTCCTTCATGGATTTTCTTGTCATTTTTCCTTTATTGTTTTCCAACAGTGCTTGGCCTCAAAATGCCACTGCTGAGAAGTTATTTAGCTCGATTATGGTTTTGCTTAGTATTGTTATTTTTTCCAGTAATAAAGGCAGTATTTTCATAAGGTTTCAAAGTATCGCTCACCTAACAGTCAGTTTGAAGGATAAGTTTACACACAATGTTAATTCAGCAGAGGGAAGGTGAAAAGATGGCACTTTTCCTCCTCCCATCCCAGCTCTCAGCAAGGCCCTCTTCCAATACAACTGCTCACCACATTTGGGAAGGATGCTACCAGGTACATTTCGAGACAAAAATGAAAGTCCAAGCCTTTTTTTAAAATATGGATTTTTGTCTTGTATTGCAAAATATCTCCGTTATCCGATCAACAAGAATTAATTGCACAATTTCTCACATCCAGACATTAGAAATACAGCAGGAAGATAAGGAGGGTGTAATTGGACTGTCCTAAGACTGGAAATATGGCAATGTTGGGGAAGCAGGAAGGGCACTGCAGGCCAGAGGAACCAAGAGCCAGTAGTACATGGAGGGAGGATGGAATGTGACATAACCGAGGCCATGGTGTGAGGACCCACAGTCAGGCCTGGAATGGAGAATTTCTTTTTGAAAAGTAGAAAAAGGGGGACTGGGGAACTCTGGAGGGTCATGGCTCATGTCCAGAGGCCTCATCTGATGCTCATAGAAAGCCATTGTTGGCTCAGGAGCAGCGGCATGACATAATGGAGGCGATGTCTCAGGAGAATGAATCGGGCATTGATGTCCCAAGACTTGGAGAGGGACACCCCAGAGATTGGAGATCGTTGCTGCATGTTCCAGGGGTGGAAGGGGCAACTTCGGCAGCTGCAGCTGTGGACTTCATTTTAAGGCACCAACGAAACTCTTGGGGGCTGTTTTTTATTTGTTTATGTGTTTGTGTTTAACATAAGCTAGTTTTCTGTCCCTTCTGAAATCAGAATCTTGAATCAAACACTTTGTGGAATAATGTAAGTTGCCTCAAGCTTTGAGGAAAGTAATGATTTAGAAAAACAGACTTGGGAGTAGATGTGAAGGAGGAAATGGGACAGTGACTTGCCCATTTTTAATGGGAGCAGAGAGAGAGCTCTGTGAGATCAGATTAAAGAGGTGCAGTGAAGCCAGATGGAGGCCTCAGCTACACCATCCTCCAGCCCTGCTGTTGCATGAGATTGAGGTGTTATTCTGCTGTGGCAGTGTCTTGGGACTCAACAGAATTACTTTTCAAGCTGGCACAAATCTTCCTCTGAAAAGTCGTTTACTCTTTTGAAAATTGTTCATTTCTTTTGGGCTCTTTTCAGTTTTTTAGGCAGTTAGTAACAATGTTCTTTCTATTATATCTAAAACAGGCTTAAAAATTCCTTCCTCTTGTGTTCCTGTAACTGTTCATAGTAGCAGTGCCATCGATACCATCCCCCAGGTAACCTCAGGATTTCTCTCTGTAGCTCTTTCTCCCCATTCCTTTTGGTGTTATATCTGGAGTATTTCTCCAGTACAGGCTCTGCTTCCTGCCTTCCAATGCATCCCCCATCTACCTTTCCATTTTCTGTCTCCAGCCTCCCCAGTTCTTGTACACCAACATGAGAATAATCCTACAGAAGTACATCTCTCATCAGACTCTTCCTGAGGTGTGTGGGAAAAAGTGGGCGCCGAATATCTGGTCCTTTCATTCCCCCTTTTTACAAATCTTCAGTTAATCCTGACTGCCAATCAAAGTCTAAAAGCAGCTCTTTCCCGTCAGGAATCAAGCTTCATGGCCACCTAACTACTGCTGCTTCCTTCCTGCTGCCTGTACTTCAGAAAACACCAAGCTGCTAGATTTCCTTGTAAGCATGTGACTCCTCCTTGGCATGATTTAACTTCTGACTTTCTTCATGTTTCTTATCCCTTCTGGTATCTCTGCCCCTCCAAATCATATGTACCCAGCTCAAATATCAACCCTTCTACAATCAGTTCTGCACAGTTTTGGCATTCTGTGGGCAGAAGGGGTACTTAAGACTGCCAGGTAGTAATGGAAGATTTTAGTTTTTCCAACCTAAGGAACTATTTTGTTTTTACTGGTTTATAAGACAAATAGAGATATTATTTACATTTCTACTTTATTGGACTGAAATGTGTTTCTGGCACTTACTTTGTGGGTTTTCTTTCTTTTTCTTTTTTTCTTTTTCTTTTTTTTTTTTTTTTTTTTGCTAAACTGAGAAAGATAAGTCACCTCATGCCCACACAATGCTGTGCTTATTTCTTTTACAAAACATCCTTCATTCTCTTTACAATTAGAAGAAATGAATTCCTGATTTCTTTATGCTTATCATCTGTGTTGTCCTTTGTGCGCTCAACTAAAATTCCTAGTAAAAGCTAAGTACCTTAAAAACACAGAATCTGGCATTGGGTTTTACACAGGGTATGAACTCCTCCGAAGATAGCAGATCTATCTATTTTTATTATTCACTCTGCATTTTACATTTTATCTACAGGGATATTAATAAAGTTTTTTTTTAATTTTTAGGATGTTTACCTAAATGATGTAATGCACTAAAATTTTGTGATGAAGTCAATACCACCTCACCCATCCGTGACTAAAAGTGGTTGCCACTTTTAACAGTATGGATTTTAATTGAATTAGTCACCTTACTATCTGTAAAAATATATGTCTCCTGCTCTTTCTTGCTTTATGAATTTTAAACCTTATCTCTCAACTTCCTGTTTTGATGGAAAAGACTCAGCTCACTGACACTGCTGACCTCTCTCTCTTCCAACTCCAATTTTCTTCTTCTTCTTCTTTTGGTGCTGGGAATTGAACTCAGGGCCTTGTGCTGGCTAAGCACATTCTACCACTGAGGTTCAGTCCCCAGCCCCCTACTCCCAGTTTTAAATGGCATAATACCCCTACCTATTCTCTCATGCATTTTTAAAAATCAATTTAACCTCCCACTTTTTAGGATAAGAAAGCAGTAGCCTCTGCCCTTCCCCCTCCCATTTTCCTCTTTAGGAATGCTTTCTCTTTCCCTTGCTCCCTGCGTCTCTCTGTTCTCTTTCGAACCCATGTTCATTTAATATACATGTGCCTGCCTTACAGGTGCCTTCTTTTTCCCTCTTGCCTTTTATCTTTCTGAATGTCTCCCAGCCCTTGGTTAATATATAGATCTCATGAAGAAGGTGACGTTCTAGTAACGACTTGAAGGAGAGGAGGGAAATCGCGTGACTCTCTGAGGAGAGCAGGCCAGCAGAAATCTCTCCCCATATCTTGGGGTGTGGCTGGGCTGAGTGAGCGAGGGTCAGAGAGATTAGGAGAGTGGATGGGGCACCCTCCTGATCTGGAGTCCTTGTTAGGTTATGTTAAGGATTTAGACTCTGGGAGAATTGGGGGGAAAAATGGTCCTTTCTGCTCCATGATACTGAAGTTCTTTTTTATGGGGACTGTCTTCTCTCTGAAGATAGTAATTAGGTTTGGGGATTTGTTTGGGTTTTTTTTTTTTTTTTAATTTCTTTTATGCTTGTTTGTTTTTATTTTCTTCTGGTTTCTGCAGTGAGTTTCTTTAGGATTTTACTGTCTTATTTGTCAAGGTTTATCTTGGCCTTTTCTTTCAGACTTTCACAAGTTTTCTTAAAGATCTGACAATCTTTGCTAATTGTTTCATATTTAAGAACAAGGGATTAGGGGGAAAAGAAGGGATTAGACTATCTATGCTGGACTTTTGTTGTCCATGGACAGGGAGATGGCTTCTGTCTAAAGACTGCCTTATTCAAAATAGAAGGTCAGGGTGTGACCTGGGGCTCCCTCCCTTGTACTAGGTACCCTGGTTTCTGTACCTCAGGTTTTAAGATTTTTTAGAAATGAAACTTCTGATATTTTCACTCTTGGGCTAAACTCTTAACTGCCTACCAGTTGGGTCTGAGCACAGGGACTGAGAGAGGGCTGTCAAAGGTTTCTCACAAGTACACCTTCAAATCTAATGTTTTGAGCAACTTCTCACCTACCCCTCCTATAGCACCTCTCTGAATTGCTGACAAACAGGTCTCTGTTCTCTTATGTCACACTGATGCCCATACTCTAGACTATGTGGCTGCATGAGTGAATATTGTACTTTATATTCTGTTCCCCATATTTCAGAAATTTGGAGAAATCCCTCTACTAATGATGGTTTCCTATCATTCTTATATCAGAATTATTGCATCTTTTAGAAATCCTCATTTTATACATCCTAGAGAGGGGAGGTAAATTTTTATCTATCTGCCTTGTATCTGTCAAGAAAAAATAAAGTTAGTCATTAATGGCTTATTTTAATGTCACACTGACCCTGAAAATTCACTTAACTCTTCTAAATATTTAATATTTTTTTATTTAAAAAGCCACACTTGTAGGTGCATGCCTAACATTCCAACTACTGGGAGGCAGAGGCAAGAGGATCTCTTGAGCTCAGGAGTTCAAGACCAGCTCGGGCAGCATAGTAAGACCCCCAACTCTTGAAAACAAAGATGGTTCTAAAGTGTTGCCAAGAATCCACAAGGCAGTAATAATAAGAATTGTTTTTCCTAAATGTTTTTATCAAAAAGTCATCAGAAAGCCTGGCACAGTGGTGCACACCTGTAATCCAGCAACTTGGAAAGCTGAAGCAGGAGGATCACAAGTTGGAGGCCAGTCTCAGCAATTTACTGAGAATCTGTCTTAAAATAAATGTAAAGGCCTGTTAAAAAAGTTTAACACTAGTCATTATTAAAACGATTATTGTTATTCTATGTATCAGGTACTCTGCTAGGTACTTTTTAAATAAATACATGTTTTTAATATAGTTGTAGATGAACAGCATGCCTTTATTTTATTTATTTATTTTTTGTGTGTTGCTGAGGATTGAACCCAGTGCCTCACACATGCTAGGCAAGTGCTCTGCCACTGAACTACAGCCCCAGCGCCATATTTTTAAGTTTAACACTTCGTTAACACAAATGTGTAAAAACAGCTATATATTGTGATGTGAGTCACAGAATCTCTACTGAGGGCAGTTTGGCAATAACTATAAAATTTTTAAAATCACACGCCTTTGTCATAGCAGTTGCATATTCAGGAAATTATACCGTAGGTATATTCACATACATAATAAAAATACAAAGTCGCGTGTTGTGATGTTCTTTGTATTTGCAAAAGACTAAAATCCACCTAAATGCCCATCAATAAGGAACTGATTGAATATAGTTCATTCATTAAAATGGAACTCTTATGCAGTCATTAAAAAGAATGAGGAAGATCTATTGTATACTGATAAGGAAAAGAACACTGAAATACAGTAAGTAAAACAAAACAAGGTGTGGAATACTAAAGCTGTCATTTATACTTAAAACAGACACACACACATATGCCCAGATGTCCCAGGAAGAAAACACAAGTTTCTAGGAACAGTAGGAACATTTGCAGAAAGAAACCAGGCCACCACTAAACAGGGGTAGAAGGGAAATTTGTTTCCTTATTTGTAATTTTCAGATTTTGCACTGGTGCTTATGGTACCTACTCAGAAATAAATATGTAGATAGATAAATTAATTTAAAGTGTCTAGACAAAGACATTACTGTATTAGAGTTACAAATGGAAGGCCATTTTGACCTAAAAATCTCTCTTGGGAGATTCTAAGTTTACCACATTAGAAAAGCTGAAGAGTCACCCAACTGTCCTCAGCTCAGCTTCTACCTGCTTCGGCACCTCTGCACCCCACGCTACTTCCTTCTTTTGGTTCCTAGATGTCTGTCTGTGTTTGTACTATAGCTGCTGCCCAGCAGTTCCCAGGAACTTCCTCTGTCCCTGCTGGTTAACTAGTTGCTTCCCAAGTACTGCAGTCTTTGCTTCAGCCATGAAGCCACCACAGGCAGGCACACACCAGAAACAAGGAAGGATCTGTGAGGAGTCCCCAGGTCTTAGTGAGTCAGTCCCAGCTGAGCTTTCAGTACAGCATGTCAACGACACTCTGCTTTCCCTGGCCATGTCCATCCTGTGGAGATCCTCTTTGTTGGTAACAACTGTTGTTTGAAAAATGATGACCAGAGGGTGGTTGGTTTTTTTGTTTGTTTTTTAATGATAGTGGATGTAAAACTACCCCCACCTGTACTAGCGTAAGGAATCTAGTGGGATTTTTTTTTTTTTTATGCCTCTGCGAACACTAATTTAACGTGAAGGTAGACTCAAACACAGGAATTACTGCTGTAATTAGAAAGGAACACTAAACCACAGTGAGATGCTTGTTTTTATTCACCTGAGTTGCAGGTTAATATAGCTTCTGCCAGGTGGCTACTTATTTACCTAGCCTTGCATGTGAGGATACCTGAGTGGAATACATTCTCAGCAGGAGGGGCAAAGGGCCCGGGAAACTGAGGTGACAAGAGAAAAGAGGGTCGAGTTTACCTTTAACTCACAGAGACTATAACCAGGAGGAATGATAGTTAACTCTATGTGAAACTTCTAGTTCTGAAAAATTGTGACATCTGAATTTATGTCATCATCAGACTACTGAGGTCTGGGCAGTGACCAATATTGGGCCATTGATAAGGATAGTCCAACCTGGTTTTTATTTTTCGATTGTGTAACCATTTTATTGAATCCAGCTTGTCCTAGCTGAATAAAAATTCTTTCCCCTAGTAGGTGAAGTTGGGCTTGGTGGGTGTAATCATGACTGTCTCACTGCTCTGAAATTCCTACTGAAGAGCTTTCAGGACCCATAGCTGATGCATAAACTGGAATGGAGAAGGGAGAAGAAATAACCTGCCAGCACCAAGTGATGGTTTCCTCCATCTTCTGCTGTTCCTATGGGTGCTTAGAACTGTCAGCTCATTTATCCTCCTGAAGCTCCAAGCATCTTACCAGCAGGGACCATTTCAATAAATATCTGTTGAAAGAAAAAAAATTAGGTTTTTTTGTTTATTGTTTTCTAGTTGAGTCTCTTAGTTGGAGATTAAGGGAGCTTAAAAGGCTTTGTTTTTCTGTTAAAAAATAAAACAAAATACAGCCTGGGATTGTGGCTTAGTTGTGGAGCGCTTGCCTAGCATGTGTGAGGCACTGGATTCGATTCTGGGCACCACATAAAAAAATAAAGTTATTGTGTCCATCTACAACTAAAAATATTCTTTAAAACCCTGATTTTCTTATTTTCATGATTTAAATAAAAATGTTCAGCTTCATGGAGAGTAACTTTAAAGTTACGGAGAGTCCTTGGGGAAGCATTCCGTTTCCCCTCCCACACTCTGCTTCTCAGACGCAGGCACGTCCCTACTGTTTGGATTCTACAATAACTTCATTCTAGGTTTGACAAAACCTCCAAGGTAAGGGGCAGGGAAAAAAATCTCAGCTGTTAGGAATTAGCTTGTTTGAGTCTAAAGCATCTTAAAAAAAAAAAAAAAAAAACTGAATGGAATTTACCCATAGATGAAACTCACTTTCTCTTTGAGTCAATATGTAATTAATCCCACATCAATCAACATGTGATGACCACTGTGAGCAAAATGCAGAACTGAGTGTTATGGGAAAAAAAAAAACAGAAGTTCCCTGCCTGCAAGGAATTTGGTATAGTCATTGGATAACAAGACGTGTGGGTGAAAAGCTAACAGATCAAGGCATTCATTGTTTAGGGGCAAGGTGAGTTACACGGAGGCTTTGAGAAGAATGTCTTCCTGGTAGGGCCCTCAAGCACAGAACCTGCACTGAAGACAAGCACAAGTTTAAAGAAGAGCCAGGTGGAGGGTATCTGGAAATAGACTCTTTTAACTTGAACATGCCTGTGTGTTTTGTATTGCAAGACATTGTTCAGATAGGATGCACAGATGTTGTAATCCGTCCAGCGCTAAGCTAGAATCCCTGAATCACAACCACCACGTGACACTCAGTACTGAAGTGCCTGACCAGGTAGGGCAAGGTCAAGGAGGGGCTCAAAGCCAGAGGGAGCTGGGCTTTCTTTACATCTTGGTGCTGGATATAAGAGGAGCTTTCTCTCTGCCAGTCTATGTATCAGGGGTGTGGCCTCAAGAGAGGGACACCTTTTTCGGAGTGGCTTTTCGCAGGAATGGCTCTTTCTATACAAAAGGGCTATACAGAACAGCAAAGGCTCTGCCTCCAAATCTTGTTCTATCCCCCGCATAAAACTGAGTAAATATTTAAATGAATGCTGAGAGGGATTATTGAAGTTCCACACACAGTTGGTCTCCCTACCTAAAGAGTACTTCTCAAGTGGATTTCTGCTTGATGCTCCTAAAGAATAGGAGTAATATGTGTGTCTTAGGGGATAAATGGAAGAGGCAAAGGTGTGCTCCAAGGCCAATTCACAATTTGAAAACTCTAAGTTCGTAAGTTAAATTAGTACTAAAATTTAAAAGTTTAATTATTTTATTTTAAACCAAATCAATGTTTTCTAATAAGAGTTCAAGGTCTCCCATGTAATCTTTGTCACATAATGCAGTGCAAATAAGAACTAAGCCTTTTTAATATACTTGAGTGCTTTAAGTACTGGAAGAACCAAAGAAGTAAAAGGTTGGATCTCTGTTCTCTAATATTTGTCTACTTAGAGGGAAAAAAAAAAAAAAAGAAATGCTAACTACAGAATGAGAACATCAATCGTTCATAGGAATTATTACTTGGTTGATTATCTTTGTCAGATACACTGGATCTTGATTTTCGACTCTAGGATAGGACTCCTAGTATAGACTACAATGTTTCTATGCATGACAAGGGCTAAGCAAGCAACAGCAAAGCTTAAACCAGCCAATAACATTTCCTGCCTGCTTGTTCATATGCAGGTGGAAATATCTAATAGGTGGTAAATTAGGGTTAAAATCAGGTAATCTGTCATAGCAATGCCATTTACTATGTCTTACTTTATGCTCAACTACCACAGTGTTGTTACATCCTCAAAAGTATGTCTTACATGTTCATTGCTGGCATCAAAGAAGTTCTGATCCTTTAATAACACCTTCTTTTCTCCCCTCAATATTTCTTTACTCGGTCTGGGGATATAGCTCAGTCGGTAGAGTGCTTGCCTTGCATGCACAAGGCCCTGGGTTCAATCCCCAACACCACAAAAAAAAAAAAAAAAAACTGAATATTCCTTTTCACCTGCTTACCACGTTGGAAATTGTACCCAAGTGGTGTACACCATGATGGTCATTGTCCGTTTGTTAGTGGTTCAATGTGCAAATTCTCTTGACTCACCTTCCTGTCTACTCTCTTCCACTCTGTCTTTTACCAGGGTTAGGTCTAGTTTTTCCAAACCACTTGACCATGATTACATACTGTCACTATCCTTGACCCTGTGGTTTGTGTAAAGATGAATCAGATTTCCACTTCACCATGGGGCTCTCACACTGAAGAGCTAGTAAGGAGGATAAATGGACGAGTAAGTGGTTGAGGGGTGGATGGTTGGGTGGGGAGAGAGACTGAAATAGAGAATGTGTACACAAATACCTTACAGGTGAACGGAACTGAGTTTGAATTTCAACCAAGGTAGATGCTACCTTTGTAAACTTGTTCATATTTGATGAAAGCTTCAGATATCCCATCTGTAAAATGAAGGTGATCAATCCTATCCAGCCTGGGTGGTTGTAAAGATCAAAGACTGTAAATTGCTCAGGGAAGTGGTTGGCTAAAACAACAACAACCCAAAGTGGAACCTTCATAACTACAACAAAAGGTGATAAGTGACATAAGAGAAGTACAAACAGAGTGGGTGGGAGTTCCCAACACCTGCAGGCAGCCACCCCTTGTGGGTTCCACAGCGCTTGCGCAGTGGGCCCTCCCATCCTCCAGGTGATCTGCTGCCCGGCACACGCCTAAGCTGGCCAAAGCTGGGCGGTGCAGGGCCCACAGGCACAGCCCTGGGAGCTGAGCAGTCCTTGCACAGTCGGCCTTTTCAAGTGGAGTAGCTGTGATCTGCAACTATTGCCCTCGAGGCTCCAGCCCAGAGGGGTCAGAATGGAGATTGGGAAAGTGCACAGCTGTCCAAGTTGACCAGCCTGTCAGTGGGGATTCAAGATCATTTGCTCTCCAGAACTCCAGGTTACTTCACCGTTTTTTTTTCCTTCCACTTCCCTCTGGATGTCTAAGGTGAAGCGTTTCTCTTTCTTCTCCAGCTCAGAGGCTGAGAATGGTGTGGAGGACAAAAAGAAAACCAGCAGGAGTCCAACAGCCCAGTCCCCTACCCCCTCGGTGGAGGCAGAGTCCCCAGACCAGAAGAAAAGCATCTGCCTGCGGTGAGTCCTCACTTGAGTCTTTGTTCTTGGGGTTGTGGGAAGCACTGGGGTTTCTAGTTTTATGGTTGGTGTGAAGAGTGTGAACCGACTGTAGGCAAATAAGGCCTCCAGGAAAGAACAGAGTGTTTTTCCTTGACAGCCAGGCACAGGCACTTGGCTTCCTCTCTCATCTCTTTCTAGCAGCCTCTTTTTCTCCTCCTGCCCCAGCCTTCTGAAGTACGGGTAGCCTTTTCTGAAAGCACTGATTTGGCAGACTGATGAAGCCAGGAAGCCCCACTCCCAAGCACAGATTTATTGATTCATTCATTCAGTCAGTGAGCTATTTATTTGTTTGTTTGTTTGTTGTTTTAGCCGTTGATGGGCCTCCATTTTATTTATTTATTTATATGTGGTGCTGAGAATCGGACCCAGTGCCTCACCTGTGCCAGGCAGGTGCACTACCGCTGAGCCACAGCCACAGCCCCCAAGCACAGATTTATGAAGCACCTGGCAAGGCTGGCCAGTTGCAGCATCTGCTCAGCCTCTGGGCCTGGCTTCTCACTTTCCTGGGAGCCATGGAAAAGAGCAGAGGAGAACCCATCCCCGTGATCCACCAGGCCACCTGTGTCTGTGACTGGGCTGTGAGGGAAGTTAGCGGGGAAGGGAGACTTTGAAGTATATAGTTGTGGTTTCCATCAGACACCAACTACCAAGAAGGGACTTAAAGCTGCTTTTGAGCCCTTTAAAGAGAGTAACTAAGCCAATGGTCAATGATAGGTAAATGTGCAATTTTTTTGGTTTGGTTTGGTTTTTGAAATACATGGATTGAGCCCAGGCCCTTGCACATGCTAAGCAAGTGCACGACCACTGAGTCACATCTCTGGCCCCCAGTGTGTTTTTTTTTTAATCTCAGCTGAGGAGCAATCACTCTCCCTGCCCATGATTAGAACTTCTTTCTCTTTTGGCGCCTACTAACAGATAATTAACTAACTGCTTCTTTTCACTTCTTTCCTGGCTCCCAGCCCATATCTTCTCTCCAAATCTATTCTTCATTCAGGACCAAGCGTAAGTTTTAACTCTGCTTCCAGATTTCTCTTTTCAGACTCTGATTTCCAATTATTTCTCCATCTTTTCTGCATGCCTGTCTTGTGGCATCTCACTTTTCTCCATCCCTTTTACAGTAGTTTTTGTAAGAACATCCTGCCTCACTCACCAAGTGAGTCTCTCCGTAAGGGCACAAAATACGTTATTGTTTCATGTAATTTTCAGCAGCGTCAGCTGGCTCCAACAGTCACCTTGCAGACATTATTGGTTTTACTCCAACTTCCTCAGGCTTCAGATGAGAACAGCACATTGCATCAGGGAGGACACGCTGGAAACTGTGTGGCCTCATGGCCTGGGCTATGGCACAGGGGCGAATGCTCTGTGTGCACTGTCGGGAAATCCTTAATCATTTTTGTGCAGGGGCTGCACACTTTAATTTTGCATGGGGCTTTGCTCATTGAGAATGGCACAGTTGAAAAAACCCAAGAGTAAAGAAGCTTTCCACCCCCGAGAGGTCAGCCCTGCACAGACAGCCCCCTGTGGCTTGAAATTACCCAAGGTAGAGTCACCTGCTCACCTTGTCATTGCTGCCTACATGCGGCCTGTGGGTCTTCAGAAGACCTGGCCATGTCCTTGGCAATGCTGTTGGTACTCATTTGAATCAGAAGAGGTGATGACACTGAAATCAGAAAGGAGTGTGAATAACTGGTAATTTGACATTTGTAAGAATAATTTTCTTTTCGAGGACAGACATTTACTCACAGTTTCCAAAATGTGATCTAGAATTCTCCGGAAATTTATATGTATAAATAGGTTCAATGGCCTGTAGCTGAAACCCAATCACTTACCTTGAGTTGCTAAGCAGCACTTAACCTGTGCTGTGAGCGTGGTGGGATCATGAACTGTTGGGGCTGGAAGGAGCCGAGGACATCTATGGCCTGTGTTTTCACAACTAAGCAAATCAGAGCCTAGTGTCATGTCTAATGTCAGTCATTTCTGCCCCTCTGTGGCATCCAAATTATTTGATATTCTTCCTGAATCTACTTTGAAGCAAATATGAACAGGCCCTCATATTAAGGAATAATAATGTAAAATCATGGATTTCTTGTATATCATTTCCTCCCAAGAGATAAGCAGGCAATTATGCAATCATAAGACTTGTTCATATATTACCTCTGGAAATCATATATGCATTTCACTTGGACTGTTTTTAGCTGTAGGATTGAATATATGTTCAGATTCCACATCTGCTAAAATGGAGAGCCAGAACTAGAATCACTTTAGAAAGAAGTTCTGGAGCTCTGACCTCTGCCCTGAACAAGACAGGACCTAAGAAGACTTGACCCAGATCTAAACATTGTTTTTGGTTTTTTTGTAACTGATTTCACTTTTACGATTTTCCCCCATCTGAGATGTTTTGTTTCTCTTTTCCTCATACCCAGTTCTTGCTCATCCTGTTAGGCCCCACTCATTAAGCCCACGTTGTTCTGTTGATCTCCTCTTCCCTTGCCTCTTGTTAGACCTACTGTCTCTGTACCTTCTCCCAACTCCTCTGATACGTCTTGCTGAATCAAGTCCTGCCTTTTTAAAGCCGTGTCTGCTGCGTGTGCACACAGGCTCCCTAAACATAAAGACTGCCTTGTGTGCCCAAGGCATTTAGCACAATGCCTCCCTCAATTAATACTTGTTAAATATTAATGGGTTCTGAGACAGAAATATTCTTTGATTGAATTATAGCTGTAATTTTATTTGGTAATTTTCTTCAAATATTCCTCTTTATACTGACGAAAATACTTTTGAAATGATGTGGTTACTTTCACATCGCAACTGTCATTTCTCCTTTTATAAATAAGTTATCATTTCTGCAGTTTGTGCTGATAGCCTGCTCTAATCCCCCACTCACTTGAGACTCATGCTGTGTAAATGCCCTAGAGTATCAGGAATGATTGCTGATAGCTAGAAGACACAAATAAACATCAGGTTTTCGCGTGACATAGTATAATAATCAAGATTTATTATAATAAATAATGAGTGGATAAAACAATTCATCTTATAATCTCCTGGATTTTATTTCCCCAGGTCAAAATCCAATTGTGATGGTACTTCTTTAGTAGGTGATAAGAACGACTATAAAACAGAAAGCAAAAATGACCCTAAGACTGAAAGAAAAAAGTCTTCCTCTTCCAGCCAGGTAATAGGGGAATGGAGTAAGTGGATGACAGAACCATTAGGGCCGAGGGAGGGAAAGAACCTGAGCATGGTAGCAGCTCAATTCACAATAGCCAAGCTATAGAACCAACGCAGGTGTCCTTCAACACATGAACGGATAAAGAAAATGTAGTATATATACACAATGGAATATTACTTAGCCATAAAGAAGAATGAAATTTTAACATTTGCCAGTAATGGATGGAACTGGAGACTTTCATGCTAAGTGAAATAAGGCAGTCTCCAAAAAACAAAGGTTGAATGTTTTCTCTGATATGTGGATGCCAACCCACAAGAAGGGAGGGTGGGAAGGGGAAGAGTAGAAGAAGTCCATTGGATTAGACAAAGGGGAGGCAGGGGAAAGGAGGGGTAAGAGGAAATAGGAAGGGCAGTAGAATTAATCGGACATAACTTTCCGATCTTTGTATTTGAATACATGACCAGGTAACTCCACATCATGTACAACCAGAAGAATAGGATCCTAATTAGAATAAGTTATACTCCACATATGTATAATATGTCAAAATACATTCTACTATCATGTGTATCCAAAAACAACAAATAAAATAAAATAACCTGAGCAGGCAACTTCCTGCATGACTGACATAAGCACAGGAGTTCAGAGAGTGTGGAAGGACAGACAATGGCTCTTCCTCTGGTCAATTTCTCATCAATATTAGATTCCACACCTGACCTTTCAACACATACTGAGAGGTAGCGGATGCTGTGCTGTGTCCCCTAACTCTGACAAGTACCTAGAGAGCATATACTAACACAGTGCTTGTCTAATAGTTAGCAGGACAGGGGACGATGTGACATCACAATTAAAATCACAGAAAAGGCACCAGAGAAGAAAGGCCTATGAAGAAGGTCATGACTCTGCAGAAGTAATTTCAGTTCTGCTCTCAGATACACCCCGATAGGTAACAAAGCCCAGTTCTGTGTCACTGAGTATGACGTGTTTACTTGGGCCAGGAGTTTGGGGTTGGTATTTTTTGTTGTTGTTTTGGGTGTGGGGAGTTGATCTCAGAGCCTCCCACACACTAAGAAAATGCTCCACCCTTGAGCTCCACTTCTAGGCCGGTCTTCTTGTCATTTGGGGGCTTGAGAGGGGGTTTTTGACATATCACCCCAAATGCTTAAATATGTATTTCCTAAAAATTAAAACAAACAGCACACCCATGAAATTTAATGAAGTACCAAAATTCAGTTTGTATTTCCATAACTGCCCTAGTAAGGAATGTCCTTTATAAAGTAAAGGTGTTTGGGATTTTTTTTTCCCTACCCAGATCCAATCGAGAGTCAGGTACTATATGTGTTGTTCCACTACCTTTTTTTTTTTTTTTTTTTTTTGACTCTTCATTAAACTGACATTTTGGGGTAGAGGGGGTGCCAGGGGTTGAACCCAGGGGCACTTAAGCACTGAGCCACATTCCCAGTGCATTTTTGTATTTTATTTAGAGACATGGTCTTGCCAAGTTGCTCGGGGCCTCACTAGATTGCTGAGGCTGGCTTTGAACTGGAGATCCTCCTGCCTCTACACTGATGCTTTTGAAGACTCCAGGGCCTAGGATGTTTTAAATCAAATGTGTGAACAGTGCTCCCTGTAGCCATTAAACACAAAATCCTACTGAAGCTCCCATCGAACACCTAGCTTTCATCAGGGTATCTTTCTCAGTGCAAAGTGCCCTCCTAAGAAGCAGCACAAGGAAATGGACTTTTTGTAAGGTGTCTATCTATAAAATAGCTGGCTTGCAGGGGCCACCTGTCATTGTGGCGACCTGGTCTACAGCTTTCCTGTACAGCAACAAGAGGTCCGGTCCTGCCGTTGAGCCCCCCTGGTTTGGGGACTACATCATCAGGGGCCTACTTGCCCGTCTCAGTTCTCCTAATCAGACTTTTTCTTCAGAAGCATCCTATGCAGCAGGTGATCCTGCAGAGGGAGGACCTAGCTCAGAGAGATGTCACCAGGCTTATAAGGGTAGCACACTGCCTACTTCTTTTTGGTATGGCTTAAAGCTCCCGGTATTCCTGAGGAGAGGTCCTAAGCCCTGGAATAGGGACACCGAGTTCCTAGGGTTATTTTGAGGATGAGGTTTGTGAAAGCAAGTTGCAAGCTGCACATGGTGAAGATGAAGAAATGTGCAGCATTTCCAACTCTTGGGCCTTCTACTGCCCTGGAGAGTTAATTCTTTTGTGTGAAATCCCACTTGTCAGCCAGGCACAGTGGCACAGGCATGTAATCTCAGCAGCTCAGGAGGCTGAGGCAGGAGGATCTCAAGTTCAAAGCCAGCCTCAGCAACTTAGCAAGGCTCTAAGTAATTCAGCAAGACTCTGTCTCAAAATAAAAAATTAAAAATGGGCTGGGGATGTGGTTCAATGGTTAAGCGCCCCTGGGTTCCATCCCTGGTATAGGAAGGAAGGAAGGAAGGAAGAAAGGAAGAAAGGGAGGGAGGGAAGAGGGGAAGGAAGGGAGGAAAAGAAGGAAAGCAGACAGTGTGCCACCCTTGTAAGCCTGGTGACATCTCTCTGATGCTTTGGCCTCTGGCACAGAAGAGAAAACCAAGACCCAGGGAAGTGAATTGACTGGGCTGTGATCCCACACCACGGACTGTAGTCCAGGTTTATTTGAGTACAAAGCTCTACCCTTTGGGGTCTTATGAGGTACTCGTATCTTTAGTGCCCTGGTAGCCAGTACCTTCTCTAGTGAGGTTCTTTAGAGTTCATCTCATTCCTTATCAGGAACATCCTTGTCCTGCCTGATACTTCAGCTGACCACCTGCTGCATGTGGTGTCCACCCAGCGAGGCATTAATCCTGTTAGAATAAACCTTTGTGCTCCAACTGAAGGGCTGGGTTGGAGATTTATAAGATCAGAGAGGGTAAATTCCTAAAGATAGCATTAAGGGAGGGAAAATGTGTTATTTAATCTAAACTGGAGTTAGGATTTGTACAGTGAGGCCTGTGTTTTCCTCTCTGCAGTACAAGGCGAACATGCACTTTCACAAGTTGTTTCTTGATGTCCCAACTGAGGAACCACTGAGGCAAAGTAAGTTTGGACCTGTTTTAACTTCTAAGCTACATATGTGAGAAGCTGCTACTTATTTGGGGAACCGAGTCAGTGTGGGGAATAGGTTTCTGAAGGCAGCAGGTCAGGGAGGAGCAATAATGCCAGCCACAGTCACCTTTCCCCTAGTGCCTTGCAAGGTAAGAGAGTAGAATGAGAAGCTGAATCTCTTCATGAGTTATGGACTCATCCAGCATAGTTCCAGAATGATTTCCTGCCTTTTGTATTTATTGCTGAAATACAGCTGATTGAATCATCCTGAGATTTTTTTTTTTTTTTTTTTTTTAATATAACAAGCCTGGGGCAAGAGAGGCTACAAGAAAGTTAAAAGGACACACAGGTCAAAGTAGACATATATGCTAATATCTGTGCTATGCAGATTCCCAGAATGCTGGTGATGTGTGTGGCCCATCACACTGGGCCCCAAGGTTCACTCCTAGCCTCTCTTGGTGTGCATATGTGAAGGCAAGGTGCTAGATTCCTGCAATGATCTCCAGGCAGAGGGCAAAGTCACATGCTCTCCCTGAAGTGACCAGCTATTTCTTTAGTGAGTCATTAGTGAGGATCCCTGGGAAGGGAGGACCAGGCGTGCCACAGTTGGCACACGGGTGACACACCTTCTCACGGGTGACACACCTTCCTAAACAGGAGGCTTTTGAAACACCAGTCTCGGTTTCTCGGGTATGATGGTTAACTTGCGTCCCATTTTGATTCTTATTCTAGAATCTGTAAGACTTTGAATTAAAAAATAAAATCCAGTCACCGCAGCTTTTATTCCGCTAAAGATGACTGAGAAAGAGGTGATAGAATTTTGGAGCATGAGTGTATTATCTCTGCCCATTCTTGAATAGATACACAACTTTTATTTTAAATGGAAATAATGAAAATGATATTCTAGTGGGATCCTAAATGGTGCTGTTATACCTGTCTGTATTCTCCCAGGCTTTACCTGCGCTCTACAGAAAGAAATACTATACCAAGGAAAGCTCTTCGTATCAGAAAACTGGATTTGTTTTCATTCCAAGGTCTTTGGAAAAGACACTAAGGTTGGTATGATATTTAGAAAAGAAAGCTAATCCTGCATTTTTATATATCGCACATATAAATTGTTTTTTTAACTTAACTCTGTTTGTAAATATATCATGATTATGCCTTCATACCAAGTTTCTTTTGCTATGGTTTCAAAGACTACAGGTTTTCAATGCCCCCAGAGGACGTTAGCTTCCCTCTTTGCCTAAATACCATTGTTAACTGTAGTCCTGGCCCCTGGGTAATCCCAGCAGACCAGGCCCACTCCCAGCCACCCAAAAAAAAGAACAATAGCAAAAGCGATTGGGGAATCTATTCTCAGTGTGGTCGTTCTGGGAAGACAGGTCAGAGTGCTATCTCCAGCGCCTCAGCAGTAGCACTGTGGTTCTACCAGGAAGGAGCAGAGGCCAGAGGCAAGGGGGTTACAGTGGCCATGATCTTGCTCAGGTCCTGGTCGAGTTGATCTTTGTCCTGGGCTGGTCTGGTCTTGTCGGCACCGACAAAATCATGGCTGGGGGCAGAAAGGGCAGTTTCAATATCCATCATAAGATGTTATCTCTCAGACCTGGAATTTAAGATAACTGAGGGGAAGAATAACTCAAGAGACAAACAGAGTCAAGGACTGACTTCAGCCTGCTCACTCGTTTCCTTGTACAAGCACAATGTCCCTCTCCCCTAGATACCCTTTGCCCAAATGTCGCCAGAAACACTCCAAGAGTGTTTCATACGGGAAGGTGATACGATTTCTTTCACAGGCATTCATTAAAACCAAAACCCTCCGTGTAAGAAATGTCGAACTTCACACCATCTTCAGACCAACAAAGAGGGGACCTGCACCTGAAGCACATCCTCAGCAGCAAGGGCAGCACTTAGGCCTCCTCTGGAGGAGTCTCATACCCACTTCCCCAAGGACTCTCTGATACTGAGCCTTTTCATTCTCTTTACACCCAGATGCAGGGAGCAGAGGTGCGTGACACTTGAGCATAAATGAGAATAACCTGAGGAAATTGGCAGTTTGCCCACGGCACCGCCTTCTAAACCTGCAGTGTAGGAAGAGAAAAGATAATCCCCTCCTGATGACATCCTTGCCTTCGAGCATGGTGTTACCTCACAGTTCACTCAGGCCACCAGAGTGAGAAGTCAAGAAAAACATCTTCCTGGGTTGCATGACAGTGAGTTTTCAGTCATTCTGATTCATGATGATGAATAAGCAGTCTCTATACCCAGGAAGTAGGCTGATGATAAACTTTTTTATTTGAGTTGATTTGCTTCTTTAAAAATATTTTCCTGAAAGCCTCTGGCACGTGTATAGAGACCACTCAACAAATACAATGGAAACTCTTTTTTTGGCATTAGGTATAGACAAGCATACTACTCTTCAGGTAAAACATGTTCTTTTTGTATTCTTTCTTTATTTTTTTAAATATTTATTTTTTAGTTTTAGGTGGACACAATATCTTTTATTTTTTATGTGGTGCTGCTGAGAATCGAACCCAGTGCCTCACACATGCTAGGTGAGCACACTACCACTTGAGCCATATTCCCAGCCCCTTCCTTCTTTATTTTGTAGAGAGACATTTAAATAAGCAAATTTTGGTTTGAGGTATTATCTGAATCAATATAACACAAAACAATATTAAGCAGTATCTCACCATACGGTCTAGATTTCTGGATTATGAGAACTCGTCCATGGATTTGGGAAGGAGATTATATAGTACCAATCAGTGTGGTAAAGGTAGTTCTCAGAAGTTCAGGGAGAGCCAACATCTCTGAGCAGAGAAGCAAGGGTTAAAGATATTCGTGGACCAAGACAGTCCTCAGTAAGAGATGGAAGAATAAAGGTAGTAAATGCAGTTTCAAGCTAATACTATTCTGCAATAGCTTTAAAAACCCTACTTCTACCTAACAGAGAAATGATAAAAAGAAGGTAAAACCCTGGGTGTTTGAAGATGCAGACTCTTGGGGATTGTTTTTGCATATGCTCTGTCTAACTTACAAAGGCAGAAGACTGAAAGTTAGCAGGGGGTGGGAATAAGAAACATAATAATGAGTCATATGCTTCTTTCTCTCTGAAGAGTATCAAAAGAGATCTGGGCTTCCGAGATGTTACAGAATTTCCTCACTGTCAATCAAAGTCCAGCATGTTCCAATATGAACTGAAGACACCCAGATAATTTGCTCTCGGAAGGGGAACTTTCTAAGCACCCTGCCGTGGAAAAATGTTAATAAAGTTAGCCTTAATTTAATCAGAACCTTGTCGTCGGCCGGTCTCTATTTCAGACACTAGTAAAATTAACATGCATGTATCGAGTTCCATCTAGTCTCACTGAAAAGTAATTTCAGCTTCATTTCACAAATGCTGTGAAGTTGTAATTTTGCACTCATGATTAAAAACTCCTTAAGGGTGTTCGGTGCCTTAGAAAAATCTAAATTTATAGTCCCTTGTCACTGTGTGTTTGCACTGCTGCTCAAAAACCAAATTGGACTCATTTTGATATCATCATTAATCTTCATAGGTCTTCAAATTCAGTTTTCCCAAAAGTTTCCCAATTTACAACTGCAGAATTACCTCCTATTCTTAAAAATTTTTGTGGGTAGAGTTCTTTGGCAAAATAGCTTTGAGAAAATACCTAATTTGGATTAGTTCCTCATTCCTCCTTAGTCTTCCTGTCTGGAACTTGGCAGGGCAATAAGTCAGCGCATCTCATAAACCCAAATGTGAATGCAAAGATTCAAAATTAAAAGTTCGTTTTCCTTTCTCAAGCTGGTAGTACTAACGCAAGGCCTCCTCTTTCCTGTCAACCTTGTTGATCTCTTTTGGAATAAATGGAGCATTTTAACAAAACACATGTATGTTCAGGCAAGCACACAGACCTATGGAGGGAGTGACATCATTTTCTTTTAACCATGCCTGTGTGACTCTATTATTCAGGGATCAAAGTGATATGATCTATTCTTCTTTGAAACCAAATGTGGTTGGAAGGATATAACAAGGTATCAGGAGTGCCTAGTGTTCTTTGCATCATCTCGTACATTCTTATAGCACAATGTATTGAAAAGAACCCACATTTTGGATCAATTCAGTTCAAATTTCACTTTTGTAACCTTCTTTATGTAGGACCTCAAGCAAGTCATGTGCCTCTCTAAACAAATTTCATTATCTTATAAGATACCAACTTTATAGTCTTATCATAATTAAATGACATTCCCATCAGGTAAATAGGTGTTAATAATGACAGCTTCTACAGTTTTGTCATTTTTATTAGAACCAGAGATGAACTTATATTTCACCAATGTATGTTTATTTTTGGAATTTGGGGTTCTAATAAATTTATTTTTTGGTTCTAATAAAAAAAAATCCTGATTTCATGAGACAAATGAGGAAATGGATGGAAATTTTTATCTGACACTGGACTTTTTCCATGTATTTCCGTATTATATTTCACCTTTAATTCATAGAAAATTCTATAGACAAGACTGTCTCCAATGCATGGATCAGGAAACAGGCCCAGAGTGGAAAGTTTGTAAGACTGAGCGAGTCATGCAGATAGTAACAGAACTGAATGCAGGTCCCAGACTCTGCAGTGACTTCTCTACTGCCTCAGCACTCTTAAATTTTGTCCCCACCCACACATGCCCTGCACAGAGGGGAGTGGGGCATGTGGAAGTTAACCCAAAGCGGGTGACCACATCTTGAAACTTCTTGGGCTCTAATAAATGAAAATGAATGTAATTTTTATATTCTATTCCCCATGTCTAAAGAGAAAAGTTTCCCTATAAGACCTTCAGTAGAATTGTTGGTCCAGATAATTTGAAGAGCTCAGGTGGCACCATTCATACTACTCTCTTTTTGGTTGGGGGAGGGGTTAACTGGAATTGAACTCAGGGGCACTCAACCACTGAGCCACGTCTCTGGCTCTATTGTGTATTTTATTTAGAGACAAGGGTCTCACTGAGTTACTTAGTGCCTCACCATTGCTGAGGCTGGCCTTGAACTCGAGATCCTCCTGCTTCAGCCTCCAGAGCCACTGGGATTACAGGTGTATGCCACCATGCCTGACTCAGACCACTCTTTAAGATTCACTTTTATTTTTCTTTTGGTACAGGGGGATTGAACCCAGGAATGCTTTACTAACTTGAATATTTAAGTCTCTCAAATTTAATGAGACCAGGTCTCACTAAGTTGCTGAGGATCTCACTAAATTGCTGAGAAGATTCACTTTTCTTCATGAAGTCTAGGGAACTTGATGCTGATGTTGATTTCCTTGTTTATCTTTTCTCCCCATTTTTCCTTTAATGTGTAGATTTGAAGTGCTCTTGTGTGAAGTCTAAATCAGTGCTAACTTCCTGAATCTGTTTCAGATCTCTATTCCGGCATTCTCAGTAACCCTAATAAAGAAAACCAAAACTGCTCTTCTGGTGCCAAATGCCCTGATTATAGCAACAGTCACAGACAAGGTGAGTACTCCTGCAGAGCACTTTTGCTTTATCCTCCCGCTCTGGGCTCTGTTGCCTTCCAGGCTTCTTGCCAAGGACAGAGACCTGGGACCGTAAATATCATCATCTCCTACAGTGAAGCTGGAGATTTTCTATAAGACTAATTTTAAAAATTATAGCCTAGGGAAATTATGTTATATTTCCCCCCACAAAATGATTTATTCTAATGTAATTGTTCCCAATTTTGAATTTCCTACTGACTTAACTATACTTGCTTGACCAAGGTCAAAAAAGTTAAATTCTTTCCCAACTTCCCTTTTCTTAACAATTGTTCAATCAGACAAAACTGAAATATTCAATTTCTTTAATATTACTAGAAAAAATAATGACAGCAGCTTTGCTGATAGGGGAGGCAGGTGACACTGAGGAGTCTCTAGGAGGGGGTTGGCCAGCCTTCTCATAACTCCAGTTAGGGGACTCCCCAGAGTCATCCCAAATGCATGAAACCTGTACCTGCTCCACAATTATAGCTTTGGGATCAGTTCCCACCCCTTTTTGCTACCAAGAGCTTGGACAACCTCTCTTCTATCAAGATATTCTAGAGCTACTGTTGATTCCTGGGCTGTCCCAGACATGTGCAACCAGAAATATTCCCATTCAAGGTGGTAATAATTCATGGGCTAGGGATCACTCAGTGGTAGAGAGCTTGCCTGAAGCCCTGGGTTCAACAGCAGCACCACAAAGAGAGGGGGTGGAGGAGGGAAAGAGAGAATGGTATTTATTTCAGCTTGACAGGAGAGAGGAAATGGAGAAGTTCGGTTACTTGTTTTTTACTTGAAATTCTTTTTTAATCTCTTACCTACCATATTTATGAAAACACATAGCTATATTCCACTTCTCATCATTCTAGATAACTTATGGAAAGATAAAAAGAGGCAATTCTGATGAGCTAGAAAATAAGTTAATATATCTATTTTGAGATTTTAAAAAATACTAACAGCTAACTGGCATTAGTATCCCTCACACATCAAATGCTTTCTTTGTATTTTCTCATTTATTCCACGCTACCAACCTATGAGGGAAGAATGCTTGAGCAACTTTCCCCAAAATCACCCACTTGGTAAATATCAAAGCCAAAATTTACAACGGAATCTAATGCCAGAACCCACAGTGTTAACTACTTTGGAATATAATAAATACTTACTTGGAAATGACATCAAGTTTTCTTGGTGAAAGAGAGGGATCATCACAAAGTCATACAAAGGGGATCTGAAAAGATTCAGTGGCTCAGATAGATGGAGAAAAAGTGAGTTTTTATATTTTGTGAATATATCCCATTTATGGTAATAACTTTCCTTATGTCATTTATCTCCAGCTTATTTGCCTGGCTCTGATTTTACTCTTTTCCCATAACTCACTTATAAGCAACCACTAGAAAAATCTCCATATTTGTACAGGGAAGAATCTGGAAATGGTGTGAAAAAGAACTGGCCTATTAGAGTTGCTGGGAAGTTTTCAGAGGAAATCTAGGTCAGGGCAGAGAAAGTGGACCCAGGGGAATTGTTAAATACCTTTAAACACAAAAACAAAAGTGGAGTGGGAGAGACTTTAAAGAGGATCTAGCAGATACCACTGGTCTTTTCTTAATGTCTAGGCCCTTTGCTCTCTGAGCTTTTGGGAGGCACCTATGTTGGAATTTTGGAGCCCTACATTTCTTTATTATTCTTAAATTGAGTCTAGAAGTTTTATTGCTATGGGGGAGGTAATACTTGCTTTATTCCTTATACTTGCTTTATTACTTATTTTAATGAAGTAAAATTTGAATGTTTGGGTAAGGCCGATGGTTTGTGTCATTTGAAAACAAATATATACAGCTGCTTATTTGAATTCTGAACTCATGCTTCTCATAATGGAGTCTCTGTTAATAATTATTCCTTTTTGTTTTTCAGTACATATTTGTCTCCTTACTCTCCAGAGATTCCACTTACAAACTGCTAAAATCTGTGTGTGGGCACTTGGAAGTAAGTATGACCATCCTGAGTTTCTATAGCTGCCTTTCTTCCCTCTTGCCTCTGGTTGCCTGTAATTGATCTGGATTTTCATTTTCTTCCAATAATTTCAGAATGTAAGTGTTGGTAGCAGCCCGATTCAGTCTTCTGGTGAAAATTTTTTTCAAGCAGACCGTCCTTCATCTCTGCCCCTGGTAAGTTGCCTACATAACTATCTTCATGCAAAAGAAAGGGAGTGTGTTCCATGATTACTGTGTGCGTACACCATGGCCAGGGTGTGGGAGGAGCTTAGGACCTCAGAGTTTGAGGCAGAGCTGAAGCAGCGAGACACATCTCTCTCTGTCTCTGGAAGAAGAGGGACACACTGGAAACCATAACTTTTTTCTAGTAATTGAAGAGTTCTATAAGACAAAAGAAACATGATAATAAGCTGTCTTAGTGAGTTTCTGGTCACCACAGAAATACACAAGGACTGGCTTTGTTTGCTTGTTTGTTTTTTTCTTTTTCTTTTTTTTGGGGTGGGGGGGCATGGAGGGGGACAAGTGCTCTATGACTGAGCTATATATACCATTAGCATGGTTTTAAAGGGATTTGCAAATCTATTTGAAGCAGGGCATAAGTCAGAATACAGATGTATTCTATATTCAAAGCACCATACCAGTATATATTATAAGAAAACTGGAAAAATCAGAATTAATTCAGGGCTTCTCTCTCATTGGGAGGTGAGAATGGGCATCCCTTTTGCTAAGTAGCCTTGTTTTCCTGCCTCAGACATGTGGAGAGAAAGCTAATTCTTGTCTTCATAGGCTTGACAGCTTAGAAAAGAACATGAGGCAAACTCAGAAATGGTTGAAAGACAACTATAATGCTCAAGTAACGGGTAGACATTATTTGGTTCCTTTAGAATTTGTTGACTGTAGGGTAAATCTCTAGTGGGAAATAACTCCCTTTTGTACAAGGTTTGTACCTCTAATGGAATATAATGTTTCCCCAAAGAGTACAGTGCTGTACAAGTAATTATTCCCAAATCTGTTATTCTTATATATTTGCATTTAGTGAAGCAGTATGATTCCATAGTTTCAATACCTCCTACAAATCTTCCTGTACAGAATTTTTTTAAGGAGTAGTAGAATTTTTTCTTAAGGAGTAGTAGAATGTTCATATAAAAACTATCACACGAGTGTTTATAGCAGTATTATTCATGCAGACAAAAAGTAGGAAGACACCCCTAATGTCCTTCAGCTAACTAGTATATTTTTTAAATGTGGTGTATACATACAGTAGAATATTATTCAGCCATAACAAAGAAATGAAGTGCTGATATGTGCAACCAAATGGGTGGCAAGTGAAAACATAATGCTCAAAGAAGTCAGACACACAAGGTCATGTATTGTATGATTACAGTTACAGATGTTCCTCAACTTATGATGGGATTCCATCCCTAGAAACCCATCATATATTGAAAATATCATAAGTCAAAAATTCATTCACTATGCCTAGCTCATTGAAAGTCAGGGCTTACCAGTGGAGTACACCACAAAGTATCCATTGTTTTCCCTTATGGTCACTTGGCTGACCCAGAGCTTCTGCTCTCTGCAACTATCCAGCTTCACAAGAGATTATTATAGAGTATATTACTAGGCTAGAGAAAGATCAAAATTCAAAATTTGGCATATAGTTTCTACTGAATGTGAATTGCTTTCACATTGTCACAAAGTCAAAAACTTGTGAGTCAGGGACCCTCTGCCTCTGAAATGTGTCAAACAGGCAGACCATAGGCACAGAAATTAAGTCAGTGGTTAACAGGGAGTGGGAGGAGAGAGAAATTGGTAGTGACTGCTGGTGGGTATGGGCTTTCTTTGGGGAGGACTATTCTGGAATAAGATAGTGGTGATGGTCGCACAACCTTGTGAATATTCTAAGAACCACTGAATTGCATATTTTAAATTATGTTGTGTGAATTTTATCTCAATTTTTTAAGGATCTATCTTTTACAAAAAGTAATGGGAAGCAGTGCAAAACACAATTAGATGTGATTTGAAATCCAGCAAGCCTGGCTTCAGATCCGGGCTCCACCCATCATGTGATGTCATCAGGCAAGCTCCGACACTGCTCAGTCTTCTCATCCACTAAAATGCCCATATCACCATGTGGTTAGGAGCAGTAAATGCAATCATGTATGTGAGGAGCTTTGCATACAGCCTGATAACACTATAGGCATTCAATAGATCATGATGAACTTGAAGAGATTCATTTTTTCAGTTTTCGTTCCCCTATAAATTCTTGTGTAAAATACAAATGAATGTTGAGATGACCAAAAGAGGCAAATTCAAGGCAAAAGGTTGGTGATTTGCTTGCAAGAGGAGTCTCTTCTTCATCTGGCAGCTAACTAAAATGTTAAAAGCTCAGCCTAATTATACCTCTGCTGGGACATTTTAATGATCCCACTTATCTCTGTAGTTCCAAGTACTTTGGAGGAGTCCAAGGAATGCAAACTGAAACATCTCTGCCTTTCCCTTGCTCCTCTATCATCTCCCTATAATTTAAATTTTACATTACTGACCTTATTTTGATCTAGTTGAGGGAAGGAAAAAAGCTGAAACTTTCATTTTATGGTTTACTTTCTAAAGTCATTTTTCCTTCTGTTTTTAACATCTTTTAAAAAACTATAATTTAGTAATACCTCTCTGTCTGCATATTCAAACTTGGATTTAGAGCTTTCTATCCACTCTTTTCTCCTCTGTATGTCTATAGCACTCAGTTTTTTCTCATTACAAAGTGCTAATGAGAATTCTTCAGTTTTACACTGGAAGCTTTCCAAATCATTAGCATTCCTGCTTTTTTTTTTTTTTTTTTTCCTTAGACATTTGCCTCAAACAAGTTGGCCACTGTTGTGGACAGAATGCTAACTGCCCAGAAGAATCTCAGTTTCAGTAACCAGATACTCTGATCTCTTAGGAAAATCCCAGTGGTGTGGGGTAATCCTTCCTTCTTTTCCGTATTTTATGGGTCAGGCCTAATGGAGATGGCCACAAGTTACAAAAGCCTGCCTGTTTAATGAGAAAAAATTGGCCTCTCTTCCTTTCATTGTCTCCCTCAGGATTTCAATGATGAATTCTCAGATGTGGATGGAGTGGTTCGACAGAGAAGTCAAGACATGGAAGGATACAGCAGTTCTGGTTCTCAAACTCCAGAGTCTGAGAACTCCCGAGGTCTGGCAGATCTTTGTTTCTTAACTAAAATTGAATTCCCCACTAAACTCTCTCATTCTCCCCATAGAAAGAGACCCAAAAAAAAAAAAAAAAAAAAAAGCCCACCTTGTCGTTCTAGTTAACAGTGGCAAAAGGAATCTGAAAGGGGGCAACTTGAAAGTTTAAAGGGAAAGGAATTGCCTAAGTGGTCAAAGTCCATTTCCCTTTATGCATTTAACAAATGTCTCTTAAATGGACATAATATTAGCATGGTCGAGGAAAATCAGCATGTAGTATTTTCATACTTCTTATTTCAGTGATAGCATTAATTGCTATAGGCAAATCGCCCTTGCAAATTGGTGGGGTGACAACAGGCTGTGCTTATATTGTTTTATTACTTGTTTGCTTGAGCATTGGATTTCCATCACCAGCCACTTCACCCAACTTATAAGAAGATCCATTTATGTACTTGGCCATTATACAGATTAAGAGCGCTTTGCTTTGTAGTTGATCCTGTGTTTTAAAATGCATTGGGGAGAAAACTGATCCAGTTCCATTTTGACTTGGTAGATTTCCATGTGACAGAATCCCAGACAGTTCTGAACGTCTCCAAGGGAGAAGCAAAACCAACTCGGGCAGATGCTCATGTCAACAGAGCTCCTGAAGGAAAAGTCAAAAGTCTCCCTGCACATGGTAAAAAGCAGAGTTGGGGAAGAGGGGTTGTTTGTTTATTTTGTCTGAAGGGGAGAAGATTTCTGTTTGTAACCTTTAAAATATCTCATTGTCTTACTTGATGACTACATAGTCCCTTCCTTCTCATTGTAGGTCTTTGCATTTTAATTCTGTCTTGTTCATTAAGCAACCAGTACCCAGTTCTGCATTGTACTCTGGGGGGGACAAAGCTGAATTGGTCTTCATGGAGACCACTTCATTCTCTTGAATACTTTGAGATGATGATCCAAATATTGGTGGTAAATGCAAATCATTGAATTGGTTCTTGTTTACTAATCTTCTAATAACTGGTCACCAGTTATGCTGGCATGAGAACAAGGATGGTGTTCTATTGTTCTCCATTGATCCCGACTCAAAACTTGACCCAAAGAAAGCTCTCAGTGAACACGTGTTGGATGAAACATTTTAGAAACAATTGAAACTACTGGTTAAAGTGACAACTAAAAGGCTTCAGTTAATATTTTTCTCTGATGTCTTTTCCCTGGGAATGAGCACCTGTCTCCAGGATCTTTTCCCCACTGAGACATTGCCTAATGAAGGAAGTATGCCACGGTGTCAAATTGTTGCTTTTCTGGTTCCTACCCAACAGGTCTGTCAGAAAACATTGGAATTTTGCATAAAGTGAAGTCCCAGAAATGTCCGGCTCTCCACCATATTCTTATATTTTATGCAATTGTGTAAGTATATTCTGAGTGATTTAAGCAAATGATTCAATTCTCTCAAGGAAAAACCTCTTCACATTGCCAAGAGCCATTGTAAATCTTTGTTGTATTTGTCTCTAAGGGGACCCAAATATTTTGTCTGACAATTTCTGTCCCCTACATTGACATTGTTTTGTTTCTTAAGCATAGGTCACATTTTCATAATGATTGTACCAAATTCAGCAGAGAACTAAGTTCTGAATAGATACCATTCCTTGGAACATTGTTCTATAAATTACAAAGTATCTTTTTCTTGTTGTTTTTCCATCTGTTCCCTGTCCTCTGAAGAAAGGACAAGACATCTTCAAAATGTGAAGAAAAGACAACACATCTTCAAAATGTGAAGAAAAGAAAATACATCTTCAAAATGTCTTTTCCCTCTCCTAAAAACACAGGCATTGACTTTTTAAACAGCTTCCAGTCTGTAAACCAGTCCTTCTGAAAATAGCATGGTCCAATTCTAAGCTGTTCCTCACAATAAAGAGAACATGCCCAATCTGGTTTCCAGATAAAGCAAGGGATTTGTGAGTCACTGGGGAGCAGACTAGACACTCTCTGCCCAGACTCCTCCAGTACAGGGAGGAGGAACGCTGGCTTGATGGTCCAGCTTGGGTCTGACCTTGAACAGTCCTATTAGAATGTCCATCATTTGCAATTTGAGGGACTAGAGCTATAGTCTTTTTAAATCTCCTTCTGGCCATGAAGTTCCATGACAAGCATCAACCTATTTTTTAAATGTTTTTATTAGTTGTTGATGGACCTTTATTTTTTTTTTATTTTTATTTTTTTAGAGAGAGTGGGAGAGAAAGAGAGTGGGGGAGGGAGAAAGAGAGAGAGAATTTTTTAATATTTATTTTTTAGTTCTCGGCGGACACAACATCTTTGTTTGTATGTGGTGCTGAGGATCGAACCCGGGCCACACGCACGCCAGGCGAGCGCGCTACCGCTTGAGCCACATCTCCAGCCCAGACCTTTATTTTTATTTATTTTATATGTGGTGCTGAGAATCAAACGCAGTGCCTCACACATGATAGGCAGGCACTCTACCACTGAGCCACAACCCCAGCCCCAAGTATTGACCTATTTTTAAAATGATCTTTTGAACACCTCTTTAGCCAAGTTGTTTTAGAAAATGCTTTGCTCCAGCATACAAATTGACTCTGAGTTTATTATTTTTTGAATATTAGATCCTGGCCATTAACCTGCTGGAAATTACTCTTTATCTCTTTCCAGTGCCTGTGCCCTAATCATCTCGACCTTCTACATGAGATACAGAATTAACACTCTGGAGGAGCGACTGGGCTCACTAACATCCTTCGTGGATACCCATAGTACCGAGTAAGACTAAGACGCTTCTTCTAGCTGACCTCCGCTGGCTGTTCAGATTAGCATAATAGTTGACCCAAGCTTGGCATCCTCCTTAGCAAACATTCACTGAGAATGCATTCTGTATGAAACTTTTAAGGATATAAAAAAGTCAAGAGGTAGGAGGTTCCTAGGGATGAATGACCTAACCCTGCACTGTTCTCGAGTTACTATACTGTTGCCAGTAATATGGCAAGAAACGCACCTAAGTTCACATTATCTTGCTCTATGATTCCAAGAGGCAGTTGTGACTTTGGCCTGTTTATTAACCTGTACAAGTTTATCTTCATAAAATGGCAGTGAGTCAGGACATTATAAAAGAGAAACAATGCAAGTAACTCAGCACATTTCATCATGTCTAAATCTTTAACCAATTTGTTTACAAAACTCCCAACAACTATAGAATCATAGGACTAGTAATTAGTTGACTATGTCTGTGAAGATTTTTCATTCATTCCTTTTTGATATGTCTGACCAAATAAATCTATTCAGACATAGTATTCTTTCCTCAAGTAAAATAAAATCATTCTTTCAGGTTAGAAAGCATACTTTTAGCTCAAGTTTTAAAAGTAGAGGTAGTCCTTAACAAATTACTTGCCATATGCAAAAGTCTCTATTAGAATGGATATATACAGATACAAATACAAACAGATTATCTTCATTATATTTTTACCATAATATGATGAGAGGGTTGTTATTTCCATTTTGCAGATGAGAAAACTAAGGCTCAGAAATAATTAGCTTAGGTGACTGGAGCTGTGGCTCGGTGGTAGAGCACTTGCCTAGCATGTGTGAGGTACTGGGTTCAGTTCTCAGCCCCCCCATATAAGTAAATGAATAAAATTAAAAATAATTAACTTAATGTCTCACTGTTTATAGTAAAACCAGGATTCAAATGCAGATCTACAAAACTACAAAGATAGGCTTCCCAGTCTATCAGTGGCTCTTAAACCTTAAGATGCCTCAAAATCATCTTCAGGGCTTGTTCAAACAGATTGTAGGATCCATCCAAGAGTTTTTCATGCAATAGGCCTTGGATGGCACTTCCCAATTGATGCTGATGTTGCTGATCTAGAATCAACACTTTGAGAATTGCTGTGTATACCATTCTAGGGCCTTCTTTACTCTTTAAGTTAACTAAAGACCTTCTGTGGCTTACTATATGCTGGTCTACAGGTTATTTTTGAGCCACAGTTTACATTTGAACCAATATATTATAGAAGCCTAATAAATAGTTTGGAATAGGTTCATAATCTGCCCTTACTCTCTCACCTGTTCTAATGTTAACAGAATTAGAGGCATAGTGACTCCAGATTATTATAGGCTATTAGTTCACTATTACATAAGAAGAAGTTGGTTCAATTAGAAAAATAGATCTCATGTCCTATTATCATTTAATAAACTTGGTGATAATCAGTGGGAAATTCCACTAACAAATTGAATATTCATTCTACTTTCAAAATAATCAATCCAGGAGGAAATAAGAACCTGAAAAATACCCTCCAAAGGAAAAAAAATCACAAAGATCGTTTGTGACATGTGGTCAGGGAACAGCATGGTGGGAAGGTCTCTTGACACAGCCCTGCTCCAGGACCCAACCTGCCCCAGGTCCTTTGTCCAGAGGGATCCACCTGTGCTGCCGGGCAGCTGAATCCACATGTGAATTTTCCTCTTTCATTGCTGAAGAGCCATCCTTGTGAATCCATGCATATTGCCAGCTTTGTTAGCATGATAGCAGCCTGTGGTGCTGGCTCTGCTCGCCCCCATATCCCTAGCCCAGGGATGAGAACACCTGCTACTCAGAGTCTCATGTTGGTAAGTCACTTTTCCAGGTCTTAGATCCCTCACCTAAAAAAATCAAGGATTGAGATCATGTTTCCATGGGTCAAGGATGAAGAATATAGACATCTTTCTTAAGATTTAAATAATTGTCCATAACTTACCAAATCCCTCTATCTTAAAAACAGCACCTATGTAAAATAAATTGAACCAGTCACCACCATCCAAAAACTGAACAGCGCCCATTAAATCACAACTAAGAAATGTAGAGTGGATACAGATTATGGTTCTTAACCTGATTGTGAAAATCTCATAAACAGCTTTAGATCATCTCTCTAAGAAAAATGTATTTACTGTACTTCTCCAAATTTCCTATGGTGTTAACAACTAAAGGACCCCAGAGTAAGAGCCACACCCAAAGTAGTCAAATGGTAAATATTGGACACCTGTTATGATGGTATGACAAGTCTCAAGGAAGGAACCAAAAAAATCTCAGACTTGAATGGAAATTTGATTAATGAGATAGACATTTCTAAACTTTCTCCCATTTGAAAAAAAAAATCTGTGTATTACTGAGTTAGCAATAAGCCTTACAAATGTATGCTGTGGTAGGGAAAGAAAGGATGTTAGGAGTTGATAAAAGGAGTCTAAGAAACCATGTACTTGAAAATAATGGTCTGATTTTTGTTAGGAAGCCAAGGCACAACTCATTCCCTTGAACAAAAATAGCTTAAAAGATTTTCAGCTGAGCTTGAGAGAATTAATTTCCTAAATACCTAGTCTGGAGGTGGGGATTACTGCAGGGCCTTTCTGATATTAACAAGTGAAATGCTCCCTCTCTCCTATTATAGCCTAGTTTGCCACTCAAATTGAAAATGGATTCATTCCACTTCTTTCTTTGCCCTCCCTGCTAATAATTTTTGTCTTTGTTTTTACAGACAGATAGCACCATCCAGCCTGGGATCACAAGTACAATTAAATGTGGAGGTCCTCTGCCAAGAACTTTCAGCTAACATAGTGAAGTTAGAAAAGGTGACCCATTTTCTTCATGGTAGTTTCCATCAATTGCCATGGGCCATGGTTTACACACTCACACAACTCAGTCTGCAGAAAACCTAAATGACCAAACCTGGAAGGGGGGCGGGGGGGAGTTTACAAAGTAAATATGGAAAAATACTTGATTTATTTCCATAATGGAAATATATATATATTTTACTTTTTTTAATAGTTGTAGATAGACACAAACCTTTATTTTATTTATTTATTTTTATGTGGTGCTGAGAATCGAACCCAGTGCCTCATACATGAAGACATGCACTCTACCACTGAGCCACAACCCCAGCCCCCAAGAAAAAGGTTTTAATCTCATTTTTCTTTAAATACATGGTTTCCCTTGGTCTTTCTTTTGTTTTCTCCTTGATTAGACATATTTCTCTGTGTCATAGGACCCAAGGGAAAGTGACCACTGACACTGGGCACAGTAGGGAGTCAACTGAGACAATTGACCAGTCCTACCACCACCCAGGCTGATTCTTGCCATACATAAAATATTGCATTAGGTCACTGTCTATTAGAGAAGGAACAAGTTTTATTACCTTGCTCAAGGTGATACACTAGAAAGTTGACTGGGGACCTACATTTTGAAACTGGTCTGATTGCGAAGTTGTGCTTAGAAACTTTCTCTCCTAGGGGCTGGGATTGGGGCTCAGTGGTATAGCATGTGTTCAGCATGTAAGAAGCCCTGGATTCAATCTCTTGGACAAGACAAACAGAGGCATATATCAGTTAATTGATAGATCAGTCAAGCAAGCAGCCCTAGGATTTATTGCTTCTCAGAATCCAGACCTTGACTTTGTAGATGAGGCCACTGATGTACTCTACCTCTAATAATATCTTCCCAGGGAATCTGTCATTAGCTTGTAGCATTCTTGGAAGACAATGGGAGAGTGAACAAGGAGAAACAACATGCTAGAAAAATCCCAGAATTAAACCTAATGAACAGGTCTTTCAGCATTTATGTCCCTTCCCATTTCTTTCTTTCTTTCTTTCTTTTCTTTTCTTTTTAATCTTAATCCTTAAGGAAAGGTGTAGAGTGAAAAATCAAGTGTTTGATTAGAACTGCTATCATGAATGCTAAGTATTTGGTGGCTTTACATAATAGTGCAGTTCTGGGAAGAAATATGAAATATAAATGAGCAAAGTTATCTTTGCTGTCCTACACGAAATGTTATCTAGCATTTAAGAAACAAGGGTTGAAAGCAAAGGAGTTTCCAAACCACTGTTTCAACCAGATAATTCACATTGAGTCATTGTATCTTTGGCCAAACTAAGAAACATTTTCTTTTAAATCCAAAATCATCTAGACCAGATATGGGTTAGATACTAATTTTTTTTTTCCTTTCTAAAACATCAGGTTCTGAGAATTGAAGATGATTTTTTTATTCTGTTGTTTTGATTTTGTTTATAAAGAAATGCTTACTAATGTTGCCTTTCATGCTGACCTAGAGAACAGAGTGGTATTAGTTTTCACTCTGACATTCAAATGGTATTCTCTGGATAGGAAGCACACAGAATCCTGCTGTCTTCTCCTTCTCTCTCTCCTGCCAGGCCTGGCCAGGATGCCACATTCTGTAGAAAGGGGACAGAATACAAGAAGACTTGTTCTTAGCAGGTCTACAGCTAGCTGGGTCTCTGGTAGGGCTTCAGACCCAGTTCAGCTAGCCAGCTAGGGAGACCTCTCCAGTAGTACCAGTGGAGACCACCTTTGTCCCAAAGCAGAATCAGTAAAAAGGAGATTTGGGTCAAATTGACATTCTGAAAAGCTATAAGTTACGTGCATTACTCAAGGGAATCTGAGTATGAAAAAGAGTTATCAGGCCACCCTCTGGTTTTGGATGGGTCTGCCCCCTTCCTCAGAGGCAATTACAATTACACAGCACAGCCTGGGGTGAAATAGCAGCTCCATGCCATGGTAAAGTGTGAAAGGTGGCTGCTCCTTTTACACAGTACCAGTGATTCCTTTTCACACCTTCAAGGATGGGTCATGTCTAAGCCTCATGGTCTTTCCGTGGTTAATACCCCCCAGTTTCTGCTCATGGGATCACTGTTCTTTTCAGTCTTCCTCATTAGAAGTCTAAGAATAATGTCTACCTCCTTCCACTTTTCGCCTGCCCCTGAGTGACTAATGTGTTGGCAAATCCTATGAACTTTACCCTCAAATGTCTCCTCAAAGTCTCTTTCCACTGACCCTCTCCTGACCCATTCAGGCCCCTGCTTACCAGTCTGATACTATGAATCTCATTATGAGTTTTCTTTGTATTTTCCTAATTACTGCTGAGGTTGACCGTCTCATCTATTTATCAAGACATTTGGGTTTTCTTCTACAAATTGTTTGCCTCTTTTTTATTTTTGTGGATTTGGTTTTTGTTTTTTTATCTTCCTACTCCTGTTTTTCCACTTATCCTTGGTACTAATAGAGGCAGGGAAGTTAAGAAGCAGGAATCTGAGAGAAGGCAATTTTTTTTATGAGCAAAGAAATACATAGTTATTTTCTTGATACTAGAAGTGCCATTAATGGTGGTGGAGTGATATGGTAGAAAGAGTGTAAATTTTGGAGTCAGACCTGTTTTTTTTTTTTTTAAGAGAGAGAGAGAGAGAATTTTTTAATATTTATTTTTTAGTTTTCGGCAGACACAACATCTTTGTTTGTATGTGGTGCTGAGGATCGGGCAGCACGCATGCCAGGAGAGCGCGCTGCCGCTTGAGCCACATCCCCAGCCCTGGAGTCAGACCTTTGTTCTCATCCCTACTCTGCCACTTACTGCTTGTGTAACTGGTCGTGTTCCTTAACCCCTCTGGTCCTCAGTTTCACGTACAGAACTGCCGGTGTGTGGTATTGGGTGGTTAAGGTGAACCACACATCCAGTTCCTAGAACGTACACATTAGAGACCTTTTCTCTTTTTTTGCCCAAGTATGCCTGAAGGACATCACAGATTTTTCAAAAGATATCTTAGTCTATTAGTCCATTTTCTTTTGCTGTAAAAGAAGATCACAGACTGGGCAACTTATAAAGAATAAAAAGAATAAAGGCTTTTTCAGCTTATGGTTCAGGAGGTAGGGAGGTCCAAGGTTGAGGGGCCACATCTAGCCTTCTCCCTGATGGGGAGTCTGTGGAGTCCTGAGATGGCACCAGGGTTCACATGGTGAGACAACAAGCTTGCTAACTTGGGTATCTCTTCCTCCTTCTATAAAGCCCTGCCTCAAAATACTATTAACATATGACTTTGGGGATTAAGTTTAACATGAGTGTGAGAGGGGACAAATACCCAGATCATAGGAGAATATGTTCTCTTTTTTTTTTTTTCTTTGATGCATGGAGTTCCTTACTCCCATCACCATATTGGTTGTTGAGAATTCCTTGCTCTGAATTCTTTAAAATTCTTTTATTCAACAGACATGTAATACCCATTTTTAGTGGATTATAGTCTTAAGGTCCAAGCATAAGACATGGTCGATCCCTTGGTCAATTCCTATCCCTGTGAAATTTTCAGTTTTCTTGGGAGTATTGTGCATAAATTATATCTAATGGGAGTGTTAATGATTATGATGTGGCATTTGCCTAATTAAACCATCCAAGGGTCCAGGCGTGGTGGCGCACTCCTGTAATCCCAGCGGTTTGGGAGGTAGAGACAGTAGGATCTCAAGTTCAAAGCCAGCCTCAGCAACAGTGAAGCACTAAGCAACTCAGTGAGACCCTGTCTGTAAATAAAATGCAAAATAGAGCTGGTGATGTGGCTCAGTTGTTGAGTACTCCTGAGTTCAATCCCTGGTACAAAAAAAAAAAAAAAAAAAAATCAAATGGGTTCTGGAAAGGCCAATTTCCCATGGTCTCTAAATGAATTTGGGTGGCACTGGGTGTTGTCAGTTCTTTGTTCTTTTTCTTCTACCTCATTTCTCTCAGTCTCTACTGACATTTTCATTTTTGTGCCACTCTTTTTTCCTTTAGTTTTTTTTTTTTTTTTCATTTTTAGATTCAATTGTCAAACAGAATTCTAGTCCTTGAAAAATCATTTGTTTGCCTTATTTCACTTTAACCTATGTGTACCTTTTTATTCAAGGTAGAAAATATTGAATCTCAAGTATTATACAGGCCATGGCAAATACACCCTTAAGATACTCCATTCTGTTTACTAACAGATGTTTCTTTTTTATTTCAAGATACAAAGCAACTTACAAAAGCTGCTTGAGAATAGTGACTGACCCACCAGATTGCTGGGGCCAACACAATACCTCACGTTTCCCGCCAAGAAGGTGCTCCCCAGGTGTGCTTGTTAAGCGCCCCCTGCTGGCCAGAGGTGCGAGCCGATGAGAATCCAGAACTGTTTGCACTGGGAGGTCTCCAGCTCAGGAAAGGGGAGGGGATTTGTTCTGCTTCTTGTGCAATAAAAGTTGACCTTGTCTCTGAAGAAGTTTTTGCTGCTGCTGGCTGCTGCTGCTGCTGCTGCTGCCGCCGCCGCTGCCTGAAGAAAACAGACCCATCTCTGGAGGTCTCAGGAAAGGCCTGGTGGACACTCCCTGGGATAATTGGGGTTGTGCGATTGCCGTGATTGTGTCAGTAAACACTCCACCCCACACCTGTTAAGTCCTTCCCACCCTCCTTTTGCTCTTACACCCCTCCTAGCCAACCTTCAAACCTAGGGATACATCAAACACCAATGGACTCAATACAGTCGTTTAAAGAATGACCCAAGTCTCCAAAAAGGCAATAAATGTCTCTAAATATTAGACAGGCTTGCTTCAAATAACACCGGTTTCCCCCGCCCACTCCCTTCCCCCTTCTGCTGTTGTGTTTTGCTTGAAATCACCTATGTATCTTAACTTTTTCATTCAGTTTTGGTAAGAATGTCAAGCAAAGTGGATTAAACTATCCCATTTATGTTTTGCTTTGTTCCTGTAACCAATACTTAATTGGAGTGATTCTCACCCACCACAGATGGAGAATCATGAGGCAGAAATACTAAATTAAACTTATTCTGAAACCAAAACTAACTTTAAACCAAAAGTGTTTAACAATTATTTAATACAGAATAAAAAATGAATTTTTCATATTGTAGGTCAACTACGTTAGCTTTGAAACAGTAAGGCTGTGATGAATGCAGAAACCCATTTCAACATGACAATTGTCTTTCTCTGTTGACTAAAATAAAGAAATAACTGGTTGCTAACTTTATTTACCATATGGGTTGGCTGGTTTTTACTAATAATTATTTAGGGTACAAGATCTATAAGTATAACATATATTCTGTTTCTATCAGCAATGCATTTTATAATCATTTCTATGAAATGTATTTTGTTTAATCAGATAAGCTAAGTGAATTGGTGGCATCATTTGTATTTGTCGGCCTACTGGACAACAACTGAGCCTGGTGCACCACTGGCTTTTAATAAAATACTCATGGGTTAAAACACCCTGCTCACCCTGTGTTTTGTCAGTTTGTAAACAAGGGTAACTAAGATGTGCTGTGCTTTTTAACACTTTCTCTACCTCTACGCTACTACTTTCAACTCAGTTCATACTTCTTTTCTTCCAAATACTTATTTCAAAACTCAAAAGCTATTTACATTTGTGAGTTACAGTGGTATTAGGGGAAAAGGTGAATTTTGAAATAAGAAAGCTAATGCTTTTCCAAGTTTGAGTCTACATTTTATCATTTGTGGAACTCAGGAAGTTTGGCCATTTCCCTTTAATTTTTTTTATGAGACTTAGGGTATCAAAACAGTGCTATTGTGAGGATTCAATATGATCATGCCTCTAAAATCCATAGCTTTGTTGAGCAAGTAGTGTACTCATAGCAGGTATCACATTCATTATTTTAAAAAATATTTTCATGTCTGACATTACAGTTTTTTAAAAGTTCATTGTCAGTGCTGTATATTCAGAACCCACCAGGGAATCAAGAGTGGGTCAGCCACCTCTGGAGAACAATTTTACAAATGGGTACAGAGCCTTAAAATGTTCACATTTTACTGTTAATGATCTGCCATCTAGGAATCTATCCTAAAGCAATAATTAAAGATGTAGTCAATGTTTGACATATAAGTCAAAGCCTTCTGACAACAGAATATTAAATCTAAACATTCAACAGCAGAACAGTTAAATGATGTTGTTATTTAGAATTTTCTTGTCAAAGAAAGGCATTGAAAATAAAACAGAAAATCACAGTACAAGCCAGGCACAGTGGCACACACCTGTAATCCCAGGATGAGACAAAACAATGGTGAGTTCAAAGCCAGCCTCAGCAAAAAGGGAGGCCCTAAGCAACTCAGTGAGACCCTGTCTCTAAATAAAATACAAAATAGGGCTGGGGATGTGTCTCAGTGGCCAAGTGCCCCTGAGTTCAATCCCCAGTACCCCCCAAAAAAGAAAGAAAGAAAATCACATTACAAGAATAAAACTATGGTATGATCCCAATCTTATAAACCCTATATCTGTGTGTACACATGAAAACACCTTGTCTTTTTCTAAATTCTACATATTTCCGATAATGAGCAGTCGTCACATTTTTTAAATTAGATAAGATGCTTTAAAAGATTGGATGGTTCTCAGCAAGGAAACAGATCTCACAATTGTCACCACCACAGCATGGCTGCTGGTTCTGCACCTGGAACTTAACTTTCCAACAAGCACTGCAGTTGAGCTGTCCGAAAGGAAAGGATGCTCCATCATTTCTTAGTTGGTATTCTTTTTGCATTGGAAATGCCACTTGCTATTGCTACTGGTTCTGTTTTTCATTACTAGCTTACAAGTCAAAAATCTGGTACAGGTGGATCTAATAGTGGAATCTAGGTCATACACCTGTGCATTAACTATACAGCATGGGAAAGCAAGCATTGGGCTGGTTCAGCCTCTACCACCTGGGTTCAAATATAGGAGATTATCTTTTTTTTTTCTTTTTTTTTTTTAAAGAACAGATTATAAAGTCATTTGAGGTGTGAGTGCTTCTTTTTTTTCTTTTTAAGAGAGTGAGAGAATTTTTTTTATTATTTATTTTTTAGTTATCAGCGGACACAACATCTTTGTTTGTACATGGTGCTGAGAATCAAACCCGGGCCGCACGCATGCCAGGCGAGCGTGCTACCACTTGAGCCACATCCCCAGCCCAGGAGATTATCTTAACACGGGGTTAAGGGGCTTCAAATGCCAAGTAGCCAAATAATGACAAGAGTCCACCAAATACCTTGCCCTTAAACACTTGTATACTTTCTAGATGTATGTTTCTACCTTTCTAGAAACAGAAAACAACTTATAAAGAGATTATCAATTCTAATGCTATTTCTATGCATTCTGGTATCTTAATCTATGATTACGCATATATTATTTTAGTTAATATCAATTGCCAATCTTCCATATCCTGAAAGTACTATTATTATTATGGTTCACTTCTCAAGCTTCATGGGTTTTTTGTTGTTGTTGTTTTGTTTTTTATGTAGTGAGGACTGAACCCAGGGCCTTGTCCATGTGAGGCAAGCACTCTACCAACCGAGCCATATCCTCAGCCCCCAAGCTTTGTGAAAATTTAAGGTACCTTCCTACATGTACTCTACAATGCTCTAAAACATCGTCTAGGTATTCATTTATGCAATTCTTTGAAATCAGCCCAGATTCATTTTTAAGAATGTATTTTCCTTGCCTTCAACAACTCATCCTACTAGTATAAATTCATAGAATCAGACTGAAATTTTTCTGACTTTAATATGAACTGTCTGCTGTTTTGGTTCATGTATGTCAATGATGGTGAAATCCAGAAAATGCTTTTTTTGTTCATCAGTGGTCCTGGTGATCTAAAGGACACGGACATCAGCACAATCCATTTGATTTTTCCCTCTTCAGCATTTTCAAGACAAATATTGCACACATGATCAAAGAACCAATAAAAAGATTTTTCACATAAGAGCTGGGTGGAGCACACCTGCAATCCCAGGAACTCAGGAGTCTGAGGATCACATATTTGAGGTCAGTCTGGACAACTTAGTGAGACCCTGTATCAAAAGGGAAAAAAAGGGAGGGGGTTGGAATTATAACTCAGTGGTAAAGTACCACAGGTTCAATCCCAAGTACCACACATACACAAAAAAGGTGTATCCATCAGCAATAATTATGCTGTCAGCCGGGGTCATAATGTGAAAAAAAAAATTCTTTTTATGTGCTTCTTTTAAACCTGTCCCTGCTGCTGCTGCTGCTGCTGCTGCTGATTTTACCCAATTCTTGCCTTTAAAAAAAAAAAAATTAAAAAGTCATTCATTATAGCATCTTTGACCCCTGAATTTCGAGTATATCTTTATTGTGTCCCAATAAAGCTCTTTATAATATGGGGGGGGGGGGATGAGGACCTGACTGTTTATCTCTTACAGTTTCTCTTATTTCTTTTTTTTTTTAATAATTTTTTAGTTGTCAATGGACCTTTATTTTATTTATTTATATGCAGTGCTGAGAAATTGAACCCAGTGACTCATACATGCCAGGCAAACACTCTGCCACTGAGTCACAACCCCAGGCCTTATCTCTGTATTTCTAATCACCCTTTTCTGTCTTCCTCTTTCTGTTTGTACACACATATGCACCCACAGAGCATGCGCTCTCTGCAGAACTCCTGCGAAATTCTATTGACAATCTGTAAAATCTTGGTGACAAGAAGAGGTGGGGTATTTAGGCAATAATAATCACTGCCAATAATAATCCCTGATTATGGTAACAAAATGTGGGAAAGAAAAATGACCCCTTGCTTCCAACAAAGTCACTGTTTCAATGGGTCTTGATGAACCATGCAATTCATTCATCTTTAGTTTTTTAAGAATTCCTCCAGGGGATGCAAGGATGGTTCAATATACGGAAATCCATAAATGTTATTCACCACATCAATAGACTTAAAGATAAGAACCATATGATCATCTCGATAGACGCAGAAAAAGCATTGGACAAAGTACAGCATCCCTTTATGTTCAAAACATTAGAAAAACTAGGGATAACAGGAACTTACCTCGACATTGTAAAAGCTATCTATGCTAAGCCTCAGGCTAGCATCATTCTGAATGGAGAAAAATTGAAGGCATTCCCTCTAAAATCTGGAACAAGACAGGGATGCCCTCTCTCACCACTTCTATTCAATATAGTTCTCAAAACACTGGCCAGAGCAATTAGACAGACAAAAGAAATTAAAGGCATAAAAATAGGAAAAGAAGAACTTAAATTATCACTATTTGCGGATGACATGATTCTCTACCTAGAAGACCCAAAAGGGTCTACAAAAAAACTACTAGAACTAATAAATGAATTCAGCAAAGTGGCAGGATATAAAATCAACACGCATAAATCAAAGGCATTTCTGTATATCAGCGACAAAACTTCTGAAACAGAAATGAGGAAAAACACTCCATTCACAATATCCTCAATAAAAATAAAATACTTGGGAATCAACCTAACAAAAGAGGTGAAAGATTTATACAATGAAAACTACAGAACCCTAAAAAGAAAAGTAGAAGAAGATCTTAGAAGATGGAAAAATATACCCTGTTCATGGATAGGCAGAACTAACATCATCAAAATGGCGATATTACCAAAAGTTCTCTATAGGTTTAATGCAATGTCAATCAAAATCCCAATGGCATTTCTTGTAGAAATAGATAAAGCAATCATGAAATTCACATGGAAAAATAAAAGACCCAGAATAGCAAAAGCAATTCTAAGCAGGAAGTGTGAATCAGGTGGTATAGCGATACCAGATTTCAAACTATATTACAGAGCAATAGTAACAAAAACAGCATGGTACTGGTACCAAAACAGGCGGGTGGACCAATGGTACAGAATAGAGGACACAGAGACTAATCCACAAAGTTACAACTATCTTATATTTGATAAAGGGGCTAAAAGCATGCAATGGAGGAAGGATAGCATCTTCAACAAATGGTGTTGGGAAAACTGGAAATCCATATGCAACAAAATGAAACTGAATCCCCTCCTCTCGCCATGCACAAAAGTTAACTCAAAATGGATCAAGGAGCTTGATATCAAATCAGAGACTCTGCATCTGATAGAAGAAAAAGTTGGCTCCGATCTACATATTGTGAGGTCGGGCTCCAAATTTCTTAATAGGACACCCATAGCACAAGAGTTAATAACAAGAATCAACGAATGGGACTTACTTAAACTAAAAAGTTTTTTCTCAGCAAGAGAAACAATAAGAGAGGTAAATAGGGAGCCTACATCATGGGAACAAATTTTTACTCCTCACACATCAGATAGAGCCCTAATATCCAGAGTATACAAAGAACTCAAAAAATTAGACAATAAGATAACAAATAACCCAATCAACAAATGGGCCAAGGACCTGAACAGACACTTCTCAGAGGAGGACATACAATCAATCAACAAGTACATGAAAAATGCTCACCATCTCTAGCAGTCAGAGAAATGCAAATCAAAACCACCCTAAGATACCATCTCACTCCAGTAAGATTGGCAGCCATTAGGAAGTCAAACAACAACAAGTGCTGGCGAGGATGTGGGGAAAAGGGTACTCTTGTACATTGCTGGTGGGACTGCAAATTGGTGCGGCCAATTTGGAAAGCAGTATGGAGATTCCTGGGAAAGCTGGGAATGGAACCACCATTTGACCCAGCTATTGCCCTTCTCGGACTATTCCCTGAAGACCTTAAAAGAGCGTACTACAGGGATACTGCCACATCGATGTTCATAGCAGCACAATTCACAATAGCTAGACTGTGGAACCAACCCAGATGCCCTTCAATAGATGAATGGATAAAAAAAAAATGTGGCATTTATACACCATGGAGTATTATGCAGCACTAAAAAATGACAAAATCATGGAATTTGCAGGGAAATGGATTGCACCAGAGCAGATTATGCTTAGTGAAGCTAGCCAATCCCTAAAAAACAAATACCAAATGTCTTCTTTGATATAATGAGAGCAACTAAGAACAGAGCAGGGAGGAAGAGCAGGAGGAAAAGATTAACATTAAACAGAGACATGAGGTGGGAGGGAAAGGGAGAGAAAAGGGAAATTGCATGGAAATGGAGGGAGACCCTCATTGTTATACAAAATTATGTATAAGAGGTTGTGAGGCGAATGGGAAAATAAACAAGGAGAGAAATGAATTACTGTAGATGGGGTAGAGGGACAAGATGGGAGGGGAGGGGAGGGGGGATAGTAGAGGATAGGAAAGGTAGCAGAATACAATAGTTACTAATAGGGCATTATGTAAAATTGTGGATGTGTAACCAATGTGATTCTGCAATCTGTATTTGGGGTAAAAATGGGAGTTCATAACCCACTTGAATCTAATGTATGAAATATGATATGTCAAGAGCTTTGTAATGTTTTGAACAACCAATAAAAATAAATAAAAAATAAAAAAAAAGAATCCCTCCAGAAAGTCTCACTTTGACTGTTCTTTCTGAAAATGACCTTAAGTATAAAAAGCCTTCTGAACATGCAAGTGGGAGATGAAGTCATATAAAGAAACATGTGTCCCTTTGTCCTGCCTTCACTGAACCTGTTTTTAAGTATTTTGTAGACAGAAACATGCCTCCTTCTCTCCAGAAAGCTACAGTAAGCATTGAGAATGTTGCTTAGACAGTTCTTGATTGTCCCTAGGCTACATGTGCATAAAGAATTTAGCCATATATTTTTCCTTGTTTTCACCTCCCTCATTCTTGGGCCCCACCCATGCAGTGATCCTATTACTCCTTTGCTCCTTCTTTCAAGGATTATGACAGTGAACCGTATTTCTTCCAGTCTGCACATATGTGGATCACAGTAGGATGTAAAAATATTGTCCTCCAAACTCAGCTGGGCTTGCTCACCCCAGCAAGAAGTCTCTGTAGTAAGAGTGCAGTGTACACAATGTTTATAGCAGTTGAACTCACAATAGCTAAACTATGGAACCAGCCTAGATGCCCTTCAATAGATGAATAAATCAAGAAACTGTAGTATATATACACAATGGAATATTACTCAGCATTAATTTGCAGGTAAATGGATAGAGTTGGAAAATATCATGCTAAGCGAAGTAAGCCAATCCCAGAAACTAAAGGCCAAATATTTTTCCTGATTGGTGGATGCTGATCTATGATGGAGGGCGGGGGGGGGGGGGGGGGAAATGGAGGAATTTTGAATTGGGCAAAGGGGAGGGTGTGGAGGGGCTTTAAGAGCAGGGAAGCTGGTGGAATGATATGGACATCATTACTTAGGTACATGTATGATCACACGAATGGTGTGTCTCTAGACCCAGTACAACCAGAGAATTGGAATGTTGCACTCCATTCGTGTAGGATGAATTGAGATGCATTCTACTGTCATATACAACTAAGTAGAACAAATAAAGATAAATAAATAGGGAAGAAAAAGAGTGCAGTGTGCAGCCAGAGTCACAGGAGAAAGTCAAGTTGGTCCACGACTAAAAGGAATATTGTGCCGTTTTGTTAACTACCACCATCCTAACAGCATTCTGATTTGTTTTACTTCTCACTGATTGTTGTGGTTTGAACTCTTTATGTCCCCTGAAAAACTCATGTTTTGATAGCATGATTCCCAATACTGCAAGGTTCAGAGGTGGGGTGTTTAGGCAATGAGTAGATTGTGGGCACTCTGAAGAGTGGGTTAATCTTTTTTTAGAGAGAGAGAGGTCCTTGAACTCTCAATCCTCCTGCCTCGGCCTCTGGAGTGGCCAGGATTATAAGTATGTGCCACTGATAGACCCAACCTGATCTTTTCTTAAAATTGGGAGCCATCTCGCCACAAAGCCATGAAAAGATAATTTCGGCTTTTACTATAAATTACTGCAAATTCTGAACCTGCTTGGAATGCCTGCCCGTGCCTTGAACTCACCCATGCCTGGCTCTCTGACCAGATAGCAGCCCTCTCTGAAACTTTAGTGACGCCTCACAAATCTTGGCCTTCCCTGGCCAGACAACGACCCTCTCTGAGGCTCTAATGACCTTCATAAATTTGGATGTCAGGCCAGCAAAAAATGTAAACTACCATCAGTGTGATGCTCCTCAGAGTTCTGTCATCTGTAACCCCCCTTTGTGTAACTTTCTGGGCTATAAAGCTGGGCTGCAGGAAAGCTGCAGCTGCTGTCTTGTTCCCGCGGTTTTGGGTGGAAGAGGCAGCCCGAAATAATAAGCTTGCTTTAATTTGATTTTAATTGGAGTCAGGGGTGTTTTCTTGCGTCTTGGTCTAACACCACCAGGCCCAACTCATCAGTGGATTAATGCAATTGATGGATAAATAATTTGAATAGAGTACTGAGTAGTGACTGTAAGCAAGTAGCAGTGGCAGAAAAAGTAGATCACTGAAGGCATGTGCCTGGCTCCTCTGTATCTATCTACCTCTGATATAGGACAGGTGAAGCTGGGCACCTGAGGAATTTTCAGGAAGCAGGTTTATTTAAGCTGCAGTGCTCCAGAGGGCCTCCTGCCTAAAACTCTTTGGACCCCAAGTCTGGAAATTCTTTGAACTTTATATCCACTGCTTGGGAACTTTATACCCAATGTTTGGGAATAGTTACACTTTGTCCCATATTCTTAGGCTACACAGAGGTTTTATAAGTTTTTACCAAGAAAACAGAGTATCTTTAGTACAGCAATAAACTCTTTGAGACAGACTCTATCACACCTTTTGTGTGCAAACCTGGCATTTTTACAAGAAAGTATAAGCTTCACACCACACTGAACTCTCTGCAGAACTCCTGTGAAATCCTGTTAACAATCTGTAAAATCTTGGTGACCAGAAGCGTAATTATGGAAAGGGTCTCTGGGGTGGGGGTACCCGGTCTGCTTCTTCTCTCTCTCTTCTCCTCCTCCATCCTTCTCACCTCCTCTCTTCCTGGCTGCCATGAGCTAAGCAGATTTCCTCCTCCACACCCTTCACACCCTTCAGCATGATGTTCTCCTCACCTTGCCCTGCAGCAATGGAATTTGGCCAACCATGGACTGAACCTCTGAAACAATGAGCCCAAGGTAAATTTTTCCTCCTCTACGTTGTTCTTGTCAGGTATTTTGGTCACAGTGACAAAACGCTATCACATGTACATATAGCAAACTTCCCATGTTTAAAGTGTACAGTTTGGGGGCTGGGGTTGTGGCTCAGTGACAGAGTGCTTGCCTGGCACATGTGAGGCACTGGGTTCGATCCTCAGCACCCCATAAAAATAAATAAGCAAATTAAAGATATTGTGTTCATCTAAAGCCAAAAAAAAAGTTATAGAATGAATTTATAAAATATACAAATAAATAAAGTATACAATTTGATCAATTTTGACATAGGTTTTGTATTCATGAAAATTTCATCACCATTAAAACAATAAAAATATCCATCACCTCCCAAAGAAATCCCTTTGCAATCCATTTCTTATGCCCCTCTCTGAACTTCCATCCCAAGCAACCACTGATCTGCTTTCTGTCTTTGTAGATTACAGTAGTTTGCATTTTCTAGAATGTTATATATATGTAACCATATAATACATACTGTTTTTCCTGGTTTCTTTCATTCAGCACAATTATTTTAATACTTATGTTATATGTTGCAATGATTCGTTCCTTTTAATTGCTTGATAATATTTCATTCTATATGCATATATATGTACATACACACACACAAACAAGTATATTATAAATTGTTTATTCATTCACATGTGGGTAGACATTGGGGTTGCTTCTAGTTCTAAAAATAAAGCTATTATGGCCATTCTGGTTCAAGTCTTTGTGTGAATATGTATTTTCATTTCCCTTGGGTAAAAAGGAATGGAAAGTCTGGTTCAAATAGTAGGTATATGTTTAATTTTTTAAAAATTGTTGAAGTATTATTCCAAAGTACACCATTTTATATTCCTACCAGCAGTAAATGAAAGTACCAATTCCTCTATATTCTTACCAACACATACAATCAGTTTTTTAAATCTTAGACATTCCAATATAGGCATGTTATGGAATCTCATTGTAGTTTAGTTTGCATTTCCCTAGTGACAATTGATGTTGAGCTTCTCTTCATGTGTTTATTTGCCATCTGTTTATATTCTTTGTGAAGGGTCAGTTTAAGTTTTGTGCCCTTATTTTTTTTTAAATAGGACTTTTCTTAATACTGAGTTTGAAAGTTCTTTTTTTATTTTCATTTTTTTTTTAGTATTTTTTTAGTTGTCAGTGGACCTTTATTTATTTATATGCAGTGCTGAGAATCAAACCTAGTGCCTCACACATGCTAAGTAAGCGCTCTATTTCTGAGCCATGGCCCCAGTTCTTTACATTTTCTGGATAAAAGTCCCTTGTCACATATTTTATTTGGAAATATTTTCTCCCAGACTATAGTTTGTCTTTTTATTCTTCTTATGTCTTTCAAAGAGAGACTCTACTCTCCTGTGCTCTGTTCAACAAACTCCAGCCACCTGGCTTACTCCCAGCTCCATTTCTGCAAGAAGCCCCATGCCAGAGAAAATTTAACATCCAGAACTGTGAACCAAGCAGAAAGAATTATTCACTTGGTAACAGAAAAGGGAAACAATACTGAGGTGGCAGACCTAGGTTTGGGAGAACAAGAGGGAAGCGGTTAAAACTATTAAAACTTAGAAGCTCAGAGGAGGGACCTCACAGAGCTAAAAGTCAAACCTCTAAAGAAGGGGCACAGCCAGGAGGTCTCAAAGAGGATAAAGTGGATGCTGCCAATGTGGATTCAGCATATAGACATAAACTGCCAGTGTCAGGGTGAAGTGAGAGTAAGGTGACACTTGCTGGAACAGGAATAAGGCAAGAAGTTCTGAGAAGCAAACAGGAAGAGGGAACCCCTTCCCTCCCACCTTTACAGGATCTCTGTCTCCTGCCCCTGTTGGCAGAGTCTAGCAGGGAGCAGCTGGCAAATGGAAACAGTCTGGGCACTAGCATCACAAAATGAAGGGCTTAGAGCCCAGAGTGATAGCTTGATAGGGCCATTACCCACCCTTCTCCTGCTCAGCATTCATGCACATCTTTTATTCATATTTGAAGTCTTACACAACAAGAAACACAACTCCATGTTTCAGTCTAACAAGTACAACTCTCCTTCAATCAAAGGAAGATTTTTCACACTTTCCTCAAAATGATGAGACACCAAGTCTCAACATCCATTGCATCCCTCTCTAGAAGATAGTTATACTATCCACCTCTCAGCTATGTCAATTTTTCCTCAAATTTGACACTGTGTTAGTCAGCTCCTCATTGCTGTTACCAAAATACCTGACAAGAACAGCTTAAGGCGAGAGGGTATTTGAACTCACAGCTTTAGAGATTTGGCCCATGGTTGGTCAACTCCATTGCTCTGGGCCCAGGGTGAGGCAGAACATCATGGCCAAAGGGCGAGGCAAAGAAAAGTTGCTTTCTGCTACATGGCAGCCAGGAAGGGATAGGGGCACTGCAGGGCAGGCCTTCCAGGGTATGTCCCCAAGGACCCACCTCCCCAATGAGGATGGACGAATTAGGTTACAGTTCTCATGATCCAATCACTTTGCCTCTGTACATTTCTGCATTAACACAGGAGCTTTTGGGGACACTTCACATCCAAACTGTAACAGACACAAAGCCCAGCAGAGTGGTACATGACTTTAATCCCAGCTGCACAGGAAGGCAACAGAGCAAGACACTATGTCAGAAAAGAATGAAACAGAGGTAGAAAGAGAAAGAAGAACAGAGAGGAAGGAAAGAAGGTTTTGTCAGATTATCAGGTGTAATGTACAGCAACACACCTATAGTCCCATCTACCTGGAAGGCTGGGATGGGTGAATCATCTAAGCCCCTAAATTTGAGACTTGCCAAGGAAACATAATAAGAACCTGCTAAAATACAAAACAAACCAAACAATACAAAAAAAATTTTGGTATACTGCCATAGGAATATTCTGCTTCCTAATTACTAAATTGTAAAGTTAGCCTCCAACAAAATTTGTACAAAATATTAAAGGGGAAAAAAAGAGAAAATAAGACAATAGTTAATACAGACATGTCTATAATATACATGCATACACTGTGCTCATGTACCCATATACACATAAGCCAAGAAAAATATTCATCACTGCTATGGTAGTGCTTATTTTCGTAACTAGTCACAAAGTTATATGTTCCTTCTTCTATCTTTTTTTTTTTTTTTTTATTGACACTGGGTCTTACTAAGTTGCTCAGTCTGGCCTTGAATTTGTGACCCTCCTGCCTCAGCCTCTCAAGTAGCTGGGATTATAGACATGCACTACTGCAGCCAGCTCTATCTTCTTTCTTCCACTTCTCATTTCATCTTCTCTTTGCCCTCAAACAGAACCTCAGCTGGTCACAATTCTTTACTTAATAGGGATGACACAAAGCTTTATTCCTAAAGGGTCTGAATTTCCATTAATCCTGTCTTTCTTTCTCTTTCCTTCTTCCTTCCTCCATTCCTTTCTCTTCTTTACTTCCTCCTCTTCCCCCACTCCTCCTCCTCTTCCTTCTTTGGTGTCACTGTAGCTTTGAGTTTCCTATTGACTCAATGACATTAGGAGACCAAAATGGACGTTGGGAAGTCTTAGCTTTCAACACAATGGAAACATTTTTGTATCTCCTCATGGATACATTCCTCCCTTAGGACTCAAAACCTCAAAGTAAGCAAAGTTCAAAATTGCAGGGATGGAAAGCAAGAAATCTGCAAATGGATTATTTGTTACAATAATGAGGGAAGCCACTCTTTGTTCCTGGGCCATGTTTTCTGGCTGCAGGAGAGACACACACATATTGATTCCCACTCCATGGCACCTCCTGTGTTCTGTAAGGTAGAATCCCGTGCTTTCTGGATGGTCAACATGGCTTTCAGGAGGCCATGCCACTGTCCTAGTAGGCCAGCAACTTCTGTGTGGAAACCATAGGCGCAAGCCCACTGCTACACTTCTTTGGGGAATGAGTCTCTTAATCAGAAGCAACATGTTGCAGTGTGTGGAGTTAAGTCACCATGATGAACAAGACAGAAGCATTATAGGCAAAAAGGCAGATGATATTGAGAAGACATGTGCATTCCAAAAATGAGAATCTCTTTTCCCTCTGCGCTGGAAGAGGTCCAATGGAATCATCTCGCCACCCAGTGGCTAGCTGGTTTGCAGGAAATGGCGCCATACCTAGGGTCCAGTGACCGCCTGCTGTTAGGTGCTCAGCTGGCTCAGCCTGAGTGAAAAGAGGACTGGGGACTTGAATCAAAGCTTCATAATAATCGACACTTACTCTCTATTCAAAGACTAATGCTCGAATGGGTTACTTATGATTAAACAGAAAGCAAGGACTCTATCCATCATAGTCTCACTACCCGAAAAAGCCACAATACTCAGTTTCCAATCTGCCTCCCCGCTGGACTTGTTGAAAAGCTATTTATTTAGTGAAAGCTCAGTTAGGAAGTCAGTCAGAGCCAGACAGCAGTCTGGCAGAGGTTGGGGTGGGGGTGGGGGGGAGTCATGAAAATATTTCCTGGATTGCTTGATGATAAATTGTTATTCTGACTACTGTAGGAGAGAACAGTGGTGAATGAGCAATCTGCACATTCTTCCATTTTTTTTAAGGCAAATTTCCATTCAAGGGTTAAACTCGCCCATGGGGAAATTAAGCCATCTCTCGCTAAGCTAAGAAATAAGAACAAGAGTCACATGACAACGCTGGGGCTCTGACACAGTTGATCTGGGTAACGTTGCGTGGAGGATGTGATGGGCTGTCGGCTTTACAGACAAGCATATTGTGACCCAATTTGTTTGCCAGGCAGTTGTTCCAGAGAGGTAGTTTACTGACAGAAGAAAATTGAAGGCAGAGTGCTGATTGCACCATCAGAGCCGAGTGGCTGCTGAACTGAATAAAATGCTGTGTAAATCCTCAAGTCACCCTGGAGAAAAGAAAATTAAATAACAGAGAGGAAAAGGGATTAACTCAGCAATGAAACACAAGGTGATTCCTACCTGCCTGTCCACATCCAAAGTGACCTAGTGTGTTAAGCCCAGTAAATTGGTCTCCATCTGGGCTCCAATGGCTTCCCATGACCAGAATCCTATTATCAATCTTGATAAAAGAAGTGAGTAAGCTTTGGGTCAACATGCACATCCTTCGGCGGTCATTGTTTTTTAACTCTTAAGAGAGCCTATCTATTGCATTTTATACCCTTTCGTTTGATCCACGGGCAGTATAGGATATTAATGCTTTCCTCTAACACTATTTTCTTGAGCACTACAACATGAAATTAATCTCAAGGCAGGGTTCTCTTGCAGGCCTTTGACTGTATTGATCCTACTGCCCAAATGGATTTTCGAGTGAAGTTTTATAAGAAACTGGCACTATCTGTGGACTCCTTGAGAGGCTTCAGTCCCCTCAAGGCTACTGATTTTCTTCCTTATATTTCAATCTCAGCAATAATCATTAATTCCCAAAAACAAATGATAGGAAAGCAGTTTTCTGAGAGTGGGATGAATTGGGTGTTCATTCAGAACAACCATAAGACCTGGAGCGATTCTCCTTGTAAGACCCTGATTCATTTCTCCTTCTGAGGGGCAAAGTATTAGATTGGGAGGGAATCCAAACCACCTCAACTCGTGGCCTCGAGAGGATGGATTTTGGAAATATTCCCTCCCCTGATTTAGCCAGGAATGAAAAGAACATGAATGGGTTCGATTAGAACCACAATCTTCCATTTTTACAAAGAACCTAAATGAATATCAAACGTTGGCTGAATTCTGTCTGTGGGGAAAGTGGGCAAATATGAAATAAGGACAGCTGTGAAGCCCTTAAAGCTATAAAATGGCATAAAGCCATGATGTGACAAGGAAACGAAGAAAGCTGGCGCTGCATTTTTCCTAAGACAAGCAACTATGTGGCTGGATAGGCCTGTGGGCAAGGCTGCCAGCTTTCTGCTTGGTTCTCCTCCAGGTAAATATTTTGACAGCCATACCTGCTACTGAAGTGGATGCACAGAACCAGGCTCATGGTCTTGCTAGAAAAATAAGAGGTTTCCTATTTCTAAATCCATATTGCTATAATCTTTTGTTCTTGTACCTTTGGGCTTTTTACATATGGAAAACTTCCTGACGTTTGGATAAATTTTCATAAAGCAGTTCATGACATTTAGAAAGGACAAAATATGCCACTCCCATCCGCTGCTTCCAACTTCATAAACAGGGCCTGAGACAGCAAGGTTGAACACTTTCCTGGAGGCCAACCAGCCACTCTGCTTCCTTTCTGATACAGAAACCCTTCATGGGCACACTTGCTCTTGCCCATATACCTGGGTTTGAGGAAATGAAAAAGCATGGGCTTAGTTTTTCCTCCCATGAACTTGGTTTTCACTAAATATTGAGGATCCCAGAAACACTCTTATATTCAGTGTTAGGTGATATTTTTTATTTATTTTATGTTTTCTTGGTCCTTGGCTGTAATAGTAATCACAGCACCAAATAATAACTAGACACTGTGATTCCCTGGTGAGATGCTCATTTACTCAGCTAGGACGACAATTCTCCCCAAGGTTGAAATATGTGGTGCCATAGTGAGTCATTTTCTAGACACTGGAGTCTCACTTACGTTTCAAGCTGTTGCGGGAGTATGGTTCTCAACAGGCCCACTTCAACAAATTTTCTACCACCAGTCCCTCATACTGAATCTGATGAATCCAGGACCAAGGGTTCAGTCTAAAGAGGAATTTCTTGATCAGGCTCTTTCAGTCAGTGCCTCTGTGATACCCCCAGCTGTCTCAAAAGAGTTAACCCTCCCAACGAACCAGTGTGGTCCAAGAAATACTGACCATGGAATCCTAGTGAGATAGATGTGTTTGGAAGCAGATCCTTAGGTCCCCATCAGCTTTCCTGGATTCAAATCTATGATAGCACCACTCACTCTAGAGAGTGTCCATTGGAAGAAAATAAAATGTTTAAATTCAAACTGGTTCACTGGCCCCTGATTGTAAACTGTGAAGCTCTTTAAAAGTGTAAGGGGAGCTGGGGTTATAGTTCAGTGGTAGAGGGCTGGGGATGTGGCTCAAGTGGTAGCGTGCTTGCCTGGCATGCGTGCGACCCGGGTTCGATCCTCAGCACCACATACAAAGATGTTGTGTCTGCAAAAAAAACTAAAAAAAATTAATATGAAAAAAAATTTCTAGTTCAGTGGTAGAGCATTTGCCTAGTATGTCTGAGACCCTGGGTTCGATCCCCAGCACCACATAAAACTAAATAAACACAATAAAGATTTTAGGTCCATCTACAACTAAACATATTTTTTTAAAAAAAGTGTAAGGCAATACATAAATCTCTCCTAGAAAGAGACTTGGTGGGTTTTATTGTTGTTGTTCTTTTCAGATATATATGACAGTAGAATGTGTTTTGACCTATTTACATACATAGAATATAACTTCCCATTCCTGCCATTGTACATGATGAGGATTTTCACTGGTCACGTATTCATATGTGAAATAGGAAAATTATGTCTGATTCATTCTACTGTCTTTCCTATGCCCATTCCCTCTGTCTTCCCTTCATTTGGTGGGTTTTTAGTATTAGACTTCCTGGCCCTGACTTCCAGAGTTCAAAATCCTATCTAGTAACTTCCTGCTTCTAGCCATCTTTCAAAATACCCCAGACTGCTATAAGTCTGCATCTAGAAACTAGGGTGTATCTATATGCCCACCCTGAAACATTAAATATATATCACACATCTTATTCATAGATGGCATTTTCCCCCAAGGAACCTCAAAAAGCAAAGAGCCATACAGTAGACACAGTGAATTTTCTGAGGACCAAAAGGAAATAAGAAAGAGCAGCCAACATTATATTACGTTCATGTTTTTCATTCCTCTAGGGCATCCAGATTTCTTCTTAGCCTAAGGATATGACCCAGGACTGTCTTTATGGTCACACACTATTCTAGTTATTCCAGATTTATTAATGATAAGAACCGCTCTAAACCATCATTGCGACAGACCATGAATAAAAATGTCAGTGAGGCATGCCGGAGCACATTGCAAGCTGGAATCTCCTTTGATGAAAAGTCGGTAGTGTAGGTCTAAAGGAGACTGTGAACTGAGAGCTTCTCTGGAGAGAAGGGAATCACATTTCCCAATTAAAGGCAGAAGTCTGGAAAGCTCCACATTGTTCTCTCCCAGAACAGGAGGCAGCCAGGTGACCTGAGTTGCCTCTCAGGAGCCCAGTGATGAATTCAGTCAGTTTGTTCTGGTTTATATTCCTTGCTGTACTTGCAGATATAAAATTTAAGTTGACTGCATTCACATCAAAGAAAATACATTTCTTCATAGAATTTAAATGTTAAGCATGCTGAGGTGTTTTCTTCTGGATCAGAAATGAGAATGCACTGAAATAGGAAGTCAGGACCACAACAGGAAGTGGATGTCGAAAGTGTGACTCACTACCTGTGTCTCTCCATTTGAGGAAACAAAGTTCCTCTCCTCCAGCTTGTCCACCTCATCCATTGCAACCTTCTCATGGTGGGGGATAGGGAGAGGGAACTTGATCATAAAGGTTTGGAGAAGAAAAATAAGTCTCTCAAAATGGTAATGATGCAGCAATTATAAAATAAAACAAGTATCAAAGAAAATATTAATAATGCCTGGCACAGTGCATCAGGAGGCTAAAACAGGAGGATTGTGAGTTTAAGGCTAGCCTTAGCAACTTAGCAAGGCCCTGTCTCAAAATGAAATATAAAAAAGGCTAGGATATAGCTCCATGGTAAGTGTCCCTGGGTTCAATACCCAGTACCAGGAAAAGAGAGAGAGAGAGAAGGAAAGATAGAGAAAGAAGGGGAAAAAGAAAACTGTAAAAATAACACAAAGACATTATTCAATACAAAAATGCCAGCACTTCAAGATTATGACCAACCTAAGACATAACTGATTTTTTAGGAGTATGGCATAGTTTATCCATACCACGACACTTATGAAAGTGACAGATGATGTCTATTGATAATTTTACAGGAAAGTAGTCATAAACCAGAACCATCCCCAGCAACCTGTGACATATGGTCAAGCAAGTGATGATTCAAAAACATCCATATCCTTCAAGAGAAGTGTGGGAATTCCATGCATGTGGATGTGCACATGCTCAGCAAGCCTTCACACCAGCATTTCTAGTAAGTACTAGCAGCAAGGCCTTGGAATTCTTTGGCGACTTGCTGTTCCAGTGCACAACAAACACCCACATTTCAAAGATTTAGATCTACCTGACTCCAGTCTGTGTAGCTCACATCTGGGACTGACCTCTCATGTCACTTAGTTCCATATACTTCTTAATGTCTTCTCTTTTAATTTTAAGATCTCTTTAGTAATGTTATTTGGTTTCTAACAAGTAAGACGTTTAAGGTAGTTTTCTGTTATTGGTCATTCTTTCTTCTAATAAGAGAACATTTTATACGTTTATGGTAGAAAACAAGGTGTTCGGTATATGTATACATTGTGGAAAGGCTAATCAAGCTAATTAACCTTTTTTTTTTTTTTTTTTTTTTTTTTTGGTGTAACGAGAACACTTAAAATCTACCCTTGGCAATTTTCAGATTGTATTTGTCAGCTTTTCACAACTGTGACCAAAGAAACCTGAGAAAATCAACTTAGGGGAGGAAAAGTTTACTTATTTATTTATTTATTTATTTATTTGGGTACTGGGAGTTAAACCCAGGGGTACACTTTATCACTGAGCTACATCTCCAGTGCTTTTTAAATTTTATATGTTGAGACAGAATCTCACTAAGTTGCTTAGGGTGGCCTCAAACTTACAATCCTCCTACCTCAACATTCTGAGTTGCTGGGATTATAGGCATACCCCATCACACCCAGCCAGGAGGAAAATGTTAGTATGGCTCACAGTTTCAGAGGTTTTGATCCATGGTCAGCTTGCTCCATGCTATGGGCATGTGGTGTGGCAGACTATCATGGCAGAGAGGGTGTGGTGGAACTCAGCTGCTCACATTACGGTGTCTGAGAAACAGAGAGAGAAAGGGAGAAAGGAACTAGGAGCAAGATATACCCTTCTAGGTCAAGCTCCCAGTGGACTCTTTCTTCCAATTAAGCCTCATATCCTACTGTTTCCATCACTTTCCAATAATGTCACCAAATCGTGAATCCCTCAATGGATTAATCCATATGTGAGGTCAGAGCCCTCATGATCCAATAACTTCCCCAAAGCCCCACCTTTGAACAGTGCTGCATTGGAGATCAAGCCTTCAACCATGAGCCTTTGGGAGACATTCCATTTCTAAACCATACACAGGTATACAAAATATCAGAACAGTCACCACGTGGGGCCATGGATCCCTTGAACTAATTCCTCCTGTGAAACTGAAATGTATCCTCTCACCTTCTCTCCAATCTCCCCATCCTCCAGGGTCTGATTACTACAATTCTCCTGTCATCTGCTTCTATGTAATTAACTTTTTTAGATTCCACGTATGGGTGAGATCAAGCAGTACTTGTCTTTCTGTGCCTGACATTTCAAGTAAGATACTGTCCTCCAGGTTCATCCATGTGGTCACAATGACAGGATTTCCTTCATTCTTAAGGCTGAAAGTAGTCCATTGGGCATATGTACCAAATCTTCTTTATCCTATCATTTGTTTGTTAATGGATACTTAGGTTGGTTCCATATTCACTATTGTGACTACTGTTGCAAAAAACATGGAACGCAACTGTCTCTTCAGTATGTTGCTTTCATTTCCTTTGAATATACATGCAAAAGTGGAACCGTTGGCTCATCTGTCACTTCTATTTTTAATTTTTGGAGGAAGCTATACACTATTTTCTATGATTTCTGTCATTGATTGCTCATTTTATTGACAATTATGGTCAGATAACACAGAATAATATTATTCCTTTTGAAATTTACTGAGGCATTCTATGTGGCCCCATGCATTTTTTTTTTAATATTTAGTTTTTGCTCAGAGTGTATTTACAGACTCCACTTTTTACTTCCTTGTGGTACCTGGGTTGCCACTTCCATGTCTGTCATTCCTGAATGTATAAATTTTCTGGTGCCTGGAAGGGTACTGGGAAGAATTCTCATCATGCACTTCCCAGCCTAGGGCTATTGTGCTGCTTTTCCTACCTTTGTCCCCACATCTCTCAGAGTCTGCTCCTTGCCAAGGTCCTTGCTCACCCACTGAGACCTTTCCTGAGCTTACACCATAGGCAGTAGCCCTCCAGCCAGCCAGCCTCCCCAGCCTGGAAGCCCATCTTCTGTCCCCAGAGGGCTTTTCAAGGCAACAATCCGTACTTGGGATTTGCTTACCAGCTGCGAAGGGAAAGTGATTCTCTTCATATATTGCATCAGATGAAAATAACTCTAAGTTTCAAACTTAGAGTTTGAAAGGCAGTTCTAAATCAAACATATTGAAGGGAATCAGAATATGTTACCCCCAAATAGGCCACTTATGCAAAGAATTGTTTTGAGCTGAAGACAATTGAAAAAGAGGAGTCTGCTGAAATAGTTCTCTATCCTTCCTCCAATCTGCCTAAATGTGAGGCATAAATTTCTTTTTGAAGGTGCACCTCTCTCTGCTCCCTTATCAGGAGGAAAAGAAAATTCTTATCACTGGAAATGCACTGGCTTGAATCTGCATAAACAAATCTTCACAAAAGAACTCTTATCTTCCACTGGCTTCTCCATATATTTAGTGTCCCACAATTTACTGCTTCTAGAAACTCAAAACCTTTTTCTTTTGCCTTGTCACTTTTCCACAAATGTGCCATTCTTTGATAAAACGGTATATTAGCCTTCAGATCTGACAGCCTTTGCAGGGGTTTTTCTTTCAGTTCTCCAAAGCCTCCATATGCATATTAAATAAATATTTTTCTCTTATTTTTTTAATATTTATTTTTAGTTGTAGTTGGACACAATAAGTTTATTTTATTTATTTATATGTGGTGCTGAGGATTGAACCCATGGCCTTGCACATGCTAGGCAAATTCTCTGCCACTGAGCCACAATCCCAGCCCTTTCTCTTGTTAATCTATGTTTTGTCAACTCAATTTGCAGGGCTCCAGACCTGAACTTAAGAAGGCAGAGAAAAGGAATTATTTCCCCTCCTCCATAGGAGAAAGACTGACCCCAAAAAAAGGTCAAGGAAAATGAATTCTGTACTGATCATGTAGTAGTGACTTAGTAAATAGTAGCTGATTTTGCTACTGACTCTTCACTTGGGCACACAGATGTCCAATGGCTACTGCAGGCCAGGTACAAGCAGGATAAATCTTGGCATCTCTGTCTTCATTTTGCATCTGTCTTCTTTGCTAACTTAAACTTTGGGCCCGATTCCTGTCCAACTGTACACTAAGACATGTTAATCTTTTAAGGATTGCTCATCTAAAGTTGGTCATCCTCCTCCTTCAGAGGCACAAAGATAAGAGTAACTAAGAGATTTTTGAGATTTGCATGGACATCCTAATTAACAGATTGTCAGCTGTCAGCTTTGACCATCTCCTGTTCCAGACCACTGGAGCCTAGAAGCCTCAGTCATTGCTCCGAATCTGAAGGAACTAATGCTGTCTTGCCTTTCTGACTTCTCCTTTTCTCCGAGTCTTTCTTTTCTGGATTCTCTCTTCCTTGGATTCCAGGAATGACAGGTCTGATCAATAAACATCTTGTGAAAAAAGTCAAAACTAACCTCAGGCAACAGCAGCTTTCTTATTGCTGACAAGGTTCTTCATGTCCAAATCTGGAGATAATTATCAACCACACACAGTTTGACCAATTCTGCTCAACCAGGCATACTTCTTGTCTTGCCCCCACACTTCTGTTTTTTACCTACATCCTGAGAAGTTCTTGTTAGACCCCTGAACACAGGGATGAGTACATTTGGTTCCTACCCACCCACTCCCATTCTTCCCAGTAAGGCTAAACTAAATAAATTCCTTTCCTACTTCACAATTACTTTTTCCACTTGATTTTTGGGGTGAGTGGACCTAATCTGTTTGGACTCCTCAAAATCCCTAGCCCATCTCTGGCCTAAGATTTTGGTAACAATCATACCCTCTGCTTATGATAAAATTAATATAGATTGAGCACTTATGTCAATCAATATCAAGACTATAAAGGATAAAAGAGCTTTATTTAGGGTTTTAAGAATTGCAATCCAAGACACACAGATTTGGGTAAAACTGAAAATGTGTTCTGAAGAGAGGACAAAGGGCTTGGGTTTAAGAAGGCAAAAATCTACAATGATTGGTGCAGGCCAGCACTGAAGTCCTTGAGTTCATGGCTGATTGGTCAACTTAAAGGTATAGCTGCAGGCCGGTGTGAGTTAGTGTAAGTGCAGCCAGTTGGAGGACCTCTAGGCAGCATTTTAAAATGTTCTCTTTGACCAACAGATCCCTTCTTAAGTAGAGTTTTCCATGATTTCACACTTATTATGTGTCAAGTCCATCCCTAGTTAGTTTACATCTTTTAATCATTTAATTCTGTAATAGTGGTCCACCTTACACTTTGGGTTTTTTTTAATTTATTCTAATTAGTTATACATGACTGTAGAATGCATTTTGACATATTTTACACAAATGGAGCACAACTTCTCATTCCTCTGGCTATACATGGTACAGAGATACTCCAGTAGTGTAATCATACATGAATATAGGGTAATAATGTATATAGGGTAATTCTATCATCCTTCCCATCCCCACAGCCCCACCCTTCTCCTATCCCCTGTGCACAAACCAAAGTTCCTTCATTCTTCCCCTTGCCCCACTAGCATTTGCTTATCAGAGAAAACATTCAGCCTTTGGTTTTGTGGGGGTTGGTTTATTTCCGTTAGCATGATATCCTCTAGTTCCATCCACTTACCTGCAAATGCCATCATTTCATTCTTCTTTCAGGTTGTGTATATGCACAACATTTTCTTTATCCATTCTTCTGTTGAAGGGCATCTAGGTTGGTTCCATAGTTTAGCTATTGTGAATTGAGCTTCTATAAACATTGATGTGGCTGTGTCACTGGTATGTAGTCCTTTGGGTATAAATCAAGGAGTAGGAGAGCTGGGTCAAATGGTGGATCCATTCCAAGTTTTCTGGGGAATCTCCATACCGCTTTCCATAGTGGTTGCACCAATTTGCAGTCCTACCAGCAATATGTGAGTGTACCTTTTCCCCCACATCCTTGAAAACACTTATTATTGCTTGTATTCTTGATAATTGCCATTCTGACTTAGAGTGAGATGAAATTCGAGTTTTGATTTGCATTTCTCTAATTGCTAGAGATGATGAACATTTTTTCATATGTTTGTTGATCAATTATGTTTCTTCTTCTGTGAAGTCTGTTCAGTTTCTTACCCATTTATTGATTATTTGTTTTTTTGGTGTTAAGTTTTTTGAGTTCTTTATATATCCTGGAGATCAGTGCTCATCTGAGGTGCATATGTTAAAGATTTTCTCCCAATATTTAGGCTCTCTCATCATTCATTGATTGTTTCCCTTGCTGAGGAGAAGCTTTTTAGTTTGAATCCATCCCATTTATTGATTCTCGATTTTACTTCTTGCACTTTAGTAGTTTTGTTAAGGAAGTCAGGTCCTAAGCCAACATGATGAAGATTTTGGCCTGCTTTTTCTTCTATTAGGCACAGGGTCTCTGTTCTAGTGTCTAAGTCTTTGATCCACTTTGAGTTGGTTGTTGTGCAGGGTGAGAGATAGAGGTTTAATTTCATTTTGCTACATATAGATTCCCAATTTTCGCAGCACCATTTGTTGAAGAAGCTATCTTTTCACCAATGTATGTTTTTAGTGCCTTTGTCTAGTATGAGATAACCATATTTATGTGGGTTTGTCTCTGTGTCTTCTATTTTGTACCATTGGTCTGCATGTCTATTTGGTACTAATACCATGCCGTTTTTGTTACTATTGCTCTGTAGTATAGTTTAAAGTCTGGTATTGTGATGCTTCCTGCTTCATTCTTCTTGCTGAGGATTGCTTTGGCTATTCTGGGTCTCTTATTTTCCAAATGAATTTCACAATTGCTTTTTCTAGTTCTATGAGGGATATCATTGGAATTTTAATAGGAATTGCATTAAATCTGAATAATAGTTTTGGTTGTATGGCCATTTTGTCTGTATTAATTCTGCCTATCCAAGAGCATGGAAGGTATTTTCATCTTCTAAGATCTTCAATTTCTTTCTTTTGTTTTCTGTAATTTTAATTGCAGAGGTCTTTCACCTCTTTTGTTAGATTGATTCCCAAGTGTTTTGTTGTTGTTGTTGTTGTTGTTGATGTTTTGAGGTTATTGTGAATGGGGGGTGGCTTTCCTAATTTCTCTTGCAGTGGATTCATCACTTATGTATAGAAATGCATTTGATTTATTGACTTTATATCCTGCTACTTTGTTGAACTCATTTATTAGTTGTAGAAATTTTCTGGTGGAATGTTTTGGAAGTTCTAAATATAGAATCATGCCATTGGCAAATAGTGATAGTTTTTCTTCTTTTCCTATGCATATCCCTTTAATTTCTTTCATCTGTCTTATTGCTCTAGCTAGAGTTTCAAGGACTATGTTGAATAAAAGTGGTGAAAGAGAGCATCCCTGTCTTGTTCCAGTTTTTAGAGGGGATGCTTTAAATTTTTCTCCATTTAGAGTATGCTGGCCTTGGGCTTAGCATAGATAGCTTTTACAATGTTGAAGTATGTCTCTACTATCCCTAGTTTTTCTAGTGTTTTGAACATAAAGAGGTGCTATATTTTGTCAAATGCTTTCTTTGCATCTATTGAGATAATCATATGATTCTTGTCTTTAAGTCTATTGATGTGATGGATTATGTTTATTGATTTCCATATGTTGAACCAATCTTGCATCCCTGTTACTTAATGCTTTGATATAGCCCTTGCTGCTCTGCCACTGCAACTTATTTTTTAAATGAACATGTTTCTTTCTCTTCTTCTCTCCTGGCTCTTCCTAATCTCTTCCCGTCCCTAATCTCAGGGAAAACAGGATTACCTTTCTTCCCCATTTTAGGCAGACTTATCTGCCTCTGAGTACACACTCACCACAGGAACAAAGTAATCCAGACTTTGGGGATGGCACCAGAAGGTCTCAGAAATGACTATCTCCCAAGTTAACAATTACAACTTGAATTACAGCTCCAACAAAGAAATGGGGAATATAGCCTTTGAATCACTTCTTTAAAAGCCCCTTATTCCTGCTGATGGGCAAAATCACAGCCTTTGGGGCAGGAGTCTCTATATTTCTCCTTTGCTGCATGCAATAAACCTTCTTTTTCCTTTTTCTCAAAACTGTGCCCTCATTATTGGATTGGCATCTGGGACAAGAACAGAGCATTCAGCAACATTAGTATATTTATAATAAAAAGTTATTCTTTGTTTATCTAAAATTCAAATTTAACTGAATATTCTGGACTTTGTTGCTAAATCTGACAACCTCCTATTAGAAGAAATGCCTACGTGAGGGAAAATAGGGAGGGAGCTGGACCAGGCTGGGAAATCCCTCAGACTGATCCAGTAAGGACTTGGGGCAGAAAGGTTAGATAGAAATATGAATCAGGGGGACTGGGGACATAGCTCAGTTGGTAGAGTGCTTGCCTTGCATGCACTAGGCACCCCAATCACCAGCACCACAATCACCAGCACCACAAAAAAAAAAAAAAAGTTTGAATCAGGCAAGCCACACAAAGTTAAAGAGGCAAGAGGCGGTCTTGGAATTGGCTTTCCTTTAAAACTCCTGCCACAGTTGACTAGAAGCAGCCATGAAGTCCTGCGCACACAGTGATAGAGTTCAGAGGTCAGCAACAGGGGCCCTTGGTCGACCACACTCCCCAAAATTTGTAGGTTTATTTATTTTAAAATTTTTTATTTTATGTTGTTTTTATATATACATGACAGTAAAGTGTATTTTGACATATAATGCATACATGGAGTATATCTTATTCTAATTAGGATCTCATGGTTGTAAAAGATGTAAACTTTCACTGGTGGTGTATTTATGTATGAATATAGGAACATTATTTCAGATTCATTCTACTGTCTTTAATTGGAAGTTTATAAAGCACACTCTTTTGCCCACACAAATCCATCTTACAGGTGCTAAAACTGAGTCACAGAGAACTTATCAAAAGTCAAGACTAGGGCTGGGGATGTGGCTCAAGCGGTAGCACACTCGCCTGGCATGCGTGCGGCCCGGGTTCGATCCTCAGCACCACATACAAACAAAGATGTTGTGTCCACCGAAAACTAAAAAATAAATATTAAAATAAATATTAAAAAAGAAACATTCTCTCTCTCTCTCTCTCTCTCTCTCTCTCTCTCTCTCTCTCTCTCTCTTAAAAAAAAAAAAGTCAAGACTATTCAGTAGAGGGGCCAGGATTTGATGCTGTGATCCCAGAAGCCTTGTTCCTGGCCACCATGCTAGGCTCTCTCCTGTCCTCATGTTCAGAAACTGAAGTCCACTAATATCCTTAACCAAATGATTACATGAGCCACATTTGATTATACAGTGTTTAAGAAAAGGAAGTCTATAATTATTTGATACATCTTTAGTAAACACAGTCAATATGCTTACAAACCACCAAAATGAGTGGATCAGTTCCCAAGTCAAGAACACCCTGGAAAAAGTTTATATCCAGAATGACTCCCGAGCTCATAATGTGAAATAATTAAAACTATTACTATTTCTTTCCAATGGCACAACAAATGAACTCTAATATTTCATTAGGGCCCTCAAATCTTAGAATGTTAAAATGGATTTCCACTATCTGGGACAAAATGAGGCCAAAATAAAAATGAAAAGCCAGATAAATGATCCTGCATCACTGGGTGAAGCATTCCTTATTAGGCTGGAAAACATGTCCCAACATCATAAATTTACTTCCTAAAAATAAACATTCCCAGGAAAAGTTTCTTTTTCAGAGAGGTGTTACCAGGGAAAACCTAAATAAACCCTCTGGTTTCACTTGCTCTTAGTTGGCTTAAAAATCACTAATATTAAGGTCACATAGCTGGGCAGCACAATATTAGTCTCTCATCAGTTTTGCTGTAGGTAGCACCTCTGATACATGGGTTATGAAGACAAAATTTGCTGGGCACAGTGGTGCACACCTGCAATCCCAGCAATTTAGGAGGCTGAGGCAGGAGGATTGCAAGGTTGAGGGTAGGCTAGGAAACATAGTGAGAACCTATCTCAAAATAAAATTTAAAGGGGCTGAGGGAAGCCAGAATGGCAGTTATCAAGAATACAAGCAATAATAAGTGTTGGCAAGAACGTAGGGGAATAGGTACACTCACATATTGCTGGTGGAACTGTAAATCGGTGGAACCACTTTTGAAAGCAGTGTGGAGATTCCTCAGGAAACTTGGAATGGATCCACCAATTGACGCAACTATAGTATGGAACTATTCACAATAGCTATAGTATGGAACCAACCTAGATGCCCATCAGTAGAGGAATGGATAAAGAAACTGTGGTATATATACACAATGGAATATTATTCAGCCTTAAAAAAAGAATGAAATTATGGCCTTTTCAGGTAAGTGGATGGAGCTAAGTGAAATAAGCCAATCTCCCCAACCAAAGGCCGAATGTTTTCTCTGATAGGCAGATGCTAATTCCTAAGGAGCAGGGGTTTGGGGGGTTAGGGAAGAACAGAATTACTTTAGATCTTTAGATAGAAGGGAATGAAGGAAGGGGAGGGCATATGGGACTAGGAAGAAGGATAATACAATGAATCAGATATTATTAACCTATTTACATATATAACTATATGACCATTGGGATTCTACATCATGTATACCAGAAGAATGAGAAATTTTTATACTCCGTTATATATGATGTATCATAGTGCATTCTACTGTCATGTGTAACTAATTAAAACATAAAAAATTAAAAATTTTAACAAAAGGAGCTGGGGATATAGGTAGAGTGCTCCTGGATTCAATCAATCCCCAGTCCCCCACCCCCTCAAAAAAAGATGATAATGGTTGCCAAAGTTACTTCTTAGGGACTTGGAGCCCACTTTTGCTGAAACATTGACTCTTCACTTTGGCGGGCTGATGTGGCATGGAAAGGCTTGGCTCTCTGCCTCTATATTGTGTCTGACTTCATTGCTGTCTTAACCTTTGGGTCAGATTCCATTCAGCTCTCCATGTAGACATGTTGACCTTGAAGAAATGATTTGTTTAGAACTATAATAGTACAGGGCTAACTTGACCTAGATTTGCTTAGCATCTCTCCTCCCACTTGAAGGCTAAAGATACCTACCAGCCTCATAGCCAGAAACACCAGGCTATGAAAGGACTGAAGAGCATCTGAGCTCCCAGAAGATCTCCACTATTCCCAAAAAGACAGGAATATCCCTCCGCTGTGTTCGCCTCTCTCCCCCTCATTCTTCCTTCCCTACATCTGCAGCACCCTAATTCCCTGGAGTCGAGAAGTTGATTGGCAAGCATGGCGTCCCACTTCTCCATTGTTTGGCCACTGGACAAAGTTTTTATCCCCCCACCCCCTGCTTGTCTCTCAGACATTGTTTTTTTTTTCATGGTATGAACTCGTGGACCTGAGTTTAATAACAGATTGATAGAGAATCAAAACCCCTGGAAAACAAACTCCACACAAGACTGCCCAGCACCATCCAGTGGGCCTTGAAGAATGAACCAAACCCACCTACCACTTGCTTTCTGGCAGGCTCCTTTAGCCAGGTGACCCTTGTTTAATTCCCTATGAAGCCTGGACTTGTACAACTAGACCTGTTGCCCTGAATCCAAAGATTAGGAACAAAGAGTAAAAATCACTTCTTTTTATGGGGCAGTGGATGGCAGAGCTGGGGATTAAACCCAGGAGCACTCTACCTAACTGCTAAGCTACATCCCCAGTCCTTTTTATATTTTTGTGGGAGACAGGTCTTGCTAAGTTGCCCAGGCTGGCCTCAAACGTATGATCCTCCTGCCTCGGCCTCCCAAGTTGCTGCAATTGCAGGCATGTGTCACTATGCCCCCCTACCCTTACCCCCACACCCCGCTTCTCAAAATCACTTCTCATTTGAACTGTGCACAGAGAAGTTTCAGGAGGCTCCAACTTCATTTTTTGTTTTTAAGAAAGGATCTCAAGAACAAAGCTATTGTTGGCCAGGTGAGTCATGAATTCTTAAGTGATCCTCCCACTTCAGCCTCCTGAATGCTGAGATTACAAATGCATACCACCACTCCAGGCTTGATCAGTAGTACCTCCAATTCCTTAATAACTTCTTAGGAATAAATTCAATTCAATTGTTTTAAGATTCCTGAGGCCAGTTTTTTTTTTTTTTTAATCCGATTTATTGGTTTTTATTCAGTCCCAAGGGAACTACTTTCAAAAACACATATACAAGGAAGTGGCTGTTGGTAGACAGAAAGTCTAGTATGCTCTGATACAATGGCAGCGAAAGACTCACTAGTAAGAAATAGGCAGAGTTATGAAGAAACAGGTGGTGAAAGTGTTGTGGTTTAGTCATGAGGTGTCCCACTTTAAAAAAAAATTTTAAAAAAACCTCACGTTAGACACTGCAGAAATGTTCAAAGGTAAAATGATTACCTTATGAGAGCTGTAACCAGGGTATGAATCCATTTGATGGATTAACAACTTGAAAGGACCATTGTACTGGGTTATAACTGTAGGCAGGTAGGGTGTGGCTGGAGAAAGTAGGTCACTGGGTCGTCATTTGGGGGTTGATATTTTGTCCCTGGTATCTTGATCTCTCTGTGCTTCCTGGATGCCGTCAGCTGAATAACTGTCCTCCTCCAGGCCCTCCTGCCATGACGGTCTGCCTCACCTCAGCCCCAGAGCAATGGAGTCAGCTGACCATGGACTGACACCTCTGAAACCCTGAGATAGACTTCCCCTCCTCTAAGTTGTTCTTGTCAGGTATTTTCATCACAGTGATGAAATGCCCACTAACACCTTCCATCGGGAAGACAATGGAGACAACATGTGTATATTGGTAATTAAGAAAAATAGGTTGCATGGCTAGGGATGTACCTCAGTGGGAGACTGCGTGCTTATTTTGCATGAAGTCCTAGGTTCCATCTCATCACCACAAAAAACAACTTTTAAAAAAGAAAAATATGTTACAATTTATCCTGTACACATAACTTTTCATTTTTGTTTTTAAAATTACATATATAATGTAATTAATGTTCCCATGAGACAGAATTCCAATCTGCCAAGTCTTGGCCACATCCCCTGCCTCACTCCAGACCAACCAGGCTGCCCTCCCGCTTCCTCCTCCTCCTGGAAAAACTGTCAAATTTACCCCACTTCTCCCTGCCCTAAGAGAAAGATTTTTTCTCTATCCTGTTATGGTCTGTGGCTAGGACCTACAAATTGAACTGAGATAAATTAAGACAATTAAAAGACAAATTAAACCGGGCACAACGGCACACACCTGGAACCCCAGCTACTCTGGAGGCTGAGACAGGAGGATTTCAAGTTCAAGGCCAGCGTGGGCAACTTAGCAAGGCCCTGTCTCAAAGTAAAACTAAAAAGGGTTGGGGGTGAAGCTCAGTGGTAAAGCACTCCTAGGTATAGCCTCCAGTACTGGGGGGCGGGGAGAGAAATCAGGAGAAAAAGCATTCATATTTTATTGGATGTTAACATATTTATGTGGCATGAAACCATCATAGAAAGAAATGCAAACTCCAAAGTAGCAGTTAGACCAAGGCCAGAGGCTTGTATTCCATTTTAAGAAAGAGGGACAAATCGTGGAAATTTGACAAGACAAAGGAAAGGGGGAATGGGGTTAAGGGTGGTAAATGATTGAAAAGTGACTAGGAAACAAATAGGAGAAACTAATGGAAGCTAAAGATTACCTTAGGAAGGTTCATTTGTACACATTCATTTCAACATTGACTCTCCATCTCCAGGAGAACGACTTCCTCTTCCTGGCCCAGGGAGGTCACCTTCTCACAGGACTTAATGCCCTGCTTTCAGGTAGAAAGAGGGAGGGCAGAGAGAGGACCCTTCCTGCATCTACTGTCTCAAGTTCCTTCAGCTCAAAGTAATCACCATGCCAAAGCAGCATGTTTTGGGGTGGCATGTTCTGAGCCCCTCGCTGGCCTTGCCTTTCCTTGTCTGAACACTCAGGTCTTGACATCGCTAACCACTTCAGCTGTAATGTCAACTCCTTAGCCTTGCTGTCTAAATTAAGACATTCTCCACACCTCTCTTACCTTTTAATTCTGTATCACAGCCTTTCCTCCTAATAACACTTTGCTTCAAATATATCAGTGTGGGCTGATATGGGGTCCATATCTCCTATGGACTGAGGGCAAAGACTGTGCCTGCTTGTTCTCCAAGGCATCCCAGCACTCTGCTCCATGTCTGGCACAGAGGGGCTTCATAAACATGTGGAAATAGGTGGGGGCACATAGAGATAAGAATATACATCCAAGTATTAACCAGGGCTGACTCTGACTAGCGAGACCACCTCTGACAAATTTCTTTTCTTTTGCCTAGCTGTACTTTCCCCTTTTTTTTTTTTTTTGGTTTGGTTTTTTGTTTGTTTGTTTGTTTTAGTTATAGTTGTGCATAAGACCTTTATTTTATTTATCTATTTTTATGTGGTGCTGAGGATCGAACCCATACTAGGCTAACGCTCTACCACTGAGCCACAACCCCAGCCCTCTCCTTGTTTTTTCCCTCTGTTTCATAATAAGAAAATAAGGTATTTGTACATTTTTAAAAAGATGTTTATTAATATTAATTAACAACCTGATGAAATGCTTCTTTAATTTCAAGCAGTCACATGACTGTGAGGAAATTCAAGACTTTCTGATAGGTCCCAAACAAAAGAAGGTTCATTTCTGCCATGATCACTCCCTTCTAAACTTGACCAAGGAGTTCACTACATTGCACACCAGTCAAAGGGAAGTGGGGGCCTTGAACATGGGTTTCAGGTTCAGCCAGAAGCAGGTTCACAAGCTGCATTTCCCAGCATGTTCATGAAGGCAAATAACCCAAACTCTCTGAGCTTTGTTTTCTTTTTATCTATAAATTATTATTTTTAAAATGTCAAATTTCGACAGTTGTTTTATGTATAATATTTTGTTACTTGTATTAATTAAAAATCACAGGATGCCATTGTTTTAGACTAAGCTCTTGCACAGACTAGACTAAAAATCAAAATGGAGTTACTCATGCTAAATTTCTATATCACCATGCTGAAAATTAAGCTGTTTAGCCTTCCAAGAAAAGCATCAAACTTGATTGGCATGATTATGAAGCGTCTCTGCCTTTAATTCTTACAAGAAGTAACCTGAAGTAAACTGATGTCAACCAATCAGTTATTTTTCTATTTTTCTGTCTCCACCTTACAAGGAAATAACTTGGAAATGACTCATTACTTTTTGTTCTTTGGTTCTGCTTTCTTCAGCCTTTCTGTCTTATAAGACAATCCTGCTTTGCTCTGCCCATTAGAACACTTTCTCTGTTTTATAGAACAAAGTAGTGCCAGCTTCTAGAGCTGAAAATAAAGCCAATTAAAACCACTGAACTAAGTTATTGTCATTGTGTCCCTCCACACTGGCGATATTCATACTTGCCATTTTAAGAAGTTAATGCTTCAAAAAAGCAAGAAAACTGAAACCTCTTTGGTAGATTGAACTGAATAAAACTGCCAATATTTGACCATTTTTAAATGTAAAGACAAAGTGGCAATTTGATAGGGCACAGCATAATTGGTGGGTTGTTGTTTGTTTTGTTTGAGCTGGGGGGTTCGGAGGAGAGCACAGCAGTGACACTCTGCTGACAGCGGAGGTACTGTCCAAACCAGTGAAGTGCCCCAAATGGCCCAACCTGATGGGAATCTTGATATCATGGTGTCCACCTATTCAGGGTCCAGAGGCATTCAGGAGAAAGTATTCTAATTTTAATGTCCCATTGCTCCAAAGAGATTGTTAAAGCTCTCAGTTTCATTGTTGTCTCTGCTAAAAGGAAGATTTTATAGGGGGAAAAAAGGTATCATTCACTCGAAAATGAGGAAAAAAGAATTTTCCCATGAAAAGTGGCTTCATCTTAAGGAACAGTTCATAGATCGTCCCCTCCCCACTGTTTGCATCACCCAAGCCACCACTCCATTCAAAAAGAATTTCTTTGTTCTTTGGTGGTAAAGAAGGTGAGGAAAACATAGTTTAGGCAATCAGCATTTATAGGAAAGCTCCAGTTTAAGAAATAAAAGCACGCTCCACTGTCAAGATCATCCTTATTTATTTATTTATTTATTAGTTTTGAATACATTTTTTATTGGTTGTTCAAAACATTACAAAGCTCTTGACATATCATATTTCATACATTTGATTCAAGTGGGTTATGAACTCCCATTTTTACCCCATATACAGATTGCAGAATCACATCGATTACACATCCACGTTTTTACATATTGCCATACTAGTGACTGTTGTATTCTGCTATCTTTCTTATCTTATACTATCCCCCCTCCTCTCCCCTCCCATCTTCTCTCTCTACCCCATCTACTGTAATTCATTTCTCTCCCTTGATTTTTTTCCCTTTCCCCTCACATCCTCTTTTTTTTTTTTCAGATACTGCTATTTTATTGTTTATGTAATGGTTTTGTATCTTCAACAATTTATAATGGCTTTTTTTTAAATTAATTTTTATTGTTGGTTGTTCAAAACATTACATAGTTCTTGATATATCATATTTCACACTTTGATTCAAGTGGGATATGAACTCCCATTTTTACCCCGTATACAGATTGCAGAATCACATCAGTTGCACATCCATTGATTTACATATTGCCATACTGGTGTCTGCTGTATTCTGCTGCCTTTCCTATCCTCTACTATCCCTCCTCCCCCCCCTCCCCTCCCGTCTTCTCTCTCTAACCCCTCTACTGTAATTCATTTCTCCCCCTTATATTTTTCCCCCTTTCCCCTCACTTCCTCTTGTATGTAATTTTGTATACCCCTGAGGGTCTCCTTCCATTTACATGCAATTTCCCTTCTCTCTCCCTTTCCCTCCCACCTCTCATCCCTGTTTAATGTTAATCTTCTTCTCATGCTCTTCTTCCCTACTCTGTTCTTAGTTACTCTCCTTATATCAAAGAAGACATTTGGCATTTGTTTTTAAGGGATTGGCTAGCTTCACTTAGCATAATCTGCTCTAATGCCATCCATTTCCCTCCAAATTCTATGATTTTGTCATTTTTTAATGCAGAGTAATACTCCATTGTGTATAAATGCCACATTTTTTTTATCCATTCGTCTATTGAAGGGCATCTAGGTTGGTTCCACAGTCTTGCTATTGTGAATTGTGCTGCTATGAACATGGATCATCCTTATTTATATGATCTAAATTAAGGTAAGTAATTGAGAACTTGAAATCCCTTAAAGGAAACCAGGAAAAGATTCTGAACACCTCTAACTCACATGGTTTTCTGTGGTCATCTCAGCTACTTTTTTTTTTTTTTTTTTTAGTACCAGGGATTGAACCCAGAGGTGCTTAACCACTAAGCCACATCCCCAGCCAGCCCTTTTCATTTTGAGACAGGGTCTTCCTAAGTTGCTTAGGGCTTTGCTAAATTGCTGAGATTGGCTTTGAACCTACAATCCTCCTGCCTAGGGCTCTTGAGCCATTGTGATTACAGACAGGCAGCTGCCACTGCACCTTCTACATTTAAATTTTATTCCCAGTCTCTCCCTGGTCTTCATAAACACAAATGTTAAATCAACACACCTGTTAAAATTAGGTTTGGCTGCAAGTAATAAACAAAGCACCAAAATTACAACAGCATGAACACAATGCCAGAAGGGCGGGTGGGCAGTGTGTGGTCACCAGCCTGTCTCTGGGAGTCTCCAGGGACCCAGCCCACTTTCTCACATGGCCACGCCTCCAGTAAGGAGCCAGAAAGACGCTGACTTTCCAGCTTCATACCCATCTTAAGAGGGAGACCATGGCTGTAGAGATGAGTAGACTCTTACCACGACCAAATTCTACCAAACATACAAAAACAAACCTCAAGTTCCAAAAAGTTTCCATCTCCTTCCTTATTCATCAAATGTTAATCAACTCTTCATAAATGCAACTATATCAGGCAAAAGCTAGAAACAGGAGAGAACAAATTTGAACCCGATAGACAACGTACAGAGCTTTCATTTAGTGAGTGAAACAACAATAAATAAATAAATAAATAAATAAGGTGTATGTATATACAAGAACAAGAAGTTTGAAGTTCAGGCAGATGTGCAGTTCAGGTGGAGATGGTCATAAAAAAAACATTCTGTAATTTTCCTTGCTGTTGTTAAGCAATATGCATGAGAAAAAAAGAAATAATAACAAACCAGAAGTAGACCTTGTATCTGCAATAGCAACTCTGAAGCGAATTTCCTGAGTAATTATTTAACTATACTCCTCAGTGCAGCTAGCAGGAGGCTGCTTAAAATGGTAAGCAAAGGTTAGCCAGGGGCCCTTCGCTGGAGGAGACAGCTCATTCAGTTAGAAAAGCTCCTTTTGTTACCAGAAGCTTCTTAAAAAAAAAAAAGAAAGAAAGAAAAGAAAAAAATCCAAGCCCTTGAAGTCATTTAAGCAACTCTGAGGGAACAATGATGCTTTCACAGACTTTGAAGAAAGCATTTTACAGAGAAAAATCCTGTTGAACAACACATGCCTAAGTTATTATAAAGATGCAGGACTGAGTGAATATGGTAACTCCAGCCATTTGGTGGGAGAGACACCTAGGTTGTAAAATCTCAGTGGTGTGGTGAAAGCCTGTAATCCCAGACACTGGGGACGCTGAGGCAGGAGGATCACAAGTTCAAGGCCAGCCAGGACAAATTTGCCAATTAGTCTCAAAATAAAATAAAAACTGTGGGACTGTGGCTCAGTGGTAGAGGGTCTCTGGCATCAATCCCCAGTACCACCACCGAAACAAACAAACAAAAACCACCACCAACAACAACAACAACAAAAAAAAACCCTCCATAGTAGGGCACACTCCCAGCTCCCAGCATGCTTCAGGGGTTTGGGGAAGCCACAAAGCAGAATCCTGGCTAAACCTGCAGCCAGAGTGGCTCTGTGTTTTCTATGAGCAAGAGTAAAATGAAATTCCTCAAGGAGGAAAGGAGGCAAAGTATTCACGAAGAAGTCACCATTAAATGTTGGAGGTGTCAAAAAAATAACAAATAAAATGCAGCCAGACCTAATTTTGAAGACCAGGGAGAGAATGGGATTAAAAATGAAAGTGTATTTGAGATAACCACAGAATCGGTCCAGGGAGCGCTAAACTAACCCACATGGACAGAAACTGCTAGAATAATCGCCAGTCTACTTGAGGAGGTGGACGGCAGAGGAAGGCAGAGGTAGGCAAAGACCTTGTCCTGGTCTGACTCTTTGCACAAAGCCAACCAAAAAAAATCACCGGCACCATCATTCTCGCCTGTGATCCCAGCAGCTTGAGAGGCTAAGGCAGGAGGATGGCAAATTCAAAGCCAGACTCAACAACTCAATGAGACCCTGTCTCTAAATAAAATATATAAAAAAGGGTTGGGGATATGGCTCTGTGGTTAAGTGCCCCGAGGTTCAGTCCCTGATACAAAAAAAAAAATAATAAATTAAAAAAATAAATAAATAGATTAAAAAATCATCGAGTCATTGTTGTGCCTTCTATGCCCAGAAGCTGTAGAAAATTTCTTTAAAAGTTTATTTCCATCTCAAGAGGTTAAAAATCAATTGAATATTATTTTGAGCATCTGGATTTTGGATTTAATTATAGTGATAATGCATGATTGCTTAAGTAGAAACAGATCATTCATTCAAGGAAGGAAAGAAAAGCTTCAATGAATCACGTCCATTCCTCTTAGAGCAATTTGTTAATAGTTTTTAAACTGAATCTTGCTATTGTTTGGATCTGGAATGTCCCCCAAAAGCTCACATCTTGAAGGCTTGGTCCCCAGTATGGCAATGTTCAGAGGTGAAACTTTTGGGAAGTGATTGGATCATGGGGCTTTATCTCATGAGTGGATGAAACCATTGATGAGTTCACAATTGAAATATTGGGAGTCAGTGGAACTGCAAGAAGAGGGGCTGGCTGGAGAAAGTAGGTCATTGGCAGTATATCCTGAAAGTATATACCTTCTTTCTGGCTCTTTCCTGGCTCCTTCATGGTTTCCTGACCACCATGAAGCAAGCAGCTCTGCTCCACCACATGCTCCCTGCCATGATTTTCTGCCTCTTCTTACACCCAGAAACAGTGAAACTAAGTGACCATGGACTGAAACCTCTGAAACTATGAGCCAAAATAAATCTTTCCTCCCTAAGTTTATTTATCTCGGGTGTCTTGTTACAACAACTGAGAAACTGATGTGACTCCATTTTTGAGAAACCAGCCTCTACCTCAGAGAAAGCCTGTCCAAGGAACAGAGCATGACCCTTGTCCTTGGAAAAACCCACAGAGCACTCCTAGGCAGATAGCCACCCTGGTGAGTTGTTTGTCTGAAAATAACAGGAGAGATCTGCGGCTGTGACAGGTGTCCCTGACTCAGTTAGGCCAGGTGAGAACCCATAGCAACCTCCTCGCAACCACCAATCAGCATGAGACAGGGAAAATACCTGGGATGTCAGATGATCCTCCCAGGAGTTTACGGTGGTTGATAACATGTTGGGAAACTATGTAGTTTAGCACGTAAACCCCTCACGGCTTAAACCAATCAGTTCAAACGAATCCCCCTCTTGTACTAACCAATCACCCCTACCCAACTTGTTCCCACCAGTGAATGTGCTAATCAATGTTAAGAGTTGGTGTTTGATTTTCCCGCGGTATGGAATGATTTGCTGTGTGATGTTGTGACACATAGAATATCCCCCCAAAAAGACATAAATCCTCACTGAACAAAGGACTGGGACTCACTCCTCGGAACAACTGCATCAGAAACGGTTGTGAGTCCAGGCTCGAGCTTGCAATAAAGACTCTTGTGTGATTGCATTGGATTCGGCTCCTGGAGGTCTACTGGGATCCCACGAAGCTGGCATAACACAACTAAAAGCTGATTGGCATAAAGCTGCTCATCCTGAGAGAGACAGCATAAAACTCACATTTGTTTTTCCAAGTTTACAGTACAAAATACCAGTGTGTCCCTGAGACATTGCCCCCTCGTGCTATCCCCAGAAAAGACAAGGCTATGTGTCATCTGGCCCCAAGAAAGGGCTCAGAGCTCCGAGTATGTGAGCTTCTCTTAGGCCCTGTTGAGAGTGTGGCAGAGCCCACCTTCCTAGCTCACAGGGGAATGTCCTCACGTTGCAGCAAGCTCCAGTGGCCCACTAAATGGGAGCAAATATCTCTTTATTCCACTCAGGGTCTTCACAATGAAAACCAAACAATCTGAATCTTCAATACACCTTTGAGTTCCAGGCAGAATGGGGTTTAAAGACATTCAGAGGAGGTTCTACTGTGCAGCTGTTCATTCACTACAATATGAGATCATTTCCAGCTCAGATTCTTGGGTGTGTAGGGAAACAGAATCTGCTACCCAAAATATGCCACTTTGTCATGAGGGTTACTTTGAACTGTAAGCAACTGAAAAGAAATAAATGTAAGAAAAGCTCTCTGCCCTCCCCATCTTTACTAAAAGCGTAACAGAAATTTGCAAAGATTTCATCTTCTCTTCACCAGAAAGGACAAAAACTAATCACTGGGGACAGCTTTAGATCTTTACCAGCCAGGAGATGGCACCAGAGGAAGCCACATAACACTGTATTCCAATGGCCCACTAAAAGGGCCTTTTTCCTCCAGTCGTTTCCCACAATTCGAATCCAGGTCTTCTGATATCTCTGATCCCATAGAGTAGAATCCACTGAGCCAGGGAATAGAAAACAGAGCACAAGACCCCACAAAAGGCGTCCACATACTGCTCATGCATCTCTCCTCCTGGTTTCCCACTTCTTTTTCACCAGCACCACCTTGCCCATGTGGCCCCCCTTCCATTCTGCCCATTGACCATCATGGGTTTCCTGTCTCTGCCAGCCCTATCTCCAGCTGTCCCCTTTGTCCAAAGGCATTTCTTCCTCCTCCTACTCTTTCCCAACCAACCCAGAAATTCTCCTAGATTGGCTGCTTTTAGAAACTGGTTGGGTTTTTTGGTTTGTTTTTTGGTTTTGGGGGGTATTTTTTTGTTTGTTTGTTTGTTTATTAAGGGATGAATGAGGGATAGATTTGGGGAATGACAGGTGAGTGAATAAAAGTCTTTTTTAGCAGACAATCAGATAGCATGAGGAGGATATTCCAGCTAGCAGGTGGAAAGTATTTTTAATAAATCCTGTGGTGGAGGCTGCTAGTTTTCTTCCCACAAATAGCCACTGGGCCCTCTCAATAGTAGAACACCAACTCCTGACTAAGTGCGTGGCTTCTACAATAAAGGCTTGTTTCTCCACCTTTCATTTGGCTGAGTGAGCTGTGTGGTTACCGATAGGGTTTGCCTTATCAAGTCCCTCTTCTGGCCACGCCCTGCAGGGGAGAGGCATGCCCTCCCTAACCACCAGCCCAAATACGGGCAGAAGCTGCAGGGCCTTCCTGGACTGTGCACAACATCGTGGGCAACGCTGGATGCGGTGACACACACCTCAGCCACCCTGGATGGTTTTCACCTTGCTCTTCAGTAGGAAGCTGTCTTGTCTATTATTTATTATTAGAACAGCTTAAATATATTCCACCTAGAATCTATTTTATTGTACATTGTATTATTTAATGCATACGTATTATTAAAGGTGTATTACTTAATAATTATGTATCATGTTATCTACTACAAGACCCCTGCCTGGAAGTTGAAAGCTTATTTCACTCTTCTACCCTTCCTAGCTAAGGACAGTCTTTCTGCCTAGAAGAGCCTAAAGAGTAAAGCTTTTGAATCCTTGGGCTGGGTAGACTTGAAATGTGAATGAAAGCCTGGATGAAAGAAATATGAAGCTGGGAAAGACCACATGAGCTGAGTCTCAGCGGTGGCTTAAATGAAGTTACAGCCTCCACTGAAAGAAACTTGAATTTTGACTTGATACAGTGGGGCACTCCTGTAATCTCAGTGATTCAGGAGGCTGAGGGAAGAGATGGAAAGTTCCAGGCCAACCTGGGCAACTTAGTGTAAGGATGGCCTTAGGCTTTAGCCTAAACAACTCCATTTTAAAACTTCCGGTTGAAACCTGCAGTCTCACCAGGCACACTTAAGAAGCCCTCCAGTGTGGCCTTCAGGCACAAACAAATCACTTCTCCCCATCCTGACAAGCTCAGAGTGAAGTCTCTGGCATGTTGTCCTCACCCTGATTAGAGCAAGAAGCAAGAAGATCAGGGTGGGGACAACCAGACCAGATGCTTTAACCTTAGGACAAATGACCATCACTGAGAAATCTGGTAGCAGCTGACAGGGATTGAAAGGGTTGTCAGAAGCCCCAAAGTTTATTATAAATGATGGAACAAATGAACAGACCTTCAGCCAGCCGACACTGATGCACACAAACCTGAGAGCCTGATGAGGACCTGGACTGACATCCCAACTCTTCTCATCTGCCTGACCCTCTGCCTTGCTCTCACCGCTCTCAAACTCTACAGCAGTCTCTTGACTCTGGTGAGAAAAGGACTTCTCCCAGTGACCACCTCCTCAGCCAGCCATCAGCTCCACCCCAAGAGAAGCCTGCCTGATCCTAAGCCTGATGTGATCACCATGGTCTGAGTGAGTATGCATCTGCTGGAATTAAAGCCCAAGGCTTGAGACTTGTGATCTGATACTTGAGCTTAGCATGCAGAGGGAATGTCTGTCATGAGCCTGTCATGAGTAAGTGTGTTTGAAGTGCTTAGAATTAAGCTAGAAATATTTGCTGTGCATTGATTATGTCTATTGCAGTGCCTAGCATTAAGGATTGTCATTTTCTCGATTAAGAACCTATAGAGTGAAATTGTATTGAGTGGTTTGAGTGAATAAAGCATTAAAAAGGGCAGAAGCACAAGGACATTCTTTTTTTTCCTCCCCTTCGACTGCATAAGTCGCATCTTTTGCCCATCACGACACTTAGCAAGACCCCATTTCGAAATAAAATAAAGGGCTTGTCAGCCTGATGCACAGGCCTGTGATTCCAGGGGTTAGGTAGGTTGAGGCAGAAGGAGCAGGAGTTCAAAGCCAGCCTCAGCAATTTAGTGAGACCCTAAGCAAGTTAGTGAGAACTTTTCTCAAAAAAAAAAAAAAAAAAAAAAAATGGCTGGACCAGGCACCATGGTTGTGCAGCCTATAATCCCAGGAGCTCAGGAGGCTGAGACAGCAGGATGGCAAGTTCAAACCAGCCTCAGCAATGGCAAGGTGCTAAGAAACTCAGTGAGACCTTGTCTCTAAATACAAAGTAGGGCTAGGAATGTGGCTCAGTGGCTGAGTGCCCCTGAATTCAATCCCTGGTACCACCCTCCCACCCCCCCCCGAAAAAAAAAAAGGTTGGGGTGTGGTTCAGTGGTTAAGTGCCCCTGAGTTGAATCCCCAGTACCAAAACAAATAAATTAAAGAGTTCAGTGGTAGAGTACTTACTTAGCATGTATGAGGGCCTGAATTCAATCCCAGTACTGAAAAAAAAAAATTTTTTTTGTTTGTTTTTTTTGAAAGCTGACTCTCAAACAAAGCACTTAGGCTAATTTTGGTCTACAGGGCACCAGTCATTGACTTCATATTTGGTGCAATTCATTCCTTTTACAGATGAGAAAGCTGGGGCACAGAGAAGTCAGGTTATTTCTCTAAAATCATTCAGGAAACAGGAGGAGACTGCAGAGCTTAGAACACAGGTCCCCCTTTAGAAGCTATGGCTGCTCTATCCATGCCACTCTGCAGCTAAAGCCACAGGCATCTTGTTCTCTGCTGCCAGGCACACAGGCAGGCAAATAGGAAAAATCAACTACTACTTTGATTCTGACTCAAAAGTCTGCACTTAAGGCAGCATCATTCCCTCCTTCTCTACACCTTCTTTTCCTGAAAACTTTCAGGCCTTCAATCATTACATGATTGAGAAGGTTCCCTGTGTGTTCCCGACTTCATGATTGCTTTATAGTTACACAGGAGAATACCGTTGTTGGTGGGAAATTCGTGCTAAAGTATTTAGGAGTCAGGAGCTATTGGATTAACAAGGATTCTCAAGTCGTTTAGGAAATAAAGTTTATGGACTAGTAATTTTAAATCTGTGAGGTCAAAATAAAATATAACCATGACAAAAGTAAAAAGGAAAGGTTGTCAATTAAAGAGAGGCAGGAAAAAAAGAGTGGCCAAGAGCTTCACAGTTTCATGTACACTATTCACATTCATAAGGGCTCTAACTCTGAGGCGAGGCTGCCTGGATTCAAATCTCAACAGCTGTGTATTTGGGGAATATCACTTAACCTCTCCAAACCTGAGCTTCCTATTTAAATAATGATCATTAGGCTGGGTGCAGTGGCACACACCTATAATCCCAGCTTCTCAGGAAGCTGAGGCAGGAGGATCACAAGTTGGAGGCCAGCCTCAGCAAGTTAGTGAGGCCCTGTCTCAAAATAAAATATAATGGGCTGGAGGTATGGCTTCGTGGCAGAGGGCCCCTAGGTTGAATCTCCAGTACCAAAAAAAAAAAAAAAAAAAACCACCCACATACACACACACACACACACACACACACACACACAAAGTCAAATAACAAATATCATTATAGAATCTACTTCTCAAGATTGTTATGAAAAATGCATGAGTTCATATTTGTTAAACACTTTGAAAAGTGCCTGGAACTTAGTGACAGATAAATGTAAAAAGACAGGAAAAATGTCTCTGGAGTTGTCTATAATGGAATAACCTCATGCATGCTCACTCTGGGGAGGAGGGAGTGGAAGGAAAAGAAAACCACTTAACTACATTTCTTAATTGAAAAGAAAAGATAGAAACCTGTAATTATGGGCAAACATTGCTCCTTCTCTGACGTTAGGGGCTTACATTTTACTAACAGAAGCTAGGGTGGTATGTGTAGCTGACAGAAGAGTGGCAGGGCAGAGGTTAGTCACGGTGCCCAAGAGCAAAGAAGCTGATAAAGTGGGGCCCTCAGCTCAATGTATCTGTCTTCTGACCGTAAAAACTTTTCCCTGGCGACCTCCTGGATACCAGAGTATCAACTCACTTTTCTGCCCAAAGGAAGCGTTTGCTCCGACCAACAGCGACATCTACAGGCCAGAACCGTAAGGAAATTTACTAATATCCAATTCAGCCAGGATTTCTAAAATCCAGGCCCAGTAACAAGCAAAGAGCAAATGGTGAGCAATGGTTAGGCCCATGCTTCTATTTTGAAATGCAGTTTATCTTGGAAAGTAAACAGCCTATGCATAAGGCATGGGGAATCCCACTTACAATAACTGAAATCATAGGATATATAGGAATATTTTTTTTTTCGGTACCAGCCCTCTTTTTATATTTTATTTTTGAGACAGGGTCTTGCTAGGTTTTTCACAGCCTCGCTCAGTTGCTGAGGCTGGCTTAGAAATTTCAATCCTCCTGCTTCAGCCTCCCAAGACTCTGGAATTACAGGCATGTGCCACCACTCCCAGCCAGGAATAAACTTAAAAGTTTTTAAGACACTGCATGAAATAAAATTTTGAAAGAAATCTTAAAAATATAAACAAAGTCGGGCTGTGGCTGTGGCTCAAAGGTAGAGTGTTCACCTAGCATGTGTGAGGCAGTGGGTTCAATCTTCAGCATCGCATAAAATAAAGACACTGTGTCCACCTATGACTAAAAAATAAATATTTTTAAAAATATATAAACAAAGTATATATCATGTGCATGGATTTTTTAAAAACCTGAGCATTTTAAGTTATCACCTGAAAAATGTTTCTAAACTTTATGAAAATAAACAAAATACATAAAACTGTAAAACTAATGTCAAAAACACCCTAATGACAGTAGAATGTATTAATGAAGCCCTTACCTTGTGTCAGGCACAATGCCCTAGATGTGTTATTTTCATAATTTTTCTTTTTTATCCTTAGGGTTGTGTGGAACAGATATTATCTTTCCTATTCAGCGGAAATGTATTAGCTAAGCTGAACAGCATCACTGTGTCTTAACCTATGAAAACATCACTCCAATTTCCTTTAGGGAAATGATCTGACCTTGATTTCAGCATTAGGGCTATTAATCTAGGTGTTTTTTGCTCTCCTTTAGCCAAGAGGCAGGTAAATTACTTCAAAGTAAATGATTCATGCTATGGCTTGCTCCTGCCTAGGAAATGAGTAGAGAAACAGACAGACAAAGGTTGAAATTCAGTCTTGCTAGCTGTGGCAGGAAGGTTGATTATTACCTGCTAGCTAGCCTTAGGGTAAGGAGACAAAACCAGGAAGCATCAGTAGAGAGCCATTTCTGCTTACAAACAGAAGCCTGAGAGAAAGGAGTGGTGTTAGCAGAGGCTTTTGCAGCCACAGCAGAAGGGACACTGTTAAGATGTGGTTTGTTACCAAGGGCTGGCAGGGAGCAAGTGAAGAGATGAACACCCTGACCTCCCTCACTGCTCTGATTTTCTACCACTGGCCAAACAGGATCAAAATCCACAGGACAAGGGCTGGGGTGGGCTCAGTGGTAGGGTCCTCATCTAGCATGTGTGAAATTCTGTGTTCCATCCCCAGCAGAGAGAGAGAGAGTGAGAGAGAGAGAGAGATGAGAGGGCAAAAACAGCCCAAATGAAGCAATACTTAAAGTCAACCCCCAAAGGCACCCTGCAGGAGAGAGAATATTGAAGGGGCAAACTGAGTCTGGCCAGCATGCTTTCCAAAACATTCTATTTGTACTAAAGACAGATTTTTTTATCTTGTAACAAAGGAGCCAAACTGATATGCCCCATATTATAGATAAGAAGCTCAAAGAATTGCCTAGCACATGTGAAGCCCTGGGTTCAATCCTCAGTTTGCATATAAATAAAAGATCCATTGACGATTAAAAATATGTATTTAAAAAAAAAGATAAGAAGCTCAAAGAGGTAAGGTTACTTCCTGAAGGTCACATAGATATATGTGTAGAATTCTAAAACAAATTTAATAAATGTAAAAGCCTGCAAGACTTAAAATACATCCAGTACATGTGTGTATATGCACAAAACACTGACCCAGAATACACAGCCTAAAAGGAATGCAGTGTGTTATATGAGTATCACTGGGGAAGAAAAAGCTCATTTGTTAAACTAGAGGTAAGAGAATTACTTAGATATTTGAGTGGGAAACAATTTAGATAAATTACAACATAATTCTAAATCCCAAATTGATTCAGGATTAAATTGTCAATACCACAAAATATTCATGGACATTTATAATAGAAAAATAAACTTTCTCAACATCTTAAATCCAGAACCCTAATCAATGTGAAGATTAAGTCTTTTCCTTTAGATGAGAGAGATTTTTTTCCTTCCAATTACTCCCAAAACAATCATTGTTAGGAAACTTCTGCAGGGTGTGCTCCAGCAAAAGAAGAGTATAAAGCAATATAGAGGAAAAGATGATCCACAGAAATATCTGTGCTCATGTTCATTGCAACAAAAGCAACAGCTAAGAAATGGTAACAATCTAAATGTGCATCAGCTGATGAAGAAAAGAAATATAGGGACCATGAAATACTATTCAGCCATAAATAAATGACATTCTGCCAGTTGTGACATGGATAGAATGGTAGGTCATTATGTTAAGTAAAATAAGCAGGCTCAGAAAGACAAGAACCACATGGTCTCGTTCATATATAGAATCTAAAAAGAAAATGATTTCATCAAAGTTGAGAGTAAAATGTTCGTTCAGAGATTGGGAGAATGGGCAGGGAAACAGTAGGGAGAGGGTGATCATTGGGTTATAGTGAGACAGGAGCAAGAAGTTCTGGTATGCTGTTGCACAGTAGGGTGCATGCATGACATATATTTCAAAAAGCTATAGGAAAGGATTTGGAATGTTTTTTATATATTTGATTAGATACATTTAACCTAATGTAAATCAATGTAGACATGAATCAAAACACATAGCACCCATTAATATGTAGTTTTTGTTAGGAGTTTAAAAATACAAATTCAAAAATGTGGAAGTAAAACAGAAATGATGGGTTGATTGGTCCAGAGAACATAAGCTGCTTTTTATTACAAAGATCCTAGCCCATTTGAATATCTAACTGCATACAAGTATTACTTTGACTTTTAAAAAGACAAAGAATATAGTACACCTCCAGTGATATGAACCTCTAATACCAGCAACTCAGGAGGCTGAGACAGGATTGTTTAAGCCCAGGAATTAAAGCCAACCTGGGCAACATAGCAAGACCCCATTTCAGAGAACAAAAATTAAAAAATAAATGCAGAGGAAAACATTTGTGACTTAAGTTTCTAAACCAAAATTGGAAAACTACAAAAATTCAAGATTTGACTATATGAAAATATAGTACATCAAAATATAGCCAGTTTCTAGAACTGAAGAATGGTAGCCCCACATACCCTACTTCCTTCATGGTCTTCTTTAACCTTAAGACCAACAAATACCACAAATTAAACCAAACATGAGTAGTTACGTGGAAGGGGTGGTAAGCTTGCAGAAGTTACAAACTGCAAAAATGATCACCATTGCAAACATCTCCTGGACCAGGAAAATATGAGAACAAGTGAATCAATAGGTATAAGACAATGTGTGTGTTGGGAACCACATGAGATGAAGAGTATGTCTCAGTCTCTTCAGCATTCCCAGGAGACAACATCACAATGTTCTGTGGCTGCAGAGTAAGAGAGAAAAGATTAAAGGAAAGGGGAGCGTAGAACGTAATGGCATTGCGATTTCCCTATGAGAAGTCTTCATCATGCGTGTCAGAAGCCAGGTCTTCCGTGTACTTCCTAGGGAACCACAGAGCCACTTCCTATGAGGCCACAAAGCCTGCAGTCTCTCGAGGGACTGCAGTACAGCAAGATCCTAAGATTGTAAGGGTTTACCACAGTGGCAGATCCAAGCATGCTAACCACAGTCCACAACTGCACAACGGGGCTGGGCACTGCCTGCAGTAGTAGTGGCCAGACCCAGGATTTAGCAGGGAGGAGCAGCAGTCACAAAATGTTCAATATAACCAGTAATTAGCAATTCAAGGCTCCTAGCACCTTCAAATACCATAGCAAGCAGTGACACATGCAGATGTACATTTTAATTTCTGTGGCTAAAAATATTACTAAGCAACTTCTATTTAAGTCAGTAAAAAAGAACAAAGAGGAACAATCCAAAGGCAAAAGTTTTAATGAACATTATGTCAAAAAAAAAAAAAGACTCCTTATTGTGCTCAGAAACATGAGTAGAAAAATTATGTAGTAGCTTCAAAGAGAGCTTTCAGGAATTCGACACCCAAGATTACAGACCCCAGTCACCTCCTCTAACCAACATCCAAGAGATGTCATTAAAAAGTGGCCACCGTAACAACCCCAGCAGGCACACAGGAGGATGGAGAGCTTCCCTCCTAACTGGAGGAAAATTATTAAACATAAAACATTTGAAATCAAAGTGAACACTGATACAGCTTTTATTCTGGAACACTTGTTTTAAAATATGATGCTGGGAAAACAGGATATAAAGGATATAAAGACAGGATATGAAGACATCAATCAAAAATAAATCTGCATAATTTCACAAAATGAAAATGGCCTATTGTGATGTGATCATTAAAAGTTTTTTATTTATTTGTTTTTAGTTGTATATGGATTCAATGCCTTTATTTGTTTTTATGTGGTGCTAAGATCAAACCCAATGCCTCATACTTGAGAGGCAAGTGCTCTACCACTGAGCCACAACTCCAGCCTAAAAGTATTTTAAAGAATGCTTAAAGTCAGAGAAATGCAAATCAAAACCACCCTAAGATACCATCTCACTCCAGTCAGATTGGCAGCCATTAGGAAGTCAAACAACAACAAGTGCTGGCGAGGATGTGGGGAAAAGGGTTCACTTGTACATTGCTGGTGGGACTGCAAATTGGTGCGGCCAATTTGGAAAGCAGTATGGAGATTTCTTGGAAAGCTGGGAATGGAACCACCATTTGACTCACCTATTCCCCTTCTCGGTCTATTCCCTAAAGACCTAAAAAGAGCATACTACAGGGACACTGCTACATCCATGTTCATAGCAGCACAATTCACAATAGCAAGACTGTGGAACCAACCTAGATGCCCTTCAATAGACGAATGGATAAAAAAAATGTGGCATTTATACACAATGGAGTATTACTCTGCATTAAAAAATGACAAAATCATAGAATTTGGAGGGAAATGGATGGCATTAGAGCAGATTATGCTAAGTGAAGCTAGCCAATCCCTTAAAAACAAATGCCAAATGTCTTCTTTGATATAAGGAGAGTAACTAAGAACAGAGTAGGGACGAAGAGCATGAGAAGAAGATTAACATTAAACAGGGATGAGAGGTGGGAGGGAAAGGGAGAGAGAAGGGAAATTGCATGGAAATGAAAGGAGACCCTCAGGGGTATACAAAATTACATACAAGAGGAAGTGAGAGGAAAGGGAAAAAAAATATAAGGGGGAGAAATGAATTACAGTAGAGGGGGTAGAGAGAGAAGAGGGGAGGGGAGGGGGGAAGGGGGGATAGTAGAGAATAGGAAAGGCAGCAGAATACAACAGACACTAGTATGGCAATATGTAAATCAATGGATGTGTAACTGATGCGATTCTGCAATCTGTATACGGGGTAAAAATGGGAGTTCATAACCCACTTGAATCAAAGTGTGAAATATGATATATCAAGAACTATGTAATGTTTTGAACAACCAACAATAAAAATTAATAAAAAAAAAAGAATGCTTAACTTTCTTCAGACATAAATGAAACAAGACTAGAATACTTAAACATATCACAAAAAATAAAAACCATAGCAAGATATTTATAGTTAATGACCAAATTGCATGATTTTCTTAAACTAGTGCTTACTCTTAGAAGCATCTCTCTCTCTCTCAATATAGGATTCAAGTCTATTTTGAATCTGAAAATATGGAGGGAAATTTGACTTTCAGTAGGACCATTTCATGAGATATTTAAAAGTAGTCTTTAGTTCAATAATGGGGAGAAAAAAATGGGGAGAGGCAGGGAGGAAGAAGGATCTAGAAATGCAGGATTCCAGGTAGGACTGCAACATTATGAATTCATGTTAATTATTATCAGTTAAACATTCTCTTGATTGATTTAAAGAATCAAACAGTTCTGAAACTCTTATGTCTCATGCTCTAAGCTCCTAGCAATGGATCTTTCAGAACTTACCTTCTTCTCTTAATAAGCAAGCCCATGTTGCTACTGATTGCTTTAGTTATTTTAGGAAGTGTTGATTTCCTATTACAGAAAATGAAGAACTGCTTTCCATCTACCCTCATCTGATTTCTTCCTGCCAACATCCTTTCTCTAGGTTTATCATCTGTACTTGGCTTGATCCATATTTCAATGGTGACAACAGTATAGCTAGGTAAATATTATTCTCAGCTGAGCATGGAACACATCGTGAATACCTTTCCATTCCTGGTATATTTATAGTTGTTTTGTTTGTGTGTGTGTGTGTGTGTGTGTGTGTGTGTGTGTATTTTTTAAGGATAAATAGATCTATACCCAGCCCTTTTTTGTTTTGTTATATATATAATTTTTTAAGTTATCAATAGACCATTATTTTACTTACTTATTTATATGTGGTGCTGATATTGAAAGCAGTGCCTCACACATGCCAGGCAAGCGCTCTACCATTGAGTCACAACCCCTTAGTTTTGTATTTGATGGCTTCTAACAGCTAAAGAAAACAGCCTAAGGTAGTATGAGACATCCAGACATGGTTTCAATAGCATTCTACGCAGGGATCTTTGGCCTCAGAGCCCTTAGCACAATTTATATTCCCCCTACAGATCTATCCCAAGTTGACATAAATATAGCAAGAGCCATGACTGGTGATGAATACCGTCTGTCATTTTAAACATAGCAAGTCATCCCCCAAGAACACTGTGCTAGGGTCCTCAGCATATAAGTAAGGACACATTCCCTTTCAATCACACCTTTTCCAAAACATGCCAGAGGAGGGTTTGCTCCACATAAGAATTCCTTTTTTACCTAGAAGACATCCTACATTTACTATAAAGTCTTCTATTTTGTTTCTATTTTATTCCATATGTACCCAGATTACTACCAAGGTGTATGCTTTCTCTAATTATAAAATGATCACTTACAACTAGTAACAACAACAACAAAAAAAATCCATCCAACCTGCCGCAGTCTGGCTGGGCACAAAATCACGAGCCACTCAAGCAGGAACAAACTTTATTTCCAAAACTCCCGCGAATGCCACGCATGTGGCCTTCTCCCAGGACACACCACACCAACCAGAAATCCCTCCTCCGGAAATCCCTCCTACCGCACTTCCCCAACCAATGGGAACTCTCCGGGAAACCCGAGAGCTCCAAAGTAGCAGGCGGATGCGGACAGCAGGGGTCTAATATCCAATTGAATACACATCTTTACATAACCATTATCATCTCAATGGCTTGCTGGCGTCACCTTTCAACCAAAAATGCCATGCGTCATTCCTACTCAGCTGTGGCTCTCAACCCCAACCTATTTTTTACTAAATATGGTTATGTTGTAAATATTTTGAGTTAAAAAAAATGAATCTCTTGATTTAGTCAGGGCTTGGAGTGGGGAGTCATAGGATATTAGCCAATGTCATATTCAGGATGATGCATTTATTCAGAGTAAATCTTAATTTTCTTGGTCTTCTTCAGAGTAGCTACAGGAATGCCTAAAAGACCTTACCAAAATAAGGCCAATTGAAAGCACCTTTACTGAAACTTGATTCCTTGAGCCAGCGGAAGGTCTTTACTGTAGTTGATGGTACTAGAGGGAGAAAAATGAACAAAATTGATAACTGGTAGTATATAAATATAATATAGAATACTTTTATGCCATTAAAAAATACAGATCTATTTAGCCAGGCACAGAGGTGTATGCCTATAAACTCAGTTTTCAGGAGGCAGAATGACCACAGATTTGAGGCCAGCCTCAGCAACTTAGCAAAATCCTATCTCAAGAAAAAAATAATTTTTTTTTTTGATATTTATTTTTTAGTTTTCGGCAGACACAACATCTTTGTTTGTATGTGGTGCTGAGGATCGAACCCGGGCCGCACGCATGCCAGGCGAGCGCGCTACCTCTTGAGCCACATCCCCAGCCCAAAATTTTTTAATTTAAAAACAAAACAAAGACTAGGTATGTAGCTCAGTGGTTGAGACCTCTGGGTTCAATTCCCAATAATACAAAAACAAACAAACAACTACACACACACACACACACACACACACACACACTATAAATTAGTGAAGAAAAAAATTTAGGACACAAAACAATGTTAGTATGGATCCAGTTTTATAAAAGAAAAAGAAACACAAAAGTCTGAAAGACATATTACACATATTACTCATAGCATTTCTTTTGAGCAGGACTCTAGCATATGGAGATTGTATCTTTCTGTATCTCTTAATAACTTGTATTGAGTCGGACATGATGGCGTATGCCTATAATCCTAGCAACCTGGGAGGCTGAGGTAAGAGAATCACAAGTTCAAGGCTAGCCTCAGCAATTTAGTGAGGCCCTAAGTTACTTAGTGAGACCCTGTCTCAAAAAATAAACAAACAGGATTGGGAATGTAGCTCAGTGGTGAAATGCTCCTATGTTCAATCCCCAGGACCACAAAAATAAAAATAATTTAAATAACTTTTATTGAATTATTTATTTAAAAAAACACAAATATTCCTATTTTGATAATAAGAAAATAAAATAATTTAGAAATTAGAAGCTTCCTTATTAACTACTCACCTGAGAGTCACTGGGTTTCTTTCCTAAGAGGAAAAGTATCCCCACTAAATGGATTCAGAAAAGCCATAGCTAAGTATTTGCCTGTCTAGCTCTTTGGGTACACAAGAAAAGCAAATAGGATAAGACTGACTTCAAAGAATGAAAAGCCAGCAAAGAGGGTGCATGTTTGGGGTTCAACAAGCCACATCTAAAGCTCCTCAGAAGTCCCAAATAGGAAAGCAGTTACTGAGGCTATAAGGAGTCAACAGGGAGGAACCCAGCCCAGCCTACTGAGCTGGTGAGAAGCAGAGAGGGACTAGGAAGGTTGCCTCTGGGTTCTTCACCCAGGGCTCTTTCTACAACATAGCACCACATGCCATGTACATGAGACATCTTGGGGATGGGACTCAAGGCTCAACATGAAGTTCACTTAGGTTTCATATATACCACACACACAGCATGAAGGCAATTTTACACATTTTTAGTGCACCTGCATTTTGACTTTAACCCATCATAAGGTCAAGAGTGGAATTTTCCACATTTGGCATACTGTCATCACTCAAATTATTTCAGATTTTAGAGTATTTTGGATTAGATGATCAACTTGTTAGGAGAAGACAGCTGTAGAATGATAGAAAATCAAACCAAGTGAAATTGCAGAAAGACAAAACAGAAAGTAGAATTTAATAGCACATGCCCAACATGGCCCCAAAGTCCTCTCTTACCAAGTAGACCGTCTCATGTACTGTTTCCAGGCATCACTGCCAGACTCCCTGCCACCACCAGTGTGCTTTTCTCCTCCTACAGAAATACAAAATAAACACACATCGTTGGGCCAGTTTGATATCACCGAGATAAAGGTAAAAGGAGACTAGAGCTACCTGACCAATTATTTAACATTTAGCCCAGAGGATTTCCTCTACAAACAGAGACTAAAATAAACAGAGAAAGGAAGTAAAAGAGAAAATAAAGCATAAGGAATTAAAAAGAAATGGAAATATATCAAGAGGCTAAAGAACTCTTACAAATATATATACCATTAAACTAAGGTATTAGAGTAAAAAGGTCTAGATATAGAAAATCTAATTTTATTTTATTGTATGTATTTATCTAAATATTCAAACTTACACATTAATTATACAGAATAATGGTTAATTTGCAGGAAAAAGGACAGAAAAAGAAACCATCATTTGAGAAAAATAAGCCAGACTCAGGGATAAGTGTCACATGTTTTCTCTTACGTGTAGAAACTAGAGGGGGAAAGCACGAGAAAAAAAAAAAGCCATAAAAGTAGAAGGGAGACCATGGGTACAGGAAGGGAATCAAGGGGAGGGAGGCAGGAATGATGGGGGAGGTATTGAGGAGTGAAGTTTTTCAAATTGCATTTATATATATATATATATATATATATATATATATATATATATATATATGAATATGCCACATGAAAACCACCATTCCGTATAATTAATAGTGAACCAATTAAAGAAATTAACTGAAAGCTTAAAGAATCAATTGAAGAGAGCAAGGCATGAGCTGGAAACAAAAGAGATCAAATGCCCACAGAAGAGTGGACAGACACCTCTTCATCCAGCAACTACAGAGCAGAGGGCAGAGATGAGGGGCCAAATTGAAAACTGAAGCTTCTGTCAAAGTCTGTACTCTGAACAGTCTTTTGTGTTAGGTCTAAAAATATAAAAAGAATGCCATTGTACATAAACTCTTTACAGATATTAATGCACTTTTTTTTCCTTCTATTCTGAAAAACAAGGCAGGTTGATTGTACTATACCTTGGATCATTTTTAATAAGTAAAACTTAATATACCATTGTTGGGAAGGATTTTTTTTAACCATTACAAAATTTAAGTATCAATAAGCCAGGGCTTATTAACAGACAAGAGGATCAAGGCCCAGTAAAGAGAAACAACCTAGTATTTCATCTAGTTAAAGAAAATATAGTTAACATTTATTATGCCAACTTTGAAAAAAAAAAAAAGAATATTTTATGTCAAATTTTCTAATGTTGAAGCAGAGGTTCTTAATAGTTCTGGGGTCTTGGGTATTCTCCCTAGAATACAGATGCTGCGTTTCAGGGCTTCATGTAACTTGGGTTAAGGGACACTGCTCTAACCCAATGCTGCATCTGGGCAGAAGATGCAGAACTCTGGGTAATAACTTCAAAAATGGTAATAAGCTCTTTCAAGCATGTGAGATCACATATTACATCAGAATGTAAATTATACTTCAGTTTCTGGACCAAACTTTTCTAAAAGCTACTACTGCTTTTCCTTTGCCACCCAACCTGGAAAAGGAGAAATGATTCTCTACATACCAAATGCACCTCCGATCTCTGCCCCACTGGTTGGAATATTGACATTTACAATGCCACAGTCTGAACCTTTAGGTCTGTGCATAAAAGGAGAGGTATGGTGAGAGCAATGTATGGGAAATTAAAAACAACACAAACAAAAGCCCGAATACTCAGACTCTCAATGCTAAATAATGGATTCATTCTTTTAAGGCCCATTCACCACAGAAATCAGACATATAAATGTTAAAAATAAACAAAGTTATACCCAAGCCAACGGAAGATTCTGCCCAAATCTTTAGTAAAAATGCTACTTGAAAGTCCCTGTTTCACTTCATTGTTCCATGCAAAGACCTCTTCTTCAGTCTAAAAGGAGAAGTGTTGGAAGCTGTTAGACACTATAATGTTCAGGTCCAAGTTCACTGATGTTAAACTCATTTCATGAGATATACCAATGTCATTTTAGTGTGCATATAGAAACCAGTCAACATGTTACTAATTCTATTTTTCTTATAATTTATTTCTTATTTTTTTTTTTTTTTCCCTTTGGGGTGAGGGCGGTTACCAAGGATTGAACTCAGGGACATTCAACCACTGAGCCACATCCCTAGCCCTATTTTGTATTTTTATTTAGAGATAGGATCTCGCTGAGTTACTTAGTACCTCGCTTTTGCTGAGGCTGGCTTTGAACTCTCGATCCTCCTGCCTCAGTCTCCCAAACTTCTGGAACTACAGGCATGTGCTGCTATGCCCAGTGTCTCTTATAATTTAGATAATTTTTAATAGTAATACCTTGAAGGATATTTTCCTCCATGATACTTTAAGAAACAAAGATTATTGTATTCTTCCATTCAAGCTACTAAGAGTTAATATATATTGAACTCCTATCATATATAATACACTGATCTATGCACTTAACATGCATTTATTTATTTAATCTCCACCCTATGGGGATTAAACAAGTTTTATATTAACAAGTTTTATATTAACACAAGTTTTATATTATCACCAATTTACAGATTCACCAACTGAAGCCCAGTAAAACTAAATGTAAATAATTTGCACAAAAGCTCACAAACACTCTCATTACAAAACATGAAATTATTTTAAGCACCATATCTGAAACAATAATAGATAATTTAAAGATAAAATAAATGCAATCTTATAACTGCAACAAGGTGCAATTCTCACTATATTTTGATAACACAGTAGCACATTCAAACCTTGATTCACTCTCTGAAAAAAACTAATTCTAAATATTTGTTGGCAAAGCCAAAGCCTGTCTCAGGCCAGGGAATTATCTTTACATGTTAAGACTGCCATCATCTGACCCCTGATGGGGTTGATAACTGCATGTCTTCAGATTGCCCCCACATCTTCTCATCTTGTCTGCTGACGAGTACAGAGTGCTCAGGCTACGGAATGCTCTAGTCCCCCCATCAGGAGCAGCTGCCTCTGAGGCCCACACAGCTGAGTAAGGTGAAGAGGAATTGAGGGTCACACATCCCACAAACTCCAACACAGGTCCATTATTCATCTCAGCTTCCCTGTACCTAGCTTGGAATGCTTTATAGTTGTGAAGTGTTCATCTCATAGTTTATCCTGAACATTTAAATTTCTACTATTTCAAGAGACTTTCTAAAACTTTCTTTTAAAAAAGCTGATTGAAATTTAATATACCTTCATTTTCCCTTAGTTTTGTCATGTATTTCAACATTAGACTAGACACACAGAATCTGTTTGTACCTTGAATTTAAAGACATAGAGAATGGGAGCAAAAGTCTCTGTGTGTGCAATGGAGGCATCATGGGCAAGACCTGTCACGATTGTGGGTTCCACATAATTTCCAGGGCGATCCATAACCTCGAGGAGAAAGATGAAATAAAAGGAATGAAACATTTCATTTTCTAGTACTTGGGAGTTAGAGGATGCTTACATTTATGAGGAAAAAAATAAACAGCACTTATAGGTAAATTATTTCTCCAAAACAACCTTCTTCTTGACCATCTAAGTTCTATCCTAACTTAGATGGTCAGGAAAAAAAAAAAAAGGAAAGAAAAAGGGAGGAGTTTAAGGAGGAAAGCTATGTCATGTCACAAACAAGTTATGTTAACAAAACTCTGCTGCAAATAGTTATTTTATAATTAATTATAAAATGAGTGATGTATGACCACTGTTTTATAGACTGAATTAGGACTCAAATGTTGAAGTCTTAACACTCAGTGTGACTGCATTTAGAGACAGGACCTTTAAGGAAGTTGTTAAAGTTACTGAAAATAAGTGAGGTCAGCAGGGTCAGGTCCTAATCCAATAGGATGAGTGTCCTATTGCTTTATAGTTTTAAAGTGTTCATCTCATAGATCAGGAGGAGACACTGGAAATCTCTGTGCCCTCCATTGGAAAAAATCATGTGACAGCAAGAAAGGGCCATTTGCAAGCCAGAAAGAAACTTGACCAGGAACCAACCTGCCAACCCCACCAGCATGTTGATCTTGAACTTCAAGCCTCCTTCTGTGAGACAATACACTGCTGTTGTTGGAGCTACCCAGTGTGCAGTATTTTGTTATGGCAGCCCTAGTAGATTAATACTGTACAAAACTGAAGTCATCAAAAGAATATAATGTCATAACCAACCTCTGTAAAACCAAATCCCTAGTCCACCTCCACTTAACTAGTGACTGTCTTTCCTTCTGTGAAATGTTCTGAGGCCCACAGCAAGCTGCTGTGGCTGGGGGGTGGGGGTGTCAATCCTTCAGAGGGTTTCTAAAATTCTTCTCTAAACCTTCAAGCTATATGTTTATCAAGAGTCACTTTCTTTTTCTTTTTTTTTTTTTTTTAACAATTGGTTCTTTTTAGTTATATGTGACAAGAGTCCATTTTGATATAATTATACAAGCATGAAATATATCTTATTCTAATTAGGACTCTAGTCTTATGGATGTACACGATGGTGAGTATCACTGTGGTGTATTCATATATGAATACCAAGAGTCAACTCTTGATCAGGTGCATGGCAGCTATATTTGTTATTACAATGCTATATTATATATGTAACTTAAGTAAATTTTACTAAAGAATAAAAGCTATTCCTGTACAGAATGGGTTAAATGCTTTCGAGAAAACTCAAAATAATAAATAATGAATATATATACACATCCCTGCCCAATACGATGTGGGTGTGTTGATGATAAAACTAGAGAGAAGGATTCTGCTGTCAGACTGCTTTGCAAGACTCAAGTTTCCATGAATTTTAAATAAGTGAGACTCAATTATATAGACAACAGATTAGAGGTGCAGCTTTTGCAGAGATGAAAACAATAAAATTTTTTTCTTCATGGATTATAGGAATTTATTGTTTTCAATAAATTGAAATACCTCGGCTCTACATCGAAAGAATCACAAATAAATGTAGTTCTGAGTGGTTAAGTTAAAATAAAATACTTATGGTTGTATTTTTTATTTCCTGTCTTAACTGAACATCTCAAACTACCACTAAATATGGATTCTAATTGTGCTGAACACAAAGTCTTCTACTGTAACATAAAAGAAAGGTTTCCTTTCCATACAAGCTCCTTGGGTCCCTACTCAAAGGCCACCAGGACTCTGAGCTTCTTCTTCTTCTTCTTTTTTTTTTTTTTTTAATATATTTTTTAGTTGTTGATGAAGCTTTATGTTATTTATTTGGATGTGGTGCTGAGAATCCAACCCAGTGCCTCACACATGCGAGGCAAGTGCTCTACCACTGAGCCACGACCCCAGCCCCGACTCTGAGCTTCTTGTGCATCATTCCCTGAAACATTCCACACAGTTTCTGTTATCATTTTTTAAAGCCTATTTCCCCCTGTAATAGGGACATGGAGAAGGATGTTCAATGTGACCCTTCACCATTTGTCTCAGAGACCTGCTTGTGCCTAAGGGAAAGAGAATAAAAAAGCCATCACTCCTGACCCCAGGGCTCTCATTACCTTGCCCCCGTAGACCACTGTGCCTCCTCCTTTCTTTGCTTCTTCCACCGCTCCAAGAAACATGCTCACTGACTGTTTGGTGTGGAGTGGCCCATATAGGACATTAGCTGGGGAGAGAAAAGGAATGATCTTCATTTTGCCCTAAACAGCATCACTTTATTATTATACCAGCTTTTCAAAATGAATAGGCTAATAATAATCCCTTCCTGTAGCCTCTCAGCTAAGAGCAGGAGTTGGCAACTTTTTTCTGGACCACAGAGCAAATGTACTCCACTTTGCATACCATATGTGACTCTACAACTATTTGATCTCGCCTTTGTACTGTGAAAATTACTGTAAATGACATAGAATAAAGCATGGTGGCTGTGCAGCAGATACAAAGAGGTGGTGAGCCAAATCTGCTTGCCAACCCTGGCTTTAGAAAAATGGCTATCAATCAGAATACTGCATTAAAAATTCAGGATCAGAGGCCTAGAAGTGTAGCTTGGCGGTAGAGTGTTTGATTAGCCTACACGAGGACCCAGGGTTGATCCGCAAACAGTGAAGTGAAGTGAAATTAAATAATATAGGATTGCTTTATTCATTACAGTGTGAGCACTGCCTAAGAACATCACAATCTCCATAGCTTTCATGAAATTCAAAGGGGAGAGCCTGATGCTGCCCTATGTTATGGCTGCTGGAAACAAGAGCATCAAAGATAACCACAGGTCAGAGGAGAGAAGATTTAGGTAGGCCCCTGTGAGAAGGTAGCACTTTATGCAGAGCCAGTTACAGAAAGAGCTGGATGAAGGCCAGAAAGAGCCAGGAATGCTTGAAGAACTCAAGGAAGGTTGGAGAACTGGAGATTAGGGAACAAGGGGGAATGTGGACATAGTTCTGGAGGGAAGGTGGGTAGCTATGAGATCACCAAGACTGGGAGCCCATGAAGGAGGGAATCAAAAGGAATCTAGTTTTAGTCTAAGCACAATAAGAAGGCCCTGGAATACTTTAAGCAGAAAAGTGAACACATTTTAAATGATCATTCAGGTTTCCCTGGGGGGCAGCAATGAAAGTGATAAAGTCAGGTAGGGAACTCTGACAGCCTTCCATGAGAGAACACAGCAGTCGACCCGGACAAGGGTAACAGTAAATGGAGAAAAGCTCATCAAACATCAACCCAGCTGAACAGCACCTCCAACTCTCACTCTCCAGCATGTATCAAACGCCTAGATCCTAACCTAGCAGCACATGAGTCTCCCCAAATGCCCAATAATCTCCTTCATATGCCCCCAGGTCTCTAAGAGAAGACAAAAAAAAAAAAAAAAACTCAGAAGATCAGAAACACTTTTAACACCAGCTGTTAAAATCTTTGAAAACAGAACCAGATACTCACGGTCCCATGGATTCCCAACTCGGATCTGTGCGTAGGCCTTTTTAAGTCTATTTACAACATCATCATGGATGTTTTCATGTAAAAACTAAGAGAAGAAAGAAATATTCATGGGAATAGCAAAATGTACAAGTTTTTAAGCAATGAATACTTTTCTTAATAGTATTAATAGCTTTTTAATACTATTAAAATACAGTTATCTCTGAAAACATAAGCAAGCAAAAACATGTGTTTAAATTACATCATTTCTGATTTTAATATTAACTATATGAAGTTAATAATTTCCTCCAGGTAGATGCTAGAATAAAAATCACAAGCTTTATCAATTGTCTAAGGACCTATCCAGCAAAGTTTCACAAATCCATTATTCCTATATTTGTTTGAAAGCATTTAGAACTTTTTTTTTTTTTTTTTTGCAGTGCTGAGAATTGAACTCAGGGCCTGCACATGTGAAGTTAGGCCTCTGCCACTGAGCTGTATCCCCAACCCGTAACTTCTTAATCAGAATCAAGTCCACCTTGAATATAGTGCAACCACAAGTCTCAGCACAATGGCTGGGTCAGGCTGATCTGTGCTGGGTCACCACAGGCACTCAGTCTCAGACAACATAAATCTCCAGCACAAGGTCTTAAATCAGGCATGCACTCACTCTGTGTGGGATGTGAACTCTTGCTACATTCCTAGCAGCAGAGGTGAACCTGCCATTCATGCTCTAGGCTAATGTCCCTGTGACAAATGAATTGTCACTTTGAGAACCACTCACAAAGTGGTCTATTATACTGTAAAGGTTTTTCTCTTACACCTCACCAACTGTTGCTATGGAAATCAGTTTGATCAATTATTAATAGCATTCTTTAATATTTAACACTAAATATAAAGCATGGCTATGTATATTTGCTCCAGCCCCAAAGGAAAAATAAAAGTGGGCTGAAGAGAGAAATGAGTGGCTCAAGTCATTCCATATTTCATCATTTACTTAAGGATATAATTATCTGCAGGATGCTTCTTTCTTTGTTTTAATGTAATGTTTATGGTGAATCAAATTAATAAATTGTAAACGCTATGAATATCATAGATGTGTTTGAAGAATTCAACTGAATAATGTGATTTTCATTTGCAAAATGCAAGAAAAAGTATGAAAAGTGTGAGAAAGATAAAGATTGAATTTTCATATACCTTTTATCTTGTTCTAATTTAGATTATGCTAATCTTCCATAGAATTTGTTCATACTCATTGTGAATGAAAGCAAAATTCAAAAACAATTCCTTCAGGATTTGATTACAGTTTTTTAAAATGGAACAATGGAAAAACTCAACAATGGAAAAAAATAAAAGGAAATGTGTTCAAATTTTGTACCTAAACAAACTGCACCGTTTTACTATAGTATTTCAGTACCATAAGAATCATGAACATCAAGGTTGTATGTATTTCACATTAAAAATGAAATTCAACTCAATCTAAGTATATAGTTTAAACTTTAGAAATCCCACACACTACAAGTAAACTACATCTTATATACATTTATTATTATCTGTCCTATGCATATAAGTTTGTGTGTGTGTGTGTATATATATATATATATATATATATATATATATATTATATAATATATAATATATATATTATATATTTAAAGACAACACAAAAATAGTCATTTATTTTCAATAAACCATGTCACACCAAGTCAAATTGAAGACTTGAAGCCAAAAATCAAAATCTTTTAAAATGTTTTTTATAAAAAAAAATGAGTCTAGGGCTGGGGATGCAGCTCCATAGTAGAGCCTTGCCTGGCTGCCCATGGCCCTATGGTCAATCTCCAGTACCACAAAAAGATAAAAAAATAAATAAGTGGAAAAAAAAAAGTGAGGCTACTTTTTAATTGAGTTTTAGAATTTTTCAAATATCTAGCTTTTTAAGTGACACTGTATTTTGTACATCTTGTCCTACAAGTATGAATAAAAATAGGTCTCACCTTTCAGTGTAATACCCATCAATTTGTTTTGACACTACTGCTAGCTTGGGGTGGGGGAAAAGGCTGAGTACCTGGTTAATCAACATCGCCTCAAGCACTAGAGAGCAGCAGGCCCACACATTTGCAATCCATGTCAGCAGAACATATTTTTCTGGCAATATGTCTACCATACCTATTCAGCATAATTCATTAAAATGTGGTGTATAAGATCAGGAAAATCTCATGCACTACACAGCACACTCACCAGTCGCCTTGCAGTGGTACACCTCTGGCCAGCTGTCCCCACGGCAGCAAAGAGAGCTGATGGAACAACTAAGCTGAGGTCTGCATCCTCAAAAGCTTAAAGAAGCACAAACACATGCCCATCAGTGCAAGGAAACAGGCAGAGAAGACATTTGCTAACTGATCTAAAAGGATGACTTTAAAAAGTAAGAATGCCAAAACCATCATAAAGCAAGCAAGATCACGTTGCAGACGTATACACATGTGCTCATTAGGGGTGAAGACACTTTTCTTCTAGGAAAGATTATAGAATAGAGCAATTAGCTCTATGACCTTTACCCAAATACACAGGTAAACTCAGTCTCTCATTCTCACCCCATCATCTTTCATCTTCCTCAATTTCTGACACTATCTGAACCTCCTCTATATGGTCATTGGGCACTCTTCTGTAATGCGACCATGTTCTTCATCAGCTTTATTTGCCTCCAATCTAAATTCCACAGGCTCTTTTGATGCCAGTGTCCCTGGGTTCATAGACAATTAAAGACCTTCATAAAAAAAAAAAAAAAAAAAAAAAAAAAAAACATGCTCTGGAAACACCCAAGTGAGTGCTTGGGTGAGTGCTTGGCAAGACTGAGTTATTCTGGAGCAACATGCAGCTAGTTTTCAGAAAACAAGAAAAAACATCTGCAGATGCATTTCCGAATCATTTTCAAATCATTGAAAAATGTCTGTTTTCTGCTCTACTACATGGAATGATCTTATCTTCCACTGGATAGAAAAATTCACATGGAAAAAGCCCCTTTTGAGCTTCCTCTATTCCTCTGAAGAGATTAATACAAAGTCACTTTCAAATTCTTCTCTATTTTTATCTATTCTTTGTCTACTCTCAGAAGAGAAAAAATAGTATAATCTTTATAAGAATAACCCTTCCATTTATATTTTTTTAATTCCTCCTTTCTTATATCGTCTAGAAACTTTCAGCCAGTTCCTCCTTCCATCTTCAATCCTGACCCTCCAATCAAACAGCATTGTCAGACTAGCATGATGGTTAAGAAAGTGGTTTGTGCAAACAGACCAGAGTTCTCATTCATCATTGTTTTTTTAGTTGTGTTATTTCAACATTTTTTTCCCCCAGTACTAGAGATTGAATCCGGAGGTACTACCTCTTCCATTTTACTTTTCATTTTGAGACAGTCTAAGTTACCTAGCTGACCTACAACTTGTCCTCTGGCCCCCAAAGCTGAGCACACTCCCTGGCAGGTATCTAGTGCTCACAAGTGCTAACTATATCTAGTGCTCACTAAGTGTAATCTCAACTAGATTAGAAGTTCATCTAAAACAAACCCTTTGCCATCTGTTTTTAAATCTGTGATGAACACCACAAATATATAGACACAGAAACATGAAGATAGTAGCAATATAGAAATTACCAAGTTTTTCTTTTTATCACAAAAGCTGTTTCTATTAAGACTCAACATACTGACTTTCATTACATTGTCCAGAAGTTAGGGTGATTTTCTAATTCCCTTTTGTCCCAAACTCAAATAATGAAAAGAGATGTAAATCACCTCTTGGTCTGCAGGTAAGTGATTAGCAAAAAACACCTGAGGAAGCATGCCCTCCCAACAGGAAACTTCTCACACTCCACAGAAGATTAGCTACAGAAATTAAAAGGAATCAGCACATCATGCAAGACTGAGTTATTCTGGAGCAACATGCAGCTAGTTTTCAGAAAACAAGAAAACACATGAAGTAATAATGCCACAGCACAGACAACGGAAATCTCGTGCACAGGCTCCATATCCTGTGTTATATTCTCCAAAAATGAATACTTCTCCTACTTAGTTATCTTTGTCTCTAACCCCAGCTTGTGTTGTATCTTATAAGTAAAATTCCTACATGGAAATAAGACCCAGCTCACATAACATAGGAAGGATTATTTCCTAAACAAGTTCTGTATATTCAAATGGCTACTGTGTCTATGTTAAACAGAAAACAAAACAACTAAAAAAGGGCAGCCTTACCAATAATGGCATTGTTTCCTCCAAGTTCTAACAAACTTCTCCCTTTAAAGACACAAACACAAATTAATTACTATTTCAGTATTTACTGCACACTGCTGTATATCTTCAAATTATAGTCTATCTCAATAATTTTTAAAAATTTCTGATGTATAATTATGATAAATATTACCAACAAATTTCCTCATTTTGATAATTATACCATGCTTACATGAGAGAATGCCTGTATTCTAAAACCCTGAAATATTTAATGATAAAAGGACACAATGTCTTTGACTTATTCCACTAACAGTAACAATAACATGTACATACTATGTGTGTGAACACACATGTGTGCATATATGTTGCTGGAGAAAGAAAGTGATAAAGCAAACTGGGGCAAAATATAAGCAATTAGTGAATCTGGTTAAAGGGTATAAAGAATTCCTTATACTAGTCTTGTAACCTTTAAGTTTGGAATTAGGAGAAAAATAATGTAAAATGGGCCAGTCACCCAAAGACCTAAACAGACACTTCTCAGAGGAGGACATACAATCAATCAACAAGTACATGAAAAAATGCTCACCATCTCTAGCAGTCAGAGAAATGCAAATCAAAACCACCCTAAGATACCATCTCACTCCAGTAAGATTGGAAGCCATTATGAAGTCAAACAGCAACAAGTGCTGGCGAGGATGTGGGGGAAAGGGTACTCTTGTACATTGCTGGTGGGACTGCAAATTGGTGCGGCCAATATGGAAAGCAGTATGGAGATTCCTGGGAAAGCTGGGAATGGAACCACCATTTGACCCAGATATTGCCCTTCTCGGACTATTCCCTGAAGACCTTAAAAGAGCGTACTACAGGGATACTGCCATAGATGTTCATAGCAGCACAATTCACAATAGCTAGACTGTGGAACCAACCCCAATGCCCCTCAATAGATGAATGGATAAAAAAAAATGTGGCATTTATACACAATGGAGTACTACGCAGCACTAAAAAATGACAAAATCATGGAATTTGCAGGGAAATTATGCTAAGTGAAGCTAGCCAATCCCTAAAAAACAAATGCCAAATGTCTTCTTTGATATAATGAGAGCAACTAAGAACAGAGAAGGGAGGAAGAGCAGGAGGAAAAGATTAACATTAATCAGAGTCATGAGGTGGGAGGGAAAGGGAGAGAAAAGGGAAATTGCATGGAAATGGAAGGAGACCCTCATTGTTATACAAAATTATATATAAGAGGTTGTGAGGGGAATGGGAAAAAAATAAGGAGAGAAATGAATTACAGTAGATGGGGTAGAGAGAGAAGATGGGAGGGGAGGGGAGGGGGGATAGTAGAGGATAGGAAAGGTAGCAGAATACAACAGTTACTAATAGGGCATTATGTAAAAATGTGGATGTGTAACCGATGTGATTCTGCAATCTTTGTAATGTTTTGAATAACCAATAAAAAAAAAAAAATGGGCCAGTCACTGAGGAAAACAGTATGGCAGTTTCCCAAAAAACTAAACAGAATTGTTATATGATACTAGAAATTCTACTTTAGAGTATATACCAAAAGAAGAGAAAGCAGGGACTCAAACAATTACCTATACTCCCACGTGCTTAACAGTTTTATTCACAGAGCCAAAAGATAGAAGCAACCCAAGGATCCGTCAACTGCCAAGTGAAGAAAACGTGGTGCACATACAGAGAAGAATATTACACAGACTTAAAGAATCCTATCCCACACTACAACATGGATGAACCTCAATGACACTACACCAAGTGAAATGGGCCAGTCACAAAAGGACAAATATAATTTCACTCAAATAATGTTGTAAAGTAATCAAAATCACAAATATAAAAATTTGCCAGGGGTAGGGGAAATTACTGTTTAATGAGAATAAATTTTTAATTTTGCAAGATGAAAAAGCTCAGAGTTGGGGGTGTAGTTCAGTAGCAGAGTGCCTGCATCACATACACAAAACTCTGAGCTTGATTCCCAGCATGGGGGGGTGGGGGGGGATCACTTTACGGTATTCTATTCTGATGATATACCAAATTTATTTGCCACAGCAAGGTACAATTATCACAATGAGGAAATTTGACGTTAATAGTTATCATAATTATACATCAGAAAATTAAAAATTATTGAGATAGACTACACATATTACTTTTCCAGTGTTGAGTAAATTTATTATTGGTTATTTATTCGATTATCTACTTAGGTCAGGGCCAAAGAGCATGTACATTAGGAATCCTGACACACCATGCCAATTCACATTCCAGAGAAGAAATATAGCAGTCTGTGAATGCCACTGTCACTTTACTCTCCCCAGCACACAGATGTGAGATTGATTTGCCTCAATTTTAAAGCTATATGTACCCTATTGTTCTTTAGAACACAAGTTCCTCAAATGCACTTTAAAATAATGTTTATTTATTTGTGCTCTCAGAACTGTATGATAGCAGGAGAGTCTGTTGCCACTTTCATCACTCTCAAATAGTTAAGCATCCAGTGGATATTAATCATGAAGGGATGGGGCTGTTACCGCCAAAAGCCTCTGGGCGCTACCACAGTTCCTAGCCTCTACTTTAGTCGTTGATTTAATGACAGCTTACTGGCTACAGCATAGCATTGTGCTAGATGCTAAGAAAAGACGTAAGAAAACCAAATATTCCATTATAAGATAGTAGCTTCTCCTACCTGGCTACAAGTGATATTTGGCAGAAAAGGGAAAACTGTGTTTTCTACATCCATCCAGTCTTCTGTGAAATGCTCTTTAACTACATTCCTAACCACCAAGCCTTTCCCTAAAAAGCATCTGTACCTTAAGATAGACAGACATACTTAACAAGTTATAATCCTACCTACTGATGGTACTACACACATGGACAACACACACATGCTTTAGAGGGCAGGGAGAAACAGAAGATGAAAGCCTATAGTGGGAGCAATGACACTAATAACAGGCAGCATCTTTTCATGTGTTTACTGGCCATTTGTCTATTCAAATACACCGCCCAGTCTTAAACTGTATTACTTGTCTTTGATATTGTTGAATTTTAAGAGTACTCAATATATTATAGACACAAGTTGCTCATCAAATATATGATTTACAAATATTTCCTGCCATAGGTTGCTCTTTTCACCTTTTTCTTGGTAGCCTCTTGAAGCACACAAGTTTTTATTTTGATAAAATCTAATTTTTCTATTTTTATTTTTGCTGCTTGCACTTTAGGTGTCTTATCTAAGTAACCACTGCCTAGCCCACAGTCACAAAGACTTATTCCTGTTTTCTACTAAGAGTTTAAAGTCTTGAATCTTATGTGTAGGTCTTTATATATTTTTAGTTTGTTTCTATATATAAGGTGAGGTGAGATAAAAACCCAACTTCATACTAGTGTACGTAGATATTTAGTTGTCCCAGCATCATTTGTTGAAAGAGATTCTTTCCCCATTGAAAATGTCTTGGCATTCTTATTTAAAAAGAAAAAAAAGCCAATCAGCAATCATTGCAAAGGCTTATTTCTGGACTCTCAGTTTTATTCGATTGATCTTTATGTGCATCCTTATGCTGCTACTAATATAGATTACTATTGATTTATACTCAATTTTTTTTTGAGAGAGAATTTTAATATTTATTTTTTAGTTATCAGCAGACACAACATCTTTGTTTGTGGTGCTGAGGATCGAACCTGGGCCGCACGCATGCCAGGTGAGCGTGCTACCGCTTGAGCCACATCCTCAGCCCTATACTCAATTTTTGAATACCTTTATTTTATTTATTTTTATGTGCTGCAGAGGATCGAACCCAGGGTCTCGCATGTGCTAAGTGAGCACTCTACCACTGAGCTACAACCCCAGCCCCTGATTTGTGCTCAATTTTGAAATCAAGAAGTATGAGTTCTTCAATTTTGTTCTTTATTTGCAAGATCATTTTGGCTATTTGGGGTCCTCTGAATTTCTGTAGGATTTTTAAGATCAATTTGTCAATTGTTACAGAACAGGAAGCTGGGATTTTAACAGCAATTACAATGCACCTATGTATCACTCAGAAAAAAAGTCAGATCTTAACAATACTAAATGTTCTATAAAATGAGAACAGGATACCTTTCCATTTATTTAGCTATTTTCCCATTTCTTTCAATGATGCTTTGAGGTACTCTGCATGAAAGACTTAAACTTCAGTTAAATTTACTTTTAAGTGTTTTATTATTCTCAATGCTATCATATATGTAATTACTTTCTAAGTTTCACTTTCAGATCATTCTTTATTGTATAGAAATATGATTTTTATATTGACTTTGTATCCTGAAATCTTGATGATCTTTTTTTTAAAAAAAAAATATTTATTTTTAGTTTTAGGTGGACACAATATCTTTATTTTATCTTTACGTGGTACTGAGAATTGAATCCAGTGCCTCATGCATGCTAGGCAAGAGTGCTACCACTTGAGCCACATCCCCAGCCCAATCTTGATGATCCTTAAATACCCTTTCGTAAACTTGTTTTTTAAAAGCAATGCCTAAATAAGAAAATAATAGCTCATTAACTAACTCAAGTCTCCTTTTATGCTGAGGGTGGAATCCAAATTTAGCATAATAGATGAAAATTGGTCAATATACCCCTGAAAAATTCTTAAACCAGCAATAAAGTAGAACACATGATGCTATGTCTGCAAGACCCTTTCAATCCCTTTCAGTCTTATGTATGTGAATGCAAAGGAGATGAGCACTCCACGACCTAAGCCCACATTCACTGGTTTTGTTTAAATTGTGATTTCTTTTTTAAGTTGCTAAACATGTCCAGAAGAATTTGAAAGATCCTTTTTATATGATTCTACTATTTTCTACTGTAGAAAAAAAGATATATTTCTTCTATATAAATTTGAGATTCCCCTAATATTCAACTAAAAATTGTACCCTTTTCTTTTATTGGACATTCAAACAAACATAACCAGCTTTTCCATGACCCTCTGAATGGACAAAACAAAAGCCAACTTTTATATTCCACATCCATACTTCTCAGAGAATTAAAATTCTCATCAGAAATCAACACTTACCAAACCTCTCCTGTACCATAAGCGCCACCTGTTTTCCCACCTGAGTACTTCCAGTGAAGGACAGCAAGTTCACCCGCTCATCTTTGGCCATTGCTGTGCTGCAGGGAAACAGACACGGTTACCCAAGCAGAGAAACCCAGTGATGGGAGCACCTACCGATGCCACAAGAAAACACTGACATGGGCCCCTGGCAAGGCAGTCCATCAAGGCTACAAGGAAGGCCTTCAGGAAAATGAAATACATTTTTCACAAAATAGGATAACCTGATCTGAGAGCTCTCTGTAAATAGAAATCGTCTACAGGAAGTTGTTAGATAAACAAGAAAAACCTTCCTGCATCTAGTGGGTGACTGGACAATATCCTTCTAGTATTTCCTTCATGAGCATGCAAGTTGTTTTTCAAATTCACAATCTACTACATAATTCCTTAAGAATTAAAAAATAGTGCCATACACAGTAGCACACACCTATATTTCAGTTACTTGAAAGGCTGAGGCAGGAGGATCACAAGTTCAAGGCCAATCAACAACTTAGCAAGACCCTGTCTCAAATTTTAAAAAGGCCTGAGATGTTGCTCAATAGTAAAGTACCTCTGGATTCAATCATCAGTATCAAAAAAAAAAAAGGGATTAAAATCTCAGATGGCTATATAGAAGCATCCAACAGGATCCCTCAAAGAAGCTGATTTAGAAAGGCTGTGCTAGGATTTCCAGTTGCTTTTAAGGAATGGCGATCAGTACTATTGATTTGAATCTCTGTTCATAGATCAGTGCTTCAAAGAGTTCAATTGAGCTAAGCAGGGAAGTTAAGAGCATCAGTCTAGTGCAGGGCTAGACAGCTTGATTCATCTACTCAGACAGGTTTCCTCAGGTTCAGCCCACAAATATGAGCACTGATACTCAAAGTGGTTCTACTTAACATATTCCTATACACACTACTGACCCATTCCAAGGCCAACACGAAGAACTGGATACTCAGACTACAAAAACAAGAGTAAATCAAAGAATACAATACTCATGTTTTAAGTGAAATTTAGATAATATTTCATTATTTATTGTATATGTGGGAGCTATTTTGCTAATACATTCTCAACTATTTGAACAAAGGACTAACTTATTGCTCCTTTTAAAAATTACCTAGTAAGTAGAAGTATGGTAAAAGTGTCAGAGAGAAATTAACCTTTTAGCCCCAACAGTATGAGTTATAAGGCTTAATTCCCAAGAGTCCTCACCTCATCAAAGTCTACGCTGGAAATAACAGCCTTTCATCATGGGTCAGAGTAATTATGGCCAATTCTAGCTTAAACAAGCTGTGATATTATACTATATAAATGAAGCCAGACACAAAATATATATGCCAGCCCATATATTATATGCTTCCATTTGTACGAAATATCCCAAACAGGCAAATCCAGAGATAGAAAGCCCAGTAGTGTTGTCAGGGGATGAGAAATGAGGGGATGATGAGTAATGTGGGTTTAGAGTGTGGAGTTTGAGTTTCTGGGCTGATCACTGTTTTGGAATAAGATAATGATGATGGTCCATAACACTGAATATTCTAAAATATTCACACACTTTATTCTGCTTAAGCGGATAACTAGTGAAGTCATCTTTCATATGTGAATGTCTCATCCACAAATTCCTGCATCGCAATTTTATAACTCAAAAATGCCTAAATATTTTAAAACAAATTAACTGGTAATTTCTCCCTTACCCCAAGAAGAAACAAAAAATGGAACAGTTCTTGAAAGACTCAAAGTTTCTTTCAAAACACATAAATATGTATGTTCCATTACTGTCTACAAAACAAAAACCATAACATAAATATGGAATAAATAAATGACAAGGGATAAACTTCAACTATTTTTTTTAATGCTTCTGAAAGTTTCTTGACCCATGGGTCACTAGGGTTTAACAATTCCCTGTATTAGTGAGCTGGGTTTAATGTAGCACAGCTTGATAATTACAGTGGAGGGACTTGGTGAATGTTTATATTTCACCCCTACCTATTCTTCAGAAAAAAAAGGTGAGATCAGCAAGGCTGGATGCTCTTGAGAGAGATCTACTGTTTTCTATAGCTTCGAAAGCAATCTATTTACATGAATAAGTTCTTGACTAATGAAATTTCAATAGAATTATGTTTGCAAAGTTTTAAACATTTGACACAGCAAAACTTGGAAAAAATAGGGGAGAGGCGACATATGTTCAGTTTTTGTCCCCTTTTCTTCCACCTGCTGTTGGAGAGTGATGAGATGCTCATGGAAGAGAAAGGCCTGACTTTGTACCAGGCTGGTGATAGGTGCCGCTAGGAGTGGGTTGGGGAAGAGAATAACTCTCACTCCTTTGCCCCAGGAAATATCAACAATCTCCATATTACCTGGTCATTTCCTGAGTAATTCCAAGTTTGGCTTTATAGAAGGACTCTTCCCAAACCCCAGTGCAGCACTGGATTTTGTTATTCTAGTAAAGACGATTTTCATTGATCAACCTGGGGTCCCTCAACAGAAGGATGGTCTCCATCTAATTCACTCACCCGATGTCTGCTCCACCACAAGTCAAGGAACAAATTGCACCAGGCAGCTTATTGTCCTCTAGAACTTTGGCTATTATCCTAGAAAGAAAGAGCCATTACTAAGACAGAAAATAATTTAGTATAAGACACATTTTTAAAATTAGGGATGAATTCCAACCATTTCACTCTCCTTTTCCAAGTTTCTCTCCCACCCTTTTAACATTCAGACTAAATTTCTCTTCACATATTATAAATAAGGTTTCCAAATACTTATAGGCAGAACTCCTTCTTTCTTTATAAAATAATCTTAAGAAGGAAAAAAAAAAGCATTTTGAACATAAAGAGAAGACATAAAGCATTGCTCAGGCAGTTCAAATGATCATGAAGTATTTTCTGCCAAAGGGCACATGGCAGCCCTACATAGAAAAGCACCCAATGTATTCCAGATTGTAGATTTGTAATGCTGATTTTATGACCTCATCAGAGCTGACAAGCTCTCAAAAAGGAATAAAATGCTAATAATTTTTTAACCAAAACATGAGATTCCCTTTAAACAGTACTGGGTAAATCAGTGGATTAATACAATCAGTTCTTTTTGTTAGCAGTCTATTAAGCAAAAGAAATAAAAATATTATCTGACTAAAATCTATACACAGAACTATTAATTTTGTTCAACAATTATTAAAAATAGCTCTGAAATTGCCAGGCTATTTCTTCTCCACTAAAGATGTTTTTATTTTTCTAGGTGATTAAAAAAAAATGTCTAGAAGAGTTCAACACTTAAGTCAATATCTGGCATGTTTCCAAAGAAATAAATGACATGATTCTGAATGAGCTGTGTCAACTGCAAAATGATACAAAAATGTTATTACAACCAAAGTTGAAAAAGGTTATCCAAATTCCATGCTTAAATAAATATGACATTTTCACATCATTTAAAAACTCAGGACCTTTCAATCACCCTTTCAAGATTATGCCATACCCAGGAAAAAGAAGGCCACACTCACTTACTTTGTGACAGCAACACTAACGAGGGAAGTTGTTGGAGCCCCTTTCCTAGACATAGTAAAAAAAAAAAAAGGAGAGAAGAAATTTGATTTTAGGGAAACCACAATACTTTTTATTACCAAGCAGAAGCAAAAGTCTTTGATAACGCTCTAATTCTACAAAAATAAATCTAGTAACTGAAATAGAAATCAATACTTTAGGTGGTATCTCTGGGGTCTAAGGGTCCACAAAACCTTCATGAACATAACAATGGCACCACTTGACTTTGAACCTACCTGCTTAATATCTGTTGCACTAACCTCTGCCAATTATAGGAACCAAATGAAGCAGAAATCCATCACCTACACAACTAGCTATTTGGACTTAAAGTATGGGTTTCTTTGGCAACGTGGTCTAAATCATTAATCCTTGAAACTATGCTTTGTTTTATAGATAGATCTGAGTATATTCAATTGAAGATAGCATTTGATATCACATCTGAAGCACTGGCAGTTTTGCTAAGGACTGAATCCTTAAGCCGGAGAGCCTAACACTAACTCTGAGTAGTTAGCATGAGAATTGAATTACAGTACACGTATTTGAGGTAGAAATGAAGGTGGGAGAGAAAGGGGGACAGCGCTGTACCAAAAAACTAAGTCACATAACCAGTGGCAAAATATGGAATAATTAAAAATCAGTGCTTCCTGACTAGCACACATGACAATGTTAACTGAAAGAGTAAGTATTGAAAACATTTCAATATATTTAAAACGTTTTTAATAGTTTATGAAAATGACCACTTTTATCACCTTCTTACTGCTGGGCAGGGAAGTGAGCAGATCTTACCAAAGACAGACATTCCCAGTGATCATTGCAATGGCATTATTCCAGCCATACACTGCCACAGGGAAATTGAATGCAGTGATGATTCCAACCAGACCTACAGGATTCCACTGTTCAATGAGTGCATGGCCAGGTCCTGAGATGGGGGAAGATACAGAACATGCTCAAGCACATTGATTTAATGCATATGAATTAATAAGAATAATATCTGAAATTGTAAGGGTAAAATTTCTAAGCTGATTCTAAACTGCAAAGCCTGAGTTAAAGTGTAAAAGACCGGGCATTGTAAAGCTTCGAGGCCTGGGTTAAAGAGTAAAAGACCAAGTATTGTTAAGTTCCCCTGCTACCCCCAAAACCTGTAATCCCTGTAGCTGTTAGGACAATACCCGAACTGCCCAGTAAATATTTCCACTGACTCCCGGGTTGCCTAATAACTTGGGACTCTGTGTAGTATGTCACGTAGGCATTTAGGCCCTAAAACCAATCAGTTTGAATGTGTACCCTGCTTAGGAGAGACCAATCACCCCTGCCCAATCTGTTCCCGCCAATGAATGTACTAATCATGTCCCAGAGTTGTTGTTCAATTTTCCTGCGCCTCATAATGATTTGTTCTGATGTATGCAAAGCCCCCACCCCCTCCAAAAAAGTGTACTTAAGCTCTGCCTGACCTCTGCTCTGGGCTCTGGGCTGCTCTCCCTTTTTGAGCAAGCCTGCCTGGAGCCTCAGCGTGCTGAATCGGATCCTCAATAAACTCCCTCTTGCTTATTGCATAAAGTCAGTCTCTTGGTGGTCTCTTCCTCCGACGCTTCGCCGGACCCTTACAAAATCTTTCATTTTCAGAACAAAAGTACATATTCCAGACCAGGAGAAATTTCAGGTGCCTTGTAATGGATCACTTTACACAGCATTGGATATGAGTACTTTTTTTTTTTTTTTTTTTTTGGTATTGGGGATTGAATTCAGGGGCATGCAACCATTGAGTTACATCCCCAGCCCTATTTTGAATTTTATTTAGAGACAAGTTCTTATCACCTTGCTTTTACTGAGGCTGGCTTTGAACTCTCAATCCTCTACCTCAACCTCCAGAGCCACTGGGATTACAGGCTTGTGCCACCATGCCCAGCTACGAGTACATTTTTAATGTAAAACAGAAGTATTTATCACTATAATATTCTTTATAAACCATAAGGCTACTCATTGTATCTCTGAAACTCACAGGAAGTACATACATTAGGGCAGTTATTGATCCTATCTGGAGACAAGGAAATTTCAGAGAGGTGTTAAGAGGTGCCCTAAGAAATGTGATCACAAAAGACAAAACATGACCAGAATACAGAATTTGTGCCTCTTAACGCTTTTTAATGTTGCCAATTGAAGTGGGCTTCAATCCTTTTCACATTCGAGACAAGGCAGATCATTTATAGGCTAATGTTGAATGAATATGTTACCAAAGACATTCACTACAGGAAAATTAAAAATTACAAATAGAAGTATTTATGTATTAAATACAATCTAGGCTGGGACACAGTGGTGCACACCTCTGATCCCAGCTACCCAGCCACCAGCAGTAGGATAAGAAATTTGAGGGCAAGTAACTAAGCAAGACTCTGTTTCAAAATTTTAAAAGTATGGATGGATAGATCTGATTGAAAAAGATTATAATTGGTGAGTCAGGCACCAAGAGCAGTCACAGATCGAAGTTTCTTGCTTGCATGTGTATACTTCCCAAATTGACAGTGTACTAACTTTTCAAACTGGAGGAACCTCTTTTAAGTGTTCAATGACATAAAATTAATCTTGAATAGTAAGAATTGTTTTTATACATTTAATTAAGGTCATTAACAATTCACTTAATAAAAGGACTTCTCTAGCCCGGCATGGTGGCACATACCTATAATCCTAGCAACCAAGGAGACGCATAAGTACAAGGCCAGCCTCAGCAACTTAGCAAGACCCTATCTTAAGACAAAAAGTAAAATGGGCTAGGAATATAGCTCAGTGATGGGGTGCCCCTAGGTTCAATCCCAAGTACAAAAAAAAAAATTAAATTAAATTAAAAAGGCTTGAACTCTCTACAAGCAAAGAATTTGTCCAACAATCCAAAAAAATTAAACTTTATTGTAAAAAAAATTTTCTTGATTATAAATGTAATAATACATATGAAAATTTTATAAAATGCAGAAAATAGTAACACCCCAATAATTCCACCACTTATAGAAATCACCACTAGTATACTTTTGAGCATACTTCAATCCCTTGTACTGTCAAAGCAGATACACAGTTACCTGTTTTGGTCCATCAACACTGCAAACATTATCAATGTATAAGCTCTCATTCTCATCAGTAAAACATGATCAAAGTACAAGGCTGGTCTTTGCCCCATAGTTTGTAATAGAAAAAGTTAAATATACCCTAAATATCCACCATTGAAACACAGCTAAATTGTAACAACCTTAAAGCAAAATAGTAACCAAAAAAATGAAGGAAGCTTCTTACCATATAAATGTGAAACAATTTCCAAGATGTATGAAGTAGGAAAAAAGTACAGAACAGCATGAATAATTTTCCATTTTCAAAAACAACACCACCTATTTACCTGTGTGTGAACTAAAGTTCTAAAAAGATACACAAGAAATCAAAAATGTTCATTTTTTCCATGGGTTGTTATAGATAGTGAAACTTTTCATCTTTTACCCTTTTCTGATTTTCTGCTATTCATATTATTTTAAAAAAATAAATAAATTTACAAATAAGTAAATGCAACTATCATTTTGACCCAGTTATCCCACTCCTTGGTTTATACCCAAAGGACTTAAAATCAGCACACTATAGTGATACAGCCACATCAATGTTTATAGCAGCTCAGTTCACAATAGCTAAGCCATGAAACCAGCCTAGGTGCCCTTCAATGGATGGACAAAGAAAGTGTGGTATATATACACAATGGAATACTCAGCCACAAAGAGAAATGAAATTATGGCATTTGCCAGTAAATGGATGGAACTGGAGACTATCATGCTAAGTGAAATAAGAAATTCCCAAAAAACTAAAGACCAAATATTCTCTCCCATACACAGATGCTAACACACAATAATGAAGGGGGAAGGAAAGACAAAAGTACTTTGGATTAGACAAAGGGGAATAAAGGGAAGAGAGGGAGATGGGAATAGGAAAGGCAGTAGAATGAACTGGACATAACTTTCCTATGTTCATATGTGAATACACAACCAGTGTAACTCCACATCATGTACAACCACAAGAATAGGCAGTTATACTCCATGTATATATAATATGTCAAAATATATTCTACTGTCATGTATAACTAAAAAGAACAAATTTTAAAAAAATTTTAAATGAATAAATAAAAATAAGTAAATGCAATCTTTCAATAAAAGTGTGGGGTGAGAAGACAATCTTCATTAACATCTTTAAGACATGCTAATATTCCACCCAAATTAGTTTAATGTTTTCCTTAGAATTAGGCATTTAAGTCATTTTTAAATATATTCTATTGATATCTATAATGCACACTTTTTTTTTTTTTTTTTTGGTACTGGGGATTGAACCTAGAGGCAATTTACCGCTAACCTACATCCCCAGCCCCTTTTCCCTTTTATTTATTATTTTTTGTACCATCATGATCACATACTGAGTCACATCCCCAGCTCTTTTTATTTTTTTATATTGAGACAGGATCTCACTAAGTTTCTTAGGGCCTTGCCAAGTTGTTGAGGCTGGCTTTGAACTTGCAATCCTCTTGCCTCAGCCTCCGGAGTCACCAGGATTACAAGCATGCACCACCACAACCAGCTAAACACCTTCATGCATAAATTTTTGTCACATTCTAGATAGTCTTAAAATTGACTTCAAATTTAAGACTCTGGGTGTATTTCCCAATTGATTTCTAGATGTGTTAAAAGTCTACCCCTCATGTACTCACACACTGGGTTTTATCTTTGCAACAAAACAAAATGGAGTGGGGATGCAGCTCAATGGTAGCACCTGCCTAGCACCCACCTTGTGTGGGGCCCAGGTTCAATTCTCAGCAGGCAGGTCAGGGTGGGGTGTTCTGAATCTCTTGTTTTTATTTGCCTTAATTTGCATTTCTTAGAAAGATTGAAGACCTATTCACATATTTACATTCCACTTGTAATTCCTTTTTTGCAAATTATTCCCATCCAAAGCTTTTCTAGAGCTCTCTCTATCAGAGTACATTCAGCTTAACTGACATATGACTTACTTTCAGAAGGCAAGATGGGTCCCCCAACCATACGTGACAAGCCAACAGCATAATCACAAATATCCACGTACTCTTGAACTTCTCCCACACCTTCCACCAGGATTTTCCCCATCTCCAAAGACACCTAAAAATTAAAAAGCCAAGCAGGATTTTTCCAACAGAATTAACACTTTAAACATTAAACTGAGGTGGGCAAAAGTAAAACATTATTTCATGTCTATTTTGTGACAGAAACAAACTGAAGAAAGTCTGTTCCTTTTTTCTGTAGAATTTTAAAACTGAAGAATTTTCTTTAATTTTTACTGTCCATCTCATTAATCTTTCCTCTTAAAAAAAAGATTTGAAACGTATAAACTCAAAAATCACAATCTTATATCAAATATGCATGACAGCTTTATTCTCTACTCCAAGGATTGTATATATACTGCAAAACATTACCAGGTTCCCCAGTACTTGGATCTTCTCCCTCAAGGCATCACCAATCTGCCTTACTATTTCTCCTCTCTTCGGAGCAGGGATCTAAGAAAACAATAGAATTTTAGTGTTCTGACCCAAAGGGTAAATTCATGTCTATAACAGTGCTATTTGTACACTGTAGAACAAAGTACAATCACACCAAAGAAGACTTTTTGATTACATCAAGACTGTGCTATGGCTAAACACAGCAGCTAAAATAAATGCAAGGCACTCATGGGGCTCATATCTACTGGAAGTTGCAGGGGTGAAAAGACAACAAAATATTACAAATCGTTGCAGGGCATGGTGGCACATGCAAGCCTATAATCCCAGCAGCTAAGGAGGCTGAGGCAGGAGAATAGTGAGTTCAAAGCCAGCCTTAGCAACTTAATGAGGCCCTAAGCAGCTTAATGAGACCCTGTCTCAAAATGAAAGATAAAAAAGGGCCAGGGATTAGATTAATTCTAGATAGGGAAGAGGGGTGGAGGGAAAGGGAAGGGGAAGGGGATTAGCAAGGATGGAGGAATGTGATGGACATCATTATACAAAGTACATGTATGAAGACTTGAATTGGGTATCAACATACCTTATATACAAACAGAGATATGAAAAATTGTGGTATATATGTGTATTAAGAATTATAATGTTAGGGGGCCGAGGTTGTGGCTCAGCGATAGAGAGCTCACCTAGCACATGGGAGGCCCTGGGTTCGATCCTCAGCACCACATAAAAATAAATAAATAAAGATAATGTGTCCAACTAAAAAATAAATATTAAAAAAAAAAAGAATTGTAATGTTGGGCTGGGGCTGGGGCTCAGCGGTAGTGCACTTGCCTGGCATGTGTGAGGCACTGGGTTCGATTCTCAGCACCAAATATAAATAAATAAATAAATAAAGGTCTGTCAAAAACTTAAAAAATATATAAAAAAAATTGTAATGCAAAAAAAAAGTAATGCATAATGGCATAAATTGATGTGAACATACTTTATATACAGAGATACGAAAAATTGTGCTCTATATGTGAAAAAAGGATTGTAATGCATTCCACTGTTGTCATGTATTTAAAAAATAATAATAATAAAAAAAGGGCCAGGGATGTGGCTCAGTGGTTAAATGCCCCTGGATTCATCCCTAGTACGAGGGCAAGAGAGAGAAAGAGGGAGAGAGAGAGAGGGAGAGAGAGAGAGAGAGAGAGAGGGAGGGAGGGAGAGAGAGAGAGAGAGAGATTACAAATTGTCATCAGGGCTATAAAGACAAAGGGGGGAAAAAGATAGTGAAACACAGAAGACAGTACGATTGGAGAGTAAATGGACAAGATGCTTTACCTAAAAAGTTCACAGGGAAAATATCTAAGGAGGTAAAACTTAAGCTGAAACCAGAAGAATGGGAGACATTTAGCCACAGGAAGATTCTTCCAGAGAAAGGAAAAAAATGTGTAAGAGGGATCATGGAAAACAAAAAGGGCTGGCAGGAAAGCCAGTATATCTAAAACTCTCAGAGGCTTTTAAGGAGTTGGAATCTTACTCCTGGTACAATGCAAAAATCTTTAATTTTTTTAAGGTACAGAATAAGATGATTTCCTTTATCTTTCAATATCACTATCTGACAAATAGAAAATAATTTGAAGGGGAAAGAACAGAAGCAGGGATATACCAGTTAAGAACATATTATAGCTGGGAACAGGGTTTCACACCTGTAATCACAGCTACTCAGGAAACTGAAGCAGGAAGATCATAAGCTGGAGGACAGCCTGGGCAGTTTAGCAACACCCTGTGTCAAAATTTTAAAAAGTCCTGGGCACATAGTTCAAGGGTACAGCACCTGCCTAGCATGAAGACCTGGGTTCCACCCTCAGTAACACACACACACACACACAACACACACACACAAATTACAGTAGCCAGGGCAAAAGATCAAAGTGACTTGGTTTTAACACTACAATGATACCAAGGGAGACAAAGTGAACTCCAGATCTAATTTTGGAAGTAGAACTGACAGGACACACTAATGGAACAGATCTAAGACAAGTCCAAGAAATAGGGAAAATAGAAGAACTAAGGATGACTCTCAGGTCTCTGACTTGAAAATCCAGATAGATGCAAGTGCAACTATTGGACAAGGATGATTTGGGAGGAGGAGCCAGTGTTTTTCAGGTCACCCTACTAAAATAAAAGTTTGTCATTTTTATAATACATGCACTCTTTTATAAACAGGAAACAAGAACTTGTAATGTTAAATAAATTAGCACAGCTCCTATATATTTCCTAGCAAAGGCTTGCATTTAATAATGTTTCAACTAGTCAGATATGCTGGCTCACGACTCCCAAGTAATCCCAGCTATTATAGAGGCTAAGGCAGGTGGATGACAAGTTCAAAGCCAGTCAGATCAACTTAGCAAGACTCCCAGATAGGCACCAACTGTCCTCATCCCTGCACTAATGAAGTCACATGTAGAATGAACATCAAATATAGTCATATGGGGGGAACTGAAAGCATTGAGGAAAAGATTAGGTAAGAATTTGAGAAGCCATGAGTGGTGGTACATACCTATAATCCCAGCACTCAGGAGGCTGAGGTGGGAAAGTCACTTGAGCCCACAGTTTGAGAGCAGCCTATGACATGGCGAGAACTCGTTTAAAAAAAAAAAAAAAAAAAAGACCCATAATCCCAGCAGCTCAAGAGGTGGAGGCAGGAGAATTGCAAGTTCAAAACCAGCCTCAGCAACTTAGCAAGGCACTAAGCAACTCAGTGAGATACTGTCTCTAAATAAAATACAAAAATGGGCTGGGGAGCTGGGCACAGTGGCACATGCCTGTAATCCCAGCAGCTCAGGAGGATGAGGCAGGAGAATCAGGATTTCAAAGCCAGCCTCAGCAAAAGCTAAAAAATTCAGTGGGACCCTATCTCTAAAGAAAATACAAAACAGGACTGGGGATGTGACTTAGTGACTGAGTGCCCCTGAGTTCAATCCCCAGTTCCTCCCCACAAAACAGAAAATATGACTTTGGGGAAAATAAAAACAGATACCCATGTTAAAAGGCTACCAGTTACCTGGTATTTCTACATTTAGGAGAAAATGGCTCATTAACAGTTCCTGTCCTCAAGAGATGGGAGAGATTCCAACTCTCACCAAAATGAAAGAAAACTAAGGACACACCAGGGATGAAGAGGAGCAAAAGCTGGGCCAAAACTCACTCATGAAGCAAAGCAGCAAGTCTCAATATTCCTGACCACGTTCTCTGTGGTTGGTTTTAGGTAAGAGGAAATCGGTTTTATAAACTGCCTTACCATATATTCATATTTTGATTTCATTTCCCTTTAAGAAGAATATTCCCTCTGAAAAAAATCCCAGGCTTAACTCAAGTAAAGTAAATGAGCCAGGCACAGTGGTGCATGCCTGTAATCCCAGCAGCTCAGAAGCTGAGGCAGGAGAATCACAAGTTTCAAGCCAGCCTCAGCAATTTAGCAAGGCCCTAAGCAATTTGATGAGACCCTGTATCTATATAAAATATTAAAAAGGCGGCTGGGGACACAGCTCAGTTGGTAGAGTGCTTGTCTCACATGTACAAGGCCCTGGGTTTCATCCACAGCACCACCAAAAAAAAAAAAAAAAAAGATTATATATATGGTTGAGGTTGTGGCTAAGCAGCCCTGGGTTCAATCTCTGGTACCAAAAAAAAAAAAAAAAAAACTAAATGAAACAGTGGTTTATCCTAACACATGCAAAGTCAGCAGAAAGGAGGCAGCCCCAGGAGGGAGGATCCAAGAGGGAAGCTTGAAGATAGAAGGGCAGCAAACTCTGGTCTATTCTTGTTTGAGGCACCCATTACCTCTCTAAGTCACTGCCCTACCAGCAAGAGCCTCAGAGACAGTCTGGAAAAGCTCAGTTTCTACCCTAAACTTTGAACTCAGTTGCTTAACTCAAACTCTAACTAGCAGGATCGCCAACTGGCTCTCTTACTATCACCTAGGAAAGTGACCTATTGTCACTTAGCAACCCCACTCTATTAGGAGATCTAAAATGTATCAGCAGCATGAGAAGGCACATTAGACACAGAGTGGACTACTAATGAGGTCCAACCCAAAAAAGTACAGCACAATATTCAAGAAAGATCTCCAATATGTCAGATACCAACCACCCCCACAAAGAGCAGAGCCTTAAAAGCCAGTTCGGGAAAAGATTACACAAACTTCCTGTCCCCCAACCCCAAACTGCTTGTATTTACCCTGGGTAATACACTAGATGCTTCTAGTCAGAAGACAAGTAAAGTTATACCTACATCTACCCAGCTACTCAGGAAGCTAAGGCAAAAAAATCCCAGACTTGAGGCAAGCCTGAGCAACGTAGTAAAACCACCACCACACACAAAAAAAGTGACATTGCAGTAGCATCCAAAACAATGTATATATAATGAGCCCTAAATTATATACTTTAGTTAATAATAATGTAGAAATATTGGTTCATCAATAATGCAAGATATTAATATTGCAAAAAACCTGGGAAGAGGAGTAAACATGAAATATACACTTTCTGTTCATGTTTCTGTAAACCTAAAACCAATCTAAAAATGAAGTATTAATTTTTTTAAAGTATATGTATTAACTTAAAAATTGTATAGTACTTTAGACTGGTATGCAATGATAACACAGGTCACAAAATTTTCCACCCGCCATATATGTATATGTATGTATAATAATCACAACTATGGAGTAAATATACAAGCCTGGAAGAAAATGCACCAAAACACAATTCAAATGGCTTCTCTGTATTGAGGAGGTTGGGATTCAGGGGTTGGGGGAAGTACCAGGGACTGAACTCAGGGGCGCTTGACCATTGAGCCACATCCCCAGCCCTATTTTGCATTTTTATTTAGTGACAGGGTCTCACTGAGTTACTTAGTGTCTCACTTTTGCTAATGCTGGTTTTGAACTGCTGATCCTCCTGCCTCAGCCTCCCGAGCAACAGGGAGTATGCCACCATGCCTGGCTAAATATGATTATTTTACTATACTTTAAATCTGAAATGTCCTCCAAAGGCTTACATGTTGAAGGCTTGATTCTCAGTTAGTGATGCTATTGGGAGGTGGGAGTAATTTTAGGACTAGAGCCTAGTTAGAGGTAGATCGCTGGAGTCATGCCCTTGAAAGAGAAACCTGGGCCCTGCCTGTTTCTCTAATTCTTGACTGCAAGGTGAATAGCTTTGCTCCATCATGTGTTCCCCACCACGATGCTCTGACTTACATAAAAAAAATGGTGCCAGCAGGCCATGGAATGAAACCTCTGAAACCATAAGCCAAAACAAATCTTCTTTTGTTTTTTAATATATTTATTGTACTTGTTTTACTTATAGTTGGACACAATACCTTTATTTCACTTATTTATTTTTATGTGGTGCTGAGGATCAAACCCAGGGTCTTGCACATGTGAGGGTAGCGCTCTACCACTGAGCCACAACCCCAGCCCAAAATTTTTCTTCTTTTAAGTTGATTTTCTCTAGTATTTTGTCACAGCAAAAGAATACTAACAACAAACTTCTTTTTTGGTGAGGGGTGACATGCCAGGGATTAAACCCAGAGACTCTTGCATGATAAGCAAGTGCTCTGCTGCTAAACTATAACCTCAGCCTTTTTTTAAATTTTAAGATAGGGTCCTGCTAAATTGCCCATGCTGGCCTCAAACTTGAAATCTTTCTCCCTCACCTCCCTATTTGCAGCTGGAATTATAGGTGTGTACCACCATGCGGAGATCTTTTTTTTTTTTTTTTTTTTTAATAAGATGTATTATTTCTACAATTAGAAAAGGTAATCTTAAATGATACTGTTTGGGACATCACTCAGATATGTGAACTTTACTTAGGAAACTGTTAACTTGTGTAAGTGGTATTTTCCTGCTTATTTTTTATTGCATAAAGTGGAACCCTCAGCCTACTTACATCCAGAATAAAAGTAGAGGAAAGATGTTTTCCATGTTTTGCAGAAAGATGATCTTAGCTGAGGACAACTGTGTATTCAACCCAGGAGTCTGCCCCGTCTCTCCTTTACTTTCCCCTCCTCAGGAGCCAGCCCCCACTAGGTCAGTGTGGCCCCACCCAGACCAGACACGGTTCTCATGTTTGCTAATCTGACCCCTGATAGAGATTTAGACCGGGAAGGTAGACTCTGCCTACAACCCCTTGTCCTGAGAAAGAGATGTTGTGGCTGCTCTTGAGGCCAGGCATACTGACCTACTGCATCCTTCCCAGGTCAATCTGGCAGGAGGGACAAAGAGAAACAAATAAGTATTTTTTAAAAAAGATCTTCCATTCTTTTTCTACTTGCTTACTTATAACTTCAGAGGATAATATTTGTAGCTCAAGTTCATACTGCATAAGTACAAAATTTTAATCCATTTAAAATAACTCATTCAGGGGCTGGGGTTGTAGCTCAGTGGTAGAGCACTTGTCCAGCACATGTGAGGCACTGGGTTCGATTCTCAGCTCTACATTAAAAAAATAAGTAAATAATGTATTATAATGTAAATGAATAAAATAATGTAAATTAAATAATGTAATGTAATGTAAATAAAATAAAGGTATTGTGTCCATCTACAACTAAAATTTTTTTTAAAATAAAAAGATATTTTTTTCAAATAAAATTATGCATTCAATGAATGCCAAACACAGAAAATTCCCAGAAATTGAGTGGAGACAAATTGCTGCCCCAATTCAGCATCACAGCCTCAAGGAGCCCATGTTTCATTGAGAGGCAGTGACTTGCTGATCAGATGTTTGTTTATCTCCTCACAATTAAGAAAGGACCTCTTCTGTGCTTTAGACCACAAATAACATACTTACATCTGCCCAGACTTTCCAAGCTTCTCTTGCTTTCTTTATAGTTTCTTCATAGTCTGCCACACTGGCCTACATTAAGAATTAGGAGGGGGGAAAAAAAAGAATTAGGAGGAGAAAAAAAAGGAAACAGTAAAGGAAGGTGATGACCTTCTTCAAGAACACAGAGACATTTTTGGATACAAACTGGAAAGTCTCCGGATATCCCTGAGATATATGATTGAGGATGATTTTTACAGTCTGAGCTTTCAAAATCTGGCCAGAACCCAGGAAGATAGGATGGACTCCAGCTCTGCTGTAAAACCTTGATTTTCAAAGCAAGGTCCACTGGTCTTATCTGAGCACATCACCTGACCTGTGTTAGAAGCGAAGACCTCGGGCTCCAACCCAGACTTAAGGAATCAGAAACTATATTCTAACAAAAACCCTCAGGAGATTGAGAAGCGTGGTGTTAAATGAAACTCCTTAGTCCTCTCTAGAGTTCACCTTCTCTAGGACATGTCATACCCACCCTAAAAGTAGACAGTCTCTCCCAGACATTCTTTAACGTCAAATGAAACAGAAACACCTTATTCTTTGCATTTGTATATTTGTATTGCTCTTGACCTGCCTAATAGGATTCTATCTCTAAAGAAAATTTGCAAAAACTCCCTGTGAACAGTTTGAATTTTAAAAGCTTACCTGCCGGACTCTTGCTATTGGTTCATTGTTAGCAGGACAATAGGTTGTAATAACCTAAAAACAAACCCAAAAAAAAATGACCATTATTTACAGAAATCACAATTCTTTCCATATTGAGGGAACAGACTGAAGAAGAAACATGGGGAGAGGGAGCAGATACAATGTCCAAGATAGAATACTTTACATTGTTACAATTAAAATGAGTCAGATTCAGTATAAAGAGAGAGAGAAATTAAGTCTTAAAAGAAACAACCATGAGCTACTGAGATGCAGAAAGCACAGCTGTAAATTTTAACCAACAGGCCTTTGGCACGTGTCCTTGTAAATGAGGGAACTATGCAAGTACAAGGAAAAATAACACAAAATTATGCAGCTCTACCCTGACTCCACCTCCAGATCAACCACTGATACAGCCCTTCTATAAATATTGGACCCCCAGTCCAAGGCCGGGCTTCTCACTCTCAAGATAGCCTGCATGGTCCCTTGAATGTGTATCCACTTTCTAAATAAACCTCTGTCTATGCCTTTGTCTGGCTCATGCCAAAGGTCTTTACTGTCACATATGCCAAGAACCCTGCTGGTTCCGAGTTAAATTTCCCTTCCTAACACCCCTATCCGGAGACATGTTGCCCTGTGACAAAACCACTCTACAGCATGGTGGCACACACCTGTAATCCCAGGTACTAATCACAAGTTAGAGGTCAGCCTGGGTAACTGAACAAGATCCTCTCTCAACAATTTAAAGGGCTGAGGATGTAGTTCAGTGGCAGAGCAATTGCTTCATGTGAGACCCTGGACTTGTCCCAGTACAAAGGTGGGGGGCGGGGGGGACGACACAGACTCTACAGAGATAGACCTTTCATTAGGAACCACCTTTCCCTAAAACCCACCCTTGCCATCTAAATATTAGGTATACAAACAAAGGCCTCAATGTTACAAGTTATTTCAACTATTTTTCAATTAGCAGACCAAAGTTTTACTCATTCCTTCTCTCCCTTATTCTGCCCACCCTCTGGTCTGAAGATGAAACAGTAAACTCTAGAGACTATGACAAAAGCCTATGTCCACACAAACTGGAGAGGTTTCAGGTCGATCAGGAAAGGAAAAAAAAAAAAAAACCCAACGTACAATTAAAAGGCCATCAGGAGAGAGTATTTAATGGAAGAGCCTAATGATTAGGAAAAAAAAAAGTTGGAAACTACCATTGAATGAAATCTGGAGAACAATTAAAATCACCTGCATCTCCTACTGCCACAGATAAATGAAAAATATATTTCCTCTATCCAAGTAGTTTATTTATTAAATAGTCACCTGAACTGAAGGTCACATAACATTTTCCTATAAAAGCTTCCTTTGATAGGCCACATTTTTTCCAAAAAGGGGGGGGGGGGTGGTGTCAGCATAATAACCTTACCTTTTCATTGCATTCTATAAAACATATTTTTGAAGACTAAGGGTGCCAGGCACGGTGTCAAACTCTGCGTAATAGAGAAATGCTGGAAATCCCATTTTTAAAGAAGTTCACACGATTTTTAGCAAGTAAAACCTTGTCCACCGGAGTTCAGAAAGAGGATATAAACCTGGCGCGGTAATGTACGCCTGTTAATTCCAGTCACTTGGGAGGCTGAGGCAGGAGGACCCCAAATTCCCTGTCAGCCTCAGCAACTTAGTGAGACCATGTCTCTAAAATAAAAAGGAACTGGAGAGAAAGCTCATGGGGGAAGTACCCCGGGTTCAAGTCCAGTACCAAAAAGAAAAGACCAATAAAAAGGACAACATAAAACTACACCGTTACTTTTTAAGAGCTACAGTCGTGCTCATAATTAAGATCAACTGCTCAGCAAAGTGTGTGGCGTCTCTCACTACAAATCCCAAGCAGGACGCTGCCATACGGTTTTAAGTATGAGAGGATCTAGCCCCCTACCAGCTCCAAAATGGCTTCGAATCTTCATGGCACACAAAGACCTAAAAATCTAAGGATTGTTCTATTTTTGGCTTGGTTTTACTTGTAAAGGCACTCTGTGTAGCTTCAAAACGTCCCATCCAGTGCAACCGCCGCCAGGGCCAGCGGGAGTCGGGTAAGGCAGAGCCTGCCCAGCCTCCCCAGCAAACCCCAGCGGCTGAGATTTCTCCAGGGGACGCATACCTCTCCCTGGCCGCCCCAGCTTCCATTATACACGCCCTCGTTTTCCTCGCGGAGCCCCAGCTCCTTCAGCCAAGTATACTGGGGCTGATTGATCAGCAGAGTGGACATGAAGGCAGCAGGCCTGTTCCAAAGTCCTAGAAGCTTTCTGTTCTTTGCAGCGTTCACACAAAGCGCGCGAGCAAAATACCACATCCTGAGTCCCGGACGCGTGACGCGCCTGCAGTCTGGAAGGCGGCTGAAATAAGAGTCCCGCCCAGCCTCCGGGAGAGTCCATTGGGCAGGCCTGGGCCCTGCCTCCCAGCACGGCCCCCACAGCGGCCTGCAAGCTCAGGACCTTATTCCTGCGGAGCTCGGAGTTTAACCCCAGCTTGGAACGACACTCTGCAGCTGAGGGAAGGGCGGGGGGTGGGGGGTTGGCGGGTTGCCACCCGGTGAAAGACTTCAGGGACCGGACAGGTGCTAGGAATTCTGTTCAGCAAAATGCTGCCTCTGAAGTATATATACTAGGTTAGAGCAGAGCTTTGACAACTGCATTATGCATTTCGTCACTCTGACCATGGTGTTCAGTACCCATTCTGAATCTAGGTCTGGGCTGGGGTCTGAAGATTGGTATTTCTAACCACTTCTCAAGTCATGGTGATGTCCCTGGTCCCTGAAGTAGCCTGGGAAATTGGTGGGGGGAGGGTAAATTACAAATTAAGTGTCATAATAAATGAAAAATATCAAATTATTGCATTTCCTTCTAAATATCCTACCTCGGTATACTCTTACGTTTGAGAAACACAGATGAGTTTTGATCAACTACCTTTATATTGTGTCTTCTTTTTTTCTTTTTCTTTTGCAATATTGGGGGTTCAACCCATGGCTTTGTTGGCATGTTAGGAAAGCGACTATCACTGAGCTACATTTCCACCAGCCCTATGTATCTTCTGCCTTCTAAATGTACTGACTGAACTGGACACACTTTAACCACCTCTATTGAAAATAACAAAGTTTGCACATGGCCAATTCTACTTTTCTAAACAACTTATCAAATATGTCATAGGGTTGTAATTAAGCATAGGTACAAATGACTTCTACTTAGGATATCCTCAGTGAGTGCTAGCTGTCTTTGTTTTTCAAAGATAGCTGGGCAGGAGGCAGATTATGACCTGAAAAGATCTGCTGGCTCCCTGATGGCATTAAATTGGTGAATTACCACCACTCGGGATACCTTATGGATTTCAAAAACTCAGAATCTGATTTGTCCATGCATTACTAAGTGACACGGTTGTTCTAGGTAAACTCATATAAATCAGATTCTTAGAAAAGGAAGGGAGGAAGGGAGGAAGGGAGGAAGGGAGGAAGGGAGGAAGGGAGGAAGGGAGGAAGGGAGGAAGGGAGGAAGGGAGGAAGGGAGGAAGGGAGGAAGGGAGGAAGGGAGGAAGGGAGGAAGGGAGGAAAGGGAGGAAAGGGAGGAAAGGGAGGAAAGGGAGGAAAGGGATGTGGCTCAAGTGGTAACACGCTCGCCTGGCATGCACAGGGCGCTGGGTTCGATCCTCAGCACCACATCAAAATAAACATGTTGTGTCCACCGAAAACTGAAAAATAAATATTAAAAACTCTCTCTCTCTAAAAAAAAAAAAGAAAAAAGAAAAAACTGCTCACAACTTGCTGCATTCTCTCCAGAAAGTAACTACTTGGTGGTGGTGTTGCTGCTGCTGTTTTTTTGTTTTGTTTTTCCTTTTTTTTTTTTTGCAGTCAGCACTCTTCTATGGAACTACATTCCCAGCCCCTTTTTATTTTATTTTGAGTCAGGATCTCACTAAGTTGCCAAAGCTGGCCTGAAACTTTCAGTTTTCCTGCTTTAGACTCTCAAGAAACTGGGATTACAGGCACCTATGAACACTCTGGGGTCTATCCAGCTGTTTAATGAGCCAGAGTCAAAAGAAGAATTGTTGATTAATAGTATATGATTCCAGCATTTAATGACATTAAACTAAGAAAGCCTCTCCCGTGCTTGAATTTATCTATAGATTCAATGCAATCTCGATCAAAATAACAGAATTGGAAAGTTAACTCCAAGGTTTAAATGAAATTGCAAATATAGTGGCACCCCCTTTCTCCACAGAAAAGTCTCAACTGGGCTTCTCCAGAAATCTTCACCATGGCTGATTTGGGGACTGTCAGCAAAAGAGTTTCTGCAAAAGAGTTCAATGTAAATAAACTTCCTATTTTCATGTTGCCCTGTTTTACTTGGCCACTGGCCAGGAAGATATCAACACTCCAGGTGCTGGACACCCCCTTACTAGTTTTTCACAAACATATCCACTATAGTAATTTACTGAAATGTGCAAACAAGGCATCTGTCCTTGAGCTGGGCTTCACAAAGATGTGTGTGTGTGGGGGGGGGGGGGGGGGTGTGTAAATAAATAAATATATATATATTTATATTTATATACCACTAAGCCACAACCCCAGCCCGTCTATATTTTTAAGATAAGAGAAGTTACCAGTTGGGTTCCATGGTAACAGCTGGCAGGGGGAGGAAAGAAAGGGAGAAGAATCTCTCCCCTTCTCAGATGTTGTCCTTGAAGGGTTAACTTGCCCAAAACAGTGAAAGAAAAAGCTGCTTTTATGTAAACTTCTTCAGACTGTGAACTTCTGAGCCCTTCCCCTTAGATGCTGGGTATAAAACTCTGAAACTACCTGAACTCAGAGGATTGATTGATTACAGCAAAAGCTGTGCCCTCTGAACCTGGCTGCAGCCAAATAAAACTGTTTCCTGCTATCTTCGGTGCCTTGCCTCATCTGTCCCTACAACACAAAGGCTCTAGTATAACCAAAACAATATATATTATTTAATTTTGCCAAATTTTAAACATTTTATAACAACTTTACAATTATCATGAGACTATACGGTAAATAAAACCATCAAATTAGTATAGTGGTAGACAAAGATCACTGGAACAGGGGGATGGAGGTATAGTTTAGTGGGAGATTATGTGCTTGGAATGTTTGAGGGCTTGGGCTGGTCCCCAAGCACTGAAGGAAAAAAAAATCTGTGGAACAGAATAAAGAACCCCCTAAATAGCACTCATATATATGGTTGGTCAATTTTCAGTAAAGATGTCAAGGAAATTCAACAAGTAAAGTGTAGTTCTTTCAATAAATGATGGCATATTAATTGGATATTCACATGCAAAAGAAAGAAAAAACCTTACTTCATACTATATCTAATACTTAATTCAAAACAGACTATACATTTAGAGGTAGGAGATAAAACTAAAACTTCTAAGGAAAAACATAGGAAAAAAATCTTTGCAGTGATAGACTGTTTTGTGCTTTATAGAATATTTAGTTGCATCCCTGGCCTCCACCCACTAGATAATATTACTAAAGACTTATGCCAGAGGCCCCGCTTTGGGTGGGTCACAACAAATCAGAGGTGGCCATTCACCCAAAAACCAAACAGAATAAGTAATGGTGAAAAGCAGGAAAGGAACTTTAATCAGGATAGCTGTACCAGGAAGACAACAGGCAGCATTCTCAGCCCTGTCGTCAGGGGTACTGACATGAGCTCCTAGATTATATAGACAAGCAATATGCTTAGTCAAGCAGTCTTGGTCAGTCTGTGGTCTATTCCATCATTATCTCAGGATTGGTCAGATGGAGCCTTGTCACTTTCAGCCGTGATAAGAAAGTTGTCAATGCTTGGGGGGCAGTTTTTTAACACATCTCAAGATGTTTTTTGTTTAGTTTCGTTTGGTGCTGGGGACCTAACCCCAGCACCTCCCCTTTATTTATTCATTATTTTTTTGAGACAGAGTCTTGATAAACTGCTAAATTACTGAGGTTGATCTCAAATTTGCAATTCTCCTACCTCAGTCTCTTGAGTCACTGAGATTACAGGCATTCACCACTGCAAGGGACTCGATTCTTATCAATCAGACCTACTGTTTCTGAAATCCAACATGATTCATTCAAAGCAAAGGAGACAGATGCAAAATGGAGACAAAGATACCAAGAAGAGTTTAGCATCAAGTTGTGACAATTATTTATTTATTTTTTAAATTTTGTGGTGCTGAGGATTGAACTTGGGCCTCATAAATGCTAAGCAAGTGTTCTACCACCAAGCCACATTCCCAGTCCCCAAGTTGTGACAATTAAAAAACATTTCCTGTTATTGTCTGTTGAGTTAAATACTAATCAGTTCCTTGAATAGCTTTCAGGAAGATAAGAAAGTCTCTAAAAGAATGTGGTAACAAAGAAAAGGAGAGGGGGAGCTGGGCACTTTCCTTATCTCCTGTCTTCAGGAGAGAATCTGAAGAGTGACTGTGGTTGTAAAGTAAAGGGATGTATTCATAAACATCTAAAGAAAGCCACCTGTATAGTGAGTATGTAACCTATCACATATAGATGCCCCTGCTTGTAGGTATGGTATAGACCTGCCGCTGCCAATGAGTGAGTAATAAAATGTCCATAACCTCTCTGCTGAGTACTCCAAGTTCTTTCTTTGGGACTGGAAAACAGTATTCTAGGGCCTATGTAGCTCTGGGATTGAACATTACCCAATTTCACCTTTCCAGGGGAGAAAAGCAGCTCTCTTAGATGAAAACTGCTGTTATTCAAAGTATTCTTAAGACCAAAAAATTTGTTAATTGGACTTTATTAACATTAAAACCTTTTACTTTTCAAATGATACTATTAATAATATGAAAAGATGAACCATGGTGAGAAAATATCATATATATCATATAATAATAATATGTATGAGCTGGGGTTGTGGTTCAGTGGTATAGCACTCAACTAGCACATGTGAGGCCCTGGGTTTGATCCTCAGCACTATATAAAAATAATAAAATAATAAAGGTATTGTGTTTGTCTATAACTAAAATAAATAAATAAATATATATATATATATATATATATATATATATATATGGTAAAGGGCTTGTCTCCAGAATATATAAGGAATGCTTACAACAATAAAAAGAAAAGGACCTGAGTTTTTAAAAATGGACAAAAAACTTCATTCTTTATGTAAGGAGATACACGGGGTTTGGGATATAACTCAGTGTTAAGAATACTCACCTAGCATTAATAAGGTCCTGGTTTTAATATTGTTATGCCAGATTCGTGGGACCCCAATAGACCTCCAGGAGCCAAATCCAAAGCAAGCACACAAGAGTTTTTATTGCAAGCTCGAGCCTGGACTCACAACTGTTAGACGCAGCGGTTCCATGGAGGGAATCCTGGTCCTTTGTTCAGTGAGATTTTATAGGTTTGGGGGAGATACTCTATGTGTCACAACATCACACAGCAAATCATTCCATACCGCAGGAAAATCAAAAAAGAGAGAGAGAACTTTTTAATATTTATTCTTTAGTTTTCGGCGGACACAACATCTTTGTATGTGGTGCTGAGGATCGAACCTGGGCCGCATGCATGCCAGGCGAGCACACTACTGCTTGAGCCACATCCCCAAACAACAACTCTTAACATTGATTAGCACATTCAATGGCAAGAACAAGTTGGGTAGGGGTGATTGGTTAGTATAAGAAGGGGGTTCGTTTGAACTGATTGGCTTAGGCCACGAGGAGTGTACGTGCTAAACTACATGGTTTCCCAACATGTTATCAACCACCATAAACTACTTGGGGGTCATCTGGCATTCCAGGTATTTTACCTGTCTTATGATGATTGGAGGTTGTTAGGGAGGTTGCCATGGGTCCTCACCTAGCCCAATTGAGTCAGGGACAGGACACATGGCACCTGCAGACCTCTCCTCTCCTGTTATTTACAGACAAACAACTCAGCAGGGTGGGTATGTATTTAGGAGTGCTCTGTGGGTTTTTCCAAGGACAAGGGTCACGCCCCCTTCCTTAGGACAGGCCTTGAGGTAGAAGCTGCTGTTATTTATTTATTTTTTAAAAATGGAGTCACATTAGTTTCTCAATATCTTTCTCTCTCTCTCTCTCTCTCTCTCTCTCTCTCTCTCACACACACACAAAAAAAAAAAAAAAAGAAAGAAAGAAAGAAAATAGATATATAAATGTCAGATAAGCACATGAAAGTGACAAATAACAAAGTTCTTAAGGTTTTTTCTCAGGAAAAGCCTCCAGGCCTTTCACTAATGAGTCTTGCAAAATATGGAACCAGTTTTTTAATAATGAACATGAGCTGATGATGTGGCGTATGCCTGTAATCCCAATTAGGTAGGATTTAAAGTAGTACAAGGTGATGGCCAGCCTGGGAAATTTAGTGAGATCTTATCTAAAAAAAAAAAAATTGAAAGTGCTGAGGATGTTATCTTAGTGGTAGAATATTCGCCTAGCATATGTGAAGACCTGGATTCAATCTCCAGTAATTCATGCAAAAACACATACACAAGCACAAATGAACATGTATAGAAGAAGCCAGTTATTCTGATCAGTGATGTCGCAAGCTCAAAATCCCCTAGGCAGAATGTAACTCCACTCTTAAAGGAAACATGCCTTTTATGAAGAGTCATGCCATCATCTAATCAACAATCAATCTCTCCCCTATCCCTTTCTATAAATTTCTCCACTAAATTTATACCAACTGATCAAGGAGGCAGATTTGAGTTTTTAGCTCCTGGCTTACTTGCCAGTCAGCCATGCAATAAAGCCTTTTCTCTTCACAAAAATGGGAGGTCATAATATTGGTGTCTGTGTCCTTGGAGCAGTGAGCCCTTCCTCCATAATAAAAAGATGTTCATCATTACTCATTAGGGAGATACAAATTAAGACCACAGTGAGATGCTACTACACATGCACTAAAATGCTGTGATGGCTAATTTTATGTGCCAACTTCACTGGATCACAGCATACCCAGATATCTGGTTAAACATTACTTCTGGATGTGTCTGAGACTATTCCTGGAAGAGATTAACATTTGAATTGATAGAATAAGTAAAGCAAATTGGGTGCCCTCCACCACCTGATGGACACCATTCAATTTATCAGTGATTAAACACGAGTGAGCACACACACACACACACATACACACACATAGAGAAAGGGAGAATTCTTTCTCTCTGCCTGCTTGAGCTGACATTGGTCTTCTCCTGCATTCAGACTGAGACTTACACCATCAGCACCCCTGGTTCTCAGTGTTTTAATTTTTTTATTATTTTATTATATATTTCTATTATTTCTGTTACCATAACAAAAATACTCAAGGCCTGATGTTTTATAAAGAAGAGAGATTTAGCTGGGTGCAGTGGCACATGCCTATAATCTCAGCAGCTCAAGAGGCTGAGGCAGAAGGATCTGGATCTAGAGTTCAAAGCCAGTCCCAGCAATTTAGTGAGGCCCTAAGCAATTCAGCAAGACCTTGTTTCTAAATAAATTATAAAAATGGGCTGAGGAAGTAGCTCAGTGGTAAAGCACCCCTGGGATTGAACATTACCCAATTTCACCTTTCCAGGGGAGAAAAGCAGCTCTCTTAGATGAAAACTGCTGTTATTCAGAGTATTTTTTTTTTTTTGAGAGAGAGAGAGAGAGAATTTTTAATATTTATTTATTTATTTAATTTTTTTTAGTTATTGGCAGACACAACATCTTTGTATGTGGTGCTGAGGATCGAACCCAGGCCACACGTGTGCCAGGCAAGCGCGCTACCGCTTGAGCCACATCCCCAGCCCCTCAGAGTATTTTTAAGACCGAAAAATTTGTTAATTGGACTTTATTAACATTAAAACCTTTTACTTTTCAAATGATACTATTAATAATATGAAAATATGAACCACGGTGAGAAAATATCATATATATCATATAATAATAACATATATGGTACCAATAATATATATGGTACCTGGGTCCAATCCCTGGTACCAAAAAATAAAAATAAAATAAAATAGAGATTTATTTAGCTCAAATTCTAGAAGCTCAAGGGCATGGCACCAGCATTGACTTGGCTTTGGTGAGAACCCCCTTGGTTGTCTCACATGGTAAATGGTGTCATGGTGGGGGGGATGAGAGAGGGAGAGATCCCATGGCAAGACAAGAAGCCCAGGAGATATTCTAGGGTCAAATTGGAACTATGCTACTGAATTTCCTGAGTCTTCAGCTTACAGAAGGCAGATTGTGGGAAGTCTCAGTCTCCATAATCAGGTGAGCCAATTCTCACAATAAATCTCTTCATAATAATCTCTCTCTAAATATATCCTATTGGTTCTCTTTCTCTAAAGGTATCTGACTGATACAAATGACTATACTTAAAAAGATTGACAAAACCAAATGCTGGGTAGGATGTGAATCAACTAAAACTCTCACTCACTCATTGCTGATTAAATACAAAATGGTACAAGCACTTTGGAAAACCGTATGTCATTTCTCATAAAGTCATAGATTAATCTCAAAGGCACTATACTAGGTGAAAGAAGCCAAATACAAAGATGAAATACTGAATCACTCTATATATGTTATGTACTGGAAAAAGCAAAACTATGGTGACAAAAAGCAGATCAGAGGTGTGCAGGAGCCAGAAGATTGGGAGAGATGATTGGTAGCAAAGAAACAGGAGGGAAATTTTTGGTATAGCAGAAGTGTTTATTATCATAACTGTAGTGATGTTTACATGCTTTATTTATTTATCAAAATTCAGTGAATTGGACATATAAAGCTTATAAATTTTGTAAATTATAATTCACTAAGAAGGTTCTCTTCTAGTCAGTTTTTTGTTTTTTGGGTTTTTTTCCCACTGTGACATAACACCTAACAAGAAAACTTAGAGGAGGTGGGGGTTGTGGCTCAGTGGTAGAGCACTTGCTTAGCATGTGTGAGGCACTGGGTTTGATTCTCAGCACCACATATGAGTAAATAAAATAAGGTCCATCAACAACTAAAAAAAAAAAAAAAAATTAAAAAAAGAAAAATTAGAGGAGAAAAAGGTTATTTTGAAGATCGTAGTTTCAGAGGTCTTAGTCCATAGTCAGCTGACTCCATTCCTTGGGGCCTGAGGTAAGGCAGAACATCATGACAGAAGAGTATGGTGAAGGAAAACACCAGGAAACAGAGATTCCTCTCCCATGCCAAAAGCATGCACCCAGTGTCCTGCTCCTCCAACCATACCTTTCCTGCCTACAATTAAAACCCAGTTAATCCCTATGAGGGGATTAATATATTGATTAGGTTAAGGTTCTTAATCATTTCACCTCTAAATTTTTTTGCATTGCCTCACACAAAAGCTTTTGGGGGCACCTTATATCTAAACCATTACAGGTTCTAATTTAAACATGATTTTTCAAATAAAATACTTTGGAATAACTAGAATAGAATACATCCAACAACATTAAAACTATGAGGGCTGGGGATGTGACTCAAGAGGTAGCGCGCTCGCCTGGCATGTGTGTGGCCCGGGTTTGATCCTCAGCACCACATACAAACAAAGATGTTGTGTCCGCCGAAAACTAAAAAAATATATATTAAAATTCTCTCTCTCAAAAAAAAAAAAATATTAAAACTATGAAATGTTGCTGAGAAATGCAATATGATCTAAATAAATGGATAGCTATCCCATGAACATGGATTGGAGATCCAACATTGCTAAGATATCTGTTCTCTCCAAATTGATCTGCAGATACAACAAAATATCAAACATAATGCCACTAGATGTTTCTTTGGTAAAAATATATACTTTGTGTGTGGGTGAATGGGTGTGGTGGTGAGGATTACCCAGGGATACTTTATCACTGAACTATATCTCCATACCTCCTCATTCTTTTTTTAACTTTGAGACAGGATCTTACTAAGTTGCTGAGGCTGGTCTTGAACTTATGATCTTTCTGCCTCAGCCTCCCAAGTTGCTGGGATTATGGGTATGCACCACTGCATCTGATTAGACAGACTAATTCTAAAATTTATGTATAAATGGAAAAGACCAGGAAAGGAGCCAGGAGGGGTATAGGAGGGACAATAGAATTAATTGGACATAACTTTCCTATTCTTGTATTTATTTACTTTTTAATTTTTTTAGTTGTCAATGGGCATTTACTTTATTTATTTATACGTGATGCTGAAAATCGAACCCAGAATCTCACACATACTAGGCAAGTGCTCTACCACTGAGCCACAACCCCAGTCCCTATCCTTGTATTTAAATACACTACCAGAGTAACCACAATAGGATTTTAATTAGAATAAGTTATACTCCCTGTATGTATAATATGCCAAAATACATTCTACTGTTACATATGTCTAAAAAGAACAAATAAAAAATAAATAAACGCAAAGGACCTAGAATAGCCAAAGCAAATTTATTTTTATTTATTTTGGTACTGAGGATTTAATTCAGGGGTGCTTTGCTATTGAGCTACAACCCCAGTCCTTTTTATTTTCTGAGATAAAGTCTCACAAAGTTGCTGACAGTGTTACTAAGATGCTGAGGCTGGCCTCAAACTTGCAATCCTCTTGCTTCAGCCTCCTGAGTGGCTAGGATTACCACCATACCTCACTGACACCCCACTAAGAAAAGCAAATTTAGAGGACTAACAACACCTCAATCCAAGTTTATTCTAAGCTACAGTTATTAAAATAGTGTGCTGCTACTAGCCTTAAGATAGAAAAAGAGCAGAACAGAATAGGGAGTTCAAAAATAGACTCAGATGCTCAAATTATTTTTTTGTTTGTTGATTGGTTGGTTGGTTGATTTGTTTTTTGGAGCTGGGGATTGAACCCAGGGCCTCATTCATGATAAAGTACATGCTCTACCACCCCTAGCCATCAAATGATTTTTTTTTTTCCGACAAGTAAGTAGCTATCCAATGGGGAAAAGAAAGTATTTTCAACAAATGGTGCTCAGATAACAGATACAATATGGAGAAAAAAAAGAAAACAATCTCTGTATGTTCCAGAAAACCTGGTTCCAATGTATAAGAACCAGTGCTGAGATGCTATAAAAACCAAAGAAAGAGGCTGACATCCAGGATTGCACTGAGTGCAGTTTATTGGGAATTTTCTGACAGAAGCATAGTCTTAGGTGGCAGCAAGACCAGTGGATCCCAACAATTGGGTCAAAATAGGAGATTTATTTAATAGGACAAAAGAGAATTCGTCCAAGTCAGAATGTATTGAGTTTATCACAAGCTGATATCAAGGAGGTCAGACACATTCCTGGTGCTGATGGTACCAGGGTCTAGTCATAAAGCCCCACATGTTTTTATGGTTTTGTTCATGCTAGGAAACTGAGGGTTACTCAGGGACAAACCATGACAGTAAAATCTCAAGGTGACTTTGGTCTGGTTAAGCTGAATCCTGGTACTATATCACAACATAGACATAAATTGAGATGGATCAGAATCTTTTTTTTTTTTTCTCCTTACAATGCAGGATGGAACACAAGGCCTTGTGTATGCTAGGCAAACACTCTACCACTAAGCTATGCTGAGTTATACTCTCAGCCACAACAAATTTTTTTCCCCCCCTTCTTACTGGGGAATGAACCCAGTGGGTTCTACCACTGAGCTCCACTCTCAGTCCTATTTATTTATTTTATACTAGGGATTAAACCCAAGGGCACTTTATCTCTGAGTTACTTCCACAGCCACTTTACTTTTTTTTTTTTTTTTTTTTTCTTTTTGAGATAGGATCTTGCTAAATGGCTGAGGCTGATCAAACTTGCAATCTTCTTGCTTCTGCCCTCAGAAAAGCTGGGATTACAGGCCTGTGCCCACCATGCCAAATTTCTATTTTTGGGGGTTGGGGGTTGTTTGGTTTATTGTTGTTGTGGCTGGCACTGAGAATTGAACCCAGGGGCACTTTAACACTGAGTTACATCGCCAGTATTTTATATTTTGAAACAGGGTCTCAATAAATTGCTTATGGCCTGCTAAATTGCTAAACTTGCAATCCTCCTGCCTCAGCCTTCCAAGTCCCTGGGATTATAGGCGGAAGCCACTCTAATAAATATTTCTTGATCACCTGTCATGTGCACAAAGTAACTGGGAGAGACAAGGCGGGGGAGAGGGGGCAGTGAATAAAACAGACCCAAGGGAAAACTCAAATGCAAATTTAAAAATACAACTACCAGTGCCACCAAGAAAAACCATAAGGAGTTCAAGAATGACATTACCCTGTTTTACTTAGGGTGGCTGAAGAAGGTTAAGGCCTCTCAGCGGTGACATTTGATCAAAAACCAGAATACCGTGAGAGAACAATGTTTGTAAGGAGCGGGTGGCCCGGGAGGCCGGTGATTCCAGGCAGGAGAACAGCAATAGCAAAGGCATTTAGCCTGGAAAATAAAGGATGTCCCGAGCAGCACCAAGGGCTGGGGAGAGCGACTGACCCGCGCCATTGGCCGCGTGACGGACTGCTGGGGCTTGTTTGCCATGCAGAGAACTAGTATGAGCAGAGAAGCCCCTAGAGGTCGGGAAGGACAGTGACCTCGGGTTCCCGTCTGGTCCCTCACTCCCGCCTAAAGCTTCAGGTGGAATGGACTGTGGAGGAGCGAGAGCAGAAGCGTGGAGGCTCGCTCAGGGCATCCAGGCAAGGAGTGTGAGGACGCGGGAGGAACCCCAGACGACCGCTTTCCCGCACAGGTTTGTGTTTACACCAAGACAAAGTCTGGAAAAAAAAGTGCTGGAGGCGTAGGGCAGGTTCGTTTACCCTGAGCGGCCAGGCGCTCCGCCCAGCGACGCGCTGCAGTCTAGGTCCCGCGTAGGTCCCACGCCCTCTGGCGCGCGGGGGCGCCCGAGCCGCGCCGCCAGGCCTTCACGCCGCCGCCGGAAGTGCTTTTCTGACCCGCCGCGCCGCGCCGCTGGAAGATGGCGCTGGAAGCCAGCGACATGGAAGACGGGCAGCTCTCCGACTCGGATTCCGACATGACGGTCGCAGCCAGCGATAGGCCTCTCCAAGTGCCGGTGAGTGCAAATCCGGGCGGCCGAAGAATCCGGGCGCGCGGAGCCCCAGCTGCAAGCTTGGCGCGGGCGGCGGGGAGGGGAGGGAGCGCGACGGTCTCCCGGCGGGCGCGCATGAAACAGGGCTTTGGAGTGGGCGCCGGGCGGCTGGGGGCTGTGGGGTGGTTTGGGTCGGGGGCGCTGGCAGCGGCCGCGGGGCGTGCGAACACCAGCGGGCAGCGCGCGGCGAAACGGGCCCCGAGAGCCGTGTGGCCTCCGAGAAGGGCGTGCAGCGGCTCCGGCCTCTCTTCTCAGCCTTCCGAGCTCTGCTATTCTTTTTCTAAACTTAACCGGCTTCCCCACTCCAGAGCTGTTAGGTTGGTTGGTTGGTTTGGAAGAACAGAATTTGCCAAAAACGTGGAACCTGGGGACAAAGACCCAGCGTTACCTCTGGTGTTTCTTACCGTCCACGGCAGATGAGGAAACAGAGCTCCAAGAATGAAGCTCATTGCACGACCAGGGGGCCTGGTCTTTCGTCTCCCCACCGAGCCCAGCTTTGTCCTACAGTACCGTGACACTAGGTTTTGTCTTTTCTAAGGGGGAATTTGTTGTGAATTCCCCCGTGCTAGGTAGCTACCTCTTTGAGAGGTCTTTGGTGCCAAGCTGCCAGTGTTCAAATCCCAGCCGCTCCACTGTCTAACCCGCGGGTTATTTAGCCACACTATTTAGGTGCCGTTATCAGTAGAGTTGTGAAAATTGGATGAAGCATACTCACACAGTAATGCTCCAGGAGTGTTAGCTTCTGTTATTATTGGAAAGTAGAGAGGCTATCCTCTTACTCACTTAATCACCTCCACCCCCATTTCTAGCATATAGTAGATGAACAAATACTTAATCGATTTAGTGTTTAGTACAAAAAGCAAAAGTCAAACACAAAGAGTTGGGAGAAATAAGTTCAAATGTTGTCTAGCACAGTAGGGTGACTATAGTTAATGTATATTTCAAAAAAGCTACAAGCAGCCAAGTGCAGCGTTGCATGCCTTAATCCCAGCTACTCAGGAGGCTACAAGAAGGATCAAAAATTCAAGGCCGGCCATCTCTAAATTTAAAAAGGCTAGGATGTAGTTCAGTGGTAGAATCCTTGCCTAGCATGTGCAAGATCCTAGGTTCAATCCCCAGTAAAGGGTGGGGGAGAATAACTAGGAGAGGATTTTGAATATTTGACCACAAAGAAATGATCAATGTTTGAGTTGAATATGCTAATTACTCTAATGTGAGTATACCCAGAGTATGGATGTGTCTAGACATCATATTAAACCCCATAAGATTGTACAAAAATTATTCTAAAATGAAAAAGTGACTTATTTTGCATCTAAATGTCTTACAAAATTGAAACCAGGATTATTTTGTTTTTCAATCTCTTTCGAGTTGTTTTATATAAATTGGCCTGTGACTTGGTTAACTTAATGCCATGAAATCTGCGGTTTTGAAAGCATTGGTTAGAATTTTTCCTCTTAGGAGTTCACCATCTACTCTAAAAGGAGTACAGTCACAGAACCATCCATATAAGGGAAGTTGTGTCCAAATTTAAGATAGGTATCTTTGGAAATAGATAACAAATCCTGCCAGTAACAATTACTGTGTATATCATTTTCACACATTCTGGTCATAACTGAAAAGATTGAAATCTTTTAAAGGTGAGAATTGAAAGCTTTGGTAAATTTCTAGGAGACCTTTTAAAACAAAGTGATGCTTTAGCTGTGGAAATTAAATTTGTGGCTTTAAAATTAGCAGATTTCCTGGGGCACAGTGGTGCACATGAGGCTGAGACAGGAGGATCTCATTCAAAGCCAGCCTCAGCAAAAGTGAGGCGCTAAGCAATTGAGACCCTGTCTCCAAACAAAAATACAAAATAGTGCTGGGGATGTGGCTCAGTGGTCATGTGCCTCTGAGTTCAATCCTTGGTTAACCTGCCATCCCCCACCCCCTCATCAGCAATTTCATGTGGAATTTTGGAAAAGTGGGGACTGGATTGATTTCAGAAATGTCTTTGGAGATGAGTTTTGTTTCAGAATACTTCAGATGAATCTAAATGAGTTTTTAAAAATAACTCTTGGTGGGTAGAGTTGCTATGTTTTATGGAATTGACTCTATTTTCTCTCACTTGCAGAAAGTGCTAGATGGGGACAGTGCTGTGAGGCCCTTCCAGAGCACTGCAACAGCCTATGTACCAGTGTCACATTATCGGACTGTTAAAAGTGTGGATTCAAGTGAAGAAAGTTTTTCTGATTCAGATGATGATAGCTCTCTTTGGAAACGCAAGCGTCAGAAGTGTCTTAATCCTCCTTCCAAATCGGAGCCTTTTCAATTTGACCAGAACAGTGAGAAACCACCTGTTGGTGGGGCAAAGAAAGTTAACAACATATGGGGTGCCGTACTACAGGAACAGAATCAAGATGCAGTGGCCACTGAACTTGGTATCTTGGGAATGGAGGGCACTATTGACAAAAGCAGACAATCTGAAACCTACAATTATTTACTTGCTAAGAAACTTAAAAGGGAATCTCAAGAATGTACAAAAGAACTAGATAAAGAACTAGATGAATATATGCACAGCAGCAAAAATATGGGGTCAAGGGAAGAGGAAAATGGGCAAGGTCATCTGAAACGGAAACGGCCTGTCAAAGATAGAGTAGGATACAGACTAGAAATGAACTATAAAGGCCGATATGAGATCACAGAAGAAGATTCTCAAGAGAAAGTGGCTGATGAAATTTCTTTCAGGTAAGCATTTAAATTTGACCTATAAATGAACATTTGACCAGATATCTTCTGTTTACAGGGCATAAATGCAAAATACTTTAATAATGATGTTCCTTTTTGAGACTTTTTTTTTTTTTATTTATGGAATTAACTAGGCTTATTTGATTATCTGAATACATTTGTTTTCTTAAATTTGGACAGGCCTGGTAGGATAATTTGTATATACTTTCATGAACTTTTATTTAGTGCTGTATAGCTCTTTAAATAAAACATTTTTAGGCTGGGGATGTAGTGAAGTGGTGGAGTACCTGCCTAGCATGCCCGAAGCCCATTTATTTATTATTTTTATGTGGTACTAAGGATCGAACCCAGAGCTTCACACATGCCAGGCAAGCACTCTACCACTGAGCCACAACCCCAGCCCACCACAAAACATTTATCTTTTTTAAAGAGAGAGAGAGAGAATTTTAATATTTATTTTTTAGTTTTTGGCGGACACACATCTTTGTTTGTATGTGGTGCTGAGGATCGAACCTGGGCCACACGCATGCCAGGCGAGTGCGCTACCGCTTGAGCCACATCCCAGCCCCCACAAAACATTTTTTAAACTCATGTATTAAGTGCTCATTTGTGATTCTTATTTTATTGAGATATATTTTACATTTGATAATATTCACTCATTTTCAAATGTTGGAGTTTGGCAATACTTGGGATTGAACCCAAGAGTACTCCACAATTGAGCTATGTCCCCAGCCCTTTTTATTTTTTATTTTGAGACAAGGTCCTACTAAGTTGCCAGTGCTTGTCTCAGCAATGCAATCCTCCTGCCTCAGCCTCCTCAAGTTGCTGGGATTATAGGTGTGTGCTTAATGCCATGAAATAAAGATAAACCTAAAAGTTGGTTTTCCTAATTTTAAAACCTTTCCATAACCCAATAAGATCCTTCATATTTGTACGTCCATTTACAATTAATCATTGCTCATTCCCAGACAACTACTAATCTATTTTCTGTTTTTACAGATGTGCCTTTTCTGGACAAATGGAATCAGATATGTGTTCTTATGATTGGTTTCTTTCACTTAGTGAAGTCTTTTTGAGAATGATACATGTTATACAGGAATCAGTACTTAATTCCCTTTTAGATCTGTATATGTCCATGTCTGATGGATATGAATATTCCACTTTTGGCTATCATTAAATACATTTTCATTTCTTTTAGGTAAATACCTAGGAGTAGAATTGCTTAGTGGGTGGTAAATTTATAAGTCATGTGTTTTTCACAAGCTTTGTGTTTTGTTTTTAATTGATTGTTTTTAATTGATTGATTGAACCCAGGGCCTTACACATGCTAGACAATCACTGTACCATTGAGCTGCATAACCCAGCCCATTTTTTAATTTTTAATTTTTTATTTATTTATTTTTTTAATATTTATTTTTTTTTTTTAGTTCTCGGTGGACACAACATCTTTGTATGTGGTGCTGAGGATCGAACCCGGGCCGCACGCATGCCAGGCGAGCGCGCTACCACTTGAGCCACATCCCCAGCCCATTAATTTTTTATTTTGAGACAGGGTTTCACTAAATGGCCCAAGCTAGCCTTAAATTTGTAATCTTCCTGCCTCAACCTCCTGAGAAGCTGGGATCATAGATGTGTGCCATCATGCCTGGCTTGATACTATCCAGTTTAAAGCTCCCAGATATCTCTGGAATTAGGAAAACCAACTTTTACGTTTACCTTTTTTGCACTCAGGCTTATATTCACCTTGCTGCATGTGCATATATGTATTTTGAAATCTGCCATAATCCAGTAAAGCAAATAAAAATGTCAAGTATAAGACTTGATATGGAACCCTGAAGTTACTGTCTCTTTGCATGACCCCAAATTAGGATGTTTCCATGTCAGTGACTCAATTAATTATTGAATATTTAGAAAAGCAAATGTTATTAGAATAGGGATTTGATTCTAGTTAAGGGCTATACTGGTGATTAAAGTAGATTTCATCAACAACAAGTAAAAGGTTAAATTTACTTTGTTTCTTTTCAGGTTACAAGAACCAAAGAAAGATCTGATAGCCCGAGTAGTAAGAATAATTGGGAACAAAAAGGCAATTGAACTTCTAATGGAAACTGCGGAAGTCGAACAAAATGGTGGCCTTTTTATAATGGTAAGACTGATTCACAGTTTGTATTTTAGAATTGTTTGTCATGATTTTTTCACCCTAGAAAGTGAACTTACCTCTTTTGGACCTCTTACCATACATTATTGCAATGTGTTTCAGACAAAATTAAGAGTGAGAACTGAATATAAAAGTTTGGCACCCTCTTGTTTTCAATAATACTTTCCTTACAAAAAAACATAAATTGTAGTCTGTTATTAGGAAGTTGACAACATATCCCTATATGATTCATTAAAGGTAGCACCTAAAATTTTAAGACAGGAGTCTGGTAGGAGTCTAGAAGTGCGAATTTTGAGAACATAGATCTTGAAATACAACTTTTCAACTGCAATTTGGTTTAATTATACGACTCCTTAGAGTCTCAGTTCCCTTAGGTATAAAATGAAGATTAACCTGTGTCAAGATGTGATAGTAGAGATGTCTGTGGAGAAGGGTCTAAACAGGGTTCTTGGCATATGGTGACAGAAAAGAATTTCAGCACAAACCAGACAAAGGCATAAACAGAGGTTTATTTAGGAAGTCGATATACATTCAAGGGAGAATATGGGCTGTTTAAAGTGAGAAATAGCCCTGACTTGGGCTGGGGATCCAATATTTAAGGGCTGTATCTGGAGCTGGACTGGAGGTGCATCCAGGGTGAGGGTGCACAATTTTGTGCCAGTTTTCCCTGCGCTTTCATATTTCCCTCATTTTACAGGGGCGTGATGCTCAAGATTTACAACTATGCTCTCTAACCCTTCAGTGGCTTGTGGGTGTTTCCTTTAAGATTCAATCTCTCTCTCTTTCTCTCTCTCCCTCCCTCCCTCCCTCCCTCCCTCCCTCTCCTAAATCCCTATCTCAGTAAGGATTTTACAGTGGCACTAGGGATTAAACCCAGGACCTCTCAAATTGCCATGTTAAGTGCTTTTGGCCTGAGCACCCCAGCCCTGATTCATGCATTCTTAAATTCACTATTGTTATGTTATAAAGCCCAGACAGATTTACAGTGATCCATTTATATTACAATATCATGGGTGGTGGAGACCAAAAGGAAAAAATCTGAAATAGCTCCTGGGGTAGGGGAGCAATAAAGAAAGTGGAGAAACACAGTTTATTGTTTCAGAATGATGAAAAGAGCACATCTGGCCAGGGCCTGATCACAGGCAGTGGCAGTTCTAGAATGGTTTTGCAGATCTCATTCAATTCAGCTTACACCACAGGGTGAAGATCTGAGTGTGAATGGTTTCCCTCTTGTTATTCCTGGTTTGTAATTTATTTTTATCCAGTTCTCACAGCACAAGAGAGTAGATCAATAGTATGCTATGGAAATGAAGAGAAAGAAGCAAATTAGAGAGTTAGCAGCATTGGCTGAGGAAATAGCCTGTCAACATAAATTACAGAAGTCATCAACAAAACAAATTTTAATAATCATACACTGACATACCTGTTTATGTCTATTAAGGTTCTTTGAGGACTGGGGCTGTAGCTCAGTGGTAGAGCACTTGCCTTGCACGTGTGAGGCACTGGGTTCCATCGTTGGCACATAAAAATAAATAAATAAATAAATATTAAAAATAGGAAAGTTCCTTTCTTCTGCTGGACTGCATTTCTTGTTAAAAGGGACGGGGATGTTCTATTATGTAAAGATTGGGTATTTCAATATTGTAGTAATAAAATTTTGTATTCCAGTGAACTAATGGTAAATGTACTAAATGTTAAGAAGGTACAAATTGAAATTCACTTCCTCTTGATACATTCTTTCTTTGAACAATTATTGATTGAGTGACTGCCATGTGCCAAGCCTATTCTAGAACAGGGAGCTTATGTTGTAGTTGAGGGTGAGAGGAAAATAGTCTATAAACGACAAATAACTTCAAATGAACTAGAATGTGATATATCCATGGAAAAAGAAATAGATCAAATAGAAGTATAGGAAGTATCTATTAAACACCAAAATTGATCAAATGGAGGTAACCACTCACTAATAAACAGGAGTGGTTAGGTTAGAAATTTGAACAAAGACTTGGAAGAATGTGAAACCGTACTACAAAAAGAACAGGCCAGGTAGAAGTAACAGCCATGTTAGAAGTAAAAGCTACTTAGCAGACTAGAAATAGGGTAAAGTAAGCTATTGCTTGCTTTGGGTACAAAATTTGATGGAGTGCCAAAAAACTCAGTAATCAAGACAAATGATATTTTAATGCAATATTATCAGAAATTAAAATTAATATACAGAATTTTAAGTGAAGATAGTCTTCAGCTTTGTCCTTGGAAGATTCAGTTGTCTCTCTTCACCCTAATCTCTCTTCCTGGTACCTGGTTTCAACAAAGGATCTTTGTAACTAGAGCAGAGTGCTTTAGAGAAGTGGGATATAAGGTCAGAGAGATAATGTGCAACAAGATCTAATGGGGCATCATTTGCACCTTAAAGAATTTGGCTTTTATTTTTAATGAAATGGCTATTTATTTATTTATGGGGTGGGTACTAGGGATTTTCACCCAGGAGGACTTTACCACTGAATTACATCCATCAGCCCCCCCCTCCGTCTTAGCTTCCCCAGTTGCTGGGATCACAAGTGTGTGCCATCACATCTGCTATGAAATAGCTCTTAAAGAGTTTTGAATAGATGACATAAGCAGTTCTGTTGAGAATAGACTGAAGAGGATGGTGGATAAGGGTGGAAGCAGTAAAGGTGTTTTAAGAGGCTAATAATGCAGGTGAGAGATAATGTGGGTAGGACCACAGTGATAACTCTGGCATGGAAAAAGTGGTCAGATTCTGGGTGACACCAACAGGATATCCCAACAAATTAGATGGAAAATGTAAGAAAAAGAGAGCCCCAGGGCTGGGATTGTAGTTTAGTGGTAAAGTGGTTGCCTAGCATGTGTGCGGCACTGGGTTCAATTCTCAGCGCCACATATAAATAAATAAAGAGAGTCCCCTTTTTTCCCCTGCCTTGGTACCAGGGGTTGAACCCAGAGTTACTTAACCACTGAGCTATATCCCCAGCCTTTTTTATTTTTTTATTTTGAGACAGGGTCTCACTAAGTTGTTTAGGGCCTCAGTAAGTTGCTGAGGCTGGCTTTAAACTTGTGATCCTCCTGCCTTAGCTTCCTGAGCTTCTGGGATTGCAGGTGTGCACCACTGTACCTGGCTCTTCATTCTTTTTAAGTTGCCAATGACTGGTGGCATTATAGTTTTTTATTTCTGTTATATTACATGTGTACACACACACTCACATATGTTGGTCTCATTATTTGTTGATTTTATATTTGCATATTTGCCTACTTGCTAAAAGTTACTTATAAATTCAAAATCAATATTAGTAGTTTGTTTTTACAGTTATTCATAGATATGCAGAGTGATCAAAAAAAAATTGAATTTGCCCAGTGCATACATTCCCAGCCTAAGGTGAATGAGGCAACACTCTGTATCTTTCAACTCTAATTCTGTAAGCAAGTGTCCTTTTCAATGTCTTTTTATTTAATGCCATGCTTTCCACACTATTGTGCTTCACATTTCTGGTGAGTTAGCTGTTTAAAATGCACCACCACCCCCTCAAGCTGAGCATAGCAGTACATACTGATAATCCCAGCTATTCAGAAGCTTGAATCAGGAGAATTGCAAGTTTGAGTCCAGCCTTGGCAACTTAGTGAGACCCTGTCTCAAAATAAAAAAAAGAAAGGGGAGATGGGGTTGTGGTATAGTGGTTAAGCTCCCTTGGGATCAATCCCCAGTACTAAAAAAAGCACCCCCATCCCTTGGGTAGTGTTGGGTGCTTCTGTGACTTGCCTTACAGGGAAAATATGAGTTAGATAAGCTTCGTTTAGGCATGATTTATATAGTGTAGTTAGCCATGAGTTCAATGTTAATGAATATATTTATTTATGTGTGTGTATATGCCGTGCTGAGTATTAAACCCAGGGCCTTATGCTTGTTAAACATGCTTTCTACCACTGAGCTATACCTTCAACTCCAATAGTATATTTTATTTTATTTTATTTTTATTTTATTTTATTTATTTTTTTAATATTTATTTTTTAGTTCTTGGCAGACACAACATCTTTGTTGGTATGTAGTGCTGAGAATCGAACCCGGGCCGCACGCATGCCAGGCGAGCGCGCTACAGCTTGAGCCACATCCCCAGCCCAATAGTATATTTTAAATAAGATGTCTTTATAAACATATTCAAATATGACAAAGCTACATTTTGATCCATTGACAAACAGGTTGTGTCAGTGGCTTGCACAAACAACCACTTATTTTCTATTTCATTATTTGCTAATTCAGTGTTTGGGGCAACTTGAAAGAACATAACTACCATGAATAGTGAGAAGCATGCAATGGATGACATACTCCTGTAATCCCAGTGACTTAGGAGGTTGGGTCAGGAGTATCACAAGTTCAAGATGAGCCTCAGCAATTTAGTGAGGCCCTTAGCAACTTAGCAAGACTCTTAAGTTAAAAAATTAAAAAGGCTAAGGATGTGACTCAGTGATAAAGTTCCTTGGGTTCAGTCCCCCAGTACTTAAAAAAAAGGTAAAAAAGCAACTGTTTTTCTCTATGTATCCTATCCTTATGTATACTTAAATCTTTAATTAATCATAGTGTAAGACATGAGGTATTAATAAATTTCCCTATATTGCTCAGATTGGAGATACTATTATCCATTAAATTCTCAAATATTTGACTCTCTTTCTGGATTTTCTATTCTATTACATTTATCCTTTTAGTTTTATTACCACTCTATTAATTATTGAAGTTTTATGATATATTTTAATATCAGAATATGGACCGATTTGTCCAGATGGCAGATAAAAGCAGAAAATCCAGTCATTTTAAGAGTCAGAATTAGGGGCTGGGGATGTGGCTCAAGCGGTAGCATGCTCGCCTGGTATTCTCACGGCCCTGGGTTTGATCCTCAGCACCACGTCCGCCGAAAACTAAGAAACAAATATTTTTTAAAAAAAGAATTCTCTCTCTTTAAAAAAAAAGAGTCAGAATTAGGATTGGGTTTGAAATCTGGTATTCCTTCTATCTCTTTACACTTGTCTCTTAAAAGATACGTTGGCTATTCCTGGGACAAGTCTAGTTTGAGGACTGGGGATGGAAACTCACTTGTAGAGCACTTGTGACACATTCAAGGCCATGAGTTCAGTTCCTAGCACTGAAAAAAAAAAAAAAAGAAGAAAAGAAAAGTCGTATGTAGTTCACAGTTTGTTTTTGTTTATTTTTTGTAGAATGGTAGCCGAAGAAGAACACCAGGTGGAGTTTTTCTGAATCTCCTAAAAAACACCCCAAGTATCAGTGAAGAACAAATTAAGGTAATGATAATGTTCTTGGCTTTGAAGCTCCATTGTGATTTCACCTCTGCTCACTCAGCCTCTGGGTTTGCTTTCCAACTTCATCGCCTGCTCTGCCTTAAATGGACCAATTTTGTCTTTGTACATTTTGTGAAGGCTTACCTCCTCTTTTTCTTCCCTTTCAGAGCCAAGATCGAGATTTTTATTTTTACGACAGTCCTGTTCTCTTAGCATGTAATTATTTTTTCAATCCTCCTAAAATTTTTTATTAATGGACATTTTTAAACATGCAGAATAGATGGAGTAATAAGATTAATGCCCATATATTCTTTACCAAAATGACATTGATGGTTGATGTTTCATGTCCATCCCCTCCCAGTACTAGGGCTGGAACACAGAGCATTGTACATCTGAGATACATCCCCAGCCCTTTTTAAAATATGTAATTTTGAAGCCAAGTGTGAATGTGCACACCTATGATCCCAGCAACAGAAGAAGCTGAGGCAGGAGGATCCCAAGTTTGAGGTCAGCCTCTGAAACTTAGGCTCTGTCTGAACATAAAAAATGAAAAGGGGGCTGGGGATGTGGCTTAAGCGGTAGCGCGCTTGCCTGGCATGCGTGCGGCCCGGGTTCGAACCTCAACACCACATACAAACAAAGATGTTGTGTCCACCAAAAAATAAAATATTAAAAATTCTCTCTCTCTCTCCCTCTCTCACTCTCTCTTTAAAATTAAAAAAAGAAAAAAGAAAAGGGCTAGAAATATGGCTCAGTGATAAAGAGCACTGAGTTCAATCCCCAATGCCAGAAGAAAAATTTTGAGTTTAAGTTGCCCAGCCTGGTCTCTAATTAGTGATATTCCTGCCTCAACTTTCCAAATCACTGAGATAACAGGCATGCAATGCCATGGCTGTCTTATTTTGACATTCCTGCTTTACCTGTTGAATTTTTTTTTGTTTCATTTGGAAATAAGTAGCAAACATCATGATGTTCAGCCTCATTATTTCAACAAGTATGTCCTAAGATCCAATATTGAGACCTTGTTCCAATTTTCTGAGTTGTCCTAATAATTTATTTTATATTTTCCACCTCAACCAGGATCCAATATAGGTTTCCATGTTCCAGTTATCATATGGGTTTTTTTAATATATATTTTAGTTGTTGATGGACCTTTATTTTATTTATTTGTATGTAGTGCTGAGAATTGAACTCAGTGCTTCATGCCTGTGCGCTACCACTGAGCCACAACCCCAGCCCCTCGTATGTTTTGTTATTTTTAATCCCGCATTTTCCTCCCTTATCATTTAAGTCCTTTTGAATGATGCTTATTTAATAGAATGTTAGTTTATCCTATTAATGTTCTGGTGATTGTCTCCTTGTGACTTTTTTTCCATTTTTTCCTCCATCTTTTGATATTTCTTATGAACTGGAAGGTGTTTTGTTTTGGTTTTGTTTGTTTGTTTGTTTGTTTTTTTGGTACCAGGGATTGAACAGTGGCACTTAACCACCAAGCCACATTCGCAACCCTTTTTTGTTAGAGACAGGGTCTCACTGAGTTGCCTAGGGCCTCAGCCTCCTGAACCACTGGGATTACACGCATGTGCCAGCAAGACAGCTAGAAGGTATTCTTGACAATTTTTGTGTTCCTGAGAATTCCTTATGTGAGTATTATTATACATCGGAGGGTTTTCAGAATTCAAAATTTGATATTATTTAATTTTTTAATTATGGAACATGATTTGCATTTACCATTTATGGTTTTATTTGTTTTTGTTTGAGTGAACTTGTAATTACTTCAGTTTTTAAAAAATAACAAAGTTCATGAATAAATAAAAGTTTAGTTGCCATTTTTTAATTTTTATTTATTTATTTATTTATTTTAAGAGAGAGAGAGAGAATTTCAGTATTTATTTTTCAATTTCTCTTTGGCGGACACAACATCTTTGTATGTGGTGCTGAGGATCGAACCCGGGCCGCACGCATGCCAGACAAGCGCACTACCGCTTAAGCCACATCCCCAGCCCAAGTTGCCATTTTTTTAAAGGCACAGCCTAACAGTCTCCCTTTATAAAACAGTATGTAGTCAGGTTCTTTACTTGGTGAATATGGGATGCAAAAATATTTCCCTTAGATTTTCTTTTGTCTGCATTTATTGTGAGAGTATGTTGCAACGATATTTCTTTGGGCTATTCCCTACTTTATTCTATTAAATCCATAGCTTGTAGGAATGAAGTTCCTTTTTAGAAAGGATTGCCATCTTTGAAAGGAAAGGGGAACTTTATAAAATTACTGTGTTGCCAAGCATTATTCTACTTGACATTATTTATGTGAAGATGCTTACTGTGCTTCCACATAAAATAAAAATACTTCATGAAGCTTATTTTTATCTTTATACTTGACAAATACACTCTTAAAAAAATGCCAAATTATTAAACTTTTGTGAAGGCAGTATAAATAGATTTTAAGGATATAGATCTGAGCCAGACATGGTAGCACATGCTTATAGTCTCAGAAGCAGAGGCTGAGGCAGGAGGACTGCAAGTTCAAGGCCAACCTCAGCAACTTAGTGAGACCCTGTCTCAAAATAGAAAATAAAAAGGACTAGGGATGTAACTCACTGCTTAAGTGCCCCTAGGTTCAATCCCTGGTACTAGGGGAAAAAAGAAAAGAAAAAGAATATAGATTTGGAGAAATTATATGAGTTCAGACCTTCCCCCCACCACCACCATGTCAGGGGTGGAACCCGGGGCCTCACATGCCAGGCAAACACTCTACCGCTTAGCTGAGCTACATGCACCTCCCCAGTCTTGAGTTTAGACCTTGTACTTTCTCATGTTAGCTCTGTAATCTTTTGCCTCATTTTTTTTTTTCTCTGAAAAAAGGGATAGTATACCTACCTCATAAAGTTTTTGTGAGGATAAAATGAGTTAATGTGTGAAGTTTTTAGCATGACTGGCATATAAAAATATTCACTTGGTAAATGATAACTAGCCTACTTTGAATTCACCTTTGTAGCTCTTCTGTTCTTTTTCTTATCCTCTTTCTCCACCCTCCGACCTTCCTCATTTCTTTAGCAAATATTCTTTCTCTTTGTCAGAACACTCATATTCTGAACTTTTTCCTTTATCCCCTTTATTTCAAAGTTCTTTACTCCTTCCTTTGCTAATGTGTGCTACTTGTAACTATTTAGCATAAATTTTAGGAGTGAGTCCCCTTTATCTCACCATTCTCCATAGTACTTTTCATAAACAAGGCATTCTTACTTTGTGTACTTTAGAGAATGATAGGGACAGACTTGGCTACAAATTTTAGGAGTCCTTTCCCAGAGGATAATAGGGTTTCAGAAGTGTATCCTATCTATACCAACTTCCTTTTAAACCTTCCCTGTCTTAGTGTAGTTCATTTGGCCTTCTCTTTAAATCCATGATCTAGTTTGATTTCTCTATATCTCTACATAGTTATCTGTATCAAATTTCCCACATTATTTTATGTTTTTTTCTTTTTCATATAATATTTTATTATTTTGTTCTGTGCATTGAATCTAGGGACATTCTGCCACTGAGCTACATCCTCAACCTCTCTCCTTTTTTGGGTGGGGGGTGCTGGAGATTGAACTCAGGGGCGCTCGACCACTGAGCCACATCCCCAGCCCTGATTTGTTTTTCATTTTTTTGTTTTTTCGGGGTGGGGAGTACTGGAGATTGAACTCAGGAGCACTGGAGCACTGGGCCACATCCCAGCCCTATCTTTGTGTTTTATTTTAGAGACAGGGTCTTACTGAGTTGCTTAGTGCCTAGTTGTTGCTGAGGCACCACTGGGATTATAGACGTGCACCACTGCACCTGGTTTTTTATTCTGAGACAGGGTTTTGCTAAGTTGCCCAGACTGGCCATGAACTTGCAATATGCTGCCTCAGCCTTTTGAGTCTCTGGGATTAGAGGCATGTGCAGTGGCTCACGGTTTGATTTCTTAGTATGAACATTACATAAGTTAGAATGACATTTCAAAGTTAGTAAATCTTTATTCCAAAGGCTTCTGTCTTGTTGTGATCAATTACATTTTACTTAAACTCTAAACAACATGATTTTTGTATTATATCTTTTCATTTAGAAAACTTGACTATAGACTTGATGTGTTCAGGTAGAATAAGCATGATCCCTAAATCCAACACGTGATTGGATTTGAATTATAGCTTCAATCTTTACTTGCAGTCAATACTTAAGATGCTAGACTGTGTCTGATACTGAGTCTACTAATATTTGCTTATTTTTTGTGAGAAATAGAGATAATGATTGACTATCTTTTAATAAGTGGTTTTGTTTTGTTTTACTAAAGTTTTTCTTTTTTATTATAGGATATTTTCTACATCGAAAATCAAAAGGAATATGAAAATAAAAAAGCTGCTAGGAAAAGGAGGACACAAATATTGGGTAAAAAGATGAAACAAGCCATTAAAAGTTTGAATTTTCAAGAAGAAGATGATACATCACGAGAAACTTTTGCAAGTGACACAAATGAGGCCCTGGCCTCTCTTGATGAGCCTCAGGAAGGACATGGTGAAACCAAGTTGGATGCAGAGGAGGCCATTGAGGTTGATCATTCTCACGATTTGGACATCTTTTAAGAACATTTTGGACATTTTGAGGAATAGATCTTTCTAAAATAACATTGTAATAACCCATTTTTATTGAGATTGCTTTGTTTTACTTGCACTGATAAACATGAGAATCAGGAGAAAAGAGAACTGTTTCATGTTTCAAATAAAAATTAATATATGGGGAGAGATGAATACAATTGATAGAAACATTTAAAGATGGCTTATGTCTGACACCATACTTTACAGTATATTACATAGGATTTAATTTTCTCTGTTGCATGTGCTAATTATTAAGAGTATTTTACTAGTTGATAATTGGTTTTGTCCAGGTCATTGTAACACACCACTCAAAAATCTAATTTCTTTTTCTGATTTGTCTTTGTGGTAAATTATGCTTTGGTTTCAAAACATTCCATTAAAAGATCCAGATGGGACACACATAATTAAGCTGTTACAAATGCATTCAAATTTGTTTTTTTCTATATTGTAAGAACTCTTAGGCAATTTTAAGGATAGAGACTTAAAAAAGGTTTATATTGAAGGTTCTTCCCTCTTGTTTATGCAGAAGCAAATAAATATCAAAAGCTTTTCAAAGAAATATTGGTTGTGAATTTGGTGGATTTTTTGTTGAGTTTTATTTTGTTTCATTAATTTGTTTGTTTTAGGGATTTTTGGTACTCGAGAAGGATACCAGGGATGCTCTATCACTGAGCTACAGCCCCAACCCTTTATTTCTTTATTTTAGAACAGGGTCTTGCTAAGTTGCTAAGGCTGACCTGGAACTTATGATCCTCTTGTCTCGGCCTCCCCAGTAGCTGGGACGACAGGCATGCACCGCTGCACCCAACATTGTTTTTTTTTAATTGATTTTATTATTTTTTTTAAATACATGACAGTGGATTGCATTACAATTCTTATTACACATATAGAGCACAATTTTTCCTATCTTTGTATATAAAGTATGTTCATGCCAATTCACGACCAACATTGTTTTTGACTTATTAATTAACTTGGTCATATACTAGATACTGAATGTGATCCGATATTATGGACATTTTTTAAATTCCCAGTAGTTGCCTACCTAAGACTGTTTTACCTTATATTATGAAAGTTAGGTATTTAAAATGTCATATCTGCATGAAGTTTCAAATCACTTGTTTTCATTAAAGACAAAAATAAAAGTAGTTAGACTTAAAATGTTCCAAGTCTTAAATAATTTACAAAATATCTTAAGCAAAAATGTGCTTAACAAGTAGATTTTGTTAAGCAAAAATGCATAATTCAGCAGCTATAAACTGTTCCTTACAATCTACTTGAAGTCTTTCAGTACCTAAAAAATAGTCTTTGCAATTAGATCTTAGAGGGAAGTGGTTATTGGATGTTTTTTATTTATAAACAATGCAAAAATAAAATTAATTTTATTATTTGGTGCCAGAGTTTGAACCCAGGGCTTTGCACATGCCGACCATGAGCTTTCACCTCTGAGCTACACTTCCCACTCTGACATTTTTTTTTTTTTTTAAAGAGAGAGAAAGAGAGAGAATTTTTTTAGTATTTATTTTTTAGTTATCGGCAGGCACAACATCTTTGTTTGTATGTGGTGCTGAGGATCGAACCCGGGCCGCACGCATGCCAGGCGAGCGCGCTACCGCTTGAGCCACATCCCCAGCCCCCGCTCTGACATTTTTTAATTTCAAATACTCTTCATAAAATTGATATAACCACCACAAGGATGGGATCCTTATTAGAATAACTTATGCTCCACATATGTATAGTATGTCAGAATATACTACTGTCACATATATACAAAAAACGCAAATAAAAGTCATATGTAAAAAAAAATTGGTATAACCAAGGGAAGAAAAATATTCTAAATATGTAACTGAATATTGTTCCTGAAATCATTCATGAGGGGTGATCCAACACCACCCGCTATCACACACCTAGCACATGGCAAGCACTCCTCCACTGGGCTACATCCCCAGCACTGAGAGGTGACTTTAAAGATGTAGTATTTTCTGCCACATAATATACAGTAAATATTGGGATTTTTTTTTCTACTGAAAGTTATCGTTTTTAAAGGGCACTGATGCCTAAGGCTGTTTGTCTTCATGAAAATTTCCCTTATATCCACTGTACCAGTTCATTTATCAGTATTTGGTGCTTTAACATTTGAAACCACACATATCTGGTATGGGTTGCATCCTACTGTCATGTAGAAACAAATGCTTCCACTTTTAAGGTTTTTTACATTTATCAATATTACTCTTCTCTAAACTTTTCTGAAAGAAAGTGTCCAAACTTCCCATATATGTATTGATTTTATTTTATTTTTTTAAAAGAGAGAATTTTTAATATTTATTTTTTAGTTTTCGGCAGACACAACATCTTTGTTTGTATGTGGTGTTGAGGGTCGAACCCGGGCCGCACGCATGCCAGGCGAGCGCACTACCGCTTGAGCCACATCCCCAGCCCTATGTATTGATTTTATACTCCCACAAAACCAGTGTATCTCACTATAATTCTTCCTGTATATTTTTCTAGCTAGTCTGTAGGATTTACACTAATAACATTCTGCCTCTGTCATAGTAATTGAAGTACTCATCTTCACTTGTGACTTTATTATAGAGTTTTATAGTCCGAAATATTCTGCAATATCACAAGATAAAATGAGTTGGTTGGATTTAAACTTGATTTACACTGAAAGTGTGTCTTAAGTAATAGGTGATAAAACAAATGGAACATTTATCAATGATGATGTGCAGTATGTAAGGAGGAAAATTAGCCAAAAGCAAATAGAAAATGTTAATATGACTTATATTTAGCAAGTGTATTTCCAATATGTGTCAAATTTGCAATATATCTGCAAGCATTCCCAGTTTTAAATGTTAACGTCTTTCCCAAGAAGGGAGATTTAAAAAAAATAAAATTACCACTGAAAGTAACTCTGACTTGGCCCTCTCAGCTGTGTATGTAACTTCTAAAGTTTGCTATGAAATTCACAAGACATTGTTACATCAGAGGCAGTAGTTCCATTAGATTAGGTCAGTGAATTGGGTTCTAGATGAGAATTCTGCCACTGCTGGCAGTGATGGCTTCAGGAAAAGACAGTGATCTGACCTTATCCAATGACTGCTCTGATGATAATTCATATAATTCTGCTAATAAGTGAGGACTTAAGGGTTCTGAGGGGTTTTGACTGCTGATTTGTTCCAGTCTGGGAGCTACATAAATGACAATAATTGTTTCTCCTTCACATTGATACAGAAAATTTTATGTTCCAGAGGGAAATATCATACATGTGCAATGAAAGTCTGATCACATATAAATTTAGAAGCCAAGTTAGTTTCTGGGTCTGGAGATGGGGTGGTATTGGTTTTTGCCACTGGCCAGAGATTTCCTTTAGACAAGAGTAGGCCTGAGGCAAATTATGGTACAACAGTACACTGCCTGCTGTCTTAAAATCAGGTTATGTGGGGACTGAGGATGTAGCTCAGTGATACAGCATTTGCCTGGCATGTGGGAAGCTCTAGATTCCAGCTCCAGCACTGCACCAAAAGAAAAAAGGGTGGGGGGGGAACACATCTGGTTATATGGACATTGTGGGCAGACTATAAAGGACTGCACGAAGCTGGAGGTACCCAACCCTGACTTGATCTTGGTGATAATGTGGGGCTTTAAAGAACTGATGGCCTATTAGGTGAGCCTGAATAGCACAGTTCTCTGTCCTGCAGCTTCAAGGGTCCAAACACCATGGACACAATTACCTCAATTCCTTGGAATGATGCCAAAACAACAAACTCACAAGACATTCCTTTTTCTTGCTTTCTTAATCTTCAGGTATGATGAGATTCATTTGCCACGGTTTTCATTAAAGCAAGGGATGATCCCAGCACGTTATGTCATGCCTTGGAAAGAAAATATGGAATTCAGGAATGTGAATCTGAAGGTATTTTCTCACAAATATTCATCATTTACAAGCTTATACCATTGAATATAATCTGTAAGATATATATGACTATACAAAAATGATTTTGATGTGCTTTCACATAAACTTGAAAGTAAACATTTAGGCAATACAATAATGCAAATACAAACAAAATAGACATACAAAAGGATCTCAGAACCTCCACATGATGCTAACTGACAGTGTTAAGCCCATCAGAAGCAGGTGCCATTAGTATTAAAGCTACATCAGGGGCTGTGGTTGTGGCTCAGTAGCAGAGCACCTGCCTCACACATGTGAGGCAATGGATTCAATCCTCAGCACCACATAAAAATAAATAAACAAAGATATTGTGTCTGTCTATAACTAAAAAATATTTTTTAAAAAAGCTATATCATACATGTATAGAACATATAGGTTTTAAGTCACGCTGAATGTTCAAGTAGAGAGTCATGGGAACAGTTGGTCTAAACTTGAAGATTGCCCACTCAGTGTTCTTAATCTGTACTTCTAAAACCTTTTTCAACTTTGGATTGAGCATACTTACTTATGAAATGGTAATTTTTGTTTTTATACCGGGGATTGAACTCAGGAGCACTTAAACACTGAGCCACATCCCCAGCCCTATTTTTTATTTTATTTGGAGACAGGGTCTTACTGAGTTGCTTAGCATCCCACCATTGCTGAGTCTGACTTTGAACTCTTCATCCTCCTGCCTCAGCCTCCCCAGCCCTGGGATGACAGGCATTCGCCACCATGCCCAGCAGTAAGTTGGGGTTTTTTTTAAGAGAGAATAGAATATATTGTAATAATCAGACTATGAGAGGAAACTTCAAATAAGGATACATAAAAGAAAATGTGTTTGTATAAATAATTTGCAAATTCTAATTGGCTAAATGATTAATGTTGAATAAGAATATATTTTTCGAAGACAGATTTTTATAAACTACAAATATTTATGTTAAATATATTATAAGATATGGTTCAATTGTTTTCTTATTAAATGCACATGAACAATGTTATAAATGGGGCTGCATTTGCCCTGGGATGATGATTTTATATGTATTTTTATCTGATAGTTTTGAAAACAAAAATCTGACGAAATAAAGACTCAAGTATTAAACTTAAATACCAAATTTATATATGTTTATTATTAAGACTTACTATAGTCTTAATATTTGGCTATATTTAATGTAATTTAGTGACTTACCAAGGAATTTTTAATGTCCTATATAATTTTAACCTAGTGACAGTATTAGTAGGATCTGTCTTTTTCATTTAGTAGAACTACAATGTATAAATTTTATGAATTAAAATTAGTAAGAAAAATTTTGTTTTGGATGCATCAAAGCATTTTTTTTTTCTTGTGTTTGTTTGTTTGTTGGAGCTGCAGATTGATCCTAGGGCCTTTTCCCCACTAAGGACATGCTCTATCACTGAACTACTCTCCTAGCTTGATCTTCTTATTTAGAGCTATAATCCTATATAATTTTTCAGAACTATTTCATTTTTGCAATTTAAAGTATTCCCAACAATTTTAAAAACATAATTAGTGACTGGGAACTGGTACATACTACCTTATAGAATTACCATGAAACTTAATTAAATGAAGTGAATTTGGCCATACTGAGTAAATTCTAATACATTCTAGGTTATTATTTTCTTTTCCTATTTATTCTCACCATTTTTCCTTAGATGATAATGCACATACAGACACACAAACACACACACTTAACAACTCAGAAGTGATAACACAATGTACCAGAAACAGGGCTGCACTCCAAAGCCAGGCCAGAATGCTATTCTTCAATATTGAGACATCAAAAGCAGATGTATACTTCAGTCAATAACCTATTGCTGTTATTTATCCAGCAATAATTATAACAACAGCATCAAACTTTATATCAATTTAATACCTCGTAATGGGCAAAAGCATTTTCATTCACATAAGTTGCTTTTCTTTTTCCATTTTTTTTTTTCCCAGTGCTGAGGTTGAACACAGGGCTTCAAGCAGATGAGGCAAGTACTCTACTGCTGAATTACACCCAGCTTTCCTTCACATGTGTTTTGTTCAATGTTCAAAGAATCCTTTGATATTCCCTTTTTTTAAATTTAACCCCTTTTGTAGGCAATCCTTTTATTTATGATTAAAAAAGTATGGTTACCTCATTTTCAATTAAACAAAGCAAGAAGGGATATTTAATGTCCTGGAAGAAATAATTGGGATTCAGATGTTCTCAGTATGTTCCAAAGTTAGGATGAACTTTTAAGGGATACTTTTAAATCCTATGTTTATGTTTATATATATATATATATATATATATATATATATATATATATATATATATATGGTTGTATACAAAGTATATTCACACCAATTTGTGTCTTCATACATGTACTTTGGAGAAAAATGATCACCACATTCCACCATCATTTATAACCCCATGCCCTCTCCCTTTCTCTACAACCCCTCTTCCCTATATAGAGTTCCTCTATTCCTCCCAGGCTCCCTCTCCCTACCCCACTATGGATCAGCCTCCTTATATCAAAGAAAACATTCGGTATTTGGTTTTTTGGGATTGGCTAACTTCACTTAGCATTATCTTCCCTAACTTCATCCATTTACCTGAAAATGCCATAATTTTATTCTCCTTTATTGCTGAGTAATATTCCTTTGTGTGTATATGCCACATTTTTTTTATCCATTCATCTATTGAAGGGCATCTAGGTTGGTTCCACAGTTTAGCTATTGTGAATTGTGCTGCTATAAACATTGATATGACTGTGTCCCTGTAATATGCTGTTTTTAAGTCCTTTGGGTATAGACCAAGGAGAGGGATAGCTGGGTCAAATGGTGGTTCCATTCCCAGATTTCCAAGAAATCTCCATATCGCTTTCCATAGTGGTTGCACCAATTTGCAGTCCCACCAGCAGTGTGTGAGTGTATCTTTTTCCCCACATCCTCGCCAACAATTATTGTTTGTCTTCATAAGAGCTGCTATTCTGACTGGAGTGAGATGAAATTTTAGAATGTTTTTTTTTTTTTAAAGAGAGAGAGAAAGAATTTTTTAATATTTTATTTTTTAGTTTTTGGCCAACACAACATCTTTGTTTGTATGTGGTGCTGAGGATCGAACCCGGGCTGCACGCATGCCAGGCGAGTGCGCTACCGCTTGAGCCACATCTCCAGCCCTAGAATGGCTTTGATTTGTATTTCTCTAATTGCTAGAGATGATGAACATTTTTTCATATATTTGTTGATTAATTACATATCATCTTCTGAGAAGTATCTGTTCATGTCCTTGGCCCATTTATTGATTGGGTTATTTGTTTGTTTGTTTGTTTTTTGGTGTTTAGCTTTTTGCATTCTTTATATATCCTAGAGATTAGTGCTCTATCTGATGTGTGAGGTTTGTAAAGATTTGCTCCCAAGATGTGGGCTCTCTATTCACCTCATAGATTGTTTCTTTTGCTGAGAAGAAACTTTTTAGTTTGAGTCCATCCCATTTATTGATTCTTGATTTTAATTCTTGAACCACAGGAGTCTTATAAGGAAGTTGGTACCTAATCCCACATGATGAAGATTAGGGCCTACTTTTTCTTCTTTTAGAGGCAGAGTCTCGTTATATTCCTAAGTCCTTGATCCATTTTGAGTTGAGTTTTGTGCATGGTGAGAGAGATGGGTTTAATTTCATTTTGTTGCATATGGATTTCCAGTTTTCCCAGTACAATTTGTTGAAGAGGCTATCTTTTCTTCAATGCATGTTTTTGGCACCTTTGTCTAATATAAGATAACTGTAATTATATGAGTTACTCTCTGTGTACTCTATTCTGTACCATTGGTCTACCAATCTGTTTTGGTGCCAATATCATTCTATTTTTGTTACTATTGCTCTGTAGTATAGTTTAAGGTCTGGTGGTATAGTGATGCTACCTGTTTCACTCTTCTTTCTAACGATTGCCTTAGCTATTCTGGGTCTCTTATTTTTCCAGATGAATTTCATGACTGCTTTTTCTATTTCTATGAGGAATGTCATTGGGGTTTTAATTGGAATTGCATTAAATATGTATAGTGCTTTTGGAAGTATGGTCATTTTGATAATATTAATTCTGCCTATCCAAGAGCAAGGTAGATCTTTCCATCTTCTAAGGTCTTCTTTGACTTTTTTGTTTGTTTGTTTGTTTGTTTTGGTGGTGGTGCTGGGAATTGAACCCAGGGCCTTGTTGTATGCAAGGCAAGCACTCTACCAATTGAGCTATATCTCCAGTCCCCTTGATATTTCCATTTTATATTTGAGAAAACTAAGTCTGGGGTGAGTGGCATGTGACCTGTACAAGGTCACATAAGTAGTGAAGCTGAAGTTTAATGATCTGACTCTAGGCTTACCTACCACCTGTATAATCTTCAGTCCTCCTGGCTCATCCTGGTATTCAGGTTAATACCAAGTCACAGAGCTTTGCTTTTAGAAGAGATATTGCTCTGTCCATCAGATAGTTAGAAAAACGATCAGAACACTTTCATCTTGATATTACAAGAAAATGATGTTTGATATGATATTAAGCAGAAGTTTTTTTTTTTTTCTTTTAGAAAGCAGAAGCATGTGGGATCCATACTGGACCACTAGAAGATTCTCTCTTTTTGGATCACAGTGAAAGGCTTTGCCATGGGGAAGATCGCACAATTGTCTTGAAGAAAGGCCCACCAGAAATAAAAATTACAGATATGCCTTTGCATTCACCTCTCTCCAAATACCAAAGCACTGTGATCTCCCATGGCTTTAGAAGGCGACTAGTCTGATCAGAGGAATTAAGTGATAAAACTGGCTGGGATAGCAGATGTGTGATAGAGTGCATGAACATGGCTCTGGGTTAGATTCCCAGCACCACCAAAAAGATAAAAATAAAGTGATAAAGTGTTTCAATCCCTTATTCCCCACCTTCCTTTGATAAGTGTTTAAGGTCATTGTACGTCGTTTGTATTTCATCTACAACTTCAATATTTTTTAAAGGTCAGAAATCAATAGTGTGATTTGTAAATTACCATGGGATAGGAAGGAGAACTGCTTTCATTGATACTAATTTAATATCAAGCAGGTAAAGAACAGCAGACTGGTTTAATACCACTGTCTGACCTCACCACGCTCCTCTACCTTTATCATCTTCTCTATTTTTCATCCCCTCTAACTCAATTGTAGTGTCAGATGGGCTGAGTTGAAATAGAGTTGCAGGATGTGGAATTATTTTTGCTATTGTGCTGTCTGCCCCCACCACCCTTTTTCACAACCCACCCCTCCAACACACAAGCTTAAGGCTCTGGACCATTGTTATTAATCATCATGGTAATTAGAAGTGTTTGGCAGACAGCTCGATCATACAGCATACAGTTTTAGCTGAGAGAGATATATTTGCAGCCAGATATGGAGGTATATACCTGTGATTCCAGCTATGTGGGCTGAGGCAGGAAAATCACAAGTCACAAGTCAGAGGCCAGCCTAGGCAACATAGGTCCTACATCAAATAATGACAATACAGAGATGTACTTTATGTATCTGCTCAGTGTATATGAGTGTCAATTTGCTACAGTAATTTATTCACATAACTTGAATATAAAAGTAAACCCATAGTGGACACAGTGGTACTGTCCTATAACACCAACTACTTGCAGGGGATGGGGTTGAGCAAAAAGATCACAAGTTCAAGGACAACCTGAACAACTTAGACCCTGTCTCAAAATTAAAAGGACTGGAAATGTAGCTCAGAGGTAGAACAACCCTGGGTTCAGTCCCCAGTACCATAAACATAAATAAATATTAAATAAATAAAGCGACTCTCGCACTGACGAGATAAGCTGGATTCAAAAGAGCTGGCTGCAACATTAAGCTAAGAAAACAGCAAAGAAATCACACAACACATGGACTTGAGTTTCTCAGATCAAGGGTGGGACTGCTCTGTAACCTTAGGGTCAGCTTTCACACTGGAAGGTGCTGGAAAAAGAGTGTGTACCCAGAATCTATTTATTTTTATAGGGGGGACACACAAAGGAGATTTGATGGAATATTCTTCATCAGATAAGGCAGGGATAAGGTTTAAAAGGTGGAGTCCTGCTTCTTGGTGTCCTGTGGCCAGCAGATTGATTGACATCTTGGCAAGACACACCCATCTCAGGTGCTGTGTGGGATCACAGGCAGAGCGAGAGGAGAGGCACACTTGCACCGCACAGCCCGATCAGTGAGCAATGCCAGACCTGTCCCCTCATATAGCTCCAATGCACATAGCTCACACACACAGCTCATAGATGGCTCAGGACAGGCAACCATATGTAAAACAGTACAGCCATTTTACCTATACAGAGAACTCCATAGAGTGGTTTCTCAAAAAATTAAGCAGAATTTCCACATGACTCAGCAATTTCACTCCTCATGTCAGGGGCAGATTTGAAAGTTAAGTTGGATTCATCTCATGCTCAGACATCTCACCCTGTGCAGAATTGACACCCCTTTCCTCATGAGCCCACTTACATAGATGCTGACACCCCCACCCACTTGCACTCTGACCACAATATCTTTAAACTATGGAGCAGATGTTAGCTTACTTCCTGAATGGGTACAAAAAGGCACCAATTCTAAGACTGTGCTTGCCTCTCCTGCCCCGCCTCCTTTGTGGTTTTCTTTTTTTAAGTGGCCCCCTAGCCTGCGTTCAGAGTCTTGGGCTGAAGAACTGTCTGCTTTCTGCTCCTTGGCCCTGACCAGAATAAATCCTTTGTCTTTCCTTCAAAAAGACCTGTAGTTTTATTTGGGATTTTGGAATAGAGCCTTAACATTCAATAATACTGAAAGCACGGACACACAAATATTTGTATTTGATGCTCACAGCATTATTCACAATAGTAAAAAGGTAGAACAGCCCAATGTCATCAACTGGTAAAGACTGGTTTATTCATCTGATGGAAATCTTTAAACCATAAAAAAAGAATACTCTTCTGATGCATGCTACCACATGGAGGAACCTGAAAAACATCATGCTAACTAAAATAATCCTCACACCCACTTCTGTCTGTGTCACTGAGGTATAAAAGGCCAGGCAGTGGAGAGTAGGGAAGGGACAATCAAGATCGCCAAGAGGCCAAGCACAAGGATAGCCATTGTAATATGCCCTGACATGTTATAAGACAGTTCTTATTTCTCAGAAAGGGCCTAAATCTGCGCCGTGCTGAAAACAACTGCATAATCCATAATCCGGCCCATGCCAGGCTAGGGATAATTAAAATTTTAAAAACTAATCAAGAGGAGCTTATCAACTTCTCCTTATGTGCCTTTAAAAGGAGGAGCACTGCAAGACTTAAATGGCACTCTTGCCTTTTCCAGGTGCACTGCACCGGGAGTTCTGAATCTCTCTCTCACTTTCCTTTTTAATAAAATTTCGGGACTGGGGATGTGGCTCAAGATGTGGCTCAACACGCTTGCCTGGCATGCACGGGGCGCTGGGTTTGATCCTCAGCACCACATAAAAAAATAAAATAGATACGTTGTGTCCATCCAAAACTGAAATATAAATATTTAAAAAAAAAAATTGGCTGGCTTGCTTACCTCAGTGCTGTTCATTATGTTCATTCTTCTATTCTGTGGTGCGTGAACCTGATCCTGACTCTGCCAATAACATCACCATGTCAAAGACACATTGGAGGCCGGGCACAGTGGTGCACACCTGTAATCCCTGTTTGGTTGGTTTGAGGTAATTAAGCAATCTGCCTGCGCAGAAATAAAAAACACATCTCAGGCACCAACAGAACTGCCTATCAACCAGTGGGGTCCCCTGGCCAATCCTGGATCTTAGCAAGCTCCCCAGACCAACCCCAGTAGGACAAGGGACTCTAAAAACCCTTTTCCTGTACCAAGCCCTCCCTTCCTGCCCTAAGCCCAATAAAAATTCCAGTCCGGTCCAGCCCTGGCTCGATTCTCTTAGACCCACTCTGCTGGTCTGAGAGCTCCTCCCAGGAGCGAAATCTCAATAAAGCCTCCTCAGAGGCCTTTTTTAAGTCTGTAAGGTCAAGGCAGCCTGACCTTACAATCCCAGCAGCTTGGTAGGCTGAGGCAGGAGGATCACGAGATCAGAACCAGCCTTAGCAAAAGCTAAGGTGCTAAACAACTCAGTGAGACTGTCTCTAAATAAAATACAAAATGGGGGGGGTGGGGGAATGTGGCTCAGTAGTTGAGTGCCTCTGAGTTCAACCTCTGGTATCAAAAAAAAAAAGAAGAAGAAGACACAGTAGTGGTTGCAAGCCAGAAAAAGGATCTTCACCAGGAATACACTGCTGGCCCCTCGGTCTTGGACTTCTCAAACCCCCAAACTATGAAAAGCAAATGTTTTTTTGAGACACTTTTAAGGTATTTTGTTATAGCAGCTCAAGATGGCTCAGAGACCAGTGCTTCTTGTGTGGATTCAGATAAGCTTCTGCAGTCAATTTCTTTCAGTGTGAAGAACTTCCTTTACTGTTTCTTTTAGGGCTTGACTGTTAGCCACAAATCCAGTCTTTGCTTATCTAGAAAATATTTATTTCACCATCATTTTTGAAAAAAAGCTCTTGTAGATGTAGAATTTATGTTTGTTTGTTTGTTGCTGAGCACTTTGAATCTGTTATCTCATTGCCTTCTGGCTACCATTTTTCTGCCTAGTCAGCTGTTAATTTTAACCCTGGTGTTCCCTTGTGATATATTGTTTTTTCAGGGCTTCTTGCCTCTGATTTCCACCAAATTTATTATGAAACTGTTTGTGGGTGTCTTTGTGTTCATCCTATTTGGAGTTCTCTTGGATATATAGGCTATTATTTTTCAATAAATCTGTCAAGATTTCAACCATTATGTGACCAGTTTTTTCTTCTCATCTCTTTCTCTCCAGTCTTTCTGGTACTCTCCTCACATGTATGTTGATGAACATGTGTCCCACATTTCTCTGAAGCTCTGTTCATTCTTCTTTTTCCTCTCTGTTCTTCATATTGCATAAGTATTATCAATCTGTCTTCAAATTTGCTGCTGCTTTTTCCCTCTATTAGCTTAAATACATTGTTGAGCCCACCCCCCGCCCCGTGAATTTCTCAGTTATTGTATTTTTTCAATTCAAGAATTTCCATTTTTTAATATTTCTCTTTATTGATATTCTCTATGAGGTATAATTTTCAACATACATTACTTTTTTCACTTACTGGGTTACCATTTTATTATAAAAAGAATATATCACTGAGGAGCAACCAGATGGAAGATGCCCAGGGGAGGTATGAAGAAAGGGACATGGAACTTTGTGCCTTCTCCAGGTATGCCACTGCCCAGCACTTCCTTGTGCTCAGCAACCTGAAGCTTCTTTCCCCCCCTCCTCCTGCTCTGGGGATTTATATCCCTATTCCTTTTTATTTTATTTTGAAACAAGGTCTAAGTTGCCTAGACTGCCTCAGCCTCCTGAGTAGCTAGGATTGCAGGCATGTGCCACCACACTCAGCTGGAACAACTTCTAGTTATAGTTTTCAAAACATATTATAAGAGCTCCTTTGAAGACTTTGTTAAAACCGACATCTGGCAGTTTCTGTTGCCTACTTTTTTTTTTTTTTTTTCCTGATGTAAGAAATTGTACTTCCTTGTTTTTTGCATATCTGATAATATTTTGTTGACAACTGGCTATTTTAGAAAATATATTGTAGCAACTCTAGCTACTGGCTCCTTCTATCTCCAGCCTACTCTGGGGTATTTTATTGTTATTTGCTTGTTTATTTATTTAGTGACAGGCTGTATTGTTTCAGTGAAACCTAATCTCTCCAGGGCCCATTCCCAGCCCCACTCCCACACCCAGTGTTAAGCTAATTCTCAGGGGCTCAGCCTTGGGTATGGCCACAGTCAGTCTCTGGCAGGATTCTCTTTGTTATCTTGTTTCCTGACCACACCTAGCTATTAAACTCCACTAATTGCAGGCTAACTGCTCTAATGTTTCCAACTTTGCTCTAGGAAATAAAATTGCTTCAGAAACCATTGGCATCAGAGTTGAATTCTTGAAAAGATAGTTCCCAAAGTCTCTGAGATTTTTTCTGACCTCTGGGGGGGCTCCTTTTAGCTGTCTCTTTCCCTGGTTTACTCAGGTAAACTAGCCACCTACGATTTAGCTTGTATCTCCAATGACTCTACCAATCTCTCAATTCTCTTTCACCACAACCTCCATTGTTAGTTTTCACTTTTTTTTTTTTTTTTTGAGACAGGGTTGTCTAATTGTATTGGCCAGTTTGGTCTCCAACTCATGAGGTCAAATCATCCTCCCATATTGACCTCTAAATAGTCCTTTGTTTTATTGGTGTGTGTGGGGGTATGTGTATGCATGGAAAGCAAGCACTCTACCAACTGAGCTATATCCTTAGACCCTGTTTATTTTGTTTTTATTGTTGTTTGTTTGTTTGGGGTACTAGGGATTGAACCCAGGCTCTTGTTCATACTAAGCAAGTGCTGTATACCCCCAGTCTTTAGTTCCTTGTTTTTTTGAGAGTGCCCTCAAGCTTAAACTTCTGCCCAAACACTATTGCAGAAGAGTTATGAGAAGAAACTGTCTTACGAAGTTATGAGAAGCATCTGTCTTATGACCTACTTCTCTCAGAAAACAATCTTTAAGCTCTGGGTCTGGAGTTTGGAGTGAGGACAATGGCACACTTCTTTCCAAGTGACATCCCCCACTAGGAACTGATGAGCACTTAGTGGATGTGAGGATAATGTTGTAATCTTCTCAGCTTGCCTCTCCCATCATGGAAACACCTTGGCAAGAGAAGTCAGGGTCACAGTACTTTCAGTGGCACTATGTCCAAGGTAGAGCTTCCATTCCATGGATTGGACATGAGTAAAAACAAGGGAAGCCACCACTTGTCCACAGTTGCCTAGCATTCAGCATTAGGGACGAGTGGCCAGCATATGCCACCACCAACACCCTGCCCTGGGAGCCTCTAAAGAGCTCCTGAGTGAGCTGGGTACAGTGATGCACGCTTGTAATCCCAGCGACTCAGGAGGCTGAGACATGAGTATCACGAGTTCAGAACCAACCTCAGCAAAAACTAAGGTGCTAAGCAAATCAGTGACACCCTGTCTCTAAATAAAATACAAAATAGGCTGGGGATGTGGCTCAGTGATCAAGTGCCTCTGAGTTCAATTCCTGATACCCCCAAAAAAGAACGATTTAGTGCCAGGTGCAGGGACCTGCACACCTGTAAACTCAGAGGCACAGGAAGCTGAGGTGGAAAGGTCTTGAGTTCAAAGCCAAAATAAGCAAATTATTGAGGCCCTAAGCAAATCAGTGAGACACTGTTTATAAATAATAAATAAATAAATAAGGGCTAAGTGGTTAAGCACCTCTGCTTTCAATCTCCAGTACCAAAAAAAAAAGAAGAAGAAGAAGAAGAAGAAGAACTTAAAGTAAGAAAAGTATCTTTTGACTCATAGCTTCAGGGTTCAGTCCTTGGTTGGATGATTCCATTTGCTCTGGGCCTGAGATGAGATAGAACACTTGGCAAAAGGGTGGGGTAGAGGAAAGCTGCCAGCAAAAAGGGAAAGGGAGAGGGAGGGAGAGACAGGGAGTGATGGAAGGGGGCAAGGGGATGCATGTGAGAAGCCAGGGACAAGACACAGAGCCCAAATGCATTTCTCCTGGCCCCAGCCGCCTACTTCCTTCAGCCATACCCCACCTGCCTACATTTACCACCTAGTAATCCATTCAAATTATTAATCTATCAAATGGATTAATCCACTGATTAGATTAAAGTTGTTATGATTTAGATATTACATATCCCTCCCAAATTTCCTGTGTTCATATAGAAATGTTCAAAGGCTAAACGATTGGATTATAAGAACTATGACCTAACCAGCTAATCGTTATTTGAATGGATTAACTGAGAGGCAACTGTAGGCAGGGAGGGTATGGCTGCAGGAGATGGGTCACTGGGGGAATACCCTGGAAGGGTTCATCTTCCCCAAAGCCCCTTTTCCTTTCTCTCACTGCTTCCAGGCTGCCATGAGATGAGCCCTGCTCCTCCACCGCACCCTTCTGCCATGATGTTCTGCCTCATCTTGGGCCCAGAGCAATGGATTCAGGTTGAAACTCCTGAAACCATGTGTCAAAATGAACTTTTACTCCTCTAAATTGCTCTTGTCAGATGTTTTGCTCACAATGACAAAAAACTAACACAAGCTCTCAAAAATCCAGTCATTTCCCCTCCGAACATTTTTGCACTACCTAACACATGAGCTCTTTGGGGGACATTTTAAAATTCAAACCATAACACACAGCACCTGACATTCCAGCCTTATGTTTTTGAAAGTAGTTCTAGAGATTCTTATTGTCCTTTAGATCCAACCTCTTTAGAGAACATTGTTAGACCAGGATGCAAGAAAAGACCACTGACTCCAATTAAAATCAAATTAAAGCAAGCTTATTATTTCGACTGGCCGGGCTGCCTCTCCCTCCCAAAATGGCGGGAACAAGACAGCAACCCCAGCTTTCCTGAAGCCCAGCTTTATATCCCAGAAAGTTATGCAAAGGGGGGTTACAGATAACAGAACTCTGACTAGCATCACACTAATGGTAGTTTACATTTTTTGCTGGCCCCAACATCAGAATTTATGGGGACCATTAGAGCCTCAGAGAGGGTCGTTGTCTGGCCAGGGAAGGCCAATATTTATGAGGTGTCACTAAAGTTTCAGAGAGGGCTGCTATCTGGTCAGAGAGCCAGGCATGGGTAAGTTCAAGGCACGGGCAGGCATACCAAGCAGGTTCAGAATTTGCAGTAATTTATAGTAAAGCCGAAATTATCTTTTCATGGCTTTGTGGCAAGATGGCTCCCAATTTTAAGAAAAGATCAGGTTGGGTCTATCAAACATAAAGCCTAGTCAGAAAAATTAGGAAAAACACTATAAAAATATTGTCTCCTCCTATGCAAGTACTAGACCCTGAATAAAGTAGTACATGATAAAGAAAAACAGTGAAATATAACTTATGTAATTATGCTACTCTATCCCCAAAATCAGTCCCAGAATTGAGAAATAACTGGAGTTCCCCATAGGATAGTTACTTTACACATCTAATTTAAGAAACAAAAAAGCTGGTTGCCTTGAGTTCCTATAAGCTATTTAGGGTAAGTAGAAGATTTTTACTTCTTATAATCTCTTAATACTACTTTCCCTCCAAAATAGAACTGAGCCAATTAACCTTTCTTCTGAGACTAAACATTCCCAGGACTCCACTCCTGCTAAGACTCTTTCCACTATTTTCTCTTCCATTGAAAACAGGCAAATTTGACTGGTAATAAGATAATTTCTAGCAAGATCTTCAAGATAATTTATAGATAATTTTTATGTTTCTACCACTCAACTAGAGTTTAAAATCCAAGATGACAGTTGAGGTACAATTTTACAGGAGTAAGGAATGGGAATGTCACATAACATCTTAAAGAACCTAAGTTTTATATTGGGGAATAAAATTATACCTTTATATTGTGATCATGTACAAAACCAACAATGATTTCCACTATTATGTATTAATTATAATGCAGCAATTATATATATATAAAAAAAAAAAAGAGCCCAGGACTTCTAAAAAGGAACAACTTGAGGGCTAGGGATATAGCTCAGTTGATAGAGTGCTTGCCTTGCATGTACAAGGCCCTGGGTTCAATCCCCAACACCACAAAAAAACAAATAAATAAATAAAAAGGAATAACTTGAGCTCCAGGAGCTGATCTGATTTGGATCTTTGTTCATTTCTGGAAATTAATGAGAAAAAAGTCCTGAAGAGCTGAATTGGACATTGTATGGCGCTGATTCCTGACACAGGAGAAACTTCTATGGTTCTAAAGGTTCATGTGATGGATGATGGTCCCCAATGTAGCAATATTAAGTTGTGGGCCTAGTGGGAAGTCCTTAGATCACTGGGGATATGCCCTCAGAAGACATTAAGATAATTCTTATTGGACCCCAGAGTTTAACTTGTAGGACCAAGTTATTATAAAATCTGAGCCTGACTCCTGAATTTCTTTTTAGTTTCTTGTCATTTGATGTGATCTCATCCTCACACATGTTCCTACCATGATGCCATTTCCATTAGACCCTCACCAGAAGCTGAATCGATGGGGATGTCTGATCTTGGACTTTCAGCCTTCAAATCCATGAGTTAAAATAAAGCTGTTTCACATATGTTAGGCAAGTGCTCTGTCACTTAGTCACCACACCCCACTGAGTTCTTTTCTTTATAAAGCTACCTAGTTCATGTATATTGTTATAGCTACAAAAAAAAACCCAGACAACCTACTCACCTTTCTGTAAGATCTGACTCACTGACAGCGTTATTATCCTAAAATATCAATTTTTCATTCTCTTTCTCAATTTTCCCAAAGTTTCTATGGTGCTCAAATTATTTCCTAGTGAGTGATTCTCTTTCAGATTGTTCCTTGCTTAATGTTATTCCCTTGTATGAAAGCACTATTGAATTTATACTGTTGGTCTACTCTGCTGAGAGCCTCGGCCGAGTCTGTATGGCCCCTGGCATTTTGCCAACAGTATTGGTTGACAGGCAAGGCATTACTATCCGCCTCGGCCACTGCTTTTGAGTTCTCGTGCTACTTTGGAGTTCTCATTGGGATTCTTGGGGATTCCCGAGAGTTCTCATTGGTTGGGGAAGTGCAGGAGGAGGGATTTCCAGGAGAGATATTTCCGGCTCGGGGTTCCTGGACGAGCCACGTGGTGTTCGGGAGAATTCCCCGGGAGCGTGGGTGAAGTGTTTTCTTGCAGTTCAAAAATAAAGTTTGTTCCTGCTTCAGTGGCTCCTGATTTGTGCCCAGCAAGACTGCAGCAATTGGCGGCCTGTGCAGGGAACGTCTGAAGCTTTGGGGTAAGTGAAATTGCTCACCCCTGAGGGAAGGTGAGAGAATGGGTGACCATTTTAAAAAACAATGTGTTCTTGTTTTGATTCGTTTTGTTTTTGTTTCAAGCTGCCTATCCCTAGAATTTTCTCAGGCAGACTGGGAAAAATGGTTGGCTCAAGGTTTGAAGTTGTTCGCCCCTGAGGAAGAGACAGAAATAGACCACAAATGCACATGTCAAGAAAATAGGAAAATTGATACAACAATTTTTTGTTCCGTTTTTGTTTCATTCTGTTTCGGTTTTGTTTTGTGTTATCTTATTGGGTTGCGTTATCTTTATAACAGATTAGAAATTAGTAAAAAACAAACTGAAAGAGTGTTAAGTAAATTGTTAGAGGTTCAGACCATGGAGAAAGACATTTTAGATCAAGCAAAAGAGAAGGTCTCTCGAGCTAGTCAGACAGAGGAAGAAAATTTAAAGGAAGAAAGCTTAGAGGAGAAACAGCTATTAGGGAAAAAGCTACAACAGGAGGCTGCTACTAACACCGTTCTATCACCAGAGGGCGTAATTCAACCAACAGCTCCACCTATGGAGATAGCTGAGTGGCCCTCAACCCCCGTAGTTGATAGATGGGATCCTGAGACAGGACCTCAAGATTAGCATGCCCTGTACTTGAGCAGGCAGGAGGGCAGCGAATTCACCGTGCTTTAGATTTCAAAACAGTGTAGCAGTTAAAGGAGGCTGTAACAACCTATGGTCCTCAAGCACCCTTCACTGTAAGCATGGTCGAATCCATTACCAACTTGGACATGACGCCAGCAGATTGGGTTAGTATGTGTAAATCTGTGCTAAATGGAGGACAATATTTGTTATGGAAGGTTGCCAATGAGGAATTTTGCAGGGAGACAGCTAGGCAAAATGCAGCAGCCGGTTACCCTCAAAGAAATCTAGATATGTTTTTAGGAAAAGGACCTTATGAGGGTCAACGGCAAAAAATTGAATATAATCCTGGCGTATACGCACAAATTGCTGTAGATGCGGTTAGGGCATGAAAAACTTTACAGGGGCATGGAGATTTAAAAGGTCAATTATCTAAGGTAATACAAGGAACTAATGAACCTTACGCTGAATTTGTAGATAAGCTTATTCAAGCAGCTTCCAGAATTTTTGGGGATACAGAATAAGCAATGCCATTTATAAAACAACTGGCTTATGACCAAGCAAATCGTTGCTGCAGAGAGGTCATTAGACCATGGAGAAATGAAGATTTAAGCACATATATTAAATTATATAGAGACATTAATAAACAAGGACAAGTCTTGGTAGCAGTACAACAGGCTTTAGATGCCAGGCCAAAAACATGCTACAATTGTGAACAAACAAGACATTTTAAAAGGAGTTGCCCCATAGGAGGAGGGTTTAACAAAGCTAGGTATCAAAGGAATAGAATACCGGGTATTTGCCCACGATGCCATAGAGGGAGACATTGGGCTAATGAATGCCGTTCTCAAACCATCATAGAGGGTACTCCATTATCAAAAAATGGACAAGGACCAGGTGTTTACCCACAATATCATGGAGAAAGGCATCGGGCTCCATTGCCAAAAAATGGACAGGGGGGCCCAATGCTCCAGGGCCCATGACCACAAATGTATGGGGCACTGGAGGAACCCAGCAACACCATCAGGGTAGTGCCCAGGACACATTATCCATCAGATCTCTCATCAGACGAACCAGAGGGAGGGCAGGGTTGGACATCTGCGCCTCCGCCAGAGCAGTACTAACTCCAGAGATGGGAGTTTAAATCATTCCCACAGGAGTAAAAGGACCTCTTCCCCAAGGAAAAGTAGGCTTATTGTTAGGACGCAGTTCTTCTACGCTAAAAGGACTTATGATAAGTCCCGGGGTAATTGATCCCAATTATGAAGGTGAAATAAAAATTATAGCTAGTTTTCCAAAGGATATATCAGTAATTTCACCAGGAGATAGAATAGCACAGTTATTAATAATACCCAGCCTACATGATAAATTTTCCAGTAGTAGTATAGAAAGAGGTTCCAGGGGATTAGGCTCCACAGGTGTAGATTGAGCTATGCTGTCTTTGAATTTAGATTCTCGCCCAATGCTAAAACTAAATATTCAAGGACATGAATTTAATGGGCTACTGGATACAGGTGCTGACCTTAGCATCATATCTCGTCAAGAATGGCCAAAACGGGCTGGTGATGTGGCTCAAGCGGTAGCGCGCTCGTCTGGCATGTGTGCGGCCCGGGTTCGATCCTCAGAACCACATACAGACAAAGATGTTGTGTCCCCCAAATACTAAAGAATAAATATTAAAAAAAAAAAAAAGAATGGCCCAAACATTGGCTGTTACAACAAGCCACTAAAATGCTTCGAGGCCTAGGAGTGGCAACTAATCCCCATAGAAGCGCAATAGTATTATATTGGAAGGATCCTGAAGGATGTGAAGGAACTATACAGCCATATGTATTGGATCATCTTCCTATGGGGACGAGATGTCTTAGATCAATTAGGTTTGACATTAACAAATAACATCAATCCAAATGAGCCCACTATTAGGGCTAGACAAGGTTTCAGGAAAGAAAAAAGATTAGGAGAACAAGGTATAGCAGCACCAATTCAAATACATCAAGGAATGAATAGACATGGACTGGGTTTTCAGAAGGGGTCACTGAGGCAATAAAAATTACTTGGAAATCAGATAGACCAGTATGGGTTCCTCAGTGGCCCCTGACTAAAGAAAAGATACAAGCAGCCCATGACCTGGTCAAACAACAATTAGCGGAGGGACATATACAACCTTCCGTATCTCCCTATTATACTCACATTTTTGTCATTAAAAAGAAATCTGGTAAATGGAGATTATTGCAAGATTTAAGAGCTATTAATAATGAGATGGTTATTATGGGACCTGCTCAATCGGGGATTCCTCAATTGTCTGCTTTGCCAAAAACCTGGTACATTTTAGCTATAGATATTAAAGATTGTTTTTTTTCAATTCCAATTCATCCTGAGGATAGTACACGTTTTGCATTTACTATCCCTGCACTGAATCATGAAGGTCCTGATCAGAGATATGAATGGAAAGTACTCCCTCAAGGGATGGCTAACAGCCCAACTATGTGTCAAATTTATGTTAACAAAGCAATCCAGCCACTTAGAAATCAAAATCCTGAACTACAAATATTTCACTATATGGATGATGTATTGTTAGCACACAAAGATAAAAACACATTGCTAGAATGTTATGCCACACTTACAAATTTATTAAAAAATTATAATCTAGAGATAGCAATAGATAAAGTACAATTAAATTTTCCAATTAATTATTTAGGAGTTCTATTATCCTCAACCATGGTCCGTCCACCAAAAATTCAAATACAAGTAGATCAACTCAAATCACTTAACGACTTTCAAAAGTTGTTAGGAGACATAAATTGGATAAGGCCTTATCTAGACATACCAACAGGAGAGTTGGGACCTTTATTTGATATCCTAAAAGGTCCATCAGATCCAAATTCACCCCGTATGTTAACGCCTGAAGCAAGAAAGGCATTAAAAATTATTGAAACATATATGGAAAATATGCATTTGCTTAGAATTGATATAAGTTTACCTTTATTATTTATTATAATACCAACAAAAAATATTCCTACAGGAGTATTTTGGCAAGAAGGTCCATTATTGTGGATACATTTAACTTATTCTCCTAACACTATTCTTACTAGGCATCCTGAGGCTGTAGGACAATTAATACTCAAAGGAATAAAAGCAGCAAAGGGAGTGTTTGGAATTTCTCCCAATAAAATTATTACTCCATATACTATGGATCAAATTGATGAGTTAGCTAATGAGTTAAATACTTGGGCAATAATCATGTGTAAATCTAATGTTTCATTTGATAATCACTTACCATCTAATCCTTTGTTGTCTTTTTGGTCTTCGCATCCTGTAGTTTTTCCAAAAATGACAAGAAAACCCCCTATCATGAATGCTCCAAATGTATTCACTGATGGGTCCAATAATGGTACAGCAGCAGTAGTTACCCTTGATCAAACTTTTACATTTTTAGTACCCAAACAATCAGCTCAAAAGGTAGAGCTTAATGCAGTTCTACAAGCTTTTGTGATGTTTAAAGATTCTGTATTTAATTTATTTTCTGATAGTCAGTATATAGTTAATGCTATAGTATCCCTTGAAGATGCTGGTAGGATTTCCCCTTCCTCTACTGTTTTCTCTTTATTTTCCACTATACAAAGTCTAATATGGTACAGAAAAGATCCATTCTTTATAGGACATATCAGGGCACATACAGGATTGCCTGGAGCCCTTAGTTTGGGCAACGATTTAGCAGATGAAACTACACATGACATACATATTTTCTCTACACTAGAAGAAGCTACAAATTTTCATAAAAGGTTCCATGTCAATGCTAATACTTTACAAAAGCATTTTAAAATAACTAAGGAACAAGCTAGACAAATAATAAAAACAATGTCAAAATTGTGTGACCTTTTTACCACAGTTAATCTTGGAGTCAATCCTAGAGGACTGATACCTAACCATATTTGGCAGATGGACATCACACACTTGCCAGAATTTGGAAAATTAAAATATTTGCATGTTACAGTTGATACTTCTTCTGGATTTTTGATGGGCTCCCTTCATGCTGGAGAAAAAACTAAAGATGTTATAGCTCATTGCTTACAAAATTTTGCCACTGTGGGCGTTCCAAAACAGTTAAAAACAGATAATGGTCCTGGTTATACTTCTACCTCTTTTAAACAATTTTGCTCATCATTTGGCATTACTCATATAACAGGAATCCCATACAATCCTCAGGGACAAGGCATAGTTGAAAGAGCTCATCAAACTATTAAAATGTACTTATTAAAGCAAAAAGAGGGAATTGGAAAGGGGTATAGATCCCCCAAAGATAAACTTAAAATAACCCTTTTTACTCTAAACTTTTTAAATTTGGATTCCTCAGGGCTTAGTGCTACGGAAAGTCATATGTGTCCATAAAATGTACATAAGCCTAAGGTACTTTGGAAGGATATTCTAACAAGGACAATGGAAAGGTCCTGACCCAGTGATTGTCTGGAGTCGGGGTTCTGTTTGTGTGTTTCCGCAGGGAGAACAACAGCCGATTTGGATTCCAGAGAAACTAACCAAAGCGATTTCTACAGACCAAAAAAAAGGTGATTTGACTCAAATCCATAACAGCTGATATCCAGAGCTCCAGTTTGGCTATTCTTACATCTGCGACAGTGATTAACCAGGATGCTTTTTTCAATATTTATTTTATTATTGCCTTTTCCCACATCATAAAGTTCTATTTTATTTTTGAGCTCATACAGACCTAGGTTAATGTTTTTCTGATCAGTTTTATTTTTTGACTGTGGAGTTTTAAACATTGCAATGGAGATTTCACCTGTGTAAAGCTACAAGGCCTTTACTATTGTCTTATGTGTTGTATGTTATGTGTGCACACTTCTGTTTTGTGTTGTATGTCTATATGTGCGTATGTCCATAGATCATATATGAAGAGCGCTCATGAAAAAATGGATCCAAATATTTTTTATTATTCATGTGATTTAAATGGTTTAATTTTAATTGGGTAAACAGCTGTTGAGGATTGTTTAAATATGTGAACAAATAAGGAGGTTAATAGATCTGTTTGTTTACTTTCACCTTTCCTTCTCATTATATTTAATAATTCTGTTCAGAATAATGTAAATTGTTCAGAAAATTGTTTTCTTAGTGCCTGTTGGAATGTTACATAATTTTTTTTTTAGCATCATTGCCAGAATTCCTATATTTATCCCAGTGCCGGTGAAGACAAAAATAAAACCAAACTACAGCTTCTTCGACAGTTATCACAACAAACTGTATAAACTGATGCATCAATGAATGATAACTCAACAAGTAATGCTCAATCAAGGAGTCTATTTACTTTGGGAGGAAATGGACATATTGATAGATTCCTCTGCTTTGAACTGCTTGCAGAACTTGTCTGGACTATGTATCACTTGTATGCATTGTGAACTATCTGTTGGTGCAGCTAATTGTGGTAGTGCTGGAGTATCTTTGCTGATGGTGTCACCAGTGGTACAATTTTTCAACGGAGCCCTCAATTGGCTTAGTGTCATGGCATTTTGCATCCTCCTCCCTTCTACTAGTGATGGTCTAAAATTTGGGGGCCAACAGAGGTGAGGCACAGAACCTCACCCCCCACTGGCACCAAGGCCAAATTTGGGGGCCAACAGAGGTGAGGCAAAGAACCTCACCCCCCACTGGTGCAAAGGCCTATTCACAAGTATGGCTATATGCTGGACTGGTAGTCAGTGACGGGTATGATCCAATTGCAGTGGTACCAACCTAAGACAGGAGGCTGACGCCTAGAGGTCAGTTCATCTAATGATGGGTAAGGACCATATGTTGAATTGGACTACCTAACAGGCACGGTCCCTAAGCCACATTGCTTTTTGTTTAATTAAACAGAAGGGGGGAGATGCTGAGAGCCAAGGCCGAGTCTGTGTGGCCCCTGGCATTTTGCCAACAGTATTGATTGACAGGCGAGGCATTACTATCCACCTCAGCCGCTGCTTTTGAGTTCTTGCACTACTTTGGAGTTCTCTTTGGGATTCTCGGGGATTCCCCGAGAGTTCCCATTGGTTGGGGAAGTGCAGGAGGAGGGATTTCCAGGAGAGATATTTCCGGCTGGGGGTTCCTGGACGAGTCACGTGGTGTTCGGGAGAATTCCCCGGGAGCGTGGGTGAAGTGTTTTCTTGCAGTTCAAAAATACAGTTTGTTCCTGCTTCAGTGGCTCATGATTTGTGCCCAGCAAGACTGTGGCACTACTCCTTTCAGAGCTCCCCTTCTACACTATGAGTTAGTTTTGTTTGTTTGAGACAGGTCCTCTCTAAATGGCCCGGTCTGTCCTTGAACTTGCAATCTCCTGACTCAGCTCCTGAGTTGTTGAGATTACAGGAAGATGCCACTGCATCCAGCCTGTGAGCTAGGTTGAATTCACCCAGGAGAACATAATATCATGTTGCATTTTAGCCCAAATGGGTTGGTCTTAGTGATTGTGAGTCCTCAGGATTCATTCTCTCTCTCTCTCTCTCTCTCTCTCTCTCTCTCTCTAAACACATGACAGCGGAATGCATTACAATTCTTATTACACACATAAAGCACAATTTTTCATATCTTTGTATATAAAGTATGTTCACACCAATTTATGTACTTTTTTTGAGTTACAATTCTTAATACACATATATACCAAAATTTTTTGTATCTCTGTTTGAATATAAAGTGTTTTGGCACCCATTCGTGTCTCCATACTTTCACTTTGGATAATGATGTTCATCACATTCCACCATCAATGCTAATCCCCTGTCCCCTCCTTTTCCCTCCCACCCCTCTCCCCTATCTAGAATTCATCTAATCCTCCCATGCTCCCCCTCCCTACCCTACTATGAGTCAGCCTCCTTATATCAAAGAAAACATTCGGCTTTTGGTTTGGGGGGATTGGCTAACTTCACTTAGCATTATCTTCTCCAACGCCATCCATTCACTTGCAAATGCCATGATTTCATTCTCTTTTATTGCTGAGTAAAATTCCATTGTGTATATATGGCACATTTTTTTTTTTTTTTTTTATCCATTCATCCACTGAAGGGCATCTAGGTTGGCTCCACAGTTTAGCTATTGTGAATTGTGCTGCTAGAAACATTGATGTGGTTATGTCCCTGTAGTAAGCTGTTTTTAAGTCCTTTGGGTATAGTGCGAGGAGAGGGATAGCTGGGTCAAATGGTGGTTCCATTCCCATTTTTCCAAGGAATCTCCATACTGCTTTCCATATTGGCTCACCAATTTGCAGTCTCACCAGCAGTGTATGAGTGTACCTTTTCCCCCCACATCCTTGCCAACACTTATTGTTGTTTGTCTTCATAATAGCTGCCATTCTGACTGGAGTGAGATGAAATCTTAGAGTAGTTTTGATTTGCATTTCTCTGATTGCTAGAGATGATGAGCATTTTTTCATATATTTCTTGATTAATTGTATATCCTCTTCTGAGAAGTGTCTGTTCAGGTCCTTGGCCAATTTGTTGATTGTTTTTGTTTTTGTTTTCTCCTCGTGCTTAGCTTTTTGAGTTCTTTATATACCCTAGAGATTAGTGCTCTATCTGATGTGTGAGGGGTAAAAATTTGCTCCCAAGATGTAGGCTCTCTATTCACCTCACAAATAGATTGTTTTTTGCTGAGAAGAAACTTTTTAGTTTGATTCCATCTCATTTATTGATTCTTGGTTTTAATTCTTGCACTATAATAGTCTTATTAAAGAAGTTGGGGCCTAATCCCACATGATGAAGATTAGGGCCTACTTTTTCTTCTATTACACACAGAGTCTCTGGTTTAATTCCTAGGTCTGTGATCCACTTTGAGTTGAGTTTTGTTCATGATGAGAGACAGGGGTTTAATTTCATTTTTTTTGCATATGGATTTCTAGTTTTCCCAGCACCATTTGTTGAAGAGGCCATCTTTTCTCCAGGGCATGTTTTTAGCATCTTTGTCTAATATAAGATAATTGTAATTTGGGGGGGTTAGTCTCTGTGTCTTCTATTCTGTACCATTGGTCTACCAGTCTGTTTTGTTGCCAATACCATGCTGTTCTTGTTACTATTGCTCTGTAGTATAGTTTAAGGTCTGGTATAGCTATGCCTCCTGCTTCACTCTTCCTGCTAAGGATTACTTTAGCTATTCTGGGTCTCTTTATTTTTCCAGATGAATTTCAAGACTGCTTTTTGTATTTCTATGAGGAATGCCATTGGGATTTTGATTCGAATTAAATCTGCATGGTGCTTTTGGAAGTATGATCATTTTGATAATATTAATTCTGCCTATCCAAGAGTAAGGTAGATCTTTCCATCTTTTAAGGTCTTCTTTGATTTCTCTTTAGGGTTCTGTAGTTTTCACTCAGAATTCTCAAAGCAAAAAATGCTAATGGATATGGTTTTCACATACTGGGAATATTGGTGATCATATTTGACCATTACTAATTTGCTTCCTGGCAGGCTGAGGGGCCACCTGGAGCAGGTAAGCAGGTACACAGGTGTACTTCATATGGGGCAACTGGTAGAGAAGGTGAGCAGTGGTGTTACCGCTGTTGACTAGTGAAAAACCAGCCTCTACCTCAGAGCAAAGCCTGTCTAAGGAAGGGACATGATCTTTGTCCTTGGAAAGACCCACAGAGCACTCCTAGGCACATTCCCACCCTGCTAAGTGGTTTATCTACAAATAACAAGAGAGATCTGCTGGGACAGGTGTCCCTGACTCAGTCAGGCTAGGTGGGGACCCATAGCAACCCCCTAGCAGCCACCAATCAGCATGAGACAGGGAAATACCTGGGATGCCAGTTGACCCTCCCAGTAGTTTATGGTGGTTGATATACCCAACTTGTTCCCACCAGTGAATGTGCTAATCATGTTTTAGAGTTGTTATTTGATTTTCTCGAGGTGTGTAATGATTTGCTAAGAGATGCTATGATGTATGTGGGGGTCCCTGAGAATGTATAAAACTGCTGCAAACCCTGGGCTCGGGGCCTCTCAGGGTCACCAGTTGCTGTGTGTGCGCGCAGAGGGCCGAGCTAGCTCGCAATAAACACCTCTTTGCTGTTTACATCGATCTTGGTCTCTGGTGGTCTTTTGGAGGTCCTGAATTTGAGCATAACATCCTTGCTTCCCCAATGTTGAAGTATAACACCAGAGAAGCACGCCGAGGCAAGGTCAGAGTGGAAAGTAGAAGTTTATTAAAGGACAGCAGAAAAGACTTCTCCCGGAGGAAGAAGGGGACCCAAGAAATGGAATCCGTGGAAGTGCGGTTGTTTCTCGTTTTTATAGTTCTTTCAGTGATGGAATGTAGGTGGGAAGGCCCGCGGGGTGGGACACAGGTGGGCCAAAGAAGTAATCTGGGCAGGAAGCACTTCTGAGTCAGCATCTTCAAGTTTGCTGGGGGCTGTTCATTAACACTTCTTTGGGATGGGCTCTGGGCCTTGATCTTTTCCCGGACTTCATTAACATTCCAAGAGTTGTTCTGCTTTTCCCAGAATTCATTCTCAACATGGCCTCCATTTTGAATCTTACTCGATATTAGACCCGATTCACCTAACTACACTGACTACCTAACTTTAAATCTGGCTTCAGTGGCTGGAATCTAAGTCATGCTGTGTGCATGGGGTCCTGGCAAATAGGGATCAGTACAAATGCAGTCGTGAGCTGTTGTGGTGGTGCACATCTATAATCTCAGCTACTCAGGAGGCTGAGTCAAGAGGATTGCAAGTTCCAAGATGGCTCAGCAACTTATCAAGGGCCTAAGCAACTTAGTGAGCCCCTGTATCAAAATGAAAAATAAAAAGGACTGGGGATGTGGCTCAGCAGTAAAGTATATCTGGGTTCAATCCCCCCATACCAAAAACAAAAAGAAGACAACGACGATGTTGGTTAGAACGCCGAAGGACAAAGTCAGGATTAACTCAGTTTTGTGGATCACAATAATGTACACAGCCAGAAACAATGCTGAAAGCCAGCACACCAAAATTTTTCTAGCATGATTTCTGGGTGATAGAGTTATGGATGATGTGTATTTACATCCCTGCACTGTTAGAAACCACCTACAGCAAACAGGCATTTTATCAGCAGGAAAGAAGGGACACTTGCCCCTCCCACAGAAGCTGTTTCTTGTGTACTAAGTGTGCTTCTCCCTCTGTGCTTCAAATCAGTTCCCAGTCCAACAGAAATGCCCACTCCTGTGAGACCTGTTTCATACTCTTCTCTACTTGACATTTCCAAGTTAGTTACTTGCTTAATAATTCCTCTTTTTGACCAGAAGAGGTCTCTGTTGCATTGCTTAAGATTTTTTCTTTTTTAAAATAAATGTGTTATTTTTGTTTTTGTTTTATATAAAGCCTGTTTCTTTAAAATATATATATGAAACCTGTTTCTTTAGAGACATTATGATATTATACAAGATAAAAACTGACCAGTGCTGGGCTGGGGTTTTGGCTCCGTGGTAGAGTGCTTGCCTGGCATGTGTGAGGCCACTGGGTTCTATTCTCAGCATCACATATAAATAAATAAAAATAATGGTCATTGACAGTTTTAGAAAATATTTTTAAAAATTCATCAGTGCCTCTGTAACTAACAAGTTTTCAAGTTGAGTATGTCATCAATAAATGGAATCAATCCTCTGGACTGCTCTCCTTAATAGCTCTACATTGAACCAGAGGAATTTTAACCAATATGTAAAAATTTGAAGGTAAAACAAAGAGAAAAGAAAGGAGAATAAATTTAAGTAGGAAAACATAACTTTTCCAGGAACAAATTAAGAACCCTCAGTACAACACTTAACTTCACAAAAACATGGACTTTGAAGTTAAACTTACCGAAGTTTGAATTTTGACTCTACTACGCACTTTGCAACTTCAAGCAAGCTCCAACCACCCATGCCTCTCCCTCAATTTTTCATCTGGAAAATGGGGATAATAGCTAATTCCTAGGGTTGTGGTAAATAGTGTGTAGATTACTGATATAAAGTACTTAGCATGATTTTTGCCAATACTAAATACAGTGTACTTACTCTTGTTGTTACGTCTGTGTGTAGGTATATGGATTGAATTGCTAATTTAATCGAAAAGCGACTTTTTCCATAAGGAAGAATATAATGAATGCAAGAAATAGAAAGTAGCTGGGAAGTGATATTGACCAAATTGTCTTGTTACATTGTTATATTGTGTGCATATACGAATAACATAACAACAAATTCCATCATCATCTACAATTATAATGCACCAATAAAAACATGTGGAAAAAATAGAAAGTACCAAAAGATGGGAAAAGGGATGTTTATAGTCTACAGTGTTGCTTTCAAATGTCACCTCTAAAAGAAAACCACAAATTTCCGTGTCCAATCTCCTTTTCAATCTGGGCTGGAGATTCTAACTATAAGCCGCATGTCTGACATAATTGTTTCTCCAGAGCCTCCAACTCATCAGACGAACCTGATCTTCCCCATTCTTCTTCTTATCAGACTTCCTCTTTTCTCTAGACATATTTCTAAATGTCCTTTAGTATCAATAAATGTCATCAACTCATGATATCCTCATGTTTTTAGTTCTCTGGGTCTTCGAAATTGCTTTGGATTTCACATTCCCTCTACCCCATTCAAAGTCACTTAGTCACCTCTGGTCCTTGTAGGTAGATGGTGGAACTTTCTACAGCTACCGGCTCTTTCTTCTCCTACTCTCTGACTTGCACCATGTTTCTTAGGATAACCCTCTGCTTTGTTCCCTGTCTTCTCTCTCCCCTTCCCTCACTCCATCAGTAGGCAACCTGCTACTAAAGTGATCTTAATAAAGTTCCCTGTAGCCCTTCATCCTTCTGCTCAAAACAACTCATGAAGCTGGGTGCAGTGGTGCAAACCTGTAATTCCAGTGGCTCAAACCTGTAATCCCAGTGGCTCAAGAGGCTGAGGCAGGAGGATCTCAAGTTCAAAGCCAGCCTCAGCAACTCAGGCCCTAAGCAACTCAGGGAGACCCTGTTTCAAAATGAAATATAAAAAGGGCTGGGAATGTGGTTCAGCAGTTAAGCATCCCTGGGTTCAATCTCCCATACCAAAAAATAAAATTAAATTAAAAATAAACCACTCATGAAGAGTAAAGTAAATACATGGTGGTGATGGTTGCACAGCAATGTGAATGGTGTATACTTAATGCCACTGACCAAATGCTTAAAAATGGTCAAATGATAAATTATATATATCTTACTATAAAAAATAATAGTTCAAATACCCAATGCATAATGTTATAACAGGACCATCACTATCTAACCCTGACCAATCTTCATTTGTATAGTGTCTGGCCTATGGATAAGGAAGAATGCTAAGTGGTAATCTTTTTGTACTCATACCACTCCTCCCGGCCCTACATGGGCACACATGCTCACACCCACACCCCTTTCCCTGCAAACACTTCAAAGTCTCCAGACACACCCCGTGCTTTATCATGGATTCAGCCCTCTTGTTTTCCCAAACTGCCTCATACTTTGTCCTTCTGGTCTTTTTTTTTTTTTTTTTTAATTTATTTTATTTTATTTTTTTATTTAGAGAGTGAGAGAATTTTAATATTTATTTTTTAGTATTTGGCAGACACAACATCTTTGTTTGTATGTGGTGCTGAGGATCGAACCCGGGCTGCACGCATGCCACGCGAGCGCGCTACCGTTTGAGCCACATCCCCAGCCCCGTTCTGGCCTTTTTTCAAAACCCAGTTCAGTTTTATTTTGTCCAGGAAGCCATCCCTCCTGTATCTCTTGTGAAATAATCCCCATTTTCTCTGGGCTCTGATGGCACTTTATATCACTACTCTGCCTGAACCAATCTTCCTAAGGACGGAGCCATCCCCTAATCCTCCTGGTATTTCCCCTTGTTTTCCCCACAGTGCTTTGCACAGAACAATTCTACAGCAAATGTTCATTGAGTGACTGAAGTGAAAAACAAAAGAGGAGGCCAAGAGCTTAAGCCTGGAGCCTGGAGAGCTTTGCTCCACACCTGAATACCAGACCCCATCCTGCCCACACAGCTATATAATGGGCTTTGTGTGATTTGTTATAACATTTTATTTTGCTGGGGCTTGAACGTGTTGTTAGCTTTCTTGTGTCCTTCATTTCATTAGTCACTAAATTCCAAATTGTGGACCTTTATGTTAATGGTGCTACCAATATTTAATTGATTTGCAGCCAATCTCCCTTAGTGTTCCACAACAACCTACAGAAAAGGAATATCCTGTATCTTTTAATGCCACTTATTTAATTCTACTAATTTCGGTAGCATTGGATGCTATGCTAAGTCCTTGGTCTAAGGACATAATTTCAAAAATTTATTAGAAAAGTGTAAATGTTTATGTTCTATTATTTTTTCCCTAGTGCTGGTGATCAAATCCAAGGCTTTATGCATACAGGCAGTGCTGCTGCACAAGAAGCCTCCTGCACCAAGTATTTCCCCCAAGTATTTCCACTGAGCCACACCCTCCAGTGCTCTATTACCTTATGAACGGATTCTCATTGAGCAATATTTTACCTTCCAAGTAATTGCATAACACTAGAAGAATGTGTAGCTGTCTATTATATAACTTTGCCTCCAGCATTGCAAAAAGTTACCAGTAGGTCAATATTGCCATTGTAAAAAAAAAAAAAAAAAAAAAAAAGAATCTTCACCATAAATTATTTGCCTGAGCTTAAATGTACTCCAACTTCTCAGCCTGAGGGGAAAGGACAGCATTTTTACATTAGAGAGAGGTTTGACCCTTAATTTACTAGAAAATGAAACTACAAAATAAAGAATTTGAACCCTCCTGAGGACTGGGTCCTGGTCTATTAGTAAATATAAAGAAAATAAGGATGAGGGGCTGGGGTTGTGGCTCAGCGGTAGAGTGCTTGCTTAGTACGCACGAGGCCCTGGGTTCGATACTCAGCACCACATAAAAACAAATAAAATAAAGGTGGTGTGTCCAACTAAAACTAAAAAATATAAACATAAAATAAATATATTTTTTAAAAAAATAAGGGTGAAGATGTAAATTGGTATAGAGCCATTGCCTAGCACGAGCAAGGCCCTGGGATTGAGGCCTTTGCACTGCAGATGGAAGGAAGGAAGAAAGAAAGAAGGAAGGAAGGGTGGGTTCTTAAAAAGACCTTGAACTATACCAACCAATCATCATGTTTCCTTTAATCCTGTAACTCTTTTTTAAAAAAACGGATCAAATACAGGTAGACTTGTTTGTTGTTGTTTTTTTTTTAATAGACCTACCTTAAAGTTTTGTTTGCTTGTTTGTTTTGGTATTAGGGATTGAACCTAATATTCAGGGGATATTAGGTTATTAGGTATTAGGGATATTAGGATATTAGGTATTAGGGATTGAACCTACGGGCCTTTTACCATTGAGCTAAATCCTCAGCCCTTTTTTTTTTTTTTAATTTGTTTTTGTAGTTATAGATGGACAGTATGCCTTTATTTTATTTGTTTATTTTTATGTGGTGCTGAGGATCGAATCCAGTGCCTCACACATGCAAGGCAAGTGCTCTGCCACTGAGATACAACCCCAGCCCCTCCCCAGCCCTTTTGATTTTCTTTAATATTTTGAGACAGAGTCTTGCTAAGTTGCTGAGGGTCCTCTAAATTGCTGCATCTGGCTTTGAACTTGCAATCTTCTTGACCCAGCCTCCTGAGTCAGTTGATTTGTAAGCAAACACTGTGCCTGGCTAAGTTTTAATAACTGAAAGATATGGGGCATGTGTTGGCAACAGCAGTAGCACTAAGCGTAGTTAGTGGTTTTAATTAGTATTTCCACATTGATTCATGCAATCAAATTCTTTCTCATCAAACATTTATTGAGCATGTATTAGGTGCCAGGTACTTAATCTGGGGACAAACCTTAAGTTATCCATTTATTTTTGTTAGACATTTTGTTCTGCAGAGGTTCTCAAAATTTACTGTACATCAAAATCACCTGAAAAAATTATTAAAACACAGCTTTTAGGCCTCAACTCCAGAAATTCTGATTCAGTAAGTGTAAGATAGGGCTAAATAATTCACATTTTTAACTAACTTCCAGTGAGGGTCCTATGAGAACTAAGTTGTACAACTTGAATACAGGCAGTGCTACTGCATAAGAAGCCTCCTGCACCAAGTATTTCCCCAAAGACCATGTTCAACCAAAGGTAACCAAAGCCACAATCCACACTGCTGACACAGATGTAGAGAAAGTAGAAAGTAAAAGAAAAAATGAACAGTTTTCATTACCTGTCAGCAGGATTGGTAATATTGCTATTTCACTAGTGCAGGCTGATTAACAACCAGCATCCAATCTAATTGATGGAAACTAGCACTAGACAGAACACCAATTATTTTGATTACTCATCCTTTCTTTTTTCTTTTTCTTCCTTTTTTTTTAATATTTATTTTTCAGTTTTCGGTGGACACAACATCTTTGAATGTGGTGTTGACAATAGAACCTGGGCCGCACGCATGCCAGGCGAGCGCACTACCGCCTGAGCCACATCCCCATCCCATTCTTTTTCTTTCTTTCTTTCTTTCTTTTTTTTTTTTTTTTTTGGTACCGAGGATTAAACCCAGGGGCACTTAACCACTGAACCACATCTTCAGCCCTTTTTTGTATTTTATTTGGAGACAGGGTCTCACTGAGTTGCTTAGGGTCTTGCTAAATTGCTAAGGCTGCCTTTGAACTAGAGATCCTCCTACCTCAGCCTCCCAAACAGCTGGGATTGCATGCATGTGCCCCTGCTCCCAGCTGATTGCTCCCCAGTTCTAAAAGCTACAGACCTCATTTTAAAATAAAATGGTCTAGCTGGGCAGGGTGGTGTGCACCTGCAATCTCAATGATGGGGAGGCTGAGGCAGGAGTATTTCAAGTTCAAGGCCAGACTCAATACTTTAGTGAGGTCCTAAGCAATTTAAAGAGACTGTCTCAAAATAAAAAAATAAAAAGGGGTGGGAATGTAGCACAGTGGTAAAGTGCCCTGGGTCCAATCTCTATTATCAAAAGGAAAACAAAACAAAACAAAATAAGTGAGTGAGAGAGAATAGACTGGTCTAGAAATAGAACAACCATTTCATTCCCACCACCAAAGAAAGAATGCCAAGTTCTCAGAATTGGATCAAAAGGCTGGTTGGTCATAGAGAATATATTCAGGGGCAAATAGAGATGACTTTTTGTTTTGTTTTCTTGGTACTGGAAAGGATTGAATCCAGGAGTGCTTTACTATTGAACTACATCCCCAATCCTTTTTATTTTTTATTTTGAGACAAGGTCTTGTAAGTTGCTGAAGGTCTCACTAAATTGGTGGGACTGACCTTGAATTTTCCATCCTTCTGTTTCAGCCTCTGAGTCGCTGGGATTACAGGAATATGCCACTACACCCAATTTAGAGAGAACTTTTATATATATATATATATATATGTATATATATTTTTTTATTTTTTACATTTGAGGTTAGCAAATATTGCTTCAATAGGATACAAAAAGCTCTGCGAAAAGACTGAAATTTTGGACTTTATTAAAACTAAAAATGTATCTCTATCATAAGACATCATTAAGACAGTGAAAGGAAACCCATAGACTGGTACAAGGCATGTAAAATACATAGTCCAAAGACTTTCATTGATATAAAATACTCCTTTAAGTCAATCTTTAGGAAGACTAGCAATCCAGTTTTTAAATGGACAAAGACAAACAGGCACTTAACAAGAGAGCAACCTCTCTGCTCCCTGGCAGCGCAAGAAGAAAGCATGACTCTGTTCTCGCCTGTAATCAAGTCTCCAGCAAATCACACACACATACACACACACGCACACACACACTCATGCACACCAAGCAGATCAGCAATAATTCTCATAGATGATGCAGTTTAAATTCAAATTAAGGAAGACCATCATTTCCCTAAAGACAAAAATAATTCTCAAAGGTGATTCTTGTCCACAACTTAAAAAGAAAAAAGTTATTTAGGCTCTCCAGATCTTTATACCATTCAGAAAGTTCTTTGAGATGTTAAGATGTTTTTCATAGCAAAACAAAACAAAAGCCATTGCCACCTACTCTCTCCCATAAACACATGAGGACTTGGCAGAGGCTTTGATATCACAAGGTTTTTTTCCTAAGATCATCAAGAGAAAAATGTATTATCCTCTGTCTAGAGTCTTTGAGATTTCATCCTCCCTCCCTCTCTCTCTCTCTCTCTCTCTCTCTCTCTCTCACACACACACACACACACACACACACACACACACCACACAACTTTTTTTTTTTTTTGGTACTAGGGATTGAACCCAAGGGCACTTAACCACTGAGCTACACCTCTTGCCCCCCGCCCCCTTTTAATATTTATTTTTTAGTTTTAGATGGATACAATATCTTTATTTTTATTTGGTGCTGAGGATTGAGCCCAGTGCCTCATGCATGTTAGGCGAGCACTCTACCCTTGAGCCACAACCCCAGCAACCTCCAGCCCTTTTTATATTTTATTTAGAGACAGAGTCTCACTGGGTTGCTTAGTAATTTAGGCTTGCAACTGCTGAGGCTGGCTTTAAACTCGTGATCCTCCTGCCTTAGCCTTCTGAGTTTCTGGGATTACAGGCATGTACCACTGTTGAAATAATTTAAGACTTACAAGACTTTAAGTTATAAAATAGTTCAGAGACCTTCCATGGACACTTCACCCAGCTTCCCCTAATAACAATATCTTACATAACCATAGTAAATTGTCAAACCTAGGAAACTGATTTGGGTAAAACACTATTAATACATATATAAAGGAACAAAAAATACAGGTATAAAGGTACATAAATAATTTTGATATCACTAGTTTTTACCTGCCCTACTTGGGAGAAAGGGGTTTGGTATTTTGGCATATCGCTATATGAAATTTATGTATGTACATATGTATGTATTTATTTATTTATTTTGTGGCACTGAAGTTTTGTGACCCAGGAGCGTTTTCCCAGTGATCTATATCCTCAGACCTTTTTATTTTTTATTTTGAGACAGGATCTTAACTAGGTGGACTAGGAGGGCCTGGAATTTGGGATCCTCCAGCTTCACCTTCCAGTGTATCTGGGATTACAGGTATGAGTCACTGTGCCCAGCAGTTCTGTGAAATTTAATCACAAGTGTTGAGGCAGGTAATCATCATCACAATCACCTTACAGATCTGTTCCATCAACACAAAGAAACTCCCTCATGTTACCCTTGATAGTGACACCTTTCCTTTGTCCACTACTAGTCTGTTTTCTATCATTACAATGTTGTCACTTTACAAATGTCATATTAATAGTTCATGCAGTATGTAACCCTTTGAGATTGGTTTTCTCACTCAGAATGATGCCCTTGAGATCTATCTACATGCTTCATGTGTTGATAATTCATTACTTTTTATTACTGCCTAGTAGTGCATCATGCGGATGTACTATGCTTTTCTTACCCATTCACCCACTGGAAGACATTCAGCTTGTGTATTCAAGGGTCCCCAAGACCACCTGTTATTCACTAGGAAGATTCAGTCTCAGTGTATAGTCTTGATCTTGGCTATGAGCACAATCAGCCAAGGGAGAAGGCACATGGGGTGAAGTCCAGAGAAACCAGGCACAAGCTCCTGGTCCTCACTCAGTAATCACACAGGGTATACTCAGGGTATACTCCAGCAACTAGCCAAGACAACACATGTGAAATGTTGCCAATGAAGAGAGCTTGTTAGAGACTCAGCACCCAGAATTATTTTTTGTGGGGGTGATCACGTAGACCCTTCTGCCTGGCAAATTCCATAGTTCCAGAAGGAAAGTACACATTTAGGATAAACCCTATTGTTTGTATAAACAGCTTAGGAACAGTGAGCCAGTCTTATCAGTTAAAGGTGAGAACCTTCCAGAAACTTAAGTTCCCAGATGCCAGCCAAAGACTGGCCTTGCAAGCAGACTTTTCCAAAGATAGCTATTCAAGAATGCTATAGGAACTCTTTTCTGCACACTTGTTCCCAGATTTGGCAATTACAAATAAAGCTGTGTTCGACCTTCAAGTACAGCACATTTTCTTTTGGACACAAGTGATATCATACCAAAGATGATTCTGCAATTGGCTGACATTTATTGAGAACTTCATGCCAAGATACAATGCATCTTGGGGCTGGGGATGTGGCTTAAGCGGTAGCGCGCTCGCCTGGCATGCGTGCGGCCCGGGTTCGATCCTCAGCACCACATACAAAGATGTTGTGTCCACCGAGAACTAAAAAATAAATATTAAAATTCTCTCTCTCTCTCTCTCTCTCTCTCTCTCAAAAACAAAACAAAACAAAACAAAAAAAAAAACCTTGTAGCTATCAAAAAATAATCAGAACACTCTATTATAAAAAAAAAAGATACAATGCATCTCACATATATAACTGAACGCTCACAACAATACCATTAAAATCCTAGTTCTCAATTGAGCAAAATGGGACATATTGAGGTTAATGTGTACAGATTCAAACTCTAAGTAGCTTACCCAGTAGTTGAGCCCATGTTGTGTGATGCTGGGTCCTTTACTCTTATACACCAGATTCTTCTTCCTTTCATAAGGATGCTAACATTTTTTGAGGCCTAATTATGTCAGACACTGTTAAGTACTCTATAATCATTATGTCTTTTAACAATAATCCCTGTGAGAAAGGTACTCTTTAGATTTATCAATTATTCTTTCCTAGGACCAGTCCTTCACAAGATTGTAACCTTTCTGAGTTTGTTTCCAATGAATACAATTTCTCATCTGTATTCATGGAACCATTTTCTTTTCTTTTTTTTTTTCTTTTTCTTTCTTTTTTTTTTTTTTTTTTTGTGTGTGTGTGTGTGTGTATGTATGTACTGGGGATAGAATCACTGGGCTACATCCCCCACCCTTTTTTTAAAAAGTTTTGAGACAGGGTCTTTCTAATTTGCTGAGGACCTCACTAAATTACTGAGGCTGGTCTGGAACTTGCAATCCTCCTGACTCAGCCTCTTAAGTGGCTACGATTACAGGTATGTACCACTACACCTGGCACATGAATCACTTTCTAAATTTTGGAACCTCATATCCTCAAAATAATCTCCTTTTTCATTTGTATTTTGTTTGTTTTTTCATTTGGTTTGGGTTTTTTTGTTGTTGTTGTTTTGGTTTGGTTTTTTTTATCAGAATAATAAACTATTCCTCCTTTGGTCTTTCTAGGGAGTTAAAAGAATTCTTTGCAAGTACAGGAATTTGTTGATTGTCATTCTTGTCTTGGAAGACAAGGAATGGTGGTTGCATCCTAGTTTTCTTAAGCATTGCACCTACATGTATTCCAAGTCTATACTAGGCAAGCAATCCTTGACTGGGGCTACCTTTCAGAGGGAAGAAGCCCTTGTGAGCCAAAGAAGTCAGAAAAGGAATCCAGGAGGACACAGGATTCCAACAATGGGCAAGCTCTGTGGAGAAGAGAACCAGAGTGGGTTTTCTACATGTGGGAAAACACCAATAGAAACCACAGGAAGGAGGAAAGACGCCATGTCTATGGGAAGGTGAGAAGAGCATCCTAGACAGGGAACAAGGCTTCTGTTGGAGAATAAAAAGAGATACTTCTAGATAGGAGAAGGGATCCACCTCACAGAGTACTTTAAATCCTCAAACAAGTAATCGAACCAGATTATTATGGATTAGAGGGCGATATTAATGGTCAGAACTGGGTTTGACGAAAATTAGCCTGGCAGTAGTCTAAAGGATGAATTGGGGATTAAGAAACAAGAGTCACCTGTCTGGAAACAAATTCAGGCAGGAAGTGCTGGGTTGTGATCTAATCTGTATGAGTGGAGAATAAATCTACATTGGTGTGGATGAAGTATGCCCTAGAAGCCTGAGCACGTGAAGACCCACTTGACCCATACTGAAATTGTTGAACTGCACTTGGTACTTTCTTTCTTAAATGAGGTCAGTAAGACACTATTAAAAGAAAGCAATTTTAATCTCCAAGATAACTAATAAAACACTTCTACTAGGAAGACAGATGGTGATATAGTGGGGGGGAAAAATCAATGTGTAGCGTCAGAAGTCGTAAGAGGTGCAGGGCTTTCTTTTATGTCGAAGTATTTTAAGAAAGCCATTTAGTATGACTAATCTGTTTTCCCCTTCAGAGATGGTTCAGCCTAATTAAGGAGGGAATAGATAAGACAACCCAAGGTCAACGTCGGACTAGCTTTTTTACCTTATAAAAATTCATGAAAGTGGCAATATCTAAGATCTGATACATTTGGAATGAGCTATGAGCCAATGCGTGGGTGTGTATTTTTAATGAAAGCAGGGGTGGCATATCTAATCTTGTCACTAACTCAAATTTCTCTGTGCCATGGTGCAAATCAAATTAACACTATGACTCTCATTTTTCCAATTATTAAAAAGAAGTGATTCCTAAGAAATTATTTATTTAGAAAATAATCACTCTGTCAATGTGCCTTGAGGATACAAAATGCCCTGAGGAAGCTGTGGTTAGAGGAAAAGGCGGCCTTTGCATGACCTCGTGCTCTGTCAGATGCACAAGCACAGCTCCCTCCTCCCCTCCTTTACCACATTTTACTCACAGTGACCTCATTTCTGGACTTCAAACCCAGTTCTGATCATGCTAAATTTGTCCCCGTCTCAGAACTACTCAAATGCCCTTCCTGAGATCTTCACATGGCTGCTTCCTTTTTATCATCCCATCTTTATGTTGATCTCCTCTGAGAGGCAGAGCGAATGCTTGTGGCTGCCTTGCCCTTCACCAGACTCTACTCTTCTAGCTGTGGGTGCTAGCTGCCAGTGCCTCAGGACTTTGTCTCTTTATGGATAAGGATCCTGGATTGCAGAGCTTCTTCACATGGGCACGGTCCTGGAGATAATGGCTGAAAGACTGGCAGCTAGGGGAGGGCCTGGCCGAAGAGGCTAACTGACAAGGGGCTATAGCGGACTGTCCCTTGAGCAATTCACTATCAGGGCTTGCCTTCTGGAATCAGTCTGTAGCTGGACTTCTCTTAAAGTCACATTCTGCCTAACTTCTTATCCTACTGTCTTCTGCTTTTTTGCCACATTAAGTGAAGCAAGAATTCCCATCTTGGGGTTTGAGGGAACATGGGCTAACACAGTTGATGACAGAGGTAGTCCTGGGTAACACTGGATTACTCATCCACTAGATGGCAATGATAATCCCTTCATCAATGGTGTGTGTGTGTGTGTGTGTGTGAGAGAGAGAGAGAGAGAGAGAGAGAGAGAAATATCATTAGTTTTTGTTTTTGTTTTTATTTTTGTTTTTGGTATTACGGATTGAACCAGGGGCATTTAACCCAGAGTGTGAATGTGTGTGTGTGTGTGTGTGTGTGTGTGTGTGTGTGTGTGTGTGTGTATTCTTTTCTATATTCATTAGAAAGGTGAATGTCTGCATTCACAAGGAAAGGATAAATGTATATTTTTATGATTTTGTCCCAGAATTATGTTACCTCTCCTACTCTTAGTCATAATGAGGTCCAAAGAGACCTGGATCATGTGCACATTCCATAGAATTTCACATTGGTCAACTCTGTTGATGCCATGGTGATGCCATGGTGTTAAGTGAACCTGATACTAAGGAAATGGCATGTGCTCTGGGGTGCTGCTGAGACACATAGCTGTATGTGGTGGAAGATAACCCCTAAAAAAATGAAGGAGTCTGCCACATTAATGAAGTTTTTAAGGGTCCAGAGCTCTGTGGCATGCCAGGACATCTCCCCTCTGGTAGAGGGCAAGTTACTGCACTTTGTGTCTCCTACCACTAAGAAAAAAGCACAGGGCTGGGGATGAAGCTCAATAGAGAACACTTGCCTTGCATGTGCACGGCCCTGGGTTTGATACACAATGATGTAAGAAAAAAAAAATGAAAAAGAAGGGCTGATGATATAGCTCAGCGGTAGTGCACTTGCCTAGCATGTTCAAGGTTCTGGGTTCAATCCCTGCAGAAAGAAAGAAAAAGAAAAAAAGAAAGAAGGAAGAACATAGAGAGAAGAAAGCACAGAGCATAGTTGAATACCTTGTATTTTTTTTAATATTATTTTTTTAATGATCAACACAACATCATTTATTTATTTTTATGTGGTACTAAGGATCGAACCCAGTTTGTGCAAGGCAAGAGCTCTACCACTGAGCCATCCCAGCCCGCTACCTTGCATTTTGAAGGCAGTATATATCACACTGGGGGAATACCACTCTGATCTACTTATTAGGTGATGAGGAAGTGTACCATATTAAGTGAGACCCAGAACAGAAAAGGGCTCTGTAGTGTGTATTTGGATTACAGTATAAGAAACATGACCAGAGTACTAAATGTATCTGTAGATACCATGTGAAACATTTGGAAAGCTCAAATATGAGAATTATTATCTGGTGCAGTGGCACATGCCTATAATCCCAGCTACCTCCGAGGCTGAGTGGGGAGAAATGAGTTCCAGGCCAACCTGCACAACTTACGGAGACCCTGTTTCAAAATAAAATAAAAAGGGACTGAGAGTATATACCTCAGTGGTAAAGCATTTGCCTAGCATGCATGTGGCCCTGGGTTTGATCCCCAGTAAAAAAACATATATACGCACACACAAATATGAGAGTTGCAGACTAGAAGGGTTCTAGGGCATACTATTGGGACCTGGAAAAAACTATGAGATTATGAGACATCACATGATCATGAAATTAAAGCTGCCTATCATCATGGAGTGGGCTTCCCCACCATCCCTAAACCTTAGTACTGGAAAGAAAGCTATGGGGGCCCTACCACTGAGCTATATCCTCATCCTTTATTTATTTATTTATTTATTATTTTGAGACAGAGTCTCCCTAAGTTGCTTAAAGCCTTGCTATGTTGCTGAGGCTGATCTCAAAGTTGCAATCCTCCTGCCTCAGGCTCCTGAGCTGCTGGGATTACAGGTATGCACTACCGCATGTGGCAATGAGCTGGGTTTTGTTAGACCTACTCAGTCATAATATTAAATATACAGCAGCATTCAACCATAAAACAGAAATGGTATGCATGGAACTGGCTCAAAAAGCACAAATAGGTTGTATGAACACATAGTCCAGGCTGACGCATCACCCTCTACTCTTACACAGACATTTTTCCTTTGGCTCATACAAATAGGCTCATGAAGCATGCCTAAGACCAGTTGGTAGAAGAAGAAAAATTCCACTTGAGCTGAAGGATAATGTTGGAAACAGATTCCCTCAGTTGCCAGAGCTTCATTCAGGTGGGCTTCCTAGTTATCTACTTTGTGTGAAGGAAAAAATTGCTCAAAAGGGTATACACAGCTCACAGGCAGTGGCAAAGGATCTGTCTGGTCAGTGAGGGGCCTGGAAAAAACAAAACTAGAGAAATTATGAAGGAGGTCTAAAAAAAGAAGCATGTAAGCAGATCAGTGATTGGGCAAGAAGTGCCCATTAACGAGCACCAGACATCCACTGCAGATGAAGCACTAAGCAACCAAGGGACAGGAAGTCAACCAGAAGATGTCAGTTAGCTTCTATCACCAGCCACACCAGTCCTTGTACAATCAGTTTGAGAACAGAATAGCCATGGTGACAGGGGCCAGGGCTATGCATGATCAACAGCATTGGCTCTTTCACCTCGGCTGACCTAGTTACTGCTGCTACCACATAGATAGCCAACAGTAACAGCAAAGCTGAGCCCTCCATATGGTACAAGCCCTGGAGAATATCAACAGGCTACTTGGTGGCAAAATGATTTTATCCAGCCCCTTTCATCCTGGAAGGAGCAGCAATTCATTTGGGCTTGATTGTATTTATCATGGGCTCAAGACCAGCTGTAGCAGTCAGTGTTGGTCCACTAACCCAAAAATCCCACCAGCCAGAATCCTGGAGGACCAGCAGCCAGATGGGATGACATTACCATGAGAAGCAATTGGAGCTGAGTGGTACAAATGTTAGACTGTACCAGATGCTCTTGGTGTATTCCTATATCCCCTTCCCAGCTGGCAAGCCAATGTTGGCTGCTAGTAGCTTAGCTTACGTCTGTGCTCTTCCCAAGGGGTTTGCTTTTGGGAGCTCCCCGAGGCAGATGCAAGTAGAAGGTTAATGCATTCCCCACCTCATGAATACATGGGGCTACTGAATGACTGATGCAGAGGTGTAGGCGTAGCCCCCTTGCTTTGGGGTAGGCTCAAACGTTTGTGCTCCCCTTTTCACAGTGCAAGAGGCAGTGTCAGTCACAGATTGCATTTTCAGCCTTTCTTTCAGCCAGATGGGGACACATGAATAATGTTCACCCACAAAATATGTATTCTCTTAAGACCAAGAGGACCAAGAAGGCTTCTGTCTACCTACATGGGGAGATGGATATGGAAACCCTAAATATGGAAACTCACTGGAGTTTAGAATGGGAAACTTGAGTATCCAAATCACCGTGTGGAAGGCTACCACCAGTAAGGGACACCCATGCTGTTAAATGAGCAGGAAATAAAACTGTGTTTAGTCAATAAAGTTTGGGAGTTGTTTTGTTACAGCAGCTGGCATTATTCTAGTATACTCTACCTGTGAAATCTAATGGAATTCCTCATGTAGCAGGAAGTTAAAGTGGATGCTTCCAAAGGTCCCTCATGAAACAGATCTCTGGTATATTTCCTCTGAAAAAATGACTAAATTGTTTATGTGCTAATTCTGCTCAAAGTTTATATTGCCAAATAGTGCACCTAATTACCCAATAGTAAACATGGTAAAGTTAAAGGCAAGAGGACCTGGATTCCAGTTCTGGTTCCTCTACTAGCCTGTTTTAGGGTCTGTAACAAATAATTACATTGCAGAGCTTCACTTATTTCATTTCACTTTCTTACATTTCATTGCAAAGCAAAATGTGAAATGTAAGAGAGGACAATGTGACCTCTCTACCTTACACTTGCTGGTTTCCTGTATTGTATTAAAATATCTTTAAGAAATGTACAGTAAGAGTTCTTTATAGCTGGGAGGAACAGGAGCACAGAGCTTGACTACGCTAATTAGCGTACCAAGCTGACCCTATAATAAATAAACCCTTTGGTCGCTGAGTATCTTTTATTGTTGGGCTTTCAAATTTGGAGATGAGTCAAATACACTAGGTTCTTTGCTTTGGTGCTTGACACAGTCAAGCTGACTCAAACTGCTCAAATACTCCATTCAAGTAAAGCAGTGATTAGAGATGATTCATGTTTCATTGGAACTGGGGCCAAGAAAGCCTAGAGGGAAACGGCTGTGTTTGGCAAGAAAGGAACGTTCCAGGCCACTTGGCCATGACTGTGTCAGTGACACATGGCCCAACCCGAGAATGAACGCAATATTAAGCTGATTGAAGTTTTGTTTCCTTTGTAAATAGGCATGGCTGTATTCCAATAAAATTTTATTTACATATTTCAGTAATCATTTTTTAAAATTAACAAACCTAAAGATATTAACTTAGAAGACACAAGATTATTAAAGAAAAAATTTCCCAAGCTATCATAGATGAATCTGTTTTCTTGGTAGATAGAAGGTCTTTGGATGGTCTGTCTCTCTGAATCACATAGACTTTTGTATGGAGTAGAACATTTAATCACTTGGTGCTTGTGTAAGAAAGCTAGGCCAAATGCAGATAATGGAAGGATTAGGAAGTATCTGTGGCTTTCTTTGACCTTTTTCTGGGATATCTATGTGCTACCTGTTATATAACATGCATGTTTTCAACGGGGAGACTTTCCCCACAGGTGAGGATGCTGAGCAATCCTGGGAGACTAGAGGAGCTACTGGATTCATTTTTGACTGTTGGATCCTGCCTCCCTGGACAGCTATGAAAGTCCTTGTCGAATTCAGCCATGATCAACATCCCATGAAGCATTTAAAGAGACAGAAAAGGCAAATGATTGCAACCGTGTGTGTGTGAGTGTGTGTGTGTGTGTGTGTGTGTGTGTGTAGATTGAACCCAGGGCCTTATGCAAGCTAGGCAAATGTGCTACTCCTAAGTGACAGCCTCAACAGAACTTCAACCTCTTTACCAAGCATTTTGCTGGGTTCAATTCACGCAAACCTGGCTCCCCAATATTGAGGTGTTTTATTCCTTGTTCTCTTATTTCTAGGATAAAGGGAACAGCTATTCTCTCAATCAGGCAATTTTCTCTTTATAGATAAATACATCAACCCCTGGAGGCAATGTTGAAGGATCAGAGTTCTGGTTCCATAAGGAACCAACAGCATCAAGGACATACTATTAAGAATGACTATTGTATCACTCTCTGTCTCTCCTTGTTTACCTTCTATAATCCATTGAAGCCAAGCACTTGCCCCAGAGTGATGGAGTGGTGACCAGGGCAAACTCAAGCACACTGGAGCTCAGCCACATCTCGACTACCTGCTGCTGTCCTTAGCCAAGGGAAAGTCGTTATCGCAGTCTCTGTGCATCTACATGGGCCACCATGCTGGCTTGGGCCTGAGGTGCAATGAGCCATCATTGAAGCAAGACAGGGTGAACCGACCTGTCCCACAAGGCAGCCCAGCCCAGCCTGGTAGAGACACCTGCTCCACATAGTGCTGCAGCCCAGAACCCCCAATCATCTACAATCTGAGGATGGGTGGGGGAGCGGGGCAGACCTGAATGAGATTGCAGAGCTAACCAAAAGCATTGGTACTTTGCCAAACCCTGATTAACATAAATTTGGACCAATAGTGTCAACCCAAGTGCTATATAAATCCCTAGGCTAACATATTCATTCAGCAACCCCTATGGGGGATCTCCTCTTGTACCTGCAAGTTGTTTCTGTTCTTCACACTAGAATAAATGCTCCTCCTTTCAATCTTGCCTTCTCTTTTCCTAGATTTGTGAAACAAGAAGCTGAAAAGAAGTTGACGGTGAGCTGCTGGAGTCTATTGCAACACTGGAGAGCACAGCCCCCATTTAGAGCTGCAATACTAAGAGCTGCCAAATGCCATTCAGTGACAGTACAGAAAAATCGGGCTTTGCCAGCTTCAACTCTCTAAGTTGACACCTAGAATCTGACACTGACAGGCATTCCCTACTGTGATTAGCTGCTTACACTAAAAAACAGGCTTTCTTGGCTTCAGAGGCCAGCAACTTACTCAGCAACTTACTCCAGCCACCAGTACAAGCAGAAAATCAAGTTTCATCTCAAACTCCGTTTTCGCCATCACTTGCCAACTTATATCCATTCAGCGTACCCAGGGGTTTCCATAGCATTCCTTTCTGAAAACATCACTATTACTTCAGCCTCCTCACGGACACCATGACACTGCTCTGATATGTGCAATCCCCATGCTTCTGCTATGCCACTAGACTAAGCACTTTAGACCCATTTCCCAGGATTTTATTTCCTGATCATTTCTCCTCAATGTTTCCCAACTCCATATGTAATTAAGTATAACCTTACCCCGAAATCTCTTAAAAGCAGGCTAAACTTGCATTTTTTAGCATTAGTTTCTCAGGATCAATTTCACACACCAACCTGGAAGAGCTTAAGCTTTTTTAGCACATATGCCTTTCTTCATTTTATGCCTTCTACCCTAAAGGGTACAATTCAGGATCCAAACAATCACGGTTATGTGACAGGCACAGTTTGAGGGTTAAGACACAGAAATGAAGGCAATGTGGACACAGCACATTTTTGTAGAGAAAACTGGGGGCAGGAGTAAGGAGGGAAGATATTAAGCAAGTAAATAAACAACATATATAGATGCCATGTGAAATGTGAGCTTCAGAGAAAATAGAGTAAGAAGAAGAACAGGGAGTATCAGATGTGGTTGGAGAGGGAAGTGAAATTTGAAGTAGAGTAATTCAAGAGGGTCCAACTAAATGGGTGACATTTGAGCAAAATCCTGAAAGAAGTAAAGAATTGAGCTTGTGATTTTTTAAAAATATATTTATTTTTTTAGTTGTAGTTGAACACAATACCTTTATTGTATTTATTTATTTTTTATGTGGTACTGAGGATCGAACCCAGGGCCTCGCACGTGCCAGGTGAGTGCTACCACTGAGCCATAACCCTAGCCCCGAGCTTGTGATTTCTAAGGGACACATTCCAGAAAGAGGCACAAGATAAGCCAAGAAAGCCTGTTTTTTAGTGTAAGCAGCTAATCACAAGCTAATAACAAGAAGAAGCCAGGTGCAATGGCACATGCCTGTAATCCCGGCAGCTCAGGAGGCTGAGGCAGGAGGATCGTGAGTTCAAAGCCAGCCTCAGCAATGGCGATGCACTAAGCAATTCAGTGAGACCCTGTCCTTAAACAAAATACAAAATAAGGCTGGGGATGTGGCTCAGTGATAGAGTGCCCCTGAGTTCAATCCCTGGTACCAACCCTTCTCCGCAACCCACAAAAAAAAAAAAAAAAAAAAAAACAAGGAAGCAGAGCAAACCAGGCAATATGCGGTAGGAGACACAGTTGGAGGGTCGCAGAGGAGCAGAAGACTTTATGAGGACTTCAGATGAGGAGACTCTGTAGGATCTTGATCATAAGAGTGCTAAAATAGGGCTGGGAATGTGGCTCAAGCGGTATTTCGCTCGCCTGGCATGCGTGCAGCCTGGATTCGATCCTCACCACCACATACAAATAAAGATGTGTCTGCTGAAAACTAAAAAATAAACATTAAAATTCTCTCTCTCTCTCTCTTTAAAAAAAAAAAAAAAAAAAGAGCTCTCTGACTGATTGAGAGTGAAATATGAATATGAAAAGGCCAGAGCAGAAGCAGGAAAAACCATGTAGGAGCCTCTACAATAACCAGTGATATTGATGATGGCTTGGACTGGTTTGGGGGGAAGCTATGAAAAGAAGTCAAATTCCAGGAATATTTTAAGGTAGAGCTGGGCTGTGTGCAACCCTCAGTGGTAGAGTGTATGTTTAATGTTAAGGAGGTTCCAGGTTCAATCTCCAAAAACAAAAAACAAAAAGGTAAAGTTGACTAGACAGACAGATAAGTTAAATAAAGGATCTGAGACAAAAAGAGTTAATCCAAGGCTGTCCTTTAGCAAACAGAAAGATCAAATTCTCTTTTTCGGAGATGTGTTAGATGAGGAGAGAAGCAAGTTTTAGAGGGTGGTATTCCTCTAGAGGGAAGATAGATAAGTTCTCAGCAATAAGATAGTTCTGATCTTATTCAAAGTTTAAATTGGGATGGTTCTTACTAGTACACCTTGAATTTTATCTTAAAGCTCTTTTCCTTATTACTATTATAACACAAATCCCATAAATCTCAGATGATCAATAAATTACATCTTAAAAATTAGCAAAGCAAGCTGAGTGTGGTGGTGAGCACCTCATGAGTAGTCCCAGCTACTTAGGAGGTTGAGGCAGGAGGATCATAGTTCAAGGTCAACCTAGGTAATTTAGCAAGACCCTGTCTGAAATTAATTAATTAATTATTAATTATAAATGAAAATGGCAAACACTGCCCACAAAGTCTAAATGCAAATTAAAAACTGAAAAAAAATTGTAGTTTATATTGTAAATCTAGGTTTTCTGAGATACAAAGAGTTCCTACAAATAGATAAGAAACAAGAACAACAACTCAATGGAAAAACAGACAATGAATCTGAATAAACAGTTCACACATGAACACACACAAAAAACAACTATGATGACTTTTAAATATAAGACATTCAATTGTCTCAACAGCAAGTTAAAGCTATGATTAAATAATTTCTTCACTTATAAGATTGATAAAGATCAAAAAAAGTTAGTAATTCGGGGCATTGGCTAAAGCACAGGAAAATAGCATTCTCATTTGTCAGATTCCGTGGAGAACAATCTGGCAACATCTATCATTGTCATCATTATTATTTTTAGTGCAAGGGATTGAACCTGGGGCCTTGTGCATGCCAAACATGCACTCCACCACTGAACTACACCCCCAGCCCTTCTATCATTATTTTAAAGGCACGGACTTTTTGACCAGACAATTCAACTTCTAGCTAGTAAACAAGAGATATAATCACATATTTTTGAAAAGACACATACATAACAGAAGTTATATATCATAGCATGGTATGTAATAAGAGACTAGAAACAGTGTATACATACCATAATAATAGATGGATACACATACAATAATAATAGAGTGATGGTTAGATAAATTGTAGTACATTCACTGTAAACATCCATTGAAAATAATAAGGCAGCTTTGCAATATATAGTATTAGAAGATGATTTATGTAATAAGATATCATTTCTGTAAAAAATAATGAGAGAATATATGCATCTATGTTTATAATTACATGGCAAGCATATAGAACTGACTGATAAATATGATTGAATCAAAAGAAATTGGTTGGTTGGAGAATAAGGGTGGGAGGAGACTTTTTGCCAAATGCTTTAAACTGGGTTTTTGGGAAAAGACTCTGAAACAAAAATGAGTGCAGAAGATTAGTCCGGAAGTGAAACTGGCAGCTATGGGCTGGGAGAAGCTGACCCATGGTGCCGTTCCAGCAGAACCTGTTCTGCAATCCCATGAAGAGCTCTGGAGTTGGGATTGTCCTTCCACATTGTCCCACATGGAAGAAAGGAAACCAGAGCTTTGTTCCCTCCAGCCCTGCGGGTAGTCATTTGCTTAAGGCTGCCTCTGACAAGATGTTGGGAAGGGTGGCTGGGACATCTCAAGGCAATCCCCACTGACACTTCCTGCAGTAGCAGAAGGGGTTCCTGAGCCCTGAACAAGATCTGGGCAGAGTACCTTCAAAATTGTTCCAAAATTCATAAATAGAATAGCTTGGGTGGGGGTGGGCAAAGAGCCAGTACTCTGCCCTGAAGTCATAGAACGTGGGCACTGAAGCCCTCCTTGGCCCTCCTTGGAAAGGATTTTGGGGGCAAGCAGCATTCTCTTCTAATAGATTGCTTTAGTTACCAACCAGCTGAGTGCTCTTTTGCTCAATTTTAGATGGAAATCACAAACAGGGGGATGGAGTTTTAGCTCAGTGGCGGAGCACTTGCCTAGCATGTGTGAGGCACTGGGTTCAGCATGGCATTAAAATAAAAAAGGCTTGCTACAAAAAAAAAAAAAATTAAATGACATTGACAAAAAAAAGAAAAATCACAAACAGGTAAGTAAAACCATCCTAACAAGGCTTTATTGGGGCTTATACTTGAGCATAAGGGAGACAGCACACCAGAGAGGGTGCCCAGTCCAGCTCTCAGAGAAAGGCAGTAGTTTGTAGTCTGACTGAGGCTGACACATTCTCGCTTCTATTGCTCACAGCTGGGAGGTTTGCACTATTACCTGGTGGTCAGAACCTGCGTAAGCTGCAGGAGAGACCCTTTAAAAACTTTAAGGGAGTTAGCACTGTGGTGCCTGCCTGTAATTCCAGAGAGGCTGAGGCAGAAAGATCACAAGTTTGAGGTTAGCCTGGAGAATTTAGCAAGACCCGATCTCAAAATGAAGACATTAAAAACACTGAATAGTAACTCAGTGGCAAAGCACCCCTGGGTTCAATTCTAAGTACAAAGAAAAAGAAGTGAAAAAAAAAAAAGTTTTAGCAGTTGACTTAAATAGGGCTAAACTAGTTTTCATCAAAGATAAACAACATGATTGGGAAATCAGCCTTTTTTATTCTGTCTCACTTTGACACAAGATTGACCTCCTAGTCCTCCTGTCTCATCTAGAGGATCCTAACACTCCTTTAATACCCTTATATTCCCTTAGGAGATAGAGGGAAGAAAAGGAAGCGAAGTAACTATGGCTCGAGAAAATCATTTACCAATCTATTTTAAATGAGACATTTATTCTCCCAGTCTAATTTTAGAGAGATTCTTAGCAACATCTAATCTGAATCTATTATCTTTTAAAACTAAAACATATCCTTATATTTTGATATTCTTATAATTTGCATATTTTTCTTTCTTAATTATAACATTTAATAATTCACATATTAACTATATTCTTGGAGGGAAGTGGGAGGAGTTTTAAAAAGACTTAAGAAGCTGAATACAGTGGTGCAGACTGTAGGGAGGCTAAGGCAGGAGGATCACAAGTTCAAAGCCAGTCTCAACAATTTAGTGAGGCTCTAAGCAATTTAGCAAGACCCTGTCTTAAAACAAAAAGAAAGAAACGGACTGGGGATATGGCTCAGTGGTTGAGTGCCCCTGAGTTCAATCCCTGTTATCAAATAAAATAAATTAAAAAATTTAAAAAAAAAAACTTGGGGGCTGGGGATATAGCTCAGTTGGTAGAGTGCTTGCCTCACAGACACAAGGCCCTGGGTTCAATCCCCAGCACCAAAAAAAAAAAAAAAAAAAAAAAAAACTTAAGAAGCCCTGCATAGTGGTGTGTGCCTTTAGCCCCAGCTACTCAGGGGCTAAGGTAAGAAAATCACTTGAGTTTAACAGTAGCCTGGGCAACATAGTGAGACCCCATTTCACAAAATAATAATAATAAAGTAGTTTTAGGGCTGGGGATGTGGCTCAAGCGGTAGCGCGCTGGCCTGGCATGCATGCGGCCCGGGTTGGATCCTCAACACCACATACAAACAAAGATGTTGTGTCCGCCGAATACTGAAAAATAAATATTAAAAATTCTCTCTCAAAAAAATAAAAAATAAAAATAAAAAAATAAAGTAGTTTTAAGAGACAAAGAAAATGGCAGTGACTTATTTGAGTCCTGAGGCAAAGACAACAAACAAACAAAGACAAAACAAAATAACACAATTGCAAATTAATATTTTTGAAACAAAGGAATCAAGGGAAATTTGGATTTGTACTAACTACTGTGATAGTTTGGATCTGGAATGCGTTCTAAAGGCTTGCTCCTCAGCCAGATGTTATTGGAAGGTTGTGGAAGCTTTAGGAAGCGGGCCTTAAGGAGGTTTTAGGTTATTGGGAGTGTGTCCTTAAGGGTGTTAGGAAGAAGGTAGTCATGAGCAGTGGAGGAAAAAGGGAGGTGATCGGGGTTCACAGAGCAGTCAAGCCTTAAGTCAGCGGTTGTGTCAGAGACTCAGGGAGCTGACCCCTGCTGCAGTTAACTGTTAAACTAATGTATTGAACAAAATAGGACACCTTAACAGTGATGGGGTCATGGGACCAAGCCATGGGGTTTGACCAAGTCAGAAATATAAAACAAGGTTTGACCCAACCTGGCCTTTGTGCCACATGCTGACCAACCATAACCTGAGTTATATTATGATCTCACTGTGATTGTGGTTTGGAGATCACATGGGTAACAGTCTCTAAGACTCTAATGTAATCAACCTGTCCATCGGGGTATGAGTGGAGGCAATCAGGGGCATGGAGGAACTAAGGGAAAACAAATGATCAGCTCCTTCTATGTCTTTAGTAAAACTCAGCAGAAGACAGGGTGGACAATACCAATCTCTTCTAGAGATGGTTTGCTCTCCTTCACTTTGCTTATATGGCAATGTACCATCTTTTGCTTCAATAAAATCTTCCTTTGCTGAATTTCTACATCTTGCTTGAAATTTTCTCTCACAAAGAACTGAGGATTCTCACCCACATCTCTGGTAATAAAGGGCATTGTGGGACCCAATGACTTTCTTTCTTTTCACTCTGGCCACCATGAAGTGAGCAACTTGCTCAATCCTGTACTCTTCACCATGATATTCTGCCTCACTGTAGGCCTAAATGCAGTGGGGCCAAATGACCATGGACCAAAATAAACCTTTTCACTTTATAATATTATTTATCTCAGTATTTGTTATAGTAATAGAAAGCTGACTAACACGGATTCCAAGAAACTACTGTCCATTTTATTATATACAATTTTAAATTATTTATTAACACTTCATGTCAATGTATTTTTGAGTAAAATACTATAAAGTCTGAAATCCATTTAAAAACTCCAGCTAAGCTGGGTATAGTGGTCTGCATCTAGTATCCGAGATACTCAGAAGGCTGAAGCATGAGACTTACTTGAGCCCTGGGGTTTAAGACCTGCCTGAGCGGGCTGGGGATATGGCTCAAGCAGTAGCGCGCTCGCCTGGCATGCGTGCAGCCCGGGTTCGAGCCTCAGCACCACATACAAACAAAGATGTTGTGCCCGCTGGAAACTAAAAAGTAAATATTAAAATTAAAAAAAAAAAAAAAAAAAAAAAGACCTGCCTGAGCAATGTAGTGAGACCCCCATCTCAAAACACACACACACACACACACACACACACACAAAATGACAAAAAAAAAAAAAAATTCCATCTAAAAAGAGGGACAATAGAGGGATAAAACAATATTTGTAAAACCAGGCACATTGGCACGTGCTTGTAATCCCAGCTACTCAGAAGGCTGAGATAAGAGTTCCTGCAAGGCTGTGGTAAGCCTGTGCAATTTAGTTAGACCTTGTCTCAAAAAAACAAAAATAAAAACAACAATATTGGTAAAATGTTAGTAATTGTCAAAGCTGTTAATGAAAGCATAAAGTTTAATATTCTGCATGCTCTATTTTTTATATATACTTTTGAAAATTTACATGATGAAAATGTTAAAAATGCATATGCCTAGTGGAGTATACACATCCGCTATCATCTCCCTAAACAATATTGTAAAAAAGAAAGAAGGGGGCTGGGCCTGGGGATATAGCTCAGTTGGTAGAGGGCCTGCCTCACATGCATAAAACCTTGGGTTCAATCCCCAGCACAGAAAAAAAAAAAAAAAAAGAAAGAAAGAAAGAAAAGAAAGAAGGAAGTCAGGCTCAGTGGTGCACACCTATAATCCCAGCGTCTCAAGAGGCTGAGACAGAAGAATCCTGAATTCAAAGCCAGCCTCAGCAACGGGGAGGCACTAAACAACTCAGTGAGACCCTATCTCTATAAATAAAATACAAAATAGGGCTGGGGATGTGGCTCAGTGGTCAAGTGCCCCTGAGTTCAATCCCCAGAACCACGCCCCCCTCAAAAAAAAAAAAAAAAAAAAAGAAAGAAAGGAAGGAAAGATGGAAGGAAGGAAGGAAGGAAGGAAGGAAACCAAAATCTACCCACATTCTGATTCTCCTTTATATTGATACAATTGGTGGGAACATCAAGCCTCAATTTTTGCACTCCAGTGGCTAAATTAATCTTAATGTCATATTGGCACATTGCAATTTCCAATACCTAACATTGCATAGATGAGACACTAGGCCAACAACTGTAGCCATGAAAAACATGATGAAAGAAAGATTATTGCTTCTCAGTCTGGGTCAGAGTAAAGACTCCTCATATTCTTTTTATTCCTGGTGACACAGTCAGTTTACTGGCATAACTAACTGACCACTTTGACAAAATGAGCACCCACTCTATCCTGGTCTGTTTCTTTCATGATCAAAACAAAACACTGCTTGAAGCTCATTTCTAAATCATTTCCAACAAAAATTATGTTGATATATTAAGACTTCTGTGCTGAGTTCAGATAAATTACTCTAATAAATGGAGCTTTTCAAACTTTTTTGGTCATTGAAGTTCTTTACATTCTAAAAAATATTGAAGATGTCAAAGGACTTTGTTGATGTGCTTTGCATCTATTCATATCCACTGTGGTATTGTTACCGCTGTTTACCAGTGACTAATCCTTGCTTTCCCGAATGCTGAAGTATAACACCAGAGAAGCACGCCTAGGCAAGTGTGGAGTGGAAAGTGGAAGGCTTTATAAAAGATAGCAGAAAAGACTTATTCCTTGAGGAAGAAGAGAACCTGAAAGGTGGAATCCGTGGAAGAGGGAGGTCTTCCCTTTTTTATAGCTAAGCTCTTCTTTCAGCTTTCCCACATTCCTATCCTTCATTTCCCTTTATCCTGCAGTGATAGAATGCAGGTGGGAAGTCCAAAGGTGGGATCTCATGAACCTTAGTGTTAGAATTTTTTTTGCCATAATTTAGAAAAATGATGAACGGCTTAATTTTTTGATATTGTTAATCCATCTAGATTTTTATCTCAAGGTCAAATTCATTGTCATTGACAAATAAACCAGAGTTGACCAATTTGTTGGCAACACTACAGCTTTGCAAATTACAGGGACTGATACACAAACATCACATAATTTCATACAGATGCTGTTGTGAAAGAAGTATCTGAAGTGACCTTCAAATTAACCAAATATTATTTTGAATGTCTCATTGTTGTTTTGCTTACCACATGAATTAACCTTTTCATATATTTTCTCTGAAGTGTTCATCCAGTTATTCTCTGAACAGATGGTTTCCTAAAGTTACCTCATTCAGAATAGGGTGATTAACATTATGACACAAAATGCCATTCTGTCTTCTGAATGAAATGCTACAAAATTCTGCAGAAGGTTGAGGATGCTGTTCAGTGGTAGAGCACTTACCTAGCATGTGTGAGGCCCTGGGTTGGATCCCTAACACACATCACACACACACACACACACACACACACACACACACACACACAATCCTGCAGATGAGCTGAACTTAAAGTATTTTCAAGTAGGTTGTGCTTAAAATAGAGAAAAAGAGGCCTGATCTTAAGTAGAGCGTAGAACAAGAATTGAAGTTGTTTCTGTATTTCCAGTTAGTAAAGGAGGAACTTTCAGAGCTTACTGGCCATCCAACTACCTGAAGTTTTTAGTGATAAGTCCCAAGTGAATATGTGAGAGTTTTCCAGGGCCTGATATTTCTGCACAAAACTTTTGGATGACAAGAACAGCTGTGAAGCATTTACTGCTTTGATATATTAAATTTCTAGTTTCAAGTCATATGTTTGGAAATTGCATTATATCTTTACAACCTGGAGTTTAGTCTAGTCTAGATCATCTATACAGTGACAGTCAGCAGAGATATGCCCCATCCTGAAGTATGTTTTGGAAATTTGCATCTGCTCATGTTTCTTGGATATTCTTGTCTCTATGCTTCCCAGTCTGCAAGACTCTAGTTCACTGTGTAGTCTTGAATCTTATCCAAAATTTGTAACGAACTCTTAAGACTAATAAACATCCCCTGAATTCACTGGGTATCTGTGACTTGCTTGAGGCTGAGGACACACAGCCCAGGGCCCCTTTCCATTTGGCGGTTCTCCAATGTGACACCTCTCTCATATTTTATTTTCCTTACAAAGAGCCGATAGTCAGCTGTCTAAGCTGACATCTGACTAATGAATGAAATGCTAGTCTGCAGTGTTTTGCAATTATCCTCAGTATTTAAGTATTCTCTTGATTTCTCCTTTGTTTATACTCTCTATGGTGTCTTTGTTTTCTAGTTCATTAATTTGTATTGTTATTCTAAGCATTTGACTCTTTTTCTTACTGTAACTTCTTATATGGATATTTAGTTCATTTGTGATTAGTATTTCTTATTTTTTAACATATACATACTAAGGCTGTTGGTTCCAGAATCCTGTCTCAATTGCATCTGACAAGTGTTGGGGCTCTCATTGTTGTAAAGTTCAAAATAAAGACGAATTTACATTTTTATTCTTTTATTCATTATCTGATTTAAAAGACATTTTAAATATTCCAAAAATATATGAAAATTGGCTACCCAATTTATTATTTTCTAAAAATATATATATATATACATATATATTTCAAACATAATATATTTTTTTCTTTCCTTTCTTTGTACTGGGGATTGAACCCAGGGGTATTGTACCACTGAGATGTATTCCAAGTACTTATTTTTTGTTTTGAGACAGCATCTCTCCAAGTTGCCTGAGGCTGGCCTCAAATTTGGTGACTTCTGGCCTCAGCCTCATGTGAAGCTGGGATTACAGGTGTGTGTCATGTTATCCAACTTAAAATTGAACTTTGTTAAGATGTGCTGGTGGGTCAATTCTGTAAATGTTCTGTTATGCTCGAATTCAGGGCCCCCGAAAGACCACCAGAGACCAAGATCGATGTAAACAGCAAAGAGGTGTTTATTGCAAGTTAGCTCGGTCCTCCATGCGCACACACAGCAACTGGTGATGCTGAGAGGCCCGAGCCCAGTGTTTGCAGCAGTTTTATACATTCTTTGGAGAAGGTAGGGACCCCCACATACAGAATAGCATCTCTTAGCAAATCATCACACACTGGGAAAAATCAAATAACAACTCTAAAACATGATTAGCACATTCACTGGTGGGAACAAGTTGGGTAGGGGTGATTGGTTACTACAAGAGGGGGATTGATTTGAACTGATTGGTTTAAGCCAAGAGAGGTGTTCGTGCTGAACTACTTGGTTTCCCAACATGTTATCAACCACCATAAACTACTGGGAGGGTCAACTGGCATCCCAGGTATTTCCCTGTCTCATGCTGATTGGTGGCTGCTAGGGGGTTGCTATGGGTCCCCACCTAGCCTGACTGAGTCAGGGACACCTGTTGCAGCAGATCTCTCCTGTTATTTGTAGATAAACCACTTAGCAGGGTGGGAATGTGCCTAGGAGTGCTCTGTGGGTCTTTCCAAGGACAAAGGTCATGTCCCTTCCTTGGACAGGCTTTGCTCTAAGATAGAGGCTGGTTTTTCAGTTCCATGTGCTTTGAAAGAATGTGAGCTCTCTGAATGGTGCAGTGTTCTATACATGGCCATTTAATCTCACTTGTTAATGACATAATTTAAACCTCAGTCATTTTTGTCTACTTCATCTATTAATTATTGAATGAGCTATGTAAAAATCTTCCCAAATGTTCATAAATTTATTAATTTCTCTTTGTCATTCTGTCAGATTTCACTCATATTTTGTTAGAAGTAGGCAGGTTTGGAATTTTTAGATCTTCTTGATGAATGAGTACTTTCATGATTCATGACTCTCTTTATCCCTGCTAATGATGTTCCCTTAAAATCTAATTTGTGTGATATTAATGTAGCAGCACCAAATTCATTCTGTATTTAGAATTCAGATTAGGGATTTCTGTCATTTTATTTTCAAGTTCTGTATGTCAGGTTTTAAATGTGCCTCTTGTAAATAACATTTGCAGATATTAAAATTTTAATCTGAAAACTCTTTTCTATATTTCTATGCTTTCTTTTATTTTTCTTTCTTTCTTTTTTTTTTAATTTTATTTTGAGATAGGGTCTCCCTAAATTGCTGAGATTGGCCTCCAATGGATATCCTCCTGCATTACCTCCCTAGTTGCTAGAAGTACAATCATGCACCAGGGTAAAGCTGGTAAAGTGCCCAGCTTTACCCTTATAATTTATTATGGCTCCTTTGCCTTCTATGATTTAGAAATTATACATACTATTTATTTTTCTCATTGTTAATCCTTAAAATTAAAATATTCATTGCTGGACATAGTGTTGCATGCCTATAATCCCAGCTCCTTGGGTAACTTAGGTAGGAGGATTACAAGTTCAGGCCAGCTTGGGCAATTTATCAAGACCCTGTTCCAAAAATAAAATATTCATTTATTATTTGACAAAACAAACAAACAAAAATAACAATTCTCTTCTCCTCCTGAAAAATTGAAGAATCTCAGTGATTAAATTAAAAATTTGGATTGAAATTTTAATATCTCCATAAATTTTGTATGTACTGCTGTCATGTTACACATTAAGGTTGCCTAGTATTTGAGCATACCTCCCTTGAGCCAAGAGTTATACAGGAAGATTTATTCTCTTTGCAGGTTTGGGTAGAAGGGCCAATATTGTGAAATTGCTTGTAAGCCTAGTTTGACTGCATTAGAAAATGTGAAATTTGTTCAGGTTTTTTGTAGCCTTAACATATGATCAGTTTCCCATGGGTACTTGAAATGAAGGTTCATTTTAATGGAACACAATATACTACGTTTCAAAGATTCTAAGTCGCAATTTCCTTCTCTTGCATTTTAAAATCCCTGATGGAAATTCATCTTTCTATTTTGGCATCTTACAATTACTTTTGATCAGATGGCAATCATGATGTGGATTTTATTGCTGGCACATGAACAAACTTTTTGACTGTCCATGTTAGGTTTCATTGCTATTTTAAATGTGGTTGAAAAAAAATTACAGTATGTCTTGTATTGAAACTGAAAGTTATTGGGTATGCAGAAGGGCTTGAAAACAAAGCAGAAAAAGCATAAATGTGACATTTGTAAAGTAAATATTGTTACTAGAAGAATTACCATAATTGCACATTTTCTTGTGAAGAACAACCAGATTTGACAGAACCCTAAAAGATAAAGGTTCTGTTAAAAAAAAAAAAAAGATAAAAAAGAACAATAACTCTAGTAACTAAGTGAAATTAGCTCCTAAGATATGTGCAAGAGAAAACCTGTTGCACACTAATCAAAGCACCTGAATTTAGGAGAAACTACAAAGTTCCTTAGAATAGATGAAATACAATTTATAACCAGCAGAGTATAGGGAGACTGCTTTATGTACTTTAAGGACTAAAATCAAGGCATTTTGGCAGTTTCATTGATATTTTCTCAGTGCCACATTTAAAATTGTATTATTTGACAATTGATAGTATCTTACTTTCAACAAAATGTGACCTATCAACCAGCCTTATCTTATTGTGTTCCTTGGCTATCCATATCCTTATATCCTTTTCTTTTCTTTTTGTTTTGTTTACTCGATCTGTCTTGGATCCAGAGATGCAAAGTAAAATCTCTTAATAAAATCAACTCCTATCTCCTGTTGTTCCCATTCTTTGACTATTGCTACTGTGTATATCACAGGTATGCATATCCATACCTGTCGTATTGCTATGATAAAGCATACCATTTAACATTATTAGTAGCCCTACTTGGTCTCATTTCCTGTTAATAGGAATTCCTTTTGCCTGATGCTAAGTTTGCAAACCCTGCTTTCTTTTTACTTACATCTAGTTTATTATGTCCACTCTTTTATTTTTCAGCCTTTAAAAATCACTTTGTTTAAGCTGATTTTCTTTTATACACTATAGTTCCTGTACTGTTATGGTTTGGATCTGGAAAGTCCTCCAAAGGCTCCTGTGTTGAAGGCTTCCTCCCAAAGGCAGCAATGCTTAGAGGTGGAGCTTTTAGAAAGAAATCAGATCTCTGGAGGGCTCTGACCTCATCAATGGATTAACCCATTGATGCACATAGCAGAGTGGACTGTGGGGAGTGGAACCTAGTTGAAGGGAGTGGGTTGATGTGGGTATGCCCTTGGGAATTATATCTTGTTCCTGACCATTTTCTCCCCACCCACCACCCTAACCCCAGGCATCATGCTTCTGAATACCATGGGGTGAAAGTTTCCTCTACCACACCTTTCTACTGTGATGTTTCTGCTTCCACTCAAGCTTAAAAGGAATGGAGCAAGCAGATCCTGGACTAAAACTTCTGAAACTACAATCAAAATAAATTTTTACTCCACGTTGATTTTCTCAGGTATTTCATCACAGTGATGAAAAGCTAATTCATGTGCCAAGGGCAGAGTGTGTGTGTGTGTGTGTCTGTGTGTGTGTGTACAGGCATGATGCCCATTCTATTTTGGCATCTTACAATTACTTTTGACCAGATGGCAATCATGATGTGGATTTTATTGCTGGCACATGAACAAACTTTTTGATTATCCATGTGAGATTTAATTGCTATTTTATAGTTAGATCCCCAGACCAAATTAAGAATCCACCAACAGAAAGAATTCATGTTATTCCTCATCTCCCATAATGTGAAATCCATAGTAATACCTAAAAGGGAAAATTTAAAAAGTGGTACAATAAGAATATTATTTAGAGCCAGGAGCTCTGGCGCACACCTATGATCCCAGCGGATCCAGAGGCTGAAACAGGAGAATCAAAAGTTCAAAGCCAACCTCAGCAAAAATCAAAGCAGTAAACAATCCAGTGAGACCCTATCTGTAAATAAAATACAAAATAGGGCTGGGGATGTGGCTCAGTGTTAGAGTGCTCCTGCGTTCAATCTTGGTACCCGCCTACAAAAAAAAAAAAAAAAAAAAAAAAGAATATTGTTTAGAGACATAGAGGTGAGCATCAAAAGAATGAGACAAAACAGTTTAAAGCACTGATCTGGGAAATGGGAAATGGAAGTGGGTTGTGGGTAGGGTGATCAGCTTGGGGGAGAAGTGGGGAACAGCTTGGATTTATTTTTTCATTTGTTTGTATCAAAACTTATAGAATTATTCAACTTTTAAAACTGTGTTTATGCTAGGCACTGTGGCTGCATACCTGTAATCCCAGCAGCGGATCGGGAGGCTAAGGCAGGAGGATCACAAGTTCAAAGCTAGACTCAGCAATTTAGCAAGGTAAAGAAAAGAAAAGAAACAAAGGGCTGGGGATGTAGGTCAATGGTGAAGCGCCTCTGGATTCAATCCTTGCTACCAACAAAACAAAACAAAAAACCCAAATCTGTGTGTATATGTAAAAAAAAGAGGGGGATGATCAAGTGCTTGAATGCTGTCAAGAAAAACAGGCATGGTCATGCATGCCTATAATTCCAGTCACTTGGGAGGCTGAGGCAGGAGGATCACAGGTTTGAGGCAGCCTCAGTAATTTAGTGAGGCTCTAAGCAACTTAGTAAGATCCCATTTCAAAATAAAAAAACAAAAAGGGCTGGTGAAGTAGGTTAGTGCCCCTAAATTCAATCCCCAAGACCAAAAGAAAAAAAAAAAGTCAGGCACAGTGGCACATGCCTGTAATCCCAGCAGTTTGGGAGCAGGAAGATAGCAAGTTAAAAGCTAACCTCTGTAATGGCAAGGTGCTAAGCAACTCAATGAGACCCTGTCTCTAAATAAAATACAAAATAGAGTTGGGGATGTGGCTCAGTGGTCCAGTGCCCTGAGTTCAATCCCTGATAGGAAAGAAGACGGAATGGGAGGGGAGGGGAGGGGAAGGGAGGCGAGGGGAGGGAAAAGAAAAAAAGAAGAAAGAAGGAAGGAAGGAAGGGAGGGAGGAAAAAATAGACATAGGTCATCATGGGCTCAATGATTATCACTAAAAAGAATAATTTTATTCCACTTAAAATAGGTAGTGGTGGGGCTGGGATGGTGGCTCAGTGGTAGAGCACTTGTCTAGCATGTGTGAGGCACTGGGTTCGATTCTCAACACCTCATATAAATAAAATAGGGGTCCATTGAACATTTAAAAATGTTAAAAAAATAGATAGTGGTAACCATTAACAACCTTGAGCCAATATTATTTTTTCCCAATTGTTGTACATATTTAATTAAGCAAGTTATCCCTGTTTTTATGTGGTTTCCCTCATCTTAGGTATCTATAGAACTTAGAGAAACAACTCATGTAGACAGTTTTAGTTTTTGTTATTATTGATTACAGGGTATCCATTGCCATTCTCTCTAAAGTCATTAGGTTATAGAAAACTTCAAAGGAGGGCTGGGGATATGGCTCAAGCGGTAGCACGCTCGCCTGGCATGCGTGTGGCCAGGGTTCGATCCTCAGCACCACACACAAAGATGTTGTGTCCGCTGAAAACTAAAAAATAAATATTAAAAATTCTCTCTCTTTCTCGGTCTCTCTCTCTGTCTCTCTCTCTTTAAAAAAAAAAAAAATTAAAAAAAAAAAAAAAGAAAACTTCAAAGGATAATGTGTGATCTCCACTCCTTCCCACCCACCCTGTGCTCACTTGCCTCTCCCAGGGAGCTGGATCTGAGTCATTCTTTGTATTAGGGGAAGGGTTCAATTATTAGCACACTGAAGTTATAAAGCACTGATCCAAGAGAAGACAGAAAGACACAATTAGATCCACAGACCACATTAAGAATCCACCAGCAGAAAGGAGAAAAAGGGAAGAGACCATATAGGAAGAAGTAAGCCGAGAAAAAAGATCCTGGGTAGGAACCAGAAAGCTGGGTCAGCCGCAGGTCAGCTCCCAGAGGCCATTCAGTTTCTATCCATGCGAGGCAGTCCAGGGCTCTGTCTGCTGAGTTGCCTTGATAATTGCGTTTGTCTGGTGACTCTTGGTCCCCCGTGCAAAACCCAGAGCAGTCTGCATACCACACATTGCTTATATATCAGGAATGACAACCCCCTGTCTCAGCAAAAGTTTTTCCACCTCTCAAACCACCAGTTCCCTGGGCTCAGCTGCTTTTCCCTGGTTTGATAGCTCTCACATGAGCAAGTCTGGACCCGACAGAGTGGGGTGTGATCTCCCAAGCCAAGTGGAGGGAGAAGGCACCTTGTTGCATTCACAACTGGGGTTGGACCTGAGGAGAAGGCAGAACAAGGCCAGGAAGGGCTGAGGGCCTTTACCTCTCAGCTCACATTTCACATTTCACAAACACTGCTTATCTTTGCCAACGCCACCTCCAGCAATTCTCCCCAGGAATGGGCCTCCAGTTAAGATGGAAAGCAAAGACCAGTCCTAGATGGAGCCCCATCCATCTGAACCTTGGTGAGTGAAATGGTAGTAGTTTTGTTGTTGTTTCTTACAGGGTGACTGATATCAATTTTATTCTGTTCTGCAGTATTTTTTTTTTTCAAAACTCATTTCATTTCTCTAGTTTTAGAAAAATAAAATATTTCAAATATATAAACACCAAACTTGGCTGAAAGTATTCCTAACTCTTCCCTGTTTGTTAGATAAGGTTATGATCAACTCAAGTCTAAAGGTGATTTATTTTTTTCTTTTAATATTGGAAATTGAACCCAGGGCCTTCCACCTGCTAGATAGTTACTGTACCACTGAGCTACATCCTAGTTCTTTTTATTCTGAGACAAGGTCTGGCCAGAATCCTCCTGCCTCAGTCCTCTGAGTAGCTGGGATTTTAGGTGTGTACCACCATGCCTGGCTCCAAATGTGATATAAAATACTTTCAATTCCAAAGAATGAATCAAGTATGAAGTAATTTGTTTTGGGCTAAGAAACTAGTTTCAGTTGAGTTATTTGTAAGATTTTCAAATGACCCCAATATGTTTTTGAAAACCTAGAATCTCACATATTTGTAAGAATTGGTCAAATTCTTCATCCTATGCCAGATATCTAAGCACTGGCAGTTCCAAGCACTATAATCTTAGATCTGCCACTCTTCTTGTATAATATTGATTTCTTAGGTTTTAAGTACTTGAGCAAAAAGGCAACAATTTGCTGCTTTGAAAAATCCTATAATACTTCCTAAACATCACTAACACTTTAATTTTAATCTTTTTCAAACACATAAAGACTAGGAAGTGAATTATTCTTTAAATTTTAAGACTTAGGCTTTGTGATATAGTCATTACTCTGACAGTCTTCCAAATTTGTTCTTCAAGCTTAATATAAATACTCTATTTGTGGGGGTGTAGCTCAGGAGTAGGGCACTCTGCAAGCATTCAATCCCCATCAAACACAGGCACAAAAATACTATATTTTCCCTAAGGCTTTGCAATATTAAGTCTTCAGAACTGGAATAGTAAAGATATTACAAAATTGAGTCTAAATTTTATGTGAAAACCAAAAAGTGCCTATAATTCTTGTAATGCCTTTATATTTGCATAGTAATACATATTTGCTAAATCTAGTACACTCACTGATGTTTTTTAAAGATGGCTAATCATTCCTTTATGAAAAGATAAAACTTGTGGCTGAAAACATTAGATTGTCTTGAATCTGGAAACGTGGATTTAATAATATTGAACAGACTATTCCTTCTGTTGCTAAAATATGCCTCGAAGGGTAGTCTAGCAGCTGCCTTGAGCAAAGTAGGAACAGAATTTAGCAATACCTCATGTGAAAGTGATTTCAGGAACATAGCCAGTTCTATCAGTCCACACCCATTGTGAGGTTTTCTAAAAAAAAAAAAAAAAAAAATAGCCAATATGATCTTGTTTTGCATTATAGAAAGACATAAATGATATGCACTCTCCCTGTGTCTAAAGGCAGAACATTCAATTCTGATTGTTGCATCTTACAAGAAAAAAAAGACAATTGCAAGGGGTTTATGGAGAGAAATCAAGACACAAACTAACCTGAACATATTGAGCTTTGAAAGAATGTCTCATTTTAGACTGGCCACCTTTAAATTTTTGAAGGATGCTTTGTAAAAGATAGATTAGACTTAGCCTATGTTGTTTTGGCATGTAGAACCTAACCTAACCTAATAAAGGTGAACTTTATAGGGAGAACAATTTAAGCTAATTTTCAATATACCATGTTCATGGTTTCTAAACACAGTTACTTCAAAAAATAGCAAATCCTTGTTTTCAGAGCTGTTGAAACAGGCGGAATGACTCTTCAAGGAGATTTAAAGATCGGGTACATCATTTTTTTTTTTTTAATATTTATTTTTTAGTTTTTGGCGGACACAACATCTTTGTTGTATGTGGTGCTGAGGATCGAACCCGGACCGCACTCATGCCAGGAGAGCACGCTACGGCTTGAGCCACATCCCCAGCCCTCGAGTACATCTTTAATGAGATGATCTTTAAAGTCATCCACAATGTCCAATGTGAAGACACAGAATTTCAGAGCAACATGTAAATTCTCTCCAAACGATAACTGAGGTATTCTGCTCCCAGTTATACATTCTCAGATTATCAGCAAGCTCAGTATCTGTCCCCTGAGACCTTTCCTGATATGACAGAAATCCTGTAAAGAGCATCTTCATTCCAAAGGGCAGTCAGTCCTGCTTGCTCATGTCTCACTGCTGGAGCCACAGCTCAGAGGCCTACACCTTGCACCTCTCACTCCCCGCTTGGGGACAGCCACATCTAGGAGGGAAGGAGCTGCCATGGTGTCCAAACTGAAATTGGGATAATAAAGAAATCCTCTGCTCCAATCTATTGTCACCATGCCATTGCTTGTGCTGTCCAAAACAATATGGACCCTCTCACGCTCTTGGCAATTTGGAAAATATATCGCCAAGGAAGGAAGAACAATATCCATTCTGGTATGGTCAGACACCAGGCCTGGATTTCCAGCTGGACAACCTTTTAGACTTGTTAAAACAAAAACTAAGCCAGGCAAGGTGGCACATATTTGTAACCCCAAATTCCTGGGAGACTGAGGCAGGGGGATCACAGGTTTAAGGCCAGTCTAGGCAATTTAGTGCAATCCTGTCTAAAAATAAAAGCTAAAAAGAGCTGGGGATGCAGCTCAGTGGAAAAGCACTTGTCTATCATGCATAAGGCCTTGGGTCCTATCCAGTGCCACAAAAAAATAGAAAAAGAAAAACTTTAAACAAGTTAAATTTAACAGAGTTTATTTGACCAAAGAAAGATTCATGAATCAGGCAGCTCAAAAACCAGGAGAGGAGGGCTGGGGATGTGGCTCAAGTGGTAGCGCGCTTGCCTGGCATGTGTGCGGCCCGGGTTCGATTCTCAGCACCACGTACAAACAACGATGTTGTGTCCGCCGATAACTAAAAAATAAATATTAAAAAACTCTCTCTCTCTCTCTCTCTCTCTCTCTCTCTAAAAAAAAAAAAAAAAAAAAAAAAAAACCAGGAGAGGGCTGGGCATTGTTGGGCACACCTGTAATCCTAGCGGCTTAGGAGGCTGAGGCAGGAGGATCATAAGTTCAAAGCTAGCCTCAGCAACTTGGTAAGGCCTAAACAACTTATTGAGAGCCTATCTCAAAATGAAACTTAAAAAGGGGGTGTGTTGGGGAATGGCTCAGTGGTTAAGTGCCAATGGCTACTATCCCTGCTACCCACCACGCCCCACCAAAAGAAAAAAAAAAAAAAGGAAGGGGTTCAGAGAGTTTTGCTCTGCTCTAGCAGAGCAGCAGCAGCAAACACCAAAGCAAGGTGAAGAAATGACCTCATGGCTACAGCTAGGCAGTTGCCTTATTATGGCATCATTTGATGGGAGATCCCAAACTGTATCACCAATCAGCTGGTTGGCTGCTTGTGATTGACTGAGACTTATTTTTGCTTTTGTTGTTTTTGTTTTGTTTTGTTTGTTTATGGTGCCAGGGATTGAACCCAAGGGTGCTTAACCAGTGAACTGAGTCACCTCCCCAGCCCTTTTTTATTTTTTATTTTGAGAGTGGGTCTCACTAAATTGATTAGGGCCTCGCCAAGTTTCTGAGTCTGGCTTTGAACTTGCAATTCTCCTGCCTCATTCTCCAGAACTGCTGGGATAACAGACCTGCTCTTGTTTTTTTTTTTCCAGTTACAAAAAACATTTCCAAATTGAGTTCCATCTTGCTTATATGAGAGCTCCCCATTCAGAGACACCACAGGCTAACGGCCTTCTTCTTACTTGCTTTAACAGGCTCCATCACCAGCCAGACTCCCAGGTGCAAGCTAAATTTTAGCTTCTCTGTCCCTAAGGTTTATTCTCTTTACACTGCACTGGCCTGCTGGGACAGAGATACAGCTAAGAACATGGTTAGACTCAATGATGCACATGAAGTTTCCCAGTAAAAAGGACACAGATTCCTGTATCACATTACCAAACCAAGTTAGGAAAATAGGAGCCACTTTTACCCAAATACTGGGTTTTTAAAGTTTTTGTTGTTTTGTTTTTTTTAATGAATTTTCCAGCCAACTAGGAAATTACTATTTAGTGGTTAGGAATGAGATTCTAGTGTGGGTCTGACTGGGCTCACATCCCAGTTATATTACTTCCTGAAGCCTCTGCTTCCACTGTAAGGGTCATGATAGTACTGTAATGCCAGATTCGTGGGACCCCAATAGATCTCCAGGAGCCTAAGCCGATGCAATCACACAAGAGTCTTTATTGCAAGCTGGAGCCTGGACTCACAACCGTTTCCGAAGCAGCTGTCCCGAGGAGTGAATCCAGGCTCCAGCTTGCAATAAAGATTCCTGTGTGATTGCATCAGATTCGGCTCCTGGAGGTCTATTGGGGTCCCACAAATCTGGCATTACAGTACCTACCTCATTAGGCAGTTATGAGAATTAAAAGAAACAATCTGTTTAAGACCAAGGTGTAGAGAATAGAGAGCATTCAATAAATTCTGGCTTTTAACCAGATGTGTCTCAAGATCTATGGTAATTCTCACCTGCAACCTGAGAAGGCCTGAACACATGGCTTTATGCTAAAACATATATTAGGCTGGGAATCCCAGCAGCTCTGGAGACTGAGGCAGGAGGATCGCGAGTTCAAACCCAGCCTCAGCAAAAGCAAGGCACTAAGAAACTCAGGGAGACCCTATGTCTAAATAAAATACAAAATAGGTCTGGAGAGGTGGCTCAGTGGTTGATTGCCTTGAGTTTAATCCCCAGTATCAAAACAACAACAACAAGAAGACATATTAGTAGTTTGTGTTGGGAGGGGGATACTCTTATATACTACCTAGTTCTCTCCTTTCTAAAACTTTATCATGATGATGATGATGATGATGATGATGATGATGATGATGATGAAGTAGTAGTAGTAGTAACTGGGGATCAAATTCAGGTCCTTGCATATGCTAAGCAAACACTCTACCATTGAACTGCGTACTCATAACTCCTTTTTCTTCATTGACATCTGCAGGATTGTTTTGATTTTTTTTTTCCTCAGCCTTTTCTTCAGTATACATGTCCTCAAACATCCTTGTATCTTAACAAGATTTCTGAAATCACAAGGGAAATAAGGCTAGTGTCATGTTCAAAAGCTGTTTTGGATTTGATTCAGTACTTGAGTCAGACCTCTCCCTCTAGACCATACCCTATCCTAAAGGCAGAGCATCTCTGAGCGCTTACAGTCCAATTCTCCTTTCCTCTGTGCTCTGGTACCATGAAGTTCCCTGCCCAAATTGCCTGGACTTACATGGGCCCTTTCCCTAGTCCCTTCTCCCAAGAATGGTCCATAACTGGGATGTTTGATCCAGGCCCAAAGGCTGAACAAGAATGTAGATGGAACTTGGATACAAGGAAAAGATGTTCCCACGGCCCCCTCATGGCCAATTCAGAGTTCGAAGCAGGAGAAAGTATATGGGCCAGAAAAGTTCAGAGCTGGGGCTCGACAGCTCTCTCTGCCTCCCCAACCTGGAGTAGACAATGACTTTGAGAATATAAACTGGTGGAGCCAGTTGTGGTGGCACACCCCTATAGTCCCAGCTACCTAGGAGGCTGAGGCAGAAGGATCATTTGAGCTAATGAATTCAAGACCAGTCTGGCAACATAATGAGACACCATCTATAAAAAGAGAGAATTCTGAATTGGTCTCTGGAGTTTTAGGTTGTTCTGAAGGTAGATATATCTGCATATTAACAAACAATGTTATACCAATTATTCTTGCACATATGTAATCAGAATGCCCCCAAATTCCCTTGCCTTCTGGACTATCCTTTTTTGTTGGTGTGGGAGACCAACCTTTCGTGACTGATTTAACCCCCCTGCTGGGCGATGTGGCATCAGGTACCCACACTGCTAGACTGCCCTGCTCCTCTAGGGTTCGAGTGACTGTCTTTGTGCCCCAGTGTGTCCTGCTACAGCCCCATGGATGGAGCTATGCTCACCTGTTCCTTTGTAATATTACCCCTTGCCTGTTTAGGATAGAATCTTCCATGGAAGTGCCTTGTGTGTGTCCCCTTCTCTTACTGTGCCCTTGGGTGTGGCCTACCCAGGTGTCAGTCAACCTGCTGACAGTGGACATCATGAAGATAGACTCAGCCCCCTGATACCTGACTCCTTGCCTCACTTGAATAGCTTCTCCTCAATAAAAGGGGTCAGCGCGTGCTTTTTCTCTCTTTCTTTCTGTGGACCCTTGAGGTCAGAGGAGCCGTCACAGCGACCCCAAAGAAAAAGGTATTTGTGTCTCTTGTGTGGTCATTTTGCGCAGCCCAGTCAGCCCAGTTCCCTGGAGTGACTCCTGAGCATTTAAGTTGCAAACAGAAACCCGGCATGTTGGGAAGACAGTACTGGGGGGGTTAAACCAGTGTCTTATACATACTAAGCACACACTCAACCACTTAGCTTCACACCCCCTGCACTCCCCCTCCCCCCATGGGCTTTTTAAATTTTATTTTGAGACAGGGTTTCGCTGAGTTGCTGAGACTGGCCTTGAATTTACAATCCTCCTGCCTCAGCCTCCCCAGTAGTTGGAATCACAAGGTGGGTCCTACCAAGTCCAGCTACCCTTTTTCCAACACAGGAAGTTTCTTGGGTATCAAGTCAGCCCTCTCTCAGTAGTTGGGACAACTCCTAGAAGCTATGGTGTTTAAATTTTTTTGGAGGCTTCCCACCCCTTCAGCCCCAACACCTCTCTATAGCATGCAGTACTTGTGTGTTTCTGTCTGTCCCCTCACCATTATTTATTTATTTATTTTAGTTGTAGATAAACACAACACATTTATTTATTTATTTATTTATTTATTTATTTATTATTTTTTGTGGTGCTGAGGATCAAACTCAGTGCCTTACATATGCTAGGCAAGCACTCTACCACTGAGTTACAATCCCAGTCCCTGTCCCCATCATCTTTTTACCACCAACATGAGTACAAACTCAAGACACCACCATCATTATTTAAGTTTTTTTTTTGTGTGTGTTACAGATCTTCACTGAAATTCTTCAGAAACTAGAGTTTAATCATTTGTAGAAAAATAAGCAAATTAGAGATGACCAGACATTGCGAGCCCTCCAGCTTACTAACCTCGCTCCACCAGAGGAAACTTCCCATTGTTCATCCCTTGCCCAGAACTCCCAGTTACCTCTGATACTAGGGTCCATCTCCCCATCCAGGGTGGTTTTCTCTACCACATTATCTCCTGATTCTGAGTCCAAGGGCCTCACCGTGTAGTGTTTCAAAAAATACTACACAGTGAGGCCTGGGTTCGATCCCCAGCACCACATACAAACAAAGATGTTGTGTCCGCCAAAAACTAAAAAATAAAGATTAAAATATTCTCTCTCTCTCTCTAAAAAAAAAAAAAACAAAAAAAGACTGCTTGTAGTCTGCTGAGGTTATGTGCAAATGTCTTCCCTGTATTTATGAGTGGATTTTCTCAGCCCTGACTGTTTTCTTAGGCTGAAACCCCAGAAATGAACTACTAAGGTGAGCACAGGAATATTTGTCAAGACTGTTCAGACACATTAACTAGTTTCCCTGCTGCAGCGCCTTGGGCTTTGTAAAAAGTTCCCCTTGACTGGATGTGACCATTTTACTGGCCACAACACTCACTTGCCCACACTTGTATTCACAGGATTTTGATGACATAAATGTTGTTCCCTGACACCTTCTCCAAAGACCAAAAATAAAAGACAAAATCATTGACTCCTGTGGTGAATGATCATAGAGATCACCCATGTCATACTGCTGACCTTAATAAGAATATTTATGATATTTCATCATAACAATAAATATAATGTTGGCTTTTGGTTTGAGATGCACACTTTTAAAATATGGTCAACTGGGTGGTGCACCCCTATAATCCCAGCTATTTGAGAGGCTGAGGCAGGAAGATCACAAGTTCAAGGTCAACCCATGCAACTCAGTGAGACTATAATAATGGTCCATTTCACCTTCTGAATATAGCTCTGAAGCTTATTTTTAAAAGGTACGTGCTTTCCTTTTCTTCATTTCCCTTTCCTTCTCCCTAACCTGGGGGCAGGGAATAAGATTACCTTGAGGGCTGGGATTGTGGCTCAGTGGTAGAGTGCTCACCTAGCATGCACAAGGCACTGGGTTCAATCCTCAGCACCACATAAATGTAAAATAAAGATATCGTGTCCACCTAAAACTTAAGAATAAATATTTAAAAAAAAAAAGATTACCTTGAATTATCAGTGCTCCACCGGAAGGAGATGTCTGCCAGAGGAACTAGGAAGTTGAATATCTCCCAAATTTAACAAGTGAATTCTAACACACCATCAGGGTGACCTGGGACTTCCTGTAAGGGCACACCTGGAATAGCCTTTGAATAGTTCCTTTAAAATCCCTCTGTTCCTGCTTACAGCAGGGGTTCACTTGATGCTTTAACTATATCCCTTGTGGATTTGAAAATTATATTTTTTTCCCCCAACATTCTTCTCCTTGACCTTATCCTCCCTGATCTTCTCCTTCCAGAACTCTCCTTTTTGAACTCATTTTCTCTGAATCACCTCTTTAAAAACTCCCTTTTCCTGATGATGGACAGAATCACAGCCTTTCAGACAGGCATCCCCTGTGGTTCTTCTTTGCTAGCAAAACAATAAACCTTCTTTTTCCTTTTTCCCCAAACTATGTCCTCATTATTGGATTGGCATCAGGGACAAGGACCAAACTTTCCGTTACTGAGAAACTAATATGACTCCATTTTTGAGAAACCAGCCTCTACCTCAGAGGAAAGGGGCCTGCCCAAGGAAAGGGGCGTGACCCTTGTCCTTGGAAAAACCCACAGAGCACTCCTAAGCACATTCCACCCTGCTGAGTTGTTTGTAAATAACCAGAGAGGTCTGCAGCGCCAGGTGTCCCTGACTCAGTCAGGCTAGGTGAGGACCCATAGCAACCCCCCTAGCAACCTCCAATCAGTATGAGACAGGGAAAATACCTGAGATGCCAGATGACCCCCCAGTAGTTTATGGTGGTTGATAACATGTTGGGAAACCATGTAGTTTAGCATGTACACCCCTTGTGGCCTAAACCAATCAGTTCAAAAGAATCCCCTTCTTGTACTAGCCAATCACCCCTACCCATCTTGTTCCTGCCATTGAATGTGCTAATCAATGGTAAGAGTTGTTTGATTTTACCGTGGTATGGAATGATTTGCTGTGTGATGTAGTGATGCATAGAGTATCCCCCCGAAACCTATAAAATCTCACTGAACAAAGGACCAGGACTCACTCCCTGGGACCCCGTCAGGAATGGTTGTGAGTCCAGGCTCGAGCTTGCAATAAAGACTTTTGTGTGATTGCATCTGATTCCGCTCCTGGAGGTCTATTGGGGTCCCACGAATCTGGCATAACTTTACAAGACTGTCTCAAGACAAAATAATAAGGGTTTCAAAGCCAGATGCATTCTCAGCAGAGTTCTACAAGGCCTTCAAAGAAGAATTACACCAATACTCCTCAAATTAGTCCATGAAATAGAAAATGAGGAAACCCTTCCAAACTCATTTCATAAGGCTAATATTACCCTGATACCAAAACCAGACAAAGACACATCAAGGAAGGAAAACTTCAGACCAATATTTCTGATGAACATAGATGCAAAAATTCTCAATAAGATTCTGGAAAATTGCATACAAAAGCATATTTTTAAAAATAGTGCATCACAATCACAATCACATAGGCTTCATCCCAGGAATGCAAATTTGGTTTGATATACAGAAATCAATAAGCGTAATTCATCACATCAATAGACTTATAGATAAGAATCATATGATCATCTCAATAGATACAGAAAAAGTATTTGACAAAATACAGCATCTCTTCATGTTCAAAACACTAGAAAAATAGGGATAGTAGGAATATACCTCTTTGTAAAAGCTATGTATGCTAAGTCCAAGGCCAATATCATTTTAAACGGAGAAAAATTGAATGCATTCCCTCTAAAAACTGGAACAACACAGAGATGTCCTCTTTCATCACTTCCATTAAACACAGTCCTTGAAAACCTAGCCAGAGCAATTAGACAAAAAAATTTAAAGGGATACAAATAGGAAAAGAAGAACTATCCCTATTTGCTGACAACATGATTCTTTATTTAAAGGGTCCAAAAAGTTCCACCAGAAAACTTCCAGAACTAATTAATGAATTCAACAAAGTAACGGGCTATAAAATCAATTTCCATAAATCAAATGCATTTTTATACATCAGTGATGAATCCATTACAAGAGAAATTGGGAAAACTACTCTATTCACAATAGCATCAAAAAAACATGAAAATAAAATGCTTAGGAATGGTCAGCCCATGCAACTTAGTGAGACTATAATAATGGTCCATTTCACCTTCTGAATATAGCTCTGAGGCTTATATAACAAGAAGTGAAAGCTGGGCTCCGTGACACATGCCTGTAATCCCAGCAGCTCAGGAGGCTGAGGCAGGAGGATCGAGATGAGTTCAAACCCAGCCTCAGCAAAAGCGAGCTGCTAAGCAACTCAGTGAGACCTTGTCTCTAAATAAAATACAAAATAAGGCTGGGGATGTGGCCTAGTGGACCAGTGCCCCTGAGTTCAATTTCCATAACATCTCCCCCGCAACCGACAAAAAAAAAAAAAAAAAAAAGGAGGGGAGGTGAAAGACCTCTACAGTGAAAACTACAGAAATTGAAAAAGACCTCAGAAGATCTCCCATGCTCTTGGGTAGGCAGAATTAACATTGTCAAAATGACCATATAAAAAGTATTATACAGATTTAATGCAATTTCTATTGAAATACCAATTACATTCTTCATAGAACTAGAAAAAGCAATTATGAAATTCATTTGTAAAAATAAGAGACCCCAAATATCCAAAGCAACCCTTAGCAAGAAGAGTAAAACAGGAGGCATCACAATATCAGCCCTTAAACTATACTACTGAGCCATAGTAACAAAAATGGCATAGTATTGGCACCAAAACAGACATGTAGACAATGGTACAGAATAGAAACACAGACACAAACCCATATAAATACAGTTACCTTATCCTAGACAAAAGTACCAACAACATACATTGGAGAAAAGATAGACAGCGTATTCAACAAATGGTGCTGGGAAACACTACAAGAAGAGGAATTGAAAAACAGCACCCAAAACTAACAGTGGGAGGTATCTCAGTAAAGGGGGAGAAAAATAACCAAAGAGGAAAAACTAGCCAAATTAAAATAAATAAATAAATATGCATGAATAGAAGTACAAACCATATCTCAATAGTAACCCTAAATGTTAATGGCTTAAATTCACCAATCAAGAGACATAGGCTAGTAACCTATATTAAAAAAACAGATCCAACAATATGCTGCCTTCAGGAGACTCATATGATAGGAAAAGACATACACAGGCTGAAGGTGAAAGGTTGGGAAAAATCATACCACTCACATGGTCCTCGGAAGCAAGCAGGAGTGGCCATACTCATATCGAATAAAATCTACTTCAAACCTAAGTTAATCAAAAGGGATAAAGAAGGACACTATATACTGTTAAAAGGAACCATTCACCAACAAGACATAACAATTATCAATATGTATGCACCAAACAATGGTGCTGCAACGTACATAAAACAAACTCTCCTCAAGTTCAAGAGTCAAATAGACCACAACACAATAATTATGGGTGACTTCAACACACCGCTCTCTCCATTGGACAGATCCTCCAGACAAAAGCTGAATAAAGAAACTATAGAACTCAATAACACAATCAATAACCTAGACTTAACCGACATATATAGAATATATCAACCATCATCAAGTGGAGTACAAACCATATCTCATTCTTCTCAGCAGCACATGGATCCTGCTCAAAGATAGACCATATATTATGCCATAGGGCAACTCTTAGTAAATATAAAGGTGTAGAGACAATACCATGCATCGTATCTGATCATAATGGAATGAAACTGGAAATCAATGATAAAAGAAGGAAAGAAAAATCCTGCATCACCTGGAAAATGAACAATATGTTACTGAATGATCAATGGGTTACAGAAGATATAAAGGAGGAAATCAAAAAATTCTCAGAGATAAATGACAATACAGACACAACATATCAGAATCTATGGGACACAAGAAAGCAGTTTTAAGAGGAAAATTCATTGCCTGGAGTTCATTCCTCAAAAAAAGAAAAAAAACAACAAATAAATGAGCTCACACTTCATCTAAAAACCCTAGAAAAGGAAGAGCAAAACAACAGCAAATGTAGTAGAAGACAAGAAACAATTAAAATCAGAGAGGAAATCAACAAAATTGAAACCAAAAAAAAAAAAAAACATTGAAAAAATTGATAAAACTAAAAGTTGGTTCTTCGAAAAAATAAATAAGATCGACAGACCCTTAGCCATGCTAACGAAGAGAAGAAGAGAGAGAATCAAATTACTAACATAGGGCTGGGTAGTGGCTCAAGCAGTAGCGCGCTCACCTGGCATGCGTGCAGCCCGGGTTCGATCCTCAGCACCACATACAAACAAAGATGTTGTGCCCGCCGATAACTAAAAAATAAATATTAAAATTCTCTCTCTCCCTCCCTCTCTCTCTCTCTTAAAAAAAAAATCAAATTACTAACATATCAGATGAAAAAGGCAATATCACAATGGACACTACAGAAATACAGAAGATAATTAGAAATTATTTTGAAACCCTATATTCCAATAAAATAGAAGATAGTGAAGATATCGATAAATTTCTTAAGTCATGATCTGCCCAGATTGAGTCAGGAAGACACATACAATTTAAACAGATCAATAACAAAGGAGGAAATAGAAGAAGCCATCAAAAGATTACCAACCAAGAAAAGCCCAGGACCGGATGGGTATACAGTGGAGTTTTACAAAACCTTCAAAGAAGAATTAATACCAATACTTTTCAAGCTATTTCAAGAAATAGAAAAAGAGGGAGCTCCTCCAAATTCATTCTATGAGGCTAACATCACCCTGATCCCGAAACCAGACAAAGACACTTCAAAGAAAGAAAACTACAGACCAATATCTCTAATGAACCTAGATGCAAAAATCCTCAATAAAATCCTGGCGAATCGGATACAAAGGCACCATGATCAAGTAGGATTCACCACTGGGATGCAAGGCTGGTTCAATATACGGAAATCAATAAATGTTATTCACCACATCAATAGACTTAACGATAAGAACCACATGATCATCTCGATAGATGCAGAAAAAGCATTCAACAAAGTACAGCATCCCTTTATGTTCAAAACATTAGAAAAACTAGGGATAACAGGAACTTACCCCAACATTGTAAAAACTATATATGCTAAGCCTCAGGCTAGCATCATTCTAAATGGAGAAAAACTGAAGGCATTCCCTCTAAAATCTGGAACAAGACAGGGATGCCCTCTCTCACCACTTCTATTCAATTTAGATCTTGAAATACTAGCCAGAGCAATTAGAAGACAAAAGAAATTAAAGGCATAAAAATAGGAAAAGAAGAACTTAAATTATCACTATTTGCAGATGATATGATACTATATCTAACAGACCTAAAAGTGTCTACAAAGAAACTACTAGAACTAATAAATGAATTCAGCAAAGTGGCAGAATATAAAATCAACATGCATAAATCAAAGGCATTCCTGTATATCAGCAACAAAACTTCTGAAAAGGAAATGAGGAAAACCACTCCATTCACAATATCCTCAAAAAAAATAAAATACTTGGGAATCAACCTAACAAAAGAGGTGAAAGACTTATACAATGAAAATTACAGAACCCTAAAGAGAGAAATAGAACAAGATCTTAGAAGATGGAAAAATATACCCTGTTCATGGATAGGCAGAACTAACATCATCAAAATGGCGATATTACCAAAAGTTCTCTATAGGTTTAATGCAATGCCAATCAAAATCCCAATGGCATTTCTTGTAGAAATAGATAAAGCAATCATGAAATTCATATGGAAAAACAAAAGACCCAGAATATCAAAAGCAATTCTAAGCAGGAAGGGTGAATCTGGCGGTATAGCAATACCAGATTTCAAACTGTACTACAGAGCAATAGTAATAAAAACAGCATGGTACTGGTACCAAAACAGGTGGGTGGACCAATGGTACAGAATAGAGAACACAGAGACCAATCCACAAAATTACAACTTTCTTTCTTTTTTTTTTTTTAAAGAAAGAGTGTGTGTGTGAGAGAGAGAGAGAGAGAGGGAGAAAGATAGAATTTTTAAATATTTTATTTTTAAGTTTTCGGCGGACACAACATCTTTGTATGTGGTGCTGAGGATCGAACCCGGGCCGCACGCATGCCAGGCAAGCGCGCTACTGCTTGAGCCACATCCCCAGTCCAAAATTACAACTTTCTTATATTTGATAAAGGGGCTAAAAGCATGCAATGGAGGAAGGATAGCATCTTCAACAAATGGTGCTAGGAAAACTGGAAATCCATATGCAACAAAATGAAACTGAATCCCTTTCTCTCGCCATGCACAAAAGTTAACTCAAAATGGATCAAAGAGCTTGATATCAAATCAGAGACTCTGCATCTGATAGAAGAAAAAGTTGGCTCCAATCTACAAATTGTGGGGTCAGGCTCCAAATTCCTTAATAGGACACCCATAGCACAAGAGTTAATAACAAGAATCAACAAATGGGACTTACTTAAACGAAAAAGTTTTTTCTCAGCAAAAGAAACAATAAGAGAGGTAAATAGGGAGCCTACATCATGGGAACAAATTTTTACTCCTCACACTTCAGATAGAGCCCTAATATCCAGAGTATACAAAGAACTCAAAAAATTAAACAATAAGATAACAAAAAAAAAAAAATAATAATAAGATAACAAATAACCCAATCAACAAATGGGCCAAGGACCTGAACAGACACTTCTCAGAGGAGGACATATGATCAATCAACAAGTACATGAAAGAATGCTCACCATCTCTAGCAGTCAGAGAAATGCAAATCAAAACCACCCTAAGATACCATCTCACTCCAGTAAGATTGGCAGCCATTAGGAAGTCAAACAACAACAAGTGCTGGCGAGGATATGGGGAAAAGGGTACACTTGTACATTGCTGGTGGGACTGCAAATTGGTGCAGCCAATTTGGAAAGCAGTATGGAGATTCCTGGGAAAGCTGGGAATGGAACCGCCATTTGACCCAGCTATTGCCCTTCTTGGACTATTCCCTGAAGACCTTAAAAGAGCGTACTATAGGGATACTGCTACATCAATGTTCATAGCAGCACAATTCACAATAGCTAGACTGTGGAACCAAGCTAGATGCCCTTCAATAGATGAATGGATAAAAAAAAATGCGGCATTTATACACAATGGAGCATTACGCAGCACTAAAAAATGACAAAATCATGGAATTTGCAGGGAAATGGATGGCATTAGAGCAGATTATTCTAAGTGAAGCTAGCCAATCCCTAAAAAACAAATGCCAAATGTCTTCTTTGATATAAGGAGAGCAACTAAGAACAGAGGAGGGAGGAAGAGCATGAGGAAAAGATTAACATTAAACAAAGACGAGTGGTGGGAGGGAAAGGGAGAGAGAAGGGAAATTGCATGGAAAGGGAAGAAGACCCTCATTTTTACACAAAATTACATATAAGAGGTTGTGAGGGAAAGGGGAAAAAAAAAACAAGAGAGAGAATTGAATTACAGCACATGGGGTAGAGAGAGAAGATGGGAGGGGAGGGGAGGGGGGATAGTAGGGGATAGGAAAGGTAGCAGAATACAACAGTTACTAATAGGGCAATATGTAAAAACGTGGATATGTAACCGATGTGATTCTGCTATCTGTATTTGGGGTAAAAATGGGAGTTCATAACCCGCTTGAATCAAATGTATGAAAGATGATATGTCTAGAGCTTTGTAATGTTTTGAACAACCAATAAAAAAAAAAAATGGTGCTAGGAAAACTCGTATGTAGCAAAACGAAATTAAACCTCTGTTTCTCACCCTGCACAAAAATCAACTCAAAGTGGATCAAAACTACTCTAAGATTTCATCTCACTCCTGTCAGAATGACAATTATCAACAATACAAGCAACAATAATTGCTGCTGAGGATGTGGGGAAAAAAGTACACTCATATTGCTGGTGGGTCTGCAAATTGGCGCAACAACTATGGAAAACAATATGGAAATTCCTCAGGAAACTTGGAATAGAACCATCATTTGACGTAGCTATCCTATCTCACTCCTCAGTTTATACCCAAAGTACTTAAAATCCTCATGCTATAGTGACACAGCCACTTTGATGTTTATAGCAGTTCAATTCACAATAGCTAAACTATGGAACTAACCTAGATGCCCTTCAACAAATGAATGGATAAAGAAAATGTGGTATAAATACACAATGGAATATTATTCTGCCTTAAAGAAGAATGAAAATATGGCATTTGTGGGCACATGGATGGAGCTGGAGAATATCATGCTAAACAAAATAAGCCAATCCCAAAAAACCAAAGGCCAAATGTTTTCTCTGATAAGTGGATGCTGATCCATATGGGGGGTGGGGGGGGGGGGATGAAGGAATTTTGTATTGGGAGAGAAGAGGGGAGGGGAATGGGTGTGGAGGTGGGAAGGACAGTGGAATGAGATGGACATTATTACCCTATATATGTGTGTGACTCTGCACCATGTACACGGAAAAATGATTAGCTGTGCTCCATTTGTATATAATGTGTGAAAATGCATTCTACTGTCATGTTAATTAATTAGAATAAATTTTTTAAAACATCAGAGGAAGATGAGGCCAATAAATAAATAAATAAAAATAAGGGGCTGGGGGTGTGGCTCAAGCGGTAGCGCGCTCGCCTGGCATGCGTGCGGCCCCAGTTCGATCCTCAGCACCACATACAAAGATGTTGTGTCCGCCGAAAACTAAAAAATAAATATTAAAAAAACTCTCTCTCTCTCTCTTTAAAAAAAAAAAAGAAACAAAGAAATATCAGATTTGAAAAGATGAATTCATCTGGTCCAAGTACTCTTCTGATAATTGAGTCCTTGCTGTCACATTCCTACCAAGTAGCTACTCTTCCCACTGAGGTCTAAAAGCCAGTGGAGGTGCTGCCCATTTTTTTAATCCCCTTCTTGTAGCATCTGCCCATTGCTTCCAGTTTTATCTGTGGAGTCATCACAACAAACCTAATTCATTTTGTTGCCTCTGACTAGAATGCTCCCCCCCCACCACCTTTAAAACACTTGATCAGACTGTTTTTTTATTTGGTTGGTTTTGGTACTGGGGATTGAACCCAGGAGCACCTAACGACTGAGCCACCTCCCTAGCCCTTTTTATCTATGTATTTATTTGAGACAGTCCCACTAAGTTGCTCTGGACCTTGCTAAGTTACGAAGGCTGGCTTTGAGCTTGAGATCCTCCTGCCTCAACCTCCCAGTCACTGAGATTTCAGGTTTGTGCCACTGGGCCCAGCTCATACTGATTTTTAAACAAATACAATAACATTTTAACTCTTCCAAAAATAATAAATACATAAATAAATAAGCAAGCCAGACTGCAGCCAGAATTATGCTCCAGGAGGAATCAGGTGGAGATGCATGGCTGCTCTGCACACCCTAAGCATTGACAGGGCTGCCACACTGACTGGATTCTGACATGCCCAGCTCTGTGCATTCCTAATCTGGCTCAGTCCCAAGACAGTCCCTGGTAGACCAAGTTCAGCTTGGTGCCTACACTGTGGCTTCTAGGGACAGGAAGTGCCTGACTTTCTAGTGGGAGCCTGTATTCCAACAAGATTCACATGAATTCCTTGTGCCAGAATAGGACACGCATGCTGGATAGCCAAAAAATGACAAATGCCTACTACCCATCTATCCTGACTTTACTAAAATATTTCACCAGGAAGCAATGTCAATCACCTTTCAGCATCTACACTGACCATATATATATATTTTTTTTGCTTCAGATCTCCTACTGTAATAAGTAAGTTTCTAAATATGTTAACATTGAACCATCCCCCATTCTTGGAATGAAACTCATCTGGCTGTGTTGCTGCACTACTTAATGTACAGCTGGATTCCATTTGCTAATATTTAGGATTCTTCAAGGATAATTCATAAGTGAGGTTGGTGTGCATAATCCTTTTCAGGATTTAGTACACATTTTTTTTATTCTATTTTTAATACTATGGGTGATTTCTTTCTCTGTTCTCTGGAGCCGCTTAAATACTTTCAAATATTGACTATGTTTGGTATATACATTAATTTATTTAATCTCTCCAACAGCCATATGAAATACAATTATTCCCATCTTTCACAGGAAAAAACTGGCAGAATGGGTAAGTAACTTACCTAAAGTCCCAAAGCTAATCAGCATGAGAGTTATATGTGTTTCTCAAAGATGTAAAAGCATTTACTTGCAAAATGTATCTGGAACTGTTACTCCTTTGAACAAGGAGTTCTCAGACAGTAGTTTCTAAAGTGTTGTTGTGGACCAGGGACATCTACATTACCTGGAAACAGGCTGTTGAATCAGAACACAGACGATGGGTCCCAGCAGTCTGTGTGTTGACAACACAGATGATTCTGATGCTGTTAAAGTTTAAGAACCACTGAGCTAGAAGTATAATCATATTACTTAAAAATCCAAGGTAACATGGCTGAACCAAGAGGGAAGAGCAGATATAAAGCCAGGGCTTAAAATCTTTAGCAATGTCTTTTGACTTTGTTTGCAAAGCTCTTCTTTCTTCCTTTGGGGAATCCTTGCCTCCACAGCAAAGCAGTTGGGTGATTTTGATGATATTGTTCAACCAGGACCCTACTCTGTAGTGGGCACATGATATTCTAGACATTCCTAATATTCTATTTGCTTGACTTAGCAATTGTCCCAGGCAGGGGCCTGAAATCCAAGTCAGGGCAACTGGAGTCCCTCCAGGGACCTACATTTAGGAGTGGGGAGAAAATGCTTTTTTTTTTTTTTTTTGCATTTTGGAGGTAGGGCAGATATTAACTGGGGAATATTGTCTAACAATTTCTCTATCTGTAGAAAAAGCTCTCCTGCAGAGAATACATCCAGAATAATAATTGAAAAAAAAAAAAAAAAAAAAAACCTTTGAAAGACCCAAGGAACTTGACTAAGACCTTGGGTCTCTCATCCTGAAATGAGCTCCACCCTGAATTTACCAATTACACAAGCCAATAAACTCTTCATGCTCAGACTATTTAGAGTTGCCTTTCTGTCACTTGCAACAGAAAGCATGGTGTTTACCGCACTACAGGCAGGGAGTGTGCAGTGGGTGTTAATCTCTTTCATAATCATAATATCTTCTTTCTCAAATCTATTAGAATTTTGGCAACGTGAAGGGGCTTCATCTAAATTACACTTTTATATGATTTCATAGCTTGAACATTGTGTAATTAAAGAAATTTGGCTCTTTTGTGTTGTTGGTCCATAAACGTGTATTTAGTTTTTTAACCCAAGCAGTTACTTCCATCTGTCACCAGTGAGCCATGACACTTTTGTTCCCCTGCAGCTGGCAGCTGCCACAGAAAACGTCAACCCTAAACTGCAGACTCCTTCGGGAATTTGTTTTCTTGGAGGGAAACTGAACAGGGCCAATGTTGGCAGCTCTCTTTCCTCTGTTTGGTTCAACCATAAGGAAAACCCTGACACATGGGAGGCACTTAATAAATATTTATTAAATAAATGTAACAAAAACCCAGGAGAAACTGAAAATTACAACAGTATTTAAAAAAATACTGAGGATTTTATTTCAGCATCCATGCATCAGTTTAGGAAGTGTGTTTGCTTTGGCAACTGTTAAGTATCAGGGGTGAGTGTTGTTACAGTCTGACAGGTTGTATCACTGCATCTTTAGAGCTTAAGCAGACACAAGCATCACACCTGTGCCCTCAGACCCATGCCTGAGTTTGTCAGGTGGTGGGTGAGCAATGAACATCCAACTGCTGCTTATCTCTGACCCAACTTCACCCTCTCAGCTGTCCAGGTAAATTACTGTACCATCCTGATTCCTAGTAGAGCTGACTTAGGTGTGTCTTTCTAGAATATTTATGGCTAGTGAGATTCCTACCAGAGTAACATTAAGCACATCCCTCTGCTGAAGTACCATCTGTAATGGGATATAAATTCCAGTGAAAAGTAAGCTCTGAGAGACTGATTCATTCTGGCCGAAATTCAAGAAAGGTTCCCTTGACACACCATTGTGGTTTTCTCTGTGTTTCTAACATTTTTGAAGACTGGCCTCTCTATGAAGAAAACAATTAGGTTTCCTGGCCGGTTTTTCTTCACTCAAGGTAAATTCATTTAACCTCCAAATATGTTTCAGCTACTTGAGCCTAAAAAAGTACACTCTTTTAAAAAGTCCATTCTTTAAAACATGAACCTTCTGAAAAAAACTGTAACTTTTATATGGTCCAGCTGTGGTCTGCTTATCCTTTCTGGACATTCTTGACATTCCTAGAATAAAAAAGAATATGTCTTTAGTGTTTTGAGTAATCTATTTGTGAAAAATTTTTGATGAATTGATATTGCCACTAAGTCAACACCTTAAATAACTTGCTTTTTTTTTTTTTTTTTGGTCCCATTCTGTTTCCTTTACATAGCCTAAGAATCTGATGCAAAATGGATCTGACCAAAGAACTAAAAGGAATCCAAATATTTAGAAATGTGAAACCTCACAAATGTAGTCCACATGGTAGGCCCCTGGACATTTTCAGAATTGGTTCTACTCCCTTCCTGGAGCAGATTGTAGGCAGGCATGGTGGCACACTTCCAACAGTTCCTGCTACTCTGGAGGCTGAAGAAGGAGGACCACTTGAGTCCAGTAATTCAGGGCCAGCCTGAGCAACATAGCAAATCCTGATTCCTTTTAAAAAAGAAGAAGGAGGAGATGGGGGGGGGGGAGAAATCAGATTTTACAAGTGTCTGGCTATATTTGAGGGCTTTTTCTGTAAATGCCATATTAACACAACCAAACAGAAATCACTCTCTGATGGTATATTTGTTTCTGAACAAAAACTAATCTATAGATCTGTTCCTGTGGAATTTTGTTGGAGTTTTGGAGGAGATCATTTTACCTCTCCATGCAGGTGAGAATCAGAATAATAATATTGTTAATTATGGAAATATACAAGTTCCGATTTGCAACAGTGTCAAAGCAATCCTGCTGACACACCTGGGAGGTTTTGGCATGCCCTAAAGAAGCTGTTTGCCTCTCCCAAAGGTCTTATGTACCTTTGAATAGTGTAGCAGGCACTCCCATTTGGGCAAGGAAAGTTTTGGGAATGTAAACTAAGACAACAAAAGACAACTCTTCCTAAAGAGGGTTTTACATAGATATTTGCTACTACAAAAAAAGAAATAAGCTCCTTTTTAATATTTAGGAAAGTCACACAATATCAAGGATGATGACAAAGAAAAGTTAAAGTATTTTCAAGGAGAAAAATATTAGTTATCTTTAAATGCAAATATGTAACTCTGATACCTCCGGTTATGGGTGATGAGTCCTGCTTCCCCACATGTTGAAGTTTGAACATTAGAGAAGCAGGCCAAGGCAAGCAGATAAAGCAGGTTTATTTTAAAAGGGGTAACATAGACTTGGGAGAAAGGGGCCCCAGCTGGTATCCTGGCATCCCAGAAACCGAGGTGTTCTGCCCTTTTCATAAATCCTAGGCTTCCTTTGTTCTCCTGCCTTTTCCCCCTAATCCTTCTCCTTCCAGGGTCCGTGACTAGGCCCAGAAATGTTCAGTGGGATGGTCAAAAAGTGGAAAACAGGTGGGCTGAAGGGGGGAGGGCAGAATGCAGCAGCCAAGGACACATTTACAACCTAGAGGCTCCCTGTAGGGAGGGGTAATTACTGGGATAGGTCACCTTGGTTACAGGGGCAGGTTCTTGATAAGGGTGGAAGAAGGGCTCCGAAGGAATTAACGTTTCAATCCCTCAGGGGACAGTCTCCAACTTCCTGGACTCACTCAAAATTGGCCTCCTAGATCCGACCTGACTTGACTTACCCGTCTATCCTGACTGCCTCTCTAATTCTGCCTTCTACACTTCACTGCTTTGAGCCTGCACACTAGCAAATGAACCGTGTTCAAGAGTTTTAAACTATATAAATGCTAACTTTTAAAACGTTTCAGAAGTTTTAAAACTTCTAATTCAATCAGCTCTTTCAAATCATTTAATCTTATTTTATTCTGGGTTTATCAAAACCAGGCGTTTCTGGGTTTTTTTGTTTTTTTTTTTTTCTGCCCTATGTTTTGTGACACCAACCTCAACCTTCTTTCAAACTGTGTTGTTCCCTCTAAGGTATTCCATTCCAAGACATTTCAAAGCATCCCTCTGGAAAACTTTCTCTTAATAGAATGTAAGGTTCAGCTTTAGTCAATTCCTAAAGCCTTCCAAATTAATCTAGAACTTGTTTTCCTCCTTGGACATTCTGTATATTTTCTCTCTTTCTGGGATAGGACCAGAACCCAGGGCCTCCCTGCTTAGCACGCCCTCTACCACTGAGCCACGCCCCCAGGACATTCCTTGTTCTTATCTCTGACTCCTTTGGTTCTGAGTTATCTCTTAATTACCTGCTGCAGGCCACTCACTCATCTGACCATTTTGGACTGGAGAGTGATCTGCTAGAAGGTTTGGGTCCACACACAGATAGCCAGGTGAAAGAATTTCTAGTCCCCAGCCTGCTCCCCATCCCCACCCCCATCCCCATCCCCAGGGCAATCCTGAAAGTGCTGCACTTCTGCCCCCCTTACTGTGTGGTAGATGAGATCATTGCCTGCTTTCAGCTTTCTTAATTAACCCTTTCCGGCTTAATTACACTGAGTGGCTCATACCATAGATTATAAAAGGTAGGGGGAAAATCCTAACAAAATGATTTCTTCTTCCTCTTTCTCTTTCTCCTCCTCTACCTCCCCAACCCTTCCTTCTCTTTCTCCTCCTACTCTCCTTTTCCCCCCAATATTGGGGATTATAACCAGGGGTGCTCTACCACTGAGCTTCATTCCCAGCACTTTTTATTTTTTTTTAATTTTGAGACAAGGTCTTGCAAAGTTGCCCAGGCTGGCATGGAACTTGTGATCCTCCTGCCTCAGCCCCCAAGTAGCCAGGTTGAGAAGTGTTCACCACCTCACTCAAGTCAACAATGTAGATTTCTTTAAAATATCTTTAATTTTGTCAAAAAGAGATAAATATTATTCCAAAAGACTTTTAACAAATATAGATGAAACTAACTTAAAAGTTTGCAACCTCTGTATTTCTTTCTTTTTTTTTTTTTTTTATTCTCCAAGTTCTTATGAAGTATCAGTGGCATAATGGTTTTAAAAAGCAGTTTTCAAGTTTGAGTAACTAAAAGTGAAAAGGGTTTTCTGTCTTGTGACCCCCCCCACATCTTCTACCCTAAATCTTTTCACATCACATTTACACCATCACAGGTAAACAATTTTAGCAAGAGAAATATTTGTTTTCTGCTTGTAGATTAGATGCTGAAGGTGGAATTGAATGTTTAGGCCTGACTAAAGATCAGCTGCTTTTCCTAGGATGAAACTAGGGACCACAGTGTCAAGGGCTCTCCCATGACCACTGTGTTGGAGTCTGGGGTTTGGAAGGGAAAACAAGAGGCAAAAACCAGGAAAGGGAAAGAGATAAGGGAGAGTGTTCTCTTGAAGAACCGCTCATGGCTGATTGCAGGAACTGAAGGCAACCCATTGTGAAAAGAAAAGGAGTGTTTGACCTAGCACAAGTGTATCCAGGTTGCTCAGCAAGAAGATTGGCTGCTTTCTAGTAGAGAACTATTGTTATTCTTTCTTTTTCAGGCTAGGCAGCACCCACCCTTAACAATATGACCTCAGAACAGAAGGACAAATGGAAGTCCACATACCATATGCCAAAATATTTAAAAGTTACAGATCAAGCCAATGAATTGTGAAATAAAATATATCTTCCCATCTGCTATAATTTCAATCCTGAATGTTCCCCAAAGGCCTGTGTGTTGGTATGGTGCTACTGAGAGGCGGTGGAACCCTTAGGAGGTGGGGCCTAGGAGATATTGCCCTTATTCAATGCTCTTAAAAGAGGGAAAGTGCAGATCAAACTCCTCTCTCTTTGCTTTCTGAATCCCATAATGTAAGCAGTTTCTTCTGCTTCATGTGCCCATCTTGATGTACTACCTTGTCACTGGCCCAAAAGCAACAGGGCCATTGACCATGGTGGGATTGAAACCTCCAAAATAACAAGTCAAAATAAATCTTTCCTCTTTTTAAGTTGGTTATCTCAGTTATTTTGTTATAGTAACAGAATGCTTAACAGATATATGTCATAAGTACTTAAAAAGCCACAGCTTTGCATTTAAATGTGGCTGTGCTGGAGAGCTAGACCCTGGACCCAATTCCTCAGTCCCTTGCTGGCCCTGCATTCTTCCTACTATGGGATTTTCAGGCACTATAAAGGGCTTTGCATGCACCCAGGTCCACACAGCCCATATGTTTAACCCTTGTTCTACCAAGAAAAACCCAGCTGCTCATTGGCCACATTTTGGGCCTGGGGTATGCACACCAGTGCAGTTTGCTCTGGGAGGAAGGACCCAGAGAAGGGGGCACAAAAGTAATAGAAATGGGATCGATGCTGGTACATTTTCTGAAATACAATGTTCTGTGATGATGGAAATATTCTACACCTGCATTATCCAAAATGGTAGACATTGGCCACATATGGCTGAGAACTTTAAGTGTGGCTAGTATTGTTGTTAAATTTAAATTTAACTAATTAAAATTAGAATTTAAACATCCACATCTAACTAGTGTCTACAGTAATAGAGAGCACAAGCTCTCAGTAGCCCTGTCTCCCTGACCTGGCAAGCTACTCTCCCCTTGGAGATGAACTGAATGGAAGGAGGTCTAGTTGGGCCAGGCTCAGGGATCCTCTAAGGATCCATAAGGTCTATCCATAAGGTACCACCGTAGTTAGGCAGAATGGCTAAAAGAAATTCTGCTTCCCAACTCATTAATAAAAATGAATTGCATGCTTAGCATGGGCAAGATACATTGCCAAATGTGTTAAAGATAAATAAGATTTGGTCTCTGCCCTCCAAGAGCTCACAAATCAGTCTAGTAGGTATATAGAAGATATTATAATATAAGATTGTGCAGCATAAGATAAACACTGATAAATGTGCTAGTTGCAAAAATCATAGGAATACAGGGAAGGAAAACATTTCCCACTGTGGCATTTGGGAATAGGCTGGGGAAAGAGAAAGGATTTAAGCTGGGTGGTGGAAAGGAAGAAGGAAATGCAGGAAGAAAACTCAAGGGGCATATAGAAAGGGTAGAGTACACCAAGCCTGGGTATTTGTTTGTTTGTTTTGTTTTCCTTTTTAGTAATGGGAATTGATCCCACGGGCACTTAACCACTGAGTCACATCTCCAGCCCAATTTTGAATTTTATTTAGAGACAGGGTCTCACTGAGTTGCTTAGCCCCTAGCTTTTGCTGAGGTTGGCTTTGATCTCTGGGTTCTCCTGTCTCATTCTCCTGAGCTGCTGGAACTACCTACAGGAGTGGGCCACTTTGTCTGGCAGCTCAAGGGGTTTGATGCAGGAAGATCTGGAAGAAGGAGCATGCTGTGAAGAAGCCACTAGAACCATCCAAGTTATAGGGGCTGATCTAAGGAGAACATTAGCAAGACAGGAATGAAGGGGCAGATGTGGGGGATCCTGAGCCAACTGGACTGGCACAACCTGAATGTGAGAAATAAGAAGAGAAAGAGCTTAAGGTGGTTGGGAGTGGAGTTTCTGAAATTTATGTGCAGTTCTGAAAAGAAAATACCTAAACTCCAATTTATCACCAACAAACCCATTCCCAGGTAATGGCTGAGTAAATAATTTCAGCTTGAAAATATGATAAATTTAGGGAATTTCTTTAAATCACATGTAATGGGGGCTGGGATAGAGTGCTTATCTAGCATGGGTTAGGACCTGGGTTTGATTCCCAGCACTGCACAGATAAATAAATATTACATGTAATGTCAACTACATAAAACAACACATCAGCTACCCTTCAGATTTCACATGAAGATTGCTTATTTTGGAAGATATTTAGAATATAGCCTACCCTCAATACTTTGTTCTCTCTGCACACTCATTTCTCCCTTAATCCACGACCAACGACAGCTCCTGAATTTTCACATCCATTCACATATGCCCAGTCTTTACCCAAGTGCCATGTTGATACATTCAACTCAAGGAATAGGGTCAAATGCAAATATTGTTTCAAGGGTTTCTCTCCCATGGTCTGGAGAGCATCCCCTGCTTAAGGGAATTGAGATACTAATCTCAACATGTATTACTAGAGCAATTTTATATGAACTGCTAGTTGTTGTGTGTACCTCATTTCCAGTTAACAAATTCAGGAGCTTGAAAACAAAACAAAGTCCCTACAGTCCCTACTGAGTGCAGTGAATTAAAAAACTGCCCGCCCCCAAAGAAACTCCTCAGTAACTCAAGCCTCTCTGATTTAGCATCTCAGTCCACAGTCCACTCTCCAACCATTACCCCAATCCAAGCATTACCATTTGACCTCTGACCCCAAGACCCCGTTAAAACTATTCTTACCAAGGTCACCAATGGGCTTCTGAATTTCCAGATTAGGTGTCTTTATCACTGACACTCATTCTATAGAATTTGTCATTGTGAACCTTCACATTCCAGTTCCAAATATTCACTTTCTGTGGTCTCCTACCTCCCTGACCCATACATTTCCGTTCCAGTTGTACATACCCCTTATCTCCCATGCAATCCCTGGTGTCTTTCTGTCTACCTCCGTGCTTTCATGCCCTCCTGTGCCCAGACATGCCTACCACATTCATGTCCCAAATCTCCACCACAGACCCTCCAACACTCAGGTCCTGACCTCTCTTTCATAATGCAAACTCTGAGGTCAGTATTACCCTGATACCAAAGCTAGACAAAGACATCACAAGAAAACTACAGACCATTACTCCCTATAAATATAGATGTAAAACTCAACAAAATATTAGCAGACCAAATCCAACAACATGTAAAAAGGTTTATGTACCGTGACCAATTCCTGGATTTAGCCCAGGAATGCAAAATTAGTTTAACATATGAAAATTAATCAATGTAATATACTATATTTCTAGCTGCTACTAAATGTACAGGGCTGGAGGTCCCTCAGGCAAACAAAATATACTTAAAACTATATTTTTAAAAAAATGCAATATGTCACTGTGTGATATGATATTTATTTTTTGGTTTGCATCTATGGCTCTTGGCTCAAAACTCCCTCTCCAATGCAGGCCATAAAAACTAGAATTTCTTCTCCTCAGGTGAGTCACAGAAACTCTAATCTTTACGTGCTTTCCGCAGGCCATAAAAAAACGCAACCTCAAAATCAGGAAGTTACTATTGCAACAGTATTATCGAATCTACAGATCTTACTCAGATATTTACAGCTATTGCAATATATAGGCACAGTTTATAACAAAACAAAATCCTCGATCTTGTATTGTATGGTATTCACTGGCTATTTTTTTTTTTTTTTTTTAGTTGTCAATAGACCTTTATTTTATTTATTTATATATGGTGCTGAGAATCAAACCCGGTGCCTCACACATGCTAGGCAAGCACTTGGCAGCACTCTTCCGTCACTGAGCCACAACCCCAGCCCCTGGCTATGTGTTTTTAAATGCCTTTAATCAGGAACAATTCCTCTTCTTTTTTGTGTGTGGTGGGGTGTAGTCTTTCCTGACATTAAGATTTTTGAAGAGTGCAGGTCATTTATTGTGCAGAGACTGCTCAGTTTGAGTTTGCCTGGTGTTTTGTTCTGTTTGAATTCAGATAGCAGAACTGCCACAGAATTCTCAGTGCATTGTATCAAGAAGCACATGACATCAATTTGTTTCTAGCTGGTGATTTCAACTTTGATCCCTGGGTAAGGTTGTGTCTTCCAGTTTTCTCCACTGTAAGCTAATTACTTTTCTCCTTGTCATTAAGAAGAATCTTGCCAGGCAAGGTGGCCCATACCTGTAATCCCAGCAGTCTGGCAGGAGGATTGAGAGTTCAAGCCAGCTTCAGCAATTTCCCGAGGTCCTAAAGCAACTCAGCAAGATCCTGATTTTATATTTTATAAAATATAAAAAAGGTCTGGGGATGTGGCTCAATGGTTAAGCACCACTGGATTCAATCCCTGGTACAAAACAAAACAAAACAAAGAGGAATCTTGCTGGGAACTCCGGTGTCACCAGCGTCAAGCTTGAGTTCCTCACCTGCAAGGTCAGAATAATAATAGTGCCTATTAGGTATTCATCATCTTGATTCCAGCTGGAGGGCTCAGCTGCCCTTATGCCAGGCTTCATTTGTGTTCTTGACCTGGTGAGTCTCCCCCAGCCTCTCCAACCTCAGGATTCACCTCTTTATCTCAGATTCCTGGGCTAATCCTCAATTACTATTAACAATCTTCATTTGCATATAAATAGTTACACATTGATCGGAAGACTGCACACCTGTTTAGGGGCAGGATTGGATTTTGTTTATCTTTGAGTCTTGGAGTGTGTTAAATTGTTGCTACCTTCCAATGAATGAGTACGTAGGTAAGGAGAGACCCAGTGAAAATGATTTGCTTGGGTTTTCAAACTTATGTCCCAGTACTGAGTCTCTAGACTTCATGAATAATGAAATGTAAAAAAGCCCTATTGAGCAGGCATGGTGGTGTATGCCTGTAATCCCAGCGACTCAGAAAGCACGAGGATTGCAAGATTAAGGCCAGTCTCAGCAATTCGGTGAGACCCTCAGCAATTTAGCAAAATTCTGTCCATAAATAAATAAATAAATAAACAAACTAGGATTATCTCAGTTGTAGCTCCTGGGTTCAATCCCCAGTACCAAAAAATAAAAGAAGCCCCATTGAAAGATAATAATAAAGATATAAATGTATTTTGCTTACAAATCAAACAATTTACATCTGCAAGAGATCATGATGACCAGGTATTTCAATTTTCTTATTTTATAAAAGAAAAGGAGGTGGGGGTGGGGCTGAGAGTATAACAAAGTGTGTGGAAGGCTGTGGGTGCAGTCCCCAGTATGTCAAAAAAGGGAGGCATAGCTAACCTCTCCCCAAGAGGAAGCAGAGCAGAGCCTAAAACTAAGACTTTATGTTCAGGGATCCTTCTTGGTGCTAAATTCTTTCTAGTCTTTGTCCAGACCTTTATAAGCAAAAAAAAAATTATGACTTTGGAAAGATTTCCAGAGATAGCAAATTGGTTTCTTCCTTCATTTCTCTCTCTCTTTTTTTAAGACTATTCTTTTTTTTTCTTTCTTTTTTTTTTAAATTTTTTGTAGTTATTGATAGACCTTTATTTTATTTATTCATACGTGGTGCTGGGAATCGAACCCAGTTTCTCACACATGCCACGCAAGAGCGCTACTGCTGAGCTACAGCCCCAGCCCCTCATTTCTCTTTTTCTTGATGTAGAATTCACATAAATTAAAATTAAACTATTAGCCATTTTTAAGTATAGCTTTCAGTGACATTTGCTATTCTAGTGTTTTTGTTTCTACATTTTTTTAAAAAAAATTAAAATTTCATATGTAAAATTCCACTGGATCCTGTCCCACTTACATTCCAGATAAAGTCATTTTCAGAGCAGGATGGGTAAAAGTTTGTGGAGAGAAAGAATGTGAGCAGTCCTCCCCTATCCTCCCAGACAGACTCCTGAAAGGAGACTCTGAGTTAACCCTATAGTGGTCCCTCACCAAAGACATTAAGTCACTCCTCAGTCACACTATTTTAATGCAAAAAAAAAAAAAAAAAAAAATTACTGTGGTTGTTTATTTATTTTTTCTTTTCCCTGTGAGGCTATACAGGAGAGGGGGAAAAATAACTTTTTTTTAGGTTTTCTGGGGCCAGCAAGTTCATAGATTGACATGGATGGGGTATAGATCAGTGGTACAGTGCTTAGGTACTGTGTGTGAAGGCCTGGGTTTGATCCCAAGCACTTAGGAGTGTGTGTGTGTGTCGGGGGGTGGATTAACAGGAGAAAAGGCATGTTTATTGATGTTTACCATGGTTTGAATGTGTCCCCCCAAGGTTTATGTGTTGGAACCTTAATTCCTCAATGTGGCAGTGTTGAGGAGGGGAGCGCCCAGTTGAAGTGTTTGGGTCAGAGGGGCAGAGCTCTCAAGAATGAATTAATAGGGCTAGGATGTGGCTCAAGCGGTAGCGCGCTCACCTTGCATACGTGCAGCCTGGGTTCGATCCTCAGCACCACATACAAACAAAGATGTTGTGTCCACCGAAAACTAGAAAAATAAATAAATAAATATTAAAACAAAAAAAGAATGAATTAATACCATTCTTGCAGGAATAGCTTCCACACGCATATGCTTGCCCTTCCACTTTCTGCTATAAGTTGAAGCAGCGCAGAACTCTCACCAGTAGCTGATAAGATGCTGGTACCATGTTCTTGGACTTCCCAGATTCCAGATTCAGGAGCCCAAATCACCTTCTTTCCTTTATAAATACCAATCTCAGGAATTCTGTTGCAGCAACAGAAAATGGACTAAGATAATATTAACATTTTTATGTGCATAGAGGCTTCACAGAGAAGTAGAAACCCAAAGAGGTGGTTAGAAGCCGGGATTTATATATCATTATAACAAAGGACAATAAATTGTGGAGAAGTAACCAGACCAGGAGTTTGGGCTCCTATGGGTTACTGTGAGAAGGTGACTAGGAAATGTACATACGATAAAGGTTATTTAGTAAGGTGTGTTATGCAAATAAGAGTCATCCTCTTCCTAGTAAGGGGTCACCTTTATAAAGTGAAATTTATGCAGTGGTTTTAGGCAGAAAAGGGAGGGATATAGAGTTCTTCCTCTGTGTGCTGTTTCTCAGTTGCCTTCAGTTCAAAATAATCAATGTGTCAAAGTGGCATACTTTAGGGTGTATATTTTGATCCCATTTGCCATGGTTATTTTGCTCTGAGTGCCAAAACAAGAGGAGGACAGCCTAGTAACGTTATTGATAGTTTTGGTTTGACTCATTTTCCAACTGACAAGAGTTGAGGTGGTGTCTGTTAGAGTGTTTGGCTTTGGGTGTGTCCGACCCTCAACCCAATCAAAGTAGGGTCCACCTCTCACTTGAGGACCTCACTGAAATCCCCAGCCTATGGGGATTTCCCTCCTCTGAAGCTGGCTTTTGGGACTACTCATTTCCTTGTAAGCACAAAGCCCTGGGGTTTAAGAGTTGGTTTTTTTTTTTTTTTTTTTTGGTACCAGGGATTGAACCCAGGGGCACTTAACCACAGAGCCACATTCCCAGCCCTTTCATATATTTTATTTAGAGACAGAGTCTTGGTGAGTTACTTAGGGCCTCCCTAAGTTGCTGAGGCTAGTTTTGAACTCGTGTTTCTCCTATCTCAGCCTCCTAAACTGTTGAAATTACAGATGTGTGCTACTGTGCTCAGTCTAGCGTATTTTAAAAATTTTGTTCTGTTATTTAATTCCTCATTCAGTCTCCACAATTTGAAGACTCTTTATATTTGGAATTTTATATTTGCAGAGAATGCTACTTTTTCTTTATTTGACAAATGTATATTAGTATGTTTTAAGCCCACCTTTGCAGTGCACACCTGCAACCCCAACTTCTGGGGAAGCTGAGGTAGGAGTATCACAAATTTGAGGCCAGCCTGGGCAATTTAGTGAGACCCTGTCTCAAAGAAAAAAAAAAGGTTGAGGGTTTAGCTGAGTGGTACAATGCTTCTGGGTTTAATCCCCAATACTAAGTGGGGGCGGGGGAGAGCTCTTATTCTCTGAGAACAAAAATTTATTAGGAATGATTGATAAGATATTCTGATCTGAAAAATATTTATCGAACTTCCTAATAGCTGGCATGATGAAAATTGCTAGAGATGAAAAGATGAGGTGGCAAGGGTGGTACTCAAGGACTCATTCATCTTTTTTTTTTTTTTTTTTTTTAAGTTGTAGTTGGACACAATATCTTTATTTAGTTTATTTATTTATATGTGATGCTGAGGATCAAACCCAGGGCCTCACTCATGCTAGGCAAGCGCTCTACCGCTGAGCCACAACCCCAACCCCAAGGACTCATTCATCTTAAGGTGGGAAATCCCAGGTGTCAGTAGATCCATTCATTGAACTAAACCAAGAGACCTCCAAGGGATGTTTGAAATTCTCATTTAGACCAGGGAAGGTGTGATCTTATAAGACATCCTCACAAAAAGGGAGGCCTAAGAGTTCTATTAATTCTCTTATAAACAATTTATTTAAGGGGCTGGGGATGTGGCTCAAGCGGGGTAGCATGCTCGCCTGGCATGCGTGCGGCCCGGGTTTGATCCTCAGCACCACATACAAACAAAGATGTTGTGTCCGCCAAAAACTGAAAAATAAATACTGAAATTCTCTCTCTCTCTCTTTAAAAAAAAAAAAAAAAAGAACAATTTATTTAAGTGATAAACAACACTAAATAACTGGTGGGAAGGGTTAAACAGTCAATGAAAGGATATGCTGGTTAGCTACAGATTGGATGCTCATTTAGACCCCAGCTTGAACATGCCCTCAGGTTTAAGCCTTTTTTTTTTTTTTTTGAGCACAAAAATATAAGACAAATTCCATGATGCTCACCTATGGCCTGGATGGAGGCTCTCAGGGAGAGAAGTGCAAGTATTGACATTTCCAGAAGAGGGTTGGAAAGGGAGAGCAGAACCATACAATTAATTTTCATGATAGAGATCCTGAAGAAGAAAATAGAGGTGCTTACTTGTGATTTCAGTTTAATTGGTAACACACCCTGAATGTTAGACCAAACCAAAATTGTTGGTTTCATCTGAACTTCAGAGGAGTTAGAGACTATGGACTTAATTGTGCTGCCCGCCCCCACATGGGACAATAAGCACCCATTAACTTCTTCCAGAGTTAAGTGAGTCCTCCAGACAATACAATCTAGCCAATGACTGGCAGAACAGGATGCTATACATTTTGTGGCTGCTACTGCAGCCTATGTGTTGGTAAAAGTTCTGCTTTATTTCCTGCTATTTCAAAATTCTTTTGAAAAAACTGCTACCATATAATGACTTAGAACTTTTACTTCCTGAGTCAGTCAGCAAGAAATCTGATATGTGATGCTTAACTGAAGAAGATGACTCAAGGATAGTGTTAGTTGGAGATGACTATATATTCTGCATTTTACTGGAAACTGGAGATTTTGTGCTCACACTGAAATAATACCTTATTAAACGTGTGTTATATTATGTCAAGTATTCTCTGATTACAAATGACAAGGAAAAAAAAAAAAAAAACTTAAGCAAATAACCAAGAAAGTGGAGAAACTTTGGGGACAATGTTGGAGCAGGGAAGAAAGGGGCACCAGCCTTGGAGAGGGCAGAGCCCAGGGTATCTCCAGGGGCCTGGGGAGCATGCACAAATTCAGAGATGAGAGCTGCCTCACTTGGTCAGATGTCCCCTTTCTGTATGAAAGAAGCTGATGGTCCCTTTTTTGCCCAGGTGTCACCTCTAAGAGAATGACAGGACAATAGGGTGGAACCACAGAGAGAAATAAGGCTGAGAGGTTTTGCTACTATGGTACAGTAGGAAATTGGGGGTGGGGGGGCAGTGCGTTGCTCATCCCATGCACACATTACTAGTATACCATGTATCCAATGAAAGGCAAGCTTTGCCTATTTACCATAGTAGAATGGTCTACACATTAAGTGATGGGTTCTTTTTGTTGTTGTTATTGTTCTGCTGGGGATTCAACCCAGGGCATTGTACATATGAGGCAAGCACTGTACCAACTGAGCTATATCCCAGCCCCAGATGATAGGTTCTTTTTTAACATTCTATTTTCAAGACTTTTTAGGGGTGTGTGGGTAGTGTAGTGTGTGGTGCTGGGCATCAAACCCAAGGTCTCCTACATATCACCGAGTCACATCCCCAGTCCTTATTTTCAAGATTTTTTTGAAGAAACTTAATGAAGTCCTAGTGCAGTGATTCAGTCAAGTATTTGATGAATGGAAAATAAAGGATGAGTCTAAGCCTCTTGGTATGCAATCTAAAATAGGTAAGAGGAGAACAAGATGGAATCACATATAATCAAGGGCAAACTTCTTATCTGAGTAGCTTTTTAAAATAGAATGTAAATTTTTTAAAAAATGATCTCAAAGCATATCATTATTTTTTATGACATGGATGTTAATTGGCTTCTAGTCTTGAGTGTATATGTGTGTGGATACATGCATATAAATTTTGGTGTCACTGTCCTTCATATCCAAAAAATATGCTAAGTCTTTCTAAATATATGGATGGAAACCATAATTAACAATGCCTATAATATGGACATATAAATATAGCTTTTACAGTCACTATCTTAATAGCATGTTCTTGTTTAAAGTGCCACTGTCTCACACAAGTGTCTATTCCTAATAGCTACAATATGTTGCACACAATTCTAATGTAAGACCTGTGGTGGGAAAGTTATGGAAATGCTCTTCTAAAAATCCAGAACAACCCAGCATGCCTACAGTGAGCCAGAGTAGGTCAGGTGTGCGCATTTAGTTTCCTGCCTACTTAATGAATTGTCTTCATTTCTAGAGAGCATACAATTAAACATTTCTCCCTCTTCTAGCACTTGATATATATGAGAATCCTGGAAATCCTCACTCTAGACTCACTCACTCACAACAAACATTTAACATTTCATATAAATAAATAAAGATGATACCACTTGAACTACTTACTTATCTCCTTATCAACTGATCAACTGCTTTTTAAAAAAATATTTATTTTTTAGTTGTAGTTGGACACAATACCTTTATTTTATTTATTTATTTTTTAATGTGGTGCTGAGGATCAAACCCAGGGCCTCACACATGCTAGGTGAGCACTCTACTTCTGAGCCACACCCCAGCCCCCCGCCTTTTTAAAAAAACCTCTAAAAAACTGGTTTTTTAGTGGGTTGTGGCTTAGTGGTAGAGTACTTGCCTCTCACATGTAAGGAACTGGGTTCAATCCTCAGCACCACATAAAATAGATAAAGGTATTGTGTTTATCTAAAAAAAAAGTGTTAAAAAATAAAAATAAACTAGGACATTTTTTTTTTTCCTTATTTAGAAATGGAATAGGTGCCTATTTGGTGTCAACCTCAGCCCACAGACTAAAAACACATTAGTCATTCAATTAGCACTTCTGAAGGGAAACAAAATATCAAACAAGAAAGAAACTAAGAAAGCAAACTCTTTGTTAGATCATCAGATTTTTTCCAAATCAAGTTTAAGAGTTTGTATCAAAACTACCAGACTGAAATCCCCAAAACCTGGAGAAACAAACAAACAAACAAACAAACAAAAAAGGCCCTGTGCTTTTGTTAGAAGTTGCAGGATTTGTGGGCCAGCCCAGGGAAGGTGCCTTCATTCCTGCATGAATATTCCCGGGTTCCCTAAGGAAGCAAGGGTAATTTCTTTTGCAGGCCTTATTTCTGCTGGTTGTGCCTGCAAGATATTGCAGGAAGGCATATAAATAATTTGTGTCTTACAGTCAAGCAGGCCTGGGTTCCAAGTCCCCTCAGACCTTTGGCTGAGAGGTTGTGACTGAATCCTGTCCTCATGTGTTTCTTCCATATGGAAATAGCAGGATCTGGTTCCAGGTCTATGGCAGGATGGTAAGCAAAGGCTGCAGTACTCAGACTAGTGCAAAACAGTAGTAAGTCATTCTATAAGGAATGGTGACTACTAGTGTTGACCCTGTATTTTGCTTCTAACAGATGCCTTCAAACCCCTGGGAATTCTGGTGAAATGAGATTACAGTGAGTGCCCCTTGAGAAACTTAAACATTATTCTGCCTCATTTCACACAATCCTGAGACTTGACATTTTAAATTTATTTATTTGTGGTATTGGGGATTGAACCCAGGGCCTCACAGGTGCTAGTCAAGAGATCTATTACTGAGCTCTATTATCCAGCTCTTCATTTATTTTTAAAAAGATAGTGGAAGACAGGGAGGGCAACCCACTCTGGCACTTGACTGTCTATGTTGGGGTCCAAGGAAATGCTTTGAAATGGTTTCTTGCATGGATGTATTGATACTTTGCACTTAGGGATGCTCAGGAGGAGCCCTTGGATTCAAGGGCCTGCTTTCTTCTAAGGAGTAGCCTAATCTTTTCACCTGTGTGCTATACAAATACCGTCCTCTTCGTGCCAAATGTTGGGGGGATTGTAAACCTTTAGAAAACCTTATGCAGTTTTATAGACTGGCTTAGGCAGCCTAGACATCAGAAAGAAAACAAGGTCATCTTGAGGGTCTACAATACTCTATGTCCCAACAGTTCTCCTCCACATTCATAAGCAACATATACGGGGTACTCATTGCAGAAGGGTATGTGGAGGCAGGGGATAAACATGATCCAGGTGTCCACCTCTGAGGATGGGCAAGCTAGACATGGAGATGCCCCTATAAAGTCCTTTGTACCAGACTAGATGTACACATAGCAATATGGTAGATATGAAAACCATGCTGAGGGAATAGAACATAATAAGATCATAATACATATGACTTACACAAATTAAAAATGCAGTAACTCATATAAAAGAATATACATTAAGGGTAGAGTGCTTGCCTAGCATTTGCAAGACACTGGGTTCATTCCCCAGTACCACATGAAACACATGAAAATTGTTGCCTGTGGCCAGGTGCGTTGGTGCATGCCTGTAATCCCAGTGACTTGGGAAGGTGAGGCAGGAGAATCAATCATGAGTCAAAGCCAGCCTCAGTAACTTAGTGAGGCCCTAAGCAACTTAATGGGACTCTGTCTCAAAAAATAAAAAGGAATATAAGTAATATAGAAATGAATTAAAGTACATAGGCTATATGCAAGTACTCTATCTATCTAAGCAACATAAGCATCCTGAAATTTTCGTATCCTCTGAACAGGGGTGAGGGACTCCTCACGTGGAGACTGACAGCTGACTGTACAGGGTTCTTATATTGCAATATCATAACTAGGTACATTATATTACTAATCATAAAGAAATACTTAATAGAAGAAGCCATTATGTGATAAACAAAGAAGATATATGGCATGAGAAAGGTAGAAAGTAGCAGAAAGGCTGTTTTCCTTAATACTGTCTTACTTCACTCTCCCTGCCAGCAATGAGGGCCACATTAGCACTTCTGAGCTCCTCCTTCTCCTATCCCTGCATCTGAGAATTGTGTCTGCAATCATCACTTTGAAATCGATTTGATTTGTGTGGAAGGTGACTCTCCACTTGGGGGTTAGGAAAGAGAGAGGGTGTTTGGAAGAACTGTGAGAGATTAATAGGATCTGGACTTATGCTGATAAGTAGAAAGGACATTCCAAGTTTATAACATGATTACTGACTTGGAAATAGAAATATCCAGACCACAACAGGCCTATCTAGAAATGAAGGAATAGCACACGGACAGCTATGCAGTTTGGCACACCAGGGCTGGAGCTTTTCTTGAACCAGTGCTGGGAGCTTTCAATCATGCTGTCTTACGAGTGGGACTGAAGCCAACAGCTTCTCATTTGAACTTTATAGATTAAAAAAAAAAAAAAAATCAATTATAGCCAAGTGTGGTTTTCAATTTCACTTAACAGTTCTAAACTTCCTTTTGGAGTGCTGTCAAGTTCTAGGTAAGCATGTCTATCTCTGCCACATCCTTGTTATCCTTCCTTCTTTTTCCTGTCAATGATAAGTCTCTCTGATGCTTTCCAAACCTTGGGACATTTGTGTGTTTTATTGTCCCTCATATCCATGCCTAATGAGTTCGGAAAGGGAAGTAACTAGATGTCCATTAGACAAGAGGAATAATTTCTCAGTTCTGAAAACGTAGAATGTTTAATACCATGTTTTCGAAATATTTGGAAGAGAAAAGCCTAAACACTTAAAATATATATTTTTTTTTAAAGAGAGAGAGAATTTTAATATTTATTTTTTAGTTTTCAGCAGACACAACATTTTTGTTTGTATGTGGTGCTGAGGATCGAACCCGGGCAGCACGCATGCCAGACGAGGGCGCGACCGCTTGAGCCACATCTCCAGTCCACTTAAAATATTTTTAACAGCTCTGTTGAAATATAATTCACATACTATCCAATTCACCCATCAAAAGTGTACAATTCAGTGTTTTGTTTTTTTAGTACTGGGGATTGAACTCAGGGGTACTCAATTACTGAGCTACATCCCAAACCCTATTTTGCATTTTATTTAGAGACAGGGTCTCACTGTGTTGCTAAGCATCTTACCATTGCTGAGAATGGCTTTGAATTCAGGATCCTCCTGCCTCAGCTTCCAGAGCCACTGGAATTACAGGCATGTGCCACCATCCCCAGCTCAATTCAATGGTTTTTGCAGTTTGAGATTATTAATTTTTTAAAATTATGGTAAAACACATATAACAAAATGGGCCATCTTCATCATTTTTAAATCTACAATTCAGTGGCATTAATTATAATCATGATATTGTACAACCATCACCTCTATTTTCCAACAAATTGTTTACAATTTTGCTATGCTATATAATGAGGCTTAGACCAAATGAGTTTTTTTTTTTTTTTTTTTTCTTTTTGTAAAAATGTTTGTACCATCCTCGACACATGACTGTGGACCTCAGGTGTTCTTACAACTCCTGCTGCCTGATGACACCTGAGTAGCAGCCACTTGTTAGGCATCTGGCCTCTCCGGCAGTTTCTGTTCTGCAGAAACTCCTGTTCAAGCCTAAACATGGGCAGTGGGAATTTCTTTTTCTTCTGTAGTCTCAGAGGCAGAGGAAGTGGCATCAGGCATGTGGACCAGAGGCCTTCAGATATAAGTCCTGCATTTTTAAAAAATATTTTTTTAGTTGTAGGTAGACATAACTTTACTTATTTATTTATTTTTATGTGGTGCTGAGAATCAAATCCAGTGGCTCACACATGCTAGGCAAGTGCTCTACCACTGAGCCACAACCTCAGCCCAAGTCCTGCATTTTACACAAGAGTTTTGGGGCCTGGACCTAGGTAAAGGGATAAGGTTTCCCATTAACTGTTTCCTAACCATCACTGAAAGTTGCCTTCCCTTCCCTATTAAGGAAAAGTAGACACACAGCTTTTCATTAATCATCTTATCTTCGTGAGTAGTATGTAGATTATAAGAGACATGATATTCCCTGGATCCTCTCTCTCTCTCTCTCTTTTTTTTTTGTGCTGCGGATTGAACCCAGGGCCTTGTGCATGCAAGGCAAGCACTCTACCAACTGAGCTATATCCCCAGCCCTGATCTTCTTTTTTTAATTCTAAGTTACTGTTTCAGAAGTTCTGTGTTCCACATAGTTCTTTGTTTCAGACAACAGAAGGTGATTTTGGTTTACACAGAAAAAGTAAGTACTGAAAACATACTGAGTATCTCACAGAATCCTGGAAAGGCTAGAGGTCAAAGGTGTCTACACACTGAGATCCCAGAACTTGTCTGAGTGGGTGATATACTGCTGTTGATGAAGAATAGACTCTACAGCTGTCACCCTATCTCAACACTGCCCTTAGGATGATGCAGCTGCTTCACTGCCTTTTGAAATTGAGTGTTGCTACCAGAGTGGACTCACCTCTCTTTCCATTGCTTTGGGTTGCTGGCTTCTGAGTCAAAATCTGGAGCTACTGCTGAGTGCAGTGAGGAAGGCCTATAATCCTAGCAGCTCAAGAGGTTGAGGCAGGAGGATAGGAGGATTGCAAGTTCAAAATCAGCCTCAGCAATGGCAAGGTGCTTAGCAACTGAGACCAGGGATGTGGCTCAGTGGTGGAGTGTCCCCTGAGTTCAATCCCAGTAAAAATAAATAGATAGATAGATAAATAGATAGATAGATAGATGAATCAATCTAGAGCTGATACATCTGATTGACCTGCCAAAGCAATGGATGGATGACTTTTGAGCATCTAGAGTGGGACTTAGACCCTGTCACTTGCTAAGGCTCAGATGATGAGGAGTTCCCCAAGTCTGGTAAGTGTCGGAGACTAGAAGGAAATTCTCCTTCAAAGGTTAGCCTGACATCCCCCTGGGAGACATCCTGCCTGGAGAGGCATCCTGCAGCTACCTATCTCCCTGGAACATCCCATGGTAATCAGGATCATCAGACATCTTTATCAGGATCCTCAGACATCTTGCACCTGGCAGTTTTACCAACCAAATCCAGCAATTGATGATTAGAGAGCTTCCTCATCCCCAGCATATAAATACCCCTGTGTGAACAATAAAAATTTGCAGCTTGATCAGACCCCTGTCTTGCTGTCACCTTTCGTGTCTCTTGTTTCTTCATTCCTCTCCATCTAGGTTCGCTGCCCACGTTGATGTGTCCTGCAGGACGGGACAGGTATGATGGTTCTGATGGTGAAGAAGCAGCCTTAAGACACAAATGTCGGTGCTGGAGATGTGGCTCAAGTGGTAGCGCGCTCACCTGGCATGGGTGCGACCCAGGTTCAATCCTCAGCACCACATACAAACAAAGATGTTGTGTCCGCTGAAAACTGAAAAACATTAAAAAAAAAAAAAAAAAAGGCACAAATGTCCCCTGCACGTAGGAGGCGCTGGTGTCTTTTACAGACCTGGGTCATAGCTTCATTCCATCCAGCTGAAAAAAATACTCTGAACTAAAGTTTGTTGGCCTCCCTTTTCTTCTGTTATTATTAAAATAAAAAGGTATACAGGCAATTTCTTTTAGCAAGTTCTTCTGGTAAGTAAGGCAAGAATCCTAACATCAAATCACCCTGGTTCTTTTCTTTTCCAAGTGTATATTGTTGTGTTTGAAATACGAGGAGGAAGCAAGACTTTTCAGAGTCAGGTTAACTATAGCTTAGCTCCAAGATTCTAATCAAATTCCCATTCTGAGCCAATATTTATGGTTTTGTAATTTTCGAAGTTTGTACCCTACTGCCTTCCATTTTTTAAACTGATAGTGTTAAATTTTTTAAAAAGTGTATATCTTGTATTTGTGTGTGTGTGTGTGTGTGTGTGTGTGTGTGTGTGTGTAGTGATGGTGCTGGGGATTGCCTTGTATATTTGAGGCAAGCACTCTAACAACTGAACTATATCCCCAGCCCCTGTGTATATCTTGTATTACTGCAAGGTAGAAAAAGCAAAATAAGTCAAAATAAGAAGTACTGGGAAAAAATACTGTTTTAAACAAATCCTTAAGGTAATGGGATTTTTATTAGTGAAATAAACAGTTTATCCAGATCACATTATTTTTCTGGTAAATAGGAGAATCATATTTTTTTTTTAAAGAGAGAGAGAGGGAGAATTTTTTAATATTTATTTTTTAGTTTCGGCGGACACAACATCTTTCTTTGTATGTGGTGCTGAGGATCGAACCCGGGCCACACGCATGCCAGACAAGCACGCTACCGCTTGAGCCACATCCCCAGCCGGGAGAATCATATTTTTGTCTGTTATTAGTCTGTATTCATTTGCTTGTTAGAAAATTCATTGTTTATTCTGTGAAATCTCAAAATTTTAGATTGAGATTGAAGTCTTAGATTGCCTTGCTGCTGTCCTATTTAGTGAATCTTTTTAATGAGTAATGGCATGTCATTACTCATGCGATTACTGCTGTGAGCTGTCACTGCTGTTTCATGTTAAATGTACCCTCTCCCCATTTCCTGTGGCTTCATGGTGAAATACACTATACTTACTAAATGATTTGATATTTCATTTCTGCCTTTAACACTCTTAGTGAAACTGTTTAGAGAGACCCACTGTAGGATTAGGTACTTGGCTATCATTAGGTAACCATCCATTATAAAGTACATTGGACTCCAGACCTACCAATTTTCCTGGATAGAGAAGAAAGGATGTTTTAGGTAAGATAACAGGGATCAGGGAGAGAAAGCATTGTTAGGGTGGAGGAAACCTTGAAGTTTCAAGTTTTAGAAATCTGAAAATTGCTAAAATTTTAAAAATTAACAATAAGCCTATTCTTGACTCTTTCCTGGGGGACAAATATCTTTGGCCTTTTCAGATAGAGGAAGCAGGAAGAAGCTGTGATGGGTGGAATGGGGAGACCAGCCAGATGGTGAAGACTTGCAGAGGAGGGTGGGGTGAAAAAAAGAGGGTGCTAATTAGCTTTTCTAGTTTTACCAGGAGCCAGTGGCAAGCAGATGACTGCACCCTTGAAGTTACCCATTCTTTTTTTTTTTTTTTTTTGGTCCAGCCGGCAGCAGTGGTTGACCTTGTGGCCATGCAGAAAGTACCCTTTTTTTTTTTTTTTTTTTCTTTTCAAAATGTGGAAGTGGTAGACATACAAAGGGAAACCATAGATTAAAATATTGTATGTATCTAAGAAAAATGATTTTATCTGCTTTCACCTCTTACAATAAACTGTGTCCATTTCCTAGTTTGACACCAATGGAAAGGGATTTATTTTTTGTATTTAAAAAAAAAAAAAATTAAGGGTTGGGGATGTGGCTCAAGTGGTAGCACGCTTGCCTGGAAGGCGTGCGGCTCGGGTTCGATTCTCAGCACCACATACAAAGAAAGATGTTGTGTCCGCCGAAAACTAAAAAATTAAAAAAATTTAAAAAATTAAGCTGGGGTCTGATGGAATGGCATATGCCTCTAATCCTAGCTATTTGGGAGGCTGAGGCCAGAAGATTGCAAGTTCAATGCCAGCTTAGACAATTTAGCGAGACCGTGTCTCAAAAATTTAAAATAAAAATGACTGGAGATGTAGCTTAGTGGTAGAATACCCTGGATTCAATCCTGGTACTGGGAAAAAATAAAAAATCTATCTGAACTAATCAAACAGTGCCTGGACATATAAAAACCATCACTAAAATGGTACAAATGGCTACACACTCAGCAGCCAGAGAAGCTTGTGTTTGGAGAGAGTTTGGTTCCAGGCAGTTGTAAGAGGACTCAGCAGGGTGTTTGTCCAAGATACTAACACAAGCCTTTCCTGCCAGGTGTGGCAGTGCATGCTTGTAATCCCAGTGGCTTGGGAGACTGAGGCAGGAGGACGGAAAGTTCAAAGCCAGCCTCAGCAAAAAAACAGTGAGGAGCCAAGCAACTCAGTGAGACCCTGTCTCTAAATAAAATACAAACTAGATTGGGGACTACTGGCTCAGTGATTCAATTCCCAGTACTCCCCCCGCCAAAAAAGAGCCTTGCCTTACACACCATATCAGTTTCTGTGGGATGGGACTGTGTCTTGATCATTTCATAACTTCTCTTGAGCTAGCTATAGTGGCATTCACTGAAAATTTGTTAAATGAAATCAACTTAAAGTTAAGTCTATCACTGCACACACTATTCAATATTTATATAAAAAACTATGCCAAGATAAACATTAGTAAACATGACAAAGTAAAACAGTTAACATTTTGAAAATGCAATGTTGTAACAAGCTCTGATTTTTATCAGTACTAGTATAATGCATTATGTGCTAGTTACCTTCAAAATTAGGAAGATCCTAATGTCTATTTTTTGTAGAGGAAAGGAAAGGAATAAATATCTACTGAGAACTAACTATTGTATTCAGTTCTTTCAACATTCTTACAGGTTGTTTTTTTGCTGTTTCTTCCCCCACCCCCCACCCCCACCCAGTACTGGGGATTGAACCCAGAAGTGCTTAACCATGGAGTCACATTCCTAACCGTTTTTATTTTCAATTTTGAGACAAGGTCTCACTAAGTTGATAGGGCCTCACTAAATTGCTGAGACTGGCTTCAAACTTGCAATCCTCCTGTCTCAGCCTCCTGAGCCACTGGGTTTACCACACCCAGGTTCTTTTTCTGCTTTTTACTGATAAGGGTGCAGTGGTTCCTGGAAGTTAAGTAACTTGCTAGAAGTCACATAATGAGCGAGCAGGACTCACAATTGGGCATGCCTGACTTTGAAGCCTGTGCAGTCTTGCTGTTTATTTTCTTGATCTGCCAAACCTCCATTGTTCTTCCAAACACTCTCAGTTTTGTCTGTCCAGTAATTGGTTGAATCCCTTCATTCAAATTCTAAAGCCTTCCCCACACTCTTTTTTGCTCCCAACCCATAAGGGAGAAAGAGATATGGCACCTAAATTTATAATTGCTTTCCTCTCTTATATTCAAATAATTTTGGGACCTTTAAAAGACAAAAGGAAGCCAGTCATGGTAGTGCATGCCTGTAATACTAGCAATTGGGAGGCTGAGATAGGAGGATCACAAATTACAGGCCTTCCTCATCAATTCAGAGAGATCCTCAGCAACTTAGGAAAAATCTCTCTCAAAATAAAAATGTATGTATGTATATATGTATATATATATATATATATATATATATATATATATATACACACACACACATAATATATATACACACACACACATAATATATATACATACACACATATATATATGTGTGTGTGTGTAAATGTATATATGTATACATATGTGTGTATATATATATAAAGGAATATATATTCACATATATGTGTATATGTGTGTGTGTGTGTGTGTGTGTGTATATATATATATATATATATATATGAATATATAAACTGGGAAATGTGCTCTTGGATTTAATCCCAGTTGGATAAAAAAGACAACAAAGAGAAATGAAATATTATGTTGCTCATGATCAGCACAGAGCATTACTTCTATTCCTAACATATGATTCTATAATCTCTTTCTAACAAATTTCCAAACCTTTATATTCACCTTGTGCCAGCTAATACATAATGAAGGTATCTTATCTGTTGATCATCTTTTAGATCTAGTAAGATGTCCATTTTTAACCAGATTCCATTTGGGTCAGGTGATAATCTGATTCTCTTTCTCATTATTTAGCATACCACACACAATATTGAAAATACACATTTTAAGTAAGAGGTTGATTTCCTCCAAAGTTTTCATCAATAATCGTGACTAATTCTGCAGGAAGTATGTGATATGACATAGAGACACTGAAATAGGGTGGTGACATTTAGAGAGAATAACTCTTACTTTACCTGTTATGAATTATATTTGGTGCTATACTAATAATAATAGTGATATGGTCACTATTAAATAAACAGTAGAGATCAGATTCTTGTATTCAGACAAGGGTAATGGGAAATAAGGAATAAGAGTCTTTTACATGATGGACCTTTATTTTTTTATTTATCTGCAGTTTTGAGAATCGAATCCATTCACACATTCAAGGCAAGTGCTCTAGCACTGAGCCACAATCCCAGCTTCCACATGTAATTTTTACAAATAATTATTTATGAAAAGTTTCAAAAGTTAAGTGTCTTTTGATTCATGCTTATTAGAGTGCTTTGCTCAAAGGAAGTATACACAGTAACACTTTGATAAAGTAAACTCATTATAGCAAAGAGAGACTGGGCTTTTGGATTGTTCTGCATTGTTCTACTTGCCTATGGATGACGACTGACAGAATAGCAATTCATCATTGCAGTGTCCCCCAGGAATATTCTGCTGCCTTAAAGAGTCATGATTTGGTTGAAAAGACACATCACAAAATAATAGGCTGGTTTCCAAATGATTGCATAGATGTTCAGAGGAAGAATGGCATGCTAATTGTTTTGTGGTGAAGGAGATAATTCTGATTCACTTTAAAAAAATGAAACGCTGGGGCTGGGAATGTAACTCAGTGATAAGAATGCTAGCCTACCAAGTGTGAGGCCCTGGTGTCAACTCTTAGCACTGTAAAATTTTATAAAATGTAGTTGTATGTGTATATATATACATGTATGTGTGTGTGTGTGTGTGTGTGTGTGTGTGTGTATGCTGGACTCACCCCTGTGACTTTACGACTTCCCTTTTCCCTATGACAGTTGAGAACTTATTTCTCCATCCCTTTTAAGTCAATATAACTGAAATCCTTTAAAGGAAGTATGGTAAATGAAAGAAACTAGTAATTATGATTAGAGAAATGAAACCAGTTTCTTATAAATGGCAGCACATTTCTGAAGACCCTGTGAAGGAGCTAAGTTACCACAGGGTGAGTAGCCTTGTTTGTCATGGCTGGTTGTCTGATCTGGCTACAGGTTGGTATGGTTGTAAACACAAATCAGGCATCCCACTGAGATAGTAGACAGCAGCCCTATCTTGTATCTCATAACTTTATCATCCTATAATCTTTTGATAAATACAAAATTCCCATCTGCACCCCAAATTTGAGAAACCTCTTAGAGATGGGAACTGCCTGTTTTTCATACCCCCAATTGAGAATTATAGCTTTTATAGAATTTCTATGACCAAGTTTTAATCAAACTTCACTTTTTAAGGTTATATATTGCTGAAATAACAAGTAAATGTTTTGATGCCCAGATATAAGATTATGTTTAATTAGTTTATTTATTTTGCAGTACTGGGAATTGAACCCAGGGCCTCACACATACTAGGTTAATACCATACCATTGATCTATATCCCCAGCCCTTAAAATTATATTTTAATATTAATTTTAATTTATTTATTTATTTATTTATTTATTTATTTATTTATTTATTTATTCATTCAGTTATTCATTTATTTGTTGGTACTAGGAATTGAACCCAGAGGTGCTTTATCACTGATTTACATCCCTAGCCTTTCTTCTCCTTCTCCTTCTCCTTCTCCTTCTCCTTCTCCTTCTCCTTCTCCTTCTCCTTCTCCTCCTCCTCCTCCTCCTCCTCCTCCTCCTCCTCCTCCTCTTCTTCTTCTTCTTCATCTTCTTCTTTTCAAATTTTGGGACAGGGTCTTGCCAAGTTGCTGAGGTTAGCCTGGAACTTGTGATCTTCATACCTTAGCCTCCCTAAATTGCTGGGATTATAGACATGTGCCACTGTACCCAGCTTAACTATCCTTTCAAAATTACAGTGCTCCCCAGATTCTGATGACTGCCTTCTCCTCCTTCTTTTTCAGTAATAAAACTCAGGGGCTCTCTATCATTGAGTTCAGATCTAGCCCTTGTTATTTTATTTTATTTTTTAAGGTACTAGGGATTGAACTCAGGGGTACTTGACCACTGAGTCATATCCCCAGCTCTATTTTGTATTTAATTTAGAGACAGGGTTTCAGGGTTTTGCTGAGTTGCTTAGTGCTTCACTGTTGCTAAGGCTGGCTTTGAATTTGTAATCCTCCTGCCTCAAACTCCTGAGCTGCTAGGATTACAGGTGTGTGCCACAACAGCCGGCCCTTTTTATTTTTTGTTTTAATACAGGGTCTTCCTAATTCCTGATCCTGACCTCAAATTTGGAATTCTCCCTTCTTACTTCTTCCTTATCCCCATGCTCTTTGAAAATTACTTTACCCCTATTGAATATGTGGCATGCTTTCTTTTCTTTCTTTCTTTCTTTTTTTTTTTTTTTTTGAGAATTTTAATACTTATTTTTTGTAGTTTTCGGTGGACACAACATTTTTGTATGTGATGCTGAGGATCGAACCCGGGCCGCACGCCTGGCGGGCAAGCGCACTACCACTTGAGCCACATCCCCAGCCCATGTGGCATGCTTTCAATTTGTTTTAGTCATGTTTTTTTGCCACTGTGACCAGAAGACCTGACAAGAACAATTTTAGAGGAGGAAAATGTATTTAATGCATATAGTTTCAAAGGTCTCAGTCCATAGGTGGATAACTCCATTGCTCAGGGCCCGAGATAAGGCAGAACACCACTGCAGAAGTGTGTGAAGAAGGAAAGCAGCTCAGGTCATGGCAATCAGGAAGCAGAAAGAGTGTTCCACTCACTCTCCAGCAACAAAATACACACCCCAAAGGCACACCCCCAGCCACCTACCCTCTCTAGCCATACCTAGCTTCCTAAGCTTAGCACTCAATTACTCTACATCAAGCCATTGGTTAGGTTACACCTCTCATAATTTTACCATTTCACCTTTGAAACTTCTTACATTGTCTCACACGTGAGCTTTTATTAAAAGGATTTAGGCCACCAAATTATTAGAAATCAGTATCATATCTAATCAATGGAAGGATTGATTAGACTGACCCAAATTTGTAATACTATAAAATAAAACCAATATATTAACAGAATTTCATAGGTAAAAACTATTATTTTGGGCTCCCTTCCTTTTTCTTTGTCACTTTCAGAATATTCATACTCATATTCCAATCCTTCCAAGACAAAATGGCAGTAGGCCTCCTCAAACCATGTTTCACCCTTAACTCCTGATTTCATTATTCAAATACATCTTTTAAATCTGATCACAGACTTACAGAAACTCTGTAAATTCTGATTCTTTAATAAACTATACAGGTTTTATAACATTGGTATAAAAAATAAAAATTCCACAGAAAAATTAGAATTTAAGCAATAAATAAGGTGGAAACATTTTCTTAGAAAAAAATCTTCTAAAGATACTTTATGAATTTTAAAATTGAATATATAAGGAACCAGAATATGTTTTCATTTTTAAAATTAAACACAAATTTTTTGTTTGTTTGTTTAGTTGAGAAAGAGGCAAAAGAAAGTTTATTGCTTTGCTAGCAAAGAAGAAACACAGTGGACTCCTATCCCAGAGGCCTTGATTCTGCCCATCACCTTCAACAGAGGGCTTTTAAAGAGGTGATTCAAAGGCTACATTCCACATATTCTCTGTTACAGTTGCAATTCACTTGTTAATTTTGGAGACAGTCATTTCTGAGATCTTCTGGTGCCATCCCCAAAGTCTGGATTACTTTGTTCCTATGGTGGCAGTGTACTCAAGGACAGATAAGTCTGGCTAGGATGGGGAAAATAGGTAATCCTATTTCCCCTGAGATTGGGGATGGGGAGAGATTAAGGAGGAGCAGGGAGAGAGGAAATAGAAAAGAACAGGTCCCTTTTAAAAATCAGTTACAGGGGTAGAGCAGGAAGGGCTATATTCAAAGCATAAAGAGGACACTGTTACATTTCCCCACTGTCAATTTCTACATTTCATTTTTATGAAAAAATGGGTGACAACATCTCCAAACTGCTGCCTGATGAAGAGGGCAAAAGTTAAGGGAAATAACCCAAAGTCCTTGTTCTCTATGAGGTGGGGTGTAAACACATAACAGCAGTCATCATCAGAGCAGTTCAGACCTCCACAGTGGCAAATGGCAGGGGAATGGACAAGGCATACAGCAACATAAACAAGACAACATAAACAACATGCTAAGACAACATAAACAAGACAGCAAAGCATTACTTTTTTTGTAAACAATTAGCAGAACAATAATTAGTGTTTCAGCCAGTCTCTGAAAGCCGTGAAGACAGTAACTCATAATCATGTCAGTGGAAAATAGATCAGGTTTATTAATGTAGCAGTTTAGGAAGATTTGTAGGTCTATGGAATCAGGCTCAAATTGACTCAGGACAAACTTGTGACTCTAGGGTCTTTTATGATCATTATTATTAGGCACTCCTACACAAGAGCCTTTCCTCTATAGCCTCCAGCTTTACTTACTTTTGGTAGGGCTAACACAAATGTACATCTTAAGTTACATTAAAATCAAAACAAAACATTGTTTTTCCCTTTAAATGTAGGACTGTGCTCAGGCTATACTCTCCTGCCAGGTGTTTAAGACCAAGTTGGTCAAAACTGACCTTGTTCCTATCTACTCTTAGAGTCAGGTGAGATTCCTCAGAGATCACTCTTGGAGACCTGTGCAAAGCCTCTATCTCTTTTAGCTTTCTTGTACCAGTGATGCCATCTGCTAGGATGGGTCAGAGTTTTATTTATTTTTTTAAATTTATTTTCTCATTTTCTCTTTCTTCCAAACTGATCACCTTCTCATTGGGGCCTACATGGCCTTTCCTTTCCTTTCTTTCTTTCTTTTTTTTTTTTTTTTTTTTTTAATTTTGTTTTATTTTGTTTTAGTTTTCAGCGGACACAACATCTTTGTTTGTATGTGGTGCTGAGGATCAAACCCGGGCCACACGCATGGCAGGCGAGCGCGCTACCACTTGAACTACATCCCCAGCCCTGGGTCACAGTTTTGATGGCCATATGTGGCTTCTCTTGGAAGGATCAGGGACATTTCTGTCTCCAATGACCCTTCTTTTTGCAGAGTGTGCACTGGCTGGCTTCCTGTTTTCTAGGGTCCTCTCAATCTCCCTGATCATCAGACCAGGTGACTCATTAGAGTTGCAGGACCCATAGAGGGTTCTCATCATTCTCTAGGTCCTGGCTGACTGTAGAGGTCAAGGGTCAAAATGTTGACTGCTTTTTCCTTGGCCCTTTTACTTCCTTGACTTTGTTCTCCATTTTTTTTTTTTTTAAACACCCAGCAAGCCAGTTTAACCAGTCTTAAAGAGGGACTTCAATATCTATATAATCTTACAATTACCCCTTTCATTTAATTGGGGTTAGTATTAATACTGGAAGTTGGCATTATATACTATTTGTTCAGTAGGTGTTGGCTTATTATCTCAAATTAACTTAAGTTGTTTTTTTTGTTATTGTTGTTTGTTTGCTTGCTTGTTTTTTTTTTTTTTGTTGTTGTTGTTTGTTTGTTTGTTTCATTTTGTTTTTAGAAGTAGTACCCTTGCAAAACACTAACAGGTAAGAGTTATAAAGTTTACAAGGAAAATACAAAATGAAACTTACAGAGCAAAAACATTCAGTTTGTGTAATAGCTATGAACCAAGAAAAATGTCTTTTATAGTCTTGAACCTTGACTTAGTTATATATTATATCCCCTATTTGAGATTATGGTAAGCTTTACAAAGAAAATCAATCTTTCGAACACAGCTTTAAGTGAGCTGAAGTCTAGCCCATTTTGGAGCTATTCTAACATGGAGTAAGGTAGGAGGCAGGTAAGGCAAGGCTCTTTACAAATAGCACAATACAACATTACATCTGAAACATGAATCATAGAAAGGCTAAGAGAGCTTTTAACTTTGTATTTGTAAAAAAAAAAAAAAATGGCAGAATGCTTCCTGTTTTACAATGTCATCTTTAAACAGATCAGACTCCCCTTTATTATCTTCCAAAAATGCATTTAAATTCTAATTTCAGTGTGAAGAGTAAGTAACACAAATTGTAAACATAACTTATTGACAACAGGTTACTTTATCCAGCTATAAACCATCAAATGACTTGAATAAATTCCAACCAAATTTGTTATTTTTGTACAAATCCAAGACTTTTGCTACACATAATTTTAGTATGGAGAACATCAACTTGTCTAAGTGCTCTTCTAAGCTTTTTATTTAACTAAGTTTAACTTTTAAAGTAAAATTTAGAATTCTGAGTGTATGGTATTAATAATCACACATCTGCATGGGTTAACAAAAACCAAAGGATAGCCTTAAATTTCTTATGCATTTAGGAAACAGTGTTAATGATTAGAAATTGACTTACTCAAAGAAAACAGATATAAGATAGATCCTCAAATGACAGTGTGACCCTTCTATGTCAGATACAATGTACAAAGAGAGCACTTATCGATTATATTGCCAGTGAACTTACCTGAATTTTCATTTTATAAACTTTTATACAATTCTTTTTTTTTTTAAAGAGAGAGTGAGAGAGGAGAGAGAGAGAGAGAGAGAATTTTTTGATATTTATTTTTTAGTTATCGGCAGACACAACATCTTTGTTTGTACGTGGTTCTGAGAATCGAACCCCGGTCGCGCGCATGCCAGGCGAGCGCGCTACCACTTGAACCACATCCCCAGCCCCTATACAATTCTTAGACAAGGCTTAGACAGATATACTTCTCAGATGAATACGTACATATACTTAGTCACATATATTTTGGGTGTCAACTATATTGTTATAATCTAAATAACATTTGTTGGTTTAACTAATTACAAAGTAATCATTTAAGACTTTAAAACAGGTACAAACCCTAATTCCTTTAAGACACAGTTTCCCCCAAGTAATAAAACCTTTCAAATACTAGAAAATTATCTTAATAGATAGGAGCAGATCAATGTTTCTGACTTTGCTTCATACTAGTACATTAAAGTTTAAAATAACTTTAATGACTGTGCTACTATAGCCAATTTATTTATTTATTTATTTATTTTGAGAGAGAGAGAGAGAGAGAGAGAGAGAGAGAGAGAGATATTTATTTTTTTTAGTTCTAGGCAGACACATCTTTGTTTCTATGTGGTGCTGAGGATCGAACCCGGCTCACACACATGCCAGGCGAGCGCGCTGCCGCTTGAGCCACATCCCCAGCCCTACTATAGCCAATTTAATCACAAACTTTTTGAGGTTTACCTTCCACAAAACTTCTTTATATTAGTTTTGCCTTCTTTCATCTTGGACTTTAGCAAAAGAATATTACTTTACCAGAAAAAATACTTTCTCATCCAGAAACATTAAAAAAAATTTTTTTTTAGTTGTAGATGGACACAATATATTTGTTTTATTTATTTATTTTATGTGGTGCTGAGGATCGAACCCAGTTCCTCACATATGCGAGGCAAGCTCTCAACCACTGAGCTACAAAAACTCAGTCCCAGAAACATTTCTTTTACCATCTATTTTTCCATGCTGAAATATTTCCATACCTATAACTTTCTTTTATATTTTCTAGTTTGGGACACTTTTAAAATTTTGTATTCTGAAACAGTCTTTACAAATGTTTCTGCACATTTAATTTACACAACAAATTTCATCCCAGGAAAGGGTTGGACAATCCAGCATACACAAAAGCTGTGCTTTGATGTTATTTCTCCCAGGTTGCATTCAAAGGGTTGGAGCACAGGATATTTTTGAGCCAGACCTATGTCCCTTATCATAAGGAGAGATTGCCATCAACTTTAGATGAGTTCCCCACTGTCAATTGTCCCCATAGGTTCCTTTTGGGCCTTTTTCTTCAATTACACATATTGATATGCAATAGAGGATGCCCTTTCTATCCTTTTCTTTAGAGTTCCTTGAAGATCCTTTTTCAGAGACTGCCTACAAAACACAGGTAGGCCTTAGTTTCTGTCTTTCTCTTCTCTGGGTGCAGTTATTGATTCTGCCAGTTTCCCCAGGCATTTAGTTTGATGGGATACTGTTATAGCAAGAATGGCTTTGCCCCAGTGATAGAAATCCCCTGGCCAAATGGGGTGTCCTGTCAGATCTTAAAAGGGAAGATTGTTCTTGCACCCAGCTCATAAAGTAACAGTGCTGAAACCTACTGTCACATTCTTTGTGGCCAGCAGCCTCCACCCCCAGGGGCAGAGGGCCTGAAAGGCAGGGCAGAAGCCATTTTTCTACAGCCCAGACAGCTTTTCTGGAATCCCCTGCCCCAGTTTAGGGCTAGTTTGGTGAGATGATCTGTGGCTGCCTGGGGCTAGGCTGAGAAATAGTGCTGGAAATGCCAGCACTGGGTTTAAAATATTTAAATCTTTTTAACCCTTTCTTCTGGTGTCCAGCTATCCTTGCACCCCAGAGGCAGTGACTTTTGTCACCTTCAACTTATTTCCTGATGGTTCAGACCCCTTATCATGCAGTTGCATAAATGCCTGTACATACAGAATCTCTTTCATACACTTTACCCCTGACAGACCAACTTCAATGTCAAGATTGTATAATAATCCAGAAAAACCATTCAAAGACCAGATTGAGTTACAGTAAAACATCTTTCTCTTAGGCTTATACCTAAAGGCAGCCCATTCAGCCAAGATCTCTCTGCTCAAAATTACTGGTAAGATCAATGCAGCATGGCCTATGTCTTAAAGGGGCAGTGACAGACAAAAAACAGACAAGAGAGGACCACTGAAACCAGGGGGGACAGACAGAAACCTCTAAAACAGACAGATCTGCACGTACAAATTTCTTCCACTTCCTTTACCTTTGATAGACCAACTCCTACTGCAAGATTGTGCATTAATCCAGAAAGCTATTTAAAAGCCAGATCGTTACAGTAAAACATTATTTTAGGCTTATACCTATAGGTGACCCTTCAATTTACTTTACTCTGACAGATTGTACAAAAAAGAAACAGAGAGAAAGAGAGAGAGAGAACCAGAGAGAAGCCCCAAAACCATGACTGACAGACAAGAACCTTTAAATTGACCAACCAAGATCTTCCCCGAGAGACTGCCAATGGGATCAATGCAGTATTGACCATGTCTTAAAAGGGGGCAGTAACAGATACTCACAAAACAAAAACACAGACAAGCAGAGGGAATTCCCAAGCCTAATGCCAACAAACAGATGAGAACCTAAAACAGAAACACTGTTAAACCACGTTGCAAAGAAAGGACCACTGACTCCAATTTTATATCAACTTAAAGCAAGATTGTAATTGTGTACACTGGCCAGGACTGTCTCTCCCAAAATCCCTGGGCTAGAGAACAGTACCCCAGCTCTCTAGGAGCATAGTTTTATAGCACAAAAAGTTGCAAAGGGAGGTGTCTTGAGAACTTACAGATAACAGGATTTTGACAAGCATAATTCAAAGGCAGATAGTAGGTTAATGATCTACATGGCTTAACATTTCAAGGTAGGGAATAAATTTAGATCCCAACATCAGAATTTATGAGGTGCCACTGAGGTTTCAGAGAAGGTTGTTGTCTAGTCAGGAAAAGCCAGGCCTGGGTGACTTCAAGGCAAGGGCAGGAATTTCAAACAAGTTTAGAAATCGCAGTAATTTATAGTAAAACAGAAATTAACTTCTCATGACTTTGTGACGAGTTGGCTCCCAATCTTAAAATGGAATTAGGCTGGGTTCATCAATATCTCCCATTGAACTGTCTCTCCTATCCCAGTGGTGCCACAGATGTCCCCACAAAGAGGGACCAGATGTTCCCACAAAGAGGAATCAGATGGATGGAATCAAGGGTCTTGGCATGCACACTGGGGGACTTACCAGATGGCCAAGGGTAAGTGACTTTACTGAGTTCAGTTTCCTTTTTCTCAAAGTGGATCATAAGAAGACACCTGTAGTGTTCAGGGAGAGAAGGCAGGAGTTTCCCAAGCAAAAGGAGCTTTGGAAGCTGCTGGAAAGGTCCCTCAGTCCCTCCCTTTACTCACCAGAGTTAACTCCTCTGTTTCCATCTGAGGCAAACTGACTTCTAACTCTCCTGCAGTTGGCTCTCAATAAGCTCGCCAGCATCGTGAATCCTCAGCATGGAAGTGAATCAACTCTTACCTTCACGAGCAACTATTTTTGTGATTTCCTTCACCTTTGATTAAATTTACTTGTTTCTGAACTTCATATAAACGAATGACACAAAGTGTGCTTTATTTTTTTTGTGCACCTATTGTTCAACAAATTGTTTGTGAGATTCAACCATATTGTTGCATTATCTGTAATTCTATTTAATTGCTGAATAGTACATATACCACAATTTGTTTGCCTAGTCTCCTGCTGAGGGGTATTTGGATTGTTTCCAGTTTTTGCTATGAAGGGGAGGAAAAACTTTTCTCTATCCTTTTGCATTTGAGTCTGAGAATTAAGCTGATGTGAGACGAATCAACAGGAAAAAAGCACACAAATTTAATTTAATGTTTTCACCCGTGCATGGGAGCCTTCCTGGAAAAAATTAAAATCTGAAGAAGTGGTTAAGACTGAGAATGAATATGCTTGTGTGTTTGTTTGTGTGTGTGCACACGTGCTTGGTCTACCACCAAGCTATATCCCTGGTCTTCTTTGCTTTTTTGAGATAGAGTCTCCCTAGGCTGAATTTAGGATCCTCCTGTGCCAGCCTCCTGAGTAGCTGGGATTATGGGTATATGTCACTGTGCCTGGAGTTTACATGCTTTTTTAAAAAAAGAACAATAATTTAGTGAAGCAACAAGACAAAGAAAAGGAAGTTTAAACTTCCAAGGGCAGTAATTGTGGGAAAATGTCTATGAATTATAAGAGGAAAACTCATGCTGAAAAGGATAATTTTAATAGGTTGGTTTGTGCAGTTCCATTTTGGGATTAACTCTCAGTTCCTGGTGAAAAGACTGCCCTCTTCCTGGGACTGCCCTCTTCTCACAGGAATTACTGTCCTGCTTTCAGGTAGAAAGAGGGAAGGCAGAGAGCTTTTCCCAAATCTGCTGTTTCTTAAGTGCCTTTGGCTCAAAATAATCAACATGCCAAAGAGGCATGTTTTGGGGTGGCAAGTTCTGACCTTCTTTAGCTATCATGAATAAAGTTACCATGGACTTATCGTATAAATCTTTTGGTTGACTTACGCTTCGATGGAGTGGAGTTGCTGAACCACAGCATGAGTGCATTTTTTTTTTTTTTTTTTGGTACCGGGTATTGAACTCAGGGGCATTCAACCACTGAGCCACATTCCCAGCCCTATTTTATATTTTATTTAGAGTCTCCCTGAGTTGCTTAATGTCTCGAAGTTGCAGAGGTTGTTTTTGAACTAGTGATATTCCTGTCTGAGCCTCCCAAGCCTCTGGGATTACAGGCGTGTGCCACTATACCCAGCTGCACATTTTTAACTTCACAAGAAACCGTCTATTTCCTGAATTGATTGTTCTGTTTTACAGTCCCATCAACAATATATGAACATTTCCATTGCTTCTTTTCTTAATATAAATGCAAGTCAGAGTGGTCCATATCAACTTTTCAGTGTTTCTCTTTTCAGAGACTTTAATAGAATATTTTTGGTAACATTAAATCCCAGCATATGGGTGACCACATTCTGGATAATTCTTGCCCAGTGTCCAATATTTTCAATATATACAGATACAAATATGTCATATAAAATACAGTTATCTTGGTTGGGTACAGTGGCTATATGCCTATAATCCAAGTGACTGAGCAGGCTGAGGCTAGCCTGGGCAATTTAGCCAAGCCCTATGTCAAAATAAAAAGTGAAAAGTTCTGGTGAGATAGTTCAATGGTGGAGAATTTGTCTAGCATATGCAAGGTCCTGGGCTCACGCTTCAGTATGCCCCGCCGCCACACACAAAGAATATATACAATATCCATCTCACTTTATGTGATAGTTCTTTCTTGTGTGTAAAGCTGAGTTTTGTAGTTCAAATCATTTACTGAAATAATCTTCTCCAACTTTGGTGTCCAGTTCACATTCTCCTCTTCCAGGATGGTCTCTCATGTTGTCTTGACTAAAGCAATTTCTTCGTTCTCTAAGTTTTAGCAGCTCCCATGATTTGACATTTGTCATCAATGACACTCTTTTGGACCTTCATATAATTTATAGCTTGATTGCTTAGCCTACTTATTCACATGTATATATATATATATATATTACCTTTACACACACACACATACCCAATACCTTCATTAAAGGAAGAAATGGTATCTTAATGTTTAAAAAATTTCTTTCCTCTTATCTAGTGCAATGCCTCGCACACAGCCAGTACTCTATAACATTTCCTACTTAATCTTTTTCTTTCTTTCTTTTGTGTTAGGTGAGGAATAACTGTTATTTTCTGAGTCAAGTAATTTACTTGTTTCAATTACACAGCAATGTCTTCAATTTTCTATTTCTCTTGACTAGTGTAGAGCAAGCTTTATGTTAAGATTGTTGATTCAAATGCTCTTTCCTTCCCATTTTACTAATTCCTAGTTGGAAGCACCCCCTGTGTGGCATGGTTTAAAATAAAAAGCACAACATAAGGAGATTAGGGATTCCATCTGAGATTTCCCTCTAATTCTCCCTGGGGACTGTGAGTTGCCATTTACAGGCCTCACAAGGTACAGAATCCACTTGCCAGTCCCTGCAGGCTGAGGAGGCTCCTGTTCTTAAAAGCTCAGCTCAGAGGTTATGTTTTCTCTCTTCCTAAATACAGAGACTTGTTCAGCCCTTATTGTTCCTACACTACATCACTCATGCTTTTTTAGTGGTTGGCACTTTGAGACACAATTTTTTATATGTGTTTGTTTATTCGTAATGGGACTATTAAAGTAGGATCTATAGCAGGACTATCCTCAAAGCAGGATCATCATATACATCAGTCTTCCTTGCTTGGTATGTAGTAAAAGCTCAACAAATTAATATACAGATTAATGAGTAAACATTAGGATATTCTAAATATCCTAATCCTGCCAGGCACAGTGGTGCATGTCTGTAATCCCACTGGCTCCGGAGGCTGAAGCAGGAAGCCTTCAAAACCAGCCTCAGCAAAGGCAAGGCACTAAACAACTAGGTGAGACCTGATCGATCTCTAAATAAAACACAAAATAGGACTGAGGATGTGGCTCAGTAGTCGAATGCCCTTGAGTTCAATCCCCAGTACCAAAAAAAAAAAAAAAAAAAAAAAAAAAAATCCTAATATCTTAAAGAATTTCCACCTTTAAAAATTTCAAATCTCTGGATTATTTTAATACAGAAATGACTATTTAGCTTAATTCTCTCACCTAACTTCCAGGAAGTTGGTGGGCTATGTGTTATGTAGCTTTGAAATTATTGCAAATGTTTACATAGCTTGATATATGAATGATATTATTTTGATTTTTTTTTTTTTAATTTATTCTGAGACAGAGTCTCACTAAATTGCTCGGGCTGGCCTTGAATTAGAATTCTCTTCCCTCAGCCTCCCAAATCACTAGGATTACAGGTGTGCACCAATCACAACACCAGTCTGATATTGTTTTGTTGTGTATCCCCTCGCCCTGGGAGTGTGACCTTATTCAGAACCTTATGTGAGAACTTGAACTCCCTTTCCCTTGGGAGTCTTACACCACATCTTGTTAGACTCCTCACCTGCAAGTCACTAACTTCAACTCCTGGTCTTCAAAATACTTGTAGACTGAGTACTAATCAGAAAAAAGATATAGTCTGTGCTTGTGAAGCTAGATTTAAAGATAGGTAGTTAGTGTAGTTAGGTAAATGGAAAATGAAGGCCACATTGAGAATGGAGCCCAGGAAGGCAGAGCAGCACTTGGGAAATTGAAATGTTAATGTTCCCAAGGCCCAGAGCCCATTCTAAAGAAATGTTAATGAAACAGCTCCTAGCAAACAGAGAGATGCTAATCAAAAGCAGCTCCAGGCCCTTCCTGACCAGATTACTCCTCAGGCCCATCTGCCCCTCACCTTTTGGGTCTCCCCACCTACATTCTATCACTGCAAGATAACAGAACAAAGGACAGGACCGCTGACAGAAGTGCGGGAAAGCTGAATGAAGACCTTAGCCATAAAAGAGAGATTCCATCTCTTGGGTCCCCTTCTTCCTCCGGGAGAAGTCTTTTCTGCTGTCCTTTAATAAAGCTTCTACTTTCCACTCTACACTTCCCTCGGTGTGCTTCTCTGATGTTATACTTCAGCACTGGGGAAGCAAGGACTGGTCACCGGTAAACAGCGGTAACACCTGTATAATTACATCAAAATGAATTCTACTGTCAGCTATAATGAAAAAGAACCAGTTTAAAAAAAAAATACATGTAGATTCAAGAGTTCGACAGACACATTAGGGTTTATGCCCACTCTGTGGGCCGTTTCCCCATAGACAGAGAGCTCAGACATTACAGGATGAGTCCCTGTTAGCCTTAGAGTTATTCTCTGAAGGCTTGACCCCCAACAGTGGCATAGACCTCTAGCACAGAAAGACTTTCTTATTTTGCTGTGGATCTTTGTTGTGGTGGTCAAAATTCTGAGAATCATTTGAATAAAAGTAGACCTCAAACTTTAATTAGACTTTATTTTCCACAAAGTCCTGCTTGTATCCTAGTTCAGCAACTGAATTTTAATATTATTGGAAATCACTATGTGTACTCTCAGTATGCAAGGTACTTTTGTACTTTGTCTATCAAGGGTATTCCCTGGGAGGTTTGTTCACATTATTCTCCTTCTTGTTAAGCATTGTGCACCTAAAAATTTTTTCTTTGTATCACCATAAACCTTGTGATTCATAAAATCATACTTTATCTCTTTACTGTAACCGTGCTATAATAATTTGTTTTGTCAGCATTTCTTTATTTCTTTGTTCTTTATTCTCTTTTGGAATGAACTCCTCATTCTTATGGGGATCTCTTATTGTTGGTTGAGACCAGCTTTGACTCTCCACTCTCTTCTGCCTCTATCAATCAAAAGGATGGAGTTTAGCATATATTTGGCCAATCAGGGTTCATCCTAGCTCTGTCATAGTAATTAGTTCAGGGTTAGACACATGATCCAAATGGGCAAATTAGTTCTCTTAAGATTTGTTATATTGTGGGGCTGGGCATGTGGCTCAAGCTGTAGCACGCTCTCCTGGCATGCGAGCGACCCGGGTTCGATCCTCAGCACCACATACAAAGATGTTGTGTCCGCCATGTAAGCTCATGGTTCCTAGGAGTCATCTTTTCTATTTTTAAAAGAGAGCTGTGTTGAAATGAAATCATCAAGAAGTGGAAGGAGATCATTCTGATGACAGGATTGAACTTCCAGATATGAAATATCTCAATCCAAAACCACCTTGCAATCTCCCAGTGTCATGGGCAAGTTTAGATTTGTATTTCAATCACATTAAAGTTTAATATTCCTTAGTGTTTACTCTTCTTTTTTAATATTTATTTTTTAGGTGAACACAATATCCAATATCTTTATTTTATATTTATGTGATTCTGAGGATCGAACCTAGTGCCTCATGCATGCTAGGCAAGCACTCTACCACTAAGCCACAACCCCAGCCTCCTCAGTATTTACTCTTCTTGCCTTGCCTGGTTAGGTTGAATCTAAGTCTAAAGATATTTTTATCATTTATAGGGAGAGTCATGTGTTTGTCTTAGTCTGTATCCACTCTGTGTTGACCTTCTGTAGATAGGAACTTATTGTGGTTCTCAAGTTATGTTGGCCACTGTCATATCTATCTCCAGTGCTTCTCCTGAGTTGTCTCAGGTGACCAGTACACCCAGGTCAGTGTACAGTTTCCTTATCCCAATCATTTCTACTATGCTGACCTTCCTTAGCCTCTTCATACCCTTTGGATGGGCTTAGGAAGGTATATTAGTCAGGGTTCTCTAAAGAAAAAGGACCAATAGGATGGATATCACATAGGAGTGATTTATTTTAAGGAATTGGCTCATGCAATTGTGGAAGTTGGCAAATCCAGAATCTGCAATGTAGGCTGGCAAGCTAAATTGCCTGGAAGAATTGATGTTGAAATCAAGTCTGAAGACTGTTCTGCCTGCTCCTTTTATCCTTTGCTATTATCTTTTTGAGTCTTCTGAGTAGCATAGTTCTAGTGAATACTGATCTTGTCTACTGCTCTGCTAGCCCAAGATAAGGGGAACATAATACTTTTTTTTTTTTTTTTTTTTTTTTTTGGTACAGAGCACTTTTTTATGAGGCACAAACCTTCTAGCCTCAATCCTTACCTTCTTCTCCATTCAGAAGTGTGACAAAGAAGTATGAATCCTCCAGTGCATCTGACTTCAAACTGCTATTCCTTCTGTAGCTAGGTTTTTTATTAGGGCTGGGATGGAGGGAACCAGTTCAGCCAGATTTTCCTTCTTTTCAAATATGTGAAGTCTTTTCTTATGACTTTTTTTTTTTTTTGGTAGTGCTAGGGATTAAACTCCAGATATGAACTTATCATGGTATCTCCCATGCTAGGCAATATAATTGATCCTTTCTTTCTTTTTTATTTTTTTTAAATTTTCTTGTAGTTGTAGATGTAGAGAATGCCTTTATTTTATTTGTTTATTTTTAATGTGGTGCTGAGGATTGAACCCAGTGCCTCACCTATGCTAGGCAAGCGCTCTGCCACTGAGTTACAGCCCCAGCCCGGCAATATAATTGATCCTAAAAGTTGAGATTGGTATCTTTAGCCAGGTCCAACAATGCTGTGTGGGAAGAATGGCACCCCAAAGTTGTGGTAAAAAGGAAGAAATACACACAAACATCTAATTGAAACTTCTTTCTTTTATTTTAGTATATCAATTACACAAATACTATATTTTCTTCCCTCATTTGCTTTTTTTTTATTAGTTGCTCATGACAATACAATGATCTTGACATATCATACATTTTGAATCAAATGAGGTATAATTTCTCATTTTTCCAAGTGCCTCATTTGCTTCTTGAACTCAATTGCATAATGTGGAAGAAACACTGTGCTTATCTTTTCAGATTGACCCAAAGTCTTTTTTTTTGGTACTGGGGATCGAACTCAGGGGCACTACCACTGAGACATATCCCCAGCCCTATTTTGTATTTTATTTATAGACAGGGTCTCACTGTCTCACTGAGTTTCTTAGTGCCTAGATGTTGCTGAGGTTGACTTTGAACTCGCAATCCTCCTGTTTCAACCTCCTGAATTGCTGGGATTATAGGACTGTACCACCACTCTGGGCTCAAAGACTAAGTCTTAAAGAGAAATTTCAGGCAATATGAGAGAGGAAGGCTAGTGGGGAAATATTTTATGAAAAGTCTCATTTTTATAGCTGAATAATTAAGGAAATAAATTAAAATATTTCTGTGTAGAAATAACCTATATATCAAGATAAACAAGTGAAGAATGATTATTTAAGAGGAAAGCCGTTAGCCTTCTGTACTGGATCAGATCCCATCAGATTAGAAACAGCTGTATTACCTGTAAATCTTACACATGATACCAGTCTTTATTATTTTTACTTCAAGTACATTTTTATTAAAGTAGAGATGCAGATTGTAGTTGGAAGGGGTATACCTTTGTAAAATTAAAAAAAACCCAACAACTTAAAAATCAGGCTGGGAGCAGTGGTGCATGCCTGTAATCCCAGTGGCTTGGGAGGCTGAGACAGGAGGATATGGAATTCAAAGTCAGCCTCAGTAAAAACGAGATGCTAAGCAACTTGGTGAGACCCTGTCTCTAAATAAAATACAAATATGGCTGGGGATGTGTGGCTCAGTGGTTGAGTGTCCCTGAGTTCAATCCCTATTAGAAACAAAACAAAACAAAACAAAAACCCCAAAAACACAAAATCAGAAGATAAGTGCTAATTTTAGAAATGCTTTAAAGATATCCTTAAAATACTTTAAAGTGTTGTAAATGTTATGACCATATTTTGGCATAAAATAAGACTAAAATGCTAAGAATACAAACTGCTTTTTTCTTTTTGGTACCAGGGATGGAGCGCAGGCACACTAGAGAAATGAGCCACATTTCCAGCCCTATTTTGTATTTTATTTAGTGACAGGGTTTTAGTGAGCTACTTAGCGTCTTGCTTTTTGCTGAGGCTGGCTTTGAACTCACAATCCTCCTGTGAGCCACTGGGATTACAGGCATGCTCCACCCTACCTGATGTTGCTTTTGTTTTTGACTAACTATAGGTAATCAATAAGATGGAACTAAAGGAAGTAACTCAATCAATCCTACTATTGCCGAATATCCAGATCTTAACAAGCATATATGGAAAACATTTTGAGCAGTATGTAAACTTGCAAAGGATGTATTATTAGAACAATATTAAAGATAATATATGTACCATACTTTAAGATTCCTAGGCTCTTTTATTATTATTATTTAAAAAAATATTTTATTTTATTTTTTTTTTAAATTTTAGGTGGACATAATATCTTTATTTTTGTTTTTTTATGTGGGGTTGAGAATCGAACCCAGTGCCTCATGCATGCTAGGTAAGCACGCTACCACTTGAACCACATCCCCAGCCCCCTAGGTTCTTTTTATTTTTTTTTTATTTACTTTTTTTTTAAAAAAATTTACTATTGGTTGTTCAAAACATTACATAGTTCTTGACATATCATATTTCACACATTTGATTCAAGTGGCTTATGAACTCCCATTTCCTAGGCTCTTTTTAAAACACAAAAATAAAAGCAGAGTTGTAAGAGATTCTGGACAGTCATTCGATCTTCTGCAACATGATTTATTCTTACACTTTTTAAAGTTAATTTTTAAATTTATATATAACAGCAGAATGCATTACAATTCTTATTACACATATAGAGCACAATTTTTCATATCTCTTGTTGTATACAAAGTATATTCACACAAATTCATGTTTTCATACATGTTCTTTGGATAATAATGTCTATCACATTTATTCTTACACTTTTTTATAACTTAAAAAGAATCCATTTTGCAAAGTACATTAAATGAAAAAAACTGGCTCAGTAAAAGACTGTTTTGAACATTCACTCTGCAAATATATATTGAGGAAATACCATTTAGCATTTTTTTTTTCATTTTGTATTTCAATCCTGGCTATCTTATTTGTTTATATTGTATACTCAGCTTTCTGCCAGCTGTCATTCTCCTGTCCTGTGACAAAAAATGAGTTACTTCTAGCCTTCAGTCTCACCTTCCCCTTCCCTCTCTATCCTAGTCTGGTCCCCTTCCTCTCAGGTCTCTTGGGTATGCTATATATTTCTGTCCCAGATCCAAAAGACATACAGGAAGTAGAGCAAATGTCAAAATAGTTCTCTGTGTGTAGTGAGGTTTGTATATTATAGAAAGAATATGGATGAGGGCAACAATGGCATGCATGTTGAGGCTTGGTGGGGCTTTATGTGACCTAACCAATTATCAGGGTATATGCCCTAACAAGTAAAAGGTCTATAGGGAAAACAAGACATGGGGGAAATCATGATTATTCATGCAAATTAAGTATTTTCACCAAATTTAAGTAACACTTAGTTTACTGGGGGAAACTTTGGAGACAGTGGGATTCTAAGAATTATTTGAATAAAAAACAGGCTAGTTAATCTTAAGAGTAGGCATTAAGAGTAGGAAAGAAACAGGACATACTCCAGGTACAGAGTTAGGTATGAGTAAAACAGAATAGGGTAAGTGTACATTTAGTACCTGACCAAAAACGTGTGTAGTTGTATTTCAACTGAAAATCTGTCATTCTTTTTCATTGTTTTTGGAGAGACACAGATTACTCTTGGTAAGAGTTAATGTTAATACTCTATAATGTATTTATTGTTATTTATAGTTAATACTTTATGATGTGTAGAATAGTAGTTCTCAGACTTGCCTAAACCTGAGTTACTTAATTTTGTAAAGCAGTAGTTTGCCATAAGTTACTCCATTTTGAGTTTAATTTTTTTTTTTAGAGAATTTTAATATTTATTTTTTAGTTTTCGGCGGACACAACATCTTTATCTGTATGTGGTGCTGAGGATCAAACCCAGGCCGCACACATGCCAGGTGAGTGCGCTACCGCTTGAGCCACATCCCCAGCCCTTGAGTTTAATTTTGAGGTGAAATAATTCTACACTTTGTACAAGTAAACAACTACCATCTGGCATAACCATAAATCACAAACTGATAAATTGTGACAATAAAAATGACCACCTGTGAACTTATCAAATTAATCAGAAATGCATGGATTCATGGGCTTATCAAACCCATATAGGAAAAACCAGGCCCATGAGGTTATCGAACACACCAGAACACTGAATGAAGCACTCAAGGCCTATAAAAGGAGGAGCACCTGAAGACTGAATATGCAGCACCCTGACCCCATCACCTGGTCACTTGTCAGGAGTCTTGTTTGGGAAAAACCTCACAGAAGCGAACTTCTGAATCTCTGTCCTTGGGCTTTAGCAGAGCATGGTTTTTCTCCTGCTGGTGATAACCTCACATGTCATACTCCAAAATGACACTGTGAAACTGCCATGTCTGGACATTGGCCTAGAATAAGTTCCTGCCTTTTGACAGCTCTATACCCTGAACAGTCTTTGACTGGTTCATAATCTTATCTGATGACTTTTGTATCCATATCTGCTCTTCACTTTTGCTGTCAGTTCAGTCTTCTGAACTCCTGCAGTTGCCTTAAACCTTTCTTAGCCTTTCAGTAACACACACACACACTTCTGTGACTTGAATGTTATATATATTAGAAATTAAGATTGAAATAAAAGAACCTATGATTACCTGGTTTATGACAACGGGGTGACCCACAGTATTTATTGAACTGCCACTGATGAAAGTGTTATAGTATGTGAATTTATTGTTATTGAATAAATTCTAACATCACAGAAAGACACAAACATACTTGGTCTATGTTAATAACAGCACGGTCATGAGAGTTACTACTTAGCCATGACATATTATATGTCCAACCCATTACATGTAATGTTTAATTTGATCTTTACATCTTCTCTACAAGGTAGGAATCATTTGCATTTTCCTATGATAAAACCATGAGATAATTTCCTCAAACTTACAGTTACCAGTAGCAAACCCTCAAGTCTTTGAATCATATACATGATGGTTTCAGGTAACAGAATGTATCTCCTAAAAGAATCTGAGGTTGAGGAACTCCATCCAGCCATAACTACAAGGTATTGTGAGCAGGATAGATCATAGCCAAAATCAATTCACGTACAGTCAAATGGACAGAAAATAATTTTAAAATCAAAATAAAGGGGAGTAAAGAATGTAAAACATATTATCAATGACTGGATTGACCATACCATCAGAATGGCAAGGACCTCAATCTAGTGAGAGTGGCAAGGGCTTCAATCTAGTCAATCCTGAGTCCACAACTTTGGACTGAGTACTTTCTTTCTTTAGGCCTCCTTTCTTCATTAGTAATTGATTCTTTTTTCCTTTGGTATGGGGGATTAAATCCAGGGGTGCTTAAACACTAAGCCACATCCCCAACCCTTTTATTTTTTGAGACAGGGTCTTGCTAAATTTCTTAGGGCCTTGCTAAATTGCTGAGATTGGCCTTGAACTTGTGATCTTTTTGCCTCAGCTTTCCAGTCACTAGAATTAAATGTGTGCCACCATGCCTGATTAGCAATTTAGATTTTTAAGGTCACTTTGTTAAACTTTATCTAATTACTGAAATACTTACAAATGCCTAACACCAATTGGGCACAGTGGCACCCACAAGTAATCCTAGCTACTAGGAAGGGCAATGGCAAGGCCAATTTCAAGTTCAAGGTCAGCCTGGGCAATTTAATAAAACTTATCTAAAGGCAAGGAAAAAAAAAAAAAAAAGCTGGGGATGTAAGTAAATGGAACAGTGCTGGCCAAGCTATGTGCAAAGCTCCAATACTGGAGGAAAAAAAAATTCTAACATCAACTTTAAAATCGAAGCTTTCCAATTCTACCTTTCAAGGAGGTAAAGGAATGATATAGTTTAGGTAACAGGGATAAAACTATTAATAAAAAGAGTATCATTCAGAGTTGAGAAATTTACCAAGGATGGAATATGCAGTCTGATACCCTTCACTAATTCTATATACAGGACAACACCCTGGTGTGCAGTTCTGCCATTATTAAGGTAACTTGTACTTACTCTATAGATGTGATGTGGTCATCTAAGTTACAGCCAGACTTTGGAGTTAATTAAAACACTGAATTCAAATGAAGTCCTGTTGCCTGCTGAATATTTAATATTTAATAATATTTAAATGTATGGATTTTTCAAATAAAAACAATCCAGGTCTCATACCATAGGGAGGGTTGTGAGGATGTTTCACGAAAAGCCAGGGTGCATAGTTCCAATACATGCTAACCTAAGTTAAAATATTTCAAAAAGGTTAATAGACTTTCTACTAGAACTAGCTGCTAACAATATATCGCATGCCCTTTAAAGCAAAAAGTCATTTCGATTTTCCCAAGTTCAGGTTTTTTAGGTATTCTCCTTCAATGGATCACTAAAACAACTTGTGCGTGTTTACTAAAGTCAGGCAGGTAATCATCTGTGAGTTTTTTTCTTTTTTTTTTTTTTTTTTTTACAAACCTTGTTACAAGTAGATCAGGGACGGCCCACCAGCATTAGTAACAAATGCTGTTTTTTTCTGTGATAAATAATCAGTCGCTTTGAAACACACACATCTCAAGTTTCATGGAAGGAAGTATTTCGATAGTTTTCCATCTTATAGAAAAATAAAGGCTTGCACTTGGCCCGCAAGCGGCAGAGAACCTCGGAAGAAAGCGCCCCTTACATAACTCTAAGGCAGCGGGGCCTCCGGCCATTTCCCTCCCATGGGGCGCGGGTAAGATTACAACGCCCGCGGTCCACCCGGCCACGTCCGTGGTAGTCACGGACGTTTACGTTTGAATTTCCCTGAACCGCGGGGTGTGGGCGGCGGCACGAACCCGCCCCGGAAATCTCCGGCTCTTTCCCGCCATTCGCAAGCCCGGCCCCTCCAGGGGTCCACAGGGGGTGGGGAGAGGTCCGGCGCGCGGTAGGCCCTGAGCCCAGGGGCGGACAGTCCCGGGCGCCCCTCCCCTCCTCTCTCAGTCCAGTCCGGGCCACGCCCAACTTCGCGCTTCAGGTCGACGGTTGCCCCAGGGCCCGATTTTGAATTCACAGGCCCGGCCCCCGAGCCCCAGGAGCGTGCTTCCCGTTCCCCATTGGCCGGCAGCGGTCACGTGCTCGAGCCGCCATGTTGGGGAGTACGGCGTCCCGGCCCGCGCCACCTCCGCCCCCCTCCGCGGCTTGCCGGCCGCCCGCCCCTCGCTGCCCTCCTTCTCCCCCGCCCGCCTCTCCGCGCAGCCAGAGAAGAAACAAAGTGCTGCGGGCGGGAGACTCAGCGGCGGCTGCGCGGACCTGCTCGGTCTCCCGGTCAGCCTCCCCTCCCTCCTTCCCGCGTGTGCGTGTGTGCGTGTGTGCGTGTTTTCTTACAAAGGACATTTTACGATCGATTGATTCGTAGCGCTTCCCCTTTGCCCTTTGTGCTGTAACCCGCTGCCGCCATCCCAGGTGCTTCTCCCTCCCCACGCCGATCTCTGTACGTGAGTGCGGTTCGCCAATTTCGGCTTTGGGTCCCGGCTTCGCCCCTGCAGCCTCTTCTTGTGCCGGTGCTGCCCGCTGCCTCCTCGCTGTGCTCTCCTTGCCGTTCGCCATGGCGACCGCGACCCCCGTGCCGCCGCGGAGTGGCAGCCGCGCCGGCGCCCCCAGCACGCCGCTGAGTCCCACGCGGCTGTCGCGGCTTCAGGAGAAGGAGGAGCTCCGCGAGCTCAATGACCGTCTGGCCGTGTACATCGACAAGGTGCGCAGTCTGGAAACAGAAAACAGCGCGCTGCAGCTGCAGGTGACGGAGCGCGAGGAGGTGCGCGGCCGCGAGCTCACCGGACTCAAGGCGCTATACGAAACCGAGCTGGCTGACGCGCGACGCGCGCTAGACGACACGGCCCGAGAGCGCGCCAAGCTGCAGATTGAGCTGGGCAAGTTCAAGGCCGAGCACGACCAGCTGCTCCTCAAGTGAGTGTTTGCTCCGATGGGGCCGCGTTGGTTGCGCAGGGAGGGGCGGTTACGCCTACTGGGTCCACCCCGGGTAGGGATAGCCGAGGCCAAATGCCCACGCCCTAGGGAAGGGACTGGACTTTGCCTCCGGAAAGAACTGTTCTTGTGTTTTATGGAGGGACAGGGTCGTGGAGGAAGCTCGAGTTATGGTGATGGTGGAGCAGTGATGCTTGCTTCCAGGACGTGGGTACCCAACATGGTCGGGCGAAGTCAGTGCCTGGGGCTGCCGATGAGTAGCGCGGGGCCTCGAACCCCGAACCTAAGGCCCAGGGATCCAGACTGCTCTTCATGCTGCACGGTGGCCCCCATAGTCCCAGTGCGGGGAGCTGGCGCACGGGCGCGCGCTCGAGTGCGCGCCCCGGTTTCCGGCCAGCGCCAGACAAAGCGTCTGGTGGGTTTGCAAGGCTGGGATAGCCGGCCACGGAGCCCTTGCTGCCCGCTAGGAGAATGAATGAGCTGTGCGCGGGAGGAGGAAGGGGAGGGACCCGGACCCGCCCGGAGCGTCCGCGTCTCCCGGGGGTGGGTCCTGCTTTGGCGCGCTCAGTCTTGGCCCAGTGACATTTTTGCTAACGCTCAGTGCCTTCCTTGGACATTCAGGGCGGGGTCTGATTGGCCCGCCTACTGCTAGTCATGGGCTAGTTGGTTTTACTATCATGTTAGCTTTCTCTGGGGAAAGATGTCCTGCCTTTCAGCGAGGAGAGTTGTGGGCTCTTGGGTGCTTGTGAACTCGAGATTCTTTAAGCTGGGCTTTTGTATTCCACGGCCACTTGGGCCACCTTTCGCGAGTGGCGGATCGCTCACTGGCCAGATTTTGACTCCTCACAATGTAGTTGTTTTTTCCCTTAGAGACTATGCTAGGATTCCCTACCGTGCTCCACTGTCACTGTGGCTGTCAGTAGGCCAGGGCAGGTGAAGGGGTGCTGTGTAAAAATGTTGTCTCAGTGAGGGAGAGCTTGTAATTATTTCATCTAAGGTGGTCTGAGTTTTCACAGATACACTCACAACACCTTTGCTGACTTCTAATTCCCCCCTTCCTCCGAACTGGGAATTGAACCCGGGGGCGCTTTGCTACTGAACTACACTCTCATCCTTTTTATTTTTTATTTTGAGGTAGGGTCTTGTTAAGTTCTCCAGGAGAACTTGCATGTTGGTCTCCCAACTTGCTATCATCCTGCCTCAGTCTCCGGAGTCCCTTGGATTACAGGCGTGCTCCACAGTCCCTAGCGTTCCTTGATTTTTCTGATAAGCAAAAAAAATGTCATCAGTAGGCAACAAGTGCTGATGTCACACTTTAAAGATTTGCTAAATTTGAGTCTAGTTAATGGTCTCTGCATCCTCACTGTCAGTTGAGAAATTTCTTTTTGACTGTTTATCCTTGAATTTCTTTGTTTCTCTGAATTTTCCTGTTTCTATATATTTTTATGTCTCTCATTAAGTGTTTTAAAACAGTAAATAAAAAAAGTTTTGTGTTTGTGATAAAAATAAAATTCTGCAGACTGACCATAGTGAAACCCTACTCCCCTGTTTAGGGTGTCATTGTGTTGCCAAGGTTGGACTCTTGAACTCCTGGGCTCGGATACTCATGCCTCAGCCTTCTGAGTAGCTGGGCCTGCTGGCTTTTACTGCCCCCTTTGAGGAGGCAGTTTATATTTTTATTTTTATATCTTTGGGTATTTAGTTCCTAACTCAAAGAAAAAAATAATTCTTAGTAAATCAAAAACAAAACATAAATAAAACTAACTCTTGGAGTCAATTTTTGAAATGAAGGATCAAATTCGCTCTTCATCTTTCTCCAGTTTTTTTTGATACTGAATTTATTTAAATCTTACATGTCATTGATTTTAAGACTTGCCATTATTAATATGTGCCACTAAAAATGAAAAAAAAAAATCAGGGCCAACTGTGTGGAATCCATTTTGTTGCATCTATCCCAATTTCAGAGATGTTAGATTACGACACAGATCAGATATCTCATGTACTAGGCACTGTTTTATATGTGGAGGATAGAGATTTTTAAAAACTAGCAAATATCCTACATTGTCGAATGCAGTGGGAGTGATATCCAGTAAGCAAAATTGTCTTGTCGGATCTGAGGCATTTTGATGCCGGTTCTTTTTTAATCTTTCTGTAAAATATCCATTGAAGATTTTTTACAGTGACAAGGCTGCCACCTGGCTGACAATAGTTGTAAATGTTAGGGATTAGAAAATACATGCTGATTTCAGCAGGATTAAGAAGTGAGAAGAATGTGTGTATTAGAATCAATGTGATATGGTGTGTGCCTCAAAAGCTGTCTATTGCAAGAGATGAGATAATTAGATTATGATATTTGTTATCTAATGAATGGATTTATCCATTTGATGGATTAATAACATGAATGGATTATTGGGTGATAACTTTAGATGGATGGGTTGTGGCTAGAGGAAGTTAGCAACTGGGGGCAATCCTTGGGGATTATTTGTTTTGTCCCTGACTCTTCCCACTCTATTTCCTGGCCACCATAAGGTTCACAGCTTCACCATGCACCTCTGCCATGGTGCTCTGCCTCATCTCTGGCCCAGAGCAGTGGAGTTGGTGGACTTTGGAACTCTGAAATCGTGAGCCCAAAATAAACTTCCACCTTTGAATTGTTTTTGTCTGGTATTTTGTTCATATGGAGGAAAAGTTGACTACACAACGATATAATGTATATAATGCTAGAGTAATAACATGCTAGGAAAATGAAAAAAAGCGGGTTGAAGGAATAGTGAGGTGAAGGAAGATCTGTGAAAGGTTGACAATTGAAAATACTCTCTGAGGGGGCTGGGTGTGGTGGCATTGGCCTGTAATCCCAGCAACTCAGGAAGCTGAGGCCCAAGTTCAAGGAGGATCCCAAGTTCAAGGCCAGCCTCAGCAATTTAGTGAGACCCTATATCTTTTTTTTTTTTTTTTTTAAAGAGAGAGGGAGAGAGAGAGAATTTTTTTTAATATTTATTTTTTAGTTTTCCGGCGGGCACAACATCTTTGTTTGTATGTGGTGCTGAGGATCGAACCCGGGCCGCACGCACGCCAGGCGAGCACACTACCGCTTGAGCCACATCCCCAGCCCAGTGAGACCCTATTTCAAAAAATATTAAGGACTGGGGATGAAGTTCGGTGGTAAACTGCCCCTGGGTTTAATACCCTGATTAAACAATATCATCTTAAGATCACCATCATCATATCATCATCATCATCATCTCTAAGTTACCAAGCAGTGTTCTAGAACTCTTTTTCTTAGGTGTGCTACTGTTTGTATTTTCCTAGTTTCAGGATCAGGCATAAAATTCTCTTTTGTAAAACAAATTACTCACAGTATGCCACATTTTAGATAGCTATTTGAACCATGTCATTTCTTGTAAAAAATTTTTTTGCTTCAGCATATATGCAAACTTTTTGAAGAAATCTAATCATAATATATGAGTCTACTTTCCTTGCATGTTCTGTTCTGAGGTATCTTAATCATTGACATCCTGGAATTTACACGATTTAAAGTCAGTGTCCTCCTGGGTCACATTTTATTTTTTTATTTTTTTATTTTTATTTTTCATCTTTCATACATTTGATTCAAGTGAGTTATGCAGTTCCATTTTTACCCCAAATACAGATTGCAGAATCACATCAGTTACACATTCACAATGTTTACATAATGCCATATTAGTGACTGTTGTATTCTGCTGACTTTCCTATCCCCTACTATCCCCCCTCCCACATTTTTCTTTTACTTGATTTCTTTCTTTATTTTTTGTTGGACAACATCCTGAAGTAACTTAATTCAGAAAGAATGGCAGGAAATAAAACTTTCTGAGTCCTTTTTGTCTGAAAGTAACTTGGTTCATGCTTGATTGATAGTTGGGCTGGGTATAGAATGCTACTTTAACATTTTACCTCAGTGCCTGGAAAGTACCGGAAAGTATCATTTTGGTATTTTCTGTTTCATTGTCTTGTAGCATCCAGTGCTAATTAGTAGTTTTGCTTGTAGTTGCCTTTCCCCACTTCTGAAAGCTTTTAAGAATTTTTCTTTATCTTAGTTTTTTTTTTTTTTTTTGCATGCTGATGGGCATTTAGGAAATGGCTGCAGGCTAAATAATAATTGTAGTGTTGTTTTAACATTCATATTCAGAGCTAAAATAATAAATGTTAATCAGTTTTGAGATTTTTTTGTACATAGGATGATTAAACAATATCTAGGCTTATATTCTATCATGCATCCTGGCTATTAAAAATGGGTCCTTAATTTGAAGGCCTGTGTGTATGTGTTTATCTTGTTTACTTTTAAATTTAGCTCTGTTTTTTTCCATATCTTTTTCTGTGCTCTTATTGAACCCAGTGTCTTGTTTTTTCCTCTATTTTTCTTTTATATTTGTCCACTTGCCAGCTTAGTAGGGACCTTTTAAAAGCAGAAATCATACTTTTAGTTCCACAGAATTCTTTTTTTTTTTTTTTTTTTTACAGATATTTTCCTTTTTAATCTTCTTGCTTATGTTTTTAAGTATCCGGTGTCGTTAAGCTGAAGATAATATTTGGTGTCTTCTCTTTAAACTCCTTTTTTTGCTGGGTGCAGGGGCACATACCTGTAATCCCAGCAACTCAGGAGACTGAAGCAGGAGTATCAAAAGTTCAAGACCAGCCTGGACAATTTAGCGAGATCCTCAAATAAAATAAAGAAAGTATTACATTACTGTATGCAATTGTAGTGCTGTCAAAATACAGTCTTGAAGAGGAATGATGCTAACTACCTTCAGTGATTCTGCAAAAATGTTTAGAATAGCTGATCTGGTAAACTTTCGGGAGGAAATTCTAAAATGTTGATTCAGGATATATTTTTTAATATACATGTACTAAATATGTCAACATATATTCCATATAACCAAGAAAAAATAAATAAAACAAAAACCAAAAAGTGCTAGGAATATAGCCCAGTGATAGAACATCCCTGTTCTGTACCCAATACTAACAAACAAAACTAACAAACTTCTGTTAATTGGACTATCTCTGTTTTTATTTTCTGGTCATTTGTGCTTTTTGTTACATTTGTTTTTTCTTGCTACTGATCTTGGTTTTATGATCGTAGGCTAGGTAATGATTATGTGTTATTGCTACTATTATTACGTTATCTTGCTGTCTTCTAAATGGGAGAATAAATGAGGATCTCTTTATATTTGGAGTGTGCTGTTAGCCAACTTGTTAGCACATAAAAAGGATGGTGAGAAAGGCCAAGTGCAAAGCTGTTTTTCTGTAAATACCCATCTCAATTTTAGTCCTGCTTCATTTTCCATATAGCACACTGTGTGCATCTGTGTACTTAAAAAATAATTTATTTTTAATGGATAACATAAAAACAAAAATAAAACAAGGAGGGCTGGGCATATATAACTCAGTTGGTAGAGTGTCTTACATGCCCAAGGCCATGGGTTCAATCCCCAGCACCACACACACAAATAAATAAATAAACAAACAAATAAATAAATAAAAATAAAGAAATGAAGGACCATGTGATATTTCAATTCATGTATAAACTGCATAATGTTTAATATTAAACATTTGTTTTCTCAAATGTTTATAATTTCTTAATGGCAGAAATATTTGAGATATAGGGTATGTAATTATCTCTAATCACTCTACTAGATTGGTGTGCATTAGCATGCAAGAACTTAATACCGACTATCTAATGTAATTTAGTGCCCATTGATCAGTCTTTTTCTATCCCTCCCTCCCCTGCTCTTCCCAGTATCTGATAACCATTATTCTACTAAACCTTTTTATATTCCGCATGTGAGTGGGATCGTGATGTGTGCTTTTATTTACATTTCATCTTCTAGAAATTTGTTAATGTCTGCTAATAATCCCTTTCCCATTTATTTTGTTGCTATGGGTTTATTCCATATTGTATATTTTACTTTTTATTTGGGTCTTGAGGGAAGACAAATGTCAGTGTAGTAACAAATCATCTTGTTACTTTTGCGCAATAAGGGAAGTGTAATTGGCAAGATGGAAAGGAAGACTCAATTTACTGTTGGTTTGAGTCCTTTCAGCTCTTGAGTTTGTTTAAAAATAATTTTCTATATATAGTTTTTAATTTGGACCTAATATTTATGATTAAGTGTAATTACCATTTAGGTGGATTTTTGTGTGTGTGTGTGGTCCTGGGGATTGAACCCAGTATTGCTTTAGCACTGAATTACATCCTAGTACTTTTTAGTTTTTATTTTGAGACAGGGTCTTGATAAATTGCCCAGGTTGGCCTTGAACTTGGAATCCTCCTGCCTAAGTATCCCAAACTGCTGGGATTATAGGCATATGCCACTGTGTTCAGCTGTCTGTCTTCTCTTTCTCTCTTTTTCTGTCATTAGGTGGGACTTAAGTGCACACTACTGATCTGGCTTGCTTTTAAATCTTTGAGCCTGTGTTTCCTTACCTATATAATTGGGATAAGGGCTAAGTAATAGTTTTCTAAATCTCAGTAACAGTTAAACCTTTTTTCTAACCTGTCATATGCTCCTCTCCTAGTAATGGGGGAATTTTTATCCAAATTAGCTATTTGAGGAAATCATGAAGCATTCAGGCATGTAAATAATGAATTTTTTTACTACTTTTTTAATAGGGATGGGGGGTTGTGGCTTGCTATGTATTTGGACTTACATTTCCTCTGTTGGCTTTTTACACATTTATGTCATGAATGAATGAAATTTAGGAAATGCCCACAGGTTAAATAATAACAGTAGGGTTGTTTTTAACATTCATATTTTTTGGTGTTCAGAGCTAAAATATAATATATGTTAATCGGTTTTGAGATTTTTTTTTTGTACATAGGATGATTACACAAAAATTAAAAACTTTCGTTTCATATATTACTCTGTTTTTAGATATCACATTACTATTTTTTCTTTGTTTTTTTCCTGTTCTTTTTTGTTGTTGTTGTTGTTGACAGTGTTAGAGATTCAGCCCAGGGCCATGCGCATTATAGGAATGCACTTTCCCACTGAGTTACATCCCAGCCTCTCTTTTTTTTGATGTACCATTTTGCCCTGGTTGTATGAAGTTGATAACAACACATTTTGGTCTTAATATAAAAAGCCACAAAACTTCATATTAAATAATACTTTAATTTTCAGGAAAACAGCTTTATGATGCTATAACAGGCTGTCCGAATTAGTTAACTTACAAGGAGAAATTTTTATTTTGGCACACAATTTTGAAGGTTCCAGTATGTGAAAGATTGGCTCCATTGTTTTGAGCCAGTGACAGGTTTGCTCATCAAGATGGAAGTATGTAGTGGAATAAAAACCACTCACAGCTGGGCAATGGTGCTTGCCTGTAATCCCAGCAGGTCAGGAGACAGTTCAAAACCAGCCTCAGCAAAAGGGAGGTGCTAAGCAACTTGATGGGATCCTGTCTCTATACAAAATACAAAATAGGGCTGGGGATGTGGTCCAGTGTCCCTGTGTTCAGTCCCAATACCCTCCCCAACCCCAAACAAAACAAAACAAAAATCACTCACTTCATGCTCAGGTAGTAAAGAGAAGGAATAGGAAGAAAACAGGGTCCCGCAATCTCTTTTGGGGACATACTCCCCAGTGACCTAAGTATCTCCCACTAGGCCCTATCTCCTATAAGTTTACTACCTCCAGTAAAGCTCCCCTGGGGACCAAACATTTAACACATGGGCTTTTGAAGAACATTCATGATTCAAACTATAGCAGGATCAAACCCATAGAATTGGTGTTGAAGTCTTGGTAATAGGTCTTAAAGTAATTAAACTGTCATGACATTTCCTTTCTGTGCTTTCAAAGGATGTTTGGTACAGCAAGATAGCTTTTGAAATTGTTTATTTAACTTAGGGGGTAAGACAAGGTAATCTTTTAGTGTACTCAGTTTCAAGGAAGTAAACACAGAATGAAAGATAAAGCACTGTAAAAATATGCTGCCAAGTCTTTCTTTTTCTTGAACAGTACTGCTTATGTTTATTCTTTATTGCCCAGATTATGTTACCTCGGATAGACCTGCGTCGGAAATCCTTAGACTTATACCATCAGTTTGGTCGTATCATGTACACACAGAGAGAAGGAGCCTCAGGTGTCAACTGTGTGAGGGAACCTTGTCTGAGTCCCCTAGTTATTTCTAGAATTCAAGAATTCTAAACAAAGTTTTAACCTTCCTTTTCAGTGCACATCTGTGATAAGGAGATTGTACTTTGGTAGTTGTATTTTGGAATTTCAAAAAAATAACTTGTTGATACAAAAATAGAAAATGAGAAAACACAGATAAACAATAAGAAGAAAATAAAAATCAATTAATTCCATCTCCCCAAAATAAAGAGTTTGAAGGTTCATACCCATGTTATTAACAAAAATGGATTAATGATAAATATTTATAGACGTTCTTTTTTCATGCAACATTTTGTGGGCATCTTGTCAATACTTGTGTAGAATATCATTTAACACATTTTAAAGATGTAACAGGATACCCTGTATTGGCCACTTAATTTGCTCTTATCAAGGAAATAAGCTTCACAGTGACTCAATCTAACCAATTTCTCTGAATCCACATGGTTATTTAGGAGCCTTCTTACTGATAATACCAGGTTTTTGTCCCCTGATTAATTCTGGTTAAATGTTATCTAATTTGTTAGTTAAATATTATCCACTGAATAAAGGCATTGCACTTTTACCTTTTTTTATTTTGGTACTGGGGATTTAGCCCGGGGTGCTTAACCACCGAGCTACATCCCCAGCCCATTGTTTATTTATTTATTTATTTTTAAATCTTATGTATGTATGTATGTATGTATTTAGTTGTAGTTGGACACAATACCTTTATTCCATTCGTTTATTTATTTTTTATTTTTTTAAGAGAATTTTTAATATTTATTTTTTAGGTTTTGTCGGACACAACATCTTTGTTTGTGTGTGGACACAACATCTTTGTTTGTGTGTGGACACAACATCTTTGTTTGTATGTGGTGCTGAGGATCCAACCGGCTGCTGCATGCGTCCAGTCCAGCCGAGCGCGCTACCGCTTGAGCCACATCCCCAGCCCCCCATTGTTTATTTTGAGACAGGGTCTTGCTAAGTTGCTTAGGGCCTCACTAAGTTGCTGAGGCTGGTTATGATTCTCTAGCCTTAGTCTACTCAGCCACTGGGATTACGGGCATGTGCCACTTTTATTGATTTTTGATGCCATCAGGAATGGGTGAATATCCTTGTCCTGTTTGGAATAATTTAATATTTTTCTATAGGTTTTTTTTTAAATTGACCATTAAATGGTTATATTTACATTGCTAATATAAAAGAAAAGATTCTACACTTGGATCACTTGGATCATAATCTTAGGTTTCTGCTGATAGTTTTGGTTTAGACCTGGGTAATAAGTGAGGCTTTCCTTAAATAATATGCTTTCATAGCCACTGTGTGCTTCAGGTTAATTTCCCTCCTTCCCTCCCTCCCTCCTTCCCTCCCTCCCTTCCTTCCTTCCTTCCTCCCTTCCTTCCTTCCTTCCTTCCTTCCTTCCTTCCTTCCTTCCTTCCTTCCTGGTTTATTTAACTCATTGTTCTGAAGACTGGGAAGTCTCAGAGTATGGCCCTAGCAGCTGTTCAGCATACGGTGAAGGATTTTTTGCTTTTTGATGCTTTTTGATGCATTATAACATGGCAGAGGGCAGCATCACATGGAGAGACAGAGATCCAAGTTAATTTCTTTTTCTGTTTGTTGATCTTTGTAGGTTGAGAACAAATGGTAAACAATATGAAATATAGGCACTTAGAAAAAATTTTTAGAAGGGCTTGAACAGGAATGATGCCTAGAATATTGTAGAACTGACCTTTGGGAACTTTTATGTCCAAGTACACCTTGAAACAATTGAATTTCAAAAAACAATGTGTAGCTGTGATTCAGGACTAGGAAACCACCACTGTTGATACTGGAGAATGGACAGTGGACCCTATTAGAGAAGAATTTTACAGACTATATTCCTTATGAATATAGGTGGAAAATTAAAAAAAAAAATACAAGCTGAGTATTCCTAGACTCTGGAAGTCCAAAATCTGAAATAACTGAAATCTGGGACCTTTTGAGTGTAATGGTGCCCAAGAAGTTTTGAATTTTGGAGCATTTCAGACTTTTGGATTTAGAGATTGTCGACCTATAGTTTATGGAAATATTCCAAAATATGAAAAAATTCTAAATCTGGTATTCTTCTTCTTCAGAGTATTTCAGATAAGGGGATACTTTATCTGTACTGTAAATGAAATCCATTAGCATATAAAAAGGATTATACAGTTATTAAGTAGGATTTATCCTGGAAGTATAAGGTTGCTTCAGTTATGAAAGTCAAAGTAATACACCATATTAATAGAACAGAAACCATATGTTCAAGATGTGGGGAAAACATTTGACCAAGTCCATTATGTTTCATGACAAAAATTTCCAAAGTAGCGATAAAAGGAAACTTTTGCTAAAGAATCTTTATGAAAAAGACAAGTGATATTTTCTGGTAAATATCAAAGGAATAAATCAAGAATGTGTACTCTCATTTCTTCTATTCAACATTGTCCTGAAAGTTTTAACCAGAGATTAAGACTAAAAAGGAAGTAAAAAACCTTTATTTGCAAATAATCTTGTATATAGAAAAATTTAAGGAATCTTTTTAAGAGCAAAAACAGAGAGTTAATAAGTTTAGCAATGTCAGTATACCATAGATACATACATATATGTATATATAGTATATATTTTATATAATACAAATATATAATTTATATACATAAAATTAGTTGTATTTGTGTACTCTGGCAGCAAATAATCCAAACATGAAATTAAGAAAGCAATTATAGCATCAAAAGGAATAAAATACTTAGAAATAAATATTATGGGAATGAGAGACTTACACACTAACTAGAAACTTAACATGGCTGAAAAAAGTTTTATAAGGTTTAGATAAATGGAAAGACATCCCAGTTCATGGATTGGAATATAATATTAAGGAGGCAGCTCTCCTCAAATTCTTCTGTAGATTCAGTGTTATATCTTACTAAAATCATAGCTGCCTTTTTTGTTGTTTTGCAGAAATTGAAAAGCTGGCTATAAAATTCATGTGGTAATGCATGGGAACTGCAGTGACCAAAAACCAAAGTTGGAGGACTTACATTTCCTGATTTCAAGACCTAACTGTAGTTCTACAGTAATATGTGTGATACTGACATAAAGATAGGAAAAGCTTCATGCTTTTCTGTCCTTCATGACTTGTTTGTCAGCAGAAAATCTGATGCAAGGGCCTGGAAAGCGATCCCATGCATTTCTATATTGGTCCCGTGCATTCCTGTATTTCTTCTTTGTTGTTTATGTATGCATTTGGTTAGAGAACCTAATTGGCATTCAGCATCATAGCTGCAAGAGAGTCTGGGGGAACTTAGAGAGGTGACTTTCTATTGTATGAAAGTACCACCAGGAGGTTAGAATTGACATTGGTTGAACCAACACACAGCGTCTAGATTTCTGGAGGTTCTTATGAATGAGGTTTCTTGATTATACTACTTTGAGGTGAAGTATGGCTTCACCCAAGTGTCTGGCTTAGGATTCAGCATCCTTGGATTGGCTAAGTTGTTTTTACTCATGATCTGCTTTCTGGCCTTCTAAAATACTGTCACTTCATTTTCAGTTTTTCTCCTCAAGAATTTGTACTTTTTAAAAAATATTAATTTTTAGTTTTAGGTGGATACAATATTTTTTATTTTTATGTGGTGCTGAGTATCGAACCCAGTGCTTCACATGTGCTAGGCGAGCGATGTACCACTTGAGCCACAACCCCGGCCCCAGGAATTTGTACTTTTGCTGTTTTAATCAGGTTTCCGAATGGGTAACAGTAGAGTCGTGTTTAATGTGCCATTTGTGTCCCCAAACGACTCATGCATTATTGAAATACCATGTACTTTTCTTCTCTCTCTTTTTTTAAAACAAGCACTCTACTGACTAAGCTATATTCTCAGCCCTGATCTGTAATTTTTTTTTAATATTTTATTTACATTTTAGTTTTCCGCTGACACAACATCTTTGTTTGTATGTGGTGCTGAGGATCGAACCCGGGCCGCACCCATGCCAGGCAAGCATGCTACCGCTTGAGCCACATCCCCAGCCCCACTTTTCTTCTCTTTCTTAGAACTTATCAAGATATTTCCAGACATTTATTTCATTGATTAGATAATTTTGTGTAAATAATTGATAGTTCGGAATCTCTGTGGACTGGCTAGTGTCAGATTTTGCTTTCTGTTATACCTACAAATTCCCCAACACTCTGTAAACTCCCTTAAAAGAATTATTAACAGTGATTTGTAGGAGGCTGTTTTTTGCAGAAGGTTGAGTTCCACACAATCCATCAAGGAGTATTGAAATTACAATTGATACTAGTATTCATGTTGCTAAATAAAATATAGGCTTGAAAAATGTAAAAATGGCTGTTAATTATAGGCACAGCATTAGTCTTTGTGACCACTATATTCAATCATTATATTCCCCTTCTACACTCCTTATTCTGATTTATTTTTCTTCCAGATAGTGGTTATTCTTGACATATGTATTTGTGCTTTTTTTTTTCCTTTTTAACTGCTTTATTAACTTTATATGTTTCCATTCAAATGGGTAAAACCCTACTGCTGTCAGAAACTTAGGTTGGGTGCAAAGGCTGTCTTCAACCAGAAGCTGGCAACACAAGACCCACTTGACACATGGAAATAACATAAGGTTCATAGCAAACAGATCCATAAAGGCATATCAGGAAAATGCAAGGAAAAGAAAAACAGGGGGAAGCACAGTATTAATCTCATGGAAAATGGACCAAGTCAAGGCATAAGGCAAAATTCATTATGCTGGTCATGGTGATTAGAGAGCTCCTCCAGTAAGAATACATAGACAGTTCCTCAACGCCAGCTCCCCAAGTTTTCTCCTGATTTCTCTCATCTCCTTTCATTTCCATATCATCTCCATCTCTACTCATTCCATTATTGATCTGCCTGTTGGGTATGGTGGACCTGTTTCTATTATTTCCTGCAGGCTGGTGGCTTCACCTCCTCCCAAAGGGCGGCCCTCCTCTCTGTTGCATGGGCTGCTCCATTTCTTCATTTTCCTGGGCCTATCCTTGTCTTCTCAGCCTCCAGATTCTCTCCATCAGGTGGGTTGCCGCTACACTGAGCCCCATAGACCTGATGCCAGCCCGCCCGCCGTGCGCAGTGCAGGTAGCCGAGTGATGACTGTACCCTATGCTGCCTCGCTTTTGTATTTGTGCATTTTGTGACCTTTCTCACAAGAAGTTCCATAAGGGCAGAAATTTCGTATATTTTGTTAACTGCTGGTATCTAAGCTTCTAGGTCAGTGCCTGCACATAGTAGGTAGGTGACCAAATATTGGTAGTGATTATTTTTAAATGAATAAGTCATTCGTATTAGTACTTAAAGTGTCTATTCCCGAATTCCCGTGCCTGTTTATATTAGAGTGAATTTCTTGTTTTCAAAGAAAAGGTTCTGTGGTCTACTTTCAATCTCTTTTAGTAGTTTTCCTAATTTTAATCTGGTTTCAGTTAGGGTTTTCCTGATTCTGGTAGGATTGTTGGTTAATTTTGTTGACTGATCAACTACTAGCAATAGCTTTGGAGTTTGTGCAAAAGCCTCTTAGTATTTTTGCATATGCCAGTAGCAATCTTTGTTAATAAGAATTGTGATCACAAGATTATCTGGAATTTTTGTGTATTACATTTGTTTTAATAACAGGGAAGTTCATTAATTTTCTTTCATGAGAAGTGTTGTAGATCAAATCCCCTTTCCCTTTGGAAGGGATGGTAATTGGATACTAGTGAAACTGATCAGGTAATGTTGGAACAAATGCATATTTAATAGGCACTTTGAGCCTATTATGAAATAAGATTATTTAGTTTTAGGACAGAAGATTTTTCTGTAGGCATATTAATAACCTTTATTTTAAACTCAAGGTTTATTTTTCTTCGAAAAGTTTGGACCATGACTAGATAATAAAGACCACATAGATTCTGAGTTATGGGTATGAAGAGATCACCAGAAACAGATTTGATAGTCACTTGAATAAATGTACTTGTGTTGAGTGGTGTTCAGCTGCCACCAGACAGCTGTTCTAGAGAACCTTATGGTAATATAAAACATGAACAGAGCTCAGACAGCTGTGCCTAATTGGCCTGGCTTTATGTAGAGCATATCTGTTTGAGGAATTTAAAAATCTTTGTTTTGTGGAGATTAGGAATAATTTTGTATAGAATGGTAGCTATTATTTATTGTCTGAAAATGAAAAACTGAATCGTATTTCCTTTTCATCCCCTAGAATTTCTTTTTTCCAAACTAGAATGGTCCTAAAGCAAAAAGTAAGGAGTGGGAAAAAAAAAAAAATTAAGGAGTGAATGCCAAGTTAAGAAAGGTAGCTAGGGGGCTGGTTGTGGCTCAGTAGTAGCGCGCCTGCGTAGCATGCATGAGGCAATGAGTTCCATTCTCAGCACTTCATACAAATAAATAAAATAAAGGTCCATCAACAACTAAAAAATATTTTTAAAAAAAAGAAAGGTAGCTAAACACAGGCAGAGAAAGCCCATCACTGGCTTGGCATATGTTTCTCTTTCATCTTCTCTAGTAACCTCATTTCCATTCAGGAGATTACAGTATATGCCTCAGAAAATTCTCAATCTGTACATTTGTTGATTCTCTTTCATGTAAGATGACAATCTGTAATAGTTTCTTTTTAAAAAATAAATTTTATAGTTGCAGATGGACAGTGTGCCTTTATTTTATTTATTTTTTATGTGGTACTGAGGATCGAACCCAGTGAGTGCCTCACATGCTAGGCAAGTGCTCTGCCACTGAGCTACTGCCCCAGCATGTAATAGTTTCTTAAATGCTAGAAAGTGATGTAAGTAGCCAGAGAGGATTTAGTGGAATTCAAAACTAACTTGAGAGTTGTTTGTTTTCTGGTTTTTCGTATTATTGGTTTGTCTGACATATTAAGGCAGGAGTAAAAATCTCAAGTAATTGTATTTCTGTTTTTTATCTTTGGAAACAGGAATGGCTCTTGTCCAGTTTATTTTTTCAACTGTGTAACTTTAAAGTTTATATTCTTAGGTCCATCAGTCATTATGTCTTGAATGAATTTTTTTTTTCAGGAGAACATATATATCAGTAAGTTTTTTTCACTTAGCAAGCATTTGATGAACACAGATTCTTGACCTTGTCTACTCTTTTGCATATGTGGTACCATAAAAATCTCTGGGAAATTTTATGCACATTTAATATCTAGAAGTTAGCTTTATACTTTATTCTAGGCATGTAATCTGCCAAAAAAGGGACCATTTATAATTCAGGTCTTTAGTCTGTGTGTGTGTGTGTGTGTGTGTGTGTGTGTGTTGCTGGTGATTGAACCCAGGGCCTTGTGCATGTGAGACAAGCACTCTACCAACTGAGCTATATCCCCAGGTCTTTAATTTTTTAGTGTGACTTTTTGCGCATACATTGTTTTTAATTTTTTTTTTAGCTGTCAATGGGCCTTTATTTATTTTATATATATGTGGTGCTGAGAATGGAACCCAGCGCCATACAACCCAGCCCACACATACATTTTTGTATATGGAAATCAAAGAACAAGGACAAAAGTACCTGAGGAAAAATGAAATTTATGTCTCTTTTAAAATAAGCAAACCAAACTGAAGCATGTCTATAGGTCCTGTCCTAAAAGTGAACACAGATTCTTTGCCTACAACTACATTGTGAGTGATTAAGAGAAGCGCTCATTCTTTTGTCATTGTGCTACTGGTCAAACTAGAAATTTCTTTTTTAAAAAAAGATTTTTTTAATTTTATTTTTATTTTTAGTTGTAGTTGGACACATACCTTTACTTATTTATTTATTTATTTTTATATGGTGCTGAGGATTGAACCCAGGGCCTTGCACGTGCTAGGCAAGCGCTCTACCACTGAGCCATAACCCCAACCCCCCCCAACTAGAAATTTCATTCAGCTAAGCATTTGTGTCAGGTGTTACACAGTAGGACCAAGAAAATGTTAATAGAACGGTGATAATTTGCCAATACCTAATTTAAACTATTTTGTATTGAGCTTCTAATTGTTCTACAATTAGTTCCTACAAGTTTTGTGATTGATTTCTTTTTATTCTCTGTTTAACTGATCTTTTTAAAAGAGTTTATGGTAATGATATGCTTCTTAATTAATTTTCAAGTAGTTATTGTTTTCATAACTTACTAGGTCTTAAATGATTTTCAGCATATTATTATGTATGTGGTATGACTGGGAAAACTGTTCTCTACAGTTATTTTATATAGTAATTATGTATTTCCCGAAGAGGTTCATTGAACATTTCTAGTAGTTCTGTAACTGGGTGCATTTTCTAACTTCTACTTTCTTAGAGGTAGGACCAGTCTGAGGTACACCCAAACAAATGAAGAACATAAAGAAAGTGAGACTGAGTTTTTCCAACAGAAGGGGTAGTACAGAGGGCAAAGTTTAGACCCTGAGTTCCACAGACAATTACTTAAGTAGAGAAGCCAAGGTTAATGTCAATGTCAAACTATAGATTGAACAACCAATATGGTCAGAGCAGTAAGGTACATGGTATTGATGGTGGTAAGAGATGGCAGGAGAAATTTAGAAAGTGATGGAGTAACCTATTGCATCTGTGTTAGTCTAACAGGACTCTGCAAAGGATAGCTATGTGTCCCAGACAGTTAATGGTGCTAGGTCTTATTGGGAAAATACACCATAGTATATCACTAAAGCCATATCTTCCTCTTTAGTCATTACTGGAGAATGTTAACAGGAATGTAAATATATACTTTCTAGCTGCTTATTTCTTTAATGATCAAATATATAATTAGAACTGCCTGCTTAATGTGACAAGTGTAATTCAAGCTTATTTGAAATGAAAGCTAACTTTGCTAAGGGAGGGAATTCTTAGGATATAGTTTTATAAAGCTGTTTGTTTTCTTGGTTGTGGTGTTTTTTTTTTCTTTTGTAGAATATTTAAAGGAAATGGGAATACTTTATATGACTTATTCAGGAGTGCACATATTTGTAGCATTAGATTCACACTGAATTTAAATGAAAACACTAGAAATTCTTTCTCTGGAGGTAGAAATAGTTTAGTCGGGCAGGTCAGTGACACTGAACAAAGCAAGTCAGGAAATATAGTCAAAGAAAATATTGTCAAAGAAAAATGTATTCTAACACCTTCAGTGATAACTTCTAATGACTTTGGATCCCTATTTAAATTGCTTTTTGTTTCACGACACTGTCAGATATCTCTGCATTTAATAGCTTCAGCAAATTAGTATGTGTATGTTTCAGGATGTCAATTCTGCAGGTTTCTGCACTCTGACCAGTTATCTGCTGATAACTACATTTGGGCTGTCCACACTGTATTCAGTGATGAGAAGCAATAGAGTTAGAAACCTAAAAGATTATGTTCAAAATATTAACTCACTGCATGTCCTCCATGTGTTCTTAATCTTGTGGACATAAAACTCATTGATTCAAGATTATTAATCTGATGGAGACTTGGGTGTAGTCTTGTGCTTGTGTGTGGTATACAGGATTTAACTTAGGGATGCATTCTTAACTACTGGGCTTCATCCTCAGTCCTTTATATTTTTAATTTTGATATAGAATCTTGCTAAATTGCCAAGACTGTCCTCAAATTTGTAATCCTCCTGTTTCAGCCTTCCTACTAGTTGGTATTACACCATGTCCAGCTTGAGTGTAATCTTAAGAATGTTTCATGATTCATCCATTCTTGGAAATTGGTAGGGTGAGTTGTTAGGGAGGATATTTCAGAATGTGACTAACAGAGAATATATAAGTATCAGTTACTTTTTTTTTCCTTGAAAAAGACATGGCATTTTACATGGGATGAAAAAAGCAGAAAACTAGGACTGTTGGGATAAACCCTGGAGGGAGCTTTCTAGGAAGGTATGTGTGGAGGGTCCCCCCCCCCTTTTTTTGGTGCTGAGAATCAAACCTAGGGTGTCAGAATGCATGCGCTATCACTGAGCTGTACCCCCAGCCCCACGTTCTTTTAACAGTTAACAAAATGACAGTAATGTCCAGGCTTTCTGTTTCTGTATAGAAGATATAGAGATAATAAGAATGGGCCTTCCCCTCAAAGAGTTCTGTCTTTTGGAGTAGTAAAGCACATCCAGAAACATAGGAATTTGTATGATCAGTGTAATTTTAAAGTGTGTGCAAGATGTAGAAGTAGTAGTCATCAACTCTCCTCCCTTTATTAGCTTTATGAAACATTAATTTTTCGCCACCGTTAATGTTATGGATTCAAGGAGGAAGAAGAGAAATGTATTTACACAGAATAATTTGTACAGCTGAAGGGTGTTTGGGATGTAAGGACAACTACAAGAACTATCTGCCCTAAGCTCCCTTTGCAGTACTCCTTACAAGTCCTTCTTTATTGCTTTACTTGAGCATCTACAAGATAAACCTTTATGTCACCCAGACAGCTAAATACCTAAGTGTAGTGTCATGGGCTAGTGTCTGACCTACAGCAGTAGAAAGGTATTCAGGGTCCAGAAAAAGAAAGAAAAATCTCCTAAAATGCAAAGTATACTCCACCAGGAACCCTGTCTTATCTTTCTATCTGGGTAGTACATAGTAGATATTCAATGTTTCTTGGATTAAATAAGTAAGTTTTAAAAATTTAGGGCCTAGACTGAGCCCTTCTTTCTCTGCCTTCAAACTCTCTGGTGTACTTGTGTATAAAATGTTATTCTGCATTTTGGGAGGGGATTAGAAAAACCAAAAAGTTCACTCACAAACTTATAGGAGAAGAGACTATAAATTACTTGGCATCACAGAAAGTGGCTTGTGTTGGACAATATAATGCCTGCTGTCTTTCTGTGCAAGAAGGCCATGGTGGCTTGTAGGGCAGATCTAGGTTGATTGGGCTCAGAATAAGCTTCATCCTCAGTAAACAGAAGATGCTTTTCTACTGATAAACTGTTACATTAAATATATGACTTTAGGTTTTGCTCTGAACTTTGTATTTCTTGCTGTGGTTTGTTGCTTTTTCTTTCTTTCTTTTTTTCTTTACAATTTTTTTTGGGGGGGAGCATCTACTCTGAAAGAAGATGTCCTATGCATTGTAGTAGAATGTTGAACCAAGTGCAGTGGAATCCAAATGTCTTTTTTTTTTTTTTTTTTTTCCTGCTAGGAGAGATAAAGCAAAAAAGCTTTAAAGAAGAAGAGATGATATTTGTTTGGTCTCAGTTTTGAATGATAGGAGTTAAATGGAGTTAAGAATTAGAATAGATGACACTGGAGTTGGGGAGAATAAGATCCAAAGCCAGAAGGTATTCAAGACTTGTGTCCTGAAGGTCTCTCTGCAGGAGGCTATGCCATGCTACGCTAAAGAGCTTGGACATTAGATAATCAGAAGTTTTCAAACCACATGCAGAAAACTAGGTCTGTTGGGATAATGATTGATAGGATACCATACCCTGCACACTGTCTTTAATCCTAGCATCTCCATGCATAAACAAACACAAAATAAAACATGCTTTTAAAAGTACTGTTATTGGCTATTAAAAGGTTTTATGTTAGAAGATTTATACTTTTTGAATGATAAAATCTTAAAACCTCAACTCTTTGGCAGGGGGATATCGTGTTTTTTTCATGGTGTTACCTGGTTTAATTTGTTTTTTACTAATCATGTCATGCCTTCTAACAATTTATTAGTTCCAGTTTTCACTACTCTCTGATTGTAGTTTATTTCCATAGTTCAAATTTTGAACGATGAAATCTGAATTGTTGCTGGTCAGAGATTGGCTTCCAGAGTCAGATATTTACCTCTAGTCTAGTTGGATATAAGCAGGCCCTGATAGGAGTTGTGATTGTTGTAGTCCCTCAAGACAAGGATTAGGCCAGTTTCCAGTTCCTCAGTGGGAACCATTCATTCTTTTCTTGTGTACAAGTGTTCAGAATATTCTCTGTGTACATTGTGTGTATTGATATATATATATATATATATATATATATATATATATATATATATATATACACACACACACACACACACACACACAAGATTTTTTTTTCCCCACAGAAGGAAATTTAAGAGGTGGTTACTTTCCTTTGGAGGCACTTTTTTTTAAACTGCCCTCCCCACCATTATTCGAGCTTCTAATCACGTACATGTTTTTAAAAACCTAACAGTTGGTATTCGCTGGGAAGTATACTTCTGTATAGGGGAAAAAGCCAAATAATAAATTCTTTGCAATTGTAAAAACATCTCCAGCCTCTGATTTAAATCTACCTAATTTGCTCAGCAAGGTGGAAGAGCTTTAAAGTAGCATTTATAATGGAGCAGTTTATATTTTCATAGACTATCACTGTTTTAAGTGACTAAGAACTTGACATTAAATAGACACTGTCAGCGTTATATGGCTGAACTTAAAGCTCTTAGAAAGTTTCAGCTGCTAGCACTAAGAAACTCAAGGTACTCATCCATTTTAGTCCTCTTCTTACCTTATTTTGTTTTGTGAAAGAACCATATTTTAGTCATCTGGGTGCACTGCCTGATTAATTTTTTGTCTTCTTGTATTTTCTACACTACAAAATGTTGCACAGTGGAAGATTCTCAAGCTATATGCATGTACTACCCATAAAATCAGTGTGATTCAATAAGTACACGAAGAAGATACTTCATAAAATATACCCATTTTTACAGAACACTGCAGTAGTCTAATATCATTGTGATATTTTGTTCTCCATCATTCTTGGTAGGTTGTCGGTCCGTGGAAAGCATAGGTTTACTCTGCAGTTATGAAGCACCACATTATGGTCTAAGATTGAAACACTAAATAATGGTGAAGCATAGATTTTGTAATTTTTAAATAATTTTGAACTAGTAGCTTTTGTTAAGTATTGTGCAGAACTCAACAAAATACAGTTTTACTTTAAATCATGTATTATGCTATGTATCCTATTCCAACTCTGGCCACTTTATAGTGGAATAAAATAGTGGCTCCTTTACAAGATGCAATTCCATTTCTGTGGAGACCCAGTGCTTGAATGAAGTGGTGAATAACCATTATGGCTGTAGGTTATGATTCTGTGGTTTTCTTTAACCTCTTCTAAACTAGTTTTCAGTGAAAGCCTGCCATCTTGTGGCTTTTAGAAATACAGATTTTAGTAAAAAGATTTGAGATTTTAGTTATATTATGATACCAAAATGTGTAAGAAGTCTTTAAGTTGTATTTTCTTACCATTTGGTTGATTTTTTTAAAAAATTCATTTTCTTTTAACATTACAAGACTATTTTAACTTTTCTATTAACTAAAAAATTTCTTTTTCAAAAGTCAGTAGTAGAAATAACTTCTACATTAGCAATTTTACTTAAGAACAGTTATTGAAAATTTGATATTAAGACTTCTTATATAACTAATGATAGTTACTTGAATGAGAAAAAAAATTCTGTCTTTTAAAATAAAATCATTGGACAAACTGTATCCAAACGAACTTGTAATTTATAATGTAGAACCCAATTTAATAATAAAAAAACTAATACTAAAGGAAAAAAAATCTCAATTAAAACTTCATTTTGCCTGGCATGGTGGCACATGCCTGTAATCCCAGTGCTCCAGAGGAGGCTGAGACAGGAGGATCTCAAACCCAACCTCACAGACCCTGTCTCTAAATAAAATACAAAATTGGGCTGGGGATGTAGCTCAAGTGGTTGAGTGCCCCTGAATTCAATCCCTGGCACCAAGGTCAATCAATCCATCCTAATGTTTTTTTCAGTATTTTTTTTTTGTCAGCATTATATGGCTGATTGACCTTTATTTATTCACGTATTTATATGTGGTGCTGAGAATTGAACCCAGTGACTCACACATAGGAGGCAAGTGCTCTACCACTGAGCCACAAAACCTAGCCCTCCATCCTCATTTTTTGGTAGTTAACAATATAAAATAATTTTTCTACAAAATATTAGGAAGGCTCTTATTTGTAGTTAGGGAAATTTCAAGTCACTTCATATAAGAAGTGGAAGTTGCTTTTAAGCTTTAGGGGTCAGTTAAATTCTAATTAACATTTACACTCACATAGTACACATGTATCTTAATGTTATACCACCAAGCAAAAAACACATAACAAGAGAATTTCTATATAACTGATACATCATTAAGGTATAAAATTGCTTCTTAAAATAACTTACTTCTGACTGGGGGGCTGTAGCTGAGTTGTAGAGTACTTGCCTAGCCTGCACAAGGCTCTGGGTTTGATCCCTAGTAATACTACCACCAACAACAAAATAAAAACACAACCAATACTCACAAAAGTAACTTTTCATTCTCAGGTAATTAATCTAATTTTATATCTTGCTTGTCTCCTATATATCTTGCGTTTGTGTTGTTGTATTTAAAATAAACTTCTTTTTTCAAAAAAAATCTTTTTTTAATGTGTCTCTTCATAGAAAAGGATGAAATGTGTTCTTATTCAGACAACCAACACTAGTAGTGATGTGACAGTGAAGGAGAATATTGTTATCTACCAAAAACTCTAGATCTAACGCCCCTGAATTGCTTTTCTAATAGGTTTGGGTAGCCCTTATTTAAACCACCTCTTTTATTTTCCTTTTAGCAGGCAAGGAGAAGGATTCAAAATCAGGGGTATAATTTGATATCTGTGCTTTTTCAAATGTATTACAGTTATGCTAAGAAAGAATCTGATCTGAATGGTGCCCAGATCAAGCTTCGAGAATATGAAGCAGCACTGAACTCTAAAGATGCAGCTCTGGCTACTGCCCTTGGCGACAAAAAAAGTTTAGAGGCAGATTTAGAGGATCTGAAGGATCAGATTGCCCAGGTAAGGTAAACGCTGTGAGCCATGTTTGGAAGGTTAATTACCATGTGTCTTAATCCTTGGTTTGATTGATTTTTTTTTTTAATATTTATTTTTTAGTTTTAGGTGGACACAACATCTTTATTTGTATGTGGTGCTGAGGGTCGAACCCAGCGCCAGGCGCATGCCAGGCGAGTGCACTACCGCTTGAGTCATATCCCCAGCCCTGATTGATTGATTTTTAAAGGCTATATGTTTATTGTGGAATTTTAGTTTTTTGGGGGTTTGTTTGGATCAGTTACCTGAAGAAAGTTTTTAGGTATCTTAACATGTAAAGCTCAATCACCTCTCAGTCGTTCTGTGGGGGTTATATAGATCTTGCAATTCTTTCTTGTGCAGATGCTCTCAGAACCTATTTCACGATTGTACTAAAATGTGAGGTGAGGAAAGAAGATGTTGCAATGCTTGCACACAGGAAAATATCAAAGTGGTTAACTAAAAATCATTGGTTTGATTTTAAAAATAGGAATGATAGGTCTTTGTTCTGTACTCTGTTGGCCATTTTAACAGGTGATCTGTTTGGTACCCTGTAAGTGGGATCAGCAAATGAACCCAAAATTCTGTGGTAAAGGTTAAAATATGGTAATTATACCTTTATAAATGTGTAGAAATTGTAATATTTGATTCGATTCATATATATTAAATTCATTGCTAAATGATTGCTGTGTAATTTTATCACATTTTTTTCCCCCTTGTAATAGTTGGAAGCCTCTTTATCTGCTGCCAAAAAACAGTTAGCAGATGAAACTTTACTTAAAGTGGATTTGGAGAATCGATGTCAGAGCCTTACTGAGGACTTGGAGTTTCGTAAAAGCATGTACGAAGAGGTAATTATATATAATTTTACTTTTAAGGAAAAAAAACATGTAAAAGTACAAATTATTTAAATATGATTTATTTCCCACAAGAAATGTGGGAAATCTAATGATGAAGGGATAAGATTTGGGATTAGGAGAAATTTTGCAGGCAAACTGTTCAAGTTGTTGATGCCAGAAAGACTGCATCTGGACTGGGCGTATAGCTTGGAGCACTTGGCTAGGGTGCTTAAGGTTCTGGGTTGGATCCTTAGTACCTCTGTAATAAAAAAAGAAAACAAAAGACTGCATTGAAGAGCATAAGCTGTTAAGATAAACATAAGCTGTCACTTCATCTGAGTTATAAAGGCTTGGTCACAGCTGCTAATTACTGTCAACATGTTAAACATTTGCATTAGTTATCTCTTGCTGATTAAATAGAGTACTCCAAAATTTAACAATCTAAAACCATGGGCTTAAGTGGTGGTTCTGTTGCAGGGTCTCCTGAGGTGCAGTCAAGCTTTCAACCTGGGCTGGAGAAACTGCTTCCTAGGCAGGAGGTATCAGTTCCTTGCCACTTGGTCTCTATAGGGCTACTCATGATTATGCCTTTCCCCAAGAATGAGCCATGAGAGGGAGAGTGAGCATGAGACCAAGAGAGAAGCTTCATTATTTCTGTAGCCTACTTGCAGCAGTGACAAATGTACCATTTTCACACTGATTAATTGTGAGGAAGGGGATTACATTAGGATATGAATACCTGGAGGCAGCAATCATGGGGACCCATCTTGAAGTCTAGCTACTTACAGCAATTATAGGTACATATGAGAATTTTTAAATAGCATTTGTAATCCTTAACTTCTGTGTCAAGGGTGGGTAGATAGATGCAACATATGCCAAATAGAGGAAGTAGTAAAATTGAAGAAAAGGAATGTATATCTCCTAAAAATTGTAAAAGGTTTGGATTAGTAGTGTTATTTTGAAAATAGTAACTATCAAAGACTTAAAAATAGGAATTCATGGGCTGGGGATGTGGCTCAAGTGGTAGCGCGCTTGCCTGGCATGTGTGCGGCCTGGGTTCAATCCTCAGCACCACATACAAACAAAGATGTTGTGTCCGCCAAAAACTAAAAAATAAATATTAAAATTCTCTCTCTCTCTCTCTCTCTCTCTCTCAAAAAAAATACAAGTGAGAGAAAAGTCCTATTTAAAAAAATAGGAATTCATTATAGTAGTCAAAAACATTTGTAATTGAAAATAATAAAAATCCAATCATTTTTATTAATGGTGTTTAAATAATTAAAATAGGCATCTTTGGTGCCAGTTGCACTGGACAAGCAAACAGATCTTGGATGACTTTTGAGTCTGTTTATTCTTTAAAAGGAAATGCTTACACTATTTTTTCTCCAAAGTGTGACAAGGATCAAATGAAATGCTGTTTGAAAGTGCTTTTTGACATGTAGTGCTGTTATATAATTCTCGACTAGTGTTGCTTTATAAAACCACTTTTGTTTGTTTTTGCAATGTGGGGATTGAACTTAGAACCTTGTGGATGCTAGGCAAGTGCTTTATCACAAAATCAGATATTATGCGAAGTTGATTTATATTTTTGTACTTTTAAAATTGTCCTTGATGTATTGCTTGTTTTTTGTTATAATGTCTGGATTGCCAGGAGTAGATTATTTATTCTTTGTAAGGTCACTGATTCTGCATAAAATTTGAAAAATGGCATCAGTAAAACATAATCTTATATTTTTAGAGTGGGTAGCATTTTTGAATATTTGGGGCTTACCTTTTTGATAATAGTTTTATTTTTATTTTTTTGCACATTGAAGTCATTTCAGTAGATATACCTGATTTCCTTGTTTATGGATAGGTAAGAGGGGAAAAAGGAGGGAGAAAACGGAAGAGTAAGTGAGGTAGACAAAGGGCATACCATTAGTAGGTGTTCACTGTTTGTTGTAGCCTTCATTTGCACGTTTATGTAAGTATCATTTGCTAAACAGATGTGAACCCTGGGAGGTTGATAGCAGAACTGGAATATGAACTCTGATTTTCTGATATATATATATATTTTTTTGCTTGTTTCTGTCAAGTAAATTTTCCTCTTCAGTGGCTAAAAGAAAGGATAATGGCTAAAAGAAAGGATGAGAAAATGTACTGGAAAATATAAGCATCAAGCAACTTCAGTGGGTTTTACCTCCCTCTTGTGGCTTTTGTAATTATTGCCACTAAACAAATCTTTTACTTTCATAGTGAGAAACTGGAATGGAAATTTCATTCTTGCCCTTGTGTTCTTAGACACAGATTTTATTTGGTAACTTAAAACAGTGAAGGATCATGATTATTCTACCTCTTCTTTAATAGTGAGTTTATATGTAGTTGAGTTAGTCAAGTAATATTATTAATAAGACCCTATCCTCCATATCTCTTGATTAGGAAAAGAAGTCATGTAAATTCTTTGCTCTGCCTATTACTATAATAAATTTATTGCAGATAAAATTTTAACTTGTAGTTGTCTGGACTGATAGTTTTAACTCTCCATATGTATCTTTTTCAAAATAGTTTCACCCTGAAGTGACTGTTTTCTTCATTCCGTTTTTCTTTTTTTTTTTAAATGTGTATTTTTTTTTGAGAGAGAGAGAATGAATCTTTTTTGTTGATGGACACAACACAATTCCTTTATTTTTATGTGGTGTGTGGTGCTGAGAATCGAACCTGGGTCCTACCTGTGCTAGGCGAACGCTCTACCACTGAGCTACAATCCCAGCCCCTTCATTCTGTTTTTCTTTTTCTTTCTTTTTTTTTTAATATTTATTTTTCAGGGCTGGGGATGTGGCTCAAGCGCTAGCGAGCTTGCCTGGCATGCGTGCGGCCTGGGTTCGAACCTCAGCACCACATACAAAAACAAAGATGTTGTGTCCGCCGAAAACTAAAAATAAATATTGAAAAAATTCTCTCTCTCTCTCTCTCTCTCTCTTAAAAAAATTTTTTTAAATTTTTTAGTTTTCGGCAGACACAACGTCTTTGTTTGTATGTGGTGCTGAGGATTGAACCTGGGCCGCACGCATGCCACTCGAGCGCGCTACCGCTTGAGCCACATCCCCCGCCCAATTCTGTTTTTCTTAAATGATTCGCTTAGTCTCCATCAATATAGAAAATGGATATTTTTAAAAATATGGTTTTCTATAACCTATTACTAGAAATTTTTAGAAAAAAGTAGGATTGTTTCAATTTTATTAGGGGTAAAAGGTTCTCCTTTTTTGTCCTATATCACTCATTTCATGTTGTAGTAATAAACTCAAGTGTCTGAAGTATTTTTCTTTCAATTTAGAAAAACAATTGCTGTTCAGTGTTTAATATAGTATACTGTCTAGTCATCCATGATTACATGGCACTTGAAAAAACTTTAAAAATCACTCAGGAGGTCATTTCATGCTTTTAGAGAATGCTTTGTTCCTGTGACGACATAGACAGTTCCTACAGCTTGATGTACTACCATTTCTGTTATTAATTCTATCTCAAAAAATCTCTCACCTGAAAACTAAGGCAACAAAGTACATCCACATGCTTGTTCCAGGACAGACTTGAGGAAGTTGGTGTGTAAAACTTCACATGGCTCTAATATCCCTCAGATTGTACCATTGCAGCCGTGGTAAATAATTTATTTGATTTTTGTCATTTTTTTTCTACCCTCAGGAAATTAATGAGACAAGAAGAAAGCACGAAACACGCTTGGTAGAGGTGGATTCTGGACGTCAGATCGAGTATGAATACAAGCTGGCTCAAGCCCTTCATGAGATGAGAGAGCAACATGATGCCCAAGTGAGGCTATACAAGGAAGAGCTTGAGCAGACCTACCATGCCAAAGTGAGCATTCTTCAGAGGGTTTGTTTTAAAATCCAAAGTCAGTACTTGACAGTCACCCTAAAGTGACTGTTGTTTGCTTTGTTCTGTTTTTCTTAAATGATTCACTTAGTCTCCATCAATAAAAAACGGGTGTTTTTTTAAACTGTGGGTTTCTATAACCTATTATTACTAGAAATTTTTAGAAAAAGGTAGGATTGTTTTAATTTTATTTTTGTCCCATTTATCACTCATTTCATGTTGTTGTAGTTGAATGCAAGTGTCTGAAATAATTTTTTTTCAATCTTTATTTTATTTTTATGTGGTGGCTGAGGATTGAACCCAGTGTCTCACACATGCTAGGCGAGCAAGCCCTCTACTTCTGAACCTCAACCCCAGCCCTGAAATAATTTTCTTCCAATAACAAAGTACTGATCATGCTGCCCTAACATCCATTTAGTAGTAAATGAATGTTGGACGTCTTCTGCTTCTGATTTCCATACCATTATTATACATAGACTGTGACCACTGTACTTTGGCTTTTTTTTTGTACAAGGCCAAATAGTCTCTATTTCTTCCTCTGTCATTGTTATTTATATAAAAGGTATTATAGAAATATTGTACTTCTATTAGCCAAAAATAAAAAAAATATAAAAATCAGGCTTTGCTGGTAAATGATTTTACCTCATGTATTACTGGGGATACAGCTCAGTTGATAGAGTGTGCCTCAAATACACAAGACCCTGGTTCAACCTCCCAGCACCAAAAGAAAAAAAAAAAAAAAAGAAAAAAGATTTAATTAAAAGAATATTAAAATTCTCTCTCTCTCTCTCCTCTCTCACTCTCTCTTTAAAAAAAAAATAATTATTAGGGGCAAACTTAGAAAATTAGAGAGATAAGAGTCTTTGAACGTAATTTCCATTGCATGACCTCCCAACTGTTCATATTGGGTTTTAGTCATTTTATGAAGTAGCATTTGGCTCATGAAAGAGAACTTATAAAACTGTCCAACAGTTACTGAATGCTGGTCTCTGCACTAGACAGAAAAGGAGCTAAAGTCAGGATCAATCAATCACACACTGTGTCTTAAAGGGAGCCGGTTAGGAGATGTAGAAACATGTTCCTGAGACAACACATGCATACATGGTAGAATGTTACGGGCATTTGGAGGAATGGGGTATTTACCTGAGGGACTGTCTTTGCTTCTGAAGGAAGCATTTCTATCTGGTGTGAGATAATCTATTCTGTATTGGATTTGGTGGCTTAGGGATATGTGATATTTTCTTACAAACATCATCACCCTTGCTACTACACACTTTCTTTATTAGCAGTGTTATCCTTGCCATTAAAGGTTTAGTGGATGAAATATTGAAGTACTAAACTTTGGGGGATGACCAGATACATTAATGTTGTTAAATAAAGCTCATATTTTAGAAAGTGAATTCAAAAGTCAGACAGACTTAAGGTAATTCAAACCACATCAGCAAACTTCATGATGCTTTTCCTGTGTTTCATCAGCCAGTTACCAGCAGGACTTAGGTTTAAAATGTCTTTAGGTGAATTATGCTTCCTCATTTGTTAGTTTTAATTTACATCTTAAGGCTGACTGTGACTTGCTGTGTCTTTTAGCTTGAGAATGCCAGACTGTCCTCAGAAATGAATACGTCTACTGTCAACAGTGCCAGGGAAGAACTGATGGAAAGTCGAATGAGAATTGAAAGCCTTTCATCTCAACTTTCTAATCTACAGAAAGAGGTAAGTATCTTCCTCTGTGAAAGACCACCTCTACAACAATGGTCTACCTGCTTTGCCTGCCTTCTCTCTGTTTGTCACACATGATGGTGCTATTTTGCACTCAGGTTTTCATAATTCTAGATTTTTTTGTTTTGCTTTGTATAAGCATCCGCTAAGGCAGATACTACTATCCCTAGTTAACATATTACATGAAGCTAAGGAAATTGCTAGTTTCTTCACTGGACCTAGGACCTAGGACTTGGGTTTTCTGCTGTGTTCAATAGCTTCATCTTTACAGGGTGCTATTCTTGGTACATTTCCCTCTTTTTTTGGTCATGATTAGAAACCACAATGAAGCAAACCATGCAAAAGTGGATAGTGAATACTTTGTGTTTCTAGACACTCTACTTGTGCTTAAAATACTTAATTAGGATCATGGGAAGTAGCATTAATATATGTATTGGTTAAAAATTTGGTGGCTTCATTCATTCATTCATTGGTATATACTAGTAACAGATGACTCCATTGCTGCTTTGTTCACTGGCTGCCTTCCAGTCCATGGTGATGTGCTTCAGGTGCAGTTTTAGCAGGTATGGACATGGCTTCAAGTCACTTCAGGATAGGGTAAAGTCAGTATGGATCCAGAGGACATAGACAGCTGTGTGAATATACAGCATGATTTGGTGATTTGTTGCTCACTTTAATCACTTGGGAAGTAACTTCTACTTCCATTTTTCTTAAGGGAGGACATCTTGTTCTGATTTTTCTTTTTTTGGTACTGGGGATTGAACTCAGGGACACGTGATCACTGAGCCACATCCCTAGCCCTGTTTTGTATTTTTTATTTAAAGACAGGGTCTCACTGAGTTGCTTAGCGCCTCGCTTTTTGCTAAGACTGGCTTTGAACTCATTATCCTCCTGCCTTAGCCTCCTGAGCTGCTGAGATTACTGGCATGCACCACAATGCCTAGCTTATTTTGAATTTTTTACATAGGAATAAACTTGATTGAACTTTTTTTTTTTTTGTCATTTTTAGTATAAATCTTCTGATTATAAAACTGAGTACATTTATTGTGGGAATTCAGAAAACAGAAGATGAGTTACATAAATTAGGTGATGTAAAAAGTTAGTTAACATTAGTTTATATTGTCAGAGATACTTTATTACATAATATAAAATTTTGAATTAATTTAGAACTGTATTCTTCTGATAGTATTTAAGGGTTTTCATTTAACATTGGAGCTAGAAGGACCTTATAGTTCATTTTGGTTCAACCACAGACCTGGGTAACTTCAGTGACATAGCTAAAGGCTGTAGGCTAATATAGGTTTTTTTCTTGGAGTTCCAGTTTTCCCTTTATACCTTGCTTAGATTTTCTTTAAAGAACTTAACAATTTGTTTTCCATAATCTGACTTATTCTTTCGTATTGCTACAACAAAATATCATGGGCTTCGTAGCTGGCTTATAAATAGCAGAAATTCGTGGGTCTTTTTTTTTTTTTTTTTTTTTTTACAGTTTAGAAGTCTAGGAAGTTCAAGGCACTGCAGAGTGTATATCTATTTGGGGGCTGTTTGCTGATTCCTAATGGTGCTGCCTTCTCTCTATATCCTCAAATGAGCCCCTTTGGGCACATTTTGTGAGGGCCACCCCTCCTAATCAGGAGGGCTCTCTTCTCATGATATAATCACCCCATAGGCTTTACTCTTAATACCACTGCTTTGGAGTTTAAGGTTTTAACGTGCGAGGCAGGGTGATATAAACATTCTTAGGCTGAGTTGATACTGCCTTTTTTCCATATAATTAATTAAGTTCTAGGTATTGCCTTTTCCTCTGTTTTACTTTTCCTTATTTTTTTTGCTTCCTTGCTTGTTGGTTGGTTTGGCTACTGCTTAATCCACTTGATGCTATTTGGCAAAATATAATCAGTTTCTTCTTGAGGTTGATATTCATTTTATAGATGAAGAGACTAAGACTTGTCTGTGGTTAAATAGCAGTAGCCATGTCTGAAACTTGGTAGCCAGTTTCAGACCCAGGCTCAGGGTCTTTCCCTGTTTGCCTGCTAATTGTGTTCCCATCCTTACAAGTTGTTTTTTTTTTTTTTTGTTAAATAATGTCAGGGCAACTGCCTGGCGGTTTCTATGAGCTAACTCAATAGCAAATAGAGAAGCCACACCCCCAGCCCAGCCCTTTTTATTTTGAGACAGGGTCTCCCTAAGTTGCTGAGCCTGGCTTCGAATTTACGATTCTCCTGCAGCAGCCTTCAGAGTTGCTGAAATTATAGCAATGTTCCATGGCATGTTCCATGGCACCCACCTCAAATAAAAAGTTTCTTGAGTCTTTTTTTCTCTTTCATTATGGGTTGTAGCTTTTATGATAAAGAACATATTTTGATGAATGTTTCATTATTTGGAAAGTTTATATTTAGGAAAAAAGTCATCCAAAAGAAAAAGTGATCTCTTAATATTTTCTCATTGTTTATCTTAATTGTTTTTGTTGTTGAGTCATTATAGTTTCATCATGCTGTCTGTTGGGCCATAGAGTTTCCTTTTGGTTAGTTATATGACTCATGTTAGTAAAGTACTTCTTGAATTTTACTTAAAAAATGAGATAGCCCTTAAAATATTGGTTTTAGAAGACATGTAGATGGTAGCAGTTATGTTTTAGAATTAGGAATTTTATACATTACTTGTAGTTTTTCTAGATTTTAGATTTCAGTGAAATTAATTGGTTATTCAGAGTATGCTTGCCTTGCAAAAGAGTCTACCGTGTCATTTCAAAGACCTCTGTTATTTGTTTTTCTGATACCCATGTTCTGCAGACTTTTATTGCAGCTAGACCAATATAAACCAGAATAATTATGTTACACATTATTTTTTCAAAATCTAAGATCACTAGAAGTCAGTCATAAAATTTTATTGTTAAGAAAGAAGATCTTAGAGATTCTAGTTTGATCCCTTCATTTTATGAATGTGGAAATTGATTTAGTGAGGTCTAGTGATTTAGTGAGAGCTTGCCAAAGTCTCACAGGTAGTACACATGGCTGATTGGGAAAGCATCAGGGTCTAATTGCTCATACTCTTCCTTATATTTCCTTTACACAAAGTGTATATGTATATTACACAATAAGTGTAGTATTCAGTGTAGAACTTAAATATTTCTATTTAAAATACAAAAAATTCAGAGTAACTTTAAACTTTGTTACACCTAGATTTTGATTTTTACCTCTTTTTTCATAATTTAAAAAAAAATTTTTTTTTTGTAATTGTGTATGGACAGCATGTCTTTATTTTGTTTATTTTTATGCAGTGCTGAGGACCAAACCTAGTACCTCACACATGCTAGGCAAGCGCTATGCCACTAAGCTGTTCCCCTGTTCCTGATTTTTACCTCTTAAGGTCAAAGGTAGTCAAGTATAGTGACGTTTGCGGATTTGCAAATCTGGGCTCACATTACCTCTGAATCTTGAATAGTTTGTTTCTAGCCAGCTATCCTTGGATTTTACCTCGTGGCCCATTCTGTCCTCTGTCTCCCAAAAGAGTGAAGTAAAGTGAAGAGATTGAATATAAGACCATGGGAGGAGGAATGGATTTCTCATTATGTAGCATGGTTTTTGCATATGCAGTTATGCAAGTTCTCTAAGGCATAAGGACTCTTTATAATGTATAGTATCAATCTTTTTTATGCTTTTATTGGTGCATTATAGTTATACATCGTAGTTGGATTCATTTCAACATAATCATACATACATGAAGTGTAATTTCTCCATTTCAGTTCCTGGTGCCTCCTCTTTCCCTGCCCTTCTCCCTCCTCCATTCCCTTTCCTCTATGCTACTGGTTTTCCATTTATGTATTTATGTATGTATGGACGAACGCACGTACATATGTGTTTTTTGTTTAGTACCGGGGATTAAACTCGGGTGCTTTACTACTGAGCCAGATCCCCAGCACCATTTAGTTTTTGAGTCAGGGTCTTGCTCAGTTGCTTAGGACCTCCTTAAGTTGCTGAGGCTGGTCTTGAATTTGCTATCCTCCTTCCTCAGCCTCCTAAGTTGCTGGGATTATAGGTATGTGCTGCCATGCCTGGCTTTATCTATTTATTTTTATTTTTTTTCCTTTTATGGGAAAATGTCAACTTTTTATTTTATTAAAATTGTAAACATTTGAAACCAAAAAGGTGATTTTATGAACTCAGTATCAATTTATTTTTAATTGGTACTTTATAGTATCAATCTTAAAGGAATTCCTGTTTCTAATATAGAATATCAGATGCTACTCGGAATTTTATTAATTTATTGATCAATTATTTTTTCAAATAGTCTTGTTATTTTGGCCTAATTTTAGATCTACAGAAAAGTTAGATTCATAGTACAGATAGTTCTTGTATATCCCTCATCTGGTTTCTCCCATTGATAGCATCTTATGCTACCATGAAATATTAAAGCTAAGAAACCGAGAGTAGTGTGTCAATACTGACTAGACTCCAGACTATTTGAATTTCACCAGTTTTTCTATTATTATCCTCTTTGTGTTCCAGGGTACTTCATGCCTCCCTAGTCTCCCTTGGTTTTGACAATGGCTTTTCTTGTTTTTCATGACCTTGAGTCTTGAGGAAGATTGATCAGGTATCCTATAGACTCTTATCCAGTCTGGGTTTGTCTGGTGCTTTTCACATGATTAGAACCATGTTACGGGTTTTAAGTGTCGGTCTGGTCACATCATATCAGGGATGATGTGATAATCACTGGTGATATATGGTTACAGAAGCATTTGCCAGGTTTTTCCATTGTAAAAAGAGTATTATTCACATTTCATACTCTTGAGAAGCAAGTCACTAAGTCCAGCTCACCCTCAAGGGTGAAGGGCAGGAATTCAGCTGTACATCCTGGTGAAACTCTTATTTATCTTCCTCATTTATTTATGTTTGCCTTTATCAGTATAGACTTAGTGAGCATTTATTTTATATTTTGGGTTTTAATTTAATAGTACATTATTTCATTGGTTTAGATTGTTCCACATATGGAAATACTGTCAGGTTAACTATTGTGTACTATCCTCTTTGAATACTTCTTACTGTTTGGCACTATAAAATGTTCTAAGGATCACTGTGTATTTTCTCTGCTTCAGCCGTAGAGTTAGTTATTTGTTTCTCCAAAGAGCCGTGGTTCTTTTTATTGGGAAAGGTATTTGACATTAAAATCTGGGCTGAGTGTGTACTGAGGTGTCACTGTTTCTGTGTCCTCTCATAGACAGAACTAAGGAATGCATCTATGTATGCTAGCCCATGTATTCACATATATCTATAATTGTTTTTCTGTGTAATATATGTATTTTTATTAAGTGAAACATTTATTTTTATTAAGCTAAGATGTATGTCTTGAATCTAATACCACAGGGTTCAGTTTTGAATTTTTCTTTTGCTTATTTGTAACTTTTCTCTCAGAGTGAGAAACCTGGTTTCTGCCATCTATTTGCTTATTTGTTGAGTTCCACTGTGTAAAACTGTTCAAATTTTTCATCTATACCCTTGTAAGGAATGAATTTACCACCAGGAGTGCAGTATTTATTACAGGGTGTGGGTCCCTTTGTCTCTAGCTTTCCAGATTTAATTTTTGCACAGTAGGTGCCCTTTCTTTCCTGCTGATGCAGCCACTTGTGATTCTGAGATCTGAGCATCTCATCAGTCTTTTGAGTTGATTACCTTTGTCAGTTTTTGAAGCCACTGAGATGAATTCTGTCATGGAGAAGTGCAGGAGAATAATTACCCAGTTGAGTTACAGGTTTATAAGATGAACTTCCTGGTATAGGATATGTGATTTTTTTTTTCGTTTTTATACCAAATATAAATTTTCTATATTTACAATAATATTTTACAAATTACCCACTATCGTGTTCTCTGTGTGCTAATTAAGCATGGGATGTCATAGAAATTTTTTTGTTATATTTATTTATTTTTGATTTGTTCTACGTAGTTGTACATGACAACAGAATGCATTTTCAATTCATCATGCAAAATGAAGCGCACCATTCATGCAATCATATGTGTACCTAGGGTAATGATATCCATCTCATTCCACCATCTTTCCTACCCTCATAACCCCTCCCCTCCTCACCCTCCCCTTTGCCCAATCCCAAGATCTTCCATTTTTCCCACCCCCACCCCCATCATAGATCAGCATCCACTAAACAGAGAAAACATTTGGCCTTTAGTTTTTTGGGGGATTGACTTACTTCATTTAGCAAAATATTTTCTGTCTCCATTCATTTACCTGAAAATGCCACAATTTTATTCTCTTTTAATGCTGAGTAATATTCCATTGTGTGTGTGGGGGCGGTGTGTGTGTGTGTGTGTGTGTGTGTGTGTGTGTGATCTATCGTATCACAGTTTCTGTATCCATTCATCTATTGATGTTGGTTCCACAGTTGAGCTATTGTGAATTCAGCTGCTGTAAACTTTGATGTGGTTATGTCACTATAGTATGCTGATTTTTAAGTCCTTTGGGTATAAACCAAGGAGTGGGATAGCTGGGTCAAATGGTGGTTTCATTCCAAGTTTTCTGAGGAATCTCTACACTGCTTTCCAAAGTGGTTGCACCAATTTGCCATCTCACCAGTAATGCAGCATGAGTTACCGTAGCAATTCTAAGGAGAAAATGTATAGTGCCTTCTATGTCTTTGGTTTCTAAATATTTCTCAGCAATTATCCAAAACATACTTTCACCCATCTTGAGCTTTCTTTTGTGAGTGAATTTTTCTTTTTAGTTCTTTAAAGAATTTATACTTTTGAAAAAGGGCCTTCCCTAAGTCAGACTTGAGATATTACCAAAATTATAGGTTATATTTTTGTTTGATCAAATATAGAGAAATTGTATATATATTTACAAACTTTCATTTGGGGACTGTTTCTGTTTTGTTAGCCTAACTCTCTTGAGATTTGTTTTACATTTTAGAAACTGGTTTTTAATTTCTAAAAATCAAAATATCTTAAATTCTAATGAATTAGAGATTACATGGGGCCGTTTGTTTTCTAAGTCTAGGAAATGTTTAAAATAGCTGCCTTGTGCTAATGTTGGAATGTTCCTAGAAAGTAAATGTGTTCCTTTGAATCTGAAGTCTAGAGCATGTTTGGAAAGGATTCAAGAGTTGGAGGACTTGCTTGCTAAAGAAAGAGACAACTCTCGTCGCATGCTGACTGACAAAGAGAGAGAGATGGCAGAAATAAGGGATCAGATGCAGCAACAGCTGAATGATTATGAGCAACTTCTTGATGTTAAGCTAGCCCTGGACATGGAAATCAGTGCTTACAGGAAACTCCTAGAAGGCGAAGAAGAGCGGTAAGGAATTCAAAGTTCACCCTGCCTTACAGTCTGTTTTCTGCTCCCATTCTTTTTATTTAAGGAAAAGTAAAATGAGGATTTAAAAAAAAAAAAATTAAGGCAACATAACTTTTTTTCTTTCTTTTTTAACACCTAGATATAAAAGGTAGTAATAAATCATATTTTTGCTTTGGCAAATAGAACATGCTGATCAAGCAGTCTTGGTTTATTATTATTATTGTTACTTTAAATGTTGGACAGTGTCAGGATAGACTATATCCTTTGTGATTTTAAATGTTTTGGTAATTTAATATGTTGTAGAATGTCATGTATGCTAAAAGAAAGCTTGTACTTGTATTTTAGATCTAGTTTTGTGTGTAAATCCTTCTGGTACCTATTCTCAGAAAAGAGTTTAAAAGAAAGTGGCCAATATAGGTTAAAAAAACCAGTCAATTGGATGTTCTGTACATTTTTATGACTACAAAAGAATACAGGTATGAAAAGAAAAAGACGTACATTTTATATAACATTGGTGGGGGTTATATGGGATGACTTTTCCAGGCCCATGTTTTCCACAATTCTTGCATTATGGTTACATTATTTTTTTTCTGAGCAAAAACATTGAAATTATTACTTTTTAAACAAAACTGGGCATCCTAGCATAAATAAATGTTATCTTAGTTAAGGTGTTTATATAAGCTTTGTCTAACAGATTGTCAGTAATATTTTACTTTGGAAATGAATATACAGGATATTAATTGTCCTTTTAAAGTTTTTAGTAAAGAAACCAAGGAGCTTGTATCTCATGAAGGGAATATTATTTTACCTTTTAGATTGAAGCTCTCGCCAAGCCCTTCTTCCCGTGTGACAGTGTCCCGCGCATCCTCAAGTCGCAGTGTGCGCACAACTAGAGGAAAGCGGAAGAGAGTTGATGTGGAAGAATCCGAGGCCAGCAGTAGTGTCAGCATCTCTCATTCCGCTTCAGCCACTGGGAACGTGTGCATCGAAGAGATAGATGTTGATGGGAAATTTATTCGATTGAAGAATACTTCTGAACAGGTAAAAGAATAGACCCATTTCTTTTTTCCTTTCCCTAGCAAGGCTTTGCAGATAGCTGGGCTGTTGTGCAATTGTAACAGCTCTTCATCTTATATTTGGATTCAGTAAGTGTTCATGGAATGTGGTTTCCCTCCTTTTTTTTTTTTTTTTTTTTTTAAGTTCATGAAATAAAATAAAAATTAAAATGAGAGGCTGAGGAATATAGATGGTGCCTTTTGTTGTTTCAAGCTTTTCTTCATTAACCCTTCTTTACAGAGCCAGGACTTTTTTTTCACAGTTGGTCATTTTGTCACAGTGGTCTTCTCAAGGATGAATTATTTCTTTGCCCTAGCCAGATTTGTGAAAACGCAGGAGGAATTGGGGTGAAAATAGTGGATATTCTTTCACAATATTAATGAAACTTTTTGAAAGAAGGAAGTAGGAGCCCAGGCTCAGATATATTAAATGAGTATTTTTCTCTCTAAATAAATGAATGAATGGATGTTAATGACTTAATTTATACAAAAAAATAGTATGAATCCCTATTTTGAAGTTTTGTTTAAAAGTGAACATAAATGTTTATAGCTAGTAGGATTTCTGAAGTTTAGAGCTGAGGCTTTCAGGAATTCAGTAATCCCTGGCTTGGGCTGTGCAGGTGTGAGCTTATGTCAGAGTCAGTTAAGGTCTGGGGATGCAGTGGGATGGATGCCACTTCCTGAAGCATGTGTTCAGGGTTATCTAAAAGTCTTTGTAAAAATCACTTTTTCTCACTCGAGATATTTAAGATTTCCTGCATGTAGGTAAATGAGTAAATAATTTCACTAAGTAGAAGAGCACTTGCAGTTTCAGTACTAAGGCACTAAGGCTTCCTGATTACAACTTTAAAAGCTAGGAGTAGAGTAGCTTCTGTTGCTTTAAAGAAATCACTCTACTGTTCTTCACAGGCCATAGCAGCCAGGTAAGGAGCTGTTTTGGAAGTGACCGTCAGCCTGTTTTGTTCTTACTGATGAGTTTGAGATGAATACACGTTTTGCTTCTGCTCCTTTTCTAGTTTGTCAGGCAGCAATGTGTAGCTGGGGCTGGAGTTATAGCTGTCACTTAGGTCTGGTTCATTGAGTCACAGCTTGATTTTTGAGCCCCTTGTGTTTGAAGGTAAAAGAGCTGACTGTGAGTGGAAGTGGCATAGACAAAATAAAATAGATTTTCTTCCTTCTGTTTCTAAGCTGTGTCCTTATTTTAAAAATGTAAAGTCATCAAATATTAGATATTTATAATTGCTTTTATCATGGCTAAATTGTACTGTGAATTTAAAAGATCCACCTGATCTAGCAGGTATATGACCATTTAATTGGTTGGGTTCACACTCTTCCAGGTTTGTCCTCTTTAAAACCTTCATAGTTGACTACTGTAGCATCTTTGAAGTTACTATTTTGTTGAATGACAAAACTCAATTTCTTTTTGCAATAGGAAAATATGAATCAGAGGAAGACAGCCACAGGGCTGCCTTAGTTTAAAAACCTGTCGATTCATGTATTTGATTATTATGTAACTTTCTGTACATTTGAAATAACCTTATTATGTTTTGTACTGCGAATAGGATCAACCAATGGGAGGCTGGGAGATGATCAGGAAAATTGGAGACACTTCGGTCAGTTATAAATATACCTCAAGATATGTGCTGAAGGCAGGCCAGACTGTTACAGTAAGTGAATTTAGTCATCATTTAGTTTAACTTCATTGTCTTAATAGAAAAAGTAGTTCAAAAAATTTGTGGCCTAAACAGAAGTGTTTTAGAAGTGGGCTTTAAAACAGCTGTGACAGGGAGTTGGGTTGTAGTTCAGTGGTAGAGCACTTGCCTCACATGTGTTGAGGCACTGGGTCCAATCCTCAACACCGCATAAAAATAAATAAATAAAATATTGTGTCCATCTAAACTAAAAAAATATTTTAAGCAGCTTTGACATTATTAGGGCTTTACAAGTGTTAATTAAAGATATTTAAAATTCTGTCTACTGAAAGTGATGAAAGAATTGACCTTTGAATTCTTTTCTCTTGTCTCTTCCAGTAGATATAAAATAGCTGTTTCTCCATGGATACTTACAGCCTTGTATAATTTAGGAGATATTGTTTGGCCCAGATGGTTGGGAAGTTAAAACAGTAATTGCCTAAAACAGCAATCACCTAAATCACCTTGGACAAGCTTCAGTGTCATCTGAGTAGTATTTTGGTGTCCAGGCTCCACCTAAACCTTAGCTATTCCTGGGGTCCGGGTATGGACTTGTATTTTGAAAAATACTTCTGTGTTAGACACTCTTGTACAGAATCACTTTGTCATTTTGGTTTTGCATAGTATTATTGTTTCTAGATTTAGAGTGATGTACTAGTTGATATTCTGACTCTCTTGGTGTGTTCTAATATACTACATCTTTCTTGCTCAAATACTATTAGCTCACTTTTTAGAGAAGTGTACATCTTTTGGGTAAACACAGAAGAATCCTTTCCTTTGACTTAGTAAGTAGATTTAACAAACAATAAAATATACTAACTTTGATACAGCAGCCAAAGAGGCACTATTTTCATCCCTAAACAGTGTAAAGGTGTCCCTTTAAAAAATATTTTTTATTTTGTTATTTTATTTATTTATATGTGGTGTTGAGAATTGAACCTAATGCCTCACACATGCTAGGCAAGCACTCTACCATTGAGCTCAGGGCCTTTTTTTTTTTAATGGAATTCTCTTTTAAAAAGTTTTAAACAGGGCTGGGGATGTGGCTCAAGCTGTAGCGCGCTCGCCTGGCATGCATGCGGTCCGGGTTCGATCCTCAGCACCACATACAAACAAAGATGTTGTGTCCGCCGAAAACTAAAAAATAAATATTAAAAGATTCTCTCTCTCTCTCTCTCCCCTCTCTCCTCTCTCCTCTCTTTTAAAAAAAAGTTTTAAACATTTGTTGTTTTAAATAATATTTATAATTTTGATTTATGCAGACCTTAGTGTTGAGGGTCAAAGCCTTAAAATACAGAATAAAACTGCCCAAAAGATGCCACTTTGAAAATATCAGGTGCTAATTTTGTAATTATGGGTAAAAATCTGAACAAATATTCTAACTATATGATCTTTTCTTGTCTTTATTACATTGAGAAAATTGCTCAGTCCTAGGAAAGCTACATAATGTGGTGAAAATAATCTGACAGTTTAATTTAAAGAATTCAGATTTGAATGTTCTCTTCTCTCTAAAATAATATGAAGCTATTAGTCTAATCATTCCCCCCCCACTGGGCATACTATCTGATGGACTAACTAGGTAGATCCTATGGGTCTCATGGAGGACTCATTTATCTTATCAAGTAATGTACTTTTTTTTTTTTCTTCAGTAGCTCCCAAAAAATGAGATAAGAAGTAGTAATAGGTGATATTTCTGTAAAATCGTGCAAGTCAAAAGCAAAGATCAGTTTAAAATTCTAGAATAGAAGCAGGAGAAACCTATGTATAATTTCAAATTTTCTTGTAGCCATATTTTTAAAAGTAAATTAATTAAAACTGTTTATTTAACCTAGTATTTCTAAAATACTATTATTTTAATGTGTAATCAATACACATAAAAATTACTGGTAAAGTATGTTACATTCTTTTTTCTAACTAAAAAAGTTTTTGATGTATATTTTATTCTTACGGCACATTTCAATTTGTCTAGCCACCTTTCATATACTCAGAAACCCATGTATGGCTACCATATTGTTCTAGGACATACTAGTCTTAGGTTATTACCAACCAGATCACTGAGGTCTTATGATTACTATTGTCATTATTAACACGAAAGCAGCTATGTAATTCTATATACATTAGTGAAAAGTATTGGAAGAAGTTAGGAAAACACATCTGTATAATCTGAGAGATGGATCCAATCCAGTTTTTTCATCCCAGTAAATGTTCCTTTTAATGCTAATAGATGCTCTGGAAACTTCAAGTGAGCATCTAAAAGGTAAAGGCTTTTTCCTAATTAGTAATTCATAGATTTTTCTCCCCATAATTAAATATACCTGCCTTTGCCATCTCCAGCTTTCCTCTTGTAATTATAAAGTCTTTTTATGTTATGACAATTTATATATTTAAAATTTTTCTACTTATTTTCATGTGATCTTTATAAAAGATCAGTCATATCCCTGTGGCTGAGGACTTTGGGGCTGATTGAGATGTAGTGATTCGTCTGGTATTCAAGTCTAGGTTTTGTGACTGCCAAGTTTTCTTCACTCTTCCTATACTTTCCTGCCAGCAAATACTTAAAAAGGGGGGTGGGGTGGGATTTTATGCTGATGAGAATGGAAATATAATTATTTTCTTCCTTTGTCTATTTCAATAACAGTTATATTTTCCCTTGAACACTAGGGTGATTTATCAGTTTTCTGCATTCTTTTTGGAATTCAATCTTCAGATAGTCTGGGGTATTATTATACTGTCTCTGTTTGAGATATATCAGTTTTTATATGAGTACTGTAGATGAGCTGTCTGCTACAGAAGGTCTTCTTAATTCCTATTGTTGATAACTGGAGGACACTATAGGAGGGGGTCAGAAGGCTCTCAGTGTAAGGATGGCTCATAAACCTGTGGAATAGTAGAATGCTAAGGCTGTTGTTATTAGTGAGCCAGGATCTGTATATGGGTAATCGCTTCCTCTTCATAATAGTCTCACCTATTATAGGTACCATTTATGCCCCATTTTATGGATTTTGTGGTGTGTAGAGTAGGATGGGAATGTTTGGCAGCTTCACTTCACAGACCAGTGAATCAACAAGATCATTTATCCTGGAGAGGCTGAGGCCTTTAGAAACTCTGCAAGTTCTGGATACACAAGTAGTTAACATAGCAACTTGGAAGCTGGGGCAGGGTTCTCAGACTTTTAGAAGTAGGAGTTTGTTGCTGTCATTGATATATGAGAGAGCTGGTGTTCTTCATGTATTTTGATATCTTTTGTCTTCCAGATTTGGGCTGCAAATGCCGGTGTCACAGCCAGTCCTCCCACTGACCTCATCTGGAAGAACCAGAATTCTTGGGGCACTGGTGAAGATGTGAAGGTTATATTGAAAAATTCTCAGGGAGAGGTATGGCCTATACTGCTATAATGTTGGATTTCACCAGAAAGTTTATCGTATGATTTTTTCTCAGAAGTCAGATTGCAAAGTGAAGTTACTGTTGCTTAAATGATACCAGGGCTGCTAAGTAAATCAAAATTACAGATTTTAGAAATAAAATGAGTACATCATAGAGTGCCAATTATTATTAGTACATGCTCCAATTGTGTCCCATTTCTGTTGGTCTCTACTGCACATTGGCTTTGTGACATTGAGCAAGTTACCTGACTTGTGAGTTTTCTCACTTTAAAATAGATAATTAATGTGACAGTATAAATGAGATGTTAGTATGAACCAGACAACCTTCAAAAGTGCTTGGAACACTATCTGCCAAGGTACATTTAACTAGTAAGTACTTGATTAACTTTTTTAGTGGCTCTCAGAGTGCTCATGAAACAGTTTGAAGACTGAGGGGTGTACCTGTGCTATGCTTTCAGTTCGTCAGTCCTAGAATTCTTATGGAAGAACCTTATCTCCCCATACTGCCTTGTAAACACACACACACACACACACACACACCCACACCCACACACACCCTACTGATGTTACTCTTAGAAATGCTTCTTTATAATAAAGCAGCTGTTGGAGCTGGTAAAGAAAGGCTTCATCCCTGTTTCTATCTAGCTCCATTATGTGGGTCCTGTACGAAATGTTTGAAATTGTCATTGTTTGAAATTCGAGAGTCACTTCTTTGTTGCTCTTCCCATAAACATGTTCATGGGCTTGTACCTGGATTCAGGTGGTTCGTGCGTCTCAGTTTCCTCCTCGTTGAAGTGCTGCTGCTTCTTCTCTCTGTTTGCCTTGAGAGTTCTAAGCTGGTTTGCCAGGAAGTCCAATCCCAGTGCCTTTTTCTGACACTCTTACAGGTTCTGACTTTTCATTCCACCTTCAGGCTCGAAGGCTTTGCTGGTTCCTGCCTTACAATTGGACCAGGAACACTCTTCTCAGACTGAGTGATACTGAGAAGGGATTTATAGGGGAATATTAGGCTGGCATATTTGTACGCCCCGGGTTACTCGTTGGAAGATCCTGAGCATCTGCTAACTACCCTGTTCTAGAAGCCAGTCATATTTTCTTTCATTGTGGAGCTTCCATTCTAGACAGAGTAGGGGAAACTGGCAATTAAGATAAAGTGATGAGTATTTCTTTAAAAATGCATTTTTAAAAAAGCTGTCTTAAAGAGTCATCATAGATCTGCTTTATGTAGCATGGTCAGAGAAGTCAGACTTGATGTGACATCTGAGTCTAAACCTGAAAGATGAGAAAGAGCCAGCCATTGTGTGAACAGAAAACATTCCCAAGTAGAGGGGACAACAAGAAAGAGTTTGAGGTCGCCATTGTTGCCGCCAGAGACTAATGAGGAAGGCGGTACTCAGCCAGCAGGGGCAGATTGTGTAGGTTCTGATGAGAGATGTAGGTCTCACTCTCGGTGCAAGTAGAGGCTTTTGGAGGGCTTTTAGAATGACATGGTAAGATAAATAAGGAGAAGAAGGAAAATTTGCTGCTGCACAAGTTGTTAGGGGAATAAAATAGGCAGAGATGAAAACGACCAAGGAAAATACCCTAGACTGAGATGATTTTCTAGGTACAAGAGAAGTAAACCAGTTGGATGGTATTTGGAAGTAGAGTTGATAGGATTCACTGATGATATTAAATGTGAGGGACACTCCCTTTTGTTGCTATCACTGGTATAGCAGTAGCTGAAATGAGGTTTAATCCTTTGTGACTTTTGACCAAAGTAAGAATTGTAGAAAACATTTCCGTGTACCCTCCCACATTTGCTGGAAGATTATCTTGGGTCCTGGAAGATTATCTTCCCTTCTTTCTAAAGAGCTAAGATGGAATTTTAGCTCATATCCCACCCAAAAAGAGGATAAAGTTCAAGTGGTGTGAGGACACTATACAGGTCAGCAGATTGGCACAATGTTCTAGGTTTATAGGAAGAAATAAGCCATCCACGTAGAATGACTGTAGCGGTGGGAAAAGGCAAATGGTTCAACTGCCCATGTGGGCAAACCCCACCCACACAAGGTGGTCACCACCAGGCTAATGCTGGACAAAGACTAGATCTTGGAATGGGAAGCATTCACCTTACCAAGTAGGAAAGGAAAAGGGCAGATATAAGGAAGAAATAATTGAAAGATGCAGGAATACAATAATCTTATATGCAACTTAGATTAAAAACTGCTAAATTGAAAAAAATATATAGATGAGGAACATGAAAGGGCAGGAATTCAATTGACTCCCTAGTTAGTTTGCTTGGATTGCCACATTTCTTGTACCATTTATTGAGGAAGGAACAAGAGGTGTCTTCTTCTGCAGTATAATTCTGTATCATGTACGACCAGAAGGACGAGAAGTCATACTTCATTTATATAGTGTATCAAGATGGATTCTGTTGTCATGTATAACTAATTTGAACAAATATTAAAAAGAGAGATGTCTTCTGGCCACATCAATTTGAGATGCTGGTGGGATATGTGACTGAAGCTGTCTAGAGGGCTGTTGGAATATTAACTGGAAGCCAAGGCTAGAGAGGTATTTAGGGGTCCTCATCACACAGATGCTATCTAAAGTTATCATTCTGGCTAACCACAAAGTTTGTCAGAGAAGAAATAAAGATCCACAATTAAGACCCAGAGAATATCAACTTCTAGGAATAAGTTACAGCAGAGAAGGTAGAAAGGTAAAGCTAGTGAAGTAGGAGAACAGGAGTGTGGTATTGGGAGAGTGGAGAGAAATATCTGTGAAGGAGGAGGGAGTGTTCGGAGTGTTCACCAGATCAAATCAGCGGACCTTAGGAGCTTCTCTACCCGCAGACCTCTCCCCACAGTGCTTATCAGATCGTCCTTTTCGCTAGAGGAAGCACATTGAAGGTGGGGCCCTGTTCTGATCTATCTTGACACTGGGTCTGGCCTATATCAGGCATCCAGTTATCACTAACATTCACAGAAAAAAGGTAAATATTGGTATTCATTAAGGTGAGGTGTTTACATGAGAAGTTCTGTTCTTGGCCATCTTCCCATCCTGCCTTCATGGTAAACTGCTCTGCATAAGGAATTCATGTCTGCTGGATGAGGTGTGTCCTTGATCTCAGACTGAAAATGAAATGGCATCTGAGTTTTTTCATTGTAGGACTTTACAGTAAAGTTGTGAGATTTTAGGGGATAGGTCTAGGAATTTACCCCCAAATAAATACCTCATACGTTCTCAGGGTACCAGATAGTGTACCAATGCCTTTAGTAATTCACTGACTTCAGGGTGCTAGGTCTTCTAGTCTCCCTTGAAGCCCTTGCTCACTTCCTGCATTACACTGTGGAATTCTGCCCAGCTGTGGTAGGTGCTGCCACCCCAGTGCTGGAATTAACTGCTGCTCCTGTGCTGGTAGCTCCCCCTGAACATCTGAACTATGTGTCTCTCAAAACATAATTAAGAGCAATGATTTGCTCGGATCCAAAAGCACTGTTTATAGACATACCTGGAGATTGAATAGGCTTTTGTGAATCATGGAATCTCTACATTTTTTTTTTCTATGTGTAATGTGTTCCAAGTTAGAAACAGACATATGGGAGGATACTTGTAGTGCAGTAGCAGTTATCATGATGGACTATGTCTTGAACACAGTATTATTGATGATATTTCTATACAGCTAACCAAACTTAGGCTTCCCTTCCTAATGTAAACACTGAGTATTATTTGCTTTGTTTGTTCATTCTTTTAACAAATGTCTACTACTTTCTGCTTGTTAGGCTCTGTATTAAGTGATTTCTGTCACAAATGAGGAGAGAAAGTACTGTGAATACAGTTTTTATTTCTGTGATCATTAGATAACACGTTTGGTATTTATTCATTTAATTCTGTAGGACCACATTTATTAGTAGGTACAAGACCATATTAGCAGCACTCTATAACTACACACATTTTTATAAGATTATAGGTGATTGGTTTGTTTATTTTTTTTCCTTGTTTTGGGGCATTAGTAGTATCAGAAAACCCAGTTAAACTGGCTTTAAAATAATGGGAAATTTTTGGCCTTACCTAATAAAAAATGGAGATAGTAGACTTGATCTAGTGGCTCACATAGTGTCCCCAAGGATTTGTGTTGTTTCTCCTTGGATTGCCTACCTTGAGGATGCAGGATAGCTGTCAGCAGCTCTCAGAGGTTCTAGGGATTAAACCCAGGGTACTGTACAACTGAGCTATACCCCAGCCCTTCTTATATTTTATTTTGAGACAGGATCTTGCTATTGCTCAAACTTGCCTTGAACTTGGCAGTCCTCCTGCCTCAGCCTCTCAAGTTTCTGGGATTACAGGCGTGTACTATTATACCTGTCTCATTCTTTCTGTGGGAATGAGCATCTCCTGTGAGGTTCCCATCCTGGGCTTTCCTCTTACTGACCCAATCTGGGTTACATGCTCCTTTTAAACAGGAGGAGGAGTTGGAGCTTAAGCCTTCTTCCCTCTTCTATGACTAGTTAATACTTGGCTTCTTGTGACACATGTGCTCCTTGACAGGAGACGGGCATCCAGATAAAATTGGGGGCTCTTATCTGGACACAGAGGGAGGGGTGCTAGGTGATTAAAAACAGTGAATGTCACCACAGTAAAATCAGATGGTTTTCTATAAGGGAAGAAAAAAAAAAAAAAGCAAATCCTGTGCCTTCTATAATAGAGATATGACTGAGATTTTTGTGTATGCAAATGATTATTTATGTACATGGAAAAGTAATAGATAACAGACAATTAACTCTTCACCTACACTTTCACTGTGGCTGATTTTCAGACTTCTAATGAATTCACAGATGTGAGGAGGTGAGCACAGCTAGCTGCTGCCTGCTGACATCAGTGCATCTCTGGACATATTAGTGTGTTGTGCTGAGCAGGTGCAGGCCAGCAGTGCATTTTATAAGGGGAGTAAAATCTGACATGTAAGACTGCTTATGTGCCTGTCCAGGTTACTTGATAAGGGTTGGGCACCTTGCTGAGGGCGTCTTTTTGGGGTGTAACCATTACCATCTTGACTAACAACAATTTCCTGTATCTAAACCTCCCAACAACATTTTGGTTCTAAATTGTTATTTGTTTGATTATTTTTCTATCTAGATTTATAGAGATTGTTTAGTTCACTCATATTCCATATTGATGCTCTGCATTGGATTAATTGGTTTTTGAATGTTATCAAATGAAAAGTACTTAACAGAAGGCTTACATTAAAAATAGTAGTGTTGAAGTAATTCATAATTAATGATGTTGAGCAGGTTGCTGTTTCCTAATATTCTTGTTTGGGTTAATAGTCTTGAGATGCATCATGAGCCTTTTGAGCCAGTGCTACATGTGGGATCTACATGCTGTGGGAGCTGAGTGTGCAGGTCTGCAACTGGGTTTTCTTCCCCTTTCTTTTCTCACCGACAGATGAGTTGAGGAAAGCTGGGTACTCAGAAAACTTTTTGAGAACCTTTTTTTTTCTTTTTTTCTGTTTTATATGCTTCTATCTCTCCTTCTTTCAAAGAATCATAATGGATCTAAGGAAACATGTGCTTTATTATTATTATTAATTAGGTTAAGATAGATTGCACAGAAAAGTTTCTGGCTGAGAGACTGGAAGTGACCGATCTTCTTTAGTCCTGCAACAACAAATCAAAATCCTATCCTACTTTCTTACTTTATTTATAAAATATATCCTTAGACATTTCAATTTGAAACCTCATAACACTAGTTGTTCAGTTTCTTCCTCTTTGATTTCAAACTAGATGGTCTATGTTGAATTTCAGATTAGTTTTTATGGAAGTAAATTTACTGTCTTCTGCTGTGGTGTTATCTTCTTGAGTGACCTTAGGACAGGGTACAGAATAAAATTAGATGCTCTGCAGCACTCTCCAGGACACACTCATTTAATAGCTGCCAGACCATCAGGTTGTCCTGTGCTTAAACAGAAACACTGCTGCATGTGTCCAAGTCAGCATTCTTTACAGGAAAATGATCTGTGTTTGAACAGAAATAGTTGGGAATAGTTGCTTTCTTTTATACCTGTAGCGAAGGATAGATCTATTTCTGTACAGAATAAATGGGACCTCACTAGTATGTTATTAGTAATTAGTGCTTATCCATCTTGATTCAGTTTCCTTCAAGAAGAGCCACTTGCTGAAGGGATGAAAAAGGAGCTTGTCCTTTTCATCTCACTACTTGGGTGGTTGTTTTGCTACCATGGTCCCTGAGATCACAACAGTTGGCACCTAGCTTCATTTTATTCAGCATTTATTTAGCACCATCTCTTTGCTAGGAGCTAAGATCTTGAGGCTGAATTTTTGTTGAGTTCTTTAAAGAATTTAGTGTGCCAAATAATTTGCACAGAATTCTTAGTAACAGAATGGGGTAAAAAGCATTGGAAACTTCTCAGCAGGTATTTTAAATTGGATACCAGTAGGTCCCCTGAAGGGAAAATTTAAGGTCTAAGAACTGCTATTAATTGTGTAAAAATTCTAGTTCAGTAGCTAACCTCCTAATAGAGTGGCTTTTTTTTTTTTTTTTTTTTTTTTTTTAAATAAACCTTGATATGGGAATGCTGTTTAAAGCAAAAAAAAAAGGGGGGGGGGTTCCTCTTCCCTTGCATCTTTGTGATTAAACTGTCTTCTTTTTAGGAGGTTGCACAAAGAAGTACAGTCTTTAAAACAACCATACCTGAAGAGGAAGAGGAGGAGGAAGAACCAACTGGAGTAGTTGTTGAGGAAGAAATTTTCCACCAGCAGGTATTATTGTAATTTTACATTTAATTTTCATTAATAGAATTACATGAAAGTCTGTTGTGGGTTGCCCCCATTGATAAACCAGAGCAGTGATCTACCAAGTGGGGGTTATACTCCCGAACTGATGAAAATTCAAGTACTTTAGGTCACTGGTTGAAAATATATTAGCACACTTTTGTTTTTTTCCCTCATTTTCAAATTTCCATCTTGTTTTGTACATATATATGGTAGGGCATATAAATTACTTATAAATGTATATGTATAAATGGATTGGAGTGCTTGACCTGAAACTTATGTACTGTTGGGTTCTGTGATTGAAAAGTTGAGGTCACTAAATTAGAGCAAGCATCTGCATATAAACTGAAAAAAGAGTAATATTCAGCTTCAGCGTGAAACAAAATTCCTGCTATATTAAGTTTCTAATTATCTAATTGCAAGATAGATTTTGGCTGATGCTAGGGTTTTTGAGAGCCCTTGAAATAAAGAAACTCCAGATTTGGTTTTAATTAATTAAATTGGAATTATTAATAATGAGATTTCAGTTTATATTCTCAAGCTGTTTGAGTCTAAGTTCCTACCCTGAAACTAAGTCTTATCCTGGTAAGACTTCATCTCTGTGTCTCCAAATTTGTAATCTAGGTTTGCTTAGTTTCTTTAGCCCAGTCCTACTCTATAAACAAACATTCTCTAATGTGTTTAGTCCCTAAGGTTGGGAACCACTTCGAGTGGGTTATATGAGATAGAATGATTCTTTTTTCCCTAGATTTAAAATGAGGTTTATTCACATGAATTGGTCTGTATAACTGAAGGATCTTAAGGATCATGTTCTCACTTCCTGTTTTCTTTTTTTTTTAAATTCTAATTCGTTACGTATGAAAGCAGAATGCATTACAAAGATTATTATTATTATTTTTTAAATCTGGATGCCTTCTCATATATTTTGGAGCAGTATTTAAGAACAGATGTTTTATAACTTGGCTTTATTAAGGAAACAAACACAACATCATAATGACTAGACGTAAAATAACATTGTGAGGTGTTTCCAGGTTCCAGCCCAGTGATCTACATAAGTAGCAGATCAAATACTGAAGAAGGCTCTCTTGGCCACCAGTGTAGTTGAGAACAACACTGGAAAATGGTACTTGTTTGGTATTTTGAAGGATGGAGGGATAATTGTTATAGAAAGAGACAGAGGATGGTGTTTTTAGGGTGTTTTTGAACTGTCTGCTGCTACTTATTAACAGACCACCCTAAACTTAGTGATTTAAAAACATTGGTTTCTAATTTCCCATCGTTCTGCTGTGGTTTGACTGGGCTTAGCTGGTAATTCTTCTCTAGGTGGTGGAAGATGAGTATTAATCATCTAGTTGTGTACAGATGGAAGCTTGTGTGGGGTTAGAATATCCTCTGGGGCTCTTTCTGTATGTCTTCTCACAATGCAGTAGTTTGGCCTAAGTTGTTCGACAGTATGGAAGCTGGTTAAGAGGGTGAAATTGGAGACCAACAGGTGTAGGCCCTGAGCTGGTACAGCTCCCTTCTATCGTTCCCTCAAAGTGAACCATAAAACCAGCTGAGATTCATGGCAGGGGTAAATAGTTTCCTCTTATGGGAGGAGCAGCAAAGGCTTTATTGTGATCTTTAATTCATACAGGGAATGTTTTAAAATATATTCACCAAATGTTTCTGTCTATCCAGTTGTATTTTGGGCTTTGTGTATGAGAGAAAGTTAGTTGAAATGAAGTTGAAAGGTTGGTGTAAAATTGACATTGTGTGGAATGCTCGGGCATGTAACTTCTTCATAGTTTAGAACAAAGGAGAAATTGAGACCTATAGTGTAGAATATCACTGGGCAAACAATCAGGTACTGACTCTACGAAGGAGATGCCACAGACACTCAGGTAGTATGTAAATAGTGATGCATTAAGGTGAAAGAAAAAGTCAAAGATATGTAACCTTTTTTGTTTGTATGATTATAGAAAATAATGTCAGCAGAGCAGCTCTTTTGACTGCACATTGGAGGGTGAATCCAAAAGCCTTTTGAATTTTTGAATTGACTGGAAGGGTTTTGGTGGATTTTTTTTTTTTTTTTTTTTAAATACAAGAGATTGAACTCAGGGGCACTCAATCACTATTTTGTATTTTTATTTAGAGACAAGGTCTCACTTGAGTTGCTTAGCACTTTGCTTTTGCTTTTGCTGAGGCTGGCTTTGAACTCCCAATCCTCCTGCATCAGCACCTGGAGCTGCTGGGGTTATAGGTGTGCGCCAACTGCGCCCTGGTTTTGGTGACCTTTTAAGAAACCAGTTTTAGTCTAGTCAGTGGTGAGTCAGTAAGTTTTATTGTGAGGCTGTGAGGAATTAGCAGGTCACAAAGAAATGGATAGGGAAGCCTTTTGACTTCACTTTTGAGAACAAATCTAATGTAAATGTTTTGAGATGCCGAAGTTCCTGTGAAGCATATCATGCACTGATCTCATTTGCTCATTTTTCAAAGGAGATTATTGTATAGTGATTTTTCAACTTTTAGTTGAATATTAGAATTAATTTAAAGTTATATATAGACACCCTTCCTCAGTTAAGTGAGAATTCTTGTTTAATTGTTCTGAGACTCAAAATCAGTTTTTTGTTTTGTTTTGTTTTGTTTTTTGAACTTCTGTGCAACCAGAGTTGGGAATTGCTGTTTTGTAATCTTTTGGCGTATTCTAGAAAAGTTGTTCTTAAGAGAAGGTTATAAAGGTAAGTGAGAAGTGATAAAGGGTCCATTTGAAGTTAGGTAATACAGATTCCTGTAGTTTAAGATTTTTTCTTATTTTAGAATACTGTAATTTGTTTTCTTAGTACTACTTTTTTCTTCTGTTTTTCTTATCAGGGATCCCCAAGATCATCCAATAAAAGCTGTGCAATTATGTAAACTTCTCAAGTCAACTGTCTTCCTCAAGATAAAGAAGTATGGTAATCCTTACCTATATACAGTGCAGAGCCTTCTCAGAAGCACAGAATATTTTTATATTTCCTTTATGTGAATTTTTAAGCTGCGAATCTGATGGCCTTAATTTCCTTTTTGACACTGAAAGTTTTGTAAAAGAAATCATATCCATACATTTTGTTGCAAGATGTGAATTATTGACACTGTACTAACTGTGTACTGTTTGGTAAGGGTCCCTAAAATTTTTGGACTTTTTTTTTAAAAAAAAACAAAAACTGTTTGTGTGTGTGTGTGTTTCTTTCTTTCTTTCTTTCTTTCTTTTTTTTAAGTTCTTATGAGAAGGGGAGGGGAGGTTAAATAAACCACTGTGTGTCTGGGCATAATTTGAAGATTGCTCCATCTAGATTAGCAATCTGCTCTTGATTATTTTCTGCTATAAAAAACGGTGCTGTGAGGGAGGGGGAAAGCATTTTTCAATATATTGAACTTTTGTACTGAATTTTTTTGTAATAAGCGATCAAGGTTACAATTTTTTTAAAAAACGGAAAAGAGAAATTTTGTAAGAAGGCAATATTAACATGATCATCATGTAAGCACTCTGGATGAAGGATTCCACAAAACTTTGTTTTATGGTCACTTAGATTCTTAATTTCTGAAGGGAATCGGGATGGGGTGGTGGGCTGGGGGGCGGGGCTTCTCTGTTATAATGAATTAGTCGTGTTTTTTAAGATAGTGTAACATGCTTAAATTTCTTATGTGACATTAACAAATAAAAGAAAAGCTGTTTTAATATTAATCTACTGTCCTTATTAACCCTTTAAAAACAGATTTTGAGAAGAGAAGAATGTTCCAGCTTTGCTTTTGTTAAAAAATAGTTTAGTTTATTTGAACTGAACTTTTCTTCTCTTTAAGGCTTTGACAGTTGAGAAAGATACACACAAGTGAGCTATTTTGAGGTCTTCCCTCTTTATAGTACTCTGTTGTCGATTATAAAAACAGTAATAACAATGATAGCTAATGTTTCTGAGCTAGACATAGTCAGTGCTTTGTTACATTTTTTTACTTTATCAACAATAGGCTTTTCAATTTTTCTTTACAAAAATCAAATAGAGACAGTGAGAGAAGAAAATTCCTATTAAAATAAAAATTTTAAATAGCCTTAGAATCAAGTTTTTACTCTCCTTTAAAATAGGAAAGAAAGAAATTAGTTTTAGAGGATTAACTAACTGCAAATGATAATGAAATACAAGTGTGCTGTGAGAGGTGGTTTTGTGTGGTGATGATTAGGGTGTCATTCATTGTGGGTTTGGATTTTTTTTGTGTCTTGATTGCTTTAGCAAGTGAGTTCATCTTGTGGGAAGCAGAATGTCTGGAACCTCTCTAGAATGCACAGATGATATTTCAGAAGCTAACCCAGAGCCAGTGTTTGCTTTCCTTTTAAAATATTCCTGCAGTAAGCTCTGCAAAGACTACCAGCTTTCACTTGAAAATAACTCACAAAGCCCCAAATTACAGTGCTCCACAGATTTACTGCATACTTTGGTGCTGTCGTAGACAAGATAAATGCTGGGTTAGAAATTCTGTCTGGGGAAGCAGATAAAATGATAACTGCTCAACACAGATTTATCTTCCGAATGAGAATGGTACATGGCCAAACTTGGTTGTGAAACATTTTGCCACAAGATGGGGTTCTTGTCATCAAAATACATTCTAGGTGTTCTAATGCTGGAGAAATTTGGTTTTAAAAATAGACACATTAATTAGGCATGAAAAGGAATTGACAGTTTATTACAGTTGCATAGGTTGTATTCCAGTGAACTTTAGGGTAAAAACCCAGAACTCTTTTAACATAAGTAGTTTGGTGCTCCTGGTGTGTGGCAGTGGATTGTTGAGTCTATGTGGACTGACAAACTTTGAACTAATTGAGGTTTTCTGAAATTGATAAATTGAGCTGCACCTAAAGCCATTTCCACAGAACATGGAAAGCTGGAGAGCTGGAGGACATGTGGCCTGGACATGAGGCCTCTCTATCCTAAACTTATATCTCTACATCAGTGGTGGTTAGACAGTGGAGATAAAAACATAGTTAGGTATTTAACTCTTATAACAAGCATGAGTTCATTCTGTTCCCTTGATTTGTCTTCTGTATTCCAGTTTCAGCACTGTTTAGATAGATCTTATTTTTATGCCTTGTATTCAGGTCTCATCTCTCTATTCTTCACTTTAAAAATCCTGGATATTCTTATTGAATATTTTTTCACTCTTGTTCTCAACAGTTCCTCCCATCTTTTTAGACTTATATTGAACCCATCCTCTTTCATTAATTCTAGATTTCTTTGTGCTATATTCTTTAGTAACTCCTTTGTATTGATTTCACTGATTCTGTTTACAAACCTGTTCTAACCCATCCTTTGTCCAGGCCACTGAAGTTATCTTGGTTCCCTATTTATCTATCTATCTATCTATTTGTAGTTGTCGATAGACCTTTATTTATGTATATATGGTGCTGTGAATTGAACCCAGAGCCTCTCATGCCAGGCAAGTGCGCTACCACTGAGCCACAGCCTCAGCCCCCGTGGTTCCTATTTTTTAAATGCATGTTTTCCTCATTATAGTTCCCCCGCCTCTTTTTTTTGTGATGGTGGGGACTGAATCCAGGGATTTGTGCATTCGAGGCAAGCACTCCGCTGACTGAACTATATCCCCAGCCCAGTTCCTATCCTTTTTAAAAGCCATTTTAATTATATTTATTATACAATCTCAGTAATTCTGTTTTCTTGAGTTTTTAGAGATGCTAATTTTGCTGTTCGCTGCATCTGCTCACCACTCCCTTTTGGTGGTGCCCTTCCTTGTGGGGTTTTTAGGATTGTGGACACACCTAAAGCAAGGACTGGGTGTTTCATGATCAATCCATGTCCCCACGGTTTTATGTGACCCATGGTATATGACTATAGAGGAATTGGAGGGTTTCTTGTGTCAGAGTCCTGGTAATTGTTATGATGTGGTCCATATTTGTTGTTGTTTTGTCACTTCATGTTAGTGTAAATCTACTTGGGTACTTGTGCATGTGTGTTCTCTGCTTTTCACAGGTCACTTCTACACATTGCCCCAAACCCCAGCAGTGGCCTTTACTTTAGGCTGGTTGGCATCGTTCTGGTGGTGTGAGGGTGAGGGAGCTTGACCAGGTTCTCTGACTTGTGCAGTCGTACCGTATTCTAGGTTCTCTCTTTGCCGGAGCCCAAGGCCATGCTTTGCAGCCCCATCCCTTAGCTCCTAAGGCTTATATTTCAAATTTGGAGTTTTTTTTTTTTATGGCACCTGTATATTTCTAGTTGTTTTTAAGCTTGGTTGGTTCTGTATTCAAGCAAACATCTTAGTACTATTTTCTCAGTCCTACGGTGGAAGGAAAGGATTGTCCATGTCAGTGTAGTCTGTCATGTATATCTCTTTTGATTTCAGTCTCTTACTCATCACCCTTTTCATCACATCTTAAATTACAAAGAAGTTTATTTGAATACCCCTTCCTTTCCTGGCTAAAATACATTTTAAGGAGAAATTAAAGGTTTTTTAATCTGTATCTTCTGGATTACTGGTATAAATAGCAGTATGGTTATCAAGTTTAGGAGGTACCACCAGAGGGGCATGTTTCCTAGGAGTCCAACTTTTGAGTCCTTGAAGCAAGGATGATATTTACACGACAAAATCCAGAATTTTGAAATTGAGACTCTCACTGCTTACCAAAACGAGGTAGTATCTAGAATTTCATTGGGTGTTTTTTTTCCCCCCCTGCTTTCTTGAAGTGACATTCAGAGCCAAATTGATGAGAATGAGGAAAATATTTAGGCAGAATAAACACAGAATTCACACAAGTCATATTTCAAGTCAGGTATAGAGGCTTCACGTTAATAAGCATCGAAATATGGAAAGAATCGTTAATGAATGGGGTGTGTTTCTGGGAGTGGATGCTCCTTGGCTGTTTTGGAGGGTCAAGAGTGAGGGCAGAGAACAGTCATAGACTGGACCAGCAGCCAGTTTGCCTGGGAGACATGTACTGGGCCCAGAGTGTGAAATCTCACTTCCTGCCTCCTACTGATCACTTCCACAGTAATCCTTTTTTGTTCACTTTTAACAGCACAGTAAATCCTGTCCTCTGGTGACATTTCTCTAGAGACAAAATGCACCTCTCAGTCTAAGGAGACAGCCTGTCCAGTAGTTTAATTAGTTTATAACAATAAAACATGTATTCTCCCAGATTTATTATGTGAGTGCTTCCTCCAGCAGTCTGAATTGGAATTCTAGGTTTAAATGCCAGCCAAGTTTGCTCTTAGAGAAATGCAGATCTTGTTCCATTTCAGTGGTTTTTATACCTACTGTGGCTCTGTATTATTTGAAATGAGCTGCAGGCAAGATCCTAAAGATTCATCTGCATTTTTATGTCATTTTATTAAATATTGGAGTAGGTTTTTTTTTTTTTTTTTAAATCAGTTTTCACTTTTTAAGCTAGTGAAGCACTTGCTCATAGCTGGTGGCCCTAACTCTCTTGCCACCCTCCTTGGGTCTGTCTGTGGGGCCAGCCTTATGGGACAATTGCAGTAGGGTAGAGGTCTCTTCGCAAGGGCTTGGTTTTCCTCAGTGTTCTGTGAGTCACTCTGAATAAGTACTGTTCCACTCACCTATTTTCACAGCCCCCTTATGGTCCTGAGTCCCATGACATACGTTTGGTCACAAGGGCTGGCCAGTGTCTGCTGTGAACACATCGAGGGGGACACAGATGTCTCCCTCTGCAGACTGCATGTCACCTCTGACAGAACTGGCTTTCTAGCCTGGCAAGTGAGTGTGGTCCCCAGATGGCTTGTTGCTCAGCCAGCTTCCCAAACTGAGAGCCAGACCACTTGTTTTTCCCTTCTTATTTTCTCTCCACTCTCCATTTTTGAGTCAAGGCACCTCCTGGCTCACTGCCCTTGGACAAGCTCTACTTTTTGACTTAGACCCTGGCATGAGCTCTCTCCCAAGGTCGTGACTCAGCCTTCCTCTTGGCCGCCAGCTTCCCATTCCTTTGTTTCAGCTGGGCCTGAAATTTTCCTATGAACTATTTTCTTAGCTTCCTAGTCAGCTTCCTCTTTTTAAGTATTCATCCTGCGAAGAGATAAGTTGTTGGGAAATTTGTAACTCTGTAAACAAAACAGAGTTAAAAACCATTCTGTGTCATAAAAGAGATAGTGGGCCTGGACTCCACCCCAAGACAAGCTGTCATGTGTCACCAGGAAAAATCATGAGTACCATCCTCTTGAAGAGAGGCTTGCTGTGGTGTTGAGAGCCAGAGCCGAGTTGGAATGGCGCCTGGCATTTTGCCAGAAGAAATGGTTGAGAGGTCACGCCAGCGAGCCATTAAGATGATGATAATTAAGTTAAGCTGTGTATAATTGCTGTGACTGGATGATGCTGGATTGAAACAGGCTGTGTATTCAGTTGTATATAGACCCCTGCTGTCTGGCAATAGGGCGGCTCCTGCTGCCCACTACTTTTGAGTACTCCAGGAGCCCCGTGGAGAGCTGAGAGAGTTGGGCGGGTGGTGCGTGTGGAGTGCCGGTGGAGCTCGGGCAATAAAGGAGTTCCTGTTTGAACCTACAAGTGCCTCGTGGCGGCTCGGTTATTTTGTGCCCAGCCAGACTGCGGCACTGTGGAGAATGTTGGGGTGCCAGAGGCTAATGCTTTGTGTGACTCAGGGTGACCCCATACCAGAATTCCTGGAGGAAGCCTGCAGCAGGGCCCACCATTGTGTTGTGAAGTTGGGGGAACATTGGGAACTCAACTGATAAATGGCAGGAATGGGTTCTGGAGATGGACCACTATCCTGACACCTGCAGGGTGCACAGATTCACATATTGATCTTCCCTACACAAGGAACTCCTTGGTTCCCACATAGGAAGGCAGGAAAATAACCTATGAGCCGCCAAGAGGAAGGAGGTGGGTGCTGGGGTTGTGGCTCAGCGGTAGTGTGCTCACGTAGCATGTGCAAGGCCTTGAGTTCAATTCTCAGCACCACATAAAAAAATAAATGAACAAAATAAAAGATATTGTGTCCAACTGCAACTAAGAAATATTAAAAAAAAAAAAAAAAGAAAAGGAAGGAGGTGGAAAGGGAGAATGACACATGTTTACTGAATTCTCATAAGGCCAGGTACTATGTCAGGCTTGTCCCTTCAAAGGTCACCTTACCTAAAGCTCACAGACCCCCTTAGGTAAGTGATATTATCCTTGTTTTGGGATGGGATAACAGGCCCAGAGGTTGTTATTTATTCACTCATTTACTCGTTTATCAACCATTCACTGAGGGACTTAGTTTTGCCAGGCACAGCCTAGCAAGCCTTAAGGAATATCTTGAGGACAGAGCCAGTTCTGTTCTTGAAGAACTCTGCTTGGTCACACATTGCCATGTCTTGACAGCTCTGCCTCTTTTGGTCCCCCAAGCAGTGGTCAGGAAATAATTAACCTAGCTGGTTTTCTAAAGCAAATGGTGCAACTCATTGTCAAAAATGGGTGCCAACTGTCACATTATCCTCAACTCCCTGTTTGAAATCCATTGTTTCTAATGTTCTAACTAATGGCAAATATAGTAAATACTGTTTGCATGGTACAGTATAGAAAATGTTTTCATGTTATTAGCTGATTTAAACCCAACAGCCCCTGCAGATAGACTTAGGAACTGCAAAGGGACTCAGTTTTCCACAGCCCAAGTTCTTGCTCAGTCTTTCTTTTGCTGTTGCAGAAAACAGCTTTCAAAAAAGACAAAGCCACAGCTCTGAAGAACTGATGTTTCTCAAATTGGCAGGATGCACTGTCCTTGACATCAGGGAGGTAATTAAGCATTCTGATTTAAGAGGCTGGGGTGCCCAACAAGTAGTTGAAAGTAGTTGGGGTCTCAGTGAAGTAAAGTGTTAATTGTCTATCTGGGAATTGTTGAAAGTAACCCAGAGAGTGTGCAAGTGTTCCCAGTTATCCTCTGGGCAGTAGGGAAAAGTTACGAATAACAAGAATTATTGGAACTGGTGATTCAGCTCTGATTAGAAAGGAGATAAAATTCTTTTTTAAATTTTTTAAATGTACCAAGTATAGTCCTGGGTGATGTCCCAAATTTGTACTTTCTCAGAGAGCTTCTCCATAGACAAGTTTCAAATAGAATAAGTCTCAGCATTGTTTTTGCCTTTGAACTAGCTCAGTGAATAGAGAACCCCTGACAAAAAGAGCAGTCAGTGACACTAGGTTGCTGTCATTTAGTGGTGTGACCCAGAAAAAGCTAACATTCCTGAATCTCAGTTTCCTTATCTATAAAGTAGGATTAAAAGTCCTATTCTGGCCAGGTACAGTGGCACATGCCTGTAATCCTAGCGGCTCAGGAGGGTGAGGCAGGAGGATCAAAGCTAACCTCAGCAAAAATGAGGCACTAAACAACTCACTGAGACCCTGTCTCTAAATACAAAAAAGGTCTGGGAATGTGGCTCAGTGGTTGTGCCCCTGAGTTTAATCCCCAGTACCCCCACCCCAAAGTCCTATTCCATAGAGTTAATAGAAATAAATTAGAACATATAAAAAGAGCATACTAATGTGGTAAGTTGTTTACAAGTTGGAATTTAAAACTGATTAACGTCAGAATTTTTGTTAGGGGAATTAAGATGGGAAGGAAGGTGAGCCTTTTATAAAAGGCAGAGTTGTTAATTACTGTTGGTTTGTATAAGTCTGCAAGGGCACAGTGTGTGGGTAATAGTTAATGTTTTTCCTTGAGTTGGTCAATTGTAAGACAAGGGCTGTTATTGAGAATTCCAGAAGCACCACATTTTACTCATTTCATGAATAAATACAAATTCAACAAACAATTAATAAGCACCATGCTGTGAACTGGCAGTACAATGTTGAATAAAAGGAAATCTTGCCCTGACCCTGGTGAAATTTACAGTTCATTGCAAAGACAGATGTTCATCAAATATTCACACAAATACGGAAAACTCCCAACTGTGGGATGTGCTGTTTTGAGAAGGTGCCACACACATCAGGTTGCTGGGGCACTGATCTCATAGGACTGGGCTATTGGGAAGGATTTGTCTAGCAGGAGCTGAAGTTTCAAAGATGACAGTTCTTGTGTTCACAGTCAGGACTAGCCTGACCAGTGTCCTGGAGCCCTGCGCCTGTTTTCCTGATGTCCCATGTTGGTCCTCACAGTGAAACACAGGTTCCAGAACTCTAGGGCCCAGGTCAGTCCAGAAGGCTTTCATGGGGGTAGAGCCTGCCTGGGGTCTGTCACACCTCACCCAGCCAACTGCAGGGGTTCACTGTTCTCCAGGACTTGACTCTTCCTGCCCTAACTGGTGGGTTTGGGGTGGGAATATGCCTTAGTAACTTGGGAGTTTGGGGGTCTAGAGCTCCCCAAAGATAGGCTTGGTGTGTTGACTTCAAAGAGAGACCCTTACCTGAGCGGACTCAACCTTCCCCCTCTCTCACCCTGCACCCAGACGGAAGTACGTTAAGGCAGCAATAACTTTGATGAGTAAGATCTGTTTCTTTTTTTCTTCATTTGGAAATTGAGTATATATGAGGGACAATGACTTTTCTAGTTAAATGCTTTCAAAAGTGCACCTGGATTTTTCAATTTTAGACAAATGTCAGCTCACCCACAAAGCAGTCTCCATTGTATTTAATTATTCCAACTCATTTTTCAATGTTGTGATTTCATTTCCCTTTGCTTTACACATTTTAATCAGGTGGCTTACTGGGTGGAGGTCCTATTTCTACTAGATCCTTCTGAATTTCTGGCAAGCAGCCATTTGTGAACAGTTGTGACAGCTCAGTCACATTGGCACCTTTGCCCCTATTTAATACTAACGCTAACTGAATGTGGAGGTGCCCCCCATTTGCCCGGGGCTTAAATGGGAAATGGAGAGGATTTCTGGAATATGTTTGGCATTCACTTCTGAGTTTCACATTGAGACCCAAACACTAAGAAAATCTTTTGGCTCATGCCAGTTGGCCACCCTCCTCCTTTCAGCACTTCCCAGCACACAGGGCCTGCATGTTCTGCCGCTGGAAAATAATTCTGTGCTCCACACACGTGCTGAATGCCAGCTCTCCGTCTGATCCGTAGAACTGAGACAACAGGATCTCACCTGTCCAAGATGATAGCTTAGTTTTATTTCAGATTTTCATTTAAACAAACAATTTCAGCCTTCGCCTGAGACACAAGATTGAAGTGTCAATAGGCAAAGCCTCTGGCATGCCAAAGCCACATGTGACCCTGTAGCAATCTTCTTTGTTCTCTTCCTTACTCAGGCTGCTAAGAAGAAATGACTATGGGCCTTTGGCAACTCTTTCCCAAAATGCATGATGGAGGGTTGGGAAACACTGAATTATGAAATAAAGGAAAGCAGCTCCTTTCGTCATCCTTGGCACCTGAATTGCAAGCTACAGTAATGACATCGGCTCCTTAATGGGGAACCAGAGGGTGCCTCGCTCTTCAGCAATTTGTTTTCCCATGTGTGTTCTTGAGCAGCCTGATGGGGATGACTTTGGATGGTCATAACAGGGAAACAAGTTAACGCTCACTGATAACGAGGAAACTGACAGGATTACAGAAGTTGGCTGTCTGCAGGGGCTCTCTGTTCCAAGAAGAGACAGGAGGGGCAGGAAACGCTCGTTCATGGACTTGCATCACATGGCAAATTGTTCCGTCTGGGCTCGGTGACCCCTCTGATGTTCAGAAAAGCTACCAGGAGGTGGTGGAGACAGATGTGTCCTTTGCTCCGCTCCAACCGCCAGTCTGGAGGGGTGCCCAACCTCTCTCCTGGCCGCCCTGGTGCAACTTGCTTCACCCACTGCCTTGTTCTTTCCCCTCTTCCAGCTACCCTGTCGCAGGCACTATCTTTAAGCAGCCCTGGCTGATGGAGTCATGTGGAGCTGGGACTGGGAGGGTGGGAGGAGGAAGAAAGTGAAGGGAGGGCTTCACATTGGGACTGGCTGATGTCCTCACAACCAGTTGCAAGCCGCCCTGGGATTCTGTTAATGCTGTGTGTGTCTGTGTCACAGGTATTTTTAATTTTCCTGGGTTGGAGGTCTTTACTGTCAGAATAGCTTCTTATATTAAAGGAACCCCATTTTTTTGTCTTGTTAATGCCCTGTGACCCACAAGGCACATACTCTTTGTCCCACATTGGGGTGTATCCCAGAGCTTGCACATGCACTCACTGTGACCCCTCTGTTGGCCACTAGGGTGAGGTTGACACTCTGGGGCTGGGAAAGTTTGCTCAGGACAGACCTGCCATGTGCACAGTGGCCTGGCATTCTAAGCAACTTCCATACTTCATGTATTAACCTGGTGAATGCTGAGGCCAGCTAAGCAGCTCACACACATTCAAACTAGGCTGTGTGTGTACTAGTGCATAGACATGCCTTATGTAGGCAGAGCTGGGGCTTCAGGGGATCTTGTGGACATTGTTCCTGTCTGGAGGGGTGGGGTGGCTTGTCTCACCATAGCAAGCTGATTGTGGCAACCTCATCAGCATCCTCCAATTTCAACAGGACATGGGTTTTGTTGTTGTCGCTGCTGCTGCTGCCACCTACGCCCCACCCCAACCTACCCTGTACTGGGGATTGAACCCAGGGCACTCTATCACGGAGCTACATCCCCAGCCAATTTCATTTTTTAATTTTAAGGCAGGATCTGGCTTCGTTGCTGAGCCTAGCCTTGAACTTGGGATCCTCCTGCTCAGCTTCATAAGCAGCTATGATCATGGGTGTGTACCACCATGCCCAGCTGGATTTTGTTTTTTAATCAGATGCCCCAAGGTGTACTGGCCTTCTTTCCCTGACTAAAAGCATTATCCTTGGCATGGAATCTTGAGTCCTCTGATTTCCACTTGCCTTCTCCTCTTGACAATTAATGCACAGTCAGCCCTGACATACTTACACTCCAGTATAACCAACATCAGAATATTCGACATTGGTGCAAATAGCATCTCAGTGTGAAATGATCAGCCTTGAATCTACAGCCTGTGATCCAAACCCATCCTTAGTTTCTTGTGCTCACGCGGAAACTCTCAGTCCTCCTGCGGGAGCTGCAGCCCCTCTTTTCAGCTCCCTGCTCTCTGCAGATCTCTCTTTTGGAGAGAGCTTATGTCTGCCAGCTGTGTCCAACTTTTTTTTTTTTTTTTTTTTTGAGTAACATTACAGTAGAAAAGTTTAATCCCATATAAAAGTGGAGAGAATAACAAGTACCAGGTATCTGTCACCCACCTAGCTTTGAACAGTTATCCAGACATTGCCAATATTGTTTCATCTCTACTCCCTTTACCCCACCATCCACTGGATTATTTCAAAGTGATTCCCCAACCTTTCATTGCTCTTTTTTTAGAGTTTACAATAATAGAGTTTTACTCTTCAAAACATACTAAAAATAATAATACACATATACAATGTCTGCTACACAGTATACTTTTTCTTTCAACCCTCCAGCTTTATTGAAGTTTAGTTGACTAAAATTTTGTATATTAAAAAGTAAAACAAAGTGATATTTTGATGTATGTATTCACTGTGAAATGATTACATCAAGCTAATTAACATATCCATTGCACATTTTGTGTGTGTGTGTGTACGTGCGCGCGCACGTGTGCTGCAGGTCTAGTTCTGAGGATTGAATTTAGGTGTGCTCTAAAACTGGAATGCATTCCTGGCTCTTATTTATTTATTTATTTTAAAAATTTGAGACAGTGTCTTGCCAAGTCAGTGAGGCAGGTCTTGAACTTGCAGTCCTCCTACCTCAGCCTTCCTAGTAGCTGAGATTATATGTCATTGTGCCTGATTCACATACTCATTTTCTGTGTGTGAAAACCTTTAAGATCTATTGTCTTCATCACAATACCTCATTCAAAATTATACTACAGAGCTGTTATAACAAAAACAGCATGGTATTGACATCAAAATAGACATGAAGACCAATGGAACAGAGTAGGAGACACAGATAAACCCACATATTTAAAATTATCTGATACTTTACACAGGTGTTAGATATGTTTTGACATATTTGTTAAACTTTTTAACAAATGGTGCTGGGAAAAACAAACAAATAAAAAAATAAATAAAGGTTTTGTGTCCATTTACAACTAAAAAAAAACATTTTTAAAAAAAGTCAAATTGAAATGGATTGAAGACTTAGGAGTTAGAACAGAGACTATGAAACTGTTAGCATGTGTGAAGGTCAACACTCTATCATATCGGTGCAGGCACTCACTTCCTCAAACAAAATCCCTAAACCTCAAAAAATAAAACCAAGAATCAATAAACAAGAGCTTCTGCACAACAAAAGAACCAAGAGTGTGAAGAGAGTCTACAGAATGGGGGAAAATCTTTGCTAGCTACTCCACTGAGAGGGAATTAATATTCAGAATATATAAAGAACTCAAAAAACTTAACACCAAAAAAAAGAAAAAAAAAAAAAACCACAAAAACAAAAACCACATTGCCCAATCAATAAATGGGCAAAGGGGACTGGGGTTGTGGCTCAGAGGTAGAGTGCTTGCGTAGCATGTGTGAGGCACTGGATACGATTCTCAGCACCACATACAGTAAAATAAAGACATTGTGTCCACCTATAACTAAAAAATAAAATATTTAAAAAATGGGCAAAGGAACTAAACAAACTTCTCAGAAGAAGAAACACAAATGGCCAACAAATATGTGAAAATCTATTCATCTCTAGGAATCAGGAAAATGAAAATCAAAACTACACTTAAGATTTCATCTTGCTCCAGTTAGAATAGCAATGACCAAGAATACAAACAATAATAAATGCTGGTGGGGTTGTGGGGGAAAAGTATGCTTGTACATTGTTGATGGAGCAGCAGACTAGTACATCCACTCTAGAAAGCTGTATGAAGTTTCTTCAAAAAACTAGAAATTAATATGACCTAGCTATCCCACTCCTCAGTATTTTCCCAAAAGAACCAAAATCAGAATACTATAATGACACAATCACCTCAATGTTTATAGCAGCACACTTCACAATAACTAAATTATGGAGTCAACCGGATGCCCATCAATAGAGAATAGATTAAGAAATTGTGGTATACATATACAATGGAGTTCTACTCAGCCATAAAGAAGAATGAGTTCATTACCCATTTGCCGATAAATGGATGGAAATGGAGAACATCATGTTAAGTGAAATGAGCCAGACTCAAAAACTCAAAGGTCAAATATTTACTCTCATATGTGGAAGCTGGAGTAAAATAAAGGGGAGAAGGAGGGAAGGATGGGATATCAAAAAGACAGGGAAAATCAGTCATGTAGAAGAAGGAGATGGAGAGGCTGAGTGGAGAGATGGGAAAGGGGAGGCAGTGCAGAATGAATTCTTTCAAAAACCATGTTATATGCACATATAAATATAGGAACTTCACCTTTATGTATAAGTAAAAAGAACCAATCAAATATAAATAATGAACAAAGGAAATCTAGCAGAGTAGAGGAAGGAGAATGAGAGAGGGAAGGGAGGAGAGGAGGGCAAAGTGGGGGAATCATGAACTGATTTAGAATGCACGTATGATTTTGTTGGGTTGAACCAAACACTATGTATAACTATAAAGCTCTAATTTAAAAAAAAAAGAAACAAACACAAAAAATCCCCAAATCTATCCTCTTAGCAACTTTCGAATATTCAATACTTTGTGATTAATTATTCTCCAGTAGATTTCTAGAACTTATTCCTCCCAATCAAGACTGTACCCTTTGACCAACATCTCCCTATCACCCCTTCAGAACTTAATAAACCCTCAGAATGTGTAAGGAGATGAGAACCTTAAAAAAATGCAATCTTATGCTATTATACCTCTAAGAGTAATTCCTTAATATTCTCAAATATGTTCAAATTTCCCTGATAGCTTCATGGTGTGATTTCAGACTTTTCTTTTGTTTGAGGATTTAATTCTATAAGTTAAATTGGTCGATGCATTTTAGAATCTTTGAAATCAATTATCCAGCCCCAAATATTAGTGATGCTACTGTTGAAAAATTCTGCAATGTTATCATTTAATGATAATATTTCTTTCCTTTTTCTTTCTTTTTGGTACTGGGGAATGAACCCAGGGTACATAACCATTGAACCACAGCCACAGCACTTTTAATTTTTACTTAGAGACAGGGTCTTACTAAGTTGCTGAGGCTGGCTTTGAGCTCAGGTCCTCCTGCCTCAGCCTCCCTAGTTTGCTGGGATTAAAGGCATGCACCACTGTACCTGGCTATTCCTTAATTTTTTTTTTTTTTTTTTTTTTTGCAAATGAGTAGTTAGCAGCTTAATTAGTTGCAGATTCAATTTTTTGGCAACAGCATCCCATGGGTGTTTCTGAGCACTTCCTAGAGTGTCACATCTGGAGGCCCATAATATCACAAAAAACTTTCCTCGTTTTTTTACGATATTAAGGTTATTCTGTGGGTTTAAGTGTCAAGGGTCGGATTCTTCTATTTTCAACTTCCCCATGAGTTACTGGTTTCAGCATTCCTTAATGATCATTAGGAAAATAAATTTTTCATATAGATTCTATTATTATTTTGGTAGTTAGGTGTACTACTTTTCTAAAGAAGAATTTGCTTTCAATATGCCCCAAAAGTACAGTGTAAGACACTTTTTTTTTTTTTAAAGTAGTTACTAGAATAAGGATCTCATTTTTCAGTATGTTGCAAAGGTGACAAATGAGGTTTGTTTTTTACAGTGTCATTGTGAACTCAGGAGGTTTTTTTGTTGTTGTTGTTTTGTTTTGTTTTGAGATGGGGTCTCGATATGTTTATGTTTAGCTTGGCCTCCAACTCTCAGTACTCCTGCCTGAGACTCCCAAGTAGCTGGGATTGCCGGCATGCGCCAACACAGATTTAACCTAGATGGTATGTACCAATTCAGTGCATTCCTTATTTCTTTCAGTGTTCACATCATTCTATCTCAGTCTCCTGGGAGGCCATTTATGTTGCCTCCTGTGTCTTTTGGCCAGGATACTCTCAGCTGCATAACTGAAGGCATCAGATATGATCGACCCTGATGACTAGGCAGGGGCAGCAAAAGAAAGGTCAGTGATGGAAAAAGTCTGGTGACTCCAGCCTAAAGAGCAGACAAACAGTGCCAGCTTCATACTATAAAAGTAATGCAACTCACCCATCATTGGTGATGTCCTCTTTTGTGGCCTCCGTAGCATCAGCTGCTCTGTGATGGGTGTCCTGTGGAGTCACACTCCAGGAGTGTCCAGACATGTTGCCTCACAAGATTGATGTTAAAAAAGTCCTCATGTCAGCAGATTTTGAGTCCTCGCTGAGTAAACACAGTTTTTATGTCTTCTAAGTGTTACTTATTTGCAGCTGGGTGAAAGACCCAGCTGCCTCCTTCTGGCACTATGTAACAGAGGGAAGAGCTGTGTTGTTTCTTCTTTGTGCAGGACCCACGCAGTGCAGGACTTTCCTACCACGAGTTTCATTACCCTCTGCAATGAATACAGTCTCCAAGAACCAGGGAGCCAGAGGAGGCTGTCCAGAATCTTAAAGGAGAAAGGACTTGGCAGATTTCAACACTATCATTTTCAGCAGCCCCAGACCTTTACTTTCCAATGAAATCTAGCCCAGATGTCCCCTCTGTGAAGCAGAGGGAAAGCAGCTGGGGACCACAGCCAAGGTTATTGGTCTTCTCCCCATGACCTGTCTCCTACTACAACTCCAGGGCTCTAAGAAGGAGTTTTTGAGGCATACTGATGCAGAGAGTATATCAAACTCACCTCGACTCTTCACTCCCTCTGCCAGGCAGCCCTAAAAGAGCTGAATAAGTGAGAGAATTGTTTGTGGCTCTAAGAAAACCCAAGGAACACTGGGGCTGCCAGAGGTGTGGGTGAGGAAGGGTGGGATGCCATACCTGGGTGGCAGGCATGGCGGAGAGAGTCGTGTGTTTTCTCTCTACTGTGCTATGCTTATTTCAAGAAAACAGAAAATATCAGTGTCAGCCCAGTGCCATCACTGGGATAATATTAATGCTGCATTCCATGCAAGCTGGGGCAGGTGCATGCAATGTGTGTGGCAGAGGTACAGCTATATGAGTTCCCATTTCCTCTACTCTTCAAAGGCAAGCTGATTGCAGTCCATGTAGATGGGACCTAAAAAATAGTGACCAGGATAGAGGTATGCAGAAGCTCCCTGAGGGCAGGGTCACATGCTAAGGTGTGGAAGGTAGAGAGTGGCTGAGTCCAAATGGCAACACCAGAGGATCTCCCCACCTAGGTGTGTGCCCATTGTCTCTGCTGACCCACAGGGATTGCGCTCCTCACACCGTAAGACCACATCACTAGCCATGGCTGCCAAGATCCCCAGGAAAACATGATATCATAGGGAAATAAGATGGTAGATTTAAGACCCAACATAATAGCAAAATAGATTTAAACAGATAAATCCACTAATTTAAAGATCCTCAGATTTAATTTAAAAAAAAGAATATTATTACCAGTATGTTATCTATAGGTTACAAAATTATTTAATATTAGCATCAGATAAAAGAGAAATTCAAAACATCAAAATGAGCTGGATGTGGTATCACATGCTTGTGTGTAATCCGAAATGGCTGGGGCTGGGGATGTAGCATAGTTTTAGAGATGTTGTGTAGTATGTTTTGGGCCCTGGGTTGAATCCCCAGGACCCAAAAGACCAACGACAAAAAATAAACACACACACAAAACAAAAGAAAGCACCAAAATTGGACCATAGAACACTATATTTTAGTCAGAGGAATACTATATTAAGAAGATACAGTGATGAAGATAAACCTATCAATAGAGACTCAAATATATAAAGCAGCTACTAACAGGACCAAAGGGAGAAATATACAAATCAAAAGTTATAATCTGAAAATTGCATATTCACCTCTCAGAAATTGATAGATTGAGCATCAAAAACGTGAAGATAAGAAGATGTGAACTGCAAAATAAGCTGTAGCTTATTTACTTATATATACATATATATGTAGCATGTATATTTGCATATATACATAGCACATATGTATATATATTTGCAATAATCAACCATGTGCTAAATCACCAAAGTAATATAATTTCAGACTATATCATAGAAATCTTAGTTCTCTGATCATAATATAATAATAATTGAAACACAAAAGAATAGCCTTCCCCACTTCACTACTTTACCATTTGGTGAAAACTAAAAACTCAGTACTGAAGGACTCAAGTTAAAAAAGGAAACGAGGAGGGGCTGGGGTTGTGACTCAGTGGTAGAACACTCCCCTAGCAAATGGGAGGCCCTGGGTTCGATCCTCAGCACCACACAAAAACAAATAAAATAAAGGTATTGTGTCCAACTACAACTAAAAAACAAATTAAAAAAAAAAAAAAGGAAACGAGGAATTTTAAAATAGAACTAAAATTTAAACAAAAAATTTTCAAAAATTGTGGTTGATAAAAATAGGATTTAGAACAAAAATTTAGTTTTAAATCATTTATCCTAAAACAAGCAAGACTGAAACAGGATAAGTGAAAACAATAAGAAGAAGGAAGAAAATAATAAAAATAAGGCTAAAATCAATAAAATAGAGGACAAAAGATGGCTAGAGAAAGAGAAGATTAGGAATGTTCTAAATTTATTCTTCAAAAAGATTACCGAATACACCAATAACCCATTCTGCCAGACGGAGAAGATGGATAGAAATAAGCAGAAGACCAGACGAAAAGGGAAGTAACTGCAGACTGAACGATGGTGCTTCAGAGTCAGACTGGGATCTGGAGGCTGTCCCCATGGAGGGGTGGCCAGGCGTGAGTGTCAGAGCCACAGTGGTGAGGGCGGCTTCCATGAGGGGAGGGGAGGTGGCTGTGGAGATGGGAGGATGCTTACAGGCAGACGGATTGATTAAATAGGTAAATAAAGCCAGGACAACCAAAGACAGGCTCCTCACTTTAGCAAAGGGAGATATAAATATGGAAAAGGAAAAGACCAGATTCGACTCCATGGTATTGGATTGGAATTGGTGGTGACAGTGTGAAGTCTTGTTTTTCAATATAGACAAAGAAAAATCTTATCTAAGGTTGAAAGAATGGTTGCAACATTTTGTGTCTTACTACATAGGATTAAAAGAGAAAGTCGCAAATTTTTCAATGTTATTAATTACGTTTCATTAGTATTATTTAAGTGCTATTTTAATTTTATTTTAAATAAGAATTTAAAGAACTCAGTATCAGAAATAGAAAGGAAATAGAAAAACTCAATGAAATCATATTTAAAAAGTATAGCAAATATCAAATGTAGCAAATATAATATTGGAGAAACTTTGGAGACATCCTTTAAGCCTGGGAAATCAGCAAATATGCCTGCTAATCTGGGTGCACTGGAAGAGGCCTGGAGGGTCTGACCACTGCACTAAGATAGGAAAGAACAGACTAGAAGGGGATAAATTGTCAAGATGAACAAACTATGAGAACTAATACAGAGTTCAGCAATGATACAGCATAACTAGTTCTCCCCTACACCAACACTAACCTAGTGGAGAACATCACAAAAAACTAAAATACCATTTGTAATTGTAACGCTAACTATGAAATACTTAGGAAATAAGCCAATGAGGACAAACAATATTTTATTGATGATAAAGATTAAAACTCTATTATAGCACCATACAAACAAACAAACAAAAAAATCAGCTTAATAAATTTGCTCTGATCATCATATGGAATCACTACAAACTCTGAAGATGGCAGTTTTCATGAATAGTAAATAAATTTACTACAATTCCAATAAAAGTTCCATCAAGACTTTTTGATGACTTACCAATTCTAAATTTCTATCCCCAAACAAAAAACTGGATAACAACTAAGACAGTTTTGAAAAAAAGGAGACTGAAGTTGTCAAGGGATTGTGTGTGTGTGGGGGAGCTGCCTGTTCATTCCTATGGATATTGAGACACAGTGGAACCATAGTAAGAAAGTTAGTGAGAGACGGGCATGGTGGCGCACGCCTGTAATCCCAGTGGCTCCGGAGGCTGAGGCAGAAGAATCGCAAATTCAAAGCCAGCCTCAGCAAAATCAAGGATGCTGAGTAACTCAATGAGACCTTGTCTCTAAATAAAATACAAAATAGGCTGGGGATATAGCTTAGTGGTCGAGTGCCCCTGAGTTCAATCCCCAGTACCAAAAAATAAAAAATAAAAAAATTAAGTTAGTGAGGTAATTCAGGAACTAATTCAGGAATAAATTGAGTATTCAAAAACAGACCATGTTTGTGTGGAGCAGAATATATAAGATACAGGTTGACACTGTAAATGAATGACCAAATGGGACACTGATCAGCAGATGGTGATGGAAAAATCAGTAGATGGTGAGGGAGATAAAGCTGGGTCCCTATCTTGTATGATAGAGATGCACTCCAGATAGAGTAAAGTTAAAGATAAGAAAATAAGTGGGGAAAAAAACTTTGTGATTTTTGGAATGAGACAGGATGTCTTAAATAAGATCACCCATAGTACAAAAACCAGATTTGACTATGCCAAAATTAAAGATTTCTGTTCAACAAACACAGAGTAGACAAAGTTAAGAGAGATAAACAAATGAGAGAAGACTTTTTAGCACATCAAACTGAAGAGACTAAAAAAGGGAAAGATGGGGAAGCCAACAGGAAATATAAAGAAATGTAAATTTGAACAGACACAAGGAGAAAGACACAGATTCATGCTATCAGGTTGACTAAAATGAATCAAAAACAATGATAGTGTTGGAAAGAATATGGAGAAATGAGAAAATGACCCACTATTGGAGGGCATCTAAAGAAGTACAGTCCTGGAAAATGATACAAAAACTGTGAATTTAGATATGTCAACATCCATAACCCGGCATCCCCACTCATGGATAGTAACCCAGAGAACATCTCCCATGGGACCTAGGTAATGTGTATTAGGATGTCCACCCCAGTGTGTTGATTGGGTCAGGGACTTGAAGGTAACATTAAGGGAATGGAAATAGAAAGTGGAATTCCAAATAGTCATCAGAAGCAATGAGCTAGATACACATGCAGCAACATAGCTCAGGAAGCTGAGGCGGAGGATTGCAAATGCCAGGCCAACCTCAGGAACTTAACACAGCCCTAAGCAGCTTAGTGAGATCCTGTCTCAAAATAAAAAGGGCTGGAAATGTGGATCAATGGTAAGGCACCCCTGGGTTAAAACCCCAGTACAACAAACAAACAACCCCCCCAACACAGTTATGATACCTTTTATGCAAATTTAAGATATATGCTCAAAACCAATATATTTTACAGAAATATACCCCTGAACATATTAGCTTGTGGGCTTCATGGTGGAAGGAGATGAAAGTGGAGATTAGGGATGAAGGGAAAAATATTTTATAGCTAGCCACTCAAAAAATGATAGCACAGAGCCTGGACTTCCTCAGCTGATTGCCTGGGTCCAAATTGCAACTTTGCCCCTTACTAGGTTTGCTACTTTGGGCAATTAATTTCTCTCCTTGAACTCCTCCATCCTTAAATTAGTCTGGGTAGATTAGCTTCTGCTCATCCCAGTCTGTGTGAAGCTCCTACCACATCAAGGTCTGTGGTTGCTTTGACCAATAGGATGCAGAAGAAGTGCTGCTCTGGGAGTTCCAAACCCCGGAGTTGAAGCAGGACAGAAATATCTTACCTCTTCTAGACTCGAACAACAATGAGAAAACCCTTAAAACCAAGATGGCACGTGGAAAGTCAGGCCACATGGAAAAGCATCCATGCCATCTAATGATATAAGACCCCCAGAAGAGGCACTGCCCGCGGACTGCCCAGCCGAGTCCAAGCTGACCCATGGAATAGTGAGATGCACTATGGTTGTTTAAACCACTGAATTTTGTTATTATAGCCTTAGGTAAAATTGTTATGAGGATTAAAGTAAGAAATTTACTAAGTTCTTGGCTCATGGGAAGTGCCTTGCTTTGTATTTGTGGAATAAAAAAAGAACAGAGACCTGTACAGACAGATGGTGAAAAAAATGTGTCATGGAGTTTCAGATAGCTGAACACATGGGGGTTCCTGCAAGGAGACTCCTTGCTCCTTTCCTCATACCTTGTCCTGTACATCTCTTCATTGGGTATTCATTGTTCTCCTTGGTAATATTCTTTATAATAAACCAGTTAAAAAATAAAAGGCTGTTTTTAGATTTCAGAGTACAAACTGATTGATGCTTCCAAACCAAACTGATAACCTGAAACAAGTCCAAGGCAAGAATGATTAACCTAGTACCCAGGAGCATGGTACATGGAAACATCATCCCCCCATCCACCAGGCATTGAACCCAGGCTTGCTCAACCACTGAGCCACATTCACAGCTCCCTTTTTAAAAATTTGAGACAGGGTTTTGCTAAATTTCTGAGGCTGGCTTTGAACTTGTGGTCCTCCTGCCTCAGCCTCCTAAGCCGCTGGGATTACAGATGTTCAACATGGTGCCCAGTGGGAACATCTTTCTTAGGTGTGGTAAAGCAAATTGAATGAAAAGTTTATCGCTTTCTATCCTACCACCACAATAAATACATACATACAAGAGAAATTTGTTCTGGACCAAAATGTATATGATTACTTAATTATTTGTTTATTCATTTCCTTTATAAGGAAACTGTGACCCCAGTAGGTGTAAAGTGTATTTTAAAAACAAAGAAAGTGAATCTTACTCTGTTGTCTTTGTGCACAGAATTAGAGCCTCCGAGAAGGCTCAGGATGTGATTTCAGTGACTCATGATCCCTCATTTCTGGGAACCCAGACAACTGATAGACATTTGTTTTTCTCTGTAGCACCAGACCCAGAACTAGCATTTTTTTTTTTAATGTGTAATGATTTCTCAATTACCATAGACTCCAGTACCAGGAAATATAAGAAAAACCAAAAATATACACTCATTCAAAGATCTCAAGTCAGTAATTTCAACCTCCAGAAGGGTCTTTAATAGTTCTTTTTGTTTTCATGAACAATGTTCAATAAATATTGGTTGATTATTTAAAATTAGTCCCTCTTCTTTTTGAAAAGGGTTTAAAACAATTTGTTTATAGTCTTCAAATTGATTATTAAAATTGTTCTTCGAAAGCCATGCTAGAACAAAATAACCCAGATGGTGGCAACAGTGAGGAAAAGGAGGGAGATGGGAAGGTCTACCATTCATTTATAAACTAATTGGGAGCTAAGTCTCACAAATCTTATTCAAGGACTATATGAGGTAGGTAGTATCATCATTTTACAGAGGCAAAATGGAGGCTTTGATGATGGGTCACTTTTCCACAACTGGCAGCAGGGACACTAGAAAGTCAGGAGATGAATTTGGGTAGACTGATTCCATAGCTGCTTTTCTTTTTCACCCCATCACATTGGGAAGCAGAGTTGGAATCACCCTGGAATGACTAAAAGAGTGGGAAAGGCAGGACGTCCTAAAGTCAGCTCCTAGACACAAACTATTGTGAAGCCAAGGTGGATGAAAGCCCATATTTCTGCAGAACTGACACATTTTGAGGGAGATAGCAGTTGCCAAGGCATCACTACCCAGGTGCCAATTTCTTATGACTCTAATAACCTCGTCGGCACCAGGCTTCATGCAGTCAGTCTGCCAGTCAATAGATCCTCTGTGTGCTTGGCCAGGAAGGGCGGCGTCAAGCCAGGCTGTCATGGTGCCAACCTTCTTTCTTCCTGAAAATCATTCTGAACCTTGTCTCCTCCCACTGGCCCAAGTCCCATCCCACATCAGTCTTCAGATTCACAACTCTACATATCTCATCTAGCACTAGGGACTACAAGCTGTGTGGGTGATCTTTAGGCAGTTTCCAGGAACGCTCTGGATTGAAGTGGAAAGGAAGCATTTCCTGATTTCAATCCTAGCTGTCTTTCCTCCTTGGGTTCTTTTGGCCTTGGACATTCCCTAGTATGGGCAACTCTGTAAGGTGTGTAGAGTGTTAGGGAAAGTCAAGGGCATTCAAATATGAGGGAAAGACACAAAGATGCAGGTGCAGACCCAGAGCTGACCAATGACATTGCCAAGTGGGGAACAAAGAAAACCCTTGGAGGACAAAGAACCTGTAGCTACCTGCTTGCCCAAGTATGGTGTTGCCTGAGCTGTGGTTTCACTTCCATTTCCTCCAGGCCCCAGATGAGTACTTTCACTGAAAATGAAAAGACTGTGGCTACAGTCCAGATGAAAGACAATCTGTGGCAAAGCCCCAGCACTTGGGGCAGGAGGGACCAAGACAACAAAAGACAATCAGAGTAACTTCCAAATGGTGCCATTTATTTATTCTCAATTTATTCTCATCTCAGTGTCTGCTCACAATTCTCTGAGGAATTGTAGAACTTCTGTGGATGATCCTCCCCTGAGACAAGCACAGAAACAGGCACAAACTTGGGCAGGGGGCTGGCATGAGCATACCAGGCATGTTTTAGTTGTCAATTGCCCTCTCTGGCTTTACTGTGATGCACATTTGTCTTCCCATGACAGTCTCAAGAAAATGGTACCACAGCAAGGTGGTATAGAAGAGATACAGTGAGACACCAGGGTCCTTACCTGCCCCCACTCCTTGTCCCTTCCTCTGCTTCATTTTTTTTTTTTTTTTAACAGTGCTAGGGATTGAACCCAGGGCCTCACACATGCTAGGCAGGTGCCCTACCACTGAGCTGCATCCCTAGCTCTTTCTATTTTATTATTTTGAGACAGCATCTCACTAAGTTGCCCAGGCTGGCCTCAAACTCAATCCTCCTCTCTCAGCCTTCCTAGTAGCTAGGATTGCAGGTGCACATCACAGAAACTGTCTTTCTGCTTCATTCTTGATCTTTCAAAAATAAAGAAGCAAAGGAAGATTACAAGTTAGCAAGAATGTTGACATTCTACTAGCAACTTTGTGATAATTAGCAAAAGGCACCCCCTTTTCCTGGCACATGCAGCCCTTCTATGAAGCATGGCATGAAGGCAGCCCCCTCCCATGCTGTGTTGGCTAGGTACCTTTGTGCCTATGCTGCAATTCCCTAAACTCTCCCATCTTGAACAACCTCAGGGTTAAAAGACCAAAAAGAGATTGAATGCCACCCAGTAGTCTTCAGAATTCCAGATGGGCCCTGGTTATTGATGGAGATCAGAGTCTCTCACTAGGAGGTCCAGGATGGTGACCTGAGAAAAAAAGTGCTGATGCTATTCTTGGCTGCCAGGGGTGTCCTGCCCACCAACCCACAAGCAACCTACCCCTTCCCCCCTGGACTCTGCTTTACTTCCCAGGATGGGGATGCATCTGTAGGGAAAAGAGGCATGGCCAAGTATAGGATTAATGTGCTACCCTTTTCAGCACAGGAACCACAGAAAATTGGCTGCCTACCTGTGATAGTGGTTCTCTGCAGCCAGCCTCAACAGATATGGATTCTGATCCATGGATTCCTTAATTCTTGGAAGAAGCAGGGAAGAGGCAGGATATGGTACTCTAGAGAAGGTTGCCATTTGGTTGAGAGGTTGCCACTAGTTCACCTGACAGCGCACAGAACGAGGCTGGGTGATCGTCATTTATGTATTACGGTGCCGCAATTACAGGCTACCAAGTTGCACTTTTTGCTCTGGAAATTTAATGTGTGACAGCTGCGTGCAGCCAGTGGTGTCCAGCATTTTTAAAAGGTCAATTAAGAAACGGTTGATGGTGCCGCAGCTAATGACAGCCCAGAGGGGTGAGCAGGGCCGCACAAACAGAAGGGCCGAGATGTATTTTACTGGAATTGAAGTGTCGAAGTGAAGCGTAGTGGGGAGGAAATCTATTGTCACAAGCCATAAAGCACATCTGAGGTTTGCGGGGGTGAGCAGTACAGCTGTTTTCCCCGGGCAGCCCGGGGAGCAGCCTGTGAATGGAGGGCTCGGTCCGACAAAGGGGACACCTGCATCAGCTCCATCAATCTGCAGGCAAAAATCATTATCCTCGCTGCTGCATGTTCCTTTGCACTTTTCGCTCTTCCACTTGGGGAGCATAAGGCGGAGGCTGCATTGATACTCAGAATGTGGGTCATGTTCTAGAAATCCATATTTTAAGCGTGCCCGGAAGCTGGTCCCGCCCTCTCTTCGTGGTGCGCGTGGGTGGCGGACAGCCCTGCAAGAGCCTCCGCAGCCAGTGTCCTCCTCGGAAGACACGTCCTCTGCCTGGCTTCAGCACACACAAAGCAAGCTAAGCGTCAGACCCTCTGAGCTGAGATGGATGAAAGGGTGACACGAAGCCCTTAGAAAAAGTCTATTTCGGCCTGTGACAGAATTGGCTCATGGTTAGGAAAGGCACTGTGTGGGGTTTTAAAAAAATCAGACAAAGGGGTCTTAGACTCAGTGTACCGCTGCTAGGACAGGCTTTTTTTTGTCACATCTACCTGTCAAGCTACAAATTCAATAGAGCAATGAGAATGCTAATTGATATGCAAAACAGGTCTAGGGTTCCTAGAAATGTCTAATGATCCACCAATTCATTAGGAATGCAGAATTAAGACATGCACTCAATGAAAGGGGAGGGATAACACCAATCTTTTTGCTTTTCCTTTTTTTTTTTTTCTTTTTTAAACCTACTTTGGGGAAACTTAACAGGTTTTACTATTAACAAAAAGAGTATTGCAATCAGTAGGGTTTGTCTTTCACACACTGGATATTTATTATTAGAAAATAGCTTCTATGAGCTGTCAGTACCAAACAGGTTGAAAGGAGGTGCTTCTCACCATAATTTTTTTTTTCTTCTTAATGATATTTAAATAAACAGCTCACTGTGTGGAGAGTTGCCACGCCTTTTTTCCCTTTAAAAACTGAATAATTAAATGAGGTTTAGTACAAAACATCCTTTAAACATATGACCTGTTCTGTAGTCATTATGGTGTCTCTTTGAGTAATAGACATGAAAGAGATGAAAAACACCACTCAAGCTATCAAATTACCCCCAAAGAGTCCACAGTAGAAACCGGGAAACAAACTAACCCAAATGAAACCCATCCAAACCAAGAAACCAGTTTTTACATTGGCTTTTCGATTTTGATTATCATCTAAGTTTAATATATATTTTTATATATATTTTGAAATAGTAATAAAAAAGGAAGAATTGAATTGCATCCTTAGCAGGACAACCTTCCTCACATGTTAAAGAGGTGTTCAGAAAATTCCATAGAGTATCTGCTAAATAAACATGTTTGGCAGCTTAGCAAATATCATATGATTGCAGCATCCACGATTTGAAGAAAAACAGCATTTGCCTTCTTCTGGCAGAGTTCATTGCTCAGGCGATGTGCTAACACAGCTCTGGATGTTCTTAGACCCACAAGGTTAAGGAAGGGCTTGGAGGTGGCTCAGTGCATGGCCCCAGTGCAGAAACTTCCAAACCCCAAACAACGAATCAACCAAACCAACACAACATCAAACAATTGTCTCCTTTGAGTTCCTCTTGACGGAGTGGAGGCCCAGCAAGGACTGCTGGTTAGAAGGTACGTTGACAGACTTTGGGATGAGGAGAATCACCCTCTGATTGGTCCGACGCCATTCGTTGTACAATCGACAGTGGTACCTAAATGACACCTGGGGATGGGAGAGGAAAAATAAGAGAAGGTATACAGGTAGGCAGAAGTTGATAATCAATTCAAGAAATAATATTGCCACATAAAGCTGCTTCAGAGGCTTGCAGCCTTGCAGTGGGGCAAGAACTCTGGGCACAACAGCTCCAGCAAGTAGTTAAGTGCTGGGATATTACTGGCCATCAACCAAAGTGCTCCATATATGAACATGACAGGGCTTACATGATGGCTTCCCTTTTCTCTCCACATAGCTAATCAGGATATGAACAGGAAAATGAAGTTCTTTCTGAGTTTGGATTTATTTCGGGGGCCCCCCAGACCTTAGTTGTGAAAAAGGTTTGTTGGAGGCAGCAGGACAGACTAGGTACACCACCAGCCCTTGTCCAGCTGTGTGACATGGTCAGTGTACCTATCTGCTCCACCAGCTTCCTCTGTTAAATGGGGAATACTAGGGATTAATATAGTTTCCTGCAGGTTAGACATGCACTACAAAGCATCCCATTTGCACTGTGATACAAAGGACATCCTCTGTACTAGGCTGTGGACAAACTGTAACAACTGTACTTGGTGGCCCTGAACATGGCATGGAGCACTCTATGTGCTGTGCTTGTTTTTCTCTCCCTGTGCAGCAGGAGCAACTTGATAGAAGGCTCTGTGTTGCATGCCCAGCACCTATCACAGTGTTGGACATTTATATTGCTCAAGAGAGTTTGCTGAAAATGAATGAATAAATGAATAAAGATCCTAATATTTCTGATTGCAACACAGCTTCAAACTAAAGCCTTTCTTACATTATACCTGATAGTGTAAGCAGTGAGTCCTATGGTCAATTGTGACATAACTATACCACAAAGCACTTGCTTTTTATGTAAAAAAGCTGGAATGACAAACTTTGACCTGTTTGTTTTGGAGAAGGCTGGCATAAACTGATGGCCTGCCCAGGAAATTCAAAGTCTATACTTTTGAAGAAATATTTTAAAAATGGGAGTAGATTCCAGTTTGAGTGCATCTAGATGCCTAGTAAGTGCTAGCAAGGAAGGTGTCCATGGATTCAGGGTGAATAGTCACCCAGGCCTGGACTATGTAATTGTCTTGGGGTAGGTGGGTTGTGTAGACTCTCAGTATGGGTCCATGGGAGTCAGAAAGTGGGCTGAACTGATGGTTTAAGCTCAGCATTTGTAGAAGTAGAACAGAGAGTAGACTTTGATCAGAGGGGCTTGTTTAGCCTTCATGGCTGAACTATGAAATTCAAGGCTACTCGTTCAGACCTGAGGCAAGGAAGCAGAAGACATAAGCCGAGAGCCAGAGAGATTGAGTATGAACATGTATGCTCTTAAACTCACACAGATGTACTTTTTCCAAAAGCCCTGAACATACTAAAGTAAATCAGTTTTTTTCTTTTTTTGTTAGGCTTGAGTCTCTCTACTCTGTCCTGCTGCTATTCATGAGTGTAAGAGGGGAAGCTCGGAAAGCCTGCTTTCAGGGCCAAGTGCAGGAAGGAAGTGGAATGAAGACAAGTGCTAATGAAGTCTGAAATCTGGAAATATTAAAGAAAAGCTGGGTTTCAAATCAAGAGGCCCTTCTTTACCCTGCTAAGATTCTCTGCATACTGGGCATTAGTAATCTGAGAAGCTGTGGGTACACGCAGGAAGCAGGCCTCAGATTCTGAGGCCTGGTACACAGAGCTGGAATCCTCATTCTCCATCTAGTGGCTGCCTGACTTCGTGGAGTTATTTGTCATCAACAAGCTTTAGTGTCTTTTTTTGTAAAATGTGAATAACGACATCTGAGATAAAGCATGTAACACACTTAGACAGCCTTGCATATGTGGTGGTGTTCTGGGCCTGAAAAAGACAATGACAATTTTGTGACTCTTCTTTAGACACAGAGAAACTGAAAAGAGAGAGATTGAGCTGTTTCCTCTTAGGCCTTACTTTGAGTTGTGGTCATGGGCCAGCAACAGGTTGCATCTCCTGGGAGCTTATTAGATTATCAGAATTTTGGGCCCCACCCAGACCAAAGGAATAAGAGAGCACATTTTAACAAGATCCTCTGGTGATTGGCATGTACATTCAAGTCTAAGAAGCGCTGCTTCAAGTATTATTGAGATTCAAGGACTTAGCAGGTTTCCCTGTTCCTTGGCCAAGATTAAAAAAAAAAAAAAAAATAAGAAGAAGAAGAAGAAGAAAGAAAGGAGGAAAGAAAGAAAGGGGCTGGGGCTGCCACTCAGTTTTAGAGTGCTTGCCTAGCACACATGAAGCACTGGGTTCCATTCTCAGCACCACATAAAAATAAATAAGTAAATAAAATAAAGGGATGTGTCCATCTACAGCTAAAAATATTTAAAAAAGAAAAAGAAAGAAAGCCACTTGTATCAACAACCAAATGAGATCTTATTAAGCTATTTAATTGCTATTAACCACCACAGTCTGTAGGCAAATTCAATCACTGAAGAAAGCATCATATGAAGACTATTCCTTATCAGGGAAAATAAAGGAAGTTGAGCACAAGGCAGAGGAGACCACAGGTCTGCATTGCACTGGGTTGATGGCTATCCCTGTCTCTAGATGCTCCAAAACACTCCCTCCCTACAATGCAATATCATAGGGAAAAAGGAGGCTTAATGTAGAGAAATAAAGAAGTAGTAAAGAAAAAACAAACAACATAAAATTAAAAAAGACACTACAGGGCTGAGGTTGTAGCTCAGTGGTAGAGTGCTTGCTTAGCATGTGTGAGGACTTGGGTTTGATTCTCAGCACTGCATATAAATAAATGAATAACATAAAGGTCCATCAACATATAAAAACGTTTTAAAAAAGACACTACAAATAAATGTTAGGAGCTCTAAAAGATAGTTTTGAATTTTCTGAGGTTTTTTTTTTTTTTTTTTGGAGAGAAGAGAAAGAAAGGGTATAGGGCTATCATTTTAAAAATGTTACTTTTTATAGGATGGATTTCCTCAAGTTTATTCATTTTGTATCTAAAGGATAGTTACCAACTTCCTATCATGGGAGAGTCTGTTTACAACGAGTTGCAACTACTATGAATGGCAGAAGGGATAGGAAATGTTAATATCTATCTTTCCCCATTAGAGAGGTGACTAAGGCTGTGGTGAAGGTTTGTTGTAAAGTCACAGCCGACTTTGGGAAATCTAATTACATTTTTTGATTCTGCCCTTTCTCTCAGAAGTTATGGTATAACTCAAGTATATGGATGGGGCTGGGGTTTTGGTTATTTGCCTTCCCTGCCATGGGCCCAGCTTGCTTCTCTCCGACTATATTGTGGAAGAGAAGAAGACTGGTAGTAAATTTACCATGGAGAAATACTAGCAAACCTTCTCTGGCTACCTGTAGGAGATGTGTCGAAACCACAGTGAGGCTTGTTGGGACAGTGTTCTACTGGATGTTTCCCCCTTCACAATAGGAACTTAAAGGAGTTAAGGGACCAGCAGTCTGCCTTTGAGGAACCAGGCCATCCATTCATTTTAGTGCATGCTGGGTACTGTCGGCATCAGTGGTGTGACAAAAACACTTTGGGCCCCATGGTGCATTGACTTGCAGCCCTATACTGGGGACGACACCATGTCCATCAGTGTCATCATGCTAGCATGGACTCGGTTCCCAGTAAGCTCTTTCTGTATCTGTCCATGGACTTCAGGTCATTTGTTACAGGAACAGTGATATTTCTGGGACACTACCCTGAGCTCACAGGGTAGAAATGGGTGAGGGCCAGGCCTCCTGGGTTCCAGGTATGCTTCTGGAACACCAAGTTTGCATCAAGATGGGTCCTGATGTCCACATGACAAAGTCCAAAGGCACTTGGAGGCATGTGGCATGACCACTTGTCCCTCTTCACAGCACAGGGTGGCAAGGCCCTTCAAGGAATTGCTCCTCTGAGGAGCCTGGCTTGGACTGACACTGTGTTTGTTTATCTAAGACATTTTCAGAGCATATTCTCCTTAAGCTTGACAGCTTGTTTACAATGGGTTTCTGCCGGAGGGCAGTTTCCAAGTGCTGTCAGCTTCTGAATTACGGCTCTTGCCAGGGCTGCTCAGTACAGCATTTATCTGGGAAGGAATTATTCTATATTCAGTAACCTATTGCTGAGCTGACTCCACAGCACGTTTTTCACACCAGTCAAAGGGGAGAAATGCCTTTCTTTCCCTCCTGCTACTTTGCATTTTATAGAGGGCTGGGGAAAAGTAGGAGTGGGGGGTGGGGAGGGAAGTCACAGGGTGACAACCCTGAGCCAGCACTGTGCTAGGTGCTTGGATATATGTTCTCAGGTGTTATCCCACTTAATCTTCATAATAACCACTGACCCAGGGGTTATCAATTATTTCTTCCATTTTTTTTTTTTTTGTATAAGAGGAAGGATGAGAGGTTAAATATCCTATTTGAGTTACTAAGATATTAGGATGCTAAATCTTAGATTTAAACACGGGGCCTCTGAATTCTAAATGCATGCCCTTTTTACTATGCAGCACCATCTCTCAGACACATTTCTGAAATGAAGTATGTTCTTCTAAGGCAGCCTAGTCTAAGAACCTTTTCCACCCAAACCTTCCTTTCACCTGAGATAGGAGATGAAATAGGTTCACATCCATTGTTCCCTGCCTTCCCACTTTACCTTCTTGTTAGGAAAGTGTGTGGCTTTACAAAGCAAGTTTTCAAAAAGACCTTAAATTGGTTTTGAAAGCCCAGCATGTAGGTCTCACCTTCATCCATCCTTCATCACAGGAAATCTTCTAAGAAAAATTACAGAGCAGAAAAAGTCTAAATATTGCAAAAACTTATACATAATTATTATTTCCCAAAGTATTTTCCTATGTATTCTTCCATTTCAATCTTACAACATGAGGGGAAGTTGGCCATATGGTCATTACTGCCACCCCCACTTTATAGAAGGGGCCCCTGAAATTCAGAGAGGTAAAATGACTTTCCCAAGATGGTGTAGTCAATGGAAAGATAGATGTATTCAGACTATTTAATTTCTTGTTTCTAACCATTCTTTCATCACAATAGAAGCTTCTGGATCAGCTTCATTGCTTGATTCACAATGAAGTAGGACACTTCAGAAGCATGGACTTTTAAGGGAGGTAATAACAGAGTCATTTGGGATTTCATTAACCTGGAAACAGGATATCTAAGTTAACTGGAAGACTCAGATAAGTTCTTTGCATTAGAAAACTCCCAGCTTACCAAGGCTCAAGTCATGTCCCTCTTCCTGAGACTAAAATGTGTCCTCTTGCTGTCTGAACACTCTCCTGGGAGGGGCCAGACAAGGCTGGCAGAACCACATGATGAGTAAGAGGGAAATGAGCAGGGTCCTTGGAGTAGCAGCTGATGGAGACACAGGGAGGGAGGAAGTGTGAGCCTGAGAAGCAGCTTCCACATGCTGACACCGTGCTATGGGATATGGCAAGGTACACTTTAGACAGGAAACACCGATTGAATAACAATGGAACGTGCTCAGATTAGAAATGAGCAGGCACAGGAGAGTAATGCCAGGAAGCAGGGCACCGGGTTTCTGAAAACATTCAAGAGGAAAGTGACGTCCTTCCCGCAGCTCCCACAGGGAAGCATTAAGAGAGAGCAAATGTTGTACTTTGTGGGTGCTGCCAACTGTGCCTGAGCCATCAACTTACTGCATAAAGTTAAAATAATGAAAAAAAAAAAGATGTTTAAAAATTCTTCCTCATGTACAGCAGGAACACTTATTGGGAAATGGCTTTTCTTTGGTGGCAGCTTTTCAGCTAGATAAATTAGTGCTTTTATGGGCAGCAGAGTCAATATCCCAACACAGGGAATAATCATCAGGCAAAGTGCAGCTCCACGTCCAACAAAGACTTTAGGCTGTGTTGGGACATAAGAAGAAAATAACCAGCAGGGAGGATTCATGATTTGTGCAGGCGGCGGCAGCAACAGCAGCCAAGTGCATCATTCACAATATACTACAATCCCAGCAAAAGTGAGAAACATAAACAAGAGAAGGAAAGTGCCATTTCTCATAACAGGAGGAGTCCGAGACTACTGGAGGAGAGAAATGTCCTAGGTGTGTATCTTTGATTGATGGATGCTCAGAAGTTGGGCTTTTTCTTTATTTGTTCTGTTCTTCCTTGTGGTGCAAACCCACGCACACATGCATATACACTCACATGCAGAAATACATCAAATCACACACTTTGTTTAGCATTTGAAGGTCTGTGCTCTACTGGGCAGGTGAGATATGCTACAGCTGGGAGGCTGGCAGCTCCAGCTGGCCTGAACCCCTAGTCATGGGCCATACTTACTAGTGTCCAAAAGAGGTAAATAGTGAAGAGTGCGACAGTGAGTGCAATCAGTCCGACGGCCTCGAGCCGACTACTAAAGTGCAGGTGGTCCACGGCGCCCCGCAGGCACAGCCAGCCCGAGATGGTGGCCAGCGGGGTAATAAACAAGAAGCACACCATGTCTCCAAACAGAGTCCGCTTCTCATGCTGGGGGCCAGGGTTTTTGAGCCACTGCCAGAAAAAATGAGACAGAGAAAAGCAAGGGAGAAGGTTAATGCCAGTGTAGAGTGGGGGCACACTGTTTTGAATTGTTTTTGCCCTCAGAATCTGGGAAAAGGAACTTCTGACCTGTTCTGAGATAAGAAGGAAGCATTAAGAGCTCATTGTCATGCCTCTTCCCCTTGAATAATAATTATTATGGTAATAATAACAATGATAGTTTACAATGTCCTTGTTGTAGCTGACTTGCTTTTTGTGAAAGAAATTCAAAGGCTACTATTCTGAATCATAGTGATCCCCTGTGGAAGGCAAGGTGGAGAGGGTGTACTCTCTGAAGGTGCTGTAGTTTGGATGAGTGTCCCCAAAGGATCAGATATAAAGGTTTGGTCCCCGAGTGGAGGGTTGGAGAGGTGCTGTGAACCTTCAGGAGGTGAGGCCTAGTGGGAGGTGGTCAGGTCATTGAGGATATGCCCTCGAAGGGGACTGTGGGACTCCAGTCTGATTTTTGTCTGCTTCCTGGCTCAAGATGTGACCACTCAGGTGGGCACAGTGGCACATGCCTGTAATCCCAATGGCTCAGGAGGTGGAGGCAGGAGGAATGTGAGATCAAAGCCAGCCTCAGCAACAGTGAGTGAGGTGCTAAGCAACTCAGAGAGACCCTGTCTCTAAATAAAATATGAAATAGGGCTGGGGATGTGGCTAAGTGGCCAAGTACCCCTGAGTTCAGTGCCTGGTACCAAAAAACAAAACAAAACAAAACAAAAAACAATGTGACCATTCATTCTGATGCATGCTCCTGCCATGACATGCCACCCTCATCGGAAAACCAAACTGATGGACAGGATCTTGGACTTAAACCTCTAGAACCATTATCCAAAATAAATTGTTTTTCTTTGTAAGTTAATTGCCTCAGGTATTTCATTGTAGTAATATAAAGCTAACTAATACAGAAGGTGAGGGAGGCTGGCAGCCTCAGATGAGGGTTAAGAAATTTGGTCATGGGGCCAAAGCCTTGACTCTGGGACTATATGCAGAGAAAGGTTAACTCAGCAGGCCTGGGTTGTTCAAACTCTGCAAATCCCCAAGAAAGGCTTGGTTCTGGAATGGCTCCTAAGAAAAGAACACTGAGTCTTTGTAATTTCTGCCCAATGAGAGCTTGAGGACTTGAGCCACACAATACCAGTTTGATCAGAAAGTTCTACTAATAATGTGATTTAAGTTGAATGGCTGTTTTTGTCTTAGGGGTCAGGAATCTCAGCACCTGTGGCCCATATGGGGATTGTGTGCCTATGGGACTAACCCAATAAAAAGCCTGGATACCAGGGCTCAGGTGAGCTTCTTTACCTGTACTACCACAAATTGTTGCTAGAAAAATTAAGTATTTCCATGTGATTCCACTAGGAAATGACAAATGGAAATTTGTGCTGGTTTCTCTCAGACTTTGCTCCAGACACTTTCTTCTTCCTTTGCTGCTTTTAATCTGTGTCCTTTTGTTGTAATAAACAATAACCATGAGTATAACAGCTCTTCTAAATCTTATGAGTTCTAGAGAATCTTGAGCCTACGGGTGGTCTTGGGGACCCTCACACAGAATGAGACTCACCTGACTCCATGAACTCAGTAATGCCCCTTTCTTGGCTTCTAGGACCCTGAGCCTCCTCAATTAGGAACCCCTCTGACATCCTGATAGTGCTACCATCTTAAATGAACCAACCCTAAAGAGGATGAGGAAAACTGCATGACTGTTGAAAGACCAGAGATGAGAATTTCTGTAGGAAGGGAAACAGAGTTGTTGTCTTCCCACTTGGTAACTGCTGAATAACTGCTGAAATGCTTCCCTTGATCCATTTCTACAATGGATTACAATGTCATCCAAAGCTTACATACTACTGTCAGCACAAACTAATAATAGCCTTGTGACTTTTCCTTAGATTAGTGTTAACATACAACCCCAGATAACTGGTATCATTATTGTATTGTCCATGTAGAAATAGCAGAGCCCCAAAAGTCCTAAGAAGATATGAGATCAAACAGATGATGGGGTGGGGTGGGACCCACTAGTGGACTCTGTCTTCCATCTTGTCTCCACCAACAAACAGGTCCCAGCTTTGTCTATCTGCTGACACATTGTTGGTGCCCAATGGGAGCATGACAGGCTGCTAGAGGAGACACACCAAGTAGCAGGGCAGCAACTCCTGCAAAACCATTGGTGGGAGGGAAAGGACAATGATGGGCATGACAAGGGCGAGTGGACCAACTGGAAAGGGAAGGGATCATGATTCTCAAGGACATAAAGAGGAAACAGAAGAGCTGCAAAAAGGGCAAACAAGTTGAGGAAGGGTTGATGGAAGCCTCATGAAACAAGCAGAAGAGAGAGGAGGTAAAATGCTCAGAAGCAAGGTGGCTGGGCAGGATCCTTCCCCGGATGTTTGGATCCCCAACATACCAACTTCCAGGGATAACCTACCAAAGATGGGCCAAAGAAGTCAATTTCAGCTCAAAACTGGACATGAATAAATATTAAGACACAGATAAGCAGCTGTTGACATGTTTGTGAATATAAATACAGCATTGTAATTATTTAATATAAATATAAAAATTACCAAGTACAAATATATTGACCTTGCCCTGTGTTGTCACACTGCCTCAGAGATTTCAGCAGCTTCAAAGAAATTCAGAGAGCTGTTATTAATTAACATTTTCTTGACTAAATACAAGGAATAGCGCCATGAAGTGAAGAGCAGAAATAGGGCATTATTATCCCAATTTTACAGAGACTCAGCAAGGTTAAATGATTGCTCCAGGTGATTCAGAGGCTGAACTGAGGAGAGGATCAGGATCTCTCTATTCTTATTCAGATGTGGTATTAGTGAAATATTTGAAAACTGAAATTGCAAGACATTAAAATTCTTAAAATGAAGGCGCCCAAATTGTAGCAATCCAGTTCCCTCAGAGTTTGAATTTTCCCTGGAGGCAGAAGGAAGTTCAGGCTACTCACCACTGTGCCTCCATTTTATAGAATACAGTAGGTTCTTAATAAATATGCCACATATGTGCACAGACACACTAACCTTCTGGGCTACAGCTTCCGTTCTTTTTCTTTCTCCTTTTTTTTTGGTGGTACTGGAGATTGAAACTAGGGGTGATTTACTACTGAGTCACATCCCTACTTTCCCCTTTTTAAATTATGAGACAGGGTCTCACTAAATTGCCAAGGCTGGCCTTGAAGTTGCCATCTCCTACCTTAGCCTCCTGAGTCACTTGGATCACAGGCGTGTGCCACCAAACCGGCCCTTCCTTTCTTTTGCTTGGGAATTTGGGACACATTTTATTAACACTAATGAAATACTTATCTGCATTACTTATCTTGACAGGGCCCAATGCAATGATTCAGTTATGGAAGGAGATAATTATGAATCACTATTTACTACCATGTAAAATAAATGTGCAGAGGCTGAGGGTGTAGCTCAATGGTACAGTGCATGTTTAGTATATATGAGGTTCTGGGTTTGATATTCAGCAGACCCCAAAATAAATGTGCAAAAAACAAGCTAGAAATTACTTGTTCCAACTTTCTGATTGTTTTCTATTGGGGGCAACTTATTCCTTTTGTTGTTCGTTGCTAGTCATGTTTAGGTATGGTGTTTTTAGATACTATTATATGAAATCTGTATTTTCTTCAGAAGCCTATATGTTACTTATTTCTCATACAAATGCAGGCCTGTGAACAATCAGAGGTAATAATTGATTTCTGCACTGTTAGTACATTTATCCTAAAGAATTAAAGTCATCATACTATAGTCATCCATGCACACCCATGTTTGTAGCAACACAATTCACAATAGCCAAATTATGGGACCAGCCTGGGTGTCCATTAATGGATAAATGGATAAAGAAAATGTGATATATATATATATATATATATGTATACACATACACACACACACACACAATGGAGTTTTATTTAGCCATAAAGAAGAATAAAATGGGATGTCTTTTGCAGGAAAATGGATGGAACTTGAAAATGTTATGTTACGTGAAAAAAGCCAAACTCAGATAGTCAAGTGTTGTTTGTTTTCTCTCATATGTGGAAACTAGAGAGGAAAAGGGAAAAGAAAAGTGGGGTGAGACAGGGATCTCAAGAAAATCAAAGGGAGATCAGTAGAGTAGAGGAAAGGGACCAGGAGGAGAAAGGAAGGGAGGAAAAGGGAAAATACTGGGGAATGACATTGGTCAAATTATATTGTTATATTATGTGCATGTATGGATATATAGCAATGAATCTCATCACTATGCACCAATAAAAAATAAGGAAAAATAATCTCTTGTTAAGAAAAAACATTGTCCTGAGCCATGGTAAGGACTACTGACAAAGTACTTAAATACCTTGAATACAGGGTACTTATTAAAGTAGAGTAAATTTGATTACAGTTTCAATTTCTAACAATATGAAATTATCTGAATAAATTATGAAATTTACTTAAACTAGAATACCAAATAGTAATTTCAAGTGATAATGTGCATTTAATATTTATTGACAAGATATATTGCTGAGTAGAAAATAAATTCTTCTGGACAGAATGTGTACTTTGATCCTGTGTATGTAATGATATATTTACACAGACATAGAAATTTATATTTACATAGATGTAGTATATTTACATAGACAACAACCAGGGAATACTTGGCAAAATAGTGGCTATTTTTGGTGGTGATGAAGTTATGAGTATACTTTAACTTTTTTGGTACGTATTATCTTATTTTTTTCAAATGAACATGAATAATTTGTGAAAATATGTGTGTGTGTGTGTGTGTGGTGTGTGTGTGTGTACCTTTCGTCTATGTAAATCGGTAATTTTATAAAATTTTCTTAGGCTGCTGTTCTGTTCTTTGTTAATTCCTTTACCAAACTACAATGAGGTCTAATTTCTGGGTACTTCATCTCAGGTACATTATCACACATTTTGTTCCTAATTAGTAATAAAAAAATTGATTTCTTCAATTACTTTTCTATTACATTTCTGGTTATTATATGTCTTCTGTCTCTCTTATTGGTTATACTTAATTATTCAATGAGTATCATAGCTGTTCTGTAGTAGTCCCCATCTCCTGAGTTCTCAGTAAAGGGCAGGCACAGGTAGAAGATCGGCTCATTTGTGTCCATCTTCCTGTTGGGTCCCACCTGTATAACAGTGGTGTCCAGTATAGCACCTGCTGAATAGATGACAACAGCCTGTTTCCTCAGCCCTTAGTATATGCCAAGAATTATCTCACATGCTATATGTAATAATTTATTTACTCCTCCTCCATAATCTTTAAAATGGGTATTATTATTAGCATCATTTTATAGATGGGGAAAATAAGGCCCAGGGAAGTTAAATAATTTGTATAAGATTGGCCTTGGCTTTGGTCTAGATAGTTCAGCTCCAAAGACTGTGTTCTTAACCACTATAGTACATTATCATTTTCAGTAAAAAATGGGATGATGGGTAGGTGGAGGGAGAAGGGATGATCATGTTCTTCACTGTTCTTATCCCTAGGAAAATTTTGACTTACTGTGGTTCTCTTAGGATGATACCAATTATTTCATCCTGCCCCTTGTGCATAGCCATTGCAACTAAAATGCCACTCTTAAAGAGCCTTTAGTTTAACCTCAGTCCTCATCTTATACTTGGTAGTTGGCTGTATTTTAAAAGCCAAGGTCACTGATTAAGAATATAAATTTGTATGGCATCGTTCACCAGGCAGGCCCACCCATGTGGCTGCCAGGGCTCTGTGGGCAGCCTAAGCCATCCTTCCTGCCTCTTATTCTCTTGTTCATCAAAAACATGAAGCAGACAAAGATCATGCTGATGAAAGCTCTGGCAGTGAGCTGCCTATTTTTCTATAGAGGTTTCATTCCAATCACTACCTTGTTCCTGAACAAGGAGGTTGATCTATTCTTGGAAATAAGTTCAACAACCAACCAACCAACCAAACCAAACAAAAGCCCCAATGTAATTAGCAGGGCCTGAACCAGTTGAGGGAATTAAGCAGCATTCTACCACCAATGACACAGCATCATTCACTGGCTGTAAATGTGCATTCAAGGTGAGCAGGCACCAGTCAGAGACTGCTTTCGGGGTGGGTTGATTGTGGCTTCCATCTAATTACAGTGTCAATATGTTAAATCCCTTACTGGAGGGTCAGGTTGTGTGGGGTTGTAGTGGTGGTGGTGTGGTGCTACAGGACATTAGATTCTGCCTTCCAGACTCTGAGTCAATCAGTTTAAATCCCTAAGGTGGACAGAACATCATGCAGGTCAGTTTGCACTAGAACCAGATTATACTCTGGTGGCTAATAGCTCTCATCGATTATATCCTTCCCCATGAATCTCCTTAATGAGAAACCATCATGAGAATGAAAGAAACTGATAGAAGAGAAACCATAATAAATTTATGGAGCTGGAATTAAAAAAAGAGAAGGTATGGCCTCACAGTGTTTACTCACTTGGGTTTATCTGCTTGAGTGTCTCCTGTTAACCAGACACTGGCAGAGTTATTAACAAGCACTTGCCTTTCTTGGGCTGGGTCTTATTCTGGAAGCCCAATACATTCTGCACTAACTTGCATTGCTTGTCTGTGGTGCTGGGATATGAAGAGGGCAGTGTGATGATCAGGAGGAAGTGATAGGTTCTTACATGATTTGAAACAATGCTTTTCAGTTAACTGAAACAGAGCACAGAACAAAACCAAACTCCTCCCAGTGTTTAAATCCCTGAATTCCACAGTCTGTCAGTGAGCTTCCAGGACAGCTGGAGTCACACAGAAAGAGATTCTGACTCCAGGGGATCTCAGGAGATGCTTGCTCTAGATATCCATCAAACCGTGCTTGAAGCAATGCACCTCACATGAAAACTTACCAGAGGATCTGCTCATGCACTGGCCTTGCTCCAAAGCTCTAGATGTGCATATCCAACAGCCCATTCAACATCCTCATTTAGATGACTAATAGACTACTCAAAATAAATCTGCCCAACACAGAGCTCTTGATGTAGCATGTAACTCACAACCCTTAATTTCCAAATCTACTCCATATCAGTGACAATGACAACTCCACCCTTCCATATGCCCAGGCATTCCTGTTTCTTTTCAGTCTTACCCCACACCTCAGTAAGTCCTGCTGGCATGACCTTCAACACACATCTGCAGTTCATGTACTTTTCTCCCACTGCTACCATTCCTGTCTAGGTCACCATCATCTCCTACCTGGAGGCAACAGGTTCCCTGCTCCCATCCTGGTCACCCTACAGTTCAATCCTAAACAAACAGTCAGAGTGAACTTGTAGAAATAGAAATCACATGATGTTCCTTCTTTGATCAAAATTCCCCAATGGTTAGAATGAAGTCCAAACTCTGGACTGACTCTGGACTGGCCTGACCTCATTCCTTCCCATCACTCTAACCATGCCTCCTACTAGCTTTCCCTTCTTTTTTTTTTTTTTTTTTTTTTTTTGGTACTGAGGATTGAACTCAGGGGTGCTTAACCACTGAGCCACATCCTCGGCCCTTTTTATATTTTATTTAGAGACAGGGTCTCACTGAGTTGCTAAATGCCTTACTAAGTTGCTGAGGCTGGCTTTGAACTTACAATCCTCCTGCCTTAGCTTCCCAAGTTGCTGGAATTACAGATGTGTACCACCAATCCTGGCTTCCTTCATTTTTGACTGGTATCTGTGGCTGTTGCCATATGGAGAACAGGCTTTGCCCATGTTCTTGTACAGCTGGCTCCTCATCATTTAGGTCTCAGCTCAAATAGCCCCTTCTCCCTGAAAGTGCTCCTTATACTTTGAACACCACCCAGCTGTATTTTCTCCAGTGCACACACTATTCTCTGAGAGGATGCCATTCATTTGTCTGTTCACTTGTCTGCTTACTGTTATCACTTGAGCAGGGGTTTCATTCTTGCTCAGCTTTATTTGTCTTGACCTAGGAACAATGCTGGAACACAGTAGATGCTTAATGAAAATGAATGAATAAACAACTGAGTTGCTAGCGGCCCTGGCCAGAAATGATCTTATAGTATTACTTAGATGAATTAAATTGATCGGAAAGGAGAGATTGCTGGTGTGTAAACACCAAGTTATCAAGTTCATTGCTTTTAGCTTTCTAGACTAGAAAAAGCATTCCACACATATATTTGTTTTCCAAGAGAAGAATCTATACATTGTTTTGTTGCTACTAGGTGAAAAGCCTATAGTTTCTATTTTTTTTCTTGAATAAAAAGGACTGTGGCATACTATCTTTCCTTCCATAGGTCATGAAATTGCCTGAGAAATCTAGTAAATTTCTAAGAACTTTTGACTGTTTCAGTTACTATTTTTTTTTTCCCTAGAAGAAAATTACCCTGAAATACTTGAGGAAAATACCAAATGTCCTTTTTAAAAATTATGCAACTCTGGTTTCACCAAAAACCATGTGTTCAGGGCTTATCATGGGCTAGTTTTACTGAATTTAAAAACCTCAGATAGTGTTATTATTCCCATTGGATCAGGATATTAAGGCCCAGGGAGGTTAACAATACTTTGTTCAACGTTCATGGTGGAAGAACCAGTATTTGAAACCCCCAGCCTAATCTCTTTCAGGGTTTCCTTTAGTTTCTTTTGTACTACCTAAAATCTTAGTCTTAGATAAATTTGGTGAAGTTGCTTTGTGCAGGGAATAAACATGGGTTTGGAAGCAGGAGATGGGTCACAGCTTCCAATTGCTGGTTCTCCCAAATGCTATGTGGCCTTTATCAAGTTCTTTCATCTCTGTAGGGGAGTTAAAAAAAAAAAAAAAAAGAGACAGTTTCCTTGAAGTGAGGAAGGTACAGCTTTGAGGGAAGTGTGAAGGACCCTTAGTCTCTAATTGTCAGAGTGATGCCACAGAGCTCTTGAGTTTCCCTTTCAGCTCAAAACATCAGTTCAAATACAGAGTACATGTATCATCCTTCAGACCAACCCTCTTTGAGCCGGAGGCTTGTGGACCTACTTGCTTACTTGACATCTCTCCATGTGCACAATACACAGCTCAGACTTTACAAGGTCCACGATGGAACACTGGATCCACCATCCACCAAACCTAATCCTCTCCTGGGTGGGGCCATACCTGCATGTGGCTACAGGAACACCTTGTGGCTCTTATAAACAAACTTAGTACCATCCTTACTTCTCCCTTTCCACATCCCTCTGCCCCTAATATTCAAGCAATCAGCAATTCCTATCATTCTTCCAGCATATCTTGAATATGTTCACATCTCTCCAATCCCATTACTCTTTTCCAAGAACCCCTCATCTTTCATCTGAACCACATAATATTCTCCTTACTTTCTCACTCTTCCATTCCTGTTACCCTAAGGCCAGTTTCAATAAAGCAGCAAGATACACCATTTCTCTTGCTTACAGTTCCACATTTTCTACAAAGCCCTGGATGATTCAGTCTTAGGTATTTATTTGTACCCTGTAGTCCACAGAGCTTTAAGGGATCCATGGTAGGAGACATAGAATTTGTAATTTTGGATGAGATAAGAAAAAAAAAATCTCATTCTTATTATTCCCCCTTTCGAACTGAAATTTAGCATTCATGGGAGTTGGGGAAGGGAAGAATAAAAGTTCACTGTATGTATTAGCCTGGTGAGGTGGTGCACACCTGTAATCCCAGTGGCTTGGGAGGCTGATGCAGGAAGATTGCGAGTTCAAAGTCATCCTCAGCAACTCAGCAAGGCATTAAGCAACTCAGTGAGACCCTGTCTCTAAATAAAATACAAAATAGGGCTGGGGATGTGGTTCAGTGTTTGAGTGCCCCTGAGTTCAATTCCTGGTGTCCCCCCACCCAAAAATAGTTCATTGGATTAGACAAAGGTAAATGAAGGGAAAGGAGAGGGGGATAGAAATAGGAAAGACAGTGAAATGAAACAGACATAACTTTCCTATGTTCATATATGAATACATGACCAATATAACTCTACATCATGTTCAACCATAGGAATGGGATCCTAATTACAATAAGTTATATTCCATGTATGTATAATATGTCAAAATATATCTACTATCATATATATTAAAAAGAACAAATTAAAAAATGATCTAAGAAAAAAAAAGAAAGAAATTTAGCATTCCATTGAGTTATGCAGAAAATCTCAGTGAAGTTAGCAGTTCCTGTGACTCTGTCACTAATAATCACATATATTCTATATCACATTATTACTGTTACGGATACTTTGAAATCTTGCTACTTCAAAGTTGGGTATTATATTGGTCACAAAATATGTTAATAATGAAGCACTTATATTTTATACTGAAACTTTGTCTTTTAAATATTTTGATATCTATTTTAATGTAATTGATTTCCTTTTGTGTTCCTATGCATTTTATTTTATACAATTAAAAATATGATTCTGAGAGGGGCTCCAGAGGCTTCGACAGACTGCCAAAGGGTCCATGACAGAAAAGTTTTAAGCACCTCAAATCCTGCTCCTTTGATCTCTCACACTCATCTGCAGTGTTTCTTCCTGTTTCAGAATACCAAAGTAGTTCCTGCCTCAGAGCCTTTGTGGAGGCTGCTCCCTCTGCTTGGAACTCTCACCATGACTAGTTCCTCCTCCTGGGTCGTATTTCCACTTTCTATCACTTCTTCACAGGGGCCTTCACAAATCACCAGACATATAACCTCGCCCCAGTCATTCTTTACCACAACAACTTGCTTTAGTTCCTTTATAATTTTAACTATTGTCAGACATGATCTTACTTGTTTATTTACTTATTCCTTTTTTGCCTTCCTCCTTAGCAGATAAACTCTATTAGAACATGACATTCATCTGGCCTGTCTATAGCTACATTCCCATTTCTAAAAATATTGAATTTATGCTTGATAAAAATTAGCTGAAGAAACAAATCCTTTCAAACCAGAGAATCACTTTGGGCAGAACTCAGATGAGTATAACTGAAAAACATACATATGTATGTAAGATCATGCACCCATACTCTTCCCAGAAAATATACTAAAGTACTTTTTGCTACCTGCGCATACATTGCAGTTGCTCTGGCATTCACAGTTGTGATTTGGCTAAAGCATAAGTCATATTCAAGAGCACCCTGGAGACTTGTGACACTCCCTGGAGAACTCAGGCCAATAAGCCAATTAATTGGCTATAATGTGTCAGATATACTGTATTTGTGACTGGGAACATTATAATATGGCTCTAGCATTATTTAAACAAGAACTACACACATCTACACCAATGGTTTAAAATTTTTCAAAGATTAGATTAGCGGCACAGCAGGATTAGATGGCAAAATAATTTCACATATTCACTTGCAGTTTCAGATATAAGCAAAATGGGAATCATCTCTATTTTAGATCATCACTGTGTAGAAGTGATCACAGCCAAATGGAGGTTGCTTATCTGAAATATGAGAATATAGTGCAGAATTATGTGGCATATGTGATCAACGTAATGCCGGAAATATAAGAAGAGGAGATAAACAGCCAAGAGAGGATGAACAAGAAAATACAAATTTCCATGAGAAAATTGATAAGAAAATGTACAGTGCCAAAGTAGAAATTATTTACTTTAGGAACAGTGGATTCATACTGTGTAGTCTTTTATAATCACAAGTAAAAGCTCCCACTCCCCAATCCTGCTTCACCTTTACCCTTATTGGCCCCCTGACCATCCAGACCACACAATTACTGGTGTTCATTGTCCACTCTGCTGGCCTGTTGTTGGAGCTCAGGCTTCTGAAAATCTAATTACCTCCAGCAGAAGCATGGATTGTGGGGTTAAGGTACCAGGGCAGTGTACCAAGTGACAGCCCTATATGGAACCCTGCATAAAAGATAAGAGATAAGAAATGACACAAAAAGGAAAACAAATTCTTATTTTGATAATTGAGGATGAATACAGGAATAGAGGGGCAGAAATAAAATTCAAAGCCAGGTCCTCAAAATGCAGGACCTGCATTAAAAGTCTGTGTCCCTCAGGAATAGTGAGAATGTAAGAAAACTATCCAAGTAGAATGTGGTAGAAAGATTCAATGAAATACAATACATGTGTAAGCCAGAGGACAGATGAGGCTTTCCCTCCACATACTCCCAAAGTAAGCAAGAATGAGAGGATGGGCTATAATTTCTGCTAGATGGAAAGGACCAAAAGAACAGGGAACTTTGAGTTTCATGACTTCTCTGGTTCACATTTTTTCTGCCAAAAAGATACACAAATATTTAAGAGGGTCTTGTGGACACTGGACACATCCTAGCAATGAGTAGATTTACACTCTCTCAAGGCTCCACTTAAGGCCATGACTTTGGTTCATGAGCTGTGGCAGTGGTGGCACCTCTTTATTTTTGTTTGAAACTCTGTCCTCAAATTCAAAGGGAGCTTTTCCATCACACAAACAATTTGGAACATGCTATATATTCTATACTCACATTGTCTAAGCTGCTCATGATTTTCAAGATTTCAGACACACCTATCATTAGCTTCCTCAGATCTAGGTTAAAGAATCTCTTAGGGCTGGGGCTGGGGCTCAGTGGTAGCCACCTGCCTGGTATGTGTGAGGCACTGGGTTCGATTCTCAGTACCACATATAAATAAATAAAAGTAAAGATCTATCAGCAACTAAAAATATTTTTTTTTAAAAGAAGAATCTCTTTCTTCCTGTCTAGCCATCCACTTTCACTGCTTCTCTGGAGTTCCTGGATATCTTTATTGGGTATGGTACCCAGAACAGCAGACGGTTAGGGGAAGATAAATCCTTCTATTACAGGACAGGATAATACTATTTCCATCATATTTCTTATCTTGATTATATTCTATGTGGCTCAGTGGTTGAGTGCCTCTGAGTTTAATCCCCCGTACCAAAAAAAAAAAAAAAAAAAAAAAAGTTCATTGGATTAGACAAAGGGGAATGAAGAGAAGGGAGGGTGGGGCATAGAAATAAGAAAGACAGTAAAATGAATCAGACATAAGTTTCCCATGTTCATCTATTCCTGATGTCACAGCCCTCATGATACAGTCACTTCTCAAAGCCCCCACCTCTGAACACTGCTGCACTGGGGACCTAGCCTTTAATATATGAGCTTTTGGGTGACACCTAAGATCCAAAGCCTAACAACATTCTTAAGAGGTAAGGGGTAACAGCTCAAATGACATTAGTCATGACACGGGGAACTGGCACTTTCAGAGGGACATGCAGGAGACTGGCTGGATGAACATTTGCTGTCTGTGGGAAAGTTCTACTCCAGCTGGGAGACAGAGATATTTTGAGCTTGAGTGATTCTGAAACATACACCCTCCAGGTGTCTCCATGACAAAACCAAGCCAACCATGGAAGAACTCGAGTTAATAACTAGCCCAGTCTCTGTATATGTGCATAAATGAATCACCGGATCTTCCTTTAAGACTAGCAAATCACACCCTTTGTCATGGTGCACATAGAAGTATAATGTAGTCTTCTCATGGAAGAGGGAATTGGCAATGAAGTGATGATAGCTTCTCTTACTTTTCAAGCTTAAGATATATTAGAGCATAGAAAACACTTTTTAAAAAAGTCTCATGTCCCTTTATAGTTATGTAACTATTTTTCTAGATCAGGGGTCCCTGATGTAGGGTGTAGGGCTTCAGAAGACCTGACACCCCTCTACCCCTCTGAACCTGTATTTGACCACTGTATGTCTGCATTTCAAGGGGAGGGAGTTCAAACTTTTATCAGATTCTCAAGCATATCTGAGACCCTGGAAAGGGTAACAGTCACTGTTTCAGAGCATTTCTGAAATAGCTGAGGATATTCCTTGGTCCATCACAACTCTGAGGTTTGATGAATTTGAGAATATGGGCAATAGGATTTGATTGCCTTCTGTGAATCATTATTTTTCCTTAGACCCTGTTCACCACCCCACCTGAAGTAGAAAATCAGTCAGGAATAAAATGTAAGATTAAAAAAAAATTAACTGTATAGTTTAGATGGTATAGGACAGTAGAATCAAATTAAAGTAATGGGCCTAAAGGAAGAAAAAGGTCCTTGTTGAATAGGAAGGGCAAAAATTCAGATAATATTAAAAAAATCAATGTACAAATGGTTTTACATAAAGAGTAAAAAATGAACATGGTTTCATTACATAAACTGTGATAGGGAGAAAGCCAAACCTCAAGAGGGGAAGAAACCATAGACATCCCTGTGCTAGTTTCCTCATTTCTAAAATTGAGATGTTTGTACCTATGAAAAGGAGAGCATTACTGAGCAAAGAACAGCAGCGCAGGTGAAGGCCTCAGGAGGCAATAAATGGTAGTTGTAGGAGGTGTATGTTAAAGTAAATAGAAGGTATCATTATAAAAAGTATAATTGCATTAATGAAGGTTAGGATACATTTTCTATAAAACCTGAGACTGGAGCTTGCAAACTGTATGTTAAATGAAAGAAGCAAATGGCAAAGAACCACATACTGTGGTTCTTCTTTACAGGAAGTGTCCTGAACAGGTAAATCCATAGAGATTGAAAGTAGATTAATGGTTGCCCAGGGATGGGGGTAGGGAAATGGAGAATAAAAGCTGGTTTCTTTTCAGGCTGATGAAAATGTTCTAAAATTGATTCTGATATGGTTGTACAGCTCTGAATACACCAAATGCCACTGGGTTGTACACTTAAAATGGGGAGTTGTGTGATATGGTAATTATTATATCTTAATAAAGCTGTTAAAAAAAACCTGACCCTGGAAAAGCCTTTGGTTAAAAAAACATATGAAGCATCCTGTCAATTTTCCTAGGGACCACCGTCCCCTTCCATCTTGCATAAATTCCCTTATACAGGTATTTCCTTTTGCTTTGCCACATCTTCATCTAACAGGGTAATTTTTCAGATATATACCAGGTGTGTCTTACAAGCAGCTGACAATGCATATATCCTGATAAATGAATGACTTCTGGGGTTCAACATTAAAGTCATAGATTTTAAGCAGATGAGTCAGTGTTCAGAAAAATATTGGAGCCATTTATTACTTCCATCTCTTATGACTTTACTCCCATCACTGCTGGCTGTGTAAAGTAAACAGCAAGCCTTTGCAACTAGGCGGATTGTGAGGAAGAGATGCATTATTTTCTAAGATGGTGGCTATTTTCCCTTTATCTCCCAATTTCTGCTTTTACTGATTCTTCTAAGATTGAAGTCCTTAAATGTCTATGAATTCTATTTTACAACTTTCCTGCTGCTCCTACTTGCCCATACTTTCATATTAACTATATTAGCCATTTTTCCTCAAAGCCCTAAAAAATTTTGAACCTCACTACTTGTTCCAACTTTCTATTTCTAACAGCATTGCTGGAGGTGAAGCAATGACAAAATAACAAGTATAAAATATTTGTTTTCTTCTCCTAATCTGACCTCAATTGTCACAAACAGATCCTTATACATTTTCATAAGCAGCACATCTAAGGATTAAATTTATTTTTCAGAATCCCAAACTAAACCCTTAAGAAGTCCTCCCTTTTTCACATTATAAAAGCACAACATAACTTTCTTCTCACATATCCTTCACAGTGTAAATCTCTCTAACTCAGTAATAATGGATTGTAAAGAAACAGTTTTATCCGAGACAATCTCACAGGGCCCCTATCTCTTCAACAGTGGAGGGAGGCAGTGACCAAGCATGGCACCCAAATATATGATGGGGATGGGGAAATGAAAAGGAAGACAAAGCTGGAGGACTCAGAGATCTGATGGAGTCTCTTCTTATTTTCCCCCAAATCTGTTGCATCTGTCAAAGACAGCAAAGCGAAGAATGGAGACAGTTATACAAATAATTCAAAGGAAAAATCAGTGTTGTCCTTCATGGGTTACAAAACAAGGATTACCAATCTGAATGACTTCAATGACAGTCTTTAAAGAAATTTACCTCACAAGTGTGTTCAGCCACATTATGAGTGATTAACCTTTATAACCGTTCATGAAGGAGTGACAAGGCTCTTAACAACTTTTGAGTTCCCCAGGCTTCCTAATAACATCTCTCCTTTGGGAGAAATCTCAGAAGATATTGTTGACATAATGACCCAGTAAAATAAAAACTCAAATGCAGAGAAAGAGTAACTGACAAGAAGACAAAAATAAAGGGTGGATAAAGTCTCTTAGAAACTAAGAAAGATTTTTGGTTTATCATAGGCTGTTGTAGCCCAAAGTTTTTTTTCCAATTATACTACAGTATAAAGAGAATCATTATATCTTTTTAGAGCACTTTTTATTTGCAGCAAAACTGAATGGAAAGCACAGTTTCCATAGGCTCCTTGCCCCCCTATTTTGAGTATCTTCCATTCAAGTATCACCCCACTAGAATGGTACATATGATACAACTGATGAACCTATGTTGATATCATACTGAATAGTGTCAACTGCCCTAAAAACCCTCTGTGTTCCACCTATCTATCCTTTCTTCCTCCCTAATAGTTCTGGAGTTAGTAGACAAAATCAATGCTAAGAGGAAACCTAGGCTTTCATCTTAATTTTTTTCACTCTCCTCTTCCTGACATACATCTTGTCCTGTGGAAAGGCTGGTAATTGGTAAAGAAGTCCTTGGCTCTGTGTGTGCACACATGTGTCAATAAGCAAAGGAAGGAAGAAAAACCAAGAGGCAGAAAGGATGAAGCTAAGTTCTGTGTTCTGAATGTTTGTGTCCCCCAAACTCACATGTTAAAATCCTGTCAGCTGATAGTATCAGGAGTTAGGGTCTTGGAGAAGTGATTAGGTCATGGGGTGGAGCCCTTATGATTGGGATAAGTGCCCTTATAAAGGAGACCCTAGAAAGCTAGCCTTTCATTCCAACACACGAGGACACAGCCAGATGTCAGCAGCCTGTAGCACTGAAGAGACCTCACCAGAACTGGACTGTTCTCACACCCTGATCTTGGACTTCCCAGCCTCCAGAACTGCGAGAAGTAAGTTTCTACTGCTTGTAGCTGCACAGTTTATAGTATTTTGTCATAGCAGCCCAACTGGATTAAGATGCCAGGGAGAGTTAGGAAGAATGTGGACCCTGGAGCCACACAGATCTGGATTCTTTTTCTGCCTGTCCTTTATTAGTTTTAAGGCCAAAAGCATTTAAGATTTCTAAAGTGTGACTTTAATATGTCAAAATCATAGTTTTCTTATCTACAAAATGGGACTTCTTTGTCCTTATAGGGATACTTGAGACATTGAAGTAAGATGATTACATGAAGTGTAATCATGTAATATTTCCCCTTTGCCTACGAAATGGGTAAACATAAAATTCAAGAAAAAATAGGGTATGAACATTTTAAAGCTAAAAATAGATGGATTCAAAGTAAATTAATGCCACGGGATTAGAGTCAAGATCCATGACTATTGTGGAAAATGAAATTCTTAGCACAAAAGGTGATAGCAAGGTGCCATTCATAAAGGGCCATTGACCTCCCACTGAAGATACTTCTCCATGTCACTAATTTATACAGCAATACAAATGACCACATTCATATTGGCGATATCTACTGCATAACAATAACTATTAGGCAGAATTGAACTACAATGATGTACTGTTCACAGTAACTCATAGTATTATTTTTTTAAGACTGTATGTTCTTTCTTCAGAGTTAAAAGTTACTTGTTGACAAAACTGAAACAGGTAACTTTTACGAGTGCTATGTATATTCTATAACTTTGCTTCAGAAATGTGTACAGGGCTCCTGCAATTTATGTCTCCCTTTGGTTCCATGAGGTGCCTGCACCTTGCACAGGGCAATTTCTGAGGGTTAATTGTGCCTTGCTTTTTTAGTGGGATTCAGGAAAAAGATGATTACCAGTGGCAATCAGTCAGTGACATTTCACTGCTTTTTCTGACTGCCCTTTACAAAGCTCTTCTGCCATCAGCCCAGGGACACCATCACCTCCACCACCCAACTCCCAAGTAATATCTTTTAATTGCCTTTCAAAGACACGAACCCCTTGACAGTCAACATTTGCTGCACTATTTGTTCTTACACTTGGCATTAACTAAAAGGGTCCAGAATCTTTCAAGATTGCCTGTCTTATTTTATTGACTTCCTCTTATTCTTGGCCAAGAAGATATGCTTAAAGAAAACCTGGGTAAATCTTATCTCATATTTGAGAATGTGTAAGGAATTACTGAGTTCCACAGACATGTTTTCTCTGCCCACCAAGAAGCTCTCCTATGAAAGGTATGAGGCTCACAAAATGCTAACATTTGCTAGTTCTCAGTATGAGGAAACACACCTATTTGTCCTCTATTTTTTGAAACATAGAATAATTAAAATAAAGTCATGTGTAACAACTCACAGTGTTTGGTGTCTTTGTAATTGTGTGTGATTTTATGTGTGTGTGTGTGTGTGTGTGTGTGTGTTTGTGTTTTGTCTTTGCAGGAGTTCTCAGCTGGGGCAACAAAGAGAGCAGTTACTGACTGAATCACATCCTCTTGAGAATGTGGATTCTAATGCATGTTTCAACCCAAGTTAACTGCAAGGATCAGTACAATTGAAAATAAAAGAACCTGCTCATGTAATTCTTTTTATGCAGGGAACTGAATTTTTCCCTCCAAATTAATCCTTTACCAGCAATGGATGGACTGCAAACACAGGCACCGAGCAGACAGCTCACTTCCATCTGGCATGGCCATGTGAACACTTCGGTTGGCTTGCTTTTTTAATGAAGTGATTTTTAATGAAGCAAGCTGTGAATTTAATAGATACCTTAAAACTGCTTCTTTGTAGCTAAGCTTTAAGTAACGAAGCAACTGCCAAATTAGACACCAAAACCAAGAGAAAAATTCAAGGCTGAACAACTGCAGGATCAAGGATTGCTGGGGTTCGGTCATCACTTGTGTCACCTCAACTGCTGACACAAAGGCTGGTGCCACAAGTCCATATGGAGGCAGTGTGCTCTGATGGAAGCCCACTCAGTGACCTTGTCAGAGGTCAAGGAAACACTTGGCTAGCACCAGAGCACACTTAAGTGCAAGGTAGAGTAATCATAGTTATTCCTACCACTGTCCATGTGAGTACACTGTCTCTTACATTTACCTTGATTTTAAATCAACCCTTTCAGCTTCTTGTAATGTGGGGGATAACAAGAAGGAGATCATTAGGTTCCGTCTATGATTCCCTAAAAGAAAATTTTTTTAGAAAGAAATGCACAGAGAACTCCTTTAAAGGTGGGAGAAATTATCCAATTCAGGAGTCTCACAGGTCAATAGTAGGCAGTGGGAGCCAGGGAAGAGGGCTGAGGGTGGGGTGAGCAGCAGGCAAGGCCTGGCAGGATGGAGGAGTGCACGAACCACCTAATGGTCTTCTCATTCTTTAGTTAAAAGAAGTATCCACCCAATAAAACACATCTATCACATTCTACGATCATGGTCTAGCCACCTTATTTGCTAGGCTGCACTCACAGGTTGGAGTGAAAAAAGAAGCTTATTTGCCTTCCTATGAGGAATGCAATAGTGGGCCTCTCGCCTATGCATCTCCTTGAATCAGTTGATATCCTTTATGGTATAATTCCCTAATCACCCCAGTGCTGTGAGAGTTTGTTGATGAAAGTGAATACTCTGAAACAAAATAGTTCACGTTTTTACTTGGATGAATATTAAAAATCAAAACCAAACACACTATAATAAGAGTTCCTGACCTACATCCAATACCTATCTATATATCTCTGTCTCTACATCTTTATCTATATAGTTATATTAGGAGTTAAGTGAAGTCTTGAATCTATTAAATAGCAAGTGTCAAGTGGTTTCTTTGTGTGCAGTTCTCTCTGCTTCATGTGCACTTTCTCTCTGTTGTGTAGCTGGAGATTATACTGAATCCAGGGCACACTTCACAACTATTTTCTTCTAGTGACTTCAAAAAATTCATAAATAAAAAAAGTTAGGAAAAATCCTTAATCCTCATCTCCCTGGCTTTACTTTACATCCTATTATTCTGGGTAACTGATATGTGTGAAAACACTCGGTTTCAATTTAGCTAAACCTCTGACTCACAGAGAACAGCTTTTAAATTGTTCATATAATTCTTATCAATCAGCTGGGTCTGTGTAAAGGAAATAGGAATACGGAAATCTAATCACCCCCTCTGTGAAAAATCACCATGTCTCCCTCATCAGAGGAAGATCAGAGCCTAGAAAGCCTGCTTTCCAGATTTTCACTGTTTCCTGGCTGTTTCATTTTAATCACAACATTGTTGAGCTGATCTATAACTTCATGGGTTTTCTGGGCCAGGCTAGGAAGCTACCGACTCATGTCTCAGGGAAGCCTAGTGGCACTATCCCATCACTAGAAAGAAATGTTACCAGCATGCTATTTGCACATAGCAAGATGGGGTTCTTTGCAAACTGGTCAATCAGAAATGCAATCATGGCAATAGGCTGTAGTTGGGGCACACATTTTGGGGGATGAATCATGGTATTTTTATTGGTTTGCCATATTTTACCATTTGTTATAAAAGAATGGTATCAGAGTTCACCTTACAGAGAGAAATGAGAAAACTAAAAATGAGCAGGAAGGAGACCATAAAACCACCCAGGCCAGTCATTCAGTGAATCCTTTTATGGTTAGTGGATATCTATTTACTATGTTCTAGTGGGTCATTATTCTTGGGGATAATTCATCTTACAAATTGCCACAGGGTGCAATTTTCCATCATCAACAAAAACCACATAGCCTTCATGAGAGAAGCTAGCTGTGGAGGTAAGAAATGCATGTCTGTTTTAACTGCTCTTCCTTTTCGCTGTGTACGTTTTGAATGCTTTCAGGCTTTGCATGATTGGACACAGACCTTATGAGATTTGCATTAGCTGGACTAGGACAGAAATTCATCCACATCTGACTAAACTAGATGACTGCAGCGTAGTTCTCTTGGGTTGAAACCAGCTCTTGTTCTACCGGCTTACGTTGCAGCAAGAAACTATTTAGGGTATAAAATTTGTATGCAACCACCAAAAGAGACTAAAAACATCCTGGCCATATGCATTAGTAGGCAAGGTAGGTAAGTAGGTAGAGAGGTAAGCAGACAGACATAAAATCAACTTATTGAGACATAAATTATATACCATACAAGGTACCTATTTAAAGTGTAGATTTCTTTTTGAGGGGCATACTTAGGATTGAACCCAGGGGTGCTTTACCACTGAGCTACATTTCCAACCCTATTCATGTTTTTATTTTGAGACAGGTCTCAAAAAGTTGCTGAAACTGGCCTCAAACTTACCATCCTCCTGCCTCAGCCTCTGAAATCACTGGGATTATAGGCATATGCCACTGTGCTGGCTAAATGTAGTTTTTTTTTTTAAACAAGAACTTCTAGCCTTATAGGACCCAGAAGAAGTCATGGAGAGCTTCTTGCTTGCCCTCTTCCATAGTGAAGCTCAGAGAAACTAACCAAGTCACTAACAGATGGTCAGTGGCAAAGTGGGGAGGGGATATCCAATATGGAGATTCTTATAAAACCAGCCCATTGATTTGGCCATATGAATAGAAACTCTATAGTGTTGGGGTGAAAAGACTAACCTTGGCAGCTTGTGTATATGCAACAGCCCTGTGTTCCTCATCAGTTAAAAATGAACATCCAACAACTGGCAGCAGAGTACAGACAAGGAGTGCCTTAGGAAAGTAAGTAAAGGGGATCCAAGGGCTGTGTGAACAGAGGGCTGCAAGGGTTTGCTGAAAAGTGCGAGTTGGAGGTGTTAAAGTAATTCCAACCAATGTTAGCATCTAGATGCTGACAAATAAAATTTATAAATGACTTTTAAAACTGCTTCCTCTAGCAACAAGAGCTGTTATTGTCACATTGATTTTGAAATTAAATGTTATGGAATTTTCTTGCTTTAATGAGAAGGCAGATACAGCTGGTAAACAAAGTAATGATTAAAGCAATTAAAAGAGTAAAAATGAGAAATAAAGTAACGATAGTCCTAATCCTTAACCCAAATAGGCAGGTTTGACTGATACACTTTAAAAAAAAAGATGCATGTTTATCTCAGGGTAAAAATATTGAGAAACAATGCTCACTACAAATAAGCCTGCCCTTTGGTAAGAAGGGAAAAGTCAATTAGTCATGTCAGTCGTTTAAAAATCTGCCCACACCTGGTTCTCATTTGTCCTACAGCCGAGAAACCAAAGACAACTTTTTATTGCTTGTGGTCAAACAGCAAGTTCATTTCACCAAGGGATGATCAAACAGCCAGCCTCCCCCAGCCTGAGAAGTTTGCCTTTCACTTTCAACTTGTTCAATCATCATTAACTCTGAAAATTGTCACATTCCATTTGTGCAATGAAAATTTCACCACAGTGACCGTTTGGGTGAAGTTTTTGTAGGCGAGGCCCTAAATCTTATAGAGCACCTCACACCTTCTCAAGGTCATTTGACTCATTTTCTTGTTTGATGACAGTTGCCTGCCATTCTGGAGTCAGTCTGGGACCAGAAATTGGTAACTTTGAAGAAACCTTTCTGTGTGGGTGTTATCCTCTCTGAGACTGGGTGATTTGACACCAAGTTATTAGAAAGATTGAGGCATATGCATACATGCATACCTGACACATTTGTTACATATTTATGGGTACATACACTGGAATTTTTTTTTTTGTATCGGGGATTGAACACAGGGGCATTTAACTTCTGAACCACATCCCACCTTTTTTGTTTTTTATTTAGAGACAGGGTCTCGCTGAGTTGTTTAGGGCCTCGCTAAGTTGCTGAGGCTGGTTTTGAATTCGTGATCCTCCTGCCTCAGCCTCTCGAGCTGCTGGGATTACAGGCATACACTGGAATTTTTATCGAGTGAAAATAAAAGTCTTCACTGGAGAGGGACCAGTAAAGAAGACCTCTGGATGCAATCCATTTAAAAGCAGGATTTCCTCACTCTGGGAAGCCAGCTGCCCTAGAGAGGCTGCAATATCGAATTGGGAAGATTCCAAGAAGCTTCTGGAAAGGAGAAATAGACTTCTTTTTACTTTTGCCATTGGGCTTAAGAAATTATCACCCTATCTGTTTATTATTATTCAATTACGTTTCCCCTCTGCAGAAGGGGTTCTGAAATGTTAACTCCCAGTGAATCTGGCATGGGGTCAAATTCCTGATGGAAAATTTACAAATATGAATTTCTGAAAGTGGATGTCAAGTGGCAAGATGGCTAAATTTAGAGGTCATTTGATCCAGCATTTGCTGGGGAAAGTCAAATAAATTTTGTGCTGTTTGGCAAGTAAGTCTTAGCTAAAACAAGCCCCAGTTGCAAATCCTGATTAAAATTTCAAGGTCAAAACCAAGAGATGTATACACAGAGCTCTCTAGAGCTTTTCAGGTGCCTTGGTGCAAATACACTTATTTAGTGGTCTCTAAGAATGGTGTCTTGATCTCTAGTTCTAGTTCTACTTCTAATTTCAGGAGTCCACTGGGTTAGCTGCTGAAATAATATTATGAGCTCGTCTGGATCACAGACACAATGTCTTAACCCCTTTCAGCTAGCTCTGCCTCACAATGCACTAAAATATTTATTATTGCTAATATCCAGTCTTTAATTTACTACCTGAATTTGGGGGTAGGAGGGAGGGCAGAAATAGTATATATTTTTTTCTACTTCTCTGATTAAATTCAGATCAGACCTTCAAGAATAGTCCTGTGCCTCCAAAAACACAGAAAAGAATGTCTTGTCATTTTAATGGCTGCTGGGTTGATAGCATCACTTTTAAGAAAAGCAATTCCAATACTAGGTTATTAGCTGAAAAAAGCTTATGCATGATATCTCAGGAAGGATATTTTTATTCAAACACTTGAATATGTGCCCTGAGTTATTAAGTGTTTTATACATATTAGCTCCTTTCATTCTTACGGCAAATACAAGGGATATGGTAACTTACCCAAGGCCACACAACCCAGGAAGTGTGGGTCTAACTCCATTGTAAATGCAGCTATATTTTCTCCTGAAGACCTGTTGGGATATGCAACCTGAATGTCCATTTATCTATTGCTCCACGCTGGTCAGAGGGTGTGCAGAGTGGTGTTCAATTTGTTTGTTCCACTTCATAGGTATTGAAAAACGGAGACCATGTCTCTGAATGTTCTCTTTCTCCTTACACTAATTTCCTCTATTTTTGGGTCCATTTTTGTGGAGGTCACCCTTCTACTGCTGGCTCCCAGTAGAATGAGCTGACAAGTTGTCCCTCCCTGTCTGCTTCTCTCTCTCTCTCTCTCTCTCTCTCTCTCTCTCTCTCTCACACACACACACACACACACACACACACACTCACACAGAGCTATTACTGTGCTTCAGTGAAGCTGTACAGGGTTTGTGATCCAGGCATAAAAGCAGACATCATTTGCTCATTAGAGCTAAGTTTTCAGGACATGCCCCACTTACTGACCTCCACTAACGGCCTGGGTTTGCGCTCGACTGCAAACCTGAAGTGGCAGAGTTCACAGTAGCTGGTGTTTGAGGACGACAGCCAGTGCTCCAGGCAGCTCCGATGAATTGTCCCCAAGGTCCCTGTACATTCACATGGAGAGAGCAAATCTTCTTGGCTGCTGCCCTCATGGCAGATCCTGCACATTGGCCGGTCATTGAAGGGGCTGCAAGAGAAGAAGGGGCACCTGCTGGTCACTGGGCTGTGACCCACTGCCATGTGGATGGCCTCTAGCTCTGTGTTGTTCAGGCCCTCCCCAGTGGCAACTGCTCAAAACAGATACTTGCTTTAAGACCCCTTAGATTTTTACACTTGACCTTGACAATGGGGCCAGTGGTCTTAGGTACTCCAGAGTACTCAGGCCATCTACTTTTACCAATATAAAATTAGCCAGTATATAAATATAAAAATATATAAATATAAAGGCCAATATCAAAGAAGCCAGGTGTGGCCTAGGGCCAAAAATGAGTGAAAATGAACAACATGTTATTTTTGTCTTGAAGGTAGATGAAGTTCAGGCAAACTACCAATCAAAAAATAAAAATCATTCCTCACCATAAAGAACAGAAATGGTTTTGAAATGATATCAATTGTAGTTTCTAGACAAATTACATCTTTTGAACTGGCCAGGACACTTTTATATACCCAGAGGTTCCTTTTGTTTCTCTTTTTAATGATGTGGGAGAATGAGAGGAAGAAAGTGAGCTGGCAACAAACCCTGAAGCCGCCACAGAGAAACGTGGACAAAGTAAAGTGGTGGGTGGCCCTTTGAGCTTTTGGAAAATGATCTCTGGGATGCCAAAGACACTGAACTGAAATAGAGCAATGAGTATGTCCTACCAAGGAGGCCTGTGCATAGAGTGCTGCCTTTACTTTTGGAAAAACCATTCCTGCATGGTGTGTGAAGGCAGTATAGTACAGTTAGTTGTCCCCAGTGCAGGCTCTGCAAGGCTAAGACCCCAGTTCAGGGGCTTATGGCCAGCTCACTTTGGGCAGGAAACTTCATCTTCCTGTACTTCCGTTTCCTCATCTCTAAAATGGGCACAAAGAATGATGCCTTCCCTGTGTGGTGATTTTGAGGATGAGAAAAGATAGTGCAGATTAGAAACTTAAAATAGGGACCAGCACATAGTAAAGGCCTAGTTGATGCTAGCTAGTGTCACTCATGGAAAAACTCAGGCCCAAATGAAATAACATGGCCGCACCATGAAGTCAGTGCCAGTGAAAGGATCAAAGTCAGATAGCTTCACTTCTCAGTGGGTATTTTGTCCTCTGAGAAGTCTCTGATCCATGTTTTCTTCTCTCTCTCTCTCTCTCTCTCTCTCTCTGAAGTTCTGCCTCACAAATGCTAAGCAAGTGCTCTACCAGTGAGCCCACATCCATATCTTCCTATGTTGCTTGTGCTATGCTTTGTTGGGCTTTAGACTTTAAAATATTATCATATATGTGACAACCCTAGAGCCAGCCTCCTTGCTCAATTCCCTGTCTCTCCCACATACTCCAAAGATGACAGGACCAAGGCCTATGCCACATCATTCTCTTCAATATCATTTTGATCCAATGGAAAACAGCCATGGAAACAGTGCTGTTTTCCAAAGGTCTTCTGGGAATGATTCTGAGAATAAGTGAAGAAAAAGACCTCCCTCCAATTTGCTTGGAAGACCCACTTGTGCTGGGGGGAGAAGAAAGGTGTCAGAGTTGACTTTTTCCTCCTGTTCTCCTTCATTCAATTTGTGCCATGTACATGCAAAGCTCTGCAGCCCTCTTGTTTGTGTTGCCGTATAAAGGAAGAGCAGGGATGCCTGACGGACAGAAACACACTCATTGGCTCACAGGTCTCAGTCATTTCACCTGTAGCCTGCTCCTCCTGATCAACCAAGGTGATTGATGGCTGCCAGGGTGACTGGTGCACACCAGTGATCCAGTCTCACTTCACTTCATCCTGTTCTGAGTCTTAATCAATTGTTGGAAATTTTCCAAGTAGTGGAAAAAATATCTATTCAATAGATCATGGGTGTGATTCCATGTGTGACGGCTGTGGTGCTACCAGTAGTCCTACTGCAGGTACATGTATGGTCCTGTGGATCTGTGCCTGCACCAGAGGGGCAGTAATATCTCTCTGTCTGAGGTAAATGGTTAAGTGTGAATAACTGGTCCTAGGTTTCAGGGTTAGAAGTGTGAGCACTGGCATTAGTGGGCAAGTCTGGTGGTGTCATACACTTGACATTCATAGGTCAAAAGCCTATGAATTTAACCATTCTGAAAGAAATTTGGAGAAGCCAAGGTGCACCCATCAGCCTGGGAACCCACGGCTTCCAATCTGCCATTGGTCAATAGCAGCACAAGAATAGCCCCCAGGGACAAAGTGCCAGCCTGTATAAGCAGTCTCTGAGTTGTTCAGAACTTTCATTCACCCTTGCTTTGGTTCATCACAGGGAAAATAGCCATGGAGGTTTTAACAATAGCACTCCATATCAGATTGTATGTGAAGGGTTGGGGACCATAGGGGCAAAGGAGGGGACAAAAGAAGAGGTCCCCACATCCAGAGAGTAAACCTGCATAGTGTGTCCACCCGGCAGTGCTGATCTGCATCATGCACCCTAGGAATGTCATTTCAAAAGTTGTGCCCACAAATCCGATGACTGATGTCTGAAGACAGTAAGAGCATAATTACCACAGCAATGTCAAAATAATAAATGTAAATAAGCAACCCTGCATCTTGTGGGATCCTTTCCTGCCTGGCTCTCTGCAAGTGTGACTTTAAGCAAAACACTAGACAATGTGAATCTCTGCTTTATATCTGATTACTATAGAAACAGCGATGACAGAACTTGTGTAGTCTTTTTATTTATTTATTTTTAACTAGTACCTCCTCTCACCTGACACAAAGACCTGAGCACTATTTACATTCCCTTTAGCATTTTCCATCTGACAAACAGTTCTCCAGATCAATTACAGATTCATTTATTTTAATTGTGGTACTACCTCTGGGTGGCAAGAGTCCGAACTACTGTTGACAGCAGCTGCCCGTCCTTGGCTGAAACTTGCATGACATACTGTGGTTGCCCATTCACTAGGCTGCCACAATCCTCCACAGTCTTCACCACGGGTGCAGCTGAGCTGGTGCAGTCTGGCAGGACTTCAGGCAGGTGACTGCAGCGGCTGGTTGTCATGGCAACAGACAGCAATTACTCTGCTAATGGCTTCCACATTCATAGAGGATTTCCATCTAAGAGAGATCAGAAAACAGTTTACTTGGGCAGGGTGGTTAATAGAAAATGGAGAATTATGGGCCACCAACATCATCATGTCATTATTTAATATAAATAACAGGGCACCCAGATGTGGCACTTATCTTATTACCCTTTAATACAAGTATGCATGCATGTGCATACATGTACACACACACGGCCCACAAGTGGATATGGTTATAAACAAGACAAAAAGCAAGGTGGTGTATAAAAACATTCAGCAACCCTGTTTTCCATGAAGTGACAGATGATGGCTCTGAAGCCCAGATTTGAAGAGAAGATAGCAATTCCCTCGCTCTACCAGAGAAGCAATAAAGTCTTTGTTGACACTCTCTAAAAGTTGCTAGAATCATTATTAAAACTGTGTGCAACTATTTTTTCTTGTAAGCAATTTATCTCCATGCAGCTTCATTCTAAGATACTAGGGTTAAAAATAGAGAAAGAAAAAAAGGAAAAAGCAAATTTGGCTAAGTAGCATATCTAGAACACTGCTTGTCAAACATAAATCATTCAATTATTGTATCAACTTTCTGACTTTTGTCAAATCCATGTCCCATAATTCAATATCTACTTAAAATTAAAACTTGAAAATTAACTTCATTTAAAAATTTAATCTCTTAAAGTTACTCATGATATGATTTGCTTATTTTATCTTTTTTCAAATGGATGTTAAAATAAATGCATTAGCATTGATTTTTCTGTTTGTGATTTCCTAAAATTGAGGGGTACATGCATCATCATAAGAAAGTACATGGAAGAACATAAGAAGGTGATGAATGAGCTCTTATTACCAATTATAAATAATCTATTATTAATCAGGGCTTTACCTCCCCAGTAGACTCTCTCATATAAACTATAAGGAATTCTGTTCCTGAACTGTGTGGTGTGGGGCATGGGTCATGACCTCAAGTTCAAAGTGTTAAGACCCCCAGGGGTGAGGAATCCCACTTGCATTCAATAATAGGTCAGCATGTGATGTATAAGAAATGGGGGCTTATGAAGAAACTTGCTGGAGGAATTGTGTCCAAAGGTGAGATGACACAATGTCAGGGCTATGCATGCCCTTTATGCCAGCCTGCTCACCTCATGCTCCACATGGCCTGGGCTCAGTAACAGTGGCAGGATTGGTTTATGGACTGAGTGCTTGTCAATAACTAGCCTATGTGGTCAAAGCCCTGAATCTAACTAACTGAAAATCTTGTCTTCCTCCATTCCCTAGCCCCAAGGGGATATTTGGAATTCCTCCATGGGTAGTTTCCTCCCAGATATCTGTCTCTACTTATTACATTTTTTTTTTTGATTCCTACAGGTCCAGAAAACAGGATCTCTCCAACTTCCAGAACAATGTACATCAACTAGATGTTCTCAGGGTGATGAACTTGAGTGGACAGTTTCCCTCCCAACAAGCACATGTCAGGCAGGCTAGACTTCTGGAGATGACTGGATATGAACATAAACCTCCTGCTGCTGCTGAGGTATCTAGCTAGCATTGCTCTAGCAGCTTCCTTTTCTGGTCCTCCCTGCTGCCAGAGTCCTTTCAGGGTGGGTGTTTGCCCCAGCCCAGCAGCCTTTGGAACTGACAAAAAAGTGGGGAGAGAACTGTAGTTACTGGTCTAGGTTGAGGCCTGTTGCAGGGGCACAGGCAGGGTCACCCTGCCCATGACATTTTTACAAACCCAATACTGAACACCCAGAGAAATACAATCAGTTAGCTGGGATAGAGTAGGGTTTTGCTTTTTAAATAAGATTTGCTGCTTTTTATTACATTGCAAATTCAAGAAGTATGCAACATAGAAAATACAGAAAAGCACAAAGAAAACAATAAAATTCACCCATAATCCCATCATTTGGATAAACAGTACCTTTTTTGGGTGGATGTCTTTTTATATTTTTGGCAGAATCGGAAGGGTGAACTTTATTTGTAGTTGGGGTCAGAGAGTCTTTTTTTTTTTTTTTTAATGAACTATGGTAGCTCTCAGGCCAACAAACAAAAGGATGTTAAAAGATGGCACTCTTCTAAAACCGTGTATAATTCTCCTCCTCCAGCCTACCCTGACAAAACCCCATTGACATGATTTTAAATTCTCAAAATGCCTCACAGTCACAAAGTGTAGCTTCCTGGCACAGCTCTCTTGCTGCACAAGGCAGTCATAGATTAAGAGCCAGAGCGTGTTGGCAGGAAAAGCAGACACAGTGACCTTCTTGCCGAATGGAATCACTATGTCTGGGCGCATTCTGAGAGTCTATATTCAGGTTTTGCATATCTCTGGCTCAGAGGGCCAAGGGCTCCCTCCCTATTCCCAGTGGAACTGGAAGTGGGTAGAGGGGGTGCCCAGTGTGTCAGTGGGACCCAGGGCCGTCAGCAGTCAGGCTACCCTAATCATATACATTCATTCACCTGTAACCTAGATTAAGTCCTCATCAAAGAAAGCAGTTTTAAATGTGTGGCCAAAATTCACAATAAAATGCCCTTTAAATATTCCAGAGGCAGAGTTTCTCTTAAGCTAATTTTATATCTGTAATGTCACTTATGTATGCTATATTTCATTTCACTTCTCAGAGAGGCAAAAGGGATATTATTAGCTACTGATCAGTTTATTCCATTTGTGGTGGGTACCAGGCACTGAGTTCAGCATAAAGGGACACAGGGCATCACTATCTTGCCTTCTCCTCCAAAAAAACCCCACCTCTTCTTCTGTGCTGTGTCTGCAGAATGCTGCACCCAAGATCCTCTAAGTCTTCACTCAACTTAGGGTCTAACCGAAGTGATATTCCAGTTCAGCACTCCCTGAAGAACTTGCCAGCATGTCTGCTGTATATCACACACCAGAGTAACCTTGAGATACAAAGGCTGGCGTGCCAGCAATGAGTCCCAACAGTCCTAAAAGACCATGCTTTGAATTTAAAACACATGGGAGGGATTACATAGAACATGACACACTTGGTCACAGTGAGAATGGACGAGCTGATTCTAATCCCAGGAGAACAGATTTAGTCACCTACTCAGGTGGAGTCAGAGGGAAGGGAACACTTTGTGCTGTGATCTCAGTGAAAGGGAAGCCCAGAGACTGAGATGCAGGCAAGGGGCAGGCAGGAGTGGGCCTGCAGACTGCATGCACCAATTGGCATGCATATGTTGCACCTGGGGCAGTGACAAATGGGCCACTGCATATTCCTGTCTCATTCAGAGCCACCTGGGAAAACAGCAGGCTGTTGCCTTGGATGCTAAAAAGAGCTGAGCTGTCAGTTTGCAGTCCAGCACTGGTCTTCATTGAGTTTTCTGCAAAATTTCAAGCACCTTTCGATTGCTTTCTTATCAATACTAGTGTACTACTGCTCTTGTGGGAAAGCAGCCTCCCAGTTCACTCAAGAATACTTCTCTCTGGGATTCCTCAGGATAAAAACACAGTGCTGGGAGAAAGTAGTATATGTATAAACTTAAAATCTCAAACCACACTGGCAGGACAAGTTGACACCTTGTACAATTTCTTTCTCAGACTGAGAATAAAACATGATTTGGCATTGGCCAAACTCAACTGCACAACAGTGGGAAATGTGGGAGTAGGTGGATGAGAGGGAGACAGTGAAAACAGAGGGAGTGGCTAAACAAATAGAAGCCTGAACAGAGGATTGTTAAAGACTTGTCTGTTAAACTGTGACCCCTCAAAAAACTGAGTACAGGTTTCACAAAAGGAAGAGACTAACTAGGCTGCAGCTAATAATTGCCTAGTTTCTGGAACAGGCTGCCACTGGTGATTTCCATGGGAATGTGGCTGGCATCATGAGGACATGTTCTCAGGACATGGAGGGAAGGGAAAGAAAGCACTTGAGAAAGCATGCCCTGCTAACCTCTGCAGACCCTGGGCCTTAGCAACCTTGAACTTCCATGATGATCATGAAGTTAAGGGAAAAGCTCTGCTTTTAGAGGCATAACCCCCAAACCTTTACCCTGGTTCACTACTCACCAGGGTAAGTCACTCTGCCTCTCAGATTTTTCTGAGCCATTCCACCTGGTTGCTTGTAAAGCCTAAAACAATATGTATTAGTCAGTTTTCCATTGCTATGTCAAAATAACTTATAAAGAGGTAACTTATAAAGAAAAGTATTGGCTCAGTTTTGGAGGCTGAAAATCCCAACAGCATGGTAACAGCTCTCACAAGGGCCTCCATAGCTGCATTACATCATGGTAGATGGCATCAAGGTGCAAAAGAGAATGATCACATGGCAAGAAAGGAAGCCAGAGAACTTTTGGGGGTCAGTCAGGCTCACTCTTTTATGATAACTTACTCGTGTAGGAACTGAAATCCTATGAGAACTTGTCTGATTCCTTCTGAAGGCAGGACCTCCAATGACCTAATTACCTCCCATGAGGCTCCTCTTCTTTTTTTCTTTGCAGTACTAGGATTGAACCCAGAATCTTGCATATGCTAGGCAAGTGCTATACCACTGAGATATATTCCCAGTCCTTTTTAAATTTTGAGATAGGTTCTTGCTAAGATGCCATCTATTTTAGTAGCTTTTTTGTTGCTGTGACCAAAAGACCTGACAACAACAATTTTAAGGAGGAAAAGTTTATTTGGTGGCTCATGGTTTCAGAGGTCTCTGTCCATAGTCAGCTGACTTCATTCCTCAGGTTAAGGTAAGGCTGAACATCATGGTGGAGGAGTGTGGTGGAGGGAAGCAGCTCACATGATGATCAGGTAGCAGAAAGAGACTCCACTCACCCAAAGGCATTCCCCCAATGCCTACCTTCTCCAGCCACACCCTACCCATCTTCAATTACCATTCAGTTAGAATCAGGGGATTAATTCACTGATGGGGTTAAGGCTCTCATAACGCAATCATCTCTCCTCTATCTTGTATTGTCTCACACATGAGCTTTTGAGGGATACCTCATATCTAAACCATAACACCCAGAACGGCCTTGAACTTTTGATCCTTCTGCCTTAGATTTCTGTAGGCTCTACTACCTCAACATCATTGCCATTCTGAGGACCAAGTTTCCAACACATGATTCCTTGGGGGACAAACACATCCAAACCACTGCATAAGATAATATGTGTGAACATGCTTTGTAACTTGGAATGTGCTATGCATGCATAAGTTTGTATTTTATGCTACATTAATTGAGATTCCTGCTCTTTTTCTAGCTGCCATCTCATTTCTGTCCTTTTTTTTGGGGGGCGGGGGGCGGAGTGCTGGGGATTGAACCCAAAGCCTCATGCTTGCTGAGCAAACACTCTACAACTGAGCTACATCTCCAGCCCTCATTTCTGTCTTTTAAAACCATCTCCCTGCATGGTGGTCAACCTATCCCACACTGCACCTTTTGTGCCACACTTGAACTCCAACATTGTACCATTTCATCTCTTAGCTAGGGAGCCTCATCCTCTCATCCTTGTTTACTCAGTTCTCATTCTCTCCAGCCCCATTTCCTTTAGATCTGAAACACAGGTTTCATGCATCCAAAAATTAATAAAGATTAAAAAAGCTTAATAAAGACATATGATAAAAAACTTCTATGATGTTGGAGATATTTATAGCAGCTACCTTCATCTTTACTAACCTTGCATAGGATACCACCATTAGCTTACTAATCTTTCATGTGATGAATACACTAGAAAATAAAGTGTAAGCCACTCTCAATTTCTTTTTCAGGTCTACTTGTATTAGAACAGCATTTTTAGTGCCAAATGAACTTTATTCTCTTTGTTGCAGTTACAAAGGGGAAGTCTGTTATCCTGGTACCTCTGTTTGGGTATAAATTTACCCAAAAGGTTTAAAGGTGGCAGCACAAGCATGTGTGAGTGATGGCTGGCACTAATCTGGTCACAGGAGACACCTGGGTGGTGGTCTGAGCAGGCCCATGCTTGTAGTGGCAGTATAGAGCAAGACAGGCCCTCTAAGTTCAACTTTACTATCCAATTCCAGAGGTTTTAAGAAGTGTTAATGAACTATAGAAATGGCCCCTAAAGTAATAAGGAATTACTAATCAAGAGGCATAGAATTTCAGTTTAGCAAGATAAATAAGGCCTAGAGATCACCGTAACCATAGTTAACAATAATTATTATACACTTAAAAATCTGTTAGGAGAGGAAAAAAAAAAAACTCTGTTAGGAGAGTAGATCTCATGTTAAGTGTTCTTACATAATAAAATACAATTTAAGAAAAAAGATGAACACTCCTCAGGTCCAAATATGTCTTGGAAGGGTCCTCTGTTGTCTCTACAACCATGGTTGGTCAATAAAGCAAAGAGGCAAATTCATTTATTCACTCTTCCAACTAAATACATCTTCAAAAAATGCTTTTGGGAACTTACTACTATTTCTAGTGGTACAGGGTCTAGCCATCTCAAATCCTACTTTATATTTCAAAGGGAAAAGTGCAGGTTACCAATCTTGTGTTACCCCAGACCTCTTCTGGGGGTACAGAGCCATGTGGACCTGATACCTCTCCAGATGAGATCTTGATAACTCAAGGAAAACCATGGGATACTCCAAGTTTGGGGGGAATAACAGTGCAGAGCTGTGGAATGACTGGGTGTCTTTGTGCTCCCACAGAGTTCTGGGTCACTAACACTGGTCCAGGATTCAGAAGCTTGGCCTTAGCTTCACATGTGTGTGGATCTGCTTCAGAAAAGAGCTGTGCATTATTCCCTTGCTTTCTGGGAGGGACAGCAACACAAGAAGCACAGCTTCCTCCAATGAGACCAATGAGTAGGTAACACAAGGCAGTTAATGATGGAAATGGGGGAAAAAATGTGATAATGGCCTGCCCAGGAATTTTCTCAGGCAAGTTAAGATTTGCAGACTTTGAATTTTAAGAACAATCTCTGAGACTAGGAAGGCTCTTTGATAGAACATTTCCTTGATTCTCAGGCAATGTTAAAACCAGACAGTGCATTGCATGGCTGATGAACTAAAAGTGTCCTGACTGTTCAGAGCAAATGAGGAGAGGCAGGAAATACACAGTGACCTTCCTTTCCAGTGAAAATAGAACAAATGACTAATTTCAAAACCATTAACATGTAAAAGTGGCATATTTCTTTTGAGAACAGGACACAAAGGCTCTCCAAGGAGATTGCTGGGACATGATTATCAGCAACATTGAAGTTTTCAAAAACACACCAAGGAGGCTATTCACTGAGAGTGTGTAGCGGCAAAGTAGCTGCTTCATTAAACTTAAATAGCCATGGCAGGGCTGTGCTTACAGACCCACGCTTCCAAATTATACGTTTCTTTCCTGGATGCTTCACTGACCTCATTATGTAGAGCACAGAGTTTGTCATTCCAAATAAAATGACCATCCAAGTCTTTATAAACATGTCCATCAGGCGCTTGATGAGTCTGAGGAGGGAAACACTGGCTGGGCCAATGAATTAAAAAAAAAAAAAAAACTTCTCCTTTGATTGTCTCATTATTTTCTGCTATGTGCTTGTTGCCACATTTATAGTGCATAGTGAGCAGGTGAAATGCCCCCTTTGAGCATGAAGGAAGTTTTGAGTGGGGATAATGGCATTTTCTTGAGGAATATACAAATACCAAAGATGAGCCACAGAAAGGGGGAAAAAAACAAAAAATAAAACCAAAAACCAGACCAGCATAAGGCAACTTGGCTACAGAGGAAATTCCCAAAACATATATCCAGTGTACTATTTTAAAGTTATATTCAGTTTATTATCATTTCCCATCCATATAATTAATTTTGATTCTCAGCCATAAGAACTTTCAGAAACATCAGACAACTTTTTTTTTCCCCATTTAAAATTACTATATTTTCTCTTCATCCAGGTAAAATCCTCTAGTTCTGCTGAAGGCAAATCAAGTACCAATTATCATATTTATACACATTTTTTTCCCCTGAAGAAGTACTCATGAAATTAATTCAGATTTTGGAGGCTATCCATTTTTTTCCATTTAATTTTAATTAGATAGATGAAAATGGCAATTAAAAAATCCCACAACAACTCTGTGTGTTCAAAGATATAGTGACAGCTGAATTACACTTGTAAATAACAACTGGCTCCTACACACAGAGCCCCACTGAGCCAGGGGAGGGGGATGAAGTGGGACCACATGCAAGAGTGCTGGGGGCACATCAGAAGGTTTAAATATCCAGTTAAAAAATATCAAGGCAAGCAGGAAAAACAGAATGAGATATTCATGGGACATCACTCAGGAGATAAATAAAAGTACACTCTTCAAACGATACTCCAAGAACCCAGTGCCAATTAACAGTTTCTTGTCCAGTGTGTGCAAGGAAAGGTAGGCAAGGTACAGGACGCTGACATATCTGATCATGCAAGAGAAAGACATCTCAGCGACAATGAGACGAAACACACTCTAAGAACTGGGAGTTCCTAATTTGTTGTTAGGCTCATGCATATGATTTATCAGCATGCAGATGAATGCCTACCGCTAAGGAAGTTGATCTGGGACTCGTTGTCAAGTTGTACCTCACCTTCCTCTGCATAAGCAACCCAGTATTAGCTGCACAGACGTGCTAACTCCACACTCCAGGACAGAAACGGCTGCCGGCTGATTTTTAGCCAGGGTTCCTGGGAGCTTTTCTCGTCCTTGTTTCACCGAGACCATGGGGAGGTTGCAATTCCAGACTTTCACAGATCAGTGTCTACTCCACTAGGGTTGGATAGCCAGGCCTCTCTGTGTGTTCCCTGAAGTGCTCTCAGAGTCTCCAGGATCCATGAGACATTTGGCTGCAATCCTCTGCACTCATGCAGGAGGTGACCATGGCTACGCAGCTTGCCAAGGAGCATTACAGTAAGGGCAGAGTGAAGAGCTCTCTTGATTTTGCTTTTTATCCTGTCCTCGGCATAACAGATTATAGATGGACTCCCTATCATATGCTTCACATTACCACAAGCCCTCAAATCATCAGTTGTTCTCTCATGTGTGCTCTGAAGATAGACCTGTCTGAGTCTCTGGGTGTTCCTCCCTTGCCTTTTTATATATCTCTGTTTTGACTCAGAAGCTTTCTGGGAATCTTGGGAGGAGACAGCACAGAGCTCCAGTTATGAATTAAGGAGTCCTGGCTTTGAACTGCCACCCAGCTGCTTATCAACAAGAGGCAGTTATTTGATGCTCCGACTATTTCCCCTGACACTGAGGACCTGAGGGAGGTATTTGCCTGGCATACAGGGGCTCTCTGTAATGGGGAGCGCTTATGACTACAGTGCAACAGGGTTGTCTCACAATAGTGGGGGCCAGGGCAGGAGCCTCCAGATTCTACCTCTATTTGGCCTCACTTAACTCACATGTCTCTGCCATCCTCCTCACTCACTGTTACAGTCCCAAGAAAACATCTGGGGGAGGGAGGTCCAGAACCATTAACACCTGCTTTGACAGTCTTGTACAAATATAGATTAAAAAAGAAAATCACAGAAATGTCCTCTGGGACATTTTTTGATCTTAGAAACTGGTCTCCTCTCCACATACACACACAAAAAATCAGATTTTCTTTTTTCTGGGATTTCTAAAATGGGTACAGTCTTTTTTTTTTAATTTTTTTTTTTTTTTAGTTATAGTTGCGCACAATACTCTTATTTTATTTGTTTATTTTTATGTGGGGCTGAGGATCGAACCCAGTGCCTTGCACGTGCTAGGTGAGCGCTTTACCCTTGAGCCACAACCCCAGCCCCGGGTCCAATCTTTTTAAATAATCAAGATACCAGCAAGTACAATAATACAAAAACACCTAGTCAATAATCCAGTTACCTGAGGTCACTTCATCACTTGATCTCTTCACAATTTGTAACTTGGATTCTTATGGACCATGAAATTGGCAAATAGGGTCTCTTTCTGGATTATGATACTTATTTCCTACTCATCTCAATGCAAAGCACTTACTAATCTCTTCAAAGGAATCTCCAAGGCATTCTATGGCTGGACCTGTCTGCCTCTATCTGCATTATCCCCCTGCACCGTGGTAGAGTGGCCTCTCTTACACAGACCCCACCTGTAGACTTGTGGAGGGTGGGCTCCATCTGGACTTCCTTAACATGAGGATTGGCCAGCTCTCTCCCCATCCTCCAGGGAATCCAAGCGTGTAAGCCTGTTAGAAATGCTCCAGTGTGTCAGCTTACATAGTGGGCTGTATTCACATCAGAAGGTCCCCTAAAACCTCTTGGCCTTGCAGAGAAAGGTCCTGAATCAAATATCTGGTCTATTCCTTTCCCTATATATCCAGTCCTGCCAAAAATAATAGGTGGGCTTCTTAAAACTCAATTCAGCCTGTTTGACAGAAACAAAATAACTTGATATTGACACTGAACTATGTAATTATCCAAGATAAAACAACTAAATAATACACAGAGGTCTACACTTTTAAATTTTCACTAATGGTAGTTTTCCTTCAGAACAGAAAAAAAAAATTACACTATTAATGGCAATAGTGTGAGTGTATTTTACTATTTTCATGGCACTATTCATTTTCCATTTTCTAAGTACTTAATAAATACAGTGGGTTTTTACTGCCTTCTAGGGTGAAAATAACAGTTCTACCCCCATGGAACTCATTCATTTGCTTTATGAGCTAAAAAATCTCTGGCGTGTCACAAATTAACACAATGTTCCTGAGGACTGTGTTTTATTCTTGAATCTCCAATTTCACTAATAAATGTGAAAAACACATGTAGTCCCTAGAGACCAGCCACTGCAGATGCTGAAGAAAGCAAGTTATTCCAGCTAAGATCAGCACTAACTTTAACACTAGAGACAATTTGTTTCCCACGTTCTCTTTCAAGTGCCTGATATCAGGCAATGAATTCATTTATAGTGACTACCCCGCCCCCAAAATAATAAGTCAACAGAGCTAGTTTTGTCCTTTTTTTTTTTTTAAACACAAGGATCTTCAAAACCTTAAGAAAAAAAAAAATCGAATCACAGAAAGTGACCTATTTTTGATCACAGCTCCTATGTTGTCTAAAGGCAATTGGGCTCCCTCTATAATCCCTAAGAAAGATTTGCTGTTTCTCTCCTTAATATTTTTGTCATGCAAAATGTCAAACAGAATACTATAGAAAACCCACATTTGCCCATTATCCCTCCCTAAATTTTTTTGGGGGGTGGGTACTGGAGATTGAACTCATGGATACTTTTCCACTAAGCTACATCCCTAGCTGATTTTTTTTTTTTTTTTTTTTTTTGAGACAGGGTGCTAAGTTGCTAAGGCTGTACTTGAACTTGTGATACCTCCTGTGTCAGCCCCCTGAGTTGCTGGGATACGCCATTGCACTTAGCTGCCACTCATTTTATCTTTCTTTCCTTCTAAAAAGATTTTTAAGTAAATCTCAGAAATCATTTCACCTCTACACACTTCAATATGAATTTCTAAAAATATGGGTGTTTCCTATATATGTCATTATATTATTATGCCTAACTTAAAATAACTATTATCTAACTATTACTTAATACCCAGAGTGTATTCAAATTTCCTTGTCTTGAAAAATTTTGTATTGGTGGTTTGTTTAAATGACTCAAACAAGTTGTGTATGCATCACATTTGGATTTATATATCCCAAGACTCTCACTTTTTTCCCCTGCCATTTCATGTTGAAGAAATTCATACATGGTTCCTCCAGAACTCTGTCCCAATATCCTTTCTTGATTTGTCCACTTACTTGTGGTACCACTTAACTAGTTCCTCCATTTCCTGAATGTTCTGAAACTGTGTGGATCATATTGATTGATGTCAGGTTCAACCTATAATGTTTCATAGGTGGTGGACATCAGGAGGCAAGTAAAGTATGGTCATCTCACTTTTAGTGGGCTCAGGGAAGGTTCCATTTTGACATTTCTAAAGATCTGCATCCATTGATGACAGCTGTCTGAATCAATAATTTCACTTGTGGGCTATACAAATATGCTTTTCCAATTCTAACTTCCCTTCCACACTTAGTAGCTGGAATTCTTTTGTAAAGAAGAATTTTCCTTCATCAACCTGTGCAATGTGGTTATCCTGAATCACAAATTGTGGGAAAAAGGCATAACCACTGCTTAACTCTTTCCTATGATTGCCAGTTTTCAGAGTGAGAAATTGGTGTCTTACTTACATCCAATGTTAATTGAATTGTTTTTATTATTATTAAATGTCCACCTGCTTTATTGAAAAAAAAATTAAACCATTACTTTTATAATGAAGCCCTCTTGTTGAGTATAGAGAACTGATTTGTGATTTTAAGAAGTACAAAATTAGGCGAGGGCATGGTCCCTGCCATCTCAGAGAAGGCTTGGTTGGGAGTTGGTGCCATTTTCTGTAGCTGTTTTGGTATCTAAGACTCTTGTCTCCCTGGTTGACACAGTCTTCTCTTAGAGACGTCTGTATTTAGGGATTCCTTAGGAATAATAAGAACAATTCTAAAACAACCCTTCTTTTGCTTCTTGCACAGAACTTTGGTGTCCCTTGCCTCCATAGATCTCTGTTTTCATATTATTTACTAGATACACTTGGAGGGCTGGCCTAAGCTCATGGAAGGGGGTCAGCAGCACTAATGCCTCTGTAGACTCATAGTCAAGACCACCCTGCCTGGATTGCTTAGGCTTTGTCTGTGATTCATCAGGAAGCCAGTCCTGCACAATGAAGCCTACAGGTGCCATCTGGCAGGGTCACACCCCGTGCCAGCACCATGATGGTGAAACATTAACATGCTGGGCAAGCTTCTACCTGGGTAAGAATCTATACATATATGAGAAACGTCTCACTTTTCTTCTTCCTATTAATAAGGGTACAAACATTTAGGCTGTTCAAAGGTGTTACCCACAGAGGCATTCATAAGCTGTCCCTAAGGACGGCTGACAAGCATGTCTGAGACTGACAGAAATCCAGGGTCTTTCTTTTCTGTTTTCTAAGAGCAGAGAATTTTTTCTTGGGGGTGCATTATCACCTTGTTTTACAGACAGGCATCTGTCAGTTAGACATTAAAACAGAATGATAATGGGAAGATAATGTGCTGGTTCTGTCCACACATTTCAAGAGGGAAGCACTTGTGAAAATGTGTATTTTGGGAAACTGAGATGCTCATGCCCATCTGCATTTTTACTGAACTTGAAACTGAGTGAAGAATAGAGAAGCAGTGAAAAAAGGAAGAGCAGAGGGATGGAAGAGGAGATGTCTACAGGTCTATCACCTGTGGGGTCCCTGATCTAAGGGCAACACGTGCCAGCGAAGTTGGGAAAGAGGGAAGTCCTTTTTTCTGTCTTCACTAGCACTCACTGAGAGCTGCTTAAACCCCTTCCAAGGCTCTGGAAGTGGAGGACTTGCACGCGTTATGAAAAAGCACAAATACTTTCCTTTTAAATAGAGGCTAAAGAGAAGTGCAAACTTTAAATAAACTGCCAAAAGCAATTTGGTTTTTACTGAGAATCTTTCTTGTGAATGGTTCTGTATTGAAAAGTAATACTGTTTCTCAGATATTTGGATCTTAAGTCTCATTTTCAGGTCATGTCCTGACTTCTTGACTAATGAAAGAAAAAAAAAGCACCCTCCAATCCCACCCCATCATAGTCCCTAGGTAAAGCCATCTTTATGCTAATAATTCACTACAAAATCATACCATACTAGAACTAACCACTGAACCTAGGAACTAACTGAAGTGTTATCCTAACTGCACTATGAACACAATGGAAAATAGGTGCCACCGTATTAGGTGGGAATCATCCACTTGACTGGGGTAGAAGCCACAAATCACCAGCTTCAGCAGCAAGAAGTGATACATTTTCCCTTTTAAAAACAAAGTGGGAGAAAGCTATTTGATACAACGATTGGGCATGTAAGCCCTGGAGTCAGACATCTTGGGTTTGAATCCCTTTGATTTTCCATCTATCATTTTCCTCTAGCTGGGGATAAAATGATGCCCATCTGAGATCTGACGACCAGGTGAAATAATGCATATGAAGTTCCTTGCATAGAGGTTGGCACACAGCAAACACTGCTGACTGTAATTACTGTGCTAGGGCTATAGCAACCTCTAACGTCTCCAGGGTACCCTGTTGCTTTCAGTATTTCTGTGTAAGCCAACAAACATTTATCACAACACTGACATCTATATGGGAGGCAACACAGTACTTTGAGAGGCAGAGTGAAGGAACAGAAAGAAACATGTTTAGGATTAGGCACACTAAGCTTCCACCACCTCAATATTGGATAAGTTACTTCTCTGCATATCAATTTGCCTATCTGTGAATAAGGAGAAAGTGTTGTCTTTACAGTCCTTGTGCAATTATCCCACAGTGTATTTAAAGTGTCTTGGTGCTGGGTGAGTGGTAGCTCTCATTATTAGAATATTATATAAGGATCAGGAGAAGGACAGAGGTGGGCCTGACGAATCCTGCTGCTAGATGGTGTGATCCTGGGCTGGAGAACACTGGGGTGAGCCTGAGTACACATACCCAAGCACACTGGGAGCCTAAAGAAATTAGGTGTTACTGAAAGGTGAAAAATATAGAAACATTATCTTGAAACATAGCATCTATACAACGCAGAAGAGAAAATGTTCTCCTTTTGCTTTTGCCTTTGAGGGTATACATAAAGCTTGGGGGAGCCCAGATGCACCACTGTATCTCCTGGAGCTTTCTCTTTATCCTGAGTTTGACCAAAGTCAGTTACCATTCTGGCCCCAGTTACTCTGAAGCATTTAGTACAGATACAGAGGAATAAATGACCCTGTTCTTTTCAGGGAAGGAGGTGTCTTTGCACTTTTCTAACAACAAAGGGGAGAATCAAACTCTGCTTTCATCTGTTGATATCAACATTTCTAGAAACCAAGTACTCCCTTCACCGTTTACACAGTGACAGAGAAACATGTGACTTTTAAAAACAAAACAAGGATTTGCTCAATTTACAACTGCTGGATATCTGGGTCATAAGCACCTGGATGCTTGAAAGAGGCTAGAATACACTACATCCTGATTTTTATTAAGTTCTACTTTCAAGGTGACATGAAATATGCATCCTGTCTGCTAGGGGAGAGAATGCAACCAAAGCTTAATCCACGGTGACAGTGCAGATGCATGCAAACGAGGCTTGCTGATTTCTCCAGCTTGGTCTACTCACAAATTGGACTCATTTCTTAGATTTACAAATGATGATCACTATGGTAAATTCGATAACAGAATTTTCTGCTGTAAACATGGTATTCTCTACAGTACCTTTTTAGAGTCCTTAAGTGGTTTTGATGTACATGAAACTAAAAGCTGGGAGAATTAAAAATTACACAAATAATGAAGATGAGTTCCTAGGTGAATTACCCATTACTGGGGAGGTTTTTGGATATTTTCATTAAAAAGAGTAAAGAGGCCATCTAAAGATACTTGTGTTATCTACAAATGATTGTAAAGTCATTCTCTTTATTTCTTTCTAACTCCCATAAGCCTCTTTTATTAGTTGCAAGGAATAAAGCTCCAATCTGCTTCAGTAAACTGCATTATTTTTTAAACTGCAGAAACATACGTGGTTTCTTTACATGAGCAATCTTCTCTAATGGCAATGCAGTCATCGAGAGACTGCACTAAAAGGCACATTTCCTAGAACTTCCCTCCACCTGACAGCCCCTCTCTACCTTCTTTTCCTAGATATGAGGATCTACTTTTTTTCATGAGTGCCTTTTTTTTCATGGCATATAATGGACACTTTAAAATTTTTGCTGACTCACTGAATGAATAAATGAATTCACCAACTTGACGTCAAATTTTGGATCTAGATTCAGTCACAAATAGGGCAAATACAGACTCTCTACTTAGAAATATTCTTCTATCTGACTTAACTTTTAAGCAGTTTAGCATCCCCTCTGCTGTTTGATGGCTGCCTATTTTTTTCCCTTAAACCTCTGGTGCCCTGATTCAAAACTCACTGCTTTATTTTCCCACTGTGGGTAAAATGGCTGGTTAGAATTGGAATGGTACCATTACTTCCATATTCAGAAATACTATGAGTGACTGGGCTTTTATGAACTGGTTTTAGAATCTAAACACCACATAACCCAGTTTCTATTTATGTAAGAACTACTTTCTGTTTCTGAATGATGTGCAGTGGTGGCAAAATCATCAGAAATGGCTACTATTTGAAGGAAAATACTTTTGTTATTGTCATTTCAAATGGTCATTTGTAGATGCTGGTTGGGATAGACAGGCCAAGCAAAGGTGGCACAATGATTCGGGTATGATGAACAATTTAATGTGTCATCTTGACTAGACCACATGATCCTTAGATATTTGGTTAAATATTATTCTGGGTAGTTCTATGAGGGTATTTTTGGGTGAGTTCAAAGTCTAACCCTTAAATTGATAGACTGAGTAAAGCAGATTGCTATTCCTAATGTGGGGAGTCCTCATCCAACCAATTGAAGGCCTGAGCAGAACAAAAAGGCTAAGCATCCCCCGAAGAGGGAACTCCTCCTGACTGTCTGCCTGCTTTATACCTGGGACACCAGCTGTTACCTTCCTTTGAGCTCAAACAGAAGTATGGGCCCTTCTTGAGCCCTAAGCCAGCTGGCTTTCAGACTAGAATCACATCAATGACTTCTTAGGATCCACGCTTGCTGGCAACAGAGCTTGGGATATATCAGTCTCAATCACATGAGCCTATTCTTTATATATAAAATATATTAAATATATGTATGTGTGTGTGTGTGTGTGTGTGTGTGTGCACGTGCGTGCACAAGCATGTGCATATTCTTATTGGTTCTGTTTCTCTGGAGGAATAACAAAGAGCTAATAATCTAAAAAGTACATATGTACATATGGCATATGTGGGTATGTGTATGCATATATGTGTGTGTGTGTGTGTGTGTGTATATATATATATATATATAAAATACATATATACACACACATAGTCATGTGTTACTTAACAATGGGGACACATTGTGAGAAATGTGTTGTTATGCAGTTTTGTCAATGTGTGAACATCATAGAGTATATTTACTAGGGATATAATCATATGGAACCACTGTTGCATACATGGTTCATTGTTGACCAAAATATTGGTAAGCTAAACAAAACTGTACATGCATATATAACTTTAGGATTCATAAATGTAAGCAAATTCCTAATTATCTTCTTGGTGATGTCCAGGTTATGTTAAAAGTAATCTTTTTATACACTAAGAAGAGTAGATGACTGGGGTATGCTGAGCGGAGGTGACACAACCTCTTCTGAGCATGAGTGATGAACTCTTACACATATGTCTGGTGATATCAAAAACCTCAACATGGACATTCATTTCATTTCAGGAACTAACTTACTTTCCTTCCTCCCTTCCTTCCTCCCTCCCTTCCTTCCTTCTGCACTACTGGGATTGAACCCAGGGGTGGTCTACCACTGAGCTATATCCCCAGCCTTTTTAATTTTGAGACAGGACCTTGCCATGTTGCTCAGGCTGGCCTTGAACCTGTGATCCTCTTGCCTCAGCCTCCTGAGTCACTGGGATAACAGGCATGCCACCTTGTCTAGCATTAACAATCTATTTTTAGGACATAACATTTGAGTTTTTTTTTTTTAAGGAATCTATTTTAGGAACATGATCAGAAATGCATACAGAACTTACGTGCAATTGGCAGTGCTTTTTTATACTCTGCAGTGTTTCTTTCTCGTAGCACAACATTACCCAATAGTTGAAGAAAGGTTAAATAAAAAAGTATATCCATATCATGGATTATTAGTAGGCTAATAATATTGGTTTTGTAATAAATATTTAATGTTTCTGGAAAATGCCATATAAGGCCATGTGAAAAAAAGGACATACCAAAAAAAAAAAAAAAAAAAAAAGGGACATACAAGTACTAATCCTTATAATTTCAACTGTAATTTACCAAAGAGAGAAAGATGGTATACTGGTATATGAGCAGTGGCTCTCCCTAGATAATACATGAGAATTATTTTACTTTTACTGTTTATGTTTTTGCATTTTTAAAATTTTCTGAAATAAAATATATTTTTTACTACATTTAGAAAAATAAGGTTGAACAAATAACATTTTATAACCCATAAGAAGGGAAGCATATTAAACCACCTCCAGAGAAAACAAACAATAAATACAGAAATCGAACCCAAACAAGCCCAACCCAACCACAAAAAGCACATACCCTCATCATAAATAATCCAAAAGGCAATCAGAGGATTTCCTTTATTCTGTAGGTGCAGAAAGGACATTACAGGTCTCCAGGGAAGGAAATTCAACAACCTCTCCTCACAATAGCCTGCTTCAGGAAACAACTGGGTGAGTAGGGAGACCTGTGGGTCAGGCCCCAGAGGTCCCAGGTTCTTGGATGTTGACTGGCCATGGGATCACCCATGTGTCATTTAATCTCCTTCAGCTTCAGGTCTTTCATTAAGAACACATGAGAATCAGTCTCTGAGCTACAGTGGTTGTTGTCAGAATAAAATGAAGCAGCAAATTCACAAGTACCCCCAAGAGCAGAGCACTATGGCAATTTAACAATTGGTCACCAGTGGTCACCACAAGGTCATGGCTGAATCCTCTAGTGACTCTTCTTCCTTCCTTGGTGGCAGCCACAGATGTCAACAGTAGAAAGACAAAATGACCCAGCCAGGATACTCCCTCTTTTCTTCCCTATACAGTTCAATATGCCTAAATTAACATTTGGCGGTGGTTGTTGTTTTTTTCTTTCTTAACCAGAAATATGCCAACTTAAATTAAAAATCCATATACTTAACAGGAGTCATATTCTTGCTAGAGAAGACAAATCTATACACAGGACCTAGCTACAATAATCTGCCAAACTTTTATAAAGCACCATTTATCATCTGTTTAGAATTTATACATCCAAATTGCCTGGCCAGCAATTGTATATCTGAACACGTGGCCTTTTGAAAACTGGTATGTAGTGTCACCTTGCTTGTTTCATAGTGAGGAAACCAAAGCAAAGGAATCTGATGATTTTCTTAGCACCCTAAATTACTGGAAGAACAGGATGAACTCTACTTCTGACCCCAATTTCTGTGACTTGCTACCATTATTATTATTTACTACTGATTAAATACCAGGGGGCTCTTAGTCATTCTTTTTGGGGTAGTGTGAGAAGGAAGAGTAGGGCAAGAGGAACAAAGAAATAAAAACCTTCCCCCAACAGGTTAGAGTTAACAAAGTAGGTTATTTATCCAGTAATGACAAACATATACCACAAAAAAGCTTCCCAAGTTTCCTCATCACACTGAGTAGGACTGTAGCCTTAAGGGAAAATACAGGCCTTTTTTTCCTTTTCTCCTTTTGTCAGTACTGGAAGTTGAACCCAGGAGTGTTCTAATTCTGAGCTACATCTCTGGTCCTTTTTAATTTTATTTTGAGACAAGGTCTCTTGATAAGACTCAAATTTTGAAATAGGAAGAATCTTGGTATTTAACGCTTGGGCAAGACAGTGTGTAAAGGTTGCAGGATTTCATGATTAAATTTTATAATATATCATTGTAGCAGGTACCATTGACATTGATGAGCACCTCAGCTTTTTTCAATCCACATTTTGCTAACTTAGAGGAGAATATAACTCTCAGCTCTGCTGGGCTGATTCTATATAATTTCATTTTTGTGTTTTTAAAGCTGAGAGTTAACAGGTAGGGCAAAGAAGTAGAAAATCATATTAAGAAATCCCTTAAAGCTGACTCACTCTCCTTCACATTCCCAAAGTCCCATGCTGTGTGTGCAACTTCATATCTTTGAGTCATCACACATTTTTCTAGGCAGCATAACTCACTCATTTCCCATCTTCTGCAATGATTTAATCACACCCCCCGCCCCCCACTGCCAGCACTTTAGAACTGTAGGCAAGAAAGTTCTGTGAGCTGTCCTACTGAATTACAGAAAATTAGAATCTGATTCAAGGGAAATAACTTCACATGCGCATTACAATGAAGAAAATGTGATATTTCCTCAGTTTTGCAGAAGCCTAAATAAATAATTTTCCTTACCTCTTACACATAACAAGAAAATCTATATCATTTCCTTCAGCTATTAAAATAAGGTATTTTGGAGTAAAAAGGGGAGTCTAAGATTCATTTAATGAAAATGAATCCTGTGGATATATGAACCTCTAAGGTTGCAAATGACTATTTTTCTTAGAAAACCTTACAAAGGTTGCCAGAAGTTTCTCCTTTCTTCGATACTATGTAATAATAGCATGTGTACAAATTCTTGTTAGCATTGATTCTACAATAAGTATAACCTTGTGCTAGGGTTGGTTTAAACAGGTGACCCACCAGTTAAACACTGGTATTATTATTTATTCATTGACAGCTTCCTTCCCTTGGGTATATCTTCCCTATGTGAAAAGGTTACCATCAGCATCTCACTCCCATAATACTTTTCTTCGTGCCCTTTCATTTGAAAGAAAGGATTCCCTAGGTGGCATAAACTTTGGCCAGGGCTGTCAAAAGGTCTAAGAGTGGATGGGATGGGAGAACACATACTACACCCCTGGATACTACTCATTCTTCATTTATTTCTCACCCCTACTCTATCATCTGTGCTGGGTGATCAACCTTCACTTTGATTCCTTTTGCTAAACGGTAGGGTATTAATAAATAAAACTGAGAAATATAGTATCTTGGAAGAACTGAAAAATTACTGTTAGCAATTCTGGGAAATAAATTGTTATAATTTTAATACCAGAGATTCTTCGGGATTAAAAATACGTCCCAACTCTTAAGACTTCAGTAGAAAGGAAATCCAAATACTGTAGATTTTGTTATTCATGATAGCGTTCGATAAATTGCTACAAACATTGGATGAGTGAAAACTAAGCATTGCTCCTAGAGGAAATACAGGGTTAGGTTCCTGTGAGCCACTGGACAGCAATCCAATGATCAATACATAACCTTGTTTTATGTGGGTCCCTGCTTGAACACACTTTATTTAACGCACGTTGATTCATTATCATTATACTCACAGCCAACAGCACTGTAACTTGTGGCTAGACAAAGTTTATCTAACACATGTATTCTCTCTGTAAGGCACTTCACACAGCCTTCTTGAACTCATGAACACTAGACAGTGCTTTAGCATTGCCCTCGGAGATCACCAACCAAAGCACAAAAACGTGAAACCTGTGGCAGTGAATGGACTACAAAAAGTTTTTTTAACCTAACAAAGATAAAACGAGAAGGCAGAGTGTTGCTAGAATGTCCATGTGGGATGGCTCCAATTTTTTGCAACTTTGTGGATGTCCACGAATGACTGTGAAACTGTTTTGAGTATTGATTTGGGGGTTATAAATACATTTTAGCAAGTAAGGGAATTTGCAAATATGGAATCCATGAATAATGAGGATTCTACCTTTATCCAATAGCATATCATGCTTTGTTTATCCCCCTTTGTCCTAAATTCTCTCCTATTCTCCTTTTCTCTTAATGGTCTCAATTAATCTTCTATGATGAACACTGAGAAATATTTTTATGCTACATAGTTATCATAATTACAGTGCAACTGTATATTATTTTTTCAAGTAAATAGAAGTTAGAAGCTTTGATTTTTCAAAAATTAATTAATGAATATGGGTGTAGAAATACATAACCACGAGTTCACAAAATTTCCTCCATTTTCCTGTCTTAAAAAATGGGAAAAGTTTTGAGTCTGAGTTAGCACTAAAAAAATTCAAAAGTTACTTTTATAATCCAGGTAAAACTACCATTAAATGCATTATAACTTACTCAGCTTCAGAAAGGGGTCTATTCAGAATTTAATACAATAATGAACAATTACTAAGAACTCTAGAAAAGGAAAGGTGCTAAATGGAATATATGTAAAACATATGCCCCTGTCCTTTTAAATGCTTTTGTGCTGAATTGCATTTCAGGAGCTTTCCAACCCTGCAGGTAAGATCAGAAGTTCAAATCAGGTTTTTAAAAGTTGTTGACTTCTCTAAACTGTGGTAGAAAATCTTGACACCATTTACCCAACAAGGAGGTGTAATAAATAGAAAAAACCAAACTAGGTGGGAAGATTCACACTTGTTAGAAACAGTTTTCAGAATTGTGCTTGGGTTTTCAAAACTTAAGCCAAAGTATGTTATATATGCTAATAGTGCCCCAAGGAGTAGAATCTGAATGAGGCAGGACTGATTTGTACTTAAGTCTAGGGCAACATTAAAATAAGATTCTGGCAGGATGACTGTTCATGTTTGGACCTGACCCCTGGAAAGTATACTCATTCATTCATTCATTCATTGACTCACTCATTTATTTGTCAGTTTGTAAGCAAGCACATCATGCAAGTGTGTGCCTGGGGCCTTTCTGCTGTTAGAACTGCTATCATGTACCTTGATCCCATTGCTACCATTGCTTCCATCTAAGTCAGACATTCCAGCATTCAGCCTGTGGAAGAAGTGTTGGAGGGAAATGAGAGCTGATTCTGTGAGGTATATGCACACAGTGTAGGTATCTCATATCCAATGATACTAAACAGTTCATCTCAGTTACTTGAAGCAGCTCTGTGCAGTATATTATTATTCCTGGTTTATACAATGGTGGTGCTGTCTAGAATTAAGGTGCCATCTTCCTACTTAGTACTGCCTACCTAAAATTAACTCATAACCCCACCACAGCTATCTTGGAGACTGAAAAGAAGCACTTTTGAGCATTCTAGCTAATCATATTGTGGCTCTAAAAAATGGTATTGCAAGAATTTCCAGCATTCCCCACATGGTTTAAGAAGCAATAAAAACCTTGAAAGCCTTCACATAGCCACTGTAGCATTTACTGATTAAATATTAACTCTTCAGGGGATCTATCTATTAGTTATTCTAGGCAGAAGTCAGCAAATCTTTTCTGTAATGGGACAGATAGTAAATATTTTAGGTTTTGTGACTATATGGTCTCTGTCACAATCACTCAACTCTGCTATTGTAGCATGGAAACAGCTCCAGGCATTAAACACATGAGCACAGCTGTATTTCAATAAACTTTTAATTTTGGACACTGAAATTCAAATTTTATGTAATTTTCATGTGTCATAAAATACTAGTCTTCCTTTTAGTTTTGTTTAAAAAGTTTAGGAATGTAAAAGTAATTATCTTGGTCTGAAACTGCAGATATAGTGCCTGCCCTATGGGAATTCACCATTTAAAGCAATGAACATTGATGCAATCATGCAAACACAATCCGGAGAAATAACTACACCTGACACTGTAAGATGATGGGTTAAGGTAAAACTCTGATGCTAGATTTTTAATATCCTTATAAGTTTTTATTGATGACTGTATTTTGCAAGGGATGTCTTAGGCCATTTAAAGTCACTGGTGAATTTACATAAAGAAGAAAAATCATCAGAGTTCTTGTCATCTCTCATTATTAACTGTACTATCTTGGGGCAGTTTTCTGACAACTGTTTGGAAATTTCTTCATAAACACCGCTTACTAAAACATTCCCAAACTCAAATGCTAGATAGCATCGTATCCCCTACTGTATTAACAGCACTGTTGGCTAGGTTTTCCTTTCCTAGGGTTTACATCAAACAAGGATGTTAAAATGCCTCAGTGTCTTTTTCTTTTCTTTTTTTTAGTGGTCCTGGCAATCGAACCCAGGAGCTTGTGAATGCTAGGCAAGAACTCTACCAACTGAGCTATATCCCCAGCTGCCTTAGTGTCTTATTGAGAAAAAACCAGAAAGTTATTAAAGAACATAAAGACAATATTGAGTGTTCGCTATATGACAAGCTATGATCATAGCATTTAGCCTGTACCATCTCATTTAATTCTTATAATGATTCCTTGAGACAGAGACTTTTTTTTTTTTCATTGTTATTTCTGTATAAGTAGGAAATTACAGCACAAAGGGGTTAAGTTTCTTACCCATGGTCATATATCAGAATTTAAACCTAAGCAATGAATTCACATCTCTGATCTTTACCACCCAACATGCATTATACCCATAAAGTATTCAGCCTTCCCTGTATCTTTCCCCTCCATCTTTCAGTTTTTTCATGTGTCCAACTATCTGCTTTTATACTCTGAGTAGGTATGTGGTTATGGGGAACTGTCGTAACTAGTAAAGGAAGGTGGGGCTGGAACTTAGGAATCCTTGGTCTTAGCTCAGGGGTGAGCTGTGTGGCCCTGGATAGATCACTTGACCTCTGGGAGGCCTAGTTTCTTCATCTGCAAAACAACACTGACCTCCTTACGGATGTGACTAAATAACACAATGTATGTAGAAGTATCATTATCTATAAGGAATGAGTAATTATTGATCATTATTTTTATTACAAGGTATTTTCCTTGCCTCTTCCATTCTGTCCACATTTTTTATGAAAAAGCAATACATTTGACTTTACATCTTATACACCTTTCTGTTGCCTGATGCTTCTTTTCCCATTCCTCCTTTCTTTTTATTCACTAAGGAGATATACAATGTTCAGCAAAGCAAGATGATCCCTCTTTTTCACTGAACCCCCAACAGAGATGACAAGATATACAGTGGTGCAGGAGTCAGCTGGTACTGTCTCATCCTTCTCTTCCCTACTCTGCATTCAGTGAAGCCATATTGATGGCTTAGAATTGGCAATAGTGAGAGTATTTATGTTATGGAATCGAAAATGTTATAAATTACTTCCCTTCTCTTCCATCCAGAAAACTGGTTATTAAATATTTACCAGCACACCTCTTGGATTTAGAAGTAAAATAATAAAGTATCATAAATGTTAAGAAGGAGATAGTCCATAGTGGCCTGGAAACATGAGAAATCACTTACCATAGTTATGGCATGTGGGCAGTGGCATCCAGAAGTGTCCTGGAAGAAATGAATCTTAAGCTGAGATGTCAATGATGAAAGGAGTCTGGCAGGTAAAGAGGAGGGAGAAGAGAGTTCCAGGTAGAGGTAACCACAGGTGCAGAGACCCAGAGTGTTAGAGAAACAGCAGGCAATTTCTTATGGCTGTGGTGCACAGTAGAAGGGAGGAGAGAAGAATGAGGCCCAAGAGGTAAGAGGTGCAATTTGACCCTGAGGACAGTGGGTGGTTACCAGTGGGCAGGTTAAGTGTGGGGTTCAGAGTCAGAGAGATGGCATTTGAATTCTGGCTCTTCATCTGGGTGACCTCAGGGGAGCCTCTTGCCTCAGATGACAGCTAAGCCTCCCTGTAAAGTGGGGGTAACTGTAGCACTCACATCTCCTGGGGTGGTTGTGAAGGTGGAGGTAAAGATCTCCTCACATGCCTGGCTCCTCAGTTGTCCCCGAGGCATCCGAGCACAGAGCACTAACCAGGAAGCAGAAGCACATGTTCTGCAGGGGTGGGGACTTGTCTGCTGCCTTAAAACTCTGCTTGTCTACTGGTCCAGGTCAATTTCTCACATTCTGGATGCTGACCCATTAGTTAGTGTTGAAATCTAAGTTTAGTAAGCCTTGAGCAGCACTTCAAAAATGAAATAAAATTGAATAAAAATCACCAGAGTCCACTGTACGTTTTAAACGTGAGTTTTATGGAAGTGTGAAATGGCTTGCCTTGAGACATACATTCCTGAGGACCAGCATTAAGAAGTATGAAAACCCCTGCTTCAACAGGAAACCTCCTACAAACTCTGGGGGCTGGAAGAGGACAAGACAAGCAGAGCCAGCCTGCCCTTTCCCAACCTCAGGAGCCAGAAACATCTCAATTAGGGATTCTTTCCTCTGGGTTTCCAGGACTTTTTGGTTTCCAATTAAAATAAATCGATCCTACCTCCACCAGGTAAAAGCCTAGGCTTTATCTGTCCCCTCTAAAACTAAGAAAGAGGAAAGCTCATAGAAGTGGACCCAAAGGCCAGAGAGGGAAAGGGCTTCTTCTACATAGGGGTGTGCGTGTTTTGGGAGATGGGAACTAAGGACTTGCAACTGCCCTGTTTGGACTAATACTAGACCCCATTGTGAGTCAAAGTCAGTTACTGGAACCATGAAAGGCAAGTTGCTGCCCAACCACTTGGCACACAAAGGAACTAAGCATGTAAAATTGACTTTTAGTTTGGTGTCTTCCAGAAAGATAATTCTATATGTGAACAGATTTTAGAATAATTTATTTTCAACATATGTCAAAACATATCCAGTTTGCCCTTTGGAGTTGCAAAAACTGTTTGGTATTTCTTTTTTTCCTTTTCAGTTTAAAAAATGGAAAGTAATGGCAGAGTCCTGGTCGGTGTTTGGCAGAAAAAAACAAGCACCCCATGATGATTTAGTTTCCTCAGTCACCACAGGGCTCACTCCCCAGGCATATGCAATTGGCACTAGATTAGCTGGCGACATTTATTGACAAAGGAATTAATCTTCACCAATGATGTTTTTTTTAAAGCCCATTCTTTACAGGGAGCTGTGACCGACATCAGGGCTCCTTTACTTTCCTCTTTTCCCTCCTGATAAAAGTGGCTAAAAATAACCTCTTAAACCCTTGCTTGATTCCACTGTGGAAGGTACAGGAGAAAAGAACAAAAGAACATGGCAGGAGGCGGGGTGGGAACAGGCAAAGCATAGAGGATTTTTAGGGCAGTGAAACTATTCCAAATGGTACTATATGATGGACTCATTACACATTTGTCCAACTCCAGAGAGTGCACAACACCACAGCAGCCCTAATGTGAACTATGGGCTTTGGGTGATGATGATGATGTGTCAGAGTGGGTCCATCAATTGTATGCATGTGCCCATCCACTGGGGGATGTTGATGATGTGGGTGACTGTGTGTACGTGTGTGGGGTTATAGTTATATGAGAAATCTCTGTACCCAACTCTCAATTTTTCTCAATTTTCAAATCCTTTAAGAAAAAAGTTTTTAGTTTTAAAAAACTAACCCAAATAAATTGAATATATTCACGGAAAAGCTTTTCTGTGGTGAAGGATCTTACATGCCAATTCGAAATCACAGGCATTGAGACCACCCTCACACAGGGTGTGGGAGTGTGGGGGTGAGGCAGCCTAAGAACAGGACCTCTTTTTAATAATCTGCAGGTACCCAATTCTTGGCTTAACTTCTTTTTCCTACCATACTTTCTCGTCATCAAAAGCAACTTTTAGTGGAGGGAAAAATGCAATATATACTTTCCAGTCAATGAAACAGTGACAAGGTAGGAACTGCCCACTCCTTTTTCCCAGACCTTATCAGGAGCCTTTCTTATCCCAACCCCAGACAGGCCCCGGTCAGGCTCCACTGGGTACCTCAGTGGGACTGCCCATTTTCATAGTCTGTTAATAATTTCTATTTGAACATAATTTCTATTTCAGTGCGTGAATCACACAAAGGAAAAAGAAAGCTTTACCCCTGATAACTTCCATGCTCCATGGAGAAACAATACATAGAATGAAAATGCATGGGAGAACCAAAAGCTAAAAGTAACCTCCTGTTGTGGCCCTGGAGTCTCTGTTACATGAAGTTCTGTATGATCTTTCAGCTAGGTCTTAGGGGAATTATTTCTTAAGTGCCCATGGATTCATCAACTCTGTGTCAAGGAACTTGGTGATAACTATAGAAAGACTGATGTACAAACAGAACAGAAGCCACAAGGAACTCAGAATTGTGGGTGTACCCTCCATGGGTTGGTGCTGATGTGATGTTATAAAGGATAGCTTAAATATCTCCATCAGGCAGAAGTGAGCTAAGAAAGGTGTCATGGTGAGAGCAGGCTTCTTGGACAGGTGGCAATTGTGTGCATTTTTCTAAGTGTGCCTTTGTCGGCTTGCAGCTGTGCAGGTGGGGAAGATGAACAATAAGGGCAGCTAGAGAGGACAGAGGATTCTTCCCATCCTGAAGAAAAATCTTGGTAATTAACAAGGCTTATGATATAAGCATAAAATTTTTTTGAATAGAATTTTAGCTTTATTCAAAGGAAATCCCAGTGGAGGAAATACCTTAAAAAACATTGCTTAGGAGGTAAACATAGTTACAAATGCTTTCACTCCTACGTGAACATATGTTAAAGAAAACAAGGCACTTGCAAGCTAATAAATGATGTGGAATCTCAAATTAATCCTCCCTAGAGGATTTAATTATCTTATGAAACTGATTTCCCATTAAAGATTATAACACACTAATCATTTGAACCAAGAAAAGTATGGGGACATTGCAATGATTGGTGTATTTACAGATAATGTTTAGATTGGTACTGATGGAACAGAAAATATAGAATGTTTTCTAGGACAGATCACACTCAACACTGTGAGCATCCTATTCTTTGACCTCCACTCCTACCTTTCCAGTTCATTCCCTCAAGTATCCCAACTCCAAAGGTCAAACTATATTCCTTTGCAGTCCTGGGTCAGGGAGTTGGACCTAAGCTGTGAAAGGGAAATACTTTACCTCCTTCCCTTCTAGCCACCCTTCATCTATGACCCAGCTGCTGACACAGGGGAGTACCTCTCAGGAGGTCCTGAAGGGACAGACACATGGCAAGCACATGCATTACCCCTCACTTCCCTTCTGGTTGCCAAAGGAATCATAGAATTACCAGTATGATTCAAGGGCAGATGTTGTCAGGGAGTTGAGATCAGACAAGCAAATACTCTTAAAGTATTTCCTTCCTTAGTTACAGAGAATAGTTAGGTTGGGGTTAGGTGATCTGAGAAGGATTGCAAAAATTCCTGGGACCTCAGGGAGAAATAGCAATGGGAAAGAAATAGCCATGACAGAAGTAATGGAGATAGCTTTTGTGATCCTACTGTCATCTCTTGGGAAGGGATCCTAACTGGGTAGACATAATTTGTATATCTATGTAATGTGACACTATATTATGCATCCTATTCTTTGACCTCCACTCCTACCTTTCCAGTTCATTCCCTCAAGTATCCCAACTCCAAAAATCTTTTTTTTTTTTTTTTTTTTTTTGTACCAGGGATTGAATCCAGGGCACTTAACCCCTGAGCCACATCCCCAGCACTTTTTAAAAATTTTTTTATTTTGGTACTGGGGATTAAACTCAGGGGCACTCTATCAGTGAGCCATATCCCCAGCCCTATTTCCTTTCTTTCTTTCTTTCTTTTCTTTTTTTTTTTTTTTTAATATTTTTTAGTTGTCAATGGACCTTTATTTAATTTATTTATATGCGGTGCTGAGACTTGAACCCAGTGCCTCACACATTCTAAGCAAGTGCTCTACCACTGAGCCACAACCCCAGCCCCCTCAGCCCTATTTTCTATTTTATTTAGAGACCGAGTCTCACTGAGTTGCTTAGTGCCTTGCTTTTGCTGAGGCTGGCTTTGAACTCACGATCCTCCTGCCTCAGCCTCTTGAACTGCTGGGATTATAGGGTGTGCGCCACTGTGCCCAGTTCCCAGCCCTTTTTAATTTTTATTTTGAGGCAGGGTCTTGCTAAGTTGCTGAGGCTGGTTTTGAACTTGTGATCCTCCTGCCTCTGCCTCCCAAGTTGCTGAGATTACAGGGGTGCCCCACCACATCACATCTAGCTCCAACAATCTTTCGACTCGCTGGGACCTTTGATCAAGTGATCCATTGATTTTCATTTTCCCTGCACCCCTTTATGTAACCTCTATTCCCTTCTGACTCAGTTTAATCAAGTGGCCCATAATTACAATCAATCTCTTACATGTACTGTCTAGTCTTGGCAAAACTATGATCCAACTCTATTACACCTATGCTTGTACTTGTGCTGCTGAACACTGCTAGAGAAAAACAGACTGTGTTTAACAGATTTGCTTTCAATTCATGACTCAGGGATTCATGCTGTCAGCAATCACTCCTCACTCCATTCATTTACACGTTCTCACTCTCCTTGACAAGTTCACAAGGACCTTTCTCCCCTCAAACCTCAACCTCTTCTCCCCATCCTCACTAGAAGCTGATAACCTGGCTTCCCACTTCATGGAGAAAGTGAAGCAATCCAAAGAGAACTTCCACAGACCCCACCCCTAACCCCTCACCTTCATAGATTCTATACCTCCACCTGTGACCACATGTGAATCATTGTGCTCCTCCTCCATTTCTGTGCTACATCCCATCCCCCTATATGGCTGTGTACAGGACTCTAGCAGTTCTCAATCTTTTCAACACAATCAAATTTCTCCCTTTTGGGACTATTTTTCATACCATATAAATATGTGGTTATTCCTCCCATCCGAGAGAGAGAGAGAGAGAGAGAGAGAGAGAGAGAGAGAGAAAGAGAGAGAAAGAGAAATTCTTCTTTTGCCTCATATAATCACCTAATTTTTTTTTTTTTGCTCCCCTTGGAAAAAATATCTCCTTAAAAGACAGAGTTTCTCCATTTCTTTCCTCTCTTTTTAAGTTTTATTGAGGTACAAATGAAATACTCTAAAGTGCACAAACTGAAAATATATAATGTGATCAGTTTTGACATCTGTATATGCCATAAGACCACAACCACAATAAAGAAAATAAATCTTTCTATCACACTCCAGAATTTCTTTCTGCATCTTTCCCTTCTCTCTTATACCCATTCCAATCAAGCTTCTGGCATGGACATGCACTGAAACCACACATCAAAGTCATGGGTTACCTCACATTGCTAAATCTAAGAGCCAGCCCTTGGTTCTCATCTTATTTGACCTCTTCACAGCATGCCACCTAATTGTTTTCTCCTTCCACTGTGGAACACTTTCTTCACTTGACTTCTCGGACATTACACTTGATTGGTTTTCCTCCTACCTCTCACCCATGCTGCTCACTAGTGTCTCCCCTTCTTACTAATCATCTTACACTGGAGAGCCCCATGATCCTCTTCTCTCCATCTACACTAACTCCTTTAATGATCCTCAGCCAGTAGCATGGTTAACCCCAAATTTATATCTCTATCCCAGACCTCTCTCCTCTACTTCATACTCATATGCCCAACTGCCTATTTAATATCTCCATATTGCTGAGTAGAGTCCTCTCAAATATGACAAAAGTAGAACTCCTGAATCCACCATCCCCAACAAAAAATTGTTCCACTTGTAGGTATCTTCATCTCAATTGATGACATTTCCATCCTTCCAAAAGCCCAGGCCATCAGAGACTTAGTTATTCATGATTAGTTTCTTTCATCCCTGCCACCAAAATTCCATCAGAAAATCTAGGTGGCCCTATTTGTAAAACATATCTAAAATCTAATCACTTTTACTACCTCCATTGCTTCTACCCTGGTCTTAGCCACTGTCATCTTTTGCTTGGATCATCATAATGGTCTCTGAATCTTCTTTCCCCTATTGTCCATTCTTCATATGGAAGCCATATTGATTCTTGAAAAAAAAAAAAAAATCATCCCTCTGTTCCAAATCTTCCAAAGGATTCACTTAGAATAAAAGCCATAGTTGCTATTATGGCATAAAAGGATGTACATATTCTAGCCCTTCCCTCATAATGCCTTTATGTCTGACTCACTGGCTCCACTCTGTTTCCTGGTTTCCCTGGTATACTTTTGCACTGGCTGCTTAAAGTGCTTTCTCCCTGGTGCAGTCACTTTGGAAAAACATCTGGTAAGAAGTTAAACACAGAGTTACTACGTGACCTAACAATTCCACTTCTATTTATATATGCAAGACAAGTGAAAACATATGTTCCCATAAGAACTTATATATGAATGTTCATAGCAATATCGTTCATGATAGCCCCAAAGTGGAAACAACACAAATGCTCATTGACTGATGGATAATCAATATGTGGTATATCCACACAACGGAACGAATTATACTGATACATGCTATGACATGGATGAAACTTGAAGGCATTATACTAAGCGAAAGAAGCCATGCACATAAGGCCACACTTTGTGTAATTCCATTTACATTAAGTGTCCAGAACAGGCAAAGCCTTAGAGACAGAAAATTGGTTAGTGCTTGCCAGAGATTGGGTAGAAGGGGCAACGGGACATGACTGATAATAGATACAGGATATTTTTTGGGAGATGGTACAGGAGAGGAGATGATATTTTAGAATTAGTGATAAAGGTTGCATAACTTTGTGAACATGCCAAAACCCACTGAATTATATACTGTAGGAGGATGAATTTTGTGGTATGTGAATTACATCTCAATTGTACAAACTCTTTCTCTTCAGATATCTGCCTTTAGCTCCCTCAAGGCTTTATTTCATCCAACTAGCAAATCTCTCTACCCTACTACCATATTTCTCCATCCCTTATATCCTTTTGCATCTTTTAAGTCACTTAGTATGTACCAGCTTCCAACATATGTACTTCACTTAAAATGTTTATTATTATTTACTCCCATACATTTGTTCAACAAACATATGAAAAAATGTTTAATATCTCTAGTAGTTAGAAAAATGCAAACCAAAACTACGCTAAGATTTCATCTCTCTCCAGTCAGAATGGCAATCATCAAGAATACAGGCAACAATAAATGTTGGCGAGGATGTAGGGGAAAAGGCACACTCATACATTGTTGGTGGGCCTGCAAATTGGTATAACCAATCTGGAAAGCAGCATGGAGATTCCTTAGAAAACTTGGAATGGAACCACCATTTGACCCAGTTGTCCCACTTCTCAGTCTATACCCAAAGGACTTAAAATCAGCATACTATAGTGATGCAGCCACGTTAATGTTTATAGCAGCTCAATTCACAATAGCTAAACTGTGGAAGCAACCTAGATGCCCTTCAATAGATGAATGGATAAAGAAACTGTGGTATATATACACAATGGAATATTACTCAGCGTTAAAAGAGAATAAAATTATGGCATTTGCAGATAAATGGATGGAGTTGGAGAATATCATGCTAAGTGAAGTAACCCAATCCCCCAAAATTAAAGGCTTCTCTGTTGATGCTGATCAAAAATAGGAAGGGGGGAGGAATGGGAAAAATGGAGGAACTTTGAACAAAGGGGAGGGAGGGGAGGGAGGATACATGGGAGAAGGACATCATTACCCTAGGTTCAAGTACGACTGCACACAGGGTGTGATGCTACATCATGTACAACCAGAGAAATGAAAAGATGTGCTGCAATTGTGTACAATGACAGCATTTTGCTGTCATATATACCTAATTAAAATAAAGAAATAAATTTTTAAAATGTGTTCATGTTTTCTAAACTCACACGTTTTGGATTTAGGCAGATTTGGGATCTAATTTTTGTTCCATTTCTGACTGGCTCTGCAAGTCTGGGCCAATTTTTTAACTTAAATGACTCTATTTAACTTAGATGACTCCATTTCTTTTTCTTTTTCTTTCTTTCTTTTCTTTTCTTTTTTTTTTATATGAGTCCTAAGAGTTTCTTTGGATACCTTTGAAGATTAAATGAAATAATATATGTAAAGCATCAGCACAGTATCAGGCATGTACTAAGCACTCAGTAAAGTGTTAGTTATTAGTATTATTCTTTTATAATAAACATGGAGTTAAAAGTACCAAATTATATGTAGTACTACTTGCAAAATTTTTTTTCAAGAAATATTTTGAGACATTCTTTGACAAAAGTAACTTTCTTCAAATGAACAATGAACTTGAGTGGACAACCTCATCTTGGTTATTATACCACTCCTCACCTCACCCAAACCATTCTGAGCCCACTTACTTCTCTGTTGTCTATGTTTACAGGATTCATCTCTTCCCTGCTAATTTTGGACCATGTTTGATGTATCTGGTTAAGAGTAGATTAGATGTACACAATAGTTCTGTCTGTAAGGCATTGACCTCTAATGTTTCCATTTGAATTTTTTCGATATTTTTCTCCATTGTTCAGCGTTTCCTCTAGATTTTTCTGTTTTGGCACAACTGTGAATCAGAATCCCCACTCTCTAAGGAGGATACAAATGTTACTCAACAGCTTCCCAGCAAGTCAACATTTTTTTCAGTCAGACTTTTTATTGCAGGTGGAGAGAAGAGAAAGAATCAAGATGGGAAGTGGACCTTAAATTTTTAAAAATCCCCCTATCAAAATTTGTTACTGAAGCAGTCTATACTCATGATAATGTAAATCCAATCCTCAAAGGGGGAAATAAGTGAAGGCTTGGCATCTCCAGTTCACATACCATCCCTAGTCCCAGTAATTTCGAAATAATTCTTAGTTTTAGTTCTTCTCTTAATGCTTCTAAATCCTCTCTTGATTTAGTGACTTTACATGGTATCTATTAACGTATGTTAAAAAAAATTAGAAACTTAGCTCTTACTTTTGTTCCTCCTTTCTTAATTCCCATATTTTTTCTTTTAAGTTCTTTGCTATATTGGTCAGATTTCTTTTGTGACAAAAGACCACAGATAATCAATTTAAAGAAGGAAAAGTTTATTTGGATCACAGTTTCAGAGGTTTCAGTCCATTGTCACTGGCTACGTTGCTTTTGCCTGTGGTAACAATTACATCATGGCAGCGGAGTGCAGGGAGGAGAAAAGCTATTCAACTCATGGCAGCCAGGAAGCAAAGAGAAAGTCAGGGAGGGGCCTGGGTCCCAATATACCTTTCAAGGGCATTCTCCCACTAACCTAACTCTCTAGGTCATTGGGTCACAGGCTTCCCAACAGTATCACAGGCTGGCATGCACACCTTTAACAGGTGAGTTTTTTGGGGTCATGTATAATCAAAACCATAATGTAACTTTACAGCTTTAAATAATATGCCTACATATTTATTTCTTAATTTTTCCATCAATTTAGGGAAATATCTCTTAACCATCTCCAAATTTTTGTGCAAATTGAGGAAACAGGCACTTCTTTTCATTGTTCCTTCTTCTCCCAGCACCCAGATTCTCTCAGCCATATAATCAATTTTATATTCTTAAAATTTATAACTTGAGTTGTTTGTAATCATAATTGTCTTCCAAAGATTCTTGAGAAAAAACAATTCCAGAAATGGAAGAACATTTCAATATTATGCTTCTAAAGGTATTATTTACTTGAGGACCAAGTACTGTGGTTGAACCCTAGGAGAGAGACTCTGGGTTCTTTAACTACACTTGAAAGGGAATGCTCCAATCCTCAAGGTCAAGCCTTTTTAATTTTATTTGACCAATTCTTCAAAATCAAAATATATTTCCATTTGCTTCATAGTTGGACTCTGATTTCTTATGGAAGATTTTGTTTTTCCTGACAGTTCTCATTGCCTTTGTTTTTTTTCCCCTTGTTGATGAGAGAAACTGCCTGAATGCTAAGATCACAGCTACAATCAAATCACTGTGGGAAACCCAGATTCTTCTTGATGACATGTTCCTGCTGCTTTCTGACTTTGTGTTGTAATTCAGATATGTTGCTTTCTAAACCTGCCAGTACCCTACAATTTTTTTTTCAATATTCTTTGAGATTAGATTCAATATTTTCTTGAATGATGTTTCTTCTCTCTTTTAGTTTCCCTATTTCTTTTGCTAGAGAACATTCTCAATTGTTTTTTTTTTCTTCAGAAATCATTATTCCAAAGATATTAAAAAATCTTTATTTTGGCTTTATATTAACTAATAGCTTGAAAGTATATAAATTCTATGTTCAAAATAATTTTCTCTCAGAATTTTAGAGTTATTCTTTTAATGTCATATTGCTATAAAATTTGGAAGTAAAACACCAGTTTGATTATTTTTCTCAATTCCTCCAGTCTCCTCAAATTTTTTTTGGCATTTAAAATTTCATAAAGATTTTCCCTTATAATCTGAAGGCTCTGCCCCCTCTTCAGTTAAGGGACATGTTCTGTTATCTCTTTAATTGCTATTCCTTTTCCTAGTCTTTGTTCAATTTTCCTGAATCTCTTAGTAACCAGATGTTAGACTTCTAGGATTGGATATCTATGACCATTAAATTTAAATTTTCTCTTGTATATTCTCTCTTTTTATCATTTTCCTATGGTTCAAGAGATTTTTTACTTTATTTTAGATCTAGTAAATGGATTTTAAATTTCACCCATCATATTTTAAATTTCTACTGTTTTTATTGCTTATTCCCATTTACAGAGAATTAAAAAATAAATTTTTCTTATTTTATGGAAAAAAATCTTTTTATTTAAAAATTTATTAAGTAGAGAAGATAATGTATTTATAACTCTGAATATTTTATAAAGTTTACATTTCAAAATTTGTGCTTCAGGCTAATTTTCTTATTCTTATTAAAAGAAATAAGGCCATTATTTTAGTCAGCTTTCTGTCACTGTGACAAAATACCTAAGAAAACTCATCTTAAAAGAGGAAATGATTTATTTTGGTTCATGATTTCAAAAGTTTCAGTCCATGGCTGGCTGGTTCCACTGCTTTTGGGCCTGGGGTGAGGGAGAACATCATGGTGAGGAGCAAGCAGTGGAGCAAAGCTACTCCCATCATGGAGGTCACGAAGAAAAGCGAGGGAGAGAAAGAGAGAGGTGGTGGTGAGGGAAGAGCCAAGATCCCTACCCTTCAAGGGTACATTGCAAATGCCATAAGCCAACTCCTAAGGATTCTACCACCTCCCAACAGCACCATCAGCTGGGACCAAGCCTTCAACAGATGAGCTTTTGGAGACTTTCAAGATCCAAACTATAATAGCCACAGATGTAAACCAAGTCTTCCTTTTGTTTCTTAGCTTCCTTCTTTCCTTCCCTTCCTTTAGCTTCCTCCTTCCTTCTTTCTCTTTCTTACCATTCTTTCTTCTCTTCCCAGAAGCAATCACCATTGTGAACTTTGGTTTATTTCCAGTCCATGTTTTAATATTTTTACCACTTATACAAGTAGCTATAAATAATATATAAGATTGTTTTATGTGTATTAAAATTGTACCATAACATACATATTCCCAAAGCATTTTGTTTCCCATTGTTTCTGAAATTCATCCATGTTGATACATACAAATCTATTTGAGTGTTCCATCATATTCGTTCATTCAACAAATATTTGTGTGAATCAGCAATGTTCTAGGAACTGTTCTGGTGGCAGAAGATACAGCAACGAAGAAAACACACACACACACACACACACACACACACACACACACAATGTGAACATACTCTAAAGTTATCTTACTTCCATTAAGAGACATTAAGTTTTGCCATGACCGGGAAAAAGAAAAAAAAGAAAAAAAAGCTTTGCTGAATGTCCTTGTACAGGCCTTCTTTTCAGAGCACATGCCCAGCAAGCCCAGAAAATTCTCCATTCAACTCATCCTGCCCAACAACTGAACAGTTTTGCCTCCTATTTTTGCCATTATGATGGGCGAGGAGGGGTACATTTTTGTTTTAGCAGGCATTTTTCTTAATTGTTAGCAAGGTTCAGTATCATTTCTCACTCACATTTATTGGTCCTTTAAATCTCTTTCTCTGCATATTACCTGAAGGTATCTTTTGCTACCCATTTTCATAGTCAGCTGTTTCTTTTTCATAGTGATTTGTAAGGATTCCCCATCTATATTGTCTGAAAATGAACATATTTTCTGCTTTATGTGTTAAAAATACATTTTTCTAGTCCAAGGTTTGTCTCTTAGTTTTATTTATGAGGACTTTGCATAAGAGTTTTACTTCTTAATGTAATCTTTTCCTTTATGAACTATCCTTTTTGTGTACTGAATGAGAAATAATCTCTTCCCTGCAGTCATAAAGATATTCTCCTGAATTTCCTTCTAATAATTTTAAAGTTTTATTGTCCACATTCAGGCCCTTAATACATCTAAGATTGTATCCATCTGTATGAGATGAGACTATTCTTTTTCATTATGAAAGATAAATCATTTATTAATGAATCCTTTCTTTTCTCACCTATTTTTTCCACATTTTTTATTAGTGTATTACAGTTGTTCCACCCACTTTTAATGGCTAGTCTACACTATACCATGTTCCTCTATATATTTTGGTGGATTGTCCCTGGGGGTTTCTACACTGTTACAATGAATAGTGCTCAGATTTTTGTCAGAATCTTTTTTAAAAAACAATTTTCTTATGTTCTCTAATTGCCCATCTTTTCCCCAAATTTAGGACATCTCTTAACTTCCACTGACCATATTTTTCAACCAAACCTCTTTGTTCACAGATGAAGAAATGAAGGTACAGAATCTTACACTTCCCGTGTAGGTCCACACAATAAGGCAGCTGGAAAGCTTGGACTAGGGCCTTAATCTACATTCTAATCCTCTCTCCCTCCACTGACACCCCCTCCCAAAAAGTATCCATTTTCTGTCAAATTTTTATTTCTACTAGTAGTTGAATGAAACTGCCCATTTCACCAAATCTTTGCCAAGACTGGGTTTTGTCATTTAAAACATCTCTACAAATTCGCAGGTTAAGGCTATTTTATTATTACAGCTTCTGGACATAAACACTTAAATAAGTATTAAATAACAAATTTTTTTTAGAACTTCATTATGTGTTTCTTGGCCATAGTATTTAGTTTTTATGATTTGTCTAGACACGTCTTTTTTCCATAGTTTTCTATTTTCTTGCCCTTTTCTTAGTAATGTTTAAGAATTACCTGTGTATATATTAAGGATAGTAACCCTTTGTCATGTATTTTTAGCTTTAAAAAATTCCCGTCATTTGTTTTCTAATTTTGTTTATCATCTACTTGACAACAGGTTATAGAAGTTAAGCCTATTGATAATTTTATTTTCATTCTTTTCTTTTTGTTCTTATGATTGCAGGTGCTAGTAAACAACCTAGATTTTCTAAAGGTTTTATGATTTCATAAATTCTTTAGTCTATTTATAATTTATTTTGGGGTATTATGTGATGTTAAAGTTGATACTGTGTTTTAAATGGGTTAACCTAAATAATAATATAGAAAAAAGTAGATCTTGAAAATATTTAGTTTTCTCATCTAGGAACATAGTATTTTTTCAAATTTTCTTTTGTTTGCTCAGTAAAGTATGTTAGTTTTCCAAATATAGATTTATTACTGAATACCTTAGACTCATGTAAAGGGATATTTACATTATGCTTTGTAATTACTTATTGCCCAAAGGCAGGAAAACTATTGATTATAGTTTATTTTGTATATAGATTTTTTATTTTATCAAATTTTTATTTATTACATTACTTTCTATAACTATTTTAAGTTTCTAGGTAAACTGAAATATAACATAAAAGTCATATTATCTTCCTCCTCCTTTCCCCTGATTTTTGTTTCTTAGATGGGCTATAGCTTCAGGATAAAATGAATGGTCTTGATGAAAAGTGACTTCTATATCTTTGTTTTGTTTATGATTTTAATGAGGTGCCTCTGGTTTACCATTAAGATGCTCTATGTTGTTTCTCTGACTGAGGCACTCTTGATTATATTAAGAAGTTAGTTTAATAGATGGTCTAATTCATTTACTTTTCTTGAATTATAAGGTTTTAAAAAACACATTTCACTTTTTTATTTCCAAAAGCCCATTGCTTTTATAGTATCTTTTTTTTTTGTTTTTCATCATCTAATTCTTCATATTCATGTTACCTCCCTAGCTAATTCTGATTGAATCTGTTCATCACTGATGGTAAAATATTTAATCTTTGAATCCAAAAAGGGTATAAGAATTGGTATTACATTGAAGAAGAAAAACTAATGGTACTGAATAGTATCTGAATAATCAAATATGACTTGATTTTAAAATGCCACCTGTTCACTGGAATAGGAGAAAAGTTTGAGTTTTCGGGGCAATATACAATTAACTTAAAGACAATCATTAAAATAAAACAAAACAAAAAACCCAACCCCATAATGATGAAACTATTTAAAGGGACACAGGATCCAAGTGAATGAGCACCCAATTGTCAAGGACAGAGCAATCAACAACAAAATAAAGTAGCATTACATTATAGCCCAAAGTATAAATAAATATCCATTAGTCCATACTGATTCAAATAAATGATTTCATAAATAAGGGGAAGAAGACAAATCTCTTGTGTAGAAGAAATCCAGATAATTTATGTATATACTTTGACTTCAAGGAGGTAGAGCACAACTCCCCGTTCCTTCAGTGTGGGCTGGGCATAGTGACTTCCTTTAATTACTCAAAGGGGAATGAAGGTAAGAAAGGGGAGAAAGAAATAGGAAAAGACAGTGGAATGAATCTGACACAATTTTCTTATGTACATATATGAATACACCACAGTGAATCTCCACATCATGTACAACCACAAGATTGGGATACTAATTAGAATAAGATATACTCCATGTTTGGATAAATATGTCAAAATATATTCTACTGTCATATATATCTAAAAAGAACAAATAAAATTAAAAAAAGAATAACCTTACTATGGAGGAACCTGACAAAACTCTACCTCAGCCAGGTGATCAAGGTCAACCTCAACAATAAATCATGTTGATAGTATGTTTCTTTGATGTGATGTGATGAAAATGGTACTTTTACTTATTCCTTTCCAAATTCCATAACCCCAGACTATTTATGAAAAAAAATACCAGAAAAGTCCCAATTTGGGGACATTCTACAAAATGCTTGATTAGTACTTTTGAAACTGTTAATCAACCTCATTAAAAACAAGGAAGGAGCTTGTCACAAGGAGCTGGTCACGGTGGTGCACACTTGTAATTCCAATGGCTTGGGAGGCTGAGGTAGGAGGATTGAGAGTTCAAAGCCAGCCTCAGCAGTAGAGAGGTGCCAAACAACTCAGTGAGATCCTGTCTCTAAATAAAATACAAAATAGGGCTGGGGATGTGGCTCAGTGGTTGAGTGCCCTTGAGTTCAGTCTCTGGTACCCAAAAAACAAACAAACAAAAACAAAAAAAACCAAGGAGTGTGTGAGAAACTATCACAGCCAAGAGAAGACTAAGGAGAAACTGTACCATAAGATCTTGGATGGAATCCTGGCTCAGAAAAAGGATGTTTGGTAAAAATTAAGGAAATTTGATTTGAGGAAGTAAATGTTTACCCTGATTGAACATTGCACAATGTATATCTGTATTGAAATATCACGTGATACTTACAAAATATATACACTTTTTTACGGTATGAGTTTAGAAATTCAATTTAAATTAAAAAAAAACCTAAGGAAATCTGAATTAAGCATGGTCTTTAAAAAAATGATGAACAAAAAAAAGTATGGTCTTATTAAAAATAATGCCTTAATCTTGGTTCATTAGTTGTAACAAATGTCTGATACTAACATAAGATTTTAATAATAAGGGAAGCTAGGCCAGGTGCGGTGGCGCACACCTGTAATCCCAGCTGTTTGGGAAGCAGAGGCAGGAGGATCTTGAGTTCAAAACCAGCCTCAGCAAAAGCAAGATGCTAAGCAACTCAGTGAGACCCTGTCTCTAATAAAATACAAAATAGGGCTGGGGATGTGGCTCAGTGGTTGAGTGTCCCTGAGTTACCCCGCCCCCCCCCAAAAATAAGGGAAACTAATAGTTAATAATGTTAACTCCCTGTACTATCTTCGACATTCTTTTTTCTGTAAATACAAAACTGTTCTAAAAATGAGTTTATTTAAAAGTCACACCTTAAGTGGTCATAGTCAATATTTCCTGTGCATCCTTAGAACTGTGATTACTATATCTCCATGGAAAACGACTCAGTGAACAGCCAGTCAGCTCTGCTTGGTATTCCAACCAGCATTGCTTCCTGGACTAATTACCGGTGTACCTTTGTCTTCTAGGTTATTGCTTAGCTATGGTTCCACAGGGGGCACTCGGTTATGCTGTAAGAGGTCCTCTGAGAAAACAGCAAGAAAATGGACAGAAATCTAAGCAGAGTGTTTGAGTTAGAGTTGCGCTTCGCTGTGCTATGAAGGCTAGCTATGTGATATTCCTTGATGATTACCTTTTAAAGTGTGAGTTGACCAAACGATGATTTGGTCCAGCCTAAATTTAGCCCTTCCTGGAGTAAATCTAGCAAGAATGTGAATTTCTATAGTTTCCAGACAGTCCTGATAATTTTCATATTCCAAATAGAAATTTTCCATAAACAAAAAGTTGACATAAGTGGTAACCATTTACCTAAAAATTATTCATCCAATTGTTCACATTCTCTACAATACTCTTCATTGACATATGATTTATTAATTTTGTTCTAGAGATTTGAGTTCAAGCTGTATAAATCATGAATAAAGATTAGTTTAATAGTCACAATGCCCCCTGGGACAACGTTTCAAGTGAAGAAAACTCAAATTGTCACAATGTGAAAATAATATGACAGTTGTATCAATATTTGCAAATTGAAATGATATTCAATACCCTTACAGAAACAGAGCATAAATCTTATTCCCGCTTATTTTATGCAAGTCCTAAAACTTTTCTTTTTAATTTTTTATTAATGTTGATTAATGTTTTCCCCTGTGAAAATGTCTTGAAATATAAATCTAAGATCTTCCTAATCTGCCTCCAGCTATTAAGCAACACTAGACACTGACCTCTTGCTACTGTTTTGATGACTTAAATACTTAGAAAAGTAATATATTACCAGGTCTCCACGCCATTTATAGCAATGATATTTTGCTATTTCTCATGCATTAAAAAAGAGAAGACTATCTGGCACTTTGGCAAATACTATAGTATTCAAAAATCTATCACCTTGTTTCCCTTGGATTGTTCTTTGTGACACGTTAACTCTTATGACTGTAATTGTTCACATATTCAAATATGCAACTGTAATATAGAAAAATGACCAGACAGTAAATACCCTCGTGAAGAGCTAAGTACTCATTAGCATGAATTAAAAGTGGCTAAGACTAAGGAGAAACAGCTCATTATGTGGGTAACTCAATGTTTATATTATTTATGTTAATCTCATGAAGCTCATGGTGTGGTTAGCACAGATAAGATAATGTGTTAGTGGCAATTCCAGCTATGACTTCATATATTCAATGACACCCCTTGTAATATTTATTTCAAACATCTGAATCCCGGATGTGCTGGATGAAGAAAAGAGAAAAACAGCAAGCAGAACCAAAGAAACCAAAATCCTTCATATGAAATTCCTTCCCCACTTCACTAATGATATTTTATTGGAAAGCTTTCAACACATTCTTTTAAAATTTTTTTAGTTATACATGGACACAATGTCTTTATTTTATTTATTCATTTTTATGTGGTGCTGAGGATCTAACCCAGTGCCTCACATGTGTGAGGCAAGTGCTCTGCCACTGAGCCACAACCCCAGCCCTCAACATATTCTCTTTGTCAGAAACGGGGAACATTGATCTACATGCAGGGTTTGCATAGAGGTTATCAAAACAAAATTTTAGAGAACTGTCAGAAAGCAGAATATGGTGCATTAAATCCAGAGATGCCAAAACTCAGAGCCAGACATCTGTCTTTCAGAAGTGACCAAACACAAGGCTGATGAAAGAGAGTTCATGGAAAGGTCAGAAAAAAATGCCAACAATTACACTTCTATTATAAAAAATATTTATGATAAGCAATATAATTTGTTCCTGTTTTTTGTTGCATATTGTCCTCTATTCGCTTGTATAACTACAATACTGAATTTATTTCATTAGCTAGTGCTTGGGAATGAACAAAACTTGATTAAAATTCAAATTATAATTCCATCACAATGTAGTCTGCCCTAGTATTCTCTGGATCTAATAAGAAATTATGCCTCATCAAACATATACAATTTGGCTTGAAGTGGTAATAGTAGGAAGTCAAATTTATAGTCATAATGAAGTTGTTTAAGCTGGATATTTTCATTGCAGAGTGCAATAGCATTGGGCAACCTGTCCCCAGGAAATCATTGAGTCATTTGTGCTTGCTCTGGGTGGAGCTTGTTTACATTCTATAATCACGCCATTAACAGTCATGGCTAAATATAAACACAAAGAAGAATATTATTGGTTGTTTCACAACCCCAGTGACACTACTTCAGAATTACATGGACAGGCCTGTGAGTGATAATGCTGAAGCTACCATGGTTGCCCATTCACAACGAAACCAACAGGCATCTGCCAGACTGAACACTAATATGTAATACATGCCCTTGACCTACAGAGTTAGGGAGGAAGCATCATGTGAAGGCACAAGTATGGGTCCATGACATTAACTTGAGAGTTTGCTACATGAGAACTCAGGGAAGGAAGTTTTGGCCAAATTGCCGATGTTCAGGGAACTTGTGTTCACAGAAGGCACAGGATATACATCTACTGATTGATCCTGAAATTCAATGAACTAGTTGTGTCCCTGTGGGTGAATCATTTTACTTCTGTAGTCCTTAATTCCTTCATTTGGAAAATGAGGATATCAGATGTTCCATAGTGGTTCCCTTCCAGTCTAAGATTACATAGCAATAATCATGTGTATATGTGTGTATATGTATGTATAACTATATGCTTCCAATAATAGCAACAAAACAAAACTAATATGTATTTGTGATTCTGTAACTTGCTACTGAATCCATTTTATTATTTTTTAAATAACAAAATATTTTCTTTCCATGTAACAATGGACAAATTGATATTCTCTCAGTTTTGGTTTTCTTATATGCAAAATTAAAGTAATGGTGGCTCCTATCATTGTTTATAACTTGTTGTAAGCATTACCTAGATAATGTAGGTACATTTAGTGCCAGCAGGCACTCAGTAGCCTTTTTCTGTTATATTCATTATAATCATCTTTATTTTTCTTATGAAACAAGTGAGCAAAGAATTACTAGTCTTATGGTTGTCTCCTTGGAAGGAAAACTATTTTTATGAATTATTACAAAAATATTTTTGATGAATTATAGTTAAAGAAACATTTGAATTTTAGTGATACATTTTTCAACAAAAAAGAGAGAATCCTAAAATAATGCAATTCCTTTTTTAAAGATAAACTAATTATACATCATGTTTGTATTTTGCAGGAAAAACCCAGACAGCATTAATTATAATACCCACATACACCAAAATAGAAGATCTGAACAATCTTAAGTAACTTGTCACAAGTTCCAAAGGAGAAAAAAAAATGCTTAGAAATTTAGGGTTGAATAGTAAAAAAGTAAAAGGAAATGTTGCATGTAAAAAGAAAACTAAAAAGGAAACCAAATCAAGCATCCACATCTTCCTCTTTGCTATGTCTCATCCTTGCCCTGAAGATGAGACTAACTGCATAAATAAAAAAAACATAGCATACATACAGGTGACAATAATGAGAATGGAACTGATGGGGGTTCAGGTGGAGAGTCTGACATGATGAGTGCATCAGAGAGTGTCTCTGGATGCTCCATTTGCTAGAGATTGATCTATCTGGTATGATTCACTCACTTCCTTATAGACTTCAATTTCTACAGATTCAGTAGCTGGGGAAATGCAATGCTGGTTACTCTGTAAAGGCCCTAAGTGCAAGGGCCAAGAGAAGCATTTACAAAATGGTCTTTAAATGGGAAGGCTGAGACTGGGCAATTTTTCTTCCTTATAACACATATCTTTGGAAAATTAAGAACCATTTTCTGGAATTTTAAAATGTGAATTCAGTGAACGTTTTCCTATTTCCTACCATGGTTGCTTTTCAAGAGAAAGAGATAAGAGAGATTCCATAGTTAGTCTGGGTCCACAAAGCTGATACATTTTTTTAAATAACTTTATTTATTTATTTATATGTAGTGCTGAGGATTGAACCCTTGCATGTGTGAGGCGAGCGCTCTACCGCTGAGCCATAACCAGCCCTGAGCTGATGCATCTTAATCTCTCAGTCCATTGATTTTTTTTTTTTTTTTTTTAAGATTCTTTAGTATGTGGGGCATCAAGGCCAACTTGTAAAAGCAAGCAGGATGTTTCAGTGTGAGATGAGTCGAAATAGGTGAGGCAGAGAGTAACCATGTTTCATGTACAGGCCACTGAACAACTGAACTAGACTGGAACCTGGTGAGAGAAGGATCACACTTCCTTCTCATACTGAACAGTGGGCAGGAGTGGACATTGGGGAGGGAATAATCTTGAAGAAGACTGGGCTTATTAGAAGCTGATAGAATGGAGCTTCCTGACTTTAAAGGGGAGAGGGAACATGCTCCAGGTCAAAGCAGAGAGAAGAGGGAATTTAATCCTTGAACACATCCTCTATGTTTCTTATGATGACCTTGCTTCAATCATATGGGAACATGTCTTCTTTTAAAGCATCCATTTGCTGAGCAATAAATATGACCAGGAACATTGCCAAAGGCTTTACATAAATGAGATCACTGTCTTTACAACAATCATATGAGATATAGATAATTATGGCCCCTACAACCTAGATTACAGATGAGGAAACTAAGGTTGTATAAGTTACAAAATTGGTTCATGGAAAGAAGCCAAGGTTCTCACACCTTGGCTTTGAAGAGCCTTTGATTACCTCTTCAAGCTGGGCTCTTTGTCCCTACACTGAACTGTTCCTCTTTCTTGAACAGAGGTGCTGATTTCCATAGGAAGTCAACATTCAAAATGGTAGGCCACAAAAGCTGCCAAGATATTGAATAGTTCAAAACTTACTCACATTCATTGCCTACTTACTAGAAAGGAACATAAATAAATGTCCTTTTAGAAACAGTTTTCTAGCTATTGGTGTTTGGAAAAAATAAATTGTGCTTAAGACTTTAGTTGAGCTGATATTAATGCTTGATTGAAGCTTAAGAAGGGTTTAGAACCATATCAGTGAGGTTTTACATATATACAAGGTGAAACTCTTAAAAAATAGTGAATAATAAAAATAAAAAAGAACTTAGAAATATTTCTGTTTGCCATTTTTTTAGGTCAAGGTTATGGGCTTTAACTGGCTATTTTATTCATTGAATAGTGGGAGTATTAAATGATGAAATTACTTGGGAAAAGAGTTTGACAGTTTCTTAAAAAGTTAAACATATATTTAATATATGACCTTGCATTGAGCATTTACCTAAGAAAAATGAAAACATATCCCCCCAAATAGTTATGCATTATTATTCATACAAACAGAAACAACAAGAGAATGGATAAATAATCTGAGGTATATTTACTTAATGAGAGATGTGCAGCAATAAAATGAAATGAACAACTTATAACATGCAACAACATGGATGCAACCCATAGGTATAGTGAAGCAAAGAAGCTGGACACTAGCACACACAGTTTGAATTTGTTTATATAAAATTCTTGGGGCAAAACTAATCACTGGTGACAGAAATCCCTTCAGTAGTTTCCAAGGGCAAAATAGGTGTTGGGGGGGAAGACTGAATGCAAAGGGGCACAGAATCTGGGGATATTCTACATATTGACCTGGATGGTGGTTACAAAAGAGTATATACATTTGTCAGGAGTATTCAGCTGATATACATAAAGTATTTTATTACATGTAAATTTTATCTCAATAAAGTTGATTTAAAAAAGATTGTGGCTTAGAAGAGAGTATGCATTAAAAGCAAAATCAAAAACTCTTCCATCTCAGTTTTTCTTCTTCAAAATGTTTTCCATATTCAGAGCTTTTTTCAGAAAGGAAGTTTATATCCTGTTATTTTTCCTTAGTTGCAAGGTAGATTTTTGTTTATAAATGTCAAGTGGAAAAAATAGAAGACCTTGAAATAAAGCTATTAAGGATTTTTAAACCATTTTTTTCCTGGCTAATCAGATGTCCTAAATGTTTGAGGTTTTAAGAATGTAGTTTTCTTAAAATAACTATTTTCTGAAATAAGCATTTACCTCCATAAGGCTTAAACAACATTTACTAGACATAACTCAATCCTCTCTGAATGCCTCCAGGTCATCATTATGAAGATAAAAAGTCATGCTATTCTGTAAACAGTGATGATTTAAAAGTTTGTTATGGCACATAGGGCTGTTTGCTTCTATGCTAAGTGGTCTCAGAATACTGAATTTCTAAAGTTCTTATATTTGTGACTTATTCTTTTCAGTTTCTCTCTTGTTGAGGTGTTAACATCCTCCTTCCACCTCACCCCCACTCCGATTCCTATTGCCTATTTGTCTCACATTGGAGTTGGCTTTCCTTTTTTCTAAACTGCTAAGACAATCAAGTTAACAGAACTAACTATATAGAGAGCAGTGATTTATATTGATTTTCAAACCAGCAATTTATTGGTTTCAAAAGAACCAGAAACCTGTTAAAATGACAGATGTGTAGGCCTCAACCTTGGTGATTCTAATATCTACTCAGTGAGCATCATACATGATTTTATGTATGTGTGTGTGTATGTGTGCATGGGACTGAGGATTCAACCTAGGGCCTTGCCCATTCTAGGTAAGCATTCTACCACTGAGCTGTGTTCCTAGTTCCCTACCACCTTTTAAATTTCATTTTAAGACAGGGTCTAAGTTGCTGAGGCTAGCTTCAAACCCAGGATCTCCTGCCTCAGCTTCCTAAGCAGCTGGGATTATAGATATGCACCACCACATCCAGCCATACGTGATTTGTAAATTACAGAAATATGTTTCATATATTGGACATACACAAAAGTAGAGAAAATAGTATAATGAACCACCATATAACATATCATCCAGCTTCAAGAATATTAAATATCTCATCAATCTTTTTCATTTATCTGCCCCCTGCTCTTTTTTCCCCCCCATTAGAACTAAGGGTGGCAATCCACCATCCCACAAAACAGGTCCAATCTGCTGCCTAATTTTAAAAATTGAGACATAATCCTTATGCCATAAAATTCATTCTCTTAAAGTGTACAATTCATTGTTTTTTTGCATTTCACAAAGTTGTATAAAGATCAGCATAATTGAATTCTAAGGCATTGTCCTCACTCCAAAAGAAACCCAACACTCATCAGCAGTCACTCATTTCCCACCTTTGCAGCCCTTAAAAATTGTTAACCAACTTTCTGCCTCTACGACTTTGCCTATTCTAGACATTTTATGTAAATGCAATCATGCATTATGTGGCCTTTTCTGTCCTGTTTCTTTCAAATACATTAATGGTTTCTTGGTTCACCTATGTTATAACATAAATCAGCACTTTATTCCTTTCTATGAGTAAATAATATCATGCTGTAAAAATATATACATTTTGTTTTTCCATTCATCAACTGGATAGTTGTATTGTTTCCACTTTTTAGCTGTTATTAACAATGCTGCTGTGAACATTCATGTATGAGTTTTAGTAGGAATATGTTTTGTTTCCATTGTGTTCATACTTCTTACTGAATTTTAGTTCAGTTAAATAGCTGGATCATATAGTCACCACTGTTCAAATTTTTGAAGAAGTGCCCAACTGTTCTCCAAAGTGGTTATGCCATGTTATATTTCCACCAACAATGTATGAAGGATCCAGTTTTCCCAAATTCTCATCAACACTTGTTATCATTCATCTTTTTTATTTTAGCCATCCTAGTGGGTGTGAAGTAGCATCTCATTGTGGTTTTGATTTGCATTTCATTAATGACTAATGGTGTGGCGCATCTTTCCATGTGCACGTTGACTACTTGTATATCTTTGGAGAATATCTAATCAAATATTTCACCACTTTTTAATTGGGTTATCTGTTTTTGTTGTTGTTGTTTGTTTGTTTTACTGTTGGGATGAAAGAGTTTTAAAAAATATGTTCTGGATACTAAACTCTTTTCAGATAAATGATATGCAAAAATTTCTTTCCAATTCAGGGGTTGCAGTTTTTTCCCCCCACTTTCTATCTTGATAGTGTCCTTTGAAGTGCTAAAGATTTTCGTTTTTGCTTTTGGTGCACTGCTAGGAAAGGACTCTTCCAGTCCCCCAAACTTTTTCATTTCAATTTTTTTCTTTTATTGTTCGTTAGAGATTATTTATCTAAGAAACTATTACCTAATCCAATGTCACCAATGTTTTTTTCTAAGAGTTTTATAGCCTTATGTCTTAAACTTAAGTCTTCTGCATCTAAACTTTTAAACTCATGTACTTTAATAGCAAACCAGTTTGGGAAAGAAAGAGCAAGTAGATTTTGATAGCTTCCTAGAGTTCAGGAAAAAAGTATCAATTTTGGTGAGGTATTTGTGAAACTTATGTGGAATGATCAGAGACCTATTTTGGTCTGCTTTCTGTTTTTTTTTGTTTTCTTTTTTCCTATTTTGCAGTTAAAAAATTTTAGTTAAAAAGTCCATAGGTATTTGCAGATGATTCTAGAAAGTGGTGTACTATTGTTTATGTATATGGTCAGCTCGTAGCACTAACAAAACAAATTAGTATAAACTTGTTTAGGAAAAGCTCCTTACAGTTTCAAATTTAAAAATACAAACTGTTGTTATAAAATATTTTCAACATACGGTGCCCCACAGTTCTGATCCAGGTATTGGGAGATGCTGTAGAGAAAAAGATGCAAATATTAGCATCTGGGACCTGGTTTCCAACCAAGAAAGTATGGCATGTTTAGGCACATTTCTTTCATCAGCAGAAAGAAGACATGGAGGCAAAACCACCAACATCAACTGCTAATTGACAGTTTGTTCCAGAAATAAAGAGGCCAGTGGCTCTCAAATTTGAATCAGAATCTGTTTGAGAGCTTGTAAAATCACAATGCAAGAAAGTGTAAATTGGATTATGAGAGTTTTAATCAACGCATTACTCCCCTGAAATGGATTAATTAGGTAATAACTGTAGGCAGGTAGGGTGTGGTGGAGGAGGTGGGACATTGGGGTGTGCCTTTGGGGTATAGTATATATTTGGTTGCTGGTGAGAGGAGAAGTCTTTGCTTCCTGGTGGTCATGTCCTGAACCACTTTCTTCTGTCACACACTTCCACCATGATGCTCTCTCACATCTTGGAGAGAGAACAATGAAGCCAGCCATCTATGGACTGAGACTTCTGAAACTATGAGCCCCAAATAAACTTTTCCTCCTCTAATATTGTTCTTGTCAGGTCTTTTTGTCATAGCAGCAAAAAAGCTGACTAAAACACTATTTATCCCTACCACTGGTCACTTCAAATCTTTTAGTTTGGTATTAAAATTTTTATATGGTTTCTTTGGGTTAGTGTTTCTTTGATATGCATTTTTTCTGTCTCTTTAGTTTTGGCCTTTCAGGTTTCCCTGTCTTTTCTAATTAGAAAACAAAAAGTTTTCCTTTTAATCTGGGATTTTATATCTTATAACAGATAAATTTAATCTAATTACGTTTATTATGATTATTAATATATTTGAATTTAAGTCTTTCATCTTATTTTGTGTTTTCCACAATTTGAATTGGACCTCAAGTTCAAAGAGGTGAGCTAATCACACATTTTCAATTTATAGCAATTTATCCTTAGTTTTGCACTTTTTATTTTTGTGTTTTCCATTTTCCTCCTTCATATCACTCACTTCATCCACTATCAGGTGATTGGAATACATTTTTAATGTCTAATGTATTTATAACAACTGGTAATTGTGTTTGAATGTGCATTTTGCTAATTTAAATAAACATTATATTTAAATTAAGAAAAAAAAAGATTTCTGGGCCCCATACCATGAATTTGCCTCTCCAATGGGCTTTCAGATGATGCTGACGATGATACTGGCCCTGAAACCATACTTTCAGCAGATATACGGACTGAGTCTCCTGCCCTGGTGCTTACTGAACATGGAGTAAACATTAGGTCAAGAGATTCATCTGGTAATCCTGCCTGGTGATGAATATGCCAGCATTATACTAAAGAAGTCAAGAGGCTCTAAGTATGGTTTCTAAATTTGGTTAAAATTTCTAATCACTAATAGTCACATTTCATGTTCTAGGATTATGATCTTTTCCCAAATGCCATTTAGTCACTTAGGAAAGTATCTTGATTTCGATAAAATCATCAGAGATGATCTAAATGGTTTTGTTTTTCAGATATTTTTTGGTATTTGATGTTGCTAAATGCATGTGGTCACTGGCTGTGGGTTAGGAGTGCTATTCAGGAACATCCACTGTGTTTGTGATAATGTATTTGACCTGTGGCCAAATGGTACTCTTGAGAGATGTGGCTGTGACTTTGACAGATTGAGCCAAAGTTAAATCCTGATGAAGTGCAAAGGAATTTTATCAGTCCCAGGATGGTTGCCAGCTGAGTTGGGTAAAAGGGTGACTTTCCAAAAATGTCCAGAGCAATCTACATTTATTCTGTCACCTCTACATCCAATTTTCTCAAAGCCTGGCTAAAAACTTCATTTTCCTACTTTCTGCCATTTCCAAGACCATAAGCTTATACATGAAAACCAAATGTTAAGCAATGTTCCTGCCTCTTTACAAATCAGCAAAACTAGAGTTCAGCAAGCAGAAGGGAGTTGACAGTTTTTCTGATGTCACATGAAGAAGAATGAGACCTTAGCTCATTTGGCTCTTCAGTAAAGAAGATAAGTAGAAAATTTGTTTGTGTTGGTAAATTGAGGAATTTAAAGAATAGACAGAATTTTAACAGTCTGGCCACAAAAAGTCATTTTTGAATTTATACTCTTATAGCCATACCTAAAGTCAATTAATTGTTTGGAGGAAAATAGAACATTTCCTTCAAGAAGAAAATATAAGTTCTATGCCAACCCTGTCTCCAACCTCCTCATAGCATGTCCACCTGTGGCTTCAATTCTGCTCTTCATCTCCCCTGTGGCACTCTGCCTCCCAGATCACACGGGAGGACTTCAGAGTCTATCAAAGGGAAGTCCTTGCAATGCTCCAAGGAGAAAGTATTTAAAAAAATTTTTTTTAGATGTATGGACCTTTATTTTATTTGTTTATTTATATGTGGTGCTGAGAATCGAACCCAGTGCCTCACACATGCTAGGCAAGCGCTGTACCACTGAGCCACAGCATCAGCCCCGAGAAAGTATCTTTTTATTTTATTTTATTTTTGTTTTTTCCCATATTCTTATTGGTGCATTAGAGTTGTACATATTGATGGGATTTATTGGTACATTTGTACATGCACGCAGGAAGTATCTTTTAAACAGACTGCAATAAGACCCAAAGGAAAGCCAGTTATCTTAGTACACATATGTCCACCAGAGGAAAATATGGGTAGTGTTTTTATCCCAGTGAGTGATAACAGTCACTGGGCTTCTAAGAAATTTGACACTGTTATTCCTCCCCTACTTTTCTAAATTACAATGGCAGTAACTGCATTTGTACTGAAATCTCCCTAACTGGCTAGCTACTTCATTAAATTACCACATGATTCCTATTTTATGGGTACAAGATAGTTGATCTCAGTGAACTGGCAACTTAGAAACTTAGGAGGCAAATTAGAGCAATTACTAATAAATTATACATGTGGGAACTAACAATTTGTCTATCACTGAGAAATATGAGGGAAAACTGCCAGACTCCCTGGCTCTGCAATTCTGAACAGGTCTTTTCATTTCTTCCTTTCCCAGACCAAAAGCTTTCATTATCCACACTGGTTACGCCATTATTGTTGCTGCTTTCACAGAGTCCAACGTTTATAATACAAAGTTAGAAATATAATGGATAGGATTTGCACTCCTTTTGGAACAGAGGATTTGACTGCTTAAAATTAAAGGACTAAAAAAAAAATTTTATTCTAAAAAACTGACATCCCCTCCTGCCCCCACCCAAGGAGTCAGTAACATGTCAGCTTTCTCTTAAGTTATAGAGGAAATAATGGCAAGAAGTGGGGGCAAAGTATCTCTCCATTCATTATCATAATTCATAATCACTGCCGTGTCCTCTCTGGGTGAGTCAGTCTGATGAATTAAAGGAAGTTCTGTGTTAGAAGTCTCGTGTAGTTACGGGGAGGAGGTGAGATTAGGATAATTAACAAGATAGAATCTCCCTCTTCCTGCTTGTCTCACCTAGGCACCAGGTGTGCCATTCAACATGAAAGGTGTTGATGCCATTCTTTAACTCAGGGCCAGATTCCTCCATCAGCATATTCCTCCTACCTGGGATTGCCTTACCACCATCCACCATCCATTTATGTGCCTGGTAGGTTTTGTTTTGTGTGGTTGCTTGTCAAAAGCTAAGTGGAGGAAGAGAGAAGCTTTTATAATTGTATGCATGAATTTATTCTCATTGGTCTCTTGTTCAAATGGGAAAAAAAAAGTATACAGAGCTTGGGGGAGGGGACCAAATGTCTATAGATGTTGAGACTGGATTTAAAACACACTCACACATACATACATACACACAAAACCCTCATTATTAGAGTTTTGATATCAGTCCCAAATACCCTCCATCTATGGAGAAATTTTTTTTCATAATTTATATATAGCATTTTCCCCAATACCCAACAAAAATTATATACCTATTTCTCTACATTACTTGATACCTAATCAGTTTGAAAATATTTTCTCTCTTTTTTCTTTTTGCCTTGATTACAAATGGCCCCTTTGTTCATAATCTTATAGTATCACATTTTACCTTTCTTACAATTTCAGTATTTTTTCCCATTCTCTTCATTATTTTTGCCATACACCTGGTTACAGGACCTAGTTTCAAGTCACCACATCTCCCTGGAGAATCACATAGCAGATATCTCCCTTGAGAATCACCAAAGTTAGAATAAAAGTGTAATCAACACTCATTGTTTTCTATTGGTGCCATGAACATTATTTAAAACAAAACCAATCTCTTCATGAATTCCAAACGCCCTTCTAAATCACTCTGGGTGCTCTTTCAAAATCTGACCTGCATAGTTCCTGTGGGCTGCTGTGGGAGTTGTACTTACCCTGTGTTCACATGTTTGTGTGCTGGGTCACACTAACCCAGTAAACACACTCTGCAGCAGCCCGTGGTTTGTGGATACCTGAGCACAACATGTGGAATTCCACCCTTCTGGGCTCCCTCTAGGTGGAACAAACCTAGAGTAAGGGGATACACCTGCCGGAGATGCATCTGCAACCCTGGCAGTCCTGACGTCACACCTCTTGATTCATGCTACAACTGAGTCTCTCTCGAATACTTAGATGCTAAAGCACCTGCAGGAGTACAGAAGGTAGTAATGTAAATAGGGAATAGGGGGCAGTGGGTAATTCTCAACTCTCACACCACTCCCCTTTGCTTAAATACGTGTAAATGACTCCATCTAGTTCCATAGTACTAGAAAACAAGTTTGTGTATGGATTACTGCTTCTAAGCAATTATAAATCAGTAAATTATCTGTTAGAACATATGTGATATACATTTTTGTAGCTCATCACTATATAAACCACTTAAAGTGATGGCATAAAAAGACATTATTTTAAAACATTAATTATTATTTGGGGGGATGAAGGATGTCTTAGGGAAACTATGTACTTCATATCTAGAACACCAAGTAAAAGCTATTTTTCAAGCTGGGGAGCCCAGAATGAAGGAAAGATGGAAGGAAACCCTCCATTCCCCAGAAGAGTCTGGTTGCTGGGAACCATGGTCCAGGCCCTTGGTTCTTACCTTCCCCTGTCAGAGCTACACCTCATTAAGGGGAAACAATACTGGAGAAAACCACAGTAGAAGGGAGAAGCCTCCCCAGTGGGTTCTACTCTGACTTCTGTTCTTTGAATCAAAAGAGCCCTCTGCTCACCTCCTCTATATTTTGGCATTATTCTCTGGGTAATCAAAGGCGGAGGGAAAAATAAATAACCTTTGCAGAATACTCTTACCCTTGTGTTTTGTTCAAAATTCTATGTCACCAAGGGAATAATTAAGAACATCAATTGGAGATTTTTAAATTAAAATCATTACATTGATCAAAGGTAGGATTTATAGCTCTGTTCAACAGATTAACTCATTTTAAAATAGCTTTCAAGTGTTGGCCAAGATTTCAGAACACCAGATTAAAGTTGTAGACACGATGGCTAGTTAGACAATAAGAAAATGGCCCTCTTTTTGTAAGCTAAGATGCATTTCTTAATAAGTTTGTACATATTCAATCATGCTCTGATCATTACTTTTTTCCAATAAATTAATTTTATCTCTGACTTAAAAGTCTAACAAAAAGTTTTCTAAGTTACATGTGCCAGCTGAAGTCATTTGGCTAACATTCCTTCTTAAATCTATTTTAAAGTAGACTATGGTATTCTAACGTTGACATTTTACTATTATATTTCATAGTTTTCCCATATTTAAACTCAAATTATTTTTTAACTTTTATACATTCTGGCAAAACAGCCTGTCTTGGGGGTCTGTCCACAATGGCCATGTTCTGCCAATGCTATGGGCCAGATGCCTGGGGAAGCACTTCACTGCCATCTGGGAGGATGCAGAAGGTGACGAGAAGAAATCTACCAGGTAGAGCAAAGGCAGAATTTAATGGCTCTCAGAAGGGCAGTAGGTAGTAGACCAGGATCTACGTAGGGGAGGCTAAAAGCCAGAACTGTACTGGCTAAAACTCAGGATGATTCAAAACTTAAACCTTCCCATGGATACACCCAAAAGAATCTAGGAAACTGAAAGCCTTTTGAATACATCAATCTTCTTTAACTAGAAAATGTACCTCATTTTCTTTCCTTGCCATATCATTTCCCCAGTAGGCCTGTCTCTTTTGGTTTCTTTTACTTTCCTTATAGCTGCCTGCTGTTCTTTCCTGCCTGTCTCTTATGGCTCCCCAGGGGGATGCTCAAAAAAGCTCCTTCGATCAGGTTTCCACTGTCTTTTTTCCCTTGGGATTACTTTCTCCTACTATCACCCAGGAAATGACAAAGGGGGATATTTCTCTTTCTATGTTAATGGGACTGAGGTACATATTTTTAACGCTTTTTTGACCTTGTTCGTGATATATTCCTAATATCATGTCCTTTCTAGGATGTGTCTGGGTGTCCATACTACAGTATGGAATACCTTGAGGGTAAAATTCTTAGGGGTGTCTGGAGACAAAATCTCCTATGACTCAATCAATTTTGCCATCCCTAACCCTAGGAGTCACATACTTTTCTTATTAGTTTGCTCTGATTTCAGATTCAGATCCAAGTCTGCTCTCTCAGTTCCTTTGCTACTTGATGTCCAGTGCCACTGCTTCTGCTTCAGGCCAAATGGCTTCCTTGCAAGTCACGTGACCCTTTGCCAGAGCATTCAGGCTGTTTGTGAAGCTGAGCCCTGTGCTCTTTTTATCTATCTAGACCTCCTTACATCCTTGACTGCACCCGGCCCACCCCACATCAGAGTAGCTGATTAGCTCACTCTCCCCACCCAGCTCAACTCACTCTGGCTTCCTCCTGACTCCTCTTTCTAAAGTTAGGAATTAAAATGCCCCAAACTTCTTTGGGAGGCCACTCCTCAGCATACAGTTGCATAGGTGGTCCCTCATGCTTCACTTCTTCTGGAGATCCTTGCCCTGATTTTGGACAGCAGGGAGGGCACACCCCTCTGGCATTTTGCCTGCTGGCCTGGCAGGCAGCTCACATCCTGCCTGGTGTGGTCCTGACCTGGTTTCCAGGTTCCTATCCCATATTTGCTTCTGGTCTCATACTACAAGGCAATTCCTAGAAGCTTTTAGGAGAAAGGAAGGTCTAAGTGTAGAAGTGATGACGTGTCCTGCCATCTGGCCCCACTGGGGGTCAGAGTGTTGGCTTATCAGTCTTGGCCAGGATGTTCTCCATCCGACAGTATTAGCATGTGTGCGTGACTGAAGACAGGCTTTGCTCTCCGGGAACAAGTTTTGGGTTCGAGGCAAATGGGCAGATACAGAGGTGTGGAGGGCTTCACAGTTCACACTACTAATGACATCATCACACTGCCCAACGTCCTTTTTATGAGGTCCCAAGATATGGCTTTGTCTTTAGCAATAGAATCCATTATTATCAGTTTCTCTTCTTTACAATGGCTGCAAGAAAGCTTAGTACTAAACCTGAAAGTTGCCTAGGGCTTAGAATGAATTCGAGTGAATTTTTAAAATAATCTTAATCACTACTCCATTTTATGTCCTTACTTTTATTTTTGACCTTTCCTTCCCATCTACCTCTAATTTATATTTCCTTGCCAGCCACCTTAAGCCCTTCCTGAATCAAGGTGGGACATAAACAAATAGACATATAAAACAAGGTAAGTTATGAAAAATCGAAACAGCATCTTGCTTATACAGTTGGTTAGAATATAAATTTCTGGAGAGCAATATCTAGTAAATGTTACAATGCACAATATTCATGACACCAAAATACCAATTCCAGAAATTTATCCTATAGTCACACTTACATGAGTGTGCACTATATATTTGATCATAACATTGTTTTTAATAGAAAAATAAAATAAGATAAATGTCTAGGAATGGCTAAATACATCATGTTGTATGTATCCAAGGGAACACTATGCAGCCATTCAAAAATGAGAGATGAACGTATATGTCCAAACATCAAGGACGCCTCTAGTGTATTCAGTGAATAATAAGGAAACTGATGGTTGGGTTTGGGAGAGTGGATATATTTTTTATTTAAATCTCTTGCCAATCCCACAACAAATAGCACAAGTACTAAGGATGGCTTATGTGCATTTTGGAATACTAATGAATTGTTGTTCTTGGCCCAGTCTTTCCCCTAATTCAAAGCATTATTAAATGACAGGCATGAGAAAGCAAAGGGGGCTACCTTCTATGGATTGGAGAGCACAAGCTACAGAGCACAGTTGCAGGAGGATGGTAGTAAAGTCGAAAGGTGTGGAGGCTGGCCTTTGAAGAGAAAGGCCTTGGCAGTTGAGGGTTGCACAATGGGGATTTTGTGATATTTTTTCTATATATGGGGAGTTCTTCAAATTGCCTCCCAAACTCTCAGTAAAACCTACCGTATTTCCCAATACTTTTGCAGTTGGGTTTGTTTTGAAGGGAATGTGATAAAGTGTTGCATATGACCTAAAGGTCAGAGAGGGTCAAGGATATAGGCTGCCCAGAGGGCCCAGACCATCCGGGTCACCATAGATAATCAGGTCCCATGTGGAGTCAGTTCTGCACATATTGGGAATTGAAAGTCAAAACTAGGAAGACTGGAGTATGAGGGAAAAGAGCAAATAAGCCAAATTGAAATCCACATGCAGAAGCAATGGTCTGGCTTAATAAATATTGAGACTCCTTTTCAGAATACCCAGATGGCAGGTGGTAATTTAGGAAAAGGTTGATAGGGTCACAGGAAAGAAGATAATTCCAGAATTTAACATGAGTCAGAGTGGCCATAATTATGCACATGGCAGAAATACCAAGTGCAGCTCTGACTACATTACTTGTTACAGGAATATCTGCTTTATCTAGAAAAAAAAAATGGAAACTGTTTCTCATTAAAAAATTCCTCTCATGGGCCACTTTGCCTCTGTGTACCCCAGTCCTTTGCCTATACACAGAACCACTCTCTGTAACTTCTTTCTTTGTAACTGAGACCCTCTTCTGGAACCTGCTTCTGCATTCTGTGCATATATGTACACACCCTATAAGCATATACGTACATATCCTTAAAGGCCGGCGCTGCACATGAAACTGTCCTTAATATGATGTTGCAACAAGCGGTGAGCTCACCCACCTATTAATGTTTTAGTAATAGTGCAGTCATTCTGAGGAGCTTTTCTTTAGGTCACTGACTCCACTTGCTAGCCCAGAATTTTTTCCCTCAACTATGCTGAAGCTCTTTAAGACATTGAGCTCATGTCTTTATATTGTATTTCTAAAGCCTAGCATAAAGCTTGGCAAACAGTTGGTACTTGATAAATAATGAAAGTTCACAATGACAGTCTTCAGAGTACACTAGACACCGAGGTGTTTATTATTATGATTCTTATTTTATAGATGAGGCAAATGAAGTCTAAGTGCAGATCCAAGTTTGGAAGATTCTGAACCCTCAATGTCAACAGCTCTCTGTAAATTCTGTTGAACGAATGAATGCAGAATGAGGTGATAGGTGATGGTTATTAACGCTTTCCATCATGTGGATAAAGAAACTAGGTAACAGCAATGGGGAGGGGATTGCATCAGAAACTCTAGTTACTTGTCTTTCACATAAGTATGTTCTTCTTTGTTTTTCCTAACTTTGTTTGAAATTGTCTTTATTCCTCATTAGAAATGGAAGTAAAACCCTGTATACTAAATTGAACTTGTTCAACTATCTCTGATTCTAGCACTCTGGCATAGGAGAATCTTGTTCATTAGTAGATCAAATTGAAATTTGATTGACAGGAGCTTGCCACCATGGACATCTTTTTCTGAGCTCCTTTTCTTGTTGGAGTCCTCAAACTCTGATGTTACAGGGTTTAATAGGGAATAGAAGTAAAATGAATGCTGCTGGGAAGCAGGATGACCAGAAGGGGAGCCTGCATCCATTCTGGAGGAAAGAGCTGTTTCTTGGCCTCACTGTGGTCATTGTCATTTGAGAGTGTGGGCCCAAGGTGACTGGATTTTCAGAATTGTAAGACAAGCCAGAAATGTAGATTGTATATAGACCTTCCTGAGTTTTAGATGCTAACAACGCACTCAAATACTTTTTGAAAACCAGTAAAACACATCACATATGGCTGGGTGAACCAGTGGGTCACCAGTTTGCAAATGTGGGGAATATCCAGAGCCATTTTCTGCCCAGTCTGGCAGATTAAGGGTACGGAGGAAGGTGAGATCAATGATTTCAGTTTTGCTACTTGTTAGCATCTTTCCTGATGGGTTTGTTGGGGGGAAATGGTTGAGAGAGGGACTAAAATTGCTTTCAGACTATCTGTGGATTTGAAATATGCTGTCCATGGCACCAGACCCAGTGTCAAGAGGGGGTGGTACTATTGTGTATGACTTTCTCCCATAAGCTACCAGTCAAGCTTTGTGCTGCACAACGAATTGGCCTGGTGTGCACTGACACATGACTTCAGCATTCTTCAAGCTGATGTTAGTGTATAGCACTCTGCTGAATCTGCAAAAAAAATCCACAACCTGCTGCATGTCTTCTTACATTGCATGTACTTCAGGGGCAGCAAATCAGCCTACAGCAGTGAACAATGACTGCTTCCAGGGCATCTGTGGATAGTCACTGACAAGAAAGGAAGAAAAGCTTCTATGAAGAATGGAACCTCTGGTAACAAGAGGACCGTACTTCTCCTTTTACCCAGGCAAGGCTGTGCAAAACACCAAATAAATCTGCATCCACTCAGGGATCTACTATTCTGGCATATGAGTACTCAGGCCCTCTGCCTACTTCTTGGACAGCATAATCTCTGTGGCTTTCATAGAGGAAGCCATGCAAAAGCACAATTCAGAAAGATGAGACTTCTGAGACCTTTAGGAATTAGTTTCTGCTGCTGATCTAAGAATTTATTTGGAAAAAGCTTCCTTGAGCCTTATTTTCTTTAAATACATTAGTGAGATGGATGCAGAATATTAATGAACTTTGCAAGGTTGGGGAAATAATACTAAATACACTTACTTTTCAAACTGGAGATGTTTAGTGGAAAGGATTTCTGTTTGTGTGTGTACCAGATATCCCTCCCTCCAATATAGTACCATCAAATTGAGAATGACCCAACCTTTTTTCTGTAAACAAGAAAAGAGAGAATCCCAAGCCAAAAGCAATAGAGTACTGAAGTATGAACAATATCAAATATATTTGGAATAAAACGTGGCTTTTCATTGGCTGTCAGGCATGTTCCTTTTAATTTTAGAAGGAGAATACATTACTTGACTACTATGGCATTTAGAATCCCTGTATTGGAGTAGTCACAAGGGTTTGGTGTGTGCGTGTGTGTGTGTGTGTGTGTGTGTGTGTGAAATATCTAAGGCTGTTTCCAAAAGGCATTTTCCACTTTTGTTAACAACTTCCTTTTCTAATATGTTAACTTGGTACATTGTGACTTTCTAATTTCAGGCTATCTCAGACTTTCCAATGCGCAGTTCCAGCATGCTATGAGGACAACCCAATGATGATGAAACCTGGTTCCATGGCTAAATGTTTGTGCTTCTCATGCTGATAATTTGTAGACCTAGGTCATATTTCAATGCAAGTCCCCCAAAAGAACCTGTGTTCAATCTCTCCTTTTTATCCTACTTTTTACAATTCCTAGATATACAAGAACCTGTAGGTTAAAAAGAGACCAAACAAGAATTGGTTTTCACAAGGATCAAGCAATACAACAAACAAAAGAGTTTTCTCTTTCCTCCAATAAATGTGGTCTTGAAATGGAGAATTTAATAATTCCTTAAGCTGATTTCCTTCTCCCCAGTTGTTTCTCATGCTGACAGTTAAGGTAATCTACCAAGGGTAGCTGAATAAAGAGGTATATCTTCTCTGCATAAGGAGTCCAGGTACCTAATATATTTGAGAACCAAAGGTTAGATATAATTTAGAAATTAGTTTGTTTGGATTTTATTTTCATCAAGTAAATAATGACAACTTGAGCAGGATATATATATATATGTATACATATATATTTACACATACATACATACACACACATACATACATATTCTTATTTTTAAATTTCAGACATTATTTACAAAAATTTACTCAGAGTGAATTTTAATACACTTACAGAGTTGTGCAACCATCACCAATGTTGATTTAAAAAATCTTCTTCACCCCCAAAGAAACTTGTTTTAGTCAGCTTTTTCACTGCTGTGACCAAAAGACTTGACAAGAACAATTTTAGAGAGGAAAATTTTATTTGGGGGGATCATGGTTTCATGGTCTCAGTCCAAAGACAACCATCTCTATTCCTCAGGGCTCAAGGTGAGGCAGAACATCATGGTGGAAAGGTATAGCTCAGAACATGGCACCAGGAAGAAGAGAGAGAGAGCTCCCCTTATCACAGACGAAATATATACCCCAAGGGAACAGCCCACATGCCTACGGTTACCTCCAGTCACACTCCACCTGCCTACGGTTACCATCTGGTGAATCCCTGAGGAGATAAATGCACTGATTAGGTTAAGATTCTCCTAACCCAATCATTTCACCTCTATGCTTTCTTGCATCGTCTTAACATGAGCTTTTAGGGGGATACCTAATATCTAAACCATAACAAAGCTGCATACCCCTCAGTAGTCACTCTTCACTCATTCATCCCCCAGCCCCTGGCAACCACTGATCTACTTTTTGTCTTTACAAGTTTATATATTCTGGATATTTTGTATAAATAGTATCATACAATATGTGGCCTTTTGGTTCTGGTGTTTTTCACTTAGCATTATGTTTTCGAGGTTCAACCATGTTTACCTGTATTTAAATTAAGTGCCAGAGGTACACAAGGACATTGTCTGAATGTCCCATAAGGACCTGGGCAGCCTGTTCTTACTGTTTGCTTTCTCACCCTCTTTGGACTATTTGCATCACTGCTTGATGCATTTGAGCCACTCAGAAAGTCTGTCTCTCAACTAAAATTTTCACTTGCCGGTAGACATCTTATTCTTAGGTCCTGTTGCCCTGAAGCTTCTGTGAACATGTTAATCTCACCATTTTCCCTCTCCAAACCCAATATTTATCTTCAATGTACTCATTTTCATTAACTGTAGAACCATCTGTCCACCAGAACTTTAAAACCTAGTCATTTTTACTTCATTCAAACCTAATTCATCCATCACTATGCTGGAACTGTTCTTCTTTGGCCTCCAAACAATGTCTTGACTGCATCCTCAGAGATACTCCCTGACCCAGTTCCTCTTCATGACTGCTCCTGTCTCTCCCTGCATCAATCTTCCCTCGACCAAGGCTGAGTTCTGCACTGGATGAACTTCAGCAAATAGCTCAGTCTTGAAGGCAGACATGGGGCAGGAACCACAGGGGAGCTGGTGGTTTTGCTTGGACCCACATTAGGACACATATGACTGATGGAAAGAAAGCCAGGCTGTCCTATCAGGACAGAAGAGTAAGCTGACCTGCTCACATCTCTTCCCTAGGTGGCATAGGTTCCACTTGCAGAGATTCTGAATTATTTTCAGACCACCCCTGCCACGATTCTAAGGTACAGCCCCAGGGTCTACCAGACTACCAGGATGACATGGTGCAGTAAGACAAGTGAAGGATCTAGAGGGTCAAACCTAGGTTTATCAAAGGCTAGATGTGATATCTGGGGCACATTAACTCTACCTTCAATTTTCTCATCTTCAACATGGGAGAAATACACCCTAACAGAAATGCTCTGGGTATTAATTAGGTCAGATGTGAAATACAAAATAGAGTGCCAGGCACATAAAAGGCACTTGGAGAGGGAGAGCAGAGTGAAGTATAGATGTCTTGTTCTGAATTGTCTTCATCACAGTTAATATGGCTGAAGGACAACTGTTTTGTTTGTCTCTCACAAGGCCCCACATTCGGGTGACTCCTTTGATGAAAGGGAAATGGCTCAGCTGACTTATGCTCCAGCCTACTTGGGACCTGACAACTAATCCTGGCACAGGTGCACAGATATCCCAACACTGTATGTTGTTTTAATTTCTTCAAAGGTGAGAGGAGCTGAGGTGCATGGAGGCAGTGTGGAGTCAGCTGTCTGCTTCTGTTTGTGCTCTGTCTTCCTGCTGCAGAAGAAGCACTGGATTAAGAGATGTGTGGAAGACTCACATAACTGCATGGCACTACTGCTCCAACAGCCGCCATAGGCCCCAAAAGGGAGTTGGCTTTGGCTTCATAAAAATGCTGCTTACTTTTCAGTTAATGAAAGGACAAATAATGAAAGGAAGAGAATGGGTGGGAGGGCAAGTGATCTGGTGGGGCCTCCATCCCTATCTGAGGATGGGAACCAACTAGGTCTCTGCCCTTGACTGAGCTTTGCTGTGAGTCAAAAAGGCCACAGTCTAGTCACTTCCTTAGCAGAGGATCCTGTATCAGACTAAACAGCTTAGAACTCTGACTTAGAGCAGGAATCTAAATATGGCAAGGCTGGAATTCTCTCCTTTGGTTATCAGCAAAGGCTATCGGAAGTGTCAGCAGTCTCAGAATGCAAACCTCACTGGCAGCTAACTTTGGACTGGAACAGCAGTTTGCTGAGGGCCCCAAATCTACCCTTGCTGCCAACTTATGATTTATGATACTGGGCTCAGTCCACTGAGACTCACAGGGCCAAAGAGCCAGATCCCTCAACTTACTTTCTAACTGCACCCTTTCTGCTCTCAGATGCAAATCAGAAGGAGCACAGGACAAAAAGTATTCTCTCAGAAATGGCCCCAAGCAAAGACCTACACCAAAAGAAACCACTGAAAGTCTGTATTCCTGTACCTTTCCTTTTTCTCTTTAGTTTCCTTCATTTTATTTTCATATTTAATCACATGAAGTGGAATAATATGGCTATTCTCCCCTCCCAATTTCATCATTGAGAAAATAACTAGAAAATGTAGAAACTACTATCAAAGGACTAAGAGAGAGAGCAGTTGTTAGTTCAGGTTGTAGCAAGGCAAACTGGCTTTTGGTCTCAGCTAGCTCTAGGCTGGAGTGGAGGAATAGCATCTAAGGCTGACATGGGATCTTGCAATCTTAGGGAGCTGGGAGCAAAGATAATGCCAGGATTTCTCAGGGCATTGGATGTTAGTGTCTTTTTGAGACACATCAATCCCTGAGAAGGTAATATGCCATCTCTGAAGAGGACAATGGTTCTGGAATGGGCCAGGTGTACTGATGAGGGGTAGGAACTGAAAAGAAAACAAAAAACTTCGAGTGATACTCTATATTCAGAAAAGAAACTCTGGGGTAGACCAATACAGAGTAAAGGTGCTTGGGAAATAAGACAGAAACACCTTCTGAAGTGGGTCAGTGGGCTGTGGAAAGGAATAAGGAAAGTCAGGCAGGTTAGGTCCAGTGAAGGGGACAGCATTCTGGAGAAAGACTAGAGGAGGCACAACCCTGCAGGTCAGATGAGGTGAGATTGATAGGGCAATCAGCAGGAAATAATCTGTTGCTCCAGGGCCTATGGCATCACTGTCAGAGCCCAGCCCAGGGCTTAAGTGGATATAGAAGGAGCTGGTGAGCAGGGGCACCCAGAGTGCCTCTGAGAGCAGCCATGCTTCTTCAACATTTTGGGGTCATGGATGTCTTTTAGGATCTGAGGAAAACCTCTGAGCCAATTCCCAAGAAAATTTACCAATACCCACATATTCTACCTTTCACTTCTGGGGATTTACAGGTCCCCAAAAGCCAGGGCACAGACCCAAGGTTATGAACCCCAGGCCTGGAGGATGTGTCTATGCTCAGAAAGAAGAGGAGTGATAACAGGAAATACTTGAAGGATTGTTTAATCCTTTAAACCTCTGGCAAACTAAGTGGAATAATATGAAGTCTGGCCTGAAACCGGTGTGAATAAGACATAATTTGCAGCAAAGATTAGTTAGGCACTTAAGCTGACAGTATGGGCCTGATTCCAGGGGAAAGGTGGGGGCTGGGAGGGTGGCAGGGAGGTCTCAGAGGCAGCCCTGGAAGAAAAGAGAAATATAGTATAACTGAAAAAACAAAGCTGGCAGGTGATGGTGAGAAAACTGTGCTCCTATTCATGGCAGGTGGTAATTCTGAACATCGATAGAGGGTCCTGACGCTGGGACTCTACTTTTGGGAACTACTCTTAGCTTTTGTAGCATATATTTTGTAGTACATTAAGGCACATAGCATTTCTAAAACAAAGAAAAATAAAAAGTATTTATACAAAAATACATACTGAAATGATGCCTTTCTCTCTCTCTCTCTCTCTCTCTTTCTCTCAATATAGGCATTGTTACATTTCATCTGGTTGTTGATGATAACCACAATTTGACTCTTGAAAGATACAACTTGGGAGGTATGGGCAGGAGAGAGGAACAGCTACATGTGCTATTAGTGAATTATGCAATTGATTTAATTTGGTGTTTAGTATCAATATTAGAGCATGTTTTTTAGTATGTGTGGGTTTTTTTTTTTTTTTTTTTTTTTTCAGTACTGGGGAGAAAACCCAGGGCTCTGCACAAGCTAGGCAAGTGCTCTGCTGCTGAGTTACATCCCCAGCCTTGTATGGATGAGTTTTCAGGAGTGATGGAAAAGCTCTGGTTCTGAAAATATACAGTAGATTTTGATTCTTAAACACACTTTTGATGAAAGAAAACTGACCTTGGGAGCACTTTTCATGCATGACTTGAATTGGTCCCTGGGTATGCAACATGCAAGGGACACAGTGGGGTAGAATGATTGTCCAAGGAAACTTAGATTCTCATGAAAGAGGTTGTTTAAATTATAAGCAGAACATGTCCTATGTGAATCCACTGCCAACCTACCTAAAGGTACTAGGATTTACAGAAATATGCTCCTTGTCAAATGTTCCCCAAGGATATGTACAGTATATTGAAACATATGCAAAATAAAGAGCACAGAATTAGGAGTCAGAAGACCTGGAGTATGTAATAGACTTGAGACAAAGGCATATGACCTCAGGCAAATTATAGAACATTTCAGACACAGCCCAAATATTCTACCTACAAAATGAGATTAAATATGCCTGCCACCTCCTTCCTCACAAGCAGTCATCAAATGTGAACAGCAGAGGATGTAGCTCAGTGGTAGAGTGCTTGCCTAGCATGTGCAAGACCATGGGTTCAATCCTCAGCATCACTGCAAATAAATAAATAAATAAATAAACAAATAAATACCAAAGAACAAAAAATATGAGCAATAAATGAAATATCAGAAATTAAACACTTGAAATCTCTAAAGTGACATATTAAATTATGCCATTATTATATAAAGCTAAAGAATTTTTAGAAAACTTAAATGTATTAAAAAAAACTTTCAGTGCCTAATTTGAACAAAGTATTGCTCTAGCAAATAAGCCCTTCAAATATCTGTTTATTTTACAACCAAACTCATATTATGAAGATTTTTAAAAACATTTCAAATTGGGTGGACATAGGTCCAAAAAAGAAGCCAGTTCTATTTATATAAGTTATAGTATATAAAATGAGTATGTGAAAAATATCAAACAATTACAATGTAACAAATGTCTAAGAATCAACATTGCTGAGCTTGTCTGGAGTATATGTAAAGCAAGTGAATTTCTTTTTTTTTTAAAGAGAGAGGTGAGAGAGAGATAGTCAGAGAGAATTTTTAATATTTATTTTCCAGTTTTTGGCGGACACAACATCTTTGTTTGTATGTGGTGCTGAGGATCGAACCCGGGCCGCAAGCATGCCAGGCGAGCGTGCTACCGCTTGAGCCACATCCCCAGCCCAAGCAAGTGAATTTTTAATCTCAAGAAGACTGCTGGCCTATGCCTATGTTTAGAAGGGGCACGTGGAAACAACTGGGTTCTCTTTAACAACTGAACTTTGGTTTTAGTAGAAGGTAAAATGAGTACTAGTCTTAGTCTCTTTATACTCATATACAATGAAACTAAAAGGGAAGGATGTGACATTGAAGAAACTGGGAGAGGAACATTAGGGAAAGAGAGAGTAAACAGAATTCTGGAGGTCAGGAAGAAGATAACATTTAGTGTAGATGATGATTAGTTTTATGTGTCACCTTAGTTGGGCTACAGTGTCTAGGTGTTCGGCTACAGTGTCTAGGTGTTCGGTTAGAGGTTAGATACAATCTAGATATTGCTGTGAAGTTATAGGTGCAGGGAGGTGGCTATCTCTAACCACTGTCTTCAAGTTGAGCAGACTACCCTCCATAATATGGGTGGGCCTCATCCAATCAGCTGAGGCTTGAAGGGCAAAAACTGAGGTTTCCTGGGGAAGGAATTCTCCTGAAGACTGCAGCATAGAAAACAGGATTGTGCTCTATATGTGTACTATGAATTGAAATGCTGTCGTATATAACAAATTAGAATAAATAAATAAAATTTCAAACAACATGAATATTCCCTAGAGATCTGCTGTGCAGCATTGTACCTATAACGATATAACAGTAGTGTATTGTGTACTGAAAAAATTTATCAAGAGAGTAGATCTCATGTTGCATTTTTTAAATAATAATAATAATAATGGTAATAATTTGAAATAGAAATCCTGCCTGGTGTTCAATCTGCTTGCTTGCCCTATGGCCTCAGGACTCAAAACTGCAACATCAACTCTTTTAAAAAATATTTTTAGTTGTCAATGGATCTTTATTTATTTTTCTGTGGTGCTGAGAATTGAACCATGTGCCTCACACATGCTAGGCAAGCTCCCTGCCACTGAGCCACAACCCCAGCCCCAATATCAACTCTTACCTGAATTTTTGGAATGTCTGCCTGCCCTGTGGATCTCAGTCTTTGCAGCACCCACTATTGGGTAAACCAGAAGCAAATATTTTTACCTCTCTTTCTTTCTGTTTTCCTCTCTCTCCTATTTTGTTTCTCTCTGTGGAGAAAACTGACTGACACAGAAAGAGTATATAAAAGCCTCAAATACCCAGGAAAAAACTAGGAAGGTGGGAGGGTGGGAGTGAGCTGTATGGTCAAATTCCTCTAAAATTCCAAGCTCACTGCCCGAAGCAATGGAAACTGGGATTTCAAATTGGGGTGGAAAAGACAGAAGGGACTTGAAGGCTGCCCGAGGTTCACTGGCCTGGGGCACCCCCCCCATGCTCCTCCCTACAACACTGGCCTTAGCTGCCTTAGGTTCCTGCACTGTGATGGGAACACACAATTGCACTTGCTGCAGAAATATCAGAGGACTTTTTATCTATAAAGAAATTTTAAAACTGCTTGGAAATTTTACGGTAGGTAAGACATTAATATAAGGGGAACCTGGGTGAGGTATATACAAAAACTCTGTATTACTTTTGTAACTTGTCTCTATGTCTAAAATTAGATCAAAATAAAAAGTGAAAACTGGAGAGAACTAGGAGGGCCAGAGTCAACACTCCAGAGTGAAACATCCCCTCCTTGATATCTGCCCTGCTCCCCACACCCACATAAACCTCTGACTAAAATTCTGCCTACTGTCAGTTGATCCTAAAGTGAAACTACTAGGATATGGCCCCCCACACCCATCAAGGTTCCACAAAGACTTCCTATTCATGGGCAGCAATAACAGGAAATCAGATCTACATATAGAACAGCAGGGGAAATCCACACCATCTATTAAGAAAAATAAGACCCAGCCCTTTGTTCTTAAATATGGATGGATAACCAAACCTCACTACCCATATTTGAAAACAAAATGCAAGCATCAAAGAGAAAAGTCAAGTAATTAAACATGACATCTGATTCTCAAAGAAACAGACAATTCAGAAAGCATGAGAAATTTAAAGAGAACTCAGACTCCATTTCCACAGGGATTATTGATATTTTCATCTAACAGACTGGAGAGTTGAGAGAAATTACATAAATCGACAGGACAAATAATGGAGGCTTAAAACTACTATTTTTAAGATACCAAGATCATCAGTAGAATGATTAAAATAACAACTAGCAACTTAGGGAAAAGGGTAACATAAGTGAACAAACAGCAAAAAGGCAGCAGTATGTAAGATTATTATTATTATTATTATTAACCTATTAAGCCAGTCACTCACTGCCTGAACATCTGTTCCCAAAAGAAATTTTGTCCTGGGAAAGGGAAACATGATTTTTCATTATAAGCATTTATGTGCTGTTTTATTTCCTAACCTATGCATATATTTTCACAAAAACTTAAAGGGAAGAAATTTCTTCAAAAATATTCTATCAGATATGAAAAAGGAGATTTTTAAATGTAAGTAACTCCCACAGACATCACCAACACACTTGATAGAAGAAGAAAAACATCTATAATGATAGGATTAAAGGGGAATAATTTCAAAAGCAGATTCAGGGGCTCTAGCAGCAGGACAATTTGGGAATTTCTACACTGACCTCTTTGTCAGAAAGCAAAGAAAGGTTTTTTGTTGTCATTGTTTTGTTTTTAAAATATTTTTAGTTGTAGATGAACACTATTTATTTATTTATTAGTTATTTGGTGCTGAGAATCGAACTCAGTGCCTCACACATGCTAGACAAGTGCCCTACCACTGAGCTACAACCACAGCCCCCAAAAAAGATTTTTTAAAGAAGAAAATTAATCAACAATTTAGTTGCCCTCTTCTTTCCCCTGTGGCAATCTCATCAGTATTATGAGTGCAATTCATTGTAAATCCAAATGCAAAAATGGACCAATAACTTTACAAGCTGGGGCACAGATTCATCTTGATGCCTTTCTTTGGCTGAGTGAGATTTGTGGAGTGTTCTGTGATCAGTTCTGTGATGCAGCAAACCATAAATTGTAAGGCTTGTAGAAAAAAGGAATGTTTCACTGATAGTAGTAATATGAATATATTAATTATAATGCTTAAAGCACATCAATGATAATTATGAACAGCTTCCTATTATATTATGCACTGATCCTTGGTGTCTTCTGCAATCATATCAACTTGCTTTTATTAAGAAGTGGCATGCAGGCTTCTTTCATTACTGCATTTCTCCTCCCTGCATCCATTATCACTGCATTCTTTTCCTTGGCAACTATATTCCTGAGCCTGATCAAATGTCTGGTTTTATGAACTCCCCATATGCCTAGCAAGAATGCTCAAAGATATTTCCATTCACTTACTGCCTTTCTGAATTGATCTATGGGTTCTGTCTAGTGGATCTTCTTCAGGCCACGTGGAATATACAATGTTGAACAATTCACTCGGGCTGCACTCACTAGCAGTCTGGGAAAATAATTTACTGGGCGATAAAAGGGAAAGACATCCTGTGGGCTTGGTTAATGCCAAGTGAACATTACAAAACTGCTGGGTGCTCCAGGGTATTTGGTACAATCAAAAACTGATTGTTTTCCCCCAGCTTCTCTTTGCTCTCATATTCTGACAGTTCAGCTCTAAAAAGTTCACCTGCAGTCAAATCTGTAGCTGGAAACAAAATAAACTTCTTCATCTCCAGACCACAGGATATCAGACTTCTTAGTCTTTACCACCCTATCCAAAGTGACATTCATAAGAATGTCAATCAACCTGCAACACATGCACCCCTTGATGATTCTGCAAAGGCTCCTTCAAGAAGACAGCCCAAGGAGGGAAGCAGGAGCACTGTGACTGATAGGCAGGCGCCTGAACGGACATTCCTGAAGCATAATCATACAGAAAATAATCATTTTCCATTTGTTTTCTCATCTGCTTCCTATTTTGTTAAAGTAGAGTTGTGAGTGAAACACAAAAAATCCACTGGGTTTCTGGTGCCCTTGGCTGAATGTTTTCCTTAGTCAGGATCCTTCAGTTAATTCCTGCTTAATCGCTGAGTTACCGCTTCCCGGAGGTTACTGCCCAGATTTTCAGGCGGGGGTGCTGATACAGTTACCATAGAACTCTGAAGGTTACTAAGGGACATCAGAGGTCCACAAGTTACTGGTTCTTTTTTCTTCCTGTTTTTGACAGCCATCTGATTGGATTCTAAAGCAGATCGCCATGACCCATAACAGGCCCCAGACAGATGAGGCCTTCACCACATAGCCTTTGCACTGATTTCTCTGTTCAGTACAAAAGATGCTGACAGCAGCAATAGCCAGGCAGTACACAGACACATCCCTTTGGAATTAGGGCCAAAGTTCCAAGGCCAGGTGTAGAAGCCAAGTCTATAATCCCCTATTTCAACCACATAAAATTTAGATGATAAGAAGCCTTACAAGCAAAGTGTCTCCAGTGGTCAGAATCTGAAAACATTCAGACAAGGAGCTAAAGGAAGCAGCTATTGGGCAATTGAGAATTTGAATAAAACTTGGAAATACTGTATAAGTAAAGATATGTCCATCTTCAAGTATCCAATACACAACATTATCAGATGCCATCAACACTGGGTGTTGCCTGAAGGGCCTGGGAAATCACTGTGTGGCCCAGTAGATTTTCTGAGCTTATCTGCAAAGCTGCTCTAATCACCCCTGAATATCAGGGCAGACACTTGCCAAGCAGCCAAATACTCACTTTAATCATTTTCAGGCAAGAAAAGAAATATTTCTGTATATAAATAAAAAGCTTAACCCATTGAGATAGGGTCTACATCCCTATTCCACATCTCTCCCTTCCTCTTAATCACCTGCAGTCGAGGCAGAACAACCCAGTCAAAACCTTTAACTGACTTTCAAGCTACCTAAAGCATGTAATCTTATTGAAAGGATCTAAAATGGTATAGATGTAACCTTAATTCTAGACCTTTAAATTCTTATGAATATTACAGGAATGCAAAATAGTTCAGCAATTTGGAAAATGATTCAACAGTTTCTTACAAAAATTGAACATACATCTGTCATTCTACCTAGTAATCTCATGCTTTGGTACATAGGTATGAGAAATGAATATATAAGTTCACACAAAAACAGTATACAAATATTTACAGTGGATTTATTCATGATGACCCAAATCTGGAAACAATTCAAATAGAAACAAATGCAGGAATTCAAACAATTAAAATTAGCTGATGATTAAATCAATTGCACATACACCAAGGAATACTACTCAGCAATAAAAAGCAACTTTTTTAAACTAGTGATATATACATCAATATAGACAGATCTCAAATAGCTATATATTATTCCATTTATGTAACATACTAAAAAAGGCAAAACTATAAGGTCAGAAATCAGGTCAGTGTGGGCAGAGGCTGTGGGTGGAGGAAGAGTTGACTACAAAAGGACACCAGAGAATTTTGGGGAGTGAGGGCACTGTTCCATACCTTGACTGTGGTGGTAGTTACATTTATTTGTCAAAACGCATAGCTTTGTATGTAAGAAATTTTACAACAGGTAAGTTGTATCTCAAAAACTCTAACTTAAAAGCAAAATCTATGTAAAATATTCAATGTAAGAAACAGACATCAAGCTGGGTGTGATGGTGCACACTTCTAATCCTAGCCATTGGGGAGGCTGTGGCAGGATGAATTTAAGTTCAAGGCTGCTAGTTCAAGGCCACAGGTTCAAGGCCAGCCCTAGCAACTTAATAAGATCCTATCTCAAAATAATTTAAATAATGGGCTGGTGTAGCTTATTGTAAGAGTGACCCTGGGTTCAATTTCTAATACTGAAAAACAAACACACACACACACACAAAAAAGACCAGATTAATTTACCAATTCTGTCAAGACCTGGAGGCTTTCTCCTGGGCTGGGTCTGGCAACACATGCCCCTTTACTTTAGGACACAGTTTAAATAAAGCACTAATATGTAAATCAATTGCACCTGTATCACTATGATATTTGATGTTTTTAAGCCTGTTCTTCATGAAAGCTTCTAATATTCTGATATTAAAGTCTTGTTTGTTTTGCAGATTGCTGCACATGTTCCTGCCTGGAGTTCTAACTACCTGGATACCACTGGTATCATAATCATGGAATCAAAAAATTATTTCAGATTGAGAATCTGAGCCAGTCAAGTATGTTTTCTATGATGAAGCAAATTAATCTTTATTATTCTGACAGGACATAACACAAAGATAAGGGACTTCCTTAATTCAGTAATATTTTCATAGATGACTTCTACAAAATTATTTTTGGCAGAAAAAATATCCAGGTCTTGGACGTTCAAAGGTTTTAGTTTAATATTCTATTGGATGCTGTTATGATTTGAATCTAGAATATCTTCCAAAGGCAAACATGTAGAAGACCTGGTGCCCAACATTTAGAGTTTGGAGGTTTGTTTAGAGGTGGAACTTTGGGGGAAAGTGACGAGATCATGAGGGCTCTGATTGTGTCAGTGGATTAATCCACTGATGGAATCATAATTTGAGGGCCTTATTGGAAGGTGCTGGGAGCCATCAGCCAAGTAGGTATGACAATTTCCTTGCCAGCGTACCCCCATGTTTCTTTAGTGGAAGGACTCATGGAAATAGGACATTTTGCAGAACATTGCATGTAAGGTGACCTTGCTCAAGGACCAGGGCGGATCTGTGTTTAGGGTGTTCCTGGTTTAGCATAATAGAGATTAGGGTGTTCCCCCTTTAGAATAGGGCGTATCCTGCTGCCTGGTTTCCTCTTGAGTTCTTAGGGTCAGACAATATATTTGGGAGACAGAAGCCCAGGTGTGATTTTGGGCAGAGAGTGGATTTGGGCAGAGAATGTGGATTCCCCCAGAACGTGTTTGTAGATGGCCGGTGTGAGTTCGGGAATAAAGAATTGCTGTTTGAATCTACAAGCTGTGTGGAGACTCGTGATTTGTGCCCAGCCAGAGACTGCGGCAGGAAGGTGTAGGAGGCAGGATTTAGTTGGAGGAAGTAGGTTGCCTGGGGTATACCCAGAAGAATATTTCTTGTCCCCAGACCCTCCCCAACCCCTCTGCTACCTGGCTGCCATGAGCTGAGTAGTTTTCCTCCACCATGCCCTTCTGTCATGATATTCTGCCTCACCTCAGGCCCAAAGCAATGGAGCCAGATAACCACGAACTCAAACCTCTGAAACCAGGAACCAAAATAAATCTTTCCTCCTCTAAGATGTTTATCTCAGGTATTTTGTCACAGCAACAGGAATGTGACTAACACAGATGCCAAGACCATAATATACCACCTCCATTTCGAATGGCTGTGACACGAAACTAATATCTCCAATGGAAGGCAGTATGTGGTGTGTTTTAAGCAGAGGCATAAATATACTGCTCAGGCAGCAAGGAGGGAAGATTGGAACAATCTAGGAAGATGGAATTTAAGCTGGATCCTTGAAGGATACATAAGATGTGAGACTCTAGATATTCCAGACTAAGAGAATACTTTACATACTTTCAGTTCACATTTATTTATATCAGTCACTATTTGCTAGTATGGTGAAGCCTGAAAGCCAAGGGCACTCAAATTATTTATTTATTTATTTATCTAGTCAAATTCAATGTCTTCAGGCCTCAGGCCCCTCCGGTTCTCCATAAAGACTACTGAATCCTAAGAGAGCACTAGATGGGGATAGTAATAGTGCTGAGTGTTGTTGTAGCATATTGCCTGCAGAATAGAACCAATCATCTGAGTTGATTAAGAAATCATGAAGCAGCTTTGACAGGAAAATTTATTTTAGCAGACAGTGGGCACAGGATCTGGTGAGGTCCTCTTACTTGCTATAGCTTCACATATTTCAGTCACCACCTGGTCCATTAAGGCATTTTAACATGGACCCTGGTTTAAACATATTGATGGGTCAAGCACAGGATTGTAGAGAGGGGAGTGTGAGAAAGAACAGAAAAAGGAGAAGAGGCCACACTGGGTGCAGGCTTCAAGAGAGGCAGTAGCACTTGCTCTCCTCCAGTGCAGTATGCATCCAGGATCTTTAATCCCCTCAGGGAATGTATTGACGAAAAGAACTAATAATGTATGCAGGAGAAATATTGCTGCAGTATTATCATTTCTAATGAAAAACTGGAAATCACCTAAATGTTCATCAACAGAGAACTACTTAAATCAATAAATGATTATGTGTACATGGCATACAATGAAGCCAGTAAGGAAAAAAAATAAGTGTGAAGAGAAAGACCTCTATAATAAATTATTTAAAAATCAGTGTAGAAGAGTATGTAAAATAGTCTTCTTTATATGTTTTCATTTGTATACAAATTTATGGAAGGTCACATAAAAATTATTAATGATGGTAATATCTGGGGAATGTAAACTGAGGGAAGGAGAAAGAAAACTCCGCTGTTCAGCTTGTACTCTTTTGTAACTATTTTTCTACTTAATAAAAGCAATCCCACATAATTTATTTTCATCTGGTTATAACATTGGGTAATCAAAACAATATGAACAGGGGGCTGGGGTTGTGGCTCACAGTAGAGCACTTGCCTCATACATGTGAGACCCTGGGTTCGATCCTCACCACCACATAAAAATAAATAAGCGAAATGAAGGTATTGTATCCAACTACAACTAAAAAATAAATATTAAAAAAATATATGAACAAATGTTTGAAAAGTGTACTCCTAACAAAGAGCACCTGAAAAACAAACCAACAAACAAATCTGTGTTGTCTTCTTAACAATTTCTCACTTCACTGAACATTTCTACTTGGAGACACTTTGTAGCAGAGTATTATCATCTCCTTTTTAGCATGATCCGCCCCAGTTAGTTCTGAGAATTTTTTTTTAAGAATGAATCCTCTGCATCATCTAATACAAGGTTCATGTACTCATTAAAAACAATAATACAGCCCTCCATCTGCATGTTCACTTGTTCATAGAGCCACACCTGCATCCTGCATCTATTTTATAAATATCTGAAAATGAGTCTGATCGGGTATACCAACACCTGTAATTTTTTGGCCCTGGGTATACAGTATGCCATTGTGGAATCTCACAAAGATCACATTGACAAGAGCTTGTTTATTTTCAACCCTGCAGATGTTGATGATGATGATGATGAAGACAACGACAACGACATTAAGTATTAAAGAATACTTCCTGGGGTTGGCCTGAGATATAGTATAAAAACAGTGGCTACTGTTGTAAAAGGACCAATGAACACTAGAAGTTAAATTTGGCAACTATTTAAAAAGTTTAACTTAATAGGTAGTCACTGGGAATATTACTGTCCAATCTTCAAGCAGCTGACAATAGGGCATAGCAACAAGATAAGACAAAGAGAAAGTCAGCAGATGTGATGTGAATTTCTATTTCCTAGCACGGGAAAGCGAGGCAATCAGAGAAGACTTCCTGGTGGGGCTGAGGATTATGTTTGAATTGATGAGGTAGAAGAAACACAGAGTAAGCAACAAAATGTGAAGTCAAGAAAAAATACAAAAACATGGTGAGCTTTTTACCTGACAAAGAGGGAAGTCAATGTGGTGAGAACTCACCTCAGAAGGGAAACTGAAAGGGTGCCCCTTACTACACTCCTGGACCACTCAGCACCGAGCTGGTGTGGCTGGGAACCACTGACCCAGAATGGGGGCTAAGAAACTATATAGCTCACTATTAACCAGTATGTACCAAGATGAGATTGGTGACAAGAAGAGGCCTCTGAATGCATTAGCACTGCCTAGAGCCTGGGAAATTTGTATAACTGAGGTAGAGGAAAGAGACATCAACAAAGGCAAACTGAGCCAGCACAGAAGATTAGGTGCTTACAGTGTGATGTAAGCTGATTATTATTTTTAAAAGAATGGAATGTTTCTCATCCCCCTGAGTTTGGGGATTAAAATACATACCCTTTCCAGTGGGTTGCCCAAACTGAGTCTGCTTGATGTATTCCTGGGGAGTGCTCTAAAAATCCTGATCCTATCCAGCCTAGTCTCTGAGGATATGACTCTAAACAAAAAGGCACTTGCCTTTTCTCAATTCTTTTTCAGATCCAATTAGTACTGGAAGCAAAAAAGAATCCCCAAACCTGAATATCTCAATCCCTCTCAATCAGAAAACAGACACCTTTCCAAAAAGACTCCAAAGACTGAACCAAAGTGGATCAAGACTCATGAATTTGACTTAATAATGGGAAAACACTAAGAATTCCTGCTCTCATGCATGCCTTAATGTGTACAAATGCATTTTAAAGCAAATTCTGATTTTTTTCTTTGCTAAATATAGAAGCTTTGCCACATATTTAAAGTAATATTTGATGAGAGCTCAATCCTGAGAGTCTCCTTGAGAAACACTGTTCCATTTTTGAAAATGTTGGGGATGGGAGTGAGTCTTCAGATTAGAGAAAACCACCTCCCTAATCAGTAGGCTTGCTGTCTCTCACCATCCCAGATACCGCAGAATAACTAATTCAGTTTATTTCTCTAAATTCCAAGTTTACCCATGTTGACTGGATACTTTTTAAATTCGATTATCCTTTTTTTTTTTTTTCCCAAAATTTCCCCCTTTTTCTCTTGAGAAATTATGTTAGGTCTGTAATAATTCTCTTTGTCCATTTGGTACATTTAGTCAAGCCAGGCTTGACTGCTACCACCCTTGAGGAATTATTTGTGCTATAATATCAACAAAGCAAAGAAACACTGCCAGTTATTTTGGAAAATGATCATAATAAAAATGCTGATTATTTATCACTGAAAAGAGAATACTGAAGCACTTTTCTTATGAAAACTATTGGAGGCTATAGGCAGTTTAAGAACAACTGAGGAAATATTAAGAGAGAAAAAAAAAAAGGAATATTACCCTGTTTCTAAAAACTCTCCTAGCTGGAATCATAAAACAACTTTTTCAATAGCAAGAAATAATATATCTCACAACATGGGAAATTTTAGGTCTTGGTGGATTTTTTTCTTTTAATTTTTTGTAGGTCACAAAGTAAATTAGAAAACTCCATGTGCAGGGGGAAGGAGGGGTTGGGGAAGCACAAACCACTTCCAAGTGGTCCATGTGACAGCCAGAGAGCTGCCTAACCCAGAATTAAATGGGCCCGTCTGCTGATCAGAAACAGCAAGTGCTGACTTAGTCTAGATCAGAATTATGCTCTAGTAGCTAAGAATAAAGCACAAAGTTCCTGGTTTCATTTCAAGCCACTCCTTGGCTTTCTCCAACTTTGAGAATGTACACCAGCTTGGATCAAGAGTGAAACCAGAGAAGCTACACTAGATGGGCATTGGCCTCTCTCCAACATGCTTATTCCTAGATTCAGCTCCTAGCAAACCCCATGCAAACATTCAGCATTCCATAGCTGAGGCACACACACCATTAGGTGGACATGCCACCAATGTACTTTCTCACACAGAGAAAACAGACAGGGAGACAGGGAGGGAGAAGGTCAAGAAGAGGGTGAGGAGGAGGATGTCTCATGAATGTTTTAAAAGCCATCTAAGAGAGACAACTCATGGATATTTCTGTGGATGTCAACTGAGAAAAGCCATTTTTAAGCAACTCACTCATTCTCCTGTTCCACTCCCTCCCTGTCAATCCCCAGAACCATGCCACAGCAAACTGAGAAGCTGTGAAGATTTGTGGATGAAAGAAAAAGCTCCAAAATATCTGCAAATGTTACCTGAAGAAGATCTAAAACGATGGATTAAAGTAAAAAACTGCGACTTAGAACTGGAAGAAATATCAGCACATGCCACAAGACATCAGGAGGAAAGCATATGTGCCAAAAATCAAGAGAGGCTCCCAGAAAGTTCCTTCTCAGCAACCCCTCTCAAGGAGAACAAGCATATTGTACTTTTCACATAATTGCTTTTCAGGTCTGCCTCCCAAATAATTCCTCAGTGAATACCTAAGTCAGCAAAATAACAGGAATTTTTATATTGATCCTATAGTACTGGCAGGTCTGTGAGGTATAGGACTCAATCTGGTCAAACACATGAAATATTGCCAACCTGCAAAAGAAGTTTTTATTTAATGTAGATGATGCAGAAAATGTGTCCATTTTATTCCTTTTTCCAGATGGCAGATTTCTTTTTTCTTATACAATGCCCATTTTTATGACAATTGTGCCCAGACTGGCGTTCAATGAGTCCATTAGAGCCAGGCAGGTCAGCATAACTTCCTAGGCAGTCTGACCCCTGGGGACTGGGAGTCTGTCTGTAAACAAGGTCCTGGATAGGCTGACCTGCATCCTGTACCTCCAAGGTTACTCTCTCCCTGAATTTCAGATTTGACCCCCACTGTTCTATTCCTAGGCATACAGTTACCTAACCTCCATTACTATTTCACCAGCCCATCAGCCACTTTGCAGTAATGTCTCCCACCTAACCTGGTCCCTGGAACTCTGGCACCTGACCACTTCAGAGGGGAGTACTACTACCCCTTATAGAGAGATATATTTTCAAAAACATGTTATTTGCTTTCAGATTATAAAAATTCTACAGAAATCAAATATAACTTGTTCAACAAACATACTAAACATCTCTTATTGAAAGATTGTTAGTGCCAAAGGTACAATTAATAAGGCACTCTTCTGGTCCTCAGAGCACTTACCTATTACTAATATACCACATTGGATAGAAATCAGCTAATCCCAGCAAAGTCATATTATGGAACCAAAGCAAAATAATACTACTACTTCAGATTCATTTTAAAGTTTATAGTTTTCACAGGGATCATATGTGTGAGTGTGTGTGTGTATAAATATGCATATATAATATATATATAATATATGTATATGTTAATGATTTCAGGTCAAATTATTACTAGTGAATTGAAAGAGGCCCACCCTGAACATCATTTAACCAACCTTATTTGTGCTACCTCTATTCCTATCCATTTTAGCATATCTTCCTCATAAATCTCCCTCTCTCTATAGCCTCAATAAAAATATTTCAGAAACATGTTTCCTAATTCTGGGTTATCTATTTAATGCCTGGTCTCATACTCTGCCACTCAATGCTAGAAGAAACAAAATTTGGGAGCCCAAAATGACATGACAGATCAGATCTAGGTTGAAGAGTTCAACAAGCCCGGGGTGGCTAAATGAGTTATATGGCAGCAGAGCCAAAAGATCTTGGGTCTCTCAATCATCCCTATACCTCCAAACAACCTAACAACCTAACAGTATCAAGTCACCTACTGAAAGGAGTTAACAGGTAGGACCAAACAGAAATACATACTGCTCGAATGATCCTCAGTCCACACACTCCTACGAGGAAAGAACACCTGATAGTTCGTTCGACTTGAATTCACCAACAAGGCAGAACAAAAGGGAGTTTGGATAGATGAGGTGATGATTTATGACTCTTGAGTTTGCCCTTTTTAGAAGTTCTACTGGTAGAATTTTAGAAGCTTTTTAATATTGTTGACAAAAATGTAGAAATTTGGTAATCCAGTTTTACTCCTGCCATTTTATAATAATAGGTCAAAAAGATTCTTTTTTCACATATCATAGCCTAAGTATTCTGATCTAATTCTATTTAGAATTGAACTTCACCATTGTCTATAAAATGCCACTTAATGTAGCCAATAACTCTTGATTCCACATATGAAAACCTGCCTCTCTTCTATGATGCTACTATCTACCCAGGTGCTCAGCCCCCAAACTTGGGCATCATCTTTGCTTCCTTACAATTCCTCATTCTACATACCTGATTCATTATCAAGTCCTATTTGTTCTGTCACCTGGAAATCACACCCTTCTCTCCAAGTTCACTGCTATCACCTTACCCAAATCATCATCAGGTCTCTTCTGAGATACTGTGGTAACCTCCTAACTTTTTACCTTGCTTCCACTTTTGTTCCTGTATAATCTATTCTCCACAAAGCAGCTAATGATCAGAGTGCTCATAGCATGCAAGTAAGTCATGGTAAATTTGGTCCCAACAAATTTGACATTGTGTGCTGGGCAGTGATATAACATATAGAAGGATGAGGGGTAATTTGAATCTGTCAGAGCTGGTGATCTCATGGCATCACTACACTTGAAAAAGGCAAGAATGAATTACTTCATGTAGGACTGAAGTAAGACAGCTGTAATCAATTGGATGCATGCCACTTAGAACACTACAGAATGGACACTACACATAGTGACACATTCCAGAGGGTATGGAATGAGAAACAGGGAAAGACGGATGATGAATCGAATAGACTTAGTGAAGAATGACAAGGCATGAAAGGATTTAAAAAATGAAGCCGGGAAACCAATGATACCCAGCCACCAGGAAGATGTTACTCTATCACTAGTGATCAAACCGGTTAAGAATTCCAGCCTAACAACAAGGCCTTTAAGGGAAAAGATCTTGCATTATCTCAGCCTTGATACCATTTGTCTGGTGATTACCAGAATTCTGAGCAATAGAGATGAGGGTTTTATTTAAATGTTTGTTAGCTTTCAAGTTCCTTCCCCACCACTTAAGTCTGGCCTATATACAACTGGCATAGTTTTGTGACTGTGAAAGATTTATCTATCTGCCTGTCTCTATTCTTGGCGGCTCTCTTACTGAAAAAAGAAACACACACACACACACACAAACAAACAAACAAAAAAACCAAAAAACTGATGCCTGTTGTATTTGAATGGACAGAGAAACTTGAACACATAGAAGATCTGAAGGGAAGAAATGGGCATAGAGATGAAAAGCAATTTCACTAGCCACAAACTAGAATAAACAGTTACCATGGCTAACGAGGGTTGGTTTGTTTTCTGTACTGATTTTAAAATGCTTAGCTATTTCGATGCTGCACTGGCACTAAGATGACCATGTCAAAGGGTAAACTGTCAAAAAGCCATTTGCTGTGGCCAGGACCACTTTGCTCTCAGGTGAAACAGCATCACTGCAGGTTTCCAAAGGTAGCCAGGCGTTTTGCATCTCTTGGGCATTCTACAGAGAATCCAACCCTTTCTCATACCATTTTTCTGAGAAGGTGAGCCCCTTTCTAAAGCCCAGATCCTTCCATAAATCAGACATAACAAGGGGTTTAAGATGGAATTAATTTCTACCAGGCTACTGCTTAGCTGTTGTTGCAATGGAGTGTGCTGGCAGAAACTCTGCCTGGAGGGAGCAATCGATAAGCAGAGTAGAGAAGAAAGCAGAGAAATGACCGCAGGTCTCACTGGACTGAGCAACTTGGGGACAGAGATTCTGTCTTATTTATCTCTTTAGCCCCAGAACCTAACAGGTGCCCAGCATTCACAAAATGCTTGTTGAACTGACGACAACTATAAGAAAAGGAGAAAAAAAGAAAAAGAAAAGGCTAAGAGGTAGAAGCTTGGAGAGTGGGGTGGGATACTGAAGGAAATTAAGGGTTTGAGAGTACTGGAGGAGTAAACAACTTTGGGACCAGAGGAATAGAGAGAAAATGTACCCCCCAAAATGGATGGAGAATTAAATTTAAAAAGCATTCCATAAAAACAGGACAATTATACTCAGGTGTGCACATACACACATTTGTCACACATGTGTGCACACACAGTGTAAATAACAATGGGGAATTAGAACTCACTAGAAGGATGAAAGGCAGAGGGCTCTGGGAGGCACTCTGGGTTGGTTTTAGCGCCCAGGACAGGGAAGCAAGGTGGTTGAGGAGGCTGGGGGCATCAGTGAGGACAAACACCAACTGGAGGTGGAATTCAGCAGGGAGGCACATCCACCAGCAAGGCAGCTCCAGGTACTTAACTCCAGGCTCTTGCCTTTGTTCCACAGAAACCCCATGGATGAGCCCTTTCACTCATTCCCAGGGAGATCCCTTCTAGTTCTATTTCCTGATATGAACCAAAATTTACCTGACAATCCACCTTGTTTTTATCATCTATATATAGCAAAGAATGATCTTCTCTCTATAAATAGGTTGCGAAACTGGACTGTGCCTTTTGCAAACATTAAAGTAGAAATAGCCCTCACAGAGATCAATAGCGCCTGCCCATTTCCCCATGCTGCTCTGTTGACTTTTAGCCCCCTACACAGAGTCCAATGTTTAGGAAAAACTCCATATCACCTTCAGGAATACCACCAACTAAAGACCAAGGCAGAAAAATTTTAATTTATTTTTACATTCTTTTTTTGTAGAAATAAATTCAGACTCAGCAGGCACTTATTCCACTACCTCATTACATAGATTCAGGCCTTTGGGGAAGGAGATCATGAAGCTTATAAAATTCCATACCTCCTTTATTACTCCCTGTTTTCTTCCATTTGCCAATTTATCTAAGAGTTCAGTTCTTTATCCCACAGGCAAAAAAAAAAAAAAAAAAAAAAAAAGTATATGTCAATGCACATAAACCCAAAGAGAGAGCTTTGGGTAGCTCAGAAATAGAAAGGAGTCTGACTTTCTGCCTCACCTTCTTTTACATGTACATCATCATTCATGCAAGAAAAAAATTGCTGCAAAATATCAATGAGGACTGCCATGAGGATCCCCAATATAAAAGGCATGTTAGAAAAAGCCACACTACAACATATTTTGCCAAATAAAGTAATTGGGACCTGATTCTCTACAGAGGTTACCTTATTCATTTCTGTAATTCCCAGGATTTTAGCAAAATACCCTCACACAGTTGGTGTCATCTGATGCCCAAGAGAAAAACAAGTTTCTTTTAAACACAAGTCTATTGTGATTATTTGTTGAATCTGAAGTCCCGACTGGACTTGGGAACTTGGGGAGGGATCTGAAAGTTCCATCCTCATGTTTGCATCCTCAGTAGCCAGACCAAAGCCTGGGATGTTACACATGCTCAGGAAGTCTTGATCAAAAGATCCAATTATGTCACTATACGACCCTGGCTATGTTACACAGGTATTCATGTCCTCATGCAGAGGATTTAACTAGCGACCATGATAGCAGCCAATAGTGAGCATATGATCACCCTGAAATTCTGGGCAAAATTTTATTTGGCAGAATATGTATAGTTTTTCTGAAGGTACATGTCTTTTATTATCTCAAAGTAGTTTAAATAATTATTCTCTGGACCCACAAGTTTAAGAATCTTTTTTTTTTTTTAATATTTATTTTTTAGTTTTCGGCGGACACAACATCTTTGTTTGTATGTGGTGCTGAGGATCGAACCCGGGCTGCACGCATGCCAGGCGAGCGCACTACTGCTTGAGCCACATCCCCAGCCCAAGTTTAAGAATCTTTAAAACTAAAGCTAAAAAAGAAAATTACTGAATTTTGAATCTTAATATGAAAATTATTGGATTATAAATCCAAACACTGATAAACTTTGGGTATGAATATCTGTTGGTGTGCTAGATATGCATTCATGTGCCATACTATGTACACTGTAAAACAAACATTGAAATTATAAAACATGAAATAAATATTAAATAAACAATACTTCAAAATATTTTCTTTAAATATCTCTAACAGTACACATTCTTTTTTTTATCTTACTAAATAATCATTTTAATCAAGAGGAATGTGACTAGAATATGCTTCTTTGTGTTTGAAACTCTAGGTCTAATTATTTGTGATATGTTAATTTGAAAGTGTTGTTCTAAGTTCAATTTATTTTATAATAGCTGGATTTTAGTGGCTGTCATAGTTTAAAGCAATAAAGTCACACATAATATAAACATTTCTAAGAGCTGTTTTTCATAATATTCTCTCTCAACACAGTTGAGAAACTCAGTTTCTTTATAGTTCAGTTATTTTCTTATCATTTTAAAAATGACACATTTATCTTGAAAGGACAGATGCATTACATTTAGTTTTTTTACTGCTAGGTAGCACACTATTGAAGTTGTGGTTATCACAGAAATGGTCAACAAAATCTGGGACGATTTCCTTTTATAATAAGAAAAATGAATATAACTTATCTGAAAGGTTTACAACTATTTGTCAAATAATAAAGATACTTAGCAAACCTTTGTGAGGTAAAAAGATTTTCATGGATCCTCTTACAGATATTGTAGACCTCTACTACATTGTATATTAAAGGTTTGTTTTTATAAAATTAATCTCATTAGTAACATCTGTAACATTTCCTGTACTTTGGGTATCAACATCTTGGCTGCACTAGGTTGCTAATTAACGATACAGTGAATAAACTTATCTCTTGTAACTTTACCCTGGAATCTTTCTCTAAGAAACAGCTGCTTCTTAAGAGAAAAAGCTATGCAAGTTCCCCCCACCCACCCTTAAAACATTTTCATAAACATTGTAAGCTAATCTCTAATGGTAATTCATCAAAAAGCAGCTCTTGGTATATTTTCATCAGTGAAACAGAAATTAACAAGCTCAATAGGTCAGATCTAACATCTTCCAAAGGTAGAGCAAGACTTTGGCCTACTGTGATCTGTTCTCATAGGGTTTCTTCAAGATTTTGGCAACATTTTCACCAATTCCTTCAAAGGCCTTTTCTGACAAAGAAACTCATTTTAGATTGTGTTTTTTCAACATATTATCTTATCTTGTTTTAGGACAAGAACAAGGAGGAAGGACAAAAGTTAGGGGCAGAACAAGTGTTTTGAAAGATAGATAGCTTCTATATTTTTGCATATGAGTATAAAATTTCAAGAGAGGATTTGAAACGATTGCCATTTAGTTTAGTGAATTTTTATTCACATAATTGGGTAAGGGCCTGGGGTGCCGCTCAATGGTAGAGCACAAGCTGAACGTGTGCGAGGGCCTGGATTCAGTCTCCAGCATTCTCTATCCAATACACACTCATGGATTAGTAGGTGAATTAGTCATGAAGGAAAAATTGTAGAGGTTATTCTCTGTTTTTCTAATCATGACATCTTCATATTATCATTAGGAAGTTTTTCAGAGCAAAGTATACCCTTCCTTTCAACATGCTCATTATTAATGATAGTAGATATAAATCTATTTTAATTAGTTATCTCAATTTTGAGATCAGAGGGCCAACTTATAAGACTTGATGAATTGTTTTTGGTTTTAACCCATAACTTGGCTAATAACTTAGCCAAGTGTCAACTCTTCCATTTTTTATTTGTTCATTTGTGCTTGTTGGCACAGACAATGAGAGCTTCAATAATACTTGGTGTTTGCTTTCATTCCCCCCACCCCACCCCCAGAATTCTTGTTCTGTTGTTGGTGGTGAGGTCTGGTGTCACTGGTGTTGAGGTCTGAAAATAACTAATCTTCTGAAAACTGACTTACCTGAGCACATATAAATACAAGGCAACTTGCTGCCCACGCGAGAGGGAACAACAGTGGAGGTCTCCAAGTAAGAGAAATGCACTCCCTTCTCATGGCACTGCCCTATCCTATTTAACACATGGCCTTCTGACGTAAAGAACAGGAGTGGGTGCCTATGTTGATTCATATGTTGTAGATAGTAAAATGTAACCTTTCTTAGTTTTTGAATATAAAAAAATTAAAGTTCTAGTATTTTCTCCCATACTTCAAGTAGTTAATCTTGCAAACTCCACTCTAGAGACCTAGTTTAGATAATCCCGAATGCCATTTTCAACTCATAAATGAAGTCAATGGAGGTTATGCTAGAAGAACACAGGCCCTCGTTGTCTGACTGTTGGAAGAACACCTGTGTAATCCCCAAATTCATGTTTCCACTTATTGGCTCCAGAGAAACTCTCCATTCAGAAGCCCACCCTGTAAAGAATGAAGGAAGGTTGATAGGTGAGTTTTCTCCTGTAGTCACTCAGCTCTGAGTGGTGAACCCTCTCAGAGTTGGGAGAAGAACTGAGAAATGTCAACAAGTTTCTCTCAAAACAAAATTATTCACTGGATACAAACTGTATTTGGAAGACTTAACAGCTGCAAATGGTGGGAGGGATGTGATGGGGTCATGTATTTGCATGGCTTTTCTTCTGGACAGTTCTATTTTGTATGGGAAGAAGAAATTGACCCTATTTTATTATGTAGAAAGTAAAAGTTTTCTAAATCTAGTCTTTACCACTTGGATTATTTGCTTTAAACAAAGTTTTCTGCATGTGGTATGCCAAGGGGCAGGAGCTCAGGAAGTCCAATGCAGGTAGGGGGAATGAAGCTATACACCATCAGTAGGCTGCAACCTGGTCCAGTGCGCAAAGCCAATATTAAGAGTCTGAAAAGACAGTTATAAACATTTAGGAGAAATCATTTCTATAGCAGCAAGAACTAGTCACCCATAAGTAAAGTCTCTTAAGATCCTAATTTACAATAACAAAGGTAAGTTTTAAAAGAAAGAAAGTACAAGCCATGCCCTTTAAAATCTGTCTGGTCAAATTTTCTCCATGAAAATGAACTTCTGTCTTGTTCTTACTTATTCTTCAATTCCTTCCAGGGGTTAATCACTCTCCTAACTGGAGTGCTTCATAAAAGATAAGAATAATTTGCCCTTAGGAAAATGGTTGATTGGCTATGTCTGTGTTTGAGGACAGGAAGGTAGATACAATGTAGATGCCACTTGATACTTTTTTGTTTGGAAAAAAGTTTTGTTAACTAAATGACAAGAGAAAGAAACAGTTCTAGATTGTTTTTTTTGTTTTTGTTTTTTTTTTTGCTATTTTAGAGATTCAACCAACATTATCTATCATCAGGGAGTCTAAGTAAAAGAAAGGGTTGTTTGTATCTTATTTAAAGTTATAATACCCCTTCTATTAGGTCTTTTAGAAAGTGACGAGATGGCTCTTATAAATGGCACTTTTATTTGTACTTCATCTTTACACATAGGTTTATAAGCACTGGTATTGCATTTCCTCCATGAAGGGACAGAGGTTATTAACTACTTGCATCCTCACTGGGTTCCTGTTACATGTTTGCATATTGGATTCCCCCTCTTTATTTTACCATGAAACTAGACCCTTCATACTCAGCCAACCCCAACCACCCCACTCTGTTTAGACAAGATCTTGCTTCTCTTTGCATCAAAATATGCAGCCTGCTGGTTTCTCTTACTTATAATTTGTAATCAGACACACTTATTTGAACTATTCCACAGATTAAAGAAACAGTCACAAGAGCAACTTCAACAGCCAGTCAGTAACCTGGGGAGTATTGTCTTTACAATAAAAGTCACTAATTAGATACCAAGTTTACATGTTTCCACTTTCAAAAAGGAAAAATAGCCCAACATGGTGGTGCATATCTGTAATTCCAGCAGCTCAGGAGGCTGAGGCAAGAGGACCACAAGTTCAAAGCCAGCTTCAGCAACTTAGCGGGTCCCTAAGAAACTTAGTGAGACCCTGTCTCAAAATAAAAAGTGAAACAATGGGCTAGGGATGTGGCTCAGTGGTAAGGTAAGTGAATTGAATTCAATATCTAGTTACCCGCCCCCGCCCCCAAAAAAGGAAAAATCAACATCAAAAGACTTGAAAGATGAATGAAATCATATAGTATTAAACACCAGAACAAGTCTACAGCAGTGATCCAGTTTTCTTTCCTTTCCTAGAAGAACATAAGGCCCAGGAAGGAGCCTGGCGACTCTCTACATCCATCTCCAGTCAGAAGCACAGCCAGGGCTGGGATTCAGGGCTCCAACTGGGGAGCAAGCAGAATCGGGGACATGGCCATCTGATCATTTACACTGACTTTACAGAGAGAGAGGGAAAGAGAGAGAGAGAGAGAAAGAGAGAGAGAGAGAGAGAGAGAGAGAGAGATAGATCTCATAGCAGCAACTAAAATTAGGTAACTAAATTCATAAAATGGTAAGGGGTTCCACCAGGCACATCAAAATTTAAATATTTATTAGTTACTCATACATTCTTGAAACTAGAAAGGGGAACCAAAATCTAAACCTTCTTTTCAAATCAAAAATATATTTCAGACACTTTTAGATATTTTATAGCATGGTCCCATCAAACTGTCAGCCCACATTCCCTGACAGAGGCCTAGGCAATAAGCTAACTCCATAGCTTCCAACCATCTCCTCCATCATGGCTGATAACCAGCCACACAATATGAACCAGGCCCAGCTGACACATCAACTGTCACGCTTCTTGTGTATTCTCCAACCAGAAGCCAACAGACAGATCTCTTACTGCCACTCCGAAACCATTCCCAGAATTTTCATTTTGAAGAACCATCTGAGAGGGTTGGGCTTCCAAACCTTTCTCAATATACTATACCTAGATCAGGCATGAAAATATAGGCTCAATGTTTAAAATGGAGAAGTAATAAACACTAAAAACACTGTTGTAATTCTTTTCCACCTGAGGAATATGATTCCGCTTCAATAAGGAAGAAAATTCTGACATGTGCTATAACATGTCAGATCCTTGACAACATTATGCTAAGTGAAATAAGCCAGTCACAAAAGGAAAATATATATAATTCCACTTATATGAGATGGAGTAGTCAAAATAATAAAGACAGAAAGGAGCACAATGGTTGCCAAGGGCCAGGGAAGGAGAGAATAGGAGTTACTGTTTAAAGAATTTTAGTTTTACAAAGGATAAAAAAAAGTTCTGGAGATGGTTGTACATCATCATGAATGGATTAATACCACTGATCTGTATGCCTTAAAATGGTTAAGATGGTTAAATTTTATGTTATATTTGTATTTTACCACCATAAAATAATACATTTTTAAAAGTACTTTTTTCCATTGAGACTTCACACAACTCACCTCTCCTCTTAAAAGTTACAACTTACACAAAATAATACTAGCTCAAAGTAGAGTGTTTTAATCTGCATTAATAACCTTTGAAAAAATGAGCCTAGGAAGGCCTCTGAGATTCAAGCAATAAAACTAGCCACTCAAAGTTCACTGAATCCATAAGCCAGGGTACTTCTGTGAAGGACTCTGTGCTGGAAATGAATGAATAAGGCTCTAACGACAGATCCAAATTCAATCAACACGGCATGCCTCTATCTACTCATCCAAATAACTGCAGGCTCTTTGGGCATGTGTTCAACTGCTTAATCTAGCATAAGGGGATGGCTATGCTCAGAATCCAAGGAACCATCTTGATTTGAGCCCAAGAATGTGGTACTAACTCTCATCAGAGCAGAGCCAGGAGAGCACTGTTTTTTTTTTTTTTCCTAGCCTTTTGCTTAAAAATTAGTACATGCAAGTATGCTTACAAACATCAAATACCTTCTGTGATGAAAAATTCCAACATATGAATAATAAATCTCCCTCTTATTGCCCCTCTCAAAAAGGAAAAGTTTACGGCATTCCCTAAAAGTGTACTCCTTCCATTCTCCCCTATACTACCACACCTTCAAATATAAAGATAAATGAGATTTTTAAGATAATTCACATTTAACTGATTGGTTATTCCCTAAAAAACAGTTTCAAATACCAGGTAAATCCACAGATGTAATTGTACATAACTGATTATTGCTTTCCATGTATACTTTTAGAATGTCAAGGCTGCCATTCTAATTGGCATCAGAGATCTGTCAATGTGCAAACCCAGGCAGCTCAATTATTTTGCCCAACTGGAGAAGTGAGTTATCTAGAAACAAATGGGAATGACAGATTAAACGGCAACCCTTGCTAATACTTTCAAATTGGGCTAAAGTTAGTTATACCCTGTCGAGTCCTTCTACTTCTTTGGACGACCAATGCAGCAAGCATGGCGAGACATATTGCTTGGGCCTCTAATCTTAGCTCTGACATTTCCTGTCTCATGTTCTACCATCAATAGTGACCTACTTGCTATACCACGCGGTTTTCCAACTGGGGCTTTTGATGCTCACACATGGGCAACACAATTATTTTTATATTTAGCACAAATGTAGCCATGAAACATTTCAGATGATTTCCAGCTCAAGATATCCACACTAATCTTGTTTTGTGGTAATCTTTATTTTTTTTTTTTTTGCTTTGTCATTTAGAAACACAATAGTTATCATCCGTTAAAAACAAAAAACAAAAAACAAAAAAACCCTTCACATTCATTTTAAAGGAACCTATAAAAGTGCTAAATTATATCGGTATCTAATAAATTGAAAACCAACTAGAAAAAAGTGAATCATATCCTAGTTATTTATTATCTCATTTGAAGAATTGATCACAAATGACCTTTGTTGAAAGTGACTGATAGGAAACAATATTGCTAGTATCACTTAGGTCTAAAATCCTTAGAAAAGAGAAAATAACTTCATAATGACAAAAAAGAGTAGACAAAAACTAATACTGAGAGATGGAATAGAAATATAGATAAAGATTCACACTTTTCCTTAGATAAAACTATGGGGGAAAAAATGAAAAACTCACTGAAAAATAATGCCCCAGTAGTTACAAATATATAACAAGAAAGATTTCCAATGCAACAAAATATGCCTGAGGGTAACTCAGTAATGTTTTACTAGGCAAAGTAAAACTGCTATTCATAGTTTTTAAAATTAGGAAGGCCATCCTTGCAGCTGTATGTAACACAGTAAATGACTCTTCTAAATTTTGTCTTTTTGTTAGCTTTGATCCACAAATCCTAAAGAAACAAGCAAAGGGTTCAATGAAGGATACTTGTTCTATGTCACTTGTGAATAAGCAAGTTCCTAAAACCCAACCAAATCTCCAGAACAGATGTCGGGAGTCTGCAATACACCTATTTAAATGAATCTCCAAAACTCCATAACTACACCAACTCAAAAGCAGCTGCTTTTGTGAATCATAAAAGGACCTTTCAAATCACAGTATTCACACATGGAAAAGCACATGTTCCACTTTGCCTCAGCCAAAGAAACCTCACTGCCATCCCCCAAAGTACTTGGGAAATATTCCAGCAATGTGTGTGCACCCATTATGAATTCGTTCTCATTGCTACAGCTTTTGCTATACATTTTCTATAGTGTCATGCTGTTTTTCACCCACATAGAAAAGAAAAAAAAAAGAAGAGAAAAAAAAAAGGTGGGGGGAACTTCAGTTGATTCATAAAAGGGCCAATCTATTGTATATGAAAACTGCCCTGTCAAAGGCAGGCTGTCAAGAGCTTACATAGACTGTACACCTGTTGAACTTAAATAATAATGGTTCATGGACTAAGTTCTTTAATTATTGATCTCATTTTCACCTGGATCCCTGATAAATTCACACAATTATACATCCAACTATACTCAGGTTATAGAATGAGAATAAAGTGAGGAAGAAAGTAGTCCCCGCTAGCACACATAGTATCAGGCAAACAGCATAATATCCGCTTCCCTTTCTTTCCCCTCCATTTTTTATGACTTGTTTCTGAAGCATAACCTAAAAACAATCTGCAAGAACTGGATTAAAAATGACTCTAAATACAGATGTGTTTTTACTCACCATAAAATTTAGATCTGTTTTTGGAAATCCGATATGGGGAGTTTAGCTCAGAAGTATATATCATTGTAAGTGACTCTAACAGGTTTTTCTGATAGTGGGTACATCAGGAGACAGAAAACGACGACAAAAGGATTTAGAATGATATGATGTGCAGAACCACCAGAGCTTGTGAGAGCGCTTGGGGAGAGCTTCAGGAAGATAAACAGGGAGGAGGAGAATGTAAAGTTCTTGTCGAAGTCAAATGAGTCTCAGACACTCACACTGCAAGTCTCAAAAATAATGCCGCATAACATAGTTAGCAAATAGCACCACAACCCAAAGAGAAACAGTTAAAGAAGAAGAACAACATACCACAAAATAACTACGTTAGTGGGGAAGGTGAAAGCCAGAGAAAAGGGACTTTGCAAAGAAACACCCTGTTTTATTTCTGTTGATCCCTTGGAAATTAATATGTAAGGTAAAGCTAGTTTTCAATTTGCACCTTCAAAATTACTTCAAAATAATTAAGAATACAGTTCTGAGAAGAAATCACTTTAGCAGATACATGAGTTCAAATGAAAAATTATGTGTATGCCAAGAAAACAATTTTATTTTGTTTACATGAATCTGCCATCACAAATATGAAATTAAAATTTCTCCCAGTTTACAACTCAGCCTTAGAAGTAACTTCATTTTTTAAGGGCTTATGCCAAAATAAAAGTGTTGGTGATATCCTTAAAACTATAATAAAATTTTAAAAACCTAGAGAGTATGACTCAAATTCCCTCTTGTTCTAGGCTCTCTCAAAACTCCCACATAATACTACAATAGTAAGTATATCTTCTCTAAAGAATTTTGATATCCATATCTATTCTTGCCCTCAAACAGAATGAAATATGTTTTGTTAGTCCTCAAATTTTATAGGGAAAAATCTGAGATGAACATATTCAAGTTTAAATGACAACTGACATCTTACCTTATTCTTAGGGAAGGCAATAAAGACTGACTGTGGATTAATAGAAATCAAAACTTATAAATATTCATTCATTAACTTATTCACTTGTTTTTTCACTCATTTTACTGTAAGTTTCAGCCCTCATGGAACTTATATTCTAGTGGAGGAGACAGATAAAAATAAGAGGTACCTGTGAAGAGGAGACATTTAAAGGCCTGAAGGGGAAGATGTAGCTGTAAGAACCAAATACATGTGATTTAAGCAGAGGGAAGAGCAAATGCAAAGGGTCACAAGTGGGAATGAGTCTGGCTTATTAGACTAACGAGGAAGACATAAGGTTGGCAAACTGAGTGAGGGCAACAGGGTAAGTAATAAGGTCACAGTTTTTGAAGTTTGGTCAGGGCCTTATCACCTAATACCCTGCAGATCATGGTAGACTGTTTTCCAAGTGAAGGGAAGCTACGGAGGGTAGGAAGGGTTAGGCAGATGAACCTAAGTCCAAATCCTAGCTTAGCCACTTATATGTTGTGTGACAAAAGCAAATTACCAGCTCTTCTTGGATGCTAAAATCCTAATTTATGAAAGGGCACTCAACAATAGTCACTTGTAATCATCAGTAATCATCAGTCTTATTAACACTATGATATAGAAATAAAGTTAATAAAAAGTTTACATTTAAATAGATCTACAATGTAAAATAACATACTAGAAATACAGAATTATTGACAAATAAATAAGTTATTTTAATCTCTTTTTAATTCAGTAAAGACCATGCATTTATTGAGGATTAAAAGACATAAATTAGTTCATTCAAATTCAGTAGGGTTTATTGTGATTCCAATCAGGACAATTATTGATTCTGGATCATTTCTCTTTTAATTGGTCTGTATTGTGGCTTTTTTTTTTTTTTTTTTTTGTCTGTCTACCTAGGTCTTGCCCTTTTGTGTCCAGAAACGTGTAGCCATTCAGTGGTACCTACCAACTATACAGCAGTCAAGAAGGGAATTTCAGTTATTTTCCAAGTCACAACAAGACACAGATACGCGAGTAATCTACCTTCCCCACCTCCCCTCCCCCAAAACACATACACCATACATCTTTTTTGCTAAAAGAATCCTAAGTTTGTTCACATCCATCTTCTCTCTCAGGCAATGATTCCCTGCTAGTGACTGACTGAGAGATGAGAATATGAACCAATTCCAATCAATGAGTAAGAGGCCCTCTGGGAATCTTCTTAATAATGTTTTCATAGTCTTTAAAAGGAAACCTTGGAATGCAGTCAGTTGTTTCATCTTCTGTGCTCTAGATATTGTCGTGGCTGCAAGAGACATCTGAACTGCTGTAGCCGTCTTGCGAGTATGAGAAGGACTAGTCCTAGCGTGAACCAGTCCCCAAGGACAACAGAGGCAGAGAGAAGAAATGGACCTGTATCCTTGATGATGACATTGTGTAAGTAGATCAACCAATCCTGTCATCTGCTCTGTTTCTCACATAGGATAATGCATTGCCTTACTGTGTATGCCAATTTAAGTTGGAGTCTTTTGTTTTATATGTAGAAGATCTCAGCAAGTGGACTCTATTACCTCTCCATGTGGACAGTTCCATTCTTGGGGGAAAAAAATCACTCATTTCTCTGACTCTGAAAAGGTCTAGGATTGGAATGAGGACTCTGATTCTAGTTCACTGAATTCCAAGAATACTAAGTTATGGGATAAGCGCATCTTAATTTGTAACACTGGGATAGTCAACCAGAAAATCCCAAGGGGAAACACTCTAGAAATCAAAACAAGAAAATGGGTAGCCAGGATGAAATAGTCTGTGGCTTTCCCTACTTATTTAAAATATTTACTTTTGTCTCCCACCCATTTGGGACATCCGTTCTTCTCCCAAGAAGCATACTTCTCATGAATCTTTTATTCTTTAAGGCTGCCAACTCCATCTTTATCTAATTATAAGACTTTCAAAAGAGATCACATGGACTATCATAGACCCAGGCACAGGTCAGAAGTTAAGGAATCAAAAGAAGCTTTATACTTTGCGGACATGAGGACTAGGTGGGAGAAGTACTCCAGAGAAGACGTAGAGTGCTGGGATTTCTAGTCAGGAGGTAGACTTATCTGAAAAGGAAGGAAAAAAAACATCCTAACCATATGCTATGGTAGGAATATTTGCATTCCCTGCAAATTTTATACATTGAAATCTAATTCCCGAATGTAACAGTATTAGAAAGGGGGACCTTTGGGAAGTTATTAGGTCATGAGGGCTCTGCCTTCATGGTTCCCTTATGGCAGCCCAAACAAACTAAGACACCATCAAATGATATGTGGAATTTTTTAAAAATGAAAATATCAGGAATCAGTAAAATTTATTTTGTGAAAAAAGCATAGATGAAATAGGTGAAGGGAAGAGCTGGAGTAGGACTACTGCTTGGGGAGCTGATGGTGGGGATTGAGAATGAAGTCAATAAAAGAACCAGTATGGCTGGAAATCAAATTAACCATTCCAGTCTAATAAGCATTTTTCCTAAAAGAAAATTATAGAATTATAAATTTAGCACATAATGGAGAGCAGAAAATGTAATGCATACAGATTTTATAATTTCATACAGTATTTGAGAAACATTACTTGGAAAATGGAGCGAACATTATAACTGGCGAAAATTTGCTAAGAGACCATAATTAAAGCAGAATAGTAAATGGTGTCTTAGTTCTTGAAAGGGTCACTATCAGGATTCCAATAAATGTCTTCATTACTAATCTGCAGCAAAAGTGGAAATTCATTCAATGTGACGAGAGTATCTAACTGTGAGATATTGCCAGGGGCAGGAAAGTAGTAGAAAATATATGACGTGAAACAACACAACTTAATTAGATAAGTAAGGGAAAACAACCTGAAACACCAGAAATGAAAACTAAGTAAAAAACAAATGAAGAAGAGAAAACTGAAGTTCACTGGCAATAATTCTGAAAGGAAAGAAAAAGTGACAACTGTTGACATTGGGTACAAAGCAATTAACATCCCAGCCTTAAAGAGAAATAGGCTATGGCTAGTGAACAAGAAGTTAAGAATTGGAGAAGAGTCACATCAGTCTACACATCCTATTTTTTTTTTTTTAATTTTTAATATTTATTTATTTCTTTTTTTAGTTTTTGGTAGACACAACATCTTTGTTTGTATGTGGTGCTGAGGATCGAACCCGGGCCGCACGCATGCTAGGCAAGCGCGCTACCGCTTGAGCCACATCCCCAGCCCCTACACATCCTATTTTTAAAGAAATCAAGGCAGGCTTACTGTTATTCTCCCTATTCAGTGTGTATCTCTTTGGGTTTTGTACAAAGTTTATTTCCTTGGTTGTAATAAACATGTCTGTTGCCAGTGAAGCTTTATGATCTTGCTCCTTAATGACAGGTAAGTGAGCAGGAGTTGATAAGAGTGATTAGGCAGGTAGAGGGTATCACTGGTAAGGATGTTAACATTGGTTAAAAACTGAGGTTTTGTGGGCTAATCACTTTTGCACCGTATGAGGCTGTTGGGGCATGCAATATCCCATCAGAAAAATACACTGGAGTGCTCTAAGAAGTCCTCTGATAATGGTCAAGAATGTAGTTACTCTGGCAGGGAAAAGATTAATGGTGACACTGATTGTAGTAGGGCTTTTATAAAGTGGAGTTCTACCTGAAGAGAAGGGAAAGAGAGTATCAAAGAAATGAAATCATTATTGGAGGGTGGGGACTGAATTAAGGAGAGAAGTTGAAATCAGGGATACTTAAAGATTAAGGAATAACAAGTTTCTGACTGAGAACCTCTGTTTGTGCTGCATATATACAAAGTATTAAAGGAAGATTTGATATCTAAGATAAGAAAAGCAGATTTGAGAAAATGCAAAGCAAAACACCACAAGGAGAATATTTACTCATTGCAGAGAAGGGAGTAGCTGATTGTCCCACAGATGTTGGCCTCTAAACCCTTACTTGAAGTCTCCCTGGGGTCCTGTTCTGCCAGGCCCCCACCTAAAAAGATTAAAGGAAAGTCCTGCATGTGCAGGGACAGGTGCTCCTGACTTATAAGATCCAAATGAAACCAGTGTTTAAGCCTAGAACCTAATCCAGGGTTGCTTCTCTTCTCTATGGCCTTGAATATCTAGATATCTTCTGATGTAATCATTCATTTTTCTAATATCTTCTTGGCAGGTATGAGAAAAAAGTACCTATATTAAGTGAGACTCAATCTCCCAGATGAGAGAGATAATTGGAGTCTTTGATATCCTACATCCTCTAAAGACCCATAAGATCTAATATAAAATGCTAAACCCAAGGACAGCATCATTCTAAATGGAGAAAAATTGAAAGCATTCCCTCTAAAAACTGGAACAAGACAAAGATGTCCTCTTTCACCATTTCTATTCAACATCATCCTTGAAACTCCAGCCAGAGCAATTAGACAAAAGAAAGAAATTAAAGAGATACAAATAGGTAAAGAAGAATTCAAACTATCACTGTTTGCTGATAACATGATTCTATATTTAGAAGATCCAAAAATTCCACCAGAAAACTTCTAGAACTAATAAATGAATTCAGCAAAGTAGGCGGATATAAAATCAATATGCATAAATCAAACACATTCCTATATATTAGCGATGAATCCAGTGAAAGAGAAATTAGAAAAACTACCCCATTCACAATAGCCTAAAAAACAACAACAACAACAACAACAACAACAACAAAAAAAAAAAAACTGGGAATCAATCTAACAAAAGAGGTGAAAGACCTCTACAATGAAAACTACAGAGCACTAAAGAAAGAAATTGAAGAAAACCCCAGAAGATGGAAAGATCTCCCATGTTCCTGGATAGGCAGAATTAATATTGTCAAAATGGCTATATTACCAAAAACGTTATACAGATTTAATGCAATTCCTATTAAAATCCCAATGACATTCTTCGTAGAAATAGGAAAAGCAATCATAAAATTTATTTGAAAAATAAGAGACCCAGAATAGCTAAAGCAATCCTTAGCAAGAAAAGTGAAGCAGGAGGCATCACAATACCAGAACTTAAACTATACAACAGAGCTATAGTAACAAAACAGCATGGTATTGTCAAGAACATAGACTTGGAGACCAATGGTACAGAATAAAGGACACAGAGACAAACCCACATAAATACGGTTTTGTCATACTAGACAAAGTGCTAAAAACATTCACTGGAAAAAAGATAGTCTATTCAACAAATGGTGCTGGTAAAATTGGAAATCCATATGTAGCAAAATGAAATTGAACCTCTATCTCTCATCTTGCACAAAAATCAACTCAAAATGGATCAAAGACTTAGGCATTAAAACAGAGACCCTGAGCCTAATGGAAGAAAAAGTAGGCCCAAATCACCATGTCAGCCTAGGATATGATTTCCTTAAAAAGACTCCTAAAGCACAAGAAGTAAAATCAAGAATCAATAAATGGTATGGATCCAAATTAAAAAGCTTCTTCTCAGCAAAGGAAACAATCAATACTGTGAGGAGACAGCCTACAAATGGGGAGAAAATATTTACCATATGCACCTCAGATAAAGTATTAATCTCTAGGATATATAAAGAACTCAAGAAACTTAACACCAAAAATACAAATAATCTAATCAATAAATGGGCTAAGAAACTGAATAGACACTTCAAAGAAGAAGAAATACAATCAACAAATACATGAAAAAGTGTTCAACATCTCTAGCAATTAGAGAAACGCAAATCAAAACTACACTAAGATTTCATCTCCTGTCAGAATGGAAATCATCAAGAATACAGACAACAATAAGTATTGGTGAGGATGTGGGGAAAAGGGTACACTCATACATTGCTGGTGGGCCTGTAAATTGGTACAACCACCATGGAAAGCAGTATAGAGATTCCTCAGAAAACTGGGAATGAACCCACCATTTAAAAATTTATTTTTGTTTTAGTTGTTGATTTGACTTTTATTTTATTTATGTATTTATATGTGGTGCTGAGAATCGAACCCTGTGCCTAACACATGCCAGGCAAATGTGTTACCACTGAGCCACAGTCACAGCCATCCCACTCCTTGGTTTATACCCAAAGGACTTATAGTCAGCATACTACAGTAATGCAGCCAATCAATGTTTATAGCAGCTCAATTCACAATAGCTAAACTATGGAACCAACCTAAGTGTCCCTCAATAGATGAATGGATAAAGAAAATGTGGTATATATACTCAATGGAATATTACTCAGCTTTAAAGAAGAGTGAAATTATGGCATTCTCCAGTAAATGGATGGAGTTGGAGAATATCATGCTAAGTGAAATAAATCAATCCCACAAAATAAAGGCCAAATATTTTCTCTCATATGCAGATGCTAATTCACAATAAGCAGGAGGCACTAGAGAAGAACAGCATTAACCTTAGATTAGGTAGAGGGAAGTGATGGGGGGGGATGTGGGAATAGGAAAGATAGTAGAATGAAACAGATATTATTACTTCATAGTATATATGTGACTACATCACCAATATGATTCTGCAACATGTACACTCAGAAAAATGAGAAATTATATCCCATCTATGTATGATATATCAAAGTGCATAAATGCATTCTACTGTCATGCATAACTAATTAAATCAAATAAAAAAATTAATAAAAAATATTGCTTCAAAAAAAAGAGTCTAATATAAAAGGGATATCCTAATGGTCTTTATTTCAGGCAGTTATGCTTAATTCAGTTAAACCATAAATTCCACCTGGACCATGGTCCATACACAACCTCAAAAATACAGCTCCCAGGAGTAGTGTTCACGTAAGCCAAAAGATTGTGTCACAAAAATGATCATGTTGAGGATGTATCCTGAAGAAAGGAAGATTTATAAATGAAAACTATTAAAAAAAAACCAAAAACTTCCCTATAACATTGAGCTTTGGACACCAGCTCCCTCTAGGCACAGTACCATCTTGCTCCTCAAAGGTCTCCCAAACCCATGGTCAAAACTACCTAGTAACCTGCATCTGATGGCCCAAGGAACCAAACATCTGAAACTTCACAGGACAGGAAAGGCTATTCCAAATCTCAAAGCATGACCCACAAATCAACCACCTTTCAAGATATAACAAGGGACATGCAAACAAAAGAGGAGCTAGGAGAGGAGATGGCCTAGACAGGAATTGTGACATCCTTGAAGACACACAGGAATGAGAGGAGTGAGACAGAAACGAAGCAAAGAGACTTTGAAGATGGGTGAGGTAGAAATAGGTGATCTTGTGTGAAGTACTGAGAGTGGTACTAAAGCTGACAGCAGAAACCTACAATTGCACATCTTTTGAAGGCCTTAGATGTTCACTTATAATTCTTCGTAGCCTTTAATGCACCTAGCAACTACTTTTTCTTTTTTTTTTTCAGTAAACTTTCTCAAGAAACTACAAGATGAAAAGTGTGATCCCTGCCCTCAAGAGGCTCCCAGTCTGGAGGGCAGAATACAGAAGATAAGGGCTTTTCCCAAAGAGAGTACTAGGCCAAAGGGGAACAAGGAAAATCTTCCCAAAGCCACTAATACTTGAACTGAATTTTGAATTAGCTAAGCAAAGAAGAGGTACTACCCATGATGGGTGTTCAATTAATATTTGTTAATTAATTTCAGTTCATTTTTGTTTGTACTGAGTACCTGGAAGATCACTTAAGGACTTGGAGCTAGTTCTTATCGCCTTTTCTTTTTTGCCTTTGTTTTTATTATTGTCCATTTAAAAAAAATTTTATCAATTTTAGCGGTCAATAATAATAATCTGAAAAAATATTGCATCTTATCTTTAGCTGGGGTGGGAAAATACACTCATAATTTTTCCAATTACAAGGCATCTTCTTCTTGTATTTATTTCATAGCAAAAAGTTTTTTAAACCTTCAAAAAAGAACACATTTTGCTCACTTGAAATATGTGTGTATATTTTAGCATAAAATACACTTGGCAGCTCCTAATGTAATTGCATGGCTACGTCTTGCAAAAACTTGATTTCTTTTTAATCAAATTTTTAGACCCATACTGGATTTCTTGCCAGTGCTGCAATAGTAAGCAATAAATACATCATTAGACCAATGGTGGTCCGATGATGGATTACTCAAAAGATAGTTCCAGCCAAGAAGAATAAGACCAGAAGTCTTATTGTACAAAGATTAATAAAATATTGTTTAAAACATAGATACCAAGTTAATATAACAGGAAAGAAAACACTACAAAATAGAACAGAATGGCTATGGGTTTATGATGTAGTGATATTGATCATGGATTTTCCTAAGTACTCAAGAGCAGCCACACTATTATATATGCCTCTGATTAGACCCGGAGATGAGAAGGAAGAAGTTATATAAAAAAAGGAACTAACCAGGGGAAGGCCTTCTGCTATAATAAATTATTTAAAGCAAGCAGGGTGAGTGGGTTGTGAAGATAGTATAAAACAGAATCAATGCCCCCAAGAAACCCCAAACCATTTGCACCTCTATAAATTTCTTACTGCCCTGCCTGGCTTTTTAATAGAGGTATTTCTTTCCCACATGTTCCCCATCCCATCCCCATTCCTGACCCTTTACTTTTGGCCCAATTCTTTTTTCAGAGCTTAACATTTGTTTTCCTTGTGTAACCCTGGATCTGCTGTCTTCAGATATGTTTTTCAGCTTATGTTAGGAGTGTCTGTAAGGCCACAGATGAGAGCATCTGTCACTTCATTCTTCTGGATCTTAAATTTCCCACTGACACTATAAGCTAGGATATCTAATATGATACACATATCAACATGACTTCAATATCATCCTTCACTTTTTCTTTTTCTTTTTTTTTTTTAAACCGCTGTTTCATTAAATCCACAAAGCTAAAGCTAAAGTAAAACTTCTCTAGCTCAAATAGATGCACTGTTAGAAGATATTAGTAGACCCACAAATTTACAGCAAAGGCAGGAGCTTGAAGGAATGTTTTAGAGACATGTTAGTTAAAATGTCTAACATTTAAGTATTAGTAGAAGTTAAAAGAATAGATTGACTTGAAAAGTGGATTTTTTTACAAGTTGACTTCACCATGGGAATAAGGATAAGGAAAGAAGGGTCAAAAACTTGAAAAGAGTTTGTCAAAGTTAGATGCCAGAAGTATGCCATAGCCAAAAAAAAAGTTAAAATTGTTACATAGAAACAATGACCTATGGCCTAGTTTTAAGAAAAGCAGCAATTCACTGAAGTTTTGTCTTTGTTTTTAAATTAGGCTCAAACCAGGGCCACTATATGGTCAGGGACTGTGGTATACCTCAGGCTTTTCAACTTTTGTTAGTCCATCAAATCATGCAGAAGCTGGGCAAATAAAATATAAGTAATTCTATTTTGCAAGTTTAAAAACATTCTAGGTAGCTTGACATGACAATAGACAAACCAGCACAAGGTTAAAATACAGGCCCAAAGAATTCACATAGGCTTTGCTCCGTTGGGCTCTGGGAACTTTAACAAATTATTTGCCTCTTTAGGTCAAGGTTAGCTGATTAAGGTCAGGATTATTGAACCAATTATCATATATGATGGTTAACTTTATAAAGAAAACTGTTATAATGTCACATTCAGTATGAAAAGATTAAGAGAAAAGAATAAAAAAATAGATATATGGTATAAATGACTAAGCATAACCCTATCTTATCACCACAATGCTAAATAAAAACAGTTCAAAACATAAGGCCAGCTTCTCAGCTATTGGTGTCATATTTGAATATGAAAGACAGGATCTAAATATTATCCTTTTGTGGCTGCTGTTTGCTCATCTGGAACAAAGTGGGAAAAAATCAGTGTCCTCAAAGGATTGTTAAGATAAGTGACCTATCAACATGCTTGCCAAGTGCTTCTTTAAACAGAAATTGCTCCATAAAATCCCAGTGATGATCCAATGGTCTGGAACAATCCAAGTTCAATGCTCTGGCCCACGTCCTTTTGTCATCAGGGAAGTAAATATTCTGAGCACTTTTGACCTCTGAGAAGTCATTTAGTATTTTAAGTACTAGAATGGTAGAAAAAGGGAAGGGCAGCTTTAATAGATTCATTCTCTTTCATATCTTATTTAGGAGTCTTTTATGGAAAATTATATATATATATATTCTGAAATGGTAAAACAGAATCCAGATGTCAGTATCAAAAGATAAATAAAAAACTAATTGACAATAATTAATAAATCAAAATCCACACTAATTTTAGTGAAAAGAGAAGTAACAACCAATTCTCAATGCGTCTCTCTCTGATAAAATGAAAATTCACCTAATTAATTAGACAAATACTTCAAGATTCTTCTAAGGTGACTTTCAGAAGCTGAGTATCCCTGTCAGGGTGCAGTGATGCACACCTGTAATCCCAGCAGCTTGGGAGGCTGAGGTAGGAGGAGGATCATGAGTTCAAAGCTAGCCTCAGCAACTTGGCAAGGCCCTAAGCCCTAATCAACTCAGTGAGAACAAAAAGGGCTGGGGATATGGTTTAGTGGTTAAGTGGTCCTGAGTTCAATCCCTGGTGTCAACAACAACAACAACAACAACAACAACAAAAAAACATGGGCTCATGAGTGGGTGGCCTGGGACAGTCTGCTGGCTAACAACAGAGCAGTGAAACTTCCCAAGGAGACCTCTGATACATAAGTCTGTATTAGCTCAGCTGAAGTGTGCACTTTGGTTCTAGCTTCCATCCTGAAATGTCTTTTAGAAAGAAGACAGGTGTCTCCTCTCCTAACCTCCAGGGAGAAATGCCCAACAATGTGTACTAGGGCTGGCCAAATCAACTCACAGCTTCCCAGGAACCAGGAATGGGAGTGGGTGGTAGAAGGAATAAGATTAGGCAGGGGTCTTAAACTACCTTGCTTCTTAAGACAAACTTCCTTAGAATTGGGCCCAACGTGCAATAGGAATAGCTGAAAATTCCAAAACAACTCTAAACACTGGACAAAAGGGACCCATTGTTGAGGAAAGAGAGTTAATGCATTACCTATAAATTTCACAAGGCCAGTAAATGCCACCTGGAAATTTCTGAACAATTATTTGTTAAATCAGTTCACAGCCTATGTCCTTTTATATCACAAAACACCATTCCAGTGTTTCTTGATTTCCCTGAGGGAATCCCTGGTATTAGAATCATTTAGGTGTAATTGTTGAAAATTCAGATTCCTAAGCACCACCCTAGACCCCAGAATTGAATCCCTAGGACTAGAGTCCATCCTAAAAACTAAATTTCTAAGGAGCAACCCAGTTGATTTGGACGGTTCATATTAAGGCAGGAGAATTACTGTATCTATATAGCTCTTAGAAATTTAGACATGCAAATATTAGGGATTTGTATATTTGCCCTAAAATGTTTATATATACCATAGAAGTGAAGACAATACTTTTTGTGGTGAGTTCCCAAAACCACTCCAGTTTATTCTGCCCACATATAATGAAAACCATTATTAAAATGTAATTATGAGCATAAAATTATTGTGAAAATATCAACTATGCTTTTAAAAAATACTGCCTTTATTGTCACCCAAATGCTATTAAAGGAATTTATAGTTTTAAAAAATATCAGTCATTTGGCTTCAGGAACTTATTAAGCTGCTGTACTCCTCCCATACCCTTTTAGTCATCAGAATTTTTGTGATAAAGCCTTTTTATTATTTTAAAACTATAAACTGTAAAACATTGCTACTAGTGTTTAGGCTGAATATGAATTTATGTCCAAGTTATAAATTCCTTAAAAGCATGTTTCATTAAAATTACTAAGACAGTCTTAACTCCAGTCTCTGCAATAAAGCTCTATTTACTTATATTAAAGTGTCTTTTTGTGGGGTACAAAACAATTCAGTTTCAATGCATTCTCTTAAGAAGAAAAAGAAAACAGTTTCTGATATACACACTACTGCAAAGCAGTAAACCAGTGTTGCATGGTGATGTGACAAGCACCACATTCCTTTTTCTAGAGGGATTATTTTTTCTCCATTAAGCTCTCCCTCCCTGAAATCATGGCTACAATTATTTCACAAAATACAATTTGTGACTTCTAGAGACAATATTCCCTTTTTTCCTTTCTCCCTCACTAAAACTGCAAGTTCAGGACAAACAATGAATGAAAATAGAACTTGAGAGGCAGGCTTTGTTTGTAGCACGTTAGTTCTGCTAAAGGGTTGCCCCCTATTCACCCTCCACTCCAGTTCTCTGACTCAAGTATACACATTATGTTTTAACAGATGGGAAGGCTGGCGGCTGCTGGGCTGTAAAACAGGAAGGCGGAATCTGCACCTAGTGGTATTGAACTGAATGCTCGTAAAGTTCATGGACATAACACTGACCCAGACAGACTAGGCAGATGCAGACATGCTTACACATATACACTCACCATACATTCCACAGCTCAAAGGGCTCATCTCTGTGACCCAGGGAAAGTTCAAGGCTGTTTCCCCTTCATATATTTTTACCTCATCTACCTATCAATTTCACACATACATATACATAACAGTATGTGTATATGTATGTGTGTGTGTATATATATATATATATGTGTGTGTGTGAATACATATATATGTACATCCACATATGCATACATACATACACACATATAACTATATATGTCAACATTTTATGTATTTTTCAAAGATCTATTCCCAAATTCTGGACCCAAGTCTCTTTCTAGTACTCTCAATAAGCTCTCATTCATTTCAAATAAGAATGAGAAGAAAATATTGTACTGGATACTATTTAGTCAACACATAACATAAACTTCATGTATGTAATTGCCCTCAGATAAACAAGCTGCATTAAAAGACAAAAAGGAAATCTAATCCAGACCGAGCCACAAAGTGTCAGGTTTAACCTTGACTCCTCTGTTGTCAGTTCTTGCCACAACTTCATCACTTAAACACACAGGTGCTCAAACAAACGCCACCGGACCAGCTGGCGGTCCCTTTCGCAGTCTTGCCTTGGTCTCTCCCGGGCTGAGGCAGTGTTAGACACAGCAGCTCCCCCACCCCCACCCCGGTCCTAATTAAGTCCCTCAGACACATCTTGCGGATGGATGTCTCAGAGGTTAGAGCCCCTCAAGAGGGGCGCGGATTCAACTGCTGATAGGAAGTAATTACTTTACAAAGTTTAACGTCCAGCAGCGCTGTCAATTCCTTTCCATCTGCAAAGCACTGAAGCCCCCGCTGTGGTGCCCACCCGGATGGCCAATTTCTGGCGGCTGAAGACCCACCCAGAACACGAACGCTCGCTCAGCCCACGGGTTCAGATGCCGACGCCGGGTTACCGCACCGCACCGGCTGGGCCGCCGGTTAATGTTTGAGGCACCCGTCCGCACGTCATCTAGGAACTGCTGTCCGCACACCGGAGGGCACGGTAGCCGACCCCCTGCGCGATGTCGCCGCCGCAGAGGGACAGGGGACGCGTCCGGACCTATAATGGCAATTACGCCAAGTTGGTGCGTACACCGAATCGCCTTCGGGGCCGAGTTGGGATGCTTTGAAAACAAGTTCGGGAGTGGGCGTATTGGCACTGAGTAAATTTCGCCCATCTGACCTCCCACAGCGGCGACGCTCTGACTGACCGACAGACGAACGCCAGGAAGCGTCCGGTCTCTCGGTTCGCCGGCCGCGGAACGGCGCTGAGAGGAGCCGCTCGCCCTGCGCGCGGCCACTCACCCTCCTTGCCGAGTCCCGATCGCAGACCGACGCCCCTTCTGCAGGTTCTCAGTTCCAAGTTGCCCCGAACCGGTTGTTTCTCACGCCCCGGCGGGCCAGGACACACTGAATCTGACCCGCACCTCGAAGGGAGCACCGCAAGCCAGGCGGCCGCCCCGGCTCAGCAGTCTCCGGAGCGCGCTGACAATTCGCGGACCTGATCAGCGAATGAGGCGGAACGCCGGGCTGAGCAGATCAGGCTCCGGAGGGAGGCGGGACCGGACGGTGAGGGGGGCGGAGCCAGACCCGGGCCGGCCTCGCGGGGCGGGGCGTCAATCAACCCGTGACTGATGGAGCCGACAGCCAATCGTAGTGGCGCCAGGACCTTCGACGACCGCGGGCTGTGCTTAGCACCGGTTCCCGCCCCGCAGACACTATCCAATCGCCTGCGGCCAAGGGCTGGCTGGGGGTATTCTCTGGCGGCGGCGAAGTTGGCTACTGCAAAGTGTGGTGGCTGCTGGCGGGTTTTGCATGGCTTGCTGCAGTGGGACCTGGACGCTTCAGGAGGGAGGCGGCGGCCCCTGAAGCCCCCTTTAGCCGAGAGAGGTCGGGAGGCCCCAGAGTCATCACGTGTCGGCGTACTGTGGAGCTAGAAGCCCAACCGCAGCGCAGGCAGAGACCCGGTTGACTACGCTTGTATCTGGAACCTGCCAGAGGCGCGGAACGTGGCTGCTCCAAAGGAGCCCCCGCCGTCGGAGGAAGCAGAGGACCCAAAGAAGGTGAGGCCCAGGACCCAGCCACCAGTGGAAGACTGGGCCAGAGACTGAGAGCCCCAGACTCCCTGGAAAACGTTCTGATCTTGATCTAAAGATTATCATCACCGAAACAAAACACGGGCTCCAGAAACCTAACGAAAAGTTCAGTATAGGCCCTCCTCCTCACTCTTGCCCTCCACATCACTGTCTTAGGAAACCTTACAGGTGCCTAGGTCCCTTCTTCCCTACACATGACGTCCGGGGCACTAGCTCAGAGCCGGGACCAGGAGTAGGCACCAGTGCTGGAAGGCGCCAGAATTTGCAAGACCCTCCCCCTTTCAGGCGGGTTGACCTTCAGAGTAGCATCCTCAAGGGTGGCTTCTGTGACTGTCTTCTGGATCTACCAGGATTCTCGAGGGACCAAGATCATCCATCTTTGTGGTCAGGAAGCTGCTGAGGAGCCATATCTGTCCCACTATGTGTTTCCACCTCCCAGGCTGGGAGGGAGACATGGAGCCATCTCAGAAAATCAATAAGAGGGCATCAGGAGCCTGAGCTACCTGGATCACTTATTGCAGAACAGCTCTGGAATATAGCTTTGTGGATTTAGCCCACCTAGCCTTCCGGGTCACTGCTGCTGCTCATTTTAAGCCCTCATCCTGGGTATAACACACACATACACGTGCAAATGTATTATCAAAAGCAGAGGGTTGGGTGCTCTTACTTTCCATTTGAGGCCTATAATGTAAGTGAGCCCTAGACTGTCTGCTCCAGGTGGGAGGAGCCTCTGCCTAAAACTGCACCTGCCATAGATAGGCACCCAACCCATGTTAGTAGGAATATAGGAATGCGAGACAAGAAAGAGACCAAACTTCCTAGCACCCTGACACCTGCAGAGACAACCCCCCACCCCTTCCCCATCCTTTTGCTTCTAGCTCAAGCCCTTGAGAGCATTGTCTCTCTTGAATTCCATAAGTCCTTTAGAATTTAGTCTCTCAGTGTAAGGAACTGTTAATATGTGAGGAAGCCTCAGGAATTATTTTAATGGCCATCCATAAGGTCCTGCATCACAGCTGACCTCTCACAAGAAGGTTCTAATGAGGTCACTAGGGAAAAGAAAGGCAAAGGACTGGCCTGTGACTGGAAAGCAGATGGCCCTGTGGTAGGGAAGGCTGCAGCTCTTTGATGAGCTCTCTGCTGGGTTGAGTTTCAACGAGTCTCCTCAGATCCCTTTCTCAGTGGGGGAAGGTTCATAGGTAGGCTACCAAAAGGGCAAGAATAGGGCTTGGACAGTACTTAGCAGCCCTAAAAAATTGGTAAGTGATGCCTAAATGGTACATATTTAAACCCCTCCTTGCCTAGTGAACAGGAGGTCTGGTACAGATGAGGAAGACCATCCTTATTAATTTGTAGGGATTACTCAGTATGCTGCTGCATGGCTGAGGAGAATGACCCTTGCCCACAAAGAATTAGATGTAGACCACATGAATGAAATACACATTAAGTATCTGCCAAGGTTGGGATGAGTGGGGGATGTGGTAACAGGGCTAGAGGTGCCAGACAGAAGAAGGGAAGGCTTAGGAGAAGATGTTACTTCCTATCCTGGTTCTAGCAGTATGTTAGCTGTTCATCACTGTGACAAAATTTTATCTGAGAAAATCAACTTTAAGGAAGAAAGGTTCATTTTGGCTTGCACCTTCAGAGGTTTCAGTCCATTATTACTTGACCTCTTTTGGTCAGTGGCAGCAGAGTACTTCATGGTGGGAGCATGGGATAGAACAAGGCTGATCACCTTATGGTGTCCAGGAGGCAAAGAGAGGAAGAGATCGGCTTCCCAATATCCCCTTCAAGAGCATAATCTCCAATGGAATAAGCTTCTTAAAGTAGGACCTGCCTTCTACCACCTTTCAGTAGTGCCACAGGCTGGGGAATGACCTTTTTATACATGGGCCTTTAGGGGATGTTAAAAATCTATAGCAAGCAGAAAAACTTCACTTTGATCATTTTTTTTTTAATTACACTCTTCTGTTTGTTTTCATAAACCTCTGTAAGCTTTCCATTGAAACCTACCATGAAGCATCATCCTTGATTGGAATTCTCAGGGAAAAAAATATATTTCTTTGGATTTTCCTCCCTACACTCCTGAGTCACCAAACAAAACTAGAGACAAAGTCTGCCAAAAGTGCTTATCATTTTCACATCCTATGAAGGTGTTTCACAGATACTGATTATTTTTCAAATCACCTGGTTAATAGGAGCCAAGGACTGGTTGGTGACTAAACTTACCAAAGTATTTATGTTAGATGATGGAAAAAGGAAATTTCCTTTGTGAAATAAGTTAGAATTAGGTAATGTTCATGTCCCAATTTCTAAGGGTTTTCATTTGTTTCATACAGACAGGTCTGTCCATGGTTCTTTGTCAAGTAGCAGGTTTCATTTTCTCTTTTAGAGTACATGACAGAAAAGAGCATATTTGGGCTACATTCATATCTCTACAATTTCTTTTGTTATAATTGGTTTTCAACAAAAGCTCATCACTTGAACACAAGACTTACATTTCTTTTATTTTTTCAAGACCCAGGACTGAACCCAGCACTTTATGCATGCTAGGCAAGAACTCTGCCACTGAGCTAAATCCCTAACCCCAGCTGTAATCTTTTGAGTTTTGGGTGAGCTTGATATTCTACAAAGGAAAATGAGATCTGTTCCTGAGAACTCACACTAATATATATGAAACAAACAGAAAACCATTAAAAAATGATGTGGAGGGGCTGGGAATGTGGCTCAAGCGGTAACGCGCTTGCCTGGCTAGCGCGGGGTGCTGGGTTTGATCCTCAGCACCACATAAAATAAAATAAAGATGTTGTGTCCACCGAAAACTGAAAAATAAATATTAAAAAATTCTCTCTGTCTTCTCTCTCTCTTTAAAAAATGATGTGGAAGTTATTTTCTTATTTCCAACCTTTTGCATGAAAGGAAATTTATTTCACTCAAAGGAATCAGGAAGTTTCTGGAATGACTTGAGGATGAGAAGACTCATGTGGAATCATGGAAATAGGGCTGGTACCTTTGTGAATGATAAAGTTATCTTCAGGTATTATCATCCCTCTCTAACACTAAAACAATATTTTCGAACCTTCTCAATTTGATGGCTTCTAATCTGAGTGGCTTTAGTGGTAAGCATTTCTGATAACCTCCTTTTCCCCATGCTTCCTTGGTCAACAATGGTGGCAGAATTTGCCTACTTTGTTTAGTTGCTCAAGGGGGACCCCATGACAATGGTTACAAAGACTAAGTGCATTGTGCTTATAATAAAACTGATTTTGGAAAAGGAGGAGAAAGTGAAGTTGAGATGGGAAAACATAGTGCTCTGAACAGTTCTTTATACACTAATTTCTATTTCAGTCATTAGATTCTTGACCTTCCATAAATGGAAATGAGGGGGAAAGGCCCTTTACCATCTTTCTTCAATTACCACATGGAAGCTATAAATGGGAATGGGTCACCAAACAAAAAGCAAACCTAGAGTTGAGGAAAATTTTACATAAGTGAATAGTATTTTTCCCTCTTTTCCATTCCTATCACCTCTCTCAACATAGATTTGCTTTTAAAATTGTTTACATCTTGAACAGTTTGCACTAAAGATCTTGTCAAATAAATGCAGAAATTTCTACATTTTTGCCTGGATGTGGTGGCATATATCTACAATTCCAGCAACTCAGGAGGCTGAGGCAGGAGGATCACAAATTTGAGGCCAGCCTCATCAAACTTGGCAAGACCCAGTCTCAAAATAAAATGAGCTTGGTTGTGGCTCAATGGTAGAGGACTTCTAGGTTCAATCACCAGTAGGATGGGATGATATAAATCCCAGGAAATTACTGAAGGAAGGAAGGAGGGAGGGAGGGAAGGAAGGAAGAAAGGGAAGAAGGGAGGAAGGAAGGAAGGAAGGAAGGAAGGAAGGAAGGAAGGAAGGAAGGAAGGAGGGAAGGAAGGTAGGGAGGAGGGAGGGAGGGAAGGGAGAGGGAGGAGGGAAGGAGGGAATGAAGGAAGGAAGGAAGGAAGGAAGGAAGGAAGGTAGGAAGGAAGGAAGGAAGGAAGGAAGGAAGGAAGGTGGGTAGGGGAAGGGGAAGGAGGAAAGAAAGAAAAAGAAGTTTATTTCTAAATTCCCATCATAATCTACAGGTTCTAATACCAGCTCTGCTATGAATTCATTCTGAGACCTTGCCCAGGTCATTTATCTTTCATATTTAGTTTCCCATCTATGACACTGCAGTGATACTTCTGACCAATTTTGGAGATGGGAGAGATAACTAATAAAAAGGGCACTTTGAAATATTAATTGATGAATAGACTACAAAATATCATGTAGGTATTTTGGACAAACTAAATGGTGTTGGTTTGTATACAGCAACTAGGAGATATTTTATAACAGAAATTTTTCTGGCATGGTATCTGTAGCAAGTATGATACCACCCACCAAACAATGCTATTTCATCACATTTGAAAGCCAAAGCAACTTCCCCATTGAGAGTTATATTGCCACAGTCCAACTAAGCTAAAATGTGCTAACAGAAATGAGTAGGGAAGGGCAATTTTTCCACAAAAATTTTGGATTTTATCATACATTCCCTGGAAGAAAAACTACACTGAACTTCTTAAGAATTGATGCCATGGAAGACAATTGATAGGAGACCACAGTGACTTTGGAATGATAGCTGGATATAAAACTAGACAGACTGTCCAGGACTCCACCACAATAGTCTTCAAAAAATACTCCTAGTTTTAAAACTTAGTAATAAAATGAATAGCCCTAATGGACTAGACAGCCATTTGAAAATGGAGGATTATGTGCCATGTGCTGGAGGTCAGGGTGGAAGGAGATCACAGGAGTGTTAGGAATAGACTCTTATTAGTGGGGTTCTCCAGAAAACAAGGAATAGGATATACATATACATATATATGTATACACATACACACACACACACACACACAGTATTGCAAAGAAAAGTCCCAGAATCTGCTGTCTACAACCTGAGACCCTTCAGTGATTTAACACCAGTCCAAGTGAGAATGCCTGAGAACCAGGTGAGCAGATAGGATGGTATAAATCCCAGGAAATTACTGATGTCCCAGTCAAGCAGACAGAAAGGAAGCAAAGGGTTGAATTCCTACTTCCTCTGCCTTTTTGTTTTATTAAAGGCCTCAGTAAATTGAATGATGCTCACCTAAATTGGGGAAGGCAATCTACGTTACTGATTCCACCTGTTTAAATGTTAATCTCATTCAGAAACACGTACACACCCAGAAATAATATTTAATTTAAACACTCCATGGCATAGTCAAGTTGACACATAAAATTAACAATCACAAATACAATAAAAACAGGAGGAAGTTCTCAATGTGTGAAGAGTATGGGCTTTGGACAAGTGAGATCTTGGGCAAATGACTTAGCTTCTCTAAACCAAATGGAGTGGATGTGGAGGTGATTCGGTTTGTCTCATGAGGTTGTTTTGAAGTTCAAATGAGAGCCTAGCACAGGGCCTATCTCTACTGATAATAATTCTTTGTATTTATTACTAGGTGTTATGCTCTTTTTAAACTTCTACATCTAATGACTTAATTGATCCTCATGATAAGCTTATAATATTGCTGCCATCTCCTCTTCCTTAGAGTTCCTATCTAAATTGAAGGACTATTCAAGGAATAATATCCTGCTATGTACTAAAAATAAAAATCCTCTTTTTATAGGAACTAGAGATATTCTAGGAAAATTTATTTTTCTATGGACATCCTCTTTCTTGAACATATTAAAGATGAAAATACCATCTTAAATTAGCATTGCCTTGCTTTCATGTGGAAAGAGCTAATTTACCCCTTCCCTGATACCTCAGAAGCCAAGTTGCAATGGTTGCACATGTATCACAATAAAGCAATGTAGGGACTTAGAATTTAGGACAAAAAGAGTGATAGAAAATGAGTGGTACTTTAAAACCCCAAATCATTTTCCAAGTCTCATTGTAAGCTCCTAAAATATTTGGGCTTCTAAACCGTGTACTCGTCAACTGAATTTTAGACTTCGTGGGAATTAGTTCCCTTGAGGAAGCAGTATTGGAATAACTGACCAGCCAAACAGTGAAAAAAAAATGGATTATCCTTTTGAAATGAATCATATCATTAGTTATTATGAATACCCCAATTATGACAGATTCACATGTAAGCATGCCAGGGAAAAGTAGCTGTGAGCTATAATACACAAAATTGTTTATTACCCAAGAGAATCTAGGTGCTAATGTGAATGGTATTGCATCTGTGAAATTCTGAAACCCACAAAGGATTTGAAGATATAAAGCCAAATAAAACATAATACAGAGGAAAATGATTTTGATTATGTAAAATTTATATATAGCATTTCATTTTAGATTTTCAAATTGCTTTCCAGTCATTGGTTTATTCTTCACACACACCCGAGGAGTACATCCATGCTGTTATCTTCTGTTCATAGTTGAGGCAACTGAGACTGAAAGAGGCAAGGTGTTTAGTCCAAGAGCACCATAGGGGCAGGGTGAGAAATCATTCATTCATTCAATCTATTCAGCACCACTCTTGGCAGAGCACCAGCATCTATGTGGTGGCAGTGCGCACAGATGGGGTACTCTCTACTTGACCTCTGCCTTGCAGAACTTGCTGTCTGCTGGTGCAATAAGTGGTTTATCATTTAGGAACATTCCAGACACCAAGGACAAAGATTTAAAGAAAGTGAGAGTTTGATAAGCTTCCTGAAGACAGTGGGATTCAAGACCCTTTGAGGGTGCGTATAAATGGAGGTCATGGAAGATGGGAATGACACAGAGACATGAAGGTAGGCAAATTCAAGACATCCTGGAGAATGTCTGACTATAGCACTGCAGTTATGGGGAAAGGGCTGGAGAGTAAGAGGAGGAGCAGCTTTTCCAGGTCACTGAATGTCTGGCAAAAATATATGGATTTCAGCTTGTGGGTACTGGGGGTTGGACTCATCTTCTGACTTCTCACATTCACTCATTATTCTACATGTGTTAGACAAAGTGCTAATATATGCTTAGTTTACAGTATTTTCCCACACATTGGCTTTTTAAAACTTTACATCATTCCAAAAAGATATATGTTATTACTCCTCTTTTAGGGGATAAACAAAGCTGATATACTTGAAGGTTGAGACTTGTGCACAAGATCATATGGCTCAGGGCTGAGGCTGTAGCTCAGTGATAAAGTTCTTGCCTCACATATGTGAGGCACTGGGTTCAATCCTCAGCACCACATAAAAATAAATAAATATACTGTGTGTTCATCTACAACTAAGTTAAAAAAAATCATATGGCTCATAACTGACAGATGTGTTATTCATAAATAGGACCCCTAACTTCTGCTTAGAGAATGGAAAGAACAGATGCAGATTCTGAATAAGGTATTCAGGATATCCATCCAATAATGTGCCCCGCACTACAGCTAACTATCTTCCCAGAATTAGTGAGGAACATAAAGGGAAATAAAATTAATTCCTTAACATGTAGGTTATTTTATGTCTAAAGGCAGTTCTGGGTTAAAAAGAAAGACAAAGGGTATTTTCCCTTATTTTTCTGGCCTACAACAAATATTGTCTTTTGATGATATTGGTCTTATGGGTATCTTTGATACATTCTGCTTTCAGTCTTTCCACTAAGACAGAATCTTTCTCTGGAATTAGTCAATTTGGTCCCTAAAACTTTCCCCTTAGCCCTGCAACCTAACCCATTTATCTTAGTGCCCTATAAGGGACCCATGCAAGCTTGAAGTGTTGCCCATCAAGAAATAGCTTTTGCGAGGGGAAAGGGAAAAATAATACAAGGGGGAGATATGAACTGCAGTAGAGGGGGTAGAGAGGGAGGAGGGGGGATAGTAAAGGATAGGAAAGGCAGCAGAATACAACAGACACTAGTATGGCAATATATAAATCAATGGAAGTGTAACTGATGTGATTCTGCAATCTGTATACGGGGTAAAAATGGGAGTTCATAACCCACTTGAATCAAAGTGTGAAATATGATATATCAAGAACTATGTAATGTTTTGAACAACCCACAATAAAAAAAAATAAAGAAAGAAATAAAGAAATAGCTTTTGGTACAGGCTACTAATTTGCATTTTTTCTGTTTAATCATCAAAACTAAAATACAAGTGAGAGGAGTACTATCTGTCATTAAACCACAAATATTTAGAATGAAAACAGATTGCTTATTTAAATCTATCCATAAGAAAATAAAGAGAGGCTCTGAGGAGGTGGGTGTTTACTTAGGTGACATAAAAATTAAAACAGAAAAATTTAACATTTGTTAATAGGGTACTTCTCATTGATCAGGTTTTGAGGAATAATATTTTTGGAAAATTCCTGTCTATGATCAGTGAGAAAAGTCTTTCTCTAAAGCAAATATTTACCACAAGTGTTGGGCTATTGTTGACCTTCTACATAGAGAAAATTGGGAAACCACCAAAATGTGGAAATTTGAAATCTTTAATTCAATATGCAACATTCTCCTTATCCCTCAACCCTCCAGTGCCTTGTTTAGTAGACTGTACTTTCTAATCCAAGTTATGGAGACTCACAAGTAAATGGTTGAGTGTTTTTTCTTCTTTTTATTTTATTTTTTAGGAAGTTGAAAGAAAGCAAAGTTAACATGCAAGTGTGATTAAGTTTCAGATAAGACCCTAAGGCTCCCCCTTGAAAGATATGAAAAACAAGCTTTAGACCAAAAAAAAAAAAAAAAAAAATTAACCTATTGCTGCCCTATCTTTCAAATCCCATGACCCTTTTCAAGGAGGGCAATGAGGTAAACACAGGTGGACTGTGTTTCACTGAGGAAAAAGATGGAATGAATTAATGATTCCTCAACTTCTAGATCTGTAAAGCAAATGAACATTTACCTTGAGATATTGGGAAGACAAAATTTTGAAAATCTCAAAAGAAATCATATAACTTATTGTAATCATTTGCATATCTTTACAGGGGAAAATTCCACCATGCACACTTCTGGGTATTTTCCATATTGATGGACAAAAGTGTTAAGAATACTTAAGTAAATTCCATTTGAAAGGCTGTATTAGTATTAATTTCTTCAAACTACTGAAATGAAGCCTATGTGGCTCTTTCTCCTACTCAGAAGTTCAGCAAAAATGCTGAGATTCTCAAAGATTACTGAGGTAGAAATATGCTGGAATTAACCTATTTTTAAAACAATAACTGTGCATAATAGATAATTTCCCCAACCAATGTGGCTCACTGCACTGAAGCTCTTTCCACCAGAGCTTCTGAATTCTGATCAGGGTCTAATAGCTGTCGCAAGTAGGAAAATGTTGTGTGAGAAGTAAAAATGGCATTTTAATTTGCCAGCTGCTGAAAGCCAGTCTAGGAGTCTCCAGGAAACTAGTATGTCAGCTGACCAAACCCTGGGAGTCTATGGAGAGGTTGACGGCTTGCCCTGACTCAGGGAACCCAAGGCAACGCCATAGGCATCTCAAGGGACTATTGGCAGCCTCCACAGCAAGCACTAGAGTTTTATCCACAAAGACTAGTGTATGTATGTGTGTGTGTATGTGTGTGTGTGTGTGTGTGTATGTATGTGTGCGTGTGTATGTGTGTGTGTGTGTGTGTGTGTATATAATTTAGTTGTTAGCAAGTCCCGAGCTTAACCAAAAAAGTCAGTTGCCTTGGGACTACAACCTAAACCCTGAGGGACCCAAAGAGGAAAGAACATGGTCAAGGTCAAGTGGCCCAGAAAGAAACTTGCTTAAGGTTCATGGCTCACATTAGCTACTGGGAGAGCACTAATTCTCATTCAGAGTCACAGAAACCATTTAATTGTGAATGAATCGACATACATAAAATGGACCTGGCACTTTAAAATATGTGACCCTTTCAAAGCAAAATAGGAAAGAAGAAAAAACATATTTGTTTTCTGCCTCATTTTTTCAAGAAGCTGAGTATATAGCACAAATGTACCCTTAGTTGGGGGTCAACATTGTTATGATACCTGCCCTTAATTCCAAGGTTAGATATTCTTTCCGTATATCTGCCTTCTCACCCTTTCCCAATGTGAAAGAGTTGTGAAGGTGTTATTTTGACCACATATTCTTTCAGTCAAATAGAAGAAATGAGAAAAAGCTCAATATTACTGTACAGGACTTATCAATAAACTAGAAAACAACTCAGGCTTAACATTAAGAGTGGGTGAGTAGTATCAGCTTAAAGACTTTTGTGAACATTCATATATGTTTTCTAAGAATATTTTTCAGATGAGTATATTTATAGGTATAATCTCTAATTGCATTAAAAATGATAAATAGCAGAATAGCACATTTATTTCAGGGCTATTTTATGTACTTATTTATTGTCATGATTGGACATGTCTTTCCTATGACTGCACACTGTATCTGCTTATTAGTCTTGGTGGTGAGGAAGAATTACTGTACTTTGGTGTTAGGAAAAGATCTTTGAAATGATGAGGAAGGTTACAGGAAGGCCCATGAAGTGTTTATTTTGATATTTGTCTCATTTTAAAAGGCTGTGACTAGAACTTCTTACCTGTCTAATAAGCATTCATGAAACATTTTTATGTTTGCTGAATGATTTACAGTCCCCTATTAGTCTTTATAATCACCCTTTGAGGGTGGGTCAGTATTACCGCCTACAGTTTACATATGAGGAAATTTAAGACACAAAGGGATTATGTGATTTGTACAAGGTCACCCAGCATACAAGCCTAGATAATAAAAGATGACTGCAAAGCTCTTTCCAAATAAAAAGTGCTTATAAATGTTAGGTGGTATTAGTGGGTATGATCCTAGGATGGGTAAAACATTCTCCAGGAGTAAGGTCTCTATATGCTCTATAAGATTAATTTTTTTTAATCTCACAGTGACTTTTGAAATAGTTATTCTTGAACCTGGATTTTATATATGAGAAATGTCTGCAAAGTTTTTAGAACATGAGAGTACCTGGGTCTTAATGCAGCCTACAAAATCATAATCTGGGTAGGGGGGCCTAGATCATCTGTGCCTTAAAAAGCTCCATGGAGGATTCTGATCCTCAGTCAGAATCAAGAGCCACTACTCTAGACTATAGAAATAACCCCAGTTAGGCCAAGAGCAACCACAAAAATGGTTTTGGGTTATTTCTGGGTCCACTTTAAAGTTTTTATTCTGAGTATCTTGTATTTCTTTATAATCCACATAGTAAGAACCTATAGTACATGCCCATTCATCCATCTGTCAAACATGGTTGAAGACCTGCTATGTGGAGATTTCAGAGTGAAAATAATGATCTTTGCCACAAGGAGTTTATAATCAAGTGGAAAAACCAACCAACCAACCAACCAATCAAATACATATTAAATTATAATCAAAATGTAAAACCAAAGTGTTAGGCATTATTCATGTAAGTGGAAACAACTCAAATGTTCATCAACTAATAAATGAATAAATGTGGTAAAACCATGCAATGAACAACTATTCAACAATAAAATGGAATGAAGTACTCATACATATGCTACAATGTGGATGAATCTTAAAATCATTATGGTAAGTGAAAGAAACCAGTCACAAAGGGCCACATATTATATGATTCCACTTTTATTAAATGTCTGGAATAGGAACATCTATAGAGAAAGAAAATATATTAGAGGTTGCTGGGGGCTGGAGAAGGTTGAAAGAAAATGGGGAATGACTTTTAAAGTAACTGGTTTCTTTTTGGGGTGATGAAAATGTTCAAAATTAATTATAATAATTGCATAGCTCTGCTGACTATACTAAGAATTGTTAAATCATGCACTTCAAATGAGTAAATCATTTTGTCTGGGAATTATGTCTCTCAATAAGATAGATAAATACATAGATAGATAGATAGAGAAACAGATCTAACTATACAAACTTGGAGGAAGGAGTCATTAATTAATTTGGACTTTTTAAAAAGTGGCATAAAATTTCCTGAAGGAACTAGCCTTTGAGCCAAGTCAAAAAAGGTGATTTTTTTTTTTTAAGGTGCCCAGGGTGGAAGGAGAAAAGTCATGCTCAAAGACATAGTCAGTGATGGTGCCTTCCTGCAAGGGCAAATTATCTGGAATAGAGATACAGTTTAGGATACTTAAAGGATGCAGTAAATGGGGTTAGATGTAGGACTTTTACTACCAAAGGTTGTTTTTCATTTTTGTAGGCATGGTATGCCTTAAGTGATTATGAATAGCCTGATCAGACACGTAATTTGGAAGGGCAATTAGAGATAGTCATGAGGTAGATAGAAGATGGTATGGAAGGGCAGTGAGCAAGAAAGACCACTTAGGAAGCAAGGCTACTAAAACGTGTAGATGAGAGATAATGAAGCCTCAAGTATGACAATAGCAGTGAGGATAGAAATAGGAGACAGAAAACAGTTAAGAAGTAGAATCATAGAACATTGATAATGGAGAGGAGGTGAGAAAATACAGGGTATATATAGCCCAGTTTGAGACCACATAATGGCTTAGGTCCTTTTTTGATTTGCTATTTAGTATCCTAACACAGCCAGGCATGATGGCACACACCTATTATCTCAGTAACTTGGTAGACTGAGGCAGGAGGATTACAAGTTTGAGGCCAGCCTTAGCAACTTAGCCAGACCCTGTCTCAAAATAAAAAATAAAAATGACTGGGGATGTAGCTCAGTGATAAAGCACTCCTGGATTCCACCTCTGGTACAAAATAAAATAAAATAAATTATATATAAATACACACACACACACACACACACAACTCATAATGCAAATACTATTATTTAAATGACATCTAACATCTAAAAAATAAAAATGACTGGGGATGTAGCTCAGTGGTAAAGCACTTCTGTTTTCCAACTCTGGTACATAAATAAATAAATAAATAAACACACACACACACACACACACACACACACACCTCATACTGCAAATACTATTATTTAAATGACATCTAACAGCCAGATCATAGCCCTTTAAAATCTTGTTGACGAGGATTTGATTACAGAGAGCCTTAGTTTCTTAACAAAGGAATATGTATTGTGAATCAAGGGTGGACTGAAGAGGGAAATACTATCCTATCATTCTGTGAGTACTCTCATAGCAGAGCCTCCCTTGTTGGAGATGAAGCATTAATTTATGGCCTTTACTAAACGACTAAGTATTTACCTCTTGCTCAGACAGCTTCCCTAGAAACATTTCCTTTGGTGTGAGCAACTTGGATTTACTGCCAGGGCAACACCTCCTATCCAACGCCCACACTTGCCTCTTGGCTTGGTCCTCTCCAGCAGGTGTTCATAAATAGCATTTTGTTTTGATTCTAAAAAGAGTACAGGCTTTGAAAAGTATAGGTTGATTGTATCATACATTTTAACTTTCACTTACAAGTGTTCTGATAGGTAAGATCTGAAACCATGGAATCTCAAAGATGAGGGAGACAAAGACACCTTTTCTCTTAATCTTGTAAGGTCACACCTATGCTTCCCATTAAAAGGAGGGGCAGCCAGACCCTGGGCAAGGTCAAAATAGAAATAGCCTCTCCCAGGGCACAGTAGTATACTCCCGGAGGATCTGTTTAGGCCTCCTTTGTGAGCTTTGGAAAGTGTTGCAATGACACTGCCTGCTGCTAGCAGAATTTGAGAACAGTGTCCCTGCCAAGTGCCTTATAGGAGTTTACCAAGCAGATAACACCATTTAGAGCACCACTTACTGAGATGTGCTTATCTGTGCCTGTCAGTAAATAATGACTATGACATGGTTCAATCACAGTTGTTAGTGGAGCTAATTACAACAGTCTTAAGTGGGTAAAAGCCCAGTAGCCACCTTCAAGGAACTTGCATCCCAGGCTTAAACAGGGTAAGCAGTGAAAACCCACCTGTTGGGGGAACTTTAAACATTACTCTGCAACTCTGAACATGGATTCATCTCCTTCCACAGTTGGTGAGGGATCATGTTTAAAGAGAACCACCAAAGGGAGAAGGAAAGGGATGCTTAAAGCCAGAATGGTAAATGTTTTTGATTAAATAAGAGCACAAATAGGTATTTATTTTCCCTTGGGCTGTCTTTGACTCAATGCATAACCTTGCAAATTTCATTTCTCCTTGCTGAGCTTCACTGTTTTCATCTCACAATTAAGGATAATAATGCCAACCTGACTTATATCATGGGATTGCTGAAAGAGTAAAATAAAAAATATATTTAAAAATAGAGATGGGGAAAATAGAAAATGTATATACAATTTTGTGTAGTGTAACTGTCATTTCTTTTTTTATTACACCTTTTACTTAAACATGATGACAAATAATAACAAAAATATTGGTACCATAGTAGAATTTCAAACTTAATTTTCAGATACTTCTGAATAGTTTAATGGTTTGGCTATTGCTATAGTTTGGGTCTGAAATGTCCTCCAAATGCATGTGTTAAAGGTTTCGTCACCAGCCCATGACACTATTGGGAGGTGTAGAAACTTGAAGAAGTAGGGCCTATGCTGGGGAAGGATACTGACCAAATTATATTGTTAAATTGTGTGCAGGTACAAACGTTTAACAATGAATCCCACTATTATGTATAATTATAATGCATCACCAACAAAAAAAGAGATGGGGCCTAGTGACAGGAAGTTAGAGTATGGGGGGTGGTCAGGCTCCTGCAGGAGCCATTGTTCTTCAGCCTGTCCCTGTCTTTCTTTGCTCCCTAACTTCCATGAAGCAAGCAGCTTCCTCTGCCATGAAGTGTGACCTTGTTATAGGACCAAAAGCAATAGGGCCAAGCAACCATGGATTGAAACCTCTAAAACTGTGAGCCAAAAATAAACATTTCCTCTTTGAAGTTAATTATCTCAGGTATTTGTTACAGTAATGAAAAGCTGAACTCACCTTCAGATTTGCCGTCCCTCCCCAGTTTGTTCTGAGCACCTATTCAAGTATAAACTTATTTCCAGTGTGAGGGATGAGGGAAGCCCAGAGGAATCTGAAAAGGCCAAGCCCCTGTATTCATCTAGTTTCCTGTCATTTTATCTCCTGCTGTAGCTCACATCGTGAAGATTTTATCTCTCTTCTCTATAGGACACTTGATTTGGAAGAATGTTGGCCCTTGAATAAGCATTCCCATCATCAAATTGGGACTTAAGAGGATACCTCTAAAACAATTAAAAAGAATCTGTATCCATGTGTGCTGAACATGTCTTAATCTGGGTCTATAACTACATTCTTGTTCCTGCTGAAAATTACAGTACACTTCTAACCAAGCAAGGCACGTCCACTTATCTGATGCTGCTGTCAGTGATAGAAAAGGATCATATTATGGATTTGGCAGGGAGGAAAAGGAAGATTTATTTCCAAGGCTTGAAGATTTATCTTTTCCAGATATGCAAAAACCAGTCACAGCATTAAAAAAAATATCAATGAAAAGTGATCATGTTTTGTGAAGAGAAGGAACTATTCTTGACTTTAAAATAAATGAAGATTTATAAGGATCCCAAATCCATGGCTTTAAAAAAATAATTTAATAATAGCATGCTAGGGGGACAACCAGATCCTTAACTGCCCCCTTACAGTGAGGCAATGTCTCCATTTAAATGAACATCTATGTTGACTGTTTAAATTCCCCCCTTTCTCTTTTCTCCTCCCATCATTTAGTTTTTTCAACGTTCAGCATAGCTAAAAAGTCTAAGTAGGGAATTGCACATAATTACAGGCTTTGCACCAGTGGCAAAGTGATGTTTCTTCCTAAGTATTTTTAATCATCTGTTCTACTCTTCCTTCCTTCTCTGGACAATTTAGTTAGAATGACAGCAGTGTCCTTTATTTCTCTTGAAGTCATCATTGGGTTTCATTATGTGGGCAGTTAATAAAACATATCAAGAAGTACAATATTATGTTTTCCATGTACATGCATGTGTATACATAAATAGAAAAACACCATAATATATAAATAGAGTTAAAGGGGGGACATATCTAAATTAAGTTTATCCACTAAAGTTATATGGTAAGTTGAGGAGATTTGAAAGACTAACTGGAAGGTCATGACCACCCTGGATGTGTCAGCCTGCACCTGCCAGCTAAGGGGTTGTCTTGTGCTGTTAGGTGAGGATTCAGTGGCATCCTCTGCCCTCACAACCTTTTCTTTATTACTGACTTAGAGAAATCTGACATTGCCAAAACCCTTAACTTGAATATGCTTCACAGAGCAGGATTCTTGCCAAATTCACAGCTCTTGTTAGTTTGCAAGACAAGCTACCATGCTGAACAAGAGACTGATACTAGAAGCCAGCAATCACAATGGGAATAAATCCCATGATCTGTGGTTTCTAAATGTCTTAATCTACACAGATCTTGAGAGTGATACCGGCTTAATTTTGAGAATAATTTTACAAAGAAAATACAGGGGGACATGGAGTTAAATTCCCAAATTTCGTTCCTCTGGCAGTTCTTTCCTAACTTCCAAAGCCTTTTTATTCCCCAGATTATGAATCAATGCCCATTTTCTCTTCTTAGCATTAAATTCATAACCAAGAATATATATCAGTACCTCACTTATACAGTCAAGAAAAGCTGCCTTGGATAAAGGAGATTCCAGTTGTCACTTAACATAGTCCCATAATGTCATTGTACATTTAAACCCATTTTTGAGGGAAGTGTTTTCCAAACATCGTTTTCCTTTCTCCTGTCTCAGTGACCTTGTCATGAGGACTTGGGATAGTTGCTGGGGCCTTCTGTGCAGTGCAATCCTGCACCTAGGCTGCCAGGATTTCTGAGGGGAGTCAGGTTCTATTGGTGCATTGCAAGGAGCACAGTGAGGTCACAGGCTCAACTTGCCATATCTCCTGTCCTCTCTACTTTTTGGTGATCCCAATCATTAAGTTGTAATTGATAGTAAATTTTCTATCAGGAATAGTTCAAATAAAGTATTTCAACTCGAGGAAGAGATGCTCTTCAGTATGAGCCTATGGCTGGATTCCTTCTTATTGCCTCTAATTTATTGGCTGGAACTCCTCCTATATGCTGCTATTCTCCATCTTTTCTATAATTATGTTTCCCTTTTCCTGAAGATTTATACCTTCTAGGTTTTAAAATTTAGACATTTAGCTTTGGAGTCATTTTTTAAAAAATTTTTGAGTGGAGTGGTAAAATGCAAAAATTTAGTGCCTAAACCAAACTTAACACATGAAGTCATTCTATGTTATCTTTGCCTCTGTGGTCAGCATGGATTTCTGTCATATCCTGACGGTTTAATATATAAAACTTCCTAGCAGATGGATACCTTCTAAATCTTTCACTTATCAACCTACTACAATTTTCTTTCAGTCTCTTTCTCTTCTTCCTACCAAAATTGTTCTCAATAAGGTTAACATTTTTTATTAGTTTCCTATTGTTGCTGTATCAATTATCATAAACTTGATAGCTTAAAATAATATAAATTTATTTTCTTATAGTTCTGTAGGGTCCACCTCAAGAGCCTTAACTGCAAAGTTCCCTTTGCATATAAATAATATTCATAGATTCTAGGGATTAGAACCTGAATATCTTTGGGGGCTATTATTCAGTCTATAGCAGACTGATTTCTTAGTTTCAAATCTAGTGTTTTTTCCGTCCCTATCCTAACTCCTTGGATATTTGAGGCTTTCAGTTACTCTAGGAAAAGCGACTCCCCCGAATTTCAAGATAGTTATTTTCTATTGATATGATATCTTTGTCTCTGCTTCTAGAATGTAGGCCTCTGAGAGTAGGAACTCTGGCTACCTTTTTTATTGCTCTATTCCTAGTGCACTGAGTGTGCCTGCTACTATCAAATCACCCAAGTTGTCATCTAATAGAAATTGGATGAGCTTCTCTCATTTCTAGTTCTATCATATCTCACTCTCTTTTTCCTTCACTGGAAACTTCTTCTGTTCCCATGGGTCAAGATTAGTATTCCCCCGGGCTTATTGCTAGCCTGCTTTTTTCTCCTAATATGCTAAGTGGACACAGTTCCAGTTATATCCTGTAGGCTCTCATACATGCACTCAAGCCCAGACCTGTTTTGCATTTCCAACTTTTATCTTTTTCTGGATGTCGAACAGCACAACAAATTCACCATGTCTTATCTTTCATATCCACCAAGCACAACCAAAACCAAATTTTCTTTCTCTAATTCTCTATCAGTGAGAAAGTACTAGTTTTACCCAATAGCCAGAGCAAGAAGAGTGGGAGTCATCCCAGACTTCATGCTTTCTATTTCCTCCTCCACCACCATCCTCTCCTCAGTCCAGTCTATGAACTTCTGTCGAACTCAGATTTAAAAACTACTTATAGTTCTGTCTAACTTCTTGGTTCAAATCCTCATTATTTCCATGGATAGGATATAAGTGAACTTACCACTCTGTTCTCAACTTCTCTCGAGTATGTTAGAATGACACACTCAAAATTTTGGATGTATACCAGGTTACTGATTGTTGCCTGCCTGGCTTCCAGTCTTTAATGAATGGGCAGTGATTATGATCTGCATCCTTCATGATCTTGGCACTCATAGCCAACTGGGCCAGGAATTGGCATTTGTCCCAATTCTTCTATAGGTTTGGACAGCCAATCTATAACTTGGATGACTGGTTGTTGAATACAAGCTGAATAAAAGTTTCCTTTTGGAATTTTTGAATAGAGAAGCTGAGAGAAGCTAGTCTGAAGCTGTTCAGACCACTGTTTTACTAAAAAGAAAGTTCAGGCATGTGCAGGCTGCAGTTATGGCGATGTGGATATTGTGTGAGCTGGGGAGCTGGAAGCCCAGAGAGAACAGGATAAGAAAGAAGTTGTGAAAAGGATGTCTCAGTGTCTGATGGTTTTTTAGTTGTACTTTCTGAAGCCTAATCACATTGTGTTTTCTACTTCACATGTTCATAAGATTGTTACACAATTAAAACAAGATAAAACCAAAAGCTCTAGTCTGAGTGAACCCCTATTTCCTGCAATAAACTAACAATTATGTGTTCCAGTAAGCCCTTATAATGTTATGATGAGACATCTGGAAGAAAGAAGCAGTGTGATGATGCTAAGGGCAGCAAAATGAAGTCCCAAACTCACTGTTTATTCCAGTTCTTAAAGCATTAGCTTAAGGGGGAAGAAAGAAATAATAATGAGTTTCTGATGTGAAACTTAATCTTTATGTAAGAACAAATTGATCCCTTGTAAACATAATTTCAGAAAGGGAAAATAGTCTCAGCTACAAATACCACACGCAAATTATTGCAGTAACTGATATAACATTTTTCTAATATTTGTTAATAGTGGGATAATCAAACTATCTTTTAGATGCCATGATTTGAGATATCTGTCTTTCCTTTTGCCAGTGATGGGGACTAGAGGAAATGCTGAAGATCTCCAGGATTCTTAGTCACATCACCATATTCCTTTCTCAAATAAGTAAATTTATTGAAGATTAATAGATTAAAAGGAATATTAGGCATATTTAATCAATATTTTGAATATGAGATACTATCAGAAAGCATCTTTACTTAGGTCTCTCATTATCTCTATAAATGTATTCAGACTATTTTTTTTCCTGTTTAAAAACCCAGGCAATGTCAGGACTCTTCAGAATTCTCATGTAACAGAAGGTCCCACAGTCACTTCCAGCCATGTTTAGTGCATCTGATTTCATGTCATAATAAAAACTTAGGACTTGATTGAAAATTAAGTCCTAACAGTTTCCCCAGAGAAACCACGTGCAGGTGCAAAGCTGAGGAAGAGGAAGGTCCTTCTCTGCTTGCTCCTGGAAGTTTTTGATCCTTCCAGGGTGGGATGGGAGAAGGAAAGAGAGATGGGAAGCGGTGGGAATATTCTTATCTGAACACTGGAGCTATAAGCTGTCTTCCTGCTTTCCTGGACCTGCTAAATGTTTAAAGAAGACCATATTTTGTATAGGTTGTTGTGGTTCTGGGAGATTGCAGCCATTACTAGTGATGTCTTGCCCATTGTTCCCTTTGTGCAAATGTGTTCCAGTGAAGCAAACTTCTCAGCCCAGTTACCTGGTGTTTCCCTTCTGTTTCTCCTCTTCTGAGGCCTGTCTGTACTGAAGGAGCCCTCCCTCATGGTTGGCCCACATACAATCCAGGAGGAACCCCCCTTCTCCGCCCACTACACACACACACTCTTCCCCTGGACAATCTTGAAGCAATAACAGCTGCCTGAACTATACTGAAGATGCTTGCTAGCCTACTTTTTGTGTGATTGCCCAAGATAAAGTCAGACCACTGTTTTCTACCCAGGGATATACATCCAGCTTTCTGATGAGACCCACTTATATCCCTCTGTCTTGGTGTGAGGTGACTCCCAACCTTTCACTTTGGTGGGAACTGAGAGCACATATTTCTTTACACAAATTAAAAACCCTCTCAATATCCTTTTCCCAATCTCTAACACTCCTTGAGGAGACACAGTATTCCTGGAAAGTATCACACATTATTTCTTGGTGCTTTAACCAATACTTTCATTTGAACATCCTATAAGAAAATATGTGAATGGCAGAACTTTATTGTTTGGAATGAAGTACTACTCTACTTTTTGTCTCTGTATTTCCTATACACTGTAACCACATGGTTACACTCAGAAAAGTAGTGCCCAAGAAGAACAAACCTCCAGGTTTTCTGGCTAGCTCTGCTTTTTGAATAGATTCTCCCCCTCTTCCCTGAGGAGACAAACTGTTAGGACTTTCCCAAGGGTGGCCCAAGAGAAGGATCAGAAACCCTAGGACCCAGGGGCCACACAACTCTCACCCTACCTGGAGAAGGCTGTAAAGAACCCAGACTACCTAGACTCACAAGTGAGGGACCTTGTTTATGGTGCCTTCTGATTCTACTGAGTGGGTAACTGTCCTGCAGAGCTACTACAGGGGACTGTTGCACTCAGTGTGCTAAATGATTGGAAGAAGGACTGCAATAGATGGGGCTAGAGAACTCAGCTATCCACAGGAATCAGGAACTGGGAGGGCTGACTCTGGTTGAAGGCAGGAAGCAATGGCGGATCTGCTGGGGAAAAAAACATAGTAGCTCAGGTCTTCACAATGCAGAGCCCAATTCATCTTGCAGTTTCCTCTTCCTAACTCCCTTCTCCTTCATTTCTGTCATAAAAAGCCAGTTCCCATTTCCTGACTGTGCCATGCCCTTCCACACCTCCAGAGTTTACCTATGTTCCTCCCTCAGGATGGAAGACTCTCCCTACTTTCCCTACACCAGAGCCTCCTACATAGCTTCTGTTCAGCCATGAAGACTCAGCTTAAGTCTAATTTCCCGTGAAGCCTTCTTGCTACTTTCCTAATCCACTGTACCATTTTCCATGTGTCAGTTTCAGCCCTCACTGCACTATGTTGCTGTGCTTTATCAATTTGCTTCTCCCTGCTTCAGAGAGTGAGTGCCTCAAACACGAGGAAGGGCTGTGCCTTTTTCATTGCTGCACTCTCACCACCCAACACTGTACTTCAATGTTGTAAGGACATGTTACATAGAAAATTACCATACGTTTATTAGCTTACAGCTTCTGTGGATCAGAAGTCTAGGCATGTGGCTGGATTCTCTGATTAGAGCCTCACTAAGCTGAAATAAAGACATTGGCCATGGCAGTAGTTACCATCTGGCACTCAGGGTTCTCTTCTAAGCTTATTGATTACTGACAGAATTCACTGTCTCAAAACTGTAGGACTGATATCCCCATTTTCCTATTGGCTGTTGTTCAAGAACTACTCAGTTCCTAGAGGCCATCCACAGTTTCTTGCCATGGGGCCCCACTAGGCAGTAATGGATGTTTTCAGGTTAGCTGGAGCACATTCTATTTTCCTCTTTGAAACCACCTGGCCAGCACTCTCTGCTTCTAAAAGTTCACCTAACTAGATCAGGCCCACCCAGGATAATTTTCCTTTCACCATATAATGTAACATAATCACAGCAGAAATATTTCCACCCACACTTAAAGGGAAGGGAATTATATAAGAGCAAGGTCACTAGGGTCATTAGAATCCTGCCTACTACAGAGCTCAACAAATATTTATAATCTCTAAATGTGTTCCACAAACTTGTAAATTATAAACATCTCTATTTAAGATTTTTTTTTTCTATTGTCACTTTGGAGGACTTAAATTGTTTGCAAATTTATGTTGGATCCAGAGTGGTTAGGGATGCTTTATTGAAATAACACAACTTGAGACCCCTGCAGAGAGTTCAGCTGGTATTCAGGACTGGGAGGCAAGACCCAGCCCACCAGCTATCTGGCTGGGTGACCAATCTTAAGCTAAGTCTTTGATGAATTTTAGGTTCCTCCTCATGAATAAAATGAAGAAAATATCTTAAGATTTGTTAGCTCCAGTATTCTATAATTTCTAAGACTAAATCATAGTGATCAAATTAAAATCTAGTGGTCGATAATGTCCAAATTTATCCAACTAGTTCATGAAAGAATTTCATTACAGATGGAATTGCAGTGATGTGATTTTAAAAGAAAAAGGGAAGTTTTGTTTTTATGTGAATTCATTCCTAGATTGGCTGGATTTGACAAAATGTAAATACAGGTATAAAACTCCACTTTTAATTCTTTATATAGAATGGTGAAGGAGTATTTTGTCTTTAAATGACTTTTCTATTCAGTTATGATTAGAAGTGAATTTTCCCTAATATATTAAAAAGTGACAAAACTACTGTCTTTTAACTTAATTGATGATAACTGAATAACTATCAAAGGCAGTTCTCAATATTACAGATCAATTCTCTGAGTATGTGCAAATCATGCTAGGTTCTTCTATACATTTTGGGGTTTTAAGTCTTTCTTTTGTCTGTATGAAATGAAGTCTCTTTGGCTAGTATAATTATTCTCTTCTACCCAACAAAAATGAACTCTAAATTTAAACAGGTATTATTAAATCCCACTGAAATAGGCTTCATGCAGATGTATTCGTTAAAACATCCCTTTATTGACTGTGCACAGTTATTAACAATTCACATTTCACTTTATCTACTGAGTGGAAGAGCATTTATTCTTTCATTAAAAAGTTAAGCCCTCCAGGGCAGCAGCAGGAATGCAAAGCCTTCTTCCTATAAACAGCACTGTCCAGTTCATGTGAAGTGCTTCCATATTAATACAAAAGGGAAAAATAAGTAAGACAAATGGATTTCTCCCTCCTTCCATCATCCCCCTCCCTGCCAATATATTCCTCTTATTTTACAAAATGCCCACAAGTAAACAGTTCCCACATGGGTACTTCCATCAATCAGAAGAGGAATGGCAACATTTATGTGGCACCACTGAGTTCAAAACAGCCTTAGGGCTCTGTGAAAAGTGACAAAAGGAGTATGAGGCCATGGTCATTTCCTTAGGAAGATGCATTATGGACAGAGAGGGTAGAAAACCATGAAGGCATTAGTCAGTCTGTAGCACCTTGCTGCTCAAATTTCAGAAGTTGTTTCTCAAGTTTTGAGGTGTTTACTCGATGCTTCATTAGAAACTGGTCATTCAAATGAAAGACGGGAATGTCAAATTTATACCTTTCATACCAAGCAGAATTTTCTGGAAGTGTGATGTCCACCTCCTGTAAAATAAACTGAAGCACAGACAGGCTAAAGCTCTATATTTTAGAGACTAAGAACAATGCAAATTTGCAGTTTCTAATGCTGAGAGGTTTTGGTCATTTGTTTTAGGTCCACTTTGATCTAATGCCCCTAATTTCCAAAATGATTGGTTTCATTATACCATATTCCCTACCTACAGATCTTGCTACTTTTCTGTTACACCTGCTACATTCAGCATCACACTCCTGCTCAGTTCTGATAATAAAACACATCCCAGCTGGGGAGCTGCCAAGGAAAGAAGTGTTTTGGTTGTAAGAATGGTAAAGGTGTGATGGTTTGGCTACATGACAACATTTCCATGGAAGTTATGAAATACGATAAAAGAAATGGGGACAAAGGTTTAAAGAAAACATGAATATTGCACCTGCTAGTTAACTTTGACTCATATTAAGAGTCAGAGTAAGAAAATCAGTACTGTTCAGAGAAAAACACTTAGGGGTAATGAGTTTTATGGAAATCAGCACTAAACTCTCTCTCTGAAGAATAGAAAGAAAATTTAAATGAAAAATTATTTAATCTCTTTTCCTAAAAAAAGGATGGAGATAGATACTTTATACCACATACAATATCCATTCCACATTCATAAAAGCCACACTATTACCCTGTTTTTATAAGGCTTGAGTACTTCCTTGGCTTCATCACAGAGTGGGCATGGATCCTACAGGAAGGAAAAAAATTAAGCTGTTAAACCTAAAGAATGATCTTCAGCCTAACCAAAAACCCACAGGTTTTATTTACTTTAAAGGACAGTTTTCTGCCATGTTAATTAGACTGCTTTATTCTCAAAGCTAAACACTACCATAGAATCTTAAAAAAAAAAAAAAAAAAAAAAAAAAAAAAGCTACTATTCCATGATAGGTGAGCTCTCTGCACCTTTTGGTTTTGTGTTTTGATTATATATATATAATTGATTTTATATATATATATATATATATATATATATATATATATATATATATATATATCACCCTATATACATGGGTGTGTGGATTTATGATAAATTTAGATGTTTATTATTTGTTTTTCTGATCTATCTACCAGAGGCTCCTTGAGTTGAGGAGCACTTCTGTGGCCTGGCTGCCACCAGCAGAATGGCTTACAGTCTGTTCTGACTGGGAGACGCTGAATTTTGCTGGCCTATTTTTCCTGATCAGTCCGCAGGAATAAACCCCTCATGACACAGTTAGTTATTGTTCCATCTTTTAAAATGATGATACCAATTTGTATTATTTTACCCATTTTCTTGTATAAGTGGTATTAGCAACAGGTATTCTAATGCTAATACTCTACTTGAAAGGGAAGAAGTTTTAGCATCCATTGTTGTTTGTAACAAACTCTTCAACCATACCATGGAAAAGTATGTTGAGAACACTATTGATCATCAGCGGATTTTAAAGGATTCTCAGCCAGTCAGTCTAAGAAAAGGGACTAGCTATAAGTTCTCTTGTAGGAGCTCAAGATAGATACAACATTACTGATGTTTATATAAAATCTACATTTTAACACATCAGGAAGGGATGAGCTACTATGTTAAAAAGAGACCCTTCCTCCAGTTTAACTCACAGCATGGTTTATATAAGGACAGAGATCTTTCTGGGTCTTTTTGGCCCTACTCTCCTGGGTCAGAGAATGAGACTTACCAAATTGTTATTAGTATCAACAACAGATTATAGTTTAAGTCAATCATGCTGAAATTTTCTGACAAAGTATGAAAAAAATTAACCTAAGACCTTAAAAGCAGAAACAAAACACAAACATACTAATTTTCAAAAGTATCAAATGTATTAAGATTTTGCTTTTATATTAAAAACTTCATTAAGATGTCTTTATTATGTGCCTCATGGGTTTAGTACATATATTGAGTTAAATGGACTTGGTTTTTGTTGGTTTTGTTTTATAAATGTTTTTGACTCTCAACTGTTAGCAAGCTGAAAAACAGTGCAGAACAGTAGGCCAAATGAGTACAATTAGCCTTAGGGATTATTTATTTTTGTGGTTAATTTTCACATGCATTTGCTATCATAGATTCTCATATGATGAAATAATTTTTATTCCTTAATTCCCAAGAGTTCAATATATATTCATGGATATAAAAAGTAGTACAAATTAAATATTCTCAACAAAAATTCATTCAAAAACACTACTTCAGTTTTTTATTAGATAACTGCTAGATTTTTTCAAATTGTTAAAATGTTTGAAATCTATTTTAAAAAACTATTAAGAGCCCCTTTTTATTTGAATTGTAGAATTATTCACAAAAGTTGCTTCTATTACTCTGCACTTTCTTTTTTCTTTTTTGAGAGAGAAAATTTTTTCATATTTTATTTTCTAGTTTTCAGTGGACACAACTTCTTTATTTTATTTTTATGTGGTGCTGAGGATCAAACCCAGCACCCTGCACATGCCAGGCGAGCGCACTACCGCTTAAGCCACATCCCCAGCCCCATCTGCACTTTCTTTTTTGATTATAAATTGCACAAACTGATGTAAACTAGCAAAAAGAAATCATTAATGTTTGGTCATAAATTTCAGTAGAAAATCTCATTAAAAATTTTAAACTAACCAGGTGCAATGGCGCACGCCTGTAATTCCAGAGGTTGGAGAGGCTGAAGCAGGAGGATACCAAGTTTCAGGCCAGCCTCAGCAACTTAGAGAGGCCCTAAGCAACTAAGTGAAACCTGCCTTAAAATAAAAAATACAAAGGGCTGGGGATGTAGCTCAGTGGCAATGTGTCTCTGGTTTCTATCCCTAGTACTGGGGGCGAGGGGCGGGGGTAGTATTAGGGATAAGAAAAAGAAATACATTCAATCTTCATTATTCATGAATTCCATATTTGTGTACTTGCCTACTTGCTAAAACTATTTGAAACCCTCAAATTGATACTTGAAACACTTTTGCAGTTATTTATGTACATGAACATGCAGAGAGTGATAAAAAATTCAAGTTACCAAAGCACTTGTTATAAACTGAGGTCTAACACAGTAATGCTCTGCCTTTTATTAAAATAAAAATATGCCTATTTTCAGAAATACCAAATGTAATAAAAATTTTGCTTTTATATTAAAAACTATACATAAGGCTATATATTTGGTCATTTGAAAAAAATACTATGACTAGAGGCTCATGGGAACCTAATCCTGTATTTTCTCTAGGAGTAATAATTCAGTATGTGCTAATTCTGTGTTTGTGGTGATTTTATAGAATATAACTACCACAAACTGACTTATTTCAAATTGATACTTTTTTTTTTTTGGTACCAGGGACCGAATCCAGTGATGCTTAACCATTGAGTCATCCTCAACCCTTTTATTTATTTATTATTTTAAATTTTGAGACAGGATCTTGCTAAGTTGCTTAAAGCCTTACTAAAATTGCAAATGATACATTTTTAAACATAATATAATCTATACTTTTTTAACATAGGGGTCAGATGTCAATTAAATATATTAATTTACTCTCTGATAACTGTGAAGACAATGAAGTGTCTGGGGAGGAAACAGTTACCGCTACTGTGCTGAGAGAGAAATTGGAGAGCAGGTTTGAAGAGAGTTTATTCCACTGTCTTCCTTTCAGATTTGTCCTGTATTTATAAATGTACAACTGTATGCACCAAAAATCTTAATATTTTATATTTTTAAAGTAGTAATTTTATTTTTTCACTCTGTACCTTTGTGAATAAGGTCAGCACAGGCAAAGTTGTCTTAGAGGCAGAGAGATTTCTCAAGAAGAGTCCAAAGGAGGATTTAGCAAGTTGCATGCTATTTCCTTGAAACCAGAACATCTTAATTCTGCCAAAAGAAAAATAAACCAGTAAACTTCTGTGCCTTAGATTTTTACCCTTTACAATACAAATAGTTAAGCTGCAAGCTTATGATGGAATTTGAAGGCTTCAGAATTGCTCCTTGGAGTCCAGGAGTGCCCAGATGTTTGGCAAGTCTCCATAATGCCTCAACATTCATTGTATTCCAAACAGAACAGAATGGGGAAAAAAATCACATTATGGCTTAGTTGTGTGCCTAGTTGTTTTTTGTAAGTTAATTCCATGAGCTTATTAATTTGAATACAAAATCACCTGCAGATTTTTGCCGGAATCCTGATGATTTCCTAAAATTAGAGGTATCTTGAGATAGTCACAGGGATTGCTTATTTTTTTTTTAAAGTAAACTTTCTTATTCCAATCAGTCCTTAAAAACATCTTTTTGGTGGATAGTAATTATATATAACAGGGGGATTCATTGTGACATATTTGTACATGCACATAACATAATCTGATCAATTTCATTTCACCAAGAGATAGCTTATCTTACTGACAGACAAGCATTCAGCTACCATCACAGTAAGGGAAATAATAAGCAAATGAAAAGCACAAGTCCCCACTAAAGGTGCTGGCTATCTCTTTAGACATCCATGCTACTCCACTGCAAGAGGTGGGGAAACATAAAACTGTAGTTAAAGGAACTACAGAGGAGAATCAGACTCAGTTAACTTGTCAGAAAAAAGAAAAAAATAAATCTCTGCTCAACTCCTTAAGAAGTATTTTAAAAGGAGATTGCCATAATTTTCAATAACTTCATACACAAATGTACTAGTGTTTCTACTGGAGAGATTCCAAGAACAGCTTAATAGCAGCATGTCAAACAGTAGGCTTTGAAGCTCCCTCATCCTGCTTTGCTTGACATAAGACACCCTATTATTTCTAGATATTCTATTGAGACTCCAGCTTTGTCTTTAAAACTACAAATATTATAATTTCACTATTAAAACACATATGCACTGTTGACTTTATCAATATTCCCAAGATGAACTCATTCCTGGGATCATAATTTCTTAACTTCACTTTACTGTAACTTCATCTATCACTTTTCCTTCTCTTCCCTTGGTGAGTTGCAGCTGCAAAAGTTCTCTTCTAGTATTGAATACCCAGAGATCATTTTTTCATCAGGATTTTTGCACATGTTTCCCCTCTGCATGAAAATCTCCTAAGTGGCTTCTACTCATTTGGCCCGGGTATCCTGTCATCTACTTTGAAAACGTCTTAGTGACCACCTTACCAATGCTAGCCAGTTCATAATTCTCCATCCTCACACCTTGAAATAGCTTTCTTTTGTCCTTTGTTATCTAAACTGAATTCTGTTCCCTCTACTACAAGGTGAATTCTGTTAGAGCAGGTATTTGTTCAACCCTCTATCTCTAAGCACCCACAATCAACCTGGCATTTAATAAATGCTTAAATATGTGTTTGAATGTTTTAAAAAAGTATTGGAATAAGGTTTCCCCACTCTCACCTTTAACCCTCTTCAATCATTCAGTATGTACAGCAGTTACTATTTAGTCCTACCTTATAACTAAACGTTAATACTCCTCAGGGTGTCCACAAGATTTTGGGCTGAGGTGCTGCAACTGGTTCTAACATCTTCACTGCCACCAGCTTGAATCACCTCCTGATCTGCTCCACAGAGCATGACTGCGTTAATTGTTAAACTTTACTGGCAATCAGACTCCTGAGTGTAAGATTAGCTTTAAACTCATTTCAAACAGAATGATATGACTTTAGAGAAAACCACTAACCTATATCAAACTATGGTAAAGACCACAGGAAAAAAAAATCAGATAATGATCCACGACAACAGTAATTTTGCCTTCACTGTTAAGGCTTTCTTACTCTTCTACTTTTAGCAGATTACTTGGCTAACTAACTGATCTTGATAATGCATAAAAAAAGGAATGTGATAAGAATTTTGCAAGGATGTGCTATCCAGAGTTACTCCAAGATGGAAAGTGGATCTAAACAATTTCCAATATTCTGTTCTACTTTCAACTAAATGTTAAGCCCTGGTATCAACATTCTCTGTAAATTCAGCAAAATCAACAACTCCAATAAGTAAGTGTTGTTGGAGACACAGCTTCTAAAAACAGCCTTTGTCTACACAGGACATAAATGAAGAGAAAAAAGAGAATATTAGCCATGTTCATATTATGTAGAAATTTCTAAGTCACTGGACTTGGAAAAGCTCTATGTCACCAGTGGCATGCTGCATGTAGTGTCAAAGAAGTTATACAATATATGAAGAAGAAATAAAATAGGAAATTAACCTTATAAAAATCAGAAACACAGCCTTTGAAAATCAGAAGGATCTGGTCATCTATGGTGGTGACCTAAAACTAATAATCAAAATGATGAACTATAGCTACATGCTTTTAGTGGAGGGACTGAAGATTTATTGATGTATGGCCAGTAAGGGAAGTAAAACTTATTGCTTTTACCTAGCTGAGTTGAGGCTGAGGTGTTAAGGCTTTAAAAAAATTCACATGCACAATGAAAATCTGCTTCAGTATTTCCAACATGACAAAACACAGCATGTGGTCTTGGTTGCACCCAAGACAAATAAAACCTGTCATAGTAAACAGAGTTGCTATTCATTCCAGATTTGCTGGAATATTTGTTAAACCAACACAGAGAGCTAAGTCAAGTCTTCAGCGATACTACAACCATTCTGTATACAACTCCCTCTTTTTTCCAATTATTCTCCATTTCTACTTTTTTATGCATTTTTAATCATCGAATCATAAAACATTCGTTTACCAGGAAATGTATCCACGCTATGCAATTTTACAACCTGCGTATTTTTTAGATGCTCAAGGCTTATTCATTTTACTATAGCGTTCAATTGACTTATTTCTTTGGAAGTATCATATTATAAAACTATATTAGAATCTGATATAAAGGAAAAAACTCCCTATCCCTCTCTTAGGCAGACAGTAAGGCTAAAATTTCTTAATTTGTGGAGTCCACTTAGTATTAGAAAAAATAAAATGCAACATGACACACTTCCATAGGAACTCTTTAATTATCTTCTTAGAACATCTTACTAAAAAACTGTCAACCCTAACACCACTGCTGTCAATGTCACATTCACCATATAGAGCCTTCTTGAAGTAAAATCTTAGTATGGGTTACTTTGTCAATGTGACATTTTCACTAGTTCAATTATTTTTGAACGGTATCTTAGTACTATTAAAAAAAATCCTAAGGGGCTGGAGTTGTGACTCAGTGGTACACTGCTTGCCTGGCATGCATGAGACCCTGGGTTCAATCCTCAGCACTGCATATAAATAAATAAATAAAATAAAAAAGATCCATTGACAACTAAAAAAAAATTAAAAATTAAAAATTAAAAAATCATGAAAAGTGGTCTCTGCTTATTAGTTCATGGCAGAGAAAACAACTTTTTTGATTATGTCATTGAATTTAGTCATGAAATATGTGTCCTTATTACACAGACACACAATTTTATCCTTTGTATTTTGTTATATGTCTCTGTGATATGAGCAAAAAGAGCTGTGTTCATAATATCAAAGAGGTACAATTGGGTCACCTTTGTCACAGACTTACAAAAAAAAAAAAAAAAGAAGAAGAAGCAAAAGGTATAAGATTAGATTTAGAATGTGCTTAAAACAAATTCCACAGCCTAACAATAAAGATGGTGACTCCTGCTGTTTCAAGTCCAGTGCTGCTCAGAGGTATAGATCCCACTAAAAGAGAAAGGGAATGCTGGCCTTTCAACAAAACTCAGGCTGACTTCAGTGGTCTTTATGGTAGAATCAAACACAATATTAGGGAGGGAGTCGACTGGACAGCCCTCCTTGAAACAAGATAGGGAAGATAACTTAACTTTATAGCAATTTCCCTGCAAAGCACTGAAGGGCATACCATTAAAGCAACGATTATAGTACAGAAAGAAGCCAGGGTTGTTTGAACCTTTATTAAGGATTATTCATTTCTTGCATGAGAAGCTGCCCAGGCTATGGCTGCACATCATTTATGCAGGGCTCCTGGATTTTTCTAACACTGTGTGTATCTGATTAGGAGGGAAACAACATTGTTCTCGCTTGAGTAGAGAAACTGACCTTCACTGACCAGAATTTTATTCATACAAAGAGTCTTTGGCACACCAAAGCTCCAGGCTCACATGATCCTTCATCAGCAAGCTGCAGTGTTAATTCACGTGCAAAATCAAAAAGTCTACATAAACCCAGGTACCGCCTTGGTTATTAACAGATAATGCTGGAGCTTCTTCACAAGAGTATAATGTACATTTAATGTTGAGCTGACATTAACCAAATACTATTACCATAGCTCTTGCTGAACCTGTGTTCCATAGAGAGAGCTCAGGGCTTCCGTTTAGTCATTTGTGTCATATGAGAAGTTAAGTGCTCCATTTCACATTCATTATCATCTAAGTATAACATTCCTATTTTTCCTGGAATGAACAGAAACAGACACTGATACATACCTCTTTGGGGGAACAAATCCCATTATTTTGGATCACCAGAAGTTTATGTAATGAAGTGAGGTTCTCGAAAGGGACTCCTCTGGGTCATGGGTCTCTACCTAATTCAGGAAAATAGGGACAAATGCCTCTCCAGTGTTACTGTATTTCTGATCAGTCATGTCTGTCTGACCCTCATTTCCCCCTGAACAAGTGGCAGTCTACACTGGGATTTTGGGTACAAGGACAAGAGAGAGAGAGAGAGTGTGTATGGTCCTTGTGAAGCCAAGAGTGACAAGGAAAGGCACTATATAAAGAAAAATCCAAAACTGAAAACTGAACAGCTACTGTGAGGTGTCAATTCCAGGGGGCTAAAATGGGGGTGGAAATGAGGGTACAGAACAGAAAATATGGAATGGGTGGGGGCAGGTAGAAGCTCCAACTTGAAATGGGGCCCTAATTCACGTGGCCAGGGAAACTACTAAGAAGGTGGTGCCAATTCAGATAAGATGTTGTAACAAAGATCCTGAGCTAACTATCCACCTGTGGGTCTGTTGCACATGGCATCCTGTTCAGCTTTGTTCTGATTAGGCTATCTGGATATCTGCTTTGCTTCTACACAACACAGTAAACTACAAATAGGCCTATTTCATGACCCAGGCCTGGGTAAGCAAGGAGTAGCTCCTTATACCACACTCCCTCCCTGCAGTTTCTATGTCCAGATCTCAGTGCCAACAGTTTCTCCACACAGGGAACTAGAGAACTAGTAGAGAATCAGAGTCCAGAAAGGACTGACTGATCACATGAGTGCCCACAGACAAAACCCTTTTAATTTCCCTTCAAATTATTATCATGACCATGGGATTTCCAAGGATCTGGATGTATCTATTCCACTGTTTGGACTCAATGGGTGCTACATTCATTTGTATTCATGCACATGCAATTTGCAAGTACTCTGTGAAAAAGTTCTTTAACTGTTTGAAGTGTGGGTTCTGCCTATCCAATAAATTGATTTCACTAAAAACATATGACATTTATGTGTCCACCATTTAATATATGCATACTGCCTTTACCTCCTTCTAATTCTCTGTAAAACTAAGTAAGCCATTAATTTTTTTTTCTATCCTGCTTGTTATTTAGTCAATTTCTTTCCTTCCTAAAGTTCTTGAGTAGTCAACTTCATACACTAGATATGAGCAACAAGAATTCTAGCTGTATTGTAGTGGGTTGAAGAGAAGGGAGTTAAATTTTTAAATGAAACAAGAAATTATGATAGGCTTCTCAGTAATCAGTAAACTAATGATACCATTTATTCATTTATTCTACAAGTGGAGAGGGAAAAAAGGATTGAGAGTGAATAAGAGAATCCTCACCCATGAAGAGTTAAAAAAATCTGGTTGGAAGGTAAGACATGTACCAATATACAGGTAAATTATAAAAACAGGAAACTAACAACAGGGACATATAAAAGGTGATTTTAAATGCCATGAGAGAATGGGAAAGAAGAGTACAATGGGTTGAGACTGGAAGTGGCTTCACAAAAGAAAGATTTTAAATCATTTAGGATTTAGATATACAGATAAAAGGAAAAGCATTTCAAATTTAGGGATAGAAACAAAGGTGTTGAGGTAGGAATGCCATGGCTATTGAATGGGGGAAAGCTAAATGGAGATCAGTTTGATAATCCAGGTGTGGGATGAGGGTCACTGATGTATTCATTCATTTAACAATTACCTACATTTCTCCGTGTACCAGATATTATTATAGGTGCTGGTGTATGTACAGTGGTGAACAAGAAAGCCAGGCACCTTGCCCTCGTGAGGTGCACATTCTAGCAAAGAGACTCCTATGAGTCTAATTATGTCTTACCGTGTCAGACAGTGAGGTGTACAGGAAGGAGATTCAAATGTGATAGTGACTAAGGGAGGTTCTTTAAATAGGGTATTCTCTGTGCAGATATAGTTCGAACCAAAACTAAGGATGAGACAGTATAAAGATCTGAAAGAGGAATATTTCAGGAAGAGAAAATAGTAAATGAAAAGGCTCCAAGTGAAGAGCAAAGATGGAATCAGAGACCTAATTAACAGGTGACTACAGCAGTTTGAGAGAGGATGGTGGCATGGACTAGAATAAAACGCCGGAAAGGCTAGTTTTATTTATAAAGTGTTTCTAGAAAGAGGGAGTGGTTCATTTTCAAACAGAGTGATGAAGACTTGCCCAGAATAGGGGCAAAGAAATAACCTACACCATCCAGAACAGATATGTCCAATGTGGCTCCAAAGGAGTTAATTCTTCCAATAAATGCCTACCCCTAAAACAAACTATCTTGACTGGTTCTTACCTAGTTTAACATCTTAACTAAAGAGAGAGATTTTGGGTAGGGATAGCGATAGTGAGTTGGGGGAGAAGAGTGAAGGCAAAAGTTGACCGAGTACCTTAAAAAGGGATAAAAAATGTAAAAACCTTTGCGTAAGTCATAAAATAGAGAAGACTATTGGTTAATAAATCATTCTAAGGCATTTTATGAATAACAATAATAATGATAATGATTCTAGTAAAAGAAATGTGCTTTTATTGGCCTCAAATGGAAAACTTAAATCTCAGAAATCACAGCAATCTCAGAAATGGGGAATTATAAAACTAAAAATATTTCTAACAGAAATGGCTGAAAAATTGATTGTAAGCATCTTTAGTATGAAACTCTCAGATATGACATGAATGATCAAAGATCCAATATGTTTATCTGCTATTAAGGAAGTCACTAAATCTAGGTAAGACTGACCAGCTAATATCTTGGTATGAGGTATTGTCTTAGTTCACTCAGGTTTCACAAAATATCAAAACAGCACACCGAAATTGAACTTTTCAGGAATCAAAGTTTACTCCAATAGCTTTTAAAACAAAGGCCAGTCCCTTTCCACTTGCTCTTTTCTAATACATGCCTTTATTTTTTTCAAATATGGAAAAATTTAGAATCTTACTACTTTACCAATGTTATTCTTGATCCATGAATGTCAAAACAGAAGCTGCCTATGTAATGGTAAAGTTGGACTTTATTAATACCTTTAAATATAACTTGTCCCAAGCAGTACTAAATAAACTATCTAGAAGGGTCAAAATAATGTAAATGAACATCATTCCTGCTAACTCATCAGTCAGAGAAAGTAAGCATAAATGGTATAATACTTTATTTAGAACTTTAAAGTTATTCTTCACGTGCCATTTCAGTTGGAATTCTACATTTGAGTTCTCTGAATACACTTTTAAGGTGATGATTACATAAATATATACCTCATAGAGAAAGGTAACTGACACTAGCTAATTAGGAGATATTGGGCAAATTCTCAATGTTTTTGTTTTTGGTTTTTTTTTTTTGGAGGGGGTGTACCAGGGATTGAACTCAGGGGCACTCGCCAACTGAGCTACATCCCCAGCCCTATTTTATATTATATTTAGAGACAGGGTCTCACTGAGTTGCTTAGCATCTTGCTTTTGCTGAGGCTGGCTTTGGACTCACAAATCCTCAACTCTTTAGCCTTAGTCTCATCAACTGTAAAATGAAAATTCTACCATTTGTTCTCCCATTTTCCAGAGACCCAGAGGAACTATGCCCTCAGGCTTTGGGTGTCAAACTTCTTCCTGACCTGAGAAGAGGAAATCTCATGCTGAAGAAATTCCATGGCAAAAGTCTATGACTGAATAAGGCCTTGAACAGAGTATCTGAAGTAGTCTGAAGGAAACTAAAATACTTGGCCCTTTAAAGAGGACCAAAATTACTTACAGATCCAGGGAGATCTAAAGGCATTTTTTTCATTGCCCACTTTTTTCTCATTCTTCAATCATAACTGGGAATCCTTGGTGTCAGAAAAGACTGTCAGGAAATGGGGGAGGGGACATTAGAGTACCTGGGCACCCATCTTGAAACTGTCTAAGCACCTGAGATAGAAAAGCTTTCTATAAAAAGAATGCATTTTTCTCTCTTACTATTAGATAAATTTTAATGAATTTTTTAAATGACAGATGCTCTTTACCTTGGTATTCTCTTCCATGCAAATATGAAGTAGAAAGGGAGAGGAATCTTCAGTGTAAGTAAGAGTTTATTTTAGGATTTTCAGACCTTAGCAGCCACTCTTTCCAGATTGTTGCTTTAGAAGAGTCTACTTGTTAATGGGTTGGTTCACATGACAATGTCAGAGAAAAGTTTCCAAGAAAACATTCAGCTGAGAAAAATAAAATGATGATGCTAATCAAGAACAGTAATGTAGATTCTATACCTAGCAGACCCAAAAGGGTCTACAAAGAAACTATTAGAGCTAATAAATGAATTCAGCAAAGTGGCAGGATATAAAATCAACACGCATAAATCAAAGGCATTCCTGTATATCAGTGACAAATCCTCTGAAATGGAAATGAGGACAACCACTCCATTCACAATATCCTCAAAAAAAATAAAATACTTGGGAATCAACCTAACAAAAGAGGTGAAAGACTTATACAATGAAAACTACAGAACCCTAAAGAGAGAAATAGAAGATCTTAGAAGATGGAAAAATATACCCTGTTCATGGATAGGTAGAACTAACATCATCAAAATGGCGATATTACCAAAAGTTCTCTATAGGTTTAATGCAATGCCAATCAAAATCCCAACGGCATTTCTTGTAGAAATAGAGAAAGCAATCATGAAATTCATATGGAAAAATAAAAGACCCAGAATAGCAAAAACAATGCTAAGCAAGAAGTGTGAATCAGGCGGTATAGCTATACCAGACTTCAAACTATACTACAGAGCAATAGTAACAAAAACAGCATGGTACTGGTACCAAAACAGGGGGTGGACCAATGGTACAGAATAGAGAACACAGAAACCAATCCACAAAATTACAACTATCTTATATTTGATAAAGGGGCTAAAAGCATGCAATGGAGGAAGGATAGCATCTTCAACAAATGGTGCTGGGAAAACTGGAAATCCATATGCAACAAAATGAAACTGAATCCCTTTCTCTCGCCATGCACAAAAGTTAACTCAAAGTGGATCAAGGAACTTGATATCAAATCAGAGACATGGCGTCTGATAGAAGAAAAAGTTGGCTATGATCTACATACTGTGGGGTCGGGCTCCAAATTCCTCAATAGGACACCCATAGCACAAGAGTTAATAACTAGAATCAACAAATGGGACTTACTCAAACTAAAAAGTTTTTTCTCAGCAAAAGAAACAATAAGAGAGGTAAATAGGGAGCCTACGTCCTGGGAACAAATCTTTACTCCTCACACTTCAGACAGAGCCCTAATATCCAGAATATACAAAGAACTAAAAAAATTAGACAATAAGATAACAAATAACCCAATCAACAAATGGGCCAAGGACCTGAACAGACATTTCTCAGAGGAGGACATACAATCAATCAACAAGTACATGAAAAAATGCTCACCATCTCTAGCAGTCAGAGAAATGCAAATCAAAACCACCCTAAGATACCATCTCACTCCAGTAAGATTGGCAGCCATTAGGAAGTCAAACAACAACAAGTGCTGGCGAGGATGTGGGGAAAAGGGTTCACTTGTACATTGCTGGTGGGACTGCAAATTGGTGCGGCCAATTTGGAAAGCAGTATGGAGATTTCTTGGAAAGCTCGGAATGGAACCACCATTTGACCCAGCTATTCCCCTACTCGGTCTATTCCCTAAAGACCTAAAAAGAGCACACTATAGGGACACTGCTACATCCATGTTCATAGCAGCACAATTCACAATAGCAAGACTGTGGAACCAACCTAGATGCCCTTCAATAGATGAATGGATAAAAAAAAAAATGTGGCATTTATACACAATGGAGTATTACTCTGCATTAAAAAATGACAAAATCATAGAATTTGCAGGGAAATGGATGGCATTAGAGCAGATTATGCTAAGTGAAGCTAGCCAATCCCTTAAAAACAAATGCCAAATGTCTTCTTTGATATAAGGAGAGTAACTAAGAACAGAGTAGGGACGAAGAGCATGAGAAGAAGATTAACATTAAACAGGGATGAGAGGTGGGAGGGAAAGGGAGAGAGAAGGGAAATTGCATGTAAACGGAAGGAGACCCTCAGGGGTATACAAAATTACATACAAGAGGAAGTGAGGGGAAAGGGGGAAAAATATAAGGGGGAGAAATGAATTACAGTAGAGGGGGTAGAGAGAGAAGAGGGGAGGGGAGGGGGGGAGGGGGGATAGTAGAGGATAGGAAAGGCAGCAGAATACAACAGACACTAGTATGGTAATATGTAAATCAATGGATGTGCAACTGATGTGATTCTGCAATCTGTATACGGGTTAAAAATGGGAGTTCATATCCCACTTGAATCAAAGTGTGAAATATGATATATCAAGAACTATGTAATGTTTTGAACAACCAACAATAAAAATTAATTAAAAAAAAAAAGAACAGTAATGTATTCTCATGATACACTCCCTCTAGTACCCAAGAGTTCAAAGAGCACTCTGGACTAATTTATGTTAACACATCTTTAACACAGAGGCCCCACCTCCATCCTCAACCCTAAAGGTACTGACTCAGCAACTGGTCAAGAGCCAGAGAAGCATATTCCAAATTCAAAGTGTGAAACAATGTTCAGTTCAATTATGACATAATGGCTGCAAAGCTGTTCCTGAAAGCCAAGAAAACCTGAATAATGTGATTGGGTTATATCATATATGAAAGCTTAATACAGTTTAAAAACCAATTTTAAAATTCCTTCATTCGATAAAGATAGCATTAAGATGAGGGCAAAATCATCTAGTTCAAGGAATGGGAACAAAGTGCATAGGAATTATTCAGACTCCTTTCTACATTATCTTTCTTAACCAACATGACCCATTACCTTTGAAGATGTCTCTGATATTTCATACTGACCCAGAAAGAAGGTAATTTTATTAAACATCTTAGTTTTATTGTCTCCAGCTTGTAATACTAGTTTTCTTGGTATTGAAAAGCACATAAACTCAATCCTAAAAACTGTTTTCAATTCAAAATCCATCTACTCAGGCAGTGTCATCCATTTGTCACTAATATTCTACCCATTTCCATTGCTTCTTGATGAAGAGGTAATGTTATCCTTATGACTACAAAAGACCTGAAAGATATTTCATTAATTTCTAGCCATTATGTTGCAAATGGCTTTGGACATATGAAATGTTAAATATACACTCCACTGAACTTGTGATATCAATAAGACCTAGGCTCACAGAAGTATAATGCCAAATCTGAACATTGGGAATCATCCACTCCTGAGATCAGGCCCTGGCAATCCTCCATTGGTGAGATTCTACAATCTTCTAAGTCCTATTCAACTCTTTAACAGTCACCATTGATGGAATATTTCAATATTTTAGAACTGGGAAATGTCTTTGGAAATTCTGCTTGCTTTATGGATGACTTGTTTAACCAAATCTTTCATACAATCTTTCTTCATTTCTTTATATTTTCTCCTTGAACAATGACATATTTTTATATATAATAAGACCAACATAAAATTTCAGAACTAGAAGATAACTCTAAGTTCAGCCCCCTTTCTTCTAAAAATCTCTAAAAGCCTTATATATTAATTCTCAGTGTATATCAAGTAACAGACACCAAGTTTTGTTTAAGGCTTATTTTAAGGTTGGAAAGAATAAGAAAAGACTCAGTTTCAGATGGAAAAATTCTTTTACCATAGAATGAGGTTCTGATCTCTAACTCTTAAGAAGATCCACATTAATTTCATTTTAGACCTGGAGAAACAGCCTAATTTAGATCTCTTTTTTCCAGGCATATGTCTCAAATTGCCTCATCTGACTGAATTTCTATTAATTAACAGTATCCTTTTTTTTTTTTTTTTTACTGAAATCAAAGATTATATGTTTTAAGAAGAGTTTTTTTTTTTAAAAATCATATAATTCAATGTTATGTCCTTTCTTTCTGACTAAGCTAAAAACCATTTCCCTACTATTTCATTATTAATATGAAAAAATACTTAATAATTGGAGGTAGTTCATTTGTTTACAATTGCAACATTAATTTCTGCTGCAATTTCATTGGCAACCGAAGGAAGCAGCATTTAACCCATGACTACCCTTTTACCACAGAAAACGCTATCAACTTTGAACTCTTTGGAATGTTGTTAATAAAGGAGAAAAGACAAGTGTGAATTTTTCTTAATATTATTTAAGAAACCTAGATTTAAAATAGTGATTAAATATAAGTCCTCTACTCTTAATGCAGAGCCAAGCAAAATACTGGTGCTGTATGTAAGGTAATAATTTAGTGTACCTTCATGGACACACTTCACACATTTGCCAAATAGGTGTTTTAGTTAAGAGTTAAGCATGGCAGGCCTGGAGGGAGTGTGGAGACAGGGCTGGTGAGTCCTTTCAGCTTGTATATGCCATTCAACACAACAAAGGCTCCGCAACTGGCCAGGCAGAAATCCTTGGAAGGCAGTCTGGTAACCATCTGTAGATTCTTAAATATGCCCTTCACTGCTCCAAGCTGTTAATCAAAGCATTACTTCTATCCAGTAAATTCGTAGAAGGAGACTATTATTTCATATTCTTTTCTCTGCCTTGCTATACCATTCTAGTGATGTTTTCATGCCCCTTATAGATTCAGCTTCCCTTCCGGGATACTGCCCTTTCATTTCTATAGCAATGTAGTGTTTGCAATGTGCCAGGCATTATGCCAGGTACTATAAATATAAACAATTAAAATATTGTCCCTGTCCTTAAAGAACTCATACCTTGGGCAGAGGAAAGATGGATAATACAATACCACAGTCATGAAGGCTATTGCAATAAAATGGCTGTTACTTGATTTTACTGGTTTCTATGGTTTAGATATGATTTGAATGTACTCCTCAAAGATTCATGTGCTGAAAGATTTGTCCCCAGTGTGGCAGTGTTGAGGTGGCTGAATCTTTAAGAGGTTTTGTCTAGTGGAAGGTAATCCATAGGGATTGAGGACTGCCCTCAGAAGGGATTAATGTTGGTCTCTTAGAGTGAATTAGTTCTCTTGAGAGTAGGTGTAATAAAAGCAAGGTCACCCCACGTTTTGCCCCTTTAGCACATGTCTATTTTCCTTTCTGTTTCTCCACCACAATGTGACTTGGCTGAAGGTCCTTGCTAGGACCACAGTGACATAGTGTTTGGATCCTCCGGCTATGAGAATTATAAATCAGATAAACCTTTTCACTCTATAAATTACCCAGCTTAAAGCATTGTGTTATAGCAACAGAAGAAGGAATAAGATATTAATGAAATGTTCTGAAATTCTTGAAGATGGATACTTTCTAGAAACACAGATCCTTTGAACTTTGTCTCCATCTTTTAAAGTTAATTCTTAATTAAGAATTGGAATAAAAAGAGTAGTGTTTTCACCCCTGTGTCTATACTGGAATAGTGAGTTAGAGATATGGAATCATTTACCTATGCTAAACTGAGCTACAACTTTTTTTTTTTTTGTATATTCTTTTCCAAATGAGTTTGTCCTTAGAATTTACTATGTGATAAAAAGGGAATGATTGTGGATACTCACACAGTCCTTGCTACCTGTGTAGCTAAACATACCTGATACAGATGGTTTCTCCCCTTCAAAATAATTGCAAACAAGATTAAAATCGCATTCAGGGGCTATTCCAGCTGGTTTTTGGCTTCTTCTGATGTATGCCCTGAATAAAGCAGTGGCAAAAATTAGATTTTAAATAAAAAACTTACCACATATACTAGAGCACTTCAAGATCTTGCTATGTTTGAAACCTCAAGCCCTAGTATTAGAGTGACTGAATGTATCAGCCAGCTTGAGTATATACAAGTTATGAAATACAAAATTTTTAATTAAAAAACAAACTTATTTTGAAGGCACTGCCTCTAGGTACTTCAGAGTATGAATATAGGCAGGCATCTGGAACAAGACAGAAACATAATCCAATAAATTTAAAGTTGGAAAATCCTCATTTCTATTACAGATGAATAGTCCAATAAAACTATATAATGATATATTCCTCTGGTAAGGAAACAAAAATATTGGTCCTTTCTTGGCAAATGGCTATTACCAGAAAGCTGGAAAGAGAGAAAATCTGGAATGTGCCTAAAGTACCAACCTCACAAATCTTAATTTTTACAACTGGGCCTTTCTGGTTCCACACAATTCCTTAGCAGAGCAGGACCTAGGTTATTAGGCTATAACATTTCACATAGAACCATGATTAGTTCTGCCTTGTCCTGGTGTTACAATAATCACTCTGTGTTGCCAGGGTTCACTTATTTCTCCAAATTTTAAATCTGTTATTTACCTATAAGGCATCTCAATGTATATGGTTCTGAATATTGGTAGAGAGCTTCAATTGCATTTTACAAGCTATTCCACAGATTATTACTAAATGAGAAGACTGTGGCCTCTATAGCCACCACAGTTTGCTCACTGACACACAGCTCGAGTGACTAGTTAACCAAGTGTGTAGTTTTGGGAAGCCTGGCTTTTTGTTGGGAAATGTTCTTGAGAAGATGAGAATTTTGGGGTCATGCTGGCCATATTAAAATATAAAGTACTATATAAACACTATCTGTTTAGAAACCAGAATAAAGATCACCCAGGCAGAAAACTCCTTGCAAAAGATAGCCCTAAAAAGAATCACATGCCTATTCATGTTAGTAACAATTTAGTGGGGATTTTTCTACCCTTCGACTTATTAAAAAATTGTATGAGCTGATATTTGTCAGGGGTGACTGACAAGGCTAAGCATTTGCTGGGAACTGTACAGTCGCTGATTTATTCTCTCATTGTGTCTTGCCCAGAAGACTGCTTCTGCCCAGTAAAGCAGAGAAAGGGTGCAGGCAGCTGATCCAGAGAGCCCTAGCTCTCGCAATGTTCTTTCCTGCACTTTTCAACCTTTTCACCCCAATTAAAGGTCAATATGGCTGCTCAAAAATATTTATTTAAAGGCAGTCATCTCAGCAGGCTGCCAAGTGTGATTATATTGCCACTTCATAGAATTCAATTAAACCCGGGACTGGGGCATCTGTGAATCACTGGAAGCATTGAGTTGAGATGTTTTCTGCCTTCTCTTAAAAAAGTTGCCTTTTCCCTGCCGTCATTTATTCATTTCCCAGAGCGCCATCACAACACATACACAGGCACGCTTATAATCTCTCTCGATGGTTCATGGACTTATAGCTCCCGGCTTAATTAAATTCCCTCTAACGGACAATCGAAATTGTCAGCGTAAGGCACAGCAAACGGCTCACGGGCCTCCCTCTGCGGCCGGCGCGCCGGCTCCGAACCGCAGCTCCGCCAGCGCACGCCGCCGGCTCCCGGGCGCAGACACCCACCTCAGCCTCGCGCCGCCTGCGTCGCCGCTTCCGCCCGAGCCGGCGCTTCCGCCTGCGCCGGTCCCAGCGCCCCGCACTTCCGCCCCGCGCCCGCCGCCCTGCTGGCGGGTCTCGCTTATCTCGGATCCGGCCCGGCTTCCGCTCACAGGGAAAGTGGCGCCCGAGCTTGTAATGAAAATCCACGGAAAAGTGACCCCGCATGTTTGGGAACCATTTAGTAACCAACTTTTTCAAGACTATAGTCTAGACCGTTTTAACTCCTCACTGCATGCGTTCATTCATTGATTAAAGTAATATTTACTGTCCTCGGGTTCTGAGCTGAACTAGGTTATGGAGAACAGGACAAGCAAAACTGGCAGCCATACCCTCCCCAAACTTAAAATGGTGTAGGCAAGGCAGACATTAGCAAATTACCCTATAAGTAGGTCATGAATTTATTAAACTAAGAGCTTTGAGGGGTAGGCATATGACCTATGAAATGTTGAAGAGGTAGCTTTGGGGCTGCAATGTGAAGGGCCGGGGACCAGGACAGCCTTCCAGGCTGAGAGAGCACAGCATGGGCCTTGTACAGAAGACTGAGCAGTATGGCTGAGGCACAAAGAGAATGGGGGAGAGAGTGAGATGGAGCCAGGCCAGGTGGCCAAGCAGAGTCTTTCAAGTTTGTGCGAAGGACAGGTGGAAGACTTTACATTTGACTCTTTCTGCCCTTATGTGGGAAGGAGGTTGGGACTGATCACTTTTCCTTTCTGAAAGGATCTCGGCTTCAGGAAGGAGATAAGCGTTTAGAATAGGCAAGAGTGGAACAAGAAGGGAAGTCCGGAAATGACTAGTAGTCTGGGTGTCAGGTTTGGTGGCCTGAATGGTGATACCTTAAATAGAGAGAAAATGATGGTTGATAATTATAGTAATATTCAAAGCTAATATTTATTGATTGCTCATCCAAAGCTTTACACTCATTAACTTGTTTAATCCTGCGAACAATCCTATTAAGTATTATTAGTACCATTTTACAGATGAAGAAACGGAGGCTTATAACTTGCCCAAATTCTCACAGCTTGAAAACGGCAGTTGAAATTCCATGTCATGCTGTCTGCTGCCAATCTTCATGAACTTGCCAGTGTACACTCAACGTGTATTCAGTGACTTTTAAAAAGATTTGAAGCAAACCAAGGTCAGGAATGAATCCCTTAAGCAAACCACACTGATTATATGCCATGGCTACAGGACACATTTAGGAAGTAGAATTTTCAAGTTCATATTTTATTGCTTCTGCATTTCATAGTAGGTAATAGAGGGGATTTTGTGACTGTAAATAGACTACCTGTGGTTGTTTTTAAGTTGATACTTTCTGATAAGTGTATCAGAATATCAACCTAGGAGTTGATCTTTCTGGGGAAAAAATAATAGTTGCTGATAGGATATCTTTAAAGAAGTAATCTTGGGTCCAGTTATAAACATATTGGTAGAACATGCACAGCTTGCATTTCGTGGAGTGATAGAAAAGCTTCCTAGAAATATAACTCCAGATCAGCTTCCAAATCTTATTTCTTGTTGAAAAATGAAGCTTCGTAAAATAAATTAGATTTATGAAACCTGATTTCACAAATTGAAGGAGAAGGATAGCTTTGCCAAAGGCTAACAGTGAAGGCTTCTTAGCATTGGTTATGGGCAAATTCCTCTAAGGAGTCAAAAGTTCACTCATTTCCAGAATTTGTGTTTAATTTTTAAAAATTAATTTCTTGGGTTTTAAGTGATGGAACCACCTCTTTATCCTTTCAGTTGAGGGTGGCTGGGAATCCCCCACGCACTATGGTTGATGCCCAGTCAATCTGGGAGTTCCTGACTGAGGGCCAGTTTTCCAGATGATCAGTTTAACCTCTAGGTCCAGGATTTCCAGTGCTGGGCATAGAGCTTTGCTTGGGAAAATGTCTGGTGTCTGACCAGGAAAAATGATTGTCTCTAAGAAAAAAAAAAAAAAAAGAACAGCCAAAGCAAAATTAATAAACATTTATTCAGTGGTCACAAAATAGAACATTGTGTCAGCTTAATTGCTAGATTTAGCATTCATAACAACTTCATCACATTTGAAAACAGTTTTTTAAATGAGATGCTCTCACCAAGTGAGAATTCCTAAATGTATGTGATAACAGCATTACAGCATACTAGTTACTTTAGACAAATAATGTAAAAGTAAAATCTATAAAAATTCTTTTATAGAAAAATTATTATATGTGGGCTATGTACAGCTTTTAATGTTCAGGTGATGTGAAAATAAGAGCGAAGATCTTAAAATGGCACTGAGTCTTGTACAATTTTTTTCATTCAGACATGCTTGTCATAGGCATTTGACCTGCATTTTGTCCTCTTAAGTCTGCACCCAATTCTAAGTCATGACCTGGGAATCTGGATAGGACTGGAGCAGGAGTCTCTGAATTCTGGACTATTAGTTCAGAATTCACCTGGGTTGAGTTGTTCTCTTACATCTCCGGCCCTGTCAGCTCAGTGGCTGGCTCTGAGTCCAAAAAGCCTACTCTAGAGAATGGCCAGAATGGACAGTCTGGTCTGTCACTCTTGAGATCACTCATGAATACTTTACAGGACACATTATCTGTTCTTCCAGAGATGACTTGGAACGAACCTTTCTCTTTAAGTCCTCCTTAAGTCTAGACATGAGGGTTTGGAGAAAGGCAGCTTTATTTCTGCTCCCTTGGCTTTGCCTCTGGGAAAGCAGGAGTAAAGATGTGGCCTTTGATGTCAAGCCTTTCCCTTCAGAATAGCTTAGAAAAATAGCATTTTGCAGATAGTGACTATCATGCCGTCTCTATTTTACAGTAACTTGGCTCTAGGCTGCCACTCAAACAACATGTGATCTGAACTTTGACTAGGAGGAGCAATCCCAGTAGTTGCCACAATTGGGTGATGTAATTGTGATGAAGGTATTTAGAAACCTAGTAGGATTTTTCCCCTTGTGTTTTTCTGGTATGTAGAGTGAGGATATTTGTTTATCTTATGAATCTGTCATCCCTAGTATTGAAAACTCTACAGCAAACAATCTGTAAGAACTAGATATTGTGTTATGTTTAAGACCATGGAGAAAAACAGTGGCAACCGCCCAAGGAAAAGACATCCTTCTGAATCTGGGATATCATTGGGGTCACTGTCGACTCCCCCCAGGCCAACCACTGTAGGAAATAGAATTATAAGCCTCTCCCACCAGGGGAGAATGGACCTCAGAAAACTGATTTCTGTATCCCCTTGACATTTTTAAAACTCCCCTCTAGTGCCAGACATTTAGAGGAGAGTGAAAAAAATTTCAAAGGAGAAAAATGTTTATTTGTTGTAAGGCTTGCTCACTAATCCACTTATGCCATTTACATTAGTTAAACAACCTTTCTGTGTAAACACCATTAATTATGTAGTGTAAGAGCCAAATAAAATGCTAAAAAATAAAAGTAATTGTAGAATAAATTAGTATAGCTTGAGTGCCCATACATTATATAGAGGCTGTAGACTTTTATATTTTACTGAGGGAGGTAATATGTGATTTTTCTATTGTTTGAGCTACTAGGATGGAACCAACAGAAATGACATTTTTACAGATGGATACCAAAGCTGTTAAAGTTTAAGCCTATACTGGTGATGAAATTATGTTTTCACAGGAACCTTGACTCACGCCTCTTTATATATCTTAAAAAGACTTTGGGGTGTGCTAGGGGTTCAGTATCTTGTAGATCTCCCCAGAAGGTTTGTTGGAGCAAGACCATTGTTGTCTACTCCAAGCTCAGTACCCTCCATTCTTCTTTCATGTGTAATAACAGAGGATTGCTTGTGTCTGTGCTGAAGGCAATGAATCTTGTGCAGCCTGCCAGACACAAGGAAGAAGTGCAGGGACTGAAGCTGTTAAGGAAAAATGGTGTAGGGGACCTTGGAGTATCAACAATATTCATTTGTATCACCCTTTGTAGTATTTCAGGGGTTTTCATACATATTAATTAAGTTGATCCCTGACAATAATTCTGTAAGATAGGTAGGGCATATATTTTTATCAATCCCATTTTATAGACAAGGAAATTAAAGCTTAGGAAGGGAGATCACAATGAAGCAGGGATTGGAAAGCATTTTCTAACTCCTATCTATATTTTTTCCACTACCTCATTCATAATTCTTCTTAAATGCCAATGAAAAGAAATATGGTTTAGGTTGTAGCAATATTTTGTGCTATGTAGGATCTTTTAAGAATATTTGAGCACATTTATATCATTTCCTCAGGGAAAGTTTTGTTTTACCTAGGGAGGAGGAAATGGATTTGAAATGGGAAAAGTTTTTCATTTTTATGGATTAAACCCATCTGTTATGTTCATTAAGACTGGATGATGGAGGAGGATAGATTTTTTTCACAGCATAAAGAGGAGAGAAGAGTGTAAAGCACCTCCTTGTTTCCCTGGTCAGATCCACATCTATCCAGCGAGCCCTGGTCAGGCAAAACCAGGCAGCTATCAGAGAGAAAAGGAATGCTGTCCTCAAACATACCCCTGACACAGGACAAGAGATGTCTCCAGAGAAGGGTCTGAGGAGTTCCCAGATGAGAGGGGAGAACTCAAGTCAGGACCAATGGGTTTCTTGGCATATGTGACAGAAAAGAATTTCAGCACAAGCCAGAAAAAGGCATGAACAGGTTTATTTAGGAAGGTAGATTGACATTCAAGGGAGAATGCAAGCTGTTTTGAGCATGAGAAGCAGACTTGACTTGGACTAGGGGTCCAATATTTATAGCAGGGCTGTATCAGGGGCCAGGCTGAAGGTGGATCCAGGGTGGAGCTGTAAAATTCGACACTAGTTTTCCTGCACTTGTGTATTTCCCTCATTTTACAAGAGCATGGGCCAAGGTTTACAACTGTGTTTTTTGCATCTCAGTTGCTCGAGGATGTTTCCCTTAAGATTCTGTATTTCTCTGTTCTTATTCTAAGTCCCTATTTACCCCCACAACATACTGAATAATCTTCCACATCTTTGAAGTTAACATTTATTGCTTAGAATTTTGAAGGAGACATATTTATTTATTTTACAGATTTGAACCTCCTTCAGAGAAATGTGCTTAAATATTTGACCATATCATCTGCTATGTCTACATAGCAGAAAACAAAGGAAAATTATCTTTCATTTATTTATTCAGAGTAATGATTACTGATTACCTATTATGTCTCAGCATTAAACACTGGAATTCCAGGGTTAAAAAAAAAAAAACACATGGGGTCCTTCTTATAGAACTCAGTCAAGTAAGGGAGATAATCAAATGATGACATTAATAAGTATTTGCTATATAAGTCTCTTTCTCCAATGAGAATAGAAATTCTAGTTAATAGCTAGTTAATTGGAAAATGTGAAATAGAAAATCAAATATATTTATTTATATTTAAACATTATATTTTTTACTTAAGACACAAAGGTCAACATCCAATTGCCAAATTTGATAGATCCAAGATTCTTTCTTAGAGGACCTGTGCAGTAATTGAAGTTTTTATATCATCTTTCTCACATGAAGCCTGCTCAAAATGACCTAATATATATTATTATCTACAATTTCCAGTTTCAGATTCTTTAAAATGGAGAAAGAACTAATTTGAATTCATTTAGATTTTAAGTTTTTTTCTACAAATCTTTTACACTTGTCTTACCTTCAACTAATTTAAGAGCAATTTCCCCCCAGCATTTCTAGGTCTTTCCAAAGCATTTAACTTAGCTTTCATGGAAACAGCAACTCTCTTTTTATGTTCATATTTGAATAGTTTATATGACATTTAATTAAACTATGTAATTATAGTAATCAAGCACAACCGCCATAAACAGGTTTGGGAACAAAAACAACCCACTCTTAGTAAGCATGGAACTCAGCTGGTGGGAGTGGATGTGATGAGGGTACTGGGCGGGGGACAGAAGCTAGGAGCATTTATGTGCTCTGGGCAATCAGTCAATACATCTTACTAAAGGATTTGAAAACATCAGTTAAGTCCCTAAGGAGCGAAATTAAAAGAGCTTCTATTGTAATTAAAAACTAATAAGCATTTCTAAGGAAAAGCAATGGATGCCATAAAGGTATTTAATTGAGGGATATGCCTTTGTCCTGAGAAGCCAGGAAAGATACTTCAGAGGACCTCACAGTTGAACTGAGATCAGAAGTCATTAGAGTTAATTCAGAAGGGCTGGAGCAGGAGCCTAGAGAAAGAAAGCTCCAGGCAGCCACACAGGGTTTAATGGTGTGAGGCCTAAGGAAGTATATGTTGAAAATGAGCTGGAAGCCAGTGTGGATGAACCAGAGAGTAGTCAAGGATGAAGCAGAGGGGAGGTCATGTCCACTGCATGCCAGCTTTCTAGACTCTTGATAAGCATGGAGGTCTTCATCCCTGTTGACAATGTGATGCTGCCCATGAATGTGAAGCAATGCAATTTCAATAATAGCCAACTGGTAAAGTTTAGACCTTAATATTTTCAGTCTAAACAGGTGGTGGAGAAAAAAAAATATATTTTCTTAACCTCTGGCCCTGGGATTTCTCTTAGGGAGGGAACAGTCCTTATTCAGGAAATTGCATTCACCAGCAGCTTGGGGTCAAAGATGAGGATCTGAGGGTAGTGTCAAGATAATAAAAGAGATGCTAAATATCTCTGCTGAGAAAAATAAGAGGGAGGGATCCAGAAAGAAGGGGGCTTTTTTATTAATTTCCTAAGGTGGCAATAATGAAGTCCTAAAAACAGGTGGCTTAAAATAACAGACATTTATTCTCTCTGTTTTGGAGGCTGGAAGTTTGAAATCAAAGTAGCAGCATAAGCTCTGCAGAGAATCGTTCCTCACTTTTTCTAGCTTCTGTTGATGGCTGGCAATATTTGGTGTTCCTTGATTTACAGCTGTATCCATCCAACCCTGCTTCTGCTGCCCCCTTCCCAGCCTCTTTTTCTTCTAAAGATGCCAGTCACATTGGATTAAGACCACCATAATGACTTCATCTTGACTTGCTTACAGCTGTAAAGACTATCTCAAAATAAAGTCACATTTACAGGTACTGGAGTTCAGGACTTTTATTTGGGGAAACAATTCAAGCTATAGTAGGCATGAGGGAGAGGGGGAAGAGGATCTGAAAACTCATGGGAGTTTAAGTACGTAGAGTGGCAACAACCAGTAAGAAATTGCCAGGGCAGGATGCCTGAAAGAACTAATAAGCAGTTTTAAAGTGCTTTTATCCCCACTGCACTAATTGTGTGACTTATACCTTTTCAGTAAAGTTCTTTCTATGCTTGTGTTAATCTTTTGATGGTGGAGATGAGGGTCAAGTGATAAGTGAAGTCACAGAGAAGCTCTTGGGTCCTGACTTAGGGTCACTAACATAAAGGGTGTCATCTACCACCTGAGAGCAATTCAATAGAGGCTAGAAAGCTGGAGGGAAAAAAGGTAATTCTGTTAGCCAATAACCCCCTGCCCCCCATATACATGCCCACACACTACACCACCACCATATACTCAGATATTCGGAGGAATGTAAGATCTTCCCAGTCTCTAGCAAGGGCCTTTGACCACCTTCTCTCCATCTTGTTGGACTGGATTTCCAATATGATTATGAAAAATGTCCAGCCTTGCTGGGGCTGTCAGCCTTTTCAGGGTGCCATGCAGGATTTTAGCTATGTTAGGAATGCTTTTGAACTTAAAAAAAATCCTGCATCTCTTGTCCTACCATTTTCTAAATATAAAAATTGGAAATAGCCTATCGCTTTGGTGGTAGGAGGCTGCTCTCTGAAGTTCAATTTTCATTTCTTGTTGATCTCCTTGCTTACTCATAGTAAAGCTTTGTGTTTTATTTCTGGATTGGTGATTGAGGTGCTGGAGCTCTTACACACCTTTCACTCAGGTGGGTGCCTGTACTCAAAACAGAGGGAACGATTTCCTGTAGTGAGTCCAGATGTTTGTGTTCAGCATTATTGCTATTAGCCATCAAGTCTGAGTTGTACAAAATTAAATCCGTCCTTGAGGCCTGAAGGGAAGACAATCTTAATAATGGTTTAATGTCCTCAGAGTGAAATAGCCTGAAGTGGGGGGGAAACTACCATCTCCATGAACTACAATCCTCCACTACAGCATTTCTGCTCGTTTCTGCGGTTCATTTACATTGGTATTTAACACAAATGTGGTTTTAAAGCACATAAAAGCCTCCTTAAAACCTAAGTAACTGGCAAATGGTTAGAATAATTAATAAAGCAGTTTTTTTTTCTATAAGCAGCTCAAGGAAAATGGGAACATTTGCAGTAGATAAAGGTATTCTTTGTGGCTAACACATTGTACCTATGTGGAAACTTTCACCTTAGATCACAGGTGCTTCATGAGCACTGAGGCTATGCAGACAGAATGAAGCAAAAAGCAGAACAATGATCCAGAGACCTCAAATACAATATGAGTGTATGGTTGGATATAAAGGCAAGAGACCACTGGGGTCTTCTCCCACTTTGTGAGTCCTGCATGAGTTGTTGGTTGGAATGGCTGGATAATGTTTTCCTTACTCCTCAAGGAATTGGCTAATCCATCCATTCCACTGCATTATGTCAGGGTAAGTTTTGTTCTCTGCTGGCTAAGGAAATAGTTTCTCTTGAGGAACCTGCTATTCATTCGCCTCAGCCTTTGAGAACGAGTGGATATCTTCCTTAAACCAAAGCATGTGCTTTTGTAGGCTGGAAGAAGTTGTCCTCCACAGGAAAAGCACTTATTTCAGGGCCAGAAGTCCTGGAGGAATGGTCTCTGAAGCTGCCTTTGACCCAAGGCCTACACTAGGTGCCAGCTTTTTTCAGTCTGTGTATGGTTCTTTTCCATAGTTCCTACTCTGCCTCTTGTCAGTCTTCACAAAAACCCTTTAAAGACAGTTATTCAGCCAACCTATAAATGTGCCAGCATCCATGGCACCCTTATTTTGACCACATCCCAAGTCTAACACTGTCTTCTCATAGCTTTGTGCAGACTCTATGGCTACCTACTGCACATTAAAAAGAAAATTAATATAGAGGAAAAAAAAAGTGAACTTAAACTAGTCACACAGTTGTTCATTGGTGCTTACTACCCTGCAGACATATAACATTCTTAAATTTTAAAAATTTCTTTTTTTTTTTAGGAATACCAAGTCAATTTGTCTACGATTCAGAAGCAATCTTTCAAAATGGCAATAAACTTAATACAGTTCTTTATAAAATCAAAAGCAGTAACTTCTTTCTGGGAAAAAGCAGAAAGACTAAAAGCTAACAATTTTTTTGACAGATATGAATGTTAGAAAGAAAATAGGGGTCAGTTATTCTTATTAGTCAAAGAGAGAAGACAGTTAAAATTGGCATGAACTTGGTGGGATAAAAGAAAGATCTCTTTATAATAAGTACAAGGAAACTTTGGCATTGCCCTCCTGTACTGTTGGTGATAATTCAGTTATAGTGTGGTCATATTTCTTATTTTGTAATTGTTAATTGGTTAAGGCATAGAGTATTTCTATGAAATTTCTGACTCTTCTCAAGTGTGTGTGAGTGTGTGTGTGTGTGAGTGTGTGTGTGTGTGTGTGTGTGTGTACATGTAAATTAAGAAAAGACAACAGCTGAGACTTGTGTTACTAGCTCCATTCATCTGGGGAAAGTGGAAGTATTACTCTTTCCTTCCACTATCATGAGATAGACGGTCACTTTAAAGATACCTACTTATAGTTTTGTTGTCACTGTGGTCCTATTCTGGGGTTATTGGTGGCTTGTTTGGTTTCCATTTTGGTCATCATGGATTTTCACATTAGTGCCGATGATGAGGGAGAAAAACTAACCAAAAGGAATTGTTCATGTTTCATTGCATTGTTTCTGCCCGTTACCCATTTTAAAACCTTATCTGATTGTACATTATCTTTCATAGTTTGCTTAGACTTCTTTTTCCTCTTGGTCTGGAGAGAAAGAAAGAGAGAGAGGAGGTGTTTCAAGTTAGTTCATCATCTAATGTTGCCTGTGCTCCTGCAGGTGATTTACATGCCACATGGTTTCTATTGTCTGCACAAGTAGGATAACTCAGTGGTAGCTGATCTTCAACAGCTGCTAAACCTCTAGACAGGGCAGAAGAGGCCATTATAACAAGAAAATAACATGTGGCTTTCCAAACTGCATGAACTACATCTATTGTGACTCAATGATTACATATTCATGAAAACTGCAGAACGTAGTCTCCTTTGCTTGCTAAGCACTCACCTTGGCTGAGTCCAAGGCCTGGCAAACAATGCAAAGCTCTGACTCTCTCATTTATTTACCTGGCCAATCAACATGTGCTGCATAATTATAGATTTCTGGTACATGCCATGAGAAGAGAGCTGGGAAGAGACCTACATTTCCAAAAATCTGAATTCCATAATTATTGTACTTTTATTTCATGTTAATGAGCATTTGTTGAATGACCGCTGCTCTAAAATTATTCTAACAAAATTACAATATGAGGATAGGAATTTACTGGTGACAAGGTAAATCTCTGCAAATACCATGAAGTTCTCTCTTCCTTCCATTAAATAGGATATTTTAGTGCGTGTACAACTACTCATAGCAAGATGATAGAATTTTGATGTTTCTATTTCTTCGTAATTCTTCTTAGCAGGGAGTCATTGAAACTCTTCCTATCTTACTTCTGGGAAAAATGAAATCAGAGATGTTAAATGATTTCCCAAGAGGTATTGTTAGTGGCAGAGCCAGGGAGGGCTCCGAGTTCATATTTATTCCACCAGAATACCACACTTGTGAATTTGACTTTAGTGTTACAATGTCAGTAACACCGATGACCAAAAAGGATTGGATATTTAAAACAGTGTCCTTGGCTCTGTTCAAGTTCATCAGGGAATTGGTTCCAGTGCTGGTTAGTACATGCACATACTGTTTCTCTTGCCTTCAGCACTTCTCTCTTCTCTGACCAAAGATCTCTTCATCCTTAAGATTTCTGCTGAACTGGGTGAGCTTGATGGATTCACCAGCTGCTCTTCAACCCTTTTTCTGTGTTCCTGTACAGCAGAAGTTGGAAAGATACTTCTTACAGCTAGAGTTCCAGCTGTGGTTTGGGGGCTTTGCTGATCAGGTGCTTTGACACAAGACTTAAACTCTGAACTTTCAATATGCATATAATAGGAACTAACAAGTGTGATCTGTGGAGAGCTGCAAATGAGGTATATTCCTGTAACCACAGTGGTTGCATTGGCAAGTTGCTTGATTTCCAAGCTTTCTGAATATGGCAGCTCCCCTTGGGGGTACAATTCTGTGGTATTGTTCTAGAACTCATTTCTCTCATTCCCTCAGGTTTAACAGAGACTGCTCCTTCTGAATTTTTGAAGATTTTTGTTAACACCCAATTCCCTGTATTAAATCCCTTTCTACTTAAACTTGCTAGAGTAGATTTTCTGATCTGCAGCTGAGTCCCATCTGATCATCCATCAGCCGGCTGCATCCTGAGTTCTATCATATCGCAGTGCATTTCAATTTCTCCCCCTACCCTCTCTCCCATACCCGGACTACAAGGTTATTCATCTTTTAGTCCTACTATGTCTGGGATAAAGCCTGGAACATAATATTCACTTAAGAGATGTTTGTTTAAAGAAATGGATGAATGATTAAATGCATGGGAGAAAACATCTTGTGATGCTTATCTCAAGGGAGAATGAAAAACTTGTTGAAAATGCAATTTTATTCATAAATATGCCATTAGTGTATTTTATATAATAAAATGTAGAAAGGCACATACTTTTAGCTTGATATTAATCATTACCTCTTACTTAAACAGTCAAATGGAATTTGCTGCTCAGCAGTTAAATATTTTGCTGTCCCCAGAAGATTAGCAATGTGCATTGATGAATGTGAGCCCCACCTCTTGGCTCCTGCCTCTTACCCATTACATTTCTTCCTGTGTAAATTGTGAACAGGTGCTACTAGATGCCTCATTAACTGTGGAGCTATGGAAATCATGTATGATCCCTCACCAGAAAGTAAGCCCTGCATTTTTTAGACACTGCACTGGACCTAAAGCATTGTGATTCGCCTTGTGTTGCCATCGGCAGACGCTGGCTTAAGGTGCCAAGAGCTTGAATTGATGTTATGTCTTATCTTTCCTCTGATTTTCCTTACTTGTCATTATTCAGTCTGCTCTCTATCATTTATCTGTTTCATTTCTCCATTAATATTTATTAAGGGTCTACAGATTGTATTGCAATAATAATACATATTATATTTTTGAAGTCATTTAAAAAGGCTTTCACAATTTGTAACTCATTTAAATCTCACTGAAAATTTAGGAGGTCTGGACAGTAGGCACTGATATTCTCATTCTTGGTGTGGGTTGAGAGGTTTAGAAAAAGTGTCCTGCTGAAAGTCACACAACAGAGCTAGACCTTCTGTTGATATGACTCCAGGTTCAGTGTTTGTTTTAATGCCATATTTTTTTTAATGGTAACAAATGAGACTAAGAGACACAAATAGATAATACCATATTTGTAGGATGTTGCAGTATGAACCAGAATATTATATACCTGTAGACAAAGGGACTGTCTTGAAGAGAGTTTAAATGTCCCCCAATTCAGTTATTAAAGGTATTTCTACTATCAACAAAGATATGTGGTACATCTATATAAAATATCTAAATGGAAAGAACAGGCAAACTTCAGCTGGTGATGATAAATTTCTCTGGCATTAACAAAGCCGTTGCAGCAGCAATCAGAGGAGGTTACATGCTTACAGTGCTCTGACATGGCCTGATGACATAAGGAATAGCGAGTATCATTTCCAAATACGAAAATAGGCAGGAGAGGTGAATTGGGATGGGAAAAACATTCTAGAAACCATATGAAATGGGGATTGAGTTAAGGATATAGGGAGACAGGAGATGGGATGGTATGAATTATTTTCTGTGTGTCACCAGAGAGCAAACTACTATAGCAGAGGGTAAAATTACAAGAAAGTAGAAGAACACATTTCCAGACAATTACAGGAGTCCAGAAATGAGGTGGACTACACCAAAAGGTAATAAGCTATTTGTCATCAGAAGTGTTCAGGAAGATGGCCAACTGTCAAAGCTACAAGAAAGGAGCCACCCAGGTGGGGATATTATATAGGTATCACTGGGTTAGACTGAAGCTGGCTGGGAGCTGTTGGAGCTACAGGCCTCAACCAAGGAGCCTGACTTAGTCGCTCGGGTAGATCTGGGGAACATTTGTTAGATAACCATTGGACCAGGGCAGCTAACTCCACAATAGAGGCCAGAAGAGAAATGAAATTGTCTTTTTATTTATTGCCATTTTATCTAAAACTAAATAAAAATATATGCTTACTAGTATCTGATGTCTAGTGAACCAGATACTAGACCAAGGTACTGCAGCAAAGAGGGACAGAGTCCTCCAGCAACACGAACTGCAGCAACATCTTCATTTGTTCATTCACATTAGTGTGTTTTTATGTCTTATAGTTCAACTGGGCCTTGTTAAAGGTTAAATAGAAAAATTACAAACAGAAGAATCTTTACAATAATTCAAATGAAATGAGGAATCAGCCATGACAATCTCTAGTGTTACAAATAGGTTTGTGGGTTATCTTGGGGTGAAATAATTTAATCATAGTTAAAGTTTGCTTTAACTATGATTAAATTATTTAACTAACATTCTATTGTTTTCTTTTAAGCAAAAAGATACATGCAATTATATTGACCTCCTGCCATGATAAGTAGCTATTGATATTAAGCGTCTTAAAAATTTTTGGAAAAATAAACACATTCAGCAGGTTCCAATTCCATACATATACAGGCCAGACAATGTTCTGTTCTAAATGAGTTAAGCTGTTACTACAACATGCAATGCTAGGAGGTAGGGACCACTGGCTTCATTTTATAGAGAAAGAAACAGAGACCCAGAAAAGTGAAGTTACTTCCTCAATGTCACTCAGTTAATCAATGAAAAAGTAGGCTTTAAGTGAAGGCTTTTCATCAGTCCACTAGTTTACGGTGAGAAATTTCTCTATGGTGAAATCAGTTCCTTTTTGAAAAAAGAAAGAAAGAAAGAGAGAAAAACTTGTGCTACAGAGAAGGCATTTTGGAAATAATGACCAAAAATGTTTCAATCATTAATGTTATTTTTGTTGCCAAAGCTGTATAAGTGTGCAAACTTTAAAAATTGTTGCAAATTTAGAAAACCTACTGAAAGAATTTCAAAACTGATTTTATAATAAAGAGTTTGGGCATATTTGAGGCAGTTATTTATTAAATAAACACAAATATAGAAAATTACAGTTGTTGGCAAAAGCAAATGATAGAGCAGGAAAAATTAATTTTATTAGCAAATTTCAATGAAAACTTTCATATAACTGGTAGATGAAATTAAAAATAAGTGTCATATTTAGGAAGCCAACAATGTATTTTTTTCTAAAATTTGGGTGATCATATCTTTTTAACTTTTATTTACTACTTATTTTAGTTTATTTTATTGGTGAATTATAATTATACATAATAGTGAGATTCCTTATGTCATATTCATACATGCACATAATATAATTTGATCAATCTTGGTCCTTAGTACCTTCCCTTTCCCTCCCTTTCTCTGGTTCCATTGTTCTACTGTTTTGCCTTCTACTATTGTTGTCATTTTAATTTGTGTATATATATATATATATATACACACACACACACAGACACGCACACATTCACACACACAAATATATATATAATTCATTGTGGCATATTTGTATATGGACATATTATAATTTGGTAAATTTCATTTCCCAGTACTTCCCTATGCCCTCCTCTCCTTCCTTCCTCTTCATTCGCTACTCTATTCGTCTCCCTTCTAATTTCGTGGGATTCTCCTCACCTTTTATTAAATATTCATATTCTCTCTCTCTCTCTCTCTCCCTCTCTCTCTCTTCTGCATATGAGAGAAAACATTTGACTCTTGAGTTTCTGAGTCTGGCTTATTTCACTTAGCATGATATTCATTTCTGGTTACACATATTTTTGGGAAACATTTTTCTTATTCATGACAGCAATTAAAGTTGCACAAAACTTTCAATCTCTGTATCACAAAAGTACTAAACCTAGGTTTTTTAAAAATGAAACATTCTATTGCTTAGTCTCAGTAGAGAAATGTTATCAATGGTGGCATCTATTTAGTGAGAGCAAAAAATTTTTCTTCCTTTTAATAAAACAAAAATCATTTTAAATATCTTATCTTCATGTTGTCTTTTACATTTTTTCATTTTATATATTGTATAATAATTATGATGTATTAGTAAACTAGTGTATGCATGCAGCTTATAAGTGAATATATAAAAATAATAGGGTGTCTGCTTCTTAAATATTTTACTAAGATGAGGATATTATCAGCTAAATTTGGAGACTATTAGATGAGACATTCTTTGAGGTCCATCCCTAGTTTGGAGTCTTCAATTCTTAGGTATATCCTTTGCTCTTACCTAAGTAGTGGGGGATAAAATCTAAGTGCTTGGAAGACACTTGCCTCCAAGGCAGGTAGTTCCTCATCAATCGGCTCATTGCCCAAGAACCCATCCAGAAAAGAAAGGAAAGGAAAAAAATCCAAAACAAAACAAAAATGACTAAAGATCCAAATTTCTAAGTGAATCACCTTGATTTAAGACTTGGTGCTATCTGTTTTGTACAACCTCTAATGCACGGTTGATGCTCAATAAATAACAAATTGTGATATTAATAATTAAGAATTGATGTTACTGCTCCTGTGAAATGATTTTTAGAAGAATTATTCCCTCTTCACTCATAAAGAAAAATGAGAGGAAGAGACAGAGCAATAGCTTTTAAGGAAATTTAGTTCCAACTACTTTGTGTATATATGGATCTTTCCCTCCCTATTTGGTAAATTTGATGAATAACTGAGTAAGACAAGACTCAGAGCCAGCCTAGGCTGCTTCCCCTCCACCCGACTCTTTGTCTTCCTATCTTTAGGTAGGAATGTCTAGGATGTTGAATTATATGATTTTAAAGTGCTTGACAAACATTAATTAACTGGAGGTCGTTCTTTGTTTGAAGAGAGTTATGTCTAATTGTGAATATGTCTCCAATTATCTGCTCCTCTTTTTTGACTGTATTATTATCTGAAATGTGCAGTATCTGATTTGCTTGCACATTTAATTTAGTAGACTTTTTGAAATAGGTAGCAGCCATTAAAAAGGGGACATATAGCATCCCAAGTGAGAAAAATCGTAATTGTAAGAGATTTATATGTATACTCATGTATGTGCATATTATATGTATCTACACTGACACATACATTCATGCATCCACACACACTCCGATCCTTCTAGTTGTAACTGTGCTTTTTCTTTAAGCCATCGATTTTGACAGTTTTGGTCACCCACACTGAACCGGACTCCATTCCTTCTGAGTTAGGGTGATTGTTGAGATTGGCTTTTTAATAGCAGAAAATCAGAAAAGCTCTCCAGAAAAGTGAATTAATCCTCCTGAAAAAGCAAATGTAATTAATCATGAGAGAAAACTGGTCATGCATGTCAACAGAGTCCAGGGAATTGTTGAGTGTTATTGATTCATTATCCACCATGGACCCCTCCTCCCACCTCATGCGGGAAGGAGAGGTGACCGTTCGGACGGCAACCATACCTGACATGGGTGCGTGGGCCAGGAGACCAGATGGATTACAAACTGTGAGGGATGCTGGGCTCATGTTTTGGCATAGGCAGTGCACACTATTAATTAGGAGCACAGCTTTGAACAATGTCTTAAATAATTAGTCAGGGCAGGTATGTGCCCGTGCAGGGGCGGATTACAGATTTTTCTGTTGCTTAGAGAATTTTTCTATAGTAACGAAGGAACAAAATGTAAATTAATCCACAACTGCAGGACTTACACTAATTATGTATTTCAAAACAGGCTTCTAAGTAAACCACCTACCAAAACCTTCTAGACATGTCAGTAGCCCATAAATACTGATGTTTATACCACTCTGAGCCTCATGTCCTTGCACTGTTCATGAGCTTTTAGAAGCTGTATCATACTGTGGAGATAATGGTCTTTCATGTCGAATAGAGCTCAATTCAAATCTTGCTTTCATCATTTTACTAGCTATGTTATACATAGCAGTCCTTAAAATCCTCATTGATAATATAAGAATCATAATACCAACTATGGTTAGAATTATGACCCTCTACTAGTCATATTTTAAAGCACTAACTCTAGAACCTTGGATTGTGACTGGATTAGGATACAGCCTTAAAAGAGGTAAAAATTACGTCTTTAGTGAGGTTCTTATTCCAATCAGAATGGTGTCCTTATAAGAACAAAAGAGACATCATCAGAATGGCTGTTTGTAAATCAAGGAGAAAGTCCTAGACAGTTCTTTCCATTATGTTTCTCAGTGAAAACTAATCTTGCTGCCTTGGTCTTGGACTTCTTGCATCCAGAACTGTGAGAAAATAAATTTCTGTTCTTTAAGCCATCAACTCTGTGTATTTTGTTATGACAACCCTAACAAACTTACACTGTACCTGTTATAATAAACTTATTATGCAGATTTGTGAGATAATTTTTGCATAGAAGTCATCCTCTGTTCTCAGTTATTATTGTCATGTAGATAATCAGTAAATATTACCTCTCTCCCCTTCCTCACTGAAGAAGTTCTCATTCCCCAGAATTCCACAGCCATTACCCTTGTGATATCTGTTTGAAACTGGGCTTCAGCCCATATGATTATTTTCTGTGTCCAATGTAATCTCTTTATGGGTTGTTCAGCCACCCTCATTCCTATCCTGGGTTCCTCCTCTGGCTTTTGTCAGTTCTAGCTCACAAAGACAGAGGCCTCTCTAGGATTGGTTGCCTGAATAAGCAAATACACCTTCTTCTGCCCCTTCAAAATATTCTAAGGAAGGACTGTCTGGCATTGTTCAAGGCAGCTCTAAAGAGAAATTGAGAACATCTCATTGTGATACTGATGGTGTTCTGTATTTCTATACTTTCTTCACTGTCACTGGAGATGTGTTTGAATATCTGACAGCTCCACATTTTGCACAAAGTCAAAGTAGGTGCCAGAAACAAACACATCTGTGATGTTCTATTCTGACATTTGACTTTGGAGCCAAGGAAATTAGCACCAACCCACAGTCACAACACTTTTTGCTTTGATCCCAGACAGAAACAGTTGGTGACTCACAGCCCTCAGGTGCAGCCTGTCACTCAGGAAGGCACGAAGACAGCATAGTACATGAAACCTGAGCTGAGATACTGGAGCCATTTTTAAAGATGTTTATGATGTAAGGGATTCTTTAGGAAAGAAATTTAGAAGTATTCTCTTTTATCTATGGATTAAGAAGCTTGTTGACCTCAACCTTTGTATATTCATTAATTTAATAAGTATTTATCATGTGCCTATCAAGTACCAACCACTGAAATGCTACCTGAGGAGCACAGTAGCAGTAATAATAATAACAATAGTAATAGTACTAGTTAAGGTCACTGGTCTATTCCCTTTATGTTTATTTTGGTCTTATTGATAACAGTTGTTGAATATCTGCCATAAAGCAGGAACTGTGCCATGCAGTTTACATGTACTTTATTTTTGAAGTAACTTCATGAGAGAGGTACTCTTATTTCCATTTCACAGATGGGAAAACTGAGATTCAGTTAATTTTCAAGGTGGTGAATATTGAAGCCAGGAATAAAATCCAAGTTTTTCTGATCCTGAAGTCAACTCTTCCTTTATTCATTTGCCCAAGAGATGTTGATAAAGGAATATTCTGTAATAATTGAGATCCTTTCTGTCCTGCACTTGAAAGTCACTCTAAAGAGGAACATTCTTCTCATGAACAATGAATGCTAACTTTATTTAACTGCAAATCATATCTCTGGTGCAATTTCTAGACTATTGCCCTGCATGCCCAAATCTGACCTCTATACTCTGTAACCAGCTTTTCATAGAGCTTTTCCTCCAGGTTGCTGCACTCCACAGTGAGAGGATGTTTATTCTTTTATGCCAGTTGACCTTCATGTGAATGTATTCATTATCATATTCTCCTGGTGCTTTGGGAGTTCAGTGCAAGTTTAGCAGGGAGGGTTGCAGAGCTGGGGCTACAGGATGTGTGAGAGATGTGAAGTGTAGAAGCTTCCAGAATGTGGTGACACTTTGTGTCCTTGTGAGCAGGGATTTTCTGAAGCTCAAGGCTGCTCTCTTCCCAAATCCATCTAATCTCCAGCTGGGTGATGGATTGGATAGAGATGTTAGGGAACAGAGTCAAGCTTCTTTGTGAATTAAAAACAAACAAAAAAAAAAAAAAAAAAAAAAAGAAAGAAAGAAAAAGAAAGAAAAGAAAGAAAGAAAGAAAGAAAAAAGCCTCCATTTTCTTGAAATTTACATCCAACCATGTTTGAGTCTACTCATATGCAGCCCATTTAAATGGAAATATGATTCTCTCTGTGCCACAGTCTGACTGGGCACAAAATAACGGAGCCACCACAAAGCCTTGTAGGTTCAAACAGCAACTCTTTATTCCCAAACTCTCACCGGGACTCTACACACACTTCCGGGGAACACACTCCCTCCACAGGGCTCCGTGCTCCAATTCTCCCGGAACCCCTCGAGAACTCAACTGGGAACTCCAAAGTATCAGGGCCAGGCAGCAGGATCCGCCCTAATCCCAGAGCCGCCCTAATCCTGGAGCAGGGTCAACTTTCAACCATTCCCTCTAGCAAAATGCCAGGCGTCATTCCAACTAAACTGTGGCTCTCAACAGCTCTGTTTAATCCAACTACTACCTAATGCTACTAAAAACTTGTATCTGTATCATGCTGACCATTTACAAAGCACTTTAGCAAACGTCATCTCATTTGGTTATTCCTGTAAACTCTGGGTGGATAATTTTCTTCCTTTTCCTTCTAAAGGATGGGAGGCTCTGATGGTTCAATAATTTGCCCAGGGTCACAGAGACAGGCAGTGGGGGGAATGTCAGGAAGCATACCTCAACTGTGGGTTGAAAAGACAGAGATCCTTTGACCACATAAAGCTGCCTCACTGACAACACACTTATTTACCTGTAGAAACCTGAAAATGCTGGACTCCTGAATCACAGACTATAAGGTCCTTGCTTGGCATCTGGATGGCCATCTTAAGTGACAGCCGCCATTTTAAGGAAAAAGTTTCACTTTCCTGGCCCAAGGCATTTCTGAGAAAGCCTCACCACTTACCAACCCAACCTTTAACTGCCTGCGTTAGGACCCTCCTGGCTCTGATTCCTGAGCCTCTCCCATAAAAGTCCCAGAACTCAAGCCCGTTTCGCCTCTCTCCTATAGACAGAAGGCCTTTATTTGTCAGCTCTGACAAATAAACTCTTATGTGAATCTCTGCCTGGTCTCTGTCTTTCATTTCTCGCTTACCTGTCTCTCATTCCTCGCTTTCCCTTCACAGACCAGTTCAACAATGAAAAAATCTGACCTATGTCTACTGTTTGTGAGTATACACCCTCAGTCTGAAGCCATAATTATGGAAATGCCCTCTAATTCTGCTCTCACTGGAAATGGCTTTCAAGGATTGGTTGTGAACCAGCTCTACCATTTAATGGGTACATTGGTTAATATCAGTCCTCTGACCGACCCTTCAGGTCCCTTTCTACTCTGTGTGTGTGTGCCAGTTGGTTTGGTGATGTTTGCTTTTAGAATACTTATGACTTTGTTTCCTCAGGGGACAGCCCTGAATGACAGGTGTGAGAAGGCTTCTGTTGGGACAGCTCTGAAGTAGCTTTTAGCCTGGGGACCCCTGTGGGATTAGGTGAAGTCACTCTCTGTGTGTCTTTATCAGAGATCCCACTTGCTGGATTCCCTGCCCTTCCCAGTGCTGTCTCCTTTATCCCATTATCAGTGACTTCCAAGAGGACCTCCCCACTAAATCATTTCTACTTGAACCCTCATCTCAAATTCTGGTTCCAGGAACCTGGCTTAAGAGAAAGGGTATCAGGGAGGTATGTTTCAGAATCTTTTGGCTGTTCTAGTTTAGTCTTTATTTTCATATCTTCATTTAAGTAGTTTCAATGTTTATTAGTCATCTGACCTGAAGTTATTTAAAATCTTTGAACCTTTTTTTATGTTTCTAAAATGAGAATAAAGAACATCCACCTCTTAGGGTAACAGTAGGGATTTAATGAGATAAGGTGGGTAAAGCACTTAATACTTATAGGTGGTATTCAGGTATTCTTATCAGTTTTTCTAACAATATTTTGTATGAAAATCTCTTTATGGTGTTCTAGAAAGCACTGCCAGTAGAATGGGTTAAAGTTACTGAGTAATTCTGCAGCAATGCAGCCTTGTATATCTGCAAATTTCATGGACTTAGAGACAAAAGCCGTTTATAGTCATGTAATCCAAGTGTCTCAGGATTTAGCAGCTGCTCCTTGCAAATGCAGTCACATCATATTAAACCCCAAATGTCAATAGCAGTGAGCAAACCCCCATTTGACTGATTACTTGTTGACTCAAGGAAGCCCAATCTTTTACAGAGCATCTACCGAGGGGTGCTAGCATATGTCCACAATTATTCCTTATCACTGTTTGCTGAGCCCAGACTTGTAGCTCTATGTCCCTTTACTTCCCCAGAGGTGCTGATCCAAGCTCTCCAAGCTACTCCATCAGTGCTACTGTTGGTGCTGCTTTTGTGGCTAATGAAGATGGACGTTTCCCTACCTGATGTTTTAAAAAATAGAACAAAACCACTGCACCTCAAGGCTTAATATCCTTGTTGTTGGTTTTATGAGGACAGAGGATCTTTCTTTTTTATTATTTCACACTCGGCTGGGAGTGCCCTGGCAAGGTTGCTTGAGCAACGGCTGATAGAGTTCTTCTCATCTACAGGTGGCAAAGCCAGGGTTTCAAAGAGACTAGGAACAATAATTCGAATGAATGTGTGATTCTAACACTCCTTCCCATTGCCTTTGTTATATATGCATGGATGCAGGTAAAACTGGAAGTCCACCACCCTCCATTGTGTTCAAGGTCATCTCATAGCCACCAAATGAAGTACACTCTCCTTTTTTATGTGTGTATGTGTGTGTGTGTGTGTGTGCACATGTACACATGCAAGCACACATGCAATTGCAAGTGGAGAGGTGGAGATGAAGGAAAAGTTAAAAGGTCCCATGATGAGTTTATCAGAACCAAAAGAGTCACAGAACTGTATTTTCAGTCAACACATAGAACCCCTTTCTCCTCAGGACAGAGGCATGCTATTAATTTCCTTGGGTGTCAAGAGCTTTGAAACCTGCCACCACCCTGTAACCATAATTATTTTCCCCTCCAAATCAAGCCACTGCTGGTCTTATGGCAGAGATACAGCAATTTCTATTTAAAACCATAAGTGACTGCAGCAGCTTCAGCCTGGAAGGAAGTAGCATAATTTCTCTCTGGAGTAAATAGCCTTTTATTTAGCAAAAATGAAGCCCCCAGGGCATGATTTGGAAGGAACATTGGAATAAGGCTATAACTAAGCCAATCAGCACAAAAAGTAAACAAGGATTTTCTGGGGAGAAGAGCAGAGAAAGGAAGGAGCAGGAAAAGCAAGAGGTCAAGCCACAGAGTGGAAGGTTGTCAGTCTGTGGGGAATGCCACAGGTTAGATACTACCAGTGGCAAGAGGATATTCAAAGACAAGGATGTTTATGTTCTGTTGTAAGCTTGTTCTGTGCTGAATAGCCTGCAGCCAGACCTTGTGTGAGTTGTGTTTCAAGGAAAACCAAAGAAATCTCCACGCCAAATTTGAGTAACTAGAATGCAGAGCATGTTGAACAGCAATGGGATAGGCTAGGGACATTTGGAGATCTTACAGAAATATTTAGAAGGAGACTGTATTTCCAGTAACCACCTGGTGGGAGGATGTTGGCCCATTTTATATAATTCTCAGGACAAGATGACCCCAACTGGTGTCTGGATGACAACCTACTCCCTTGTAATCTTTCAATTCCCTTCTAAACTGTGTAAATATACATCCCATGTGGCTGTATATGTCTGAATCCCAGCACAGTTTTAGTTTCCCTCCACTAAGGACACTCCTCAGACCAATGGAAATCACTGGTTGCAAATGGATAAATGAGAGGAAGAGTGTGTGCAATAGACAGGTGGAGAAACAGAATTTGGGGTGTACCATGAAACAATTTTATTTGTTTCTCTCAACCCTCAGATAAAAATTTTAGGTTGCCAATATAATCTTTATTTAGCAAGTCCAGCCTACAAAAAGTCAAATTCCAAAGTGAATTTAAAATCAAATCTCCCCTCTCCCGTTAAGCCTTGTCCCTCCTGGGGAAGGAGAGGACAGCCATGGAGGCAGAAAGCATGGAGTCAGTGCGGCTCCTCCTCCTCCTCCTCCTCCTCCTCCTCCTCCTCCTCCTCCTCCTCCTCCTCCTCCTCCTCTGTCTGCTTCCAACCTTGCCAACCTGGAATAGAGTAGGGAAGAAGGAGAGTTAAAAAGAGGAGCAGGACAATATTCTCCTGACTGAAACTATTTGGAGTTGGGTTTGTGGTCTGTGGGCCTGACAGGTGATTGGTGAAGGCGTCTCTATTGATTCCTGCACCCCCAGATCTGGCAATATTCTTAGATTCTTTCCCCTAAGGTCTGTTTGTCCCTCTGGGAAATCTGATTGGGCAGGACTGAAAATTACCCACATTAATTCTTCCCTAGGCAAGCTACTTCAACCTGTGGGAAACACTCATTTTTCCCCTTGATAAACTCTGAAAGTATAGGCTGCTCAGCATAGCCACATATTTTTTGACTTATTCATCAACCCACTTAAATTTTTTAACGACACTAGCCCTTGTGCTAGTCATGCATTGAAATTCTGGTCATTAGACTTGAGATTAGGAACAGGTTCCACCCACCCTGCCATACTGGGTGAGAGAGGCATGACTCACAGAGCATCATTTTCTTCAGACAAAACCTCTTTCTTCAAAGACCTCTTTCTGAAACTAGGTGTTTTCACGACCTCCATATCAGTGAAAAGTCTAAGAGATGTCTCACCAATTCTTGTTACCAACTCTAAAGTTTTGCGTGGAAATAAAGGCATTTGGATTGTAACATTTATCAACTCTATGCTTTAGCGGAGATGTTTACTCAGAAGTCCCATGGATCCTCTTTATAGTGTGACTTTCACTAGGGCCACCCACATGGTAATCTATGTCTGAATTCCAATAGTATGATAGCTCAAATCTTTTTGTTTCTGGGGAACCTCTTCATTTCCAATGATAATGAGTGGGTACCAGTGGTAAAGGGGAGGGAGCCTATTTCTTTAGGCCATTCCCTAAATGCACTTAAGATAAAATGCTTGCCTCATCTTGGCTGTCTGTTATAATTAAGAAATGTCCAATGGATTCTTCTTTTTGACTCTTGGTGGAAAGACAGAACTGGGGCAAGGATGGTTTTTCTCAGACTATTTTTTAAAATCCAATGTGAACTACAGTATCATGAACCTTTTGTATTGGCAACTAGCAGACTTTGGAGAAATATTGTAAGTCTATTAAGCATAGAGTTAGATAGAAAATGATTTTCACCAGCCTCTTACTCTTTTTACCATCTTACCTGGAAAATAATCCTGATTCTCATTTATACTGATCTTTTCTTGTACAATGTAGTGGCCTTTATTTGGAAGTTTGAAATTCAGTATGATGATTGGCTTAGAAGTTATGTTCTGAAGAGTGTAAAAGTTAGGTCAAATTTCAGATTTATTTTGTGATACATGCAGATTTGGTTGTTGATGTTGGTTGCTTTACATTCCAAGAGCTATGAAAGGTACATTTAGAAACAAGTCCTATGATTTTGACAATATGTATTATTTTCTTCTAAGTGGGCCCACTGGGTTGATACTAGTGGAGAAGGAGTGTGTGTGTGTGTGTGTGTGTGTGTGTGTGTGTGTGTGAGTATATACACCATTCATTCAACCAAGTCCAATGAAATAATACAGAGAAGGAAAAAGAGGTGGCCACAAGGGAAAATAAATGAAACATGAGCACAGATAACCTCCTGCCCTGTTCAGCTATGCTAATTAGCAATGAGAAAAACATTCCTTTTTTATTCTTTTCAGTGTTAGGGCTCAAACCCAGGTTTTCCCTCATGGTAGGCAACTGCTTTCCTACTGAGCTACCTCCCTAGCCCGCAGTCCTTTTTTAAAAAAGATCAGGCAGTCGCAGCGTAGTTTAGTAAAACAAACACCTCCCTACAACTTACTGAGTCTGAATCCCTACCTGCTAGCTTTACCTACACTTGCTATCAGCCATATGACCCTAGATAATTTGCATCTCTCTAAGCCTTGGGTTTCTGAATCTGTATTTTATAATGGAAATAAACCTACCTAATATGTTTGACTCTCATTTAAAGAATATGCTATTCATGAAACTGCTATATAAAGTATGTACACAGTGGGACTACAGGGTGCTAAGGCCAGGTGACAGTTGAGATCCCTGGGGGCATGGAAATCACTGGCATTTCAGGGTCCTCTGTTAGGTTTTCAGTTTCAGTGTATGTATGTACCCACTGGCTGTATTGACACAGCATAAAGCTAAGGGCAGATTTGACAATGATTTGTTTAGTTTGATTGATGTGGACTACAAAACTGGGCCATTCAGTTGGCAAAATATCTAGGCTGTAATGATCTGATATTGGCTGTCCACATTCATCAAACTAAATGGATAATTAGCAAAACACCATTTGACTTTGTGATGTATAGACAGTAATTGTGGCTCTTTCTCGATTAAAAATCTCATTTAAAGTCGTGACTTTGGTTGTCACATCTGTGCAGATGATTTCAACATTTGTTTGTACCTCCAGCTTTGATTTTTTTTCTGAAAAAAATGATTTTTCCAATAGTCACTAGGCATTTTCTATAGCCTCTCCCATGTACATTTTTCCCTCCCAGGTAATTCATTCCCTAATTTTCATTTTTCATCCCAATCAGCCAGCTTCAGACTCTGAGGGTGAACCTCAACTCCTACCTCCTTCCCATCTTCCACAGTCCAGCAGATGCCAAATCCTAGCAATTCTATCTACAAAACATCTTTGGAATCTTCCTCCTCCCATCTAATTTTACTGATCTGCTATCCTACCACTTAATCAAGGCCCAGCCTATGATTACAAAAACCCTATAATTGGCTGGTGTTTTCCAGTGTTGCCTCAGTCTAACCCTCCTATACATCAGTGCTCTCGTTATTTTGCTCTCCCTCTGATCACACATCCCTTGGAGGATTCTTACTGTCTTATTTTCCCTCAGGCAGTCTCGGCATTGCAAGGCTTGTCTCTAAACATCTTTCCCATTTTATCTTCTCTCATTCTCCTGCATGCACACTACTGAGCGCTCTAATCCTTGGTACCCTGCATTTACCAACTTCCTCGTAGATACTGTCCTATACTCACTCAGTTCTCTCCTTTGGCAATTTTCTCCTCTTCATTGTGGTCTTCAAATCCCACTCCCACCCCCATCTATTCTCACTGTACTTCTTTAGATTTCTGCTTGGAAAAAAAAATCTCTCCCTAATCTGTACTTCACTCACCTTGGTAAGATTTTTCTCTATTTACTCCTCTCTAGACAATAAGTTCCTTTAGGGCAATATTTGTATAGAATCAACTCTGTATTCCACAGGATCCACACATCTTGCATATAATAGTTGTTCTTTAAGTAACTGTTGAGTAAATAAATACTATAAAGAAAAAAGAGCTTTCTAGTGTGTTTGTTTCCCATTTGCTCATGTGGGATACGACTTCTTATTTGATTATGTAAACTCATATGATGGATTGTTTTCCTTCAAGAACATGCAACATGCTCCTGTGGCTTCCTTCTCTCTAATAATGTTGGTCTTTTACCAGTGTTTGTGGCACTAATTACAGGGAGGAGGAAAGGAAATTCTGGAAAGTAGTTCACTGAAGAGGAAATGAACATGCAAATTCTATCTATAAATGGAAAATAATAGGTTTGCCAGGAAGGACATTATGAAAGGCAATATTCCTCTAGGGCAGTGTTGTTTCTAAAAGGATTGCTTTTTAAAATTTTTGTAAGAGTAACAACTCAGAATTTTTAAAGGAGAAACTGAAATTGTAAGAACTGAAGAAATCCTTGTGAAATTGGGCCAGGCTTTTCCTAGAATTTTGTACCCCATTGGATTTGATGAGATTAGACAAGAGAGGTAAGACTGACTGCTGGACTGGAGAAAAGGACTAATAGAGACAAATTACAGGAATGCAATGGTTTCACCCCAAGGATAGATGGATGATGTTTCAAAGACCACTATGTCATACAGATGGTGAAGTACTCTGCCTTCCCCATCTACCAGGTACATTGAAAGAATAAGGCCAAACTGAAGCAGTGCTTGGGAAAGAAGTGTGGGATTTCAGAGATTTGACCATACGCCATTCAGCTGAAGGACCATGTAGGAGAGTATTCATCCATTGCCCATTGTACAACATCAGAGTGTTTTGTCCATATCTTGACACCACCACTTAATTATGGGTTTATATATTCATCTCACCATTTAGATTGTGAGTTCCTCAAGCTCAGGGAGCTCTCTTAATTTTTATATACTCAAGTCTTCACAGTTTCTAAAACATATAAAATGGTAGTAAAAGGTAGTATTGCTATTATAAATCATGATTAACACAAATAAATTTGTATTGAATGAATATTAAGTTCTCAAGGACATTGGAAAAAGGAGAGATTGAAGTGAACTATGTAAAAACAGCACAAATGAGGCAGATTATCTGGTGTATTAGCCATGATAAAAGACCCCTAATCTAGATCTTTTCACTTAAAAAGAACAACACCCAAACTCTTTGAAATTTGAACTAGCCAGAGTATCTACCCATATTGATCAGATAATATGTATAACTCACCCTTCTTCATGTTATTGCTGTGTAATTACAATCTTTGCATCACACCTATAATTATCCTCTCCCAGAACCATATTATAACTGCCTTAAGAGTCTTTCAAATGCAGAAAAGAGAAGTTATTATATGGGAAAGAAAAATGTCTTCATTAAAGGTTAAAAGACAGGATTAGTTGGATATGTTTGTGTCTTCAGCAAATTTCATGCCCCCTTTACATCTGTACTTTGGAGTAAATATGATATACACTTAGCAAAAAAAAAAAAATAGTAAAAAAAATGACAGAATGAGAAAAAATGTACAGGCCTGGCATTCTTATGTTTTCTTGATGTGTTTTCTGCAGATTTATTGCTGATAGATGTCTACTTTCTTCATCAGAAAGAGGCAATGAACTATCACTGTAGCCTTTCTTATTGGCTCTTAATCTAGTATAACATATGTCATTTTGGAAAATCACAATTTTTATTAAAAAAATGTCTTATGTTTTATTTATCTAGTTCTGTCTTGATCCTAATATGACGCATACTAAGGTGGTAATTAGCTCTGATGCCCATTAATATGACCATTATGAATGCAAAATACTCAGAATTTCATAGCTGTGCCCTCTACTTGAATATGTCATTATCTGTGTGTTTTGTTGCATGTGTGTAGTGCCTTGGAGGAGTGCTGTTCAGATTTCCCTTTCAGAGAACTTGCTATGGGAGTACAGTTGTTATGCACTGCTGCTCTACCTTCTGATATGCCCCAGAGCTCACACAGAGGTCATGCTCCCAGCCAATGAACTGAGCATTGCAGAGCCACTGGAACAGATACGTTCTTGACTCCTCTCATGGGCAGCCTCTGCATAGGGTCTCCATGTTGACCTGGCTGAAAAATGCTCAGAACTGCACTTCACCCTGAGGCTCTTCTTTCCTCATCCTTATCCACAGATGTCAGACATCCACTGCCGTCTGCACATTTGCTCTACTCATTGCAACCTTATCCTTAATAGGCATGTTTGCTGATAAATCTCTTGCATATCTAATCCCGTTTTGATGTCTGCTTTTTATAAGAATCAAAATGATAGGTGATATCAGTAGTGGTCTAAGAAAATAGTTATAATACAAGATTTGGGGACCACTCACTACCTGGTTGGCAAAAGGACTCCATCCTGAAAGGAAAGTAGGATGTGGATAGTTCCTGTCATAGATGGTGAGCCAGTTGCTGAAAATGTTTTACTCATAATAGCATGAAAATGTCCAGGTAGAGAGGAACCTTTACCATTGTGATAATTCAGGTATTTGAAAGAAATGGGGGGATAATGCCTATCAAGGCTGCAAGGTTGGCTGGTTATTACTATATTGTAGTGAGGTAAGGGACACAAGAAGAAAAAAAAAACTGAGGTGGATAAGGAACAACTAACTAAAGGCTAAATATGAGTGCTGAAAGCCTTGGATGCCTTACAAAAAGGCCCTTATTCCCTGGTAGATCAGACACAGCTGAGAAGCAGAATCTTACTGTAATGAAATACAACAGTTTGGGATACAATTAAGTGCTCAGCAAAGGCAGGTCTGTTACACTAACTTTAGAGCCTTGACTGGAAAAACCTGGGAACCTGAGATATGAGATGGAAACATCAGCATGAACCTTCCTGAGGATGGTAACTCTGCAGAAATTTTGAATCCTTAGAACCTATGCCATTGGCCCACCACTTCTTAGTAAAACTAGCATTTCTTCCATGAGAGAAGAAACTGAAAAGCATAGGATCTCCCTCAGGAATTTTCCCCATCTCCTCTCCTGGCTATTAGATCCACAGCTTGGGTTAAGCCTGGTTGGTGACATGCTAGACCTAATAAGGGAGGAAAGAGATTATGCCCTGAAGGATTAGTAAGCATTAGCTGTCCTGTGCCATAGGATCCAGGGGAGATTCTCTGGAATTGGATTCTGAGGGACCTTTATTAAGGTGGCCAAACACAAGACTGGATTTTAAGAATTCATTGTTCAGGGTATGGAATTTAATACCTTGGTAATAATTTCAGGAGTTGGGGCAAAATTGCTCCCAGGGAGACTCTTAGACATCTGAAGAAAGGTATCACCCATGAGGAGGAAAAATGGAAAGACCCAAGTCTCTCTGGAAGCTAGTAGAGGAAGAAGAAATAAAAAGCCTTAGGGAAGTGGGCAAAATGGATAGGACATGTGAGGCCAAGAGATCTACCAAAGGACTGTGTTTTTGTGTGTGTGTGTTCCAAGGAGGTTTATTAGTAACCACACTAGGCAGCTCTGGGTCCTTGCCCAGAACAAGGGGCTGAGAACATCCAGACAGGGAAGTGGGGCCACCAGAGCCAAAAGGCCTGGCTCCCATGGAAATGGCCATGTTCCTGCTTCAAGCACACAGAATTCTCCCTCCTGTGCCCTCTAAGTGTCCTCCTGAGGAGGCGGGGAAGTCAGGCGCCTTCTCCACAGAAAGCCAGCTCCCTCAAGGTTCTCTAATTTGCCTGACAACCACCCGCCCTCGCCCCAAGAAATCTGGACAGGCCCTGTCTGCTCCCCCACCTTGGTCAGGGTTGGGACCCCCACATCCTGCAGAGCCAACCCCATGCCCAGCCCAGCACGTCCAGCTCACTAAAGTCTTGAGTGGACAAATTTCAGCAGGTTGGCCATCTGCTCCTCCAGGTGCTGCTCATCTCCGTGGTTCTCGGTGACCCAGTCAAAGTCCCGAAAGTCGTCCAGGCCGCATTCTGACTCAGCGTCATCCACCCCTGGCGTGAACACCCAGCCCCGCTGCTGCGGGCTCTGCTCCAAGGCAAACACGCGGACCGTCTGCATGGCAGCCCCATAGGCCTCCCGAAACCACTGGATGTCAGACACCCTCCGTGTGTCACTCACCAGCCAGATGGGCTGGGCGACGCCTTCTACGGTCTTCCTGCAGAAAAAGCCCGGGGTCGGCCCGACGCTTCTCCTCCCCCCAGCGGATCATGTCCCTCCGATAAGCCTCCTTGTAGGTGCTGGCGTCCAGAAGTTTCTGGAAGTCCAAGCCGTGCTCCTGAGCATACTGCTCCTTGAGTGGACCAGAGAGCCGGAGAATAGCACAGATGTCAGCTCCAAGTCTGCTCTGCAGCGCCTCGGTCACGAAGTCCTTCCCGGATTTTCTCTTCCTGCTAAACAGCAGCACCAGTCACAGGGCGCCTCCCTGCGGGGCCATGAGGCCACTCGGCTTTCCTATCCCTATCGCGGACCCCCAAAGGATTGTGTTTTATGGGAGGGTCTAGATAATACACCACTTATAAGGCCATCAGGAATGTGCCAATAAAATGGCACCAGCATCCCTAAGCCCAGTGGAGCCTCTCCTCAGCAGGGCTAATGTTGATCGCAAGTCATCAGAGCTGACTTCATTAACAACCATGGGAATAATCCCACCCTTTTCCACAGTAATAGAGGACAGGTGTTGACATCTAACTGACTGAAGCTAGGAGGTCATAATTACTATTATGACCAAAAGGTTTGAGGGGCAGCCCAGGGGGTTTGACCTATAAGCAGTTGTGAGGTTACTAAAACAAAAGATCTCTATAGGCAACTTAGACCGTCAGCCAACAAGGGTACTGCTGACTATCTACAACCAGGAAACAGGAATGGAAGAGCAGGAGCTTGAATCCCTTGTTCTATTCCAATCTGGCTTGGATTTTAGCCTATTTTAGAGCTCCTACCTATTGACTGAAGGATGGCTGGTCTTCTAGAGAGAAGGACTTTATAATACTGCAGCAAGAATATGCTGTGATGACTCTTTGAGTGATTGCATTCTGGAGAAAGGGATTCTTAGACATTTTGAGATCTATTGTGTATAGGTCTGAATTGACACCTGGAGCCCCAAGCACCAACTTGACTGCCTTTATTAGAGTTGGGGCTACATGGGTCAGAAAAATAAATGGAGTCTTGGCTAATATCTGGCTTCTAGGAGGCACAAAGTTCTGTAGATATGCCCAGATAATTTCTCTGATGTCTGAATCCATTATTGGAACTGATATACTTAGAAGTGGGAGTAACCCCACACTAGATCCTTAGCTATGGGAAAGGTCAAGTGGAAGCTCCTGAATCTCCCAATCCTCTATGGCCAAGAGTATAAATAAATCCTGGGGGAAGGGAGGGGATTAATAACCACTGTTAAAGACCTGAAGGCTGTGGGAGTGGTTACACTTTATCAGATCTCTATTTAAAATAGACTAGCCTGGGTCCTACCCAAACTGAATGGACACTAAAGAAAGATTGTAAACTAGCAAAAATTCAATCAAATGGTAATCCAAATTGCTGTCATTGTTCTGGATATGTTTTCAGGAAAATTTTATTAGAGTTCTACTAGTCAGGGTACCCTCTAAAGTAAAAGACAAGTCATCACATCTTATGTCCCTTACCATAAAGAAGCATAGAATCTGTTTGGGCTCCAGAAGCAGCACAATCCACAGGAACCTTACTTTGTCCCATATCCCATGTCAGCAGGTCTCGACTACAATGCAAACAGCTCTATTGCCAGGCTACATGATCCAGCTACAGAAGCTAGAGGTGTTGATGGTGGGAACAAATTCATGTGGGATTTATAATGCAGGCCTGGAGTTTCAGAACAAAGCCTCATTATCCCCAGCAGAGAACTTCACAGCTGTTTAAGAATCAATTCCTGATATATTTTAGGGCTCTGATAGAAATGGGATGCTTGAGTATGTGGTACCAAGTAACCATGCACCATAAAGTAATAGAGAACTAGCAACAGTACATCTTAAGTCGGAAATGGTGCCTCTAGGATTAAGCCCAAGCAAATCAGGAGGAATGAATAAACTGCATGAATAGTGTTGGTCCATATCTCCTGTCACTTACCAGTTTCACCTAAGCCATCTCTCAGCTCACATTTATGTCAAAGAAGATAAAAAAAAATCTCCAAACTTGTTTTACAGATGAATAAGTCCAGTCTATTAGTGTAAACCATATATAGACAGTGTCTGTGTTACAATTTCTTTAAGATTTAGCTTTGAAAGACATCCATGAATGGAACTCTTGCTAACAAGTAAAGCTATAAGTGGTACATCCAGTCATTCACTGTGTGTGAAGTAAGAGTAACTAATGATCTGGTCAGCTGGTCAGGGGCATAAAAGGAAAACACTGGGAAATTGAAGATATCCATAGGCCTGAAGTAGACACATGTGTATGGACATATTGGAATGGACCTCAAGTGTGGAGACCTCTATATGGTACCATGTTCTCTTGGCAACTTACCTGCTTGTAAGATCCAAACTTCATACAAAAGCTGGGATCTTATAACCAGGTAAGACACCAAGACCAGCCGAAGTAATAACTGAGAGTAAGGTGAAGTCTGAATGAAGAGTGGAGGGATCAAGGTGGTACTGGTTGTAGTTTCAAGATCAAATGCAGCCTTAGTATTAACCTCCTTCTAAGTCAGAATGAAGAGTCAAGGGATCAAGGTGGTACTGGTTGTAGTTTCAAGATCAAATGCAGCCTTAGTATTAACCTCCTCCTTCTAAGTTTCCCCTCAGGGAAAAAGGCCCATGGACAATGGGGGACTGTCCCAGTACAGAATTGTCTCAAAGCTTCATTTTTGTTTTCATTGTTTATTGTCACAGAGTTTTATTTCTTTGCTAGCATTTTCCTACATTTTTTTCTCAGAGTTCCTACATGTAGTGCAGCTATTTTTATCTGCCTCATAGCTTTTCAGCCTCTAAGCACATAAATGTTCAGAAGTATATATAATTATCAAAAACTCTTTAATGCAGCTTACTAAATTCAAAAGAGGTGTTTGTTTAACCTTACACATTGTAGAAATTATAAGATTAATTTAAAAACGATTAAGTAAATAATCAGAAACTAATATCGTTCTTAAAAATAGTTACTACCTGTCTTTCTCTGTCACTATTGACACATAAATGGTGGGTGTAATTTTTTTGGGGGTGATTGCTGCATGTTTTCTTACACATTGGATTTAATGATTATGTGAAACTGAAATTTAGTTGAAATCTGATGGAGCTTGTTATATACAGTTGACATTTCATGTCTGCACAGCCTTTTAAAATTCTCTTTTCTTATATCATCTAAGATACACTGAAAATGCTGGAATAATTATGGTAAGTACCATTTTTCCCCCCTACCAAATATTGAAACTCAAAGGTACTTGGTGATTTGTCCTAATAACACACTTGAAATGTTAGAGTTGGCTTTTGAACCCTAAATTCATCAGACTCTAAATTCTGGTCTCTTTTCAATATTTGAAGTGGACTCCTCTTCAGAATAACAACCATAAAGTTTTTCAGGCAAAATGTACAGTAAAGTTATGAAAAAAGTATCATTTATTTTTTTAAATTTTAATTTGTTATATATGACAACAGAATGCATTACAATTCATATTACACATATAGAACACAATTTTTCATATCTCTGTACACAAAGTAGAGTTATATCCTTCCTGTCTTCATACATGTACTTAGGGTAATGATGACCATTGCATTCCACTGTCTTTCCTACCCCGTAACCCCTCCCTTCCCCTCCTCCCCTTTTCCCCTTTGCCTTATCCAGAGTTCATTTAATCCTCCCATACTGGCCTCCCTCTCCAGCATATTATGGATCAGCATCCTTAAATCAGAGAAATCATTCTGCATTTGGTTTTTGGGGATTGGCTAATTTTACTTAACATTATATTCTCCAGCTCTATCCTTTTACCTGAAAATGCCATGATTTTATTCTCTTTTAATGCTGAGTAATATTCTATTATGTATATATACCACATTTTCCTTGTCAATTCATCTACTGAAGGACATCTAGATTGTTTCCACAGTTTAGCTACTGTGAATTGTGCTACTATAAACATTGATGTGGCTGTGTCCCTGTAGTGTGCTGTTTTTAAGTCCTTTGGGTATAGACCAAGGAGTGATATAGCTGGGTCAAATGGTGGTTCCATTCCCAGATTTCCAAGGATTCTCCATACTGCTTTCTAGATTGGCTGCATCAATTTGCAGTCCCACCAGTAATGTGTGAGTGTGCCTTTTTCCCCACAACCTCACCAACATTTATTGTTATTTGTCTTCATAATAGCTGCTATTCGGATTGGAGTGGGATGAAATCTTAGAGTAGTTTTGATTTGCATTTCTCTAGTTGTTAGAGATGTTGAATGTTTTTCATATATTTGTTGATTGATTCTATAACTTCTTCTGAGAAGTGTCTGTTAAGTTCCTTGGCCCATTTATTGATTGTGTTTTTTTTTTTTTTTTTTTTTTTTTGGTGTTAAGGCTTTTGAGTTCTTTATATACCCTAGAGATGAGTGCTCTATCTGACGCGCATGGTGTAAGAATTTGTTCCCAATTAGTAGGCTCTCTAATCACCTCACTAATTGTTTTTTTTTTTCTGCTGAGAAGAAGCTTTTTAGTTTGATTCCATCCCATTTATTGATTCTTAATGTTAATTCTTGCGCTATAGGATTTTTATTAAGGAAGTTGGAGCCTAATCTGACATAATGGAGATTTGGGCCTACTTTTTCTTCTAATAGATTCAGTGTCTCTGGTTTAATTCCTAGGTCCTTGATCCATTTTGAGTTGAGTTTTGTGCATGGTGAGAGACAGAGGTTTAATTTCATTTTGTTGCATATGGATTTCCAATTTTTCCAGCATCATTTGTTGAAGAGGCTATCTTTTCTCCAATGTCCATTTTTGGTGCCCTTGTCAAATATAAGATAACTATAATTATGTGGGTTAGTCTCTGTGCCCTGTATTCTGTACCATTGATTTATAAGTCTATAAATCAATACCATGCCGTTTTTGTTACTCTTTCTCTGTAGTATAGTTTAAGTTCTTGTATAGTGATGCTACCTGCTTCACTTTTCTTGCTAAGGATTACTTTAGCTATTCTGGATCTCTTATTTTTCCAGATGAATTTCATGACTGCTTTTTCTATTTCTAGGAGCAATCTCATTGGGATTTTGATTGGAATTGCATTAAATCTGTATAGTGCTTTTAATAGTGGTCATATTGATAATATTAATTCTGCCTATCCAAGAACAAGGTAGATCCTTCCATTTTCTAAGATCTTCTTTAATTTCTCTCTTTAGTGTTCTGTCATTTTCATGGTTAGAAGTCTTTCACCTCTTTCTTTAAGTTGATTCTCAAGTATTTTATTTTATTTTTTTGATGCTATTTTAAGTGAGGAAGTTTTCCTCATTTCCCTTTCAGAAGATTTGTCACTAATATACAGAAATGCCTTTGATTTATGGGTGTTGATTTTGTATCCTGCTGCTTTGCTGAATTCATTTACTAGTTCTAGAAGTTTTCTGGTGGAATTTTTAGGGTCTTCTAGGTATACAATCATATCATCAGCAAATAGTGCCAATTTGAGTTCTTCTTTTCCTATGTGTATCCCTTTAATTTCTTTCGTCTGTCTAATTGCTCTGGCCAGTGTTTCAAGAACCATATATGTTAAATAGAAGTGGTCTTGTTCCAGTTTTTAGAGGGAATGCCTTCAATTTTTCTCCATTTAGAATAATGTTGACCTGGGGCTTAGCATAGATAGCTTTTAAAATGTTGAGATATGTTCCTGTTATCCCTAGTTTTTCTAGTGTTTTGAACGTGAAGGAATGCTGTATTTTGTCTAATGCTTTTTCTGCATCTATTGAGATGATCATATGATTCTTATCTTTAAGTCTACTGATGTGATGAATTATATTTATTGATTTCCATATGTTGAACCAACCTTGCATCCCTGGAATGAACCCCACTTGATGGTGGAGCTCGATCTTTTTGATATGTTTTTGTATTCAATTTGCCAGAATTTTATTGAGAATTTTTGCATCTATGTAAAGTTTTCTTTTCTTTTTTTTTTAAAGAGAGAGAGAGAGAGAGAGAGAGAATTTTTTAATATTTATTTTTTAGTTTTCGGCAGACACAACATCTTTGTATGTGGTGCTGAGGATCAAACCTGGGCCGCACGCATGCCAGGCGAGCGCATTACCGCTTGAGCCACATCCCAAGCCCAAGTTTTCTTTTTTTGATGTGTCTTTGCCTGGTTTTGGAATCAGGGTGATATTGGCCTCATAGAATGAGTTTGGAAGTGCTGCCTCTTTTTCTATTTCCTGAAGTAAATGGAAGAGTATTGGTATTAATTCTTTTTTAAAGGTCTTGTAGAACTCGGCTGTGTATCCAGCTGGTCCTGGGCTTGTCTTTGTTTGTAGGCTTCAGATGGCATCTTCTATTTTGTTGCTTGAAATTGACTTGTTTAAATTCTGTATATCATCCTGATTCAATCTGGGCAAATCATATGACTCTAGAAATTTTTCGATGCCATTGATATTTTCCATTTTATAGGAGTACAAGTTTTCAAAATAATTTCTAATTATCTTCTGTATTTTTGTAGTGCCTGTTTTGATATTTCCTTTCTCATCATGTATGTTAGTAATTTGAGTTTTCTCTCTCTTTCTCTATGTTAGCATGACTAAGGGTGTCAATTTTATTTATTTTTTCAAAGAACCAACTTTTTGTTTTCTCAATTTTTTTCAATTGTTTCTTTTGTTTAAATTTCATTGATTTTAGCTCTGATTTTAATTATTTCCTGTCTTCTGCTGATTTTGATGTTGATTTGTTCTTCTTTTTCTAGGACTTTGAGATATAGTGTTAAGTCATTTATTTGTTGACTTTTTCTTTTTTTAAGGAATGAACTCCATGAAATGAACTTTCCTCTTAGAACTGCCTTCATAGTGTTCTACAGATTTGATATGTTGTATCTGTGTTCTTATTTACCTCTAATTTTTTTATTCTCCTCTTTGATGTCTTCTGCAACTCATTATTCATTCAGTAGCATATTATCTAGTCTCCCAGTGTTGGAGTAGCTTTTATTTTTTATTTTATCATTGATGTCTAATTTTATTCCATTATGATCTGATAGAATGCAGGGTAGAATCTCTACTTTTTTGCTAATAGTTGCTTTGTGGCATAATATATAGTCTATTTCAGAGAAAGATCCGTGTGCTGCTGAGAAGAAAGTGTATTTGCTTGTTGAAGGATGAAATATTCTATGTATGTCAGTTAAGTCTAAGTTATTAGTTGTATTATTGAGTTCTACAGTTTCTTTGTTCAGCTTTTTTTGGGAGGATCTATCCAGTAGTAAAAGAAGTGTATTAAAGTCATGCAAAATTATTGTGCTGTGGTCTATTTGACTCTTGAACTGGAGAAGAGTTTGTTTGATGAACATAGATGCTTCATTGTTTGGGGCATATATATTTATAATTATAATGTCTTGTTGGTGTATGGTTCCCTTGAGCAGTATATAGTGTCCTTCTTTATCCCTTTGATTAACTTTAGCTTGAAGTCTACTTTATTTGATATGAGGATAGAAACCCCTGCTTGCTTCCACAGTCCATATGAGTGGTATAATTTTTCCCAACCTTTCACCTTCAGTCTGTGGATGTCTTTTCCTATGAGATGAGTTTCTTGGAGGCAGCCTATTGTTGGGTATTTTTTTGGGGGGGCGGGGGGGGGTCCAATCTGCTAGTCTATGTTTTTTGATTGGTGAGTTTAGGCCATTAACATTCTGGATTATTATTGAGACATGATTTGTATTTCCAGCCATTTTTGGTATTTAACTTGACTTGGTTTCTCCTCTGATTAGTTTTTCCTTTAGTGTAATATCTCCCTCTGCTGATTTTCAACACTGTTTTTATTTTCTCTTTGGGGAATATTTTGCCAAGGATGTTCTGCTTTCTAGTTGTAAATTCTTTTAATTTTTGTTTATCATGGAAGGTTTTTACTTCATAATCAAATCTAAAGCTTGATTTTGCTGGATATAAGATTCTTGGTTTACATCCATTTTCTTTCAGAGCTTGGTATATGTTATTCCATGATCTCCTGGCTTTGAGGGTCTGGGTTCAAAAATCTGCTAAGATACAAATTGGTTTCCCCCTATAGGTGACCTGATTCCTCTCTCTTGTGGCTTTTAAGATTCTATCCTTATTCTGAATGCTAGGCATTTTCATTTTAATGTGCCTTGGTGTAGATCTAATGTAATTTTGTACATTTGGTGCCCTGTAAACTTCTTGTATTTGGTTTTCCAATTCATTCTTCATGCTTGGGAAATTTTCTGATATTATCTCATTGAAGAGATTGTGCATTCCCTTGTTTTGAAACTCTGTGCCTTCCCCTGTCCCATTAACTCTTAGATTTGGTCTTTTGATGCTGTCCCATAATTCTTGGATGTTCTGTTCATGTTTTCTTACTGTCTTCACTGTGTGGTCAACTTTATTTTCCAGATTGTATGCTTTGTCTCCATTATCTGACATTCTATCTTCCAAGTGATCTAATATGTTGGTTATGCTTTCTATTGAGTTTTTTATTTTGTTTATTGTTTCCTTTGTTTCGAGGATTTCTGTTTTTTTTTTTTCAGAGTCTCTATCTCTTTCTTGAATTAATCTTTTGATACCTGTATTTGCTCTCTTATCTCTTTGTTGGAGTGATCAATATTTGCCTGTATTTGCTCATTTAGGTCATTCTTTAATTCACAGATCATTTTAATTATGAACCTTCTGAACTTCTTCTCTGACATTTCATCAACTTTGCTGTCCATGTGGTCTGTTATTGTAGTATCCTGTTTGTTTGGGGGCACTTTCCTCCTTGTTTTTTCATATTGTCTATGTGTCTTCCTTTCTTGCAGTGTGGATCTGAGGCATTACAGTTTCTACCCTATATTCTTATAGTACCTGTGCAGATTGTCTGTACCTCACTTTGATGATGGGTTTCCAACATCAAAGTATGATACTGCAACTAAAGGTGGTGGTGGCAGTAGCCGAGGTAACTCAAGTTAATAGTGGAGGTGCCCAAAGATGAATGCAATGTCTTACAGAGATGGGGCTGAAAGGATGGGCCTTATACTATCTTTGGGATGCCTGCTGTGAGATGCAGCTGCTTCTAGGCCCTGTCTGTTGTCAGAAAGGTAGGGCCTCTGTGTGGGGAAGGCTATGGCGATGTCTGCAGTGTCCCAAGATGGAAGTGGGTTAGGCTTGGGCTCGCAGATGGGGGGTGGTGGTGAACTTGGACCTCCCTTGGACCTTGGTGCTGCATATGTCGGTGTGAGCGGATCTGGGCCAGGCCTGAGCTCCTATGGTGGTCTGCTGGTCTGAAGAGGCAGTCCTGTTCCAGAGCCTAAGCTCCTGCTGGTGTCTGCCAGTGGTGGGATGGACCCGGTCTACTGTGAGCCTGGGTCCTGCACAGGTCAGTGTGGGAGGATCTGGGCCAGGCCTGAACTCCCATGGTGGTCTGCTGAAGAGGTGGTCCTGTGTTGGAGCCTGAGCTCCAGAATGTATCTGCTGCTGGCAGAATGGACCCGGGCCTATTCTCCATTCCTTTTATTTATAATTTTCAAGGATTATCCATATCATTGAGAGTATTTGTATTGTCCTTGACTTTTTCAAGGGTAGCAAAACTGCATTAGATGCTCTACCATGTTGATGTTTCCTATCATTGAAAATTATCTTTAATTACCTAAAAGATGAGTAAGATGTGAAATAGGGAAAGAAGCAAATAGCATTAACTTTCAAATCAGCATTCCAAATGAAAAGAAATGATTTCCCCCACACCTTTGCACTTATACTCTGTGATATGCAGCAGACCAGTGTTCAGCTTCATGCTGTTTTTCTGAAGCCCCTTTATTTATTTTTCATTTATCTGTCTCCCTTGTGTGCCTGGTGCTCAGTAATCTGCTCATCTCTAGCATGATCTATACTATAATCCATCGCTTCTCCCTCCGTGCATTTTAATGAAGCAATTTTTGCCTCCTTTACATAACTGCTGTCCTGATTTCATACTACACCATAACCATTTATTGTCCCATCAATGAAAGCAAATCTTTAAAGGAATACCTCAAAACAGGATAGATACAGAGTTTTGATTCTTTTTTTTTTTTAATTTTTTAAGGACTTTGTGAATTTAGCAGCATTTTAATGATTTAATTTCTAATAGATACTCAGGTTTGGAAAAAGATATCCCCTGGACACCAACTCAAGTGGGGGGGGGATATTGATAGCCAGAATCCTTTGTCCCCTTCATACATGCCCTATCTTTTGGCCGGGTGCTCTGAATTCCTGTCCCCCTCCCCTTTCCCACCCACCAGTGAGCTGACCTCCTGGGATGGTTCTGTAGCCAAAGAACTATAGAAGAACTATGCAGGAAGTGTTTGCTTGTTGTTGCTGTTTTGTTTTGGTCTTCCTGCCAACCTTGTCTTGCTCCTCTGTTTCCTGGCTATTGGCCTGGACTTGGACCTTCTCCTCTGCTCTGCCCACTGGTATTTGCACATTCCAGGTTGTGTTTGTCTGTCTGGCTTCTGACCCTTGCTCTCTGTGTGAGGTCTGATTCACCACCTTGCTCTGATCTTGATGTCTTGTATAATTTCCCTCTCCTGGCATTTCTCAGGGAAACTTAATCTTCTGTATCCTTCCTCAGCCTGCACCCATTTCAGGTTTTCTCCTTTTTTCCCAAATTTGTGTTAGATTTCTGGGCCATTCATTCATTCAGCAACCAATCATTCAGTGTCTAATGTGTGTAGCTGATACAAAGATAAATGAGTCCTAGGCTCTGCCCCTATAGAATTTACTGACTGGAAGTTAAATAGACCCAAAAAGAAGTGGATGTTGATTTTGTGGGAGCCCTCATTAAGGAAAAAAAAATGCAATACTCTAGTATATATTTAGGTAAGGGCTTTGGAAGGGTTCAATGTGGTGAAGACCCTGAAGCTTCTTTAGTTTCATGGGGAACTCACCTGTGTGGATAAGCAAGTTTTAAAGGGGTCAAGTTCTGAGGTAAAAATATGCAGGGTGTACTATGAAGGCACCACAGAAAGACATCTAAATCTTCGGTGTCAGGGATGGCTTCTTGGTGAAAATTGCCCCTGATTAATTTTGAAACCTGAGTGTTATTAAACTACATGAAGGAGAGGGGAAAGGAGCATTCCAAACATAGAGGCCCACAAACAGGCAAAGATCACAAATAGTTAAGTCCTGGGAGATGCCACTAGCTCCATTTTGCAGGAATGTAAAGAACATGACAAATAGAATGGAAGAGTGAGATTTGGAGAAGGAGCTTAGGATTAAAGCATTGAGAGTCTTTGTGCCACAATAATAATCTTAGATTTTTTTTTTCCTCAGATAAATCACCTGGAAGGATAATACACAAGTATGGAAATCAGGAGATGTGGCAGTCATTCAGGCAAGAGGTGACAAAGTTATGAACTAAAGTCATAACAGCAGAAATAGAGAGAGGAAGTGGACTGAGAAATATATAGACTGAACGTAGACTAGAGAAGATTCTCTAGACTTTCCTGCTCAGGTGGGTGAGTGAATAGCAGAAGCATCAAATGAAAAATGGAGTAGGAAAGGACGATGGTTTGAAGGAAGACAATGTATTTAGTTTTAGGGCAATTCAGTGGAGGTATTCTTTTAGGAAAAAATGATATCCAAGTCTGCAGTGCGAGGAGAAATCTGGGCCCAAAGTACAGATTGAGGAAGCATTAGCACAGAGGTAGTAGTTAAAGTGAAGGGAAGGAATGCGCTAAGCCAGGAAGGTGAGGAGGGGAAGAAGTGCAGGAACCAGGAAAGGCAGCTTGGGAAGGTGTTAGAGCAAACTCCAGGGAGGTATGAGGAGGCCAGGAGAGTCAAGAGAATAAAAAGTGTCAACATTCCAAATTTTGAAGTTTTGTGATTAAAGATTGAAAAATGTTCATTGGGTTTGTTAGCAGTAAGAAGTTGGAGATTCGGAGGGGAAGATTTGGAGAACAGTGACAGGAATAAACCAGATTTCCACAGGTTGAGGATTGGATGGGAAGTGATGTTGATCAGTGTGGGACTCTATAAGGAGATTTTTGAATGAGAAAGGATTGAAAGGTACTAAGCATTAGTTGAGGTGATTAGACTCTAAGTGATCATTTCTTCCTTTTACTTTCCTCCTCCTCCCCCTCCTCCTCCTCCTCCTCCTCTTCTTCTTCGATGGGAGATGCTCAAGCATTTTTATAGTCTAAGGGATTAAATGTTCAGAAGATAGGATGAAAGCTGGGCTGGAACAAGGTCTTATCATCTTTGACTTGGACTGCCTATTGCCTCCTGGGAACCAGAACTCCTGATTCTTTTGCTTTTTCTAGAAGATTAAGTCTGTCCCATTCTCAGGCAACTAGTGCAGATCTGGCTGATTGGGTTTAATGATTGTTTTTGTTTTCTGTCAACTCTGAGGTTCAGTGATTGATTTATTGATGGCTCAAAGAAGCATAAATACATTTGTTGGTCTAGAGTGGTTTCTTGAGTTAGGCTACCATGAAAGGAGAACAGGGGAAAAGATAAAAAGTGTTGGAAAGGAATTATTCTTTGCTTCCAACATTCCTCTCCATTTTGTAATCATTGCCTCACCCCCCTCCCTTTCTGACTTGTTCTGGCAGGGAGCTATTTGCTTCAAAGGGTATAGTGTTATTCTGGGGGTAGAAAAAGATCAGGAAATGGTCAGTTTCTCTTGCTTCTGGAAACCTGTGATTTAGGACATTATTAAAACTGATGGTATCCATTGTAGAGGCAAAGGAGAGCAAAAGCTATGTCCCAGAGGCCAACTCAGAGTTTGCAACTGAGATCCCTGCTTGCTAGCAGCTAAGGACGGAAAAATTAGGCACTGGCAATAAATATAAAAATGCTTTGAAAACTAGAACGTGCTTCACAAATGCCATCCTTTCTAAAAAAACTGTTTGCAGAAATATTCGCCTGAAGACCCCATAATGCACAAAATGAAGCAACAGTAATTCAAAGGCAATTGTATTCCTTTTTAAAGCATATGTTTTATTGCAGCATGGGAAACTAAGCCTCATTTTCTGCATAATGCCCACTTGACAGACTTGGTGGAATAAAAAGTCACCCGCCATCGCTCACGCGCTGCCTAAGTGTGTGCTGAAGTAGGCCTGCTCTTGAGTAACCACAACACAAAATGAAAAGCACTTTGCCACCATGCCTGTGTGAATGATAAACATCCAATAAAAACCCCGGGCACTAAAGCCCAAATTAGTGTTAGTGTTAAAAAGACTTTCACCCATTTCAGGGAGAAAAAAATATACTACATTACATAGTTATAATCAGGGAAATGATGAGCTGCGTGCAAATAAAAAAGAAAAAAAACATTAGGATTCATGGCGGGTAACATTCACCATTAGTGCTCAGAGATGCACTGAAATTAAATCAGGCAAGAAGCAGCAGCAACATAGGAACATTGTTTTGTGTGGTCTGATTTTTTCTGAACAAGAGAAACACCTTTTCCCCAAACCCAATCATACGTATCTTACTTACTGATACCTGAATATGTATGAAGATGGCTTTATTTCTCTTTCAAGGCTTTGCTCCTGATTAAAATACCAATTCCTGGGAAAGGTGGCATTTAGTATTTCTCATCATATTGCTAAGTGTGAATGAATGTCTGGCTCTTTTCTTGAAGGAGGAAGATGTTTGTTTCTGGGTGGAGGTGGGAGGGAGAAAAGCCAGGAAAGGGGCCGCCATGGCTCTTCACAGTTTGCTTAGGGCCAGAGCAGTCTGAGGTGTTGCAATAGAGGTGATGGTAACTGAACCAAGAGCCATCTGTCTCTGTGGTTCCTGAGTCTCCATTTTATGTTAGGTGAACATGTATCCAATGAAAGACCATGTTTCCAGACCCCCACCCCATCCCCAACTTACTCCTTGCAGCTAGTGGTGGTCAATAAGATACAGGCATAAGTTATTTAGCAGAATTTTCCAGGACAGTCTGAAAAACAGGAAAAGTCCTTAAAAAGCATTTCTTTCTTTTTTTTTTTTTTTTGTTTTGTTTTGTTTTTCCACCTCTTTTATCCTTCTTTCTGCTAGGTATGTGGATTCGTTGGGTACAGAGGGCTTGTACTCCAGTAACAATCATGTAAATATGAGGCTGAGAGACACCACTGCTGAAACTGATCTGAAAAAAGCCTGGTTTCCTAGTGATGATGGAGAGCTCCCTTGCAACCCAATGCTCCTCATTGGGCTTATCATGTGAGAAAAAATATACAAATTTGTATTAGTTTATTCACTCTTTTTGCAGGTCTTTACTTCTGACAGTCAAACTCAATTCCTAACTGATGCAGATGTGTATATATTTTGTAGTAAGCACACACACACACACACACACACACACACACACACACCCCAGGCAGAGTTCAGTGTCTGGTTCTGTATTCCACAATTGAAGATGTATTGGATAATTTGGCAAGCTCCTGAGAGTAGATGCCCCTACTACACTTACACACACACACACACACACACACACACACACACAGTCCACATGTACTTATCAAGTATGTGATAAATATATGTCTGTATTATTCCACTGAGTTTCATGACAAATCTTTCTTGTTTTCAAATAGTTTACAATCTGTTACAGATCACACAGATAAAAGCATGATGAAATATTTGAAAAAAAATAGCTGCGAAGACAAGTTAAAAATAGAAATATTTGAAAAGAATATAAAAGGTGATATAAAATGTCTATTGAAAAAGATTATTGTACAAAGTTTGACCTGGAAGTTCACATTTCATATGAGAACAAAACAAATGGGAATATCCTGACATAGAAAGTATTTTATGGTAAAGTGGGCATTCAGAGGTGGATTTAAGAGGCCAATGGAGCTGACCCTTCAGGTACCCTTATTTGCGTGGACCCCTTCTAATAACTGAGGAAATGTGAGACATATATTCACACGTTCTATTGTTTTTGCAAAAATTTGTGTAATTAATACATTTTAAACACAATCGGTTCAGATCACTTTTTTCCAATCCAACTTCCCCTCTGTCATACTTCATTTGGTGTTGGATGGTGCTGGAACGACTGGAAGCCTCTCTCTAGTATCCAAATAAGAGGAAATTGAGTTAAGTTTACCGTTAGTTTGCATTTAGTGGAACACAATTATGAGGATAACAATCACTTCAATAAGTAGTTTAAATTGTCCTCAGCTATTTGGGATAGAAGTAACCTCCAGGAGACTGCTGTTCACTGCATAATGCCATAAAGGTGTGGTTCCAGAGGTCACATAGCGATATAAACATTGTCCTTCAGCATCCAAATCTGGAAGTATCTGTGCAGTATAGGAGAACAGGTTTGAAATATACAGGGCTATAAGGTACTCTGGAACATTCTTTCAATCATCTGATGTATTTTTTTATTTTTTAAAAATTGTGGTAAAAGAGGCATTTACATATTGGTAAAATAGACATACAGTTTATCAATATTTTTAAAATGTATAATTCAGTGGTATTAAATTCATTCATATTGTTGTTTAATCATCACAATCATCCATCCACAAAACTCTTTTCATCTTGCAAAACTGAAACTCTGTACCCATTAAACAATCATTCTCCATTCCCCTTTCTCCCAGGTCCCAGCAAACACCATTCTACCTCCCCTACCCCCCACCCCACTGCCCCGAGTTTGGATACTTTAGGAACTTCATATAAGTGGAATGGTAGAATATTTGTCTTTTTCTGGCATATTTCACTTGGCATAATGTCTTCAAGGTTCATCCACTTCGTTCATGGGTCAGCATCCCTTTCTCCTTTTTTAATTTTAATTTTATTATCTAGGGCCTGCACATATTAGGCAAGTACTCTACCACTAAACCACACCCCCAGATGTAGAATATCCTTCCTTTTTGAGGCTGATTCATCTTCCATTATATATGAGGACCACATTTTGTTTATCCACTAATCTAGTGATGAACTCTTGAGTTGCTTCTACCTTTTGGCTATTGTGAATGATGCTGCTAATAAAAATGGTTGTACAAATAACTACAAATCCCAGTTTGTTTGTTTGTTTTCTTCTTCTTTTAATTTCCCCTTGGGTGTGGGAATTAAACAGAGGGGCACTTTACCACTGAGCTACATCCATAGTCCTTTCTACTTTTTAAGTTTTGAGACACGGTCTTGTTAAGTTGCTTAAGGCCTTTCTATGTTGATGAGACTGGCTTTGAACTTGTGTTCCTCCTGCCTCAGCCTCTCCAGTTGCTGGTATTACAGGCATGCCTGTAATGTCTGTCTGCTTTTAATTCTTTTTAGCATATCTGATATGTAAAGTTTTAGGTTGAGGATTATGTTCTCACTGATACCTAGTTAAATTGGAAGTTCTTACCTATTAGAAATATTTTTCATAATGTAATATATAGAATTATAAATATCCTGCATATGTTTTTTTTAAGTTGGGATTTGCACAAAATAGAATCTATCAGTATTTCTGTAATAATAGCACAAATTCACAGCACTCTGCAAAGCAGTGATCATGACCATGTGTGAAGTCACATTTTACATATCCCAGCTATAAAAACTTTATTAATCATGCTAGAAGAAAGACTGACATCTTTTTACTTTCTCTATAAAAATGTTATGAAATAATTCATGTGAAAAGGCCATCAAACAATATGAACCAATAAATGTACAGAACAGGAATGATGCAGTTATGTCAAGTAGTTAATGAATAAAGCATATTTGGTTATTTTTCTGGATCTTATGATGTTTGTGGTCTCTGTCAGTTTTTAAAATTTTGTGATTTGTTATATCCTACTAAATAAATCTTCCTGCTCTTGCCTAATTTTGTGTGTATAATGCATTCATTTCTTAAAAAGGGTTTTAAATTGCCTATGTTTTGAGCCCCCAAAACATGGGTCTTCCTCTTTTGGAGCTTCACAGACAGCTTCAGAGTCTTGGCTGAAGGTCTGATTTTTTTTTTTTTTTTTTTAACCATCATTCCCTTAGATGTCCTGCCCCATTCTATTCTCATGTTTATGGGTTTTCTGTTGCATGGTGTCAATGGCTGTTCCCCTGGGGTATTTGGGCTAGAACTGAACAAAGCCTAGCACTGGTGGGTGTCCATCCCCAAGAAGACTCAAAGTACAGCCAACAGAGGATCAATGGGAGGGCTCTGATGCAGGTTTGGGAGGTTCATGCCTTGCCCAAAGCCCTGGCAGTGGTAAGTAATGACACAGCTCTCAAGAACTTCTCTGAACTCACAGGTACCTTTTAATTCAAGGGAAACTTCCCCAGGATAGAACTACAATTTTCATCACCAACTGTTTCTCCCCAAAACATTCCTTGCTCATGATCTCAATTCCTTTTTGTACGGAGGAAATTCCCCTCTGAGTTTTATCAGAGATGTGCCCTCTCTTATGAACGTCTTTTCTGTTGCTCTTTAAAAATAGACTTTAATGGCCCCTCAAAAATAGACCTTGTATGCATTAGCCTTCCCAAATATAATTCTTCCTTCCTGGGGTGGCAGGAGAGGCTGTTAATATTCCATTCTTTTCAGGAAAATTAGAAAAGCATTTATGTTCTATCCTTTCAAAAAAGTAAAGCAAGGGAAGGAATACCACAAGGTTCAGTTGCTATATTAAAACAGCCTCACCCATTTATGTCCTGAAATAAAAGATGGTAAATAGATAAATTTTGTAGGTGGAAGTGGACTTAGCGGTGCTCTGGTTGATCCCAATAATTTTACAAATGAAACTCATAGAGTCTAAGTGGTGTTGCTGAGATTAGTCCTTGGGATGCAAGGACCAAGGCCATCCAGATTTGCAGACCCTGGCTCAGTGTGTTTTGCTGTAATATTGCTGTAATATTCAGTTTATGTGTGTTGAGGAAGTTTTAGATAGAATTGTTGAATATCATGTTAATAGTATCTTTTAAAACAGATTTAGATTTCTTTTTGCTGGAGTTTTAAAAAATTCAATTAATATTTATTTTATTTGACTTCATTATGGTCCACTTGAAGGTTTCAGAAAAGCTAGATGAGTTTTCAAGGTTGTTTTAGCCTTAATAGTAAAAGTTTTCATTCATTTTTCTTCTTGTGTAGGTATTCTTAAGGCATCTTCAGAGCACTGTTTTGTACAGAATAAAATAACGGGGCAAACAAACACTGGAATGTGAAATGGTCCAAGCCCTCTGGATCAATTGGGGAACAAATACTGCTCCCCAGTATACAAGTGCATATTTAATAGTACATGACAATATAGGTTATCAAAATTGTAATACCAAGATTTGAGTGTCTTTGCATTCATGTAGGCAAAAATGCTCACTGGAACAGATTCTTATTCTTTTTTTTTTTTTTTTAACTTTTGACTTTTTTTTTTTTCTTTGAGAGAGAGAGAGAGAATTTTTTAATATTTATTTTTTAGTTTTCGGCAGACACAACATCTTTGTTTGTATGTGGTGCAGAGGATCGAACTTGGTCCACACGCATGCCAGGTGAGTGTGCCACCGCTTGAGCCACATCCCCAGCCCCCAGATTCTTATTCTTAACTAGAGATGTGTATCAGAATGCTCTTACAATATTTAGGAGTCATTAGCCATCATTCTGAATATTTTTAAAGGTAGAGCACTCTCCCTGTCTCAATCATGTTGAAGTTCAAGTACACATGTGCAGGTATCCCAGTTAGGTAATGCATCTCCTTGATTAGGGAGGGCCTGCAAACAGAGAAGCCAGTGCCCCAGCTCAGGAAAGAATTGGTATTAAAGTCTTGAAGCCAGGTGAATTCTTTTGCCTGGGATTTGTCAACTATTTTTGTGGCCGTGGGTAGTCAAGGGAAAGTCACATGCGATATCATACTATCCCAGTCTGTAATCTTCAAAGCAACAAAGCAAATAGAATGTTTTTGAAATGTACACCAATTCCCGCCCTTACCTTTTAGGTAGTTCTGGGCTCCTCACTAGATTCTCCCTAGCTGGGTGTTTGTTTGCATGTTTTGCATGCTTGGAGGCATGAATAGAAAGAGATAAAGGGAAGTTGAGGTGAGAAGAGAAAGAGGAGATCTGAGAAGAGTAATAAATTTTGCTTCTTGAGCAGAGTCCTGGTGAGGTTGAAAGACTACAGAAAGAGAATGTCTTCATAGAGGCTGGACTTACAGGGCAGCTTTGAAGGTTTTCATGTCCCAGTTGAGCAGAGAATCAGCAGAATGATCATGATAGTGCATGGAAGTAGGAAATGGGGTCAGGTGATGGAAGCAGGGGATGTCTTAGCCATGACTGCATGGACTGCAAATAAGGACCAGAGGCTTTGCTTCCTGAAATCTGTCATGATGTTGACTGCTGGCACTTAACCACAACCCTGGGGTAAGGGTCAAAGTCTTCAACTTAGAAGACAACTTCCAGCATTCTGGCGGATAGGACTTCTAAATAGAAGTTATGCTTTACTATAGACGAATACAATTTTATTTCTGGCATCCCTGAATATATTCACTGAAATTCATTCCCACTATATCAATTTATTTTTCTCCCAAAAATATGTCTTAAACAATTACTCTTGTCATTGTTTGAACTGTTGAAATTTCACAGGCAGGATTCATATACAAATTTACACAGTCTTCCTAAAACTGTGCGGTTGCTTATGGTACCAATTTTCTGGTAACTATGCAGAATTCAGAAACTTCAGTCCAGAAAATTCGATATGACACTTAGAAGAAATAAAATCTTTAGCAAAACCCACCAGAGCCATCTTTCAAATGGCTTGGACTCTGCTGAAAACATTCTAGGCAGGATGTTATATGGCCTAAATGTTGAGACTTGGCTGGAATTTGCAAAATGTGAAATGGGAACTTGGCAATGTGGTGTTAGTTAAACCCCTGGCCACTGAAAACAGAACCAACTTAGCAGAAGACAGAAAACTAGGGAATAGAATACATCCTGAGTCAAAGCATGCTCTCTATCTGCTGGAGGCTGGCGAAGGTGAACTGGTAGCAAGTGAGGGATTAGAGGCTAAGTCCTATAAAACCACCTGGTCAGGAAACTTCCAGATGGCTGGCTTTAGCAGAGAAACAGGATGGGAAGACCACTTCTCTGGGAGTGCAGATTGAATGCTGTAGGCCAGGTCACAAAAGGTAAATAGGTAATTAACCTCCATCAACACATGAACAGGTGATTGGAAAGAACAATCAGGGTTTCTACCCCATCTTGCATAGTAACTCTAATCCTCCTTATTTATTTTTTATTGAGGTGAAATTTACATAACATAAATTAACTATTTTAAAGTTCAACAGCATTTAGTGTATTCACAATGTTGCATAACACTCTCCTGTAGACAGTTCTAAAATATATGCCTTTTTAAGTTCCAAAATATTCCACCACCTCCACCCCGCCCTGAAATCCTGTAACTATTAAGTGCTCATTCTCCCTTTCCCTCTTTTTCTGGTGACTGATAACTGCCAGTCTTCTTTCTGTTTCCATAGATTTGTTTTTTGTGAATATTCATGTCAACAGACAAATGTCATATATGACCTTTTGTATCTGGCTTCTTTCATTTAGTATTATGTTTCAAGGTTCAGCCACATTGCAATATGGAGCAGTTATCACTGGATATACTGCTTTTGATGGACAGCAGAAAAAGTAAAGATGGTGTATTTTACAACTTTAGAAAAAAAAGACTTAAGGTCCAGTTTTTTTTTTGTGCCCCCCCACCCCCAGACCACTTCCTCTTCTGGATTCTTTATCCTTATTTGAAGTGGATATTGGTTATTTTTGCCTGCCTAGTGTCTAAGTGACTGTTAGTGATTTGTGTAGGACACAGCGTCTCCTTCCCTCAATCTTCGGAGTCCAAGTGATGCTGATCAATCTCCTCTGTTTCTGAGAGGGCACTGGTCTTCAGCCTGTCCGTTAAGGGCTTTCATCCTCTTGGCCAATGCTCAAGAATGGACACATGTTGCAGGTGCAGGGCTTCCTCTTGGAACTACAGAAATGTGCTTCCTTTATGTTGAACTTGAAGCTGAAAGTGTGAATGTGCCTGGTGTCTCCACGTGGATAGCCAAGCCAATGCCAAAGAGAGCAAAGGGAAGAGATTAAGAGAGTGGACTCTGATGCCATTGTTGTCATTTTCTCTGGTTGTAATTTGTTAATTATGTGTTTAGTTATCTACGAGTATTTTTTCTCTTTTCTTAGGGAAGTTTGTGTTGGATTTCTGTCATTTACAACCTGTCACTGTAAGGCACAACCATGACCATACTCACATAGACAGTGTGGATGAGGGGAACATCTCTCCTGGTGCCCAGGTAATGCCTTGGTGCTCCTTTGTGTGAGGATTATCTTTCTGATCTGTGATACTCTATCTTTCTGATCTGTCTGGTTCTGTTTTAAATACATTTTTTTTTCTGTTACAGCAGTAGTGAATAAATACAATGTATTTGAACTTTTGATATTTATGCACCTACCTATTTATATCAATACCTTTAAAGAATTTGTACTATAAGTCTATACAAAAGAGAAAAAAGTATTTTTTTTCTTTTTGGTTGTTTGACATGATATCCTTTATAGGGATACCCTTTTTGGTTTAATAGATTGAAAGATAAAATTTCATACAATAGAACTGAAAACCATGTGGGTCATTTTACCAATAAAAAACCTTGAGGAATAAAACTGCATTATCAAGGTCTTTCTGATTCAAATTGCCATAAGTATTGCAAACAGAAAATATTTTTTTCAAAAACTAGAGTAGATTTTTTTCCTTAATCTTTTTAAATTCTAATGTTTCACACTAATAAGTATATGGCTTTTCATATTCCCAAAAGACAGTCTCCTGTCTAGCAACTAAAATTTAGTCAAAAGTAACCAGAAGAGAAGTTTCCCTCCACTTTTTCTTTTGCTTTAATTGAAAAGAAGATCAATTACAGAAAAATAGCCCCCAAGGGTATATTCTTTTAGTTAAGGATTTCTTAACACAGAGACTCACTTCACCTTTGGGCTTTTTGCAAAACAATATTGGAAATGAACTGGCTTTATCAAAAGTTATCTGGGCATGTGGAAGTCAATAGATCAGTTCCATAAGTGTTAAGATTTTGCATATCTTAAAACTCTAAATAACCTAGTTAGATATTACTATAGGTTGAATTGTGCCCCTACCCCCGCAAAAAACCAAACCAAGACCAAAAAAACAAAAAACAAAAAACAAAACATATGTTGAAGTCCTAACTTAAGAATGTGAGTTTATTTGGAAATAGGGTTATTGTAGATATAATTAGGTAATATGATGTTATATTGAAATAGGGGGCTCCTAATCCAATATGACTGGTGTCCTTTTAAGAAGATGGCCCTGTGAAGACACAGATACATGGTGAGAATGCCATATGACAACGAATGCACAGATTGGAGTCACACAGCTGCAAACCAAGAAACACCAAAGATTGCCAGTGAACGATCAGAAGCTAAGAAGAGGCAAAGAAGGAGCCCCACCTTGGTGAGTAAGGCAAGAAACTTATTCCTCTTATAAATGAACTCTTTGACTAATATCTCCCCATTTCCTCTACCCCCAGCCCCTGGCAGCCACCATTCTATTCTTGCTCCTATGAATTTGATTTTTTTAGATGCCACATGTAAGGGAGATCTTATAGTATTTGTCTTTCTGTGTCGGGTTTACTTCACTTAATACAATGTCTTCCAGGTTTGTTTATGTTGTAGCAAATAGCAGAATTTTCTTTTTTTATGACTGGATAATATTCCATTGTGTATATACACTTTCTTTATCCATTCATCCATCAATGGACACTTAGGTTGTTTCCATATTTGGCTATTGTGAATAATGCTGTCATGAATATTGCCCAGAAGTAAGATTGTTGGATCATATAGTAGTTCTATTTTTAATTATTATAGGGAATATCATACTTTTTACATAATGACAGTACTAAAATGTACATTCCCATCAGCAATATATAAGAGTTTTATATACTCTCTTGTCTTTTATATATATATATTGGGGATTGAACCCATTGGCACTTTTTCTTTTTTTTAACCCAGGGGCAATTTTACCATTGGGCTATGTCCCCTTCCTTCCTTCCTTCCTTCCTTCCTTCCTTCCTTCCTTCCTTCCTTCCTTCCTTCCTTCTTCTTTTGTGTTTTGTGACAGGGTCTCACTAAATTACTAAGGCTGCCCTAGAACTTGCAATCCTCCTGTCTCAGCCTCCCCAGTCTCTGGGATTACAGGCTTGTGCCACAGTACTGGGCTCTCTTGCTTTTTTTTTTTTTTTTTTTTTTTTTTAATATTTTTTAGTTGTAGATGGACACAATACACTTATTTACTTATTTATTTTTTTCCATTGTGCTGAGCATCAAACCCAGTGCCTCTCACATGCCAGGCAAGTGCTCTACCACTGAGCCACAACCTAGCCCCTCTCTTCCTTTTTGAAAGCCTTTCTAACAAAGGTGAGGTAATATATCTTTTTAGTTTTGACTTGATTTTCCCTGCTGATAAATGTTGTCGAGCATTTTTCATATACTTGGTGTTATGGTTTGAATGTGATGTCCCTTAAAAGCTCAGGTGTGAGAGAATGTAAGAAGATTTGGAGGAGAAATAATTGAATTATAGCCTTAACCTAATCAGTGAATCAATCCCCTGATGGGCTTAACTGTGGGGTAACTAGAGGTAAGTGGGGTGTGGCTGGAGGAAGTGGTTCATTGGAGACATGGCTACGGGGTCTATATATATTTGCACCTGGCAAGTGGAGGCCTCTTGGCTTTCTGATCACCGTGTGAGCGGCTTCCCTTTGCCACACTCTTTCATCATGATGTTCTGCCTTACCTCAAGCCCTGAGAAATGGAGCCAGCCTTTTATAGACTAAGACCTCTTAAATCATGAGCCCTCAAATAAACCTTTCCTTCTAAAATTGTTCAAGTGGGGTCTTTTAGTTGCAGCCGTGAAAAAACTGACTAAAACATTTGGCCATTTGTAGGTCTTCTTTTGAGAGATGTCTACTTAAGTCCTGTGTATTTTTTAATCAGGTTTTTCTTTTTTTTTCTGTTGAGTTTTTGAGCTTTTTATATATTTTGGCTACTGATCCCTTATCAGATATATGGTTTGTAAATATTTTCTCCCAATAACTGAGTTGTTTTAATGTGATACAACTGTATTTTTTTTCCAAACCCACAATATAATCCAGACTGGCAGACACTTGGAAGATGTTGCCTACTTCTAGCTATCCCTGGGCAGCATCTTTAGAGAGTTGTGATAATTACGTGGTGCTGTGATTCTTAACCCAGGTTGCACATCAAAATCACCTGAGATGCTTTTAAAGCCCCTCTCACTCCAGACCAATTAACTCAGGAACTCCAGAGATAGGACCCAGACACCAGCAATTTTTGAAAGATCCTCAGGTGATTCTAATGCGCAGCCAGGGTTGGGAACTGGTGGCCCAATGTCATGTTGAGTTACTGTTGAGTCAGAATGTTCTAATAACAAGAGGCAGAGGTGAGTTCCCACTCTGGCCTTCACATACCTTTGCTTTTTGTCTGATTGGAGTTATATAAAGCCTAAGTGGAACTAAGACTAAGCCTGGTAATTGTCATGGCAATGGCCTAGATTTTTCTATCAAATCCAATCTTATTTAGGATGGGAGACACAGAAGTGACTCTAGTGAAGTTAAAATATTTCTGCCTTTATTTAGAATATTCAGCATTAAATTCAACAGAGTTTTGCCATGACATTTCAAACACTAAAACTTTTTAAAACAGCAGTTCTCACTTGAATTGAAAGTTTATCATTAATTGTAAAGTGTGCTTGATCACAGGGAATTATCTAGGCAATCAGCATCATGTATGGCCTTTAATGCCTCCTGTCTGCTGAGTGTGAGTTCTGAATATTGAACACAAATTTGCAAATTTCTCTGCTTATGCCTCATCATTCCCACCTTTGATTGAATATAAAATAAGCAGAATTTAAAAATTATAGAGCAGGGAGGAACCTGTAGAAACCTTTTTTATCTAGTTCTCTGCCTTTACAATCTGATATCTAATCCACTAAGAGAATCAGGCTACTTGTTCCCTTGTTAAATTCATGAAGGTTCTAGCATGGATGACTATGGCATCCTCTGACTGGCTCCCTCACTCCTGTTCCCTTTCCTCTACCTGGCTGCCAGTGATCTTTCTAAACAAAATTTCAATTAAGTCACTCTTTGCTTAGCATTTTTTGATGATTACACAGTTGTCTGAGGTCCAAGTTGAGACTCCTTAGGCTTACCTGCAACTTATGAACTAATCTGACCTATCTCCCTCTGCAGATTCATCTTCTAGAGCTCTCTGGTGTAACTACACTAAATTGCCGTTATACCAGGCTTCTAAATGGCCTAAATGCGGTTCTCCAGATGTGTCCTCTATGCATCCTGCATTTGCAGATGCTCTTCTTCCTTTCTAGGATGTTCTCTCCCTCACTTGTGTAGGGAAACCTTTTCTATATTATCCCATTAGCTTACCTCATGTCAGACTATAATGAGCAGGGAAGGCATCAGAACTCTTGGCACGTGGTGTAAAAAGTGGGAGAGGATTTACTGAGAGTGGAGGACTGGATGCCTGGTATTTATGTCTGGTAATAAGAAACCTTCAAATTTTGTTTTTGTTACAAAAACAAGGTCAAATGGATTGACCATACTCTGAAGTTGGTGGTAGTGGTAATATTTCAATGACCATAATCATAGAGAGAATTATTTCTTTAAAATTGTGCCCCTTCTCTTTCATTAATTGAATATCAGGTGCAGAGGTATAAATTAATTACATTCCTTAGTTTATGGCATATTATTACCATTGTCTTGCACAAGGCTGCTATTGAATTTAGTTTTTTAAAAACTTTATTAAAGATTCTATGCATATTCTCCCTCCTATCTTCATCTGTTAAATATTATTTCAATATATATAATGAAAATATTTTTATTGATATATGTTCTTTGGTGTATATGAATATTTTAAATATAGCTTTAATGAAACTATTCTATATCTCATTCTAAATCTGTCTTTTCTTCATTGATTTTAATATCATACATGTTGTCCTGTATATATCAGGTCTGTGGTCTTCTAGCTGCTGCAACCATCATCCTTCTTCCATTCATCTTCTTCTTCTTTCTCCAAGACATGAACATCCAGATACAATTTTGTTCCTACAATCAACATTGAAATGTGTGTCCTCTTGTATGCCCCCTTCCAGATGTGTGAGACTATTAGATAAGTACCCAGGAATGGGTCCCCCCTCAATCTGACTAAATGGTGCTATGAATTTGCTAGATTGTGATATAGAATGTGTATTGTCTACCTTACTTCCAGCAGTGCATGGTAATCTCAGCTTTCTACTAACACTTGGCATTAGCTGGTTTTCTATGTGCCTATATACAGGAGTAAAGTGAGGTCACATTTTTTCCTTTTAATTAAACTTTTTTTTTTAGAACAGTTTCAGATTCACAGTAAAACTGAGCAGAACATGCAGAATTTCAATATATCCTGACCTCTTGTCTGTACTTCCCACTGCCTTCTCCCACAATCAACATCCAGTACCAGAGAAGTACATTTGTTATATGATCCTGCAATGATACATCATCACCAACCAAATCCATAGTTTTCATTAGTGTTTCCTCTTGGCATTCAATAGGTTTTGATAAATGTAAACTGACATCTACCTAGCATTATAGCATCATACAGAACAGTTTCACTGTCCTAACAATTGTCTATAGTTCACTAATTCAGCCCTCCCTTCCCTCTACTCTCTGCTCTTTTATCTGCATGATTTTGTTTTTCTAGAATGTTTTGTATTTGGAATCATATAGCATGTAGAGTTTTAAGATGGACTTCTTGATGAATCCTCTGAAAGAGAAATTAGGAAAATTACCCCATTCACAATAGCCTCAAAAAACAAAACAAAACAAAACTTGGGAATCAACAAAAGAGGTGAAAGACCTCTACAATGAAAACTACAGAACACTAAAGAAATACATTGAAGAAGACTTTAGAAGATGGAAAGATCTCCCATGTTCTTGGATAGGCAAAATTAGTATTGTCAAAATGGCCATACTACCCAAAGTGCTATGCAGATTCGATGTGATTCCTATTAAAATCCCATCATCATTCCTTATAGAAATAGAAAAAAGCAATCATGAAATTCATTTGGAAAAATAAGAGACCCAGAATAGCCAAAGCCATCCTTAACAAGAGTGAAGCAGGAGGCATCACAATACCAGACCTTAAATTATACTACAAAGCTATACTAACACAAATGGCATGGTATTGGCACCAAAATAGACATGTAGAACAATGGTACGAAATAGAAGACACAGAGACAAACCCACATAAATATAGTTATTTAATACTAGACAAAGGAGCTGAAAACATACATTGGAGAAAATATAGCCTCTTCAACAAATGGTGCTGAGAGAACTGGAAATCCATATGCAGAAAAATGAAAATAAATTCCCATGCACAAAACCTAGAAATTAGACCAGAGATCCTGTGCCTAGTAGAGGAAAAAGGAGGCTCAAATCTTCATCACATCAGATTAGGCCCTGACTTCCTTAACAAGACTCCTAAAGTGCAAGAAATAAAATCAAGAATTAATAAATGGGATGGGCTCAAATTAAAAAGCTTCTTCTCAGCAAAAGAAACAATCAATGAGGTGAAGAGAGAGCCTACGTTTTGGGAGCAAATTTTTGCCATGCTCATGTCAGATAGAACACTAATCTCCAGGATATATAAAAAAACAAAAAAACTTAACACCAAAAAAATTAAACAACCCAATCAATAAATGGGCTAAGAAGCTGAACAGATACATCTCAGAAGATATACATTTTATTATCAAATATATGAAAAATGTTTAACATCTCTAGTAATTAGAGAAATGCAAATCAAAAATACTCTAAGATTTTATCTTGCTCAAGTCAAAATGGCAGTTATCAAAAATACATACAAACAATAATCGTTAACAAGGATGTGGGGGGAAAGGTATACTCATACATTACTGGTGGAACTGCAAATTGGTGCAACCAATCATACAACCAAGAAATATGGAGATTACTTAGAAAACTTGGAATGGAACCACCATTTGACCCAACTATCCCACTCTTCAGTCTATACCCAAAGGATTTAAAATCAGCATACTATAGTAATGCAGCCACATCAATGTTCATAGCAGCTTAATTCGCAATAGCTAAATTGTGGAAGCAACCTAATACCCTTCAATAGATGAATGGATAAAGAAACTGTGGTATATGTACACAATAGAATATTACTCAGCATTAAAAGAAAACAATATTATGGCATTTATAGGTAAATGGGTGGAGTTAGACAATATCATGCTAAGCGAAATAAGCTAATCCCCAAAATCCACGGGCTGAATGTTCTGTCTGATATGTGGATCCTGATCCATAATGGGGAGTGCTTGGGAAAAATGGAGGAACTTTGATGGGGCAAAGGGGAGGGCAAGATAGGGTGGGGTTAAGGGGACAGGGATGATGGTGGAATGAGATGGACATCATTTCTCTAGGTACAGGTATGACTGCATTTATGGTGCAACGCTACATGGTGTACAACCAGAGAAATGAAAGTTGTACTGCAATTGTGTACAATGAATCAAAATGCATTCTGTTGTCATATATACATAATTAGTATTAATTAATTAATTAATGTAAAAGATTGACTTCTTTCACTTAGTAACTTGCATTTAAAGGTTCGTCTATATCTTGATTAATTTTTTTCCTTTTAGTGCTGAATAATATTCCATAATTTGGATGTATTCACCTGCCAAAAGATGTCTTAGTTGTTTCCAAGTTTTGACAATTATGAATAGGATAGTTACAAACATATGTGTGCAGGTTTATGGGTGGATCTGTTTTCAACTCATTTTGGATTAATTCCAAGGATCATGTTTGCTACATCATATCATAAGAGTATATTTAGTTTTATAAGAAACTGCCAAATTGTCTTCTACAGCGGCTATACCATTGTGCATTCCCACCAACAATGAGTGAGAGTTTCTGTTGCTCTACATCTTTGATCAACATTTTGGTGTTGATCAAATGTTCTAGAGTTTGAGTACTCTAATACATGTGTGGTGGTATCCCATTATTATTTTAATTTGTATTTATCTAATAGCATATAACATGGAACACTTTTTTCCTATGCTTATTTGTCTTCTGCTTTGATTCTTTGGTGGGTGTCTGTTAAAGCCTTTTGCCTATTTTAAAATCTAGTTGGTTGCTTTCTTATTGTTCAGTTCAAAGAGTTATTCATATATTTTGGACGACAATACTTTGTCCAGTCTTGGATTGTCTTCCCATTGCTTTGACAATGTCTTTCACAGAGGAAAAGTTTTTAATTTTAGGGAAGTCAGTTTATCAATTATTTATTTCATGGATTGTCCTTTTCTTTGGGTTATATCTAAAAACTCACCCCCAAACCTAAGGCCATTTGGATTTTCTTCTACGTTATCTTCTAGGTGTTTGATAGTTTTGTATTTCATATTTAGATATGGGATCCAGTCTGAGTTAAGTTTTGTAAAGGGTGTGAGGTCTGTATCTATATTCACTTTTTCTGGGTGTGTAACATCCAGTTGTTACAGCACTATTTGTGGAAAATAATCTTTCGTCGGGTGTGCTTTTGCTTTCTTGTCAAAGATCCATTGACTGTCTTTATGTGGCTCCATCACTGGAGCTCTCTGTTCTGTTTTATTGATCAATTTGTCTATTCTTTCTCTAACACCACAGTGTCTTTTTAAAAACTTTATTTTATTAGCTTATTTTTTATGTGGAGCTGAGGATTGAACCCAGTGCCTCACATGTGCTATGAAAGCACTCTACCACGAATCAAAACCCCAGCCTCACAGTGTCTTGGTTATTTTAGATATGTAGTGAGTCTTAAAGTGGGGTGTGTCAGTCTTTCAATTTTGTTCTTCACCATTGTGTTGGCTATTTTAGGTCTTTTGCCTCTCCATACAAATTTATAATCAGTTGATCATTATCTAAACAATAACTTGCTAGGATTTTTGGTGGAATTGTGATGAATCTATAGGTCAAATTGGGAAGAACTGTCTTCAATTAAGTTTATTTTTCATTTCTATAAATACTGATTAGTTAGAATAGCTCTCCACATATTTCTTAGTCTTTTGATATTCTTCCTTGTGAATTACCTGATCATAACCTTTGTCCATTTGCTCCTGGGGAGACTTTTCCTAGTTGCCGTGCAGCATTTCTGCATGTACTCTAGATATTAGGCCCTCATTAGTTTTACATTTTGAAAATATCTTCTCTCAATTTTCTGTTTAATTTTGTCCACATTTTGTTCACTGACTATAGAGATCCTTAGTTTTGCTTTAATCAAGTCCATAATTTTTTTTTTTGTTTTATGGTTTGTGTCTTTGAAGTTTTTTAAAAATATTTTTCTTTCTGGCTAGGTTACAAATATATTTTTCCATTTTTTAAATGCTTAGTCTTTAATCCACTTGCTGACCAATTTGGATCCAAGAATTACTTTGTTTTTCCTTATGTAGCAAATCAATTTTTCTAACATTGACTCCTAAATAACAAACTCTTCAATTTGATTTGTGGTGCAATCTGATTTGGAATTAAAGTCAGATTCTGGGTATGCCTCTGAGTGGCTCTGGGCATAATCTGAGCATTCTGCATTGTTACTTTGGTCTATTTGTCTGTTTTTGCAAAGCATACCACAAATTTCAATAAAGACTTCATCATATATCTAATAATCTGTGTTAGCAAGTTTCTTGCTTCAATCTTTCATTGTTCATCTATCTATTCACAGACATTTGTTCGATAAAATATGTAGACTTGATTTATCAATTAATCAAAAAATGCAGCTAGCATTTTGATTGGTATTGCATTGAAGTAGATCAACTTGGAGATAATTATCATCTTTATAATATTTAGTCATACCATCCAAGAATACAAATCTAATCTTCAATTGTTAGATAATCCTTATATCCTTCATTATAGTTTTAATTTTTCTTACAAAGTCTAAATTAATTCCTAGATACTATATAATTTTTTGTTATAATACATTCATACATGCACACAATAAAATAGTATAATCTGATCAATTTCATTCCCCAGTAGCTCCCCTTTCTCCCCCTCTCTCCCCTGATCACCTTCTTCTATTCTACTGGTCTTCCTTCTATTTTTAAAAATTTGTTCTAGTTAGTTATACATGACAGTAGAATGCATTTTGACACATTGTACACAAATGGAGCACAATTCTCATTCCTCTAGCTGTACATGGTGCAGAGTCACTCTGGTAGTGTAATCATACATGTACATAGTGTAATAATGTTCATCTCATTTCACCATCCTTCCTACCCCCACACCCCCTCCCCTCTCCTCACTTCCCTCTGCCCAATATAAAGTTCCTTTATTCTTTTCTACCCACCCTCCCCTGATTATGGATCAGCATCCCCTTATCAGAGAAAACTTTCAACCTTTGTTTTGGGGTGTTTGGCTTATTTTGCTTAGCATGTTATTCTCCAGCTCTATCCATTTACCTGCAAATGCCATAATTTTATTTTTCTTTCAGGTGGAGTAATATTCCATTATACCTATCTATCTATCTATTCATCCATCCGTCCATCTAAGATTATGCCCAGAGCCACTTAGAGTCAGACTAAGAATCTGACTTTTATTCCAATTCAGTTTGCACCAGAAACATTGAAGTGACTGTGTCACTGTAGTATGCTGATTTTAAGTCCTTTGGGTGTAAACTGAGGAGTGGGATAGTTGGGTTAAATGGTGCAAGTTTTCTGAGGAATCTCCATACTGCCTTCCATAGTGGTTGTACCAATTTGCAGTTCCACCAGCAATGTATAACAAGACTCCTAAAGCCCAAGAAGTAAAATCAAGAATCAATAAATGAGATAGATTCAAACTGAAAATCTTCTTCTCAGCAAAGGAAATAATCAATAATATGAAGAGAGAGCCTACAGAATGGGAGAAAGTCTTAATCACACACACTTCAGATAGAGTACTAATTGCCAGTATATATAAATAACTCAAAAAATTTAACACCAAAAAATCAAACAACCTAGTCAATAAATGGGCTGAGGAACTGAGCAGACACTTCACAGAAGAAGATATACAATTGATCAACAAACATATGAAAAAATTTTCATCATCTCTAACAATTAAAGAAATACAAACCAAAAACTACTGTAAGATTTCATCTTACTCCAGTCAGAATGGCAATTATCAAGAATACAAGCAACAATAAATGTTAGCAAGGATGTGGGGGGAAAGGTACACTCAAATACTGCTGGTGGGAGTGCAAATTGGAGCAATCAAAAAATTTTTAATCTTTGTTCTTTCAATCTGTTCACTCTGTTTTTATTCTTAATAGCTTTGGTCATGACTTTTGGAGTATGGAAAGTAGTAATGTATGTGTATATCCATGATGTAGTCTCAATCTTAAAAGGAGCACTCTCAAAATTTCTCCAGTAATCATAATTGGCATTGTGGGAATATGGCAGCATAACTTTGAATCTTCCCATACTGACTCATAAAAATAAAGGAATAGGAATGTCTAAACTAAAGACTCAGACAATATCTAAAAGGCATCCTAATGAGCCTCTAAATATATATGTGTGGGGAAAAACACTGTCATATTCCAGTTTTGATTATCCAAATCTGAGTGGGAAGAGAGGAGGAAAAGTATCAGGGTTCCTGATGTTCCTGTGAATAGGAAATGCCCCCAACTGCCATGGTGTACTCATTGAAAAGCACAGCGAGCCAAGAAGAGATAAAAAGCTGGAACTGTAGGGAGGGACAATGCTCTGCAAGGTCACATTTGCAGGAGTATGCAGATGGACCTGATTTCAATTGTCTGACTATTCTGAAATTATGTTGATCTATAAACTCTTAAAATTAACAAGCAAATCCATTCTTTCAAAGCAGAACTTTACACTGAGAAGAAACCGACCAGAATATGATTGAAACCAAGCTGAACAGAATCAATAGGGACAAAGAAAAGAGAAAAAGGCTGAGGGGAGCAAAGAAGGTAATTCTCAGAAAGTGTCAGCCACAAAGCTAGAGGTATGGTCACATCATATATAAGCTAGTAAAGAGAAAAAACTAAGGGGCAAGGTAACATTTCTATAGATAAAGAAAGCACATCCGTAGAGGTGAAAAGAAATTAAAATTGCTACTTAATATTTCAAAATGAGATGGAGAAATAAAAAGAAAACCTAGGACACAATAATATAAAACAGAATGAGAACAACTATTGAGATTATATATGGAGATGTGGCCATTAAGAAAAAAATTATTTGAGGGAGATGACTCAAGAAAGGATTAGAAATGAAAGAAAAAATATTACAGAAATAAAAAGGTCAAATATATATAACAAAAAATATTTCAAAAGAAATAAAATGTGGTAAGGATAAAGTTTTTATAAATTAAAAAAAAAAGAGAGAGAGAGAGAAGGAGAGAATAATGATGCAAAGCAAGGAAGATTCAACATACAAATAAAAAGAGCCCCCAGGGAAGTAAACCAAAGAAATGAAAGAGATTAAATGGTGAAAGTTGATTTAAGAAAATATTTCTAAAATTCAAAAAATTTGAAAGCATATGTTAAAAAGATCCACTGTGTTCCCAGGAAAATCAACCCAGAATGACTAACATTTAAAGTCTAGAAAAACTTTTGGACTTTGTTTTAAAAAGGAAAGAGAATTCTCTGGGCATTTAGGAGAAAGGAAAAAATTTTAAAAAGGAAAATGGATAATCATCAGACTTCATGATAGTACTAATTTAGGGCAGAAGATATATAATGTATCTAAGTATATCAGGGAGAGGAAAAAACTGAGTTGTGAACTTTAAATCAAGATAATTTAATCTTCAAAGATAAACGGTGGTAGACGTTATAAGTATATAAGAGAAGAGGAAAAAATTTAGCTAGAATACAGAGGATAGCATAATAAATAACATAATTCTATAGGTATATTAAGTGTCAAACACTGATAATGGAGACTGTATATTTTTGTTAAGTGCAAACAGAACAGTCATGAAAATTTGACCTTATCTTAAATAGCTTTAATGAATTCTAAAACAAAAAAAGAAAGAAAACACTTTTTCTGAGTTTTATGTAACAAATAGAAATTAATAACAAAATGTTAAAAGAGCTCTTCAATTTGTAAATTTAAAACCTGTTATTAAATGATTTGGGAGTTTAAAGGAAATGCAAAATAAAACTGAAAACTGTTTTAAAACATTGATAATGGAAACACAATATATCAGAGTTGTGGTGTGTAGCTATATCAGGGAAAATATCATGACATTAACTTCTATTGCAATAATGATTTTAAAAAATAAGGCTGAGTTAAGCACCAAATTCAAAGAGCTAGAAAAAAAATGATGTATTTTGGAAGAAAGAAGAAGGAAAAGTTAATAAAAATAAAAACAAATTAATAAGATAAATTTAAAACAATGGAATTAAAAAAACTCTGACATGTTTTTTCCAAAAAACTAACAAAATAGGTATTCATTAATTAATGTAATTAAGGAAACGAAGGAGAAAGGAAAAATAAAAAAAATTAAAAGTGACAAGAGAGCAATAAGAATAAAAAAAGAAGTGAAATTTTTTAAATCATGAGAAAATTTTGCCCAAATCTATGCAAATAAGTATAAATAATATTGAGGTAAAATCAATTTTTTAAAAGAAAATTTAAAATTAAAAAAAAGTCTTTTTAAAAAAATATTGATTTATTTAGTTTTAGGTATAAATGGACACAACACAATGGCTTTATTTTTATGTGGTGCTGAAAATTGAACCTGGGACCTGCTAGTGCTAGGCAAGCGCTCTACCGCTGAGCCACAACCCCAGCCCCACAAAGTCTTAATTGATCAATTTTTATTGAATAAATAGAAATAGAGTAGTTTATGAGTTTCCCCCAGAATAACCAGCACCAGCTCTAGATATTTGTATCTGAACAGGTTACTTAAATCATTCCCAAGACTAGAAAATAAAGTAAAATTCTGAATTTGTTTTATGAATTGAGAATAATTGTGATCTCAAAACTTGAGACAGATTACACCAAAAGAGAAAACACATCAATGTTACTTCCTATGGTATGGAAGCAAAATCTTTTTTAAAAAAAAAATTTATGAAATTTGCTTTAATTAGTTATACATGACAATAGAATGCATTTATGCCCCTTGATATATTGTACATAGATGTGGTATAACTTCTCATTTTTCTGATTGTACATGTTGTAGAATCCCATTGCTCTTGTAGTCATATATAAAGTATATATAAAGTAATAATATCCATTTCATTCTACTATCTTAAAGAATTAATAAAGCAGGTCTGAAATAAGACATTACTACTCTGGGCAATTTATTACAGGAATACAAAGGTGGTTTAATTGAAGGAAATGCATAAATATAATCCATCACATTAACAGAGCTAAGGAAAAAAACCTCATGATTGTATCTGTAGATGAAAAGAAGACTTTTGATATGTCATTGTCCAATCATGTTAAAAAGTCTTATTGGATACTTCCTGTTACAATTTACTGGCTGTTGTAACAAATGATCATAAACTTGGTGACTTAAAATCACAGAAATGTATTTGCTCATTATTCTGCTATTCTTACACACTACTACATAGTTCTGAAGATCAGAAATATGGAGTCAGTGTCAGTAGACTGAGGTTGAAGTTTGGCTTATCTGCAGGTTCTCTGGAGGCTCCAGGGGACAATTTGTTTCTTGCCTCTTCTACTTTTTTGGTGGCTACCAGTGTTCTATGGCTTGTGGCAGAATCACTCTGTCACCATGTGGCAGAATCACTCTGTCACATTGCCTTTTTTTCTACTGTAGATGTCCAATCTCCTGTCTCCCTTCTTGAGGATACATGTGATTACTTTTAGGGCCCATGTGTATAATCCAGGATACTCTCTTATCCTAACATCCTAAATTTAATCCTATCTGCAAAGTCTTAGACATAGAAGGTAACAATTGCAATTACTAGGGAATAGAACCTGATGTCTTTGGGGACCATTATTGGACCTGACATACTTTATAAAAGATAAAATATGTATAATTCAGCACCCAAACCAGCATCTTATTTAATGAGGAAACACTGAAATTTTTCCCACCAAAGTCAGGTTCTAGAAAGAGGTCATACAGTTTCTATTTCTACATAACATCATTTTGAAGCTATTAATTGTTATAATCAGACAAGAGAAAACTAAAAGTTAGAATAGTTGGAAACTAAAAGCTAGAATTCTATTTTGGAATGACATGATTATATATCCAGAAAATACAAAAGAATGTATTAAAAGTTTTCCTCAAACTAAAATAATTAGTAAAGTAGTAGCTTTGAAATGCAACATTTATATGTCAATAGTTTTCACAATGGAAACAAAAGCAATTACGAATTATAATGGGAAGGTGGATGACATTTATGATATAAAAAAAAAATAAGTGCCAAGATATCAACTTGATTGGAAATAAACCTAAAAAAAATGCCTATTTGAGGAAAACACACTTGAAAGTCACAAAAGTCAATTTTAACAAATGGAAAACGACCTTGTTCTTGGGTAGAAAAATTCAGCATCATGAAAATATCAATTTTCTCTATTTTAACTTATGAATTTATGAAGTTTTCAGTAAGCACATCATCAGATATTTTTTCTCTCTGTAGCCAGACCAGTTAATTATAAAATTTGTAATTTGAACAACAAGCAAGCAAGAATAGCCAAACACCCTGACAAGAAAGAGCAATCGGGTGAGAGAGTGAAGGGGCTGCTGGAACGAAACGTTAAAACGGGCCATCAACCCGGTATAGGTGACAGCTTGGTAATGACAATGAATAGACAAACTGTGGGACAAAAATAAAAACAAGAAATATGCAAATTTGCACATGGAAATTTAGCATACAATAAAGTCAGCATCCCAAATCAGTGAGGAAAGATAAAATTCTAAAAAAATAAGTATTTTTAGTATTAGAGGAAGAAAGATCAGCACAGCTAGGAAAATTTAATTATGATGTGTATTAATGGAACCTAGTTGACCAAACTATTAAAAGGCATTACTCCTTGGCTTATAGTTCTGGATGGGTATCATAGAATGTTTTCATTATGTTGTTCATGTTAAACTAGAGCAATAAACTCATTTTTAAATTATTAGTGCATTTTAATTATACAGAAATCTGGGTTTCATTGCATATACTCCATTACTCTCCACACTCTCCTCCCTCCTTCTCCAGTCCCCTTCCTATTCTTTAACTGTCTCTCTGTTGCATTCGTATATCTCATCCTCTCTCTCCCCGACCTAGAGTCCACATATGAGGCAAAACATGTGATACTTTGTCTTTCTTCTAGTTTATTTCACTTAACGTTATGATCTCTAGTTCTATCCATTTTTCCTGAAAATATAATTTCTTTCTTTCTTTTTTATGGCTGAATAAATATATCATATTTTCTTTATCTTTTCATCCTTTGATGGGTACTTAGGCTGATTTCATAACTGGCTACGGTGAATTGTGCTGTGATAAACATGGGTTCCTAGGTATCTGTATAATAGGCTGATTTTAATTCCTTTGGGTATGTTCACAGGAATGGGATAGCTGGGTCATATATGGTAGTTCTATTTTTGAGTTTTTGAGGAATCTCCATACGGATTTCCATAGTGGTGTACCAATTTATATTCCCATTAATAGTGTATAAGTGTTTCTTTTACCCCACATCCTTGCCGGCATTTATTGTTTTTTGTCTTCTTGATGATGGTCATTCTGACTGGGGTGAGATGGAATTTCAATTCAGTTTTGATTTGCATTTCCCTGACATCTAAAGGTGTTGAACATTTTTTTTTCATGCAATTATTGACCATTGTATTTCTTCTTTTGAGAAGTGTCAATTCATTTAATTGCCTATTTATTGATTGGAGTTTTTGTGTTTTTGGTATTAAGTGTTTTTTTTCACAGTTATCTGCTTTTATTTACTCATCTGAATCCACAGCTAGTTGGTTTTACATTTTATCTTGAATTTATAGTATTATCAGGAGAGATTGTTTATAGAAAATTTACATCATCATAAAAACTATTTTTGCTTGAAACACAATTATTGCCTATGCAAAAATTAAATTAATATATTTTAAAAGAATATCTATTAATGGTCAGTTTCTCAAACTGGGAAATATAATGAGCTTTGTAATGTTTTGAACAACCAATAAAAAAAAAAAAACCTGGGAAATATATACATCAACATTTGTTTTACACTTACTTCATTGTTTTATATCTTTTTTGGTGTACTTGTCACACTTTATATTTTGAAATGAGGTAATAGGCCTTCATAATTAAAACCTTGGCTTTATTATAAAATAAAATTTTTCTTATATTCTTTTTTTCAGTTTTTTTTTTGAGTTCTTATATATTCTGAATATTAATCCTCTGTCAAAGGAATAGCTGGCAGAGATTTTTCTCCTATTCTGTAGGCTGTATTCTCACTGTTTCCTTTCTGTGTGGAAGCTTTTTAATTTGATGCAATCCCATTTTATTGATTTTATAGGGCAATAAACATTTAATAAGTGGAATCAGTATGCTATGTAACCAGTGCTGTACTGGTAAATGTTTAACACACACATATGTATGTATTTTTTAATTTTGCTAATGTAAATGATGTTTAGCAGGTGATTTTAAGTAGTAATGAAATAGACAACATTCTCTATTGTAAATTCCATATAGTTAATAGATACAGAATATTTTATTTGATTTTTACCAAACTTTTTTCTTTTTGTTTTAACAAGACTCGTCTCTTCTTGTCCATCTCACCAAAATTTCTAAAAAATGTATATGTATGTTGTGTACCTGTTTATGTGTTCATGTATATATATAAATATACATGTACATGTGTATGTATATATGCATATATATTTGTATGTATGGATACGATATGTATGAGTGTGTATGTATGCCTTAGTTTATTTTCTGTTGCTACAATTAAATACTACCAATGGATAATTTATAAAGAGGTCTATTTAGCTCACAGTTCTGGAAGTCCAAAAGCATTCTATCAGCATCTGCTTGGCATCTGGGGAGGGTCTTTCCACTGGATCTGGGAGGCATTACCTGGCAAACCAGAGGAGCTCACTTTTCTAACAAAAGCACCTCTAAAATAACCCCAAAATCTGCTAATTCATTAATCCATTAATTAATTGATCCATACCCTATGACTAGATTACCTGGTCCTACTTCTTCATACCTTACTTGAGGATTCAATTTTAACATGAATTTTGGTAGTGGCATCCAAACCATAGCAGTGTATATTCATGGATGTATTCCTTACTGTCGACTGCTGAAAGTTCCAAGAAGCAAATATACCAAATAGAAACAAGTACACCTAGTATCCAGATTTTAGCTGGTTTATTTCGGAAAACTCCCATGAACCATTAAAACTCCTGAGCAATCCACCCCATGCTTTTGACCCATAACCTTGCCTGCAAAAAGTCTTTACCAAACTTGTCTACCATAACCAACCTGTGGTTGCAATTAATGAGTGTGGTTTTCCCATTACTGTAGGTTAATGCTTTCATTTACACTAATGGATAACAGAGAAGTGAAATGAAAAAACATAAGTAGAATCTTGACTCATTTGTCCATGATGTAAGTGTCTTCTTTACTGAGTAGTATAATAATTTTTAAACATTGGATGACTAATTTTCAGTCTTTTGTGCTATTTACAAAGTAACAGCTATAAACTTGAAGCCCTTTTAAGATTAACCCACATTGTTAAAATTTTCTCCATTATTTGCTTAAGTCTACACCATGGCCCAGCAATTTTGTCTGTAAGGGCCAGACAAGAAATATATTAAGCTTTTTGGTCCAGATGATGTACACTGCAACTATTCAACTGCCATTATAGAGTGAGAGCTGTCACAGACACTGGGTAAGCTAGTGGATGCATTTGTGATCCATCAAAATTTATTTACAAAATAGGTGGTAGGTTGGATTTGGCCTACAGGCCATAGTGACTCCTGTTCTATACAATCAGCAAAACAACACCTTAAGTCCCGATTTCAGCATTTTCAGCCCTTGTGTTGTGAAAGCTACCTCCATGACCAATTTCATGCTACCAGTATGATGTCATTGAATGTAGCATTATGAGAAGACACACAGTAGTGGGCCATTCCAGTATTTCTCCAATACAGATGTGACACACTAGTAAGCTCAAGAACTGGTGCCTGCAAGGGCAGATTGAAATTCATATTAGTTCTTGTTGTCTCTAACCTTGATAATGTATGTTTTTTTGCAGAAACAGGGGGCCTTCATCACAGTTGCCAAACCCACACCTGGTCCAGGAATCAGAAAAGCTTAGCAAGGAAGGTGCAGCAATTGGAGGCTTCACATCAAGAAACACATAGCACAAAAAAAGACAGCACCCTGCAAAACTTCCACAAGGTTCTTGTGACCCACTCTAAGTGAAATATACAGAAAGGGAATTTGGGGAAATGAAGTTCAGCCTCCCTGCCATGTTACTAAGCCACAGCCCACATGTGTTAACACTCTCATTTCCACCCTCCACAGTGCCTAGCTTTCTTCGGTATTTCCTCACTCTCTACCATTTTCTGTTGATTTCTAGGAGAGTTCTACAATCTCATCTTCCAATGTACTGATTTATTCATCACCTTTATCCATTTGGGTATGTATCTTATCTATTGTTTTATTCACCTCAATCATTCTATATCTCATACCTAATATTAAACTTTGTTCTTTTAATATTTTCATATTCTTGCTTCATGTTACTGATCAGCCTTAACCTCCTAATATGTCGGGAGCCATTCTCACACGTGACTGGGTGACTCCCGGTTAGGGTCTGAGGCGCTCTGGCTGTGTCGGAGCTTTCCCGGCCCTCTCCTGTTGAGAGAACCTGTCCGTGTGGGGGTGTAACTGACCACTGACCCCGGAGGCCCAATCACTGACCCTGACCTTGGAGTGCGGCCCCCCCTTCAACCTTCATTGGATGGAATTCTCCCCTGAATTTCTTGCTCCCCAATAAAAGGCTACTCCCTGGCGTGCTCGCTCTCTCTCTCTCCTGCTAGCCCTGAGTAATCCTTGCTGCCCTGCCGGGCGGTTAGAGGAGGGAACCAGAGAGGGGAGCCGTCTCGGACCTGGTCATAGAAAAAGGTAACTGAGTCTGTGTGTTTATTTCGATCTCGCTAGCTAACTTTTATGCCAAGAACCTCATTAATGAAACCATTGCGCTGGCCACATGGTAGACTAATATATTCACCATCATCATTATTTTAATTTCTTTGTCCATTTCTTCCCATAATACTAACTTAGATTGCTTATATTATTGAGAAGTCTTGTCTTATAGAGTAGTTGTATTCCTTTCAGGGCTTTCTGACTATGTTCTGAGAACTCTTTTTCCCTTGGAGTAAGTTACAAGACATGATTCTGGTGGGGGGCCAAGGGGTGCGAAACCCTAGCCTCCAGTTGAATACTTCCAGGTGAGTTAAAGCCCAGGGGAGAAGCCCAGAGTGCAGAGCCTCAGGGGCTACAGGCTAATGGTGACCATCCTGCACTTGTCATCCTCTAGTTTTTCACATTTAAACTCTCTCTAAGCAGTCTCCATGGATTTAATCCCCCTGCCCCAGCTTTGGTGTGGGAGGGTTACAAAAGCCGATGCCCAAGGTTAGTCCGTCAGTCTTTCTTACTCCTGCATGGCTTTTGCCCTGCTCTGGTTGTACCTTTCTCAGTCTTGGTGGTTGCTGCAAATCTGCGGTAACTGGGGAGGCTATGATTGTCCTGTGGCACAAGGAAAACATCATTCTCCTCTGACCTCCTTCTCACAGCCATCTCTCACTCCCATCCTCCAAGCAGAATCTATTCTCTCCTTCCACCCTCCCCTCCACCAAATAGCAACTCTCAAGTCTCCAGGCTCCCCAAAGACTCCTCACAGTATTTTATTTTATTTTACTTTTTGTTATTAGTTCCTCAATCCATTTTCCTCTAGATTCTATAGTTTCTCTAGGGTTGATTTTTGGAAAGGAGCCAGTGGCCGATGTAGTTTTTCATCTTGACAGGATGAGAGAATGGCTTATAGAATGAGCAGGTGTATCATAGAATGGGAAGAATTGGAGACAGGAGATGTATGAGTCTTAAAGAGAGGCTACAGGTGTATGGCAAGAAGTGCTTTTTCCTATATCTAATTTTAGTTTTAATTAATGTGTGCATTTTAAATGACATATATATACAAACATATATATATATATATGTACACATACATGTATATACACACAAACATATATACACACATACATACATATATACACACATATATATGGTCAAAAGTGAGACAGTGCTGTCAGATTTACATTTACTGTGACAACAAAGTCCTTGCTCCCTCTTGTTACAAAATTCTACTCCCTGGAGGCAACAATTTTCAACTTTTTTCCCCTCTTTCTCCTGGTATTTGCTTTCATATTCTCAACAGGATGTCTATATTGCTATTTCTTGGTTCTGAAATGTTGACTATTATCCTTGACCTCCTAAGGTGGACAAAGAGGACTTGGCACTTATGCCCACAGTATTTTCCTTCTCCCAGGTTCTCTTCCCCTCCTTATTCCCATCCTTCCTTATGTCTCTGCTTCTGTCAACAGTATTCAGTGTTTACAGTATCAGGTTCATGTGAATGCTCTTCACACCTGAGACATACAGCACCTAAAATTTTCTTTTTCTCTCTTTTATCCATTCTTCCATTCAACCTTCCTTCCTTTCCTTCCTACCTCCTTTATTTTTTCTTGGTGCTAAGGATTCAAACCAGGGCTTTATTTATGCTAAGCCTGTGCTCTACCACTGAGCTATATTCCCCAGCCTTATATTTCCTTATATATAACTTTTTATTTTCTTAGGGTTGATGCTTGCTCCCTTCCTCCTAAAGTTGTTCAGTGATCTCTGTGCCTATTGTAATCTTCTGGCAGTTTTGGGTACTTTCAATAGAGTTTAGCACATCAAGTAATGCATCCAATTACTCCCTTCTCCCTTTCTCCTCTCCCACACAAGCTCTATAGCTCTGCTCTGGATTGCTTTTTACATCTTCCCTCATCATCGCCTTGGGAATTTCCTTTGCCTACCTCCTTATGTTAGATCTCCTATTTCCTAATTCATATTTCTCTCTTCAATGATTCATTCTCTGGTTTGAGCTACTATCATCTTCCTAACAATGAATTCATAGAAGTAAAAGTTTGTATGCAGTAGTGATTTGTCATTCTGGCTTCCTCCAATATTTGAACCCACCCTCCCATTATTTTGACAGTTTCCTACATTATACATTCTGCATTATCAACAAAGAAGTTTTTTCAGTTCATTTTCCAGTTGTTAGTTTGCAGACATGTGGTTCTGAGTGCATCAGTCAACTCCATTACTGCCACATTCAAAATCTGGATCCAGAACTGAATGACTTGGGAAGGAGGAAGGGCCTGAGGCTTCTCTTCTGCTAGTGCAGAGCTGAGTGAGACAGCATGACAAAACTCTGTAGTCCAACATGTGACCATGCATCTAATTTGGCAACCTACTGATGATGGCATGGACAGCAGCCTCCTGGTTTTGTGAGAGGCCATAGCCTCAGCTTGGTGTTGAGTCCTCTACTCTGTCTGTGAGCTCTATTTTGTAACTAGTCCTTTCAGCTTAAACCTGGCCAATATGCCTTGTATGTGTAATGAAGTCTGTTCTTCTGCAAGGCATGACTTTGGGTATAGAATTTTAATGGAAACAATTTTCCTTAAAACTTAGAAAACATTTTCCCATTGTTCTTGACATCAATTGCTGAGAAGTCTGGAGTCAACCTCTTTTCTGAGACTATGTATGTGACTTAGTTCTTTCATTTCATCTCAAAGAATTATTATTCTTTGATGTTTTGTTTTTATGTTATGAAATCTATAAATGCTCATATTTTAAGATGTCAAAGTATTCTACATTTTGTCTTACAAGAAACAGCTATTTTCTGATTTCATTCCCTGTATCTCCTTATCAGAAGAAACCACTTTCACCACTGATATGTTAATATATGATCATATGCATTTTTAGTGCATATGAAATGAATCCTAGAAGGTGTTTCAATATTCTCACATTTGTCTGCTATACAGTGTCAAGAAGAAAATATACATGAAAGTAGATGACTGCCTTGTTCCTATACAGAATTTAGGAACAGTAGAGATCACAGCCTAGCAGTTGTTGATGGGTTCTTCCTCCTCTGAAAGATGTTTTGTTCATTTAGTGGGAAGATGTGAGCTTGGGCATGAATCTGAAAATCGAAGGAACTTTTATTTCTAGAGGGTAACAAGTAAGGAATCAGGTAGTTCTGTGTTCATGGAAGTCTTGACCTGAACCAAAGTGCTGCATTTGGAAGTCCAGGCAGGATAGGATGGAGTTTCTTGGCTGAGACTAACACTAAGGGATTGGAATTTTCCATGGAGACTTTGGCCTCAGGAAAAGGCACCATAGCCTAGAAAAGTGACAAATTGGTAGGATCCCAGCCTCAGCCAATCACTTTGGATTGCTTCAGTGGAAGGGGCAGCATCAGTGGGGAGGAAACCACTTCCAAGTTGCCCAGGCTTCAGCAGTCTTTGGTGTTACTGCTCCTTCTCATTAAGCAGCTTCTGCAATGCTTGTCAAAACCTCCAGCCTTAAGTGAGTGCATTTGGCTTCAAAGTACAAAGTAATAAGACAGGAACAAGCAGGACTCTCTCCCTATTGGTTAGCACCCTGAAATTCTAGTTGTATGGAAGGGGTGAAGGAATTCAAGAAATAAGTTGACTTCCTGCTAATAGGGACACTGGGGGTTCAAGCACTCATTGGGAACCCTGCTGGGATGAGTCTGGCGGTTATTCAAGACATACTAGGAGAAATACTGGTTACACATATTATATTTTACTGATATTATCTCTCCATTTCTCTTGACATTAGCATCTCTGGTTATCTGTAAGTTAATATTTTGAGGATGATGGCCTGGAGAGAGGAAGAGTTCAAACTGGGGCAGCCTGAACCTGACATGGATTTTCTGTGCCCAAAGATGGCTTCAAGTTGCCCCTGCTGAGCCAGAGAAGTTTCTGCAACTCACGGATACATTTGAATCTAGTTTGTATACTATTCTATGCAGAATTGTAATTTGGGTCAGTAATAAGAGGGGAAAGCTTAACAGTTTAAGACTGAGCATAAAGAAAGATCTCTGACCTTTTTCTCTAAATGACCACAATAAATAACATGTCCTGCCAAACCACACATGCACAAATTGTATAAAAAACAAAAATTGTATAAAAAAATAAAAAACCTCAAATAAAAACATTGGAAGCATCATAAGAATCATGTACCCAGGGGAGAAACACAGTTTCAAAAAAGCAGTGATAAGTCTGATGGGAAACAGTAGAATTGATCACTGATGTTCCTCTGGGAATGGAATGAAGCAAATAGCCCAAACTGGGCCCCACATCTGAGCCTCTCACAGAATAGACTGTCTGCTTCATGACAGCTGTTTTCAAGGTCCTGGAAATCGGTTCTTTGGCTTAATCCAAGGTGAATTGGACTCTTGGAATCTTTCAGTCACACTCAATTCTGCCGTACTCATATTTGTGCAGAAGTGTCAGCTGTCCTGATTCCTTGGGCAATGTGGGCTGTAGCTATGACTGTGACTAATGAAAGACACATTTGTCCTTTGTAGTTAGGGAGAAAGGGCACCAAGGAATAGTTATATGTTAAGTAGAAGATGTACGTTGGAAACGAAAAAACTGATTCCAATAAGATAACGGAAATTATTTAAATTTGAGAGCAAATGGTTATAACTGGAAGAAATTCAAATATGAGAGGTTTTCGTTAAACATTTTTTCCTGGGAAAAGCAAATCTCAAAAGTAAGCAAAAGTAATCAGAATGTATCAACTCAAGAGAGAACAAGATATGGCACTTGGAAAGGAAAGGTAATAACTGCAATAATAATGTTCAGGCTCTGTTATTTTTTGAGGCCAGTTCAATAAAATGTAATGTAACATTAACAATTTCTTGGGAAAAAACCCAATCAACTTCTCTTCTCTTTTTTATCTGTGGCTCTATAGCTGCATGAATTATTCACCACTGTGGGTAGTCCCTGTACCCACAGCATCCCTGAAGAATTCTGGAATGCTAAAAAACAACAAAGTAAAATCTGTAATATCTTATTTAAGAATAAATGTTAATTAAAGCTTTATTTATAAACAATTATCTATTGTTTTTAACCCAAATACCATCTAAATTTCAGCTATTGATTTCACTCCATTGAAATCTAGTATTCTTACTAAGTATGCTGTAGTCTAGTACATCATTCCATCATTTCCAATTCAAAATACCCTATTCACAGAAAGAGCAATTTTTTTCCTCATTGTTTGCTAACCTGTTATCTTTCTGTAGCCTTTGAGGGATAGTTGTGTGATGTGTTACACACGAGGAGTGAAATAAACAAGGAGCAGAGATTTCCAGGCATTTCTGTTTACTCAAGTTGGGCATCAGACTAACAATCATGTTCAGCCTGGGTCTACTTGGTCCAGGTATCTTTGTTAATCTTCAGGGTTTCTTGAATTAAGAATTTACAGAGTTAATAAAATGATCTGTTAAGAATGATTGAAACCAAATCCTTGGAATCAAAACTAGCTTTCAACTTCAGCATTAATGTAGACAACAAACTACAAGCTATCATAAGGTAGAATTTAATCTCATTTTCAGTTCTCCCTCCTCTAGGTGAGTGGTTCAGGCACTGTTTTCTGTTAGCATCTCTGTTCTCCTGCACTTCTCTTCTTGTCTCCAGACTCTACTCCCCAATGCCCTTGGCTACCTATCTGGGTGGGGATGAGTCTGTATTGCTATTTTCAGACTGTTCTCTGGCTCTATGTATGTCAGGGCTAAAGTTTGCTTCAAGTCTAGGGTTTGTCAACTGGTTCTGTAGACCTGCTTAGATGTGAAACCCTCTGGAAAATGTCGTCGTTCTTCTACACTCCTATACACCTGTGGATTCTGTGATTCCATTCTCTCCTCCTCTGATCACTCACTCTCCTTATTCATGTTCTCTCTTCCAGCAGTGGTGCAGTCTTCTCACTGATGTCTTAGGTTATATGGAGGCTCCTATTCAATTTATTTTGGGTGAAAGTGTATCTTCCTGGTGGAGGTAAAATGAAAATAGATCAGTCCACTGAGTGGCATCAAGACATTTCCTATTGGTGCCATTAAGCATCCCCCAAGCAACATTGGCTTAGGAAATCACAATGACCATCTGCCACACCTGCAGGAAAGCCATGTAAACACCAGGATTGTTGCAAAAGTTAGGGAGAATTGCTCACACTTTCATAACCGACCTCTCTCCCTCTCTTTTATTTCCCTTCTTTCTCTGTTTTCTTTATTGGAAAGAAGTTTAATCTACCACATACTGAATGCAGAAGAAATGGCTAGTTGCTCTGTCTTCCCTACATTCTTCATCTTGATTCTGCATCAGATTAATCTCTAACAACTTAAAAAAAAGAACCTTGGCTGCTTTTCTAATCTACCGAAATAATCTCTAGGGAGGAGACTTAATGTATACGTTTTTAAAAATCTCCACTCTTTGAGAAATACTCTAGTGTACAATGTGCAGTCAGGTTTGAGAACCCACAGTCTGAATGTCAACTGCTACAGCCATGATGTGTCATTGCTATATTTGATAGCACTGATTGTAATGGGACAACATTGAGAAAGTAGTTTGTTATGTTAGACTGCCAAAGTTCAAATTCTGACTCTAACCCTGTGGGTTTTATTGAGCAAGTTATCTAATGTCTCATGTTTCAGTTTATTCAGTGATAAAATAAATGTTACAAATAATACTCATAGCATTGTTTGGATGATTAAATCAGATGACACATATAAAGTACTGAGAACAGCACCTAACATTTAGTAAATGTGTATGAAATATTAATTATTACCATTATATGATCATGAGTATATCACAGGGGTCTCCTAGAGTTTGAAAGGACTTTAAAAGTTTATCTGGTCCTCAGGTAGCTGGACATGATCATTATTATCATTTTTATAGTTTGTAAGTGATGTGCCTTTCCAAGATGATTCAGAATGAAAATAACTATACTATCCAAAACAATACCAAGTCATGTCTATTGTGTGGTTTAGAACATGCCAAACACTATATTAAGAGTTTGAAGTACACCATATCATTAACCCAGTGTTTTTCAACCTTTAATGTATATAAAAATCTCCTGGAGATGTTGTATAGTGTGGATTCTGATTCTTAAGTTCTCTGATGGGATCCAAAATCCTTCTACATTTCTTTCTAAGAGTTTTCCTGATGATGGTGATGCTGCTGGTCCAGGACCCATGTTTTGAATAATATTATCTTAACAATAATCCTGTCTGACTAATGCTCTTTTTTGGTCTATATTTTACATATAATGAAGTTGTAGGGATTAAGAACGTTCTCAAGGTCACAGAACTTGAAGGAGTGGTACTAGGACTTGAACTGATTGGGTCATTTCAGAGCCTGCATCTTTAACCATCTTGCCAGACCTCTGCATGTCTATGGAACAGTGGTAACTATGTCATTTTAGCTTCTGCTTCTAAGCAGTAGAACATAGAGCAAATGCCATAGGACCAAAGGGATTTAAACCACGTCTCTGCCTAGAGCAGATGAATGCTTTATATTTTTTAATGGTATATCATATCCCTGACTCTTTAAGTCATAATGACCTTGTGCCTTCTCTTGTCCACAAAAGAATAACTTAAATTCCAGCTGGTGTTAAACAAAAAGCTCAGGTCATTCCTGAGCTATAACCCTCCCTCCCATCCTTTATAATTCTGACCCTATTTGAGTTGAACCTATTTCACTGAGTTTAGAATTCTTGGCTCCCTATATATAGTTTGATCTTCAGCTTTCCTGTACTTTTATTTTTTTATCTTAGCCCAAGCCCTGCTTCAAGAAAGAACATCATGCAAAGCTTCCCAGAGTAGAGTTAGTTGAGAATTCTTGATGTTAACTTTTTTCAGGCTGCTTCAGCTTTTGATTCCACATCAAACTCTTCTTGGGCTTCTATGAGGCCTAGCCATCCCCCAACACTGATCCTACTAATGGGTCATCTTTATTCAGAGTTTCTCATCCAGCTGAGACTTTTCAAATCAACATCGTAGTCTGACAGTGCTCCATGTGCAATCCTGTCTCCTCCTCTTTTCATAAATGTCATTCCCCAGTGCAGTGAGTCTTTTGCACTTCTAACTCCAGCTCTGAGTCTACACTCCAGAGGTTCCAACCAACACTTCTCAGTACTCAAATGGGAGCTGCCAGAAATCCTAATTCAAGTCACTGGCCCTTATCTGGTGCCTGGCCAGGCCTGACTTGTGCTCCCTACACATTTATGACCAGGAAGGTACTAAATTATATATAAGTACTCAAGGTACATGTTGAGTAATCGTTGTTCTGATGACTTCACAAGCATGATCATCTCTTAAATGTCTGACATAAAGTAGCAATGTGGCAGATTTAGCACCCTGCTTTTATTTCTTCTTTGGTTCCTATGGTGAATTGTTTGCCAAAGTTGAACTTTAGGAATCACATACTACATCTGAGGATCATTGGTCGCTGCCTACATAATTATAATAATATAATAAGGAAAAACAAATGTCACCAAAATAAGACAAGAAGTAGCTAGCCATGTCTGGTAAAAAAAAAAATTGTGACTGCAAGTCAACAATACTGAACTCAAATTCAAAAAACAAGTGAAATATTAGATGCACTCAGAGCAAAAGGCTATGAGGTTTTCTTTTTTCCTAGTTTATTAATACTACTTAGAATTCTTGAGTTTGGTTATAATTTCAAACAGGAAGTCAAGAATTGTCAACATGATTTGATTTGGTAGGCTCTCAGAAATCCCCCTTCCCAAATCCCCCCATCCTCATACTCCCATATTAAAGAGAGTGAAGTTTTGAAGGGCAAAGCAGGTGGAGGATGGGTTGGTAATTTTTGAACAGGGCCATTCCCCAGAAGCTTGGGCCTGTGTGACACCTGTTTGGATGTGTGTGACTTATAGTGAAGAGAAGATGGGAAAGAAAGAAGGCCTGTTCATCCAGAAGGCAGAATGAGAGCTTTTGGTTACTGAGAAATATCAGGACGAGTGTGAGGGGAAGAAGTAAAAGCAATCCCAGTTTCAGTTGACAAGATTTTGAGTATCAGAATCTCAGAGTCTTAGAAAACTTTTAGAGAAGCTAGGAGGAAATTATAGAGTAGAGGGTTGAACAGTATTATCTGTGAGATGAACAGGAGGGTTTGAAAAATGCATTATTGGGTCAAAGAAGGGAAGTTAACTAACAAAGAAATTGTGAGCTACTCTCCAGAAAACAGGTTTGCTTGATGCAGAGAAGGCGAAGGTTAGATTCAAAGGAGAATTTCTTGCCAAGAAAGACTGACATTATAAATTAACAAGGGAGGTTGATTGAAGATAGTTCCAGTGTGGCCCTGTATGAAGTCAAGAAAATGAGAAATAATCACTTTTAAAGCTCTTTAGTCCTACAATTCTCTGGTATATGGAAACTATTAGCATCTTTACTTTTTCTACTTCATCTACAATCTGATGTGTGTGCAGTAAAGGTATGAGTGTGCAGTTTACTGAATAACTAGCCTAGAAACCCACCAGAGCACACACACAGTGAGGTGACTGTCACCCATGGAGCTGCTAAAATGACATCAATAAATCATAAAATACGCCCAAGAGGGCATGATAAATCATTTAGAGTTGCTATTAATATTTTAGACATGTTCATTTTTAGCAGTGTGTTAAATTTTAGTGTTTGCATTCCATTTTAATTCAGCACTTGATAATTGAAAAATGAGGCTGTTAAAAATGAACTTAGATTATTTTTTTCCTAATCATTTAAGGATTAGATAGAATAAAGGAACTGATCGCTGCTAGATTCATTTTCTCTAAAATTTCTGCCTAGAACTGTGGACACTTTTTTTCTTGGAACACAAAAAGAGAATCACAATTTGTCTCCCTTGGTAAAGAAAGAGAATTTGAATCCCACTTCCTGGCTCTGTCCTCTCACTTTGTGCTGCAGTGTGGTGACCAGTTCACTCTGGCTTTCTTAGGACTTTCCAGGTTTTAGCAATGAAAATCTCATGTCCTAGGAAATGCCTCAGTCCAGGGCTACCTGGAACAATGGGTCAACCCGGTCAGGCCCAAAGAATATTCTTTGGCAGTACTGGCTTCAGCAAAAATAGTGAATTTGAACATTAGTCTTTTATGTCTTATTTTCTTTCTATGACCTGCCTCTGGGTTTATTCACTTCAGGAAAATCCCACAATTTAGTCTTTGTGATTGATTTAAGTCCCATGTTTGTCTCAGAATAATCACTGTGGCCAGAGAGGTGGAATACACTGATTGCTCAAGCCTGAGATATAATTCATACTTAGATTTGGGCATGGGATAAAGTCATTCTCATCTGAATCATGTGGGAGTGGGAAGGTGCCTCCTTGAAGGAAAACTAAGAGGTCTATTACCAAAAGAAGTGGGGAGAATGGATTCTGATCAGAGAAAAACTAGAGATGGACACTTGAAGTAGCTATTTAAATTGAGTTGACTTGAAGATGAAATGCATTTTATAAACTAAAAGGTACTGTGCAATTTCAAAAAAGCTCTCCTTTTATTAATTGATGTATTGCTTTACTCAGACTTTAGAAATGAAAGGCTTTGAAAGCCTGCACTCTGATTTGATTAGTAAACCATTCAACATAAACTCATGCAAATAAAACCAGCATAGCTTTTCTGGGAAAGTAAAGCTGTAGCTTATCTTTTTTTGTTTATTTGGTTTTTTTTCATTGACCTTATGGAGGAGAGAATCATGGGGGAGGTCAGGGGAGTCAAGAGAGGCTGGATAGCATTGCATATCAGGAAATCTATGGTCAACTAAATGTGCTTTCCTCCCTTCAAACATAAGACTTTATTTTAAATTGTAAATATTGATTTTTCTTTATATAAATATTTATATGCAATTTAACCTATGTATAATGTGGTAAATATGTCACATAAGCATCAAATTTAATTGATTGCTTCTTAATTGATTACAACTTTAATTGATTGCTACTTATTCTATTTTTTTCCTTTTGTTTCTTGGAGAGAATTTTTGGTTTTTTTTCTCCAATATATTTCTGATATTTAGAAACCTATAGAAACTGACATTAGCAAAATGTGGAGTAGGAAGCCCTGGATTTTTTACTCCTTTGCAAATACATCAATTCAGCACAACTCATGGATAAATTTCCTTTATGATGAAATCTCTCAGCTTTTTTTTTTTGTCTGAGGAAGTCTGTATCTCTGTTTCATTCCATGTGATAATTTTTCTGGGACAAACACAAGCTGCAAAGCCCATCACTACCAGATCTGCCTAACAAGAAGTGTTAAAGGAAGTTCTTGAAGTTGAAATGAAAGGATGCTAAACAGAAACATTTTAACATAAGTATGGAACTTAAATATATAGACAAATTACAATACTGTATTACTGTAATGGCGATGGGAAAACCACTTTCAATTCTAGTATAAAAGTTAAAGACAAAAATATTAAAAATAAATATGACTAAAATAGTTTAAAATGTACAGTATGGATAGATGTAAAATGTGACAGTAATAACATCAAATGTGACAACAAACATAAAATGTGCATGGGGAAGGAGAAATTAAAGCATAGGATTTTTGTACAAAATTCATCTTATATTGTTATTAGTATAAAACAGATTGTTTTATCCTATATAAGCACCAAGGTAACCACATCCATATACAAAATACCTATAGAAATTACACAAGAGAAAAAGAGAGAGGGATCAAAGCTTCAATACCAAAAAAAAAAAAAAAAAAAAAAGTCAATCAACAAAACAAAGGAAGATAGCAGGAGAGGAAAAGATATAAGACTTACAGAAAACAATTAGTAAAAGAGTAATAATGAATTCTTTCCTATCTATAATTACTTTAAACATAAGGGGTTTAAACTTAACCTAATCAAAAGACACAAAATGATTAAATGGATAAAAAAAATGAGACCAACTGTATGTTATCTACAAGAAATTCACCTTAGATTTAACAATACACATAGGCTGAAAGAGAAGGAATGGAAAAAGAACCACACACACACACACACACTCCATTAAAATGGTAACTAAAAGAGAACAAAGCAGGCTATACTTGTATGACAAAAACAGGCTTTAAGTAAAAAACTGTTGTGAGAGAAAAAAGAACACTATATGACAAACAGTTTAATTTACCAGAAATAAATAATATGTACCCTGTATGAGAATGCATATATATAAAGCAAACATTGAAAGAAGAAAGAACTAGTCAGCAGCACAACAACACTAAGAGACTTTGCTACTCAGAACATTCAGACTGAAGATCAATAAGGAAACAGAAGACATGAACAAAACTAGAGACCCAACGGATCTAAAAAAACATACAGAAGATACCACCTAACAGTAGCAGAATGCACATAATCTTGAGTGCACAGAATGTTCTACAGAGAAATCACATGAAAACAAGTTTTGCCAAACTCCAGAAGATTAAAATTATACCAAGTATCTTTCTTACCATGATGGAATGAAACTAGAAAGCAATAGCAAAAGGAAGACTGGAGAATACACACATATTAGGAAGTGAAACGAGAGATTTTGAACAATTACTGAGTCAAAGGAAAAATTAAAAAAGGAAATTGGAAAATACCTCAAAACAAATGAAAATGAAAACACAACATACTTAAAACTTATGGGAGGCAGCAAAAGCAGTACTAAAAGAGAAGTTCAGAATGGTATGGGCCTTTATTTAACAACAACAAAAAAAGATCTCAAATAAACAACCTAACTTTACACCTGAAAGAGCCAAAGAAAAAAGGACAACCTAAGCCCAAAGTTAGCAGAAGGAAGGAAGTAGCAAAATTAGAGCAGATATAAATGAAATGGAAGACAGAAAAAGTAATCAATGAAACTAAGAGTCAGATTTTTTAAAAAGATAAAATAGAAAAGCCATTAGCTAGACTAAGGGGGGGGGACTCAAATAAATAAAATCAGAAATGAAATAAAATATATTACAACTGGTGCTATAGAAATAAAAAGGATGATCAGAGACCACTAGGAATAATTATACCCACCAAAAAGCTGGGTAACCTAGAAGAAATGAATAAGTGTCTAGAAACATATAGCTTAGCAAGACTAAGAAAAAAAATTCTTTAACCAGGAGATTGAATCAATAATCATAACTTCCAAACAAAGAAAAGGCCAGGACTAGATTTACTGGTAAATTCTCCCAAATATTTAAGAAGAATTAATGCCAATCCTTCTTATATTCTTCTAAAACACTGATGAAGAGTAATATTTCCCAACTCCTATTCTGAGGCCAGAATTACTCTGATACCAAAACCTGATAAAGACACTATAAGAAAGAAAAGTATTGGCCAGTATTTCTGAAGAATTTGGATTAAAACAAAACAGAAACTGTGGGAGACCAACCTTGCACGTGACTGAGTCACACTCCCTGGCTGGTGATGAGGCACTCAGTCACAGAAATGTGGCAGAGCTTTCCCTACCCTTCTTGGGTTCTAGGGTCGGTGTCTGGTGCTTGGGTGTGTCTTGCTGCAGCCTCATGGAGCTATGCTCACCTGTTCCTTTGTAATATAACCCCTTGCCCTGTTTATAGGGTGGAATCTTCCATGGAAGTGCCTTGTGTGTGTCCCCTTCTCTTACTGTGCCCTTGGGTGTGGTCTACCCAGATGTCAGTCAACATGCTGACAGTGGACATCAGCCCCCTGAAACCTGACCCCTTGCCTCATTTGAATAGCTTCTCCTCAATAAAAGGGGTCAGCCTGTGCTCTCACTCTCTTTCTCCTCCTGCAGACCCTTAAGGTCAGAGGAGCTGTCACAGCGATCCCAAACAAAAAGGTATTTGTGTCTCTTGTGTGGTTATTTTGCGCAGCCCAGTCAGCCCAGTTCAACTGGAGTGACCCCTGAACCTTTTAGTCGCGAGAACAGAAACCCGTCAAGAAACCTCAAAAAATACTAATGAAACAAATCTAACAGCATATTAAAAGGATTATACACCATGAACAAGTGGAATTTACTTCTGGGTTTCATATATGGTTTACATTACAAAAATCAATTAATGTGATACATTACATTAATATTATAATGAATAAAAATTTTCAATAGATACAGAAAAAACACTTGTTATAAAAATAACAAACTAGGAATAGAAAGTGCCTCAATAAAATGAAGGCCAAATATAAAAAATCCCACAACTAACATCATACAAAATGGTGAAAAACAGGAAGTTTTTCCTCTAAGATCAGGAATAAAGCAAGGGTGCACATTCTCACCACATGTATTCAGTATAGTACTGCAAATCCTAGTCAGAACAATTAAAAATGCAAAAGAAATAAAATGCATTCACATTAGAGAGGAAAAAATAAAATTATCTCTGTTTGCAAACAATATTATATATTTACAAAACCCTGAAGACTCCATTAAAAAAACCTGCAAGAACTAGTAAATGAATTTAGTACAACTGCAGAATACCAAATCAACATACAAAAATCAGTTGCATTTCTTTTTTTTTTTTTTAAAGAGATAGTGGAGAGAGAGAGTGAGAGAGAATTTTTTAATATTTATTTTTTAGTTTTTTGGCAGGCACAACATCTTTGTTTGTACGTGGCGCTGAGGATCGAACCCGGGCCGCACGCATGCCAGGTGAGTGCGCTACCACTTGAGCCATATCCCCAGCCCAATCAGTTGTATTTCTATATGCTAAAATGAATTACCTAAAAAGGAAACTAGGAAAATATCCCCAACTACAATAACACCAAGAATAAAGAATAAAATATTTAGGAATAAACAGAGGAGGTGAAATACTTATATACTGAAAACTACAAGCCATTATTGAAAGAAATTAAAGTTCACATTCACAATAGATAAAGATATGTTCACCCGCTGGAAGACCTATAGTTAAAATGTCCATACTACACACAGTGATCTATATTCAATCCAATTCTTATCAAAACTCAATAGCATTTGGTACAGAAATAGAAAAAAACTTATAATTCATATGAAATCACAAAAGACCAAGAATTGCTAAACTGATCCTGAGAAAGGTCAAAGCCGGAGACATCACACTTTCTCATTTCAAAATATTTTACAAAATAACAGTAATTAAAACACTGTGGTATTGGCATAACAATGGACATAGCCCAGTGGAAGAAAATAAATCTACGCATGTACGGTGGTTCAGTGTTTGATAAGGATGCCAGGAATACATTATAAGGAAAGGATAGTATTGTAGACAGAAGATACTGGAAAAAGTGTATAAAAACACGCAAATAAAGGAATTAGATAAGAATCTTATGCCTACACAAACATCATCTCAAAATGGATTAAAGATTCAAATGTGAAGCTATAAACTGTAAAACTCATAGGACAGAAGCTTCCTGACATCAGTCTTGGTATTGATTTTGTCTGGACTGGTCTGTTTCACCTCAGGCCCAAAGCAATGGAGCCAGCTGATCATGGACTGAGACCTCTGAAACCATAAGCCAAAATAAATCCTTCTTCCTCCAAATTGTTTGTGTCAGATATATTGATCTGATAAAAAGCTGACTAACACAATGGATATCACACCAAAAGCATAGACAACAAAAATAAAAATAAACAAGTGGGACTACATCAAACTAAGAGCTTCTGCCCAGCAAATAAATGACAATGTATGGAATGGGAGAAAATATTTGCAAATCATACATCTGATAAGAGGTTATTCTCCAAAGCATATAAGGAACTTTCACGACTCATGAGCACAAAAACTAATAATGCAATAAAGAATGGGCTATGATCATAAATAGGTTTCTTTAAAGAAGATACACAAATGGCCAATAGATAAAGAAAAAAATGTTCAGTGTCCACTAATCATCAGGGATATACAAATCAAAACCACAATGGGAGTCACTTCATGCCTATCAGGATGATGATTACCAAAAAACTCAGACAATAAGTGTTGATGAGAATGTGGGGAAATTGGGGCCATTGCACAGTGCTTGTAAGAATGCAAAGTGGTGTGGTGTTAAGGAAAACATGAAGTTTCCTAATATATTTAAAAATTAGAATTACCATATCATCCAGCAATCTCACTTCCAGGTATTTATCTATAAGAAGTGAAATCAGAATCTCGAAGATATCCACACTCATTTCAGCATTGTCTACAATAATCAAGATGTGGAAATGACCTAAATGTTCATTAACAGATGAATGGATAAGGAAGATGTGTTGAATATATAGAATGTAATATTAATCAGCTTTAAAAGGAAGGAAATTCTGCAATGTGCAACAATATGGATGAAGCTTGCGTGCATAATGCTAAATGAAATAAGCTTGTCATAAAAAGACAAATGATTCCATTTATATGAGATATCTAATATAGTCAAATTCATAGAACCAAAGAGTGGAATGGTGATTACCAGGAATTGGGGGAAGGGGAAAATATGGAGCCACTAAATCTCAGGCATAAAGTTTCAGTTCAGCAAAATGAATGAGCTCTGGAGATCTGCTGTACAACATTGCACCTGTAATAACAACAATGTATTGCACACTTAAAATATTGTTAAGAGGGAAGACCTCATGTTAAGTATTCTTACTACAATAAAATATAATAATAAAATTTAAAAATGAAATCTGTACAGCCATTCACATGACTCAGGAAGTTTCTGCTTAAATGTTAAAGCCTAGGAAGGCAATTTCTTTCCCATTTTGTTATGTTCATGGAATTCCCTAAGAAAAAGCAAGGTGTGCTCATGTATCCTAAGCTTTCCCAGGGTTTTTCTGCTGATTTTTTCCTCTTTGACTCTCATTTGGCTCAGAGAAGAAAAAAATTTTCCTTAGGTCACATGGTTCAGGTCTCAGGAGACAAAGTATAATGCCTCCTTTTCTCTTTCAAATCCCATTTATTCATTTTCCTTCACATTAAATGTTCATCTCCATTGAGGGTGTGCTTTAATTAAACCTAGAAACACAGAGAAATCAAAAATCCTAACTCCCCAAAAGATACAGAAAAGTGTATGAAAAAAATATATATAAATTTTATGGTATGTTTTCTTCTTATAGAAATGCATATTTATTAAAAATTAAAACAAAAGGAGCAGATAAAAAGAGGATAAAAATCACCCCTATTCTACCAGTTAGTTATTAATACTATGAACATTGTGAAGCCAATTTTTACCATCCTTTTAGAAGAAAGGGGAGTCTGGCATTTTCACATTCTTTTTTCATTTACAAAAATGGGATAATGTTATAACACTCATTTATAATCCTTTTTTTTCACCTGACAGGATATGATTAATATTTCTTACAACAATGTATTTCTTAAAGGGTTTACATCTTACTCTTCTTAAAAATCTACTTTCAAATATTTTCGAACAAAGTAGTAAAAGCTAAATACAAACGTATGGTGATTTTCTTTTTGCATTAATGTATTGCTGCTCTTGCTAAAAGAGATTTTTGTATTTTAATATTGCTTTTCTGTAGACAATTCCTTAGTGCAAGGAAATAAATCTAACAATTGGTCCTGTGGGGGTATGTTTTAAAGCAGTTTCCTCATGATTTTCATGACACAGAGACAGTCCATCCATTTGCCCATAACAGTGACCTTACTCTAAAGAAAATATTCCTTCTACCTCCCCCAGGAATGTTCTTGTAGAGGGAAGGGAGGAAGCAGACTCAATATTCATTTTAGCTGGCATTGATTAAAGATCTCTCTGCTTGTGCTTGGCATATTATATCAATATCAAGTACACCCTTGAACACAGAGCCTGGCTGGTATACAATTAGCTACAGTCATGTTTGAAAGTGTGTGGCTTCTCTATTTGATGTTCTGTGGCACATAATAATGTTAGTTTTGAATGGGGACACAAGGACATCACACATGTCATGGGTTGCAGAGGCCATAATAGAGCAAGATCAGAAGTCCAGGCAAGGTCTTTGGAGACAGATGACATCAACATTCAACTCCCATCCCATGCAAAAAGTGACAGTGGGTTTATTACAATGTCTGGGATGAGTTTTAGCTGGGATCCTCAGGTAGAAACTAAGTGGGAATCAAGTAGATAAAAATAGCTTTTCTGGAGGGTTCCTGTCCAGAACTAAAGGCCAATTCTAACATGACCACTTGCCCATCCAACCAGTCCCCAGAAGGGACAAAGATAAATGATGTAGGGCTTGAGGGGCATGAGCAAGCCAGAAAAATTTTGACTGTTGTTTCAACAGAGTAGCATTTTGGATGTGTGGTGAGGAGTGATAGGAGTTAAAGCTAAAAAGGCAGATGGGATCTGACAGTGGATTTTTACTTGCTGAGGAATTTGGATATATTTTGTGGCAATGAGAAAACTGTTGATGGGTTAAAGTAGGAGTGTGACATGATCAATCTTGCTTTATAGACATACTACTCTGCCAGGAATGTGGAAGGTTAGAAAACTGGAGAGGGTTAATATACAAGACAAGGCGATTGTTAAATAGCTATAACAATAAACAGACAAAAATACAAGGACATATGTTGCAGCATTATTTACAGGGGTAAAACACTTGAACAACTTAAATAGTAAACATAGGAATGGAATCATGCCACTCTGAAAAAGAATAAAGCAACTGTCCATATACATACTGATATGAAATACTCTCCAAGATACATTAAGTGAAAAGCACCAAGTATGGAACAATGTACATACTATTCTAAATAGGGGAAAAAGGGGAAAAAATACCTGTTTGAATATGTGTACAACTTAGTATTAAGGTTAGTTTTGAGGGAATTTAGGAAGGAAAGGGGCTGTGATTCACCATATTGTCATTTATGTTGTTGAATTTTTTTTGTGTGTGTAAGAATTATAATTTACATTCAAAATAAAGTCTCTCATATAGTCTCCGTGAGAGAGGAGTTTTAGAACTCAGCAATTCCAGGATATAGGTTTTCCTGAAATCAAATTCCTCATTTGGAGCTGCTAGATTTTCCCACTTGGTGGAGAGCAGCTTGAGTAACGGTCTTGGTGGTGAAACCATTGTGTTCTAGCCCCCATCGATTTTCTGGCCCGGGTAGGTGATGACTTGTGAAAATGGGAAATTAGAGAATCAAATTGAGGCTATGATATATTCTTGGAAGCCATACACCCCTAACTGAGAAATTTCTGCTGTGACATGGAATTCCACCTACATCTTTAGCCACATAAGCCATTTTAATAGGGATAAGAATAGGTAATACTTTTTAGGTGGTACCATGTTGTGGATGCCAATATTTATTGAATAATAGAAATTTTATTTAAAAACAGTTGTTATGACAACTGCAGCAAACATTGGGATTTCATATTGATATGGAAAAAAAGAGCTCTCTCCCCTACCCAGCCTTTCAAACCAAGGTTAGTTCTTCAGAGCTTTTTAAATTTTTAACTTCTGGATATAATGTGTAAATATAAACCAAGCTGAGATCTCACGCCTAGTGGGTTATTCATGAGACTGCCTTTTGTCCAAGTTACTTCAGTTTTTCTCATGTTGTTTTAAGGCTTTGGAAACAAAAAACCAAAAAAAAAAAAAAAAAAAAAAAATCCTAGAACTCTGCAGTATAGATTTTTCAGTCTCCCTGAAGCACCCAGGATTGTTTTTTTTTCCCTCTTCCCTTTTGAATCCAGGGAAACAAGCCTTTTTTTCTTAATATAGTTTTATTCACACATCATTAAGCTGATTTACCATATTATGCACCACTGTAGGCTTAGCAATCATGGCTTTCTCTCATGGACAGAATGAAACAATTATTCAGAATCTACTATAATGAAAGGATTTTGCCTAATTCTGAAAGCATCCACCACTGGGGATTTATATAAAATTCCTGATTTTATTAAAGTTCACAAGGGGTATGAGTATGCAGGGATAGAAATTAAGTAAATTATAAGTGCAATAAATGGAATGTATGCTGTAAAATAGGAATGTGGAACCCTTATGCTTAACTGGCTGACATCAAACATTTCTAAGAAGTAGAGTTTTTACCTGGGGTTTTTGTCTTTCACTATTTTATTTTGGAAAGCATATTTTGTTGGATGGGTTTGCTCTGGTTTTTGGAACTTCTGATTCCAGGTTTGCTCTTAAAACACACACAGGTACACTCACACACACAGTCATTCCCATACGATTTTTTGTTTCTCTCAGTAACTTTATGATTCTCTATAACACAACAAAGAAGGATCAAAAGTGATTATTCACAATTGTTTGGCTCTCAGAGGATCATACACAATAATGAGCCGAGGACACGTGGTGCAGTTTGGAGATTAGTAAACAAGAGGCCATTATTGCCTACAGTGAACAACCACCTGGAAGTTGAGACAGTGGCATGTCCTCATCAGAAAAATAAATGACCAGCTGCAAGGTTAAAAGGAGCGTCATTCAAGGAGCGTCCTTCATGTATTTGAAAGCATCTGGAAAGCAACTGGCGACAGCATTAACTACAAACTCATTTGCAAGGCTTGGCAGCATCTCTCCACTTGACAAGTCCCTAATCACTCATCTTGTGGGCCCAGAGCATGCGGGCTATGCTCGTAAAAAGACAAAGCAAAAACTGAAAACCAGCAGGATTTTGCCGAATTGCTGCTTGCCCACTGGACACAGAGGCACACTGGAGGGACTGGGACTTTCAGACAGTCTTTATATGTCCTTCCCCACTCTGTCAGAGCGATATACTCCTTCTATTGTCAGGCTGCTTTTTTTTTCTTTGTTTCTCTCTGTCTCTCCTCTCTCTCATTCATTCTTCTTTGAAAAAGAACAAGTGAGAGGAGTTTCATGAATATTCAAAATAAAGGCTCTTCTGTGATTCAACCACAAGTCTACTTTTTTTCCTGGTTACGTGGATTGAACTCAGGGGCACTTGACCACTAAGCCACATTCTCAGCCCTAATTTGTATTTTATTTAGAGTCAAGGTCTCCCTGAGTTGCTTATGGCCTCGCTTTGCTGAGGCTGGCTTGGAACTTGCGATCCTCCTGCCTCAGCCTCCCGAGCTGCTGGGATTACAGGTGTGCGCCACCATGCCAGGTCCACAAGTTTACCTTAAAAGACTTTTGTTAGAAATGTGCAATGTATGTTATTCTCTAGATGCTATGTGTAGAGTAAAAATGATATATATAAAGTGAAGTCAGATATCTGCTTCCAAAATGTCTCTCAGAAGGGAAATTTGGCCACAAATTGGCATTATATTGGAGAATACGTTCAGATATACTGAAGAAAAATATCCTACTAATAAAGATCAGAAATATCTTTCCCAGAGAGGGAAGCACGCTAAGGGAGCCTATGTTATGTCTTACTAACTCTTCAAGCTGATCAATGATATTAACAATGGGTCCTAAAATGGTCACACATTTAGGTTTCAATGTCCAAAATAGGTGAGATCTTTACAAATGCCATTCCCGTTAGCATCAGTACAATACTTGCATCAAGTATTGCTCAGCAATTCCAAGTTAGCCAGCTGTAATGGTAACCTGTGTTTCAAATTTTCTTGAAACTTGGGTGTGATAGATTCTCCAAACTCATAGGCCCATGTCGATTTTATTTTAGGAAACGATAAATGGAATTGGTGGGTGACATGGATGACTTTATATGTGAAAAGTGCTAACAGAAAACTTCCTAGATATTAACTAGGAGAAAAGTCTTTATAGGTCACAGAAAGAGGCCTCTGACAATGGTAAGCAACCAAGGTCTTGGAAGTAAATGATAACTCTCAGTGACTCAGGATATTATCATTACTGTCAGGCTGAATGAATTGAATGCATGGCCAACCAATGCCCACTTGAAATTTTAGAATCAGTTTTTCCAACTGAAAAATATTGACTCTTTCCAAACTAGTCACGATAGTCCTGTAGTAGTCTGAACTTCTGATCATAATGTACATCAGACGATAATTTCTTAGAGATGAAAAAAAAAAAAACTATTTGTAAAAACTAGGAAGCCTGGAAGAATTACTTTAAAATTTCCCAGTTGAAATATACAAGAATGAGATGAAGCTCAAATATGGATGTTGAGATACCCTTAGTATCTTGACATCCTTTAAAATGTTTCTTTTGATCTACTGCTCTCTATTTTGGATTCAGAAATTTATCTGTTTTTGTTTAGCCATTGGCTAAAAACGACAGGATTGCTTAAGTTCACAGAGAAGAAAGAGTCTAAGAAGAGTCAGAAAGGACAGACATTCACACGGGAAGAATTCAGTTCTATACCTAACACAGAGGCTCAGGTGTGGCCTGAGTCTGCCTTACTTTATTTGGATGAAGATAAATTGTGTCTTGATTTGATGATGAATCCTATAACTTTTGTTATGGGGACAGGGCAGATGCCCAGGGAGGTGGTGACATTGAAGAAGGACACTAGGTAATACCAAATAGTTTCCCAATGGTTTTCTTAGAGGCTGATCCCTAGTTTCATCTCTTATGGGGCAGAAATTAAATGGAGCACAGAGGATTGAACAATGGCTTTCTAGAGTTCTCAAGAAGATGGAGAGGAATAGGTGCCACTTGGTCCTTGAAGCACTCGGCTTAGGTTGTGAATGCCAGTTGAGCACTGACTGTGGTTCAAGTTCAATAAAAATCCTGTGACTGGCAGACACAGTCTCTTGCCTTTTTAATCAGGATGACTATCATGTCACCAAGGTTGCATTATCCAGGCCTGAAGATGTTGAGTTAATTTAGAACAAATCAGTAGAACTACCAGTCCCTTTACATGATGGATAGTGAAACCATGGAACATGTTATCCCAAGAGGTAAGAAATTGAAAGTATAAAGGTTTTTAAGAAGGATGTAGATAAATTCCAAATGACAGAGTTTGGAATTTGGGGATGTGATTTTTGCCTTTCTAACACAGGGAAAGACAATTTTTTCTCCTCACACAATGTTTATTGAGGATAATAACCATTTAGATCATATCATTCCATGAGCAGGGCATCAGGAATGGCCATCTGACCTACCAGCTCTGCCACCTGGTTGACAGTGAGGCTGTCTGTAGAATTATATGGAAACAGGAAGAAGGTGCATTCTATAGTTCCCAGGGATCCCACAACAACTTTTCCTCAGATGGTCATAGGGCTCCTGTTTTTCAGTGACATCTTTCCTTGGAGGAGATACCTGTAGCACCTGAGCTTGATTCTCCTCAGAAGACGGTGACTGTGGCTGCTGACTAGGAAGAAGCTTCTCTAACAAAGGCTGGAGTTGAGGGTCCTGAGTTGACAGCAGAAGCTATTGTCTAGTTCCTCTCTCACGTGGCATCTTCCCATTCACCTTAAAATTCATCAGAGGTGTGGAACCTACCTCCCTATTCCCCTGTTGAGATGTTAGGAACTGAGTCACCACAATTGAGAATATCTGTTCTTCCCTCCCTTTCCTTAAACATGAGTTTTAAAAGATCAAGCCCTAACTTTACCCATATCCTAGGCTTTATGTCCCTCTGTTCAGGACCCTGTTCTGGGGATGATTGGAGGAAATGAGTGACTAGAAATTTCAGAATGGGCTTTGTAGCACAACTGGTAGGAGAGCAAAGGTAGCAAGCAGAGGCACCACTAGTCTTTGGGTCACTTCTCTTTATCTGAGGTTCTTGGAGCAGTAAAAAGAAATAATTTTCCAAAACATGATTTCAAATGAGGCAGCACATTTTGGTTACATCAGACAAGACAAATAATGCTTTTTAGATCAGAAATCTCACAAAATTCTATGTAATATTTTATTTGGAGAAGAGGTTAAAAGTTTACTTTTGGTTCCCCTGGCAAGAGTGATGCCTGAGCTAATTGGCCTAGCTCCTCTTGTGATAAGCCTGGGCAGTCAGACAGTTGGGCTGAGCCTGAGTCTTTTGTGAACATATGGAAGAAGGATCAGTGATGGTTTTGAGCTTTGGCTGTAAGAAAAATGATCCCCAAAATAACATTTTAAACAAGATAGTTTATGTCTCCCTCACATAAAAGAAACAGAGATAAGGCAATCCAGGGCTGGTACGGCAGGAACAATGTCAGGAAACTGCACATAGTTTTCTGTATTCTCAGTGTGTCTTCTATCCTCAAGGCCACCTCACAGCCTACAATGGCTACTCAGGTCTAGCCATTATATTGTCATTTCAAGCAGCAAGGTGCAGGAAGGTGAGAGAAGAAATGTACCCTTTCCCTTACAAAAAGATTCCCTGAACTTAGCACAAAACCCCTCTTCTTTCAGCTCATTAGCCCAAACTAGTTATGTCCTAAGTTGACGGAAAGGGAAGCTGGGACATGTCATCTTTTAGCTGGATAACAATGTGTCCTGCTTAAAATCAATTCAGGGTTCTTTTACAAGGAAGTGATAGGGAGAAGCTGGGGGGAGGCAACTAACAGTGTCTGCCACAACCAGCTAACCCTTGTGTTCCCTTGTGTCACAAGTTTGTGGGTTAAAGATCTCTTTTTTAATTTTTAGTTTCTGAGTTTATTGAGTCAAAAGTCCCCACATCAAATATGACTTTCTTCATTCCAATCTCACATTCACTTTCCCTCATTCCCTGAGCATGGGGCATATCTCAGTTCAGTTTTTTCTGAGTTCCTCTAAACCATTGTTTGCTGCTGACCTTATAGGTTATAGGTAGAGTCTTGTCCAAAAGCATGGTATCTTAGAAATAGGATGTTATACTATAACTCTATGAGCCCATTTTCACAAGGAAATAAAATTCTAGTATTCCTTAAGGACCCTGCCCCAGAGATCTTACCTAGCACCAGGAGCTAAAGTGGTCTCACTAGAAGAAAAAACATATTTTAATTTTTTTCTGCCTTACTTTGATGCCCCCTGAAACCAGTGTGCTGTGTTGTGGATGATGACTGTCTCACTGATCTCTGCTTTATTCATGGACATAGTTCATCTGGCACTAATCACCTCATGTAATTCAGAGGCTGTCAACTAGGAGGAAAGCAGAGTGCTACATTGGTCAGTCAATTCATGTTTCAGAGTATAACTTTTTTGGTGGAATATCTAGTTCTTCAGGTCCCTGCATTTTCTTAGTCTCTCTTCATGTTAAGTGAATCAGTTTAATAACATTGTCCTACCAGTGGACTATGTTAGAAAGAATACAGTGCCATGTGAAATGAGTGCCAAGACAAGGTCAGAGGAAAGGGAGCTGGGCTGTTGCATTTTCCTTGGAGAAGAGAGAAATACTGACTGCCCAAGTACAGATTGCCTGCAGGCTGTGGGGGTGGGATAACCACTTGGTGACCAGTTTCCAGCTACCATTTGAAACCATCTGAACCTCAAGTCCTGAACATTTGGGACTTCTTGCTTGGTCTGTCCCTGTACCTCAGTCACCCACTTGCTTTCCAATGTAATTTATTTAATGGGAGAGGGAAAAAAAAGGTAGAATTTTAGATGTGTCTCTGGAAATTTCACAAAAACTTTAGTATGCCTGGGGGATATTATTGGAAAATTATCTGTCAGTGCCACATTACAAAAAAAAAAAAAAGAATCATGGGATTGAAGATTTATAGTAATCTTTATTTGGGCTTCATCAAGGCTCTTGACAAGTTTACCCATGATATTTTTGAGGATAAGAAAAAATGTAGCATATTTGAACCTGATTGAATTAGCATATCCAATGGGTGCTGATTAATGGAGGTGGGTGTCTAATGGGTGTCACTAGGCTCTGTCCTTGCCTAATGAAGATATAGAAAGTATGCTAATCAGGTTTTCAGATAACACTCAATTGGTAGGTGATAGCTAATATGCTAGAGAATATGTTAGAGAATCAAGATCCAAAAACATCTCAGCAATCTGAAATGATGAACTGAACCTAATGACATAAAGGTTAGGATGGGGGATAAATATAATATCCTCTTTGGAATCCAAATGCCACAACTATAAATATATACTGAAGGAAACATAACTTAGGTGCATCATGACTGAGCAGGATTTTGATTGCTGTTATTTCATTCCTTCAGTCATTTGTTCAACAAACATTTTTTTAAAGCTCATTCTTTGTTCAGTCCTGGGGATTTAATGAGGAACAATATAGAAATAAATTTATTTCTTTATGGAAACAATTAAGTAAGAAGTAACCAAAAAGGAGGGCATATGCAATGGTAGAATAAAATCAGTATCCTATGGAATATGTCACTTTAATATTGAGAAGCTCACTTTGAGAAAGTGACATCAAAGCTCACTAGGCAATGAGGAGAGGAAGGAATGTTTCAGTAAGAGGGAACAGCATGTGTAAAGGCCTGGAGGTAAGATGACACAGATCACTGAAGGAATGGGAGGACATTTGTTAACATTGAGGTATAAAGGGTGTGAGGTAATTAACAAGGGATGAAGTTGGAGAGGGAGGACTGGGGCAGGTGTCAAAGGGTTTTGCAATTCACTTAAAGAGCTTGAATATTATTTTTGTGGGATGGAAAACCAGGAAGTGACTTGATCAGATTTTCCCCACCAACATCCCTCCCAAGGGGTGACCTTGTTAGAAAGCTATTTATAGCCATTTATAGCCATTGCAGGTGAGATGTTGGTGGCTTCCACAATGACATTTCAGATGGGAAGTGGGCAGAGATGAAAATGACATAGAAGAGGAATGAAGGACTTGGTGATGTGGATGTGGGGGCAGGAGGAGAATTCAAGGTGACTCTCCAGGTTTGGTCTTGAGATCACTGAGAGGATAATGAAGCCACTTTCTGATTCTGGAGAATAGCAGGAGAGGAGCATATTTGGAAGAGAAGATGATGTATTCAGCATTGGATCTGTTGAGCTGGAGGCAGTTAGGAGTTGTCTAAGTGATTGATGTCCAATGAGCTGTTGGATATAAGAACCTAGGATGCAAGAGAGGTGTGTGGGCTGAAGATACAGATTTGGGAACACATTCTGTGAGCCACAAAAAAGAGTGAACTTGGTCTTCATCCATATTCATAAAAGAAGGGAAGTGATACTTCTGGATTTGGATGCGAGATGGCATAGGGGCTAAAAGCTCTGCCCTGATTAATCCTGGCTTTGTTCCATACAGGATTTTGAGCCTAATGGTAGTGACTCGTGTCTTTCAGTTTCAGTTTCTTCATCTGGATATTGGAAGTATTAAAAAGGTTCCATAATACTATTTTTGTAAGAATGAAATAAGATGATGAATGTGAGATGCATAGCAGAGGTGTGTGATACATAGTGATTGCTCAGGAAATAATCAGCACAATTATTTTTGTTGCTGTGATTTTATTTTACTTATTGTTTGGGTGAACTCCTATTAAGAAAGACAGTGAGACTGTGTTTAATTCAGAGAAGGGACTGAAACTGAGTCACAGGCAGAGTGGTTAGGGAGCTTAGCTTGAGTTACAGGAGTTTTGGATATTGCATTTTTCAAACACACAAAGGACTCTAGAAGAAAAAAAAAGTTAGAATTACCCTTTGGGACCCTGAAGGGATAAATAAGATGGACTGACAGGAGTTTGGGAGAAATTGACCTCAGCTGAGTAAGATTGGAACTATCTAATAGCCAGCAGTCTCTAAAGATAGAATCGATTGGTTTTTTTTTAAACTTTTTATTTATTTATTTATTTTAGAAAGCAGGGACTTCATCTCTTCACTAGAGACCCTATGATCGCAATTGGAAGAGTTATCCTTGTTATTGGGTTTGCATGTGCCCTCACGGCAGAACCAAGTTTGAGTAGGTTGTTTACTTAAAGCCTGATATCCTCAGCAAGTTCATTAAAATTTATGAATATTACATTATAACATTCATTCTCATATTTATTCTCTAACCATAAAAGAGATTATTTTCTTTACTGAGTAGGGAAGGGGCTAAGATGTCTTAGAAACACCTTCCTCACATGGGACTGTGTTCTACAAGTGCTGGGTTTCCCTGTCCCAAAGACCCAGGATGCAGCATTGGGTGTAAAGAGCACCCACTTTTCAGGAGAACCTCATGAGGGTTTATTTTCTATTAACCCCTCTTTCATTCTTATCCTCCCATGGCCCAGCTGAGAAGTCTCCTCCCCTCTCAGCCCTCTCTTCAGGGTACAGCTTCAGGGAAAGCACAGTGTTAAGTAATAAATTAAGACAGGGCAGGATTTAAAATTTCACTGCCTTGGGTTTACTTTCTGATAGTAAAATGGAAGGAAAATAGAGTGAAACCTTCATGAATTATGGGCTCCCTTCCCTTCGGAGGTTTTCCAGTTGCATCTTTGTGCAATGCTTGACATTTATGATATAAGGTATTAATATCTGGAAAGAAGAGCAGCTCGTGCTAATTATTCAGACCTGCTCTGACAGTGAACTGGTGAGCAACATTCATATGTCAGATTCCATCTATGCATTAAGTCCTTCACTTAAAATAGGTGGGAATTATGAGGCACTATGGGCTTTACCTATATAGATTTCACAGAAAGTCTGTGGGATGTATTAGTAAATCAACCATGATAGGATTGCTGAAAAACAAGTCAATACCTGTCTGATAAATAGAATCCTCAGGAAAGTCTTTGAATCAAGAAGAGTGCCAGAGACATGAAAATAATATGAGGGAGGGAAAATGCAAATGATGGAACTAAATTTTCTTAATTCGGAAAGGAAAATGTTTGCCTCCTCTTCCAATTCTTCAGGTTGTCAGATGTGCCTTGTTTCTAGAAGCTATTTGTAATATTAATCATTTTAACAGTATCAAACAGACTGGGTTTTTACACTTGATAAATTTTTGATGTTAAACCTTTGAAAAATGCAGTGGTATGATTTTTTTTCTCGAGAGTTTCTCCCCAGAAGCCAGTGTTAATTTGCAGATGCCAACACATGACTAATGGTTTTATCTCAAAAGATTAATATACATTAAATTAACATAGGACTGAGGCCTCATGACTGTGGAGCCTTTTGTCACGAGGGAGTCTGGGCTTTGTGAGTCTGATAGACAGGTTGGCAGTGGTGCCCTCATGAGGGATGGTAGTTGGTTAATTAATTGGTCAGTCAGTCAGCCTGGTGACCCTGTTATTGCCTATTCCATAGTCAATCCCTTATTCTTCCTTGTCAAAAAACACGAGCTCTGTTCAGGGAATTATGTGCTCAGGCCCAGATGATACCATGTAATTGTTACACATCGATTATAGTAATCTAAATTTTCTTGGCCTGGTGATTGGTCTAGGGGAAATGAGGAGGCCTAAATCCGGCCAACAAAATGTAACAAAAGGGAAGGATTTGAATAGGTTGGATTGGGAAGGGATGATGACTTTTGAAAAAGAAATAAAAGGAGATAATCTTGTGGGAGTTAGTCTTTTTTGTCTCTGCCATTTTCCTTCCTGATGTCAGATATGGTTGTACAAAAACTAATACCTGGAATCAGCAGCCATTTGGATCATGAGTGGAGACCCTCACCAGCACTTAGGTGGTAGAGCAAAAAGATGGGAGGAACCTGGGTCTTTGGTGATGTCATCATGCCACCAATTTATCCCAAATTGCTTATTGTCTTATATTTTTCTTGTTGAGAGTACAGAGTTTTCATTATATCACTAAGACCACCAGTTTATTAATCACACTATTTGTTGAATGAAAAGCATTTTCTTAGAAGATATTATAGAAGCCCCATCTTATTCAGTCTCACTTTTCAAAGTTTTAGTTCTCTGTGGTCAACTGTGATCTGAAAATATTAAATAAAATATTCCAAAAATAAACAATGCATAAATTAATTGCATGCCATTCTGAGTAGCGTGATGGAATCTCATGTTGTTCCACGCTATCCCACCTGGGACATGACTTGTCCCTTTGTCCAGTGAATCTATGTTACACTTATTTATATTTTAGTAGCTGTCTTGGCAGATGAATTGTTGTAGAAATAGTGCTTGTGTTCAAAGTAACCCTTATTTTACTGAATAATGCCCCCAAAACACCAGAATATTGATGCTGAGAGTCAAGATAAGCCAGAGACCCTGTAAAGTGCTTCCTTTAGGTTAAAAGATGAAAATAATACTTTATTATGATATATTGCCATTCTTATTCTATTCCAGTATTAGTTGTTAATCTCTTAATATGCCTAATTTATAAGTTAAACTTTATCTTAGGCACGGGGGCGGGGGGAACCCCTACATATAGGGTTTGGTACTGTCTGCAGTTTTTGGCATTCTGTTGGGGGGGTGGTTTAGAACTTATCCCTCACGAATAAGTGGGAATTACTATATTTTCTTTCTTTCTTTCTTTTTTTGAATATTTCCATTAAGAGTTTTTCTTTTTTTATTGATTTTTTTAAAAAGTAAATGACAGTGGAATGCATTAGAATTCTTATTACACATATACAGCACATTTTTTCATTTCTCTGGTTGTATATAAAGTATGTTGACACCAATTTGTGTCTTCATACATATACTTTGGATAATGATGTCTATCACATTCCACCATCCTTGCTAATCCCCTGCCCCCTCCCTTTCCCTCCCACCCCTCTGCCCTATCTAGAGTTCATCTATTCCTCCCATGCTCCCCCTCCCTACCCCACTTATGAGTCAGCTTCCTTATATCAGAGAAAACATTCAGCATTTGTTTTTTTGGGATTGGCTAACTTCACTTAGCATTAACTTCTCCAACACCATCCATTTACCTGCAAATGCCATGATTTTATTCTCTTTTATTGCTGAGTAAAATTCCATTGTGTATATATGCCACATTTTTTTTTTTTTTTTATCCATTCATCCACTGAAGGGCATCTAGGTTGGCTCCACAGTTTAGCTATTGTGAATTGTGCTGCTATAAACATTGATGTGGCTGGGTCCCTGTAGTATGCTGTTTTTAAGTCTTTTGGGTATGGATGGAGGAGAGGACTAGCATTCCCAGATTTCCAAGGCATCTCCATACTGCTTTCCATATTGGCTGCACCAATTTGCAGTCCCACCAATAATGTATGAGTGTCCCCCCCCCCCCCCCCCCCCCGCATCCTCACCAACACTTACTGTTTTTTGTCTTCATAATAGCTGCCTTCTGACTGGAGTGAGATGATATCTTAGAGGGAACTTCTATATTTTCTTAGGTGTCTGACTTTCTACTCTAATCAGTCCATAATGTGTTCGTGCAGAAGAGTGGAAAGACACTGTTCCATTTTCCAGCAATATTGGAGATGAGAAGTTTGATGCCAATTTCATTTTAATATTTCTATAACTATTTTTCCTGATGCTTTTTAGCTTTCATGCTTTTTTTAGTGTTCGATTCTGTAAGAATTGACTTGGGACTGAGAATCTACATATTTATTCACATCATACTCTTCTTATTTTTTGCATTTCTGGAAATTTCCTTTTACCATTTCTTTTTAAAAAAATTTGTACCTAATTCATAGAAATTATAATCCATACTTCTGAAGCACATAATTGTTTTTGTATATTTGTAGATCTGTGCAAACATCACATCTAGTTTCAACATTTCCATCACCCCCCCCAAAAAAGCCTCATACCCATTAGCAATCACTCATTCCCCAGTCACTTCTTCCTCTAACCCCTGATAAGCCACTAAATCTACTTTTCATCCCTATGGTTTTGTCTCTTCTGGATATTTTATATAAATGGAGTCATATAATACATGGGTGGCCTTTGTGCCTGGTTTCTTCCACTTAGCATAATGTTTCCCAAGTTGATCCACATTGTAGCATGTATCAGTACTTCGTTCCTTTTTATGGGTGGCTGACATTTCATTGTATACATATAGTATAATACTACATTTTCCCTATCCATTCTTCAACTAGTGTTTCTTTAATGATTTTCTTCTGTGCATTTTTTTCCAGTTCTCTTCCCCTGGTATTTCTGTTAGGTGGAAGTAGGAGTTCTATTGATTTTCCATGATTTTTACTTTTTTTTTTTCGTATATTTGATTTTGCTTTTCCTTTTTCTTTCCTTTGCTTATCATTTTGGTAGATTTCCTTGACTTTATTTTTCCGCCCTTCTGTTGTAGGTAAGGCCTTTAAGCAGCCATATTTTAAATTTTTAGTAACTTTTTCTTGTTTTCTGGTTATTCCTTTTTCTTTTCTTTTTTTTTTTTTAAATAAGAAGACTCTAGTTTTACTTTTATTTCCATGTTATTTAGTTCATATTTATTGGGCATCTTTCTAGATGTTTTAGGTTAATGTAAGACATCTTGAAACGTCCTGCCTGGGGAGATGAGAAATGTCTCTCTAGGTAGATGTTTTCACTGTACTGAATTAAATAAAATAAAGTCCTTTGGAATGCCTGGCCTGGTGTGTTCTCTGTCTAGTCAGTATTCTCTCTTCCTCCTGCTTCTGAGCCAACCAGGTAACCCTAATGCCCTTGTTAAGGTGAACCAAACTTTCATTCACCTCTCCTCTGTACTATCAGAAAAGCTAGCTTTTCAGGGCCACGATGAATGTCAACAACTTTACTTCTTTTTCCTCTCATGCTTTCTGCTTCTTTTTTGAAGTTCAGTTTTATTGAAGTAAAATTTATAAACAGTAAAATTTATCCTTTTAACATGTTCAGTTTGATGATTTTTGATAAATGCTGTTATGGCTTGGATCTGGAATGTCTCCCAAAATCTCATATGTTGAAGGTGTGGTTCATAATGCAGCAGCATTCAGAGGTGGAAACTTTGTGAAGGTGACTGGATCATTAGGGCTCTGAGGTCATCAGTGGACTCATCCATTGATGGATTCATAATTTGATGACATTACTGGGAGGTAGAGAAGGCTGTGGGAGGTAGGATCTAGTTGGAAGAAGTAGGCCACTGGGTGTGTGCCCTGGAAGGATATTTCTTGTCCCCAGCACCTCTGCTTGCTCTCTCTCTCTCTACATCCTGGCTGTCATGAGGTGAGTAGCTTTCTTCTGCCACACCCTTCCACCATGATGTTTTGCCTCACTTCAGGCCCAAAGCAATGGAGTCGTCCAACTATGGACTAAAACCTCTTAAATCATGAGCCAAAGTAAATCTTTCCCCTTCTAAGTTGTTTTTCTCAGGTATTTTTTGTCAGCATGAAAAGCTGACCAACATATATACCTAAAATAAAGTCGATTAACATACATGCCATAGTCATTTTTCTACTACCATAATCAACATAGTAAATAGTTTCATCAATCCCCAAAGTTCTCTTGGGTCCCTTCTCTAATCTCTCACCTCTATGGTGGATATCTTTAAGTGTTGAGAGATCAATCTTATGAATGCTGTCATGAGTTTTCCTTGCTCTTGTGTTGTTTTACAATCTTCTCAGCTGACCTTCAGGGCTGAGAGGTCTGACTGTGAGCTCTCTGTGGGTGGGACATGCTTTTCTTCAGGACTTATGGGTGTGGAAGGCATAAGAAGGCAGCTGTTCTGCAGCTCAAATTCCACAGTCTAATTGCTTTGATGCAAGGAGATAGGAATGCAGTGGGAGGGACTACCTGGACCAGGTATTTCACAAATAGTCCTTTAATTAATTATACTGATGACTGCTTTCCATTCTACTTTTGATTTTTTTTTCCCCATCAACAAATTTAAGTTCTGCAAGGATTTTGCCATAGGAATTGGCTACTACCTGAGCTGTAGTCTTTTTCCAAATTGTGTTCTGGGCCTCGACTTCTTTTGCTTTGGCTTATCCAATAATGTGGTTCTGTCTTCTTTTTTTTTGTTGCCTCGAAATTCTTTAAAATATACTCCTCAAGAATTCTTTTTTTCCTAAGAACAGAGGTGTCCTGCCTCTATTCTTGCATCATTTCTTTATTGTAAATGCCCTGTGACTTTTGAGGGAGCCATTCTGAAGTGTGATTTAAGGATCCTTCTCATAGGATCTGCAGTTCATCCAAGAGGTCAGCAAGTGGCCGCACTACTTGCTGTCTTCTCAGATGAAACATTTCTTCAGGAAAAGGAACTGCAATCTCTACCTTTGAGGGAGGTTCCGTAACTCATGCTACCTTAACATGTACTTTGGCTCTTCGCACTCAAGTTTCGTTTTTTTTTTTTTTTTTCCTTTAGTAAAATAAAGTCCAAATTGAAAGAAAAATAGACTCCTATAGGTAATTTAAGGAGGTGTTCTAAAGACATGAGATAGTAACAGAAGTTTAGTTTAGTTTTGGTTATTCTACAAAATGGCCTGATAGGTTACCTCTCTCACTTCACATAGCATTTGTGATGTGGATGGAAGCTACAATTTCATTTTTACCAAAGTGAATTCTGGAAGAGAGCAGCTTGACACAGGTCATAGATAAATTCAAAGAGGAATCAAAACATTATATTAAAATTGACTAAAATCAGGTGTTAGTTGAGTCATTGCCCATTTTTTGAGTGCTCCTCATTTCCTGCCCCACTGTTCCTATGGGATGGCCACACATACACACACACACACACACACACACACACGCACAAAATAAAAAATAAAAAGCTGATACACAACTAGGATAAGTATTAAAACTATTAACATTTCATGTGACTAAGAGAATTTCCAGTTTGGTACCCCAAACCTATCTGATATCTGAAGAGGGTAAAGGAGACTTGGTGTCCAACCGTCTTGGCTGGGTTCTTGAATCAGACCTGCCTGGTCTTCTCTTGAAACAACCTCTTCCACAAGATGAACAAAAATGAAGTATATCTGGGAATTATCAATTAAAGTTTTTTCAAAGTTAATATATATGTATACATAAGGTATTCAGTGAATGTTTGAAAACGTACAAATCATTCATCTACCTGTCCATGAGCTGTATTCTTCACGGCAGCACAGCTTTGTTAATACAACTGGGTTCTTGTAAGGTATGTAAGATAGTTTCTTCTAGTAAGTTTTTTCTCTTTACATAAGTGTCTGTTTGACTTTACCTATTATGTCACCTGTTTTTTTTTTTTTTTTTTTGGTACTGGGGATTGAACTCAGGGGCACGTGACGACTGAGCCACATCCCCAGTCCTATTTTGTGTTTTATTTAGAGACAGAGGCTCACTGAGTTGCTTAGTGCCTTGCTATTGCTGAGGCTAGCTTTGAACTTACCATTCTCCTGTCAGACTCCTGAGCCACTGGGATTATAGGCGTGTGCCACCACACCTGGTGCATTAAAAATCTACTAAAGTGAATGCAAAAATATGGAATACACATTGATTCACTTTGACTCTTACCAAATTTTTTGAAAGAAAATTTTTTAGAAAAGGAGAATTTGCTTAAAAACAAAACTGAAACACCCATTTCTCATTCCAAACCATAGATTATCAACAAGATAGCTTTTTTATTTGGTCTTTTCTTTCTCTTCCTTAAAAATTCAGGTGGGATTGGCGATCCTATTTTAAAAGCCTGTATTTGAGTTGCAAACAGAAGAGTTTCCTGTGGGCAGAAATTTTGGGTGAGTGGGTTTCATGAGCTTTTGCAGTTACAATATTCTGGTTATAAGGACTCAACTCATGGGGAGAGGACTCAATCTCTTGTGAGAGGCTGTGCCCAGTGGGTCTGCAGTGTGAGGGAGATGAAACCCTCACATTCAAAGTCCTTTTACATCTTCTGGCCTCAGCTGTGATCTCCTTCCTTGCTCCTTCCTTTCAGCACCTGGACATACTGAATGGCATGGTAAAGGCTCTGTAGTATTTGAGGTGGTGAGTAATCTGGCCTCCTTCTTCCCAAGCTCCTGCTAGGTGATTTTTATATAGGTCAGTGGTGTTTGGGCAAACTTGTCACCCTGGTAATGGAGTCTAGCCCAACTCTGCAATTTGAACAAACTGCTTGACCTTCCAGTGGGCTCAGTTTTCTCACCTATCAAAAGGGTATCCATAATACATGCCCTTCTTACACAAAGTGACAGGTAAAGCAGGGTATTCTGAGTGAGATTTAGGAAGCACAGTGCTTTCCGTAATTGTAAGGTGATGTGATGTTATTGTTTTCTCTCATCCTGGTTCTAGTTCCACACCTGGACCTGCTCACCAAAACCAGCTGCTCCTGTTTCGCTTGTGACCCTTGGTGGCATCTTGGGCACTGGTGCTTTGGGCTCTGTGGTTTACTCACATATTATCTCCTCCCTGCCTGTGGCGCTTGGCAGCCCTCCAGCAGCCAGCCTCTCTGGAATTAGGCTCTGCTGGTGTGGCCAACCTTCTTATTGTACGCCAAGCCCTAAGAGCGAGTCACCTCTTCCAGCCAGAGCCGCGAGGCCTGAGGGGCCAACACAGGGTGGAGAGGTCCAGAGGCCTGTCAGCATGACCTTAAGGGAGGTGCCCAGTGAGTTTGTGTGTAAACTTGCAAGGGTGAGGCTGACATGAGCTCACAGGTGAAGAATTTGAAAAACTGGGTGTAGGGAGAGGATGTCCAGCAGGTTGAGGGAAGGTGAGGTTGCTGGGGATGAGCATGAAGGCAGCTACTAGTGTGTGAGCCAGGAGGAAGCCAGAGGCCAGAAAGGCCTTGTGTGACCTAAGTGGTGCTTATTTTTCTTCAAGTCTCTCTCTCCCGCTGCGGCTCTGGCACATGGTTATCTACTTCCACTCCCCAGTGTGTCTTCTCTCACTATGCCCTTAGCTGGGAGGCCACAAGAAGCAGTGTGTGAGGAGGCTAAGGGAGGGTGGAGAGACTTACACTGCCCTCTAGCTGCCAGAGCAGAAACCACAGGAGTTTCTGGCTGGATAGCAAGAAATGTTCAAAAACCTTTTGGTGGACACTTGGAGAACTCTATTATTGGGAAACTCTTTCTAGGGGTGGGGTGGGAATGGAGTGATAAGATAAATGAAAAAGAGAGGCATAAATGAAAAAAAGTGAATCATTCTTTACTAAACTCTGAGTTTGGGGTAACTAAACATGTGGCACAGGCAGGTGATAAAACCATAGTATCCCTTGTTGTAGTTTGTCTGTCTTGTTCCTCTAAATGTCAGGCAACATGGTCATCAGCAGCAAAAGGCATATTGGTGAGATTTCAGACTGGCCTCACCAGTAGCCCAAAGTGTTCCTTCCCTTTTTCTTCTCGGATGGAGTGCTTGCTGTTCGTTCTCCCTTCTCTGATCTGTCAATCAGGGAGAGGTGAAGAAATTGAAGTTAAGCTTAAATGTTGAACACCTGGTGCTGGTAACCTCTTGTCCCCAGCTGCCTGTGTTGCCTCACCTTGCAATGCTTGGCATCCAGCTGAGGTGGCTGAGAGGACCAAAGAGATCATCATAGGGAGGAAGGGACATAGGACAATTGTACTCTGGAAGTCCTCAATCTTGGAGTTATTTTAACCTCAGAGGAAATGAGAAGTTACTGAATTAGGAGTTGTACAAAGTGAAGTGAATGAAAGAAGAGAAGAAATGAAGCCAAGTCTGTCAGGAGAAGAATGTGTGCTTAACTGCACCATTATATTGCAGGGGCCTTACATAATTATATTGCTTATTTCTACTGGCAGCCCAGCGAGGCAGGTCTCTCTTATAATTCCATTTTGCAGATGAGGAGACTGAGGCAAACAAACTCAATTTGTCACATGGCTCTGTGGAGGTTTTATTTGAATCCTGGCTTCTGTCATTCCAAAGCTTATGCTATTTTCCTAATGGAAAGCAAGGAAAACACAGTCAAGCCCTAGTGTTTGGTAAAAGTGTGATATTTTAGTGCTGAAATAGTGTCTTGGTCCATCTATTCCATTTCTCTCAACATCTTCATTTCAAAGTTGAACAAACCAAATTGCCTAGTGTTAGACAAGATGGGTTTGGAATGTTTTCCTGTGTTAGTAAAGGGCATAGCCATCCACCCAAGTCTTCTAGCCAACATCTTGGTGACTCCATCTGAAAGTCCCATAAGTTCCAATTCCAGAATTGAATTTTCCCTCTTCTCTGTCCTGACTTTATGTAGTGGTTTCCTAATTGCTATTTCTAATTCTACTATCCACTTAGTAATCATAGATACAAAAAAAAAAATCAAATAGCTTCATACCTCTGTTTAAACCACATAAAATACATTCTATACTCTTAAATAAAAGTCTAATTCCTCAGTGTGACTGCTAGGTCCTCCACAAGCTAATCTATTTCTATTGACCTAACTAGTTCATTCTCTCTCTCCTGCTCCCTGTTCTTGCCACACTGCACTCTCTCTCTCTCTCTCTCTCTCTCTCTCTCTCTCTCTCTCTCTCTCTCTCTTTGTGTGCCTTAGACACATTAAGGATGAGATGGCTGAAATGTTCTTCCTTGGGATCTATCAACTTTCCATCAATCAGGTCTTTCCTTAAATATCAAAATATCAATGATTATCACATAACCCCTTTTATTTCTTTCATAGTTTCTGTCTATAATCTCCTAGATTGTGTATGGACTTATTTATTATCCTCCTTCATGAGATGCAAGCTCCTGTGGGCAGACATTTGACTATCTTGTTTATGACTGTTTTACAGAGCTTAGATCAATGCTAGACACATCATAAATGGTCAAAAATATTTGTTAAATGAATAAACAACCAAATTATCTCAGCCTTCTTAATTGCAGGCCCCATCCACCGTTTACTAGCCTACTGTGTGGCATGCCTGGGAGATTGAAAACAGAAAGATTGCCCTTGAAGGCAAGTAGAAATCATCAGAATGGGGAACTGAAGAGGAAGAGCCTGCATACAGGCTGAGAACTGAAGAGAGGGAGGCCAGGAATTCTGTCTCCACTGAAGCCTGTGCCAAGATCTCCAGTAAGCGTTTCTCGATTCATCCACAAACATTTATGATGGGATCTTGTTACACATAACAGTGAATTCTAAAACAGCCATAATTGCAGGAAATAATAAAAGGCTAAGGGAAAAAAAACCCTAGGAAGAGAAAGTGACTTTTCAAGAATAGTTCCTCATTTCAGCATTTTTCGTGGATTTCAAATAAGTTGGCAATATTTTTATTTTGCACATTTGCTTTGTAAATAAAAATGATCTATTTTCAAAATGGAAATGATTAAACCACACTTTTAAGTTATCATGGTATTTTATTGTGCTCTTAAGTATAATAATGTTTGTAAGTGAAGCATCTAAAAGCTCCCTCCTCAACTCAATTATCTTCTCCATTCTGCTTAAATTTCCCTGTGAGTAACTAAATGAAGCTTTAAAATGGTAGCAATTAATATGAGTAAGTACTCACTGAGAATTTACCATTTACAAGCATGTGAGCCTTGAACATAATCTGTAGACTTCTAGAATCTTAAGGACAGGTTCCACGTTCAGTTCATTTTATGTCCCAGGATCCAGAACACAGATTCTTTTAAAATATTTGCTGGATAAACACATTTATGATACTATTCTAGGTGCTGTAAAATAGTCAGTGTCTTTAGGGTACATAACAGTTATTCAGTAATTTTTTTTTTTAAAGATATACATAGGCCAGGGAGGCTGGGGCAGAAGGATTCCAAGTTTGAGGCTAGCCTCAGGAATTTAGTGAGACTGTGTCTCTCTCTCTTTTTTTAATTTTAAAAATTTTTTTCATTGATTTAAAAAATAAATGACAGCAGAATGCATTACAATTCTTATTACACATATACAGCACAATTTTTCATATCTCTGGTTGTATATAAAGTATGTTGACACCAATTGGTTCTTCATACATGTACTTTGGACAATGATGTCTATCACATTCCACCATCCTTGCTAATCCCCTGCCCCCTCCCTTTCCCTCCCACCCCTCTGCCCTATCTAGAATTCATCTATTCCTCCCATGCTCCCCCTCCCTACCCCACTATGAGTCAGCTTCCTTATATCAGAGAAAACATTCAGCATTTGTTTTTTTGGGATTGGCTAACTTCACTTAGCATTATCTTCTCCAACACCATCCATTTACCTGCAAATGCCATGATTTTATTCTCTTTTATTGCTGAGTAATATTCCATTGTGCATATATGCCACATTTTTTTTTTATCCATTCATCCACTGAAGGGCATCTAGGTTGGCTCCACAGTTTAGCTATTGTGAATTGTGCTACTATAAACATTGATGTGGCTGTGTCCCTGTAGTATGCTGTTTTTAAGTCCTTTGGGTATAGACGGAGGAGAAGGATAGCTGGGTCAAATGGTGGTTCCAGTTTTCTGAAGAATCGCCGTACTGCTTTCCATATTGGCTACACCAATTTGCAATCCCACCAGAATGTATGAGTGTGCCTTTTTACCCACATCCTCACCAACACTTATAGTTGTTTGTCTGCATAATAGCTGCCATTCTGACTGGAGTGAGATGATATATTAGAGTAGTTTTGATTTGCATTTCTCTGATTGCTAGAGATGATGGACATTTTTTCATAGATTTGTTGATTTTTTTTTTAAAGAAAGAGTGAGAAAGAGAGGGAGAGAATTTTTTAACATTTATTTTTTTTTAGTACTTGGCGGACACAACATCTTTGTTTGTATGTGGTGCTGAGGATCGAACCCGGGCCGCACGCATGCCAGGCGAGCGCGCTACCCCTTGAGCCACATCCCCAGCCCAATTTGTTGATTGATTATATGTCCTCTTCTGAGAAGTGTCTGTTCAGGTCCTTGCCCAGTTGTCGATTGGGTAATTTGTTTTTTCGGTGCTTAGCTTTTGAGTTCTTTATATACCCTAGAGATTAGTGCCCTATCTGATGTGTGAGGGGTAAAAATTTGCTTCCAGGATGTAGGCTCTCTGTTCACCTCACAATTATTTCTTTTGCTGAGAAGAAACTTTTTAGTTTGATTTCATCCCATTTATTGATTCTTGGTTTTAGTTCTTGTACTAGAGAAGTCTTATTAAGGAAGTTGGGGCCTAATCCCAAATGACGAAGATTAGGGCCTACTTTTTCTTCTATTAGACACAGAGTCTCTGGTTTAATTCCTAGGTCCTTGATCCATTTTGTGAGACTATGTCTCTTAATAATAATAATAATAATAATAATAATAATAATAATAAAAAAGACGGAATGCTGAGAATGTAGCTCAGTGGTAAAATGTCCCTGGGTTCTATTCCCTGTACCAATACCTCCCCCCCACACACACACATGTGCACATGCAATGCGGGAGGAGATAATCATAATTGTTAAGAAAAATGAAACATTTTTACTTTATTTTTTCATTAACTTTGTCTTTCATTAGTTAATGAAGGGAAAAGCAAAAAAAAAAAAAAAAAAAAGGAAAATGCTGGAGGATGTTAGAATTTTGCAGATTCAGTGAGTACATTTATCATAGCCTGATAATCTGGCTGCTAGTCTTCTTTAGCCCCTCACTTTGTCTAATCAGAGGCTGAACCAGGAGACATACTAGTCGGGTTGAGAAGTTTCTTGTTGCATCTAGGTGGGAATCAACTCTTCAATTTTTCCTGGACATTATATTAACTACAGGGAGTTTTTACTTAAAACTGTTTCAAATAGGGCTTCTATGTTGGTAGAAATTCACCAAACCTCAAGAGACAGAATAAAGTGAGTTATGAAATCAGGGGTTTATTATTTTTAGTTATTCATATCTGGAAACAGGAAGTCCAGGGTTGAGACTGGGGCTTCATGAAGTCCCTAAGATTCTCCTATGTCTGCATTCAGTAATTCTTACCGTGTTCTTAGGGTCTCATGATCACAATATACTTGCTCTACCCTCCACCATTATGTTTCTGGGCAGGAAGAAGGGCAAGAACAAAGCATTTAGTCAGCTAAGTCCATGCTCCTTTTCAGGAGATGTCCCCAAAGTTCTAGCCACTGACTTTTGCTTGTATTGCATTGGCCAGAACAGTGTGAAATGGCCATTCACGGGCACAACAGGAGCTGGAATTGACATTTTTGGATTGGCACATTGCCACCCTGAGAAAAAATTAAGGTTCTGTTAATAAAAAAGGGGAAATGGATATTTAATAAGCAACCAGCAGTGACTGCTACATCCCATACCATTTTATCCAAGTTAATGTGCCTTCTGAGTGAGCAAACCAAGTTTTGGGTAACAGAGTATATATTCTGTGAATTCTTTTCTCCTCAATGCATCCTCAAAGACACATATATGATTTTTATATTGGTATTTAATATTATGTAAATTATAATTTGTTAATATAGAGCATTTTGAATTTATTTTATCCATCAATTCATTTTTTTTTTGCAATTATTCATACAGCTTCTTCTAATGGCCAGACTTAGTTTCACAGATGCCTTCAATTCAGCATGTTCAGTGTCTTTATGTCACAAACTTCTACCTCCTCTATGTTTGCTCACTTTACTGAACATACTTGCCTGGGACAGAAACCTGGGAGTTGTTCCTCATGTTCCTTCCCACCCACAACAATTTGATGTTAGAGTTTTGTCCAGATAGTGTATGAATATTCTCAAATATGTCCCCTTCTCTCTAATCCATTGCCACTTCTTAGGTTCACCTAGCTTTTAGCTCACTTGTTGTACCACCAATATCTGACTCAGATTTCTTCCATAACAGTATATTCCAGGATCTGAAAATAATTGGTAAATTTAAAATTACCACCAATAATAATATTGTGTTTCTATTTGGATGACATTTAAAAAATATAAGCAATTGTGAATTATCTGAAGTCTGCCTTAGAACTGAGTATTGACAATTGATTTCAGTACCTGCCTATACATGTGCGTTTTCATTGTATCAATGGGAAATTTAATATGCAAATTTTCACAATTGCAAGAGCTATAAGCGTAAGATACTTCCACCTAGCTGTAAGTTTGTATATATCTAGGTAACAGTATGCTAAAAGTATCTAAGTGGCACTTGAGGTCTATGAAAACTTTTAAAGAATTTTCCTGTGTTGGACACTGTTCATTGTTGAGATTAACATTTTTTGCTTGGGAAATATTAATGCTGGTCATCTAATTGTGAAGATCAAATTCTCCCACCTGCCCAAAGTAGTTCTCATTAGTTGAAGATGTTAGTGATTTTACACAAACATTGACATTTTATCATATCGTGATTCTAACAGGGTCTAAACTTGAGACAGTATCTTTTATAAGGAAAATCTATGGTCTTCCTTTAGTCAACACAGGGAGTTCATTAGAAACATTGCTGTCACCAATATCACACCATTGAGAGCTTGTCATGTGCTGGATGTTGCCCACCTAACAACTCAGTGCTCGTGCCAACCACAGGTGTTTTATGATTACCTATGTTACAGACATGGATGCAGGTACAGAAAGGCTAAGAACCTGCCCCAAAATCACACAGGTTTAGCAGCAGGACCAGGATGTCCACCTGATAGTCTGGCTCCTGAGGGCATGCACCTCATTTGCATACTTCACTTCCTCTCAGGATTCTATTTCCCAGGCCAGCCGATTTCTCCTAATTGTTGCAGAATATTCATCCCCTAGGGGTGTCAATTTATGATCTATATCCTCCTTTCCTGAATAAAACTAATAAAGCTCTGTCTGTATAAATGACCTGTGTAAATGTCTCTTGGCATGATGGCTCATGAGGAAATAGAAATTATATTTTGCAGTCTTTGTCTGGTTTCCTCAGTAATGGATTATGTCTACAGGATATGAATTCAATCGGTTGAAAAAGTGAAAGAATCATCATTAATAATGATACAACTGACATCATATGGCTCCTGATGTGATACATTGAGAAGGACACAGCATCACCTATGTGATAGTACTGCTAAAAATGTTTCACCTGAATGTAATCATGAGGAAACAATCAGACAAACACACATCAAAGGACACTCTACAGAGCAACTGGCCTGGACCCATCAGAGGCATCAATGTCACGAGAGACAAAAAGGCTGGGGAATTCTTAAGATTGATGCAAATGACAGGGACAGAACAAAAAAATGCAATGCATGATCTTTGTTTTAATCTTGAATCTGGAGGGGGGAAACAGATATAAAGGACATTTTTGTGACAAATGGGAAACTTTGAATATGTGCTGCATGTTAGATAATGTTAAATTTCTGGAGTGATAATTATATAATAGTTTTATATAAGACTGTCTTTTCTCTTGGGAAATAAATAATGCAAGAAACAAATAATCTATGTTTATTGTACATATATGTTTGCATAATACAAAGTTAACAAAATGTTAGCAATTACTAAATTTAGATAAATTATAAATGAGTGATTATTGTACTATTTCCCCAACTTTTCTGAAAGTTTGAGATATCTATTTATCTATTTATATGATTAAAAATCAAGCAAGATTAATCCAGTGTTGGCTGTTGCTGAATCTTCATGTTGAGTACAAAGGGATTCATTATGTTATTCATTATGTTATTTTTAGATATTCAAGATTTACCCCAATAATAGATTTAAAAAAGGGAATGATTTGGATTTTATGATGCTGATTTTCAATAAATGTTCCATAAGAAGGATAGAGGGTTTCTCTTTCTGTATCTTATAACCACTTACATCCCTCCTACTCAGCTCCAGCTACCATTTTCTCTTGACTAGACCCTGGCCCCATCCCACTGCATTTCTAAACTGGAGGCCAAATTGATTTTTAAAAAATGCAAAATTCTAGGCCCTGCCCCCAAACTCTTCTGGGTCTGCCTATTGTATTTGGAGGAAACTTTTTACCACCCAAGCTCAGCTTGAGTCCTCCATACTCTGCAGCTTTTTTCACTGGTTTACCAGCTCATGGCTCCTTAGTGCCTCTTCATTATTTACTACCACTTTTCATGAGCTCCTTTCCTGGCTTATCTGCCTAGGATGAAGCCCCAGTATGGTGGGCAAAACTTTCCCTGGTAATATTCCCATGGGAATTATAATTGTCTAAGATTGAATTAATACTTTGCTCTCACTGGGTTGCTAGCTATTTGATATCTATTTTGTTCACTGTTGGGTCAATAGTAGGTACTTGTAATATATATATATATATATATATATATATATATATATATATATATATATATATATTTGTGTTGGGGATTGAACCCTGAGCCTTGTGCATATGAGGCAAGCACTCTACCAACTAAGCTATATACCCAGCCTGATAATATTTTTATTAATTTTTTTTACTAAAAATATTTTGCATTTTTGTCTTTATAGTGTTCCATTGTTGTTTTCTTAAAAAGATTGAATATGATCTCTTGAGGCTTAATTTCAATTCTTAAATTTATGTGGTTCTCTCTCACAATATAGAAACATTATTGTCATAATGCTCCCTGAAAAATTGGTTAAGTCACTTGGCTTCTGTTTCCCTTCACAATTGATATGACTTCATGCAAAATGATGCAGCCACTCACATCATTCTGTCAGTCCCCATCAAGGAAATATTGTTTTCCAAAATTAAAATTGTGAATCAACTCACAGGAGGATGTTGTCAAATAAACAAAGAATCATCACTTATATTGCACTGCCAACTTTTTGATAAGCTTAATTCCTCTAAATGCATTTAACTTTAATGAAGAGTAATACAATTTAATAACAACATAAAATGGAATCATTTATCTTCCTGGTTCTAGACATTGGGCAGATGTCTTCTGCTTAATACATTGTTTCAAGATGCAAAAGTTCATTCCTTCTTCAGATTTGTCTCTCCTTATTTCTATATATATAGCTTGGAAAGTGATCTATATGTACATGCTTAATTAAATCACTTATTAGGCTATAGTATTTATAGTTGGAAATCTCTGGGATTTGTTGTTTCAAGTTCCTGAGGCAATGATATTTACATAACCCTATAAAATTTGGTAATTATCAGTATATTATTCAGGATTATTTCCATTGAAAGTGACATAAAACCAAATTCAAACTGACTTAAGCAAAAAAGGAAATTTACTGGCATTTGTAACTGGGGAAACCTAAGTTGGGATGCTGGTTTCAGGGGCTCAGATGAAGGGACGGGGCCTTTCTTCAGCTCCTGGCTTGCTTTCCATTTTGCTACTGTCATTCTAGGGTAGGCTCTCTCCTTACAGGTAACAAGGAAATATTCATTAAGCAACACAGTAAGTGTTGATATAGGTCGACCTTGGATGTTTACAAGTGGGGAAAGGAGTTTCAGCTGAACCTAAACTGGAATTTTAGAGTGTGCCTGATATCTATTTTGTGATATGCTTTATTTTCTGTTTAATTAAATTAATTAATTAATTATGCTTATATAGAGATTTTGTTAAAAGGCTGCTGGGAAGAGGGCAAAATGGGACCTATGTCCCTTATGTAGCCTTAGGTCTAAGTTATAAGAGGGTGAAATAGTTGCTTTTTACAAAGAACTTCATAAAAAAAAATTACGAAGGGAATGTAGCATGACCTTGGTGCACTATAGGTGTGATAGCTTTGCAGCTATGTCGCTGAATGACAAGACAAGATGGCATCTCACAGAGAAGCAGTGATGAGTGTAAAGGCTATAGTTTCTTCCTTGAACCTCCTCTGGAGACTTCCAGAGCTACTTGAGTCCCTGGCGCTCAGAGCCAGGGAATTGTGATTATAGAAATGGTAGACTTAGCCCTTTATTTTATGAAGAGTCTCTTAATTAGTTTTATGGGATAAACTGCTAGACCCCAAATGGTTTCTTACTGGGAGGAAAGCAATGCAGAGCACATTAGCAGCGTTGAGTCAGGATAAATGAAAAGATTCAAGAAAATAGGGTATTATATGTTGACAAATATTTCAATTTCATGATTCACTAAAATAGGCAACTTATGTAGAAAGTCAGTGGTTTCAAAACAGGATGTTTCTCATTTACTGCCTATCAGAAAGCCAAAGGATTGCTCTGTATGGGCTTCCAAAGAGAGCACCAGTACTAGAAGAGTACCGTTACAAATAATTGAGCAACATTGATTCCTCACATTGAGAATTGAGCATTATTTTTCTACGTACATATATGAATACATGACCAATGTAATTCCACATCTTGTACAATCAGAATAATGGGAAGTTCTACTCCATATATGTATAATATGTTAAAAGACATTCTACTGTAATGTATAACTTATAAGAACAACAATAAAAATATTTCTCACATTGAGAACACTCTTCTCATATAACCTCTTCTCAGGTTCAAAATATTTAACAGTTTTAAGAAACATATAAAAATGGGATTGAAGGGACTTATACATTCAAATCAGTCACATTGTCTGTAAAAGTTAACTGTAAATTGTTATCTAGGTAAAAGCCTCTATTACTTTTGTTTGTGTAAGCTCAGATCTGAATAAAACTGCTGCTGGCAGAATGCTCATTAAAGTGGATTTAAATTCCAAATGAAAAGTTATTGATTTCCAAAAGGGCAAACATAGCTAAGCTCCTAGAATCATCTGAAGTTATTAAATTGCCAATTTAGCCTCAGTTATCATTTTTAAAATATTTTGCTTGTTTATTAAATAAACTGTATAAAGTATAATGCTTGAAATGAAACTGAGAGATATCAGCCAATAACTACTTTCCACGGACATTTAAAAATTAATGGTCTGCTGAAAAATGGTGATGAGTTTTGGTTTCCTTTGCCCCAAATTCCTGGCCTTCATAAAAAAAAATATAGCCTACTTCATGTCTCTAGGAAGGAAGGATTAAGATGGAGATCAGATGATAAATTTTTAGCCATCATTATCTGGCCAAAGAGCCTAACTTGGCCCTATCACATTTCCCATGTATATTTATGTACTGTACCATTTGGGTATTATAATAAAATTTTTTATCTGTCCCTGGAGGCAAAATTGAGTTATATATTAAATGGCTATTTTCTTTGTTTTCTGCTTAGGTATGCATGTAATGTGGTAGCATAATATATATTCCACACTTGTTTCATTCCAGCAGAGAGATAATATTTTTCCAGCTGACAGAGTAAAGACATCCTGTGCTCCCAGCACAAGAGAGAACATATTGGCAGGATAAAATACAGATGTTCCCAGTGTTTTTTCTATCTCATGGTTGTTTTCAGCCGAGGTTAACTTTCATGGGCATATCTCCCTGTCCTTGTTTGGGCAGTCGAACACAAAAGTCTATAGTAATTTCAAGATTGTAAAAGATGGTTTCCAGGAAAGTGTTTCAAAATGTTTTTAGTGGGGGAAGTAATTTAAAAATTCATCCCTTCCAAAACTATTTCTTTCATAAGAATGTTGAAATAAAAATAGCTTTTCTACATCTCTATAAGAAGGAATTTAAAGGATATTCAATTTTACTTTTAAGGGATTTTATTTTTCATAAGTTAGAAACAAATACAAAATTTTTTCTTATCACAATCTAGGAAAAATAAATGCAAAATTCTGTGAAAAGATGGTATTCTAATTACATGTTTGATGCTTTCCTCTTCTCTGTTCCAGGCCAAGGAATATAAAAGGGATATAGCAAGACTGTGTATCATCATCAGAAAATTCTTATCTTTATCCATGAGACTGTGGAGTTTTGATTGGAAATGGTGGAGGCCCTGGAAATGAATGAGGAGGGCACTGACCACCCGCTTTTCACATTTAGGCTGCTCATGTTGGAAAAATTAATTCTTCCTCTGTAATGATAAGAGAAATACTGCCAGATAAATTAAGAAATTCAGTGATTCAAATGAGGTGGATCAAATGTGTGCACTCAGATTAAATAACATCTATTAAACAGAGTTGCCATTAAATATGAACTTGGGGAGCTAATTTTCTTAGAATCAAAAGTATCTTATATTAATTTTTGTAATTAAAGAGTTCTATAAAGAAGTAAAAATCTAGAAGAAGCATTAGCTCTTGGAAGTAAAAAGAAGAGTATCTATGGAATATTCTTCCAGAATTCTGAGTACAAACTCCAAGAGTTGGAAATTTAAAAGATTGAAAGAGGAGTAGCAGTATTGCCATCATAAGAGTTCTAGAAGGGGAAAACAATAGAAATAGCTGACAGGCAGTAATAGAAAAAATAAAAGAACACAATTTTTCTGAGTTGAAGAAGAAGTTTTATCAAAGACCAGGTGAGTATAATAAAAAAAAAAAGGGATTGTATTTATAAGGCTTACCATATCTTTGAAAAAGAGGAAATGCTGGAAAATTCTCTCTCTCTCTCTCTCTCTCTCTCTCTCTCTCACACACACACACACACACACGTCTGGCATTAGACTCCTTACTGGCAACACTAATGCTAGAAGACCTCAGAGGAATCTTCTGGAGGGAAAGCATTATATTCTAAGAACTCTAGACCAAGCCAAATTGTTATCTAAATGTGAAGGTAAATAAAATCCTGATTTGAATTCCAGAACTGGAATAAGAATTCAGAAGCTATATGACTCATGTATGCTTTTTGGAGAAAAGAACTTAAAGTAGACACTTGAATAAAAACTATCAAAAAAAAAGGATTTGAGAAAGGCAAGGTCATATTTTAGAAAAAGTAGAGGTGAGCAATAAAAACTTAGATTTAAGTCTAAAGATTGTTTGAAAGGTGGTTGTGAAACTAAGTACAATTTGTAACAAAACAGTGTTAGATCTATATAATATCTATAATATTACAAAAGACCTACAGTTCCCTACTTGTGTATGGTAAGGAGAGATGTGGGGAAAGAGGAAGTAAAGTGAGATAAAATTTTTATTTCAAACTAGGAGGGTTTATACATTTAACTGTGTTCTTGACATTCGTAAAGAATAAATTAAAACATATTTTAAAAAATTTTGAATAAAACTAATTTTAATGAAACTATTAGAGAATACTATGTAAGAAAGAAGAAAAAGAAATACAACTCTACATCATGTACAACCACAAGAATGGGAAGTTATACTCCATTTATGTATGGTATGTCAAAATACATTCTACTGTCATGTATAACTAAAAAGAATAAATTAAAAAAATACTTAAAAAATAAAGACATTATTCTTATTATTCCAAAGGATGGCAAATTGTGTGTGTGTGTGTGTGTGTGTGTGTGTGTGTATTGTGGAGGTTCAACAAGAAAATATGATTAAAAGAATCCAAATATTAGGTTTATTATTCGAATATACTAGTTTTCTCTATTATAATTTTATTTCCAGGCCTCAATAGAGTAACGTTATTGGATTTCACCTCCCACTATGAAACTAACATAAATATGTTGAGGTAATTATTTTTAGCATTGGCAAATGGGCAGTGCAGGCATGTCTTAGAGACAAAAAATACATGAGGTGGACTCTATTATTTTATGTCCGAGGGTACTTTCCTGAATATGACACATAGGGGTGGATCCCAAGTAAAGATCACCTATCTTACTGAGTAGGCAAAAGTTGAAATATAGGATGAGAGAGGTAGTTGGGATTTTCAAGCTGAGATTCCAGAGAAAAGGGACCTATACAGAAGGAGGTTGCAGAATCTTTGTGGGCATACTTCTTAGCTCTTTGGATGAGTTTTGCATGTGCAGGTTGAGATTCTGCAAGATGTCAAGAGTTTGCAAGGCAATGGCTGCTATGGAACTAATGCATGGATAGAAATGCCAGAGGTCTGCAGTGCTAAGAGACATTGGAACTTTAATCCAAATGTTGTGAAAGACTTTATCAAGTATGTCAGTCATTCAATTGAGACTTTAGAAAGGGCACTCTTTAGGGAGCAAGGAGTAATATATTACCTGAAGATTAAGACAAAAACAATCTATATAATTCATCTCAAGCAAAGCATATGATGAAGCCAGAAAGATCAAGTACGAGTCAATTGTGTAGTCATTGGCCAGAAGAAAACTCTCCACTTTTGAAAGAAAGATAACACGGCCTGATAATCAAATTATGACATATGCAAAGACACAGAAAAATGTGACTTGTAATCATGGTTTTCTTTTGGTACTGGGGATTGAACTTAAGGTCACTCATCCACTAAGCCACATCCCCAGACCTATTTTGAATTTTATTTAGAGACAGCATCTCACTGAGTTGCTCAGCTCCTCGCAGTTGCTGAGGTTGGCTTTGGAATTGTGATCCTCCTGCCTCAGCCTCCCAAGTTGCTGAGATTACAGGTATGTGCCACTGTGCTCAGCTTAATCATGTTTTTTAAGTATGCAATAGAAAGATCCCAAGATGGTTCAGATTTTAGTTATCACATGATTTTTAAAAATTAGTTCTTTATAGTTATTCATACCATTAGGATTAATTTTGACATAAATATAAAAGCATGGAATATAATTTGTTCTAATTCAATCCCTAGTACTTCCCCTTTCCCTTCCCTCCTCCATTTCCTCTATTCTATTGATATTTCTGCTATTTACTTATAGTATTTTTTTTAAAATTAGTGTTTTGTGGATATAGAAATGGTTAGATTCACTGTATCACACTGTTTTTTTAAAAATATTTTGCTTTAGTTGTAGCTGGACACAATACCTTATTTTATTTTTATGTGGTTGGTGCTGAGGATCAATCCCAGTACCCTGCACATGCTACGTGAGTGCTCTGCCGCTGAGCCACACCCCAGCCCCTGTATCACACTATTTTAAAGGCAACGAATATAAACATGTTTGAGGATTTAAAGAAAAATATGGACATAATGAACAGGCAGGAATTCTCAAAAAAGAAATACAAGATATTAAAAATAACCAATTATTGAAAGTTTTCTCTGATATGTGGATGCTGATCCACAATGGGGATGTGGGGGGAGCATGGGAGGAATGGAGGAACTTTAGGTAGGGCAAAGGGGAGGGAGGGGAAGGGAGGGGGTATGGGGGTAGGAAAGATGGTGGAATGAGATGGACATGATTACCCTATGTACATGTTTTAAGACATGAATGGTGTGACTCTACTTTGTGAACAACCAGAGACATTAAAAATTGTGCTCTGTATGTGTACTATGAATTGAAATGCATTCTGCTGTCATGTATAGCAAATTAGAATAAATAAATAAATTTAAAATTTAAAAAAACAATCAATGGTTAAAGAGGAGAATGAACACTTCAATAGAAAACATCAAAACTGAAAGTCAGAGAGAAAATAGACATTTAAAAATTAACAGAGGGCTGGGATTGTGGCTCAGCGGTAGAGCGCTCGCCTAGCACAGGCGTGACCCGGGTTTGATTCTCAGCACCACATAAAAAATAAACAACAAAAAAAAGATTTTCTCTCTCTCTTTCTTTAAAAAAAAAATTAACAGAACCTCAGTATTTTATAAGATGATATCAATTGTCCCACATGTAATCTAAGTCTCAGAAGCAAAGGAAAAGAGAATGGGTCAGAACTACTTCAGGAAACAATAACACTCTTCTTGCTAAGGATTGCTTTGACTATTCTGGGTCTCTTATTTTTCCAAATAAATTTCATAATTTTTTTTTATTTCTATAAGGAATGATGTTGGGATTTTAATTGAAATCACATTGAATCTGTATAGTGCTTTGGGTAATTTGGTCATTTTGACAATATTAATTTTGCTTATCCAAGAATATGGGAGATCTTTCCATCTTCTAAGGTTTTCTTCAATTTCTTTCTTTAGTGTTCTATAGTTTTCGTTGTAAAGGTCTTTCACTTCTATGTTGATTCCCAAATATTTTATTTATTTTGAGGCTATTGTGAATGGAGAGTCTTCCTAATTTCTCTTTCAGGGGATTCATCACTGATGTATAGAAATGAATTTGATTTATAGGTATTGATTTTATATCCTGCTACTGTGCTGAATTCATTAATTAATTCTAGAAATTTTCTGGTGGAGTTTTTTGGATCCTCTATAGAATCATGTTGTCAGCAAATAATGATAATTTGAGTTCTTCTTTTCCTATTTGTATCCCGTATCCCTTTAATTTCTTTCGTCTAATTGCTCTGGTTAGAGTTTCAATGACTATGTTGAATAGAAGTGGTGAGAGAGGGCATCCCTGTCTTGTTCTAGTTTTTAGAAGGAATGCTTCCAATATTTTGCCATTTAGAATGATGTTGGCTTTGAGTTTAGCACATACAGCTTTTAAAATGTTGAGGTATAGCCTCTTCAACAAATGGTGCTGGGAGAACTGGAAATCCATTTGCAGCAAAATGAAAATAAACTCCTATCTCTCACCATGTACAAAACTCAACACGAAGTGGATCAAGGACCTAGAATTAGACAAGAGACCCTGTGCCTAATAGAGGACAAAGTAGGCACAAATCTTCATCATGTCGAATTAGGCCATGACTTCCTTAACAAGACTCCTGAAGCACAAGAAATAAAATCAAGAATTCCTAAATGGGATGGATTCAAACTAAAAAGCTTCTTCTGAGCAAAAGAAATAATCAATGAAGTAAAGAGAGAGCCCACATTTTGGGAGCAAATTTTTGCCACACACACATCAGATACACCACTAATTTCCAGGAAATATAAAGAACTCAAAACTTAACACCAAAAAACCAAACAACTCAATCAATAAATGGGCTAAGGAGCTGAAAAGACACTTCTCAGAAGAAGATACACATTCGATCAACAAATATATGAAAAAATGTTCAACATCTCTAGTAATTAGAGAAATGCAAATCAAAAATACTCTAAAATTTCATCTCACTCCAGTCAGAATGGCAGTTTTCAAGAATATAGACAACAGTAAATGTTGGTGAGGAATGTGGGGGAAAAGGCATACTCATATATTGCTGGTGGCACTGCAAATTGGTGTAACCACTATGGAAAGCAGTTTAAAGATGCCTTAGAAAACTTGGAATGGAACCGCCATTTGACACAGCTAACCCACTCCTCAGACTATACACAAAGGACTTAAAATCAGCATACTATAGTAACGCAGCCACATCAATGTTCATAGCAGCTCAATTCACAATAGCTAAATTGTGGAAGCAACCTAGATGCTCCTCAACAGATGAATGGGTGAAGAAAATGTAGTATATATACACAATAGAATATTACTCAGCACTAAAAGATAATAAAAGTATGGCATTTGCAGGTAAATGGATGGAGTTGAAGAATATCATGCTAAGGGAATTATGCCAATGCCAAAAAACCAAAGGTCAAATGTTCTCTCTGATAAGTGGATGCTGAGGGGGAGGCATGGGAAAAATGGAGGAACTTTGGGCAAAGGGGAAGGAGGGTTGGGAGGGTTTGTGGCGGCAGGGGCAGGAAAGATGATGGAATAGAATGGACATCATTACCCTAGATATATATAAGACGGCACATAGGGTGTGATGCTACATCAAGTACAGTCAGAGAAATGAAAAGTTGTGTTGCAATTGTGTACAATAAATCAGAATGCATTTGCTATCATATATACCTAATTAAAATAAAAAAGAAACAATAACAAAAATTAAAAACTGGTGAAAAAGGTAAATCTTTTAGTTTTGAGACTCATACAAACCAAAACAGTATCTCTTTGAAAATATTCTTCAAGAGTGAAGATTAAAAAATATTTTTAGGTGAATATAAGTTGAAGAAATTTGTTCTACAGTACTCATGCCACTAAACCACATGCTTAAGAAAATTCTGAGGGCTGAAGATAACACTTGAAACTATAGGAAGAGTGAAGATCATTAGACATAGTACATATGTATATAAGCATAAATGAATGAATTTTGTTTTTTTTTACTTTAACTTTTTTAAAAGATAAGGTATTGGTTCAAATAAAAGTAATAACAATGTATTGTGGCATAACTAACATATGTAATACTAAACTATGACAACAACACTAAAATTTAAAGGGGTAAATGGAATTCTGCTTTGGGAAAAATCTTAAATTCTATGTGAAATGTAACAATATCCATTAGAAATAGATTGTTGTAACTTAGGGATTTATACAGTAATTTTTAATGAAATCATTAATACACACAAATGTGTACACGTACATGCACACACAAAGTATGCAAGAGCAAAGAATTAGTGCAAACCCCATAAATGGAGTATTAAAAAATACTTTATTATCCTAAGAAGGTAGATAATTACCACCAAAGAAACAAACGTCATCTTTGATATAAGGAGAGCAACTAAGAACAGAATAGGGAGGAAGAGCATGAGAAGAAGATCACCATTAAACAGGGTCAAGAGGGGGGAGGGAAAGAGAGAGAGAAGGGAAATTGCATGGTAAAGGAAGGAGACCCTCATTGTTATACAAAATTACACATAAGAGGAAGTGAGGGGAAAGGGGAAAAAAAACAAGAGAGAGAAATGAATTACAGTAGATGGGGTAGAGAGAGAAGATGGGAGGAGAGGGGAGGGGAGGGGAGAGGAGGGGAGGGAGGATAGTAGAGGATAGGAAGGGCAGCAGAATACAACAGACACTAGTATGGCAGTATGTAAAAAAGTGGATGTGGAACCAATGTGAATCTGCAATATGTATACGGGGTAAAAAAGGGAGTTCATAATCTGCTTGAATCAAATGTATAAAATATGATATGTCAAGAGCTTTGTAATGTTTTGAACTACTACTAATAAAAAAAGAATCAAAAAAAAAAGAGAAAGAAACAAACTTGAGATAAATAATAGAAATTATAAATGATAGAATTAAAGGCAACCATATTAATAACTGTATTCAATGTAAAATGTACCAAATATATAATTAAAAGTGAAGATTATTAGACTGACTTTAATAATAGAAGCCAACTAAATGGTATCCATAAGAAATACTCTTTAAATAAGATCGTGAAGATTGGTTGAAAGACATGAAGAATATATACAAACAGTAACCATAAAGTAATTTATGTGACTGTATTAACATCAGATAAAGTAGACTTAAGACAAGGATTATTATTACTACAGATAAAAAATTCATATAGAAAAAGTCAGTTTATCCAGAATAGTCAACAAGCTTAAATGTTTATGTATATTTATGTAATAAAGGTTTAATAAAGACTGTGGCACATAGCAAGAATACATTAAGTGTAGCTATTATTGACACAAAGATGACTCAACATTAGGAAATCCTTCAATGTAAATTACTAAATAAATAGATGAAAAGAGAAAAAAATTCATGACCTATCAATATGAACAATATAATTCATTTGCTAAAATTTGATAATCACTTCTTACTTGTTTTTAACAAGTTAAAAATAAGTTTTGGTAAGCTAGCAATAGAAGGAATTTCCTTACATGAACAAAGATTAGCATAAACTGAGAACAAATACAATATTTGATATAAAATGTTGAGGTACTCCTACTAAGTCTAGAAATAAGATGAACTTCCTCCCCTCATTGTTGCCATTTGAACTTGGTCTTACCTGACTCAATGCAAGAAGACAAAAAAAAGAATAACATGACATGAATATTATAAAGGAGAGAATTAGTTATAATTATTTACAAACAAAAAGTGTTCTTGAAAATCCAAGAAATTACTTGAAAATTTTATTAGAATCAATAGCCCCTTCCCAAATATAAAGACAATATTTTGAAATATCAATCCTTCCTACGTCAATTTAGAAATGTCATGCAATACAAGTCATTATTTGCAAAGTTGATCTTATAAGTCAAATGGCAGAGAAAATAACAAGTCCAGCCTGAAAATTCTGGGAGGAAAAAAATGGGGAACTTCTCTTTCAGAAATTAAAACACATTCGAAAAGATCATTGTAAAGGTGAAGGTTCGTGCAAGTATAGGCAGAGATATTGGTTAATAAGATTTAATATGATCTAGAGAAAGTAATATGGACATTGGAATCCAGGCAGCCCACATAGTAGCTATGCATTCCTGGAATGGTACTCTCTGTGCCTTCGTTTCCTAATATGTAAGATGGAGATCATAATACTACCGATACTTTGTGGTTGCTGTAAATATTAAATAAGTTAATATACCTTAGAAGAGTGGGTGGAATATAGTCAGAATCATGTGAGGGTGATTGCTATTAATGATAAAGGTGACAAATTAGTAGGAAGATGATGAATTAGTCCATTAGTTAAAGTTTGGTTGCCTATTTTGAAAGAAATAGTTAGAGGTGATTGATTTAAACACAGTTAGACATATATACTTTGAGTCATACCAAAACAGCTACACACAAAACTGTATAAAAACTAGACAAAACTGACATAAAACTAAATGGAACTGTAGAAAAAATATATATATTCATAAGCTTGGGATGAAGAAGCCTACCTAAGTAAAAAAAATTAAATGTTAAAGTCACAAAGGAAAATAATCACTTATTTAAATACATTAAAAACTAAAAAGAAATTTCTGTATAAAAAAACTCCATAATGTACAATGTCAATGGCCAACCCACATCTGGAAATGTGTTTGGATTATGTTAGAAAGGATTGATATCAATATGAATCAATAGGAAAAAGACAAACACTAAAATGTAAAAATAAGAGAAAATATTAAAAAGCAATTCATATAAAAAGAAATACAAATATAACCAGAAAACCCTACAAAAATGCTTGACTTTATTGGCAATCCTAGAATATATAATTTTTTACTCATCTGATTAGCTACAATATAAAGGCTTGAAAATACCCAGACTTGGTAAGGATGTGGCAAATGGGCCCACTGATAACCTGTTGGTAGGAAGATAAAGAGTAAAGTTTCCAAATAATTCGTCCATTTATTATTTTACATGTGTATGCATGCACACACACATGCATTATGTGTTTATCTTAAGTATGTGAAGACATTAGAAAAATACTGAAAAGAAAGTACTAAACTGTTAACCCTGGTTAACTCTGAGCAAAAGTAGGGATGTGAAGTATATCCTCACATTTTTATTCTTCACACTAGCTATAGTTTTAACATTTTATAACGAAAACCTGCTGATGCACATCGTGTATTATAAAGGTCAGTGAAACAGAATATCTATGAAAGAAGTTGAAGTTGCACTATGAGGCAGACTGTTTCTTGGCAAATTCTCTTAACTTCATAGCTAACTCCTAGGACTAAAGTTGTTGCGGAGCAAAGACATGCAATATTTTAATTAATTAATTTGGTATGGTAATGTAATGCTGGGCCAGGGATTATTCTTAGTTCTGGTGTAATATCAAACACTAATATGTTAAAATATGAGGAATGTTTAGATAGGGGAAGTCCTATATATAGAAGAAATAGATTAATGTTGATACAAAAAAAAATTGCATGTTGGGGGAAAACCAGGAGTGTTCTCATTCAAGTTAGGAACAATACAACAAAATGTCCCCATTATTAAAGCTGTATTCCATAAGTGCTATCTAATGCAACAGGATAGTAAAAGGAATGAGTGATACATATCGGAAAAGAAAATGATGATACACCATTATAATTACTTGCATATTTTTGTAATTGTCTTCCTAGAAAATGGAAGATAATCATTTGAAAAAGTATTAAGAGATAAGCATTCGGTAAAGTGGTAAGTTACAAGGAAAATATAGAGCTTCCCTATGTATTAGCAACATTCAGTTATAATATATAATGGGGAAAGATGTCATCACAGTACCAAAAAAAAATATTATACTGTGCCTAGGCATAAATGGCAAAAAATACATAGGACTTTTTAGAAAAAAAACATGATACACTCTTTTGAGGAAAGAAAATAAATCTTAACAATGTTTCTAGAGGGAAATATTCAGGATTATAAAGATGTTTTTTTTCCTAAAAATTATATTTTTATAAACTCAATGCAGTTCCAATGAAAAGAGTAGGGGAATTTGGGGAGATTTAGAAGTGATTCTTATTTAATTTTTAGAAAAATTTTATTGGCAATAATCACATATTTTTATGGGGTACAGTGTGATATTTTGGTATATTTATATATATGTACATATATATTTTTGGTACTGGGGATTAAACCCAAGGACGCTTAACTCCTGAGTCAAATCCCATTTTATACTTAATTTAAAGAAAAGGTCTTGCTAAATTCCTTAGAGCCTTGCTAATTTGCTGAGGCTGGCTTTGAACTCACAATTATCTTACCTCAGCATTCTGAGCTGCTGGGATTACAAGCCTGTGCAAACGTGCCTAGCTACATATTGTGTTTGATCAGCTCAAGTTACTTAGGTTATCTATCATCTTAAGCATTCATCATTTCTTTATGATGAGAATAAATCTTTATTTTTGTCAAAGATACAAATATTCACTCTAAATATGCTGAGTTCTGCTATCTTAGAACAGCAATACTTAGCTTTTTTCTTTCCAGCTTCTGATACCCACTTCCAAGACAACAATTTTCAACACTTTAAGCAGTTTTTACTGGCATTTATATCTGTATTTTCAAACAAGTGGTTTTTTTCAGCTATTTAAGTTTCATTTTTCTCTTTTTGTTTTGAATATTATCTATTGATTTCCTAATGTGGAAGATAGATTTAATTTTCTTACCCTCCTCTCAAACCCCAAACTGTCATACTCTTACCATTCAAACATACTACACAAAAACAGGCATTTCATCTTCTTCTCTTCCCACTCTAATATTTTTGGTTCTATGTATATCCAATGTTAAAATTAGAACGTCTATGTAAATATTACGCACAGGTGAGTGTAACAGCATCTTATTTTCTTTCATATGTAACTTGCTTTTCCAGGACTCAAAATTGCTTGCTTTTTTTAAAAAAAAAAACTGGCACACAATAGTTGTACATATTTATTGGGTTCAAAGTGAACTTGTTTACATTATAAGATGGTTAAATCAGAGAAAATAGCATATTTATCACTTTATACGGTTACCATTACTTTGCAGTGAGAGCATCTGAAAACCTTTCTAGCTGCTTTGTAATATACGATACATCACTATTAATCATAGTCACCCTACTGTGCTATAGACCAGTAGCACTTATTCCTCCCATCAACTTGTAACCGTACCTGTTGTTAATTATCTACTTTTTAAAGTTGTTTTATTATTGTTGGAGATGGGGAAAAGCAGAAAGAGTGGGAAGGGAGGAGGGAGAGAGGAAGAGAGAGAGAATGAATATGAAAAAAATCTCTCAATAGAATTTCTCAGTATAACTAAGCACTTGAGAAAAATCTAAGAATTCCATTTTTCTTTTTTTTAAATATATATTTTTTAGTTGTAGATGGACACAATATCTTTATTTATTTTATTTGTTTTATGTGCTGCTGAGAATCAAACCCAGTGACTCACATATGCATGGCAAGCACTGAGCTACAACCCCAGCCCAAAAATTCCAGATTTTACCAAATGCCAAATGTTTTCTCTAATATATGAATGCTGATCCATAATGGAGTGGGTGGGGGGCAAGGGAAGAATGGAGGAACTTTGGATTGGGCAGAGGGAAGGGAAGGGAGAGGAGGGGTTTGGGGGTGGGAAGGACAGTGGAATGAGATAGTAATTGTTAGCCTAGGTACAGAATGATTGCACAAATGGTGTGACTCTGCATCATGTACAACTAGAAAAATGAAAAGTCGTGCTCTATCTGTGTACAATGAGTCAAAATACATTCTGCTGTCAGGAATAACTAATTGGAACAAATAAAAATAAAAGAGTTCCAGTTTTTGAGAATATGCATTGTGGGCCCATCCTTCCACTCCATAAAGGAATGCCCACTCTCTGGATATGTCAACTGTCTGCATTTGAGGATCTCTCCTTGTCATCCTGGGAATAGAACTTTTCCTTTTTTGATGTTGGAGTTCCCATTTGCGGGGTTCTGTGTCTTCCTCTTTTCTGAATTCCACTCTTGTACATGGGAAACACTTTATTCATCAGAGTCCAGGGAACTGAGTGAGAGTATTGGCTTCTTGTCCTACTAGGTCTAGAGAAAACTGTTGTCACTCTGCCTCTTTCATCTCAGAATTATGACTGGTATCCTCTGGGGGAACTGTGCTCCCACCACTGCCCCTTAGAACCCTAGAAGCCTCTGCAGCCTGCATGCCAGAAACTCTGTCACTGTATTCTAAAATTAATCTGTTAAGCCCTTTTTAAAAAATACATCTTTATAATTTATGTTTCTAAATGTTAAGACATGTTAATGTTAAGAAAAATCCCCATTCTGTTTATGTAGGTTGGAAAAAATTGAGCTCAATCAGGTGGTACCTGAGCAGGATAATTCTAAGTTGGTGGGTAAAACCACCTATTATGACAAACCTAGTTTAATATACACAGTTGTTGTTGTTGTTTTTAACAGCAATTATTTCAGTAAAAGTAGTGATAGACTCTCCTGTGACCAAGATATTAGTCAGGCTCCTCTGAGTCCTCTGCTGAACTAGGTTTGACCTTGAGTATCCTTCCCTGTTCTCATAGAATCCATTAAGAGCAAGAATCCTGCTAAGTCAGTTTGGGGAAAATCCTCCATTCTTGTATTCAACCACTCTTGATATCCTCCTGATGTTCTTCCAGCAATAATCCTATCAAATTGGTTTAAAAAGAAAACCATGCTCCTCAGTTAAAAATCCCCACGTCTTTGTTGGAGTTAGAATTGAGTCCAATCTCAGTCCCCTACTACAAGACTCTGATGCACTGGTCCATATAGCTATTGTCCTGGTCTCCTCCCTTTGAATGAAATCTGCCTTGCCTTCTTTAACAAGTGTCATTGATAATTAAAAAAAATATTAGCCAATGACACATGGTATAAATCCATGTCTATGAATCAGCATTCTATATAAACTTTAAAAATAAATGGGGCTGGGGTTATAGCTTAATGGTAGAGAGCTTGCTTAGCATGTGTGAGGCACTGGGTTTGATTCTCAGCACCTCATATAAATAAGTTAAATAAAGGTCCATCGATAACTAACATTTTTTTAAAAAAAATAAATGTTCAAATGTAAGAAAGCTTTGTCTTTAGGAGCCTAAGAAGAAACTCAATTTTTTGGTGGTGAGTTCCAGAATAAGTATAATTGTAATTTAAATTTCTTGGTAATGGGTATGTACATAATAGTTAACTGTTACTTACCTGTTTAAAAAACTGTGAGAGCTAGCAAAGAGAATAAACAATTTTTTTCACATTTTTTAAAACATTAATATCTGTTTCTATGATTCTAGGAAAATTATCTACCAAGAATTCAACTAAAAAATATTTTAAATAGAGTGTTTAAATATGAAGATGAGATTATTTTCTGCAAGTCAGGGGTTTAAATTTCTTTAGTAGAAAATTTTAATTTAGTTTTAGTGGTACCGGGATTTAGCTAAGGGGTGCTCTTTCACTGACCCACACTCCAGCCCTTTTTATTTTTTGAGATAGGGTCTCACTAACTTTTGCAGATTGGTCTCAAACTTGTAGTCTTCTTGCCTCAGCCTCCCAAGTGGCTGGAATTAAAGGCATGGGACACAGCACCTGGCTTAAGAAAAGTTTGAGTAGGAATCAGATAGAGACCCATCAATCTGACCTTTAATTTTACTCTTCCAATTGTGTTTAGCATTCCTGTTCTCACAGCAAATTCCCTTCCTGTGGAACAAAAACATGGAAATCATTTCCTCTTAGAATTGAGAGTTTGTGTTAGCATCAATTTCTCTCTCCTTAGGGTCATGTACAGCAACACTAAGAAAATGGGATTGGCTTTAAGGGGTTACGGCACATAAATGAGGAAAGTAAAAGTTAAGAACTAAGGAATTACATGATGACAGCAGGTGTTTCAAGACCCTTTATTCCACAACATTAATTAGGGAAAATAGTTGTAGGTGCTTTCGTGTTCAAAGTTAGACCAACTTTGAGCTGAATATCATGCACCAGTAGTTATGTGAAACTTATTCTTTACATCAGATTTGGAGCAATGTGATTTCAGAAGACTTAGAAGGGAAGCAGAAGATTGCAGAATAGAATTTATGGGCATGCTGTAAATTTCTGTTATCTAGTTCTAGGCTATGGTTTGAATGTCTGTCCCCTCTGAAGTTCATGCTGACATTTAACTGTCATGTGATGTTATTGGGAGGGGGACTTTTAAGAGGTGTTTAGGGCCTCAGGGCTCCCCCCTCATGAATGCACCAGGGCTGTTCTTGAGAAATTGGGTTCACTGCACTCCTCTCTTTCCTCTCTTGCCCATTTTTTCCTGTGCCTTGTGATGCTCCTGTCAAGCATGATGCAGCAAAAAGGCCCTCAAAAAATGTCAGCACCTTGATCTTGGACTTCTCAGTCCCCAAATCATGAAAAATAATATATTTCTGTTTATTATAAATTACTCAGTAGCAACACAAAATAAACGAAGACACCTAGTTACGCATCCATCTTTTGATCAAGAAGCCAGTGGTGGTGAGGATTACTGCAGAGTGGCCAAGGGGCCATTCTACTGTCAGCCTTGTGATCAGGGCCCATCACAGCATCAGTTCTATTGGTGAGACGGTCTGACCTTGAAGTCTGAACAGTCCCAGATGAGAACAGGCAGCAGAGGAGGATGCAGTGAGGCTGACTGTGACTCTCCATGAGGGTATAATTGATAAAAAAAGAGCGGGTGGGAGCTATTTCTGATGACCAAGATAACTACAACTTATCTACCTGCTATCTCTAGTCACAGAATGAGTTCTGCCTAATTGGGAGGTATACCTCTAGGGTTTTAATTTTTCAACCTATAACTTTGTTTATTTTCTATGATCTAACGATCACTATTTTTAGCTTCCATTTTATTTGCTGGTGGAAAATGAACAGTCAATTCATCATCCTTCCAAGGTTTGAGGGATGGGGGCAGACATCTTGAGTTGCATTGACATGTCAAGGGGAGAGCGTGTGGCCCATCTTCCTGTATGCATTTGCCATGAAGTGGGCACCACCTGGTTCCTGGTCATTATCTCCTGTTGTGGAGTCAATTGTGATGCCCATGTTCCTATAAGGTTTTCTGTGACTTGTGCTGCTTTGTCCCCTCATCATGGCTATGAAGCCTCTGTAGGTCCATCCCTCTCTCAACTAAGTTGATCAGCCTTTAGGGGTAACTTAGATGATATCTTGTGCCACTCTGGGGCTGTGGGAAACTGGAGAGTTGTCTTAAGCACTCTCTGCCAAACCATGGTGGTTCAAATGATCTAGTAAGTTGTTCCCAGATTTGAAAAACAGGAGACTCATCTCCATTGACCTAAGGCAAGTTGCTTGCTTATCCAAGTCAAGAAGTGAGGTGGGCTTTAGGCAGAATTGTTCCAATAGTTCAATAATGCACTTAAATGCTTAGGTTCTCTCTCTCTACCCTGCCTCTATACTATCACCACCATTCAAAAATCAAGCTCCTGTTTTGATTGCATTATAGCCGTCATCAGGAATTAGGGCTTTCTCTTTTATGTTTAGTTGGCGTCTCACGATCCTCACCTAAGAATGAAGAGTGTTGCCAGGCCCAATGGTGATCATCTTTAATCCCTGTGGCTCGGAGGCTGCAGCAGGAAGATTGTGAGCTCAAAGCCAGCCTCAGCAAAAAGCAAGATGCTGAGCAACTCAGTGAATGCTGTCTCTAAATAAAATACAAAATATGGATGGAATGTTCCCTAGTTCAATCCCGGTTACCCCTACTCCCCCCAAAAAAAGAGCGTTCCCAGAAGTCTCTGGCAAAGCCCCCTCTTCTTTCAGTGGCATAGCAGGGCCACATGCCCATTTCTGAATCATCTTCTAGTAAGAGAAATGAAATTATCCTTTGACCCAAACCAGGCCAAATCCTGAAGCTGAGGGTGGAGTCACTGTCTCTTAAGATCCTTGGGGAAAAGATGAAGACTGAACAAATAAAGAATTTATTAGGCAGAGAATAAAGAGGATGGATGCTCTCTAGGCAATAATATCAATCAGAATCTAGTTAAGAAAACAAACCACTCTAGAGATTTAAATGAGAGTGGGATTTAGCACAGGGAATTAAGTGCAAAATCACTGGAGAGGATGAAAGAGAAAGAAGGGAGGGAGTGAGAAGGTGACGTTAGTTCATATTCATGAACTTTGTTTATTTTTATGATGCTGGCAATCAAACCCAGGGTCTTTGCATGCAAGGCAAGCACTCTACCAACTGAGCTATAACCCCAGCCCCATATTCATGAACCCATATTCATGAACTTTGGGAAGCTGCTATTTCTGCTGCAGGTACCACACCTGTTTAATCCCCAATTCCTCCAAACCTATGCTCTTTGTCCCTTCAGAGCCAGTGCAGTTCCTCTGCTGTCAGAGCCAGGGTCAGAGGATGTGGCTCTGCCTTCTTTCTCCCCTGTAATCTGTGAGCTAAGCATGCACAAGGGCCTGTGTTCAATCTCTAGCAGTGCCCCCCACCCCCAATTTCTATTATTTTAAGAAACATATGTTACAAGGGAGAGCTTTCAAGAGTGGGAACCAAATCAGTCTCTGGCACACGGTTAACATCAATGCCAGGACTCTGTGGGGGCTTGGCTTGCCATCACTAGGGTATCAAGATGGAAAGCAGGTCATAAGTCTCCTTTTATTCAAAGGTCCATGCATCTCTATCAAGGATCAATTTACTACTCCAAGATCTTGGAAGGGGCACAGATGTAGGGCCCAATTGACTTTATTCCATTTGTCATCATATTCTATGTTCTTTTCCCATTCTAGTCCAGAGAATTCTAAAATTGAGTCTAAGAAAAATTGTCATATCTCTTTATAGATATTTCTGTCTTGTTGAGAGCCACAGTCTAAGGGGCCCCAGCAAACTTTCAGACTGCCAGCTGATGATTGGCTCAGCGGCCCCAGCAACATCTAGCTGATTGGCTCCTCTGCAGTGATGCTCATTGGGCTGTTTCCCTGCCCTTTCAGACCACGGAGCTGCTCATTGGGGGACTTTTTTGGCTCTGCCCACGTGACCCAGCCAATTGGCCTCAAGAGCAGGAGGATTGTGGGAGGTGGAGAGGCTGGTGGTTGTGAGAGAGGCTTGTGGGAAGCCGGTGGTGGCAGTTGGGCTCTGAGGGTTTTTCCTGAGGAGCTGTTTTGTTTGGCGTGTGTGGTTCTAAAAATAAAGTTCGTTTCTTTTGACAAGTGGCTCCTGAATTGTGCCCAGCCAGACTGTGGCACTGTCTAACATACTTTTGTTTTCTAGCTCTATCTCTTTCCTCTCCTAAATTGGATCCTTAAGTGAAATTGCCTGGACTAAAAAGGAAAGCATTGGAAGAGATGAAAATTTTTTTTTTTATCAATTAATGCTTTGAAGTTTTATCCTGCTATTCATGGGTGAAAGTAGAAATGAGACGGGTACAGATGGGTCAAATTCAGTACAGAGAGTAACAATAGGGGCCATGCTAAGATAAAACAATAACAAGAAAATTCCTACTGCTGGGCTAGGAGTGTAGCTCAGTGGAAAATGTGTGCTTAGCATGCACAAGATTCTGGGTTCAGTCCTTAGCACAACCCCCACCCCAATTCCTACTCCTTTAAGAAACATATGAGGAAGTAGGTGCTGCTTACCTTTAAAGATATTGCTTTTCTTAATTTTGAAACATACTCTGGTAAACTTTTAAAAGAATGAAAGAAAATATTAAAGGTACAGAAATTATTTTAGACAGATTATTAGTAGAAAGCAGCCCTTTGCCTGATAGATTTGGTAGATAGTTTCATGAATGTGATGCATTGTGTCAGAGCCAGGGATGAGACTTTGGGAAAGAAAGGTGAATAACTATAGAAAAGAAGCTAAAATGAACAGGTGAGCAGGACATTCATGCCTTTGCTAGGGATTTCCAGGTATGACTAAGCAGGTATTAGGGGTGATTTGGCAATAATTTTACAACTGTATTTTATAATGAACCATAGCATACTAATATAATATATACCGAACTGTTTAAACATCTTGGAGACTTTAATTTATTCAGCTTAAGAGCTTAGCTGGAACAAAAAATAAGGTAAAGTAAGCTGTAGGATTGCTTTTCCTGAATTCTAAATTTAGTTTAAACATATTTCTAATCCTTTATGCCAGGGATATTTCCTTAAAAAAGCATTTGAATTGTATAATCTGATCACCTTTATTAACACAGGGATTTAGATGGGCAGGAGCATGCTTACTCTATTTTACTGTGTCGATTTTTAGCCTAGGTAATCCTGTAAATGATTAGTTAATTATATTCAGTCTGATTATTAAGCTACTTAACTTAAATCTAGTATGATCATGAAAATCGAATAAATCTTCAGTGCCAATAAAGGAGATTCCACACACAGTTTTGTTTGAGAAGGCAAAAGGAACTGAACCATGTGGCTAGAGCCTGCACAATCCAATCCCCATCATGTTGATGACAGAAATCAAAATAGACTGTGGGAAGATCGCCATGAGTCCATAGCCACGGGTTTGTATGGCTCAAAGAAAATATCATTGCTCCCTAAACCAGTTCTCTTAGAAACTAGGTGGGAAATGTTCTGTTACCAGTTGTTTGAAATGCTCTTCTCCGTTTTAAAATTGGATCCAGAGGATCTCACATTTCCTATGGGTATAAACAGAGAAATTTTTAACGAGCAACAGAAAAGAAAAACAGTATGCGAGAGCTCAAGGATTTAGTATCCACATAGCTGTCAAGGGAACTTCAAAAGGGGAGCTAGCATATTTGAAGCATCTCCAAAGTGCAGAACATACCTTCTCGTGTAGTCTTGGTGACAAGGCCTAGGCCATTGTTATCTCTACATGTGGAAACTAGATCTGAAATTTTTTAGAATCCAGTTTGTCTCCTTTTAAATTCTGTGATCTTTTGGTGGCTACATTTTGATAACACTCTTTCAGTGCCAAAGACAGAAACATAATTCAAATTAGTTTAGAGAAAATAAAGACATTATTGGCTTGTAAAACAGAAAAGTATAGACATGATCTTCCTCAGTCTACATTTTGGGCTGCAGGCATGGCTGGATCCAGAGAATAAAATGAAACATTTTTTTCCCCTCTGTGTCTTAGTTCTGCTTTTCTCACTGTTGTGCTCTCTATCTGGTATTTGCAGGGAGCCCCAGCTTCAATATTTCCAGCCTCACTCCCAGAGGAAAAAAGAATCCTCTTTCTAAATTGGAATAAATGTTTCAGTATTGAATCTCACTGTTTTGGCTTGTTCGAAGTAATTCTAACACAAAGCTATAAAGCAATTTGAAAGAAAAATGAACACACAGAAAATGTGTGTTTCAGAAAATGTGATTTCTAATTCTTAAGTCTTAGGTACATGTGTTAAAGATACAGACTCCAAGTTGGGCATGGTGGCACAACACCTACAATTTCAGCTAAAGGGAGGCTGAAGCAAGAGGATCACAAGTTCAAGGCCAGCTTCAGCAACTTAGAAAGACTGTCTCAAGATAAAAGATAAAAAGGGTTGGGGATATAGATCAGTAGTAGAGCACCATTGGGTTTAATCTCTAGTACTGAAAAAATATATTAATCTATCTATCTATCTATCTATCTATTTATCTATCTATCTATCTATCAATCTATCTCCTAGATAGTTATAGCACTTGGTGCCAATCATGAAGATTCCTAAAGAAAACAGATGCCTATTGAAAAGATCTTAATCATACAACAAAGTCAAGCATACACTTTATTTGCAACTACAGGATACTATATATTTTGTAGTATACTCTCTTTAAAATACATTTGGGAGGCAGAAGAGTTAACATTTTCAAATACCTACTTATGTAGAGTATAGGTACTTTATATTCATTTTTATATTACCCAAATGATTCAGCAGGCACTAGCCACTTGTGACTATTCAAGTTTTAAAATTAAATTAATTAAAATTCAATTCAATTAAGATTTAGTTCTTGGTCACACAAGCTACGCTTCATGTGCTGAAAAGCTATATGACTAGTGGTTACCACGGTGAACCACATAGATAGCAACTATTTCCACTACAACTGACAGGTCATTGAACAGCTCTGGATATCTGCATCAATTCTTTATCCTTGTTTAGAATGGACCTAGCAGTCTAAATCATGTTAAATAACAACATGGAGAAACAATCAATCCAGAATGTGGTATTTTCTATAAGAAAAACTGATCTGAGTTTAGAAAAGTCAATGCCCTAAGAAAAAGTGGAAGTAGAGGAGAATATTTCAGATCTTAAAAGGTTTAAGAGAGATAAAAATCCAATGTAGTGATTGGTGCTGGTCTTGACAGAAACAGTTAAGATATATATATATATATATATATATATATATATATATATATATAGAGAGAGAGAGAGAGAGAGAGAGAGAGAGAGATATCTATATCTCTATATATGCATGTATATATATTTTATTTCAAAGAGAAAATTTAAAAGTGGACCAAGTATAGATGATGTTTTGGAGTGATCAGTTTCATTAGGTGACAAAGATATCATGGTTTTGTAGGAGTATATTCTAGTTTTTTGGATATTCATGCTGAAGAATTTGGGAGTGAAATATCTTTAATATTTTAAATTTGCTTTTGCATGATAAAATGAAAATACAGAGAGGAACAAACAGACTGGCCCAAGGCAAACAAGTTTAAAATCTAGGTGGTAGGTACTATTGCTTCTAATTCTGATGTATTTTAAGACTTCCAAATTGAAAAATCCCTATCTTTAAAAAGTGGGTTCTGTGTTCTGTATCATACTTAGAAAATGTTTTCTCAAATAAGCAATTTAAAAACAGTCACTGAGATTATCTTCTAGCATTTTTATGGGTTATTTATCTTCTAGTATTTTTATGGGTTATTTCTTTTACCACTTAAATTTTTTATCTACCTATTTGTTTCTTTTACCACTTAAATTTTTATCTACCTATTTGTAATATGTGAGGTAAAGATTACTTTTATTTTATATAGTTAGATGATAGTGAATGTTTTGTTTCCTTCTTTAAGTTCATTTGCTCCCCCCCTCCTCCCCAGAAAGAGTCCTTGATTTTCATCTAGATACTCACATCTTTCTTGTTTTCTGGTTATGTTTTTTGGGGTGGTACAGAAATGAAATTATAAGCTTGATTTTCTTTAATTTATCTTGAGCCAAGAAATAACTGGAGCAGAATCCATAGCTCTTGTTGGTAGCTTAATAGGAAATTTAAAGAATGAGAGTCTGCTGAGACATGAAGAGACAGCCCTTTGCTGGCCACTTCATCCTGTTAAATTGATAGGATGAAGCTTGGGAGTATTCAGTATGGGGTAACATGTTACCATGCAATGAAAGGTAAAGGTGTATATTTATTATTGCCTTACATCAAAAAGGTGGAGTCTCTATGTCAGTTTCTCAAGAATGGCATTCCAGTCAAGGTTTAGACTAGAACAAGAAAAACATTGTAGATATTCGAAGCAGAGGATTTAATACAAGGCCTCAGGTGCTTAGGTAATCAAGGGTAGAAAGAGGGTGCATCAAGGATCTACCACTAGCTTCCAGGTGCACCTCTGTTTCCTAGGGTCTGGAACATGCAGAGCTCCTACTTATCTCATGGGACTTGCTCCAGGGTTGGTGGAATGGCTGGAGAAGTCATTGAAGTCATTGCAGAAACTCACGTCTGGGAGGCTGGTGCTGTGCCTTCTACTGTGCCCAGAGAAAGAAGAAAAATATTTCTTTCTCCTGTTATCCTTCAAACAGCATGTGAGTTTACCTGTAAGATGCAGCGTAACAATGCATCCAGGACTGTGCTGGCTGGAGCATCAGAGAAAGAAAATGCTTCTTGGGCTTGGTGCCTCTGAAACGTAAAGGAGAGAGAGTGGATGAAGCGGAATGGGGGTCAATGGACAAATCCAATAGAAAAGGTGAAGAACTTTCCCATGATATTCAAATGTTCATTTTAAAAATTCAAGGGGCTGATACTTGAAACATTGAGAATAGAGTATGTTTGTTACAGGAAAATATATTTGTAAGAAAATTGAGGATGAAAGTAATTTGAGGTTTGTCATGGAGAACTGATTTCACCCACTGTTTGAGAATTAACTCCCTCTGACATCCTCTCTGATCCCGTAGAGCTTCCCCACTGATAGGTCAACCAGCCTGAGGGCTGCCAGGGGCTTCAGAGCAGGGCTGGGTGACCAGAGATGCCTTGGCCAGGGCTCCAATTCCTTGTTCACCCCAGCATGCCATATAAACATGACTATCCTTTTCTTACTGTATTATGGGAAGGGCTGCAAAACACTGAATTTTAGTAAAATAGTCTGTCATTTTAATGCGAATCATATTCCAAGGCGTGAAGGCTCTTAAGCAAATTATGTGTGAGTTCTGTAAGAAGAGATTTTTCCAGGGCACTCGCTCTTTGTGTACATGTTGTAGCCATAGAAGGCTGAAAATCACAAGATATAATATTAATATTCCAGAGGATAATGTTAGGTAAATAACAGAGCAGGCTGATACAAATTCCCTGGTTTCCAGAAAAGCTAAAGCTTTGATTAATTAATTCTTTGTCTGCAGATCCTCCTCCTTTTCTTTGCTTTAATAGCAGGAATGAGATAATGATTATAATCTGAGCGATAAACCTGCCTCTCCTGAGAGCTGTATTTTGGGCAACTCTGTGGTTTGGGCAGATGTATTAAGTGAATTAAATAAATTCATTTTCAGAAGACTCTGATCTTAAAAAATAATTTCCTACTTAAAAAAGATAATTTCCAAGTGGAAAATAAAAATCCTCCACTGAGCTGTAAAACTTTCATTTAAAATATGTTCGTTATATTTGAGAATTACTATGCACCAGGACACCTCTCAGTGCTTGAGATGGATCAGTAAACAAAACAGATAAAGAACAAAATAGATAAAGATCCTTTCCCTTGTGAAGCTTATGTTCTAGTGGGGATAAGACAGATACCAAACAATACTTATCGTGAATAGGTAAATTATATAGGATATTATAAGGTGAAAAGGGTTACAAAAAGAAAAAAGAAAAACTAGAGTGTGGAAAAGGAGATCAGGTGTGTGGGGGAAGCCAGGGTAGGCAGCCATACTGAAAGAAAGGCTCACAAGATAAAAGAAGACATTCAGGAGGTCAGGGAGCAAACCACACCATCCAGGCAGAGAACAGCAAGGGCTCTAATGGGGAAACCAGTCGACTGTATCTGAAGAAAAGTCAGGAGACCAAAGTCCCTAGGGCATAGAGCAACAGACAATAGTAGGAGGTGAAATTGAGAGGTATGGGGAGAGGGTGGTGGATACCAAGGCACGTTCAGGAGCAAGGCACTCATTTCCCTAGCTGTAAAGGTTTATTGGCTGTGATGACTTCCAGTTGCATTGTACCTGGAATCCCCTCAGCAGCAGAGAATTTCTTCCCCAAGGTTATACTCTTACCCTGAGGGCAGCTTGCATTCCTTCACTCTTCCAGGAATGAGGTAAAACTTGGGTACCTTTGCCTCAACTCAAGCCCACTTAGAAAGACCTATGGTTAACTGGTGTTATGGTTAGGATGTGAGGTGTCCCCCAAAAGCTCACATGTGAGACAATGAAAGAAGGTTTGGAGGAGAAATCATTGGGCTATAGTCTTAACCTAATCAGTGAATTAATCCCTGATGGGATTAACTGAGTGATAACTGGAGGCAGGTGGGGTGTGGCTAGAGGAAGTGGTTTATTGGGGTCCTGTATTTGGGGCATATATTTGTATCTGGCAAGTAGAAATCTCTCTCTCTGTTTCCTTGATCACCACGTGAGCCACTTCCCTCTGCCACACTCTTCCACTATGATTTCCTGCCTCACCTTGAGCCCTAAGGAATGGAGCTTGCTCTCTATGGATTGAAACCTCTGAAACCACAAGCCCCCAAATAAACTTTCCCTCCTTTAAAATCATTCTGGTCAGGTCCTTCCATCATAGCAGTGATAAAGCTGACTAAAACAACTGGATTACCGTCCATTCTTCCTTCTGCCCAGCTCTGTTTTCTTTACCTACTTAGAGATGCTGCTCCTTCCATTCTGTTATAAACTCTCCCCAAATAGACTTTCAACTCTCTACTCCACTGTGGAAACTTTACAGACATAGCAGCTGTATAGTCAACCAACCCAGAAGCATTGAGTATGTAATACATGAACAGTAAAATTGATCTGATGCAGGGAAATGCTATGTACAAATCATTTAATTGAATCAAATCTACTTTCTCCAATTAGTCAATATCAAATGATCTGATCAATCTGCTTTTCTTTTCTACTCTATTTTTTTTTTTCAGAATGAAAACAGTACTAACTTATTTGTGTTTAAGTTAATGCATATGTAGGTAAAAGCACATGTTAATTTTTATGTAGTACTAAACAATTTCTGCCTTTTTCTTTCACAGTTGACAAAATTTTTGTAATAATTTGGAACAAATGAATATTAATTTTAATAAAGATATAATAATTTTTCATAAATATTTGTTGGGAAAATTATTTTCTGATTCAGGAAGGGAGTCAATGTAAATCTTAACAAATACACCCTTAAGCCTTTACTGGTTCCAAGTAACTCTGCGTGACGATTCAGATGTGCCTATCTACTCTCAATGGCACTGATGCCTTCATTCTTCAGAGGTCAAATTCCACACATGATGCCAAGACACACTCATCTCATGATGGTGATTCACTTGATGTGTGAACCATCAAGTTTCACTTGATGTGTGAAAGTCCAATTTTTGTCAGGTTTTTGCTCACTTGTTTTGCTTTCCTAACAGCACTTCTCAACTGTTCTTCACCAAGCGCCATGCTCATCATCCATCTCCCTGAGCCAGATGTCTCCCCTCAGCTGCTACCTCAGTTGTACTACCTTTTGAGTTTGAGAAATGCTCACCTCATGAGCATTCAGTTTGTGCACTGGATGCAGATTCCTAGCAGACAGGGAAATGAGGCTGCAATCCAGACATGCTTTCCCCGCTTAACCCTGATGAGGCCTGTAACCAGTGTAAGAAGGGAAAACTTGCTAATTTGGCTAACAGAGACATGTATTATCCCTATTTGGGACAAAATAGCAACTCTGCTTATGAAACTTGATAAGAAGAAGAGCCTTCTTTATAGAAAAAAAACAACAAAGGACAAGCACTTGCTTCTTGCAACTGCGCCGTGGGCATGTAACTGAGGCTCAGTCAGGTGCACCTACCATGGACTTTGAATTAGGATCTTGGACAATGGAGAATTCTTTCTGGCAGCTTAATGGAGGCAACAACCCTCTCTTCCTCAGAGTTGGTGTCCAGGACTAGAGGTGTTGATGCTGACAAGTCCAATATCTGGCATTTGGTGATGGAACAAGGATTACTCAGACCAGTTCCATTGAGTGACTTTAGCTCTAGATGCAGAGCCTCCCTTTGTCCCTGTGCACCTTCCCAATCTAGTTGTCAAGCCTTCTGTGTTTTATATTGAGCTCCAGTGGCGTCCCAATAAATTATTATTATTATTATTATTATTACCAAAATGACTCAAAGCCACTTTCTTGTGCTGTATAGCTAGTTTCTTGGAGAGTCTGAACTCAGTGGGATGCTGGCATGAAGTCCTTTATTTTATTTCCCTACATTGTCTTCAGGTGTGCTTTAATGTAGAGTTTTCTGTCCCTTCACATCATCTTGGGAAGCTCCTGCAGCATTCCAGACACTTTTAGACTTTAACGAGTCAAGGCTTTGATCAATGTTGCAAATGGCCCTACAGGGGGAACTGGGTGTACTTTGTTTCTCTCCTCCTCTGTTTCTTTCTCTTTCTTCCTCTCTTGGGTCCATCTTTCTGTCTCTAAACACAGTGTTGAGAGGTTCTGGAGAGAGGGATGAGGGAAAAGAATGACGCCTCCTGCTTGACCACTGCAGCTGTATGTCACAGTGGATGGTCAATCGTGCCTGTGGCATATGTCTAGACACTGTCAAAGGGCAGTACATGGGTGGAGATCCTGTTGGGGCCCAGTTGTACAGGCCTCTAATGTGGGCCACACTGCAGGCTGAGTTCTGCATTCTGCTCTGTCAGCTCCTGCTTTTCTACTACCAGCAACCTTTTAGACAGGGCAATGAGATTGCTTAAATCTGGATCCCTCCAGGGATGTCCATGTGGCCCTAAGAACATTAAGCTCTTGCCTCTCCTTGGGAGAGGCACAGAACAGAACAGAAGCTTCCAATTGTTGTCTCTTTCCAATTCCTTTCCTGTTCAAATGTGGAGAGAGATCGGCCTGCTTTACGCACTAAACAGAAGGCTGACTAGGGGTGAAGGTGCCAGCTTTCACCTCTTGCTATCTCTCTTCATCTCTGATTGTTTCTCTTGCTTCTTCTCCATCCATACCCTTTACAGGAAGGAAAGAAATTTTGCCTTGTCTCTCATATTGGGAAGGGATAAGTGGCCAGTTGGGCAATGAGTTCCCATGACTCTTCTAGAATTCTTTAGTTGTTGTTTTCTTTTTTTCCCTATGAGAGTAAAATAATAGGATTGGGTCTTTGTGGGGGACAGGTGGCAGTGGTTGCTGGTGCTCTTAGAGCTGGTTTTCTGATGCCTTTTATTAAGTCCTGCAAGGTTTGGATCCACTCATTAGAATAGGGTCACTGACCCCACCTTGGCTCTGACATAGTAGCCACTGGAAAATCCCACTCACCACCCTGTTACACTGGTCGTAACAGCCCTGCCTGACTCACAGTGCTGCTTCCAGTATAGTTTACTGATGGCTGAGCATCCATTGCCTCTTCTCACTGGCAGTCTGGCTTATTTTTGGCATATTTCATCTTACTTTCCTGTGCTCTTGGAGGAATCATCTCTCAGTATCTGCCCCGCTATGGAAGTTTGAAGGGCCAAATTCTTCCTATTTTCCCAAGGACAGCCAGGAAGGAATGTGAAATACAAGTTCAGCCAAGTGGATGCTTTCTCCTGTGACTCTGATCTTGAGAGCATGATGTGAAGACCAAGAAAAGAAATGGTTCAAGTTCATTAATCTTTGAGGGGGCAGCCTGCCCAGGCTGGTCTACTCTGAGACTATGGACCATGGATTTGATTCCTCCATTCCAGCCTTCTAGAGGGGTTCTTGCTCACTTTCAACTTTGGTTGAAATTCCATTTTTCTGGAATCCCTCAAAAACTTTCCGCAGTTTTGTTTTTATTAGGCTAGTCACAGGTGACCTTTGTTACTTGAAAACAGGGACCCTGACACAGAAAGCATTCATATCGCAGATTAAAGAGGGTGAGGCCACAGAATTTTTTTTTCTGATACATATGTCATTGTCACCATCATCCTCAATCATCTTCTGTGGACTTTGTTTCATATACACAAGAGTCCTCATTATATAGAATGCTTATATTTATTTAGTCCAAATTGTAGTAGATTTTTAAATTGTGTCAAGTGTTGCAATCAAAAGATGTCAAAAAGATATCCTTCTTTTGACCTCTATCATTTTTGTTCTTGGTATATGACACCACTCTACAGGAAAGCTACTTTTGCAAGAACATCCCAGACAGGCATGCTGTCAATCCCAGAGCTGCCCTAAGCATGGTGTTACACCAGGAAATACAACAGCAATGCTTTTACAATCTGCCAGTGCAAATGCATTTCAAAGTCATAAAAGTAATTTATCATTTATATAAATTTACATAGTATAGAATTTTGCTGCCCAAGGTGCTGTCCCAGAAAGAGAGGCATCCACCTAGGAGTTTGATAACTGCAAGCCCCATCCCAGATTGTGAATCAGAATCTCATGTTTAATAAACTTCCTAACGAATTAATGTGCACATTAACTGTCAAGAAGCACTGGTACAGAAACCATCAGAGTACATTGTGAATAGTAATTGTTGTTTCATGAAACTTGCTGTAATCATATACATATGAAGAAATTAATTTGATCACGACAATAGATATCTCTCACTGTGGATCACATTTAAAAAATTAAAAAAGAAGACACTGAACTAGGGGAATGAACAACTGCATATGGATCTCTTTATTTCCTGCCCTTCTTCATAAGACTACCAGGATTCTCTTCTATCTGTGGAGATGTGCTACATAAAGGAGAAAGAAAATTACCCACAGTTTCTGTTAGAGGGTCTAGTGCCACAAATATTATTTCCTTATCCTTTGCCCTCTCCTCCCCTTTAAAACCCAATACCTTTAAAAGAGAGTGTTTTTTTCACTGTTTGTTTTGTTTTTTGAGGTACTGGGGATCGAACAAGCACTTTACCACTGAGATACAGCCCCAAGAGAGCAATCTTTTAAAAAAGCTGGACAAACATCATCCTGGAGAAGTGAGTGTAAAGAAAATCTACAAGAGGAAGGAGGGGGCCCTCCCGGGCCAAGAACTCCACTTTTCCACTTCTCCCCATCTGTGATTAGAGATACGACCTATGCCAGTCTTGCCTGCGTTTGTGTTGTGAGGAGAGATGAAACTGCATTTACCCAAGAGCTCCTAAGTCTCCTAAGCAAAGATTCTGTCTAAGAAAAATCAAACTATACTGAGCATATCTTCAAATTCCACGGGGAAAAATAAATAGACACAGCACACCAGTGAACTCTAAAGAAACATGGTGGGTAATCAGAAGACCAGAATAGATCAAGGTAGTTCTGAGAGAGGTGAAATGGTGGAGAGAGCCTAAGCTTTGAAATCAGCTGTGGTCAGCTCTGCCTCTGCCTCTTACTAGCTTTGTGATCAGGAGTAAGTTAATTGATCTCTCTGAGTCTTTTATTTCTTACCTGTGAACAAGAAATAAGGATACATACCTCTGGTCATTATTAGGATTGAATGAAGCAAAAAAAAAAGTTAATCATCTGCCATATTTATAAGCTTACATTCTGCAATGGCCTCTCCTATTTTTATTTATTTATATTTTAAAATTTGATTTGCTAAAATTTTATTCAGGATTTTTGTGTCTATATTCAGGAAGAACATTTGTTTGTATTTTTGTTCTTTACCTGGTTGGAGGTTCATCCATTTTTTCCCCACCTATTCAAAGGACCAGTCTTTAGTTTCAAATAAGGGTATAATGCACATTGACCTAGCAGACTTTAATACAATTAGTACAATTCAAGGCAGGTTTACCAATTAATTCAATCGACCAACACACAAAAAAGAGAGAAATAATAAAATAGTTTCAATGATGCAGAAAAACATTTGACAAAATTAGAAAGTTATTTATGGTAAAATAAGCAACTTTTAATGAAGCACGAATAGAAAGGAACTTTCTTAGCCAATAAAGGGGATTTATGAAACATACAACATACTAATGATAAGAGACTGCTTTTGACCTAAGATGAATAACAATGCTGAGATATTAACTATTACCAGTCTATGAAACACGATACTGATTATCCTACCCACTGTAATAAGGCTAGGAAATAAGTATAATTGACTGGGCATGGGGGAGCACACCTGTTTTCTCAGCTACTCAGGAGGCTGAGGCAGGAAGATTGGAGTAATTTAGTGAGATATATTGTCTTAAAATAAATTTTAAAAAGGGAGTTGGAATACAGCTTAGTGGTAGAATGCTCACCTAGCATACATGAGGCCCTGTTTCTAACCCCAACACTGCAGGAAATTATTTTATAAAAGGTAAAACTGTATTTATTTACATGTGGAAAATCCTAAAGATTCCTTGAAAGCTACTAGAACTAAGTAAATTTAGCCAAGTTGCAAAGTATAACCACTATATTAAAAATCCATGTTATTTCTCTATACTAGCATTGCACAATTGGAAACTAAAATTAAAAAATAATTCCATTTTCAATAGCATCAAATATAAAAAATGGGATAACATTTACGTATGTGCAAAATTGCTATGCTAAAATCTATAAAATATTGTGAGGTAAGTTAATATATAAATCAGTTGGAGGTACATAACATGTTCATAGATTGGAGAATTCAATATTGTTCACATGTCATTGCTCCTAAATTGGTCAGTAAAAAAAAAGGCGAGCAAACTAACAGAAGGAAAAAAATTGTCATTTGATCCAAAACACTCTCAATTTCAAAAGTGAGTTTTTAAAACATTTACAAATTAATTCTGAAATCATATGGAAGAGATAAGCCAGATCAAAGTAACAACAAAGTAGAAGGGCTAAACAAATTTTGGGAAAAAAGAGGAGCAAAGTCAGAAAACTTATTTTTATCAAAGTTGGAGTTTTATTATAAAGTTGTAATAATCAAGTCAGTAGGGTATTGGTAAAAGTAAAAATATAGATCAAATGAAAGGAATAGTGAGACTAAAAATAAACACACTCACATATGGTCAATTGATTTTCACTAAAAGTAGCAAAGTCATTCAATAGGAAAAAGTTAATTTATAAACAAATAGTGCTGAAACAACTGCATATGCATGTTAACAATAATGAACCTCAGTCTTTACCTCATACCATGCACAAAAATTGACTTATATTAGTTCATGACCTTGCAGTAAGCAAAGATTATTCAGATTATATAACAAGTACAACCACAAAACAGAGAAATTAATAAATTGGATTTTATCAAAATGCAAAACTACTGCTTGAAAGATACCTTTAAGAAAGATACCTTCTAAGAAATATGTATATATATGTATGTGTGTGTGTGTGTGTGTGTGTGTATGACAAAGGCCTAGTATTTAAAATATATAAAGAACTCCTTTAACCCAATAACAAGAATACAAATGACTCAATTAAAGATTGAGCAAAAATTTGGACACTTCACTTTACCAAAGAACAAATGTCACAAAAGCACATGAAATACATTTTTAAAATAAATTTTTAAAATAAATTTAATGGTAGTAAACATTTTTGATGCTCTCCATTATTACTATTAAGGAAATGCAAATTTAAACTACAATGAGATACCTCTACATAGCCAAAAGAATGACTAAATAAAAAGAACAAATACAAAGTTTTTGCAGAGGATATAGAATAACTCTCATGCATTGCTGATGGGAATGTAAATTGATACTACCATTTAGGAAATCTGTTCAACAGTCTATTCTACAGTTAAACACACATTTGTGTATGAACTATTAATTCCACTCCTATGAGAGAAGAGAAACCACAACATATGTCCACAAAGAACATGTATAAGAATGTTCCTAGCAGCTTTATTCATAATGCCCCTATAGTGGAAACAACCTCAATGTCCATCAACATTTGGTAAATGGACAAATGGTGTTGTACTCATGGAGTACAACTCAGCAATAAAAAGGATCAAAAAATTGGATACAGACAAAACAACAGGATAAATTTCAAAAACATGCTGAATGAAGGAATATGCATAATATTATTTTATTTACATGAAATTCTGGAAAAGATAAATCTGTAGTTATAAAAAATAATTCAGTGGACCTAGAGTGGTATGAGGTAGAGGACTGACTTCATTTCTTAGGGGAAATGTAATTGTCCATTATCTTGATTGGGGTAGTGGTCACAGGTGTGAACATTGTTGGAAACTCATCAGACTGTGCACTTCATATGAGAATATATGGAATGTACATTAATTTTGTTCCAATAAAGCCAATTAAAACATCCAAAGGAAAGCAGAGAACAAATTTTATAAAGCAAAAGCAGGATGACTTTGGGTAATAAGTGGTATAAACTACTTACTGATACCCTTGATATGGATCAATCAGCTCTAGGTTGATCTCTCTTTGACTTTTCTGATCAACTTTCAGGTTTCTGGCAGGGAAGGCATGAGGGGCTAGTTTAGGTGAGGTGCCCACTTCTGAGCAAGGCAAAACCTAACCATCCTAAACGACCTTCCCACTTAGACTGTGCTGTGTGGCAGATGTGGTAACCCAAAGACAAACGTAGGTACTGTTACCAGAGAACCGGCAATGAGGTCTCCTAAACCAACCACCTCACCTGCAGAAACGGTCTTCCCCAGTGTGTTTCCGGGGGACAGCCAGGAGGATACGGATAGGTTTCAAACATGTTCATTTTTGTTCACACGATGAATATGCTCATTCATTCTTTATATGCGTTCATTCAAACGTAAATCGGAGTCCAGACTATTTGCCAGGAGTAGTTACTGATTAGGGACACATATGCACTTGAGATCTTTCTTGAGAGAGAGAGAGAGAGAGAGAGAGAGAGAGAGAGAGGGATATCACATTAACGTGAAGAAAAGGAGCCTGGTAGGAGAGGATTATTTGGTGTGACTATGGGGCCCAAGCCAGTCTTTTTTTTTTTTTTTTTTTTTTTGGAGGGGGGTGTGTGTATAATTAGCATAAGAAATAATAAGAAAGAACTTTCTAGCAGTTCTAGAGAGGCTGGTATCTTTCTGGGTCGTCTAGAGTTAGGGAAATTCTTCAGTCTGGAAGCTAAAGGTGGACAGTCTGAGAAGCAGATTCCCGTCCAGTCCACTGAGTAAATAAAGCGTTTGCACGGTGGGAACATTCCATCACTGGTCTCCCGGGGCCTCCTCGCCAAGTCGGCAGAGGGAGCCATTCCCCAAGAAATCACCGTGCGAGGCCTCGCAGAGGGCCTGGGGGGATTTTCTTGCGCGTCCCAGGAGTTTTCTTCCCCGCCCGTCTCTGTAAAGCGGGCTCTCTCATCCTCCGCCCTCCATCCCCACCTCCCTGACCTACGTTCACAACCACTTTGCTGCTGCATAGCGCACGGTGGCACCGCGTGGCCACCTACCCCTTCTCATTCTCTTACTTGCCCTCCCTCCCTGGACACTAGTGGGGACGCGCCGTCCACTCCAGTTGGCCGTTCGGGCGCCGGCCCGGTCCCCCAAATCCTTAGAGAGTGTATAGAACACCTCCCGTGGACTTGGACAAGGGGTTCGCACTGAAAGTGGGTCAGGACGAAGACCAGAACCACACTCTGCCACCACTTCGTTCAACCCCTGCGGCGACCCCAAAGGTTTGCCAACTTCGTGACCCGGCCATTGGCGGGGTCACCCCAGGCGGTGGAAGCTGCTCAGAGAGGGGAGAACTGCGACCCGGGTGAAGGAGTCCCGCCAGAAGGATTCTGTCTATTGCAATAGGGACCGAGAGCGGCGCCAAACGACACCCCCTCAGCGGCCACTGCCCCGGCGGCAGCAGCTGCAGCAGCGGCAACTGCGCGCATCCCGGCCCCGGCTCGGGTTACTCCCCTCCTCCTCCTCCAGCATCTCGGGCCAGACAGGGAAGACCTTGTTCAAGTTTGTCGCGAGTACTTTCTCCGGTGCGAAAAACACAGTGTCTGGAAACACTTTGCGACCTACCTCTTTCCCGCGCCTCCCACCTCTGCGCCTAAGCGAAGACTCCCAAGTATTGCTTTCTTCTGGGACATTGCTTGGAGGTTAACTGCGCGGTTTGGAACAGATTTTGTATCTTGGCTGGCGTTGAGCGAAGGCCGTGGGGGAAAAGGTTGCGCTGAGAATCTCAAGATCTTGGGACTTGGGTAAGAGTTAGGTAAACTCAACTGTAGAGGCCATTGGACTTGGCTGGACTCTGGGAGCCTTCTTATGGGCGAAGGGCACCTATCCCTCAGCCAGGATACTCTAGTACGATGTGAAGTGGGGTGAATTGGGCGCAGTCTGGGGTTGTTTATGTGTGTGTCTCAGCGGTTTGTTGTTATGGGAAAGTGTAGGGAATTCTTAAGAGTATTTTTTTTTCCCCTGGGAAGACATCTCCAGTATGCACTTTATTTTGCATAATTTCTGCCTTTATATTGCCTAGCCTGTATTTGTGTCATGTTGACCCGTGACATAGCTGGATGAAGGGAGACTGGGGAGGTGGGGTTGGAATCCTGGAATGGAAAGCTGTTTCAACTGGGCCCTTCTTTTTAGATCTGCTTCATTTCTCTGGGATCTTGACTTGTTTTCTAAACTTTTCTTTCTTTCGTACTTGATATTCAGGTTGTGCAGTTAACTCATCAGGCTGGCAGGATGCTCCCCATTCCTGCATTCTCAGTGTTCTTTAGGGGTGTCAGGCTGGATGGCTTGTACCAGAGGGTCCTACTCAGAACGCTGGGCTCCTCAGGGAGTGCTGGAAGGACAGTTCTTCAAGCCATAGTTACTTATTTTGAAAACATTTATCCTGTGTTGGTCTTTTTATTTTAAATTCCTTAGTTGCTGCTTCTTTTGAAAAGTGTCTTCACATGAAGACTCACATTCTTAAGGGGGGGAGTCCAAGCTTGGCATTTTATTAGCTCAAATTAGTCATTATTTCTATTCATAGGCAGTGATAACCATTCTGGGTCAAGGCAGATAATAACAGTCCTTCTTGGTTCTTCTTGCCTTATTTTGTTGGTTCCTGGGTCTCACTTTGTGTATAGTCTTTCCAAATAAAACATGTTTCATTCCTATGGATGAAAAGACTAGGGCCAAATTTCATTATCCAGAAATGCCATCTTCCTGACGTGAGTGCTACAAGGGGTCAGCTTGCAGGCAGCTTTTTGTTTCCCACAGAGGGGTTGGAGAGTTTGGTTGGTAAACTCTGGGGACCAAGTCACCTGGGTTCAACACTCCACTCTGCTACTTTCCAATTGTGTGGTTTTGTGTTACTTAACCTCTCCATCCACATCAGAATAATAATAGCAGTGCTTACACTAGAGGGTTGTTGCAGGGATTAAATGAGTTAATGTGCACAAAGTCCTGACAAGCCTGACTCCTAGTAGGCAAATGCTAGTTATTATTTTAGTATAGAGCTAGCACTAACTATGGATATATTGCTATTATGTAACTTTTATGAGCTATCAGTAAGTGTTAGTTATTATTTCTATTTGGATGGCTTTAAGACTGCTCCTCTGTAAGCTTCACTACCACCAATGATAATGGACGCCAAAGGGTGCTTGGAACCCGTGAGGAGATGGGAAATCTATACTCAGTCCACATCCTGGACCCTTCCTTAGAAACACTTTGCATTAATATACTTCCTTTAACCTATTTTTTAGAGGTCATTCATTCACTCAATAAATATTTATTAAGCATCTGTTATATTCCAAGCACTGTTCTAGATTTTGTATTATTTAAGTTCTTTGGTTTGATTTTAAAAATGGATGCACATAAGTATTTGTCTTATGACTACCTCCATCTCATATTGGTGAGGAACTGAATAAAATATTCAGTATGACTGTAAGCATGTTGCTTCTCCATTTAGACACTGGTTTCCTCATGTGTAAACTTGTGTTGGGGTTGGGGAAAGAGCTGGATAATCTTCAGTGTTCCTTCTTACTCTGAAATCTTTACTTGGTTGCCTTACCTCATTGGTAGCTATTTTTGACCCCTCCCCCATTTTTCTTTAAACATCTGTTTTAGGTACATAAATTATGAAACTTCTATCTTGGCACATTAATCATCATGAGTAATGACAGAGGTAATTAATAAAAAGTGGAAAGCATTTAGCTCTGCTTGTAATTCATCAGCTATGTTCAGACACTGATGTGTATCAGAAACATGGGGATGAGGTGTTGTTAAAAATATTGGATCGAGATATGAGAAGTTGCCAATATTTGATAATTTTTGAGCTAAAAAAATGAGATTTCTTGTGGTTCAGCCTAATATAAATCCTAGCCCCCTCCACCTTGCTTCAGATGCAGTGAGTCTTGGGTGAGGTGTGAAAAATCTATGATTTTACAAGCTCCCCAGGTGGTTCTAATGCAAAGTCAAGTCTCAAGCTCTTTTAGTAGCCGTGGATCTGCCTTTTTCAAGACGGTCTGCTTTGTCTAGAAGTGTATTTCTAAAATACGCGTCCGATCACATTATACCCTCCTTTAAAAATCACTGGTAGCTCTCTAGATTATGAACATCAGTGTCACCCAGGTGCTTGTTGAAAATACTGATTCCAGGGCTTCATCCCAGATGCAAAGGCCAGAAATCAGTGTTTTGAGCCCATCTACAGGTGAATCTGGTAGAATCACGTTTGGAGAAACACTGGCTTATAGCATAAGGCTCACCCTCTCTATTGTGGTACATGAGACCCCCTTTGCGCTCTCTTCTGAGGGTTGTTTCTCTCCAACCCTCTCCAACCCCCCGGCCCCCACAGATCTTGATCTTGTGAGTTTTCCAAATATATTGTGCTCTTTCACTCCTCTATGACCTATGTGTGCTGTTCTCTCTGCTGGAAATGTCTTTGTTCCTCTTTTCTAACCAACAACCTACTACTCATGTAGCCTTCAAGATACAGTTTAAATCAGACTTTCCCTCTGGACCTTTTCCTCACTTTCTCCCATTAACCCAGTGGTATCTCATGAGTCCTGTTCCTCTTTGTGGATAATTTTTTTTATAGCCATCTATCACCTTGTTATCTGAATGTTTATCCCTGAAAGATTGGTGAATTCCTTGTTCCTTATTGAAAGCCCTTGTCCAAGTGGCTGGCACATGGTAGTTATATAATAAATGTCCAGAGAGTGTGGGAGAAGAACAAATAAATGAATGATAGTTGATATTTTCTTAGCATACAGATTGTTTGGTACAGTCACCATGTACCTATGAAGTGTTGTGGAGAAGGCAGTAGAGAATTTGCAGTTTGGCCAGACATAATCTACAAATTCAAAAGTCCGGAGTGGAAAAAAATACAAGACAGACTGTTTCAAGTGGACATATGAAACACCAAATCCCAGTGAATTAATGTTCCGTGTTCCATGTTATGACAGGCACTATGATAAAAGAGCTGCCTTTATATTTTTTGGATGTTTTTGGTTGCAAATGACAGTGTCAGGGAACTGGGAATGCAAGTGCCAGTGCCAATAAAAATAACCAACTTTGCCTCATGCTTTTCAGTTTATAAAAATAAATCTTATCTTGCATGTGTTTGTGTATTTGATCAGAAACATGGTAACTGGTTTGACACTGTCTTTCCTACTTTCCTGAAAGGATGCATTCCTGAAAGTAGGTCCAAAGATTGTGCACAGCCTGTGTGTTATAAGGGATGATGACCCTAGACAGCCAAATATATTGCAAAATCTCTAATTACCCTTGCTACTGAGACACAGAATTTAGTGTATACTATTTTCTTCAAAATTTCTATAATTTTGGTTATTCCCTCCTAATTTAAAAAAGGTTGAACTGTTCAAGTTCAATAAAGGTCTAATTTGGGTCAAAGATTTGCCATTTTTGGAGGGTCGGGATTGAACTCGGGCACTTGACCACTGAGCCACATCCTCTGCCCTATTATGTATTTTTTTTCTTTTTTGATTTAGAGACAGGTTCTCACTGAGTTGCTTAGCTCCTTGCTAAATTGCTGAGGCTGGCTTTGAAGGATTTGCCATTTTTGATATGTGTAATAACTTTCATCTTTGTCTCACTTAAGTTTATTAGAAAAATACTTCTCATAATTTCTCTCAGGATTTTAACTTTTCTATTCCCCATTTTTTTTGTAATAATGAAAATATGCTGAAACAGTTGAATAAGTGAGTGGACAATTCCCAGGGTAAAGACAAGGATGATCATGCTACAAAAACTGAACTGTTAGCTGATGGGCAGCTCTACCTTAAAATAAACAAGAGGAAATGTCCCTTTACAGGCTGGTTATGAGTATCTGTGACACAGGGTGGGGAAGTAGCAGCATCAGTAGTCAGAATCCAGATTATTTAACCTAACTCAGCCATCTTAAGGACTGCCTCTACTCAGGTTCTCAATGGTGTGTGTATTGTAGTTTTAAAAATGAGCTTAGTTTTAAGAATTAACATTAGATTCATTGAGTTCTGCCGACTTGTCTTCTTTTTAAATTGTTTCCAAAATTGAACTTTTTCTACCTTAGTGTTAGCTCATATAATTTTCTTCCAGGACATTTGCATGATTTTTAACTGGTTTCCTAACCTACTCTTCCCTCCCTCCTTTCTCTTCCCCCTTCTTTCCTCTCCTTCTCCCCTTCCTTCCATGTATTTGAATTTCCCCAAGTTTTATATTTATATCTTATCTCTCTTTTCTTCACCTTTTAAATTAGCTTAAAAGGTGATCATTTCATATGATCATTCTTTCTCTCTTTAAACATAGTTATTGTAGTGGATTAATTCAGGGGACTTAATAAAAGGATTTCTCACACTGTGAAGAAAACAGTAAGATCCAAATCAGTGTTAACCTTCCCTTGTAGGGCTCCATTTGCAGAACTATAATAAGTTGCCATGTTTGCTGCTGCATACTCTGTACCATTAGCCACCCTGAAAGTGTGAATGTGATAATATATCCTGTTATTATCACCGTTTATTTCTATCAATTTCCTCTCTGGTTTCATTTCTAGTAATTTATTCTCCTAGATAAAGAAACTATGTGAAGCATTTTAACCACCTCAGTTTCCTGCCCACAGGGTAATAAATTGTACCCCTCCCTACTTCTAAAGACAGAGAAAATGGAATTTCAGTATGGAAAGCCTCGTTTTTATGGGTACTTTGCAGGATAGTAACATCTGTTAAAAACATCTTACCATTGGGAGTGAGGAGGCCCCATTGTAGGGACTCACCAAGTGCCTTGACATTTACATCATGTCTTATGCAGATGAGCTGTACAGATTTGGCTTGGTTCTCAAGCATAGACATAACTGGTAGTTCCTGTAGTGGACCTTTTAAATACTTTTTGGTAAAGACTCATTTTTTGTCTTAAAAAAATAATGTTTTTGATGTTAGAGATGAACCCAGGCACTCCTGTATGCTAACCATGTATTCTACCACAGAGTTGTACCTCTAGCCCCTTAAAAAAATAGTTCGTAGTAAACTGAAAACCGAAATATAGGGGCTGGGGTTGTGGCTCAGTGGTAGAGTACTCACCTAGCATGCATGAGGCACTGGGTTTGATCCTCAGAACCACATAAATGTAAAATAAAGATATTGTGTCCATCTAAAACTAAAAAATAAATATAAAAAAAGAAAACCAAAATACACAAATTTAACTCGTTTCTTAGGGAATGAAATAGAACTATGAAATCTTTGTTTTGAGCCAGGAGACTAGTCCTCTAATTAAAACAAAAAATTTAAGTACCCATCCTATTGGTATCTTGAGGGGTGCCTTCTCAAATTTTGGATGAGAACTTGATGACAAGATGTGACTTTGGTTCTTTAAGAAATTAATCGGTTTGAGGTTTGTGTTTTTCCTTCTCCCTCAGATATTTATTAGGTATACAGGGCACAGGGGTAAATACTATGTGTAATTACCAAGAAGTTCTTGCTTTCAGAAAACATGTAGGTTAAAAAAATACACCTGACCAGGTAAGACTAGGTGCATTAGGGGTCACTTGAGCAGTTTTGATAGTTGCTCTGAAGTTCACTCCAGGGAGATGGCTCTGTGTGCTCATCAGAGGTTTCCTGGCAGTGTGGGAGAGAGGATTTCAATGCATAGAGCATCTTAGGCAGGGGAATGGACTCAGCCAACATATGTGAGCAGAAATTTGCAAGACAACTTCAAATAACAGTAACTAAACCATTACACAGGAGTGCTAGGTTAACAGTTGAGAATTGATTTCTGAAAATTATTTATGGATTCATACAACCGGATTCTTTCCCTACCCATAGCACTAAATGCATAAAGATACCCTTCAGGTTATACTGCCATTATTTATTATATAAACCAGAGATGGTTTGGGACCCCTTATTGAGATTCAAGTAAAAATTGGCAAGAGGTTCACCACCCTATTCCATGAGAGAGTGTGAAATGGGAAATTGTTTTTCCTTTCACCCACTATAGGAATTCTTAGGGATAGGGATGGAGTCAGAGCTCATGTTTTTTTCTAGTGTCATTAGGATCTGAATTTATATTTGTCGTTATGAAGTTTAAAGATTATTTTGCTACATGACTATACTGTCTCTTTTATCATGAAGGCTTCCACTCCACCATGAACATCACTCTGATTCCTTCACTTCATAAAAATGCCACCAAGCATGTGGCTTGGGAGTTTACTTTTAAGGTTTGCAATTGTGGGAAAAGTTCATATCTTAAAACTTAGAATATTAAGCATTTTTTAAGTTCATCCTGCCATTGGAACTTTCTCAGTGTCCCTTCTTCTCTGTAGATCTCAGCCTATACCAGGTTGCTCCAGCGCCCTCCCCCTACTCTCTCCCTCCTCTCTTACTCATTGATGACCCACCTTCCATACTCCTATTGACTTCTGAATAGCCATTAGCATTTTAAAATTGTCCCGGTCTCCTTTTCCATATTTCCCTGGTGCCCTTGTCTTTTTTACCTCTCTTCTTCCTAGTTTTTTTTTCTTTTGCCTCTTACACTAAGATTTGATAACTATGATATAATGTACTCCTATGCAAAGCCCTTTCACTATCCTCCTTACCCCTGGTTTGTCACTTAAACAGATGTGCAACATAAGACCATTGATGAGGTTAGAAATACTAGAGGTACCTGTTCAGTCCAAGTTCTCAAACTTCCAGGGCATAAGAATCACCTACAAATACTGGTGTCTCTCTAGGTTTTGATTCAGTAGGTACAAATGGGGTGGGAACAGGGATGTGTATTTTTAACCAGGTTAACTGATGCAGATGGTCCATGATTGCACCAGAATCCTGGTCAGAGTTATAGTACCCCACTCTATTTGAAAGGTATGCTTTCCCCCAGCCCCCATATTTTCCCCAAATTTTAGTGACTTGGTCAGAGGGCATCATAGAGAATAGCTGGTCTGTGAAAACCCCTGCCTCTCTTCCTTACTTGGAGGGACAATGGCTGTAACACAACGCTTTTCATGTGACAGCCAGAGAAAGGGACCCATTGTTCGGAGGTTGGCTGATGCTCCACTCTGCTCTGTCCAGCCGTCCGGCCGTCCAACTGAGCTTGGTAGCCCCAAGGAAACAGACACACTTGATTCAGAGAGACAAAGAAAGGAGGTCAAGGCCTTCCACAGTTAAACTACTTCAGCAATGTGTCAGAGGTAGGATTTGGGAAGGGGGAAAGTAACTCTGTAGAAGCCTCATTAATCTGCTGGTTTTGGAGGCGCTGTCATGGTGTTAGGAAGACACAAGGCTGTAAGAACTCTTTGGTCAAGGAAGGATTGTTCTCAGCCATGTCCACTGACACATTTGATTGCAGTTTTACTTGGATTTTAAAAGTAAAAATATCTCAAATCTCTTATGACAAGCATGGGTGCACTTCTCAATCTCTTCTGCCCTCAGGTTTATTGCAGACAGGAGTCTGATCTGAGGGCTCACCTAAACCAAGGCTTTTAGCCTCAGAGTCAAAGTTCTTTGCTCTGGGTATGATCATTGTGTGTATGAAGTAGAAAAAAAATTCCCTTCCACATCTAGATTTGGATAGCAGCATTGAAGCTGAGAATTTTTTGAGTTCAAATACAATGCAATTAATTAGAAAGTTATTGGTATGGTTTGGATAGATATGAGGTTGCTGGGACTCTCTAGATGCCATTTAGATACCACTCCTCACCCCCAATATCCAAATTGGATTCCAGCCTGGAGGGAGAGTTGCAAACTTCCTGTGAAGATCTAATCCTGAGCTCAACAATTGGATACATTCTTTGTGTCAGAAGATTCAAATTCAAGGTCACAGCCTTTGCAAAGGTCACAGACTTTTGGAACAGGATGGTTCTTTGAGCCTGATTACTCCCTTTATGGAAAAAAAAAAAAAAGTATGTCATTCATTCAACTTGCCTTTGGGTTTCCTTCAAAGAGAGACTTAGTCCCTAGTCCCTGTGGGCATGGTGTTCCTTTTTCATTTCTCTCTTCTCTTCTCCTTCCTTCTTTCCTTCCCTACCTTTTCTTTCTTTCAGCACAGAATATAAACGTAGGTTAGGTAGATTGGGAAAGGCCTTTCCTGGATGTGATGATTCTGGAGAGCCCATTTATATGGAGTGTTTGGGCAGCTGGTGTCCATGGGCCAGTAGCATCCTTTTGTCTCTGAGATAAAATGTTCCCTGTCTGGAAGCATTTGACTTAAGTAGGTTTGTACCCAGGAGAGGGCAATATATGATTTGTTGGAAGTCACTTAGAGCTCCTTATAATTAAGTCTGTCTTGTGCCTTGATTATAGATTATCATTGTAAATCCATTAAAGAAGGAGAAACAAGTGGCTTGCAAAGGGGCAAGTGCCTTTGTTTTCTTCCTTATCTTCCCACCCTCCTACCCCCTGTAGTTTGTTTATTCCTTACTAAATGGATATTTGGTCTTGGTAATGATATAAGATGACTTTGAAGTGGAGAATGAGAAATGAAGACTTCACAGGTGGTCAAAGGACTGTGTTAAACACTAGCTTGATTAGTTAATTTTCAATTCATTGTCATTAGGTCCTTTCCTTTGGCAGTTTGTGTGATTTCTAGGGGTTATCCCTCAATGCTCTGAGGGATGATCACTGTGCTATACTTGAAATTCTGCATAGGTGCAGCTGAAAAAAAAATAGGAACATTACACGGGTCTTTTTTTCCTTCTTGTTGTTTTTCACGCCCCAGGTAGCGCATTTAATATGACATGCTCTTTTAGGCATAGGATGCTTGCTGAGACTTAGATTTCTGTCATAATCAAAAGCTGTGCCTGTGTAGGGTCTTTGGGTTGCTGATACTGTTAGGTGCAATTGGGCACTGGTGGTATGGATGTGTTTGGTTTGTGAAAGATGATTGAGCAGTTCAGCTGACATTTGTGTATCTTTTTTGTATGCATCTCAGACTTTAATAAAAAGTTCAAAAATTAAAGCCTATATTCAACATAGAATTGAACGCTAGCTAAGATGGGAAATGGTCAACTGGGAACCCCATCTGCCTCATACTCTGGATCCTGTTGGGTCTGGAAAGGACTAGAACCTTAAATATCTGTGGGTTCACTCATAGCCAGAAGAGCCAAGTGTCAGAAAGCACTGGGCCAGTACCATCAAAGCCATTGTTATATTCTTGCAGGCAGCAAATCTGGTGCCTTAGAGATCAACAGTGTCAGGGAACCCCTCTAGAATCTATAGCAAAGCACCCCTCAGAGTTGATCAAGCTGTAAATCTCCTTCTCCACCATCCTCCCTTCATTGTCATCTGCCAGAAAAAAAGCAGAAAAAGTCTTCCTAGGTCGTGGATATCCTTCTGGAACTTTAGACGCCATCTCTCCTAAAGTCTAACTTGGAAAGCTTCCAATTTTTTTCTCCCATTGTTTTTTCATTGAGGTGCAGTGATATTGCTTACTTATTTCAGCTGTCACTTGCTAAACTCCACAGTGAGCTCCAGCAGCATCTTTTATGAAGGCAGAACAGCCCTGGAAGCCAAATGATGCTTCCCGCCCCAGAGCAGCCTCTGGTCCTTTTTCTGTCTGGAGGACCCCTATCATTCATCCATGTGGGGCTGGGTGGACTACCAGATTAGGTCATTGCATTCATAGAACATTCCAGTTTTCTTGTATAACATGGAGCTGATAGACTTAAATGGAGAAAATGCGAGCAATTTATTTTCCAAAGGAGAGTTTGGGGCCCTTGACTTTGGAATGTCTTATCACCTCTCTGAGTATCCACTCTGTATACCTCTTTTTGAACATAGGCTTTTAAAGTTAAATGCTGATTACACAAACCATGTGATTAAAAGTTGTAGTTGAAGAGACTAAATTTTGATGGTCTTGGTCAATGGCTCTGTCACTTATTGCAGGCAATGTGACAATCTAGGTTGGGATCCCATCCCTAATCCTTAAAGCTTCATGATCTTGGGCAGATTCCTGAAGTTCTCTGAACCTCTTTTCATTACATGAAAATAAATGATAATATTATATAATTCAAAGAGTATTGCATTTAGCATAGTGGTAGGCTCAGTGTAAGCTCCCAATATTATTGCTTGTCATGATTTAATGCCAGATAATATTAAGTTAGGAAGAAAAATTAACACATCTAGTAAATCAGTTTGGCTTATGCTTCTTATGAATGAATCATTCAAGTGCTTAAATAAGATCAAATTAATTAAGCACAGAATTTAGAAAGAGTAGTCTCTAATACAAACTATAAGGAATTTAAAATATTCAGTTAAATTCACTCATGGGCATAAATTTTTTTTTAAAATGAGAATAGTGTTTTACCAGAGTTATTTATCTTGACTAAAGAATTCAATGAGGTGCTAGTGTGAACTTGTTTCCCCAAGATAACAGCAGAATTGAAAACAGGTGTTCACATAAAAATCTTGTGCATAAATGTTCATAAAAGCATAATTCAAAATATCAAAAAATAATTTTAGGGGGTAGAAACAACTCATATGCCCATCAACTGATGAATAGATAAGCCAGATGTGATATATCCACACTTTGGAGTATTATTCAGTCATAAAAAGGAATAAAATGTGATACATGCTACAACATGGATGAACCTTGAAAAGATAATGATAAATGAAAGATGCCAAGCACAAAAACCTATGTGTTATGATTCCTTTTATATGAAATAGCTAGAAAAGGCAAATTCTTACAAACAGAAGATAGATTCATGTTTTGTAAGTACTTGGGAGAAGTGAGAGATGGGGAATGAGTGTTCAGTTTTCTTTCAGAGTTGGAAATGTTCTGGAACTAGATAGGGACAGGTAGTGACAATGATTGCATAACATAGCTAATATGATAAATTCTGGGTTATGTGAATTTAATCTCAATGAAAAAAATATGTTAACCTTTATTTTAAAAATGAAGCAAGTGTTTTGCATTTAGGCAAGATGTACCTGCACTGTTCAGTTGCTCTGAGTTCATTATGTGTCTGCTATAAGGTCAGCTTTCACAGCATATTGGGGAGAATACTACAAATAGCAAGACATGGCCCTTGCCTTTACCACATTATTAGTCTGTTTATAAAGACACGAAAGGATGAGGAACAGGTAATACATTTCGGGGGAATCCATCTCAAAAAACGGAGATCACTGAGCTTGCCACAAGACTTCTTGGATGAGATGAAACTTTGGAAGATAAATGAGCTTCATGTGATGAGAGAAGAGGAACTGGTAGAAATGCATGTGGCTGGGGTAGGGGTGGGAGTTGGCCAAGGCAGGAGCAGTCAGAAGCAGGCAGTGGAGTGTTTGTATAATAAAATATTAAGAAATAAGGTTGGAAGTGTATTTGGAGCCAAGAAGGGGAATCCTTGGAAGCTGTCTGCCAGTGCTTAAATTAGCTGTCAGTAGATAGAAAAGGTTTGCAATTGATAAAAAGAAGACAAAATGAAATAAAAATGGAGGAGAAAATGATGAGACTATTATAGTAATTTCACTAAATTTAACCCATTATTTATTTAGCCAGTAAGTACTCAGCACTTGCTATGTTCTGTGTGATCTTAAATGCTAGGTATAGAGTGATATTTAAACAGGCTCTGTCTTCTGGGATGTGCATTCTAGTATACATTTCAAACTTTGATTGGATGTGCCACAGGATAATGGCTTAGAGTGTGGGTTCTAGAACCAGACTTTCTCATTTGGGCTCACTTGTTTATTTATTAGATGTATGTCCTGAAGCCAGTTAAGTATCCTATATTTCAGCTTCTTCATCATTTAGATGGGGATAATGACTGTCACTCCTTTATAGAGTTACTATGAGGATTGAGATTATAAATGAAAAGGACTTAGTACCTGGCATAGATCAGGTGCTCATCTTAAATTTTATTTGTTTGTCACTAACTAATTTCTACCAAAGGATTTGTTTAGGTCACTTCTGTTTTTAATTCAGTGAGTCTGTTCCATAATCCTTATATTTCTCAGGTCTAAGCTCTCTTTAATATGCTATGCTATTCTGGCTATGAACTTGCTGAATTAATTAGCATACAAATCTTGCCTTCAGGCAAACAGCAAAGTTCTCCTAACAAGCCAAAGTCTTGATCTTGGCTAGGGCAGAACCTCCAGATAATGCTCCCTCTACACTCTAAACCAAGAAGTCTTGGGGAACATCCTGGCCTGAGAGTTACTGCCCCTTTAGTGTTAGGAGTCTGAGGATCAGGAATGTGGTAGATGCCCTGGACCTTTGCACACCGAGCCTCTCTCTGGGGACACAGTCACAGTTTGAATGTAATGTCTTTGCGTTCTCTTATCAAAAGTGCTATAGGCTACCTCAGCACTCTATCTTTGTGTCCCTTTCCACAAATTGGGTGAATAGTTGACACTACAGCAGAAGATCCATTCTTGGGTTGCATCTAGAATAAATCCTGGAGCTTTCTGGAAGAAACTACATAAACCTTGAAGGCTCATCTATCTCTAGTATAAATTGATTCTAGAATCTAAGTTCCTTGTGCACAGGGGATCTATCACATTTTCCTTTTTGAATGGTGAAGAATAGTACTATGGTCTGAATTGCATCCCCTTCAAATTCATATATTGAAGCTCTAACCCCCAATGTTGTTATGGAGCTGGGGCCTTCTGAGATACTGAGGCAGTATGAAGACCCCCTCCTTAAACCCCAATTCCTGCAATCAAGTCAGAAATATTTCAGACATGTTACTCAGAGTATAGAAATGAGTTTATTGAATGGATAGGAAAAGGAAAGGGGACACTCTGAAGGGAGAAGTGGGTCCAGGGAAGAGAGGGGCAATGTGCCTCTCCTGCACTCCAGTTTTATAGGGGATTCTAGAGAAGTTTCCAGAGAGTCCTGTCCAGGTCTGTCTCTTGACATTTGACTGACAATAGGGTGACTTTTAAGTTCCCACTGCCATGGCAACTCTAGGTCACCTCAGTCCATGCTGACCAGCTCTAATTGGATTCTTAACCATACATCTTTACAGATTTTATGGTTAGGAGGAACGATCCTTACCTCCCAGAGTTTCAGGATCTGGTCACAAATGTCTCTTGGGTACCTCCCATTGATGTCATCGTAAGTCTGCATTTCTCCTGCAGTTAACAGCTAGTTTGCTGAGGAATATGACCTATCCTGTTCACTTAGGCCAGGCAGGGCTCTAGGTAAATTGCTTCTTGGAAAAGAAAGCATGGGGATATCAGCACAATGGGCCCATTTTTTAGAATTATTCTCTCAACCTCATGTTCCCATCATCCTCATCTGTCTATTCCCCAACAATGTGACTGTATTTGGAGATAAATCCTGTAAGGAGGTGATAAAGGTTAAATGGATTAGTAAGTGTGGGCCTCTAATTTGACAAAATTGTGTCCTTACAAGAAGAGGAAGAGAGCAGAATTCTCTCTCTCTCTGCCTTATAAAGACACAGTGGAAGGATAGTTATCTATAGGCTGGGGAGAAAGACCTTACCAGAAACCAAGTCATTAGGACCTTGATTCCCGGCCTCCAGAACTCAGAGAAATGAATTTCCATTGTTTAAGCCAGTTCATGGTATTTCACTGTAGCAGCCCTAGCAGACCAACCCAAATAGACCAAAACATTTAAAAAATATTTGTGGACCAGACTACTTTCAAGATTATTCAGAACTGTGGTGACATACCAATAACTTAAAAAACTGGACCTAATCCATAGTCCTACTACTTAGATGTCCAATATTGACTTGATCTCCTACGACAACCCAGTGAGGCTAAAAGCTCGCTTCATGGCTTCATTAAAACTTCCCCAGTCGGTGCTTCTGCTAGTGCAGGTGCTAATGCATAGTGACAGAGTCAGAAGCTAGTACTCATGGTCCTTGGGAGGGAGGAAGTAAAGACATGGAATGCGCGGGACCCTTAGCGTTTGAACTTGGCTTTATAGTTGTTCTTTCATAGGATGCAGCCAGACTGGCAGTGAGAGGGAAGGTGAGTAGCTAAGCCACCGTCACTAGTCACCAGGGAAGGCAGCACTTAACCTGGCCAGGAGAGGGGAGGTGGCTCTTGCACCTCCTTCCAGGAGGGGAATGGCTGCACCTGGCCTAGCCAAGGGTTGGGGGCAGGGCCTTCCTGAGTACAGTTGAGTCCAAGGGTCTCCTTTATTATGTCGAAGACCAACCTGGAGCCAAGGCACTTCTCTTCTGCCATTTAGAAAACAACAAAAACAAAAGGGCTTGTGATGTGGAGCTCTGCCAAGTGAGGGCTGGAAAAAAAAACTGCCTTGCCTTTCTTTCCAGGCAGTATGTAAATGATGCTTTGAAGTTCTATTGGTGCAGCCCCTGGGGATGGTTCGGAGGGCCTCTCTGCAGCCCAGCACTGCGGTGGAGTTTGCCTTCACAATCCTGACCGTCCTGTAAGCTAACACTCTATTCCCAGGGGTGCCTCCCAGCACAGTTGTCTGTGGTTGAGGGTATTGTGTTGTTATGAAGTCTAAGTGCCTTCTGGAAGCTAGTGTAAGTTAAGTTTCAGGATTTTAAGCTTGTGCATGCATGGAGTCCTCTCCCAGTGGGAGAGGATTTGGATCTTTCTGGATTTTTCTGGTGTGACAGGCAGACAGTGACTCTTTCTATCCTAGGAGGATTTCTTGTAGCTTCACCTCAGGAGGACCCTGCCAAATTGGAGAATTTGGAAGAGCATTTTTCATTTCTGGGCTGGGTGGCACCATTTGTGAAGATGAGGCGCTGCCATTGGAGCCACGATGGCGTGTGGATTCGCCCTCTGGCACTAGGGGAGACTGCAGTGTTTTCATGGGTTAGTGGCTGACCCTGTCCTTTCTGGTAAGACTCACTGGTAAATAGGTCATTGGTGTGAAGGATGGCAACCACATTCTGACAGGTAGGTAGCTTTTCAGAACAAGGTGTTGGTGAGTAAAGAAAGGGTTGTTAGAAGCTGGGCAGATGTTGTCATTGAGTTCTCAGAACCAGCCCTTTTAAAACAAGGACAGCTTCCCAACATCTGTGCCTCACGAGTAAAACCCTGGGAGAGGGTTTTAGTCAACTTTTTCGCGCTTGTGACTAAAGGATCTGACCAGAACAATCGTAGAGGAGGAAAAGCTCATTTGAGGGCTCACAGTTTCAGAGGTCTCAGTCCATAGAAGGCCAACTCCATCCCTTGGGGCTCGAGATGAGGCAGAACATGATGGCAGAAGAGTGTGGCAGAAGGAAGCAGCTCACACGATGATCAGGAAGCAGAGAGGGGTCTCCGCTGGCCAGATAGAAATTTATACCCCGAAGCCACCCCCCAATTCCCACCTCCTCCAGCCACACCCTACCACTTCAGTTACCTTTCAATTCATCCCTATCAGGGGATTAATTCACTGATTGGGAATTAACTCACAACCCAGTCCTTTCTCCTCTGACCCTTGCATTGTCTCACACGTAAGCTTTTGGGTGACACCTCACATCCAAACAATAACAGAGAGCAAAACCCTATGTGTGTATACTGGGATCCATCGTGTGGCTTCACCCATGGTGTGCTCTCTCACATCTGAGGAGACTGGGTCTCACTGCCTGGCTCTGGTTGCTGTGCCCAAGGGGTTAAAAAAAAATAAAAAGCTGGGCATAGTGGTCATACTGTCCATCTAGCAGGGCTGGCCCCTGGGGGAGTAAAGGTGTTTGTGGTGATGGTTAGCATCAGGTCTCAGATTCATTACCGAAGGCCCAGTGGGGAAGTCACAGGAGAAAGTCCAGATAAAGTTAAGCTCCTTAAGAGATCCATTTTTAGGAAGTGTCAGTCCATTGACTCTGTGTGAGGTTTATGGTAAATGCAGTTGATGCTGAGCTCTGGGGGGTGCTGGCATCATCTGAGTTTAAAATTCCAGTGTTACTCATGAGCATAGCTGCTGACTTTAGAATTGCATCAATTTGAGGTAATGCTTTGTTTTCTCATCCTGGTACAATGAAAAGCATTGACTGTGTTGCAGATCTCAAGGACTATGTCACCAATCCATTAATTTTTTTTGTTTTGTTTTGGCATGGCCTTGAGTGAAGTAAGAAAATGCTTCTAGAGTAAAGGGATCAGACTTCTCCTCTAGAGCTCTATTGGAAGGTCCAGAGTAGTGGAAAGATCACTGCACCAAGAGCCCAAGGAGCTTGCCTTAATTCCCATCTCTGGCCCACTGTTTTTTTTTTTTTTTTGTATTCTAAAATGCAATAATTTATTTTTTATTGGTTGTTCAAAACATTACAGAGCTCTTGACATATCATATTTCATACATTAGATTCAAGTGGGTTATGAACTCCCATTTTTACCCCAAATACAGATTGCAGAATCACATCGGTTACACATCCACAATTTTACATAATGCCCTATTAGTAACTGTTGTATTCTGCTACCTTTCCTATCCTCTACTATCCCGCCTCGCCTCCCCTCCCATCTTCTCTCTCTACCCCATCTACTGTAATTCATTTCTCTCCTTGTTTATTTTCCCATTTCCCTCACAACCTCTTATATGTAATTTTGTATAGCAACGAGGGTCTCCCTCCATTTCCATGCAATTTCCTTTTTCTCTCCCTTTCCCTCCCACCTCATGTCTCTGTTTAATGTTAATCTTTTCTTCCTGCTCTTCCTCCCTGCTCTGTTCTTAGTTGCTCTCATTATATCAAAGAAGACATTTGGTATTTGTTTTTTAGGGATTGGTTAGCATCACTAAGCATAATCTGCTCTAGTGCCATCCATTTCCCTGCAAATTCCATGATTTTGTCATTTTTTAGTGCTGCGTAATACTCCATGGTGTATAAATGCCACATTTTTTTTATCCATTCATCTATTAAAGGGCATCTGGGTTGGTTCCACAGTCTATCTATTGTGAATTGTGCTGCTATGAACATCGATGTGGCAGTATCCCTGTAGTACGCTCTTTTAAGGTCTTCAGGGAATAGACCGAGAAGGGCAATAGCTGGGTCAAATGGCGGTTCCATTCCCAGCTTTCCCAGGAATCTCCATACTGCTTTCCAAATTGGCCGCACCAATTTGCAGTCCCACCAGCAATGTACAAGAGTACCCTTTTCCCCACATCCTCACCAGCACTTGTTGTTGTTTGACTTCATAATGGCTGCCAATCTTACTGGAGTGAGATGGTATCTTAGGGTGGTTTTGATTTGCATTTCTCTGACTGCTAGAGATGGTGAGCATTTTTTCATGTACTTGTTGATTGATTGTATGTCCTCCTCTGAGAAGTGTCTGTTCAGGTCCTTGGCCCATTTGTTGATTGGGTTATTTGTTATCTTATTGTCTAATTTTTTGAGTTCTTTGTATATTCTGGATATTAGGGCTCTGTCTGAAGTGTGAGGAGTAAAAATTTGTTCCCAGGATGTAGGCTCCCTATTTATCTCTCTTATTATTTCTCTTGCTGAGGAAAAACTTTTCAGTTTAAGTAAGTCCCATTTGTTGATTCTTGTTATTAACTCTTGTGCTATGGGTGTCCTATTGAGGAATTTGGAGCCCGACCCCACCTGGCCCACTGTTTGCTCTTAGATACCTTAAATAGTGCTGCTGTGCTTCAGTCTGCTTATAAGACCAAGAGATCAGGAAGGCTCTCCTCAACCCCATAAAAGTGACTAGTGAGTCCCAGGGCCTGAGTCCACGTTGTGGGGGTACAGTTGAGCAGATTGTGGGTACCAGTGAGGACTCCCTGCTGGCAGAATGTACAGCAGAGCCTGCCTTTGCCTGAGACAGTGTCTGGCCTGGCCCCGGAGCTGGACACCGAATGGAAGAGGGTCAACTGGGGGCCTTACCGAGACATTCTTTCTGCCTCTTCTGTGCTGTGGAGAAGCCGAGATGAGTTGTGGGCAGCTGTTTTTCTGGACTTTTCTCTGTGTGGCCTCATGGTTAGGGCACAGCCTAAACATGTCTGTGGCACCCTTTTCTGTTAAAGTATACCTTTCACTGAGTCTCAAAATTTAGTTAGATTTAGACCAAATCCAAATCTTCTGTTTGTGAGGGACACAATTTCTTCTACTCCACCATGACAGATCTTGGGGGAAAACGTATAAAAAAATGAACTACGTTCTCTCTTTTTTGAACATTTCATAAAAAAATTGTTGGATTAAAAGAAATTTTAATACCTAATATCTGCTTCTGTTCTCCAAGAGACCCTGAAGGGTGCCAGGTGATGGCCCAGAGCCTCTGTTTTGGAGCACCGAGTGCAGATCCTAGTGCAGCTCCATGGGGTAATAGAGCCCAGGACTCTCTAATCCATGCCACATGTCGTGACCCGAGCAGACCCTGCAGAAACACAGAGGTCTCGCTGTCTCTTCACAGAGCAGTTGCTCAGAATCTCTTGTACAGCTGTGGCCTGCTTTGTTGGAAAGTGCAGTGTGACCTGATCTTTTAAGCTCTTTTCTCCCTATAGGTATTATAAATAACAACTGGTCTGTGGGAGTACCTGCCAGAAGGGCTTGACATTTGTATTCTATACTCAAAAAGCACTGTTTTCTGTAATCCTAACTTTGTTAGCAATTACCGGAGAGGAAAAACATGAAATCTAAAAGCAAAGCTGCTTTGTTATGACCTAGAAAATCTGAAGTGAGGAATTAAGAATTGAAATTGAGGAAGACAATTTCCTTTTAAATCTCAAATTCATTAGTAGTTTTCTGAGACAGTAGGGAACACAAACAGGTCCAGATTCCTAAGGGTTTCCAAGTTTAACAATCATCAAAGTTTGAATTCAGGCAGGCAGTGGTTTGGAGCTGGAGTTGTGTGTGGCATGGTACCATGGCTTTGAATGAACACCAAGAGGGTTGATGCCCTCTTGGTTTCCCTTTGCTTGAAATTAAGAGAAAGTTACATTGTTGTTTTGGCTTCTGTGTCTGGGTTCTGGAGAGATTGCCATCTGTTAAAGAGCTCTCTAGAAGCAGAGAACTTTGAGACTGGGCTGACGTATTGACTGTTGCTAGGTTTTCCCTCCTTCCACTAAGGTTCCAGCAACTGGATTGCCAGTCCCTGTGTAATCTATGCAGTCCGTGGAAGAATTCATGGATGTCTGTCTTAATTACACAGATGGACAGTGAAAAGAAGTAAACAAGGAGTTTGCTGTAGGGCAGATATCTATTCCTTATAACTTGACTTGCTTTTAATTTTTTTTGTGTTGTGATAAAATACATATGCCATAAAATTTATCACTTTTAACCGAATTGCATTTTAAGAACATTCACATTGTTCTGCACGAACCACCATCATCCATCTCTAGAACATTTTTGTTATCCTGAATTGAATCTCTGTACCTGTAAGACAGCAACTTCCCTTTCCCCACTCCGCCCCTGGCCACCACCATTCTACTTTCTGTCAATATGATTCTGACTGCTCTAGGTTCTCGGTAAGTATAATCATATAGTATCTGTCCTTTTGTGATTTTGCTTATACGAGTATTTCAAGGTTCATCCAAGTTATAGCATGTGTCAGAGTTTGCTCTCTTTTTAAGGATGATTATTGTTGCATTGTGTGTACATGCTATATTTTGCTTATCCATTCATTCAATAGTAGACATTTATGCCATTTCCACCTTTTGAATATTACAGATAATGCTATTGTGAACATTGGCATATAAATATTTTTTCAAGTCCCTGCTTTCGGTTCTTTGGGGATGTATACCAAGAAGTGGCATTACCACATTGTATGATAACACCATGATTTGTTGCTATTCTTGTTTTGAGAAACTTCCATCCTGTTCAGAGTGGCCCCTCCATTTTACGTCTCCACCAGCTGTGTGCAAGGCTCCAATTTCTCCACAACCTCACCAACACTTAATGTTTTCTGTTTTGTCCTTGGACTGGGTGGTGTGTGTGTGGGGGGGGTTGTTTCTCATAGCTATTCTAATGAGTTGAAGTGGTATCTCACTGAGGTTTTGATTTGTACCTCTCTAATGATGAGTGGCCTTAAGCATCTTTTCATGTGTCTGTTAGTCTTTAGTATATCTTTTTTTAAGGAAATATCTGTGTAAAATGTTAATTATCATTGATATTTAAAAACAATTTCTTTTAAATATGACATAAGTTATGCACATTTGAAGGCCTAACTGGCAAAGTTGTATATATTAAAAGTGTACAATGTGATGATTTTACAGATGTTTCCAGTGTGAAATAATTACCAGACTCAAGTTGGTTAACCACATCCATCACTTTACTTAACTGCTTTTTTTTTTTCTGATGAGAATCCTTAAGATCTCCCTTAACAAATTTCAAATATATGGTACAGTGTCATGAACTATAGTTGTTACACTGTACCTTAGATCTTCAGAATTATCTTCTATCTGAAAGTTTACATCTTTGACCATTATCTCTCCATCCCCCCAATTTCCTGCCTCCACCCCATCCCTGGCAGCCACCCTATAAGCAATAATAACACTACTGAACTGAATGAAATTCCACATTGCAAAGAAGAGAGAGTTACAGATTGAAACTTTGCTTTTAATTTTGCTGTTTTTTCTTTGAAAATTTATAATAAGGAAATGAATTATATAAAATATGGTTGAAATGTTATATACTAAAAATCCTGTGAAGTTTAAAAGAAACAAAACCTTGAAATAAAAGTCTATGCAAGTCCTTTGCCCATTTTTAAAATTAGGTGATTTGTTTCATTTATTGAATTGTAGGAGTTCTTATTCTAGATTCTGATTCTATCTCATGTTTTCTGCCACTTTGAGGGTTGTCTTTTCATTCTGTTGATGACATCCTTTGATGCACAAAAGTTTTTAATTTTGAGAACTCTGTTTATCTGTGTTTTGTTTCATTAGCAAGGGTTTTAGTATCATGTTAGGGATCATTTCCAAATTGATTTTAGATTCTTTAAAAATATAGCTTGCTTCTCTGTAATACCACAAAAAGCCATTGTTTGAAAAAATTCGTTTGAAGGAATTATGCTTTGAGATGACTCTTCTTTGCTTGCTTGGAAAATGACCTTTATGTGACTTTGGAATTCGTCAGTTTCATTTTTGCCATGCTCTATTATCTTTCCTCTTCTCAAGGGAATCCCAAGGGTTCCTTTGTGAGTGAGGAGGAAAGGCTTAGTTTGAAAATAGCCTCAATCATTTTTATTATAGGTGCCTGGGATAGAAAGGGCAGATTTCAGAAAGTCTGAAGAATATGGAGGGCCCTTCAGCAATTTTGCCCTGCCAGAAGTAGATGGCTCCAAACTAGGCACCATTTACCTGAAAAGGCTGAGATCTACTTTTTAAAGCCCACTTCCTTATCATGCTCAACTGGATAGATTGTTAAGAATGGTCGGTCCTTAGAGCTATCTCTAGGGAACTAACCCTCAGTCCCATCCCCAGAGAGAGTTATTCCATATCTAAACCCTCTCAAAGTGTACAGCCCATTAACTTTATAAGTACTTATACCTTTTAATAAAACGGTGTATATTTCTTTTATTAAGTGTTGGGAAGATCCTTCTAAAAAACCCTTTCCCTACTTGTCAATTTCTCCCACTTTAATTGCCATTATTTCTGAATTATCTTCTGTGTACAAAATCACCATTAATAGCAACCACACATCCAAAATGCTATAGATATTGCTAGGGATAAAAAAGTAACTGGGTAGTATGTCATAATTTATACAGTCTCATTTCGGATAGCAAATTTAAAACAGAGAATGCATGAAGGACATTTCTCTTTACACCGGCAGAATGCATTTAAATGGTATATGTGTTTTAGTCTTTTCTCATTGCTTCAGCCGCACCTTGAACTTCTGAGCCACTGGACTTGCTGTTTGCTTTAGACTTCCAGGGTTGAGTTAGGTGAATGGTTGTGTATTTCTCTACTCAGCATGTGTGCAGATAGGAGGTTATTTACTGTGACTTTTATGCTTATGTGTCTGGTCTGAAGAATGGTTTTGTGTACTAGTAAATTGTCCCTTTTCTCCTACCTGCATAGGAACTTGACTTAGGGATACAGAGAGCTGTGGGTGTCCAGATTTTGGTATTTTTTTTAAAGAAGTTGAATGATGGCACATTATGTACAGACAATCTTTTGCAAATGAACTGCAGTTTAATTAGTAAATCTCCCACTTGCCAGAATAACATACTTGGAGGAATCATTGAATAGTTTTACTGAGGACAAGAAATGATGGCAGTAACTTTTTCTAATATACAGACATTATATTCCTGAAATCTCATTTGGTTGTTGGTTTTCAGAAATAATCATCTTCGTTCATAAAGGCCTAAGACCTCTGAGGGATTAGGTATCCAGAGAAGCTGGCTTCTTGATGTCGAGTGAATGGTGAAGTCCTAATTACCTCAGGAGCCAGGAAATGCTTTTAATCTGCAGTATCCCATCCTAACTGACTTTTAAAGTCCATATGCAGACATCAGAACAAAACAGCAGCTCAGCCCATCCTGGTCTCACCTTGCTCCTTCTGCAAGGTGCACCTTTTTATCAAGTGCTGGAGGGATGTGGGGACAAGGCAAAGGGTGGAAGAGAACGCCAAAGAGAGACAGGAGTCAGAGCAAGCAGCCCAGGGCTGCTTCCTTCTTAACTGGCACCAGGATAAAGTGCCTTCAGCTGGCACAGGGGCTTGTGGGCACCAGGCTTTGCTTGTTTGCCATGGAAATCCTGTATGTAGCAGAGACTGATGCAATTCAGGCAGTGAGTGGGAAGTTGCTTTAATGGAGGCTTTTTGGCACTGTGTCCGACATACACTCCAGTCAATCATGGTAAAGTGCCTAATAACAGATGTGCTAATTAAGCCTGAAGAACTCTGTCTCTATTTTTTCATTTTATTTCAGAGAATAACAAATTGCCTCATTAAATGTTCGATCACACTGAATTTTGAACTGGGCATACCGATGTTATCAAAAATTACATCTGTGCAAGGGCTTTCCTGTGAAGCCTATGTCAGTCAAGAATTTTGCCAGGGGAAGGTTGAATCCTTATGCTTTTCCTGGGCTTCCCTTTGCACTCCAATATCAAACCATGTGCAAATTCCTGGGCACAACCAGATCCCTCTAAGAATGTTGGATATAAATAAAGGGTTTTATGGTCTTGTGTGAATACAAAATATTTGTATATAAAATGCTCTTAGGTTCATATAATACTGCTTGTAGCAAGAAGTTAACTTTAGCTTTCAACCTTAGAAAGGTTTCAGATAACCTGAAACCATAGTAAATTACCATATTTTAATAAGATAAATTATCTTGGAAAAAAAGTTAATTACATCTGAAAAGACCTATCTTTGATTGTGGCAGTTTCTAAAGCAAATGTCTTCATTAAGGTTGTTTTTCTTTCTTTTTAAAATGATGAATGTGAGTCTGGTTCATCATTAAAGGAAATTAATCTAAGAATTTAATGACTTGGGACAGGTAGAAAGTGCATGTCCTCAATACCAAGAGCGCATGACATAAAACTTTCTCTTGAGTTCTTCCTGGACTGTGAAGAGCTGGGGCTGTGTGACTGTGGGGCTTTTGGTAAAGACAGCTAAGTGCTCGGCCCATTTCTGACATGGCTCTACATGTCTCCATTGGATAGTGGAGATAGGGAAGCAATATTTATGTTATGGAGATCACGTTTATTTTTTGTTCCTCATCCAGTTCATGCATCCCTTTTGTAAAATTATTCATTACTTGTTTCTAAATGTAATTTTGAGTTTTCAGCATATTCCCAAGATAATTTCTAGTTGACTGGGTTCTTAATTTTATTTTTTAACAGATGACTCAACAGAATTAAGGTTTAATTTAATTTTGATACTTGTATAAAACAGCATAAACTTAACCAGCTCATCCAGTTTGCATGAAGAAGTCATTGGTGTGCATTTTGCATTTGTACACACACATATAAAGGCAATACTAACCTTGATGGTATTTTTTATTTGTTTACTCATGAGTTATAAATCTAATATTTGTAACTCTATTTTTACCATCGTTATCCATCAAGGCAATCTTTTCTTCTATTGTTGCCAAATGTGTTTCTTGCTAAATATAAAATCAGCAACATGCAGACTCAGATTTAGTCACATTAAAATCTATTTTAAGAAACCGTTCCTAATCAAAGGCCGAATGTTCTCTCTGATAGATGGATGCTAACACACAATTGGTGGGGGTGAGTGGGGGCAGGGAAAAATAGAAGTATTTTGGCTTGGACAAAGGGGAATAAATGGAAGGAGAAGGGATGAGAATAGAAAAGGCAGTAGCATGAATCAGATAACTTTCCTATGTTCACATATGAATATATCACCAGTGTAACTCCACATCATGTACAACCACAAGAATGGGAAGTTATGCTCCATGTATGTGTGATATGTCAGAATACACTTCACTGTCATGTATATCTAAAAAGAACAAATTTAAAAAAGAAAAAAAAAGGAAATTATTTCTATATATAGCATGAATCTAAAAGTGAGAACTCCTAGGTATAGTAGGAAAGACCTATGGTTCAAAGATACTGTCCTCAGGACCATTGGTTGCTGGAAAAGCAAAGATTTTTTTTTTAAATGAGATTCAGAACAGTAGCTTATGTTTTTCCTAAGAATGGCAAGAAGTTCTGGGTTGATACAGTTTGTATTCTAGTTCCAGTTCCAGTTCTACTGTTGGAGGGAAATATTTCTGTTAGTTCAGGAGATGCTTTTAAATAAAGTGGACACTTGGCCAACCAAGAACAGCCCTGAGCTCAGGTGCTACTTCCTGGCAGAAGAGGTCACATTAGGATTGTTTCCTAAACTCTTCAGCTCCTAGCTGAGGCATTTGTTTTCTCAGTTGTGGATCCCACTCTCAGTTATTTATCTCTCACCTCATCCCTTTGGACTCATGAGAATTGACAGTGACTCACAGGATATGATCCCCTCACTGTCTGCAACCTCTCAGCTCCATGTCCAATATGTTAATGTTTTGTGACCTCATAGCTCCTAACCCTGCAACCATTTGAGCGTCTGTTATATTCTTACAGATGGAGGAGAGAAATACAAATCAGGGAGGAGTGAAATGGGAGACAAAAGACAACCATAGGCTTTGTTTCCAACAACCTCGGAGTCTAGTTAAGGAGATGGGATTGGTTATGTCAAAAGATGAGGAGCAGAAACACTGATTTGGGAAGCCAGCTGCAGAGATCTGGAGAAACAGCAGTAGGGTGTGATTTTGAGTGGGAGCTGTTTCGCAACACAGGAGTCAGGGGCAGTGAACTGCAGGGGGCCCACTGCCATGCCACAGCACTGATAGCTGTGACTCCATAATCTCTCCCTGCTTTTAGAGAGTGCAGCACAAATAATTTTTGCCTGGGAGCTCTGACTTCTGCTGGAGCTCATTTTTTACATGCAGGGAAGTTGAGAGGCATTCCACTGGGCTCTAGCCACAAACCACTCCCACAGGTTGCCTGTCCAGCATGGAGGAGAGGAGAGAATAACCCCCAGCCTTTGCTCTCTCCAAGGGAGGCACACCCTAAGAAGACACAGAAAGTGGCTCTGGTCACCATAGGTTGCAGTCATCCACTCTTGCCTGCACAATTGAGCACCCTGGCGGACAGGAAATTGTTATTTCTTAATTAATACTTTGTTGTTGTTTTCATTTGTATATATAGTTTTCTTTTAAAAATCTTTTGATATTTAATATTTTTCCTTTCTTTTTTTATCCTTTTCTTTTTTGTTTTTTTCACTTTCTTACCTTTCTCCTGCTTTCCTCTGTCTTTTAATTTTCTTCTTTTCCACTTCTCTTTTTAAAATTAATTTTACTTTTATTATTTAAAAAACTTTTTAGTTTATGCTATATTATTTTTGCCTCAATATTTTGTTTGAACAATATTTTTATTTTCTATTATTGGTATGTTGTGATTGTTTTTATTTTATTTTCCTGTTTTTTTTTTTTTTTGTGTGTGTGTGTGATATTTCCATTTGTTTTTTTCTTTCTAATCAGTGCTAAGGAACAAGAATTTTGGGTGGGTACTCTTCCACTGACCTACACTCCCAGTCCAGCTTATAGAAACTTCAACTTCCTCTATTCATGACCTATCCTTTCTTGAACCTTGTTAGATACTTCAACTTAAAGAATAGGGGAGATAAAAATCCTCAGCTGTTGATCCAGCCCAAATACCCATAACTGAGAGGAGTGCTGAAATCCTACTCCTGGATATTCAACCCCATAACAACAGCAAAGAGAAGTAACACAATGGTTGTGGATAATGCATCTACAAGATATCTCAGCATAAGTCACTCCTGTACTCTACACTATGTTGTATAATTAGAATTAATCTTAACACCTCCCAACAACCTGATATTCCTGGGCACATCAACTCTTTAATAACTAATTCCAAAGATACCAAAATGAGTGAAGTGCCAAAGAATTCAAAAGAATGAGTTTTAATAAGCTCAGTGAATTCCAAGGAGATACAAATAAACAGCCAGACAAATTGAGGAAGACAATGCAGGACATGAATGAGCAATTTAACCAAAAGAGATTTGGGAAAAAAATAAACAAGCAGAAATCTTGGAAATGAAAAGTTAAATGAGCCAGTTTAATAACTCTGCTGAAAACTTTAACAATAGACTAGATCAAGTGGAAGAAAGACTATAAAGGCTTGAGTATAAGATTAAGGAATTATCACATTCAAACAGTAATAAGGAAAAAAAATAAGGAAGAATGAACAGAACATAAAAGATCTCTGGAACACCATGAAAAGACCAAGCTGATGCATAATTACTGTACATGTGGGAGAAGAGCCATAAGCTGAAAGCATAGAAAACTTATTGAAATTATAGCATAATCTTTCCCAAATCTTGGCAAAGACATAGACATCTAGTTACAGGATGCATTTAGAATCCCGAGTAGACATAACCAGCAAAGAAACTCTCCACAGCACATTAACTGCAAAAGTATAGAATGAAGAAAGAAAATTAAAAGTGCAGGAGAGGATCATCAAGTCACATTTAAAGGCAGAGTCATCCAAATAACAGCAGACTTATAATCAGAATTTCTAAAGGCCAGGAGAGTAGAGAATGATGTATTTCAAGTTCTGAAAGAAAAAAAAGAACTTCCAATGACTACTATGTTTAGAAAAGTTATCTTTCAGAACTGATGAAGAAATAAAGACCTGCTATGATAAGCAGACCTCTCAACCAGCATAGAGAAGACACTTGAGAACATCCTACACCCAGAAGAAGAGGAAAGATAAACACAGTCATGAAAGCATAGGAAAGAATAAACCTCACTAGAAGAGTATACAAGCAAATAAGAATTAGGAAAGAATCCAACATAATTAATCCAGAAAATCATAAGCCTCTAAGATGAATAAGAGAGAAATGAACACAGACTATTTAAAACAGCCAAAAGACAGACAACAAAATGACAAGAATCTCATACCATTCAATAATAACTCTGAATGTAAATAGTTGCAAATTAATCCATTAAAAGATGCAGACTGGCTGGTTGGATTAAAATACAAGACCTGATAATTTGCTGCCTGCAAGAAATTCACCTCACTGGCCGAAGACATACCCAGGCTGAAAGGATGGAAAATGATATTCTAAGCAAATGGAATCCAAAAGCAGAAGTAGCTACCCTTATATCTAATAAAGTAGACTTCAAGCCAATATTGGTCATAAAGACAAAGAAGATCATTACATATGGATAAAAGGAACAATTTATCAAGAAGATATATTGGTTATAAATATATATGCATTGAATGCTGGAACACCCGATTTTATAAAACACTAAATGGAGAGATGACTCCAATACAACAATAGTGGGTGACTTCATTACCCCAGTCTCACTGATAGATCATCTAGACAAAAAAAGTCAACAAAGATACATCAGAGTTAAATTACACTATAGATCAAATGGATTTAAAAGACATCTACAGAATAGTCCATCCAACAGCTGAAGAATACATGTTCTTTTCATCAGCACATGGAACCTTTTATAAAACAGATTATATATTAGGCCATAAAGTATTCCTTAACAAGTTCAAAAAGTAAAAGAATTTCTTGCATCTCATCAGATCATAATAGAATGAAACTAGAAATTAACAACAAAGGAAGCTACAGAAATTGTAAAAACACATGGAGATATAACAATACCTTTTTGAATGCACAATAGATCATTGAAGAAATCAGAAGGAACATTCATAAATTCCTAGAATCAAATGAAAATAGAAACACACCAGAATCTGGGTACCAAGAGGGGAATCTTAGTTACGAGTGTTTGCATTAAAAAACAAGTAAATAACCTAAGGATATCTGAAGGTCTTAGAAAATCAAGAACAAACCAAACCCAAGTCAGTAGAAGGAAAGAAATAATAAAAGTCAGAGCATAAATAAATGGAATCAAGACTAAAAGAACAACACAAAGGGTCAATGGTTATGGGAAGATATAACAAACCCTTAGCAAAACTAACCAAAAGAAAGAGAAGACCCAAATGAGATGAGAAATGGAAAAAAAGGATATTATAACATATATCACCAAAATTCATTAGATAACTAAGGAATATTTTTGAAAAACTAAATGCCAATAAACTGGAAAGTTTAGAAGAAATTAACAAATTTCTGGACACATATGGCCTACCAGAAATTGAATAAAGGGGATAGAAAACCTAAGTAGATCATTGATAAGTAATGAGATTGAAGCAGTAATATAAAGGCTTCCAACAAAGAAAAGTCCAGGACTGGATAGATTGATTCACTGTTAAATTTTAGTAGATTTTTAAAGAAGAACTAATGTTAATACTCCTCCAGCTATTTCATAATACAGAAAGGGAAGGGACTCATTCTATGAAGCCAGTATTACCCTATTACCAAACCTGATAAGGAAACAACAACAACAATAACAACAACAAAAAAGAATGAAAGAAAGAAAGAAAAAGAAAACTATATACTTATATCATTTGTGAACATCACACAAAAATCCCCAATAAAATACTTGCAATAAAATACTTCTGTTGAATTCAACAGCACATTAAAAAGATCTCACACCATGATTGGGTTGGTTTTATTCCAGGGATGTGCACCCTACACAAATTAATAAACATGATTTAGCACATATGTTAGAATAAAAGATAAAAACCACATAATCATTTCAATGATGCAGAAAAAGCCTTTAATAAAATTCAGCTTACCTTCATGACAAAAACCTGAATAAATTATGTTTAGAAGGATTCTACCTGAACATAATAAAGGCTACATACAACAAACCCATAGCCAACATCATATTGAATAGAAAAAATGGAGAGGATTTCTTTTAAAATCAGAAAGGAGACAAGGCTGTCTACTGTCACCACTCTTATTCCATATAGTACTTGAAATTTCAGCCAAAGCAATTAGACAAGAGGAAGAGAGATCAAGTAGAGAAGGAAGAAGTCAAATTATTCTTGTTTCCAGAAGATCTGATTCTATACTTAGAAATCCTAAAGATTCCACTTTGAGAACCAATAAACAAATTTAGCAAAGTAGGAGGACACAAAATCAACATACAGAAAATAAGAACTTTTTAATATGTCAATAATAAACTTGCTGAGAAAGAAATCAGGGAAACATCCCATTCACAATAGTTTCAAAACAAACAAGAAACAACTTATGATAAATCTAACCAAGGAGATGCAAGGACTCTCCAATAAAAATCACAAAATAGTGAGGAAGGAAGTGGAAGAATACACTGGAAGATGGAAAGACCTTCCATTTCCATGGATTAGAAGAGTTAATATTTTTTAAATGGCCATACTACCCAAAGAATCTAGATGCAATGCAGTTCCTATCAAAATATCAATAACATTCTTCACAGATTTAGAAAAATCATCCTAAAATTCATATAGAAGCATATTAGATCCCAAATAGCCAAAACAATTGTAAGCAAAAAGAGCTATGCTGGAGACATCTTGATAGCTGACTTCAAAACATACTACAGAGCTATAGTAACAGAAACAGCATGGTATTAGAATAAAATAAATACATAGACCAATGGAAAAGAATAAAGGATCCAGAAATAAATGCACACAGCTATCACCAACTGATTCTTTGCAAAGTTGCCAGAAAGTTACATTGGAGAAAAGACAGCCTCTTCAACAAATGCTGTTCAGACAACTGGCTATTCACATACCAAAGATTGAAATTACATCTCTGTCTTTCACTCTGTATAAAAATCAATTCAAAATGATCAAAGGCTTCAATATAAGATCTGAAACTCTGGGACATAGGGGAAACACATTAAGATATTGGCATAGGTAACATTTTCCTGAGTAGAATTTTAATAGCTCAGGAATTAACAAATGGATTACATCAAATTTAAAAACTTCCAAATGCAAAGGAAATAAGCCATAAAGTGAAATAGACAATCTTTGCCAGCTATTCATCTGACAGAGGATTAATATCCAGAATATATAAAGAAGTCAAAAAACTTGTTGTTTACCAAGGAACAGTAATCCAATCAAAACAGACAAATGATTTAAATAGATACTTCTCAGAAGAGGAAAGTACAGCCAGGCATGATAGTGCATGCTTGCAATCTCGGGGACTTGGGAGGCAGAGACTGGAGGATCTAAGTTCAAGGCTAGCCTCAGAAACTTAGTGAGATCCTCAGCAACTTAGTGAGACCCTGTCTCAAAATGAAATAAAAAGGACTGGGGCTATAGCTCAGTGGCAGAGGGCCCCTGGCTTTAATTGCCAGTACTGGCGGAAAAAAACGAAGTACAAATGATCAATAAATATATGAAAAGATGCTAAATATCTTTATCCATTAGGGAAATACAAATCAAAACTATATTGAGATTCCATCTCATAATGGCTATAATTTTTTAAAAAATGCTACCAAGGATATGGAGAAAAAGGAATTCTTCTATACTATTGGTGGGAATGTAAATTTGTACAGCCACTATGAAAAACAGTGTGGAGGTTCCTCAAAAAACTAAAAATAGAACTCCTATATGATCCACCTATATCACTCCTGGATATTTATCTAAAGGAAATGAAGCCAACATATCAAAGAATACCTGCATACCTATGTTTATTGCAGCACTGTTCTCAATAACTAAAATATGGAGTCAGCTTAGATGCCTGTTAAAAGATTTATGGATAAAGAAAATATTTTTTATATATATATATATATAGTTTTATTCAACCATAAAGAAGAAAATCATGTCATTTACAGGAAAATGGATGGAACTGTAAGATGTTATGTTAATTAAGCAAATAAGTCAGAAGGAGAAAGACAAGTATCACGTGTTTTCTCTCATATGTGGAACTAAAAAAGTCATCTGGAAGTAGAAAAGGAACTATGGGAATCTTAGGGGGAAAAGAAGGGTACTGGGAGGAGAGATACAAGGGGGGTGCAAAAGACAATAGAAGATAGGGTGGACGTGATAAAAGCATGATTTGTACATATATGGAAATGTCAGAGTGAAACACATCAATTTGTATCATTTATGTGTGTTAATAATTATAAAGAGAAAGATGACCAGCAGCCCCAAGTAACATGCAGGTATCAGATATTAGATGAAGGATGTGGAAAATTGGTTCCATTAAAGATTTATCTGTAGTTTCTAGTAAAAAGTCTAAGGAATATTTTTACTTGTGCTTCGAACACATTATTAACTAGATATGGAATGATAGAACAAATTATTGCAAAGAGAGAAAGAAGTTGACATGGAGCTTATATGATGTTTGCATTTCAAAACAATTAGGGGAGGCTTATATGTTGACCTGAGGGAATCACAGAAACAAATCCTAAACTGTGTCAAATTAGCAGGGCAGGAAATATATATTTCAGGCTGAACACTATTTCCATCCTCCATAGACCCTTAATTGAGATAGGCTTTGTGTATAGTTTAAACCCATTAGATTTTATTTCCCCCTTTAAGTTAAATGATTGGGAAGCTTAAAAACTTGAACAAATTACAGTAATATAGTTTATGGGGGCTGATTCTCTGTAAGAAGGAAATGAATGTACCCAGTGTGATGGGGTCCCTTTTTGAGCTACCTGTAGTTTCCAGTATGTACAATAAAGTAAAGATGCTGCCATTAGAGATTTGGAAATAAAAAATACCTGAGTTGAGGAAAAGCAGAGCATTTATAATAAAGACAAAAGGGAAATGACATTTGGTAAGGACAAGAATGGAAGAAAAGAGTTCAAGGAAAATGTCCATTGTTCAAAAGCCTGTGGTCTTGGCAAGTTCACAACTCACAGTTTCAGTTCACAGACCTTCAGCTGCCTTGGTTCAGATTGCGCTTTAACTGCCTAAGAGTAAAAGTGCCTTTCCCCCATGGAAACTGTAATTATTTTGATAGTAACATTAAGTTTATTTCTTTGTTGTTAATATTTATGCCTACCTGTGCATGAAGAGAATTCTTGCCTTCTTTGGGTGATGTACAAATGTTTATATACATTTGGGGTCCATTAAAATATTTTTTTACTTTCAGTCACAATGTGACTTTTATCAGAGATCATCCTATACTTTAACTACTTCTCAAAATTAAGCCTTACAGAGATATGAATCTTTTCCTTTTCCTTTCAGTCTTTAAGTATAGATTTTAAATCACTTTATAATAAAATGATTCCTATTTCTAAGCTGCATTTGTATTAAATTGTGTTGATACTTCATGAACACCCTGAAGTGGACAGCCCTCCTCAGTTGCTATCAACTGTCATAATCTGGAATTCTTGAAAGTTCATTCTGGATTCTCTCAGACATTGCTTTCCTGATGAAGTTTGCTGAAATGGTTCCTCTGCCAGGTCACTCAGACAGACCCCGGGAATCATGCTTTTTAGCAATGGATGCAATATGTCAAAAAATTCTTAGCACAGCGAATGACTATCCCTCTTCCTGCAGGTTGTCTTTCTTGCTTCCTGCTGCTATTTCCTCACTCTCAGCAGGCTCACAGGATGCTCCTTTAGCTGCCCCCAAATGTATGGCTCATGGTCACTTCCTCTTGCCCCCAACTGAGACAAACCTCAAGCCCACAGGAATCATGACCAAAGGCAATAGAGACACTAAGGTTGGAGGAATGTCCACAAGAAGAAATGCTTCAGTTTATAAATGAATTTATAGAACAATTATTAATTAAGTCCTAGAAGAGTCTAAACCTTTTCTTCAGACTACATAAATTTTTCTCCAGTTAAAACAAATATTTTCCAAGAAAAACTTTCATTGTTTTTTATATATTTATGATCACTAGCATTGCAGTCATTTTGTTTCAACTCTAGAATTTTTCACTGCATTTCTATAGTTTAGCCGTCAAATGGAATAATCTTGACTTTTCATTTCTTCCTTTTTTATATTGAAAAAAAATTTCAATCCAGAACTGATTTGCACATCCTGAGCTTTATTTTTCCTATGTTTCATTCATCACTCATTCATTAGAAGTTAAGAAATATTATTGAGCTTTTCACATGTACCAGGAACATGTCGAGATGAACAGTGTGCCATTCTGACATTAAGGAGTGCACCAGCTAGTGGACAAAAAGATGAATGAGACAGTGTGTGCTGCTACTCTGACAAACAATGCATCATCTACACTCGGGACGTTCCAGAGTGATATGGGAGCAAAGAAGGATGTCATGTCAGCCCAGCTAAAGGGAAGTGACATTTGACCCTTGAAGGATAAGTGAGAATCACATTGACCAGATAGTTAAGGGCATTCCAAAGCAAAAGGGATAGCATGGGCAAAAACAGAAAATGGAAACCTAAAATATTTTAGGTAATTCAAGTACCTGAGAATTGTTTCAGTGAGGGTCTGTGTGAGAGTCTGCTGAATTATGAGGCAGACTCCGATCATCTTGATCTTTAGTACCAGTTTGGACTTGACCTCAAAGGCAAGCTCTCAAAAGCTTTTTTTTTTTGTACAAAGAATTGAACCCAGGGATGCTTAACCACTGAGCCACAATCCCAGCCTGATTTTTTTATTTTAAGACAGGGTCTCGCTAAGTTGCTTAGGGTCTTGCTAAGTTGCTGAGGTTGTCTTTGAGCTTGTGATCCTTGAGATCCTCGTCCCTCAGCTTCCAAAGTCACTGGGGTGACAGACATGTGCCATCATGCCCAGTTCAAAAACTTTTAAGCAGGAGAATGTGATGCTGTGATTTTTTTGTTTTTGAAGAATTGGTGGTAGTATATCAATCAAATTTGGAATTTGATTGATAAAAAGGATGAATTGATCAAACTGAAAAAAACTAGTCAAAGTTAGTGTTTCTAGCCACTGCTTTTTAAAACCGTGCTATTGGTAAAGGAATCAGTAAATGGAATTGGAGACCCCAGAAGGCTACTTGAGGATACTGCTAGGCACCGTCTAGGAAATAGGAAAAAGACCCTCCTCAGACACTGAATGTGCTAGTATCTTGAACTTGATTTTCTAGCCTCCAGATCTTTGAGAAATAAATTTCTGTTGTGTTTAAATCACCTAGTTTATGGCGTTTTGTTATAGTGATCCAAGCTGACTAGGATACCAAATCTATCTTTACAATGAAAAACAAAACAAAACACAACAAACTAAGAGATACAAACTTCATGACCTTTTCAGGAATACCCAACCAAACCAAAGGAAATTTTTTATTTTATTTTATTTTTTTTTGCTCAATTATAAAAGCGTTGAACAGCTTAAAATGTACTAAGTAGGCCCCGAACTTCAGAAAACAGATGAAATTGCCAAATTATTATTTTTTTAAAAGTTGTAAGATCATCTTATGATGTACAAGGCTTATAAATACATGAAGTGAGAGAGAACTCTTCAACAATTTTGCCACTGGAAAATTGACTTGAACATGCTTTCATTACACATGAAAAATAAGCTAAGAAAAATATTTCCAGTAGGCAGATCAAGTATAATTGGCTAACAATGATGGAGGAAAAACTAAAATGCCAATGAGTCCATAAAACTTGTAAAATTATTCCCAATTTAAAACAAATAAACAAACTCAAAGCCCTCCCCCAGAACTATTAAAAAATAAAAAAGAGGCACATTTTAAAGGTACTTATGAGATGCACAACTGCATCATGGTACATAGAAATTACCGATACCTAAAAAGCTTGAGACTCAAAATGCACATTTACAACAGACTATTTGCCCAATTCATTAATTCCAAATCTTGTCTCAAATCTCTTTCTTCTGTTGTTTTCCTTGTGTTCATTGTTCAAGTCCACATACTTGACTTTGCTCTATGCTTTATGTTCTTTACATAACATTCATTCACTTGCTGACTTCTCTGACAGGTGCTGTTCTAGGTATTGAGGATACTGCAGAGAGCTGAAATAGCATCATTACTCTGAGGAAATTGGGTTGTGTCAGTTTCCCTCCCATCAACTCCTTCATGTGGCTATTAGCAAAACTACTTTCATGCCCATCTTATTTGCTCCTTTGAACATAGATTGGGTAGATATAATTCACTGCAAACTCCTCATTTTAGGAATGAAAAGGAGCATTCACAAGTTGCCTTATTAAAGTCTTTGGCCATCTAATCAATTTTTCAGTGTTAAACTTTTATAAGCACCCCGGGGCTCATTATTTCTATATTTGTACTCTATTTAAAGAACTGCATCAGCCATAGAAAAAAAAGTAATTGTGTCTTTATTATTTTTATGTGTAGCAATTCATATTATTGGACAAGACAAACTGACAGGATCTTAAATTTTGGCCCAATGTCAGGGTAAAAAAAAGCTCTTTAAGAAATAGCTTTGTGACCTTGTACATACACTGAATCTCTAGATCACAGTATCATTATCTGTGAAATTAGAGTATTAGGCCAACTTATTGCTATATTAATATATAAGGTATATTAACATTGAAGTCAATGAATTTTAGGCATTAGATTTTAGGCAAAGGGAAAAAACAACTCTCATTAAAAGTTTACTTGCCATTGAAAATGCTTTCCTTGTTGATGTTTCTGAAAGAAAAATAATGAAGAGAGGGAGTAACTGGTCTGACAAAGATCAGTTTGATGCTGAACCAGACCAGAATTTACCCCTATCACCACACCCTCCTGTTCCATGGCTTCTAGTTCCTGATTTTCACTAAAATTGAAAAGAGGATACTTCAGAAGTCACAGGGCAATCAGAAGAGAGAATTACAGATAATGTAAATGAAGGAAGTAGTATAGAGAATAGCTTTTAATTTCCCCATCAATATGAGGTTGTTCTCCAACTATTACTTGGGGTCAGACAGGGTCAATTCTTGAATGAAAGAGCTGTCTGGATACCACAGGAAGTGGTGCTGCTAATTCAGCATGTGGCATTTTATCTACTAAAACAAAGCCCTATTTTAAGGGTCATAAAGTTGGGGTTTGGGTTGTGGCTCTTTATGTTTGCATATATATATGTGTGTTTAGTAAAGAAGCAGAGATGGGAGAAGAGGCTGCCTAAGCATTTTTCTTGAATGTCCTAACCAAATTCAGCTTTAAATAATTACATTCTTTTGCCTATGTACACTTTCTCAGCAGTTTCCTTGCATTTTTGGCCTCAAATCTTCAAAGCTTTTCACCATGTGGGCTCCAAACCACAAGTATAAAAATGTTCAGATTCCTTTTTGGCAACGCCTGCTGAAAGAGATAACTGTGGTTGCTCTATATCCTGGTCTAGATTAGTGGTTGAAAAGTGTCCACTGGGAAGAATGGTGGCAGAATCACCAGTCATTGATTATTTGAGACATCTGTACAGTATAAATGTGGAAATACTTTATAACTCACATTTTCAGTTTTGACCAGTAAGTAGTTCAGTCACTTGAAGAATCTAACATTTAATGAATTTATATTTTAAGAAACAGTTGTTATTATAATACAAGAGGGACTGTTATTTTAGAAAGACAATGACTGTTTTTTCTGATGGAGAGTTAATTTGAGTGGAAGTGAAGGGACCTGAGTTCTATGCTCTAGTGTTGGGCCACCCACAAACTAGCTCTGTGGTCATGATCTATCTTCTTCACATGGAGCTTCTGTTATTTCATCCAGAAACACTATTTGCAAATATTTTCTCCCATCTGTAGGTTGTCTCTGCTCTGTTGATTTTTCATTTTGCTATGCAGAAGTTTTTTAGTTTGATGTAATCTCATTGGTCTGTTTTGGCTTTTGTTTCCTGTGCTTTGGGACTCTTCTAAAATTTTTTTGCCCGTCTCAATGTCCTGAAACATTTCCCTTTTGTTTTCTTCTAGTAGTTTCATAGCTTCAGGCTTCACACTTAAAGTCTTTAATTCATTTTTACTTTATTATTCTGCACATGGGTATTCAATTTTCCCAGCATGATTTATTGAAAAGTCTGTCCTTTCTCTAGTAAAAGTTCTTAGCACTTTGCTGAAACTTTGCTATACATTTGTGGGTTTACTTCTTGACTTTCTTCTGTTCCATTGGTGGATATGTCTGTTATTATGTCAGTACCATGCTACCATGCTGTTTTGATTACTGTAGTTCTTATAGTTTGTTTTGAAGTCAGATAGTATAGTGCCTCTTGCTTTGTTCTTTATGCTTAAGATGACATTAGCTATTAGGTTTTTTTTTCTTTTGGTTCCATATAAATTTTAAATTGTTTTCCCTAGTTTAGTTCTGTGAAGATTATCATTAGTATTTTGATAGGGATTATATTGAATCCATAAATAGCTTTGGGTAGTATGGCCATTTTTATAATATTGATTCTTTCAATCCATGAACATGGAATGCTTTCCACTTCTTCAAGACTTCTTCAATTTCTTTCATCATCATTTTATTATTTTTATTGTAGAGATCTTTAATTTCTTTTATCAAACTTGTTAGTAAGTATTTTATTTTATTTTTTTGCGACTATTGTAAATGGAGTTGCTTTCTTGGTTTCTATTTCAGATAATTGTCTTTGGTCATATTGCAATGCTACTGATTTTTGTGTATTGATTTTGTATTCTTCATATTGGCTGAATTTGTTTATTAAATTTAATAATATTTTGGTGGAGTCTTTGGGGATCTTTGCATAAGATCATGTCACCTGCAAACAGTGACAATTTGACTTCCTACTTTTGATTCCAATGCCCTTTAATTTTTTCTGTTTTTTTCCTGATTGCTCTGGCTGAGACTTCCAGTGCTGCATTCAATAAAAGAAATTAAAGTGAGAAAACCTTTACCTTTCCCCCATTCCAGTAAGATGTTAGCTATTGGCTCATTATGTGGTCTGTATTATGTCCTCCAATACCTAATTGGTTCAGAATTTTCATGGTGAAGTGATGTTGCATTTTATCAAATGCCTTTTCTATATCTATTGAGATGATAATTTTTTTTTGTTGTTGTTCTTCTTGATGTATATTTCTGTGATGTATCACATTCATTGATTATTTTGAAAATTCTTGTATTTTAGGATGAATCCCACTTGATCATAATGAATAGTATATTTTTAAAATTTTTTTTAGTTTAAATAGATCTTTTATTTTATTTGTTTATTTATTTATATGCAGTGCTGAGGATCGAACCCAGGGCCTCACATGTGCCAGGCAAGTGCTCTACCACTGAGCCACAACTCCAGTCCCATGAATAATCTTTTTAATGTGCTATTGGATTTTGTTGTTTACTGTTTTGTTGAGAATTTTTGCATCTCTATTCATCAGGGATATTGGCCTGTGGCTTTCTTTCTTTGTTGTGTCCTTGTTTGGTTTTGGTATTAGTGCAGTGCTTTCCTCAGAGAGTGAGTTTGGAAGAATTCCTTCCTTTTCATCTTTTGGAATCATTTAAGAATTGGCATTAGTTTTTTTTTTTTTTTTTTTTTTTTTTTTAACTTTTGGTAGAATTCAGTAGTGAAGTCTTCTGACCCTGGACTGTTCTTTGATGGGAGAATTTTAATTACTGTTTCAACCTCATTCTGCATTATTAATCTGTTCAGGTATTCTATTTCTTCATGGTTCAGTCTTGGTAAGAAGTGTCCCATAATTTTTGCTTTTCTTCTAGGTTACCAAATTTGTTCCATATAGTTGTTTATAATAATTTTTTTTGTAATCCTTTGTATTTCTATGGTGTCAGTTGTAATGACTTCTTTTTCATTTCTGATTTGAATTTTTAGGCTTTTTCCTAGTCTAGTAAGAGTTTGTCAATTTTGTTTATCTTTTTGAAGAACCAGCTCTTCATTTTGTTGATGTTTTCAACTGTTTTTTTTCTTTATTTCATTTATTTCTCTTCTGATCTTTATTATTCTCTTCTACTAATTTTGGGTTTGGTTTGCTCTTGGGTTTCCAGCTACTTCAGGCACAGTGATATGTTGTTTATTTGAGATCTTTATACTTTTTTGATGTTGGCATTGATTGCTATACACTTTTCTTTCAGTTATACTTTTGCTTTTTTCCATAAGCTTTGGTACATTCTGTTTCTGTTTTCCTTTGGTTCAAGAAATTTTTCCATTTTCTACTTAATTGTCTTCTTGAGACACTGATTATTTAAGAGTTAATATTTTTAATTTCCATGTATTCGCATAGGTTCCAAAGTTTTTCTTATTTTTTGGTTCCTGGTTTTACCACAATGTGACCAGAAAAGATACAATTTTAACTAATTTTTTTTTCAGGGGGAGGGGAGATGGTGCTGATAATCAAACCTAGGGCTTAATGTGTGCTAGGCAAGCACTCTACCACTTAGCTGTATCTCCGGGGCCCAGAATTTAAAAAAAAAAAATATATTTTTGAGAATTGTTCTGTAGCCTAATATACTATCTGTCTTGGAGAATATTCCATGTGCCATTAAGAATGTATGTTCATTTTTAAAATTTGTTTTAGTTGTAGATGGACACAGTATCTTTATTTTTACTTATTTATTTTTATGTGGTGCTGAAGATTGAACCCAGGGTCTCACTTGTGAGAGGCAAGCATTCTATCACTGAGCCACAAACCCAGCCCAAGAACATATATTCTTTAGGTGTTGGGTGGATTGTTCTGTAGATATGCTTTAGATCTGTTTGGTCTAGGATGCAGTTTAACTCTGTCATTTCTTTGTTGATTTTTTGGTCTGGGTGATCTATCCAATTCTGAAAGTAGGGTGTTAAAGGCCCTTACTATTAAATTTTTTATATTTGTTTAATCAGGGATAATCATAGAAAATGACTTCAAATGCAGGAAGATAAAAGGAACATTTATTAGTAGATGAAAAAGTAACTCAGAGAAGAGCTTGGAATCAATTATTTAATGTTCTATAAATAATCTGTAGCACAAAATACATGATTAACTCTCCAAGTTATTATAAGGTAGGTCAATTCTTGTGAACAGACACATGCTAAATGGTTAAAGATAAATGGCAGAACAATGTAGGACAGTGCTTTGTGTAAAAAAACAGCAGATGTGCCTCAAACACAGGCATTGATGAGGTCATGCCTCTAGGCACAAAATAACAAACTGTAATTAGAAGATGATGGGCTCTTGCCAGGATTTAGAATGTTGGGAAGAGACTTCAGAATCATTGCAGGTGGTCATACACTACTGACAATGCTAACAAAATGGTGGGCATTATTGGATGATATGTTGGAAGTAAAACACAGTAATTTGCTATGGAAATACTTATATATAGGTATATTGGTTTTTAATTGTTGCATAACATTACCTCAAAATTTAGTGGCTTAAACATTGGGGAATAGTTATGCTTGTGGTTCAGGGTCTCATGAGGTTATAGTCAGTATGCAGGAAATAAGAACTTTACAGAGGCTGGAGGATCTGCTTCCAAAGTGGATCATGAATATGACTATTGCAGGAGGTCTCAGTTCCTCAATCATGTGACTCTTTCACTAGAATCCTTGCAATGATAGATGACCTCCCACAGAAAGGAGATCTAAGAAACAAAATGGAACTAGTATCTTTATGACCTAGGCTTTGAAGTTCTACTCTGTCATTTCTGCAATACCTTATTGGTTATGCAAGTCTACTCTACTGAATGTGAGTAGAGTTACATAATGCAGGGACCACTGGAGGCCATCTTGGACTCTAGCTACAATAATAGGGTATAGTTACAGTTAGTGGTAGAGCATAGTTTATGAACAGCATGAGAGAATGAGTAAGCTTTACAGAAGGACTATTTTCCTTTTCTTTTTTCTTTTTGTTGTTGTTTGGTTTTTGCCTAGTAAGAGATGCACTGAACCTAGGAAATAAAACTGGGATTCAGAAAAGCTTAACCCCAGACAGCTCATCTGATAGCAACTCTAATTTCTATTATTTCTTCCAGTTCTTCTTATCTTTCTTTTATTTTCTCACATACTTCCTATACCTTAGGCTATCAGTCTAGGAAGGTTTTTCTACTTCACGCCTGAGTGCAGTCCCCTCTGTACAGTCTTTGTCTCTGAAGGATTTGGTCCCTCAGTGAGGTTTTATGCACATTCTTTGTTAAATTTCCCCAAACCACATCTCCTTCTCTTCCTGCTCCTCTTCTACTCCCTCCCCTCAGTTTCTCCTCCTCCTTCTCTTTCTTCTTCTGCTGCTCAAAGACTTCAAGTAGATTCTACTGCAGACAGGATAAATTAATCTTAAGCCCAAAGCTTAAGACTGACCCTTCATCTCTGAGCACTACCTTCTTTTCTAACATTGCTTTTCATAATCCCTAACAAAACCTTTTGCTCTCCACCTCCAAGTCTTGGTTCATATGTTTTTCTTTGCCTTGTGACCCCTGGTAGGTCTTCATTTACCCAAAGACTTCCTTTTATCCAGGCAGATGTTAAGGATAGGTCATAGATATTGTAGCTGTCAGTCAGGTTTGCTGTAATCTCTACTTTGTCCTATTTGTCTCAGTGTTCTCATATGGGGATAATGAATCTTACTCTATGGACTAGTGAGATTACATGTGTGAGGTGCTACTCAAGAACTTCTAGTTCTTTTTCTTTTTAAATCCTAGGTTCAAGCTTAACTTTTTTCATGAGTCTTCATGCTCATGTTGATTTTTGTTCCTTTTAAAGTCCTGGCAAGTCATTTCGAAGTTGACTCATTTGGCAAATATTCATATTTTGTTTATCATTTTTCTCCCCAGTAGATTTTGAATTATTAAGGCCAGAGACAAAGCTTGTAAATCACAATAGTCCCCATAGTTTCTCGCATTTAGATCTTTAATGAGTACTGTTGGTGGATTTTCCCCAAAGTTGTGAATGATGGATTCATAGGGACATTATAATCTCTAAAGTTGATAAATGGATCACCACGGTCTTCTTCAGGCTATCCCTTAACTCCACCTACATGATGACTGTGGGGTTGGCTGATTACATAGATGAGGCTTTATCCTTATGTTCCCACGGCAGCCATTTAGGTCTTAATCACAGTGTGTATCATGCTGTATTGAAATGCAGTTTGTAGCTGTCTTCAGTATGGGATTGTGAGCTCTCTCAGGGTAGCTCAATGCCAGACATCATTAGCACCTTGCCTGGTTTTTGCTTGATGGAAAGTTGCCCAAGAAATTCTAGAACCATTCTTTAACACTTGCTTCATGCTAATGTGTAGGGATTTGGGGAGTCTTGTTTATACAACTATATAATCACATGTTATATAATCAGGGTTCTCTAGAGGAACAGAATCAACAGTATGATTATAAAAAGGGGACTCATTAGATTGGCTTACACAGCCAGAAGCTGGATAGTCCACCGTGGCTGTCTGCATCCTGGAGAGATGGAGGAACCAGTAGTTGTGCAGTCCAAGAGGCTGAAGCCCCAGAACAAGAGTGATCAATGATGCTACCCTAGTCTGAGATGGAAGGCTTCTGGAAAATCCCTGGAGAATCACTGGCAGAGTCCTCTTTGGAAAAGTGAAGAAGCAAGAGTCTGATATCCTCAGGTGATTACAGCAGCAATCTCGAACCCGTTCAAGAAGAATCAAGCTTGCATCTGCTGCTGCTTCCTTGTTTTTCCAACATTTATTCCATCCAAGCCACCATCCTGTTGGACAGTGCTGCTCATGCTTAGAGAGGGTCTCCACTTCAGTTTGCTCTCTCATCTGCCAGTCACTACTGGACACACCCAGAAGCCTTTCAATCATAGGCATCGCTTAATCCAATCAAATTGACAATTCAAATTAACCATTAAACATGTACTGCTTGAAACGAAGAGTCATGCTTGGGCAATGGAATGTGCTGTTAGAATGACTAATCTCTAGTTTAGATCTTAAATGTTCCCCAAAGGTGCATGTGTTAAAGGCTGTTCCCCAGTGTGTACTGTTAAGGGCTGGTGGAAACATTAAGAGGTGGGTCCTAGAAGGAGGTTTTAGATCACTGGAGGTATGCTCTTAAAGGGGATAGTGGGACCTCATGCCTTCCTCTCTCTGTCACAAATGGCCATGAGGTGAACAGGCCTTCTCCACCTGAGCACCTGCCACTTCAGACCCAAAGCAATAAGGCCAATTGGTTTGTTAGCACAAAGCTGAGTGACACACATTGAGTGGTGAAAATACAAATCATGACTGCGCCGCAAGGATTCCTTTTATCAGCAAAGTTGTATTTCCTTAGGTGTTCTCATCTGAGGGTGTTCTCCGGGCAATCAGAAAAAGTTAATCATTAATATGCTGAAGCTGAACTGTGGACACCATGTTCACAGGCACGAAGCCCCAGGAAGAACAGCACATTGCCTTCTGCCCCACCTGGGCAGCCTGTCTGAGTCGTTTGAGGAGAAGCAAGTAGCACAGCCTCGCTAGCCTGATAGAGTGGCCAAGTGGAATAGATGGCTCTTGGCATCCAGAGGGGAAAATTGATTGTGGAAAAGTGGCTATTCTTAATTAAGAAATTGGTTTTAATCTAGAATACTGTGAGAAGATCGTGGGGATAGGTAATAAGCTTAAGAAAAAAACTGGATGTGGGGACCCTAGTTATTTCTAGTGTACAATTAATGGTTTTAGAAAGGTAATCGAATTTAGAGCCCAAAAGGAATTGCCTAGAATCATTTATCCCTCTGTTGTTGCAAAATAAATTAGTAAGTAGACGCCCTGTTATTTATTTCTCCTTAACACGCTGATAAAGAAAATACTGTTTATTATGAGTACCCAGACTCATCCATTGTAAGGATTTTATTCAACCTGATTATGGAGGCTTTTGTGATGGGATAAGCAAGCCTGTGTTCCAAGTGGAGCTGCAAGGCAGGAAGAGTTAACTCTGCAGGCTGTGTCTCCTCTTCTAATAGGAGCACTTTAGCAATGCTAATCAGTTGTACTGATTTTCTGTTTTGATTTTTCCATAATAATTAAGTGAATGATCTGGGATGCAATCAAGTTTGGCACTAGGGGGTTCATGCAAATGACTTATATTTTTTTACATTTAAATTTTTGTTAAATGGAATCATAAGGAAAGTTAGTTGACGATGAAGACCGGGTGGGTGAGGGTATCTTAATATTCAATTTAGAGTTTTGAATATATTCAAAATATTTCTTTTTAATGAAGCACATTACTACTGTGTTGCTTTTTTCCAATTGAAATAATACTATTTTTGAAAAATTATATTTTGTTTTTATTTTCACTCTAGTGTAGAAAATTATATGAAAGCATAGAAGACAGAAATAGGGGAAAACATATTCAACTTTTCCTTCACCAGAACAGGCATAAAGGAAAAAGCATGCTCACCTATAGAAGACAACAAATAAAATAGAGTACAATGTAATGCTCTGTTAACGGTTGGATTGCGTATCAGAGCCTTCATTAAACAATATGGAACAAAAGGGGAATCCACATTTTCTATTATAGTGAAATGTTGTGTTTCTATAGTTATAGTTTATTAACATATTTGTGAGATGTCTTCTTTTTCCAACGTTTATAACATTTGCACTGTTTTCTCAGTTTTAACCATCTTACATGAGTTTGCTTGATCCCTGTATATTGATCTAGCCATTCCTTTTACTTTTGACATTTTATTCCCTAATTTAGGTTGTTCTAGAACTCAGTTAATTTTCTGATTTTAATTAATAAACTGCTTGGGGATGAAGAGACCAGATTTACATAGGTAACCACACACATACACATCTTTTAACATACTGACCTCTTCCCTTGCACAAACGCCACCTGTGATGCAGTTTGACATTTCTACATGCTGAATTTAAAAAGCAATGAGGAGGTGACCAAATTCTGCTTTTTTCCTGCCACCCACTTTCACAAGCATTGCATCAGGTGCAAAGCAAAAAGAGAAACTGGAAGTCTAGTTTCACAATTTTTACATTGAGAGATCACACAGTCTCATTGTTTACCTTGGCAGTTTTATTTGCTTGGGGGTAATTTCTAACTTTACAGACTAAACATTTCTAATTGGTAAATGGATGGTTTGATCTGAGATGGTGACTCAGGAAATAAACTCTTCAATTTGGGGTAATTGTTTATGAGGAGATAGCAGATTACTGCTCACCAACCTTCATTTTGTCTTTGAGGAAAGAATGAAAGTTAATATATGAATTTCACACTTCATTGAAACAAAATGCTTACCCTGGGAAAGAAAAGCTATGAGACAGAGAGATATTTGCTCTGCTTATTTGTTACAACCAAATATAATAAATGTCTTCTTTTTCTGACAGATGAGGGAAACACTAGGCGTATATTACATGTGTTCAGCTGTAAAATGAGAACAATAAAACTCCTAATTTTGGGGCAAGCTGTGAGGATTAAATAGATAGTTCATGAGGAGCTCAGTACTGTATCTAGCTCACAATAATGAGCCAGGAAATGTTAGCCATTATTTATCATTCTCCTCCTCCTCATCATCATCATTTTTAATTCATTCCAGTTAGATGGAATAGCTTTTTTAGTTACATAATGTTAAAGTTCAGATTTTACAACTTTTTAATGTAAGCCAGTAAGAAATATCAATAATTGCAGTTATGTTATAAGTCATATTTTGGCTAATTATGCTTTATATATTGCATTAGAATATGCTTCCTAAAGATTTCACAACTTCTCTTAATGACTAACACTATTTTTAAATTATCTTACAAACTCAGATACTTTTTTATTCCCAATCACTTTCTCTTACTTTAGTCTTTGTGGAGTCAGAGATAAATAATTTGCCATAACATATTTAAAATACTTGCCTTTCTCTGCAGTCTTGATCTTGGAGAATTTATTTACTATTTCCTTGTTCAATCTGTCCCCCTGAATTTGAAGGCTAAACTACATCCTAGTTGTTTTTTTTTTCCCTTTCATTTTCATTTATTATTTATTTAATATTATCTTTTCAAATAAAAAGTTATCATTTAATACATTTGATTCTCAAATACCAAGAACTGTTAACTTCATGGTATGGAAAATTAAAGTCTGGAAATGATAGCTTGGATCAAATAATCTGCCTCATTGTTATTAGTTTCACAACAGACAGGTTAAAGCTTTTTTTTTTTTTTTTTTCTGAAATTTAGTCAATGGATCAGCTATTTCTAATTTGATGTCCATTTTTACAATGACACAGTGTGACAATTGAGCTTTTCCTTCCAAGTGTTAATTTCCAAGAGGTGAAGAGATGCTTGTGATTCCCAGGTGCATATAATATTACCATTGTTACATACATGTGCCTGGCAAATAGTAGATATTCACCAAATTCCTGTAGGTGGCTTTACTGGAATACCTCATAGAAACCTCAAACTTGATTCATCCAACACTGAACTTGAAGCTTCCCTCCCCAGAGGAGGAGGGTTTTGTTCTTCCGATCTCAATGAACAACTGATCATCTCCACCAGGACTAAACCAGAAGTCTTTCTTTTCCCTTGGTCTTGCATTTAGTAGCCAAGTCCTGTGGATTCCACCTTCTAAAAATCTCCTAGAGTCACTCAACTCCCTGCCAGCCCAGTTCTGCTTCCTGGTTCGCCACACTGGCATCTGACCTGACTCCCTCTAACAGTCGTCCCCTATAGCCAGAGTCATCTTTCCAGTGTCACTCAGTACCCTTTACCAGCTTCCTGTTATCCTGGGATGAAGTTCCATATTTTACAATGGCTTATAAGACCTGCTCTGATATGCCCCTAGTCTCCTTCTCCAACTATCTCCTTTCTCTTGCTATGAATTGATTTGAGTTCCCCAGATGCACCTGGCCCTCCCTCACCCCTGGATCTCTCTGTCTGGAACGTTCTCCCTTTTCTTTTTCCTCTCTTTTGCCAGCTTACCTGTTTTCCAGGCTTCCAAATATGTTGCCATTTGTTTTTTGATTATGATCTTTAGCTTTGTTTTTTCCAACATGGACCTCTAAACACTTTTTTTTCTATTTATTTATTTTTGTAGAGACCACTGTAAGATAGTTTTTTTTTTTTTTCAGCAAATGGAGAACCTGAAGCAATGCATTTAAGATATTTATGTCACAATCAATACATTATAAGAATCTTAAAGGATAGGGAAGGGGACTAGTTCTATTTTGTAACCAGTTTCTCATGGCACCTAAGATTGGGTAGGCATTCAGTCCATGTTGAAAGAATTATTGAATGACTCTCAGCTTGAGCCAGAGGTGCCTTTCTTGGAGTCAAAGGAGTTTCTGTTTCATCATTTATTCTCTAGGACAAATGAGGCCAGATTTCTCTGTGGGCCTTCTTCTTCCAGAAGGGAATATGCTTGGTGAGAGAATCTGGAAGCTCTGTGTTGTTCTGGTGGATTCCTTTAATAATCAGCTGGCGTGGATGAGAAGGTCTTTTGTGGTGGTGGTAATTAATGATGATTTGCACATTTTAGTGATTTACAATTCCGTAGGCACTCTGCACAACATAAGAAACACCTCTCTTTTGTGAACCACAAAATCTAGTGCCCTGGCTATTTAAATACATGGCCTTTTATGCACGTGTCAGCCCTAGAGACAACTGGCACTGAGTGATTGCTCTACTGAAAAGAATTCGGTTTGGGTGATTTTAATGATTTTAATGCAGTTCTATTTTTTTTTTTTTTTTTTTTTGCAGGTTGTTCTTCAGGAAAAAAAAATGATTATTTCTTTGAATTCATGCCTGAGCCTTGTCTGTTTACTGCTGTGCCACTGGATTAAGACAGCATTGCCTCTGAATCTTGAAGACCCTAATGTGTGCAGCCATTGGGAAAGGTAACCATTCTCAAAGCAGCCTGAGGAATAATTGCCCAGAAGTTCCTCTGTATATTATCATTATCACTCTGACATATAAAATTAGAATTCAAGGAGACTGTGAAATTGCTTTTCTGTAAAAATCATTAGGCATATCTAATAGGTTGAGTAGTATTACTCACTTTGGTCTTATAGAATATATATTGTGTAGAAAAAAAAACCCTTGATAGATCTGATTCTAATACAGGTGCAATTGAAGACCCGGGGAAAACATTAATACCTCAATTAGAATGAAGTCCCTAAGGTCTTGCCTGCTCTGAATCTATTTTGCAGTAATTTTGGAGAGCTGGGCCTATGCTTGGGAACAATGAGGGAGCAGCGTGAGGCAGCAGGGAACAAAACACTACAGTGTTGGAATGTATGAGATAAAAAAATTGTGCCTTTGATGGCTTAAAAAGAGAGACCCCAGTTTTGGAGGATGGGGCAAGGCTCATGGAGGTAGTTTCCCCTGAGATGGTTCTTGAAGAGCTGAAAGATGAGTGGATAGCAATGGTTGGGAGAGATCTAGGAATCAAAGATAGCTTGAAACCCGTAGCTGTGGACCATTAGGACTGTGCCCAGAGCAAGTACAGTGCTGGAGGAGGGGGAGATTGGATGCATTGTGGGAAAAGCAGCTTATAGGTACAAAATTTGTACTGATTCCTTGCTCAACATTTGCCCAACATTTGCAGTGTCCAGGTTTCTGCAATTTGCAGTAGGAAACACAGAAGAGTGAAAAAACAAAAATTAAAACAAAAACAAACAAACAACAACAACACAAAAACCAGTCAACCTCAGGGATCTTGCCTTCCTTTTGGAACCAAAAATAACACAAGTGATTGGTGATATGTAGGACAAACATGATTGGTAGCACAAATCGAGTCTGCTCTGTTCTTATATGTTACTTTTATTCCCAAGAAATTATTTTTATTTAAAAATAACAATGTGAATGCAAGCATTTCAAACAAATTGAAGGTGCAAAGTACTAAAGGGTAAAATGTATTTGACTAGCTGGGAGTACAATTACATCAAACACTTGGTCTGGTTTTCATGTTACCCTCAGTACCATAATTAGCAAACCAGAGCTCACCTGTTGTCATGCTGTTAGGAAGCCCAAAGTCCATGCTGTTAGGAAGCCCAAAGTCCAGAAGTTCTTCTAGCACTTCAGTGGTGGTTCTTCTTTGGGATCTCTGGTTCCTTCCTCATAGCATTACTCTTTGGTAAGGCCTGGTCCTCCTCTCATTGATAGTGTTACAATAAGGACAACAAAAACAAAATTACTCATTCCATCAATGAAGTCATATATCACTATGAAATGTTAAGCTGTAAATATGTGTATAACATATTTGTAATATTAACTATTTTATGTAGAACTGAAGAGGAAAACAGCCTATTAATTATCTTTATGATTTTTACAGAACCTCCCCTAAGACATCTCACGAAGAGAGTATGCAATTAATATTAAAATAATAGAAATGAGTTTATGAATACACAAGTGGGTACATATCAAATTAGAAAAAGGAAAGACTACTGGTTGTTTAATTTCATAGAGGATGATAGCAGGAAAAGTCAAGTTTGTGAGATGTTCTGAAATAAGAATCAACAGATCTTGATGATGCATTGACTACAGGATGTGCAAGAGGTCTGCCGGAATTCAGCACCTACTGTGTGAAAGAGTAGAGGTTCATTGCACATAGGGAAAACTAAAAGGAGAGCGTGTTTGAGAGGGAAGAGAGTGTGTTTTTGCCATATTGTGTTCATAAAAAACAGCTTGAGTCATGGGCCTGGAAGTGTTTGGGATAGTAGATATGGGAGCAGCCAACATGATAAGATATGAACAAATAGGTTCTGAAGGAAAGAGTATTGGAGGGAAAAAATCCAAGGCTTCAAATAATCTAGTACCTGTTTATAGGTACAAAATGTGTACTGATTCCTTGCTCAACATTTGCCCAAGGCTGTCAATACATAAGAACTGTTTACCACTGATCCTTCCCTCTCTCCAGAACATATAATTACCATGTGAGTGAGTCTACTTCCTAGTAGTGTATGAGATGACCAAATACAAACATCCATTGGGATGGGGTATAGAGATCATGACAGATAGACAAGGGGCACAGTAATCTTTAAACTTCATATAATTCTGCAGTTGCACAACTGACTAAGGCAAACTCTCTCTTTGAGTGGGGAGAAATAGGGAAATGAGTTTTTAAAACGACTGCTAGAAAGGATTCAAATTGTAGTCTTATTGATAAGGTTCCTCTTTTAAGACTAATGATTTCTAGAGAAAAGGTAAAAGAAAGTGGAATTGTTTCTAAAGGAATGAAAAAGGTATACAAAGGTAAATTAAAATGATCAAATAAAGGTGCAGGTGATAGGCTCTGTATTTTCAAAATGGGCTTGAATTAAAATGAGGAGAGAAAATTAGCTCCAAGAATACAATTCTTGATAGTAGGGGGTCATTGTAGCCTTTTTTATTTAAAAGTCACCTGTACCCCATGGTTCAGAGCCATGGAATCACCCGGATCCTTGCTTCTCAGTGTGATCTGTGGACCTGGGTCCTGAGCTCATGAGAAACTCACTCTGGGCCCCACCCCAGCTCCATGGAGTCACAATCTGAATTTTAACAAGCTCCCCTGGGGATTTGTCTGCACATTAAATTTGAGAAGCATCAAACAAAAATGCTTCTATTAGTGCCCTTTAGTTGCACCCCCACTGATATCTGAATATTTATTTTCAAATAGAGTTGTGCCTTGTTTGAATGTGGCAATCGTGAGTCTAAGAAATTGTGCATAAAATGAAAAGAAAGAAAATGAAATCATTAAAAATACACAGGCATTTTTGTGATTAAAGGAATTCTGCACAACATCCTTTTGGAAAATGAATAATTGTGTGAAATTCTCTGTTCCTCCTTCCCATCCTCTTTTTCTATTCTGTGAATTGGAGCTCCTCTATCTAGTGAGGATTCTTCTCAAAAAAGCACTAAGAAAGAGAAACCACTCTTTGCCCAAACGTTCAATTACTAATACAGAAGTGGTAATAATAGAATCAGCAGTACTGAAGTGAGCTAAGAAATGATGATTATTACCATATCTGATTAAAGTAACAAGATAATTTAGGCAGATAACATGTAATTAACCACTTTGGAATGTGTCCAAGTGGTAATGGCTTCTCCCCACCCCCATTTTTTGACCTTAAATTAAATCTTGCTGGGGTTTCTCCTGGATAACACTTAATAGGTTAAAATCATGATGATGATATGTTTTCAGTGTGTTTGAGAAGATTCAACAAACAGCCAGGAGATAAGGAGTTTTGCATTCTAATGCTGAAAATAGTGCTGAATTGGGATCAGATTCCTTTTGCACCAGTTTGCTCCACACTGTCTGCTTTAGAGACTCTAAGTGTTTTACATGGTGACATTTGAGAGGTGATAGAGGTAGGATGGTGCCTGGTTATTCTGGTGTTAGTGTTGAATCTAGGCTGACTCACTAGCGCTGGGAGCTCATTTACCACAAAAACCAGAGTAGACTAGACAGTGGGAAGGTGTCTTCCCACTTTATGACTTGAGGAGCAGCTGCTGGAGAACATGGAGTTCCCTGCACTGTCAGCAGAGGAGCTAATTCAGTTCAAATAGTAGCCGGGCACTGGCCAGAGCAGTGATGATCAGAGGAGGTCAGCCTGCATCAAAGACATTTGTCTTCATGCTGCAAACTTAGGGCCTCCAGCAAGTGGGCCCATGAACAATGACAAACTAATTACCTGATGATAGGTGGGTATTGAGCAAATTAGATAAAGTCACTTACAGAACACTTGGCAATCATCATTTGAAGACCATATTTACTAACATGAAAAATGCTTATGATGTAGCCAAGTTTCAAAAATATAGGCATGGCATGATTACAATATGGAAAAAAATGTAAGTAAAACCCTCAAACTAAAAACTGAAAAACCCTAGAGAAGAAGAAGCAGAGCAAAACAGTATTGGTGGTTATTTAAAAGTTATAGAGTTCTCCGCTTCTTAAATTTTTTTTCCAAATTTTGCAGTATAATACCCTTAAAAATGAAGAAAGGGAGAGAGATAGAGATAGAGAAAGAGAAAGAAAAGAATTCTATACAGAAAAGAATGTATGAAAAAGTAACAGAAATGAAATTTAAGTTGGAGAGACTTGGCACACTTCTCCTACAAACTTAAGTGGAAGTTTCAGTTCCTGATTAATATGTTAAGTAATTTCTATCCAGTCAGTTCTGAATTTATTTTAGTGAAAAAAGTCAAAAATAAGGAGAAATGCTCAAAGCATAGTAAATTTTATACTTCTATTTTCCCAAACTTTATATATTTCTCTATGAAAACCATATCATATTACATTTAGCTTTTATGTGTTGACCTCTTTAAGATGGAGAGCGCACAGAGGGCAGGAACTGCATAGAAGTTGTCCAATAAATATTTGTTGAATTGGAATCCTAAATACTTTGACCACATTTTATAGAGAAGAGCTGTTTATGTCCTACACCAGAGAGGCATCCTGTGAAATGTGTGTTGTTAGTGAGCAACAAGTGGCAAGATGAGGAAATTAATGTACCTGAACATTTCCCCTTATTTAAGGAATCTTCATGGCTGGTAGAAGGGAAATGTTTTTCATGTTTGATTATGGAATCAGTTCCCCCACCCATCTCAAATGGAACTGGCCAGCATGCATTTGTTAATGATTACTTTTGCTTTCCAAGACATACAGACCTGAACATAATAATATAGTCTTTGGAACTTTCTGGGAATGTTCTATCTGGTCTAGATCCAACAAACTGATTGAGTTCAGCTCAATCACAGCCTGGTGGAAGAAGTGCTTTTCACCAGATTCATTCAGAGTGGTGGGAAGTCTCTTTCCTGCTGGTAGGACTGCACCTATACATCAGGTCCAGACATAGAAGACATTTGTTCACTCACCACTACTAATGCAAAAGAGGTTGATACAATTAGTCTGAAGATTCAGTTATCTATAAGTAGCTGGCCAGGTCAGAAAAAACTATTGACATGCAAGGCTTAGAATTGCACCAACTGGAACTTCAGGACACTGCTTTGGATCTGAGGAAAATATCAATAGCTTCTTGTGAGAAACAATTACAAGAACATTAATATTTTAGCAGAGGTCTCCTGTTTTACCCCAAATGAGTTATATCACAGTATACAGGCAGTTGTACGAACTATTCTCGTGTGAATCTATGTTTACAGGTAGCAACAAAGATCTTTTGGTGGGGTAGAAATATAGGTTGTATGTTAGAAATTTAGGATTCCAAATGGGAAGGGATCTTCAACACTGTCTGACCTCTTTATGTCAAGATGAGATAATTAAGACCCAGGGAAGTGAGGTTTTCTGTTGAAGGTCATCCAGTTCCTAGTGTCAGGTCAGATTATGACCTCACCTTCCAAGCCAGTGATCTTTTTAATAAGATCTTTTCTTTTGCCTAACATTTGTGAAAGATTCATGAATTTATCTAGAAATCAAATTGCATTATCCCCCAAAATGAAATATATACAAACATGTATAGTATGATTATTTCATATATCTCCTACTGAAGCCTAACTATATAAAAACTACCAGAAACCAGTTTCAGAAAGAAGACCCATTGTTTGTGAGGCCAGCACCACAGAGCTTTTTAAATCACAAGTTTCTGTCATTTGTCTAACCTGAACTCTTCATGCTGAAATCTCAACCTCATTCCCCCCATACCTTCTCTAGTGGATAGTTCCTATTAATGAACTTGAGCTATTGATTTGCTGCAAGTGGGTGTGTAATTGTGGCCCATTTTGTTTGTTAGCATGAAGACTTTAGTGGAAATCTTTAAGAAACTTAAAGCGAATAGAATAAATTGTTTACAAAAATAAAATTCTCCTGGTTTTCTTGTAGGGAGACATTAAGCTCTTGAGTATGTAGTAAACTTTAAAATTAAGAAGTATGGGACCAAGTATTGAATGTTCTTTGTATTTCATGGAAATAATCCACTCACATTTTGGAGCTGACAAGACTGTATGTTTTCACTCTAACAAGAAGCTGTTAGTGAAAACGTGTCAGAAAACAGAATGTTTAAGTAGCAACAAGCTGTTGGTATGATTGTTTCAGATTAATTGTCTCAGACATATGTTTAGAGCCAAGTTTAAAGAATTTTTTTTGTAGTTTTTATTTAGATGTTGTATATTCTCTTCTGCTGCCTGAGAAATAGAAGTAGGACAGGAACATGAAAGCAAATTATTCCAAATTCCCACCAGAGAAAAATGTTCTTTCTGATTTTTCAGAATCAGTAGCAAATATACTCTGTTATGAATACTTGAATTGTCTCTTTGCTGATTAACCTTATTATCTGCATGCAGAAGTAAATCAAAAACTTTTTTGTCGAAGGCCTTTGCTATCCCTGGAGCCCTGGGATAAGGGGAGGGAATTAAATACAAAAAAAAAAAAAAAAAAAATACAGTGAAATTCTTTAAATTGGTGAATATTCGGGTTTATAGTGAATAGTAAAAGTTGATTTCCTTTGAAATGTACAGAATGAAATCTTGTCATTGAAAGATATTGTTAATATTGGTCTTTGGGGGCTTCTTGTTCAAATAAAAACCTAAGAAAATATAGAGTTTCTCTGTTAAAAGTCAGTATGGAGTTGCAAACAATTTAGCCTACAATTGTTTTATAGTGTGGCTTATGTCATTATTGTAAAAAGGAAAAAATATGGATACTTTATTTTCCTTTTTTTTCCCCCCCAGCTATTCAGTAACTGTGCAAGAGTCATACCCGCATCCCTTTGATCAGATTTACTACACCAGCTGCACTGACATCCTAAACTGGTTTAAATGCACACGGCACAGGTAATGAAGACTCAGATATGCTTATGAGTTTGGCTATCTGGCAATGGAGTCAGATACCATCTAAGGTATCAGTTACTTGAGAACGTACAGCAATGCGTTCAGTGGCTAGTTATGGAGGGCTTACTATTGTCCTAGCCTTGCTCCTGATACAGGAAGACAGAGAGGTGGCCCATGCCACCAGGTTGACTTAAGGAATCACAACATAATCTCAGAAAATTTTCTGGAGTCAGCATAAAATAGGTTAAGACAAATTTTCTATGTTTCTTCTAATTTTTAAAAAATGTTTTGTTTTTTAGTTGTAGTTGGACACAATACCTTTATTTTATTTTATGTGGTGCTAAGGATTGAATGAGCTAGGTGCGCGCTCTACCGCTGAGCCACAAACCCAGCCCCCCTTCTTATTTTTTGAAAGTACTTTTTTTTGCCTACTTTTATTATACTTAAGAGCTCTTTTTATTAAAATAGAAATTTATTCTGACAAAATTGTGGGTCAAAAGAACTAACGTGTGATTTTTTTTTTTTTCTCTTTATATAGAATCAGTTATCGGACTGCCTATCGACATGGGGAAAAAACTATGTATAGGCGCAAATCCCAGTGTTGTCCTGGATTTTATGAAAGCAGGGACATGTGTGTCCGTAAGTAAGACGTTCATTCCTTATGAGATGCCCTTGCTTTTCTCAGTGCTGGTTTGCTTCTGTCAGTGACAGTGAGATGGAGGCCTGGGGAGATGGGGCATTGGGAACATTCCCTTTCACTCTTGATTGCTACTTTCTTGGCTTCTCTAAGGAGTGAAGCATCGACTGTATCCCCCTGTGGTATCAAAAGCCTTCAAATAAATATTGCTTGGAGAGAAAACAGCTCTTGCAGAAAGATGATTCAAGGTTGGATGTGGCCTTGCAGTTCTTCCATAAATGTTTCTTTGGAAATTGGTCAGAAGTCACTGCACTTAGGTCACAGAAGAGAACGGAGACTTAATTTTGCTGCTGCTGACCCCAGTTAACTTCTGGGAGGCTGATGTATTCTTTTCTGGTGCATAGAATGATGGGGGTTATTAAATGTAGGGGAGTGTTCACATTAAGAAATAACTAAGTATGAGTGACAAAGTACAACCTCATTTTTGGGGTCATTTCCCCTCATTTCTCCACTCTGCATCTCACCAATTTATTCTGAGATGTCCTGAGAGAGGTTTGGTATTTTATGACACATGTGGAAAATCCTAGAAGATTATAAAGGATGCAGTTTGCAGTTGAGGTTTCTTATTATTGTGCACAGGTCTCTTAGAGATCCTCAAGAACTATTTTACTCAAATTTTTTGGCTTGACATATAGCGAGAGGGCTACCTCCACTTTCTGAGTGGAGACACTAACGTTGATTAGCATAGAGACAAGGTTCTACTGTAATTTGCAGGCAACAGAAATGTCTGGACAGATCTGAGTTTGTGGAACTGGCTCTGCCATCACTCAGCTGGGTGGCCTCAGATAAATCATTTGGACCTTTTGTGTCTCATAGAAGACTTGGGTTCAGTACATACCTCAATTTCCTTCCAACTTTTAGATTCTATTCTTTGTGCAGATAAGGGCAGCTCCTCAACTTTGATTTAGAACCTATAGAGCTATACATGATAATAAGTGTACAAAACAATAACACCCCCCCCCAAAACCCAGAACGTGTAATTTGATAAAAAGAAGAAAATTTAAAAATACATTGTGAATGGCTTTCTGGGTCAGAAAATGTACTTTTGAAACATATTGCAATGCCAGTATATTATTGCATTATAGCTATTTATTTAACTTATTTCAACATTTAAATATTTATATAATTCCAAGTTAGACCTATTATGAACTACTCTGAAACCCATCATTGTGGTTATATACTTGTTCATGTTTTTAATTGAGAAAGGCTAAATTCCTGTAAGGAGAATTGCTGGGTCAGAAGCGTACATATTTCTAAGACTTTTGAATATTTCCAGTTTATATACACACTGACAGCAAATGAGAATGCCTTTTAGCTTTTACCGGGTGCCAATTTTCCCTTTGCAATTTTTTCTTAATTTGCATGTCTTTGATTAATAATGATGCTGAGTAAGAAAAATTACATGTTTATATCAAACATCTTAGAGAATAATCATGAACTGATCTCAGTTGGCCCTGGGCTTATGTGAAACTTTGAAAAGAAAGCAAAACTTAGCACACAGTGCTGAGGTGTGGAGACCTGGCTGGCCAGGCTGGCCCATTTCTAGAATCCTCTGTTGTTGTTATTTTGATGTCTGTAAAGCATACTTGTCAATACACAGAGACACTACTTTTGTCTTCCAGGATGCATTTATATTAACTCAGATCATAGGACCTATTCAGAAAGCCAAGATGCTATGTCACACCTTACACAGAGTTGGAGGGGTTTTCTTCCCTCTATCTTTTGGCCCTGCATCATCTTCTTGAAGGCCGGCAGGCAGGTGGGAAGCAGATTTTATTGGCCACCTGTTACAGGGAGTGTGGATCCAAGCAAGGTCAGTTAGAGTTTCAGAGTTTCAGAGCCAGAGCCTTTCATAGCTCAGCCTCTCTGTTATTTGATTCAATAGTGCAGCCATTCTTGGAAAGTTAAGGAAGTTCATATAGTGCCTGGAATTTTATTGGTCAAAATAAATCTTTGTCTTCTATCAGACAGATTGCAAGGTGACCCCTGGACTGCTTGGATGGACACCTTTGGCATTTTCCATTGGAATTCTCTTTTTCTTAGGCCTCCCAGCTGACCAGCTGCCCCTGGAGACTAAAACATTTTCCCTTTAGATATGTTAATATATTTAATCAGCTTACTTTCTCCTCTCACAGCCTGGGAGCTATTTGGTCTCTTTAAGAGTATTTTGCATCTCTTGACTGTGATATCTTGATTTCTTTACTGAACCCCCAGAGATAGATTGCCTTCTTCTCTCACTTCCCTGTTTTTGGGGGTGCCTGGTAGTCACTCTTCTGTGCTCTCACAGCTGGCTCTAGTGAAGCACCCTTGTGAATGGAGAAGGAAGAGCAAACACAGGATTTTGGGTCGTGTTTTTTATCAGCTCTTTTTCAACCAGGTTTTGCTGGCAGGAGGATAGCACAGTCACCATGTTTAACTGTTTCCAGTTCCCAAAGGAATGGAAATGCAGGAGTCAGTCCTTGTTTTAGTTTAATGTTTGGTACTCAGTTTACCTGCAAGGCAAAAAAGGATGCTTTTATACAAATAAATGCCTGTATTTGAAGAGAGTTTCTTTTGTGTAGCCCCTTCAGGGGAGCTGAATCCCATCCTCCTGTTCCTCCACACAGCCTGGGCACAGTAGATGGCACTGCTGAGGGCTATTCTGGAGGCTTGACCTGGGCTTACCTTCTGCCCTTTCCTGTGGGGACCTGGCTGGCCCACCCAGCTCTACTGTAAGCAACCTGTACTTTTGGTTCTTACCTTTCCCTATCCTCCTTCCTAGCTTCAAAGATTAGAAAGCTTTACAAATATTAAAACTGAATGGGAATAGGAAAGACAGTAGAATGAATCAGACAACTTTCCTGTGTTCATATATGAATACACAACCAGTGTAACTCCACATCATGTACAACCACATGAATGGGAAATTAGGCTCCATGTATGTATAATATGTCAAAATACATATTTTACTGTCCTGTATAGCTAAAACAAACAAACAAACAAATAAATAAATAAATAAATAAATATTCTGTCTACTTGAAAACAAAACAAAAAACCCTAGCTCTTCATCAGGAAATTGTTAAGGACATGCATGCTAAAGTGTCATCTTTTCTAGTCCTCCTCCTCTGGAGAGTTGCCTAATATTTCAGAGCTGGCCATTGTTACAGGGCAGAGGCCTGCTGTGAAAGTGAGGCAGCGTGGAGACCCATTCTTACATCAAGCCAAAAAAATTTCAGACATGTTGCTCAGAGAAACAGGTACAAGTGTATCCAAAGGATAGGCAAGGGGAAAAGGGGATACCCTCAAAGGAGAGAGTGGGTTCTTTCAGATGGGAGAGGGACAGCGTGCCCTTCCTGCCCTCCAGTTTTATTGGGGATCTCAGGGAAGTTTCGAGAAAGTCCTGCCCAGGTCCACCTTTTGACTGTCAGTATGGCATCAGACTTTCAAGTCCCTACCCCACATGACAGCTCTAGATTAGTTTGGCTCATGCTGCTAGTTCTAATTGGAACCTGTTCAAAGATTTTGAAGTTAGGGGGAATTACTTATCAGGAGGGCTGAAGGTAAATTGCCTTTCCTTTCTTTCTTTCTTTCTTTTTTTTTTTTTTTTTTTTTTTTTTTTTTTGTGGTGCTGGGGATTGAACCAGGGCTTTGGGCATGCGAGGCAAGCATTCTACCACCTGAGCTATGTCCCCAGCCATAAATTGCTGTTTTAAATTGGGCGCAGTGGCACATGCCTGTAATCCCAGTGGTTTGGGAGGCTGAAGCAGGAGGATCAAGTGTTCAAAGCCAGCTTCCTTTCCTTTTAAAAAAAGAAAGTATGTGGGGGCTAGCACAGTGGGCTCTGTTTATAGAATTATTCCTTTAAACTCATGTTCCCACCACTCAAGTCTGTTCTCTATCAGCAGGGACAATGGAGGGGTGGCCTCAGAAAACACCTAGCCAGGCTCACCTTGGTGAAGGGTCTATTAATAGTGTCTCAGAACTGTAAGAATAGTGTACAGAGACCACAGAATAGGGTGCTAGGGCCATGCGGTTTAGTGGAACTTCTGCTTGGGAAGAATGCAGGTTTCTAGTCTACTTTTCCATGTAAGAGAATTCATTGTTTCTTATAACAAGTCATTTCTTCCCCTTCTTCATAGGAAAAATCAGATTCAGCACAATGGATTCAACTCAATCAATTTTAACATTCATTGATTTGGTATCTATAATGTAAAAACCAATGGGCTGAGCTCTGGAGATTATAAAGGTATCTGAGTCAGATATACTTCCTGATCCTAAAGTGCTTCTCCTAAGCTCTTTTAAAATGTATTTAAGGCAACAACAAAGTTATAGTTAATCCTACTGAGTGCTTTCTATGGGGCGGACACACGTATTATCTTATTTAATTCCTAGAAGATCACTTTGAGGCAGATATAATTATACTCATTTTATAGATGAGGAAGCTGAGCCTTTGAGACATTAAATAACTTTTCCAGTTTGATCAATTGGTGGTGAATGGTGGGGGATGGTGCTGATATATGCTCTAAATGGAAAATGAGATGCTTAACCAAAATAAAAGAAATGAAAGTGACAGAACATTTGTATGAACCAAGGGTTATCTAACACCTGTGTATATTTTGTTAATAATTTCTTAGTTCCATTATGGTTACCTGACTTCATAGATTAAAACAAACAAACAAATAAACAAAGACTTTTATTAGCTAATTTGAAAAGCAGTCAATAAATTTACTTTTATTCACAAATTCAATTCTATGTACTCTACATTCAAGTCTTTCTTTTTTTTGATATGGAATGCACATCTTTTAAAAAAACTTATGTTTTTATTAGTGAGTTATAGTTATATAATTATAAATGCACCTAACATAATTTACTCCATTTCAATCCCCACTACTTGTTCTTTTTTATCCCTTGTTTTCCTTGATTCCCTTTTTTTTACTCCTCTCTTCTCCCTTTGATTTTTATGAGATCGCCCTTTTTTAATCCTTATTTCTCTCTAGCTTCTGCATATGAGAAAAAACATTTGACCCATGACTTTCTGAATCTGGTTTATTTTACTCAGCATGATGAGCTCCAGTTTCATCCCTCTACCAGCAAATGACATAATTTCATTCTTCATGACTGGGTAAACTCCATTGTGTATATATAGTACATTTTCCTTACCCATTTTTATTGATGGGCACCTACACTGGTTCTGTAACTAGGCTATTGTGAATTGTGCTGCCATAAACATTGGTATGCATGTATCACTATAGTATGCTGATTTTAGTTCTTTTGGATAGAAACCAAGGGGTAAGATGGTTGGGTCATTTGGTGGTTCCATTCCTAATCTTTTGAGGAGTCTCCATACTGCTTTCTAGAGGGATTGCACTAATTTGCAGCCCCACCAACAAGGTGTAAGTGTATCTTTTCTCCCACATCCTCACCAGCAATCATTGTTATTTGTATTCTTTCTTTTTAAAGTAACTATAATCAATGAAATAGTGTTCTTTTGAAACTGGATTTTTAAAAGTTCTCTAAAAACAAAGAACTTTAGAGAAACTAAATAAATAGATCACAAATGTGTTGATTGAGGCCAACCAACCTCATAGGTGTACTTGGTGGGTGTTCAGGATAGTGCTTACTGCTACATAAGTACCTTCCAGAAATCTAGCACAGGAGCCTAGGCAGGTGCTTCCTCCTTCTCCGTACTTTCAGTAAGAAGGGTAGCTCAGAAAGATCTTGAAATTTCTTCACTTACACTTTCATGGCTGGGGTGGCCTGGGGTTTATGGAAACTGTCTCAAGATATGGCTCCTTTTCCATGTTCACATACAACAGGCAGCTGGTACCCACTGAAGTGGTAGTTCATTTCATCAGCTGTGGGGTTTCTTGGAGGGAAAAAATCTAGTTTTCTTATGTATGAAGCACAATGAAGAGACCAGCTCTGCTTCTGACTGAAATGTGCCAGCGGAATATCTGGGAGGCTGTTAAAATTCAGGTTCTATTTTTGTAGGTCTTGTCTGGGGCCCAAATATATGTATTTCTATTGAATTTTGAGGCTGTGCAGAAGCTGCTGGTCCACAGAGCACACTTTGAGGAACAGGCTTTTTTTCTTGCAGATAAAGGCCTGTTATCAGGCATGAAGAACAAACAAGAGAGTGGTGTATGGCAAGGCAAGAAGCCTTTTCTAAGAAACTGGTTGACAAAGAGAATGGGTTGGAAAAATTTTCATAAAGAAGACTACTAGGACATAAAGAAATCTGTGATTGAGGAGATTTTACTCTGGTCATAAATTTAATTAAACCCTAATTTAATTCATCCTTGGATTAGTATTCTTGCCTAATCTGTGTTAAGAAGCACTATGGATGTGTTTGTTTATTTTTTATTTGGAGAACTTTAAGTATTAATGAGGAAATGTTTTTAATGTATATGTGTATGTGTACATGTATATATGTGTATGTGTTTTCATATGTGTGTGTGTGTGTGTGTGTGTATACAGATACATGTTTTTTAATGCCACAAAAATGACCTCTTAAAAAGTGCTATCAATTAAAATCTCAGGTACCTAAATAAATATTGACTCAGACATGCTCCAATATATTTTTATTAACATAATCAGTTTTATAATAAATATTCCTGTTGTGTACATTGCTATTTTCTGTGGTTCTTCATGAGATGGCTGCGAGTTAGCCAATACTTTTTGTTACCTACATCGATCCTAATGAATATATAGATCTACAGTTATGTTAAGGAGAGAGGGAAGTAAGAAGTGTGATAGTTTAAAAGTTTGTGGTTGAGAAACCTCTGGATACTGTTCTCCTCTTTCCATATACTCATCATCTGACCATAAATGCACATTCAAGCACCTAAGCATCATGTGCATGGCCACATATAGTTTTCCAAGGAAAACTGTTACATTTATTACTTAATCTTCCTGGCTTCCTAGAAAAAAAAGGCTCAGATTCTCAACCTAGAATGGAAGAAACAGGCAAATTAAACACAGAACAAATCCCAAAGCTACCTTGTATGTACAGTATCCTTGAATACTGGGTTTAATTTCTATGAACATTACTTTCTTATGTGTAAGGTGTGTTTTAACAGCTATTAATCACATGGACTTACTGTTAGGATCAAGTAAGACATGAAAGTGTTTTGAACATTGTGAGACACTTGCATGTATAGTATTACAAACTGAAAGTGAGGGTTCTTGCTTTGGTTTCAATAGTGTTTGGATATCAGTTAAAAATACTCTGGAATCATTCTACCATAGCTCTAAGTTATATAAACATTAAGTTGAAAGATTTTCATGAAATTAAATAATTCCATGAAATTTCTTTTTGTTCTTTATTATTATTACTATTTCAGCAATGAGTTGAACCCAGGGCCTTGCACATGCTAGGCAAGTCCTCTGCACTGAGCTACATACCAGTCCTGTTTTAGTATATTTTGAGACAGGGCATCCCTAAGATGCACAGGCTGGCCTTGAACTTGTGATTCTCTTGCCTCAACCTCCCAAATTCAGATTACAGGCATGTGCTACTGTGCCCAGCTTCACAGCAATTCTTTATCATGAATATCAAGCTGACTTGCCAAAACTTGAAGTGTGCATCTCAATTAATTAATTTATTTCCATGTGTTTGTGATTACTGTGATTAGAGATAATTAATATAATCAGTTCCTGTCTAGTCATATAAAATGCATTTTCATTTGCTTTTTCTCTGAATAGACAGCGTGTTCTTGAAATGAAAAAGCCCATTTTTGTTTTTTGATTCTAAATCTGTAATACACACATAGCCATTTTAAATTTGAAATGCAATCAAGTTTAAATGTGGAATTAATTTTTATAACAAAAATACTTTGAAAAAATTTTGCTTCAAAATTATAAAGGCAATGATTTCTTGGTACAATAAGCCAGACCACCTGGGTATTCTAATTGCTATTTAGTATTGTTAAATGTTTAGTTTTTGGTGTGTGTGTGTGTGTGTGTGTGTGTGTGTGTTGGTGTGCCTATGTACATGAGCATGTGCAATGTAGGAAAGCCTACCTAGAAATTCACTTTGAATTTATAATTAATATTTGACTTACTAGCATTATACATCCAAAAATCTAGTTGCTTTTTATGCAAAATTCAGCTTATAGATGTTTTTCATTCATCAGACTCACAAATTTTAATAAAATATGGAGGACTTTGTCTACTGCTTTACAAACTTAAACACCTTGAAGTTTTTAAAATGGAGTTTACACATTTTATAAGTTTGATTTTCATTTTAATTAACTCATCTTCCAAACTGACAGAACTTCCTGTGTATTTAAATAAATTTTATAAATCTTATAAGGCTTAATTGTAAATAAAATGAAATCTTAGATTTTTAAAAATGTTTTAATATTTAGTATTCAACTCTAAAGTAGCATTGTACATCAATTGTTTTATAACATATTTAAAAACTGAAATTAGAAGGCTGACCTTTTATTCTACAGACATATTTTCTTAAATATTACAAATAATTTTTTAAAAGTAAAACTATGAACACTATACATTTTGATTATACATATAAGTAGATTTCTGTACATAATTCAAAATCTTAACAAGGTCAAAAGATAGTTACCCTTTAAGCAAATAATCATGCATCTTATGTTTTTTAGTTTATTTTTTAATATAATTTGGTAATCTCCTTTTTTACTTGTTGACTTTTTCTGGATACCTACCTTTATTGTGGTAAAAAATGACATTACATTTATCATCTTAACCATCCTAAAGTGCACGGTCTAGTAGTGGTAATATATTCACATTGTTGCGCAACAGATCTCTGGATTTTTCATCTTGTGAGACTAAAACTCTGTACCCATTTAACTCTTCCTCCCTCTCTTTGCCCTGCTCTTGGCATCCATTCTTTCTACTTTCTATGAGTCTGACACTTTAAACACTTCATGAGTAGTCATATGGTATTCATCCTTTCATGATTGGCATATTTCACTTAGCATAATGCCCTGAGGTTCATCCATGTTGTCACATGTGTCAGGATTTCCTGCTTTCTTAAGGCTGCCTGGTCTTCCTTTGTATTGTTGCTGACTTTTTAAAGAACGTATCTTTGATTACTATCTAGATGCAGCATTCAGAGCCCATCTTCTATTCCAGATGGCCTATCTTGTATTCTTTAATGGAGACATTATTTCTTAGTATGTTTCAAGTTCAATAAGAATGTTCAACCCAGTTGACTACCTCAGTTTATTGAATTTTGCATATCTTTGTTAAAATAAATAAATGTACTGTTTTTTTTTGCCTAGCTACCATGATAGCCAACATAGTCATGTATTCTTTTCATATAATTCTTACCTTTTATAAATGTTATAAATTTTGTAAATGTTAAATAATATTAATTGCATTTCTCAAATCTCATGGTTATTTTGGAAGTGAAATCACAACCTTTCAGGTCATCTTGTGTGCTCTTTCCCTTCTTGGTCTTTGGCTCATCCCACCTATTGTCTGAAGTTATGAGAGTAGCAGCTGTGGGGCTCTTTCTGCAGGATATTAATTTCCTCTACAAATATCAGCTATCTCTTATCTTCTCATTGTCCTCATTCTGCATTTTGCCCGAGACTCCATATAGTTGTCTAATTTAGAATTTTGATTGGGTTCTTAACATGAAAAGAGGAAAAGCACAAACAGGTCAAGTGTGTCCCCAAATCTGTAGTGTCTGTTCTGTCTTTTTTTTTCTTGCTCACTTCCCTTTTCTGTTTTCTTCCTTCATCCTTCCTTCCTCATCCTTTCTCCTTTCCCCTTTCTTTCCTTCTGTCCTCTTGCTCCCCCCTCCCTCTTCCAGTTCTTTCCCTTTCTTATAGCTGGGTCACATGGTGGTTCCCTTCTAAGTTTTTTAAGGAATCTCCATACTGCATCATTTTGCAATCCCACCAGCAATGAATCAGTGTACCTTTTTCCTTACATCCTTGCCAGCTCTTATTATTGCTTGAATTCTTGATATTTGCCATTCTATTTAGTCTACTTTTAAACAGAGAGGAATTTATTGTGTTTTTAAAAAATTTTCATAAAATTATCTTTCACACGGAAGCCATTTTTTCTTTTGGCCCGTGGAAAACAGAGGGGGAAAATAATTAACTCATTGTCCTGTCATTTTGGTGTATAGTTTTATAAATATTTTTCCATTTCTTTAAATCCAAAACAAATATATAGATTGTATCATGCATACTTACATTTTTTTCAACAAACTGTTTAGTTCATTAGACATTATATTGTGGATATATTTCCTTATAAATAAATTACATCTGATAAATTAATTCTTAATTTACATGACTAATAAATTAATCATTTTGTGGCTGGGTATTACTATATTGACGTATCTTAATGCTAGTCACTTAAATAATTTATTTATTACAGTGAGCATCATTTTATATATTTCTTTGCACACCTAAGTGATTCATAAGATAAATTATTTTAAGTAGAACTTCTGGTACAAAGGGTATAGTAGTCTGTTTTGTGTTACTATAATGAAATACCTGAAGCAGTCTAACTTTATAAAGAACAGAGGTTCATTTAGCTCACAGTTCTGGTGGTTCATAGGCATAGTTATCACTGGCATTGGCTCAGCTATGATGAGGACTCTCTCGATTGTATCACATGGTGGTGGGAGTATGAGTGGAAACGAGATCACATCATCAGACAGGAAGCCAGAGAGGATGGGGAGGGCAGGCTTAAAACTTTTATAATTACCCTTTTATGAGAACTAGCCAGGGTCCCAGGAGAACTACCTCAACCCCTTTTAAAGAGCATACCACCACCAATCCAAAATTCCCACCCAACCCCATTTCCTAAAGGTTTATACATACTACTTCCCAACACCACCATCCTGGGGACCAAGCCTCTAATACATGAACCCTTTTTTGGGGGACACACTAACCAAAACCAAACTATTGGGAGGGCCAAACCACAGCGAAGAGTTGCCCGGAGGTGGGGAAGCCAGTGAGGGACATGGGCCATTTGTAATCTATCTGTTCCACCATCTCTGGGTCTTTATTTTCATATGCCATTATTGACCTTCACACCTCAATCTAGGTCCCAAGTAGCAGATGAAAAAGGTGGGAGAAGGAAGCAAGTAACAATTCCAGCTGTTTCCTAAGGAAGGTTCCTAGAAGTGATCACATTCCATTTCCTCTTATATCACATGGTCACAATTTAGTTACATGGCCTAACCAGGCTACAAGAGCATCTGTATAATATATTTCTGTGGGAAGGGGATATTGCATATTGAGAGACAAGAACAACCCTAACCATGTATTAATGTGTTTTGATACAAATTCCTAAATTACTGTTCAGACAGGTTGCAACAATTTACCTGCCCTCCCCCTTCTGCCCATTTCCCCACATCTCTGTCAGCAGTATTATTATTACTTCTGATCTGTTGGGTGGAAAAAAAAAATAGTATCTTGTTTTATTTTGAATTTCTCTAATTACTAGTGATACTGTTCTTCTTAAAAATTTTGTATTTTTTTTTTAAGCCATTTTTACTTGGCTTAAAGATAAGAGCAGGGCGGGAGATCAAAGGGGACAACTTATCCTTCAGAAAGCAACAGAAAGGCTTGAGTAGAAAGAACAGGTGAGAGCAGAAAAGGAAAACAAAAGCAAAAACATAAAAAGCCTGTTTTGGCAGCTGGTATAGGAGATAGCTTGAGACTGAGACTTGATTAACGAAGGCCCCGGGATCCAAACCGGCAGGAAGGCCAAGCCCCTACCCTCAGCAACAGCATGGGTGCCTGTTCTCTTCTCCTCTCAAAGTCCCACAGGGCTCCTTTCCCAAGACTTCCACTATTGGCAGGCCTAGGGGAGCTTGGGAGCCAGAGGGGTCTCATGGTCTCCCACTGTCCCCAACCACAAGCTCCATAGGGAGAGGAGGAACCTCTCATCCCATGGCAGGGAGGGGAGCTCTCGGACAAACTGAAATGCACACGTGCTGACCCGTGGGGAGGAGTGGACAGTCATGATCCCCACACGACCGTGGTTCATTTAGGAGCATTTTGAAGTAAGTGAGCTTCGGAGGCTGCCTTGGGGATGTCACAATCACTGACAACACTCTCATGTGCTTGGAGCTAAATGCAGATCTTTGGAAACGGACTCTTACCAAGTTGGAGATCGCCTGGATATTTGGTTACATGGGACTTGGAAAAGCTCACAGGAAATACGGCAGAGTGGGAAGTTGGCAACTACCCCTGTGTGGGATGGATTGGTAAATCCAGACACAAAGCCAGCCATACATTCTCCCTTGGATGTCCTTGGCTTCATCTTGGCTGATGGCAGACAAAGAAGATCATTGTAAGCAGGGCTGCCTGTAGCGGAATCATGAATGGACAGAGGAGATGGTCAGGGGTCCCTTCTCCAGTCTAGCTCCCATTCTCTTTGCCCCAGATGCCTTGTCTTCCCCTGCTGGATGCTGCTGTGAAGGAAGCGACCATTTGACAATTGTTTTCCTTGGGGTAGACTTAAGCATGTTACCCTATTTTTTTGTTCAATGGAAGTCAAATGCCCACTCAGAGTTAAAACTCTAATGGGGCATTCAGGCTATGTGACTTGCAAGGAAGACTGTGGGAAGAGGTTTGGGAACTGGGTCGCCCTCCCTACTGCCTTGCAGGCTATCTCTGATGGTGAGAGATCAGTTCCCATGGAAGTGCCCAGTCTGTCTTTGGCACTCGTTAAGAGAACTTTGGGACCGTAAATAAGAAGCCTTAACTCCCACACACTGAACTCTATATGATTTCCTGTTCTTAGCAGAGAAGAGTGTGACAATTGATTACCAGAGCAGTGAATAAATATTCACAGCTGATTATTAACTTGGCTAACTTTATGCAAAACTGAACTGGCTGTAGGCAAATAAGGAGCTGGAACTGTGGTTGGTGTTTATATGAAAAGATGTTCTGCAGATGAACTCTGCTCTTGTTTGAATGTCATGGTTCAGAAAGCAGCGAGTTTAAACCCACACGCTGGGGAGAGGGCTTGCAAACACCTGCAGCCTATTTACCAGGCCCCCTTTCCTTCTAGGAGACAGATAGGCCACACATTAGGCTAGTTGCCCTCTATCCCATACCTCTTGCCCTATTTCTTCTTTTTATATTGAAATATTAAGTTATATTATGCTGGAATTAACAAGAAAAAAACACCTTTCTTTTTGAGAGAGCCACTCTTAGAAATGGCTTCCTAAACATTGTGTTTAAAGAATTCTGAGGCTTCGTCAGGATTAAGAGAGGAAGGGCAAGTGATGTAGAGTGACACTGTAGTGGCAGTGGGTGGTTAGAGTGCCCCCCCCACACCCAATACCTGGAGTGTTACCTTTGTAATGACTGTCTGGCATTCTGAGGCATTTTGGACCTCCAGAATCATGGAGATACAAATTGTGGCTCCTAAATCACTTACCAGGTTGTAGACTTCTATTGTACTTAGCTTTATCATTTAATGGAGAAATCATGTTTACTGTGCCTGCTATATTGTCCCCAGGAAAGATTAACTTCCTCTTTGTAAGCCCGAATACTTGTTAAACTAACCGTTGCCCACAGTTTTGATTGGGGATTGAAAATGATTGTCAGTAGTCACATGTGTCAGCCACAGGGGGTGTCTATTTAGGAGCAGGATGGACAGGCTTGAACAATTGGCCAACCAAGCAAGGCTTTGGGGCAAAGCTGCACAGAGGTCTTTTCTTTCCCGCCCGGCGATGATGTAAGGACACATTTCAGGCTTTGTGCATTTTGGAATTTTCCTGCTAAAAATCTTTGGGCCCGGACTGGGAGTTGCTGAATGCCAGACAAGATCCCTGTTTTGAGCCATGAAGATTCAGCCTATGGCAGAGGATTGTTTAAGGGAAAGCTTGTGGATTTAGAGAGCCAGGTGAGGGCTGTAGGAAAGCAGAAGCACTTCTCTTTCAAGTTCAAGGCAGGCAGGACCTTCTGTTCTGGGTTTGTTTGATTCTCACAGGCTTGTTTAATAATAAAGTTGTGATCTTATCAAGTATTTCCAAAAAAAAAAAAAAAAAAAACTTGAGTGTACAGGCTCTTTTTAGTAGACCCTTTTGAATAGAGATAAAAGTGAGGTAATCCTGTTAGGCCAGCCAGAGACCCTGAAGTGACAACAATCAGATGGCATGCCCCTAAGTATACCTACCCATGATGCCCTTCCTGCCACCGACAGTGGATTTTTTCACGTTTCCATAGGGACCCTGCACTCTGTTGCTATGGAGTCCGACTTGGTTCAGAGGAACCTACCAGTAAATGCAGGGAAAGGCCCTTTGTCCACAAACTGCAACAAGCAGAAATGCCAATTTTCCCACACATCTACTGGAACTTAAACTTATGTTTTCTGGTTTGGGTTGTTGGACTCTGCTAGTAATGAAGATAGGATCTAATAAATAATGCAGGAAACCTTTGTTGTTTCACTGATTGCCAACGCTTGCTTGCTACTTAAAATTTTATATATAGAAGCTATGAGTTTAATTAAAAAATCCTCTATGAATTCAAGATAGTCCCAGTTTAATCAGATGGAAATAAGGTCTGCTGCCTGTTTTTTTTTTTTTTTTTTTTTTTTTCTTGCTAAAGCAAGCCTGACTATAGAGCACCATGAAGACTGGACAAAGAGAAACAATGAGGAATCCTGCTTTATCTCTGGAAAGTGAGTTCCTGAAATTGCAGTCTTTGTAGGACAGGTAGAATTTTTACAGGCTTAATAATTTATGCAATATCCTTGCAGGAACAGATAATAGCTAATATAAAAGCCCAGAACTGAGAAGCAATTTTTATTGTACTACGGTTCAATCTTTTTAGGGCAAAGTAATTTAAAAATAATGGGAAAAAACACATTTTGATCTGAATGAACCACCACAAAGCATTGACATGACCAGGTGGTGACAGACTTGCTTGTTTTCAGCCTGGGATAGCGACTGCCAGCATTTTTTACAGATAATCTGGTGGTAAACGTAGGGCATCCATCTGGGCCACACACAGAGATGCCAAGGGGAGTGAGAGACTGATGTGCTGGTAGAATCAATGCTACATTGACCCTGGTTTTTTCTCAGCTGTAGCTTTATCCTAAGTTCCAGAACTATATTTTTTTTTTCCTTGATAAATAATTCTAAAATAAGCCCTGGGGGAAATCAGCTAGAATGCCTAGAGAGTGAAAAGAAGACTTCTTTTTTAGGTCACAGAGGGCAGCATCATCTGGAGGTAGGCTTCCATGAAAGCCCAGCTGGATACATTGCAGTGGAAAAGGCAGTTACAACTGGTTTAAAGATATGGTAGTCAAACTAATGACTGTTTAAGCTTAAAAACAATAACTAAGTTAGTTTATTGCTTAGCACGGAACTAAGGGACTTAAAAGGAAATGTACCCCACCTCCCCGACCCCACCCCAAGAAACCTGTTTGTTGATCCCAGATCATAGCTTTCCAGAAAGTTGAATCCTGGGCATTGCCTGTAGTTTCTTGTCCCTGGCATGAGCTATGGGATACTCATCCTGCAGGGTTCACTGTTGCATTATTCAGTTAGGCTGTAAAGTGCCACGTTCTGGATCCAGTTCTTAGAGATTACTTTTGCCTGTTAAAGGCTCCCAGAATGCCTGCAGTAAAGGAGTGTCTTAAATTTATTTGACCATGAAATTTTTTCCCTCCTCCCTCCCCCTTTTCTCCTTAGAGTCTGATGAAACAGCTAGTTTCATCAGAATCTACTTATTTGCAAAACATTGCTTTAAGGGATTTAGTTTTCTTTTCTATAAATTTAGAAATAAAAAATTTACATTTGACTAGAGATTCTTTCTTTGGGTCTTTACTTTCCTGTAAGGACAATCATCTGTTTTAACAACCCAAGAGAGGGAAGATGGTAGTTAAGTCTTGAGAGGATATAACAGACACTTCCTTATTTTTGCTGGGGCAGGGAGGGAGACCCTGATGGGAACAGTGTCAGCTGGACCGCTCCTCCAAATTTTGAACTATTACCAATAGAAGTATTTCATGGCCAATTGTTCCAAGTAAAGTTGTCAATATGTATGGTATAAAGTGGCTCTTGATGTGAAATTTAGAATAGCTATGTAAATAACAGATTTGGCAGGGTCAAACACTAAAAATCAAGGAAAAAGGACAGTTAAGTTTAAAATGTGACCTCAGAAGAACTTGAAGGCCTTTTATCACATGTTCTTTCAGGAACTTCCCTGATATTTTTGTAAATAGTTGTAAATGAGTCTGTGTTTCAGTTTTCCCACTAGCAGCTAGATGATCTGACATATAATCATGTTTTAGATTTTTTTTTTTTTTTTGAGACAGTCTCTTGCCATGTTGCCCAGGCTGACCTTGAACTCCCAGGTTCAAACAGTCTTCCTGCCTCAACCCTTTGAATAGCTGGGACTGTCAGTGCACACTATCATGCCCATCTTATGATGTAGGATCATGTTTTGTTTGGTCCATACAATGTCTTGTATTTTAACATATTTTACCATAAAACTTAGAACTTTCATCTTCCAACTTTCATCAGGCCACTTGGACACCGTCTTTGATGTTCCCATGTGACACTAGACAGGAGACTGAGGACAACTCAGCTTGCTGATAAGCAAGCTCTGTGAGTTTTCCTGGGCCTCACTGATGTATAGTACTCCCCTGATTCATCCAACCCTCTGGTTCCTGAAGGCACTTGAGTTTATATTCTCTGGATTTTGGTAGGGCATCCAAGTAGCAAAAACACTGAAGCCTGCTTTTGCTCTTCTTTCTGAAGAAATTCTATAGCTTAACTAATACATTTGGCTTAAACTTTCTATACTGAAAAGCAAATGTTTCGGACGAGGGGAATAATATTAGCTGTCATTATTAGGTATTGCGCCTTGGGCAAGAAGACTCCATGTATTCTCAAACTGGTGTAGACATGAAAGGAGAGGGGAAAGAATATGAGATGTCCACAAGGAAATGTTCAAAGGCCACCATAGGGGAGACAGGAAGGTGAGGAGACTGAGTGGGAAAGTGGTAGCTCCAACTGTGACCTCCCTTACCTCTTAGCTCTGTCTAATGCTGGTCTTTTTTTTTTTTTTTTTTTTTTTTTATCATGTGATTCAGATGTAGTGGGCAAAATGTCTGGAGACAAGTTCCAGCAAGACCACGTAGGCCAGACCAGGGGAAATACCATGTGGCAGAAAACATGCTGTGGGAAAGGGTATTTCTGAAAGAATTTTGTGCCTGCACAGAGAGTGGTCAGACCAAGAGAAATGCCATTCTAAAATCAGAAGTGCCTGGTATGGCACTTCCTGTAGGATTCTTATGCATTTTTTACAGACAGAACAGGCCAAGCAGGAGATAATTTGTCTCAAATGTAAGCCCTTTCATTCTGGTGTCTTTTCTGAACTGTTTGTGGATGATTTTTAAATCTTTCTCAGATTGAATTAATTTACAGTTGTATCATCCGACTGTTGTAGGCTGAATTGTTAGTAATTTCTACTAAGCAAACTAGAGCCTATTTCAGTACTTGTCACCATTTTGAAACTGTGGTTCATTAGGATCATGTTACTTATGTTTCTTAAATCTGATTCAACTCAGAGACCCAGTGTGAGAGTTATGGCCAAAATAGATAATGCCTATGTCAGTGTGGAATTAGACAAAAACTCTTTCCATTTTCAAATAAGTGAATAGGATTATGTGCTCCACAGATGGTATTTCAATCCCTTGTGCAGGATCCATTACAAGTCTATTTCAACACAAACTTTTTTTTTTTTTTTTTCAGTACAAGTAATTTAGTTTGTAGAGGAAAAGCTTGGTAGGAATTCACATTGTGATTTTTTTTAATGTATTAGCATTTCCCCAAACATATTTCTTGAGAGAGTTTCAAGTCAATGCTTCATAGGCTTTTGAAGACTCCCCATACCCATAACTGTGGACTCTTACTGAAACTGCAGTGTGTGCAGCGTTTTAATGTTAGCTTAAATTTTCCTCCCTGACAATTTTCCTATATTGAGAGAGCTCTTTGCTCCTCTCTGGACGTTCTATTCACACTCTAGTTACTTAAAAACAACAAACAAACAGTTTTATTGAGATAAAATTTACACAAAATAAAGTGCTCATATTGAAGTGTACAATTTGGCAAGTATTGACATACATATACAGCTGTGAAGCTCTCAATCATGGTAGTGAACCTGCTCATCACATAACAAATGTTTCCTCGCAACCTCTTTGTAATTCCTCTGTCTCCTCCTCTCTTTTCTGTCTACCATAGGCAACCATGGATCTGCTTTCTGTCACTCTAGATTATTGTGTATGTTCTAAAGCTTTATATAAATTAAATAATACAGTATGTTCTATTTTGTGCCTGGTCTCTTTCATTCAGAATGGTCCCCTTGAGATTCATCTGTACTGTCCTGAGCATCATTAGTTCATTCCTTTTTATCACCAAGTAGTTTGCTATCATGGATATACCACAATTTATTTATCCTTTCATATTGTTATGCACATCTTGAGAAGATCCTGGAGATTGAACCTTGGGCACTTTACTACTAAGCTACATCTGTAGCCTTTTAATTATTATTGCTTTTTAAAAAATTTGAGGTAAGGTCCTGCTTAGTTGCTTAGTGCCTCACTAAGTTGCTGAGACTGATCCCCCTGCCTCATCCTCCAGAGTTACTGTGATTACAGGTGTGTACCACTGCACCCAACTTGCATATTTGGATAGTTTCTAGTTTTTGATAATTATAAAAGAGCTGTTTTGAAAATTTAAGTACAAGTTTTTGCATGGACATATGTTTTCATTTCTCTTGAGTGATACCTGGGATGGTATGGCTGAATCACTTGGTGTTTGTACACAGGTGTTCAGAGCTGCTTTATTTATGACAGCCAAAATCTAGAGACAACCCAAAAGTCTATCAGTTTTTTAAGAAACTGACAAACTTTTCCAAAGTGGTCGTTCATTTACATTTTCACTAGTCATATGTAAAGAGTTCAAGTTTTTCTGCATCCTTTCCAGCACTTGATACACAATCCTTTTAATTGCTATCATTCAAATACATGTCTATTAATGTCTTGCTGTGTTTTTATATTGAACCGTTGTAGTGACTAATGGTGTTGAACATCTTTTCATGAGCTTTACTTATCCTTATTGTGTCTTCTTTAGTGAAAGGTCAAATCCTGTGCCCATTTATTTATTGTTCTGTTAACAGAACTTTTTTAAAAAAATTATCTGTTTATTTTTTTCTTAATTGTTCTTTGTTTATTCTGAATGCAAGTTCTATATCAGATATGTATTTTTGAAAATACTTTTTCCAGTTTGTCACTAGTCTGTTCATTCACTTAGTGGTGTTTTTTGAAGGGCAGAAGTCCTTTAATTTTGATTAATAAATTTATTAGTTTGTTCTTTTGCAGATTGTATTTTGTTGCTATATGTAAGAATTCTTTGCTCAAATCAAGATCAGAAAGGTTTTCTGCTCTATTTTCTTTAAGAGATTAAAAAATCCCATTTTTATTTAGATCTATAATTCACTTTGAGTTAATTTTTGTATGTGTTATAAGATTGTATATTCAAGTTATTTGTACATGGATATTCAATTTTCCCAGCATTGTTGAAAAGACTTCTTTCTTCCCTGAATTGCCTCTGTGCCTTTGTCAAAAGGTAATTATCTAAATTTGTGTGGACTTATTTCTGGATTATCTATTTTGTTCCATTGATTTATTTGTCTATGTTTATATCAACATTACACTGTCTTGATAATTTTAGCTTTGTAACAAATCTTTAACTCTGGTGATGTTAGTCCTTCAATTTTGTTTTTTGTTTTTCCTTTTCTGTAGTGACTTTTACTACTCTAAGAAATTCATATTTATATAGGAATTTTAAGATCAGCTTGTCAGTTTCTAAAAAAATGTTTCTGGAATTTTGATTGGTATCATATTGAATCTATATATCTATTTGGAAAAGAATTGACATCTTAATAATATCAAGTCATCTGACTAGTAAGCAAGGTCTACCTCACTATTTAATATGCATATTCTGCTGTTTGGTGGAGTGTTCTGTAAATATCAAATAGGTCAAATTGTTTGATAGTTTTGTTTTATACTTTAATTTTTCACAGCACTCTTGTTAGTTTTTAGTGTGTGGATCTTTCACATCTTTGGTTAGATTTATCCCCAAGCATTGCACATATTTGATATTATTATGAATTGCTTTTAAAAGTTCATTTTTGATGATTTATTACTAGTATAAAGAATGTAGGTTTTATATATATTGATTTTTTATGTGAAACCTTATTAAAACTTTCTTGTTATTCTTAGTACTTTTTTGTTGATTCCATCAGATTTTTTTAATAAACACAGATATTTACAAAAAGTCTGTAAATTAAGACAGTTTTACTTCTTCCTTCTCAATGTGGCTAACATTTATTTCTTTTTCTTGCCTTATTATACTTGCTGAGCCCTTCAGGCTAGTTTCAAATACTATTAAGAGCAGACTTTTTTTTTTTTTTTTTTTTGCCTTTTCTTCTAATCTTAGGGGAAAGCATTCATTCTCTTACCCCTGAGTATAATATTAGTAGCAGGCTTTTTGTATTTGTCCTTTGTCAGGTTGAGGAAACTCCATTCTGTTTATATTTACAGAGAATTTTCATATTTGTTTGTAGTTTTCTTTTACTATAAATGCCTTTATTTTGTCTAGTTGAGAAATATTCCCTGTTCTACAATTTTCTAAAAGAAGTTTTGTAGAATGGGTACTGTTTCTTTTTTAATATTTGGTAAAATTCACCATTAAAGCCATTTGGAACTTGGGTTTTCTTTATGGGAAGATTTTAAACTATATTTTAAAATATGTAAATCTATTCATATTATTTATTTCCACTATAATAAGCTTTGTAGTTTCTTCATTTCATTTGGGTTATCAAATTTATTGGTATAAAATTACTAATGATATCCCTTTATTTTATTTTTAATATCAGGAGATTCTATAATAATATCACTTCTCTCATTTCTGATACTGGTATTATTTGTATTTTCTCCTGATATGTCTCTCTGAAAGCTGATCCATTTTACTGATAAGTATCATATTTTGTTTATTAATTTTTCTTTTGCCTCTATTTTTGTTTCATTGCTTTCTTCTGTGATTTGTATTATTTTCTTTCTCATAAGGAAAGAAGCCCCTCCTTTGGGTTTAGTTTGGTCTTTGTTTTCTAGTTTCTTAAGATAGAGACTGCAATAATTAATTTGATAACTTTCTTCTTTTGTAATGTAGGCATTTAGTCCCACAAGCTGCTTCAACAGCATTTCACAAATTTTGACATGTGATTTCATATTCATTCACTTTAAGATATGTTTTAATTTCTTTTTTTATTTCTTCAATGACTTATGAGTTATTTAGGATCTTGTTGTTTAGTTTTTAAGTATTTAAGGGATTTCTCAGATGTCTGTTATTGATTTGTAGATTACATTGTGATCAGTAGGTATTTTTATGCCTTAATTTTTAAAATATTTATTATTGCTTTATTTCTCAGAATATGATATAACCATGTAAATGTTCTATATGCACTTGAATATGTATTTTTCTGCCATTGGGTGGAGTGATAGTTATGTGAAAATCTAATATATCTCTTCTGATTTTCTGTCTAGTTGTTCCATCAATTATTGGGACTAGTGATTCAAGTTTCCCAGTTTAATTTTGTCTGTTTCTAATTGAAGTTTCCAAAACTATGTTATTCAATGGACAAATGTTTAGGATTATTATCCTATTTTGATGAGTTAAACATTTTATAATTATAAACTGACTTGCATTCTCTATGATAATAGTCTTTGTTCTAAAATCTTCTTTGATGTTAATTTAACTACTTCAGCTTTTTTGATTAGTGTCAGTATGATATATCTTTTAAAATCATTTTACATTTAACTTGTTTATGTTTTTATATCTAAAGTGTACTTCTTATAAGTAGCATATCTTGAAACTTGCTTTTTAAAAAAAATCCAATATGATAATCTCTTGTCTTTTAAATGAGATATTTAGACCATTTACAATTAATGTGATTATTGATGTAGTTAAGTTTATTTTCTGCTTGTCCCATCTGTATTTTTTCCTCATTTTCCTTTTTTATGGCTTCTTTTTAAGTTAAATATTATTTATGACTTGATTTTATATTTTTGTTGATTTATTAGCTATAAATTAGTTTAGTTGTTTCTGTCATTGTTTTAGGGTTTATAGTGTCCATATTTAACTCTTCTCACATTGTAATTTGAGTTAAATGGTGTTCAGGGAAAAGATAGGATATATATATCTAATGGTAGGATTTTAATTTTTCTCACATTTTTCATCCATCCCACTTAGATTTAGGTTTTGACACCTTTACTGCAAAGGTCTGGTAGAAATTCTGAATGCTTTTATCTTCTCCTCAGACAGATGCGTCTTCAATTTATTCTTTTAGTATAGTTGCTTATTTAGTTTAGTAATGGACTCAACTGAAAGATCTCTCAAAACAGTAGTGTATTAGGAATTATGTTTGGCTGCAAGAAATAGACATCTGAAACAGAAATCTCTACATACTAGGGTTTATTATCATCATGTAAGGAGAAGTCTGGAAGTGTTTTATGACATTCATTCATCCATGGAAGGAATTCAGAGTACAGAGTTCCATAGTTCTCTTGTCCCGTTTTAAAGGGTCATCAATGGATTTTGAATTCAGTCATTTGTCCATATACCAGGTATCAGAAAGGAAGAAGAGTAGGGGACCTGGAATTACCAACTGAATCTTTTACCCTGCACCATTTTCCACATGGACACTTCAGTCTAGAAAGAGAGCCAAGAAATGTAGTTCATTGCTGGTCACATGGCCATCACTGGTAAAAGTGGGATTCTGTTAATAAGGATAGAGGGAACATTGGATGAAGAATTAGCAATGTCTGCAAAAGATACTGTTAATATTAGTCCTTTGTACTTGTCCTTAAGAGACATAGAAGCCTTTTAAGGAATGGACAGAAAAGGGATTTTAGATATAGAAATTTTTTTCATTGCTTTTACTATATGTAAACTTCTAGGATCCTAGTGTTCTCTTGCTCTCTCCATGACTGATTATTCATCTATGTACAATCAGCCACTAGTGGTTGAGAGGTAAGAGCCCATAACCCCAAGCGATGTTATGCAACTTTGGAAGGGTGCAAGGAGGATGAAGTGTGAAGCAGTTGTCATAGGCCACTTTTCCTTGAAACTTTGTTAAAAGGTATCCACTTCCTCAGATCAGGTGTTCTCTCTTTCATGAGATCCTCCTTGATCTCACCCCAGTGATAATTAATTATTCCCCTCCCTCAAATCCCATAGTATTTTTATGACAATTTAAAAAATATATAATTGACATATCTTGCATCTGAACAATTTATATCATTTAATGGGTTCTAGTGTATTCACAGAGTTGTACAATCATTGCATGAAACATTTTCATCATATAAAACAAATGTATCCATCAGCTATCACTCCACATTTACCAAGTCCTTGATAACCAACTAATATATTTTCTGTTTATATAGAGTTGCCTGTTCAGCCATTTCATACTTGTGGAATCATTCACTGTACTCCCACATTATTTTGCTCATATCTCTGTTATTACCCCTGCATCATGTATTGTGTTTGTTGGATTTGGTGATCCTATATTTGATTTCCTCTGCAGACTAAGAGTTCCTAATCTGCCATCTTTGAATCCACAGCAGTGCTTAACAATGTGCCTGCTACATTAGTAAATATTAAGCAGAAGAAAAAGAATCCCCATTCCTTTTCACAAATACAATAGTGTAGTCTATAATATTATGTTTGAAAACATGAAAACAGATGACTCCTGTCTGCACTGAACCTTATAGTACCAATGAAATTATGTAAAGACTTTGCACATAATTGACCTTTGACAAAAGTATGAGGGCATGAAGTTTACCTTGGAAGTCCACTTTCTTTGCTTTTTCGCTCTTCATCCTTTGAATCTTCTGACTCCTGGTTCCTAGCCTTGTGGTACACCTGTCTTAGTAGCTGGTCCAGCACACCTTATACCATCTTTTTATCGGTGCTCCTCTCCCACCACCATTAAAACCATCATAAGGTTTTGGACTCCCCAAAATTAGAGATCCAGTTTTAATCCTACTTCTTTTTTAAACACTAGCTACATATATTGTTGAAATTATTCACTTTCCCTGAAAAATACAAGGATGGTATTCAGTAAAGCTACCTTTAATTCTAAAAATTTATGTTCTTTTATAGCAACTCACTGAATAAATTCAAAAAATAAGATTTGTGACTCATCCTCTTTATTTATAATATCAGAATAAAAGGACCTTATGAGAAAACATAGATTAGCTGTAAGGTTGTGTCTATTATATAGTGACTTTCAGGAAATACTTTAACCTTAGAAACATTTTCCAAATTAATGTAAATGGATTTATTACATTATATCCTTTAGGACAATGGCTTGTATTTTCTTTAGAGATATAATTGGGTTTTAAAGGAGTTTTTATTTTGCTCACTCTTCCTTTCACATATATTCCATTCCTAGGTGTAAATCCAAAGAAAAATATATGTGGTAGAGGAAAAAACAATTGACTATAGTTAATGGCTTTCGGTATTAAAGCCAAGTATTTACAAGTGAAACAATGAGGTTCATGGCATTGGTAATGGGATTTAGATGGATTTAGGAACTAAGGCTGAAACAGGAGCCTAATTAGAGAAGATTCCAGGGTCATCATGTCAGTCCTCACCTGTCCACCAAGCAGACAGACTGTCCACAGCTTTTACTTCAAAGACATGGCCTGCTCTTCTCATTAGTGCCTGTTGTCTCCCAGTTCTTGAGGGAGAGGAGACCTCTGCCTCCTGCAGTTTGATGTGTCTACAGCACGGTACTAAGTGTGGGCGGAGATTCAGCTTCCAGCTTCTATCTGGCCTCAAAAAACAAACAAACAAAAAGTCACCGAAAATTTATTATAAAATATTTAGTGATTTTCTTAAAGAGAGATAGGATAAAATAAATTATATTGGATAGAACATCTTTAAAATATTTGAAAGAAAGGACATGGATAAGGAATCTCTCAGGCATGAAAAAAACCACAATTATGAGGGTCCTTTGTACCTGTGCTGGAGAGCCAAGCTTTGAACATTTGCTAAAGGGGACCTCTGTTTCCTTTGTTCCTTTCTAGTTCCCTTTGGTATGTCACAGGATTCTATGTCTGAAGCTTGTTTTGATTTTCCATGTGGATTCTGTTGGAAGCTCAGCACTTAAGCTTGGCATCTAAAGCTGAATAAGGAAAGATGAGCCTGGGGTAGGATCTAACTCTGCTGAGTCCCAAGGGGGTCAGTGTTATCACATATTTCACAGTGTTTCTGTAGCTTGGTGAGTTGGGACATCAGAGAACATACAGTTCCATGGCTCTCTTCTCTCTTGCTTCCCTTTTCTTCTGACCATTGTGTGAGGACTTGGTAATAGTCCAGAGATGGCAGAAGAAGAGAATGGGGCAGAGATGGCACTTGAATGACAGAGTCTAATGCTGCATGAAGTTACTATATCACAGAAGTAGAATTTTGTGTTCCTTTCTTTTAGAGTGGATCCCAACAATCTTTCCCATCATTAAGGCCATTATTTGACTACAGGACTCAATTTTTAAAGGTGATTCCATTGACTTGAGCTGTAATTGAGAAAAAGGAAATCACTAGGAAAGCAGATTCTCCCTTTCAATTCTTAAGTAACTTTCAGGAAATTTCTTTTCTGCTAATGACCTACCCAATTGTGTTCCAAATTTTGCCAAATGCTAGCCCAAGTTTTTATTAAAAATACCCCAGTTTCTTTTATAGAAATAATCTATATTTTAAAAATTCTGTCTTTTTTATTTATTGCACATGATTAGACTTTAAATTTCTTTCATAAAAACACAAAGTTTGCACTATCAGGAACACAAGAAAATTTGTATAATTACCGAACAATCTAAAAGCATTCCAAAGCAGGTCTATTTTAATTATGTATATAAAAATATACTTATTGTCCTTTTTCAGAATTAAAACAATAAGAACAACAAAAGAAAACAATGGATTGAGATCCACGAATATGCAATTCTGATTCCTAACTCTCTAGAACATAGGCTTAATTTATATACATTTATTTGCTCATTTTAATAAATGTTATCTTGATGTTGGAGCAAAAGTACTAGGCCTTCTTGCTCAATCTTCCTTAATAATTTTTACCCCTCTCCTTTTAACCCAATATTACCTTTCACGTGGTGCAGGGGAAATCATTTGGGGTCACCCTGGGGTTAAGACTGAACCCAACTACAACTGAAATCAAATTTTAATTTGTAGCCTCTATGATAACTGTGTATATCAAAGAAATAGTTTGTGGTGAGAGAAAGATGAGTGATAGAAAATAAAAAAGAGGGTAAAGAAAGAAAAAATGAAAAAAAAAAGGGAGAGCAGAAATTGAGACCAGTCTATAGAATATTCTAAACATTTTCCCTTCATAGCCAGCCCCAACACTTATGAAACCTAGGCGGTTCCCCCCAGATCCAGCTTCATGGGAACCCAGAGATTTCCAGATTTTCAAGTGCTTGAATTTTTTTGGTGATATGGAATCTTGTATAGATTTCCAAGATATAAACACAAATAAAGGAAAATTTTTACCAATATAAATTTACTTTAGAGATTAACTTTATAACATTCCTTAGTAAAAAATTAATTAGAGAGGACTATACTATTATATTAAACAGACACAAAGATTTGAACTTTGAAGATTTAGATGACACTTTTTTCTTTTTTTTTATTGGTACATTATGCCATATTCTTACAGGCACATAACAAAAATTTAATAATCTCATTCCCCAGTACTTCCCCTGTTCCTCCCCTCTTCCCACCCCCACCCACTTGCTCTGTTCTATTGACTGCCTTCTGTCATTTAAATTAGAGCATTATAATTATACATGTGTGTATACACATGCAGACACACACGCATGCATGTGCATGATCTGTTGTGTCATATTTGTACATGGACATAGCATAGTTTGGCAAATTTCATTCCCCAGTACTTTTCTATGCCCACCTTCTCTTCCTCCCTCTTTCCTCTACTCTATTGGTTTCCCTTCTATTATCCCGAGACCTTGCTTCCCTTTTTTTCATTACTTTTTTCCCCGTTTCTCTCTCTAGCTTCTGTACCTGACAGGAAGCATTCAACCCTTGATTTTCTGAGTCTGGCTTATTTCACTTAGCATGATGTTCTCCAGTTTGTATGGCATTTTTTTTTTTAATCATCCACCACATACAATTTCTGTTTTGGTTTAAAGGTAAACTAAATTACTTTCCCTTAGATCTCTTCACGTCAAAGATCAAGATTTTAGAATTGACCATCATTTTGGATCATCATCTTTTATATATATATATTATATACATACATATATATACATTACATATACATTATATATATACTACACATATATAGTGGATAAAATATATAAAAGAATATTTCATGACATGAAAATATTTTCCCCATTGTATTGAGTAGAAAATCAATTTTAAAGTTTTATTTTTATTTTTTATGAAGAGAAAAATATAGAGGAAAAACAATTCCTGCAGGATTCTACAACCCGGAGAATGTTACTAGTTTGTGGAACTGAGATGAGGTCTATTTTACTTATTGGTATTTCATGTTTGGGCAGGAAACCTATTCTACTTTTGTAATAAGAATATTTTAATGAGACACATCTAGAGCACAGGGTGTCTTACCTCACCCTTAAATAAAATTTTGAATTATCTGAACCCCAAACTCTTCCAAGTTGCCCTCATAATTGCTCATCTACTCAGATATTTTGAATAGGGTCTAACCAATGTGAGAGGGATAAGGTGGAAGATAATGTCAGTATTCACTCAGAGTATTTTGATCCCTTTCTTGTCATCCAGCTGAATTCTCTTTTTGGAAATCAATCTTCAGACCATTCACTCGTGTTTGCAGTGATGTCCCCTTGCCTCCAAGTTCTGGTCATGGCTGAGACAGTCACTTATGGAAGAGAATTGAGATTTAGTATTTTCTGAAGACCCAGGTGACATTTGTCAAGTATTTTCCTCAACAGATAAAGACTGTGCAATTCTGCCATGTCAGAGTTGTGAACAGGGTCTTCACAATGGAAGGTGACTTGTTTGTGGTGAATGCTTTGTGGAGGCAATCACCTCTTGGTCTGCTGTGCTGCTGTGGTCCTGGTGTTTTGCTTTTTGGTTTGTTTCTCCACATACACTCCTCCCCAAACAGGATACATTTGGTGGTCTTTTATAAATTTTCTTTTTTTAAAAAAAAAGTGGATTAGGCAATTTTCCTTGAAACTTCTTTCCTAATTTAGCATGAAGTAGAATTAAGCAAGTAGAACTGGAGGAATTTATTTGGAGATATCAAAATAAGAAGGGAAATTGTTTAGTTGTACCAGCGGACTATAAGAGGACTGAGGAATGGATTGAAGAAAATTATCAAGCATGCATGTTGTTTTTAAGTGACACTTGAGCCTAGGATGTGCAACAGCTGTGTTGTTGGCTTTTTTTTTTTTTTTTCTTGTGCCAACTTTCTTTATTTGATTGATTTTCTCTCTGACAGCTCACTGTGCTGATAAATGTGTCCATGGGCGCTGCATTGCTCCAAACACCTGTCAGTGCGAGCCTGGCTGGGGTGGGACCAACTGCTCCAGTGGTAAGTTTCCACCTGCTGTTGTCTGTCTTGGGGATGTTTTTGCTGTATGAGCCCCTTGTCTGCAGATTACCCAGAGCTACAGTTTCCCTCTTCATCCCAAACAGAGCATGGTGTGGATTCCAAATCCAATTCATTCCAATGAGTTCCTTTTAAACACGTTCATGTATTACATACAGAACTGTTGTTAATTAGGTATAAAGAAAAGTATGTATAAAGGAGATTTTAATGATCCGATACTCATACTTTCATGAGTAAATTAATGTGTTTTCTAGAGTAGGGTCCAAAATTTATATTCTTTACTTTAAGGCAGTTGGATAATACTCTAACTTTTGTTTTTAACTTGGTTTATCTAAGATGCTTTCCTAGTGATTAAAATTTATCACCCGTTGGTTTTAACTTAGAAGTAAAATTGATATTTCTGATAGTAATATATCAATTTGTCTTTGAATTCTGAGATGGAAATAATGAGCGTATGTCCAGTTAATTTTGGGGAGAAAAATTTGTAATATATGAAAATTCGAGAATGTTTTGATACTTGCTAAATGAAATCATAACATGGTGTACAATGTGTCTTCATTATGCTAGAGTTGTAACTCTAAAATGATACGAGCAGGCTATATCTAAAATCCTATATTCATTGTTGTGCAGATTAAATAATGGAATGTCATGGAATACAGTTGTTTTTCTAAATTTCATAGTTAAAATTTAAGTCTTCTGGCTAATTCATTCTGCCCACTTAATTGTGTCCACTTCCTGCTCTTCCTTTTTGACCTTGAAAAATGTAAGAGGAAATTGAAGTGCAACTAAGCTGTAGTGCACAGAACATTACATACATAAAAAGGAAATAATAGTTTTTAAAAATTAGCATGTTCCTGTGATAGCACAAATTTTTCTTCATTGCTACTAAATGATTTTCTGAGATTAGTTTGAAAGGACTTTAAGCTGTCTAGATAAACTGGTTTTAAGAATTTTAGTTGCTTACTTTGGAGTATGGGAAGCTACTCTTGACCTTGTTGGGACTGCTGGTTTTGAACTTGTGATCTCTTGGCTTTCTCTGAAGCAGCATCTCCAGGGGAAGCCCTTGTGCTGCCTGTGCACAGAACTCTTGGTGTGAAAGAGCCCTGCTATTGTACCTTGGACAGGGAGTGTGTGTGTGTGTGTGTGTGTGTGTGTCTTTCTGCTCCTGACAGGCATCTCAATTCCAGTGGGTAACTGTCTTGCAGGGCTTTGTTTTGCTTCTGTTGGGAAGCAGGAGGAGAGTGGGCATTTTGTTCACATGCCATTGAGGCAGAATGTTTGGGATGTGGGATTTGGCTCATGTCCATCTTTCTGGCCGACTGACCTCAAATGCAATATTGCTTTCATTAACTTTTCCAACTTAAAAATCAGTCGAGTCCAGACATTTTAGAGAAAAATAACATTATTATAAACCAGTGGGAAAGGAGAGAGTGGATGTATTCTTTGTTTGAAAAATGAGGTTTGTTACTACTTCCAGGGCAAAGAATGCCGTGGAATAATTTCAGTTCTACTCATACTTTGCTAAAAACTGTAGCCTACCTCAAGTTAATAGATCAGACTGAATAGTGTTTGTGTGCAAAACAAAAGCCTACATTGGTTTTGGACTATAGAACTGATTTGGGCCCTCTAGTTTTAAAAAAAAAAAAAAATCATTGCTTTGTTTTAGAGTTTACTGACTTTTGAATGAAGACTCCAGAACTCTGAGGACATATGCTCTTTTAATACTGGAAAATGGTAATTAATACTACTTGCGATGTATTCTCTACAACTCATGTTTTGGGTTTATAATGAACAAAAGCATAAATAAGCATTAACAGATGTCTAAAGTCTTTAAAGATGTTCAGAAAAAAATCATTTCTAACACTTTTCTTAAGCACAAGAAAGTGCTATACTGGGTTTTGTTACCTGGATTTTTGTCTGTGGCAGTTACCCCTATCTCAAAAACTGTGCTGAGTTGTTTACTCTTGTCCAGGTAACTCTGGAAACAAAATGTATGTTCTAGTCATCTATTATATGTCAGAATTAAAACTGCCTAATTTCCAATGATTCTATTTCCATTTTTCCTTCTCTATGGTTACTCCTCTGCATAACTTTGATGATGTATGTTAGATTCATAAAATGACTGCTTTTATAATTAGATGGACTCTTGATACCTGGTAAGGTTCAATCAGGAGACAGAAACCACAGTCATTTTTTTTGAGTAAAGTTTTTATTTTGAAAGAATTTTAGATTTACAGAATTGTTGCAAAGATAGTACAGAAAGTTTCTATATCTCCATATCCAATGTCCTCTATCATTAACTTCTTAAATTACCATCAGTTTATAAAAATTGAGAAACTGACATTAGCACATTGGTAGTAAATAAGTTCCAGAAGTTGTTGGAATCTCATCAGTTTTTCCACAAATGTCCTCTTTCTGTTCCAGATTCCGACCCAGAGCCCCATACCATGTTCACATCTCCCCAGTATCCTCTCTCTGTGACCGTTTCTCAATCTTCCCTTGTTTTTCATGGCCTTGAGAGTGTGGAGGAGGACTGCACAGGACCCCAGTCTGTGCTTGTCTGGCATTTTTCATGATGAGGGTGATGAATTTTGAAAAGAACAATGCAGAGGGCTGGGGATGTGGCTCAAGCGGTAGCATGCTCGCCTGGCTTGCGTGCGGCCCAGGTTTGATCCTCAGCATCACATACAAACAAAGATGTTGTGTCCACCGAAAACTAAAAAATAAATATTAAAAAACTCTCCCTTTCTCTCTCTCTCAAAAAAAAAAAAAAAAAAAAAAAACCATCAACAGTGCAGAGTTGAAGTGTCTTTCTCATCACATGAAATCAGAGAGTCACAGGAGATTCACCCATGATGCCATCACCTGGTTAGCCTTCACTGCTTGATGAAGTTGTGTTGGCCAGATTTCTCCATCTAAACATAGAATTTTCCCCCTTTCCTATGCTATTCTGTGAAAGCAAGCCACATAATCTACCCATTTATTGAGGAAGGAACATCTACCTATAGTGTCTGGAATTCTTTAAAAAAAAAGACATGTTTCTTTTCCTTCATTTACTTAATAATTTATATCAGTTTGGACTCATGTACATTGGGTTATATGACAATATTACATTATTTATTTTGTTGTTTGAATAGTTTCAGCCTTGGCCATTGTGTCCTTTGGACATGCCTGTCCTTGTGAATTTGAGCACTGCATTCCTTTCTGTTACTATAAGATACTCCAGGCCCCTGGTGTATTTTTTCCTGTCTTAGCCTTGGAATGGGCCATTTCTGAAAGAAGCCCTGGTTCTTTCTATTAGAGAATGGTATTTGCAAACCAAGATCTGGGTGCTGGGTGTGCCCATTGCTACTAGGACTCACAGGGAATTGAAAAGAGAAAGTTTGATAAAAAGAATTATTAACTGTGGTTGGAATGATGAGGGATTGAATGATGAGGTAGATTGAGCTATAGAAGCTCAGAAATAGTAGATATAAGGAACAGTCACTACCCTTACAGTGTAGATGGATTGTCCAGAAAGGAAGTTCCAGAGATATGTGGGCTAGACCTCACTGGAAAGGGCACAGCCACAGCTCACTGGCAGGGAGGTCGCTGTGGTACTGCTCTAGCAGAACTTGCTGGAAATCTGTCCTAAATGATGCCCGAGGAAGCTCTTCATGGAGTGGTATCTCACCAGAACTCTGTTTTAAAAAAAAAAAGGCAGAGGGATAGGGAGGGCAGGTGTTGGCTGATGGTTGCTGCTGGCCAGTGTACTACAGGATTTGGATGCTAAAGAAGCTGCCCATGCTTCAAGATCTTGGTGCTGGAGCAGCTCCTTGTGCTGCAGAAATAGAGCACTGTAGAAGCTGTAGGTGCTGGGGAGCAGGTCCTAGATAAGCCTTTGGCATTGTACTTAGACTGTAGGAGTTGGCTGCAGAGCAAACTCACTGGGACTAGAATAGACAACTCCTTATCTGCAGTGTCCCTCCTGCGCCCTCTACTGAAAATGCTTAACATTCAACTAGCAGGCAAAGAAAAAAAGATTTAAAGGGCCCATATACACTTTTGTAGAACAGGCAATGAAGGATAAATTTAGAGCTAGAAGGCAATCAATCGATAGCTGTTGCAGTCTACACCTTTGGTTACTTGGCTCCTATATGCATTATTCTATATCCCCTTGAATTCCTACACACCAACAAAACAACTCTGCATTCCCACTTAATATGAAATAGTTATTCATTTTACAAGGTGTTTTTACTCTCTTATCAGTATAAGGAGATGCAAATCCCAATAATTTTTGTATCCATTACTGGATACATTAATTTTTTTCAAATCCAATCACAGTTTGACTGAATATTCTGTTTCCAAAATACTAAAGTTAACTTCCAATAATTTGTATATAAGATAAAATAAAAATGGAAAGAAAGAGAAAATAGAAAATAAAATAAATACATACATATAACAAGCAAATGGAAAAAATATTAAAAGCTACTATATCCCTCCTCTCTGCAATCAGTAACAAGGCTATAAGTATGGTTTCTATGGCCTCCTTCTTCTACTCTCCATTCAGTATTTCCCCTGTACTTAAGAAGAACCTTAGACGCTTGAAGTTCTTTACCTGGTGGATTGGCTCAAACCTTCATCCAGAAAGGTTTCAGTTCCCACCTATCCTGCCTCTTTTGGGTTGTTGATGTTTTCTATTAACCTTTACTACTGAGTATGGAAGCATTAGGGGTACTCCCCAGGATCCCTGAGGTCCAGATGTGGTTCTCCTTCCCCTATGTGCAGCAGCCACCCAATCTCCCCTTGATAATCAGAATCACTCAGCCAGAAGAGTGACCTAGTTATTGACATTTAGAATCCCAAATGGTCAGATGACAATAAATTAATAACTATTACACTATTTTCCTTTCTAAAATACATGGAAGATTAAGAGATTGGAAAACATTTTCAAAGGTTTGGTTTTATAAAGATTTCCATTTGAGACTTTACCATGCCAATAAAAAAGATTTCTTACCTATGAGATAGTTGGTGTTCCTAGGTCTCAGTGTATTCTCTGTATAAAAAACCAGATGTGCCAGAGAGCTGTACAAAGTTTTCTCCCCTGGAATGAAATCATGATTTACTTGACTACAGTCAGACATATTGCCTCTTTTTAAATTTGATTAAAATCATTTTTTTTGAAAAAGCACACACATATTTTTACTTTTATTGGCATCCTAATGTATACCCTCACCTATACGAATGAATGACATTCATCTATTTTACCTGTCTCCTTCTTCCCTCCCCTCTTTCCTCCTCTCTCTCTCTGTTTTTACCCCCATAAATCTATCTGTCCAAGCATAAACCTCCATTCCTCTTCCTCTCTCACGGGATGATAAACAACTCCAGGAGGGCAGGGGCCGTGTGTTATTAATCTCTTTAGCTTCTATCATGCCTGGCATATGGTAGAGCACAGAAATGTTTGTTCCATTTAATTAGATTGATTTGAAGGGCATGATCCTGTACAATTCAGAGGTCATTCGTGTGTTCATTTTGTGAACTTCCATCAAGTGATTACTATGTTCAGAGTATCATGTTGGATGCTGGGGATGAAAGAGCAAATAAGGGATAGTTCCTGGTCTTACAGAGCTCATACCTAGGGAGAAAGGTAACAAAGTATGACCAAGAGAATGGCTCCAGGTAAAGAGGTGGATAGGAGAAAAAGTACATGGAGTTGGGTAATGAAGTATGAGGTTTTGTGAGGCCATGAGAGCAAGAAGGGCTTAGTATAATGCTAGGGGATAAAAGCAGGTTGCTATGAGGTGGGAGGCTATGAAAAGAGGATGATAAGGTATAAAATACCTCTCCAGAAACTTCTCTGAGAAGCCAAGAAGAGGGAGAAATAAAGAAGTAAATGTAAGAAGTAAATGTAAGGTCAAGAAAAATTTTTCTTTTTTTTTCTTTTATTTGTGTTTTAAGATGAAAATGACTCAGACAATGAAAGGATGGTGAAAGAAAAGAGGGAGATACTGGTGACTCATTTCGAGAGAGGGTCATTTAATAAGGGAACAGGGCTCCTGAGAAAAGAGCTGGCAGATGAGTGTGGATCCCTGCCATTGATGAAGGCATTAGCAAGGAGCACTTCCTGTCCCCAGAGAACAAGGATGGAAAGAGTGGCTGGAGTGGATGCAGAGGGTTCCTGGGTGTGTGGGGCGTGAAGGCAATGGAGAAGAGGACCTGAGGGAGTGTGTAGTCAATGACCTTTCTTCTCTTGGTAAACTGGCAGGAGAGGTCATCTGTTGACACCAAGGGTGTAGAAGTTGGGTCACATTGTTGATGATATTGCAAGTGGAAGTTCATCTTTACTGAACCTTTGGTGGTTGGTCAAGCATCATTGTAGGAGTACAAGAATCACCTCAGTTAATATTCACAACATACTATGAGATGGTTAGAATTATAGTTCCTAGTTTACAGCTAATGAAATGGAGGGGAAGGTGTGCTGAAAAATTGACTTACCTGAGTTATATATCTAGCAAATGGTAGAGCCAGACTCACATCTCATGCAGAACCACTAACTTTAACCACAGTGGCACACTGTATTCTGATTTGGAGAGGAGGATGAGTGAAAGCAACCAGAGTCAGCAACCACAAGAGGAATAAGAGCAGGAGGCAGGGGTGGACACACAAGACAAGTATGAAAACCAACTGGCCGGTGTATTTCCCAGAATGTACAACCAAAAGAAAGAGAGGTTATACCTCATTTATATATGATGTGTCAAAATGCATCCTATTGTCACGTATAACTAATTGTAACAAATAAAACAAATTTAAAATCAAGGGCAAAATAAAAAATAATAACAATGTCACATGTTTGTAAAGATGCAGAGAACCGTTTCTCGTTGTTAAGGGGACATAAAATGATATAGTCATGCTGGAAAAAAAAATCAACCTTCTGAGAGACACTAGAGATGATGAACTAATAATAGCACCAATCTGGAGTTCCCTCATTTATAATATTAAGAATGTTGAGCCAGATTACAATCACAATTTGTTTCAAGGAAGTGGTTTTATGTGTGACTTACTTTAATGGATATGTATATATAATTCCTGAGACCTTTATCTGTTTTGGAAACCCTTTGGACCTTTTATATGAGTAGTAATAACATATTTGTTTTCTTAACCTATATAATCCTATTTATAATGTTCTAAGTGTCTATAGAGAAATTTATTTCTCCTCTGGCTATAGGGCAGGGATGGGGGAGTCCCAAATCCTCTAGCAGTCAGAAGTCAGCAAATGGTTTTCAAATGCTTATTCCCCAGGCATTTTGTTTTTGACATTAGTACCAAATAGAGGCAAAGAGGGAAATTAATTTTGGTCTAGCAAATCCAAACTGGGTTTTTATTTGGTCACTAACAGCATTTCTGGTCCTTCTAAGTGGTGAAAATATGCCTCAGAGGCAAGACTATCTCCAGCTTTTTCAGGTGCAACATCAGGAACACTGATAACCTTTTGTATAAAGAAGGCATGCTGTGCGTTGTGCAGTCAGTAATAAGACTTTGCCTGCAGGGTATTAGGGTAAAGGAATCCATTTGAAATGTATTACAAGTCAGAAATTGTAAGGCACCAAGAGCTGACATTCCCTAGTAAGGTCTGCTGTATAGATCTAGTGCTTGGACACAATAGTGGGATCGATGTCGTCTGAGGAGAAAAGACCCTGGAAGTCATGTCCCCACAGCTACCCCTTAACATGCCCAAAGCCCTGTCAAAATGACTTTAGAAATCAGCTTATTGGAGCATCAAAGAGTAGGAAATCATTTGGGTTCCCTGGTGTGGTGGGGAGGGGGCAGACACTGATGATAGGTTTGGAAGAATGGAGCTAAGAATGGTTCATCAGAACCACCCTGAAGGTCATTTCAATGATGGATTGTCCAAATAGTTTGAAAGTCATAGACAGAAAGCTCTGGCTTTGTCTTTCTACTACCTGGAAGGGCAGAAAAAGGCCCCACCCCATTCCTTCAACCCTATCTTTGCTGCTCTCCTTTCTGTGATATTTCTGTGCCTCTCTTCTCACATGCTTAAGACTGGGACATCATTGTGGATCTCTGTCTTCGGCAGGACACACCCACCATTAGCTGGTACTTCTTTGTCCACAGGTGTTTGCCAAGAGGTTCTCCAGATAGAAATGTTTTTTTCTTTTTTCATTATTTCCAACCTCTGGTCATGGATATCCAAGCCCGATGAATTCATGTCTGGCTTATACTGCTTCTGGCACAGTGAAAATACTATAGACGTTTACATTACTCACGCTAGTGATTTTGTAGGCAGTGGCTGGACTGTCAAGCCATTTAACTCCACTCCACATCATTTATTGATTTGTTTTTAACTTTGTGCAATATTCATTTATCAGCACATCTTTTTGGTTTAACTCTAAATTCTGACCAAATCTAAATCCCTTCTCGCCATGTCTACTGCTGCCACTCCAACCAAGACATCATCTCATCATCTCTCCACAGGTGATGATGATAGTCTCCTTGCTGGGCTCCCTGCTTCTTCCTCAGATCCCACTAGAGTCAGTTTTCTGTATTGAGACCTGAGTGATCTTGTTAAAATATGCACCAGAGCATGATGCTTTTCCTCCTTGAACTCCCCAGTATTTCCCATAAGGTTAGAATAATCTCCATGATCCACCAAGCCCTGCATGATCTTACTCCTTCCCATCCTCCTTCCTTTGAGGATGTCACATTGCTTTACAGCCTCTGACTCCCTCCTCTGGAACACGTGAGTTTCATTTTTGCCTTTGTTCTTGATCTTTCTTCTGCCCCAAATGCTGTTCTCCTTAGAGCCTTGCATGGCTTCCTTTGGTCAATTAGAGCTTAGCCTAAGGTTCACCATGATAGATTTCCTTGACCTCTACTTACAGTGAGCATCCTGTGACTCTATCACATCTCCTCTTTAATCTTGTTCCAAATGGCTCTCTGAAAATATTTGTTTCTTTTTGGTTTGTCTTCTCCTCCAGGATGTAAGCCACATAAAAACATGAATTTTGTCTGTTTTGTTCACTGTGGTGTAGCTATCTCAATGTCTAGCATGGTGTGAGGCATGCAGTAATGTTCAGTAAATATTTACAGATGGAAAGAATGAAGGTATAAATGTGCCAGGAACAGTAATGAACATAAAAACGAGATATGAGAAATGTGTAAGATTGCTTCTTCTTTCAAGGGGCTTTCTTTCAGCTTAATCAAGGAACTGAAGGTTGGAAACAAACTGGCCAAGCCTTTGCAGGAGTCATGGACCAAGGAGCCCAAGGTCTTCTAGAAAAAGGGCAGAAGAAGATTTATACACAATGGAGTATTACTCTGCATTAAAAAATGACAAAATCATAGAATTTGGAGGGAAATGGATGGCATTAGAGCAGATTATGCTAAGTGAAGCTAGCCAATCCCTTAAAAACAAATGCCAAATGTCTTCTTTGATATAAGGAGAGTAACTAAGAACAGAGTAGGGACGAAGAGCATGAGAAGAAGATTAACATTAAACAGGGATGAGAGGTGGGAGGAAAAGGGAGAGAGAAGGGAAATTGCATGTAAATGGAAGGAGACCCTCAGGGGTATACAAAATTACATACAAGAGGAAGTGAGGGGAAAGGGGGAAAATATAAGGGGGAGAAATGAATTACAGTAGAGGGGGTAGAGAGAGAAGAGGGGAGGGGAGAGGGGAGGGGGGGAGTATAGGATAGGAAAGGCAGCAGAATACAACAGACACCAGAATGGCAATATGTAAATCAATGGTTGTGCAACTGATGTGATTCTGCAATCTGTATACGGGGTAAAAATGGGAGTTCATATCCCACTTGAATCAAAGTGTGAAATATGATATATCAAGAACTATGTAATGTTTTGAACAACCAACAATAAAAATTAATTTAAAAAAAAACTAAATAAAAAAAAAGAAAGAAAAAGGGCAGAAGAGGAAGCCTTTCATCTGTGGGTTTAAGAAGCGCGGCCTCCTTGGCTTTGGGATTCACCCCGGTTCTGTGCAAAGTAGGCTCAATCATCCTGGGGACTTAGCAGGAGAGTCCTTGCCCACAAACTGACAGCTGAAATAAAACTGTAGAAGCTAAGCCAAATATAACAGATAGTTTTCATGAATGTGGAGGAAAATGTGAAATCGGAGCTCCTCACATATAGGAGAGAATACATGGTAGAGTAAGCATCAAGGATATTACTCATGCAGAGTGTGACTTCTGAAATGGTGATCACAGGATGAAGAAGTTTGTTTGAAAGTCAACTATTATGTGAATGGAGAAAGCTTAACATTTTGCCATCTAAACATTTGCATATTCCTTTTCAAGATGAGGATTTTGTGTGACAATGTAGAACTTAGTTGTTCATTTGTACCCAAATGCAGTATGAACAGTGAGAAATTAGGCAAGGAAATTCAGGCTACAAATTATTCCAAATCACATAGCAATGACTAGAATTTCATTAACATTTTTAGACTCTCCTTTTTATCAAATAAATAGCAGGGAATAACTTAGCCCACTTTTTTAAAAAATGTTCATACAAAGAACAGAAATATTAGATCATAAATCTTAATAATTTCTTGCATATAAACATGTAAGAACCATTTTCTGGCTGTGGTGATGTGCTTCTTGGCTCCTCTGTTTAGAATGAGATAATGATGCTCTTCAGATGATCCTGTCGACCCTCTTTTTCCCATCTCATATTGTTTAGGCTACAGCTGATTCTAATGGATGCACGTTCATCTTGTCATAGAGGTTTATATTGTCAGCTGACTGAAATTAAATTTTCTAGATTATTTGTAATTCATTCTCTTTCATGGCTATAGCTGATACCTTATTGTGTGTGATTGTGACAAAGAATTTTTTTTTAATACTTGAAGATTTCCTTAGAGGCAATTTTTTTGTTGTTGTTTAAAAAAACTAATCATCCATTATTTTTCTATAGTCAGAGCATCTTTTAATTCTTAGAAAATCTACTTGATTTCAAAGAGTTTGAACATTTGTTCCTGGAGCCTGGAGCAAATTAAATGTGCTTAAGATGCATGAAACTAATAAAGGATAGAAAATAATAAAATGGTAATATTTAATCTTACTTATAAAGACTAATCTATTAGGTTAAATGGTAGAGGTTATAAGAGCATACCTCTTGGTCCCTGAACTAATGTGTGAAAATTGTGTGAAAACTGAATGATTTTGTCATTGCACAAAACTAGTGGAGGGAACTTTCAAAGAAAGTTCACATTTTAATGGAATTGATTTGAACCCTAGCCTAGTATTTAATCCAAATATTCTATTCATACATTCAAGAAAATCAGCCACTTAAAAAATAACCTTACTTTGTAAAATTAGTACTACATAAACAGATTTATTCATGCTGTAAGTCAGTTCTTAGACTATTCAGACCACATCAAATTTTAAAATTTCTTTAAGAGAGAAGGATTTTTTTTTAAAGATAGAAGCAAGAGACTGGGAATAGAATTTTGTACTACATAAAATAACTAACTAGTATACAGAAAATGTGAAAAAAAAACTCCTGCAAATTAATAAGAAAAAAATCCCTTTTATTTTTGAATAGGCCAAGGATATAAGAAGACAATTCAGAGGCTAGAAAACCTGATTAGCTAATAAACATATACATGGTTGTGTTTGTAATAACCAGGGAAATGCAGATTAAAGGAACAGATACTATTTCTCACCATCTAGTTGGCAAAGGCTAAGAAGTCTAAAAATATCAAGAGTTAGTAAGGTTGTGAAAGGAAGTTTTCATATAGCACTCCCATGAAAGTAGATTGTCTGAGGAACTTTAGATGTCAGTTTGGCTTTCTTCTGGGTAAATTTTAGTATGTGTGCACCATACAATCCAGCAATTTTATTTCTAACTCTTTATAATTCTTTAAAACTTTTTTTTGTAGTTGTAGATGGACAGAATGACTTTGTTTTTATTTTAATGTGGTCCTAAGGAATGAATCCAGTGACTCCCATGTGGTAGGCAAGCCTCTGCCATGGAGCTATAGACCCAGCCCTCTTTATAATTCTTGTATATACTTTAGGGAAATCCTTGCATACATGTATGGAGGAGGATATAATCTTTGCATGTTTGTAATAAGGAAGACATAGAATAACATGACCAAGTATGGGTAATAGCTAAATGTATTGTGAGGCTGTTAATATGGTGACATGCTGTACAGTGGGCAATAGTTGTGGAGTAGAGGGAGTGCGGGCTTCCCAGAGGAGATGGGGTTCAGGTGAGTATTGAAGGCTAAGTATCTAGGACCACCATTATGCAAATACTTACTATCTTTATTTTGGACATGAGAGACTAAAGGCAGAGACCTTAAATGATTTGCCTAAAATCCCACAGTAAGAAAACAAAACCCTCAATGCCAACAGGTTGATTTGAAAAATTAAAGGTAATATTCCATTATAGTGAACTGCTATCTAACATTCTACTATATTAGTAGATGTGTCAGTATTGGGAGATGAAAAAGCACAGTGATGTGCTTTTTCCCGTATGTATTTTAGGTAAAAACTAATAAATACATAGGCAATTCCATGTATTATTTCTGAACCCATGCTCAGATACACACCCTCAGACTAGAAGGAAACAGACTAAAGCCATGACATTGTTACCTTTAGAGAAGGGATTAAGAAGGAACTGGAAGCCAGGCCTGCTTTCTCTACAGTGTGTTATTTCTGGCAATCAGTGATGCAGTGATGCTCATAACAGTTAATTTTCAGTGGTGGATGCCTGGGCCTTTGTCATGATATTATATATAGTCTCCTGTATTCAGGAGACTAATTTTTTCTTAAAAAAACTATGTTAAAAGTTTCAAATCATCCTTTTAGCATTGAGGGCCTCCTTTACTTACCGTGGGATTTTAGGCAAATCGTTATGAAGGTGGTAAGTATGTGCACCACAGTGGTCTCGAATCCTTATACCTCAATACTCACCTCAAGCCCTACCTCCTCTAGGAAACCCTCTCTCCCTTTCTTCTCCCTCCTCTGTGTCCAAGGGTGCTATAGACATAGGTCCTCTGTGTTCTTCAAATCATGTGCACTTGAACCCTGAGCATGTTATTAAATGATAGATCTCACTGTGAAAATCCTAGTTAGTCTCTGTTACAGTGACAAGTAGTGCATGCTCAGTAAATATGATTAGTAGCCAGAGGAGATGCTTACAACAATAAGAGAAAAATGAAACAATAAACAAGCAAAATAATACAAATAGGATAAGACTTCATAAAACAAGTCATCCTGTAACAACTCCCAAGGTTGTTGTTATTCTTTTGATGTCAATGAATAAATGTAATACCCCAAATCCTTACTTAATCTTAGCTCATAATTTATATCCTTGAGAATTTTATGTACCACTGGTAGGATCTAGGGTCATCAATATGCTTTCATAGAGAGACACCCACATATATATTTAGGTGCTGTAAACCACAAGCATCTCACATCCTTTTTTTTCTGGTTCGTAATTTGAGCTAAACCTACACTGATGTTATAAAATGACAGTTCATGCTTTGAAATTCATTTAACAAACATTTTTTTTAACAAAGAATAAAGATTCTTTTTCAGCCAATGAATGAAATTAACCTAAATGGCACTGGGTGGTTGTCCGTGGTGATTGCTGGCACTCTGTCAGCTCTTGGAGGGTTTTGACATGTGAAGGACATGGGGTTTTAGTGCTTTCAGGGGATCTGGAAAATACATTTTTATTGTTCTTCTTCATGGATGGAGAAGCTTTACAAAGTTGTTTTATTTTTAAAGCGCTTGATGTTTTGAATGAGGGTCTTTTCTTCTGTGTTAACAAAGGGAAGGACACACCACAGCCTTGTTAGCCTGAAGCACGAGGAATGAAATCATAGGGAGATAAAAGACCCTGAGGATGGAGGCTTAAGAAGAAAGGGTGTGTGTTTCAGGAAGAACCCTGGTTTCCTATCTTCTGAGACAGCAGAAAACTATTTTGTTCTCTTCTTAAAAAAAAAAAAAAAAAAAACCCACTCTGTAGAAGTAATTTTTAAAGTAACTTATTTGTGCTTTGCCTGGATCTTAGAAGATTAAGGGCTGAATTTTCTCTCCTATTAATTTCTCTTGTAGTCATGGATTTTCCTGTTAAAGTCAATGGAGAGCATCCATGGCCAAACTTCATGTAAACAATTTTCAAGTCAGTATGCAGACATTGATATGTCCTGAGAGATACTTGAGATTTGCATGGTTAGGGCACCCATGACCTTAGTTATGTAAAACAGCAACCCTGGTGAGGGTAGTCATATATTGTAAGCTGACATCTCTTTCTCCAGATAAGCCTGAGTTCTAAGATTCAGTATGTCATCCACCTGTAAGGTCATGGTGAAAATGTATCCCCAAGGTTGCTGATCCCCAGGTAATTTTACATTTAGGCTTAGATTTCAGAATTATTAAAACTAAATCCTGACCTATTCACTTCATCTAGATTTGTTTAGATCTAACACAACAATACAGAACTAGGCACTTTTGTTTTGCTCTCTGTAATTCAGAATGAGTTACTTAAATGAAGCATCATGTAGTTCAGAACATGTTTCAAGGTTGCCTCTGAGGCCTTACTTGGTAAACCAGGGCACAGATAAGCTGAGGCAAAATCAAGGCAGTTTAAAGTTTGGTGAACACTAATTTGGTAGAATTTCCCAAATTTTATTTATGACAACCTATTCTTTACACTAAGGTGGGGGGTTACTAAGAAATTCATGTGTTTGGTTTTCTCCTCCTTTTTCATATATGGGCCCCATGTCTAAGCCTATACTGCTGGACATACAGTCATCAGTAAGTGGAGTATTTCCAAACCCAATTTTTAATTGGAAATTATAAAAAGGATGTGAGGTAGTGCTAAGTTTCATTGCAGATCTGAGCTTTTTCTGGTTGCCTTTATAAAAGTAAATGAGGGGTCCAGGGATTGCTTTTTTACTTAGTAACTCTATTTTTGAAATTTGCATTGTGAGAAACAAGTTATTCTTTTTGGCATGAATGACTGATGCAAGACAAACAAATAATAAAAGCCAATGTCAGACTTCTTGTTCCAGCTTCATCTACAGCTGGTGGAAATTGTCCTAGGAGTAGAATGTTTTAATATGCAAACCACAGAATAAAATTTCTGCTGCTACTGGATCAGTGCTGTGCCACACACAACAACAAGGGCAATTTGTATCATTAGTGTGTTCCACCAGTCTTATTTTATAAAAATAAAGTTAGTTATAACAAGGGTCAGAGCCTTGCCCGTGTTTCCATAGTTGTGAAGTGCATGTGGCCTGGCCTGCCCTGGGTCTGTCTGATGTTCAGTGGTTATACCCTCTCCTTGAGCCAGAGAGTGATTGAGGGATTTTATAACAAGGTGAATTTGGAGGTAGACATCACCTAAGGCCAAAATGATTTCATCCCCTGGAGCTGAAGGAATCCTTGGATGATGAGACAATGCATTAGCGTGCCCTTATTCCTTCCTCCAGAGCGCCTCTCAGTTTGGCATTTCTGTTTCTCTCTCATTATGCTTCTTTCATTGCCCTTTGTCTACATGAAGGCAGGAGACTTAATAGATTATTTACATGTGTTCAAAGACTACCCAATGCCTGTTTTTTGTTTATTTGTTTTTATGTCAAATGTGATTGTGGACTTGTTGGTATATTTTTTTGTCATAACTATTCTCATTAACATACCTTAAAGCCTGGGAATTGTCATTTTAGTCAACCAAGTATTAAGTCTCAGCTGTGAGGCTTTTGTTCTAGAATCTTCCCCTTTGGAAATCAGCAGAAACTATCAATCTATACTAATTTTAATTTTGCATTTGGTGTCCACCATTTGTTTGGGATGGCCAGCATGGTGTGGGGGCAGATGGCAACTTTGGAGGCACCACACTGATAGGATTGGGTTGAACTCTCACTTTGCCACTTGAATACTATGGGGCTTTGAGCAAATTACCATCTGAGTTTATTTTGCACATGGAAATATTGTAATACTTATGCCTGTCTCATTGAGTTTATTGTAAGATTTAAATAACATAGCTTTGTAGTGTCTTCAATAATGCGTGGTGCACATTAGAAACTTGATATCTCTCAGAAATTCTCTCCCCAACTCACGTACCTCCATATACCCCCTCCCCATATTCTTTACATGGAATTGGGCTCAGGGTTTGAGATAGGTTAGGAGAGGAAAATATACCTGGAATCTTTATTAATGATTTTATGGACTTCTCTGCTTAGAAAAGTTGCAGTTCTCTACATTCACAATCACTTTTATTCACTTACCAAGTATTTCTTGAGTACTGCTCGTGTGTCAGGTGTTACATGGGCCTAGTTTTCAGGTCTGTATGCTCCTAAAACTAAGAGCTTCAGTAATATTTTCACAGTGCACTTTCAGGTGTTTTGTTTGTTTGTTTGCATAAAATTCTTACCAACTTGAAGAAGCTCTTCAGATATGACCATATCCTGAATCTTATTTTTCCTTTGATAAATGTTCAATGTTCTCACTTCTAAAGTAACTTTCTATTTTCAGTCCTCTTAAACTCTTCCTAAACTCCTAAAGTCAATTGTTAATCACAGAGTCTTGCTCAGTATCATCTGCTGCTCTGCCTTAATGGATCATGTTGGGCAAAAACATAATTGTAGGATATTCTATCTACACAAAATGTAATTTCAGTATTCCCATTATAGAAGAGCCTCATGAAAAGAACTTGTTATTTTGTGATCAGAAAGTCTTGTGTTTAGGTACTGATAACACCACTTGCTAGTTGGGCATTTTGGGACATTTTATCTAAATGTTCTAATCCTAAATATTCTCTTTGTGTTATATGTGATGAAGAGTCTCATCTTGCTTTAAATGTCAGGAAGACTAGAAAGAGGTGTGTAAAGCATGAAGCACTGATCTTGTCATGATATAAATGTTCAGCACATAGAATCATTTAAAAAAAAACAACTTCTTGATGGTTGTTCTGGTTTGAGTCTTAAATGTCCCCCACAGTTCATGTGTTAAAGGCTTAGTCCACAACTGATGGCTTTAATGGGAGGTGATGGAAATGAGGAGCTAAGGTCTAGAGGAAGGAGGTGAGAATCCTGGGGGTATGCCCTTGAGGGAGATATTGTTATTCTGGCCCTTCTTCCTCTTTCTCTCTCTTCCATGAGGTGAGCATCTTTCCTCTGCCTCACATTTCTGCCATGATGCTCTGCCATACTCACAAAAGCAACAGGTCAGTGTCCATAGACTGAAATCTCTGAAACTGTGTACCAAAAATAAATCCTTCTTCCTTTTAAGTTTTTTGTCTCAGGTAAGTCTTTTATCTCAGGTCAAAGAAATGGAAAGCTGATTAGTACAGTTGTTTTTCTTCTACATACTTATTGTAGAACATTTAGAAGATAGTTAAACTAAGTGAATGAAAGAAAATGCAAGCATAATCTCAAGACACAGAGATACCCAGTAGTACCATTTTACTGTGCAAATGTTCAGTGTCCCACTGTTTCCCTGTCTTAGTCATTTTTTTCCTTTTCTCCCATCCTCCGCATATCAGGTCCAACCATATGTAATTACTGTATTTGGCCATTTTTAACCTAAATTAGTGACAGTTTTATCTGGCTCGTTCTAATACATTGCTAAAATTGAATATTTTCCATACAAATTTTAATCTACTTTGTATAATTATGATGTTGCAAACATTCTTCCAGTTCATTAAATATTCTTCTGAAATGAAATAGAACCAAAGTAACACCATTTTGTTCTGACCTAACTCCATTGTATGCTTACTTAAAATGTTTTCTTTTCAGTCTCCTGACAGCTGTATTTATGTTTACAGTACAGGAGGATCTTCCCTTGTCCCTGACTATGGCCCTGAAGTATAACAAAATGACTCTGAAATGTGTAATCAAAACATTCTCTTATGTAATCAAAATATTTGTCTGAACAGATATTTCTAACCTATATGTACCTCAATAGTTCTTATGGTTTTTGTCTTTATAAACTCTGGACTTACCAAATTCAGGTACTGGGGAGTTTCTTTGAGGCACGAGTCTGCTCCTAGCCTGGCATGCTCATTAAAAGACCTTTTTTTTCCCTTGTAATTTGGCTCAATATGCATGGTTGTCAGTAACTCTTGTGCACTCTATAACACTTCTATAATATAACTTTTAATTGTGTAAAGTATTCTGTTGCACGATCATGTAATTTTTTCAAAGGCCCCCTCTTACTGGAAAATTAGGTTGCTTCCTGTTTGTTTTTTTGTTATTAACAGTGCTGAGATAAACATCCTTACAACTTTGGAGAGAGTAAAATATAGTAGCTTCATTCATAGACTCTGGAGACAATATGTCTGTATTCAATCTTTTATTATCTGTAAAATTTTGAGCAAGTCACCTGGTTCTTGATTTTTAAATTTTTATTTTTATCTGACACAGGGAAAACAATGGTACCTATTCCATGTAGGCCCCTGAGACTTATTTCATCTCAAGTGCTCAGAATAGAGTCTGTGGAAACACTTCAGTACTATTAATGAGTTAGATATTCAGCTATTATGAGTTGTTAGTGTCTTTACATATGTATATACTCATTTCTTTGAGAAAAATTCCCCAAAGAGGAATTGCTAGACAGAAGGCTTTTGAAATACTTTGCCAGAGTAAAGTATATAAAAGTCTCTAAAAAGGATGTGGTTATTTACTCTCCTGTAGTACTGTTTAAGAGTGCTGGTTTCTACATGGTGGGAAAGGTTAGCATTGTCACTGTATTGGTCTTGACATTATAATTATCCTACTTATGACTCAGGTTGCACAAATTTTCACAGTTCATCATCCTTGAAGTCAGAAAGCATCCAATCATCATTGTCAACCAGGTGACTTTCATGAAGTGTTTGTACAAAACCTTCTGTTGACAACTACTAAGATCAAGAAACAGTGTCAGTGTGTCTTTTTTTTTTTAAAGAGAGAGAGAGAGAGAGAGAGAGAGAGAGAGAGAGAGAAGAGAGAGAGAATTTTAATATTTATTTTTCTTAGTTTTTGGTGGACATAACATCTCTGTTTGTATGTGGTGCTGAGGATCGAACCCGGGCCGCACGCATGCCAGGTGAGCGCGCTACCGCTTGAGCCACATCCCCAGCCCCGTCAGTGTGTCTTAACATCTATGAAATTCAATTTCACTGGGAAGATATGAAACAGGCAAACGTAAATAAAAATTGTGATCTAAGTACAAAATAAGTAGGGGAAAATATATTACATCTTAAATTGGATTTCAAAAATGTGCCTAAAGGATAGAGGTTGATGGACTATTTTTGGAACACTGGGAAGGATTGACAGAGGGAGAGGACAGGTCTACTATCTCTACTTAATACAGTTCTACTTCTTTCTTTTTGTTATGCATACAGGTATAAAAGATGATAATTATTGCAATTGCATACAAGTCCATGATGATATTCACGGACATTATGGCTGTTACATGCATTATTTTCTCTGAGCGTAATGCCTTCAGCAGACCTCATCCCGTCACACCCCTACTTCCTTTATCTAAATATGGTACACTCAGCATTTAGGACTCAGCTTAGGCATCGTTTTAGCTGAGAAGGCTTTCCTGATGCACCAACAGTGGTTAAGTATCATTGCTGTGTCTCACCCATATCCTTCCCTTACTAATTATTACACAGTATTTTATTACCTAACAATGTAATGTCTGTTCCATTAAACTGAAAGCTTCTAGAGATGTAGTGTATCCTTGTCTGTTGAACCATAGGTGAAGCTCCTTATCTGGCACATTGCAGGTACTTAATAGATTTCAGCTGAATAAATCTCAGCTCAGCCAATGAATGTGACCTGTGTTTTCTGGGGTCTTTGGAAGTTGCAGCCCTAAGGGTTCCAGTGTGAGTTCATTGTTTTGGCAGAATCCAATGCTTTACAAATTTTCACTAAGGGTTGGAGCGTGGATTATGTAGTTCTGATTCTACACAGTAGTTTAAAATTCCTTTTATTTCTGACCTATTATGAGAGCTTATTAGAGCAAGCTGTCTGTGCCTGTCTGAGACCCTCATTAAGTTGTCTCTAGAAACATCTGCATGAATCTGGGCATATTGCATCTGAGAGCCCATTTCCAGCTGTTAGCACAGTAAGAGCTGAAACCAGAAGCTGAAAATGAGTCATCATTCACTAGCATTTAGGCTCCTTTCAACTTAATGTGAAACAAAATTTTGTTCCTTTACTTCTTTTTCCCTTTAGGATCTTCCAGCTCTTTCCTTGTTATCTAAGTTTTTCTAGCTGTCTGAGAGTAACCAGCCAGTCACTTTCTCTTGTAGAACGGAGAAGATCCTGCCCCTTGAGATTAAAGTCTTAACAAAAAGATGTCAGATTGTTTGAATTTAGACTTTCTCTAAACTCTCTGTTCAAACATAGTGTGTGAACTTAGGATAATTGGCCAAATTCTGAACTAACATAAAGAGCAAATTCTGCTTCTTGTCTAGACAAAGTCAGCACACCCTGGAACTATTAGGAATTAGGGAAGAAAGCTGGCTTTTTATGCTGAAGACTGTGAAACTCACTGGAATACATTTAAGAATGAGTGTTTTGAAGTAGTTAACTACAACAACTGAAGAAAGGAAAGGAAGTCACAGAGATGCCTGAATCCAACCCAGGCTTCTGTGTCCTCCCTGCTTTACTTCCTGACTATTTGTCTGTAAACTTCTCGGTGTGGATTTTCACCCTCAGAATAGCTCATATTGATGTACAGTATTCACATTGTGAGGTCTGTGTATCAGTGGCTTTTCAGGAAAACACAGCCCAAAGCAGGGAAGCTGTCACTTCAAAGCATGCCAGAGTGCTTAGATATAGCCGAGAAATTAACCATGTCGGCGTGATAATATTTCTTTAAAAGGCCCGGACTCTTTTTTCTATGCTGATAATTATCAATTGCTGCTATAAACTCATTTCTATCATGAGGACATGTCTTAAGGAAGTGTGTGTGTGTGTGTGTGTGTGTGTGTGTGTGTGTGTGTAATCCCAAGAAAATAAAGCTGGAACTGGTCTCCGTCTGACTGCCTTTCTGGGAAATTGTTGAATGGGACGTAGAAAAGAGTCATGAAGCAGAGGAGAGACAAGTTCTGTCCCCTCACTGCTTCTTTCTACCACTCTGCTGTTATAAAACATTCTATAAAATGTGTGTGTCCAGAGCTCACTCTTATCGTAATGTCACAGTGGAAAATAACTAGACTCAACTAATACAATTTTTTAAAGTGCTTTTGACATGATCTTGGTATTCTTACCAAGGTAATTTTATTGGCTAACATTGTCTTTTATGTCAACCAACAAATTTTTCTTGAACATGGGGAGCAGTTGGGTACGAATTCAGTATCTCAGGTTCTAAAACTTGGAATATGGGATATGAAACCCTTGGGAAGGGTTTAGCACAGAAGAATAGCAAAAAATAAACAAACCTTTGGAAAATAAGTAGAAGTACTGGAGTAACAGTATTTACTCTAGAAAAGAACAGGGTCAAGGTTACACTCATGCATCGGGAATAAGATCCTTTATGATACACACATTGGTGATCAACTGGGTCAACTCTATTGTGAGGAAGACAGGGGGAAAAGATTACAAGATGGGATAATAGATTTGTCTTCATGGAAGAAAGATTTCCCCCATACTCTTAAGGATTGATGAACCAGGAAATGGGTTATAAAAGACTATGGAATTTACTGTGGGGGACCTATTTTTTCCCTACTTGGGAAAGCTAAGAGGACCTAAAGGAACATACCATGTAACTTTTTTAAATATACATTTTTTTTCCTTTAAGATCTCAGATTAAAAGTGTTACAATTTAAAAACCAAGTTCTGTTTCCCTATCCAGAGGCAATAAAAGAAACAACTGATATGAATGACAATGGGCTTAAAGCTCATTTTGGAATTATTACCTAATCTTATTTAGTGAAAGAAGATTGTGAGTTCTTAGGTAATTGCTTTCTTGATCTGCTTTAGGTTCAATAATTCTCTCTCATTGTTTTAAATTGTGTTAAAGTGTGTTTATTAAAATACTAATGAGACCAAAGCCATACTGATTAACAATAGAATTATTCATTTAAACCTTTTGATACTATGAAATCAAAGGTGTACTCTAGTATTGGAAGATGGATCCTGCAATTCTAAAGAGTTGTTTGCTGTGTACCTAGAGTTATTGTTTTAAAATAATAGTTCATTCTAGATCTGTTGAAGTTACAAAATTTTTATGGAATGAAACAACTTTTTAAATCATAAAACAATTTATCCTAAGAGCTCTAGATAGGGTGCCTCTCTTCTAGTGATTTTTATAGCATCTAATTAATAAATAAATGCAACGCTGGCTGGGCAACACATACTGAGTAGGTTTTGTTTATCAACTCCCTTTGTAATTTTTTAGAATATTTGCAACTGAGGTTTTCCCCCTTTCCCACTCCTCCTTTTGTGCTCATTGACTTTGTCTTGTAGCCTGTGTCTTACCTGTTTTATTTTTATTTGCTCTCCATTTTCAGTTTCAGGTTTGTCCTAATTTTTTTAATAGGTCAGTATAATTAAAGACATTAGTCCATTATTTTTCTGTGTTTCTTTGGAAGGTAGCTGGTGTTACCCAATCACACACATGTTGACTGATACCTTGAAAGCAGATTGGCAGTTTCCTCCTTAGAGAAACCCAGAATGCAGCAGAGTCACTCTGCTCCCCAGTAGCTGCCCTGGGTCCCTTCTCCTTCTTCACTGTCATCTAAGGATCAGGCTTCCTCACTGATCTGAACTATCGAAGTTCTCCCTGCTCCATCTGTCTGCCTCTCATTGTTAGTCCCTTCCTGCCCTTTCTCCCATTTAGCAGGAAGCATATCTGTACCATCTCTCCATGTTTAAAATCCTTGATTACTGGTTTGCTTTTACTCGAGATGCAATCCACATCCCAATCTAACATGTATAAAAGCCACCATCTGAGATCAATCCCCGATGTCTGGCCAGCCTGCTCTCGCTGCCACACCCCTAGCCTCCTCAGCTTATTCATTCATTACTGTGGCCACATCAAACTCCGCGCTCTGGGTAAAGGAAACAGCCTGGGCAAAGAAGTGGTACTGGAAAATGTGATGATCCTTAAGCAATGGAGTGATAGGATGTAGCTCAATTGGTGCTAGGCATGTTTGTGCAATATTGCCAAGAGTTGGTGCCAGGACTCTGGTGCCCAGCTAAGGAATGGTGACGGGGTTAGCCAGTCATTCTCTCTAAGGAGAAATATATCTGATAGATATATATCTGATAGATAGAAACTGTCTGCAGAGTTTGTGACGATCCCCATCTGTACTCTGATGCCCCCCTCTGTTTTTCTCCCCAACCTCAGCCTGTGATGGTGATCACTGGGGGCCTCACTGCAGCAGCCGGTGCCAGTGCAAAAACAAGGCTCTGTGCAACCCCATCACAGGGGCCTGCCACTGTGCTGCAGGATTCCGGGGCTGGCGCTGTGAGGACCGCTGCGAGCAGGGCACCTATGGTAACGATTGTCACCAGAAATGCCAGTGCCAGAATGGAGCTACCTGTGATCATGTCACTGGGGAATGCCGTTGCTCACCGGGATACACTGGAGCCTTGTAAGTGACACACTGCTCAGCAGAACCCACCCACTCTCTCCATTCCTGCTGTGCCACCATCATATTCCTTGTGCCTGGTTTCTCTTGCTGCCTGAATAGCTACTGACCAGTCTGGACTTCAGGCCTGGATAAGGAGATAACCACTAGGTAATCCTGCTGCTTGGCTTTGAATATCAGAGCTTAGTTGAAGTCCTAAGGCCAGCTTCCCAGCTTCCCTTTCGGTGAGGTGAAAGTAGGGTGTTGTTAGAATGGCAATGTTTGTGAGCGTTTGTAGCAGATTTGTGTTTCTGTTCTGAATCTCTCATAGTTGTATTCACTTTATACTGATGACTGTTAGTGGTCCAGGTTGTCCTGCTCTTTGTGGCAATTAATGAGCTGGATAAAGCTGGGTGGATTTATTATCTTAGAAAAGAGGAAAGGAGGACTTTCTATGACAAATAGTTCATAATAAAAAGATTAACTTGGTTATTTAATACCCACAGAAACATGTTGCTTTGTGGATATAAAGATATATGTATCACATCCATGTAGAATAAATGCAAATACTTTATTTTTTTCTGGAGAACATTGAAATAACTACTTAACCTCCCATTACTTTCTTTATTTTGTGGGAAAGGCATTTTTCAGTTTGCTTCCATTAGCAAACAGAATAAGAGAATTTGCCACAAAAAAAAAAAAAAGAAAAGAAAAAGAAAAAAAAAATGAGAGAGAAAAACCTTGTTTCCTTACTGAGAAAATTACACTTGTAAATCACTAAACCAAACACTTGGAAAAAATGCAGCTGATTAGGTAAATACTTCCTGCCAGCAGTGGCAATGTCTATGAAACAGGACTAAAGAAAAAAAACTGCAATAACCTGGAGAGCCCTGATTTTCAGAAGAATGGACGATCAGCTCACACTATTTAATTGGTAACATTGCTTTTATGGATTTTCATGAAGGTCACAGTTGAATAGGGGTGTATGAAACTTGGAGTGGTTTCACAGGAGAGCAAAAAAAGCAAAGGCTTGGAGAAGAAGGTCCTTATGACATAGGTTAAAAGAATGGACACTTGTCAGTCTGGAGAAGAGAAAGTTGAATATTGATTATGAACAATATGTGCCCAAAGAGGTCGATGGGTAAATATTTCTACAATCTTTGAGGTTAGAACAAACACACTAACAAAAGTAGACTTACCTGTAGTGCAAGTTCTTTGTAAGAGTTTCATGGACAGTTCCTGTCACCAATGCATGTTTGGCCATTTTACTTCCAGGTGCTCTCAGGACAGATTTCCCTCGAACTGAACAGGTTTCATTAGAAAGTATCCCCAAATAAGAGAAGGACTGGGTGGCCCCTCAAAGATATGTCAGCCAATATGATTAATGTTGTTGGAATGAATTAATGAATAATAATTGAATGGAGAAAGTTTGTAGGTTTTAGGGTCCTGGATGCTGTTATATCTGTGAACCTGAGGATGATGTTGTTGGGTAAATAATGTTGTCTTCTGTTATACTTTAATCCCTCAGCTGTGAAGATCTCTGTCCTCCTGGCAAACATGGCCCACAGTGTGAGCAGAGATGCCCCTGTCAAAATGGAGGAGTGTGCCATCACGTCACTGGAGAATGCTCTTGCCCTTCTGGCTGGATGGTGAGCTTCCTTTCAACCCCCGCACCACCCCCCAAAGTCACCCGACCCAGAACACTCAAGCAAACACCCTGTGGAGGACATTAGTGCAAAAGAAAGTAGCAATGATGGTTAAAGGTTCCAGAATTGGAATTACTTATTCATTTAAAAACTCAAATTCTTTAGTCCAGAGAAGGCAGAAGGTGATTTAGTCCTAGACTTGAAGCACATTAAGGATCCTTAGGGAAAAAAATAACAGCCATCTGTCCTGTATTTCCCCTAAGGATAAAAAGGAGACAAATACCTGGTCTCACACACAATAGTGAGAGCTGATAAACACTGGAGTTATTTAATAGTCATTTCCATAATTAGGTTTGTGGATTGCTGTTGTTCTTTGAGAACATTATTCTAAATGTTATGTGATAAAGTGTTACATAATTTGGTTATGTAAGTCTGGAGACACCCAAGGGTAAAGCAAGTGTACCTCCAGATACCAAGTACTATAGAACTTCTCAGAGCCTTTGGTATAATAATACAGGGGGAAGCTATGCTTCAAGACACTTCCCAAACTTTGACCATGACCCTGTTTTCGCATAGCAATTTCACAGGCTTAGTGCTAGGTGGAAGACACAACATCAGAGCATTGCCAATTAGACTCATCTGAGATCTGGAATAACATTTGTTCTCATCTCTATGGGGTGCTTTGTGCATATACCTGCTCGAAGGCAGAAGTATGAATGACCAATGTATGTTTCCTTCATTAATCATTGAGTAAAAAGAGCACTTTGCTTTCCTATCATTGACAAGGGTCCCAGAAGCTTGCAAAGATCTTTGTTCTTGCAAAGATCTCAAGTGACTTCTTAATTGCCAGATCCACTGAGGACTCTTCTGTTCCCACCCTGCTTCACTTCTCAGAGCTTTGACTCGTGGATCACACGTCTTCCTTCCTTAACCTCTTCACCCTCCCCTTCCTACTTCTCTTACTAATGGTCTCTTAGTTCCTCTTCTTTTATATACCACTTATTTACAGCATTTCCTAGATTTCAGTCTTCTCTTTCTTCTCTTACTATGAACCCTATCCAAAAATCTCATATAGACCCAAAACTTTAAAAATTAGATACTGATTTCCCCAAATCTTGATCTCCCTGCCCTGAGCCCAGATATGTATTTGTCACTCTCATGTTAGACACCTGAGGCTTGATAATTGAAAATTTTCTTTATTGTGGGCATAGAACAGAGAACAGGCAGTCTACTCCCAAGGAAGGTCTTGGAGAGCTCAAGATGTCAAGACCACGGGGGCAAGTATACATGGCTACCAGACCCCAGGTAGGGTCAGAAATGGTGAATAGGCCAGACCAAGTCTGATTCTGGAAGCTCAGGGTAGAGAAACTTCATAAGGAAATGAGTCAGAATAAAGGGGGCTTTCACTGAGAGCCTGAGGATGAGGTTAAGAGGGGGGCCCCTGGAGGAATATGGGGCTCATTCCAGCCGGCCCTGCAAAGTTAATGAAAATAATCTCAAACTGGTCATGTGCCCATGAAGGCTTCCTTAAGACTACTCCACCTCTAATTTTTTTTTTTTAAATCTGAGTGAAACCCACCACTTTTTTCTCAGTTGTCCACGGTAGAAATGCTAGATGATCTTTGGCTCCTTCTATTCTTTCCTCTCCTGTATTTGGCCTTTTGCCAACACTGGTTCTTGGTGAGGGAAGGATTTTGCTGGAGCGTCAGTGTCCCAAGAGTTCTGTGGATAAGGAACTGCAGGCATTCTGCTCCTAGGACTTTTGTGTAAATACTGTTTGTGGGGTTGCTTCATCTTGAAGAAGAGAAAATTGAATATTGATTATGAACAATATGTGCACAAAGGGCACAATATGCGAATGTTTCTACATTTGGAGCTTTTTCTTTTCAGTTGGGGTGGTCTTGATGTGGGATTGTGGTAACCATAACCTTGCATTGTGTACCACAGGTGAACAGGTGGGCCCTGTCTCAGGGTCCCCTCCAGCCTGCCCTCCACCACTTCCTCTAGGCTCTGGGCTGCCTCCCTTAACAACTTTCTTACTCCTCTGTATGGGGCTGGGCTTCCAACTTTATACTTTATTCGTTCTATCATTTTAGGTATCTTTCAAAGGTAAGCACATAACTCCTATTATCCCCACATACACATATATTTCAACTAATAAAAATAATGTTCTTCTTAAAGCTGCTGGCTCACATTAGTCCTTATTCATAAACAAGATTTCAACAGGGTCCCTGGAGCTTATGTGGAACCATGATGGGTAGTGAGGATTTACACCAGCACACCTGCTCACCGTGTGCAGACCCTCCACCCTCAGCATGGTCCTTCAGTCATGTTTCCAATATACACTAAGTATAGTGTGTTGTGTTAGAATAGAAGGATTAGAATGATTTTTACACCTGTCTGTGAATTAATTAGGGGTTGTGAACTTTTCTTTGATTTTCGGTGCTTAGCACTATGCCCAGCACATAGATGATTCTCAGTTAAGCACTAATTTGAATCATCTCTCAAAGGATTTTTCGGTTCCAAGTGTCTGTAGGAGAACTTTCCCTGTTTGTAGATAGCTAGAAACCACCAGAGGAGACTTAATTAGCACACCAACTGCCTTTGTGGGTAGCCAGTAGTTAGAGGAAATGTATTTTCTTATGCTATCCAGAATAAACATTTACAAAACCATCTGGTGTTTGCTAGGCTCCAATTTCAGAGTGTTCACAGTCTGCCTTTTTTTTTTTTTTTTTTTAAGAGAAAGAGAGAGGACAAAGCAGCTTCTGACCATTAAAACTATTGAAAAATCCCTGTTATGGGGGATATGATATTAAAGCTAATTATAACTCCAATAAATACCCTCACCAGCTGTAACCCCAGGAAATTAGGAGCTCCAAGACCAAGTTATGTAGTTAAGTGGAGTATAAATATTAGAGTATTTCTTTGACTTCTCAGTAGAGTATCACTCATATCCAAACAGATTTGGAATAAATACAAGGATTGTACTTGACAAGATGGATTTTCTCTAGGGTAAGGAGAAATGTCCAATTTACTTTCTCAGTTTTTCTTCCTGGGAATAAGTTTTCCTATTGATCTTGGCTCAGAAGTACCCATTGAACCTACTGAAAATAAAAGCTTTTTTCTTCTGAAATAAATGCCAAGGTTCATTCCTGTGCAAGTATTTCTTATGCCATGTGGCTGTTAATTCAGGTACATAAAATTTCAGACTTATGTTTTGTTAGATTTTAAGAAATACAGCCGGTGAGGATGTGTATTTTCTCTGGAACATATGGTAAAACATTTGGATATTCCATTTGCACCAGATGTTGCCTTTTATGTAACGGATGCTCAATAAGTATTGTTGACTTATTGTGCATGTAAGACACAAGGAAGAACACTTAGGAGGATTTATAAATTCCTTAGGTTGTCATAATAATTTGACGTAACTTTATCTGAGGCTTCAGTTTTAAATATGGATTTTTCTTAGGATTACTATTCTGCTGTCTTACAATGTACCTTGAGATTTGAGCTTACCAAGAAATAAGCCCACTTAAAATTTCTAACATTTATGAGATGATGATCAGTTTATGTGTTTTAATATTCTTTAATTTTCTTGCAGCCCGGTTCCTATCTCCTTCCTTCCCATTCTGTTTCTTCTCTTTCCTTCTCCCTCCTTCCATCCTTCTCTGGCTGGAAGCCCATTTAATTTTCCAAGTCTCTTTGAATACAGGGCACAGTGTGTGGTCAGCCTTGCCCTGAGGGTCGCTTTGGAAAGAACTGCTCCCAAGAATGTCAGTGCCACAACGGAGGGACATGTGATGCTGCCACAGGCCAATGTCATTGCAGTCCAGGATACACAGGGGAACGGTAAGGGACACTCTTGTATTTCTCCAACTATTCATAATGGCATGGAGGAAAAGTTTGGAGTGTCTGGGAAGCATCTTCAGAACCATGTGTCCCTAACTGTTACATAAGATTCCAGAAGCATCTGTTGAGTATTCATGTGTTTGAAAGATTTTATCCTAATTCAACATGCAGAAACTGAATCACAGTTAATGAGCTGAAGATAATGGAGAAGATGGGCTTAGTGGCTCGTGACTATAATCCCAGTGACTCAGGAGGCTGAGGGAGGATGATCACAAGTTTGAGGTCAACCTCATCAACTTAGGGGGGACCCTGTTTCAAAATTAAAAGTAAAAAGATTGCTCAGTGGTAAAGCACCCCTGGGATCAATCTCTAGTACAAGACAAAACAAAATAACAATAACAATAACAATGAAACCCAGAGAGAAATATGGAGAAAGGAGACAGAGAGAGAGAGAGAGAGAGAGAGAGAGAGAGAGAGAGATCATAAAATATCAGCTATTCAGAACTCAAGATGAATGTGTTATTCTGAAAAATTGAGTGTTCAGGATGCCATTTACATTTTAAGTATTTTTGGATCAATTGATTTAAAAATGGAATGTATACTTAGGTACCTTTAAAAAGCATAAAGTTTACCTTTCCATGATATGCCATTCTGTTAAGAATATTAGTCATCATACTATGTGATACCATGTGGTGGTGATAGAGTAAGACCCCTGGGACTCCAGGGTTCTCTGACCCACATGAAATAGGAGCAAGGGCTAGCTCAGGTGTTTCTTGCACCATGGTTTGTCATTTCCTGTGTAGGTGCTAAACTGTTACCTCAGGGTTTTGCTCACCCTACTTCTGATTTGCTCTTGGTCTGTTTTATCCTGGAAGACTGGGAACTCAAGCTTACTGGATATGTATGTAAATTGGAGAAAAGACTCGACAGGCAGAAGGGTATAATGATTAAGAACAAAAGTGGAACCTGGGTTTAGGCCAGTGTGTCCTTGGACATGACTCTATCTGTAATGTTCAAGTCGTAATCATACTTTACCCTAAGGGTATCATAAGAATGAAATTAGAAGTTAGTACATTAAAGCCTTCAGGCCTCAGGACAGTCCTGCAGTTGATACATACAATTGTTGTTATAATTAAGTGATGTCTGTGAACTGTATAAAATTAGCTGTCACGGGTTTTGTGATGCCTGTGAATTAAAAATCCCTTTTGCCTCTCCCCACCCTCTTTTTTTCTAACATTCTATTTCATGACTTTTTTAGTAAGTAGGGTTTATTTGTTTTTTTTTTCCCTTCCCACATACACCCTGAAATTTCTGATTAAGTATATTTCTAAGAACTGTATAATTTTTAAAAATTCCAATTCAGTTTTTAATTGAATATTTCTAGATAAAGAAAAACACTTGTGAATATTTACTTTATAATTTAGTCACCCTGCCAAACTTCTAAATTAATTTTAATGTTATTTTTAGTAAACACTAAAATTATTTGGTTGTATAATTTGGTCATCTGCAGATTAAGTTGGCCTTTTACAATATTTATAGTGATTCATTTCATTTTCTGGAATTATTGCATGAATTTGAGCCTCTGAATTAGCATTGACAAATAGGGGTCAACTTGGGAATTCTCATCTTCTTCCTAATTTTACTAGAAATGGCTTCAGTGTAATTGCATGTTTGCTATTGGTTGTTAGTAAATTGTCTTCTTTGTGCTTACATATTTTTTTTCCTTAGTCCCTATTTTTGTTAAGTATTCTTGCTAGTAGTATCAACTTAATTTTATTAAAAGCTTTTAAAAAACCTTTTGTTAGTATAAATTATATATTTCCTTTAATTATTTGATGTTATGAATTATTGACACCTAGTACATAGTTATTTTATAACCTGTAATTGGTCTACTCAGAATGTTTTTTTTGTGACCAACAGCCTAGTTCTAGGAAATATTTTAGGCAGATGAAGTTGTTGGGTAATTTCTGGACCTGGGTAACATTTTATTATAGAAAAATGAGGGAGGACACAAGACCAAGCTGAACCCTAAGTAATATTTTATGTCACATTTTTTGGTCATTAAAAATTCCAATGTAGGGGCTGGAGATGTGGCTCAAGCGGTAGCGCGCTCGCCTGGTGTGGGTGCGGCCCGGGTTCGAAGATGTTGTGTCCGCCAAGAACTAAAAAATAAATATTAAAAAATTCTCTCTCTCTCTCTCTCTCTCTCTCTCTCTCTCTCTCTCTCCCACTCTCTCTTTAAAAAAAAAATTCCAATGTAACTGTTTTATTGTCCTTTAAGGATTTAAATTTAAAATTAAAGACAAGCAAAAACAGTACACATACAAAATCAGTGAGCTCACACTCATTTGGAATATAGGGGAAGGAAGTAATAGCTAAGTGTTAGGTAAATTTTAAAAGCAAGGAAGACAAAAGTTAGAGAGAAAGGAATGATGATAGAGCTTGCTTCTTGAATTATTGCCCTTATAACTACTGTTTTCTAAGGCACCTCGGCTGATGATGGTGTGATTCCTGTTTTCTTTTCTTTTCTTTTCTTTTTTTTTTTAAAGATAGAGAGGAGGGGGGGGGGCTACCCCCACCTGGGTTCTAGAGTGAACATACATACCCACCACAATGACAACAAGCATATTTGTCATTGTGAAAGAAAAACAATGAGTGGCTATGGGGCAGTTTGTGACAGGAGGTGTGGGGGAGGAGACCTCAAGGGGCTTGACTTGAGAAGTCAGTGTAACTTGACCACTGAGGTTAGGACAGATGGCTGCTGCTCCAGGGGCAGATCCCACCACAGGCAGTGGCCAGCAAAGCATTCTCAGGATGTGGGGACAGGCTCCTAGCCACAGGGAAGCAAAATACCGCCAAACAGGCACCTTGCAGTTGGTAGAGCTGCATGGGGCATACCCAAATGGAGGCTTTGGGGATTGTGGAAAGGTCGGGAGGATATTGTGGTGAGGGAATGTAATGTGGGGGAGTCAGTTAAGAGTGAAGGAGAGGATGTTTGCAGATCCTCTCAGAAGTTCTTCTGAAGATGTTAAGAAAGTGTGCCTCATGTTAATGGTTTTATCACAGAATTGCTCTGGGGCCTTTGATACCCTAGCAATCACATAGGCACATAATGGGTGCTTAGTAAGGGTTGGATGGATGAAGGAATCTGTGATTCAATAGTGGACTCTGTTAAGGTAGAGCCCCAAGGCAGTTCTGCCAAGCCTGTTCCATTTGACCCTAAACATGAAGATAAATGTGGATGAAAGGAGGTAGTCAGACATGGAAGCCAGGCATCAGGGAAGGCAGGTCTTCAGTGGAGGAGCTCTTTCCGGTCACTAAAACTATGGAAGAGTTGGCTCCTTCCCAGAGCTTTTGATGTCCTCCCAGAGCAGCAGTTCCAGATGTCAGAAAAGCAGGCAGCTGACCCTCTAAGTCTAGGTTAAACGAGGAACATGATTCTCTCACACTAAATCATGATTGTCCCAACTATTCTGGTCACTCTAGGGAGGAGTGTGCTCAAAAGGACAAGGGAGGAAGGAGGATCTGCCACCCCTCACACAAACTCACTTCCTTTTCTTCAAGTTACAATGAGAAGCGACACAATTATCAAAATGGCATCAAGACAAGTCCGTGACTCCACTGGTTTGGGAATTGGTGTCATGTTTTATTAGTGTAATTCTACTGAGGGCTTATTCATCCCTCCCAATTCCAGGGCATTATTTGAGATAAATAAAAGTAGATATCAAAAATTTCTATATTTCTATTTTGGTCAGTATTTATTAGTTCTCTTTCATTTCTCTTAAGAAAATGTATTCCCCTTTTCATTGTTTCCTGAGAGAGTTTTTCTCATTCTGTTTGGGGCCACAAGAGCAGTATGAAGGCCTTAAAACATGTTGAGCTTAAGATAAAGGAACCATTCAGAAATGCTACTCCATGATTATGTTTATTTTCATGATGAAAAAAGTCCCATATACATGTAAAGGATTATTAGACTGTGCCCTTTGAACTGGTGCAATTAAAATAGTAAGTTTTTAAAAGATGGAAAGTGTCTACTTCTAGAAAGACCTCCCGCCATCTTGGTGGGGTAGATGGCCTGAGTATTATTAACAGATGCTGTCACAAGTACAGACTGACAAAAAAAAAAAAAAAGAACCAAGTTGACATGATGGCTGCTTTTGAAAGTAAAATTCAAATGACTGTGTTATGTATTTATAATACAAATTAGTAGTGTGTTTAATCACAGATGAAAACATAAATATGGGTCAGAACCTGTTATTATGCATTTTGTTTTCCCAGAGAAAAGGAAATCTCTGCCAAGATATGATAAAATATGCACACTGGTTCCCTGTAATTTGGTGGCAGATACTTTTCAGGCTTTATATCTTTACCACTTTCAACCACTTCTAGAACTGTGCTTTTTTTTTTTAAACAAAGCTGGAGTCATGCAGATAATCCAAAGCTTAATATTTTGGTTTGTCTTCAAATTCATGTAAGAAGAGAAAGCAATATTATTTCACATTGTTTATCTTTCTCCTTTTGTTACTGATTTGCAAGGAAATAAAAACCAACAGGTTGTCAAGTTATTTTGCCAGCTTTCAGTGGAAACCCTGATGGGGTCACAGCATTGAATCTCAATATTTCTTTCTTTACAGTTTATATCTTTAAGGAATAAACTAGATGACTTGGCTCATTAAAATTCCTTACATGTTAAAAATAATGAGAACCTTCGAAAGCCTGGAGCAGTGGCGCACACATATAATCCCAGCCGCTTGGGAGGCTGATACAGGAGAATTGCAAGTTCAAAGCCAGCCTTGGCAATTTAGCGAGGTCCTTAGCAACTTAGTGAAATCCTGTCTCTAGGTGAAAAATAAAAAGGGCGAGGGATGTGACTGAGTGTTTGAGCACCCCTGGGTTCAATCCTCAGTACAAGAGAAAACAAAACAAAACAAAAAACCTCTGGTCTAAAAATAGGTGTACTCCTGGGTAAATTTAAAGCATACATTGGATTTTACACCAAGTGTTATCTCAGTTTCTCCAGAACTTCTCTAATGGTCTAGGAGTGAAGACTTTAGCTGTTGACAGGTGTACCTAAAGATGTCTAGAACCAACAAAGCCAAACTTACAAGAGGAGGCCCTTTTCCTTGTCTCCATCACATTCAATATATGCTAGAGCCAGAGGTAACCGGAGAATTCCCAACATTTGTCCTCTGCTCTGAGAATCGTGGTTCTAGCAATCATACCCTGTTCAGGATATGCGAAACCTTGTAGAAAGACTGTTTTGAGAATGTTTCTTTACTGTTTCTTTCCAGCATTCTGGAATTTGTTATCATGGTTTGTTGCTCGCATCTGAAAAATGCAATGCTGACCTACATTTTGACTCTGGGTCTGGCATGACTTGAGAGCCACATGGAAAGTGGCTGCTGAGACAAAGTGTACCCTCCTTGTGGTGAATGCTCAGCTAGATGAAACCCTGTCTTCCTCTCCCTTGGCAGAGAGCTCTCCTTCTGTTGTGGAGAGCCCCGTCACCATCACCTCATCTCGCCAAGAGGAAACTTGGCTAACCCAAGAGCCACTGGCACTTTCTGTGGAGCAGCGATGAATAATTTTCTCTTTTTTGTCATGGTTTCCTCCAGCAACTCAGCTTCCCATCTCACTCACCTTACCTACAGTGAGTCTGTCCACCAGGATGGAGCTCCAATGCCATTAAACAAACAAACAAACAACAACAACAAAAAAAAAAAAAAACAATGAAGTAAAGTTTTGAGGTCTGATATTTTTTCCTTGACCTTTGGCAGCCCTTCTTCATAACAGAGGACAATATCCCACTTGCCAAAAATATTGTTAGGAAACTCCAAGCTCCCTATGATCTCCTGGCTGGGCTTCCCAGGTTGGAATAGAGGACACCTGAGCTCAGAATCCCCCAAACTTAAAAAGGGCGTCCTCATGAGTTATATAGCTTTCTAAATGAGATACAGTGATTCAACTTTGAAGAGAGTGGAGACATGGTTCAGGTTAAAAATTAATTTCTTTTTTTTTTCTACATGGAAAGCCAAGAAAATTAAAATTTACTATCAAAATTGCTACCAAGTTTCCCCGCCCCCCTTCAGAACAGGGGCCGCATGCTTTTAAATTTCTTAATTATGGACTGTGACTAACATTTGGGCGATTGCTTTTCTCCCTTTTTTGGTACCTACTAAAGCACTATGTATGCCTTTGGCAATCATTAAGTATGAAACCTGCTTCATGTCGTGAGCTCATCATTTTATTTTGCTTTGGTTTATTTCTTCGTTCAACAGTCATACTGTTGTGTGGCGGAGTAATTCACCTCAATGCTTTTCTACCTATAATGGGAGAATTGCTATATAAGAAGTTCAAAAAGCAATTTTAATTTTTACATCATAAAACCATTTTGAATGGATACTCCCCCAGCCCACCCCAGTATTGGGATCAAACCCAGAGGCACTATACCACTGAACTACACCCCCAACGCATTTTCAAATTTTTATTTTGAGACAGAGTCTCACTAAATTGCTGAGGCTGGCCTTGAATTTGCAATCCTTCTGTCTCAGCCTTCAGAGTTGCTGGGATTACAGTGGTGTGCTTCTGCACCATGAGACGATTCTTTTATTTTCACCTGGCACTGACTAATCTATCTACCGTCCCCATTTCTTGCTTGATAGGTGTCAGGATGAGTGCCCTGTTGGAACCTATGGGGTTCGCTGTGCTGAGACCTGCCGGTGTGTCAATGGAGGGAAGTGTTACCATGTGAGTGGCGCATGCCTCTGTGAAGCTGGCTTTGCTGGTGAGCTCTGTGAGGCTCGCCTGTGTCCAGAGGGGCTCTATGGCATTAAATGCGACAAGCGATGTCCCTGCCATCTGGACAACACTCACAGGTGAGTGTTGGCTGCCCCTGGAAGAATGTGTCCTCTCAAAGTTTTAAATTCAGTTGTCCAGGATTTGGAAACAGGGATTGATAGAGTTTGGCACCCTAAGACCTTTCCTGCCTCTGGGTTGTCCTGGGTAGGAATTAACAAATCCAAGGAGAACGTTTTCACTTAGTGATTGATGACCCATGTCAGAAGTACTAAAATTGTTAGATGGCCATTGGTAGACATTAAATTCTTTTATCTATTAATGGCCCCTGGCAAAAATTAAATTTGCTGAGAATAGTAGAACTCTTCCCTGAGAGAGGAATTCTGTGACATGCCCTTAGAAACAAAGATTCAGTGGAGGAACAAGGGCTTATGCCAAGGTTAGGATGCAAAAGATCATAAACCCAATCTCAGTGCAACATCTTTTCCTTAACAACAAATCTATGCAAGCAAAAGGGGCTACAGAGAGGAAGTGGGAGTGTAGAAATTTTTTGCAAGTGTTTCACATGTGGTTGTCACCTGGGAAATACCTTTCCAGGATTGATTACTTTGACACACAACCCACAGGGGTCTGTTAGCTCAAAAATCTCTTGAAGAATTTGAGAACAGGAAACCACAAACCCACCCACCCTACTATATCTAGTCTGCCCCTGAAAATATCTCCCCACCAATTCTCTTCTTTTTCTTCCTCTAAGGACCAGAAACACATAACTTAGAATTTGGGGCCTTGTTTGCAGACTTCTGGAAAAGCTGCATGTGACTGGAATGTAGTACATTATATAGAAGTTCAGATGTTACTAGAATTACTTTTATTTGCATTCAGCACAGATGTTGCTTCATTTATACAGTTGAAGATAACTCATGGCTGCATGGAATCCCAAAAGCACAAGAGTTAAAAGTAAACAGAAATATGTGGACAGTCTCTCTTCCTTAATCCATTGTTAGGAACCAAAAAACAAAAACCAAGCAATAACAACAACAAAACAACAACAACAACAAAACCCTTGTAGTGTGTGTGTGTGTGTGTGTGTGTGTGTGTGTGTGTGTTTATGGTGGAATATGTTTAAGTGTGACATATCAAAGAATTGTATTCTTAATGTGATTCAAGTAACTTTTTGTAAGCCGCATTAGTCAACTTCTGGTTTTGCTCATTGGAAAATGTTGTCATTCTTTACATGACAGGCTTAGGTAAACATTTGGGAGGGTAAAAGTGAATAATCTCTGAAAGGTTTTATTTGTTTTTCAACTCTAATATTTAAGAAGGTAGTTGGATTAAAGAAAAGTCATAAGTTTGACTTCCTTTCCTACAGTATAAGATTTGTTGCAGTGAGAGGTAAGTGACCTGTAGTATTAGCCAAGAGCATTGTCCATTGTGCTTTGCTGTATGTAGATACAGCTGAAGCATATAGAACAATAAACCTATAGAAAGAGCTCTGCTATGAGAACAGTTGGAGAAACCGAGATAATATTGATAGTGGCAAGATGCAGGTGGAGAGTTATTTGATTGATGCCAATCCTGTGATAATTGTGACACAGGTCATGTGTAACTAAGTATGTTTGCTTTAACAAAGTGTGTGAGATTATCTACAATCATATAGATCAAACAACATGAAAATCTGTCTAATATATATAAATCTGTGTATAAAATAAATTTTAAAAGTCTATTATTTCCCTAAATCATGAAAGCTGTTTTTGAAGATTAGCTTTTACACATTTCTATTAAGACACATTGAATATTGATTTATATCCTTCTATTTTTTTGAACTCACAGTTGTAGCCATTTGTTAATTCTTGTATCTTGACTATTCATTAGTTCTTTTTCTTGTGGTTCTAGGGATTTAACAAAGGGTCTCACACCATGCTAGGCAAGCAGTCTTCCACAGAGCTATATCTTGAGCCCTTGCTAATTCCTTGTATGTTGAACTTCCATTTAAAATTCTTGGAAACACAATTTCCCTTCAAACCAAAGGCATGAAATTCTTGTTTTAATTGAAAGTCTAACTTGTTCACTTACCACTTAATCAAGCAAGCTGAGCTGTGCTGTTACATAATTCATGATATATATTTATCCTAAAGCCTTACATTATAACTATTGAGAAAGCTAATGCAATTTAAATTAATAGTTTACATTGTCTTTAGGTAAATTTTGATTTCTATGAATCTACATATTGATATATATTGTGGCCATATACTTGGGTAGGGGTTTGTATTGATTATCTTTTGCTGCATGGTGAGAAAACAAACTCCCTAAACTTAGCACAAAACAACATTTGCTGATGATTTTCTGATTGGCTATTTGGACTGAGCTCAGCTTTGTGGTTCTTCTGCTGGTCCCCCTGCAGCTGGCAGGTTGACTGGAAGCTGATTGGTCCTGGATATTCTTACTCACATGTCTGACATTTGGCTGGGTGATTGCAGTGACTGATCCATACATCTCCAGCATCTAGCAGGCTAGCCTGGGCTTTTCTACATCATGACTGGCTTCTAAAAACGGCACTAGACAGGGCAAGCACCAACATGCAAACATATTTCAAGCCTTGGTTTGTTATGTTTGCTAATGTTTGTTTATAAGACAAAGCAAGTCCAAATTCAATATGCTCCACTTCTTGATGGAAGAAGTTACAAAGAATTTGTAACTATTTTTATTTTGCAATCAATTATAAAACTGAAATGACTTTGAGTCATTTATAACTAATATTGCTACTTTGAATTTTAGCACTATTATTGAACCTAAAGACATTTCACTGTGACTTTTCAACTTAAAACTAACTTTTGTGGTGGAAATGATTTTTAACAATAAAATAAAATTTGATATTTAATCAAAAGCCTTGTGGGATATGTATATTAGCTCTTATTAATAAGGACATTCAATAGCCATTGGCAATCAGGATGTGCCTCTTAGTAAATGCCACCTAATTGCCATTGCCTTTGAGCATTAATAACATCTAAGGAAGTGAATTAAAGGAAGTTCAATGACTCATTCTGTTTAAGCCAGGATTATACAGTCTAATACTAGGACTCTTGCTATAATTTAGCTATTAAATTGAAAACTTACTAGAAAATGTGTATTAAGTTATATCTGTATATGAAATGACAAATATTCCCCTATGTGTATAATCCTATTTTTGTATACGCAAAGCAATCTGTTCTTCAGATGGAAAACAGATATTGAGTGTATCACCCTTCAACCTCTAGTCTGCTGCTCCTACATAAACACGTAAATCTCATTACCAATTAAGCTGCCTGCATGAGAACACATCAAATGCCTCCAAAGTGCTCTGGCTTCCTACATCTAATTACAAATTGCAGAATACTAATTTTGGTGTCAATCAATCTGAGAACCAGTGTGCTGCATTCCTACTCACTGGGGGGCATTGAATATCAATTTCTCTGTCTGCCTCTTTCTCAGTTCAATTCTGTGTCCCCAGATTATCTATTTTGTTTAATATTGATGCCTAAGTTGTGAATGTAAACCAATTTTTCTCACCAAAAATGTCCTTTTTTATAGTATAAGGTAAACTACCTAATCCATCACTTGAAATATTTCTGTTCCTCTTTTTAAATGTAGGGCCTTATTGAAGTAAATTTAAATTTGTCTGTGTTTGCTTGCAGGGGTTGATGACCTCTTATCAGTGCAAAAGCCAGAACTTTAGCTATTCTCTTTCATATCTAGTTCCCCATGCAGGCTGCTTAGTGAACTTGCTTTCTTTGGTATAAAAACCGAACAAACCTGAGTTTAAATTTGATTCTGTCACTACCTGTTCGAACAAATCTTATACTTTCTAGGCCTCTATTTCCTTATTTATAAAATGGGATCATGCGTTATGTCCCTGGAGAAAAGATATATCTGAAGGAGGGTCCGAGGAGTTCCTAGAGAAAAGGAGAAACTTGACTTAGGGCCAGCGGGGTTCTTGGCATTCCCGACAAGAAAGAATTCAGCATGGGCCAGTCAAAGGTATAGACAGAGCTTTCTTTAGGACATATTTAAGGGAGAATGGGAACAATCTCAAGAGATACCTTTTGGGTAAAGCAAGGAATACATATTCAAAGGAGAATGCAGACCCATCTGCAGAGGAAGAGACAGCAACCCACTGGTGTGAGTGTTCACATTTATAGAGTTGCTAGGAGCTGGTTTAGAGGTGACGCCAGGGAAGAGCTCTACAATTTCACACCAGTTTTCCCTATTTTTGCAGATTGCCCTCATATTACAAAGGCATGTCACTCAGGAGTTGCAGGTGTTTATAGGCCCTATCTGAATTTCAGTGATTCATGGGCACTTCCGTTGAGACCCAGTCTCTCTCTCACACTCTTTATTCCCAAATTATTATTTCAGTCATGAGGATGGGATTAAATAATGCACATGGAGTGTTTATCAGAGTGGCACCCATTCAGAGCTCCATAAATAGTAGCTGCTGGTCTGTGCATTCACATATGGTATCATCATAGATACCACCGAAGCATGTTCTACAATAAGTAGCAATTCCTTTTAATACTAACTTTAGGGGAAGCCTCACTTTATATGCAGGTATGTTGATTATTATTTAGCATTGCTCAATGGCAGAGATGTCAGAGAGGAGCAGATCTATGTCTGAAAGTTAGATCTGGAGTCAGATCTGCTATACATCAACTGTCATTTTCATTTATTCACTCAGACTTTATGATACGCTGAGGACAGGGAGAAAAATAGACTGAATTCTTGCCCTCATAGAACTCATATTGTAGAGGGGGAAGGAAGTTGTAAAAGTAAACATAAGATTACCAATTGTGAAAAGGGGAGATGAAGAGAAAGATCAGAGTGCAATAAAGGGGAAGAACCAGAGGGACTTCATTAAAATTTTGGGTGGGGGTGGGGGTGATGATGGTTGGAGCAGACCGCTCTGAAGAAGAGATGTGTAAGGACAAGATGGAGAGAGATAGGCAAAGAGTAGGGAAATTCCCTTCCAGCAAAACAGACTAGCCCATGGGAGGCCCTTAAGTTGACAATATTTGATGCTTTTATAAGCTAAAAGGAACCTAGTGTGGTCAAACATAGTAATAAAGGGGGAACAATGATGAAAGGAGAGGTGGAGAAGAGACAGTGGCCTGATGCTGAGTGTCACGGCTACATTTAGGGGACCATGTATCTGTTTTGACAGGATGGGATGTAAGTATGAGCTCCCTATTCACTCTTCAAAATGTCCTGGTTTAAATAATAATTAAATAGTTACACTAGCTGTATTAAACCATGTGGATCTTGTTCTAAGTGAAACTTTGAAGAGTTTTCAGGAGAATGGCATGTTTTCCTGTTTAGGGAATGAGTCTGTGTACAGCAGGGAGAAAGGATATTGGGCTGATCAGAAGCTGGGGAGGTCTGGCACTGGCATGGAGTAGAATAGTGACATTAAAGAGGAAGAGATTCAAAATGCATTTTGGCATTGGAATGGATAAGTTCCAGTGATGAACTTTTTCTACTCCCAAGAAAGCATCTCAATTACAGAATTGCTTTTGAATGTTTCTTTAGGCCATATTTTATGAGGATGTTTATGATGGATGCCCAGGTTTATGCCTATGGGCCTTTAGTTGAAGGGGGGTCTAAAATTTAAACAAATTTCTGAAATTTAGGATGAAACCATCCAACCTATAGGCTTTTTCTGAAGAAGGAGGAGGAGGAGGAGGAGGAGAAAAATAAAAGTAGAACATGAGATTATGGGTTGTGGCTGAGACCCTTGTTTGACAGATGAGTCATTGGGCCAGGGGAGGTTATGTGCCTTCACTGAGGTTACTGAGGCAGTGCAAGAAGTGGAATTACATCCTCAGCCTTCACCCCTTCTAGGCCATCACTCTTTCCAGGAGTAGAGAGTCCATGAGCAGTCCTGTGATGAGAGGTCATTTAGCAAATTCTGGATGCCACTCAGGACTTCGCAGTTTGCCTTAGTTAAAGGGAGGGCTTGAGTTCCGTCAGGGGAGGAAGGTCATCTTTGAACAGGCTTCCAGTTGTCCATAGAGCTAGTGTGACTGTTAAGGTTTTCCTCTGGGGGGAAGCACATGTGTTTTGGTCCAGTGTGCCACAGACTGCTCTATTGTGTCAGACTCATGTCCACGTGCATCTTAGCACAGCTGATGTGTCCATTTGCTCTGGAGCAGCAGCTGGCCGCCTGGCCTGGCAATGTGGCTGCTGTTTCAGGTAGCAACAGCTGCTCTGCTATCAGGTAGAGGGAGCTGAGTGGAAAAACAGATTCACAAGGCCACGGTTTCTGGAGATCCTTGGACTTCACACTGGTTAACTGATGAGGTATTGTCATTGGGATGGAGTTCGTCAGTGTTTCTCATAGAGATGGCTTCTTACTGAATTGTTGCGTTCAATTTTAGAAACTTTAAAGAATTTCAGATGAACAGATGGAGTTGTAATAGTCATCATTCTAGAGCATGATGTTGATTTCATACATTTCTGCAGTATCAATTAGGTTTCAGTCAATTAATTACATCACACCAAGCCTGGGAATGAAGTTTAAATTAGTGTGTATGGAATTACCCACACATCCTTTAGTGATCTTGGCTAAAGCAACATTTGCATGGGCCTTGGGTGTCATGTTTACCCCAGAGTGATTTGTTTCTTTTATCCACGTCTTTCAGCTGTCACCCCATGTCTGGAGAGTGTGCCTGCAAGCCGGGCTGGTCGGGACTCTACTGTAATGAGACATGCTCTCCTGGATTCTACGGGGAAGCTTGCCAACAAATCTGCAGCTGCCAAAATGGGGCTGACTGTGACAGTGTGACTGGGAAGTGCACCTGTGCCCCAGGATTCAAAGTGAGTGACTTGGGCTCTAGAGGCGAGAGAAGAGGGATGTGGAGCATAACAACAGCATGATTTGTACAACCTGCTGTAAAGAACAGTGAATGTGCTCCAGTCATTCACATCATGAATAAGAAGAGAATAAGGATAAAGTATGAATAGAGACATAAGTAATGACCTTGGAATGATGATGGGAAAGCCAGAAAAACTCTCAACATGTCATTAATATTTAATATATGAATGTACCAGGAAATATAATGCATTATAATTATTCTTTAAGTAATTATTTTGCTGTGCTTTTATAGGCAACAAAGAAGTTACTTTTCCAAGTAGGTTAGTTATTATTGTTGACAGTTATTCTTTTAATTCAATGAAATTTGAAGACACAACATATATCAAGTTATCATTTATTATGTATTAACATTCTTTTTTTTCTATTTTTTTATTTGTTTTAATTAATTACACATGACAGTACAATGATCTTGAATGTATTAACATTCTTTAGTTAGTTGCACATAGTAGTTAGGTTCCTTTTTCCTTTGAGAACCAAGACTCTACAAATATACCTGTATGCTAACACAGCAGAATTTTGTCTATAGTTTCTAAGGTTTTCTTACCTATAGTTTAGGGATCTTTGTTTTAAAGGAAAATGTGTTGTTTGGAATTATTTCCTCCCATTTTAAAGAAGAGAACATGGGTGTGACGAATGTTTATGGTATTCCTGAACTCATCATGTGGAACTGGCAGGTCATGCAGTCACAGAGCTGAAAAGATCTTTTCAGGGTTTGCTAACCTATGTCCCAATTCTTTGAGCCCTTAATTAACCTTAAGAGTCCCTACTTTATTTTAATTTTTTTAAAGATATGCCCTTCAGTCACCTTGGTAGTAAGCCAATTCTGTGTTTAATGCTGTCAGATAAATTGAATTGCCCTGCTAGCTGAGTGTGTTCTATTTCTTTGTTTCACCCACTACAAACATTACATATTATACAAGGATGTCTAGGAAGCATTGGGAACTAATGGATAGTTCATATTTATGCTTGTATATTTACTAGTGGTAATTTTACAGCTACAATTTGTTTTTATTTATCGACTTGTCTGAACAAGGACAAAAGGTTTATTTTTTAGTTATGCTCTGAAGGCAAATCTCATGAAGGCAGCAGACTTTTGGATCCCATTTGATATTCTATCCTAAACAGAGCACGAATAGTATTACCCTTGCATCTCTAAAATTTATATAGTGGTGACATTATAGCAACTTTTAAAAAATGCGATGTGTTAAAATTAGAAAGGAAGCATAATTAGCACCACCATGATGTACTTTTGTTTATTTGTGTTGTCCTGATTTCAGTCAGCAAAATTGCCTGCCTTTTGCTATTTGTGCCTGTTTAGGGAAGTGACTGCTCTACCCCATGCCGGCAGGGCACCTATGGGATAAACTGTTCCTCTCGCTGTGGCTGTAAGAACGATGCTGTCTGTTCTCCTGTGGATGGGTCTTGTACTTGCAAGGCAGGTAAGAGTGGATGAATGAGTTTTTTACTTAATCCTGGTCCTGTTATCATCTAAAGTCATGGGATAGAAATCTTGAAGAGGGTTCTAGCTGTAGTTGCATCAAAATTCAGTGGCTGACCTCAGCAAGCCCCTCATCCCATGTAGGTCTAACGCCTTCATGAGTCAATGAAAAGAGGCTTACATTAGATGGTCTCTGAAATTGCTGCCAGCTTTAGAAGTCTGCGAGTCTTTGCTTTGGGCAAGAGTAAACAAGCAGACGTGTGTCTGTGTCCCAAAATTGACTGACCTGGAATCATGACAAGAAATGCAGCCAAGCACAGATTCTATGTGAGGCCCAGAACATGTCCATCCGTAGATGGAGCCAGGATCTTGGATACACATTGTTCATGGTTAATGGAAACCCGCTTCAAAGATGGGGTTGTTTTTTTTTTTTTCCAAGCACAAACTTTCCTCTTCACCCACATAGTTTCTTTTCTGAATGAAATTCAGCTTCCACAGTGGGCATCACTGCTTGTCGAAGGAGCTCCACTCCATAGCTCTTCTCCAGTGGCTCAGTGGCGCTCCTCAGTGTTGGCATCCTTGACGGCACACACGGCTGTTTGGGTCCTCAGGGGTGCCTTTTGTTCCTTTCTGATGGAGGACTTCTGTAGCAGAGCCATGGCTCGGTATGGCTGGGGCTGGGGCGGAGAGGCACTGTGATGGATCTCCAAGATGCTTCTGGAGGAAAACTTGGCTTGTAAAGTCACCACAAGTCCCTGCTGCCTTTGTTTCCTCATTACTCTGGCATTCTTGTTGTGCAGGCTGGCACGGGGTGGACTGCTCCATCCGCTGCCCCAGTGGCACCTGGGGCTATGGCTGTAACTTAACATGCCAGTGTCTCAACGGGGGAGCCTGCAACACCCTGGATGGGACCTGCACGTGTGCACCTGGATGGCACGGGGAGAAATGTGAACTCCCCTGTCAGGTATGCCAGCTCTGCCTGGGAACTCCTAGGAGGAGCTGATGCCAAAGGGTTGGCTTCTATCTGCAGTTTTCCTGATTTAAATTGGCTGAATGTGAACCGACCTTCAGTAATTATTAGAAGAATCAAAGTGTTTGCATTCAAATTGGACACAGGATTGGGAAAAGATAGGAAAGACAATTGGTTAGGTAGGCTGTATGAGAATTCTTTCTTCTTTTCTCTTATCTGCACCCTGTTTTCCCACTGTTACACAAAGAATTTTCTCTGTTTCTTAAAACACTCATCTCATGGTGGCAGCCAGTTAGCAACACTGGTCAAACACCCAGTGTATGCTTGTCATTCTCCAGATATTTTGTTTGCATTATAATGGAAATCCCCTAGCCTTTGGGATGAGAAGTGACAGGGGGGCTGAAAAGGGGTGGTAACTGGTGTCACAGAAATGCTCATTGAAGTGATGAAAGAAGGCTTGGAAAAGGCATGGTTTAATGTAAATATCTCTGTAGTTGCAAGAATCTCCTGAGATTTTCCAAGTTCAACACTCACCCACTTCATTCCCTTGACCTACTTTGAAGATGTGCATCATTAGAAATTATATCCACCCCGGCTGACAGAGGGTGCCGATGGGAAGTGTTTTCTGTAGTAACCTGCCGATTTCTTTCTTTCCAAAGCACTTGGCTGGTTCCTTTCCCTGGCTTCCATCACTCTTTCTTCCTGTCACAATTCTTTTCTCCTGAGCCATTAAGCATTCTCTCAGTGGTGTGTGTTCTCTGCCTCCAGGACATCATCAGATGGCAAGATAGCAATGTGACCCCTTGAACTGGGCCCCTTGAGAAGGGACTTCCAGGAGGAGGCTCTTCTCTCTCTGGGCTTCCTCCTCATTAAGTCCAACCCACTTCCCAAAGTAGAGAGGATTCCCAGCCTGGGCTTTTCCCTGCCCTACAAAGCCCCAGGACAGAGTTAAGTTAGCTTTGTTGATTCTCAGAACAATAAACAAATAATCAGTACTTGGAAACAGGCTGGAAGGTCACCCATGTTGCTTGTGGATGAAGCAAAGCCCCAGGCATAACCTTGTCCTTTTTTTTTTTTTTTTTTTGGATGTTAGATGCATTAGTAAATCAGAGAAGGATGATAGTTTAGGGGTTCATAACATGGTAGAGCTAAATCCTATATAGCTCTATCAAATATTAGTGGGGTCTAAAAAAGGGTTTAGTTTGTTTTAACCAATTCTAAACAAATAATTATGCCATCTAACACCCACTGACTGTTCATGCTGGTTCTCATGTTCCCCTCTGGTGACAGTGTGTGCTCTCTGTTCTCCTTAGTGCCTGTATGGTATGGGGAGGTTTGTACATCTTCCCTCAGTTCCCAGGTATAGAAGTGAAAGAGCAAGGTTTTCCCTGCAAATGCAAAGCTTTCCATTTTTCCCCCCAAAATGAAATGATCATGTCCACCAAGAGTTGCCCACACGGACACACATTTACGAACCCACCTAACTGGGACGGGCGGGAAGAGGAGGAGGGTGTGCCATCACGTCCTTAGGACTTTAAATTAGAATATTTCATGAGACTTTGACTTTTTATTGGAAAAGAGGATATTAGACAAAGTAACAAAAGATTTTTATTTTTCTATACCATGCATCTCGTTGACAACTTAGGGAAATAAATATAATGCAATTAGAACTATAATTATTTTTAATGTTATAGCTTATTTATGTGGGCCAGAGTTCTCCTTTTCTGCTTAAGAAAGGAATGCATTGTAGGGAGCACTGAACTATGTTATAAAAATCTTTTTAGGAACAACAAAAAAAAATTTTTATGAGTTGTGGCTTATGATTTTTTTAAATTAACCAACATATTTACATATATTGCACACATGCCCACCAGCATATTGGTAAACTTGATTTTACCATTCATCTGTCCCAACCATGATGTCAGTTATCAACCAGAATTTGAAAGATTTTTGAACACTGATGTTCTGAAACCTACATTCTGGAAACCAAGAAGATCTGGGACTAGGTGACCGTAATGTACACTCCTGAGAGGTGTTAGGGGAATGGAGTACTGTATACAAAATGTCTGGCCGTGGTCCTTTGGCCTCCAGGTTCTCATTGCTGTCTTTGGTGCTGTCTTCCTTGCAGGATGGTACGTATGGGCTCAGCTGTGCTGAGCGCTGTGACTGCAGCCATGCAGATGGCTGCCACCCCACCACGGGACATTGCCGTTGCCTCCCTGGATGGTCAGGTGAGAGCCCAGAGTCCTTACTTTGAAGGGGAAACCTGCCAACTTAATGACTTATTCCATTCCTTACTCTTTCAGAGAAATACACAAGTCGACTTTTCAGATAATATAGTAAAATCTTCAATAAGCCAACACATTTGTACTCATGGAATATAATCACTAGGTGTAATTAATCTGCAGCCCCACCCTCGTGCCGTTTTTTTTGTTGTTGTTGTTGTTGTTGTTGTTGTTGCTTTGTGCAGGTCAGTTTTCTTGATCATACATGTAGGTTCCAATTGCTGGAATTTAGGCAATAAGATGGGAGAATGTGAGTTGCTATGAAGAGCTCAGAAGGAACTCTAATGGTATAATTGGGCTTTGAGAGGAAGAAAGGTTGAAATAAACCCTAAGAATATAACTAGGTCAACCTAGTGAGATGAAAATATTAATATTAATAAGGTTACTAGGCAAATACTTAAGTATTCTTTCCTAGAAATAAAAGTCTTAAAAACTTTCTTTTTTTCACAATTATGTTGGAATAGTGACAAATTTATGATATGGTTGAGTACAAATTTTCTAACCACAGCATGGGAATTTCTCTTTATTTATGTGGCTTCCTGATTTTAGCTAGGAAGTTTATCAAGCTAACAGTGGTCCCAGAAGAAGGATGATGATTTTGCTCATGATCTACAGACTTGTTTGTACATTTAGTGCCATCTTCTGAGTCTGTAAATCATGAGCAAAAACACCGTTCTTCTTCCAGGACCACTTTATATTCCCACCAGCAATGAATGAGGGGTCTAGCTTTTCCACAACCTTACCACATCTGTCTTTTCTATTACAGCCATGTTGGCGGGGATGCAGCGGTGTCTCATTGTGGATTATGTCTGTGTTTCCCTGATGGCTCATGATGTTGAGAATCTTTCCATGCATTTATTAGCCATCTGGATATCTTCTTTGTAAAAACATTTATTTACATCATTTGCTCATTTTTAATTTTCTTTATTATTGAGTTGAAACAATTCTTTGTATATTTTAGATCAATATTCTTTATTATTTATGATTTGCAAGTGTTTTCTCTTGTGAGGGTGTGTGTGTTTTTACTTTCTCAGTGGTGTCCTTTGTATCAGAAAAGTTTTTAATCTGAGAAAATACATTTTCTCTCTTTTGTAAATTTTGTTACTTATGCTTTGGTGTCGAATTTAAGAAATCATTGCCTAATCCAAGGTCAAAAAGGTTTGTGGCTTTCTTGTAAAAATTTTGTAGGTGTAGCTTTAGGTTCATTTTGAGTTAGGTTTTTTTTTTTTTTTTTTTGATGTGATATGCTGAGGGGATCAAACTTTTTTCTTCTGCATGTGACTATCCAGTTGTCCAAGCACCATTTGTGGAAAAGGCAAATTCTTTCCTCATTGAATCTTCTTGACATCCTTTGTCAAAAATTCCATAAAAAGCACATGAATGTAAGAAGGGGTTTTCTAGATTCTCTATTTTATCCCATTGGTCTATATATTCATCCTTATGCCAGTACCACACTGTTTTGATTACTATAGCTCTTTAGGAAGTTTTAAAATTGAGAAATGTGAGTCCTCCTGCTTTTTTCTTTTTTTTTTTTGAGGTGGGGGGCAGGTACCTGGGATTGAACTCAGGGGCACTCAACCACTGAGCCACATCCCCAGCCCTATTTTGTATTTTATTTAGAGACAGAGTCTCACAGAGTTGCTTAGTGCCTCTCTTTTGCTGAGGCTGGCTTTGAACTCACAATCCTCCTGCCTCAGCCTCCTAAGCTGTTGGGATTATAGGTGTGTGCCATTGTGCCCGGCCCTATAGCTTCTTTTTTTTTGATGTTGTTGTTGTTGTTTTTCAGGTTTGTTTTGATTGTTCTGGTTCCTTTGAATTTCCATATTGAATTTTTGGATCAACATGCCAATTTTTACAAAGGAGCAAGGTGGAAATTTAGTGGGGATTCAATGTATAGATCAATTTGGGGAGTATTGCCAACTTGGCCATGTTCAGACTTCAGATGCATAAGCATGGAATATTACAGGCAGTCTTTTCAGGGTTATCTGTCAGATCCTTAGGATTTGTTGAGAGTTTCTTTACTTTGTGATAGGAGTAAATTGAGATGAATTGTCATGAGCTTGATTTCTAGTGTCCGAGAGCCACCTTGGGAAAGAGGCCCCCAGGCTGGTGCAGTGAACTTCATTTTCTGTTGGTAGGAGACCACAGAAGACTTCCTAATCTCATGGTTCCTTCTTGACTTGCAAAACTCGAACTTTACAATATGAAAATTCTACCTTCCAGTTTCTGTTGACTCTCTATTTACCCCATGTTAAAACTGAATTACACCAGGGATTAAACTGGATTTTGTTACCCGGGTTCTTGAAGTTCTCAAATGGACTGACCGGTACTAATTTCTCAATGACCACCGTTAAACAAAACAACATTTTGAACTTTCTGGCCAATTCAGAAGTTTTCTAACTGAGAAGCCACATCATTTGTTTTGGGTCATATGCTACCAAATCCACATTTGTCTTATGAATATATAGAAGTGTAAGGTATCCTGGAATACCTCATCAGCACTCAGGTGTCCACCTGCTTTGATTTAGACTGAGCCTATGAAAGGCACACACTAGTAGACATGGGAAAAGCAAGAGATGATTTGGCCTGAAGCCAGGCGGAAAATGTGTTGGTTGCATTCCACAGTCTGGGTCATGGGGTAAGACAAATGATCGCATCTGGCCTTAGACCTATCAAGCTCCTGCGGGAATGCAGTGGCTTTGTCACACAGCGTAATCTTGTAATCCTCTGTCCATCTGTGACTGGCTTGCTTCTCTAAAAGGCACAGGGCTCTATCTCTTATTGCCCACTGTGTCTTTGCTTCATGGCCTGTGTGTCTGTATTGTTCCTAGGCCAGCTCAGTTGTCCCAGTGCCTCATTTCTTTGGGACCTCTGTGTGGGCTGTTGATGTGCAAACATCTGTCAGTATCTAAGCCTGCATGAGTTTGTCTGCCACACTCACAGAACCCAGTTGGTACAAGCAAACATATGTAGAGGAAAAGAAAATTCCAAAGCTTCAGAAACACCCCTGGATTTGGCTTATTTTTCTAAGAGGAAAGAGCAGCTTGTGTGTATTATTTACACAGGACATCATTTTGTGGTCGACACTGGACAGACTCATGACCTTTTGTTGATAAACTTGTCTTCAGTATTTTCCTTGTTAGGGCCTTTGTCAATAGAGAGAAGGCTCACTTTTCATCTAGGCATCAGATGGGGCCACACTGTGAACAGAAGCCCAAGGAAACAAGTAGTTCTACTTCTTCTCCTCTTGCCGCCAAGATGGCTCTAGGTGACACACTGAGCATCGCCAGATAGGGTGGCAGTGTGGGTATAGCGGTGAGACTTCTTAAAGAAGTCAGTGAAATCAACACAGGGGCCTGGGCTCTACCACTGGCCATGTGCAGATGGCGTGAAGTGCTTGTTTCATGATCAGCTGGTTTGGAGCCATGGTAAGGGTGAGAGAAATCAACCAGCCTGTGTCTAACCACGTGGTCATCACCACTCATAGCTTCATCCTGTCATCAACTGGCTGTTTTCCTCCTCAAGGACAGTGGCCAGAGGCATTTATTTATTTATTTTATTTGACTATAATTGATAGTCCCTACTCACAAAAAGTCTTCAAAATGTGCTATGATGAAGATAACCAAAACAAAAGCTGCATGATACCCCAGCAACTGTTTCCAAAAGAAGATCACCAATTTTTTTTTAAATAAGGATGTGTACTTTTATGATATATGGTTATTTGAAGCCCCAATTTATTAACATTTTTAGCTATTGGGCTATTTTTTACTGATTTTTAATTTTTGTACTGGGGATTAGACCCAGTGGTGCTTTACCACTGAGATATATTCCTAGTTGTTTTTTTTTTTTTTTCTATTTCATTTAAAACAGGGTCTCACTAAGTTTCTGAGGCCTCACTAAATCGCACAGACTGGCCTTGAACTTGGATCCTCTGCCTCAGCCTCCTGAGCCACTAGGATTACAGGCCTGTACCCCTGCTCTTGGCCCCAACAGAATATTTTTGTTTCTTTTTTTAAAGAGGCAGACTGCAGTAGAAAAACAGGGGAAAAGGAAATAACGTCAAGGACATGGGCTATGTCCTGAATTCCTCCTATACCATTGCTACACACACACACACATTCCACATGCATACATACACATAACATACCCATGTGTAAGCACACATATATACACACTGCTATAAAATGAGACTGGCTTTTCCAAAGTCATTCTGAAATTCTAGTTGTCAATATTAGTTTTATATAGATAGATATATAGATGTATATGTGCATTCCCAAAGTAATGGATTGATATGCTCTATAAAATATTTCCTGAAAGTGATAGAAATACATTCAGTCAGACAGAACACCTATTTGCTGAGTACTACAGCTAATCACGATTTCATTCCAGCTGTCTGGGGACACGTGTAATCTGTAGCCTGGTCTCCAGTTCTGGCTAAAATCACCATCACCTGGGGACTCTTTTCACTTGCATATTCTCAGTCACCACCTCACACCAACTGAGTGAGAATTTGTGGAGTGGGAAAGAGGAGAAGATAAAAGGGGAGGAGGATGGAGTCCCCACAGGTGCAATTTTGTACAAATTTGGAAACAACCTGGAAATCCCTCAGGATGTACTCTTTAGCACAGGGGGTGAGGGCTGGATGTCTGCCTGATTTAGCTCCTTGGCTGGGCTCTTCTGTTGCATACAACCTGCACAGCCTTACTTGACAGCCCAGTCTGTTGTGTTAAAAGTCATCCGGTAGCCTAAGCAGTACAGTTACCAGTATGCAGAGTGGATTTGCTGCTCCTTGTTACTAATTATTGAAGAACTTGGGGTGCAGAGGGCATTTCTGTGACACAAGAAAAAACCAATGGTAAAGAGAAGGTTTCAGTATGCATTTACACTAGAATAAAAGTTGAATTCTGAACTGTCAGAAAAGAGGTCAGGACACCAAAGCAACCTCTTGGCCTCTTGGGAATGAGAGACTAGCAAGGCAGGGTATCATGCTAAGGAGGGGAATGGAGAATAGCAGCTTAGGAAGAGGAGAATTGGGAGCAGTAGCCCCTGAGCGAAGTTGAGAAGAATCCAGCTTCCTCACTCTTCCCAGCAAGCAGAACAAGACTTGTTGTGGTCCAGCCCCTCTTTGCAGCTCTCCTTTCCAAGTGTCCCCCAATCACCACAAGTAAACTGCTGCTTCAGGGACTGATTTGTCCCCAGGATCTCCCATGAGGCTAGTGATACCTGAATTGTTACAATAAGGGAAGATCTCCCTTCCTCTGTCCAGTGACACATACCTGCAAATCCAAGTTGGAGGCAATAACGTTGTCAAGGGTTAATGAGCATGCACCCAGTCAGCCACAGTGAAAAGGACTCACTATCTGACCCTTTGGGCACTCAGTGGTGAATAACATGTCTGCTGGTGTCTGTGTGATTTTAGGAGAGGAAGTCATATTTAAGCAGAAGTTTGAGTCCCTAAAGTGATGATGGAAGGAGATGCTCATCCTCTGCACCCCACACCTAAAGGAAAGAGGCTGTGGAAAAAAAATCCAAAGCTTCCTGATGACTCCAGCTGCCCAGCAGTCCACTCTGTTCTATTTTATCTGGGCCCAGACACAGACAGGCAGTACTCTTCAGTGCTTTGGTCTTGCATCTACATATGCAGACATCGCTAACTTATATGACCAAGACTTTATCTCAGCTTGGTTACCTATGTGAAGAAATTCTGTTTTAGTGGATCTTTAAAATCCATAGTATCCACATAGGAAGATTTAGCAGCCATCTGTCAATTGTCTTGAAGTTCTCTGCCACCATACTGTGTGGGGGCTGGGAATGGGAGATAGAGGTTGTCAATCCCCATCCTGCACAAAGCTCACCTTCTAGCAGGGCAGACACTACAGATAGAGGTGGAGACAGGGTGAATCACTTCTCATGCCACAGAAAAGCAGAAGAAGTGTTATGTCTAAATGCTAGGGTACTTCCCTTCTACAATTATCAAACACAATTATTATTAACACATCTCTCCCTTTAATATATGATTAAAAGTTTTTTGGCCAGGATCAACACCCCAAATACTTCAATACTGGCCTAGGGAATATAAACAATTAAGCAATATAAAACAATATAAACAATTAAGGACTAGGGGTTGTATGTCTAAGAGGGGAAATAATGACATCCCAGATGATCTATTTACTGCATTCATACCATAAGCAATGCCTGCTGAATGCTGGTTTCACATTGAGGCCCCCCAGCATAATGCATCAGGCATTAAATGCACGGACATTTCTTTAGAGCTGCTTAGCTGAAGTTTATCACGATCACTCAGCCATCGCCTAGCAACTCATGAGGGCTATCAAAGAGCTCTTTGTCCTCAGTCCTGGCAAAAACAGTTCCTCACAGATCTCCTTATCAGCATTGGAACATTTATCAGGGAAAAAAAGATGCTTCTGTTGAACCATAGGTCTCCACAAATTTAAAGCTACCCCCTTCCCGTTTTGCTGCTGCTTCTAAATATTTTGGGAAGTTATTTCCTAAGGTAATTAGTGTTAATGTTTTTGTAAAAAAAACATCCCAAGGAAATTTTGTTAAGGTATCTCATAATTTTTCATTGCTCTAATCTGGTTCAACATGAAAAACACACAGGCCTGAGCTCCTGGAAGTTTATCTACTCAAAAACAAGGAAGTCAGCCATTTCTACCTCCGTAGCTGGAAAGGGCGACCACTTAGGTACTTACTCTGGAAGATGTTGGGCTTCCTGATTTGAATAAAAACTTCTTCAGGGAAGCATAACATGCTATGGTTGCTCCCCTAATTGGAAAGGAGTCCTGAATATCACGTAGAGAAGAGGAACTCGGCTTATTGATGGATTCAAATATTAATGTAACACAATCCATGTACAGGCACCAACCTCTCTTACAGAGTTCTCAGATCCCCTCTGCACACCATCTTCTGCCCTCCTATACAGCACAAATGTAGTTACGCTCTATCCTTCTTAAAAATTGTTTTTTTTGGTAACACCAGGAGGAGGCTCACAGTCCACAGCATGGCCTTCTTAGTTCACCTCAATGTGGCCGCGGCCTGACCGCTCACCCGCCTCACCTGCTCTTCCCAGCCTCTGAGTTTCAGTTGTAATTTGCAATTCCTAAAGGTTAGACACATCCTTCTTCGGGCCTCTAAACCTTGTACCCTCTATTCCCTTAGCCCAGAGTCCTCTTCCCACTTTGACAAGCCACCTCCTTCCCTGGCCATTGTCCCTAGACAAGGCTAGATATCTCTGTGGCCATTATTGCCCTGGAGTTACTGTTCCTAAAGAACGTCTCACCAGCAAGCCAGCATCTGGTTGGACCTCTGGAATATTTATTAACTTAAATTCTATTCTCCATCTTTGGTAATCAAGGAAACAAAAAGATGTCTTATAAGACTTTAGCAAAATTGGCCAAAAATAAGATGAGACCCATAGAAATAATTAAGGAATAAGAGACACATGTACACACAGAACCAAAACTTTATGGTTAAAACAGACTTACAACTATTTATCCTGGAACACACATCACCGCAGCATTGTCCTGACATGGAGGCCAAATCAGCAGCCTTATACTTAGGTATATTGTAGAGAAGCACTTACCAAAGACTTCACCATGAACCTCATCGCCCGAAATTCCACAATTAGATATTTATTTCTTAGGCTCCTAAAATGTGTGCTCTCTTAAAATATTCATATTCTCCAGACCAGGCACACCTCAGCAATAATAGATTTATCTTGTCCTTCCCAGAACATAAAATGGAAGGCAAGGTGGCAGAGGTAGGGAGGGACCATGAGGGAGGAGTAGCTGTGGGAGAAAGGATGAAGAAGAAGTCGGCTTTCCATCTTTTGCTGGACTTGACCCTTGGAGAGACATACCTGATATTTGTTTTCAAAGAAATTAAGCATTAATATCTGCAAAATGATGACTTATTTTTACTGATGCTAGATTAAAAGGGTTTGAATTTTTAAGAAGTGTTTGATTAGTAGAATGTTTATAATTTATATCCAAAGGAAAGATTTATTTGCAGCCTAAAAATAAAAGTTATTTAAAAGTAAGCTTGGTTCTGCTGAAATATGCTGATATGATTGGAGGCTAAAGGTTGATAGATGACCCCTAGACTTGAGTCTCTGGGAAAGAAATGATGGGTAAATCACTGAGACAAGCTTACCTTTGCAATAGATCTCCTTGCCTTGTTGCATATCTGGAAATTACCTTGATAAAGTTGATTGTGACTGATGATTATGCTAACTAGCTGGACAAACCTCTTAAGGGAAGAGGAAGCAGATATGAGATAAAGCATCACTCTATTCAGAGTGCCAGTCTGGCCTGTTGTCATTATTCCTAACATGCTTTGACTGAGAGTGTGCTAAGCTGTGTGTGAATCATGATGTCTATAATGTAAAAGAGCAGCAGATGCCTCTGACCAGCAATGTACTCTACCCCATAAGAATGGAATGTATAAGTAATGATTTGGCAAGTAGTAGACAAACTAAATGGCTAAATCTCAATCTCCCAAATGCCACTCCACTAAAAAAGTATCAAAAATCAGTACTAATTTTCAGGATTATTATCAGATTAACTGGATTATCCAGTTAACTTCTATATCTTCAAACTTATTTTTTTCTTTTGAAAAAATTAATTTGTTCTTTTAGCTATACATGACAGTAGAATGTATTTTGACATATCATACATATATGAAGTATAACTTCCAATTTTTGTGGTTGTACATGATGTGGAGTTAAACTGGTCATGTATTCATATAAGAATATAGGAAAGTTATGTCCAATTCAGTCTTTCCTATTCCCATCCTCCTTTCCCTTACCTCTGCTTACTGTGAGTTAGCATCTGCATATCAGAACATTTGGCCTTTGGCTTTTTGGGATTGGCTTATTTCACTTAGCATAACAGTCTCTAGTTCCATCCATTTACTGGAAACGCCATAATTTCATTCTTCTTTAAGGCTGAGTAGTATTCCATTGTGTATATATACCACATTTTCTTTAACCATTCATCTGTTGAAGGGCACCTAGGTTAATTCCAGAGCTTGGCTATTGTCAATTGAGCTGTTATAAATTTTGATGTGGCAGCATCATTATACTTCTTTAAACTTTTTACTGAGATTTCCCTTAATGGTTCCAGACTAAAATGCCCAGGGTTGTCTGAATCTATGTGAAGCAGTGGTCTCCATCTTAGCTGTTGTTAAACAGGAGCCTGGTTATAGTCAGAGATTAGGACCTGAATTCCTGGAACTAAGAATAAAGCCCAGAACCTGTTGGTACTTTCTTTACATTCACAAAACAAAGCTTAGGTTTGCAGCTTCCTTATGAGGTGGACTATCACTCAGTGTATTTGGTGCTTCTGCTAGAATAAATGGCTTAAGATCCCATTGCTAGTGTATCACATTTGGAGAGGGTAGAGTTTGCAGTTCCCTCACAGCATTCTCCAAGAGACTTGAAAGATAATATATTTTTTGAACATGAGGGAAAAATAACCCAGTGGGGCCAGATCACATATTTTATTTTATGGGGAACATTTAAATCCCAATCAGCTTTACAAAGGGACCCGGTCTCCTTTCTTCAGCCAGCATTCCAAGCTGAAATGAAGTCTATTGTTGATTCAAGTTAGACACAACGAGGTCTGTGCGCTTTCATGCCTACTTAACAGACTTTACCACGTGGGAGACTTTCAGAAGGAGCAAAGCAGGAACAGTAAAAAGTGGGAAACTATTATTCAGAAGAAATGGCTGTGTACCAACTAGCAGCACCCACTTTGGAGTGTTGAAGTGCTCCGTGTTAAGGTTCTGGCCACAATGACTTTTCTCTTAATTGCTTTTGAAGCAAAAACCAGAATGCAGAAGAACATGGCCTGCTCAGCACCCTTAGAGCTGATCGTGTTCTGGAATCCTGGAGGGTGTGCGTGCTTGTTCTTCCCGTGTTTCCCTTTGGTCTGAGGCCAGCAGTTCCCAGTTCACTACTAATTGTAACTCATTGCTTTTCAATGGGGAGGGCATTTCTCTGAGTTGTGGAGAATTCTGACTTAAAAAAAAAAAAAAAAAAAAACAAGAGGCCCTGGTTTTACTTCAAGTGCAATCTTGTGAGAGACTTCCATGAACTTTAAATAAAACCAGTTTTATTCTCCTTTTTGAAATCTTGGTTTTCCTTGATATTTCCTTTGCACGTCTGTATATTCATTCATGATTGATGCTAAAGTTTTTCTATTTCCAACAAAAGAGTTCAACCTCTGTGACCATTGCATAATTATCAATAGCTTAGCCAATAGCTATAAGTAATAATTGTGAAAATGTGAAACTTTGCCTCTACTCAATGTGAGATTAAATTTATAAAGAGGAATTTGGTGAAAAGTGTTAGCGTATTTTTTCTGTTCTGCACAATCTATCCACAAAATATTTTAAGACCGTGTTTATTTGTTTACTCCACAATACGGTTTTCTCGAGGTAGAACAATTTAGCTACTGTGTGCTATGCCTTATCATTGTACACTTTGTTCATGTCTCCGTGAAAACAAAAAATAGGGGAAAGAAGGAAATCAATAGTATTTTTGATAAATTTTACCTTCAATAGACAGAGCCCTGGGCTTCCCTGTTTCTCCTTCCTATTAAAGAAGAAAAATCGATAAAGCAAAGGTGTTCTATTCCTTCCTTGTGACTGCATAGAGAAGACTTCTGGGTGTTATTTTAACATTGGATGTTTCTGTGTTTGGGTGTTGATAAGATGATAATCTGTTGCCCAGGATACTCAGTTTTAATACTGTGCACTTAGTCCTCCTCTTTAATTAGCGTCTGCAGAAGCCCCCACGTGGTCTCTCCCTCAGCCCTGCCCCCTGTGCGTTGTTTCAGGTGTACACTGCGATAGCGTGTGTGCTGAGGGACGCTGGGGTCCCAACTGCTCCCTGCCTTGCTACTGTAAAAACGGGGCTTCGTGCTCCCCAGATGACGGCATCTGTGAGTGTGCGCCAGGATTCCGAGGTACCACTTGTCAGCGAAGTAAGTGTCTCATTAGAGGGATAATTTCCATCTGTCCTTCCCTGGGCACTAGATACAAAATAATGGCCTCTCTTTCTCCTCTCAGTGCATAGTGATGTTCTGTTGCAGCCAAGGGCAGAGGAGGGTGTAACAGTCCCCTTTCCTTTGCAGAATTGTCCCCAATAAAACTTTCCCCACAACTTTATTCTCTTCACCCTTCAGGACTAACCTAACAGATGGGGCTTTAACCATTTCTTCCCAGTCATGATTTCATTGCCACATTGGCACCAGAAACCGGATATGATTCTTGATTTTTTTTTTCCTGAGAGCTTGCAAATGGTGTTCCAGAAATCCACTGACCTGTAAATATTTTATTCAGCAATTTGGCATTGGCCTTACCTCAATTACCAGAAGTCAACATCAGCCAAACCTTGAGGCAAATCATACATCTGCTAGTAATCTTAACGTCAGTGCTACAGGGAAAAGAGAATTGCAAAGTTAAAAATTGGGACTTTTGACATTGGTTGATAGAGTTTTTGAGTTAGGAAATGATCTATAAAATTTTACTATATTTACTAATTTTTAAGTTAAGAATTGATCTATAACATTTTACTACATCTTTCAGTAAAGGTTATCAGGAAAGAATCTATACCTAATTAGAAGATACACTGTTCTAACATTTTAAGTTGCTTCTTTTGTTACCATTAAGAGTCCATGCAGTTACCCTCTGTTTAAATCTGATTAAAGCCTTGGGAAGCACCTAAGAACGTAGCATTTTGCTTACTTGATTTCCAGTACAATCATGGACCTGGGTCATTCTGAGGAGGAAAGATCTAATTTTGTCTATAGATCTATGTATTACCAATACTGATTCCTAAAGAATAAAAGAATCAGCAGCTTATTTAGAACTTACTAGTATCTAATTTTTTTTTCATTTCTTTATTTGTTCAACAAAAATTATTTGTGTCCCTGCTCCCTGCCCTGCCTAGAACTAATGATAGAAAATAAATAGAAAAATAAAAAGGACTAAGCCATTCGCTTGCCCTGGAGCAGTTCAGTTTATTGGCTTCTTTTCCTTACTCAAAAGTTACATCATTCTTGTCCTTGTTCTTTTTTTATACTTGGAAAATTCTCAGTATCATTGTTTCATTGAAGTTTTTAAACCTCAAAGTCTTTAACTAGCTCCTGATGTAGAATATGAGGTAAATGCATCTCAGAAAGGTAACTATTTCTATTGTGTTTTCAGTCTGTTCCCCTGGTTTTTACGGGCATCGCTGCAGCCAGACATGTCCCCAGTGTGTCCACAGTAGCGGGCCATGCCACCACATCACAGGCCTCTGTGACTGCTTGCCTGGCTTCACGGGTGCCCTCTGCAATGAAGGTGAGGCATGGAGGTTTTGGAAAGAGATGCGTGGAGTTGAGCAAGCCCCATGCTCTGTTCTCAGACTTCCTGAAGGATACTGTTGCAGCTGTCAGCCATTGAAGCCTTCTAGGATGCAGTGTCTGCAGCTTCTGAAATGCCTTGGAGCTTTGGAAACATGGGCTTGCCATGCCAGCCAAAGCTCTTTATTCTCTGAACTATGATACTCTCCAGTTTTAATTGGAAACACTCTCCCACGAAAAATCAATATGAGGAAGGATGTTGACTCCCTGAGCGAGAAGCCATGAAATCAGATTTCTAGAAATGAGATGAGGTCTCCTGGTTCGTGATGCCTTAATGAGAGTCTTTGGCTCATGTGTTTGTAAAAACAAGCCCATTCAAGATGAGGGATGCTGGCTAGCAGAGGCAGCTACTAAATGGGCAGCTGGGTTGGTGACCTTTGAAGTCGTTTCTTGTCCTTAAGGGCTTAGGATTCTGTGAGATGGGTTGTGATGTGAATTACTAACATGTGGCTTTTTCACAGTGTGTCCCAGTGGCAGATTTGGGAAGAACTGTGCAGGGATTTGTACTTGCACCAACAACGGTACCTGCAACCCCATTGACAGATCTTGTCAGTGCTACCCAGGTTGGATTGGCAGTGATTGCTCTCAACGTAAGTCTTGTTGGAGAACAACTGATTACCCATTGTTTGTTTTCAGGTGTCTTAGGATTTACTTATGACTGTTTATACAATCAAAAAAGAATATGTGACCAGTTATAAAATGCATTCTAGTTTTTGAATTCCTTTCTTCCTATTAAGAATTCTCTGCAATGATTCTATATCTAAATCCAAATGATGTCTTGGGAAAAACCTAAATATGTAATAATTTACCTATTTGCTTTTCAATGACTCACCATCCATTGATTTTTTTTAAATAAGCATGTTTAGAAGTCTCTTTATTTTGTTTTGATATGGAGAGTTAATCATGGACACATGAAGAAGAATTTAAATGAGGTGAACCTTAGAAACCTGTTGGGCTCATGAGCAGACCACCCACCTCACTGTAGCTCATATGCTCAACTTCACCTTTGCTACCCCTACCCCCTCACCCTACCCCATACCACTGCATTTCAGACAGGGATTGTGTGACCCTAGGAGGAACTGTTTAGATGACTTTTAAATCATCAATGTCATGAAAATGTGCCATTGACCATAAATGGTTAATGCTTTGAAAGGGTCAGTGCAACTTTTAGTTCTCAACTTTTGACCAAGGATAACATATGTGCAGCTGTACCCTGATTCCATTCACTATAAATTTCATAGCACATACTCAGTTTATGTTGAACCCACTCACCATGCACATAAAGCAAATCAAACAATGACTGGGTACTTATTTTACATGGTGGTTTTTTGGCTACTTATTTCAGATTCCATAGTTATAATCTGCAAATATTAATTGATGAGCAATATATTTTGTCTGAAGATTTTCTTCTCATTGTTATTTTTTCCCTGAGTAGGGCAGGCTGTTTCCATTTCTGAAGAGTAGGGAGGCAGAGCCCACTGTAGCTCTTTGGTGAAGTGTTATCAGATATAACTCCTTGGTGTGTGCTTCACTGTTTGGTGGGGGAGGGAGCACTTCAGAAATAACAGCATACTATTCAAATAAACATTTAAAATTTACCATCAGTTGCAGGAATCCAACTCAGAATGACACAGGGACGGGTAGAGGAACAGATAGTGAAACTGAATGACACAGTTAGGGAGAAAAACAAGCCCCAATATCATTGCCATTGCATGATGGGTATACTGTGCTCCATTTAGAGTACTCTTTATTTTGGAAGTTGGTCACTTCCTCATTTGGAGGAGGAATGTACTAGAGGGAACAAAAATGGGAACACCACTATGAATGGAGACAATCGTGTCTCCTGTTCCCATAATTACTCTAGAGGATGCTGATTTATTTGGCAAAAGCCTTTGCTTCTCATGGGGATCATTGACTTCATTGATTCCCTTATGGACTCTGAGGAACCATCTAATATTTCTTCTTGGCTGATTTTCAACCTGTCTAGAAAGAGAAAAGTCCACACAGTGAAAACAGAGACTTTGAAAAATTAAAGGGATGCATTTAAAGGGACAGGTGTCCTTGGTAAAATGATTTTTTTCAAGCCCTTTCTCTCCATTTACTTTTTAAAATATAAAAATTCTGGTTCTTATTCCCATTCTCTGATTATAACCACTACGGGGAGTAAAGCCTAATGCAAGTAGTTTACCTTAAAAAAAAATCTATTATGAGGGGCTGGGGTTGTGGCTCAGCTGTAGAGTGCTTGCCTAGGACATGTAAGATGCTGGGTTTGATCCTCAGCACCACATAAAAATAAGTAAATACAATAAAGGTATTGTGTCTGACTACAAGTAAAATTTTTTAAAATCTATTATGAACATAAAAGGGTTTACAAAATGTATTAAGTATCATCTAAGGAATTGGTTATTTCAGGTAAAGAATGCTGCATCAAATGTCAGATGAGCTACAGGCGTAATCATTTCCACCCTGAGTTTTTCTATGGCCTTAGAAGAAAAGAACTGTATTAACCAAACAAATAGTGGATATTATTATTAATCTGTGTGACCTTGGATAAGTCACTATTAACTTTATTAGACCTTAGACTAACCCTCTGTAAATAAGAAAGTGTTGTCCTCAAAAATCTACTCTAGTATTCACACTAGATATTGAGGATCAGCTATGAAATTTTTCCCTTACTCTTGAACACAAATGATTTACACAATTATGGGAGGTTTTTTTTCATTTAAAATTACTTCAGACTATTTATTGTTTTTATTGGTCCATATTCCCTATGGAGTAGCCCTATATAAATTACATGTAATCCTTGTAAGAAATTATGTTCCTGAAGCATTTGTATGAATAAAAATCTGGGGGGATGTAAATCAAATTATTTTACCTCATGATCTTCCATTATCTGACTTATTGATTGCTGTTCCATTGGCAGTGACCCCTAATGATTCTGAGTTATTATTTTCTGCTTCTTCCAGTTAAGAGTTTAATTGCAGCCTTAGGGTGGAAAACCAACCTATAGCCACAACCCTGGAACACACTGACAAATGCAGGATTTCGAAGTCAGAGACATGCATGGCATGACCTGGGGTCTCCAAATCAAACATTCCCCATCTGATCTCTGCTGGAATGGCCTCTCCTTGGACAGGCTTCTCTTAAAGAAGTAGTTCCAACCTTCTTGTCCTCCTTGCGATTTTATTTCCTTCATGACGCTTACCATCATTTTTTTTTTTTCAGTTGGTTGAGTAGTGGGCTGGTTTGCTGCCTCCTCTACTCAAATATAAGCATCCAGAGGGTGGTTTGCCTTGGACTTAGTCTTGTGCTCTGCTATCTCCCTGTGCCCAGAACAGTCTTGCCACATAATAGATGTGGAATGTGTGTTTGTTTAATAACTGAATCTGTATATTTGAGATGATTCTTGCCATCACTACATTCTGTGGTTTTGAATGAATGTGTCTGTCAGGAATGATGGTCATGGCTACAGTCAGTATTGCCTTTTGAGTTTTAGTGCAGAATTTGGACCTTCTTCACTAAATTGTGAAAGTTTTGTTTTTTTTTTTTTTTTGGGTGGGGGGAGGAGTACTGGAGATTGAACCCAGTATGCTTTACCACTGAGTCACATCCACAGCTCTTTTTATTTTTTTATTTTGAGATAGCGTCTTGCTAAGTTGTTAAGGCTGACCTCAAACTTTCGATTCTCCTGCCTCAGCCTCAGGTTACTAGGATGAGCCATCATGTACAACTAAATTGTGGGTTTAACATGTTATTTTAGTCCTCTGTATACCTCTAATTTTCACATGTGAGGAACTGTGCAGGGGTGAATGGAATTCCTTCTGCTTGGTGCTGGTCTCAACTCTAACATGCCTCTCTATGCTTTTTATGGTTTTAGCATGTCCACCTGCCCACTGGGGCCCAAACTGCATCCACACTTGCAACTGCCACAACGGGGCTTTCTGCAGTGCCTATGATGGGGAATGTAAATGCACTCCTGGCTGGACAGGACTCTACTGCACTCAGAGTAAGCAATGAGCCTTCTGAGGCCCACTAAGGGGAGCCATATCCAGGAGTAAACAGCCTCACCCTTTGTACCACCTAAGCTCACCAAGGGTCTTTTCTTGGAACACTTCATCTTCCCAATGACCTCTAGATATCTGAATTTCTCTAAGCAGTTAAGAGATACCACTTTCCAAGTATTCTGCCTCTAGGTTATATCAGGACATCAGGTAAAATAATGCTATGTGGAATGGTATATAATTTCTTTCTCTTTTCTCCTTCAGCCAGACCCTATTTATATCATGCAAATTCCCTATCATTTATTCTAATAGTGCATGCCAGGGTAAGTGATAAGAGGTTGGAAAGGTAGGGAAGACAACAAGCCTCACTTCCTAATTTACTTTGTGCCATTGGAGAAGAGGGAATTTGGTGGTTCTTAAACTTTAGTGAGATTCACAGTTGCTCAGAGGAGTGGCCAAATAGCATTCTGGTCTCTCCCCCAGAGTGAATGGTTCAGTAGGTCTGTGCTGGGATCTGAGCATTTGCCTGTCTGCGACTGGTGATAGTGCCATTCCAAGACCATGTTTTGAGGACACTGCTCTAGTTCTTTTTCACATTCGGTGTCCTATACTGTCTTAGCCATTTTTTCTTCCATGAGACTTTTTAGCATCTATTTTAGTGAGCTTTGTGACACTGTGACCAAAATACTTGACAAGAATACCTTAAAAGAAGAAAAGTTTATTTTGGCTCACAGTTTCAGAGGTTCAATCTATGGCTGGCCAACTCCATAGCTCTGGGCCTGAGATAAGGCAGAAAACATCATGACAGAAGGGCATGGTGGAGGAAAGCAACTCAGGACATGGCACCAGGAAGCAGAGAGAGCTCCATTGACCAGGGACAAAGGCCCCAAAGGCACAGTCCTAGTGATCTACCTCCTCCAGCTACACCCTACCTGCCTACAGTTACCACCCAATTAATCCATATCAGTGGATTAATCCACTGATTAGTCACAATATTCATAATCTAATCATTTTGCCTCTGAATTTCATTGTCTTACACATGGACTTTGGGGGGATACCACATATCAACACCATAACAGCATAATCGACTATTCTGTACAAAGTGTTCCGTAGCTGAGAATCATTGGAAAAAACTTTTTTGCCTTATTATTTTCAATGGAATGAAGGAGACAAGAGAGGAACATTATTACTTTATAATTATAGTTTTATAGTTATTATTAATAACATATGATTTAAAATTCCAGCAATGAACTGAGAAGGAAAGACAGGTCAGAAATTGGGCAATTCTTATTTAATACTAATTAGTGAACATAATTAGACAATAGTCTGAACAAGACTTTTCAAATTTTCTAGAAGGGAGAGTAGCCATTTAACCAAGATTTGAAAGGGATAAATGGCAAGGAAAGAGGTTGTCCCAAACATATTCTCCAGAGATTGTACATCTATATTTTTTAATTCCTTAAAGTACTTATATGCTATAATTTATAATTCTAAAAATCGGGGTCTGCTTCAAACAGAGGACCTTTTTACGTGGACATAACGTGATATATTGGGAGCCCCATAGGATCTAGAGACAGACCTCCCTGTGTTTGTATCATGGTCCTGCTGTTCTGCCATTTGCTACCTATGTGACAGAATACTTGGGACTTGGTTCTTATTGTAAGATGGGAACATCATCCCTGCATTTCTGGGCTGCTGTAAACATTAAGTGAGAGAATGGGTGAAAAGAATCTAGTACATAGTAGGTGCTAAATTAACACATGACACGGGGGAATGTCTCACAGGCTGGCATCTGTGTGCTGTCTCTGTTCTTGAAAGTCAGGCTTTCATTAGATCTCACCATAAGAAAACAGGAAAATAAAAGGCAGATGTAACATTTGGGAACAGCCATTGAATCAGCCTGTACTGAAGCATCTTGTGTGTCAGAGAGCCCCCAAACCTCCTGCAGGGCAGCTGCCAGCCCATGTGAGCCAACAGAGCTTGTGCGTGTCTTTAGCCCAAGGGTCCTGGTGTTCTAAGCCTTGGAAATTGGGGAGCAGTGTGAAGACTTATTGGTTTTTTCAAAGTACCAGTGAAACACAGTTGTTTTTAAGTGAAGCATTCAACCATGCCTCTTTGGTGAAGATGATAATATTGCCTAAATTAATTACAGATACAGTGGACAAAACTAGTAGCAGAATTGGAGGCTTTCTGTACTACAAGTAAAAGCGTGGAGATAATTTTAATATAATTAAAATAATTATATGATTAATTATTGTGACATAATAATTAATAATTTAGTCCATGGAATTTGAGACCAGGATTAAAAGTAGTTGAGTGAAGAATGAGAAGAAATGGCATAGGTCACATAGCTAGTATGTAGAATACTCCACAGCTTCGATGCACAGGCTTCAAGGGATGCTATTAGAAAACACAAGTCTTGCATTCAGGGGTACCAGGGATAGTCACACTGATAGGTATGGAACTCTTCTGCCTCCTGTTTGTGAATTACAACCTACTTGCAAGACCCCTTCTTAGAACTTCTAAGAAGCCCTGTGACAAGCTGACATATGTACTACTGTCTTTATTCTCAAATGGTTCAGTAGCCTTGAAGTTTAAACACAACTGTGTTGGAGGCAGGAGCTGTGTTTTTCCTCAGCAGCCTTCAGACCCCAGCTATCTTCCCTCCTTGCACAGGATGTCCTTTGGGGTTTTATGGCAAGGACTGTGCAATGATATGCCAGTGTCAAAATGGAGCCGACTGCGACCACATCTCTGGACAGTGTACCTGCCGCACGGGATTCATGGGGAGGCACTGTGAGCAGAGTGAGTATGAGAGCATGAGGTCACTAGACAGGAATTCTTTCCCTTGGAATCAACTTTCCTACATGTTTGGAAATATTAAAGTGCAGAATCATTGCAATTTTTATGTGGTGTGAGCTGATGGCTGGTTACTTCCCCTCCCTGGGATCCTTGCTGTTGTCTTTCCCTGTAAATACTTCTTCTGAGCAAATTACTCAGTACTCTGGGTGGAGGAGGTGTGACTGCAAGGATGAGGACAGAATTCAAATTTTTCATTCTATTCTTTCTGGTTCTCCCTTCCTCTCTCTTTTATTTTTGAAATGTGGCTGCTCAGAGGCAGTCAAGCTCGCTTCATGGCTGAGGCAAGGCCAGGATCGAATTGGAGGTGAGGATGTTAGATGGGGAGCGGGACTGAGGGCTCAGGACCAGCCCCAGGACCTGGTTCAGGAACAAGGCTATGCAAATGTTGCATCCTTTGGACTGCTTTTTCTACATGGTTCTTTTATACTGTTTCCACTAACAACTTCTCATCATAGTCTTAACCTTCAAGATGACATATTACCTTATTTTTTTAAAATCCCACTCAGAACATATTCTATTGGAATTCCTTATCCTTGTTTTTCCATTTTTACCCCCCAGCTATGCATCTGCTCACAGGTTTAGCCTTGAACGGAGTATTTCAAATGAGCTTATCATTCCTTTGCTCTATAACTTTCATTTGGTATTTAAGATGAGTAAATAAGGACTGAGAACTATAGGGGGCACACTCATATATGGTACAAGACCTAGGAGGTAGGAAGAGGTGCAGGAGAATTCCTGCTCACCAGAGAGTACACTCTTAGCAAGGGCGCAGCAAGGAAGACATGATTATAGAGGCAGTGTGACCTGGAGAGGTAGATCAGCAGAGCAGGACTTTGGCAATAAACTATCGCTTCCCTCCACTCCACCAGCACCTACTATCCTCTGGGCAACAAGGTGGTCTCAGTCACCTGTGCTTAATCCCAGCACATCTTTGTACACCTTCCCTCTAGCAAATGCTACAGGAGTGATATAAGGGTTCAGCTCAAGACAGTGAGAGCCCAGTTTTAGTTTATCTATGTTTCATTTAATCATAAAGCAGATACTGAGTCACATGGTGGCATGTACACCCCTCTTTGTGTATGTGTGTATATGTGTAAATTTTTAAACATAGGCATAGAAACCAGAATGGGCTCTAAACTGACCACCACTTGAATGCCAGATGACTGACTAATTAAGGTCTTATTAAATAAAAGCCTCTAAATGCTTCCACGATGACTGTGAACATCAAATTTAAATGTCTGTATTTTTGAAGACTTTTCCCAGTGCTCATTTGTAAACAGAATCCCAGTGTTTGCAAAGCCCTCAGCGAATAATAACACATTGCCCCCTGCTGCTCACTCTATGAAAAACACCAGTATTTTGTCATGAAGATTTTTAGGTTTGACTTATCTATGCTATTCTTTGAAATTCATGTATATAATAATTCTTATTATATACATCATAAGACTCTTACTATTTTAGTCTGACTGCAACTTGCAGAGTCAAAGTCTGAACCATTCTTTGACAAACGAAGTTCTTATCAAGAAAATTAACAAACTGTCCTCCTCTACTTCTACTCCCTCTGATCCAAGTGAGTATGTGTATTTAGAAGGATCTTTAAATCTCCAATAAAATACAGGTGTTCTTAAGGAAGCTTCTCTAGTTGGCTTCTCAGTCTAGGCCCCTTCCAGCCATAATTTTGCCTACTAGAGTCATCTCAAATTCCTCTTTATAATTACATTTATCTGTTTCATGGGAGTTTCACAGACTCTTTCTGTATGCATCAGGGAAGTATGTGTACAGCAGCCGGAAGTGGCAGGAGCTGTAATTTTGAGTAATTCAGTCTCTAGCCCTATGCAGCCTGGGCTGTGAGACCCACCAAGACTCAGGTCTGCTGTCCAGCTCTGGGACACCCTGGGCAGTACAAGTCTGCCTGAACAAAAGCTTGCTAATATGCAGGGACATTCAGTAAGAGATAGTCTTGCTTCAGATCCCCAAGACTGGAGAGCCACACTGATTTTATCTCCTTTTCCAGAGTGCCCTGCAGGAACCTATGGCTATGGCTGTCGCCAGATATGTGACTGTATGAACAACTCCACCTGCGACCACATCACTGGGACCTGTTACTGCAGCCCAGGATGGAAAGGGGCACGATGTGATCAAGGTAAGGATACTAGTAAATAATAACTGCTACCTTGTATTGCATGACCACCAGGTGTGCACAATGGCAAGTATTTTCACTTATGATCCAGTGTAATCCTCACTGGCTATGTATTTACTCACTAGGATGGATGCTGTATTGTTGATGTCCTACAGATTAAGAAACTAAATCTTAAAGGGGTTGAGTAATTTCCCCAAGGACACATAACTGGTATGTAGAAAATGTCACAGTTTTGATACCAGGTTCTGTTATTCTTCAAATATTCTGTCAGGACTATGATTTTTTTTTCAGTTTTATTGAGGTATAACTAATATATGAAAAGACACACATATGTAAAGCATACAATTTGATAAAATCTAGAACATGTTTATACCCACAAAACCATCCCCATAATAATGACAAGTTCCATAGCTCAATAAGTTTCCTTGTGCTCCTTTCTGCCACTAGTTCTTGGGCCCCAGGCAATCACTAATCTACTTTCTGTTATTATAAATAAGTTTTCATTTTCTAGAATTTTATATAAATGGAATCATACTGTCCTCTATGTTTGTCAGCATAACTATTTTCAAATAAACCATGTTCTTTTATTCTCAATAGTTCCATTCTTTTTGTTGTCGAGTAGCATTTCATTGTGTGGATAGACCATAATTTGGTGACCATTTTCCTGTCGGTAGACATTTGGATTGCTTCCAGTTTAGGGGGCTATTACAGATAAAGTTACTGTGAACAACAGCGTACCAGCCTTTGTATAGAACTTCATTTTTCTTGGATGAATAGCTAGGAGTAGAATGACCAAGTCACTGTAGGCATATGTTGAACACTTTAAGAAACTTGTGTCTGTGGTTTTTAGCTAGGATGTATCACCTGGGAACATTTCTTATATACATAGTATCACCTGGGCAGTTCTTACTCTGGGTGGATGGGGCCCTCTAAGAAGGAGCTTCCAATGGTTCTGGAGCTGCCTTCTAGGAGCAGAGTTGGGGCCTCTGCTCCTACTGCACATAGTGCTGTCTGGTGGCAATAAGCAGGTGGGTGGTGAAAGGCCACAAACATGGATGTGTCCAGTTGGTCATCTTAAACTGCAGACCATATAAGTTCTCATATTTGAAATTTTTAATTTCTTTCATAAAATAACATACATGTTCACAGTTTACCTTTGATTGTAATCACAGCTGGATGTTATATCTCATTGTCATATCATGATTACAAATATACTGTAATCTCACTAGAATAGCCTTAGTCCTCTATGTTTCAGGGAAAATAGTTTATCAGAGGTTCTTCTAGTGTTAGGAGTCATAAAGTCACAGGAGCATTTATCTAAGCGGAAAGCAGCTATACAAAGGCCACTTTCCTTATTTTAGATGATGAAACTGCAGCCTTGGAGCTAAAGGGAAAGTTCCTAACACCTGAGTCACTTTTTCAGATGTCCAATTTCTCGACTCTCAAATTGGAACCCTTAGCTTTCTCACTTGATAGAAGAACTAAGTAAAACTGAATTTTGAGTTGAATGAGTAAGGGTGATGTTATAGCGTGATGTTATCAGGTTTTATCAGGAGAAATCTTAATGTCATAGAAAATAACTTTTCACAGAATGGGATCTCTTCTAAGGTAAAAGGCTCTGGAATTAGGTCTTGGACTAGATTTATAATGGAGTTATGCTACCTTGGAAAGAAAATTATTCTTGGAAACACCAAGGATAAATGTAATATTAAGTTAGAGAGTTGGGCATTTGTAATTTATCTCTGTATAAGGCCCATACTGAATAATAAGTAAAACAAAGCAACAATTAGATAAATTATTAATCACCAGTTTAAGGTTTAATTTGAAATTAAATTAAATGTAAGAAGTTCCCAAACCCTACTGCTAAATCTTTGGGTTCAACTCCTGTCTCTTTGAGGCTTAGAGCAGCCCTTCTCTGGGAACAGATAAACCAACAACATCTAAAAATGAAGAATGTTTTTCTTTTCCTGCTCTGTTTCCAGAAGTTTCCAAATTAACATTTCATGAACTGAAAATATCCAGGCATTAGCACAGTAGGAGATTTTTGTAAATAGAAACCAAGCACTTATCCTGCACATTGTCCTCTTTACCCGATTCTTTTTTCTGTTTTTCCCTAGCTGGTGTTATAATCGTTGGGAATTTGAACAGCCTAAGCCGAACCAGCACTGCCCTCCCTGCTGACTCCTACCAGATCGGGGCCATCGCGGGCATCATCATTCTTGTCCTCGTTGTTCTCTTCCTACTGGCGTTGTTCATTATTTATAGACACAAGCAGAAGGGGAAGGAGTCAAGCATGCCAGCGGTGACCTACACTCCTGCCATGCGGGTCATCAATGCAGACTATACCATCTCAGGCAAGACTGGAGTCATGAGAGGCCTTTTACTCCTTGAAAAGTTAGGCTTCTGTCCTGGGTCTTTGAAACTGGGTGTTTGGTTGTCCACTGTTTCTGTCCATTCTCTTTAGGAGGACTGCATGTTCAAAACAGGTGTAAATTGCTAGAGATGTGTTTTACATTTCAACAGCAGTGAAGTCACCACTCCATCATTTTCTATGAGGCTTTTTAAATTGGGCTTATTGTGTGGTTGCTTTGGATTTAGGGAATTGAGGCTTTGCTGGGCACCCAGTCCAAAGCTCTTGTCTTGTATGAGAAGGGAGAGAAGGAGTCAGGAGACAAGTTTACCAATGTCATGGAGCAGCTCAGGGAAGTGGACCAGGTCTTGTGTCTCTGGCCTTCAGTCTTTTCTACAGTGATTTCGAGTCTCTCTGAGTTCACATAAGCCATTAACTGAAAACAACAACAACAAAAAACAAGTTGTATCTGAAACCATTGTTTGGTATCAGCAATAATCAAGGCAGTGCTTTAGAAAGCTCTTCTGAATCTTCCTTTATATATATATATAAAATTGACCCATTCAATCATCAAAAGAAGTAAGCGTTTAAACTGAGAAATTTGAAAATGTAAAATCCTTATTAATTTTGGAGCAATTAATTAGTGAAGGATTTCAGGCTGGTTACATATTTATAAATATGATTCTGGGGGAATATGTAAAGTACCTGATTTACATAGTAGTGCATTTTCAGTACAGAATGATCATATCAAAATATCAAGTATTTAATGAAGTTGACCAACTTATGTTAGATGCATGTACAACACAATGAATTTTAACCATAATGCCCCAATTTTAAAAAATCAAGTGTTTAAAAATTAAAAGAGGACAGTTGGAGCAGAAGTAGCTTCAAATTATGCTGTCCCAGCTCTTACTAGCCCCAGAGCTAAAAGCAGCTGTCTCTGGATGCTTTCACACTTTGTGCACAGAGGCAGGTAGAAGGGCAGATGCCTGCTCCGGCTAGGAGCCTTGCTGAGTGGGCTGGGCAGGAGGGGATGCTGCCCAGCCTGCAATATGGAAGCAGTCCACATATTTGCTCTGTCATTTTGGTTATCTTTTCTCCCACAGATGCAAGGGAGCCTTCCATCTTTACCATTTCTTTCTCTTCTTGCAGAAACCCTGCCCCACAGCAACGGTGGAAATCCCAACAGCCACTACTTCACCAATCCCAGTTACCACACCCTTACCCAGTGTGCCACATCCCCTCATGTCAACAACAGGGACAGGATGACCATTGCCAAGGTAAGAGGAAGGGGCTCAAGTTGGAAGGCAGGCAGGGAGAGAGGAAAGGAGCAAGTTTAGTAAGGGCTGTGGTTGCACAATGTGCTCTGCTTTATATACAGCCCTCTGAGCATGGCATGGCATCTCAGGTTTACCTACAAAATCCTGTATAACAGGGAGCTTCACACCATTCCAAATGGCTGCCCAGCTACTGGGTGAGGCAGCTGTTATATGAGTCAGTCTCCCTGTCTGTCCTGTTTCCATTACATCTCCTGGAAAAAAATCTTTCCAATTTTAAATGATATTTTAAAATAGTGTCTCACAATGATATTAATAAAAACATAAAGCCCTATAGCAAAACCAAGTCTGAGTAAAATCACCAACATTTTTTCCCCAACTGATTTCCTTTCAGTACCCTTTTCTAGCCCCCTTCTATTTTAGTAACAGCAATATTCATTTATTTGGGTGGGTCATATGGAATTGTTAATTTTGTAAGTCAAAAAGAGTCACATTGCAACAAGCTAATACTATGTGCCAAGCATTTCTAACCACTTTATAAATATAAACTCAGTTAGTCTTCACACCAATCCCATAAATCAATAGTGATTGCTATCCCCATTTTATAGATAAAGAAACTCATGTGTGCAAAAGCTGAATCCCCAAACTCCCCTAAATGCTCCTAACTGTAAACATTTCTCTGGTGAGACCTGGGCTTGCTTTTCCTCAGATAGGCAACATTATGTTGTGCCACATTATATCTTGTCTTTAAATGTTTTATTGTTTATGTTTTTAACAGTCAAAAAACAATCAGTTGTTTGTGAATCTTAAAAACGTGAATCCTGGGAAGAGAGGCCCCGTGGTGGACTGCACAGGGACCCTGCCCGCGGACTGGAAACACGGTGGCTACCTCAACGAGCTTGGTGCGTTCACCCCACACTTCAGCAAGCTCCTTTAGCTTCTGTCATCTGAAATAGTGTCAGATCTGTGTCTGTACCACAGTGATATATTAGAAACACATTAGAGAAACCACATAATTATGCCCAGCACCTGTATAGGACTTACTTCCATCCTAAGTCTTCTATTTGTTCAACAAAGTTTATTAAGTTCATACTGTGTGCCAGGAATTGATAAAGAGACAAATACTCTGAAAGTACTCTGACAGGTAGAACTGAGAGTAAGAAGTACTGGTAGTCAGATGACAGTGTTATCATCATCTCCATGTGAAAGTTGAGAAACTGAGTCATAAAGGGGTTGAGGAACTTGCACAAGGCCTGGTGGCCTGTTAAAAAGTTAGAGCTGGTTTTTCAATACTGTTCCCTTGGTGCCAGGCCATGTGCTCCTCTTTGTTCTCTTTTAATACTGGGCATCATGATCAACATCCCTTCCTCTTTCAGGCGAGGAAACAGATATAGAAATAGAATCAATAGTTTTCAAATTTTTGCAATTAGGCCCCTTTATATTCTTAAAGATTATTGAGACCCCCCAAAGTGCTACCATTGAATATGGGTAATCCATGGTTGACCAGATCCATTGCTGAGGCTGAACATCATGGTGGAAGGGTGGTGGCAGAGAAAAGCTGCCAGCTCAAGGCAGCCAGGAAAGGCAGGGGGGTGGGGGTTAGAGCCATGGACAAGGACAAGATAGAGGGCAAAGTCATGCCTTCAGTGACCTACTTCCTCCAGCCACACTCCACTTGCCTACGGTTACTAGCCAGTAGTCCATTCAAATTTTTATTTCATCAAAGGGCTTAACCCACTGATGAGGTTTTAGCTCTCATAATCTAAGCATTTCACCTCACCTCTGAATATTCCTTCATTGCCTAACATGAGCTTTTCAGGACACATTAAGATGTATACCAAAACATTAACTTATTTAAAATAATAATATCTCTTTTTATGATTATGTAAAGCATGTTTTTAGGAAAAATAGCATTTTCAAAAACCCCTCAAATTAGAAAACTAGCAGTGTTTTACATTTTATAAATCTCCTAGATGTCTGGTTTAACTGAAAAATACCTAGATTCTCATAATTTTCTACATTTGGTCAGCAGTGATCTCACACCTTGCATAGCTTCTGGAAAACTCCATTGTACACTTGAAAGAGAATTGGAGTGAAAAGGGCAAATAAGATCATTATTTTATTATAAAAATCATTTTCATCAAGTGAAAACTTTCATCAAGTTTTCATCATCTGAAAAGAAGTTGGGAGTACCTGATCCACACTTAAAGAACCGAGATTCACCATTAGCTATGTGGTACAGTTTCCAATATGTGTGTACATTCCTTAGTGGTAACAAACTTTTTTTCATGTATTTATTTGGTGGTAGGGTTGCCAGAAAGCCCAGATGAACAACAAATATTTTTTTAGGACAAATGCATCAGAAAGATTGTCTGAAACATGCTTGTTGTTTTGTCAAAACTCAAATTTAACTAATTTATATAGTAGTGCATTTTCAGTACAGAATGATTATATCAAAATATCAAGTGTTTAATGAAGCTGACCAACTTTATGTTAGGTGCATGTACATCACAATGTGATGTACATCACCTTGCACTTCACCTGGCACAAATCTGGCAATCTTACTGGGCATGCACTCCATAAACCTTGTTCTAAAGAGGCATGAATTAGGAAGCACAGAGGGGTTGACTCTATTGTCCAAAGTTTCAAAGAAGGTAAGGAAGAAAGCTAGGGCTCAAAGTTGGTCATTGCTTCTCTGTGAACACTGAATGTAGGAACCAATCTCTGTGGGCTCAAAGATGCCTCTTACTGTAGAAATAGAAATGTTTCAGTAGAAAAGTGGGTGCAAATTTTTAACTTTCATCTGCATTCTATACCAATATTATCAATAGCTTTGTATTTCTAGACACAGTACAATTATACATATACCACATTTATATCATGCTTATTGGTAAAAATCATTTATCATTAAAAGAGATTTTTAAATGTCTAGATTATAATTTAGTCCAAAGAATTGATATTGATATTCAGTAAGATGCCAACCAATGGCAATGAGGAAAAAGGTCCTTTTGTTCTGTTTAATTACTGTAATAACTTCACTGGTCCTATAAACATCTCTCCTTTCTGTCTCAGTAACACCTTAGGGACTAATTGTTGGGAACATACTGTCTTCACTGAAAATTCTGGATCTATGGAGCACGTACCTGTGGGATTGGTACATGTAGGTGTTTATGAAGAAGCCTACCTGCTCCATTGTAAAACAGCTCAAGGTCATACAAGTCAGTGGAGAGAGAATCTTGCTGGGTGGCTGGTCTCACAGCTTCAACTTATTCCCTTGTTTTCTGTCCACTCTATGCTGCTCTTCTGTCTCACTTCTTGGGAAAGTCTAGCCACTGTACAGCTCAGACCAAGATGGACAGCTAGTAAGACTTTCCATAGTTTGGAGATGGTCAGGGAATTAGGGAAAGAATAACAGAGCTCCCTGTTATGGCAGCTCTCAGAGGCCACAGGCCCTGCGCCTTCCATGGGGGTCTCTCTACAAAGTCTGGAAGCCCCCAAGATCACCCCCACTTCTAAATCCAACTGCAAGTTTAAAGGTCAATAATTTGCTGGAAGTATTCACAGAACTCACTGGATGCTCTTATACTCAGTTATAGTTTATCACAGAATATGGATTAAAATCAGCCAAGAGAAGAGACCCCTGGAGGAGAGTTCAGGAAAGGGCAAAGCAAGATGCTATCATTTCTTCTTTCCCAGAGGAGTCATGGACAGGTCTAACTTTTCCTGGCAAAAATATGTGATCATATACACAGAGTATGGCCAAGCAGGGAAGCTCAACCCAGTTCTGGTATCCAGAGATTTGGGGGGCTTGGTCCTGTGGATATGATCACCTGCGCATGTGACTGATCTTTTAGTTTTCACCCCTCCAGAGGTCAAGCTGATGTCACCTGATCCAACCATATATTACTTTGTTAGGCTATCTAGTGTAATCCCCATGTAAGCAGAGACACTTTTATTGGGCAGGATAATCCAAAGACATAGGCATCACCTCCCAGGAGTTAAAGGCAGAGGTCAGACCTCTCTTTTGGTAAGGCTAATTCTTTACTATAAATCCTTCTAAACTATCTTCCTGTTTAACCCTGTAAGTCTCCCACCAACCAGGAGCCAGGCTAGACTCTTTATAGCCTAGAAAAGAAAGTGTTCCCTTGTCTTATCCTACAGTCATTGAAATTACACATACCCTCTTCCTTAAGGGAAGCCTCCCTCTTTCTTTACAGAAGCATGCCTTGCTCAGTAGCCATTACCATCAGAACTTGAGTTTAACATCACACTAAGAGACGTGTGCACAAGCATCATTTTCTTAAAACTCTCAATACTTATGTGTAATGCTCATCACAAGTCATTATTCTCTGCTTTTAACCTAAGTCCATAACATTCTTTAAGAGATTATAGTGGAAACAATGATATAGCTGAATAATGGTTACTGGGAAAACAATTTGAAAACTATCAGAGCCTTGAAAGAGCTGCCCTTGGGAGTGAATTCTCATGTTTTAGTCTTGGCTGTGTCTCTACTATGCAACCTTGAATCAAGAATATTGGATCATCTCTGTGCCTCAGATTCTGCTGAATCAACAGCTTTTCCCTTAGTCCTTATAAATAAACAGGTGAATGTCAGATATAGGTGCATACCCTGCACCTTGTGTTTGGAACATTAGATGGGTTTTTTTTTTTTTCTTCCTTTCAGTGTTTTTTTGTTTTCTTCCTTCATCATAGGTGCTTTTGGACTTGATAGAAGCTATATGGGAAAATCCTTAAAAGGTATGGTATATATTTGGGAAAGATATATATATATATATATCAACCACAATTTAAAACACCACTTATCTCAAAGACTGAAATCCTTTTCCAGACAAGTAATAGGGTAGAGATAATCTAGGATTGTCACTATGTAAATGATTACACCACCTGTTTTACTCAGTTTTGCATCACTGTGACCAGAAGAGCTGACAAGAACAACATAAAGAGGATAAGTTTCTTTTTGGCTTAGGGTTTCAGAGGTCACAGTTCACAGATGGCCAGCTCCATAGCTCTGGGCCCAAGGTGAACATCATGGCAGAAGGGCGTAGTGAAGGAAAGTAGCTCAGAACATGGCCATCAAGAAACAGAGAGAGCTTAGCTCACCAGGGACAAAAGAACCCCAGAGGCATAGTCCCAGTGACCTATCTCCTCCAGCCATACCCTAACTAGAGTTACCACCCACTTAATCCAAATCAGTGGATCAATTCACTGAAATAGGTTACACCTCTCATAATCAAATCACTTGATCTCTGAGTGTTCCTGTGTCATCTCACACATGAGCGTTTGAGGAACACCTGATATCTAACCAATAACACCAAAACTCAAACACGTTTGAATGACATCAAAAGGTGATAATAGCTGAATCTTATTAAAGTCTTAGGGAACAAAGTTTTCAGTTTGCTGAGGAAATACTCATTTTTCCTTTGGAAAAAAAATATGAATGATTGGGAAAGAGATGTAAAATAGGAAATATCCAGGAAAATAAGAAGAGTTCAGAATGGTTATATGTTGACTAAGATCTGCTCTTCAGGATGAGCTTGGGAAATATGGTGCCCAGTACTGAAGTCTTAACAGGGCATCTTCACAACACGAATCCCTTTCTCATCATGATAACAGAACCTTCTCATACTCCTGTGGTCTTTCTAGAGTGAAGCTTTTGAAAATTCCTTTTGAAAAATCCAAAGGCTTTAATCAGTAAATTTTCTTTTAGTGAATCAGAATGGGATTGATAATATTTAATTGTGACCATCAAAATGAAATCCAGTCCGTGGCATTTTTATTGGTACTCTGCTTGGAGATGAACCATATTACTTTATAGATGGGTAATGTTTTAACAAATCATCTCAAAAAACAAGTGGAAAATGTATACCATTATTTTCAGTAGATAGAATTTTAGAAACCTCACCTTAAAGAAGAAAAAATAATCTGCCCAAGTAAATTATCACCTAGAAATGATGTTGTCCAAAAAACAGAATTTACTTTTTTTTCCTTTCATTTCTCTTCATAGATCTGGGAAAGAATTCTGAATATAATTCAAGTAACTGTTCCTTAAGCAGTTCTGAAAACCCTTATGCCACTATTAAAGACCCACCTGTACTTCTCCCTAAAAACTCCGAGTGTGGCTATGTGGAGATGAAGTCACCAGCACGAAGAGATTCCCCGTATGCAGAGATCAATAACTCAACTTCAGCCAATAAGAATGTCTATGAAGTTGGTGAGTTCTCCCAACCATTGAAAGAACTGCGTGCATAAGAATTTGGGGAAAAATTGTAAGTGGCCAATATTTTAGATGCAACCTGTGTTTGCAGTGATCATATTAATTGATGTCAAATGAATCTTTCCAGGAAAAAAACATTTAGCACATTTAAAGTAATTTTCCTTATCTTCCAACTGGTCATCCATCTTGTGTTTTGTAACCAGGGTAAATATTTTACCACATATGTGAAATAGAATATGTATCATATTAACTAGTGTATAGAGTTAGCCAAAACAAATAGTTCAAATGGATTAAGATAGAGGCTTCTATTTCCTGGTTTTATTCTTTATAATAATATAATGATTTTAGCAGGATTGCAACATTTTATTTTAAACTTGTCTGATTTATCAGTAATATTCTCAGATGTGACTGATACAAATTAGTAGGAATTCAATTTAAAATTATAAGCTATTTGGATTCCCCTTTGTGAATACCATTTGGAAAAAGATAAAACAACACAGCCACCACTGGCTACATAGTAAAGCTATATATTTTAATTTTTTCCTTTTTCTTTCTCTCTTTCATGGTATTTATGACTTTGAAATAATTTTTTATTACTTGCAAATGAATTGTCCAATTTGAGACTAATAATTGATTTTATGTCATAGACATATCATCAAAAAAGAAAAACAATTTGTTTTTAAGTAATAACACAACTTTTTAAAATAGAAACTGTAATGAACTGATTTTATTTTTAAGTCAATAATAATTCCCCTTTAAATGATCCCAAAAGCCCACCACAGTAGGCTATGAACTCATCTCAGAGGTTGAGTCTTGAGGCCTAAAGTTGTGAATATATTGACTGTTTCCTTGAATTGAGTTAAACTCCAAGGACCTTGGTCTTCTCACCTGTAGAATCAGGGGTTGGAACTAGATTATTCTCAAGGTAGATTTTCAGACAATGGCTTATATCCAAGATTTCTTTGTATTCTGTCTATACCTTCACCCCAACCACATCCTCATCCTTTTGTTCTGAACACCATTTGTATTTGTCAGTTGATCCAACAACTACAGAGCTGTTACCCTACGTGATTATAAAAGATCAGATTTTTAAAGCTAGTATTTTCTTATACTTTTATGAAAGTATCTTGTGTGTTTGATATTTGCAAGAAGTGCTATATTTTTTAAATGCCCCTTGCTAATAAATTAATGTTATTGCAGAACCCACAGTGAGTGTTGTCCAAGGAATATTCAACAATAATGGGCATCTCACCCAGGATCCATATGACCTCCCAAAGAACAGTCACATCCCTTGCCATTATGACCTGCTACCAGTCCGGGACAGTTCATCTTCTCCCAAGCAAGAGGACAGTGGCAGCAGCAGCAGCAGCAGCAGCAGCAGTGAATGACACCACAGGACCACTGAGCAACTGCTGGAACCCTTTCCAGAACTGCAGTTCAGTTCTCCATCCTCAAGTTTGCCACCTTTGGTGCATGTTAATGAACTTGGTAGGCAGTTGTTGGACATGAACCAGAAAGCTCAAGCTGAGGCTGATACCAATCGTAGGTACTTTCTGTACAGGTGGCTTGGAAGGAGATAGTAACATGATAAGAACTGCCATTAGTTTTAGAACTGCACTCACGAGGCATGGATTATTGTAAGGCATTGGCTAAAAGCATGAACTTACAGAACTCCTTTGACACATGGGTTGCAATGGACAGTGGTATTATTGCTTGGAAATTTTAAATATGTTTTCTCATTTGCATTATAAAACGGTTCCTAGGATTGTGCAGTTTATCATTAATTTACTTCAGAAAAGTGGGAATCACTAAACATACAGAAGACAAGGGGCATATGATTGAGTCTTATTGCTTATTTTTTTTCTGCTGGACTCAGAATTGTAGGGATTGTATGAATGGAGTAGGAAAGCTCTGTCATGTGGCATGACTGTATACATTTTGAACACTAGAAGAGGATAGCAAATGTAAGTGTGAAAGCTTTAGCTTTTTTGGAATGAGAATTATTTTAGAAATAGTAGAAGTATTGACAGAAGTCAACATACAGATATTCCAGGTGGAGGTGGTCTCTTTGACCCTTGACCCACTTTAGATCCATGACATTATTCTGATCACTATCTCCATCATACATAGTCACCACCTGGCATTCATAACATATCAGTAATTATTTCATAAACATAGGAATGAAATAATTTTATTTTTGACAGACTGGATTGAATGAGTGTGTAATGATTGGTAAAGGTTGTAAATTTTAAGTGTAAGAAGATGCTTAAGTTTTATAAACCATTAGTAATACGTGCTGTAATATAGAATTAGCAGAAAGTTTTGATTAATTTTTCCCCAGAAGTGACCGAAATATTTTTGTGCATATTTGAAAAACGGGCACTTTCCTTTTATTAATTTTTGATTTAGATAAACTATGCTTAAGCTGGTCTTTTGCATTGCTAATGTGATATGTACCCCATTTTTCATTAATTTTGTATTTTCATTAAGTTGTATATTCCATGTTTTGTAGTGTTTGGATTGTTAATGAAAAAAAATATTATATGTTCATTGTTTTTTGTATCATTGCCATTCATCTTTTGCTTGATAAAGTGTATTGCTTTTTTCTTTTGGAGAAAGGAAATGAGAATATATCATTTCAATCTATTAAAACTGGTCATTACTAAAAGTATAGTAAACTTAGGTGAATGGTTTTTAATGGAAATAGAGAAGCTTTTAAATATTACAAATGGAGTTCCTTTTGATCGGTTGGTTCTCTGAGTCTTAGTTAAACCAGGGGGAAGGGGAGCAGTGAATGCTACAGACTAGTCTTACTAAAGACCTCCATTGTGGTCATCATATAATTTACCATCCAAAATGGGACACTTGAGAGTAAATTAAGGTATTATTAGAAATGCGTCTGTGTTAGACTTAAATCTGAACTGTTCCAGGCAAACCAGAATAGATTTTCATCTTGTGCAAAATTACTCAGTAACACTTTTTACTCCAAGGTAGTTGTCTTGTAAGAGTGCCTATATGATGCAGGAAGTCCAGTTTCTCTTTTATTAACCTATAGGAGTAAGTAGATGGGATGAAAGGCTGAATGAGGAAGCAACTTCATAAGAGGAATTCAGTGGTCTTCAATCCTTTAAGACATGACACTCTGTTTAAGTCACTTGATTATTATATATTATGCACCCCTTCCACCAGTAGTGTCCTTAGGCATTGTCCCTGACAGTTTTGGAGTTGAAATATCAGCTATTGCACGCCACACACCTGCATCTGGGATGGTAGTTTGGTCAGATGGATAACACAACAAGCACACGTAGGACACTCTCTCCTTTGATTGCTGTTTCCTTTAAGGAACCCTGAAATTAATTCATGGAAATAAGAAATTGCCTGGAAAATGACTTAGAAACTATTTGTTCCAATTGTTTATCGCTGGCTGATCTTTGACTCTGGGGATAGGCATCAAATCAAAACACATGTAGGTCAATAGCCACAAGGAATCCTTTTTGCTAAATAAAAAATAAATAAATAAGATATTTCCCCCTTCTTTTTCTTAAGGATTGTCTCTTCAGAGTTGTAAATTTCAGTTTCCCCATTATTCCCCCTGGAGATAGATAAAACAAAACCCTACTTCTTTTCTCATCCCACTACTAAGAAAGGAAAGCTTCATGTGCAAAGGTAACGGCAACTTACGTAGAGACTGGACAACAGGTGTGTACTCTAAAGGCTGTCTGGTGCCTGAAGTGTTGTACTGCAGCAGTTCTCATTCATCAGAGTTCACTCAGAAATTTTCAAACATCAGAACACTTAGCACTTTGGATATTACAAAATTATAAATAATATTTGGAGTGGTTGAGAAGTAAAATTTCTAGATATTTTGTTATAATTTCTCTCCTATATTCTGTGGCAGTCAAAGCACTGAGTAAGTTTGGAGATACTTTGCAAAGCCCAACCATATAAGAATGTGAGCCAAACTATTATTCTTTCCCTAGAAGTTGATATCTCAGACAATTTGTAAATTATTTATGTGTATGTATAAATACATCAAAACTTTCCCAAATGATAACTCATATGCTTTCTTTAATAAGGAAAATATGTTATTTGTGGTTAATTTTATGATGATAAGGAAAATCTCACATTTATTTACAGTGTTTGATATCAATTCCTCTCTCACGTCATAGTAATAATGTTAACAAGAGTTAATGTGTTTAGCATTTTCTTTATGATACCTATATTCACCAATTTTAGGCCAACCAATCATATGCTTTCATAATAGAGTAGTATAACCTGTCTCAACTAAATTCCTGAGTGGTATGCATGTTGTGAGAAATGCAAACAACTTGACGAAAATGTGGTCATTTGACCTCAATGTAGACATTTGACCTCAATGACACAGGAGTAGTCTGTTCTTGGGATTTTTTTAAACTTAAACATTCAAAAAGTTGAACAAGAGTATTACAACTCCTTTTATAATTCCTATATATTACAAGTCCACTTACAAGACAAAATAATTTTAAAAGTTGCATTTTCGGTTTGTGTTATTTAAAATAGCAAAGTTTCAACCTCTGGGTAATGTGTCTATTATTCAAAGTAAATATTGAAGAGATATTTTGCTCATAAAGGCTCTATGTCATGGAAGTGTACATAGATATACAAGTGTGAATCACGAGGTGTGATGGACACCTGTTTATTAATTAAAGATGAACAGCAAGCTACCCATTTAGAGTCTCCTTGTTATTGGTATCTTGAAACTGAGTCTACTTACTCTAGTTCTATATTTAGTCTAGGCTTCATTTTGATATGACCAAATTACAATATGTATTTTTAAAAGGAAAATAAAACAAAACAAAAATACATTAGAATTTACTTGATAACAGCAAACAAAATGCTTTCAGTATTGAAATATATCTATTTTCCAAAGATGATAAGCTTTCATCAGAATTAGTTTGCATCATCATTTATATCACCAAATGAGTTTATAGATTAATTCAATAAACATTCTATAAAAAACTGTGAAGTAGTGTTTATTTCTATATATGATTCTATTATTGATTAATGAGATGAAAAGATTTATGATCTTCCTGGAAAAGTTAATATTTTTTTCATTTGTGGCCCCATAGCACTTTACATATTTATTTTTTAAAAAAACAGTAGTCATTTATTGTACTTAATTTCTAATGTGTATGCTTTTCCTTTAGATTACTTGTTCCTTAAGGACAGAAGTAATTTTTATTAAACTATGGATCCCTGGTTAGTGGCTGAGTCAGGTCTTTTGTAAATAGCTTTAGGTTATCTTATGTGAATTTGTGTTTGAAACCTCAGTGCCTGTCAATACTTTCATTAATAATTAAAATACTTTGAAGCATTCACTTACAGCATTGTGTTCTAGGGACCAAATATGAGTAAAACATTGTTTCTTCCCTGAAGAGCTGTTTATTTACTCAGGACCTGAGTGCTAAGCACATTTGGAGATTCAGGGAGAGATATATAGGAGCTATGTTTAAGCCACCCATTATTCAGTCAGGAAAACAGAGCATCTTACTAAGCTCATGGCTCTGGTAAGTTGCTTAATATCTGAAGGCCTTGGTTTATATATTACAAACAATAATACCTATTTCATAGGATTTTTGTGGGGATTCAATAAATTTGTACCTTCAAAATACTTGTTTCAGCACCTTGCACATAGTTGACACCTAGTAAATGTTAGCTAATATTACTTTTATGAAAAATTATCTAATAATATGAGCCAGTTCGCCAAAATTAGATGAATGATGAGACTGGTAAGTCAGAAGCGAGCATTTAATGAATATTAAAAAATATATAATGTGTTCATATGACCCCATCCTAATCTATTTTTGTACTATTACAAAATTCCACATATATTTTATTGCTACAGAAGCAATAATAGTATGATTTCATCTTGTAATAACACATTATCTTTCTAATGCTATTAAAACATATGGATGTGGTTTCTGGGAAGATGGTGACCTGGATTCACATACCTATCCTTGCACATACAACCATCCAGAAAAAGTTGAGGGCTGATCTTGGCAACCTGAAGACTTTCCATATACAGTGAGACATTAAGTCCTTGAAAGAGGATGCTAGTGGGAAGTAAGAGGGTACCAATTGCTGGCAGCTGATGTAAGGTGGATTACGGAGGCAGTATGTGGGGAGAGCCAGTTGACTTGGGTGGAGAAAGTAAGGGAGGAATGTCTCTGCCATTTGCGTTCTGCAGCAATTTCAGAGGCTAACTGTCCTTTGGGTTATCTTAGACATCTTAGGAGGGGTAGTTCCCACCTGGACTGGAGGTCAGCTTATCCTTACTGGATATGTGAATGGAGAAGCCTTCTTCCACTTACAAAGACAAAGGAACTAAGCTGATCATGCCTACCCTGATTGTTGATACATAAGAATCGGAGGATCCACAGAGGGTTTGAAATCCACAATGCTATCCCTATGAATAGGCTGAGAAGGATCAGAAGACAATGTGAATGTGGCAGCTAGACAGAAGAAAGAAAAGAGAATCAACTAGAAAGCCATAAAGGGTCTCTATTATGGAGCAAATACAGAAAATGGAAGAAAATCTAGATTAAATGTGATTTAAAACTCGAATAAAGGGATTGAATTATAGGACCAGAGTTTCCTGGAATTAAAACATAATGATTTCCCATTTTAAATAGTCATTAGAGGAATGTAAATGCAAAAATAGCATGTTAACTGCTGAGACTGAATTTGTGCTTTAGAAGATGAAATGTAATTAGGAGTTAACTTTCAAAAAGGGAAATCATGGGCAGATAAAAAGACTAGTTCAAGAGTACCCATATACAAATAATTGCGGATCCAGAAGAAGAAAAAGGGAAACATAGAGAAGTAGTAATGAAAGAAAAATAGAAGAAACCTTTCCTTATGTGCATCTCAGATTTTTAGATATAAAAGGATCTACTAGGAAAGATACGAAAGAAAGATACATCCTGGTGAAATTTCTAAATTCTAAGGATAGAAAAACTTAAACTCATACAAGCAGAATCAACATATTTCTTAAAAAGGAAAGAAAGTTAGATCAAAAGGAGAAAGTATAGAGTTGGAGCATGAATGGGGAGGAGATACTGGTAGGGAAGGGAAATGACTGCCTGAAAAATTGAGTTGTTGCTGCTCTCCTGTTGCACATCAGCTGTCCCTCTTCCCAAGACAGCCTGGCCACCTGTCAGCAAGTGGTTTAACAGCTCCCACTCAGTTTTGCTTTAAATCTTTGACTCAACTAGTATAGACCAGGCAGAGGCCAGGCCCACATGAAAAGGGGAAAAGGAGCCAGTGAGGTGGACTGGCATGGGATAAGAAGCTAAAAAAGCAGAAGCACCTATTTATCATGCTTTGCTGAATTGCTATTAGGGAGATAGCAAAAAGGGGGGGGGGAATCAAGCACAAAATTGGTGGAAGTCCTACACAGCTCTTGGCTTATGACCCGTTATATTTCCTCTGATGTTGATAACTTGAACTTCTTACTGACCAATATGCATCAGAAAAATCAAATAGTCGACAAAGCATCTACTCTGTCAGGGTATATTTGATGATTAGGAGATGATGTTCAGGTGTATAAGATAAGTGATCTTTAAATGCCTGAAAGCAGAACTTTTTCCATTAATATCTTGTAACCTCCACTGAACACTCCATAACCAGAGAATATACCACTCAGCTATCATTGAGCCTCTATTTCTTAGCCTTCTAGCTAGCTGTACTGGTCAGTTTTGCTTTAGCTGCAACTTGGACATTAGGACAAATGGGAGAAGTGACTGGAACAGTGTCCTCTCTCAAGGTCCAACCATGATCAGGGCCTTGAGACATTGCTTCCCAACTGTTTGGAAGAGAACACTGCAATGTTGAAATTAAGGTGAAGAATTGGGAGACTTTAGACTATTGCCAAATTCCATGGACAGACACAATAGCCATTACATATTACATGCAGGTTTGGAAGCTCAGCACTGGCTTCCATGCTTAGAGTTTTGCCAGACATGGTACACCACAAAGGCCTGGGAACAAAGCTGAGTGAGTACTTGTCATCACATCCCAATTTTGGGAATCATGTTGTAAGACTGATTTGATTGTTAATGGGAAAGAGATCATCTTTCTTAGCACCTATTTTTTGTGTATGGCTGATAAGCCTGGCATGTAGTCTGGTTTGTGTAGCTCAGTGGTAGAACTCTTGCCTAGCATTTGAGAGGACTTTCAAAAGCAGAATGAAACCAAGTAAAAAAGAAACCTGTCTTGACAATAAGAAGACTAAATACAATAATGAAATTAGCATATCAACATACAAATGTAGAAGAAAGCCAAAAGCATTAAGTGTTGGCCTTAGAATAAATACTTGAGTTTTCTGTGTAACAACAACAAAAAAAGGGGTTTTGGTTCTTTCGGGACGCTAATTGTTTTATATATTAATAAATATTCCAAAATTGATTAGAATTTAATAATTCAAGATAATTCTTGAGTGGTACACATCTAAAGGTACAAGAACTATTTATGTTTCACATTTATACTTAGAAGGGGACATATAAAATAACTACTATTGTTTTTAAAATCAAAGTAAAAAATATAAAATTTAAAAAATCCCCATGTCTTGCTTATACAACCATGAGTTCTAGTTATTATCATTTAAAATTTTTTTCTTTTATTCTCTCCCAAAATATTGCCTTTGAAATTAAGAAACTAGTAGAGACCAATGCACTTCAATGTGTATATCTATAACTTACGAACTCTTGAGGTGGTAGTAAACAGAGAATAGGGTCCATATAAAGTGAAGGTGGGGGTAACTGGTACCCAGGTGGGAGTTGAACTATAGTCTCCCTCTTTTTTTTTTTTCCGGGGGGTTTTGAACTCAGTGGCACACAACCACTGAGCCACATCCCCAGCCCTATTTTATATTTTATTTAGAGACAGGGTCTCACTGAATTGCTTAGCGTCTCGCTTTTGCTGAGACTGGCTTTGAACTCAAGATGCTCCTGCCTCAGCCTCCTGAGCCAGTGGAATTACAAGTGTATGCCACCATGTCTGGCTTGAATTATAGTCTTTTGTGTGTGTGTGTGTATGTGTGGTGTTGGGGATTGAACCCAGGGCCTTGTGAAAGCGAGGCAAGCACTTTACCAACTGAGCTATATCCCCAGCCCTTGAACTACAGTTTTTAATATGAAAAAGAAAACCATCAATCTTGGATTGCGTTTTATCATCCCTTCTTGAGAAGTCTTCCCTTGTGTGGTATAAACACCCTCCTTTCCTCTACTACCTGCTTGATCATCTATCTTCATGAGCTTTAGTATCTGAAGTCATATTATTTCATTATTTTATTCATTTTTTGTTTATCTTGACAACTAGACTAAAAGCTCCACAAGTGAAAGATTTTTCTTATGTAAGGCTCACTGCGTTTCATTCCACCAGAGTACTCAATAGTGTCTGGCACATCAGTTACTCATTAAATGCTGATTGAATGAGTGAAGAGTGCCTTCCATCTACTTCACCAGTGCCAAGTTGGCTTTGCTCTTCCTCAGCATCCTTAAGTGACTTGAAAATTGTGTTCCTTCCTGCTCATCCTACAATTGTAATAATTCATGATGATAGCAGCAAGTGGAGAAAACTGGGAATCTAAGGGGTGTAAAATAACAAAAACCAATTAGTCTAAGCAAAATGTTTTCTTCTTTTACTTAAAAGCTTAAGTCAGGTCTTTGATACTTAACTACAAAGTATACATTTATTTACTAAGAAAAGATGATAGAAACTAGATCCCTCTTTTTTCTTCTTTTTCCCCCCTAAATATAACAGTATGTTTTTCTTTTTTCTTTTCTTTTTTTTTTAATTGAGATTCCAGACTAAAAATTATTTGGCCCTGGAGGAATCCTCCTCTTCAGTGGCTTTCCTGAGAAATATTGAATTGGAGGGTGACTTTATTCAAGGTCCCTAGGCTGCATTTAATATAGAAAAACTCTTAGCACAAGAATTTATGAATTGCCATTCAGAAAAAAATGCACTTATGCGCAAAACTATTTAATCATGTCATTGTTTATAACTATACGCAGTGTTCCTTAACTTTGTAATGGTACCCACTTGAGACTTTTTCCAGGATAGATGCCCAATTATTACAGGCCATTAAAAATAGATTACTGTGTTTCAAGAGCTAGGCCAACTGCTTGCTTCCTTTATAATATACTACTTTTTAAAAGATTCACTTTAATCCTTCTACTCACTAATTAGCTGGGTATTGATAAATAGCAATGGTTGGTCTTTGTGCTTGATTATAACTTTATTTAAAGTAAAATAAAAATGTCCTAAGTATTTTATTTGCATTGCAGGTAGATTTTAATTCAGATGGAAAACAGACTAGAGCTAAGTCATGTGCCAAAGATGATTTTAAAACACTAGAATGAAAGGAAAGATTTTTCTTACTTGCCTGAGATGTTGAAAGAAAACTTTGTCAGACTAAGTTGAAATGTTCATCTTCAGAAACAATATATTATTTTAAAAGCATAGAAGAGGAGGAAAAGAATCAAGAAAAAAGATTCAGAGGCTCAACATATTGCTCTTTTCCTCTTAGAGGAAAAAAGATTGTCAATGGATATCCTTGAACCTAGAATGAAGAACTACATGGCTATATTAATTACTCGAAAATGCCTTTTGGTTATTAAAAGAGTGTGTATCCTTAATGGGGTAACTGATTCTTCTCTGAGCTCAGCACCTGGTACACATAAATAAGTTCCCATTAAATGTTTCTGATTGAATGAACAAATACAAGAATATTATGGTCAGGCATGGTGGCACATGCCTATAATCCCAACTACTTGGGAGGCAGAGGGAGGAGGGTGGCTAATTTGAGGATAGCATGAGCAACAGAGTAAGATTCTTTCTCAAAAATAATAGTAGTAATAATAACAATTGTTAGTAAATAAAACTTTAAAATAAAATTTAAAAGGACATTGTATATGTCATTAAATGCTGTAGATTCTTCTAAGGCAAAAGTCAGTATTCAATACAATGAATGTTTAAAAGGCACAGTGCCATTAAACAAGCTTAAAAACTAAACATAATCCATTACAACATTGTCATGCAACTCCATCTATTGCATACTATGAGGCAAATTTCCTTTATAACTGTTTTTGGCAGGCAAATATCTCTTAGATTAAGTGTCACCACCCAAAATAATAACTTCAAGGAAAGTTTTTGCATGGCTATTTATATCTTAAATTATGCATTTTTAAAAACTAGATTCACCACTTTCATGGTCAGAGTTCTTACACTGTTAGAAATTGCCTAGACACTAAGGGAGAAGAAACTCTCCAAGGGAACCTCAGGGGAATCTAAGAAATTCACCAATGGCTCAGAGAGGCAGTGTATGTGGGATCACTTTAACCAATGACAGAGCTGGCTGGAGAACTCGGCCCCTGTAGGACTGGTTAGCCAGCACCCAATTCCTTGGCTCGTAGTGGCTTGACATTTTACTCACAGCTGTTCTCAGCATCTTATTACCTACAAGCATGCAAACGTGGAGAACAATACTTGTACAAGCCATTACTCTGTTGATTAGAGTAGGCAGTGCACAGCATTCCTAAGAAGGATGTAATGACGATGATTTGACTTCTCTGTAGAGCAGCATTTCATCTCTCTTGAACTCCTCCCATACTCTCCTCTCATCCTACCACACAGGGACCACACCACCTCTTCCAAATAACATTGCTTTTGATGAAGAGATTTTGCCATTTTATTTAAAGAATATTCATCTCCATGTAAGGGTTAGTCACAGTCATTAATCCTTTGTATTTATTAAGTTTATCTTCTCCAATTTTGTAGTACTGTAGAAGTGAGTTTTATTGCATCATCTTTAAATTCTCTCTAGGATTAAGAGGTATATATTCTAAGTTCATAACTCATGTTAAGGATGATAGAAATAGGGGGGAACGTAGGATTGGAAGAATTGTTGACACATTTCCACTTATGATACCTTGTGTGCCCCTATCAAGATAATTCATCTCATTCAACTTGAGATATTCACTTGAAATGAAAATGACATTGTTCTTCCTCACAGAAATGGCATGATGTATACGGTGTATAATATCTTAAAACTCCAAATGAACGAGTTACCTACTGGAAATAGCTTTAAGAAATATTTTGAGATTTTCTGTTAAAGCTACAAGCTATCAAATTTATCATTAGAGAATGATGAAGAAAGAAAAGACAAATGTTATTTTCTAGAATTGAAAGAATGGTATAAAGGAGATTACAGAGCTGACTTACCACTTGGTAGATTCTTACAGCATAGAGTCAAGGGTGTAAGCCTGCAAAGGTTAAGATTAGTATGCCCCCATCTTGATTTAATCTGCTCAGCTCTAAGATGAAGTTTCTGGGTAGCTCTGTTTAGATGCTTTTACTTTTACTTACTGACGACAACTGGTTTTTGCAGTAGCCAATCATATCAGAGAAATTATGGATGGAAAAGCTGAATGTCTGTGAGATAATTCTGGAAAGATTCCAACATTTTTTTTTTGAATAATACTGCTATAAAAGTGAATATTATTTCTAATTCAAAGACAATCTTATGTAAGTGAAGCACCATTTTAAAATAAATTAATGAACTTTAATGTTTAAGATTTTAGGCTCACAGCAAAAATTGAGTAGAAAGTAGAGTTCCCATACAACTATCCCGTCCTCACACAGGCACAGTCTGTTAACATTCCCTCTGGAGTGACACATTATATATAATCAGTTAGTCTACGCTGCCATACCATTATCACCCAAAGTCCATACTTCACATTAGAGTTCCCCCTTGTTGCAGTCCATTCTATGGGTTTTGAGAAATGTATAAATCAAATACATCCATGATGGTAGTATCATACAGAATAGTTTCACTGCTCTAAAAAGTCCTCTGTACTTCATTTATTTATCACCCCCGCTTCCACCAAACACCTGACCCTTTTTCTGGCTTGATGGTCTTGCCTTCTTAAAAAATGTTGTGTAGTTGGAATCAGACAGTATGCATCTTTTCCATTTAAGTTTACTCCATATTTTTATGGATTGATAGTTCTTTTCCTTTTAGTACTGAATAATATTCCATTGCCTGCATGTACCACAGTTCACTTGTTCATCCACCCATCAAAGGACATTTCAATTGCTTCCATGTTTGGCAATTATAAAGCTGTTGCAAACACCTGTGTGCATGTTTTTGTGTGGACATAAGCTTCCCATTTATTTGGGAGAATATCAAGAAGTATGTTGGTTCCTTACATGCCTGATTAGAAACTGGACATCTGAAATATTGCTTTGCAGTCAATTAATAATGACATTCTAAGATGGTGGTTATGAAATTGCTTTGTATTACTGTAAAATTTCAATGATTAACATTTCAGCTGTCTTTTCCTTTTAATAAGAATAAATTTGTATTTTGAAAAGTTTCATTTTTATAATCTCATGTAGAGGTTTTCACATATGTGGTACTATTTAGAATATTGTATGTAAAAACATATACATCCCTTACCTTTTTTGGAGCTCCGATTGGAAATTGAATTCTCTTCCCTTTTGCAGCAACCATTCTTCCTGGGGTATAATGATGAAGCCAGGAGAAAAAATGTTAATGTTCTTCATCTATACTAGGCATTTGCTAGTCTCAGATTTCATTAAAAGTTCTAAAATATTAAAATGCTACTTGGGCAGCTTACGAGTAAGACTCACAATATTTATTCAAATAGTCATTAAAACAAATGTATGGATGTGTTCTTTCACTGCCTAAGTCAGACTGTTGCTTATTTGCTTGAAAAAGTCTAAAATTCAAACGGGCCAACTTTATACTTTTTTTTTCCCTTCTGGAATAACGGCTGAATCTTTTCATGTCAAGACATTTCTGGGCAATAAATCACTTTCTATTTTAAGCAATAAGTGATTTCATTTATCTCTGATCAAAGCATTCAAATACTTGCTTAAACTGGTAAGACAAATCCAAGAGAAAAAAAGGGCTGGTTAACCTTTTATTTCTTTGCAATTATTTTCAGATACCTTGTTCAATGGTCTCATTACTTTTTTATACTTGCTATCACCTCTATTTTTTACTATCGAAGAATGTTTTACACAAATTCAGCATCATATATGATCTATCCTGAGTTGTTCTTTCAAATGTATTTCCATGGCTTAAATTAAAATGGAGTACAGCCATTTATCACTTTTGAAAGCTGAAGATTTTTTCACAATCCTTCAACACATCAGTGAGAAGAGGATAGGCTTTTTTACAGCTATTCCACAATTGAAAGCTTACACTAGAGTGCAACGCATCATCATATCACATAGACACAATGCCCTGTGGTTTGGCTGTTTGTTTGTTTGAGGGGTTTTTTTTTGTTTGTTTTTTGTTTTTTGTTTTTTTTGCATCATAAAGCTCTTCATATAGAATGCAGAAAGTCCAAGCTTATGATAAGTTGGTAGTTTTGCTGGTCAAAGATATACTTAGAAACCAAAGGAGTTTTGCAAAAGGTGGACTTCTACCCCTATACAAAGTCAGGAAGAAGCAGATATCCTTCAAGGTTGGAATGAAGAAACCAAAGCTCCTGCTATAGATTTATGTTCAACCAGAGGATAAACTCAGCGGAGATTAATAACCCAATTTGCACAGTTATCCCATGAACATCTGTTGAGTGCTCTCTGACCCAGCAGAGGTCTATTTGTGTGGACATCCAAGTCAGAGAAGACTCAAAGAGCTAAGCAACAGTTTGATTTGAGCCTTACCCCTAATACCAAGAGCACAGTTTAATTTTGGGTTAGCATCAGGCATGAATGTCTCAACTGGAATGTGTTTTAAATACTTGAATCTGAAGAATTCCTTAGACTTCTGGCCTTAAGATATTATCAAATTTTTAATAAAGTATAATTGATTTGAAAGATTCTAACACTTCCTTTTTAGAAACCAAGTTGGAGCAACTGTTTTACTGTTTGTCAATGGGAATCTAAAAGTTAACTTTCATCCCTAAACCTACTAAACTATTCTCATCATCAGGGAAATAACCCAGTAGACCTGAATGGAGGTTCTCTAAAAAGGTCTGAGACATTCATTTTATGGGTTTGACAAAGAATTTAATTCAATTCTCAAGAAGACAATTATAGGGTCAACTGAAAACAGAATCTTACAACATTAAGCTAGAGGTAATAGCTCCCAAGAGCTTACATGAAATGGGTTCTGTGTTCCCATAATGTTAAAACTAGGGATGCTTTATAGGAGTTACGGTTTAAAAGCACACACTCTCAAATCAATCACTGTAAGACTGATAAATATTTGTTGGGGGTGATAAACTGGTAAAAACAAAAATCATAGAAAATAATTTACCTGTGCTTAGGATGTTTTTAGTCCAACTCATTCATCTTATTTAAAAAATATTTTAGTATTATTTACTAATTCATTGTGAATTGCTTTTATTCTGGAAAAGAAAATTAAATCACCTTTCAGTGATAGATACTATTAACATTTTGTTCTTAAACACATAACACAAAGAATCATACTGTACATGTTTTGAATCTTTTTTCATTGAACATTTATATCACTAAATGCTATTAATATTCTTCTATAGTATATTTTAATAGTTTTTGTTAGCTTGTTCTATTTATTCACTATTACAATTTAATTTAATTATTTGTCCTTATATGTTTATGTTATTTCTAGTTTTTCAGTATTAATAAGACAGTATTATAACACACATCTTTTGGGACACATAAATGTCAAAAACATCTCATGCTAAATTAATCTCTGGAAGAGGTAGCAATAATTCATTCATGTTTTAGCCAAACAACAACAACAATAACAATAAAAGGTGTAGTAGATTCCAATTCCAATCAATGAAAAAATGCCTAGTTTTCTTATTTGGAAAGTTCAGAGATTGATACAAGTTTAAGTAGAACAGTTTAAATGTCTGGTAACAGACATCAATATGTAGGCAATGTGGTTAATGAAAGGTACCAGTTTCTCTCTCCCAGACACACACCCCTTTATTTTTCCTTCAATGAGAGATAAATGAATGAGAGAGATTTCCTTACGAGTAAGACAAATACCTGAATCTAAATCTCTTGCTAGTAAGGAATCTAAACTAGTAACTAATCTCTTTGCTACAAAGTCTCTGCTAGTGTCTAGGAACATAAGAAATTAATGATGTCTGTGTGGGAGCATGTGTGTTAATTAGAAGAAAGTAAAATAATAATAAGGAAAAAAGCATGTCTAAAAGATCTGGAGTAGAAAAATAAGAGTGGTGCCCTTCAGACTCAAAATACCTTTTTACTGGTCCACTTTAATCAAGACCACATGTGACTAAAGGACTAGATGTATTAAGGAAAATATGTCTGTAGGTAGGGGTGGAGATGAAAGATGTGTGGGAATTATGTGATTATATTAAAAAACAAACAAAACTATTTTAAATAAGCTCTTCCCTGTGTTACTGCAATTTTCTAAGTCTTTTAAAACAGTTGTTAATGTATCATAAACCATGATTTTAATTTGATAACTAAGGTTGTGAGAAAGATAATTGAAAAAAAAATTTATTCTTTCCTTAATCAAGAAGTTTTTATCTATATTAAATCCATGTTATTTTGGCTCTGAACTTAAAGCTATAAGAAAGATAATTTCAGAAACAACAAAAGGAGTCCTGGGTACAGAAGGGACATTTACTTATTTGCAAAGTACATTTTATGTTGGAATTACTTATTTGCAAAGTACATTTTAGAGTATAAATAAACCCCTCTACAAAATCTCTACAAATAATCCCTTTTCTTCTTAACTTAATATGTTGACTAAGAATTAACCTTGTATCAGGCATTGTGCTAGGCACCAAGAGTAGACAAATAGACTTGGCAAACTACATCTGCTCCCTTGTTCACTTGATGCACTTAGAAGACAGCTATAACCCAGGTCTTCCATCTGTGGGGAAGTGTTGCTGAAAGTAGTGAAAATTGGCCATGGTCAAGGAAGGAAGTCAAGAGAATAGATTTTTCTTCTGATTATTTTTTGCAATGAATTCTCCAAAACCCAGATTTTTCCAAAGATATGTTGAGTTTCCTAGAAGGTCTACTCAACACTTCTTGTTTAGAAAATCAAAATGAATTTGAACATGTGGGGGAGCCAGAGCATCCTGGATCCCACTGATACCATCTAAGGGCAAGTGAGATGGTTACATTCAGATATACTATCTTTGCAAGAAGTGAGTGGGAATCCATCTCTCAAGATGATAATCTAGGTTACCAACTTTCATGAAAACCAAAGACATGTTCAAATATGCAACAATTCAGATACCAAGAAGCTATTTTCCAATACTGAAAAACTCTTTAGAAGATGGACTTAAAAATAAAATATAACCATTCAATATGAAAGAAGAAAAAAGAGTTGATTATTAAAATAACTTCAGAATAAAATAAATACAAAGTAAAAGTTATAATTAAAGCTTAATTAATTAGAATATAAATTTTACACACAACCACTACATACAAGTAACAATATAACAACAAAATCAGACTGATGGAACTAGAAGGAAAATGTGAGACAAAACACACTTAACTGTCATGTCTTTCATAGTGGGAGGGCATTAAGAAGATACTTCCTCAATGTAATAGATCAAGAAAGAAAAATTACAATATTTTAGTTAAAAATACAAGTAGGAAGAACTGAAAATAATAATACCAGCAAAAATTGCTTGCAGTTAAGTGAATGTCTCATCTTAGTAGAGATGAGAAATCATATGTTAGTTCTTCATAGTATAAATGAATTGATGCTGTTTACAGGTGATAGATCAAAATAGTAAGAGTTTAAGTAAACAAAGTTGTAATGGTTATCATTCACTAATAGAAAAGCAAATTTCCAAATTATTAGAAGGAAAACATAGACATATAAAAGTTTAAAAAAACAAATTTCATAGAGTAAAAGATGAAAATCTAAAGAAGTATTAAAAGCCAAAGGTATAAAACAAAATCGCAGAGACAAGATCAAGCATATATGTTATATACAAATGTAAATATATAAACCTAAAAATGTAAATGTAAATACTACATGGATAATGTAAGTGGCATACTCAACTATATTTGATATGTAAAGTACCTATCAACAATAAAGTGGCTGAAATATATTACAATTAAAGGGATGAGCAAATATACCAGTAAAATACTACAAAATTTGGAAACTTTGATGTTAATATCAAACAATGCTAAATTTAGTAGTGATATAATTAAATAGGAAGAAAATTTATATAAATATGTGTTTCAACAAACTATCAGAATATGCCATCAGAATTTATAGATCAAAACAAGAAATACAAGAAGAAAAGGAGAAGAACACAATTGTAGTGGGAAACTTTGATTCTTTTTTATTTCTATATTTTAAATTTTTAATTTATTTATTTAAAATAGGTATATAGGACAGCAGAATGCATTTTGATTTATTGTACACAATTGCAGCACAACTTTTCATTTCTCTGATTATGCACGATGTAGCATCACACCATAAGTGTACCTGGGGTAATAATATCCATCACATTCCACCATCTTTTCTGCCCCCATATGCTCTCTCTTCCCCTCCCTCCTCTTTGCCCAATCTGAAGTTTCTCCATTTTTCCCATGCCCTCCCCCATTATGAATCAGCATCCACTTATCAGAAAGAAAATTCTATCAGAGAGAAAATTCAGCCTTTGGATTTTGAAGATTGACTTACTTTGCTTAGCATGATATTCTTCAATTCCATCCATTTAACTTCAAATGCCATAACTTTATTCTCTTTTTTTGCTGAGTATTATTCTATTGTGTATATATACCACAGTTTCTTTGTCCACTCATCTATTGAAGGACATCTAGGTTGCTTCCACACTTTTAGCTATTGTAAATTGAGTTGCTATAAACATTGATGTGGCTGCATTATTATAATATGCTGATTTTAAGTCTTTGGGGTATAGACCAAGGAGTGGGATACCTGGGTCAATGGGTGGTTTCATTCCAAGTTTTCTAAGGAATCTCCACACTGCTTTCCAGATTGGTTGCACAAATTCGCAGTCCCACTAACTCAGCTATGAATCCACCTGGTCCTGGGCTTTTCTTTGTTAGTAGGCTTTTGATGGCATCTTCTATTTTCTTGCTTGAAATTGATCTATTTAGATTGTGTATGTCCTCTTGACTCAGTTTGAATTGATCATATATCTCTAGAAATCTGTCAGTGTCTTTGAGGTTTTCTATTTTACTGGAATATAAATTTTCAAAATAGTTTTTAATTGTCTTCTGTATTTCAATAGTGTCTGTTGTGATATTTCCTTTTTCATCAAAATTTTTAGTAATTTGAGTTTTCACTCTCCTTCTTTTCATTAGGGTGGCTAAGGGTTTGTCTATTATATTTATTTTTCAAAGAACCAGCTTTTTGTTTTGTCAATTTGTTAAAACTGTTTCTGTTGTTTCAATTTCATTGATTTCTGCCCTGATTTTAATTAATTCTTGTCTTCTACTACTTTGGGTATTGGTTTGTTCCTTTTTTTTCTAGGGCTTTGAGCTGTAATGTCGAGTCATTTATTTATTGACTTTTTCTTCTTTTAATGAATGAACTCCATGCAATGAACTTTCCTTTTAGCACTGCCTTGTAGTGTCCCAAAAATCTTGATAAATTGTATCAGAATTCTCATCTATCTGTAAGAGTTGTTTTATCTCCTCCCTGATGTCTTATGTTATCTATGCATCATTCAATAGCATATTGTTTAGTCTCCAGGTGTTGGAGTAGCTTCTATTTTTTATTTTATCATTGATTTCTAATTTCATTCCATTATGGTCAGATATAATGCAGTATCTCTATTTTTCATATTTTCTAAGACTTGCTTTGTGGCATAACATATCTATTTTGGAGAAGGATACATGTGCTGTGAGAAGAAAGTGTATTCACTTGTTGATGGATAGAATATTCTATAAATTTCTGTTAAGTCTGACTTATTGATTGTACTATTGAGTTCTATAGTTTCTTTGTTTAGCTTTTGTTTGGAAGATCTAACCAGTGGTAATAGAGGTGTATTAAAGTCACCCAGCATTATTGTGCTGTGGTCTATTTGGTTCTTGTAGTTGAGGAGGATTTATTTGAGATACATAGCTGCCCCATTGTTTGAGGCATAGCTATTTATGATTGTTATGTCTTGTTGTTGTATGAATCCCTTAAGCAGTATGAAATGTCCTTCTTTATTTCTTTTCATTAGCTTTGGTTTGAAGTCCACTTTTTTGATATGAAGATGGAAATCCCTGCTTGTTTATGTGGTCCATGTGAGTGGTATCGTTTCCCCATCCTTTCACCTTCAATCTGTGGATATCTTTGCTGTGAGTCTCTTGAAGGCAGCATATTGTTGGGTCTTTTTTTTTTAAATCCAATCTGTAAATCTATGTCTTTTAATTTATGAGTTTAGGTCATTCGCATTAGTGTTTTTGTTAAAATATTATTTGTATTCCCAGTCATTTTGGTTTATTTTTTGTTTTTAACTTGACTTGGCTTCTCCTTTGATCAGCCTCTCCTTTAGGGTAGTTTCTCCCTTTGCTGATTTTCATTGTTTTTCATTTCTACCTCCTGGAATATTTTGCTAAAAATGCTCTGTAATGCAGGCTTTCTCCATGTAAATTCTTTGAGTTTTTGTTTATCATGAAAGGTTTTTATTTTGTCATCAAATCTGAACCTTAATTTTGGTGGATATAAGATTTTTAGTTGGCATCCATTTTTTTTTTTTTTTTCAGAGCTTGGTATATGTTGTTCCAGGATCTCCTGGCTTTGAGGGTCTGCGTTGAAAAATCTGCTGAGATACAAACTGGTCTCCCCCTATATGTGATCTAATTCTTCTCTCTTGCAGCCTTTAAGATTCTATCCTTATTTTATATGGTGGTAGGCATTTTCACGATAATGTACCTTGGTGTAGATCTATTGTGATTTTGTACATTTGGTGTCCAGTAAGCCTCTTGTATTTCATTTTCCATTTCATTCTTAATGTTTGGGAAATTTCCAAATATTATCTCATTGAAGAGATTATGTGTTCCTTTGGTTTGCATATCTATGCCTTCCTCTCTCCCAATAAATCTTAGATTTGGTCTTTTGTGTTATCCCATAATTCTTGGATGTTTTGTTCATACCATCTTCTTCAAGATTGTATATTTTGTCTTCATTATCTGATGTTTTGTTTTCCAAGTGATCTAGTCTGTTGGTGATGCTTTCTATTGAATTTTTAAAATTTGGTTTATTGTTTCCTTCATTTCAAGGATTTCTGATTTTTTTTCAGAATCTCTCTTTCTTGAAGTAATCTTTTGCTACCTATGTTTTCTTTCTTATCTCTTTCTTGGTGTGATCAATGGTTGCCTGTACTTGCTCACTTAGGTCATTCTTTAATTTGTAGATCTTTTTAGTTATGTACATTATGAACTCTTTCTCTGACATTTCATCAACTGCACTGTCCATGAATTCTATTATTGTAGTAACTCGGGCACTTTGTTTGGGGCACTTTCCTCCTTTGTTTTTTCATGTTGTCTATGTGTCTTCCTTTCTTGAAGTGCAGATCTGAGATGTTACAGTTTCTGCCCTATAATTTTATAGTGTCCCTGCCAATTACCTGGACCTCACCTTGGTATTGGTCTTCTAGACCTCAGCTGGTGTCCCAGAATAAATGACACTGCAACTAAAGGTGGTAGTGGCAATAGCGGAGATAACTCAAAATAGCAGGGGGAGTGTCCCAAGATGAATGCAAACACTTTCAGAAGTGGGGCTGAAAGGGTGTGCTGCCTGTTCACAGATGCAGCTGCCTCCATACCCTATCTGTTGTCCCAAGGTGGAGGTTACTGCGTGGGGAGGGCTATGGTGATGGCTGCAATGTACCTAAATGGAGGTGGGGTGGGCCTGGAATCCTGCGTGGGTCTGCCAGTTGGTAGGGCAGTCCTGGACCATGGCTCCTGCATAGGACCAGGCTCTGGTGTGGACCTGCCAGTCGGCTGGGCGTCCTGGGACTAACCTTGGCCTTGGATCCCATGTGGGTCGGCAGGGTGGTCCTAGGCCTGGGGCTGGGCTCCTGTGTGGATCAGCCAGTAAGTAGGTGGGGCAGTCCTGGGCCAGAGCCTGGAGGACCAATATATAAACATTTGTATGTGCACAGAAAAATTCTTGGAGAAAACACACACACAAAAAAAATGGCAGTTACTTCTAATGACAAAATTAGACTAGCCATTCTAGAGTGGGAGGGAAAGTTGTTTTCCATTGTAAGTACATCTGTACTAATTTTTGTTAGCCATGGCAAATATTGAATTTGCCAACTTTTTTTGAGTACAAAACAATGCATGAGAGAGACATCATATATGCCCATGAGGAGCTTGCAGGATAATGAAGTACACAAGCATTTATATAAAAAAATTGCAATGCAGTACAAGAAAAATAAAATAGATCTGTGCAGACGGAATACAGAGGAAATGACTTATTGCAACAGCTATTTTCTTATAAAAGTGAGAGAAAATGTTACACAGCGGTGCTGCCTTTTTATTCTTTCTACTATTACCATTCAACTTTTTGGAAAATGAACCTCATTTACTAATTTAAAACATCAAATTCAATTCTGCTTAAAACTGACAGATTCTCATGAAAGAAAGCATAGGCAAGCAAAAAGCTCAAGAGGAATTGTTTCTAAATAGAATACGCCATTCTCACTGTGGGGAAGCATAATTCTTTAGCAGAGTCTTATCTGATGATTTTTGTCCATTCTCTCCTTTTATTTCTAGTCATCTTTTACACAGGGGTGAGAATGAGTTTCATGATTTTCTTCTATCAATAATTAAAGTAAAAATTCCATGAATAAGGTCATGGACTGGATTTGCATGTTAAGTGAACTCTCCGGTCCAGGGTGATGGTCTGGCCCAATAGCTCTGCACCATCCGTGGCACTGGCTTTCCTGCTCATGGGACACAATAGTGACTGTGCCATGGCAGTCAAGCTGAAGGCCATTTGCACAGTGTGACATGCCTCCTTGCTTTGTGCACTTCCAGTGGCTTTGATGATGTGATCATCAAACAGTCCATTGTTAGAAACAAGAGACCACTTCATCCTGACATGGACAAAGGGGTGAATTACTGAAAAGCTCGAAAGAGTTAAGTTTCTCACAATAAATAAACAGTCTGGGAAGTATTGGCAGCAATCTAATCCTTTAGAAACACGTTGATCTTTTGGTTTCTGTGCATTGTCCGCTGGAAATCTGAATTCCACGCTTCTGCTAGAAAAAATAATGGAATGTTTAAATGTACGAAACATAATAGCTTATTATGAGGGTGAAAGTACTGTGTTAGTAGGTCTCCATTTGACAGATTCCCCTCAAAAGTTTCAGAAATCTCATGTTGAGCTTTGATGTCTTTAATTCTAAAATGTACTTGGACTCCAACATCATTGCATTCCCGCACTTTCACAGACAGATTCTTGGTTGAATTTGGTGTCACTACACATCACTACTTTTTTTCCCCTTTACAGTCTATTGTTTAGTATCATGAGAAATATTGAAAATAAATTTAATTTCTATATTTAGAATCTGTTGTTATTAAGAAAATTAATCCAGGAATTAATATAGGAAAAAAATTCAGTTATTAAATGAATTCTCTGGTGACCACTTTAAGTTTCTAGTTGGTAATTGTAGAAAATACCTTTGCAGGCAATTCACATAACATTTCACTGTTAGTTCAAACTAGCTGTAACAAAAGCCAAAGGAAAAAGAAAATTAAAATAGCTAAGATAAATAGGGATGCACAAAATCTTCTGAAGGGAGGGCAGAATTAGATCAACATTAAATTCTACATTTCCAAAAAAGATTTTTAATTAAATGTAAAAAATGGCAATTAAACTAGGTGTGATGGTGTGTGCTTGGTTGAGGATCAGATATCAAGTTCAAGGCCAGCTAAGGCACCTAAGCAAGACCCTGTCTTAAAATAAAAATTAAAAAGTTTTGGGGTTGTAGCTCAGTGGCAGAGTGCTTGCCTTGCCTAGCATGTATGAGGTCCTGGGTTCAATCCCCAGTATTGGAAAGAAAGAAAGAGGTATGTGTATGTGTGTGTGGGATGAACAAAGAAAGAGAGAGAGAGAAAAGAGAATTGCTGTTTGTTGGAGATTTCACTAACATTTATTTTCCTCTTACTATATTATATATCTTGTAAATTATCTGCAACCAAATAACGATTCAGCTTGGCTTTCCCTTGCCAAGTTGTGCTTTACTTTCTTCTACCATGGACTGTTGTCTTCATACAATAAAAAATCATTTTAATATTGACTTTATAAGGCACACTAAGACAAATTGACCCTGGATGATAATATCTTGTTTTTCAAAGTTGAATGGAAATGAACTTCAGGTCATCTTCTGTTTGTGATTATCTGCACCACTGTTCCTTTCATTACTACATGTAATAAGAATTGAATCTACTTTCCCTTAAATGCATCAAAAGCAATTTGATGGTTTACATCAGGTTCTTGCCAAGTTCTCTGTTCCTACCTAATCATTAGTTTACACCCTTTGAAAGATGTTTATTTAGCTTAAGATCAGTTTCCTATTTTTCTGTTCTAAGAATTCTGTTTAGTATTCCCAACACCAAATCCAGTGCTCTGACAGTAGTAAATGTACAGCTGGCCTTCTGAACCATTGGGTTGACACCCACAGAGTCAACCAAATCTGCACTGATCAAAAGTATTTGGGAAAAAAGTGTATTCATACTGAATATGTATAGATCTTTTTTCTTATTATTATTCCCTAAACAATAACGTATTACAACTATTTATAACATTTACATAGTATTATTTATTATAAGTAATCTAGAGATGATTTAAAGCATACAGGAGGATGTGCATAGGTCATATGAATATATTAAGCCATATTATATAAGGGACTTGAGCATCCATAGATTTTTGTATCCATGGAGGTCCTGGAATCAATTCTTGGTGGACATAGGGACAACTATGCATCTGTTTACTACTGGTACACATACCAGATGATAGCCTAAGCTCTAAACATATTAATTCATTTATACAACGAAGGCAATTAATGTTAAAATCTGTTATTATTCCTAATTTACACATAACAAAACAGAATATTTAATAACTTGTCCGAGGTTGCATAGCCAGTAAGGGAAGGGGCAGCCATTAATCCAGGTAGCCTGGGTTCTTACTGCTGAGCTATGCATACTAAGAATAATAATTTTATAGAACTTACAGATTTTCTTGAGTATTTTCACAGATATTGTGATCATAATACTGAAGAGGGGAGGAAACATGCTTGGCTCATGAGATAAGATAGTGAAACGTGAGGCAGCTAGATTATTCTTTTACCTTCTGATTGGTTCTGTGCTCCTTTAAATATAAAGAAATTTTTGTATGTGTGTAAAATATTCTCACTTTACAAGTTCTAAAATATCATGTGCACTTCAGATTTGCTGTTTTCATCATGTAAGTCTTATTTCTCCTTAAATGTAGCAGTCATTTTAATTAACATGCAAGTCACATCCTCTTCAAATGTTCTTTTTTGCATTTCCATGAAATAACAAAAGTCTACCTTTTCAAAAATTTTAGAGGCTCAACAAACATTGATGGAATGTGAAATAATAATATCTTAGGTTTCTCTAATTTACTGAAATTAATAAAGTTTTCTATGTAAATAATTTTTAAGTTTTGATCTCCCTAAAAGTCTACAAGGTAGGTAGGGTGGGTTGGTCATCATTTTATGGATAAGTGAAGTGAAAAGAAGTTAAGGTACATAACAGGTTTGTGATACTTCATGTAGCATTTTTTTCCACCACAGTGTGTGCTTATAGCTAATACTGTGTTAGGTGCTTGGCTGTGGGTACTGTCCTTTTTTTGACTCAAATTGTAGGAAATCCAAAGCTAATATGAAAGGCAGCCATGCCATTCCACAGGCAGATATAAAATAATGATATATTGTTTTCAGAGAAGGGTTTGATTATTTATGGCTGAGGGAAATTATGGAAAGCAAGACCTGGAACAACAGCTCCAAAGGTGGGTATCAAAATATTAGTAGAACATTGACTAAATAGATATAATATATCTAATAGATGCAAGCAATCATTCCATGAAGAAGGAATAATCACAGCAGGACTTCTTTGGTTCCTAAAATATCATAGACTCAGTTAACACAGCCTCTCTCCTGTTACATTTATCTGAAAGTTTTGAAGAAAAAAAAATAATGTAAATGCATAGTGAATGTTGTAGGAGATAAAAAATTGAAGAGGTGAGTGAAGACACTCTTGAGGTCAGAAAAAGAGTGAATTGAAAGTCAGAGGAGAAGTAGACTAACAATGCTGCAAACTGGAGGTAGAAGATCAACCACAAAATGTAATAAAACTAATGGGATTTTTAAAACTACCCCCAAATACTTGGTCATAATAATGTGAAATACAGAGTTAAATCATGCTATGGAATTTATATTATTCAGGTAGATAGATTTGAGCAAAGTTATCCTTTTAAAGTCAAATAAGCATGTTAAAAATATAAAGGTAGAATTCCTTATCAACTTACCAGATTGAACAAGTGCATTTACTACCATATATTCTCCAAATATCATTAAAATGGAAGTGAATGAATATGAAATAAATAAGCCTAGAATTAAAAAGCAGCAGAAGAGGAAATGATGGCAGACAGCATGTGTTAAAAACGTTGGACAGAATTAAGTTTATGAACTAGAAGAAGAGCAGGAAGAAATGGAATGAAGGGACCTGGCCTGGTGAAATCAATAAAAAACAATCATGTTACAGAATCCAGCAAAGGCCAAAGAATGGGAAGCAACAGGTATTTCTAAAGTTGGGGGTTAAGATAGGAGGATTGATGAAAGACAGTATAAAACACAGTGTGGATCTTGAACCTCCTCCTCCACAAGAGACTGCCTTTCATCTCCCATAGCATGATGTAGAAAGCGTACCTCAGAAGGAGTTGAACATAACTACAATGCTGGACATACTTAAGAGCAGAGGTAAGGAGCTAAACTAACAGAAGAAGCTAAGTGAACTCATTCAGACTTCTTCTGTCTCTTGGCTCCCTGAATGCTAGAAGTCAGCCTTGTTCTCTAGACAGAGGAAACTGACCAGCCCAAGAAAAAAAAAACAGAAGAACAGTTGTGGATCCTCGTACATTTGGGGTATCAGCAACTGACAGCCATTAGGTTGATGTTAAAAAATAGATTAGAAGGCAAAGATTTGCTAGGGACAACTAAGTTCTTACATGTGGCTGAAATAATTTTCCTGGAGGCCATAATTCATAACTCTGAATTCATGTGAATCTGATGAGGTAGATTCAAACTATATAAAGAAGAAATTGGGACAAGTTCAATTTAAAAAATGTAAAATGTTAAAAATTAGGAAAAGAATAACATGTTTCAAAATGTAATTAACAATTGGCCTAGCATTTGTGTGTTTGTAGGTATATAGGTATAATACAGTTATAATTATAGATATATAATATAGATAATATAGATATAGATACATAGTTTAGAAATACACATACATATAATATAGATATTGTTTGTGTCTATATACAGTGTACTGAACTATGAAGTTGGCTGTTGTAAAAGGCAAGGAGCAGCTATCACATCTTTTAGTTTCTAATAACTTTTCTCTTGAATAAAATTTTGGGAAGTTTTTATAGCTCTTCTAATCACTTTCAGGTAGGAAAAACCTGAGTCTAGTCCAATATAAACACCTTTGCATTCTCATCCAGTTTCAGATGTCCATCCTTCCCAGATCAACGTTGGTTCAAAAATCCACAAGGAAGCAGGATGTGGGTGGCTTTTTTCCTCTTCCTTGGAACATTCCTTCTTCATCTCCTAGATGTGCTTTTGACTCATGTGGTACAAAAAGGAGGTTTAAGAGAGAAGAACAATTTTTCAAGGCTCTCAAGTGTTATAATCTGGTAAGAAGCTTTGCTCTGGATTCCATACCCAAATTCTGGTTCTTTCTTTTAAGACGCACTCTGTGTAATTTTTAAAGAGGTCCTTATTGTTGTTTATGAATACAGCTTTCAAATTCTCAACCTAGCCACTGTCTTCTAGAAACCCACCTTTCTGTCATGGTCACTTTGTCCCTGATTAGCCATGCTCTTTGTAAGGTCTCCCTCCCAAGTATTCACAAAATCTTGAGAGAGCTATGCATCTACTTTTGCTCTAACAGACTCTGGAAGTACAGCCCCCTTTTAGGCAGACCATGTCCAACAGCCTCTCAGCTTCAGGACATTATGAGTCAGATACCAATAACTATGTCCCTAAATTTTAGGGAGCATCTCTGTCTAGCCCTCTGATTTTTTTCCCCCTCAAATGTGCTCCCTTGATTTGATTAAATGAAAGCAGCATTAGCTCCATATCTGGAGAGAGAAGAGAAACTCTATGGTTCTCCAATTTTCTCTTTAAGGAAATACTTTTTTCTTTTTTTGGTCAGGGATGGGGGCTCATGCCTGTAATCCCAGTGGCTTGGGAAGCAGAAACAGGATGACTGGAAGTTGTAGGCCAGACTCAGCAATTTAGTGAGACTCTGTCTCAAAATAAACAATGAAAAGGGCTGAGGTTGTGACCCAGTGCCCCTGGGTTTAATCCCAGGTACAAAAAGCAAAACAACAACAATAAAAAAAAAATTATTATTCTCTCTTTAACACACTTCATCATCCCATAACCAATTGCTAGCCTGTTCTCATCCTGTTCTGAAGTGAGTGATGACCAAAGGGTTGTAAAACCATTACATTTCTCTTAGAACGCACAGTGAAAAATGCACATTAGTAAGCTAGGAGACTGTGGCTGAAACTTAGAGACAACAGTCACAGTTGCTACCTTGTTTCTCTTTCTCTCACCCCTACCTCTCTGCACCTGCAAATTGAACCCTTTAAAAATTAAAATGCAAGTATCAACACATATCAAAAAATCGATGTGATACAGACTGTTATATCTTAATTCAATAAAATTAGAAATCAATAAATAAAAAGATAACATTATAATATAATTGGAAAGTATAAAACACAATTTAAAATATCATATTATGCCAAAGAATAATGCAAATAGACAAAAAGAGAATAGAATTTTTTAAAATCCCTATATATCAAAACATACTCATCTATAATTTCAAAGAAAATTTAAATGCGTATGTAGCAAAAATTTGCCTGTATAGAATAAAATTTTAAACTTTACTAAATTTCACTATTGTTGCTTACAGAATTTAGTATTAGATCACACATAGTCTTCATAGCATCTTAGGAAAATAATTATTTTTTAATTTTAATTTGTGGGGATCTCTGAAATAATTTCTTATTCTTCATATGGTTAAAATGAAAACAGATTATTCTCTAAATACTGGAATAAAATATTTTATATTGTTAAAAATAAGAAATTATTCAAAAGCATTAGTCAAGTGGAAGAAAAGAAAGGTTTCCTGTATTTCAATTGATCCTTAAAAAACAGTCTAGGAAAATTCAGTTTCCTAAAAATAAAGAGCCAGCCAGGGCGATCAAATGCTGAAAGCCAGAGGAAATGAGAAAGTAAAAGGGAAGCTTTGAGCTCCCTCTACTGGTCCAAAGGAAAAATTCCCAAGAACAATATAAAACAACTTCAATTAAGTAATAAATCTCCAATAAAGATGTTAAAATATTCTCAGAAGTGTTCAGAGTGCTGTTTACTTTAAGTGAAGCATCCACAGTAGTGAAGAACTGAATTGTCACTTGTACATTAACAATAAGAAAAAGGTTGAACAAATTAAACTCAATAACTACTCTTGGATCAAAGAATTGAAGTCACTATTTTTAGGACAAATGGCTACCCCAAAAAATTGGAGAGAAAAGAGAATACAGAGAATCACAGCTTACCAGGAACAGACACCCACCCTGGATGCTGCAAGCATATTCTCTCCTTTCCATCTGTTTTACTGAGAGACCCACAATCTCTCCCCCTAGTGGATGTTTAAAAAAATGCCAGAATATTTCCAAACTGTTAACCAGCACAGAATTTAGATAGCACTGCATCTCACTTGAACTTGAGGAAATACAACAAATTTACTTATGGCAAGAAGATAATGTCTTATTAATGTCTATATTTTGATATTTAGTATTAAAAACTCCTTTGTGTTTCCAAATTCATTTAGATTGCTTATTTAATGTGTACACATTTTATTAATAAATGACTTCTATCTTTCTTTTACTGTTCTTGTGAAGTGTGTAATTATTGGTAAACTTTCATGATCTCATTCAATTTAAATCAACAAATATTTATTAAGCATGGGGACCCATGAGCTGTGACAGTAAATAAAAGTCTCTGTGCTTTTGGAGTCTACTGTTTAGTGGAGAGAGACATCAAATTATTTTTTAATTCCATGAAAACCAAGAGTAAAACTGAAGAATGATATTTCACAGTGACTCTGTCAGTAATGCTTCCCTTATCAATAACTTGGTTGTGCAAGAGGTTACCAGAGCAGGCTCTGAGTTCAGAGGGCTTGGTTAAAGTCCGGTGCCAGTAATACATACTCTTTGATCTGGGAAACTGACTCCTACTCTTTGTGTCTCAGGTACTAATTCTGTAAAGTGGGGATAATAATGATATCTACTTCAGACGTCATTGTGACAAGAATATAAGCTAGATAAAATACTCAGATCAGTATCTAGGAATTAGTAAGTATACAACAGATATAAATTATAGCTGTAATAAAATTGAGACTGGAGTGCTCATGACACCATGTAAGCTCACAGAATCTTTATTAATGACTGAAATAAGGGCAAAAAAAATAAGAACTTTATCTGTTTAAGGCAGCCAGATTTGCTATATAAAGAGACTGAGCTGTGGTCTAATATGTAAGGAGTTTGCAAGTTGTCACTTGTACATTAACAACAAGAAAAAGGTTGAACAAATTAAACTCAACAACTACTCTTGGATCAAAGAATTGAAGTCACTATTTTTAGGACAAATGGCCACCCCAAAAATTGGAGAGAAAAGAGAATACAGAGAATCACAGCTTACCAGGAATAGACACCCACCCCTGCAGAACCAACTCTGAGGAAATCATGCTGTAGTTGGTAAATTGCTGAAGGCTCAGTGTGAAAACTTTTGAGAGGTAAGAACTCCCAAGGGGTCCCAGTCTTAGCTTCTTCTAGTCTCCTTGCATGAGTTTAACCCCTATGAGCCCTATCAGGTTCTCTGGATGAGGATTAGAAAAAATTTCCCCCATTCTTCCAGCAGGGTGCAGGAAAAAGTAAACATTTTGAAATAAGTCAGAGCATTTATGTTCTCCTTAACAAAAGTCTGCCCTCCAGAGAAATTATTTTCTAGAAGTCTAACCACTTTGGGTTTTACCAGAGCCAGGCTGACCTGGGGGAAGGGGAATACCCAGTTCCAGTCCTATCCAAACTTCCTCTGTCACCAAGGTAGAGTGGTGGAAAATTCAACTGAGAAGGATTTCTAAAGGTCAATGTCCAGGGGTACAAAGGCTGAGACCAAGTTTTAGGACTATGAAATAATTCCCTTCACCCCACGTCTTATCTCTACATTGTTAGAGCTCCTGTTGTTATAACAGGGATTACTATGGAAAGAACTGCCAATCTCAGGCCTTATTTAAGAAGTCTCTAAACTCAAAGACAACAGAGGAGACAAAAATAAGCAAACTGAGAAAACCTTAACCTCTGACAGCCTCTATATAAACTCTATTATAACAGTAAACACAACCCAACTCCCAGCTGGATAGACACAGAATTTCACACTGAAGACCTGTGTACTCAGTTCTTCTACCTGGTTCTTTATGTCTGGCTTTCAACAACAACAACAACAAAGATAAGGCATGATAAAAGGTGAACCACAGTCTGAAGAGTCAAAGAAAGTACCAGAACCAGACTCTCATATGGTAGAGATTTGGGAGTTCTCAGACGAGGAATTCAAAATAACTCTTATAAATATGCTGAGGGTTACAGTGGGAAAAGTGGGCAACTGGTTGTATAAATAGAGAAGTAAACTCTAAGAGAAACAAAAGAAACTGCTAGAAATCAAAACCCCACACCAGAAAGAGGGAAGGTTTTCTTTTCTTCCTCCTCTTCTCCTCCTCCTCCTCCTTCTTTTCCTTCTCCTTCTCCTCCTTCTCCTTCTTTTTATACCAGGGATTGCACACAGGGATGCTTAATCACCAAGCCATATCTCCAACCCATTTTTGGTTTTTCTTTCTTTGAGTTTATAAAATTTTGCTGAGGGCCTCACTAAGTTGTTGAGGCTGGCTTTGAACTTGTGATCCTCCTGCCTCAGCCTCCCAAGTTGCTGGAATTTAAAGACATGTGCTACCGCACCCAGTAAGAATGTCTTTGATGGGCTTAATAGTAGAACAAATTTGGCCAAGAAGAGAATCAGTGAGATTAATGTACTAGAAGATGAAAGAGAAACGAACTGATATAATATCTGAAGCAATAATGACTGAGAATTTCCTTAAATTAATAAGAGAAACCAAACCACAAATCCAGCTCAGAGAGAATGGGGCAGAATAAAACTCTCCCTCACACACACACATACAACTATACCTAGCCTCACATGAAAACTACTTAAAATCAATGACAAAGAGAAATCTTAAAGAAAGGCAGAAGGAAAATCACCTTAACTGTCAGAAAGCAAATGTTAGAATCACATGAGGTTTTTCTTTATAAAATCATGCAAATAAGAAGAGAATGTTTACACCCTTAAAGAAGAATAAAATCATGGCATGTATGGGTAAATGGAAGGAGTTGGAGAATATCATGCTAAGCAAAGTAAGCCAATCCCCAAAAACCAAAGGCCGAATGGTTTCTCTGATGAGTGGATGCTGATCTCTAAGTGGGGGACCAAGGGAAGAATGGAGAAACTTTGGATTGAATGAAGGGGAAGGAAGGAGGTGTGGTGGGGGGAGATAATGGAATTATATGGACATTATTACCCCTACACATGGGTATGATTGCATGAATGGTGTCTCTACATCATGTACAATCAGAAAAATGAAAAGTTGTGTTCCATTTGCGTAAAAAAATAAATAAAAAACAAAATAAGAGAGTGTTGCAGAATATTTGAAGCACTGAAACAAAGAAACCCTTCAACCAATGTGAAATTTTACACTGGAAATGTTACACAGGAAAATTGTCTTTCAAAAACAAAGAAGAACCAGGAGTGGTGGCGCAGGTGGTGGATAACAGGTGGTACCTGTAATCCCAGCCACTTGGGAGGTTAAGGCAGGAGGACTGCAAGTTCAAGATCAACCTGGGATACTTAGCAAGACTGTCTCAAAATAAAAAGTAAAAAGGCCTAGGGGTATAGCTTAGTGATAGTGCACCTTTGGCTTCAATCCCCAGTACCTCAAAAAGTTAATAAATAAATACTTCCTCCACCAACAAAAATTGAGGGAATTTGTATTCAGTTGACCTTCTAGCAAGAAATATTAAAATTTCTTCAGAAAGAAAATAACATAGATCAGTAATTCTGAATAACATTAAAAAGGAAGAGCCCTTCAGAAGGAATAAATTTAAGTCAAATCTTTTGTTTTCTTATTCTTAATTGATCTAACAGACAATGGTCTGTCCAAAAGAACAATAGCAAGAATATATTCTGTGATTATAACTGGGGGATAGGTAAAATGAAAAACAGCAGTGTCATAAGGGATGGGAAGGAGGAACTGGGAATACTTCATTATGAAGAATTGGTATTACTTGTGAAGCAGTGTAATGTTATGTGACAGTGTATTTGGATTATCTATAAATGTAAATTGCTAATTCTAGGGCAAATGCAAAATTGTCTTTTGGAATAATAAAGTTATAGGAGAATTTCAAGATGGCAGAATAGAGAAGGTTGCTTTTCCTGGCTTTCATGAAACCAAAAAAGCAGATAGGCAGCTTCTCAGCAAGGTGGGTGAACAAAGAAAAGGCGGGTGGGGCTTTATTGGACATTCACAGCAGATCAGGGACTCAGGAATTTGGATATAATAAAATAGGGAAGAAATCCCTAAGGCCACAGCTACTGCCACAGCCAGAGTGGTCTCTCCATGAGCAAAGTAGAGGGACAAGAGAATTAAAGGAACCTCTGTTTTTAGGAGGCCTGAGGCCTGTCTGGATACAGAGTTTAGAGATCAAAGACACTGCCTGACTAAACTGAAAGGCATTCATGCTGCACAATCACCTTCTGTAGGAAAGAAACCACCATCTTGCCAGCCTGCTTGCAGAGGATAGAGGAAGGGACTACTTTGCAGCCATGGGGCAGGGGCTGGCAGCTGAGGGAGCCAATTCCTGGCAAACCTGTTTTGAAACACAAGCCTCCTCGCAGATCCACACTGCATGACACAGTATGCCTCAGCAACCAGGAGAAAATCAAATGTGGAGAGAGATTTACATAGGGACAATTGGTCATGGAAACGCATCTAGCTCTCCCCCTCCCCCTCTAATCCGGCTGCTTGCAGGACCTATTGGGACAGATGTGCCTGGCCAGGAATTTGAAAGGGTTGGGGCAGGAGAGATGGAGTTGGAGGCGGGGAGACCAGGAAATGTGGGTCTACAGATGACAAATGGAACTAATAATTGGCTTCTCAACCACACAAGTGGAACCCAGGGGAGATCTGTGGGGTGCAGTCTTTCAGCATGAACTGGCAATTGCTGGGCCCTGGAGGTGATTTAAAATCTCCAGACCAGTTGGCACCCAGCAAAGAGACTGGAGCACACCTAAGCCTAACAGCTCCTCTAGGAGTTCTGCCTATGGGATTACTTCTCTCACCCCAGCAACCCCACCTAACACTGCTGAGAAGGGAAGTTGAGAATTTTTTGATTTAACTTTAAATTAATCTTTCCTTTTCTTTGTTTAATTATGACATTAATGGTTCATGGACATTTTGGTTAGTGTATTTCAGTTTTGTTTTATTTTTAATTTTTAAAATTTTTACTTTATATATTTTTCTCTCACTTAACTGTTTCCCTTTCTTCTTTTTTTTTCTTCTGCTAACAGCCATCTCTGTTGGTCTCTTTTTCACTCTTCCCTTAATATTTTATTTCTCTCTTCATACCCCCTCCCTCATAATTGTCACATCCTATATCACTTTTATTCTCTCCCTGTCCACCATTCAAAATTATAAAGCCTTTGTAAACTTACTGTTTTTACTGTGGACAATAACTGATCACATCATTTCTGTTTATTGTAACAATTAACATTATAGATGTCATAGCAGGAATTCTTTGGTTTAATACTGTATATTGTTTGCATTGATTGTTGTTATTATTTGTCTCCCCATAAATGGTGAGGTACTGGAAACCTTCAGGGACACTATAAGTCCAGAGTATAGAAACTTTGTTGCCTCAGATCCATACTGTTAGATGGGTAGATGCACAAACATGAAAAAGCAAGGGAACAAATTGCCCCAAACAAACCAAGATGCTTCAATAACAAAGTCCATTGACACAACTGTGGAAGAAATGTCAGAGAAGGAATTTAGAATGTACATTGTTAAACAAATTTGTGAGGTAAAGGACAATATAAGGAGTGAAATCAAGAGAGAAAATATAGGAAGTGAAAGACTACTTTAATAAAGAGATAGAGAGTCTGAAAAAAAATCAAGTGGGAAACCTCAAAATGAAGGAATCAATAAACTAAATTAAAAATTCAGGGGCTGGGGTTGGAGCTCCATGGTAGAGTGCTTGCCTAGCATGTGGGAGGCACTGGGTTTGATTCTCAACACCACATGTAAATAAATAAAATAAAGGTCCATCAACAACTAGTAAAAATATTTTTAAAAAATTCAATGGAAAGCATTATCAACAGACTACATCACTTGAAGACAGAGTTTGAGGCAAGAAGACAAAATACATAATTTTGAAAATAAAGTTAACCATGGAGAAAGATGTTAAGAGAACATGAACAGAACTTCCAAGAAATGTGGGATAATCTGAAAAGACCAAATTTAAGATTTATTGTGATAGATAAAGGCTTGGAGATAAAAACCAAAGGAATGTACAAACTTTCAATGAAATAATATCAGAAAAGTCCCCCAAACCTAAAGAATGAAATGGAAAATCAGATGCAGGATTCTTACAGAACCTGAAATATGCAAAATTACAACAGACCCACACCAAGGCACTATGAAAATGCCTAACATACAGAATAAGGATAGAATTTCTCTCTTTCCCTATTTTTTTTTACTGAGGATTGAACTTAGGGCCTTGCACATACTAGGCAAGTACTCTACTACTGAGCTACATCTCCTGCCTGAAATTTTGATGTTCAAGTCTTGTTATTTAAGAAATACATTTTATAAGGCTATAGGTGCTATACATAGAAATTCTTCTGCTAGATCTAGGAAAAGTAACTTGAAAGACTTCTTGAAAGTATTTGCCATTCTATTTGCCTTTAAGAACATTTGTGATTCATGGGAAAAGATCAAAACATCAACCTTAGTAAGATTTTGGAGGAAGTTTATTGCCACAGTCTCTGGCTGGGCACAAATCACGAGTCTCCACACAGCTTGTAGATTCAAACAGCAATTCTTTATTCCCGAATTCACACCGGCCGTCTACAAACACGCTCTGGGGGAATCCATGTTCTCTTTCCAAATCCACACTCTGCCCTAATCCACTCTCTCCCAAATCCACTCCGCATGGGCTTCTGTCTCCCAAAATATACTGTCTGACCCTAAGCACTCAAGAGGAACTCAGCAGCAGGATACGCCCTATTCCAAAAGAGGAACACCCTAATCTCCTATTATACTAAACCGCCCTATTCTAAAGGGGAAACACCCTACTCTCCTATTATGCTAAACTGCCCTATTCTAAAGGGGGAACACCCTAAACACGGATCCTGCCTTGGATCCTGCCCTGGTCCTTGAGCAAGGTCACCTTTCAGAAGTCCTTCCACTAGACAGCATGGGAGTAAGCTGGCAAGGAATTTGTCATACCTACTTGGCTGATGGCTCCCAGCATCTCCCCCCTTCTGATTAATTAAACAACAAGTAATGTGGCTTAAGGACCGTGCCTGGTAGGTTGTCCAGTTCAACATATGGCTCTTACCCGTCATTGGAAAACTGACCTTTAGGCGTCAGCCTCCTGTCTTAGGTTGATACCACTGCAACTGGATCATACCCGTCACTGACTACCGGTCCAGCATACAGCCATACTTGTGGATAGGTCTATGCACCAGTGGGGGGGTGAGGTTCTTTGCCTCACCTCTGTTGGCCCCCAAATTTGGCCTTGGTGCCAGTGGGGGAGTGAGGTTAATGTGGCTTAAGGACCGCGTCTGGTAGGTTGTCCAATTCAACATATGGTTCTTACCCGTCATTGGAAAACTGACCTTTAGGTAACTGACCTTTAGGCGTCAGCCTCCTGTCTTAGGTTGATACCATTGCAATTGGATCATACCCGTCACTGACTGCCGGTCCAGCATATAGCCATTGGCCCCCAAATTTAGACCATCACTAGCAGAAGGGAGGAGGATACAGAAATGCCACGACACCAAGCCAATTGACAGTTCCTTTGGAAAAATTGCATCATTGGTGACACCATCAGCAAAGATCACTGGTGACACCATCAGCAAATATATGCCAGCATTACCACAATAGCTGCACTAAACGTAGTTACATAGTCCAGGCAAGTTCTGCAAGCGGTTCAAAGTGGAGGAATCTATCAATCTGTCCGTCTCCTCCCAAAGTCCGTTTCCTCCCAAAGTAAGTTGACTTCTTGATTGAGCATACTTGTTGAGTTATATTCATTGGGATGAAGATAGGAATTCTGGCAATGATGCTAAAAAGACATTATCCTAGGTGAAATCTCCATTGCAATGTTTAAAAACTCCAGAGTCAAAAAAATAAAACTGATCAAAAAAACCCATTAATCTAGGTTTGTATGAGCTCAAAAAATAAAAATAGAACCTTATGATGTGGAAAAATGCAATAATAAAATAGATGTTGAAAAAAGCATCCTGGTTAATCACAGTCGCAGATGGAAGAATGGCCAAGCTGGAGTTCTGGATATCAGCTGTTATGGATTTGAGTCAAATCATCTTCTTTTCGATCTGTAGAAATCGTTTTAGTTAGTCTTTCTGGAATCCAAATCGGCTGCTGTTCTCCCTGTGGAAACACGAAAACAGAGCCCCGACTCCAGACAATCACTGGGTCTGGACCTTTCCATTGTCCTGTTAGAATATCTTTCCAAAGAACTTTAGGCTTATGCACATTTTTTGGATACATATGCCTTTCCGCAGCACTAAGTCCTGATGAATCCAAATTTAAAAAGTTTAGAGTAAAAAGCGTTATTTTAAGTTTATCTTTGGGGGATATATACCCCTTTCCAATTCCCTCTTTTTGCTTTAATAAGTACGTTTTAATAGTTTGATGAGCTCTTTCAACTATGCCTTGTCCCTGTGGATTGTATGGAATTCCTGTTATATGAGTAATACCAAATGATGAGCAAAATTGTTTAAAAGAGGTAGAGGTATAGCCAGGACCGTTATCAGTTTTTAACTGTTTAGGAACGCCCACAGTGGCAAAATTTTGTAAGCAATGAGCTATAACATCTTTAGTTTTTTCTCCTGCATGAAGGGAGCCCATCAAAAATCCGGAAGAAGTATCAATTGTAACATGTAAATATTTTAATTTTCCAAATTCTGGCAAGTGTGTGACGTCCATCTGCCAAATATGGTTAGGTATCAGTCCTCTAGGATTGACTCCAAGATTAACTTGTGGTAAAAAGGTCACACAATTTTGACATTGTTTTATTATATGTCTGGCTTGTTCCTTAGTTATTTTAAAACACTTTTGTAAAGTATTAGCATTAACATGGAATTTTTTATGAAAATTCGTAGCTTCTTCTAGTGTAGAGAAAATATGTATGTCATGTGTAGTTTTATCTGCTAAATCATTGCCCAAACTAAGGGCTCCAGGCAATCCTGTATGTGCTCTAATATGTACTATAAAGAATGGATCTTTTCTGTCCCAGATTAGACTTTGTATAGTGGAAAACAAAGAGAAAACAGTAGAAGAAGGGGAAATCCTACCAGCATCTTCAAGAGATACTATAGCATTAACTACATACTGACTATCAGAAAATAAATTAAATACAGAATCTTTAAACATTAAAAAGGCTTGTAAAACTGCATTAAGCTCTACCTTTTGAGCTGATTGTTTGGGTACTAAAAATGTAAAAGTTTGATCAGGGGTAACTACTGCTGCTGTACCATTATTTGACCCATCAGTGAATATATTTGGAGCATTCATGATAGGGGTTTTTCTTGTCATTTTTGGAAAAACTACAGGATGCTTAGACCAAAAAGACAACAAAGGATTAGATGGTAAGTGATTATCAAATGAAACATTAGATTTACACATGATTATTGCCCAAGTATTTAACTCATTAGCTAACTCATCAATTTGATCCATAGTGTATGGAGTAATAATTTTATTGGGAGAAATTCCAAACACTCCCTTCGCTGCTTTTATTCCTTTGAGTATTAATTGTCCTACAGCCTCAGGATACCTAGTAAGAATAGTGTTAGGAGAATAAGATAAATGTATCCACAATAATGGACCTTCTTGCCAAAATACTCCTGTAGGAATATTTTTTGTTGGTAGTACAATAAATAATAAAGGCAAACTTATATCAATTCTATCCAAATGTATATTTTCCATATATGTTTCAATAATTTTTAATGCCTTTCTTGCTTCAGGAGTTAACATGCGAGGTGAGTTTGGATCTGATGGACCTTTTAGAATATCAAATAAAGGTCCCAACTCTCCTGTTGGTATGCCTAGATAAGGCCTTATCCAATTTATGTCTCCCAATAACTTTTGAAAGTCGTTAAGTGACTTGAGTTGATCTACTCGTATTTGAATTTTTGGTGGACGGACCATGGTTGAGGATAATAGAACTCCTAAATAATTAATTGGAAAATTTAATTGTACTTTATCTATTGCTATCTCTAGATTATAATTTTTTAATAAGTTTGTAAGTGTGGCATAACATTCCAGCAATATGTTTTTATCTTTATGTGCCAATAATACATCATCCATATAGTGAAATATTTGTAGTTCAGGATTTTGATTTCTAAGTGGCTGGATTGCTTTATTAACATATATTTGACACATAGTTGGACTGTTAGCCATCCCTTGAGGGAGTACTTTCCATTCATATCTCTGATCAGGACCTTCATGATTTAATGCAGGGATAGTAAATGCAAAACGTGGACTATCCTCGGGATGAATTGGAATTGAAAAAAAACAATCTTTAATATCTATGGCTAAAACATGCCAGGTTTTTGGCAAAGCAGACAATTGAGGAATCCCTGATTGAGCAGGTCCCATAATAACCATCTCATTATTAATGGCTCTTAAATCTTGCAATAATCTCCATTTACCAGATTTCTTTTTAATGACAAAAATGGGAGTATTATGAGGAGATATGGAAGGTTGTATATGTCCTTCCGCTAATTGTTGTTTGACCAGATCATGGGCTACTTGTATCTTTTCTTTAGTCAGGGGCCACTGAGGAACCCACACTGGTCTTTCTGATTTCCAAGTAATTTTTATTGTCTCAGTGGCCCTTTCTGAAAATCCAACCCATGTCTGTCTGTTCCTTGATCTATTTGAATTGGTGCTGCTATACCTTATCCTTGTTTTCCTAATCTTTTTTCTTTCCTAAAACCTTGTCTAGCCCTAGTAGTGGGCGCATTAGGATTGATGTTATTTGTTAACGTCAAACCTAATTGATCTAGGACATCTCGTCCCCATAAATTTATAGGAAGATGATCCAATACATATGGCTGTATAGTTCCCTCACAACCTTCAGGATCCTTCCAATCTAATATCATTGCACTTCTATGGGGATTAGTCGCCACTCCTAGGCCTCGAAGCGTTTGAGTGGCTTGTTGTAATGGCCAATGTTTTGGCCATTCCTTACTAGATATGATGCTAAGGTCTGCACCTGTGTCCAGTAGCCCATTAAAGTCGTGTCCTTGAATATTTAGTTTTAACATTGGGCGAGAATCTAAATTTAAAGACAACATAGCCCAATCTACACCTGTGGAGCCTAATCCCCTGGAACCTCTTTTTACACTATGACTAGGAAATTTATTATGTAGGCTGGGTATTATTAACAACTGTGCTATTCTGTCTCCAGGTGAAATTACTGATATACCTCTTGGAGAACTAGCTATAATTTTTATTTCACCTACATAATCGGGATCAATTACCCCAGGACTTATCATAAGTCCTTTTAATGTAGATGAACTACGTCCCAATAATAAGCCTACTGTCCCTTGGGGAAGAGGTCCTTTTATTCCTGTGGGAATGATTTGAACTCCCATCTCTGGAGTTAGTACTGCTCTGGCAGAGGCGCAGATGTCCAACCCTGCGCTCCCTTGGGTTTGTCTGATGAGGGATTTAATGGACAATGTGTCCTGGGCACTACTCTGATGGTGTTGCTGGGTTCCTCCACTGCCCCGTATATTTGTGGTTGTGGGCCCCGGAGCATTGGGCCCGGCTGTCCGTTTTTTGGCAATGGAGCCTGATGCCTTTCTCCACGATATCGTGGGTAAATACCTGGTCCTTGTCCGTTTTTTGATAAGGGAGTACCCTCTATGTTAGTTTGAGAACGGCATTCATTAGCCCAATGTCTCCCTCTACGGCATCGTGGGCAAATACCCGGTATTCTATTTCTTTGATACCTAGTTTTGTTAAATCCTCCTCCTATGGGGCAACTCCTTTTAAAATGTCCTGTTTGTTCACAATCATAGCATGTTTTTGGCCTGGCATCTAAAGCCTGTTGTACTGCAGCTGCCAAGACTTGCCCTTGTTCATTAATATCTCTACATAATTTAATATATGTGTTTAAATCTTCATGTCTCCATGGTCTAATAACCTCTCTGCAGCAACGATTTGCTTGGTCATAAGCCAGTTGTTTTATTAATGGCATTGCTTGTTCCGTATCCCCAAATATTTTGGCAGCCATTTGAATTAGCCTATCTACAAAGTCAGCGTAAGGTTCATTAGCTCTCTGTATTACCTTAGATAGCTGACCTTGTAAATCTCCATGTCCTTATAAAGTCTTCCATGCCCTAACTGCGTCTGCAGCAATTTGTGCATATATAGCAGGATCATATTCAATTTGTTGCCGCTGACCCTCATAAGGTCCTTTTCCTAGCAACATTTCTAAATTTCTTTGAGGGTAACCGGCTGCTGCATTTCGCCTAGCTGTCTCTGCACAAAATTCCTCATTGGCAACCTTCCATAACAAATATTGTCCTCCATTTAGCACAGATTTACACATGCTAGCCCAATCTGCTGGCGTCATGTCCAAGTTAGTAATGGACTCGACCATGCTCACCGTGAAGGGAGCTTGGGGACCATAGGTTGTTACAGCCTCCTTTAACTGCTTCACTGTTTTAAAATCTAAAGCACGGTGAATTCGCTGCCCTCCTACCTGTTCAAGTACAGGGCATGCTAATCTTTGAGGTCCTGTCTCAGGATCCCATTTATCAACTATGGGGTTTGAGGGCCACTCAGCTGTCTCTATCGGTGGGGCTGTTGGTTGAATTAAACTCTCTTGTGATAAAACGGAGTTAGTAACAGCCTCCTGTTGTGGCCTTTTTCCTAACAACCCCTTTTCCTTTAAATTTTCTTCCTCTATCTGACTAGCTCGAGAGACCTTCTCTTTTGCTTGATCTAAAACGTCTTTCTCCATGTTCTGAACCTCTAACAATTTACTTAACATCTTTTCAGTTTGTTTTAATCTACTATAAAGATAACACAACCCAATAAGGTAACACAAAACAAAACTGAAATTGAATGAAGCAAAAACGGAATAAAAAATCGTTGTATCAATTTTCTCTTCCTCAGGGCCGACAAACTTCAAACCTTTAGTCAACCATTTTTTCCAGTTTGCCTGAGAAATTTCTAGGGATAGGCAGCTTGAAAGAAAAACAAAATAAATCAAAAGAAGAACACATTGTTTTTTGAAATGGTCACCCATTCTTTTGCTCTCCTTCCCTCAGGGGCGAGCAATTTCACTTACCCCCAAGCTTCAGGCGTTCCGCGTAGGAGCCACCAGATGCCACAGTCTCTGGCTGGGCACAAATCACGAGTCTCCACACAGCTTGTAGATTCAAACAGCAATTCTTTATTCCCGAATTCACACCGGCCGTCTACAAACACGCTCTGGGGGAATCCATGTTCTCTTTCCAAATCCACACTCTGCCCTAATCCACTCTCTCCCAAATCCACTCCGCATGGGCTTCTGTCTCCCAAAATATACTGTCTGACCCTAAGCACTCAAGAGGAACTCAGCAGCAGGATACGCCCTATTCCAAAAGAGGAACACCCTAATCTCCTATTATACTAAACCGCCCTATTCTAAAGGGGAAACACCCTACTCTCCTATTATGCTAAACTGCCCTATTCTAAAGGGGGAACACCCTAAACACGGATCCTGCCCTGGATCCTGCCCTGGTCCTTGAGCAAGGTCACCTTTCAGAAGTCCTTCCACTAGACAGCATGGGAGTAAGCTGGCAAGGAATTTGTCATACCTACTTGGCTGATGGCTCCCAGCAGTTTATTCTAATCTTCATGGATGACTTTGAGGGTTTCAAGGCTTCAGTGGAGGAAATAAGTGCAGATGTGGTGGTAGAAATAGCAAGAGGATGAGAGTTATTAGTGAAGACTGAATATGTAACTGAATTCTTGTAACATCATTGTAAAACTTAAACCAGTGAGGAGTTGCTTGTTATGGATGAGAAATAAAAGTAGTTTCTTAAAATAGAGTCTGCTTTTTGAAAAAATGCTGTGAACATTGTTGAAATTAACCAGGGATTTAGAATATTTTCTAAACTTAGTTGATAAAGCAGCATCAGGGTTTGAGAGGATCAATTCTAATTTTGAAAAAGTTTTTCTGTGGGTAAAGTGATATTCAAGGAAGAATCAGTTGATGTGGCAAATTTCAATTGTGTCTTATTTTAAGGAATGGTCAAGCTAGACACAGTGTTGCACACCTTTCATTCCAGATATTCAAGAGGCTGAGGAGGAACCCAGTGAGAACTTGTTACAAATTTTAAAAGGGGCTGTGGGATGTATCTCAGTGGTAAAGCACCTGCCTATCATGTACAAAGCCCTGGGTTCAGTCACTCCAACCTTTAGCAGCCATCTCCCTCATCAGTCACCAGCCAATGATATCAAGGTTGTAATTCTCTGAAAACTCAAATGATTTTTTTGCATTTGGGGGCAATAAAGTATTTTTAATTAAGATATATGCACCATTTTTAGGCAGAATGCTATTATATAGTGCTGACATAAATTTTATGTGTACTGGGAAACCAAACATTTTATGTGACTTGTTCTATTGTAGCATTCATTTTATTGAAGTGGTCTGGAATTGAACTTGCACTATCACTAAGACATGCCTATAAAGGGAGAGAGAAAAATATACAATTATAACACTAATTGAAAGAAAACTGAAGTGTCTATATTAATTTTAGGCAAAGAAGAACTCAGAGAAAGAATATTATAAGAAATAAAGAGGAACACTACATATGACAAAGGGATCATATATCTAAGATGATATAACAATCCCTAATGTGTGGGAACTACCAATACATAACATCATCAATTTGTAAACAACAGAAAAATACATGACCCAAACACTGATAGAACTGCAAGGAGAAATAAATGAGTCCTGAATTATAATTAGAGAGTCAACATCCCTCTATTAGTAGTTGGCAGATCCAGCAAACAGAAAATTATTAAGGACATAGAACTTAGTCAACAATCAACTGAATCTAATTGATGTTTATAGGATACTTACTTCAATAGTAGCAGAATCCAAATTCACATGGGACATTGATCAAGATAGACCACTTTTTAGGTCATACAGTGTACCTTAGCAAATATAAAATAATGGAAATTATGCAAAATGAACTCTCAAGCCTCAGTGGAATTAAACAAGAAATCAACAATGGATACCTTGAAAATCCCAAATGCTTACAATGAAACAATATACTTCCAAATAACACAAAATTTAAAGTCCCAAGGGATATTAAAAATATTTTAAGTAAATGAAAATTAAATGCAACTTATCAAAATTTGTGGGAATCAGCAAAGGCAGTGCTCACAGGGAAATTTATAGCTTTAATTGTATATATTAAAAAAAACAAATTAAATTCAAAGAAAATAAATAAAAAACCATACTGAAATCAATGAAACTTAAGATATCAGTTGAGAAAATCAATAAACACAAAATCTGATTATTTAAAAAGATCAATAAAATGACAAATTTCTAGCCAGAATAACAAATAATAAAATAAATAATATACAGATTAATATCAGAAATGAAAGAGGAGCCATCACTAATGATTCCATGGAGACTAAAAGGATAATAAAGGAATATCAGCATCAACTCTTCACCCCAAAATTTGTTAATCTAGATGACATGAAACAATATTTTGAAAAACACAATCTATGTCTTAAAAATCTAAGTCTCAACAATCAACATCGAGGCTAGCCCCAGTGATGCTTACCTGTAATCCCAGTGGCTCTGAGGCTGAGGCAGGAATATCGTGAGTTCAAAGCCAGTTTCAGCAAATTAGCCAGGCCTAAACAACTCAGTAAGACCATGTCTTTAAATAAAATATAAAGAAGGGCTGGGAATATGGCTCAGTAGTAATGCACCCCTGAGTTCAATCCCTGGTACAAAGAAAGAAAAAAGAAATCAATAGTGAGAAAATAAGCAAACCTATTGGAACATGAACAAAAGATTTGAATAGCTACATTACAAGAGAAGATGTACATATGGCAAATACACATATGATAACATGTTCATCGGTATATGTAAATTAAAACAATGATAAAATATCACTATGTACCTCTTAGAAAAATGAAAATCCACAATAGTGACAACTTTAAATGATGATGAGGATGGAGAGCAACATAAACCCTCATTCGTGTCTATTGGAAATGTAAAATGGCTCAGCCACTTTGGAAGATGGTTTGGTAGTTAGTTTCTCATAAAGCAATAACCTTCTTTGGTATTTACCCACATGAAAACACTTATTTCTACACAAAATCATGTAGATGAATGGTTAGCAGCTCTATGTGTGGTTGCCAAAACTTGAAGCAACCAAAGTATCCTTCGATAGGTGAATGAATAAACAAACTGTGGTACATCTACAATGGACTACTTATCAGTGATGAAATGAGCCATCAAGCTTCAAACAACATGGAAAAATCTGAAATATATTTTCTAAATGAAAAAAACAAGTTTAAAAAGAATAATAGTATGCAACTCTAGCTATCTGGCTTTTTGAAAAAGGCAAAACTTGTAGACAACAAAAATACCAGTGGGTTGCCAGGGTATTTGGTTGTGAGAGGTAAGGATAAATAGGTGGAGTACAGTATAATCTGGTGGTAGTGAGACTACTCTGTACAATACTATGGTGGGTACATAACATTATCTATTTGTAAAACCCCATAGAACTATACAAACCAAGAGTGAACCTTAGTTTAAACTATGGACTTCAGTTAATAACAGTGCATCTATTTTGGCTTCTCCATTGTAACAAATGCACTATACAAGATGTTAAAATTGTGGTTAGTGGGCAGTATGTGGGAATTCTACTGTCTGCTCAATTTTTCTATAAACCTAAAATGTCTCTAAAAATAAAATGTGTTATTTAATAGAAGAAGCGGGGAGGAAAGAGAGGGAAAGAGACTCTCTAAAAAAATTTGGAAGGTTGGCAATTTGAGAAACTAACAGAGATTCATATTCTGGTCCTTACATTCATAATTTTTGTAGATCTGGGCTCTAGCATTTTGGAGATTAGTTCTTATTATAAAAAAATAAAGATGATAATGTTCATCCTCTAGAATTTTGGGGTGTCTGAATGAGCTAACACATGAAAAGCTATAGAGAGAGCTACTATACACTAGGAATTCAGGTTTATTAACACTTTTTGCTTTCATTTCATACTTATGAATATAAGTACTTGATAGTTACTAGAATTGTAGGAGAAAATAGGGCAAGAAATTGCTAAATTCAGTAGCAGAAGCAAAAGTATAGTTGAAGATGGGGGACATGACCTAACAAAGAGATCTCACTTCAGCAATACATAACATAAATGACTTCCTTGTAAGAAAGCTGTCATTAGTTAATAATTAGAATACATTAAGCAAAGGAAGCATCAAACCAGATTGACACTTATAAATTAAATGGTATTTAGAAATGAACAGTAAGGTGTACTGTGAGCTGACACTATATCCTTGAATTCTTCCTCCTCTTAGTGTGTATTAGATAGTGCTTGCCAACAGAATATTGTAAAATGATGGAAATGTTTTTGTCTAAATGTTTTTGTCTTGTTTAATAAGGTAGGTGTTAGCCAATTGTGGCTGATTAGCATTTGAAATTTTCCTAGTTTGAGGAAAACATTTTTTAATTTTGTTATATTTTAATTTAAATTCAAGTAGCCATATGTGGCTGGATGCTACCAAATTGAAAAGTGCAGTGTTCTACAGAAAGACAAAAAAACTGGGCTGAATAAAAAAAAATACACAAGAGATATTAAAAATAATTTTGAGAAGAATGAACATAAAGACACAGCAGAACTTACGGGATGTAGCTAAAGCATACTTAGACATTTATAGCTACAAATGCCTACATTAAGAAAGAAGAAAGTTCTCAAGTCACAACTTAATATTCCATCTTCATACAGTAGAAAAGAAGAACAAACTGAGTACAAAGCAAACAAGGAAGAACATAATAATGCTTAGATCAGAAAATAATGAAAAAGGGAATAGAAGAACAATTTTTTTTTAAAGTCAACAAAAACAGAAGCTGATTCTTTGAAAGGACAGATGATATTAACCAACCTTCAGCTAAACTGATCAGGAAACAAAAAGGGGGATGGAGTTGGGGGAGACTTAAGTTAACAAATACCAGTAATAAAATAGGAGGCATTACAACTGACCTTACAGAAGTAAGGTCATTTTAGTCCTGTTGCTAGGACTCTAAAATGGTGTAGCCAGGTAAGAAAATAGTTTTAATAGCCACTTAAAAGGTGAGGCACTGAGTTACTCTTTGATCCAGTGCTGCGACCTACATGGCTATTAATTCAGAAAATCAGTGAGGGGCAACAGAGGACTAAGAAAAATACACACACATTTAGAGAAAGAGCTGGGATCAGGTGAGACGCTGATCTCTGATAAAGAAACAGTGACCCAGAGCTGGCTCTGCATGTTTATTATATAGGGTCTCACAATCAGGAAGTTAAAGTCTATAGAGGCATTGTTCTTTGTGCACTAGAAAGTTACAGGACATTTTTGTAGCTACTCCACTGTTACAATACTAGGAGCTTCCTGTAGCACCCAAGAAGCCCACTGTCCAAATTATCTACTAAACAGGCAGGCTTGAAGGTTACAGCATTGGTGAAATATTGTAGTTATCTTGCTATGCTCAGAATCCTCTATCCTTGGAAGCTGGTGTCTGAAATCTAGGCCAAGACTGACACAGCTTCTGGGCTTTGCACAGAGCCTTCATGGATAGGACATCACCATTACAACTGGGCAATCTTGACCCCTACTTTTTGCACTGAAGTTCCCAGTATTTGCAGGCACACCACAGCCACAAATTGATCAAAGACTCTGATCCAGATCACTGTACTCCACTGTCCAGTAAGTCCACACCTAGGTCTATAAACAAGAGAAACAAAAACATATGTGCACAAAACTAGTACATGAATGTTCATAACAGCATTATTTCTAATAGCCAAAAAGTGGAAAAACCTAAGTACCCATCAACTGATGAATGGATAAACAAAATGGGTATATCTATCTATACAATGGAATATTTTTCATCAATAAAAAGAAATCAAGTAATGATTCATGTTGCAACATGTCTAAATCTTGAAAATATATCAAGTGAAAGAGGCTGGTGATAAAGGACCCGTATTTGTAAGATTCCATTCATTCTTAGTAGGCAAACAGGCAAGGCAAATCTGAAGAGACAAAAGGTAGATGAATTGTTGCCTCGAACTGGCAGGGTGAGGCAGGGTTAAGGTTGGGTGATGAGAGACCGGAGCAGGAAGCCGCGACAGCTGCCCAGCCAGACCGGAGCAGGAAGGCGCCAGCCGCTCAGCCAGACCGGAGCAGGAAGTCCGGTCCCGCCCCGAGCGCTAGTCTCCAGGAAGCCCATCAACCCTTAAAACCCATCAAAGTGGGTGTGGCTACCAGCACGGTTGCGGCTGATCCAGGTACCCGGTTTCCAACTCCCCCACACTTAGCTGCGATAACTCAAAATATTTCCCACAAGCTTTTGGGGATTGTAGCTATCAACACAAAACAACAACTGTAGAGGCACCTGGTTTCTACCTCAGAGACTAGAGTAGGGAAGATACAGGTGGAAGCTCATTTCCCTTCACACTGGCTATACCCACCACCCTGAATACAGAGGCTCAAACTAGGAATAGACAACGCCACCTACTGGAAGCAAGGAAAACAGTGTTCTGAGAGACTTTTTTTTTTTTCCTCTCTTTCTCTTTTCTTCTCTCTCTTCCACAACTTCAGCATATGTGAAACCAAGAACTGAGCATGACAACTGAATTACCAAAGTAATATAATATAGAGGAATTGCATATACCCCACCTCCCCCCTATTTTTTTTCTGTATTTCTATCTTACTTCCCTTTCCCTTCTCTTATTTCTCTTTTCTTCCTTGTTATTTCTTTTCTTTTCTTTTTTTTTTTAAATTCATATTCTCTCTATACCACTTTCAATCTCCTAACTTTTGCTATCTATACATAGGGTAACTATCTAAATAGGAGGTTGAGTCTATACATTCTTCCATAAATTACCAGTCGAGTGGTTAGAGTTCTCCAAAGGTGCTAAGTTAGTTTAACCTCATTCCCTCACTCCTTTCTCTTTAAGTATAACATCCTTCGTCTGAAATTAAGTTTTCTATATGCCACCAGATATGGTACGCCTTTTATGAAACTAAGGAATATATTCTTAAGTAATAATTAAATCCAATATCTATAGTCTTAGAATCTAACTATAAATGTATTAATAATGAAAACTTGTCCTTAGATAATGTACTGTTGATATTGGGATCTGTTAACATTGTCTTTCTCCGAAAAATAGAGATATTGGAGCTATTCAAGAACAATACAAATATATAAGGGGAAAAACATTAGCTCAACAGTTTCACAAAGCTAGAAAGAATCATGAGCAGTATGAAAAGACAAGGAAAGAAAGGACCACAAACAATACAGGTCAATTCAACATTAGATGAGGTAATATCTGCAGCTGATGGAATGTCAGACAAAGAGTTCAGGATATACATGCTTCAGATGATCTGGAGTCTCAAGGAAGACATTATTCATCAAATTCAGACAATGAAAAATCACTTTGACAATGAATTACATAAGCAAATCCAAGAAGCAAAAGATCAACTCTATAGGGAGATAGAGGATATAAAAAACAAACAAACAGAAATCCTGGAAATGCAGGAAACAATAAACCAAATTAAAAACTCAAATGAGAGTATTACCAGCAGAGTAGAACACTTGGAAGATAGAACTTCAGACAACGAAGACAAAGTTTTTCAACTTGAAAAGAACATAGACAGCTCAGCGAGAATGTTAAGAAATCATGAGCAGAACATCCAAGAATTATGGGATAACATCAAGAAACCAAACCTAAGAGTTATTAGGATACAAGAGGGTACAGAGGTCCAAACCAAGGGAATGAGTAATCTATTCAATGAAATAATACTAGAAAACTTCCCAGACTTAAAGAATGAAAAAGAAATCCAAATACTAGAAGCCTACAGGACACCGAATATACAAAATCATAAGAGATCCACACCAAGACATATAATAATGAAGATGCCCAACATACAGAATAAGGAGAGAATCTTAAAAGCCACAAGAGAGAGGAAGCAGATTACATTTAAGGGTAAACCAATCAGGATAACTGCTGATCTTTCAACACAGACTCTGAAAGCTAGAAGATCCTGGAACAACATATTTCAAACGCTGAAAGAAAAAGGGTTCCAACCAAGAATCATGTATCCAGCGAAATTAAGCTTCAGGATTGAAGGTGAAATAAAAATCTTCCACGATAAGCAAAAGTTAAAAGAATTTGCAGCTAGAAAACCAGCTCTTCAAAACATCCTTGGCAAAACATTACAGGAAGAGGAAATGAAAAATAACAATGAAAACCAACAATGGGAGGTAGTACAATAAAGGAAAAACTAAGCATAGAGGAAAAACTAATCATGTTAAGTATCATACATAACCAAATATGGCTGGAAATACAAACCATATCTCAATAGTAACCCTAAATGTTAATGGCTTAAATGCACCAATCAAAAGACATAGGCTAGTAGAATGGATTAAAAAAAAAGATCCAACAATTTGCTGCCTACAGGAGACTCATCTGATAGGAAAAGACATACACAGACTGAAGGTGAAAGGTTGGGAAAAATCATATCACTCATACGGACCCCAGAAGCAAGCAGGGTTGTCCATACTTGTATCAAATAAAATAGACTTCAAGCCAAAGTTAATCAAAAGGGATAAACAAGGACAATACATACTGCTCAAGGGAACCATACACCAACAAGACTTGACGATCATTAATATATATGCCCCAAACAATGGTGCAGCTACGTTCATCAAACAAACTCTTCTCAAGTTCAAGAGTCTAATAGACCACAACACAATAATCATGGGAGATTTTAATACACCTCTCTCACCAATGGACAGATCTTCCAAACAAAAATTGAATAAAGAAACCATAGAGCTCAATAATACAATAAATAACTTAGACTTAATTGATATATACAGAATATAGCACCCAACATCAAGCGGATACACTTTCTTCTCAGCAGCACATGGATCCTTCTCAAAAATAGACCATATATTATGTCACAGGGCAAAGCTTAGCAATTACAAAGGAGTTGAGATACTACCATGCATTTTATCTGATCATAATGGAATGAAATTGGAAATCAATAATAAAATGAGAAAGGAAAAACCCTACATCACATGGAGATTAAACAATATGCTACTGAATGAACAAAGGGTTACAGAAGACATCAAAGAGGAAATTAAAAAATTCTTAGAGGTAAACGAAAACTCAGAAACAACATATCGAAATCTTTGGGACACTATGAAAGCAGTACTAAGAGGAAAATTCATTTCATGGAGTTCATTCCTTAAAAGAAGGAAAAGCCAACAAATAAATGACCTCATACTACACCTCAAAGCCTTAGAAAAAGAAGAACAAATCAGCAGCAAATACAGTAGAAGGCAAGAAATAATTAAAATTAGAGCAGAAATCAATGAAATCGAAACAAATGAAACAATCGAAAAAATTGACAAAACTAAAAGTTGGTTCTTTGAAAAAATAAATAAGATTGATAGACCACTAGCCACGCTAACAAAGAGAAGAAGAGAGAGAACCCAAATTACTAGCTTACGGGATGAAAAAGGCAACATCACAACAGACAATTCAGAAATACAGACGATAATTAGAAATTATTTTGAAACCTTATACTCTAATAAAATAGAAGATAGTGAAGGCATAGATAAATTCCTTGAGACATATGAACTACCCAGATTGAATCAGGAAGATATAAACAACCTAAACAGATCAATATCAAGGGAGGAAATAGAAGAAGCCATCAAAAGACTACCAACCAAGAAAAGCCCAGGACCTGATGGATATACAGCAGAGTTTTACAAAACATTTAAAGAGGAACTAATACCAATACTCCATAATCTATTTCAGGAGATAGAAAAAGAGGGAGAACTCCCAAATTCATTCTATGAGGCCAATATCACCCTGATTCCCAAACCAGAGAAGGACACCTCAAAGAAAGAAAACTACAGACCAATATCCCTAATGAATTTAGATGCAAAAATCCTCAATAAAATTCTGGCAAATCGTATACAAAAACATATCAAAAAGATTGTGCACCATGATCAAGTAGGATTCATCCCTGGGATGCAAGGCTGGTTCAATATACGGAAATCAATAAACGTTATTCACCACATCAATAGACTTAAAGATAAGAACCATATGATCATCTCGGTGGACGCAGAAAAAGCATTCGACAAAGTACAGCATCCCTTTATGTTCAAAACATTAGAAAAACTAGGGATAACAGGAACTTACCTCAAAATTATAAAAGCTATATATGCTAAGCCTCAGGCTAGCATCATTCTAAATGGAAAAAAACTGAAGGCATTCCCTCTAAAATCTGGAACAAGACAGGGATGCCCTCTCTCACCACTTCTATTCAATATAGTTCTCGAAACACTGGCCAGAGCAATTAGACAGACGAAAGAAATTAAAGGCATAAAAATAGGAAAAGAAGAACTTAAATTATCACTATTTGCGGATGATATGATCCTATACCTAGAAGACACAAAAGGGTCTACAAAGAAACTACTAGAGCTAATAAATGAATTCAGCAAAGTGGCTGGATATAAAATCAACACGCATAAATCAAAGGCATTCCTGTATATCAGCGACAAATCTTCTGAACTGGAAATGAGGACATCTACCCCATTCACAATATCCTCAAAAAAAATAAAATACTTGGGAATCAACCTAACAAAAGAGGTGAAAGATTTTATACAATGAAAACTACAGAACCCTAAAGAGAGAAATAGAAGAAGATCTCAGAAGATGGAAAAATATACCCTGTTCATGGATAGGCAGAACTAACATCATCAAAATGGCAATATTACCAAAAGTTCTCTATAGGTTCAATGCAATGCCAATCAAAATCCCAACGGCATTTCTTGTAGAAATAGATAAAGCAATCATGAAATTCATATGGAAAAATAAAAGACCCAGAATAGCAAAAGCAATTCTAAGCAGGAAGTGTGAATCAGGAGGTGTAGCGATACCAGATTTCAAACTGTACTACAAAGCAATAGTAACAAAAACAGCATGGTACTGGTACCAAAACAGGCGGGTGAACCAATGGTATAGAATAGAGGACACAAAACCAATCCACAAAATTACAACTATCTTATTTTCGATAAAGGGGCTAAAAGCATGCAATGGAGGAAGGATAGCATCTTCAACAAATGGTGCTGGGAAAACTGGAAATCCATATGCAATAAAATGAAACTGAATCCCCTCCTCTCGCCATGCACAAAAGTTAACTCAAAATGGATCAAGGACCTTGATATCAAATCAGAGACTATGCGTCTGATAGATGAAAAGGTTGGCTCCGATCTACATATTGTGGGGTCGGGCTCCAAATTCCTTAATAGGACACCCATAGCACAAGAGTTAAAAACAAGAATCAACAAATGGGACTTACTTAAACTAAAAAGTTTTTTCTCAGCAAGAGAAACAATAAGAGAGGTAAATAGGGAGCCTACATCCTGGGAACAAATTTTTACTCCTCACACTTCAGATAGAGCCCTAATATCCAGAGTATACAAAGAACTCAAAAAATTAAACAATAAGAAAACAAATAACCCAATCAACAAATGGGCCAAAGACCTGAACAGACACTTCTCAGAGGAGGACATACAATCAATCAACAAGTACATGAAAAAATGCTCACCATCTCTAGCAGTCAGAGAAATGCAAATCAAAACCACCCTAAGATACCATCTCACTCCAGTAAGATTGGCAGTCATTATGAAGTCGAACAATAACAAGTGCTGGCGAGGATGTGGGGAAAAGGGTACTCTTATACATTGCTGGTGGGACTGCAAAATGGTGAGGCCAATATGGAAAGCAGTATGGAGATTCCTGGGAAAGCTGGGAATGGAACCACCATTTGACCCAGCTATTGCCCTTCTCGGACTATTCCCTGAAGACCTCAAAAGAGCGTACTACAGGGATACTGCCACATCGATGTTCATAGCAGCACAATTCACAATAGCTAGACTGTGGAACCAACCCCGATGCCCCTCAATAGATGAATGGATAAAAAAAATGTGGCATTTATACACAATGGAGTACTACGCAGCACTAAGAAATGACAAAATCATGGAATTTGCAGGGAAATGGATGGCACTAGAGCAGATTATGCTAAGTGAAGCTAGCCAATCCCTAAAAAACAAATGCCAAATGTCTTCTTTGATATAATGAGAGCAACCAAGAACAGAGCAGGGAGGAAGAGCAGGAGGAAAAGATTAACATTAAGCAGAGTCATGAAGTGGGAGGGAAAGGGAGAGAAAAGGGAAATTGCTTGGAAATGGAAGGAGACCCTCATTGTTATACAAAATTACATATAAGAGTTTGTGAGGGGAATGGGAAAAAAATAAGGAGAGAAATGAATTACAGTAGATGGGGTAGAGAGAGAAGATGGGAGAGGAGGGGAAGGGGGATAGTAGAGGATAGGAAAGGTAGCAGAATACAACAGTTACTATTATGGTATTATGTAAAAATGTGGATGTGTAACCGATGTGATTTTGAAATCTTTGTAATGTTTTGAATAACCAATAAAAAAAAAAAGGTTGGGTGATGACTTAAGGATATAGGGATTCTTTTCTGAGGTAATTAAAATGTTCTAAAATTGTTTTTGTTGAGGGATACACAATTCTGAACATACTAAAGACATTGAATTGTACACTTTACCATGAGTGAAATGTATTGTGTTAGCTGTATCTCCTGGAGTCAATTTTAATTGTGTGTATTTTTTTGAAATAAGCAAAGGAGAAGGAATTATTGCTTTAGGCCCTAAAGTTTAGCTTTAGCTGTAGTTGTGCTTCCTTCCTGGTGTTCCTCAGAAAATCTGTGCCATAAAAAGTTAATAGTGCATAAACAAATATAGGGAATAGCCACAGATCCATTCCCTGACTGCTTGCAGCACTCACTCTTCTCCCAAAAGCTGTGTTTGCACACAATACTGTGTAGTTACACCAAAAAGTCAGTGTTCTCCCCTATCATTTAGGGTACTTTAGTGATAGCAGAGGAGTTTTCATTCTCATTTTTGTGCTTTGGGTATGTATCTTTCTTACTGTCTGTTTTCTCCTTTAGGAACGGAATTAGTTTGTGTTAACTCCAATATCCCTTACATGTATGAGGTCAATTTTAATTGACTCACACTAAGTAATATGAATTTTGTATGTATGAAGAAAATGAAGTGTGAAATTATCTCTGCAATAATATTTTTAATGACCAAATCAAAATTAGTCTTCTGGAAAGGATCCATAAGAGCATTCTGCAGCATTTTTCATGATAGTATACAGGAGAAACTTTCTGATTCTCAGTATGTTTTCTGATTTATTTGTTCATTTAACAAAAATTGGTTGAGTGCCAACCAAGTACTTGGGATTAATTTTGAGGATACAGTGGGGAACAAAACAGAAAAAGTTGTCCTTGAGTTCGTGAAACTTACATTCATAATTCAGGAGATAGAGAGTAAACAATAGATTTATATTGTAATGTTTGGAAGTGCTGAGTATTATAAAGACTAAATGGGGTGTCCAGGGAAGGCCTCTCTGGGGATTGAATGATAGGAAGAAGCAGCTAACATTCAGTGAGAAGGAGCAAATGCAAAGGGACCAAGGTGTGTGTGGACCAGATGCATCTGAGAAACAGCAAGAGGCCAGAATGGTGGAACAGAGTGAATGAGGATGGAGAAGTTCCAGGGAATGGGCCATGTGGGCCTTGTGGGCCACATAAAGCTCTGTGGAAAAGTACAATAGAGAGCTGAGCATGGTGGTGCACACCTGTAATCTCAATGACTTGGGAGGCTGAAGCAGGAGGGCCCAAGTTAGAAGCAAGCCTCAGCAACTTAGTGAGGCCCTAAGAAACTTAATGAGACCCTGTCTCAAAATAAAAAAATATATATATATATAAAAGGGCTGAGGATGTAGCTCAGTAGAAGAGCACCCCTGGGTTCAATCCCCTGTACCACACACGAACCAAAAAAATACTGTAGAGAGGCAGAAGGGGAAGCAGATGGGAGGTGACAAAGCTAATAAGGATCTGTAAGTTAGAGTCATGGAGCCAGGTCAGGTGGCAGCTGTGAGTGGAGGGCTAGTGGTCAGCTACTCCAAGGACTTTTTAAAACAACAAGGGCAAAAACTTATTTTTAAAATAGTTTTGGATTTAAAATGGAGAAGATTATAGAGACAGTTCTGACACACCGCACATCCAGTTTCCCCTATTAGTAACATCTAACATAGTGTGGTATACTCATTATGAGTAATGAATCAATATTGCTATATGGTTATAAACTGAAGTGTATATGTTTATTTGGTTTCCTTAGTTTTTTCCTATTGCCATTTCCCTGTGCCAGGGTCTTATACAAGGAGTTGAGAGGCTGCATATTCCAGAGGATAGTGGTCAGAATATACATAAATAGAACCCTGACCACAATCTGCAGTGGCCAGTCCAGGAAGCCAAACAATAACCTATTGGAACTGGCCCCAAACAGATAAATAATAGATAGATTCCCTAATATTGGTTCCAGCTTCCAACTTAGAACCATTTGAAGAGAGCCAAATATTCATCCATAACCAATCCCACAGGATGTCCTACCTATGATTAGCTGCCTAAAGCTCCTCATGTGGACAGCCTCCAATCAGGGCACACCTGGAGCTTTCCCCTTTTTCCACCACAAAGCTTTCTCAATCCTCTGAGTCACTGTCTTTGAGTCTCTGCTAAACCAACAGATAGTGGTCCAGTTCCTTACCATAGCAAGTTCAGAATAAATAACCTTCATCTGTTCTCATTTGGGTGGTCTTTGTTTCAATACCATATTACATTTAATTGTCTCCTTAGGTCCTCTTGGCTGTGACAGTTTTACAGACTTCTCTTTTTTTTTATGACCGCTGGGAAAAAACTTCTACGCTTGATAATATGTTATTGCTTATTAAAGGTATTTCCTTATCTAGAAAACTAATTTGGTTGCATGGTTTCTTGTTAAAAAAAATTTCAGATTTTTCAACAAAAATGTATTTGTTCTGTTTCCTTTAAGAATATTTTTAGTGGTCACGTATTTTGGGGATTAGCATAATTATGAACACTTTTGCAATGTGTACTGCATATAAATCTTAATAGAAAATTCCACTCAAAAAATGTTCATAGAACACACACTCACATAAAAACTTAAATGTAATGAAATTCTAAACACAAAGTTATTATCATCAGGAGCTCATAAACAAATGGGGGAATATAAGCATGTAAAACTAACAATACTACAATGTGAAAAGATTTTATGGTAGAAGAAAACTTTAAGCTGGTTCTTGAAAAATGAGGAGTACCTATTAGTAGAAGTTCAGAAGGAAAATGCATCTCAGGTAAAGGGACTGGTAAGACCAAGGGCAAATGGTTTCAGATTGAGCAGGGCAGGTTCCTATGCTGGCACCTAGGAAACAGGGAGCAGGCTGCAAGAGGAAAAGAAGAGTCTAGAAAGCAAGGGTAAGTTTAGTTTTTAAAATTAAGCTGAGTACTGTGGTGTGCGCCTGTAATCCCAGAGACTCAGGAGGCTGAGACAGAAGGATCACAAGCTGAAGATCAGCCTCAGTAACATAGTGAAGCTCTTAGCAACTTTATGAGACACTGTCTTAAAAATAAATTAGTTAATAAAAAGGGTTGAGGATATGGCTCAGTATAAAGTGACCTTGGGCTAAATTTCCAGTACAAACAAAACAAAACAAAATACCAAGTGGGAAACAAAAGATCACAGAATATTTTTAAATACATATTTTATAAAGATAAGTTAGCTATTGTGAATTGTGCTGCTATGAACATTGATATAGCTGCATTACTATAGTATTCTGATTTTAAGTCCTTTGGGTATAGACTGAGGAGTGGGATAGCTGAGTCAAATGGTAGTTCCATTCCAAGTTTTCTGAGGAATTTCCATAGTGCTTTCCAGATTGATTGCAGCAATTTGCAGTCCCACCAGCAATGTAAGAGTGTGCCTTTTTCCCCTGCATCCTCACCAATACTTACTGTTGCTTATATTCTTTATAACTGCCATTCTGACTGGGGTGAGATGAAATCTTAGAGTAGTTTTGATTTGCATTTCTCTAATTGCTAGAGATGTTGAACATTTTTTCATATATTTGTTGATTGATTGTATATCTCCTCTGAGAAATGTTTGTTCAGTTCCTTAGCACATTTATTGACTGGGTTATTTGTTTTTTTGGTGTTAACTTTTATGGGTTCTTTATATATCCTAGGGAGATTAGCTCTCTATTTGATGTGCTGTCATGTATGACAAATTAGAACAAATAAATTAATTAATTTTTAAAAAATTACACTTGTAAATTTAACATTGCTTTTATATCTGAAATAAAGTTATGTGTTATTTTAAAAAGGGAAAAAAAGATGTTAGTTGTTTTTCAAAAACAAATTAAGCCAGGCAATGTGGTGCACAACTGTAATTCCAGTGACTAGGGAAGCTGAGAAAGGAGGACTGTAAGTTCAAAGCCAGCCTCAGCAAAAGCGAGATGCTAAGCAACTCAGTGAGATCCTATCTCTAAATAAATTACAAAATAGGGCTGGGGATGTGGCACAGTGGCTGAGAGCACCTGAATTCAACCCCTGGTGCCCCCCCCCAAAAAAATTAAAATGGACTCTAGTAAACCACCCCCTTGAAGATAGCGAGGCATGTGAGGGAATGGGCAGGTTTTGAAATTGTCATACTATAACTCAGATGTGCAAAAAGGGTAACTCCTTAATATCTCTTCTAGTAGGATAACCATAAGACTGATTGTCAAATTGAAATACTTTAAGAATAAAAGTTGGATAGTTTTTAAAATTATTTATTTATTCTAATTTTTTGTATATGATGGCAGAATGCAATTCATTTATATTACACATATAAAGCACAATTTTTCAAGTCACTGATTGTACACAAAGTATTTTCACACCATTAATGTCTTCATACATGTACTTAGGGTAATGATGTCTAACTCATTCCACTATCATTCCAACCCTCTTTCCCCCTACCTTCCCCTCCCTCCTCTTTACCCTATCTAAAGTTACTCAATTCCTCCCATGCTCCCCCCACCATCACCATTATGAGACACTATATATATATATCAGACTTTGTTTTTTGGGGATTGGCTTGCTTCACTTAGCATTATATCTTCCAACTCCATCCATTTACCTGCAAATACCATGATTTTATTCTCTGGTAATGCTGAGTAATCTTCCATTGTGTATGTATACCAAAGTTTCCCTATCCATTCATCTACTGGAGGGCATCTGGGTTGGTTCCACAATTTAGCTATTGTGAATTGTGCTGCTATAAACATTGATATGGCTGTGTTCCTATAGTATGCTGTTTTTAAGTCCTTTGGGTATAAACTGAGAAGTGGGAGAGCTTGGTCATATGGTGGTTCAATTCCAAGTTTTCCAAGGAATTTCCATACTGCTTCCCAGATTGGCTGCACCAATTTGCAGTTCTACCAGCAATGTATGAGTATGCCTTTCCCCTACATCCTCACCAAAGTTTATTGTTGCTTATATTCTTAATAACTGCCATATGACTGGAGTGAGATGAAATCTTAGAGAAGTTTTGATTTGCATTTCTCTAATTGCTAGAGATGTTGAACATTTTTTCATGTTTGTTGATTGATTGTATATCCTCTTCTGAGAAGTGTCTGTTCAGTTCCTTGGCACATTTATTGATTGGGTTATCTGTTTTTTTTTTGTTTTTTTTTTTTTTTTGGTGTGAAAGTTTTTGAGTGCTTTATATATTCTAGAGACTAGTGCTCTATCTGATGTGCAATGGTAAAGATTTGCTCTTATTATGTAGGCTCTCTGTTCCCTCACTTATTGTTTCTTTTTCTGAGAAAAAGCTTTTTAGTTTGAATCCATCTCATTTATTGATTCTTGGTTTTAATTCTTGCACTATAGGAGTCTTATTAAGAAAGTGGGGGCCTAATCTGACGTGATAGAGATTTGAGCCTACTTTTTCTTCCATTAGGTGCTAGATCTCTGGTTTAATTCCTAAGTCTTGATCCACTTTGAGTTGAATTTTGTACATGGTGAGAGATAAGGGTTTAATTCCACTTTGTTACATGTAGATTTCCAGTTTTCCCAGCACCATTTGTTAAAGAGGCTATCTTTTCTCCAATGTATGTTTTTGGAAACTTTGTCTAATATAAAAAAAAAAACTGTAGTTATGTGGGTTAGTCTCTGTGTCCTCTATTCTGTATAATCGGTCTACCAGTCTGTTTTAGGTTTTTTTGTTTGTTTGTTTGTTTGTTTTGTTTGTATTAGTGCTGGGGATTGAACCCAACCAGTCTGTTTTAGTGCCAACATCATGCTGTTTTTGTTACTATTGCTCTGTAGTATAGTTTAAGGTCTGGTATAGTAATACCACCAGCTTCACTTAAATCCTTAGCTAAAGCTAAGGATTGCTTTAGCTATTCTGGGTGTCTTATTTTTCCAGATGAATTTCATGATTGCTTTTTCTATTTCTATGAGGAATGTTATTGGAATTTTGATTGGGATTGCATTGAATCTGTATAGTGCTTTTGGTAATATGGTCATTTTGACAATATTAATTCTGCCTATTCAAGAACAAAGTGGATCTTTCCATCTTCTAAGGTGTTCTTTAATTTCTTTCTTTAATGTGTTGTAGTTTTTGTTGTAGAGGTCTTTCACCTCTTTCATTAAGTTGATTCCCCAGTATTTTTTTTTTTTTGGTGTGGCTATTGTAAATGGGATGGTTTTCCTAGTTTCTCTTTCAGCAGATTTGTCAATGATGTACAGAAATGCCTGTGATTTATGAGTGTTTATTTTACATCCTGCTACTTTGTTGGATTCATTTATTAGTTCTAGGAGATTTCTGGTGGAATGTTTGGGTCTTCTAGGTTAGAATCATATCATCTGCAAATAGTGATAATTTGAGTTCTTCTTTTCCTATACATATCCCTTTAATTTCTTTCATCTGACTAATTGCTCTGGCCAGTGTTTCAAGAACTATGTTGAATAGAAGTGGTGAAAGAAGTATCCCTGTCTTTTTCCAGTTTTTAGAGGGAATGCTTTCAATTTTTCTCCATTTATAATGATGTTGGCCTGGGGCTTAGCATAGATAGCCTTTACAATGCTGAGGTATATTCCTGTTATCCCCAGGTTTTCTAACATTTTTAACATAAGGGATGCTGTATTTAATCAAATGCTTTCTTAGCATCTATTGAAATGATCATATGACTTTTATCTTTGAGTCTACTGATGTGATGAGTTACATTTATTGATTTCTATATGTTGAACCAACCTTGGATCCCCAGGATAAACCCTACTTGATCATGGTGCACTATCTTTTTGATATTGGGATAGAGGAGGGTTCAGAGATTCAAACCAAAGGAAAGGAATGCACAATCTCTTCAATGAAATAATATCAGAAAATTTCCCAAGCATGAAGAATAAATTGGAAAATCAAATACAAGAGTCCTGTAAGACACCAAATGTACAAAATTACAACAGATCTACACCAAGGCACATTATATAGCATATAGAATGACTAGCATATAGAATAAGGATAGAATCTTAAAGGCTGCAAGAGAGAGAAATTAGATCACATTGAGGGGGAGGCCAATTCAAATAAGCAGATTTTTCACCCCAGACCCTCAAAGCCAGGAGATCCTGGAACAACATGTACCATTCTCTAAAAGATAATGGATGCCAACCAAGAATCTTTTATTCAGGAAAATTAATTAATTCAAATTTGATGATGAAATAAAAACCTCCCATGATAAGCAAAAGCTAAAAGAATTTACAGCAAGAAAACCTGCACTACAGAACATTCTTGGCAAAATATTCCACGAGGAGAAAATGAAAAACAACAATGAAAATATGCAAAGGGAAGAACTACAATAAAGGAAAAGACACCCAAAGAAGAAGCCAAGACAAGCTAAATACCTAAAATAAATAAAAATGACCGGTAATATAAATCATGTCTCAATATTAACCCTAAATGTTAATGGCCTAAACTCACCAATCAAAAGACATAGGCTGGTGGATTGGATTTAAAAAAAAAAAAGACCCAAGGGCTGGGGATGTGGCTCAAGCCGTAGCGCGCTCACCTGGCATGCGTCCGGCCCGGGTTCAATCCTCAGCACCACATACAAAACAAAGATGTTGTGTCCGCCGATAACTAAAAAAAAAAAAAAATATTAAAAATTCTCTCTCTCTCTCTCTCTTTAAAAAAAAAAGACCCAATAATATTCTGCTTTCAAGACTCATCTCATAGGAAAAGATGTCCACAGGCTAAAGGTGAAAGGTTGGGATAAAATATACCATTCACATGGTCTACATAAGCAAGCAGGGGTTTTCATCCTCATATCAAGTGAAGTAGACTTCAAGCCAAAGTTAATCAAAAGGGATAAAGATGGACATTTCATACTGCTTAAGGGAATCATACATCAACAAGACATTACATTTATAAATATATATGCTCCAAACAATGAAGCATCTATGTTCATCAGTCAAACTCTTTTCAAGTTCAATGTCAAATAGACCACAACACAATAATTCTGGGTGACTTTAACACACCTCTTTCACCACTGGATAGATCTTCCAAACAAAAGCTCAACAATGAAACTATAGGACTCAATAATACAATCAATAACTTAGACTTAACTGATATATATAGAGTATATTATCCATCAATGATCGAATACACTTTCTTCTCAGCAGCACATTGATCCTGCTCTAAAATAGATCATATATTATGCCACAAAGCAAATCATAGTAAATACAAAAAAGTAGAGATACTAACCTGCATTCTATCAGACCACAATGGAATGAAATTAGAAATCAAAGATAAATAAGAAACAAAAGCTACTCCAACACCTGGAGACTAAATAATATGCTACTGAATTAGCAAGGAGGAGATTAAAAAATTCTCAGAGGTCAATGAGAATACCAATACAACATATCAAAATCTCTGGGACAATATGAAGGCAGTTCCAAGAGGAAAGTTCATTGCATGGAGTTCATTCCTTCAAAGAAGAAAAAGTCAACAAATAAATGACCTAATGTTACATCTCAAAGTCCTAGAAAAAGAAGAACAAATCAACCCCAAAAGCAGGAAGAGACAGGAAATAATAAAAATCATAGCTGAAATCAATGAAATTGAAACAAAAGAAACAATTGAAAAAATTGAGAAAACAAAAAGTTGGTTCTTTGAAAAAATAAATAAAATTGATAAACCATTAGCCATGCTAACGAAGAGAAAGAAAGAGAAAACTCAAATTACTAACATTTGTGGTGAAAAAGAAAATATTATGACGGACACTATAGAAATACAGAAGATAATTATAAGTTATTTTGGAAATTTGTACACCTATAAAATAGAAAATATCGAAAACATCGACAAATTTCTAGAGGCATATGATATGCCCAAACTAAATCAGGATGATATAAACAATTTAAACAGATCAATTTCAAGCAAGGCAATAGAAGCCTACCAACCAAGAAAAGCCTAGGACCACATGGATACACAACTCAATTCTACAAGACCTTTAAAGAAGAATTAATATCAATACTTCTCAAACTATTTCATGAAATAGAAAAAGAGGGAACACTTTCAAACACATTCTTTGAGACCAATATTACCCTGACTCCAAAATCAGACAAAGACACATCAAAGAAAGAAAACTTCAGACCAATATATCTAATGAATATAGAAGCAAAAATTTCAATAAAATTCTGGCAAAGGTTACCAGTAGTTTTAATAATTACTCTTGGATGACTATCAAGTGGAAGTGTCCTAGATAAACTGAGAAGTATAGTCACCCCTTACATAACTAAATTTTCTTTGGATGAAAACAAACAAGAAAACAATTTGGAAATTATACCTCAGGCTCAATTAATTAAGTCTTGTTGGTTTAAAAGTAATTGTCAGATGAATATTTAAGCAATTATAAGCTCTAAGAATAAGAGCTAACACTGAGAGCTAGGCCACTGTTCTAAATATTTCACACACATTAAGTAATTTAATCTTCAATTAAGAAATTATGAAGTAGGTATTAATAGGAATATTTGTCCCACTTTATAGTGAAGGAATATAGAACATGTTAAAGTGACACTCTCAAAGTTAGTTGTTGATTATGCTGGTGCTAGAGTGAGAACTCTGATCTAGGTTTTTGTTACCATAGTTAATGTCCCAATATATATTGCCTTTTACACTCTTAAGTCCTGGCTTGCTTGCCTCTTACATTTGAATTTCAGATGAATGATGGATAACTTTTTTAGTACAAGTGAATCCCATGTAATGTTTGAGACAACCTTTGCCATATCCTCTTAGCATGGCATGATCGGAGTCCCCTGATGTCTACGTGTGGGCCAGTACCCCAGAGCACCTGCTGAAGTGCTCTATGGGTTGCAAAACTGAGGGCTGTGCTCTCAGCAGGGCTCATCATCTTAAACCAGAATCAGTTCTGACTGTACTGCTGGTTATGCAGCAGATGCTGAGTCTCAGCCTCATCCTTTGCCCACCTGGAAATACATATTTGAATATTCATATGAGCATTACAAACATCAAGAACTGCCTTAAGAATATTTAAGAAAAAAACATTGGGCTGGGGATGTGGCTCAAGCGGTAGCGCGCTCGCCCGGCATGCGTGCGGCCGGGGTTCGATCCTCAGCACCACATACAAACAAAGATGTTGTGTCCGCCGAAAACTAAAAAATAAATATTAAAAAAAAAAATTCTCTCTCTTCCCCCCCTCTCTCTTAAAAAAAAAAAGAATAAAACATTAACTGAATTGACCTAGAAAAAAACCCTTAATTCAAATGAAAAAAAAAAAAAGTTTTGTTTGCCTATATTTTTGAGCAAGAAAGGCAAAATTCTACTGTCATGTTGTTTCATCACAAGTCATAAATGATTTCTAGTTTGTATTAGAATTCCTATAAAGAAAATCTTGGCAAGTTTTTAGCAACACTTAAAATGCTGAGCAGTCTTTGTTCTTCCATTAAGTTATAATTGTCCTCATTGGCTGACATCTAAGGACATACCTTACAACTTGAAAAGCAGGAAAGCAGTTGGAGTACCATCTATAAATTCTGGGTTCCAACTCCAGCTCTGCATGTAATTATCAGAGCCTTAGTTTCCATATTTCTAATACTGGACACCCAGCTGAAAGCACTTTTTAAACTACTTAGCATTCAACATGTGAAAAACTGTATCTTCTTATAGTTCTCAGATTTTCTTCAGGAATCTTTCAGTTGCACAAAGTTCTTTTGAAATTCAAATGAAAAGTGGTAAGTAAAAACATAGAATAACTATAAATGTAATTCAAGTTTAACCATTCCAAAGGCCGTCTTATAATCTTAACGTTAGTTGACTTCTGTCTCTATCCATTTAGTGGACTGAATAGTGACCTCCAAAAGATATAGTCAATTGGAACTTCTGAACATGAATTTATTTAGAAATAATCTTTGTAAGACTCTCAAGTATCTTGAAATGAGATCATTCTGGATCTAGATTGGGCCCTAAGTGCAATGATGAATATATCTGTAAGGGAAGGGCAGAGGGAGACTCAAGACACAGGGGCATGGGGAGAAGGCCAAGTGAAGACAGAGGAAGAGACTGGAGTTATTTTGGCACCAGCTAAGAAACATTGAGAGTGACCAGGAGCTAGAAGAAACACAAAAGTATTTTCCCCTGGAGCTTCGGGAGAGGTCTTGCTGATTTAGATATCTGGCCTCCAGAACTGGGAAAGAATACATTTCTATTCTTATAACCGATTAGCTGTAATAATTTTTTGTGGTGGTCCAAGGAAACCAATAAAATCCACATCTAATCCACCAATAAATCATGACAATTCAATCTTCAAATATTCCTGGACCATACACTCCCTCTTCTCCATTAATTACTCTAAGCCACCATGGTCTCATTACTGGAGACCTTCCTTAGTCCCTGAAAAACCCAAGTCACAGCAATTGGAGTGTGATTAAAAACTGAAATCAAATCTTGTTGGTTCTCATCTGAAAACACTCCATGTACTTCCCATTTCTTCCAGAATCTATCCCAAATGGCTTTATTGTGTCTAGAAGATTGGATATGTTTTCACCCCTGCTCTCTCTGTCCTCTTATCACTCCACTTCCTGCACTTTCTTGCTGTTTATCACTAGTGCGGAGCACACTCAACCTCAAGTATTTGCATGATCTCCCTTCTGCCAAATAACCACAGCCTATTTCGTGGCAGGTCCCTGCTCAAAACTCTCTTCTTGAGACAAGTCTTGCCTGTTTGTCCTGTCCTAAATGGCTTACTCCAATTACTATAGCCAACACTCTATTGTCTTTTCTTGTTTATGTTCCTGTTTATAGTCTCTCTCTCTTACTAGGACAGCTACCTAAGTGTCAAGACTTGCCCATCTTGCTCATTGCAGTGTTTCCAGTACCAATGCTCTGCAATTGCAGCCACTAATAAATATTTGTTGAATGAAGGAAGGAACCAACGTACCTTGTTATAAAGGGTGTGGGCCAAAGAGGAGGGAGATGGTATCTACTTTCAGCACTACTCCAAACAGCACTTTCTAGAAAGTAATCTAGAAGGCCACCTACACACATTCTCAGTGAACAGGATAAGAGGCACCACCAAAGGGACCAACCCATTGTAGTTACAAAGCCAGATATAGAGTGAGAACATTGTTAAGTAGTATTAGTTTTCAGTGGGGTATTTTATAATATTTACGGCTGTCATGTCCAGGAGATATCTGAGAATTGATTCCTGAAGAAAATTTGAGGACTATAAGAAGATACAGTTTTTCACATGTTGAATGCTAAGTAGTTTAAAAAGTGCTTTCAGCTAGGTGTGGTGGTGCATGCTTATTATTACCAAAACTTGGGAGGGTGAGGCAGAAGGATTGAAAGTTCAAGGACAGCCTCAGCAACTTAGTGAGGCCCTACAATTTCATGAGATCCTGTCTCAAAATTGAATAAATAAATAAATAAATGACTAAAAAGGCCCTGGGGATGTGGCTCAGTGATTAAGCATCCCTGGGTTTAATCCCCATTACTAAAAAAAAAAAAAAGAAAAGGAAAAAAAAGAAAAGAAAATTATTTGATTTTGTTACTTGCCTGAGTTAGTGATGGCAGATAATATTACTCCCATTTTACAGATGAAAATAAGGAGACCAAATGACCTGTATGAGTATTCACAACTATACAATTGGCCTATGGGCAGTCCCAAATCAGGACTTCTGGTTTCAAATTCTTATTTCCTTACATTCACTGATTTACTTAAAGTTTATCATTGAACAACTGTTTCAGGAACTCCTTTAGGTGCAGCATATAAAGATAAAAATGTCAAGCTGGGCATGGTGGTGCAGGCCTGTAATCCCAGTTGCTGGGGAGGCTAAGGCAGGAGGGTCAGGAGTTCAAATCCAGCTTCATCAATTTAGTGAGACCCTAAGCAACTCAATGTAACCCTATCTCTAAGTAAAATAATGATGATGATGATGATGATGATGATGATAATGGGGATATTGCTCAGTGGTTCAATCCTTGGTACCAAAACCAACCAAACAAACATACAAAAAAAGTCAATAATCTTTGTCTTCTGGTGGTATGAGCAAACAGTAATTGAAGATTACAATACAATTCAAGAAAAAAAAGTGCTATCTTGAGCAAGTAGCCACAATCACGAAATCGAAAAAATTAAATTTGGAATTCGGCAACTAACAGATGTCACTGGAAGGGAGAAACTGAAGTCCCAGGAAATATTTCTAAACTTGAAAACTGTCTTGAATAACCACCATAAAGGCATTGAAATGGCAGTGGAAGAGTGTTATACTAGGATAAAAAAGGCAATTGAATTGAAGAGGGGGGGTGTTCATAATCTCCACCTGCTGGCACAGTTATGAGTCTTTTTAAATGGCTTGACGTCTTGAATTTATGGTTGGGAAGGGAATTGTCTAGTTGAAGCTACAAGAGTATCAGAAATAACAAAGTTTGTTCCAGCAGTTTTTATATATTCTCAAAGTGATCATTTTATAAGATGTGCATTTAACGTAGACTTCCGTTAATTTATAATCAAAATAACTAACTTGTGCAGCTAAGGAAAAACAATTGTCTTCGCTTTTTCAACTGGAAAAAAAAAAGTGCAATATAAGTACTTCGGGGAAAAATCAGTACAGTAAATGTCACCCTTCTCCCCCTCCCCCGGCTCCATTCCCAAGTCCCTTTTTCCCATCGCTGCTACGAATAAGTTCCCTCCATCTGGAGCAAGGTCCTTTCTGAAGGTGGGGACTGGACTTGATGGCGCTGGCTGACTCATCTCCATTCTGTGGGCGATTGTGGCACAGGTCGAGCTACCCATGGTAGCAAGGCTGCTGTTCGCGGTGTGGGGGCTGCGGAGGGGAAATTTATGGGGGACTGTCCTACAGTGGGCAGGAACAGCCAAAACTCAGCGGTCCAGAGGATCTTCGGAAGGAGAGGAAGGGCCGGGGCTCCTGTCAGCCTGGAGCGCGGGGCGGGGCGGGGCGGCCGGCGCGGGGCGGGGCGACGCGCGGCGACGTGGCAGCCGCAGGGGCGCGCGCAGCCGGGAGCCATCTTGGAGGCGGGGACGCGCAGAGGTGAGCTTTGGAGTGCATCTTCCTTGTGTTCTCCAGCCATAGTTCTACACCGTGACCTCCCTATTTCCCACTTTGTGCCTGTCACACACGCGCTCGCTCGGGACCCCAGGTGAGTGTCACCCCTGCAGCTACGCGCGTGCACGAGGACGGTAGTGTGGGATGCTGGCGCCAAAGCCGGACTAGGGTCGCGCCCCGGGGAGGTGGGCGGGCCGCCGGCACCGCGGGATGCGGGGGTCGTTTCCCAGGCCCCCCGGGTAGCTCAGGCCGAGCGCCGCGGTGGGAGCTTGCGGTGTGTAGCCGGCAGGGGCACGCATCACAAGGGGTGAGTCCCCACCGCGGATTGCACGGTGCTTGCGGTTCGGGGGGTGAGGGGTCTCTTCTCAGACTTCGCTTCTGTCCTGGGCCGAGGTTGCAGCCTCTGGACAGCTGACACCACCTTCCAGCGCGCTGGCCACAGGAAGAGACCGGCGGCTGTCGCCTACGGACCTTAGCCCGGCCCTGCCCGGCCTGGGGACGTGGCAGAACCTGGAGGAGGCCGCCGACTCCTGAAATAGGATTTCGGTCTCTGTGGCCCTGGAGAGTTTGAGCATTAACCAACCGGGACTGGCATTGGCAGAAAGCTTATTCCCCCCCCCCCCCCCCCCATGTTCTCTCGTAGGTATCTACCGCTGTTCCAGAGGGCTTTTGCACTCTCCCTTTGTTTGGTCTTGGGACCCTTTTCAGTCAAATTTGTAGAATAGCCAGTTTCCTAGATTGGCAGAATATTTGTCCAGGAGAGTTTTTTTGGTTTTTTTTTTTAATTTTGTTTTGTTCTTTTTTTTTTTTTTTTTGTCAAAAGTAGTTGTTTTGAGAGACAACATGTACATTTCTGCGATCGTGACACATTTTGGCATTCCAGCCCTGTGCAGACACTATTTAAGTCAGTGAACATTTAGGGGAGTTAATTTTAGGAATGAGCTTAGAATGTGGAGAAAACAGTGCTCTAGTGCTCACTGGTAGTAGAGGCAATCATGTGGAACTTAGTACCTCAAAAGTAATAATGTTTTTTAAGACTTTAGAGTTCATCAAAACTCTATTATTCCATTTATTTTCTTACAGGTAGTTATCCACTTAAAAAAAAAAAACACAAAAAACAAACAAGGCCCAAGGAAATTAGAATAGCAGAATTTGGGAAGAGACTGAGGACTCAGTTGTCGAAACCATTCCCATTATATTGTCTTGCATCTCGATGTATTAATACTATTACTTTTTTCCCCTAAAAGCTTTACCAACTGATGTCTCAATGTTATTTTATCATGATAGTTTTTTTAGTAGAAGTTATGGTATTAAAAATTTACACTGGTATTCCCATTAAACCTTTTCTCAACTAGTAAAGCTTTTTAATGCAATGACTTTGTGTTCATTGTACAAGTTCTTTTGCCAATGCATTTGCTAATGTTTGGGATCAGCATTGTGTTAAAATACAACCTCCACTACTCATTTTAAGAATTTACTTATGTTGTAGGAAGAGGAATGACTGATGAAAAAAATGGTGAAGAATTATGGGAAGTGATAAGACCCCTGGAGGGGCATTTCTGTCTCAGGTTACTTACCTCTGGATATAGGTTTGGAATGAAAGAATTTACCTTCCTGTCTTATGTTAGTGCCATAGATCTTTCCTCTCTGTTCACCGCCAAACTTTTTACCAGGATTGAATTTAGGGGCACTCAACCATTGAACCACATCCTCAGTCCTATTTTGTACTTTTTTTAGAGTCAGGGATGAGTTGCTTGTTGTTTAGGCTGGCTTTGAACATGCAATCCTCCTGTCTCAGCCACCTGAGACGCTGGGATTACATGCTTGCGCCCTGCCACAGCCAAACTTTTAGTTAAAGTATTGTTATTTGTCTCACCCCACCCCTCCAATCTTCAGTCCAATTCAAACTAGTTTCTATCTCTACTCTTTCTTTGAAAACAGCTCTCATGAAGTTCATGGCTAATTTGCAAATCATGAACTTTTCAGATAGTGTTCTTTTTGGCTTCTGTGCAGTATTTAATACTGTTATTGTGCCTTGAAACACTCTTTTGTCATTTGGACACCACAGTCTCCTCATATTCTTATTTTTCTGACCATCTCATTTTCTGCATATTGATTTACTACCTAACTAAACAAAATTAAATCTAAAGTCACAGTCTCTTCTTAGATAATCTCATCTCAGAACATGATTTTAGATCAGTACATTGATGACACCCAGACTTGTGTGGTCTCTGCACTCCAGACCAACTCCATGTCCTTGCATGGATGTATCAAGGAGTTTGAACTTAGCATGTCAAAGACAAAATACCTTGTGATCCCAACCCTCTTCCTCCAAAGACAACATCAGCTTTGACTTCTTACGGTGTTCCTCATCCAATTTTGCAAACCATGCCTCTTCCCCATCTACCTTGCCAGTCACTGAGTTTTGCCACCTATACATTTCTTTTTTTTAATATTTATTTTTGAGTTTTAGGTGGACACAATAACTTTATTTTACATTTATGTGGTGCTGAGGATCAAACCCAGTGCCTCGTGTATGCTAGGCGAGCGCTCTACCACTGAGCTACAACCCCAGCCCTACCACCTATACATTTCTTAAATCCATCTAATTTATCGCCATCATCATCCCCTTTGTCTAGGCTAGAGTTTCTCAACCTGCCACTACTAACATTTGGGACCAGATAATTCTTATGGATGGGTTGTATATTGAGGGTTTTTTCACAGTATCTGTAGCCTTTACAAACTAGATACCAGCAGTACCCCTCTGGTGATGATAATCAAAAAATATCTGCAGATGTTGCCAACAAAACCCTACTGGGTAGTGCATAATCACCCCCTCCTTGTTATGAGAATCAGTATTCTGAGTTATTGACACCTCCTAATTGAACTACTTCTGTGTCTCTCTGAGTAGTCTCTGCTTTGTCTATGAGATGGCCTAGTCTGCGTACTTTTCAGTACACAAATAATGAATTTTTAGTAACCGGAATCAGTGTAAATGTCCTTCATCAGGTAGATGGGTACACAATGACACATATGCAGTAGAATACTATTCAGTAATGAAAAGTAGTTCATGTTACATACAACAACTTGGATGAATCTCAGAGGCATTATGCAAGTGAATATAAAAACAGGTGAAATTGAAATAAGGCCTGTAGGTTAGTAAATAGTCTGCACCAATGCCAATTTCCTGGTTTGATAATGTATTTAAGTAATGTGGTTATTTAGTAACTTTTGCTGTTATTGAGAGAAACTGGCTTTGGGATACTGAAAAACTCTACTAGTTTTGCATCTTTCTATGAATTTAAAATTTCAAGGAAGTTAAAAGACAGATATGCTACATCCAGCTTGAATGCTTTATAGTGAGATTCTGTTCTTTAAACAAAATAAAGTTCATCTTCTTAACCTGGCTGATAGGAGCCAACACAGTCTTGACTTCTGCTTCTCTCCAGTCCTTGTTCTTTTTTTTTTTTACCTTTGCCATACAGGTATTCTTCTTCTTCTTCTTTTTTTTTTTTTTTTTTTTTTTAGAGAGAGAGTTTTTTAATATTTATTTTTTAGTTCTTGGCGGACACAACATCTTTGTTTGTATGTGGTGCTGAGGATCGAATCTGGGCCGCACGAATGCCAGGCGAGCGCGCTACCGCTTGAGCCACATCCCCAGCCCACACAGGTATTCGTGAATGTGTCTTGCCCACTTTACCTTACCTCATATTTAGACCTATGTTCACTGTAAACTGGCTTCTCTGTCCCTTCTCTGTCCCTTTCCTTGCCCTTTTTGTAGTTCTGCCCTGTTGTAGTCAGATCTCAGTTCTGTTGACTTCTTTGGGGGACCCTTTTCCTGGCTTCCAAGTCAAAATCATATTTCTGTCAAACAGCTCTTCCTACCCTCATGGTACATAATTCAGACTACATTGGTACATTGGTATTATTGTATTGTATAGGTGTCATTGTATATTGGTGTTATTGTTTGATTGTGTAGAGATACCAATATAGTGCTTGGGAAGCAGTCGACCTTTGTTGAATGTCTGTTACATTAATAAAAACATTAAAAACAAATTAGGCATGTTTAGAGGTTGGTTTATACTTGAGGTGAACTTTAAGATTTGTGAAGGAAGTTTTCCTATGTTTTATAATCTATTATCATCTGTTGGGAGTCTGCTCTCTAGTGGCATTTTTTTGGTAGTTAATATTTCTAAAACCTGAGGCACATCATTTAGCTGTTACTAAGTGTCCTTTACAATGTGAACTAGGGAAATGATAAATGAATGCACTTACCAAGTTGAGCACATTGTTAACATAAAATGTTAAGAGTTGTGGGAAGAGATTAATACTTTATCAAGTCAAGCATATTTAGAAATTTTTGTAATGTTAATTGATGCAGCTTAAATAGACTGCTTTATGAGGGAAGAAGATGGATTTCAAAGTTACATCAAGTATTTTATTTTTATTTTAAATAAAATAGTGACCAGAATCTAGGCATAACTTTAATATATATTCATATGGCAGAAAATAAGACAATGGTGGCAATTTGCTACTTGAAATGTTGGTTATATAGTTAACATAAAATTATTTTCTAACTATAAAGTGTGGAAATATCACAGATTGTTTGCATAGATAATTTCGTAAACCTTGTTCTTAGGAATTTTGATAAGTCCTTCATCTGTAAATAAGTTATATTATAAATAGTAAAGGCAGACATTTGTCTTTTAATGATTACTCTTTCTCTAACTATGTAAGCTTTAAAAGTATAATTTTGGTTACTGTGTAAAATTTATTACATTTTTGCAGCATACCATTGTTGAAGAAAAATGATGGAAGAAAGTGGAATAGAGACAACACCGCCTGGGACTCCTCCACCGAATCCTGCAGGACTGGCTGCTGCCACCATGTCTTCTACCCCTGTTCCTATAGGTACATGTGTTGTCTCATACTTAGCGTGGTTTTTTGTTTGTTTGTTTGTTTGTTTTTTTGGTGCTGAGTATTAAACTCAGGGCCTTGTGCATGTGAGGCACTCTACCAACTGAATTATATCTCCAGCCCTTACCTAGTGTGTTTTGAGTAAAATGAAGATACTGTTATCTTTTCTGAATCAATTAAAAGAATATATTAAACTTTTCTGTAATATTTGTTAGGATGAAAGAAAATAGCCTTTTTTAAATTTAAAGAATGGAAAGAAATAGTCTTACTTTATTGCTATTTTAGAAAATACCAATATTTTACATTAGGTTGACTTTTGTTCTTTTATATTCATATTGACTACAAGTCATCTTTTTTACTATGATAGAAATGTCCTAAAAAGCATGTATTTTCTTTTTCTGGTGTTCAATGACTTTGTGGTAATTTTTTGAGTTTTCTGTGTGTAAGTTTTTATCTACAAACCAGGGGTGAAAAATAATTTTATTTTATTCAAAATATACCAAAAAGGACAGATCTACTTGTTAACAATGCCATAATGCATAATGCTGCTTTTAGTTAGGGGAGTTGACAGTCATTTGTGCTCGATCATATTTGTTGTATATCTTAAATTACACATTTTAATTCTTGGGATATGATCTGTTAAATTAAAAAATTTTGCAAGACACTAATGAGAGTTTGATGACTAAATAAAAAGTATTTTCAGTTTTATGATTTTTATCCTCTCCACTTTTTTTTCAGCTGCATCCAGTTCTTTTTCTTCTCCTAATGTGTCTATGGTAGACTCCTTGCCACCACAAGTCTATCCTACTCCTCCACCAGCCCATCCTCCAGTGCAGTCTGCAGCACCACTACCTTTTGTGCCTCCTGTACCAGCTCCTTCGGTTCCACCACTTGGTACTTCTGGGCCACCTGCTGTTTCTCCATCAACTGCTGCTGCCTTCACCAGTCCTCCTTTATCCCACTTTCCACCTTCAACTTCTGCCCCGAGTGCTCTCTTACCTGCACCCGCTTCTGGTCCTCCTATATCAGGATTTTCTGTTGGTACAACTTATGATATTACAAGGGGACATGCAGGAAGAGCTCCCCAGACACCTCTGATGCCCTCATTTTCTGCACCTCCAGTAACAGGTAGTTTTCTGTTATTAATGCTTTGAAATATATGGCTATAGTAAATGGTTTATTCTTTTTAAATTTCCAGCCTTATTAAAATACAGTTCATATAATCACTAATTTTTGTTTATTTACAAAATTTTTCATACATTGCCATTATCCATTTCATAATCTTTTATCACCAGAAAAAGAAACTTCATATCTGTTACCAGTGATTTTTTTTTTAATGGGTTTGTGTATTCTGGGCATTTCATATAAATGGAGTCGTGTAATAACTGATTTTTCTGACTAGCATCAGTTTAGCTGAAAATAGTTTCAAGATTCGTGCATTTTATAGCATATGTCTGTACTTCATTCCTCTCATGGCTGAATAATAGATCTAGTGTATTTTGGTATGCAGTTCATCAGTTGATGTTAGGTTGCTTCCATGTTTTGGCTATTTAGATAATGCTGCTATGAAGTTTTTGTTCAAGTTTTTGTGGGGACATGATCCTTGTCATATTCTGCCTGTTGTTTCTCATTTTAGGGAAAATAAACAACATTGCTGTGATTTTTTTTGTTATCCAACTTTGCTTATCTGCCTTTACAAACACAATTTATTACAGAGTACAGGTATTATACCCTTGTCTGTTTATGTGAATTTTATTTTTGTGTTAAATTGAAGTATATGTACTGATTGTTATGTTTTTTAATGATGGGCTTGTTGCCCAATTAGTTTTGTGGATTAAGGAGATTAGAACTACAGCTATCTGTATCCAAGTGCTAAATGGGACAAGCATGCAAAACTTTTTTATATATATATGTATGCACGTGCGTGTGTATTTATCCTTTTTTAGGACACTTGGTGTAAGCCTATGTAAAGGGAAAGAAATTTTTTGCAATTGTATAACTTAATCTTGAAATGTTTAACTGTATGGTTACATTATTAAAATTGTTTTAAGCTATTTATTGCTTTGTCTTGTTGCAGGAACAAAGTTTGTGGAATAAATTAACATATTAAAATTTTTTCCATTGAATAGGTATTTTGCCAACTCCTATTACTCAGCAAGCTAGTCTAACATCTGTGGCACCAGGAACTGAAACCACATCAGCCATCACTTTCCCAGAGGAACAAGAAGATCCTAGAATTAATAGAGGTCAGGATGAAGCATCTGCTGGTGGAATCTGGGGTTTTATTAAGGTAAGGAATATTTACTTTAAAATTATATTTAATTTTCTAATTATAAAACTGATAGGTGTTCATTAGAGAAATTTTTGAAGTACAGAATTCATAAGGAAAGAATAAAAGTCCTTTTTCTTATCAGTTTTCTGTGGTTACTGTAATCTGTTGTTTGTGCATATTTATGGATATTTGTCTATTCTGTTAATAAAAATCAAATAGATAGTGATGTGGGTATTATTTTGTGTTTTTTTGTTTGTCTTTACCTAGTAGTTATCATGAACATTTTCCCATCCATAAAATATTCTTCAGAAGTGCATTTTTAATGGCTATTTTATATGCTTTCTATTGCATTTACTTCCCATTTGTTATTTTACAGATCTAATACTGACATTCTCTAATTGTAATTTTTGAAAATTAGTGGGTTAATTTTAATTCAGAAATAAATTATACAGACTTATCATATACAGTATGATGGTTTAAAATATGTAGGCATTGTAGAATAACAAAATTGAATCAATTAACATGCGTTACTTCACATGTAATTTTATTGTGAGAAAACTTGAAATCTATTCTCAGTGATTTTTCAAGAATCAACCCATTGTTGTTAAGTGTAAGTCACCATATTGTAGAGTTTCTTCTAATTGTAATTCTTATCGATAAAACTATGATGAGCATTCTTGTATGTAAATCTTTATGGTTATCTCTGTTTCAATTTCTGGTCAATGTTCAAGTAGACATTTTAAAAATCATGTATTATGCCAACATACATTGTTCAGCATTTTTCATTTGGCAGCACTAGTTATTAATTTGAAATAGAGTATTTTATGATTTAATAGGCAAAAAATTTCAAAACCTCATTTTAATTTGTATTTCTTTGCTAGGTACTGAATTTGAACAAATTTTCTTGAGATTTTTTGCCACTTTTTTTTTTTTTTGGCGAATTCTGTGTTTAATTTTTTTATTTTTAATTTGTGATAACTTTCTTTTCTCTTGATGAATTTGTAAGAATTCCTAAGGTTTGTTGTTGTTGTTGTTGTTTTGTTTTTGGTACTGGGGATCCAACCCAGGACTTCATACATGCCAGGCAAGCACTCTACCACTGAGCTACTTCCCTAGCCCATATCATATGTTTCAGTTTTCTTTATTTTAATTTTATTATCATTTTTGACACAAGGTTCTTAAAATTTTAGGAGTCATTTCTGTAAATCTCTTTTCAATTTTATGTTTTTTTTGCTACAAAGAAAAAAAGACCTTTTCTTAGCCATAATATTTGATGAATGTTTTTCTTTGATATCTTCTAAGGTTTTTATCCTTTCATTTTTTACATCTATTTAATATAGCCGAGAGACTTTACTATATGAGGTAGAGCTCAAACAATTATTTTTCAGCTACTTAATGGACTGTTTGAACCTCATGTCCCCAATGACTTGATATGTCACCTTTATTTTCATTACTAAATTATATGTTAATGTCAGCTTCTAAACTCTATTCTACTCCCTCTGCCTTTCTTTTCAGTATTAGCATACTGTTTATTTTATTTTGTATATGAATATTAATAGTAGCCATCTTAAACATCTACTGCATTTATCTGTTGTATATTGTTTTAACAAAATACCTAATGCTGTGTACTTTACAAGGAAAATAGATTTAGGTAGCTTGCAGTTTTGGAAGCTGAAAGTCCAAGATCCAGTGGTTCCATCTGTTTGGTCTCTGGTGAAGGCCTTCCTGGCTGCATCATAATGTGGCAGAGAAGTACACGTAGAAGGGGCTGAGCCTGTGGGATGGCCTTGCTTTATAACGACTTGTTCTTACAAGAACTAACTCACTTCATGAAACCAGTATTAATCTCTTCTAAGGGCAGTGCTGCTCTGACCTAATCACCCTGTACTAGGCCTCACTTCTAGAAGTTTTACAACCTCAGCTCCACTGCATTGGGAACCAAGTTTCTAGCACATGAGCCTTTGGAAGACAAAACACATCCAAATCATAGCATCTACCAACTGCTGAATGGATTGAAAAATTGTATATCCATACAATGGAATACTCCTCAGCAATTGGATTCTTCCAATAACAGATGAATTTCCAAAGCATTATATTAAGTGAAAATTAAGCCATATTTTATTTCATATATGACACCCTAAATAAGGCAAAACAACAGAAAGAAATTAATACAGTGTTTGACAAAGGATAGGGTAGGGACAGGGGTCCCAAGAAGATGTTATATGGGAAAAGATTTAATTTAACTCTAGGCTCATTTATTATACTAGTATATATTGAAAGCCTGCTTTGTGCTGAGATGGGCATGGGGGGCATTCGGTGATGCATACGATAGAGAGGACAGTTAAAGTCTCTCCTTTCAAAAATATGTCAGTATTCAGTTGCATAAGCTTGCTGATTTGTCTTCAAATGTTGTGTCTTATCTGTGCTTATTGAGACAAAACATTCATTGTTGGTCTTTCCCACTTATTTTTATCAATGAATTTTGGAATCATTCTGCCAAATTACTCCCAATGTTCCAAAGGTTTTTTTTTTTTTTTAACATATGTTAAATATTTTTTACATTGGTAAGTGATTCAGTGAAATTTTACATTATTTAAGCTTCATGTTTTATGACTGGCGTTGTTCTGAGCTTCCTTTTTAAAAAAAAAAATTTGTAATTTAAAAGTTTTCTTTGTGGGCTGGGGCGGTAGCTCAGTGGCAGAGCACTTGACTAGTGTATGTATGAGGCACTGGGTTCAATCCTCAGCACCACATAAAAAATAAACAAATAAAAGGCATTCTGTTCATCTACAACTACAAAACAATTTTTTAAAACTTTTCTTTGCATAGAGACTATAACTGTTTCATCCCTTGCCAAGAAAGTGTCTTTTTCCACTCGTCATACCCAGCTTAGCTCTCCAGGGCTTGAAATAGTAATAGCTCATGGTTCCTAGCATGCAGTTGGTAGGTAGTCTTGAATTTCAGGCTCAGGAACTCATCTTGTTCTGAGTTGCCTTAGTTTAATGGTAAGTTAGGAGAGGGGGCATCTGACTTATTACTCAGATGCCCTCTCAGGAGGCACTGCTTCCTCAGGTGCTTTCACTCTGGGAGAAGCAAAAGGAAAGAATGGGCCCTGAGATGTGCTTCCTCAGCCTAACAGTGTGGTTCTAAGACTCCAGAGAAAGAGGTCTGGCTGAGAAGAGAATGGGAATGAACAAAATGAGAAACTGGAAGTAGGAAGAAAGGAAACTTTAAAAGAATATAGCTAAATGTTATATGTTAAAGTAATAGGGAACCATTCAGGGGGATGCAAATGAAAAGTTTTTTGTTTTTTTTTTTTTTAACTATTTTTGTCTATTAGGGAACAGAGTATGGATATGTATAGACATCAGATTCCAGTCTGTATTTGAGAACCTGAGGGATATTTCATCTAATATTTTAGGTAAATAAGTAGAGATGAAGTATAAAAATATATTTATAAATAAAATGTACATAGAATATCATACATTCCAGGCCAGGGATATTCAAAATGTGGTCTGAAGATTGCTGCTAGTTTACACACTGCTATGGATCTGTGATGCCAGTGGGAAGAGAACTTGAGAGGACCATTTAGAAATATTAATAATAACAATTTACATTGCTCCAACCTCATTTTTCTATATATAAATATTTTAAAAAGTTCTGGTCTGGGATGCATTGTAAACTTAAAAATTTTCCTCACAGTCAAAAAGTTCATGATATTCTTTGTTTTGAATGAGTATCTATGAATTTATGTACTAATTTGTTTCATACAGGGTGTGGCTGGAAATCCTATGGTGAAGTCTGTGCTTGATAAGACAAAACATTCAGTAGAAAGCATGATTACAACGTTGGACCCTGGCATGGCTCCATATATTAGTATGTATATAAGTTAAACGTATCTGCCATGTTTTAAAGTGTTCATAAATGTCAGCCACTAATTGTAATTCTCAGTTCATTTCCATTGGTCAAGTAATCAGTGGAAATTCCTCCTATATTCTTGTATTAAGCTGTCCATCTTAGCTTTGGTGTTATTAATTCACCCTTTACTTAATCACCATTAAATAAGTTTTGAAAACTCCACAGAATAGACTGTAAAAACAATATGAATTTTTAGTGTCATTACTTATTTTCTTAAAAATATAAATTAGTACTGCTTTGAATTAATTTGCTTTATTTTATTCACTGTTGACATCTGAAGTGATGCTTTTGTTCAGACTTGGTTTGGGATTTTTCCAGTTTTAGATAATGTATGTATGCTTAAGTCAAGAATAATATTTTTAAGGATGCTAATCTAGTTATTAATAATAAATGTTTACTAGGTTTGTTGGGAGAACTATTTTAAATGCCTTTAAGCTCCTATCACCAAGACTCCTTCAGACAGTTGGCATAGAGGTACTCTCAGTTATTTAGCTTTTGTATACATATTCAGTATGTAAAGTAATATCTCTTATCTAGGTCAGTAACCAATTATTAGTAATCCTATAGAAGATCTTTTGCAAACCAGAGCTTTATTACAGGTACTCAAACAGAAATTTGTTTATATTTTTTATTATTTTTAATAGTTATATGTGACAGTAGAATCTATTTTTGATATAATTATACAATCACAGAATATGTCTTATTCTAATTAGGGCTCCAATCTTGTTGATGTACATCATGGTAAGATTCACTATGTGTATTCATATAGGTATATAGGAAAATTATTTTTAGTGTTAGTATAAAATCAAGAGCATTCACTGGTCTTAACTCTGTTGTTAGTTCACCATCTAGTACATGTCAGTGGACTAGACCTAGCAATGATTAAGTACCATTTATTGAATACTTATTCTGCCAGGTACTAATTCTCATAAGAGTTCTGGAAGAGTTTTCTCAAGTTTTAGGTCAGGAAATTGAATTCAAAGATGTGAATTGAATTAGTAATTAGTTAGTAATTATTTTGGGTCACATACACATAGCTTGGTGAAGCTAGATTGAATCCAAGTTTAATCTTTTACGTTTTAGCCACTTTGCTTCCCTTGAAGTAGGAAATTCAATCAAAAATTAGACCAAGAAAAATGAGAAATTATACCCCATCTGATTCAAATGTATGATATGTCAAGATCATTGTATTGTCATGTGTAACTAATTAAAACAAATTAAAAAAAAATTAAGGAATGGCATATATAAGAAAAATAAATAAATAAAAAATAAAATAGTGCTGAGATATATCAAGTGAAAATACAAAGGCATCTCATAAGAACTCCTAGAAGCCAAGAAACCATGACAACATAGCTAATTTTGTATGTCCCTTTCTAAAATAAGCTGACTCATTGTGGAATGAAAAAAGTAGTCTTGTGATAATTCTCTGAATTAAATTATATCAAATAAAAAGTGCCTATAAAACTTAAAAAAAATTAGACCAATTCAGTTGTTCTTTATGTTTCTAACAGTCCAAGAATTGAGAAGTTTGACTCTTTATATATTTGGTTTTGTATATTCGTAATAACCGGTTTGACATACTTAATGCATTATATATATTCTTTTCTTCAGAAGTATGTATTTTGAATGAAGGAAAGAAATGTATATTTTTGGAGCTTTTGCTATTTTAATGGATGTACTCTATGTTAGACTGTGAAAGCAATTATTTAAGCCTTACAGCAGGTGGTGGCAGGTAGTTTTCTACAAAGAAACAAGCTCAGTGACTTCCCCAAAGTAACAAAGCTGATAAATGATAAAGCCAGGACTCCAACCCAAGATAATTTCTCAAACCAGTAGTCTGCACAACATCAAGAAAAAGGCATAAAATCAAAGGCGGGGGTGGTGAAGAAAGATATAGAAATGAAATTTCTGTTACTATGACAACATATAATTAGTTACCTTTGATATGTGATACAGCAGTGTGTAAAAGCTGACACTTTACTGACAGCAAAAGCAATACCATTCTGATCTAACAAAACTCAATAAAACTTATGGCATTTTTACACAAATATGTTAGAAATCACTTGATATAAAATTTCAAATATATCAAAGAAATCACAAGAACTGTGAGAAACAGATTTTAATTGCCTCCAAATTGGATCTTTCTAAATTCTTTTAACTAGTTCTCTTTTTATTATCATTAAAGACAGGGCCACTCATCACAAACTGAAAAGCCTTTGAGCTGCAGCTGAATGGATCAGTATTTAGTGATAGTCAAGATATGTCAATTATATTGATCTGCTGTGTGCATGTGCGAATATGTAATAATGAATTTCACTATTATGTATAATTATACTCATCAATTTAAAAAAATGACATGTCCCACGTGGAAGAAAAAGTGAGAAAGGAGTGTTTATTCTTCTCTTTGCTATGTGACCCTTTGCTTGTAGGTTCTGATAACTGCTGAAATTCCCAGTTGAGAAGTGATCTGTGGAATATTACATAATCAAGGAGAAGGAGTCTTTGATAAAAAATAACCTTCAATTGTTTCACAGATATTTAGTTGGAAAAAATAGCCTTGCTTTTGAGGCAGATGTTTTACTTACAAACAGCTTTCGTGAGAAATCTCTTTTACCAAGGATAGCCATTAATGGCTATTAAATATCAGAATATACTGTGCTTAGAACCAGTTCTTTGAATTTATCATGCTGGTTGATCATCACTAATCTTGAAATCTGAAGTCAAAATGCTTAATCTGACAGTTTTTGAGTACTGTTGTGATGGCACATGTGGAACATTCCACACCTGACCTGTGACAGGTCACAGTCAAAATGCAGACTCACTAAAAATAGTATACCTTCCAGCTATGTGTGTAGGTGTATATGGAACAGACATGAATTTAACGTTTAGACATGGATCTGTCTTCAGAATATCTCATTAGGTATATATAGGTAAATACTACAAAATCTGAAAAATTCGGAAATCCAAAACACTTCTAATCTCCAACATTTTGGATAAGGGATAATACTCAACTTGTATCACAAAATATTAGATTAAGATTTTTTTAAATAATGAAACATACTTGGTCAAATAGTTATATTTAGAAATAAAGCACAGGGTTTTAAAAATTAATTTATTTATTCTAATTAGGTATATATGACAGCAGAATGCATTTTGATTCATTGTACACAATTGCAGCACAACTTTTCATTTCTCTGGTTGTACATGATATAGTATCACACCATACGTGCAGTTGTACATGTACCTAGTGTAATAGTGTCCAGCTTATTTTACCATCATCCCTGCCCTCATATCCTCTCCCCTCCACTTTGCCCAATTACAGTTCCTCCATTTTTCCCATATCCTACCCACCCCTCTTATGGATCAGCATCTACTTATTAGAACATTTTTGAGATTGGCTAACTTCACTTAGCATATTCTCCAACTCCATCCATTTACCAGCAAATGCCATAATTTTATTCTTTTTTAATGCTGAGTAATATTCATTGTGTATATATGGCACAGTTTCTTTATTCATTCATCTATTGAAGGGCATCTAGGTTGGTTCCATAGTTTAGCTATTGTGAATTGAGCTGCTGTAAACATTGATGTGGCTGCATTACTATAGTATTCTGATTTTAAGTCCTTTGTGTATAGACTGAGGAGTGGGATAGCTGGGTCAAATGGTGGTTATATTCCAGGTTTTCTAAGGAATTTCCATAGTGCTTTCCAGATTGATTGCAGCAATTTGTGGTCCCACCAGCAATGTAAGAGTATGCCTTTTCCCACAAATCCTCTCCAACACTTGTTGTTTGTATTCTTGACAACTGCCATTCTGAATGAAATGAAATCTTAAGAGTAATTTTGATTTGTATTTCTCTAATTGCTAGAGATGTTGAACCTTTTTTCATATATTTGTTGATCGATTGTATATTTTCTTCTGAGAAGTATTTGTTCAGCTCCTTAGCCCATTTATTGATGGGGTTGTTTGTTTAGTTGGTATTAAGTTTTTTTGAGTTCTTTATATATCCTAGAGATTAGTGCTCTGACAAAAGTACAGGTTTTTAGTATAATTGAAAGTTAAAAGTATTTGAACTGATGAATAAAATGTGGTATACTCACCTTTTTAAAATTTCAAATTTCATAAATTATTTCATTTTTCAGATATGCTTAAATATTTGTATTAGGACAGTAGTGCATGTGTAATTTACAAATAAATGTGTGATAAATGTTCTTTTTTAAAAATGATGAAGATGTAGAATTAAAAATTTGATGATCCCCATAGTGAAACTATTTCTTTGATAAAAAGCATATGTTTTATGAGAGTTCTTGTTTTTAGTTCATAGTTTTTATGAAACTCTTTGATGCACAACTTGCCATTAGTAATAGTTTTTATTTTCATTTTCTGGAATATCACAAATATATGACTTATACTTCACAAGTTGGAAGTTTAAGTCTAGGATTGCTGTATAGTTGAAGGACTGCAAACTGGCAAGCACGTGGTATTAGAAGTTTCATGTAATAAGTAACTGTCTTTATTAACTAATAACAGAATTATTTGTATTTATAATCTTAAAAATGTAATTAATGTCTCTACCCAAATTAGAAGAAGCTTAGCTAAATTAGTGTAGTAGACAAATAAGCTGTTTTCATATCTGTTGTGTCATCAATTCCCAAATAGGTATCTGTGGAGTGCTTTTAGGAATCATTATTAGATGCTGTAAAAGTATTCAACGAACAGATTAAATGTGGGAAGAACTTGGCTAAATTCATGATTTGTGAGATTTCTCAGAATCTCTGCTCTGTCAGTGTATGTGGTGAATTTCACAGAAGGGGATGCAGTGTGCAGTATCTCCCACAGTGTTTGACTACAGAATACTGTTTTCAGGCAAACTACTGTTGTATTCAGGAACATTTCATAGACTACCAAAAAATATCCTAGTTTGGCAGATATGATACTCAGAATTATTAGAAGGTATGTACCATCTAAGACTCCTTCATATACTGTATTAAATTCCTATTTTTAAAACTCAGAAAAAGTTAGCAGTTTGGGGCTAATCACATGTTGGATGAGATGCTCTTATACTTGATTAAAGGGTGAAAAATGTATCTGGTTATATCAAATGGTGTGGTAAAAAGAGGTTTCAGGTCCTGACATGAGCACTAAACAGCAGTGTTGCCGAAGGCAAGACTTTGTCAGCTTCAGTTTCCTTAGCCATACAAAAATGGTAATGATTTTTATCTTGCCTGGTTTTATGAGGTTGGAGTAATTATGTAGATATTAGCATATGGTATGGTAGTAATTATGAAAATTTCATTATTTTAATTTGGAATTGTAATTTTTTTTGTAGAATCTGGAGGTGAGCTGGATATTGTGGTGACTTCAAATAAAGACGTAAAAGTGGCTGCTGTCCGAGATGCCTTTCAGGAAGTCTTTGGCTTAGCTGTGGTTATAGGGGAAGCTGGACAGTCTAATATTGCCCCACAACCAGTGGGCTATGCAGCTGGATTAAAAGTGAGTAAAAACACCTTTTTCAGGTTATGGAAACTTTCAATTAATTTTTCATCATTGTGATAATGATGTTGTGGTTTATATGGAGCTAATTGTGTTTTTATAATGATGTTTAAATAATGATTACTTTTAGTTAGAAAATTCTTAGGTATATTGAAGATATAGTGGAGTTTTAATTTAAAGAAATCTAAGATAGGTTGTAATTATTGGTGGAAGGAATGAAATATACTCAGCACAAAAAGAGAGTTCCAAAAGAAATCTTTAAAACTCAGTAACAACATTCAGATCAGCACCTAGAATTATAATATATATTGAATCTCACAAATTTGTTATTATTAGTATTAATAATCCTGAAAATGTTAAAGTTCCAGGAATTCTGCACTCTCCTCTTTAAGTTCTTTTTTCTTTGGTCTCTATTGTACTGTTACAGATAAACAGTGGCATACAAGCGTGTCTTCCAACTTAAAAAAGAAATAAGCCAAAGGAAGCACCACCAAATTCTTTGACCTCATTTGCCCTATACCCTACTACTTAAATTTGCCAACACTTTTCTCTAATTCTCTTGCAGTCTCTTAAACCTGCCCCGAGCAGGTTTTTGCCTGCATCACTCCCCTGAGAGTTCAGGGTTCTCCATGCTATTTGACTTATCAGTGGCTTTCTAGACAGTTGTCTCCATCTCTTTCTTAATTTTTTTTTTCACTTGTCTTCCTGATACCACACTTTGGCTTCCTGGTTCACTGTTTCCCTGATGTTTCTGTGCCTCTTCTCAGCCTCTTCTTGGTCCTCTTCTCTGTCTACTCCCTTAGTGATCTCCTACCTTCCTTGGTCTTAAGCCTCTTAGGTGTACCAGTAGTTCTGTTTCTGTCTCCACTGAGACCTAAGTCCTAATTTATATAAAACTTGCCCTTTGGATGACTTTCTTGAATATCTTAAATTTAATGCCTACAATTAAACTTTTTCTGTCCCCTAGACTTGCTTTCCCACTCATCTCTGTCTCAATAGATGGCATTTCTATCCTTCCATTTTCTTAGGCAAGAAACCTTGGAATCATTCTTAGCTTCTTGTACTTCTCATTTATAATTCATTAAGAAATCTTGTTTGTGAGACAGATAGTTCTTGGCGTTTGTTCTCGTTATGTCTTAGGAGGTTGCCTCAGACACTGAATTAGGGCATACTGAACCATTGTTTGCAAGGGAAATACAGGATTACATTTTTGCCAGCCTATATTTTTTGTGCTCTGTTTAAATACATCTTTATATACATGTTTTTGGTGTTTTTTGTTTTGTTTTGCTTCATTATATTGATATGTTATAGGCAACAATACTGTAGCTCATGCTTGAATGAGATTTATTTAATACATACATTTTCTCCATGAGGTATATCACAGCCTCCTTGTGCTAAGGAACACTAGGCAGCATATAGCACTACACTTGGAGGCCATTTGAAGCAGAGAGATCAACAACAAGCACAAAAATGCCAAACCAAGGCACTGATAGAGAAAAAGACACTTGTTTCCAGTACACAAACTGAAACAAGAAGGCACAGATAGTATTCCTTGTTCATGTAACTGAAAATGTGCATATTGGGAAATGTGCATATCAGACAATTCAAATTTCTTGTGCTTCTGTGTATGTCTGATTTTGAGATAACAAATACATTCTAGTGATGAGTAAAATTCATCGATACAGGATTTACAAATAATGAGGATAACTGTATTTGCATTTAAGGAGAAATACGTTCTGGTATGACATGCTGGCCATAAGGAATGTATAATAGTGTACATTACTGAGACCATCCTGAAAGCCACTTTACCTTATTCACTCTCTTCATAACAGAATGAGGTAACTAGCATAGCATATTTCAAGTTTTGATTATAATTAGCTACTAAATATAATTAGCCCACATTGATACTAGGTTATTTAAAATTGTACTGGATAGTGCTTTATGAATTTGAGGTACTTTTTCATGTTTAGTACTTTATTTGAATAGAATATGAAGCCTTTTACATGCCCCCCACCATCCAAAATCACTTTTTTGAATTTGAGGCTGTCAGGTAATGGTTACATTATATCTAAATATAGTGCATTATATACAATACAAGTCAGATTACTTTTCATAATTATCTGTTCTTACAGAAGAATGCTGTGAAGAATACATGCACTTTGAAATGTTTCTACTTTCTGGGGGATTTCCCTTGAACTTGGCTTTCACTACATATTTTCAGTTAGAATTTCTATGGTGCTAGAGGTTTACTCTTTATAAAATATAGCAAAGCTAACTGTGGACTGTGGGGTTTGTCTTCAATCTAATTTTGAAAAAAGTATGGTAAGTTAAATTTGTATACACAATAATTGTACATTTGATCAGTTGTGAACAGGTAAATATTAAGATTATAAAAGATTATATTTACTTTAAAGATGCAAGTCACATACCTAAGACTGAGTTTTTACTTGCCAAATTTCAAGAGTGCTTTTGCAAATTAGAAAGTATTAATGATCTGAGAAGGAAGACTTTTCCAGATTTACTTTTAGAGAGAATAACCTGGATAAAATCCTAAAATAGAAACAGGTTATTGAACAAAGAAAATGGTAAGTACATTTCTTTGAACTTAGAGACTAAAGCAAGGGCTTTGTGTATTGTGAAGTACTATATAAATATGGAGGACAGTATTGGTATTACATAGGTGTGATGGCAAAAAAAAATTTATTCATTTAATTCTCTAGTAGAGGTTATTTGAATCTGGGAGATTAGAACTTGCCATTGTTGTATCAAGCAATGAGAATGTATGGCTTTGGATTTCAAGGCAAAGGTGAAGACTGTAGGGGTTAGAGTAAGAATAGATGCTGAGATTGCAGGCATTCAGAAAGATTATTGGGTACTGAAGTATGAGCTTGTCACTGGGAAAAAGAAAGGGTGCAAATATACATATTTAAGAAGATAAAATGTATTAAAGATGGAGACAGGGACAGTTTACAAAATTTTAGCAGCACAAAAGAATATAAATTTAGAAAAATTGATCATGTAGAAAACCTGCTTTTTCATTATGATTTTTAATGGGTCTTAAGTATTTTGTTTCATTAGATATTATTATACACAAGATATTTTAAAGAGACACTGAACTTGAAAGGCTGATAGGGAGTTTTTCCTCAAGAAAAACCTTATTTGAGAGTATTATTGGTAGTTTGGTTTGTTTCATGATTTTATTCATATTTGACAGATTTACTTCTGCTCTAAAGTTTTTGCCTTTAAAATTTAGATTTTTTTTTCCCACAATCTTTTATTTTATTTTTAAAGAGAGAGAGAGGTAGAGAGAGAATTTTAATATGTATTTTTTAGTTATCGGCGGGCACAACATCTTTGTTTGTATGTGGTGCTGAGGATCGAACCCGGGCCGCACGCATGCCAGGCGAGCGCGCTACTGCTTGAGCCACATCCCCAGCCCCTCCCACAATCTTTTAAATAAATAAAAACTACAGTTGTGGCTGTGGCTCAGTGGTAGAGCACTTGCCTTGTATATGTGAGGCACTGGGTTCAATCCTCAGCACCACATAAAAGTAGATAAATAAAGATATTTAAAAATATATACATATTTTAAAAATCTCAAAACTAATATTTTTATTAATTTGTCAGTTTTTTTATTGTTGTTGTTGTTGTTGTGTGTGTGTGTGTGTGTGTGTTAGAAACATAGGGAGCTAATGAGAAAAAAAAATTAATGTAGAATCTTAAAATACAAAACTGAACCAGTTTGTTTTTTCATCCTATCAGATTTTTTTTGAAGTGAGTGATTTTTCTGAACTAAACTTAATTTGCCCCTTTAAATATATGAAATAATTTAAGGAAATAAATCAATTCAGCCAAAATTAAAGTTAGGAAGTTTCTAAAACTTCTATGCCAGGTATTAGTTTTATCAAAAAGCAAATCATAGTTATGATCATAGTTTCATAGCTTATTTTCAACAAATAAAGATATAGATAATACCTAGAAGCCATTTCAAGATGTGTAAAAGTATAGTTACTTATCTGAACCAAGTTGCCTAGTATAAAATCTCAGAGTACAATGTAAGCTCTAGGACCCTTCTGTTTCATAGCTCAGTTTGATGATTATTTCATTGTGAGCTCTAACTTACCTAATTATTGATCCCTCCTACAATATAAAATTTCATTCTTAAAACATTTGTAAAGAATGATTGATGTTAATGTATCTTGTAATTTCCAATGAAAGAGGCCACATTTAGTTAATGTAGTAGTCAGAGGGAAAAAAAAAAGGCCAGATATGACTTCATTTTCATTTTCTCTTTTGGACTCCACAAACAAAAAAAGAATTAAACTTTTCTGCTTAGTTTATCATCTTATAGCTTGCAGGTACCAATTAATTTGGTGAATATTTTGTGAATCATATTAAATATAAATTCTGCACTGTGGGATAGTAAAAAGTGAAGAGACAGTCTCTATTCCCTGGAAGCACGATATCTAAGTTTGATGATGCAAAATCCCACTAATCTATTAGTTTTTTTTTTTTAATTAACATGTATTTGAGTTTCATTTCTTTTCTTTCTTTCTTTTTTTTTTTTCTTTTTTTTGTGTGTGTATGTGTGTGTGGTGCTGGAAATTGAACCCAGGGCATTGTGCATGCAAGGCAAGCACTTTTCTACCAACTGAGCTATGTCCCCTGCCCATAAGTTTTTTATCAATGAAGAATCTAGCCATAACTCCTTCCTGAGATGAGTGAATTAGGGAAATTTATAATATCTACTATAAAGAAATGAGTTCATCTTATCTATTATGTTTTTTTCAGAGTCAGCAGTTGCCTCCTTATTTCAGTGTCATTAGATTGAATGGCATTGTATTTATACTATTTATATAATGAACATTTGCCACCTAGGCCTTGGGAAGCCTTTATTTTCTTTTCCTTTAGTTTAGTTTTTCATGTAGCAAGTTCTTACTTGAATGCCTGTTAGAGTGCTAGAGCAAGCAAAAATATCTGGTCTTGATTTTATTGTAGTTTAAATAATTTCATTTTTCCAAGGTAGTATCTTAAAATGTTGTACCTGTTCTCCTAGAGTGGTCATGTTCTCTTCATTTGTCTTAAAAGAATTTATTTGTCCCTAAAAATGTTCTAGCCTTCTTAATTTTCATTTGAATGAGATTGATCATTTTTTCTTGTTCTCTTTGTTTAGTTCTTCTTTCCTTAAAATTGGTATATTATCATCACTAATTTTGTTCAGAAATGGGATGATTTTGAACACATTGCCTTATGAACATTTTTATCACTTCATTCATGAACTGATTCATATAAAAGTAGTAAACATGAACCATTCCTCACTAATCCAACTTTTAAATTCTTATTGTATGATATATGTTTAGTGCATGATTTTGAGTTATCTGTGCAGTGTTCCCAACCACTCAGTTTTGCTTCATTTATGATAATTATTTCATGAATAAGCTTTGGTATAATGTATATATTTTCATGTTTTTATTGTAAATAACTAGTCATTTTGATGCATGTATATTTAAATGAAATTATTAAAAAAAGAGAGAGAGAGAAAGCATTTGCCTACATAAAAAGTCAAGAGAATTGGCTAAGAAACTACTGGGATTGATAAAATTTTATTTAGTAAGATGGTCTCTTGCCAGATAAACACTAAAAAATGCAATTTTCTTATATTAGTGTTCAGTTAGAAAATGTAATTTAAAATAATCAATTTAACAGTGGTAGCCAGCATAATAGTACAGAAGGGAATAATTTAGGATGTGTTCCCCAAACTCAATACTAAGCGAATGTGATTGGACTTTTTCAGTTTTCACTCTATATTTATGTATTGTTTGAACATTTATAGTGAGTATATGTGTGTTTGTTTATAAATGCTTGCAAATATTACGAGTGTAATCATAAATTAGTATATTTTAGAAAAATGGTTTCCAGTCTATGCTGTTGTTTTTTAGGGTGCCCAGGAACGTATAGACAGTTTGCGACGAACTGGAGTGATCCATGAAAAGCAGACTGCTGTGTCTGTAGAAAACTTCATTGCAGAATTGCTGCCTGACAAGTAAGAGACTTATTTCTCTTAGAAGCAAAATAAAGTTGGGTCTGGGAGTTCATACGGAATACCAAGCAAAAAGTATTATCTCCTATTGTAGAATCAGAAGGAAAAGTGTGTTCTGATGCTGGCTCCATCCCTTACCCAGCTGTGTCCTGTGTAGCTTAGCTGAAACTTCTATCTTTGCTTCTGGTTTTTTTTTTTTTTTTTTTAATTATAAACGGAGATAATAATGCCTGCTTTCTAAGATTGTGCATATGATTGCTAGATAGTACTAAATATAAGATGATACAGTGTTGGTTATAATGACCTTGAGTAGAAAACACAGTCCTTCAACATGATGAATTCAAAATAATGGAAGGCACAAGCAAGACCGCTTGATGGCAGTCACTGAGTTTGAGTTTCTACTGAGTGAACTCTCTCATGTATTTAGTTTAGAAAACTTCCAGATAGCATAATTGATCATTGTTTTTGAGGGCTCTTTTTTTTCCCCCAATGGAAAAACCTTTGTGGATATGCTAAGTTACATTTTGTTGTAATAACTACCCTTTGTTAAAAAATCTTTCTTTTTAATTGCATTGTGGTTTTGTTAATTTTTTTTTTTTTTTTTTTTGGTGTGTTTGGTATAGAATAACAATGTGCCTAGTACTTTGTGGCTAATATGGAAAAAAGAAAAGAAATGAAAACTCCTCTGATTTTGAGGGCATATTAGATAGCCAGTTGAGAGAAGAGTTATGTACAGATGAACTGCTTTATATGATTATATAAAAATTATCTAATTTTTACTAATATATGAAGTTTCAATGGAGGTAACTCAGTATGGAAATAATGTCACATGAAATTCATGAATGGTTAAGACTGGAACTGGAATTTGAAAAGGAGGTAAAATTTGGATAAGTAGAAAGAAGTAGGTAGGACATTCTGGGTGGAGGAAATGTTTGAAGGTAATTAAAAGGTATTCTAGGGTTAGCAGAGGTTTCTTGAATAGGATATCAAGAAGTGGGGACAGTTTGTGAAGAGCTTTGCATTCTAGGTTGAAAAGTTTGAACTTTGTGAGCACAATGATGATTATTTTGTTTTCCCTCTCTAGTAACCTTTTACTATTTATTTAATGGTTACCTCAGAAATTACAGTGTGCCTTTTTGGTGTATTACATTATAATAAAAGTTATGATAATACTAGAATCACTTTTAAAGCTGTTCATCTCTCTTTTTTTTTTTTCACTTTTTGCAGTATTCTTGTCAAGTATCTTAATTCTGCATATGTTTTAAACTCCTAAGACATCACTAGTATTGTCTATGCAGTCAGTATTCATTTATTATGATTCTGAAGTTCTTCCTACATTTTTGTTTTTCTGTCAGTAATCTTCCCTCTGCCTAAAGAACTTCCTTTGATACTACATTATAATATAGGATTACGCACTGTAAATTCTCTTAGCTTTTACTTACTTGAAATTGCTTTAATTCATCTTAATTTTTGTTGGATGTAGAAATCTAGGTTGGTAATTCTTTCAACACTTTCAATTAAGAAGTCAGCCATGGTGGGCACGGTGGCACATGACTGTAATCCCAGCAGCTCAGGAAGCTGAGACAGGAAGATTGTGAATTCAAAGGCAGCCTCAGCCTCAGCAGTGGCGAGGTGTTAAGCAACTCAGTGAGACCCTGTCTCTAAATAAAATACAAAATAGGGCTGGGGATGTGGCTCAGTGGTTAAGTGCTCCTTAGTTCAATTCCTGATACCAAAAAAAAAAAGAAGTCAGCCATCATCATATTATTTCATTTGTATAAAGATAATTTGTTGTTTGTTCTGGCTGCTTTTAGGACATTGTCATTTTGTTTTTGCAGTTTTTCTGTGGTATGCCTCCTTTTATAATTCTTTTTTCTGGGGGAACAGGGAGCTTACTAAGCTTATTGATTCTGTAGATTGATGTCCTTCATCAGTTTGGGATTCTAAGTCACTCTTTAAGACTTGCTGCTTTGTCTAGGACTCAGATTACAACTTGTTCACCTTTTGACAGAGTCACACACTTTCCACATTGTCAGGTTTTTATTCCAAACTCTGCTTTTTCTATTTCCTCATTAATTTCTTCCTTCTCTAGTCCACTGATCCTGCCTTCTGTGTCCAGCCTGTTGGGCAGCTCATATGTTAAATTCTTTTTAAAAAAATAAATGTATTTGCTGAGTATCTACATATATTCATCTCTTTTGACTATCTTTCTTCTTTGTTCAGTTATTTTGCATCAGTTATTTTTAACTTCTTGTCTGTGAGTCCTAATATTTGGGACTTTAGTCTCCTTTTCCTTCTAGTCTGTCCCTGAATATGGTGCTGTCCCTGAAGGCCTACTAATCTTCAAAAACCAGATGTTGTTTAGAAAACACTCCTCAGGTGATATTGAGAAGTACACACCTTTCTCCGATAAGCAGAGCTGTATGAGGAAGCTGGCAGTGTGTGTTTTAGTCACAGTCTCAGCTTTGTTCAGGGTCAGCTTAAGGCTTTAAGCTGGGGAAGGAAGGTTTTTGTCCTTGTGTTTTGTCCTTGTTTCTGCAGCTCTTCAGTTTTTCTCAGTATATGATGTAACTCATGTAGCTTTTCACCGGGAGCACTGACCTGCCATAAATTCCTCCATCACACCTTAATGTGGTATTTCCCCCCTCAAATACCTTTTAAGCAAAACAGTAGAATACTACAAAGACCAAGAATGCTAAATACTAAATAATATCAGGAAGTCTGGTGATGGTTGCTAGTATGGATTAAGGAGGAAAGAGGACAGAGGGTTTGTGACAGTAAAGGACACAGAATGTTGAGAGAGGGAAGAGAAGACAATAGAGTAAAAGCTAGAATCCCCAACACCTTGATCTTTCATACTGTGGCTACTTTCAGAGTTCCTATAGGAAATAAATGCACAGAAAATAAATTCAAGAAAATGCATGCTTAGAACTGAGTCTAGAAAAGACAAATTCAGGAAGAGCAAGGCAGTTAAAGAAGAAATACAAGGTGTTTGGTCCCTAAAAAGGAATAGAGCTTGTTTAGGACGGGGAGAGAAACTGAAAGTTTCCTTAGAAAGAAGCACTGGGAACAGAAGTGGAGGAGTTGTGGGGAGGGATAATGGTGATTGCAGTTTCATGTTGACTGATTTGAAGAGAAGGGGGAAGCCAATCTCTAGCATGGTAGTATTTTAAAGAATAAGGGACCCTGAAGTTCTGATGTGTATTCACTTGCATGACAAGAGAAATTCTATTTATGTTTCAGTGTCTCTGCTTCTCATGCCTAACAGTTTAGTCAGTATACTATTCATGATAGACATTACTGTACACAAATCATGCAAAATAATGCAAAATAAAATTCAGCTAAGCTTGGCTTTGTGGATATTTCATAAATACATTTTCTTGAGTGAGAAAAATTATTGTAACAAAATGTGAAATATTGATTAGTATACCAAATAAAATAAGTCACTATTTAATTATTTGTTTAGGCACTGGGGATTGAACCCAGCGGTGTTCAACCACTGAGCCACATCCCCAGTCCTTTTTTATATATTTTTGGGGATAGGGTCTTGCTAAGTTTCTTAGGACCTTGCTAAATTGGAGGTTGGCTTTGAACTTGGAATCCTCCTGCCTCAGCCTCCAGAGTCACTGGAATTACAGGCATATACCACTATGCCTGGCCCTTTTTAGTGTTTATTTTGAGACAGAGTCTCATCCAGTTGATCCTAGAACTTGCCATCCCAAGTAGCTGAGATTAGAGGAGTGATCTACCATGCCAAACTAGTGGGTTAGCCTTTTATGGAATTACATTTTAGGATAAATTTGATGATTGAAAAATTTTACTTATGGATATTAGAACATTATAAAATATTTGTAATAGTGTTCTCAGTTTGTAGCAGTTTTAGGATATGAATACTATAGGCATTACAGATTGCCATTTTAATATTCGGCGGAGTTGCTTATGTTATTCCATATTTTACTTGTTTTTTCCCCTGAATATGTAAATAGTCTCCTGTCGCATCTTACATTTCACCGCACTTTATTAGATGTGCATATTTTTTAGAATAGAGATTATTTTCCTGCTCTTATGCTTTTGTTGTTTAAATTCATGATTTCACTTTTGTAGGGTTTGGGATAAAGTTGTAAGTGGATCCTGTAAAATCTTAGTTTTTGTAGCTGTGGAAATTTTATTAACTTTTAAAATAAAAATAATGGCACTGAACAATGCGGAGAAGATAACGAAAAAAAATTCATGATTTCACGGTGTCTGGTTGTTTCATAATTCATGTAATAGAGATTCTGGTGTTGCTGTAATTGTCTTAACAACTCAGTATTAGAAACTTTAGGTGATAACTTGAAACTCTTGCTTTTTTATAAGTATTTTTTTTAAATAGACTTTATTTATTTATTTAGTTAGTTAGTTGTTGATGGGCCTTTATTGTTTTTATATGTGGTGCTGAGGATGGAACCCCATGCCTCACACATGCCAGGCAAGTGCTCTACTGCTGAGCTGTAACTCCAGCCTTTATAAGTATTTTTTCCTCTGGAGGAACTTTTTAAAAATTACTAATAACTTTACTAATTGGTTGAATATTAATGAAATTGGTAATATATTAACTTTCTCATGTTGAGCCTAGTAATATTTTTAAAAATATCACTCATGAGAAGCTGTTATACTCATGTTTGAATGAATGTAAGTTCATCTGTTGCCTATTTAAGCTCCCAGTTTCCAGGGTTTCCCTGTCTTAGCAAGGGGACCTTTAAACTTTTCCTTTGCTGTTGTTCTAGATTGTTTTTCTCTTCTTGAAATTTAGCCAGCCAAGAAATTTTTTATGTTGTTTTTATGGATTGTCTTCTTACAGGTTAATTTTTCTTTTAATTAGTTTGTTTTTCCTTTTTGTTTGTTCACTGTAACGTATTTAGCAGGTAATCAGTATGAAACTCATGTTCTGTTGCAGGTGGTTTGACATTGGTTGTTTGATAGTTGAAGACCCTGTCCATGGCATTCACCTAGAAGCTTTCACGCAAGCCACACCGGTGCCTTTGGAATTTGTACAACAGGTTGGTTTTCTTGGCTTTTTCATTATGCTCCAGAGAAACTTGCAATATTATCCTTCAAATTTTAAATTTATTTTTTGTTTAAAATGTTTTAATTTTGTTTGTTTTATTTCTCTTTTAGTCTGTTTCTTTGCGCAGATCTCTGGTCATTCCTGGTCATTCCATGTCTTACTATTTCCCTGTTTTTGTTTTCCACCTGTTTTTGAGAGGTATACATTCAATGGCCAGTTGTCATTTGCTTCTTTTTTTTTTTATGATTATGTTTCTTACTCTGAGATCAGAATGTTTGCTTTTCTGCTTATGTCCACATTTCATTTACTTTCCTCTTTATTTCACATCTTTACTTTCACTGTTATCTCTATTTCCTTTTTTTTTCATCTGATCTTCCTTTCTAGTTACTCATCTTTAGTAACAAGTCAGTATTAGAAACTTTAGGTGACAGGTATGTCTTTAAGGTTGTTGACTGAAAATAGATTTAACCATGTACCTGTCTGTGTAGTTTCCAGAAGATTGTAAGCATAAGTAATGATCCTTCTATATTTTTGTATAAATTTTTTCTAATTCTCTAATGGACAAAATGGAACGTATATCTCTACTGAAATTTCTGTTCTGTTAAATGGCATTTAGACTTTTTTCCCCTCTTACAATTATTTGGCACATGTCAGCATTTGAGAATCTGAAACTATTGGCATTTGAAACTATTGGGTTTTCTCCCAAGAATATGCATGTATAGAGTTACATATTAATTTGGCATGTGAGTTTATCAAATTGCTAAAAGCAATCACTGGCCTTTTATAGGTTTATGGTTTCAAAAAGGGACCAAGAATTAATGCTTGGAATTTTGAAATTTTGCTGAAACTTATTTATACCATAATTTCTTTTCAGAGGATTAAGAAAACCATTTTATAGATGTTAACTAAATTCACTCCAATGAGAAGGTGATTAAAAGATTGTAAATGAATAATGGATTACTGTTGTTCCATTAACTTTTAAAAATTCAATAAAATGATAGATTTTTCTAGAAAAATATAAATTTTACTTGTTGCTTCAAGAGTATTAGGTTGAACCATGCAAAGTTGCTGTCATTCATAGTCAAAAACAGTCAAATGTTGTCACTTCCATATAATTCAACCTAATTACCCCAGCAAAGCAGTATAGTGAAAGAATTCCATCTAATCAGAAACCCCTGAGTTCTACAGAATATTCACAGGTGATACTCGTGGTAATAGAGCATCTCTCTTAACGCCATAGAAAATTTTAGTCCTATCACTTAAGAATTAAAGGTCAGAATTATTGATAAAATTAATAAATAAAATTTAGAAATACATTAGAAGAACATATACCCTGACCATAAAGAATTGATTCCAAGAGTCAAAGAACCATTTGCCAATAGCAAATTAGTTTAGTAGTTCAACATGAACAGAGTAAAGAATAAAAAGGATTTCAGTAGAATTGAAGGTATTTGCTAGAAATACTAACTGTACTATTAAATAGCCTTTGTTAATTAAGATTAGAAGGATATAAGTGTACCAGAAAATCAAAGTAAACTTCAGGTCTAATGATAAAACATTAGAAACCTGATAATTACAAGGATGTTCCTATCACAGCCATTGTTAACGTTGCTGTAGATCGAGGTCAACACACAGTGGCCCACAGCCAAATCTGGCCTGTTCCCTGTTTTTGTGAGTGAGTTTTATTGGAACACACCCTGCAGTCTGCTTACATGTTGTTTATAGCTGCATTTGTACTGCAACACCAGAATTGAGTAGTTGTAATAAAGACTTTTTGGTTCCCAAACCTAAAATATTTACTCTCGGGCTTTTTATAGAAAAAGTTTGCTGACCCCTGTGATAGATGTCTGACCATTTTAAAAAGACAATTTTTGTTTCACTCACTTTTAGGATTATAGAGTGGAAAAAAATAGACATGATACTTAAAGAACAAAGTGGACCTACATATACTAGTATCTAAAGATACCTATGACATATTGCTAAGTAAATGTCAAAGCCACATAGCTAGTATGATCCTGCCTATTAACAGGTACATATATACCCTTTAAAGTATATATAAATGAATAGAGGGAAAAGGCCTGGAAAGATGCACAGCAGGCTGTTAATGTGGTTAACTGAAGAGTGATATTCAAAGGGTGGCATTTACTTTTCATTCTATTGTCTGTTTTTTTTTTTTTTTTTTGCCACATGGTTTTAACATTCAGAAGATACAGTAGTGTGTGCGTTGAAATGCCTTCCTTTTATTTCTAGATTTCTAGCTATTCAGCTCTTTATATTTCTTTTTATCCATCCCGTAATGTGTTAAGTTTGTGCTACTGAATTATTGGAATTTTTTAATTTAAGGGAATAGAAATCAGCCTTTAAAGGAATAACTGTTACCATCAATAGATATAGTAGTGAAAATGTGGAAAAAGTTTTATGTAATTTATGCTTGATAAACTTAAATGCGAACGATTCTTCCTTCTCCCACTTTACAAGCCTGCTATTCTGGATTTTTGCAGATAATATCAAATACATTGTTCCTCAGAAGTGTGATCCTTGGACTAACATCTTAAGTATTGCCTGCGAACTTGATAAAAATGTTGCCTCTTGGGCCCTACCCAGAGCTACTAAATAAGGATATGCATTTTAACAAGAACTTCTTGGGATTTGTGTTCATATAGCAATTTGAGAGGCACAGTTTTATAGTGTCTCTAGAGACCTTATTCATTTTTCTGCCATGTCTCTTTCATATAGTCAGATACTGACAGTGCAATATGTATTTTGGAAAACAACACTGGAGCAGGTTTTCAAGATGGTGTGCTGTTTCTGTCAAATTTACTTGAAAGCTGTTGTATATTTGTTTTATTTCTCTTGGAACCAGCTATGGAGTTTCCAATTAGATTTCTTAGTTAGGGTGTGAGAAACTATAAGGTTTTTTGGTGGAGGGAAGTCCCTCAGATAGTAATACCCACTTTACAAGCCTGCTATTCTGGATTTTTGCAGATAATATCAAATACATTGTTCCTCAGAAGTGTGATCCTTGGACTAACATCTTAAGTATTGCCTGCGAACTTGATAAAAATGTTGCCTCTTGGGCCCTACCCAGAGCTACTAAATAAGGATATGCATTTTAACAAGAACTTCTTGGGATTTGTGTTCATATAGCAATTTGAGAGGCACAGTTTTATAGTGTCTCTAGAGACCTTATTCATTTTTCTGCCATGTCTCTTTCATATAGTCAGATACTGACAGTGCAATATGTATTTTGGAAAACAACACTGGAGCAGGTTTTCAAGATGGTGTGCTGTTTCTGTCAAATTTACTTGAAAGCTGTTGTATATTTGTTTTATTTCTCTTGGAACCAGCTATGGAGTTTCCAATTAGATTTCTTAGTTAGGGTGTGAGAAACTATAAGGTTTTTTGGTGGAGGGAAGTCCCTCAGATAGTAATACCCACCACATTTGGGGATCACTGTACAGTAGATCCATTCTACGTATGGATGTCCTCCTCTGACCACATCTAATGAAAAACCACACCATTTCTGGCTTTTGAGTGGAAGCAGATATAGCTAGGTTGGGCCAGCTACAAATGATATAATAATGATTGTTGCTGTCCTGGACTGGACATTACTTGACATGCTAATCATGTTTCTGGGGATACTTTCTACAGACTAATCATGCGGTTTTAAAGCCTTTATTATTGCAGTTTTCTTTTTTTCTGGTTGCAATTTTATGGTTATAGAATGATAACTTTAGCAAAGATAATAATCTAGTGACACTGAATATGGAACTAGAATTTAAGTCTTCTGACTCTGAGCTCTGTATAGGTGCAGCTCTGAGATTTAAGACTTAGACATGCTCAAGGCCCTAGGTTCAACTCCCAGCACTACACACACACACACACACACACACACACACACACAAGATTATATTTGAGCAACAACCAAAGAGCATAATGGTGTTATTTTTTAACAAAGTAGATATGTGCTGTATTACTTTGATTCTTTCATGGCCTTGTAACTTCATACCATTGCCTGTATAACTGTGTCTCGGGATTTGTCATAATCTATATTAAAAGTAACCTGAGAGATGTTACTTTGAGATGTTACATATCGAATTCCAACGTTTTAATGCATTATAAGTAATATGGATTTTGTTTCTCTGTAGGCTCAAAGCCTAACTCCCCAGGACTATAATCTGAGGTGGTCAGGCCTTTTGGTGACAGTGGGCGAAGTTCTGGAAAAGAGTTTACTGAATGTCAGCCGGACTGATTGGCACATGGCTTTTACTGGCATGTCTCGTCGACAGATGATCTACAGTGCTGCCAAAGCAATTGCAGGCATGTATAAACAGCGCCTGCCCCTTAGGACCATGTGAGGGAAGACCTGTCTAGGATACTGAGACTTTCTTCACTTTTAGCTTGATGTCGTTATACCTTCTTGAATAGCTTCAATGAATTTAACAGTTTTGTAATTTTCCTGTAGGCTGTAATTTTTTTTTCTAGAGAGGCATGTTATCATTCCAATAGAAGAAATAGATCCTTTTTATAATCATATAATTATACATATAGTTCTCAGAAAAAAATATACAAATATATTTATAGCACAGTTTAATATACCAAATTTATATAGTGGAAATTCATGTGCAAAAACATTTAATTTAAAGATGTGTACTTGATTGTTTTGTTTTTAAAGAAGACATAGTTAATTAAGGAACATGTCTATTGAATATTCTTTAAAAACATTGTTCTTTTTGTTTTTTTGTATGTGCACATGGCCTCAGGTCTGATGGAGAGCAGCTTGCTCAACAATTTACCTTAGGACACCTACTTGTATTTAGAGAGATGTCACACATTTTTATGCATGTTTTATACAAAGTGGGCCAAATACAGAATTGATCATTTCTATCTAGTCATCATGTACACATACAATCTGGAAAGTCATCCTTGTTTCCTTTTTTTTAAAAAAACTAATTTTTGGCATTTTATAGATTTATACTATGAACATTGGGTAATACATTTTTCATTGCTATATGACAACTAAAGGGCAAATAATTTGAGTATATTTTAGATCAGAGTATTCATGTTATTTTTGTATAATACTGTTCAGTACTTCCAAGAATAAATTCTGACAGTGGCCATTGTATGTGCTTCCACCCATTCTCCAAAAGACATTTTTGAGAGGTGATTACTTTATTGCCTATGAGAGGGTATGCCTCAGATTTTAAGTATGGTTGCTTCTTCTTTCATTTGCCTTAAGCACAACTTTTCTAACTGCCATTCTGCCTTTATTTTTTATGGAAGTTTTCAAATAAACTATTTTATATTCAATCTGGTTTATTTAGTTCGTTATGTTTGTATTTAATGAAAGCTTTTTCCTCCCTCAAGTAATATATTTTACAGTTGGGATTTATATAAATAAAAATTAAGTAAATGTTTTTTCTTGTACAGTTGAACTCTATGCAACTTCAAATAACTTTGATAATAGTTTCACATATAAACGTAATTTTATTTACTCTTCTATACTGTTATTTCCATGTAAAAGAATTAGCACAATCTGGCAGTTTTATAAAGGGTGATGAAGGTTGTATCCTGCACTGTCTTCATATGTAAGGTTTGCTTTGTATTAATGTTATTTAAAGTAATTATTTCATTTTTTCCCCTTTTTTTACTTGAGTGAGAAGAATTAAGTATTCCTTTTGAAACTATAATGTATGTTCATTTCTGAACACCATAAAGTGAAATTCCAACTTTTATATCATTCAGAGTAATGAGAAACAGAAACAAGACATAATAAGTTGCTGTGATGCACTTTTGTTTGGGGTAATAGGATCAAATACATTTTTCCCTCTTTGTGAGTGAAAAGAGAAGCCTTTTATACTATTTTCCTCACTCCTTTAAGTCCATCCTTCTCTAACAGTATTTTATCAGGGCTTTGACCCCATGACAGAAACAGTCTACTATAGACTGAAGACAAGTATGCCCAAACTTAAAATATTTCTGCTACTTTTTCTCCTACTATAGGGAAATTTTATAGAGCCTAAAAATCTGAGTTTTTCTTTCCATTTTGTTTTCCCAAGTCTGAAACATCTTATTTGATATCATTGAGGATTGTTCTGATAGAATCACAAACATTGCCATTTCCTGGAATCCTCAAACTTCTGGGGCAGAGCTGCTCCACGGCTAGGTTGGAGCTTGAGCCTTCTGTTGCTTTCTGAACAGTGGGAGTGGGAGAGGTGGAGGAGAGAAGGGCAGATAGAAGAGAGAAATACATGCTTTCGTCTGACCTCGGTTTCCTTGGCCCAGTTCTCTGAAAGGCAGTAGAGCATGGCTGACTCCACATGCTCAGCTTTCCCAACCTCCTGGGATTTCCCTTTTACATTATGATCAAGGAAAGTAACTTGTTCTCTTGTGGCAGCTTAGCCAGACAGTCTTGCTGTGATCATCAGTCTTAAGGCCAGAGCCTCCATCTCCTCTGTGCCTTTTTATCTTGTCCATTTCCTTAATAACTCCGCAAGAGCATTTTGGGAAGTTGTGAGTAGATAGCTATTTGCTTTTTTTCTTTCTCAAGCTTTTAGGAAAACCTGTCTTTAACACAGTTTGTTATCATTATTGTGGTTGCTTGAAATTTTTTTCTTCTGAAGAACTCCAGATTATTGAGTTTCATGTTTTATGTATTTTAATCCAAGTTGTTGAATTCTATAAACTTGTACACTTATTTATTTAAATTGGTGTGAGAAAAATAGGAAAAATGCAGAAGATTAATTTAACATCAACCTCAGATTATTGCTCAGTTCCAAGTTTCTCCTTGTATTGTTTTTTTATTGTATTGGATTTTTTTTCTTGTTTGTTTTTTGTTTTACTAGGGGGTAGAATCCAGTACCTCAAGCACACTATGGGAGCCCTCTACCACTGGGCTGTAACCCCACGCCCCTATTGAGTTTTTGAGACACCCATGGACCTGGCTATGCCATATACTTCTTAAGTTGGAAAGGCCTTGGGTGATACTGGTAGTTTCATCTTCTGATTCTTTGTTATTATTGCTTTCTTATTTTTTGTTCCTCAGTCTTTTGAGGATTAATGAAGTAGAAAATTAGGATGGAAAAAGGCAAAAAGATAGTATGGTAGTAAGTGTGAGTACATTTAAGAGTATAAATGAAACTGTATAATGTATATCTATTCGAATTATGCAATTAGCAATTACTCAGGGTCAACTAAATTAACATGCTGTTGAATTTACTCTGTTCCTTGGCTGGAAAAAACATTTCAAAATAGGACTTTGTGACTTATGAAGCCAAATTGATAACATTCTATGTTTAAAAGTTGTTGGGTTAAACATAAATTATGTGAATTTTTACTTCTGGGACATGGTGTTCTTTTTGTGATATTATGCAGAATCATGTGTTAGATAAAATCAGTTTTGTAAGTATGTACATATTACATAAATAAATACTTATTTCTCAAAGGTGTATAGTGATTTTTTAAATACTAACTTACATTGATACTACATTAGATATTATATTTTTATCTGAAATGATTACTGATTGTCAAGAGTTCTTACAGAACAGCAACTTCAAACACCATCTTTCTGGTGGAACTGTCGCATTCAAATACACCACAGTTGGTAGGGTCAGGTTTAGAGAAAGAGCTATTAGGAGAGATATACATGAGAAATAAACGTAATAGGCAGGAAGTTAAGGCTTGTGCTTGTCTGGAAACCTTTTTAGTACTGGGTTTAATTTATCCTTGACCTCCAGAAGTGTTTTTGAATAATTTTATAATGTTAATTTTAGGTTCATGAAAAATTAATTGAGAAAGATACAGGGATTTCCCATATGCCCCTGTCTCACAAATGCATAGCCTCATCCATTATCAAGGTTTCCCACCAAAGTGGTTCATTTGTTGCAATCAAGAATCTCATTGATGCATCATAATCATCCCAATGTATGGGGTGATTTCATTAGATCACATTACATTTTGGTGTTTTGCATAGTGTTTGGATAAAAGAAACGTGGATCCATTATTATAATCTCATAGAGTGATTTCATTCCTAAAACTTCTTGTTCTACTTATTCAAACTCCTGGCAACCACTAATATTTTTTTGTGCGTGTGTGTGTGTCCCTCGTTTTTCTTTCCTAGAATGTCAAATGTTCATATACTCTGTAGCCTTCCCAGATTGGCTTCTTCCACTTAGTAATAGGCACTTAAGATTCATCCATGTGTTTTCATAGCCTGACAATTTATTTCTTATTAATGCCGAATTATAGTCTATTATCTGGATATATCACAGACTGCTTTCCATTGACCTGCTGAAGGACGTCTTGGTTGTATCCTAAGTTTTGCCAATTATGAATAAAGTTGTTCTAAACTTCTACGTGCAGGCTTTTGGGTGGACTACGTTTTCAGCTCCTTTGTGTGATATACTATATTCATAGTTCCAAATTCTGCAAAATAGATGCTATTTTTGTTCTGTACATTTTAAAATAAAGTTAAATGACTAGAAGTTGAGCTCCAGCACCCTGGTGGCATCCGTACCACTCTGCCTCAGTGCCTAACATAATGATAAATACTAACACATTAATAAAAATGAATAGATATTTGATAAAAGAAGCACAAGTCTGATTCCATAGGCCATTATTTTCTTTCCATATTATACAGTGTGTTGATTGATGTTTTCATTTATTTTTGATAAAAATGCTTTTTTTAAAATGCCACATGCTAGTTAGATTTTAAAAGACTTAAAAATCCATTGACAATTTTACATGATGATGTAGAAAGGGGTTTGAATGGATGTAAGGGTGGTCCAGTGGAGCTCTGTGACTTCTGAAAGGAAGCTGTTAGAGGAAGGAAGAACTTGAGCCTAAAACCCTAGGCTGAGACTTGTGCTCACCTCTTGGGAGTACAGAAATTTCGAGCAAATTTTGCATCCCTGTGGGCCTCACTTTCTTCATCAGAAAAATAAAATTGGAGATACCAAAGGCACAGGGTCATTGTGAGATGTAAATGAAGCAAGATATGTACTCAGCTCTGGTCTCTCTCATGAACAACTCTCTACTCAGAAGCATTTAAGTATATGGACTGTTCATGAAAGGTCCCTGTTGGGGTTTAGATATGGGAGTCCCCCCAAAGCTCCTGTGTTGTTGCAGGAATATTCAGAGGTGAAATTATGAGAGCTGGAACCTACCAGGACTACCGTACTGGGTGGTAGCTGCTGGCAGGTGGGACATGGCTGGAGGTGGGTCACTGGAGGTGTGTGCCCTGGAGTGATTCTATCCCTCCCCTGCCCCACGCTTTTCCTCCCTCTGCTTGCTGGCTACCATGAGGAGAGAACTTTCCTTTACCAGACCCTTCTGCCTCACTTCAGATCCTGGGTAATGGAGGAGTCAGCTGACAATGGACTGAACCTCTGGGACAGTGAGTCAAAAGAACCATTTCTGCTAGGCATGGCGGTGCACATCTAATCCCAGAAACTTGGGAGGCAGAGGCAGAAGGATTGCATTCGAGGACAGCCAGCAATTTAATGAGGTCCTAAAGACAAGGCCCTGTGTTCAATCCCCAGTTTTTCCCCTCCCCCAATACAAAGAAGAAAGAAGAATACCTTTTCCTGCTCTAAGTTATTCTTATCAGTTATTTTAGTCGCAGATATGAAAAGCTGAGTAACAGCCCCCAAATGCTGGCCAATTACTTAAGACTATATAGGGCAAGGGGATAAACTATGTTGGACTTGACCATTTGACATGTCAATTACTTCTAAAACAATTTTTCAGGAGTCATTTTGACTATATTACATATTCTATTGTACTTTGATTTATGTATTCCTGAAAACCTCTGCTTTTTGTAAAATTGTGTGCTCAAAGTTAACAGAAGTTAAAAAGATAAGTTAGGGACAGATTAATCAAAACCTTTATAATTTTGAAGCCAGAGTCCTAATAAACCTGGTAATAACCACTACTATAATAGCCCAAATTTTTAAAGTTACATTCCTAATGGAACCAATATTTGACCCAGTTATCCTACTCTTCAGTATATACCCAAAGGACTTAAAATACTTAAAAAAAATACTATAGTGACGCTGCCACATCAATATTTATAAGCAGCTCAATTCACAATAGCTAAGCTATGGAACCAACCAATGTGCCTTTCAACAGATGAATGGATAAAGAAAATGTATATATACACAAAGGAATATTACTCAGCCATAAAGAAGAATGCAGTTATGGCATTTGCCAATAAATGGGTGGAACTGGAGACTATCAAGCTAAGTGAAATAAGCCAATCCCAAAAAACCAAAGCCTGAATGTTCTCTCTGATATGTAATTGCTAACTCACAATAAGCAGGTGGGGAGAGAGTAGAAGTTCATTGGTTTAGACAAAGGGGAATGAAGGGAAGGAAGCGGGATGTTCAGAATAGGAAAGAATGAATTGAACATAACATTCCTATGTTCATTTATGAATACACAACCAGTGAAACTCCACATCATGTACAACCACAAGAATGGGATCCTAAGAAGAAAAAGATACACTCCATATATGTAATATGTCAAAATACAGTCTACTTCTTGTATATCTAAAAAGAAAAAAATAAAATGTTACATTCCTAAAAAATACAACAGTACAGACTTTTACTAAGATGGGGGGAGGAAACTTAGGAAACTAGCTTGATGGAAAGGGAGGGCAGTCATAAAGGGCCAAGTGTACTAAGTTATTTTGGGGGGAAAAAAAAAAGATAAACTACAGAAGGCTCAGGGAGAACTGTGCAATGGGCACTTCCAGGGCAAGGCAGAGAACTCATCTAAGGCAATGTCAACACATGTTGCAATCGTCATCAGTGAAAACTGCAGGGCTTCAGGAGTTCCCCTGCATTTGTGATTTTGCAGTTAGAAGCTGTTACTTGGTTACATGAACCAACACTGCCTATCAATTATGAGTAAGCTAATTATGGCAGAAACATGGGCTGGCTGTTTCAGGACAGACTGAACTTGCCATTTATCTAATGTTTATTAGAAACCAATGACCATATGCATAAAAGCTCTTCGTAAACTACTGTAGGCAAAGCCAGCATCTGCAGGGGTCAGGCAATCAGCAGTGAGTGTGATGGGAGGGGACATGGGTGACAAGCAACAGAAAGCAAGACCCATCCAGAGGCTCAGGCGCACTCAGTGTCCGCCACTTGTGGCTTCAGAGACTGCACTCTGTGGCCAAATCATCTAATTTATATATATAATCTAATTTATATATATATAATCTAATTTACATATATATCTTTATTTTTTCCCCCCAAGAGAATCAAGATGTCTGGATTTTTAGATAAAATTGCCCAACTCTTGTAACTGATGAAAGTAGTTATGATAGAGGGTTGGGAGTCAACCTTTGTACTTCCTGTTGTGACCTATTGGAATAAAACAGAGCTTTAATATGAGAGTTTTGTGAGGATTACATGTGGTTTGGTGAGTTGGTACCAATGGAACTCAAGATCTGATCATTGCTGAAATTGCTGGGATGCTACATAACGTGTATCCTAAACATTAAGATTGCATTCAGTTATCAATCAGGTTCCCCAGTGTTCCCGTTTATTTTCCTGGAATCCAGCTATTTCATCTGTTCTTTCTCCCAAAGCCGGGAAAGGTGAGTTTCCCCTGTGTAGAGTTAGTCATGCAGGATGTGTCCCAACACCTGGTGAAAAATTAGAGCCTAATGCAGTAGCCTAAAACTCTTCCTGTAACCTTGCCCATTATTGATACAAAAATAAAAGAAAAATACAAGTGTTTCTAATAAATATAGCTAATTGGATTCTTAAGTCTCTTCTGTAACATAAAAACTGAAATAGTTTTGAGACTGAGCACCAATTAATAGGGCTGGTCATGGAAAGAACACCTACAAGGACAAGCCTTAATACCACAGTTTTACATTTGCGTAATGGTTTTTTGGCAAGCTGGGTCTTTTTCCCCTGTACTCTTGCCTGTGTTAAGTACTCTGAAAGAGTGTAGACAAATACTCTCATCAGCAGGGATTTGGCAACCAAGTTCCCCTCCCTGGTCCCCCTGTGCCTTGCTTTGGCCTCAAGACAGTGAGCTAGCCACCCAGGCAATGTTTTATGAATCCAATGCTATGGAGAGAAAGCAGGAAATTGGGGTGCGGGGGGAATGGAGTCCACGTATCTCTTTCCCATTTTGGGTAGGTGACGCTGTGCTGCTAGCAGGAGCTTCTGAAACAAGATGAAGTGGTAGTTTGCTTACATGATTTGTTTTTTCAGCTGACTTCACCCCAGAGCATATATAGGAGGTGAGAGGGGGAAAAATTATTAAACCACCTATTAGTAAAAACACACTTCCCCCCACTTCTCAGTATAAAACTGAGGAATGGCAGACAAACATTTCCATGAGGTAATACTTGACCCTTGAATAAGCTTCCGTTAGTTTTTTTTTTTTAATCAGTCTATGCCCAATGCAAGTGAAAATGTACAAGGAATCATGATGTAAAGGATAGATATATTCAGCATGAAATCAGAGACAACTGGATTCTCTGAATTTCCACTGTTCCTGAAGGAAGAAAGAGCAAATCTACTTTACTCTGTGCATATATATGTTGTATATCAGATAAATAGAGAATAACTAGCAAGCTGAAACTCCAATCAGTGAGTGCCTATGACATTTCAGGCACTATCACATATAGTGACTTAATTAGTCTTCACTTTGCATGAGAAGTATTATTGTCTCCATTTTTCAAGTGAAAACACTGAGGCTCAGAGAGGTTTATTACTGGCCTCAGCTCACACAGTGAGTAAGAGGTGGCAAAAGGACTCAAACCTTGTCCTGTCAGATGCTGAATTCCATGCTCTTTCACAAGGCTTCCAAAATGAATTTTGACTGATGAGATGTAGATCAAATGAAGATGGCCTTTACGATTGCATACATATCTTTTATTATATGCATGTATAATTATATATTACTGAGTGTGTGCATACTACTGCAAGCCAGGCAACTCCGGGACGTATGAAAAAAGTAAGCCTAGAGTTTTGCTCTTGAGCAGGTTGACATGGAAACAAAGGCATAAGTGAGATAACAAGACTCTTGTGACCAACAATGCTGTCAGAGCACAGTGTGGGGTCATGGGTGGGAGCCAGCATGATGTTGGGGGATGGTACCTGGAGGAGATGGTATTTATAGATCTCTCAGGATGGCCAGAGGTCTCCACAAAGAGAGCAAAGTGTGTGGGAGCCTGAAAAGATGAAGGTTTAGTTTGTTCAGAGAAAGACAGCATGTTCTATCTGAAGAAATGGGAAGAGAGCCCAAAGAAGTGGGTTGGGGCCATTTCTTATTATTGTTCTGTTTCATGATATTGCTAGATAAGAAAATGCTTCTTTTGAAAAGGAGCTAGTAGCAGTGTAGAAGATGAATGACTGGTGAGCAAATTCAATTTGGAAGAGAAAAAAAAATAGTGTCAGTGGGAAATGGTTCTAAGACCTGAATTAAGGCAGCGGTGTCTGGAACAGATGTATAGAAGATGTCCCATAGTTTGATGACCGTGCCGCCACAGGGAAGGAAATCGACAGCATGGTCTCTCCCTGGCACTAGGTGGGTCTCGTTGGCAGAGATTATGCTCTGGGCCCAGGAACTGCTTGGAGGAATAAAAGTTTTGCCCAGCAGATGTGTGTGAGAGACACTGAGGCACTTAGGTCCTCCACTGACCTGAAAGGATCTCAGCCCATATGGGGCCTGTATTCTGCTCTGGCCGTGGCTTGTAGAACATTTGAATTCTGCTTCTTTATGGGTCGCCTGGAGCTGAGAGACTTGTGTGATTTGGGGAGTAGACCTCAATTACCTTGAAAAACTCAGCACTCACCCTAGGGAAGTTCCTAGAGATATGAAGCAGAAACTGTCCTTTCTCTTAAAGAAAAGTGAAACTTCAAAAGTATTTAGGAACTCTCATCTGATAAACCTAAGGTTGCCTGCTGATAGGTGCTTTCTCAATTATAAAGGGACTCCAACATGGTACCAGGGATTGAACCCAGGGGCACTTAACCACTGAGCCACATTGGCAGTCCTTTGTTTATATTATATTTAGAGACAGGGTCCCACTGTGTTGCTTAGGGCCTTGCTAAGTTGCTGAGGCTGGTTTTGAACTCTTCAATCCTCCTGCCTCAGCCTCCTGATCCAAGAGCTTCTTGACTCTTCGCTCCCTGTAAGTCTGGGTAGGCTTTCTCAACGTCAAGGAGGCTTTAAGGTTACTGGACTTTGCTCACCCCGTCACTAGAGGGCACTAGGTGCACATAAAATACCTAGGTGTCTAAATCCAGTAATGTTCTTCAAATAACTACGAATTGCAAATGGTCTTCAGTAACTCCATTTTTGCTACGGAGTGAAGCAAGCATACTAAATTTGACTTCATAGTGCTCTTGGATTTTTCTTTTGTTCAGAAATCTAATAAGTTGCAGACTTGAAGATCAAATGGTTCTTCACAAAATTACAGGACTCTGCACGAACTTTGCTACCAGTTATCTATCTGGCTCTTACCATGTGCTGGTTAATGTCTGAATCTTATATGAATTATTCATATGGTTTTATTTCTGATCCTGCAACAAATGAAAATGGTTGATATCAACAGGAAGTCTCCTCCACCTGGCAAAACTATAGTGTGCCACTCTGTGTGGAGTATAGTTATGTCTCTGTAAGACCTACAAGTTAGATCTATTGAAATTTTAGAAAGAAAAGCAGGTTGGACATTCAATTTGTAACATTACCTGAGACTCTGCAGAAATGAAGTGTCACAGGGAAGCTGCCTGTGGCAGTTTCTATTGGGTTTGCCTCTGGAAACTGAACCCCTATGACAACCCTCGCTTGAGTTTACACAAGCAAAAACTGGGCTCATTGTTTCTCATCTGTAATGTTTTCCCCAATTCATAGTTATTCTTTGACCAGAGGGGGAAAAAAGGAGGGGAATATTCATCACAGAACCATTAGATTCTGCTGAACACTGACAAGAATTTGGAACTGAATAAAATTACAGAGACTGCCTACCCCAGGCACACCTGGATCAGGTCAGCTACAATTCGCACCTGACGAGAGGTCACAAGATTGAGACTGTGTGAGCAAGAGCGCTGGGTTCTGCCTTGGCAGTTGCTGTGAGGCGTCACATCAGATCTGCAGTCGGTGTGCTTTGTAATTAATGTCCATCTTAAACATGGACGTGAACCCAATAGCTGCACACCAAAATGCCTATCATGATGAATGAGCTTCATGATCCCAAGAGAAATAAATTTGTCCAAATAGAAGGTGAAAGAAGGACTCAGAAGTATGAATCACAACAGCCTTCAACCTGTGCGTTTTCTCCAGGACTGAGGCAAGCAAGCTGGAGGGTGCGCACCCCACCCCACCCCTCCACCCCACCCCATCCCCCCCAAGAGGCAGGGCTGGTAGAGGAAAGCAACCTGACATCACACAGTGAGAAGCCACCATGTGCTTGTCACTGGGCAGAGGCTTACAGCATCTCAACAGCCTTGTGATATAGAACCTTTGTTTCTGTTTTAAAGGGGAAGAAATGGGCTTCACTTGGTTTCAAAATTTTCCCCAGGTCATGATGCTCAATGAAAAAGGTAATGGGATGATAAATAGCAGCCACACTGATGATAATAGGTGTACCCCATATCATACTCAGCATCTCTTGTGTAAGGCTGCTAGGGGGACATTGCCATGCCCATTTTAGGAGTTAGAAGCCCCAGGCTGGGAAAGGTTAAATCACTTGCCCAAATGACCCTCACCTTTACCATTGCTACCCGCTCACCCCGTCAGTCCTGTCGTGATCCTTCGAGTACCCCCTGCAATACCATCTTCCCAGATCTTCTATCTTCTGCTTCCTTTCAGAACAGAATTTTTGAAGAGGAATGGGCGGGACCGGGGGGATCCTGATGAACTAATTCACTGGCATACCTGAGAACGTTGTGTTAAGACTCAGATCACCAACCCCAGCATCTCCCAGCCAATGCCTGGCAAAACAATGGCTCCGTGCTTCTGCCTACACAAAGGTCCCCTTGGTCAAAAATTTAGGAAATTTAAAATGCTCCATTTTTCTCTGAGATTCTTAGCTAATATTACTGTAGCAAAAGGCTCCGAGAAACCCTGGAATACTGAAGAAACTGTGAATTTATGATTCAGTTCCATATGTAAAACAAGTTATTGTAGATGAAAGCATTTTTAATAGACCCTACATAGGCAGTCCCTCTTGCTCCTACCAGCACCACCTACAGGCCCTACAAGGTACTTGTGGGGCTAGTTGTAGAGACATCTGTATGTACAGATGTTATGGACAGACAGACTTTCGGACCCCCCACAGTCCCCTCGGCATATGAAACGTATGGTAAGATAGGGATTTTCAATCAGACAGGTGAGGGCCACGCTCCAGCTTCACTATTGGTTAGTTTTGTGACCTGGAGAAGTCACATAAGCTCTCTGTGCCTCAGCAGAAGATATAATGCTATGTTCCTTTATGATGTAAAGAGCAAAGAGCCCAATAGTCAGGAGCTTTTATTTTCCTTACAGCCAGGGAGAACTCAAGGGCACAATTCTGCCCAGCAAAATTTAACTTCCCTACATGCTTCTTAGAAGCTATTTTGGTAAAAAATATAAATTTCTTCACTGTAAAATTTATTTGGCCAAAAGCATACGTGAAGGTTGATTTTCTTTTTTCCTTTCTATTTATTTATTTATTTTGGTACTAGGGATTGAGCCCAGGAGTGCTTTACCACTAAGCTACATCCCTAGTTCTTTTTATTTTTTATTGTGAGGCAGGATTTTGCTAAGGCTAGCCTCAAACTTTAAGTCACCATTCCTGACTTAAAGGTTGATTTTCTTAATCCTTCCTGGAAGAAAGTGATGAAGCAAGAGAGGAGGAGCTTGGTAAGTGTGGGAAACCATGGAGAAGAGTGAATACATCCCTGGGAAAATACAGACCTCCCCTGAACCAAGGAAAAGTAGGTCTGGAGGCAACTTTGGGTCCCATCTGTTGGAAGCTATATGCTGCCCCAGGTATGAGACAAGCATCAAGATGGAAATGGGTCAAATAAGGGATATTATCTACTAATTTCTCAAGATTCCATGTAATCTTTTAAATAAATTCAACTTCTTTCCATTTGAATAATTGTCTCAATCCTCAGATATTTGATCTGAAGAATTTTTCCTTTGGGAAAATACTGGGCAGTGACAGGTCTCTTCCCCACTCTCTTGGACCAATCTCCCTTCCTTAACTCCCTACCCCTTGCAGGTCAACATCCTGGAGGAGCCAACCAGGGCAGAGGGCAGGGCAAGGAGGCTGCAGAGGAGGGATTAGGCAAGGAAAGTCAGAACGGTGATGGGAAGGGCAGAGGGACTTCTTTTCTCAAGACTGTTCATCTGCCTTGCACTCAGAGGCTAATCAAGGCATTTGAGAAGCAGAGGAAGAAGAGGTAGAGAGAGAGCCAGGGACACAGCACAACCAGCAAATGAAACCTTGCACACACATCACAGAGTAAAGAGGAAGAGTATGCATTTGTGAGTATGTGTGATGTGCATTGTGATTAAATTAAAGACAATGTGTAGGTTTTGCAGATCACACAGGTATCTAAATAGATTTTGGACATATTAAGGTCTTGGGCATCTTAGAGCAATACACTTAATAAATTGTCTTTGCTACTTTAAAAATCAAATCTATTAAAAATGGGCTCATTGGAAGCGTGACAGGATTTTTTATCAGATTAAACTGATGGAAGGAATTGTGGTTGCTGTGAGGTTGCATAAATACTTGGAAAGCACTTGTCAACAGAGTGGGTGCTCAATAAATGTCACTTTTTCTTTCCCTGTTTTTCATTTTTTTTAAAAAAAGGATAATAAAGAAAAAATAAGGGAAGGGAGGAAAGAAAGTAGAAAGGAAAGGAGTGAAAGAAAGAATAAAATCTACTCCCCACCCTAGGAGACTATTGTAACTAAAATGCAGGAGTTGTGCATTTACATAGTAATAATAATTGTGAACATTTCTGAGAGTTTTCTGTATTACATATTGTGAGTCAAATTCTGCAGCATGGGAGGTGTTTTTGATTAGACTTTACAGCTGATCTACTATATAACACTGTTGCGTATTTTAAAGGGACACAACTACCATTCAGATTTGATATGCCCTCTTAGGCTTGTTTCTTATTTCTGAGCATTTGTTTTAAAAGAGGAAAAATAGTTTTAGCAGCAGTGAAATGCACCTTTAAAAAACTAACTTCTGAAATCAGGCTGTGATCATATCATTGACCTTGGTTGGACCAGAGGATTCTCTGAAGCCCAAAGGCATGAATGGATCTCTTTGTGTGCTCAGCTCTCATGCAAGCCAAGCCAGCCTGGGTTTTGTTTTGCCATATCCACAAAAACGCCATAGACAAATAGGTTTTGATTTACAGATATGTGTAAGTAGACGTGATTTCCTCTCCGGGAAAAAGGCCTGAGGGGGCTAATGCACTTTAATTTATATGCTCAGGACTCCTAGGAGGGGCTTGGTTAGAAGGAGTCCATCAGCAAGAAGCACTGCTCTCAAATGCTTCCTGATGGAAAGTAAATCTGGGAAAACACCAGGGCCAGAAATTGGCAGGGAAGACTTAGAAGAAGAATCTGGAGAGAAAGGTAAAGGCTTCATAAATTTCACATACAACCACATTTTGTTTTTCTGGATCTGATTTTCCTTATAGCTTCTTCCTGTTTTTCAGGCACAGGTGGCCTTTTTTTTTTTTTTTTTTTTTTGCCTGGAAAGGACAACTACTGTGTTTTGCCCAGGTAGCTCTCTGTTCCATAAGATTTCCATATTAAAGAGGTTGATTTAGTCTGGTCAGTTTGGTGTCGATTTTCTAACTGTGTAGATGGTTCCTTTTCTTCTCCCAAGCAGAAGTGATGGCTTAGCTGTCCTCAAAGCTTAACAACATTTAACAGGGACCCCAGCACAACTGCTTTCTGGATGAGCAAACCTTAGGAAGTTCGGCTCAGATAAGTTCCAGGGCTGTCCCCCTCCAGGATTCTTCTCAGTGGGTCTGTGGGACAGGGATAAGGAGATGAAAGCTGATTTAGCTCCTCAGCCTCCTGGTGAGCTTGGCACTAAGAAAAATCATTGCCTGGCTGCAGGAGAAACCCCTGGGCCTAGGGAACTGTGTCGCTCAGAGGGGCACTGGAGACAGCCCTCTGCAGCTTCCTAGTGCTATTCTACCACTTGTCCTTTGTTCCCTCACAGCCCAGAGACAAAGACTGCTCTGTCCTTTGTTCGCCTGGCCTCGCCTATGCAGGGCTTTCTGCTGTTTCTAAGACTGAGCCTGTGACCGGAAGGTGATAAAAGAAACACATTTCAAGTAGTAAAAACAAGTGTCCAAGAAAGAGCTTTCCATCCGGTGGTAACAAATGAAAAGGCCAGGCCTCCTGTCTCTCCATCTGGATCTGGAACGGATGAGGGAGAAACCTCAGAGCGCCAGTGAGCAGCTGTCAGCAGGCGCCATGGGCTTGGCCACGCTGCCTTGAGCAGCGCAGGCTGGACGCTAGGCGGCAAGGACATATCTTCAGGGCAGCTGCTCTGGCCACTGTTTGGATTGCTCTTGCTCTCCTTTGTCCCATTTTAGTGGTTTTTATATTCTTTTTTTTTTTTTCTCTCTCTCTGTCACTTTTTCTCTACCTTCCTTGACTTTTCATATTTTTTCCCCTTCTGTTCAAAAACTCTTGACAACCCCTTCACCTTCCATTCCCTCAAGTCCCAGTTCTGTAGTGGGCTCCTTGTGTGTATCCTGGCAATGATGACAGCCTTAGTGGCTAGGTACTGAGCATTTCATGAGCTTTTTAACTCATTCAGTGTTCAGTGACCTTTGAAGTAGTACATTGAAGGACAGGCTGGTTGTTCGAATAAGGCAGTTCCAGCATCGCAGTGAGACTGGGCTTTCTGTCTTCTCAAGCAGAATCTGATGTGCATGTGCCTGGCTGGGCAGCTTTCTTGGGCAGTGTTGTGGTTTGTATATGAGGTGCCCCCTCAAAGCTCCTGTTCATGCAGGAATATTCAGAGATGAAATGATTGGATTGTGAGAGCTGTAACCTAATCAGTCCATTCTGGTTTGAACGGAATAACAGGGTGGTAACTGTAGGCAGGTGGGGCATGGCTGGAGGAGGTGGGTCACTGGAGGGTGCCCTGGAAGAGATGTTCTTCCTGTAACCTCTGCCCTCTGCCATGCCCTTCCCCAGTTATGTTCTGCCTCACTTTGGGACCAGAGCAATGAAGTTGGCTGTCTGGACTGAGAACTCTGAAACCGTGAGCCTCAAATAAACTTTGTCTCCTCTGAGTTGTTCTTGTTGGGTATTTTGGTCACAGTGACTAAAAACTGACTAAAACAGGCAGCTGTCATCAAGTAATTGAGTGCTGGGTTTAAGATTCTTTCATAACATGGCCCAGTCATCCCAGAATCTTTCCACAGAAAGGACAGAGCATGTGGAGGATCACATAGATATTTTAGGGTCTCAGGCTCCAACTGGTATCCAACATTCTGTGCCCAAAGTCTGACACATGGTCTCTCCTAGCTGCAGGGGAACCATTTGCCTTTTATCCAGGTTGAAAATGAAACTGTGTGGCACATGCTGCCTGGTTTTTACTATAGATAGGTCTCGTCATCACCTCCACTTGAGGGAATTGAGGCACAAAGATTCTGTGTCAATGGCTTATATGTGGTAGGGCTGGGATTCCAGTTCTATAAATATGACTCCAGAACTTTGCTCTAACTTTGTGTTCTGGTTTTTCTGCTTCAAAAGAAAATAGTCATTCCCTCTTTGGTGCCAGTACTAGCCATTTTTATAAATTTTTACTCCAGTGTCTACTATAAGTGCTGCATTTTTTCTATGTGTTGTACCTGGATGCCTGAGAGAGAAAGAAAACTGTTTTTTTTTTTTTTTCCTATCTGCATCATCAGTAAATGGCACAATGCCTGGGACACAATGATGCTCAATCGAAGTTTGATGAATGAAGAATATCTGTTGTCTGTGCAGAGGTTTGCAAAAGCAAACCCTGAGGTGCTGCATAGTGAGTATGTTATTGATCAACTTTCCTAAATTAAAGTTAAGGAGTTTGGATTATTACAATAGTCATCTCCATATAGCTACATTCAACCAATCAATAAGACAAATCCTTAAAATTCATAAATCAAAAGATGACATCAGCAAGATAGCAAAATAACTTTCTATCACTATCTCCCTGCGGAAGACTGTGCACTGTGACAGCTACTCAAAGATGAGATCACCTTCATGGGAGTCTGGGAGTCCAGCAGAGAGGTTCCAGCACATTGTTGAATGAAAAAGAAAAACAAAACAAAACAAAACAAGAACAGATGCTTTGAAAGGAATTTTGCTTTACTCACATAGATCACTCTTTGCACAGCTCAGTTCCAAGAAACACACCCTCAGCCCGAGATTTCCCCATAAGGGAACGTGAGAGTGTAGCTGTGAGGCATACCAGACAGGAGGCCCACTGATTTCTCATCCCTCCAAGAATACTCAGATGGTCTGAATGGCTGAGTGGTTAGGAGAGGCTGGGAGCAGGGTCAGGAGCCATGGACTCCACCAAGTGCTCCATAGACTCCAGCAGGAAGCTCACCATGAACCACTCAGAGCACCTCAACTGTGCAACCCACTGGCCCACGGGCACTCTAAATGATGCTCAGGCCTCACTCTCCCCCATCCCCACCCCTACCAGACCAGCTCCCTCAACACATACCTGCAGACAGCAACAGAGAGAATAAACATCTTGTATGGAGAGCAGGCTTTAGTACAAAAGATGAGAATACTCCAACTTGAGACTTTTGGAGCACCGCTATAAAGAAAGTAAACAGGAGGCTCTCAGAACCCAGCTTGTGTTATGGTTTGGACATAAGGGGTCCCCCAAAACTCCTGTGATAATGCAGGAATGTTTGAAGGTAAAATAATTGAGCTATAACCTAATCCATCTGTCCTTCCTAGTTTGAAGAGGTGGTAACTCTGGGCAGGTGGGGCGTGGCTGGAGGCAGGGGATCACTGGGGGTGTGTCTTGGAAGGGTGCATCTTCTCTGCTGGCCCTTGCTTTTGCTTGCTCTGCTTCCTGGCCACCATAAATGGATTGGAGTTTCTCTACCATTCCCTTCCACCATGATGTTCTGTTTCACTCTGGGCCCAGAGCAATACAGTCAGTCCACGGTGGACTGAAGCTCTAAAACTGAGCCAAAATAAACTTTCCCTTCTCTAAGTTGTTCCTGTCAGGCATTTTGGTCCCCCAGTGACAAAAAGCTAACACAGCTGGGCTTTGTAGAATCAAGATAAGGCATACTGCTTTAAGAATTACACACTAAGAAGGGATGATAGGGGTAGAACAGGCACAAACACAGAAAATGTCTAAAAGAGAGCACCAGAAACCTTCATTGAACTGTCTGGTGAAGCCAGTAAGTAAGGCTAGAAGAGTTGGCTCTTCAGATGCAAATATACCAATACAAGACTTTCAAGGAACAACAACAACAACAACAACAACAACAAAAAATCAATAAAATGTAACACTTCCAAAGAAATAAAATCACATTCCAGTAACCAACCCCTAGGAACTGGAGATCTGTGGATTGTCTGACTGTGATAATTTGCATCTGAAATGTCACCCAAAGGCTATGTGTTAAAGGTCTGGTTGGCTACTGGGAAGTGGTGGAAACTTCTGGAGGTGGGGTCTAATTAGAGGGAGTAGGTCCCTGGGTGCATGGACTTGAAAGGGATTTTTTTGTCCCAACCCCCTGTGTCTCTTTTACTGTCCCTGTCTCTCTGCTTCCTGGCTCCCTTGCTCTACCATGTGCTCCCTGCCAGGATGCTCTGCCTCACCACAGGCCCAGAAACAGTGGAACCAAGCAACTGAGACCCACTGGTTATCAGTGTCGTGCTTCCTCAAACGTTGAAATTTGAACTTTAGAGAAGTGGCCCAGGCAAGCGTGTAAAGCAGGTTTTATTCAAAAATAGTAACACAGACTTCTCCTGGGAAGGAGATGGGGGCCATAGCTGGTATCCTGGTATCCCAAGAAGTGAGGGTCTCTTGCCCCTTTGTATATTTTAAACTTTCTTTGTTTTCCTGCTCTTTCCCCGCTTATAGCTCTCCCTCCTGTACACTGTGATTGGGCTCAGGAGATGCAAGTGGGATGGTCAAAAGGTGAGAAGCAGATGGGCAGGGGGAAGGCCAAATGGGGTCCAGGAAGGAAGCATTAACAACTTTTACAGCTCCTTGTAGGGAGATACAATTCCTGGAACAAGTTAGCTTAGCATCAGGTTGGAGCAGGGACAGGTTAACTTGATAAGGGTGGAGGAAGGGCTCTAGTGGCATTAACATTTTAATTCCCCAGCAGTCTCCAACTTCCTGGACCCAAACTGGCCTTCATTTTCTTGAACCCACCTAATTACCTATCTACACTGACTGCCTGGTCTTTAATTATTGCTTCACAGCAAGTGATTAAAACCTCTGAAGTCACAAGACAAAATAAATTTTTCCTCATTTAAGTGGTTTTTCTCAGATATTTTATCATAGCAATAGAAATCTGATTATCACAATGACAATTTAAAAATAAAAAAAGGTGTAAATTGTGACATGGAAAACATGCAAAATATGTGGAGGGGTCAAAGAGTAGAGCTTTTGTATGCCATCACTTTACTTCAGTCTGTTTGTTCTTAAAACTGAAGTAAGTGGTTCTACTGTGGCACATAGTTGGGTCATGCTCTTTCAAAGTGAAACATCAAAGTGAAGTTGTCATTAATTTAAAATAGATCGTTATAACTACAAGGTGTTTATGTAAGCCTATGACAACCCCAAAGGAAAAACCTATTCTAGATACACAAAAGATAATGAAAGAGCAAACAAAACAACCACTATAGTAAAATCATCAAATCACAGAAGATTTGATGATTTGCTGTCTGCAAGAGAGAAAGGACAGAAAAAATATCCAGTACAAAATTAACAACATGGAAATAGGTAGTCCTTACCTATCAATAATTACTTTAATTATAAATGGAATAAATTCTCTAATTAAAAAAAAGACTAGCTGAATAGAAGAGAAAGCACCAACCAACCAACTACACACGAACTACAAGACACTCAATTCAGTTTTAAGAGCAGACTGAAAGTAAAGGGATGGGAAAAGATGGTCCAGGCAAACATAAAACAAAAGAGAGCAGGATTGCTTTACTTATATCAGATAAAATAGACTCTAAGTCAAAAACTGCAACAAAAAACTAACAACGTCATTACATAGTGATACAAGAGCCAATTCATTAAGAGGGTATAATAATTATAAATGTGTATGCATTCCAGCATCATACCATCTATATATGTAAAGCAAATATTAAAAGAAATTAAAAGAGAAATAGACAATAATACAATAATAGCAGGGTATTTGAAGATCCAGCTTTCAACAATGGATGGATCATCCAGACAGAAAATCAATGAGGAGACATTACACTTGAACTATACCATAGACCAAGTGGACAGAACAGCTGCACCCAGGACTTTCCACCCAACTGCAGCAGAATGCACAGGCTTCTCAACTGCACACAGACATTTTCCGGGATGAATTATGCACCAGCCCACAAAATAATCTTAACAAATTTAAGATTGAAATCTTATCAAGCACGTTTTCTGTTACAATGATATAAAACTAGAAATCAATCAGAATAATAATGTAAAATACACAAATACTTGGAAATTAAACATGCTCCCAAACAACCAAGAGGGCCAAGAAGAAATCAAAAGGAAATTTTTTTGGGGGGAAGGGTACTGGAGATTGAACTCAGGGGCACTCAACCCCTGAGCCACATCCCCAGCCTTATTTTGTATTTTATTTAGAGACAGGGTCTTACTGAGCTGCTTAGCACCTTGTTTTTTGCTGAGGCTGGCTTTGATTTTGAGATCTTTCTTCCTCAGCCTCCTGAGCCACTGGAATTACAGTTGTACACCACTCTGCCAAGCGCAAAAGGGAAATTTAAAAACATCTTGACACAAACGAAAATGGCAACATAAGATATCAGAAATTAGGGAATTCAGCAAAAGCAGTTCTTAGAGGGAAGTTTGCAGTGATAATGCCTGCATGAAAAATAAAGAATGCTCTCAAATAAACAACATGTTATACATGGAGGAACTACAGAAGAAGAATAAAATAAGCTCTGACCCAGCTATCCCACCCCTCAGTTTATACCCAAAGGACTTAAAGTCAGCATGTTACAGTGATATGTTTATAGCAGCTCGATTCACAATAGTTAAATTATGGAACCAACCTAGGTGTCCTTCAATAGATGAATGGATAAAGAAAATGTGGTATACACAATGGATATTACTCAGCTTTAAAGAAGAATAGTATGGCATTTGCCAGTAAATGGATGGAGTTGGAGAATATCATGCTAAGTGAAATAAGCCAATCCCCAAAACCAAACGCCGAAAACTTTCTCTAATATGCAGATGCTAATTCACAACAGAGCAGGGAAGGGGATAGAAAAGAATAGAATTACCTTACATTAGGTTGAGGAAAGTGAAGGGAGGGGAGAGGAGGAGATGTGGGGATAGGAAAGATAGTAGAATAAAACAGGCATTATCACTTTATGGATATATGTGACCACATGACCAATGTGATTCTACAACATGAACACTCAGAAAAATGAGAAATTATATCCCATCTACGTATGACTGTATCAAAGTGCATAAATGCATTCTGTCATGTATAACTAATTAAAACAAATTTAAAAATTTTAAAAGGAAATGGAAACTAGAAAAGTATCAGCAAACATCAATGAAACTAAGAGTTGGGGTTTTGGGTTGTTGTTTTGTTTTTAACATTTAGCTAGACTAAACAATTACAAGGTAGTCAGTTGGGTCACCTGGAAAAAATTTATAAATTTGTAGAAACTTGCAAGCTACCAACTCTGAATCATGGAGAAACAGAAAATCTGAACACCCAATAATAATTAAAGAGATTGAATCAAAAATCTATCAAAGAAGATCCCAGGATCTGATGTCTTCACAGGTAAATTTTATTAAGCACTTAATGAAGAATTGATAGTGATCTTTCTCAAATTCTTCTACAAAATTGAGGAGGAGGGAACAGTTCCAAACTCATTTTGTGAGACCTGATACCAAAGCCAGATAGATTATATGGGAGGGGGATCCCCAAAACTATAGACCATTATTCCTAAAAAGTATAGATTACAAAAAAACCTTGGTCAGACACAGGGTTGCATGTCTGTTATCCCAGCAATTTTGGAGACTGAGGCAGGAGGATTGCAAGTTTGAGGTAAGATATAGTGATTGTCTCAAAATAATACTAGTAGTGGAATGTCCCTGGGTTCAATATCCAGTACCACAATAAACAAACAAACAAACTTATCCAAATACTATGTAAAATTCCAACAATTCACGATGAAATATATCACATATCATGACCAAGTGAGATTTATCCTGTGATGAAAAGCTCATTCAACATACAAAAATGAATTAATGTGATATACCACATGAACAAAATAAAAGATAAAAATCACATAGTCCTCTCAATAGATGTAGAAAAAGCACTTGACAAAATTCAACACCTTTTCATGACAATAACTCTCAACATACTATTAATAGAAAGTACCCCAATATAATAAAAGCCATATATGAAAAACCCATAGCCAACATCATACACAATGGTAAAGAACAAAACTTTTCCCTAAGCTCAAGAACAAGGAAAGGTTGTCCACTATCATCTCTTTATACTCAAAATAGTACTAGAAGTCCTAATCAGAACAATTAAGCAAGGAAAAGAAATGAACGGCATCCAAGTTAGAAAGAAACAAATCTGACATAAATATCAAATCCTAAATACTCCATAAAATAATTTCTAGAATAAATGAATTTAGTTAAATTTCAGGATATAAAAATCAACATACAAAATTTTGTTGCATTTCTATACACCAACAATGAACTATATGAAAAGCAAATTAGGAAAACATTCTCATCTACAATAGTACCCCAAAGAATAAAACAACTTAGAATAAACTGAGGATGTGTAAAACTTATATACTGAAAACTACACACCCATAAAACATTGATAAAGGAATTAACGAAGACATAAGCAAATAGAAGGACATTTTATGTCATGAATTGGGATACCTAATATTGTTAAAATACTACCCACAGTGATCTACAGATTCAACATGATCTTTAGCAAAATCCCAATGGCCTTTTGTATAGAAATTGAAAAGCATTTCTATAATGTATGAGCAAACCTGAGAAAGAACAAACTGGAAGCATCCCATTTCCTTGTTTCAAAATATATTATAAAACTACAGTTATCAAAAGAGTATGATACTGTCATAAAAATAGACATATAAACCAACAGAAGAGAGAGCAACCAAAATAAATACATGCACCTATAGTCAACTGATCCTGAACAAAGATGCCAGGAATACCCAACCGGGGAAAGGACGGCCTCTTTAGCAAACAGGGTTAGGAAACTGGATAGCCACATGCAAGGGAATGAACTAGACCCTGATCTTACACCACAGCTATCAACTCATGAAGAATTAAATGTAAGATCTGAAACTAGGGCTGGGGATGTGGCTCAAGCGGTAGTGCGCTTGCCTGGCATGCGTGTGGCGCTGGGTTCGATCCGCAGCACCACATACAAATAAGTTTGTTGTGTCTGCCAAAGACTAAAAAATAAAATTAAAAAATTCTCTCTCTCTCTCTCTCTCTCTCTCTCTCTCTCTCTCTCTCTCAAAAAAAAAAAAATCTGAAACTATAAAATTTATTGAAGAAAAACAAAGGGAAAAATCTCTCTTACAGAATAATTTCAAGTATTTTAAACAGAGGTGCAATGAAGGAAATAGAAAGTTGCCATTAGAACACCACTGGCTGTTGTCAGGGTCCATTGAGGTATGCTACCATTAGTGAGCATCCCTTCAAGGAAAATAGCGATATTTTCATTGTCTCAAGGTACTTCCTCCAAAATTCTTGTTAATCACTGTCATGGTTTTAACTCATGTCCACAAATCCAATGATATTCCTCGTACCAAAGTATGGAATTTAATACTTCCCTTGAGTCTGGCCTGGATTTATAATTCTCTTCAATGAAGAGAGTATCCAAGGGCAAAAACGGTAACTCTATAGTAGAGAAAACCAGCAGACACCATTTTAACCATGTGACCCTCGTCACAGTAGTAAGCCACACCAATGCCTCATATCCTGTGATATAAGGTGAGGAGGATATTCCACCACCCATTAATTACCCCAGTGAAGTTGTGAGAATACATCAGTCAAACCCACATTCAGGAGCATTTTACAAATGCCCTATTCTTCAAAAGAGTCAAGGTCAAGAAAGAAGAAAAGAATAAGAAATGGTCACAGATTGGAGGAAACTAAGGAGGCATGAGGACTAATCCTAAGACAGAGAAAGACATCAGTGGAGATGAAAATGTGTGTGCATTACAGAAAGGGTATGAAAGGGTCAAGGCAGCCCGACCTGTTCAGGAGGCTGAACTAAGAGCAAAGACAGAGCAGATACAAATGCAAGAGTCATGGCAGATGGTCAGATAAGATTACTACTAAACCAGCTGAAGAACTTGCTCAGGGCGCAGAGCTGTCAAAACACCAGACTTATTCTGGGCCATGGTCTGGATGGACATCAATCAATTTCAGGGTGTCAGCTTAAAGTGAGCCAGGTATTGTCATTATGGGCAGGAGAAACTGTGCTAAGCTTAAGCCTGGGGACAGATATGGAGGTTCATCACTGTGGCAATTTTCATGACGAGTGACCAGGTGTTGTGGTCACTGTACTGCTCTGTCTACTCTTGGGGTGCTCTTCCTTTTACGGGTCTCTGGTGAGGGGATTGATACATTTGGTGGCCTGGTGTGTTCAATGAGCTCATGGGCCTGGTTTTTCTGATAGGGGGTTGATCACTGGTGCATCCACCTGCTTTTGATTACTTTGATAAGCTCACAGTTGGTTGTTTTATTGGCATAAATAATTTATTTATAAGTTTGTACCTCATGCTTGTGTTAGTCAAATGGTAATTATTTACTTGTGCAAAGAAGGTATAGAGTCATTCTACCTCAGCACTTTTCCTCAAAATGGAATAACTAGTGGCAAACTACTACTCTATACAATGGAGTAACTCAGGTTGGGCCCAGTCTGAGAATCACAGAAAGGAGTGCTCTCCACGTCATTCAATATATTTTATTTAGTTATCTTTTTTTCTTTTCTGTTTCCATGTATAAAGCAGAAAATTGGCCCTCAAAGATGTCTATGGCTTCATCCCTGGAATCTGTGACTCTCTATAGAAAAGGGGAATTAAAATTGCAGATGGAATTCAGGTTGCCAAGCCTCTGACCTTGAGAGGGGGAGATTACCCTGAATTATCTCAGTGGGCCCCGTATAATCACAGGGAACCTGAAAAATGAAAGAGGGAGGCAGAACATAAGTTGAAGTCATTCCATGTGAGAATGATTCAATCTGCTATTGCCAGCTTCGGAGATGGGGGTGAGTTGTGAACCAGACTGTGGGCATGCTCTAGAAACTGGAAAAGATGACAGAACAAATTCTCCCCTAGAGCCTCCAGGAGAAGTATAACCCTGCTGACACCTTGGCTTCATCCCAGGGAGACTTGTGTCAGATTTGTTCTTTATAGAACTGTAATATAATAAATTCATGTTGTTTTAGGCCCCACATTGGTAGAGCAGCAGTAGAAAACTAATTCATAACATGAACCAAATCCCATTGCTAGAGTCTACATGGGATCTGAAGCTTGATGGGTGTAGAAATTCATATCCTAGGACTGTTTTACCACAAATTTCCCCAGTGGTGATTAGCATATCAGATGTGAGCACAGTGTGTCAGGGTGTGTGTGTGTGAGAATGTGAGTGAGGGACTGTGTCTGCTGTGTGAGGCATTCCTGTTGTGTGTTCAGAGCTCTCACAGGCAATGACCTTGTCCTGAGTTAATACTATGAGCAAGGCCTTCATCATCTCCAGTATTCAAGATTAAGTTCTTTAGTGGGCTTAAAAGGCATTTCTGAATGCTTTACCTAAGCACCCCATAGTACCCTATTTGTTCTAAACAGGAGATACAACCGTGGGTACCACATCTTGGAGTTTTCCACGTAAGACTGACCCTGCAATATTAAAGAAATCTTACACGAAGAAGTTGATTTATGAAGGCGGTACAAGTGCCTCTCCTGTTTTTACTTAGATGCCTTCTCAGCCAGAGTCAGACATTTGAAGGGTTATAGATTGATGGATGAACTCGCTTGTTTTTATTACGTAAAATAACAGAACCACCACAAGCAATATAACCAAAATACAAGAGAGCTTTATAAGTAAACTAGGAATAATAGATACTTAAAAGGTAATGTCCTCAGGCCATTTAGAAATGTCTAAAGTGTCCTGGAAATTTTTAGATGAATGGCTCTGAATTCATTTTGGAATGGGCTTTGGTTGTTAAATTTCCTTTTCTGAATAAGTCAGCAAAAGTTTTAACTAGATATAAAATACAAATTGAATGCCAAGAGCTTCCACCATAAAGTATTCATTGATGTATTTAATATAGCTATAATCATGTCATATCAATAGAAGTCTTTGGTTTGCATGTGACAGGATACCCCAACACTACCTGGCTTAAGCAATCATGGGAATTTACTGGCTTCCATAACCATAAAAGCTTGGGGTAGGGCAGGCTTCAGAGAAGTTGGATGCACCATGGTCTCACTGCTGCCTTCTAAAGTTTGTTGGCTTTTTCCTTGGACAGGTCTTTGATCTCTATTGGATCCCAGAGGAATTGGCTTCTTCACATTGAAAAGACAGGGTCACATTGGAGTTGGTATTCTGATCACACGGTTGGGAAATTCAGAGCTGGTAATAGTACAGCAGACATCTGTAAACCCAGGCCTGCAGGAGAAATTCAGCCAACATCCTGTTTATGACAATAAAGTTTTATTGGCACACAGTCATGCCCGTTTCTTTCCATACTGCTTATGGCTGATTTTGTACTATAATGATAGAGTTGAGTAGCTAACACAGAAACCTTTTGTCATTCAAGGTTTAAAGTATTTACTGTCTGGCCCTTAACAGAAAGTGTTTGCTGACCTCTGTAGTAGATTAAAAGAGAATAACTCTGTAAGGTAACACTCATCCCAGAAGCAGTTCTCTTCTCAAAAAAAAAAATAGTTAATTCATTCTTCCTATTTATCCTCTTTTTCTAACAAAGCCCAGAAAGATTCTTTTCTCAAGCAATTAAAGCAAGCAGTTCTTAAAACTTAGGAGTTGGACTTCTTCATATTTTAAGATTTATATGAATCTTCAAAAATAGGTAATAGTTACAGGTATTGCTGTAGACAGAAATAGAATGGAGGATTATGATGTAAATTCATACTAACACCACACACTAGAGGCCAGATTCTGTATAAACACTTTTTTGGTTTGACTATGGTTTGAGAGCCCCCCAAGGGTTTGTGTATTGAAATTTGATCCCCATTGTGAGATACTGAAAGGGTAGAAAGTTAATCTAACTTTAGTATTCAGAGATGGGGCCCCTTGGGAAGTGGTCAGAATTAGATAAAGTTAGTGAGTGAAGCCCCCAAGATTGAATCATGGTCTTTATAAGAAGAGGACGAGAACATGCACAGACATGTTCATATGCCCATTCCCTGTATTTTGGCCCTTGATGCCCTGGGCCACTTTGAGACTCTGCCAGTAAGAAATTCATCGGCAAATGAGGCCCCTAGGCCTCACAACTCCAGAACCATGAGCAAAAATAAACCTCTTCTCTTCATAATGTACCCAGTCTGTGGCATTGTGTTATTAGCAACAGAAAACAGATTAATACAGTAATTTATATGTATTAGCCTCTTTAAAACTCTTATGAGGTAAGTTCTCTAATTATTTCTACTTTATAACTGAAGCACTGAGAGTTTACAAAATTTCTCCACTTTACACAGCTGGTAAGTTGTAAATCTGTAATTGAAAGCTGGGCTATGGGATTTCAGAATCCATGGTATTAATCAGTATTGAGTCTGCCTCTCTGAACTAAAGTTCAAACTGAGAAAATGCAGAAAAAGGCTAAGAACCACCCATAGTTGTGATGTGGCTCAATATTGAAGATGGAGAAATGTGATACATGCAATAAAAGAGCAGAAAGCTTACACACAACAAGAACCTAAGATAAGAAAACAAACATTTCTTGGAGTTGCCCATTAGTTAGTGTTGAAGCAAGATCCCTATGAGGAGGGTGCTGGAAGGTAACACCCAAACCACACCAGTGTTGGACAAAAAGATTTCCTTGGAACAGAAATTGTACCCAAAAAAGCCCTGTGGTCAGTTTAGTTGGCAAAGTAATGTGTACACTAACCCACTCAGGGGCATTCCAAGCACACATGTTGGGGATTCTGAGCAATGCTAGAGGGAAATCTGTTTATTTAATCCAGTACTTACTGAATTTATATGACCACTGAACATTCTTTGTGGATGTGTATGACGTCTATAAATGTCCCAGAGAACAAATTTCCCATGCATTTTGTTGTATAATTTAAATACATCATTTAAATGTTCAGTAATGTAATTTATTCCACAGCCCATAATGTGAAATCATTGCGTCTTAAGTTATCTTTTCTCATCATCATTTTACAATCTTAGTAAGAGCCCTTCCAAGACAATTAAAATAAGAATCTGAAGCAGATGGATCTTTGGGGGCCAGATGGACTGATTATTTGAGCCAGGTGAGATTCTCTGTGTCAGACTCACTCCCAGGAGGGCCTGCCGTATTAGTTCACTTATTACAATGGAAGCATCAAAAGAGTGTTGGTTGTACATTTATAATCTGAACATCCCAAATCCAAAATTCACCAAACTCAAACTTTTAGAATACTGGCATGATTCCACAAGAGGATCCTATGAAAAATTTTTTCATGCCCCAAATTATTAAAAAGTCTATAATTTAACTTCAGGCTATGTAAAAGATGTATATATGAAACATAAATGAATGTCATATTTAGACTTGGATCACATCCTCAAGTTATCTCATTATGCATATGTGAATATTCTAAAATCTAAAAAAAAAATTAGAGACACTTCTGGTCCCAAGCATTTTGAATAAGGATGCTCAACCTGCATCACAGTCTATTGATATACAAAAGGGCTCGATTGCGTGTAACAACTAAGAAGGGGATTAGAGCACAGAAAAACCACTGAAGACTGAATAAGTAATAAAATAAAGGAATCTGAAGATTGATGCTGTGGGCATGGCAGGAACCATGGCTGATAACCGAAGTTTTGATTCTTGGCTTTGGCTAGCAGATGAGACTGGAGTTTCTCCACTTCTGCTGGCTGGTGGAGTCTGCATAAGGTTGTGAGGAGTATTGCAGCTCTTAATGGGGGCTATGCCCTCCAGTGTTGCAGCAGACCCCAGCAGCTCACCATCAATTTCTTCTTCTTTCTGGGTCCTTGTTCTGTGAATTTGAAGGATGAAATCTAGAGACCAGGATGAATGAATGTAAGAGTACGATTTATTCAAGTGTGCATAGAAATGGCACATCTGGAGAGGACCCAACAAGGGTTGCTGTCTATGTGTGCCAGTCTAAGGACTTATAGAGCACTTGGGTCAATGCTATTTGTCCAAACTTCTGCTAATTAGAGTTTGGAAAAGTACTAATGTTATTGGTCCAAAATTATGTTAATAGGGGTTTGGAAAAGTACTGATGTTGTTGGTTAGCTCTGAATCCCACTCAAGTTTGCTCTACTTCCACATTCTCCCTGATTCTCGGGAAGCCAGAGGTTGAGATTAGTGAACTGTGCATGCTCAGTGTGGGGTCTGGAGCTGCCACGCTATGTGAAGCAGTGTTTGTACTGGGCCAGCCGAGCTGTGGTGGAATGACAGGTTGGTGGTGCACCTTGGCTCACCTGTGGCAATGACCCACCCACCTCAAGCCTGCCAGACCTCAGGCCCATGCTTGCCACCTGCACTCCAACCCACCTGGCCCACCACTCCACCGCTCCACCCTTCTACTGCCACATTTCAGCAGGGACCAGTAGGCCTGCTGTGCAACTTGGCAGCCTGTGAGCCTTACCAATCGGAGAGGGTGCAAGGAGACATCTGAGTAGGACCTCACAGGGCTTGTGGATATGGGGAGCTAGGAGAAAAGTGGGTGTGGGGTTCAGACAGCAAGGGCAGATGTGGCCTGAATGAGCAGGACTAGGGCAGGTTCTATGGTGGAGCATGGGCCATGTTGGACTTGGATTAGGCAGAAGGCATCAGCTGAGATTGGTGAGGTCTGAGGAAAAGTGGGTTTGTTTATGGAAGACCTTGGAAACCTGGTGGAGGAGTGTGACTTAAGTCAGCTGATCACAAGGAAATATTGTAGCTTTCTGAACATTGTCAAAGTATGTGTTGTCTGACATGGATCCAGTGGGCTGTAGTATAAGAGTAGATTGGGAGGGGAGCTAAAATGTAGATTCCCTTTATAATAGAGCAGAAAGAGACAATTACATTTTGTTCAGTCTAGTGTCATGCTTCTGGGAAGACTGAGTTCCAGTTTGCCAAAGTCATTGTTTTTAATTTTCAAAAATATCCACAGACATTGATTCTATAAGCAACTCTGTGACATGTCCCACTTGTTTAAGCACAACTATGATCAGAAAAATGATTTGCTTACTTGCTTTGAAAATAACCCTGTGTGTCAAGGGACTGCAACCACTGGGAAAACACACTCTGTCTCTGTATCCTCACACAACACTTCTGATACCAGGTGTGTGGGTTTTTCCACACTACACAATTCTCCAACTCTAAACACCAGCTGGGCATCCTATAATTTAAATCAGTTCTGGCACTGCCTGGAATAAGCATGGATCCCACAAATAAAGGACTCAGTTTCACAAGGCTGTACTCACTTTAGATGCCAACCACAAGTCAAGGCTCAGGTACTTCTGATCAACCATCTCTAAACTGAGGATTCCCATGATAGTTAATTTGCCAAAATGGCTCACAGAACTTGGGGAAACACTGAGTTTACTAGTTTATTATTTAGGATACAATCCAGTCAAAACCAGATGGAAAGGAGGTATAGGGTAAAGATGGGAAACTTGGAGCTTCCCCGGTTTCTCTGAGTTTACTATCCTCATACTAACACATACATATTCAGCAACTTGGAAGCTCATCAATTCTTTTTTTTTTTTCTTAGTACTGAGAATTGAACCCAAGGGCATTCAACCACTGAGCTACATCCTTAGCCCTTTTAAGTTTTTAAAAAGTTTTGAGACAGTGTCACTACATTGCCCAGATTGGTCTCAAAATTATGATCCTCCTGCCTCAGCCTCCTGAGTCCCTGGGTACTACAATGCCTATAATCATTAAATCTTGTTGTTTAAGAATTTTCATAGAGTTTAATTTCCAACAGTTTCCCCCACCTTTCTGGAGGTTTATGGCTAGGGCCGAAAACTTTGGTTGGATATCACTTGGTCTTTCTGGTGACCATCATCATCTCCAGGTTATGGAGGGGTCACATAAGTCACCTAAGTGGCCACATCTTCATAAACTCAGGTGTGATCAAAGGGGCCCATCATGCATAACAAGGCACTCTTATCACTTGAAAAATTCCAAAAGTTTTAGGAGCTCTCTGCCAGGAATTGGGATAAAGACCAAATACATTTCTTGTTATTAGCACCACCATGTATAGGAGTTATCACGGTATGAAGAAAATGAATCATGAACAATTTCAGAGTTCTACATTTGAGAGGTATTTCTTTCTAGAAGCAATATGGCAAGGTCTGTGAGAGGAGGTGGGAGTGACTGCAGAGATGGCAGAGCTCAGAGGTCACTGATGCCCGACAGGAGCCCATCTGAGGGGAGAGGAGCAGAAGAAGGGTACCACTGGAGGTCAAGTGGGAGTCCAACGTCTTGCCAGATTTTGTAATGTTTCTAATGACTTTTCATTCTCCAGGGGAGGTACCTCAAATGTCATTACCTCCTTATGTGACCTTTTCAGATTCTACTCAAATGCGTTGGTACCATCATACTCCTGCTTTATGGTCCAGGCCAAGACAAAAATAGGAAAAGGGAACACTTCTGCTTTTGTTCCACATTCTTGGAACAAAATATCAGTCTTTAGTGACGTTATTGGAAGAGGAGTTATTTCACAGAGCATCCAACTGAGCAGCCTTGAAACTCTTTACCTGTCAGCTCCTCAATGCCCACCTGCTCGGCAATTCTCCAGATCCTCCCCCAGGTGCTCTGTCTCCAGAACTCAATGGCTTTCTCCTTATTGCTCCTGATTCTTAGGCTTGCTTCCTCTTCTCCCTATGTCTTCTGGAAGTTTCCCCTGCCAGAGAACTTGAGTTTTACTTTTACTCATATAAATAGTGTTTCTATGTATTTTCAACTTCTTTACCCATTACCCCATCCATGAAAAAAGGCTGGGTTGTAACAGTTCAGCTTCCCATAGAAAAATTTTCCTTGGCTGTGGAGGGTAGAAGAGAACGGATATGTTTTTCAAATTTTGTATCAGTCCACAGACAGGTGGGGTGACTCATGTTATTAAGAAGCTGAAACGCCTTAATCCTGATTACCTGCAGATTAACTGGAGGAAAAATGGTCTCTGGAAAGTAGCAAACTAATTCTTGTTAGTAAATAGATAGGCTCAGAACCCTAGCAGAGGTGCCTGAAGGAACCTCTCCTCCAAATTACTGAGCTCCTTTGTTGATGTCTTCTACCTGGTGGAAGCTAGTGTCGGAACACACTTGTTGACATGTCAAAAAGGCCCTGAATGAGAGCAGGACCATCTTCATATGGCCGTTGTTTTATATAAAATATTTCAGAATCTTCTAAGTGTATCTGAAGGCTTTAGATACAACTAAACTGTATGACCTCATATTCTCTTAGTGGTTATTATATCAGTCCCAAAGTAGTTATTTTATCAGGTGCAGTGTCTGGGTCCCTGTGCTTGTGTTATGACAATGAAATGTGTATGGGTTTCACTGTTAATAATGTCTGTGGATCTTTTGTGGAATGTCCAGACATTTGCAGAGAACTCTCTCCTGTGGTTTCTTGGATGTGTGGCTATGTTCTCTCTTACACCCCTCCCCATCGCTCTGTCCCTCCAGCAGGTGCATTTAATCCTGGCTAGATAGCTTAGTCCATCCTCTATTGATGAGCTTTGCCTGACCTTTTTCAAGAACTCTTAGTTTTTCAAGTGTCCCGTGAGCACAAAACATAACACTATCATTTTGCCTTGGAAAGAAGGATTATAAAGACTGCCAGAGAAACTCAGCAAAAGGTGCTTCAGCAGCTTGTGATAAAATATTTAAGAAACAAGAATCAACTAATGGGGAGTGATTAACTGGATATTAAATAAATATTATTTAAATATTATAAATAATATAGCATAATCAATATTAATATGTTAAATATATGTACCAGACCTTATTCTAATAAACTCAAAGTTTTCTGAATGTATGGAGAGTATCATGGCCCTCCAAAACACCGATGGCCTCCTGGTCACCTCCATGGAGGTCCTACCATCGTTAAGCATGTTTTCAGAAGGAGCAGTGAACACATATGCACAACTTTCCTTAAATAAGCATTATGAATCAAAAATTTTAATATACATATCATAGGACTTGTTAAAAAGACATTTTCTGTAGCATCCCACCTTGCCTTTGAAGAGCTTATAGTTTAGTGAACAGCCTCTTTTTCTTGATGGCGGCCTCCTGAACCTTCACAGTTGCTCTGAGATCTACCAGATAGAAGTAGGGGAGGCAGCTGATTGATTTAAACAGGATTCTGGAACAATCTCATGCATACCCAGGACTTTGGCGTTATAGCTTATCTGCCATACACCCTGGCATTTAATTATATTGTTATGCTTGCACAATAAAAATGTCAGTGTGTGTATATGCACCATATTGATTCAAGACTTGTATTAATCTCTGAAGATATACAAAAAGTCAATAAAATCTCAGTGAGCAACTGACAACTTGCAAAGTGTTTTTTTCTTTAGAAATATTAGCTAAGTTTCTCGGGATCGAATACTGAGAATTCAGGCGACAAGCTGATCATTATTCTTTATGCTATAATCATTTAATTATTTCAAGGCTGATCTATTGTTGACAACATGGGAAAATACATTTCATTGAAAATATTATTTCTATGCTAATCCTAGGTGAAAATTTCTCCCAGATTAAATGGGCTTTGTGTTACATTTGAGGAGAGGAAACGAAAGCCTTATGTCCTCATATTTGACTACATAAGACAAGGCTGGACAGTAGCAGAGGACTTTTCTTAAAGCAAGTTTAATGGAGATTCTGGATTCTTCAGACATTTCCAAAGAACTTTAAAATGATTACAAACCGGTTCTCAGTCCCACTGGAACAACATTCCAGAAATTGTTGAGGTAGTGGTGTGCGGGTGGGGGATGGAATGACTATAAAACAAATCTAGAAGAGTTCAGAGGCCCCCAAATGAGAAACTCTATGTGGCCTAATCTCCCCGCCCCAAGCAGAATTGCTCCCTCATGCTGACACGTGAGAACTGGGGGTGTGCAATATGTCTCTCAGGAACCTCTTGGCACAAGGGGCTCTGATTCTGGAAAAGCAGACTTACTCAGAAGGTTTGAGAATGGAGGAAAAAGGTGAGAATGTGGGTGTAACAGGACTTCAAAAGATTCTCTACCATCTCCGCTGAGCCCCCTGCCTGAGAATAAGACAAAAGGTGCCAATCATGTCCGACCCTAACTCCAGGGCTTACTAAGAAGATGGCAGAAACTCCATGAAACTGTTCAAGAGTTCATGCTCTTTTCCTAGAGGGATTATTTCTCTTCCTCCTCTCAGCTCAGGACTTGCTATGGGGGAGGGGAGAGTGTTGCCCCTTAAGCCAAGTGAGAAGAGCACCCAGGGGCCCCTGGAACAGTCTGGCCCTGTGAGAGTCTAGCCTCTGTGACTTCATCAGTTTGGAGCTGGCAGAGCAAAGGCAGAGTGTTTCCTTGGAAGCCAGCAAAAGAGTGGGACAAAGAGGCTTGCTTTAATTTTGAGTTTGGAGTTTTTTAATTCTCCCGAACAGGCCAGATGGTAATATTCTACTGGATTATTTGTAATCATGGTTGAAGGTGACAAGAAAAATTTTATTATTAGATAGCATAGAGCTCCCTGAGATAAGGTGAAGAAGTTTAATAAAGAAAAACAAAGTAAAATTGGTTTCTAGGTGGGTTAATAAGCTCCTTCTCTGACCTGAATGCACAGTGAGACTATATGACTTTGGGATTCTAAGGAAGAGGTGGAATGCAATGACAAGGGGCAGCTCCGGTTTATGTTGCATTCTGTCTGAGACCGTGTCTGCAAAGTACTTAGCATAGTGTCTGGTGCAGAAGAAGCCTCAACGAATAATAGTGTTGTTATAATAATTTCCTTTAATAATTAGTATAAGGTTCTTGCTTTCAGATGTGTACGATGAGACTCTTAGCAATTCCTTCCTAGTTCCAGCCTCTGTAGAGGGAGCTCTGACATCATCCCTCCCAGGCTAAAAGGTGGCAGAGTTCTCTACCAGCTGAGGCTTCCCTGGGAAAACTTGATGAACACCATGGGTCAGACTGCAGGAGGTACTATGACAGAATGATCCTGTTGTCTTGACTTTGAACCTTGACTCTATACTCCATCTTGAGACAGATTATTAACCTCTCTGAACTTCAGTTTTTCCCATGTTTAAAAATCCAAAAATACCATGTACTCATTGTGGGTGTTTAATGCCTACTTAATTAGATCGCTGTGGTACATCATGGAAATTCAATTCATTTGTTTCCTTCTTCCCAGCTCGCCTAGCAGTATTTTTCTCTCAATTCTTAAAATCCCTGTGTGAGAGTGTGGCATTTTTTTAAAACTTTCCTCCTCTGTGCCCTATTTCTTTTACTTATGTGCCAAAGTAGTTTAATAAACAAATTTCTAATAAGGTAGAAATACATGAAACTCACTTAGACTGGAGATCACCTTTTAACAGAGGAATTAGGAAGACAGAAAGCAGAGAAGGACTCTGTTGTAGGGACAGATGAGACAAGGCACCGAAGATAGCAGGAAACAGTTTTATTTGGCTGTAGCCAGGTTCAGAGGGCACAGCTTTTGCTGTAATCAATCAATCCCCTGAACCCCAAGTTCAGGGAGTTTCAGAACTTTATACCCAGCACATAAGGGGAGGGGCTCACAAGTTCCCAGTCTGCAGAAGTTCACATAAAAGCAGCTTTTTCTTTCACTGTTTTGGGCAAGTTAACCCTTCAAGGACAACACCTGAGAAGGGGAGAGCTTCTTCTCCCTTTCTTTCCTCCCCCTGCCAGCTGTTACCATGGAGCCCAATTGGTAACTCATCTTAAAATCGTAGACGTCTCTGTGAAGCCCAACTCAAGGCCAGAGGCCTTGTTTGCACATTTCTACAAACTACTATACTTGATACATTTGTGAAAAATTAGTAAGGGGGTGTCCACACCTGGAGTGATGATATCTTCCCGGCCAATGGCCAAGTAAAATAGGGCAATATGAAAATAGGAAGTTTATCTACATTGAACTCTTTTGCAGAGACTCTTTTGCTGACAGTCCCCAAATCAGCCATGGTGAAGATTTCTGGAGAAGCCCAGTTAAGACTTTTCTGGGGAGAAAGGGGGTGCCACTATATGACCTCTCCTGTGCAGCCAGACTGTGGGAGAGGCTTAGGGCTGAAGGACCACACTTAATACCCTGAAGCCAGTAAGCAGGGGAGTGAGCCCAGATTCTGACTGGCACCTGCTCTGTGCTCCCCTCTTCCTGACCCCAAACTGGGAGCTTTGAGACAGAATCACACTGAGTGTTCCTTAAACACGTTGAAAGAGAAGGTATCTTCAGTCAAACCCACACCAGACAAGCTTCAAAGTAGCTGCTCATCCCAGACACACCCCTACGGGAAGAAGATATTGAAGCCATTCGAGAAATACATGTGTGGGTGAAAAGTAAAAGATAAAAAGGAAAGATGAGAAACTAAAAGCTGAACACGTGGAGCTGTGGGGAGTCAAAGATGAAAAGAGAAGTCGTGAACTTCAAATGCTCAAGATTGCCCTTGAACCCTTCATCTTCCAGGCTTGCTAGTTAATACCCATTTCTGTTCAATCAGCACACAGACTACTTTCCACAAATCTTCCAGGTACTAAAACTGGTGACAAGGGGTCAAAGAGAAATGCACATTCACGTCCTTTAATCTGGAGTTGGCATTTGGCAGTGTTTGTGGGGACTTAACTTTAATTAATTGACTCCTTAGGAAGAAAGCTGACAGTTTCCTTTCCATGGATTTTAGAAAGTTTAAATATTTTCCGTCAAGAACCTTGCAGTTCTCTAAATCCCTTGGCTATGAAGCAGGCCATTATAAAATAGATGTCTTATTCTCTTGGAAGGCCTCTGTCTTCACACCCAAACACAATGTTATTCATTCTTGCAGGAAAATGTAGACCCTAGAGGATAGGCAAGGGTTATCTGGTGATGAAACAGGAGATAGATAAAAATATTACCATTGAGTTGCAGCCTAAAGACTCCTTCAGGAAACTTCCTGGTGGCTTTCTATCTCATCACATTGAACTTCGATGCTTGATTTTTTTTTTTTTTTTTCATTGTAGATGGATGCCATACCTTTATTTTGTTTACTTATTTTTATGTGGAGCTGAGGATCGAACCCAGTGCCTCACAAATACTAGGCAAGTGCTCTACCATTGGGCCACAACCCCAGTCCTCAGAGCATAATTTGATCCTGCTAAAGAAACCTTAGCACCTCCACCAGAGGAAAAGAGCCTGCAGCCATCTGCCATCCCTTAATCCATAGGTGAGGGTGGCCTCATGCTGAGAGCAGAGGTCATTGGCCTGAGGCCGAGCTGTGCTTGCCCCAGGATTCAGGCATGTACCAGCATGTCCAGAGGATCAGTGGGTGGGCCTGCCAGGCTCAGTTTCCATGGATGACTAAGGCACCTGCTAGGCAAGAAGATGCCCTAAAAACAAAATGAATCATGCTGCACAAACTTCACAGAGCGCTGGGAAAGCCGAGTGTGGATCTGTAATTGCCTCTAAGGTTGTTGGGCTGCAGCCAAGGGAGGGGGTTGAAGTGAAATGGGGGTAAAGTGGAGAGCTCCTGGACAGGAAGCGCTAGCCATGCAGGCCTCTGGATGTGCATCGATGAGAGACTGCTTTTTCAGTGTGGGCAGTTGTTGGCTTAATGTGGCATTGTTGGTACCCTCCAGTGGCCTTGTCACATGTAGGGCTCTAGGAGCCACCGTGGCAGCACCCTGGTATGTGTTCACCATGCCATTTTGTCAATGATGAGATGACTGTGGATTACAAATGGAAGCTTTGGGGGTGACCATGACAGGAGGCAGTTCCACCATGAGCAGTTCTAATAACTATGAATACTGTGAGTACTGAGAGGAGTGTTTCCTGGAGCTGGGCAGAACCTTTTTGAGAATTCCCAGAATTATTAAGCAATATTTCCAAGGGAGAAGCTAGAGTCCCCCCTTCCTGGTGGAGGCTAAATCAGAGAAATTCTGCATATTAACATTATTTTAAGACTTTTGCTACTCTAGTTGACCTGTTACGGGAAATCAAGACTTTGTGTGTTGGAATGAGACAATCGGAGTGCTCCTGAGAAGCGAGACAGGTGGACCCCAGGGCTGGAGTGAGCCAGTGCTGGACTTGACTTTCCCTTGGCTGGGCTGTCAGCGGCACCACCAATTCTCTAGCCTATCCCTGTGCCACTAGAGGAGCAGTACTGGAGACTCATTTTCCAAGGAGAGTTCCCTAAATCAGCCATGACTGTACATGGGGCTGGGGCAGGGGAATGCAATTCTGAGAGAACGTGAGCTAGATGATTGGACACGGCTGATGTAACCTCCTTAGCAACATGAGTGGTTTGGGATGGAGACTGAATCTGTGTATAGGTTAGGCAGTTATGTCTCTAGAGGACAGAGAACAATCTTTTTATAAAGCATATTTAAATGCATTCATCTTTAAAATTATTATTTTAATTGTACAAAATTGTAGGGTATAGTGCGACAGTTGGTACAGGTATGCAGTGTCTAATGAACAAATCAGGGTAATGAACATTTCCATCTCAAACATTTAAAATTTATTTTGATTAATGTGTAATAATGTACATATTTGCGGTAGAGCAATCCTATGTGAATGACACACTGCTGCTGGTCTCCCCTGCAATGCAATGGGATATGCCTATCAGGGGAGCATGGCAGAGTTGCTGGGCAGACAGGAAGGGCTATTCTGGCACCAGGGCTGTGACACCTACTAGAGCAGAAGAGCATGAGCTGCCTGGCTGACCCAGGAGAATGCTCTGTTTCCTCTCTTGGAAGGGCCCATCATCAAAACTGACCCCTCTGAGTAAGTATCTCTGAGTTTTTAGACTTCTTTTGGGAACAAGAAATACTTCCCTTCACAGGTGGGTTGACGGCTTGTAGTAAATTAATCGTGGAAAGACTGGTTCTTATTTTGCTTCTCAAGCTGGTAAAGAAGGATGGAACAATTCTATATTCCAGTGAGCGCATTACTTGGGGGGCCAATGAATGTTTGTTCCCATTCACTTCTGATCATCTGCAGTGTTGGTGCAATGGACTCAAGAAGACTTTGAAAATTCTGAGGAATAAGTAGTCCCGGCTGGTAGCTGTGCTCCTGTGAAGCTATGGAAGAGCCTGCAGTCACAGAATAGACAAGTGGGGGGAAAGAGCTTGCAGCTCGTCTTCATGAATTAATTATAAAACGCTTGAAGTAGAAGACAGGACCTGGATTGAAGAAGAAAAATGTCCTGTGGTTTAAGTCATCAAGCTGCCCCCATACTATCAGCCTCTAGCAATGATCCCTGAACTCTGCCTTTCTTTTCACCATCCTTCTGAAATAATGAATCACTTCTGGGAAATGATTGGTAAGTAAAATGAGGGATGATGCGGTTACTTCCAGGAAAAAGAAATAGAACTAAGCACCTTCCGACTTCAAAAACTTTATTATGAAAGTCTTCTTCTTGAAATGGCTTTACAGATATTCACTTGAATTCTGCCCACATACCCAAGACCAAGATTTAGAAGTAGTCTGGGGTCTTGTTTCAAGTGCTTGATTATTGACACAGATTCATAAAAGATCTGTAAAACAAAGTTTTTAACACTCTCTTCTTAAACATTGTGTAACCAAAATGTGCCCAAGGCCAAAATAAGTTTTGGTCAGGCAAATTGGATCATATCCAGCAAGTCTCAAAACAACTTAAAAGACTGACAGGGAAATCATCTCAGCCTACAGGTGATAATCAGGTGCACTTTGTTCGTGTCATTGCAAGAATCAATACTTCTTTAGTTATTATTATTATCATCAAATGCTAATTGTTACAGAAATATAATAATATCTCTGGGCCTGACTTTACCATTTCTTCCTTTGGCAATTAGCATTTGATTGAGGCAGGTCTTAGTTCAGGTCATTGGGAAACTGTCTTGGAAATGACCAAGGCTAGATCAGCGAGGGCCTTTCTGTGCAGTCTGAATTTGACCAAAGAGGCCTGTGTCCACCAGTCACTGAATTAGGCTCTCCTTGGGGAAGGGTGTTACTTGGGCGAGAAACCTCCTCTAAGCTGAGGACAGTTCCTGGAAGGGACACAGCTGTGACCTTTCAACAGCCTGCACTCTTCTCACCTGGAGAATGAGTTCCTTTAAGAATGAGGAGGCTGCCAGCGCCTCGTTAGGGGGTTCTCTTTCCTGCGGAGGAGGGTGTAAGTCGCTGGAGAAAATAAGTCAGAAATAATTAGTGAAGAACAAAAGACTCAGAGTCAGAAAGATAGTTTTGAAGCAAAGCATCTGACAGATCCAGCCCACACAGGAGCTGGAGCTGGACAATTAAAAGATGGCTCCTGTGGTTTATTTAAGGGGTGCATCAAAGGCAGGGATAAGGTTTCAGGAGTGGAGGCTTGCTTCCTGATGTCTTGCAGTCAGCAGGTTGATTGGCAGGTCATTGAATTAGGCTCTCCTTGGCAGATCACACCCATCTCTGAGATGCTGCGGGGCTACAGCAGGTCAGCCTGTCTCTGGTGTTGTGGGGGATCTGGGGCAGAGCTTGCATAGGGTCACATGTATCTAGGCAGTCTTGGTCAGAGGAAATTTCCACTGGAGGTTCGCAGACACCAGATTCCCCTATTCACTGGCTGCAATGCTGGTGTAGTCCACATACAGTCCATGGATGGCTTTCAACATTTAAGGTGGAAGGAGAACCTAGGCAGTACTCCACAGATCCACTACAAGAACCCTTATTAAGGCAGAAGGTAGAGGTTTGCTTCTGTTATTTAATACTGCATAACATGCCACCCCCAAAGTTTAGTGGCTTAAAATAATAAAAATAATTCATTGTGACTCCTGGTTTCTATGGGTCAGAGTCCATAAGCTATGGAAGGCTTTGCTCCTGTGTGAGTGGAGTTGGACAGTGACTGAAGCATGGGACTCGCCAGGCACTCTCTTCATGCTGCCTTGGGGTCTCTACAAGGGTCTCTTTGTGTTTTCTGTTAATCTTTCCTCACAGTCTGGTGGACTAGCACTTCATGGAGGCTCAGGGTCCTACAGGTGTGTGTTCTAGGAAGACTGGAAAAGTATTGTGGCATTTTCTAACCTAGCCTCAGAAATAGTGTAGCTTCATGCCTCCCACATTCTATCAAGGACCCACTCAAAGAAAAGAGACATGGAGTCTACCTCTTGACAAGGAATGACAAAGCTGTAAGAACAAGTAGGATGATATATTTTTAACAATACAAAGGCTAAAGCTTATATTTTCCAATGGTGATAAATCTAATGGGGGAAAAAGTTAAAAATAATGGCATGATTAAAATCCTTTGATTCTTTTCATCACACACAGACAGACACACACGTCTGTTTCCATTACTGTGACAAAACACCTTACAAAAGCAACTTAATAAGAGAAAAGGTTTGTTTTAGCTCATGATTTCAGTCCATGGTGTCTTGGTTCTATTGCTTTGGGTCCATGGTAGCACAGTACCTCATGGCAGAAGTGCATGGTGGAGGAGGGCTATTCAGAGACAGGAAGGGGACAGGGTGCCAATACCCCCTGAGAGGGCACACCCCAACGGCCTAACTTTCCTCCATTAGGCCTCATCTCTTAAAGGTTCTGCCACGTCCTATGGCCTGGGGACCAAGCCTTTAACACATGAGGCTCTGGGGAAATTGAAGATCCAAACTATAACAATACTATCAATTTATAGTGCTACACTTACCAGATTATAAATTCAGTCCAGAATATTTCATCAGTGTTAGGGAGCTAATATAAATATCAAAACCAGCATTACGACCTTCTGTTAAGTTCCCTATATGAGAGTATAGCAGACACTGCTAAGCAAGTTATTCCTGTGATACAAAAGCCAGATGAATGAATTTTACATTAGTGTTGTTCATTATCAGCCGATACATCCCAGAATGTACAGAACTCAAGTCAATCCTGTTCTGCAGCATCGTTAGGAAGCAATGGAATCAGTACATTTATTTTCAAAATTTTGAACCTCAAATTTGGGCCACAAAATTCTATTGGCTTCTCCATTATTTTTTTTCAGTTGTCAGTGAATATTTATTAATTTAGCTTTTTTATATGTGGTGCTGAGAATCAAACCCAGTACTTCATACATGCTAGACAAGTGGTCTACCACTGAGCTACAACCCCAGCCCAGCTTCTCTATTCTTAATCAGCTGAAAAAAATGTGGTCACCAACCAGGGAATTTGGGCCTCAAATTCAGTTTCAAAAGTAGCATTAATTTTGATATGAGGCAAATTATGTTAGCTCTGAGTAGGACAGACCCGTGGATTAGTTCAGTCAAGACTAATAGGTTTGTGTCTCTGAAGTTCATTTGATGTTTCCCAGGAGGAAAACACAAACTCCATGTCACGAAATGTTCGGAACTAAAACCAGACATTAAGTATCAGGGTTTTGCTCCGTGGTGATGAAATTCAGACACTTTTAGCATCTTGTCATTTGGTCTAATCTCTTTCAATGCCATTCTCAGTGATGGAGATTACCAAACACCTTGAACAAATCCATGCAGGCAAGCACACAATCAGCATTTGTTCCAGGGGAACAAAAAAGATATTTTCGATTAGGAATCCACCAAATCAGGTTTATCAAAAGAGTGTCGGAATTGTTTTATTATAATATCTTTCGATTTAGATAGAAAATGCTATTTGGCTTACAATATGTTCCTATCAGATGTATGATATACAATTTAGAAGATAACAAATGCGGCTTCAAGTCCTTTTATGATGCAGAACACTTTTTAGCAGTGCTTGGCAGTATAATCAATGTTGTCTTCACAACTTCAAGTAAAAAGCATTTGATGGAAAACTGCTGCTACAGAGTGACATTGTATTCTAGTGCTTTCATCAAAAATTAATGGCTTTAAAAATAACTTTTAAAAGAAGTGATTAAAACCTCAAAGATACAACATTATCTTAAAGTGGTTAAATGATGGATATCTGTATATTTTAAACTGTGTTCCAGACTTGAAGATATTAAAAGCAAAGAATTTTTTATTGTTGAACAAATATTGCACATTTTACACTCAGAAGATGCTTTTCAACTCATTATCTTATTGAGGCTAGAGTGACTGGTGGGGAGAGAGGCTTGTACATTTATTTGAGCATCTTCAGAACCATTCTCAGTTCAGTGTCCTTATGACCCCAAGTAAAGGTGAGTTGGCACATTGTTTCTCACACTGTTTAAAAGCAAAATAAGGGTAAGCCTTGGAAACCTTTTAGATAGCTAAATATTATTGGTAGCGTTAATACACATTTTGATGCTCCCTACCTTTAAAGCCTGGATTAGGAAGGAAAACACAAAAGGACAAAACAAAGGGATAAGAAAGAAATAAGACAAGTATTCCTGCCAGCGATGCCCAGAGACATCTAAGTGCCATTAGAACTTGGATGTGAGATGTCCTCCAAAAAGCTCATGTGTGAGACAATGCAAGAAGGTTTGGAGGAGAAAGGATAGGGTTATAACCTTAACTTAATCACTGAACCAATCCCTGATGGGATTAACTGGGTGGTAACTGGAGGCAGGTGGGGTGTGGCTGGAAGAAGTGGTTTATTGGGGGTGTGGCTATAGGGTATAGATTTTGTATCTGGCAAGTGGAGTCTCTCTCTCCCTCTCTCCCCACTTCTCCCCCATCCTCCTTCCCTCCCCACCCCTCTCTTTCTTTCTCTCTCTCTCCTTCCTGATCATCATGTAAACTGCTTCCCTCTGCCTCTCTCTTCCACCATGATGGTCAGCCTTTTATGGATTGAGATCTCTGAAACCGTGAGCTCCTAAAGAAACATTTCCTTCTTTACAGTTGTTCCGGGGGGTCAAAGCAGTGAAAAAGCTGACTAAAACACGTCCCCTGTTATCACCAAATGCAGGTCCTTCTGATGCCTCTGTCTTGTGTCCACCACTCTTTACTTATGGGGTTTTCTCCCTTATATCAATTTTTCCTTCCTTTTCTGTTCTCTGTCCCATTCCCCATGGTGTCTGGAGCTCCACAGTTTGTTAAACACACTTTTCTCCAACCTCAGGAATGCCTCTGCTGACTCCTTGCCTTGTATGCTGCTTGTATTCTAGGAAAGGGGGTTCCCTGACCTGCCTTTTGTGTGGTGGGCAAGGAGTGGCAGTAACTCAGCCCCTCTTTGTCACCATTACTCAATGTTTATTTCTCTATCTTGTGCGAAGTCCATGCTCTGCTGTGTTTTACTTCTTCTCCTTGTTTTCATTCCCATATCAGCTTGTCATTCTCTGTATTGACTGAAAAAACAAAAGTTAGAATTGGAGTCATAGCCTCCCTTTTGCTCATGTGCTTATTGGCCTGGCAGATGTGAGTGCTATAAGGTCAACAAAGCCAAGATCTGTCTGTTGGTTCTTTGTCCTTCCCAACCCCACTGACCCTTCACCTCTGCTTCTCATCAGTTACTGCTTCCCATGACTATAACTTTGGATTTTGAATTACCCAGTGCTGTAACCCTCTCATCTCTGTCTCAGCCTCACCTGTTAATTAAAGAGATGCCGGATGAGAGGTTATGGGCAATAAAGAACAGACAGACAGATAAAGGCAGAGAAAAAGGTGAGTCTAGGTGGGACAGCCAAGCTCTGATGGAGTATGACTGATCCAGAGCTAGCTCAGCACATTTATTAAAAGGTTATTTATGGGAAAGTTTCAGCAAAACAGGCAATCTGAAGGATGCAGGACTGGCAAAATATTAGGTCATCTTATTTTGCTCAGAACCCTCTATCCCTGTGAATTGGTGTCTGAAATTAAGGCCTTGAATGATGACTGCTGTGTGCCTTTGCACATAGCCTCCATAGGCCAGCATCACCATAGCAACTGGGCCATGTTGACCTGTACTTTTGCACAGGCAGCTCCCAGTACAGCAGAGGCATGAGAGAGTCAGAGGCCAGGATTTAAATCACCACTCTCCACAACCAGAACTCTAGGGTCTGGTTTTCTAAACATAATTTTCTAGCCTGCAACTCTATCTTGCTTATTCTAGTATCTATTTTCTATCATTATTGAGCTGTCCTCTTGTTGGTACCCTCCATTTCCAGTGGGGCTGTCTGCTTCCTCCTGGTCTTTCTTCTCTCCTTATGGACCCTGGCTATCATGTGGATCATCAAAGTCACTCTTATAAATGCTCTTACCTACTTTGCAAGCTAGTATGGTTTGGATAAGAGGTGTCACCCAAAAGCTCCTGTGTTAATGCAGAAATGTTTAGAGGAGAAATGACTAGATCATGAGAGCTATAACCTAACCAGTGTATCCTAGTATGAATGGACTGACTGGGTGATAACTGTAGGCAGGTGGGGTGTGGGTGGAGGAGGTGGGTCACTTGGGGATGTGTCTTCCTTGTGGCCCCTTACTGGCTGCCATGAGTAGGGTGGAGCAGTGCTCCTCCATAGAGCCCTTCTGCCACAGTGTTCTGCCTCACCTTGGACCTAGAGCAATGGCGTCAACCCATATGGACTAAACCTCTGAAACTGTGGCCCCAAATCAACTTTTCCTTCTCTAAGTTGTTTTTGTTGGGTATTTTTATCACAGTAACGAGAAGCTAACTAATGTACTTGCCTGTCCCTTAGAAGTACCAAAGTGTAGATCGATTAAGCTCCATATTCTCTGTTTCCTTTCATTCACAGTTGAGGAAGCTGGAGAAAATCACCTAAATGTATAATATTGTTGCCCCCATGTGGATTCTCAAAATTCCTCAATGATCTCTTTATTTGTCCTGGACCTGATTTTTCTCCCATTCTTTTCAATGATGATCTCAAAATGTCAGCTCCCTCTTCATGTCCACTGGACCCTGACTTCACCCTTTCAGGATTATTATTATTTCCATCCTTTCTACAAAAAGTCCCCAACTGTATCCATTCCTATCTTTTGAAAGAAGTTAGGGCCCCTCTGTAGTTGGAGATCCCTTCCTAAAACTCTAATCCCATTCTTGCTTGTCTCCTTCAGGGCTTTTCACTAAAACTGTTCCCTTTCTCTCTGTTTTTCTCAACGTCACTATATCTATTGGCTATTTTGTCTTAGCTTGTAAGTGTAGTCAGGTCTGTCTCATTATTTAAAAACCGATCCCCTCTTCTCCTGGATTCCCCCTCTTCCCCTCTGAACTATGCCTTTTGTCACCAATTCCCCATTCCATATTAGGACTTATCCTTTGGTATTCTGATTTCCACTTCTGCCATTTAAAAAAATATATGTTGCAGAGTCACATTGGCATGAATTTCAGGGGACTCTCTATCCTCTGGCTCTATTTGGCACAGTTGACCTTCTCCTCCTTGAAACTTTCTTTTCTTCTAAGTTTTCTGACAATACATGCCCTGGCTTTTCTTTTATTCTCCTTTCTATTCCTTCTTAGTTTTCTTCATAGATTATTCTTCTTACATTCATTATTTGGTTTATTGCTTTTCTGGGGGTTTCATGATGTTTATGGAAGTCTTCTAAATCTACAAACCCAAATCTCTAAACCCAACTTTTCCCCAATGTTTGGGCTTCTTTTTTCCCAAGCTGAAAGCTTGCTGGACATCTCTATGTGACTGCTCTGTGGGTAACTCAAATTCAGCATGTCCAGAAATAGATTATCCCTGATACCCATCTCATCTTGTCCGTGACTAGTTTTATTTCCAGCTTCCCTGGTCTCAACAAATTGCACTATTATTTACTTGGCCATCCTAGCTAGGAATCTGGGAATCATCTTAAACTGTTTCCTTTCACTTTACCGCATCTAACTACAGTCTGTTGATTTCATCTTTTGGACATTTCTCAAGATGGTCCTTATGGCCGTTGCTATAACTCAGATCCTCAATATCTCTCATACGAACTATTACAACTGCTTCTCGTTGGGGCTTGTGCATCCACTCTTGCTCTGCAGTCACTGTTCATGGCCATCAGCATATTCATCTGGAGTAACACTTAAGTTTGTTACTGTCTCTACCGAACCTATAGTGCCTGTTCCTCACTTAGAGCTGTTTCTTCCAATACTGGAGACATTAGCCTCATGAGGTTATTGGGCACATAAATGTGGCTAGCCAAATGGAGATGTGTGTATATCAATAAAACATATACCATATTTTGATAATTATGTCAAAATGATAATATTTCTGCATAAATTGGATTGAATAAAATGTATTATTCACTTATTTTCTTTTTAATGTGGCTGTTTGGAAATTTAAAATGAACTCCATGCCTTATGTCATCTTTCTATTCATGAGTGTTAAAGTGGAGTGTCAGCCCTGCCGGGATCCTGTATACCACTGTGTCACAGGAATGGTTCTTATGATCCCCAGCTAGGGAAGAGCTAGAGGTCCCTCTAAGGACATGGCAAATTGCCACCAAACGGGAATGACTTTATAACTGTATGGTGTGTGTGGATGCATCTGTATCTGTGTGGAGTGTGACTTTAAGCTTGGTCATTATGTCTCAGGTGATCATTATGAAGCAGGTTGTTATAACACATTCTATGCATTTTTATTTTTAATATTGAAGGAAGAAATTTCTCAAGGAGGAGGGGTAATAAGAGTGGAACCAGGAGCCACCAGCGGAGAGAATCCAGCTCTCTGCCCTTTCAGATTCACCTTCTGCTGAGAGACACTTCTCCCTAGTTAACAATGACCTGGGGCCAAATTTCCCTGCTTTTTCCTTTGTAGAGACAGTACCTGAGGGACTCCTGGGAAGTGACCTTGAGTATGGGTTCTCAAAAGAAGATGACTATGATTCTATTCTGTTTTCCAGCCCCCCTTTTTTGTTCTCCTCTGAAATTTGTCACTTTTGTCATTTTCTCTTTCCGACAATGACAGTTCCCTGGAGATTTTTCACTCCACACCATCTCTTGACCTTTCTCTGAGGGGTTGTTTCTCATTTCACTGCCAGCTTACTGTGTGGCCCTTTTTTATTTGCAAGTTTTTAGGGTGAGTACTTTCTTGTGCGAGCTTTCTGTACCTCAGGCAGTATATTACTCTGGGGCCAAGTGCTCGCTTGTGAAAGAGAAACTTACAGCCAGGATAAGATGAAATAATAACTTCTCAGGTTTTCTTGCAATCTTTTACATTCTATGACTCTGATTTTCATATTTCACGCCTTACGCAAATTTGACTTTTTAAGATTTCTCTTTATGTTTATAAGCAGTTTTACCCAACCTGAAGAAATATATCTACTTCATTGAAATGATTGCAGAAATATCAAACTTTATCAAGTTTCAATTTAAAATAAATAAACTTATTTGCTGACATGCCATCTATTTTGGATTTCAGTTAAGCACCCGATTCAGTCTAAAGTAAATAGAGAAATGTATATACAACATGAAAAATAACCTGGTAATATAATAGAGGTGTCAACAGGAAGAGAAAGGAGATAAATAAATCTGTTTCTCTTCTTTTGCTGTTTTAGAAATGTCTATACCAACTAAGGCAAACAAAAGTTAAGTCTGAGGAATCCTGAAATTTAAGGCAGTATTCATGGAAGCCTGACATATTTATAAGACTTCAGTAGTTGACATGTACTCCAGGAAGTATAATACTTGTATTTATCCCACTAGTTAAGAATATTCTTACTTCTTTTTTTTTTTTTTTGAGAATGTTATATCAAAAATTTTTCCATCATGGAAATTTTCAGGTTACATGGGAAAGTTATGAAATTAGTCTGCATCCATTTGGTAGTAAAACCAAATGGATGCAAACTAAATGATGAATTTGAAGAGACCAAAGTGCTCAAGCTAAGGCCTGTTTGGGTTGAGATGAGGGTGGGACCCTGAAGTTATTCTAAGAACCATTCACCCTCAAGAAAAAGTGATATCAAGGGGAAGAGTCTGGTGAACATATTAGTTCCCTATTGCTGCTGTGGTAAATCACCACAAGCACGGCTAAAACAGCACAAGTTAGTTCTCATCACCAATGGTGGTTAGTTCTCACCTCTAAATGGTCAGGAGTCAGGGGCCAGGTATGAACCCAGCGGCTTCCTTCTGCAGGCTCTGAGGGAGACTCCCTTTTCCAGAGGACGCCTACTTTCCTCAGCTCATTGTCAGAGCCAGTAGTAGACCACTGCTCTTCTCTCTCATCTCTGCTTCAGCCTTTAGATCTTTCTCCCACTTGGATTCCTGTTGTGTCTCTGCTAGAAAGGCCATAGTGAAATCTCCCCATCTCCAGGTCTGTGAGATCTCATCTGCAGACCTTTTTCACACATAAAGTTACATGTTCTCAGGTTCTGAAGATGAGGATGTGGGCATCTTTGGAGAGTAGTCCTCTATTCCATAGTAAACAAATAATTGACACCCCTTAAATTTTTTTTTCTAGCTAGGCTTTCTTTTGAATATCAAAACAGCAGGAAGCCCTAGAATTAGCAGATTCTGTTCTCCTCTCTGAGGAAAGAGGTATGAGAGGATAGTGCAGAAGTTTAAGTTGGAACTGCTGGTATAATTCTAATATACCACCCTGTCTCACAGGGGTCTTTCTAATGAAGGTTTATTTATGAAGGTTGGACTTGGGAACTTAGCTTTTAAACTTATACCACTGTTTGCAAGAGAAAATGAGGGCAGAAATATCTAGATGCTCTGGTATAAATTTTAGGAGTGTTTTACTTTTTTGGACTTCTTCCCAGCAAAAAACAACATTTTCCATTTATAGTCTGTGCCATTTTGAAAATGACTCGTCAAGGTTTCTCAGGGTTGGTCAATGAATTTTCAAATATTCTTATGGATGGACTGGATTAATTTTTACACAAGACTTTTTCAAAAGCATTAAATCAAGATGAAGACAGTTCAATTCTTAAATGCCACATTTCTATGCTGATTTTCCATACCAAAAGAGGGAGGCATTTAATAAAAGGATTCTTTGGAGGTGAGCTAGGAGGGAAAAGTAGCAACTAATGGCACATCAGTTAGCAAAGGGCAAAATAGGCTGAATGGCTGCATTGGGATCACTCTATGTCCTAGACCACTGCCCCACAATGTACAAGGTTGTTTAGATACCTGGGGATAATTTTCAGAAGGTCTCAAGGCCCATCAGCCATCACTGCCCACATAGGACCCAGGGGTCAATCTACCTGTACAACTTCCTGGGTTCTTCTTCAGTCCCAGAGCACCCACAGGCTGGATTTCATTCTGCATTGTCAACTTGCACAGGACATCTGAGTTGCAATCCTACCACAGCCTAAGTCCCTGTGGAATCATAACACAGGCAGCCACAGAAGGTTCCAGAACAAGAGTAGAGACCAGGACAGCGTCCACCAGTGCTTATCTTCAACATGGCTCATTAAGATGCCAAAGAAGTCATTCTCCCCGCTGAGGGTTCATCGTGATTGCCATCACAATGAATCATTTCCAGCCCTGGAAAGGCCTCTTTTAAGATTTTAAAATTCCAATAAATATGTCAATATTTTATTCTTATAAAATATTTTCAAATTAGTCATTAAATTGTTAAAAAAGCCCAGTCATACTGAATCCTAATTCAAAAGCTTATTTAATATAACTAAGGTTTTTTTTTTAATGTTTTTTATCCTTCAGCTTATAAAACAAGCTAGGGATTTGATTTTCAAGAAATCAGAAGTAGATTTTTCTTTGTAGTAAAATACATATTTTTCTTGAGAAACTTTAATACTTTTGAATGTCTACCTTGATATCAGTGCAGATGGATAGATGATAGATGTGTTTCCATTTTAGTAAACCCAAGACTTGGATTTTATCTGTTCTGATGGGTATCTGCTAATTACCTATGAAAATTCAAATATTCAGTGGGTGGCTTTCCCACTGTTTGCTGTGATCACAGTGGGTGATGGAACCTTTAGGATATGGGCCTGCAGGGAGGACGGTAGGCCACATGGGTCTGCCCCTGAAGGAGATATTGGGATCCTGGCTCTTTCCTTCCTCTGTCTTTGCTTCATGGACACTGTGAAGTGAGAATCTTTGCTGTGTCACATGCTTCTTACCATGATTGTCTCCCTTGCCACAGGCCCCAAAGCAATGGAGTTGAGCAATCATGGACTGAAAGCTCTGAAACCATAAGCCAAAGTTAATCTTTCCTCCCTTTAACTTGATGTATCTCAGGTATTTGTCACAGTGATGGAAGGATGACTAACACATTAGGACGTACATTTTACAGTGCATCCTAACACACACACACACACACACACACACACACACACACACGGTACATATTCACGTACTTTGAAACAAAAGTTTTATGAAAGATACTTTTCCCTCCTATAGTTACACTCTTTTCTCTATTATATTGTAGTTCATTAAGAAAATGCTTGTTATGACCCACTTGATTAATTTCATGACCAGCAGTGTAAAAAGCATTGCTATTAAATGATACAAAAACTTATTTTATTTCAAGTCAGAAAGAGAATATGTAGGTGATTCAAACTAATTGCCTGAACATATTCAATTACAAAGAGATTAAAAAGTTAAATCCTTCAATCATAAAGATTAGAGTTCAAGTTTGTATTAAACTTTTTTTTTTTTTTGGTAGATTTATAATGACTTTTGGACTCAAGATTTGGGTTCACCCACACTATCAATAAAAATGATGTTTTTAAAAACGATGCTGAGGTGCTTTAACCCTGCGCTGTGGATGCAATTTCCCTGGAATCTGTTGCCGTGCCTATAAACACCTATGTTTAATTTCAGCAGTTCAGATTTACATCAAGGGTATAAACACAAGCTAAATGCATGCATCCCAGGAAATCTAACATTGGCACTTTTCTGTGTCACTTGTGACTTTGTCGGGTGGGTGGAGGAGGTGAGTTGCAAGGGCAACTCTTTTGAGTAATATCAACAGCATCTCCAGCTGGTAGGAAGCAACACCAAGTAAGGTACTCATTCTGTTGGGTCATAATAAAAGTCATTACCAGGCAAGATAAGGTTTTGATCCATGAAAGGTGAAGTTTACATTTGTATATGAGCTGAATGCCATTTAGAAAAGAGTCAGGAGGCCACTGCCAGGAATCTAAACTCAAATGTTCCTTAATTCCATAATCCAAGTTTAAGGAAGCCTAAGCTGTAAAATGAGCATAACAAGCTAAATGAATTCTTATTTTCCATTGATCATGTACAGAGAGCATTGGGTTCAAGTTTTTCCTCAGCTACTTTGATGCTTTTGTTTTGGCAGTGCCCTAGCCATGCCCTTGTTATCCTTCCATCCTTGGTCTGCACATTGCCTGATCCAGTTGCTTTGGGGGAGAAGTGAGGCTGTGATCTTGGTTGGCAGACGGTGGCCCGTGGGCATTCCTTAACCATGTAGAAAGCATTTCTGCTGTAGAGATACATTTTTCTTACCTTACTCTTCTAACACATTTTTACTGAATATAAATAACTTCAATTCATCTTCACTTTTATATTGCCTTAGTCGCTGCTTCTAAATGCATTTCACACGAACTGAAGAGTTTGCTAAGTGGGTGACCTTCACGTCCTTGTACAGGAGAAAATACAAAATGAGACCTGGGATTACCATTTTAAATGGAAGAGCTGTAGCTGGAAGAAAAATAGCTCCTCAAAGGCTTTGAAACAGAGTTGATTAGTCACAAAGAGCTAGAGGCAAAGCACCTCTCTGCACGATTTTGCAGAATTTCTTAACTGGCTTTTAGGTTCTAGGCTTTAAGAAGGAAGTCCCTTTATACAAAGAAGGGTGAGTGCAGAATGGGAAAATGACATTTACTGAGTGCCAGTGGCTTTGTATCTGTGTTCATTTGACCGGCACAACCAATGCCATTCTTTCATTCACCAAATAGTCATTGAATATTTACTGTGACATGTTCCCACGTGTACCCAAGCACACACACATATAATGACAATATATTTCATATGTATGTGTATGTGGTTGACCTCCAGTGTCCATGGTGGATTGGCTCCAGCCCCTGCCCCCCAATCATGGATAACAAAATCCCTCATATAAAATGCCTAAATATTTGCATGTAACTTGCATATATCCCCTCATATAATTTAAATCATCTTTTGTTAATCATAATACCCAATATTATACAAAAGCTTTGTAAATAGGTGTTATAGTGTGTTGTTTAGGGAGACATGACCAGAGGAAATGCTTGTACACATTCAGTAGAGACACAATTTTTTTTCAAATATTTTCTATCTGAGGTTAATTGAATCCACCCACATGGAACCCACAGAGTTGAAGGACCAACGATACATCAGCCTCAGAGGAAAAAGGAATGTGATGGGCAAGACCTCTCAAGTGTGGTGACTTCTGAACAGATTCCTAAAGAAGCTGGGGGAAGAGCCCTCTGAGATGTGAGGTGGGAGCGGCTTGGCACCTCTAAGGAACTGCAGGAAGGTCCATGTGCCTGGAGCTGAGTGAGGGTCCTGCAAGATGAGACCAGGAAGATGCGAGGAGATGTGTTGTGGGCGGGGAAGTTTTGCATGGGATATAGTTCAAAAATTTTGTTGTTTATTTGAAATTAAAGTTTTATTGATGTTCTTTTTGTTTTTACTGTGTCTGGTAACTTGATTCCTTTCTGCTTTCAATTCCTCTCTTCCCCACCTTCTGTGTGGTTATATTCATTTGACAATTAGATTCATTTTTTTCAGCTTGGTTTTAGTTTTAGCTTTTCTCTCTTATTCTTACTAAGTTAATTTTTTAATATGTAGGGTATCATCATGTTTTTGAAAGTCAAAACCATACAAAAATGATACAGGGAGTGTCACTCCCTCCTGTGTCCCTTCCTATACCACTGAACTCATTGTCTAGCTTCATTATTATCTGGGTCTGTGGTTCTTCTGTGTTTTGCTTTTTTTTTTGTAATTATTATAAAGTATACATATTTTTAAATTTTCTCTTTTTTACTGTGTAGCAATTGACATTTAAAATATGTTCTTTTATACTATTCTTTTTTTTTCATTTAACAATATCTCCTGTTATTTACTCCATATCAAGTTGGAGTATGTAGCAATCTTTCTCACTCTTTTTAAAAGCTGTATAGTATTCCACAGTATAATAGTTTACCAAATTAATCTTCTGTGCTTGAACATGTAGGAAGTTTCCTGTGTTGCCCACTTACAATTACTGCTACAAAAGAATAACTTTTTGCATGTGTGTTTTTGCAGTAATTGATATTTTAGGACAACTTCCTAGAAGTAGGACTGTTGGGCCAATAGTTAATCTGTATATAATTTCGTTAAATATTAACAAATTATACTCCAAAGAAGTGATATCAGAAATATGTGAGCTTGCCTGTATTCCCAGTGCCACACCAAGGGATTATATTGTCAGGCTTTTGAATTTTTTCCAATCTAAGGGCTGAAAAAGGTGCTTCAGTATAGTTTTAATTTGCATTCTGTTTATTATGAGTTGGGATATTTTCAAGTGTTTAAAAGATATTTTTATCCTTTTCTTGTGAATCATGAGTTCATGTCTCTTGCTTGTTTTTCAATAGGGATTTTTTTCCTTTCAATTAAAAAAGTTCAATGTATGTTAGGGATATTAACCACTCATGTGAAATATATGTTGCAGAAATCATCTCAAAGTTTGTCAATTTTCCTTTCATTTTGTTGATGATGCTTTTTTACTGTGCAAAATATTTCTTTTCATGTAGTCATAATCATCATTTCCTTTACTGTTCTGGATCTGAGTCATGGTTAGAAGCCTTCCCCACACTAATGTGAAAAGAGGCACCCGTGTTTTCTTCTAGTGCTTCATTGTTTCATTTTTCTTCCACTTAGACTTGGGACTTCTGATTTACTTATTATTTTTTTTTTTCCCCAAATGGCTCTTCAGATGTACTAACGGCATTATTTATTTATTTTTTAAAAAATACCATCTTTGCCTCAGTGGCTTGAGATACTACCTTTTTTTTAAAAAATATTTTTTAATCATAAATGGACACAATATCTTTATTTTGCTTATTTATTTTTATGTGGCGCTGAGGATTGAACCCAGTGCCTCACATGCCACTGAGCCCCAGCCCCAGCCCCAAGATAACACCTTTGTTGAGTACTTTTATACAAAGCTGGTCAGTTTCCATACTTTCTATCCAATGGCATTGCTGTATCTACCAGTGAATCTGGATATTTTTGGAAGGGAGTGTTGACAAGTGTTGGTGATTAACTTAATGGGAGGCATGAGGACAATTCTAAGAATTTTCACCTTAGTCGTGAGAATGTTATTTACTGATGAGAACTGAGTGTTAGGAAATTCTAGGTGTTCTGGTTTGGCCTTATTAAATATGAGAGGAGCTTTAGACCTCTTGGTAGAGATGTGAAGGGGTAGGTAGCTGGTCAAGAATGTAGAGTTCAGGCAAAGGTAGGAGTCAGATACTAAGAGTTGGCCACCACACAGGATTTAAAACAGACTGAAAAGGGTTTTCAGTGAAAGCATCAGCTCCACCTTGGAGGTAAACAACCTGAAATTCTGAGGGCTCACGTCACTGACAAGTGACCAGCAAATTTCAGAGCTGGGCCATGAATCTAGGCCCTATTCTCTCTGTTAGTTTTCTACAGATGCCATAAGTACCACGGGGTGACTGAAAGAAGGAAATGTACTTTCTTACAGCTCTGGGGACTACAAGTTCAAGATCAAGGTGTTGGCAGCGCTGGTTTCCTCGGGAGGCCTCTCTCCCGGGCTTGAGGATGCCTGTCATCTCCCTGCGTCTGCAGAGATTTCCCTCTTCTCTATGTTTCACTGGTCATTTTGGATTAGGATCCACCCTAATGACCTCATTTTAATTGAATGAACTCTAAAGAGCTTTTTCCTAAATCCACTCTCCAGTAGTAGGATTAGGCCTTAAAACATGAATTTGGGGAAAACAAAATTCAGCTCAGTGACCTCTTTTCATGGTATCAGCTTACTCCGTGTTTGAGAGGAAGCAGGCATTTACAGTCTGAGAGAACTCATGGCTTCATAAAGAAATGATGTGATGATGGTACCCAGGAGTTACTATTTTCCCTTTATTTGGAGAATATTTATGTGGATGATTTAAATGGAATGATATTTAATAAGAGCCCACAGTCCTTGGATCTGTTCCTAGGAAAAAAGCCTTGTCTTCTTTGGGAAGCTTGGAAGATGGCGGGGGCGGGGGGGGGGGGGGGGCGGGGGCGGGGGGGCGGGGGGGCTCCTGAAAATGAGTTTGTAGCAGTAATTTGGGCTTTCTCAGGGCAAGAGGAAAATAGGGCAGATTGTGTTTTTAAATTAGCATCAATTTGCTTCAGAGAAGCCATTCTCTGACAACTAACAAGAGCGGATTAAAGCAAACCTAGCAATATCTATCAGGGGAAAACATACCTCAAACTCTATCAATATCCTTTCAGTTAGAGAATGCCAAGGAAATTTCTTTTTTTCAATATAGCTGTTAATTATATATGAAAATATGAGTCAAGACTTATAAATTATTGCAATTAATTCATTAAATATACAGTCCTAACTACATTAAAAAAGAGAAAAATAAATTTTCTGGGTTTCATGGGATGATTCCTTACCTTCCCCAAGTCACTTTTACTTGAAAAGACCCTAGAAGTTTTTCTCTGCACAATTTTGTAATCTGGTTTTCAATATTTTTGCTACTTGGTTATTATTCACCAAAGTACAGTGTCCTGGTGCAGGAAAGCATCTTCATAAATTACTAAGTGAAACTCACAGAGATTCTACCGGGAAACAAATTACTCTTGAGTTTGCCTTCCAAGAATTTATAGTCATTTCTTAGTAATTTCTGTCACTGACATCTGTGATAATTTTTTGGAATTACAATGCATTAACATTTCTACTTCTCAGAATAAATGAGCTGAACCAAGTAACATTTTCTTGAAGATGTTAGTCTGGAATAGAAGTTGAAGCAACTTGCTTTAAAAGAAATGTTAAAGTTTGTGATTGGAGGGGGAGTTGGATGGAACATTCTAGTTGCCCTGGGTTGCTTAGGAGAATGACACCAGGGTGTTTAGATAAGGGTAGACTAGAAGATGATATCATTTGAGGATAATGGACTAAAAAAATCATAGGTACTGCATAATGAAACAAAAATTATACAAAATGTCAGTGCTGATTTCATTTGTACCTCACCAGTGAAGTAAGGTTAATCACCCTTAATAATAAGAAAATCTGTCCCCGTTAGAACAAAATGTTAAAAAGGATTAATTCATACATATAGGCAAATGCTGTGCCCTGTTCTTAATTGGATGGACCAATTAAGAGGCTTTGCCTCTATTCTCTGCTTCGACTCACCTTCCTTTCACAAATATTAACTCCAAATAGGATATTCAGACACTTGCAGAAGTACACAGGCAGGATTTTATTTGGCATTTCTTCCTTTTTTGACAGAATGGCCTGTGTCTCTCTAGACCTCTAAGCATCCTTGCAGATTCAGATGATTTAAAACATCCCCATTGAAATGTCAGCCTCCTGTGTTGTGGAATCATTGTGCAGGTATGTATGGCATTCCCCAAAGAATGGTTCAGGAAGAATGGAGCTTCCTCTGGGCTGATCTCTGTCTCTCCTGTGGCCCTGACTAGGCTTCTTTGTCCTCAGTCACCGGAAAGGGAGAATCATTCAGGATTTCTGTCTCCAGATGGTTTTAGGGTACCTGGGCTGCTCCAACCAGTGAGGGCTGTAACCTGTACTTTTTGAAAACACACAAAACCAAAAACAAAACAGAATCTTAGGTTAGCTCTTCCTCAGTTACCTTGTGTTGGCAGCAGAGGAGTGCTTCTTTTAGCCAGTGTAAAAAGGCAAAGGGAGTGCCCTGGACCACACAAATGCCATCTGATGAGTTTATGCTCCTGGATAACAGAGAGAGAAACTCAGATCTTGTCATAGGGCCTAAACCAGTTTTGGATTATGCTATGCTTTGGATTTGATTTGAGTATGTCTGTCCTTCAGGTTTATATGTTGAAATTTAACCCGCATTGTATATTATGAGGGTAGAATCTTAATCTGACAATGGCAGTTAAAGGTGGGGCCTTTAGATTATGCTAAGTGAAGCTAGCCAATGCCTAAAAAACAAATGCCAAATGTCTTCTTTGATATAAGGAGAGCAACTAAGAACAGAGCAGGGAGGAAGAGCATGAGAAGATTAACATTAAACAGGGATGAGAGGTGGGAGGGAAAGGGAGAGAGAAGGGAAATTGCATGGAAATGGAAGGAGACCCTCATTGTTATACAAAATTACATATAAGAGGAAGTGAGGGGAAAGGAGAAAAAAAACAAGGGAGACAAATGGATTACAGTATATGGGGTAGAGAGAGAAGATGGGAGGGGAGGGGAGGAGAGGGGAGGGGGGATTGTAGAGGATAGGAAGGGCAGCAGAATACAACAGACACTAGTATAGCAGTATATAAAAATGTGGATGTGTAACCAATGGGATTCTGCAATCTGTATACGGGGTAAAAATGGGAGCTCATAACCCACTTGAATCAAATGTATGAAATATGATATGTCAAGAACTATGTAATGTTTTGAGCAACTAATAATAAAAAAAAATGGTGGGGACTTTGAATTGATTAGGATTAGATAAACTCATCAGGGTAGACCACCCCCTCCCTTAATTGATTGATGTTTTCTTAAAACAGAGGGGCCAGGGGTGGGGATACAGCTCAGTTGGTAGAGTGCTTGCCTAGAACTCTACTATTAGTATCAAAGGAAATGGGAAAAGTGAAACACAACGTAAGGACTGGGACTTTTTTCAAATAATATGCATGTGTTTAAGAAAGAAAAGGAAAACCCCCTTGATCTCTGTGACTACCTCCTCCCCAAACCTAATTGGGGTATGCAATCAGGAATAAGCCTTTTTTTTTTTTTTAGACAGAGAGAGAGAGAGAGAGAGAACTTTTTTAATATTTATTTTTTATTTCTCGGCGGACTCAACATCTTTGTTGGTATGTGGTGCTGAGAATCGAACCCGGGCCGCACGCATGCCCGGCGAGCACGCTACCTCTTGAGCCACATCCCCAGCCCAGGATTAAATAAGCCTTTTTAATCTTTGCTCTCTAAATTCACATACATAGAAAACTAGTGAATAGAGTTACCATTATGGAAACAAAAGACCACTCAAATGATAACCAGCAAGGGCTATTTATCCAGAGCTTGCTATAGTAAGGAAGTCAGCCACCATTATTTATTTTTGGCAGTGACTGAAGGTAGATTGTGGGAAAGCTGTACAGTGGGTAAAAAGGAGGCTTCAGCTGTGGCTGATTGGCACTGTTGGAGTAAGTGTGGATGGGCTGACAAGAAGCAGGGCATCCTTTGTGATTGACTGGAGGTTCATGTTGGCCCTAAGATGCCAGTGGAGGCGAAACTTAAAGCAGCTGTCAGTTAAAAATCAAGTAATGGCTGTTTTGGGACAATTCCTATAGGAGGGTTGTTTGGCTTCTTGGGCCGGTTGCTGTGGGTTATGGGTCAGGGTTCTATTTTTACATATGGTCTAATCATTTAGGCTATACATTCAGGCTCTCACCACAGGTAATTATTTATTTATAGGGACTCTGCATGACCTAAATAGGATCCTACTTTCTATTATATATTGAAAACAGTAGTTTCTCACTGACTCCTATTATTCATGTTGGAGTTTAACATTTTTATATAGTCAAACTTTTTCTTTATGACTTCAGGAATTTGTAGCTTTCTATAAAAAAGCTATCTCCTTCATAATATTATAAAATATGTCTCCTTAATTTCTTTTCACTGTTATAGTTAAAAATAAGATTTTTTAATCCAAATAAATTTTATTTCTGCATGTAGAATGAAAAGGAGCTATAGTTTTGTTTTTTTGTTCCAAGTGGTTAATCATATGGAATTATTTATTCCTTCCCATTGTCTCAAATGCCCATCTGTTTTGGGGGGGGGGTACACTGGGGATTGAATCCAGGGGTACTTAACCACTGAGCCACATCCCCAGCCCTTTTTATTTTTCATTTTGAGAAAGGGTCTTCCTAAGTTGCTCAGGGCCTTGCTAAGGTGCCAAAGCTGTCAAAAGGTCATCTTTAACAATTACTCAATTCTAATGTATACCTGTTTTTGCTTCTGGTCTCTGCTCTATTAATTTTTCTACTTGAACTACTAGAACATCTTGCAATTTTGAAAGCAATATTCTCTTAATTCCAATTTTTCTTTCTTTCTTTGAATCATTGAGAAAAGTTTTTCTTTTTCTTTTTCTTTCTTTTTTTTTTTTTTTTTTTTTTTTGTGCCAGGGATTAAATTCAGGGGCACTCAATCACTGAGCCACATCCCCAGTCCTATTTTGTATTTTATTTAGAGACAGGGTCTTACTGAGTTGCTTAGTGCCTCACTTTCTCCTGAGGCTGTCTTTGAAATCAAGATCCTCCTGTCTCAGCCTCCTGAGATGCTGGGATTACAGGAGTGCACCACTGTGCCCAGCGAGTTTTTCTTTTAATTTCATTTTTTTGACTTTTTATAAATTATTTTATGCAATTATTTCATCATAGTACTATAATATGGTCTGATTTTTGCTTTTGGTTGTTGAAGTTTTTATTATTATTATTATTATTATTCTAAAATACATTACTGCATTCCCCCCTTCCCTTTCCCCACTCCCTGACCCCTTCCCTTCATTAATCTTTCTGCCATTTACTAGAGTTATTTTTTTAATTAATTTATTGTGGATGGACCCAATGGTGAGACTCACTGTGGCGCATTCATATATGTACATAGGAAAATTATGTTTTGGTGGATGTTATAGATAATATTCTGGATGAAGGCAAATCTGTAATTGGGGGGTAGTTGGAAATCAAAACAGAAGATTTACCTTTTTTTTTTTTTTTCCTGCCTCAACATAACTGGATTCAGAGTCTTCTCAGGAAAATGGCTCTAGTGATGCAACCCTTTTTGCTCCTGGGAGTCCTCTTCCTTGGATAGTTCTGAACCAATACAGTCAATATGTGACTCTCTCCCCAGTGTTTCTTGTTCCTTGCAGTCCATTGCTCCTGTGCTTATCAAGTTTGAGACATTTAAGTCCATTCATTGGAAGACCATCAAGCTCATTGGGCTTTCTGTCATGGCGAGGGTCTTCCTCTGGTGCTCTGACGATAGGTATTGACAGTGGAGGACAGCCTCTCACAGTTCTGAGCATCGTTTTGCTCTGCAGTGCTCATCTTCAGATGAGAGTGTTGGGGTTAGAAAAAAAGAGGGGACATGCAATGGCTATTACTCTTTGAGTTGAAATTAAGTATGTGGTGAAAATCAATGTTTTCCATCAGTCTGGACACATATTTTATAGGTACCAAGCCTAGAAATCCCCTCTTAGCTTTACATGCAATGTTATCTGGGTGAAAGCAAGAGGCACAACATGCTCAGGACCATAGGAAGATTAGAAATGCCACCACCACTCATTATGTGGGACATATGTGGGACAGTCTAGTTTGTACAGATTTTGTTTTTAAAAAATGAAGTCAATCAATTAAAATATAATAAATGCAATTAACTTAGTATAATGTGATCATGCTTCTGATATAAATTAATAAATTCTAAACACTCTTTGTTAGGCTGAGTGTCCTGGTTTTTTGTTTAATTGTTAACTGTACATGGTGGAAAATATAAGATCCTGAGGAATATTCCTTCAAAGAATCAACTATTGTCTTAGGAAGAAAATATTAAAGACCTCCCGAAAATAATAAAATACATGTAGAATCAGCTGATAATCAAAACAACATTGTCTGTGCATTCAGGGAGGAGAGAGAAATTTCATCTTTTTATTTAGAAACAGTGATTACTGCAGACATAGCTTTACCAGCAAGACCTCCCTCCTATGCCTGCAAACTAGAGCAGGTCAGGTGATTTAAGGTGCTTGAAAACAAGTAACACTCCTTCCCCCAGTTCTTGGATGCTCAGCCTCTTCCATCTACATGGAAGAGAAAGAAAGTCTATGCTCCCTGAGTGACTGCCATCTGCCAAGGGACTTAATAAATACATGCCATTTTACTTTATCTTCAATACAAACCTGCAAGTAAGTGTCAGGGCTCCCATTTTACAGATGACAAAACTGAAACTTAGATCATTTCATGTCTGCAGTTACCAAGCTCAGAAGCAGGTAGGGTTTTGTTCTAAGTTAGAGTTGTGGACTTTCAAGACCATTATCATGCCTTTGTGTAAGACTTCACCCATGCTAATAAGAGCATTCCTGGTCCTATCTATTCTGCCATACCCCCCTACCCTTTCCCATATTAATAGTTAGAAGGTAGATATTTTCTCTTTTCTAAAAAACACAGGTTGTCCTCCAGACCAAAAGCCCTTGTGACTCTTGTTTAGGTCAGTGCACAATCATTAGAACCAGGAGGGGGAAAATAAAGGGTCTTCAAAATTCCTTTGCAAGGATGCCAGCTTTCATATACAAACAAACAAAAAATATAGAATATTCAGTAAATATTTAGGACATATTTGTGCAAAAAATGTTTCATTATTTATCTAAAATTTAAATCAAGTGGAATATCTTGCATTTTATCTGGAAAACTTATCCTTTATTCCAAATTTTGTTCATATATAATTTCATATCCTTTCTAATAAGCTAGATTTTTCCTTGATAGATGTTTTATTTAATTTTCTTTCTAGAAGTCCTGTGTGAGAGAAAACTGAGTGGGGGAACTGGCCAATAGGTGCTTGGCCAGATCTTTTGTTTGGGTAACTAACTAATCATTTCTTTTTGAATAGAGAGTTAACTGCAATATTTGTCCCTGCTTCTAAAAACTTCTGGTGGAGAAATCTTAAGACTCTATTTCCCTGGAGTAGGGTCTTAGATAAGTATACAAGAAAGCAGGATGATACCTTTACCATGCATTAAGCTTACTGCTTTTTTCTTTCTTTTGTTTTCTTCTCCTTTCCTTTATTTTTTAGTCCCCAGATCCATTTCAGGAGATGATTTTTGTTAATTTCCACACTAATATATTATGCTGCAGAGTCATGTTTGTAATCACAATTTGTAATGGCTGGTTGGTTAACATAAAGATGCAAAGTCAATCTGGAAAACTTGCCAAGAATCTGTAGCAAATTGGAGGTAAATATACTTGAGAATCTCCAACAAATTCATTGTCAAGACTGCTGTGATGGAGGAATGGGACTCTACCTGTGATTTTCAAACCCGAAGGAAAATAATTGAGCATGGTGAATGTACAGCTTCAGAAAGACAATGTTCTTAGTTTTAAAAAATAAAAGCTTCATTGAAAAATACTTTTTGAATATGATGGAAGACCTAAATCGTGGAGAAACGTGAAACAAGACAGTAAAAGAAGAAAAACGTCCAGTTTCAGTCAGTATCTACATATGATTAATTATTCTTGCATATATCACTCCCTGGCAGACAAAATTTTATTATACTCATGATGTGCCTCTTCACACTGCTTTATATATTTCCCTATCTGCTATCACCTAGAAAAGTGTAGGAATGAAAAACTGATGGAGACTCAGGGTGACCTGATCCAGCTCCTCTCAGAGTAAAGAGTGGGAATTTAAGTTAGAGTTGAACAGAGAAAGGTGGTAATGGGAGCAAAGGATGATGAAATGAACACCGGCTTATATTGTTTTCACAGCTAATTGCAAAAAAAATTCCAATGAGATTCCATGACCTTCAAAATCAGCCATTTAGCTATCTCATGACCTAAGTTTTTAAATTAATGCTTTATTTAAATCTCTTTGATTACATTGTGAATACAACAAGTGCATGATTGAAAAAAAAAATTGTATGATATTTTCTCCAAGGAGAGGTACTCTCCAGTGTTAGAGGGAAGATGGAGTTGTACTCCCCAGATGCTGCAGGACCTGGATAGGGTTTTTGGTTGTTGTTGTTATTGTTTTGCTTTGTTTTTCAGTCTAAGTGGACTTTGAAACATAATTCAGCATTTTTTGCATACCAAAGAACAAATGCAATTCTACAGTACATTATGATTATTATAGGTATTAACAAAGACTAATGGGAATAGGGGGAAATGAATTAATGTCATTCACTTAAAAAATCCCAGACTTCATAAAGCTCCCCATTAAATACTTCAGATTTAATGGCTTTTCCCTGTTTGCCTCATCTTTCCACTCTTCATTCCCTCCTCTCTTCTCAATCCCTTCCACTTTCTGGATTAATGTTGTTCTCACCCTGAGCTATTCCAATCCCAGAGGGGGGGAAAAACAGGTCTATGACAGAGGACTCCACCTCCGAATGGGAAGCATCCCTTCTAGTCAATTCTGCCTCTGATGACCATGACCTGGAAGACACCTTGAGGTGGGGGGACATGGGTTTCACTTCCTACAAATCAGGGCTTTCCATGTAGTCACCAAAAAATTTTTTTTTCTTTATAAAAACTAGACTCAGGATTGAGTCCATTGATTCTTGCATATTGGTATTCACACTTGTGGAATCTCTACGGACAATGAGTCATAACTAACCTGTGTGACCAAGAGAATATGGTGGAGTGACAGTGAGTGACATTCAAAAATAGGTCATGAGAAGCCTTTCAGATTCTACCTTGGTCCTTGGATTAATCAACTTATTAAAAGCCATGCCAGTGAGGATACTCTAGTAGCTCTGTAGAGGCCCATGCTGAGCGGAACTGAAGTCTCCTGCCTGTTGCTGGTGCCCACACCACTGGTTATGTGACTGAGCTATCTTTAAGCAGATCCTGCAGTCCCAGTTAAGCTTCAGATGACTGCTGTCTTGACTGACATTGGACAGCAACTCATGAGAAACCCAGAGCCACAACCACTCAGCCATCACTACTGAACTCCCGATTCACTGGACCTATGAGAAAAGATGACTATTATTGGTATAAGTCATTGAGTTTTGAGGTAATTTGTTATGCAACAATATATAACTAACATGTTCTTAACTGAGGTAGTGATTGTAATGCTTACTCAGTCTTGTGGTGTTAATAATACTTCAGGAATCCGTAACATTGAATTGCTTCTCTAGTTCTCATTTTCTATCATCTTTTGCTAATAAAATAACATTGAGGAGCTCAGATAACTATTACCTTACATTTATAATGGGTTAGTATTTTCAATCCATTATTAGGAACGATAAAATATCATAGTTAAGAGAGTGGACATTGAAACTATGAAACCTAGATTCTGTAATTTTTCAGCTATGTGACCTTGGGCACATTATTAATCGAAGATCCAGTTTTCCCTTTTGTAAAATATGCAGAGTAATCACTAGTATCTCACAGAGATTTGAAAGGATGAAATATGATAATGGATATCCTCTGTACATTGCATGGCTTGTAGTGAATGCTCAATAAATGTCAACTATTGCTGAGCTGCTTTCAGTATTAAAAGTCCATCTATTCTGATTACACTTAAAATGGAAATCTGACAGATAAAAGGCAGAAGTTCAAACCCAAATCTATCCAGCATGTTATCTGTTAATGATATTAATAGGATTAAAATGATGTTCTTTTAGCCAGACAAGCACTCAGACAACCAAATGACACTGTGGACTTGGGTGTCATGGGAAGCTAATCATCCCTAACAATGTTAATACTGGGGCAAAGCACCAGATGGAGGGAATTTAATCAAGGATGCATATTTCACATTTTATGTTACATTTTATGCACATTTAGCATGAGCATTTTGCATGGGAAAATATGGCAATTGTAGAATATTCATGAAGGTGGCTTTTTATATTTCTCAAGCTTTATTTCCTGGATTTATCCATCCTTTCAACATACACACACTACCTAAAAATCATTTTTTGGTTGTGTTATTGGTAACTATAAAGTTTAGTTGGCTGGATGTTTTTGATCAGGAACTTACTGTGTAGATGGAGATAGAAACTTGTAAAAAATGAGTTGAAAAAGAAGACAAAAGGAAAGTGAAAAACACTTAACAGAAAATAATAAATAAAAGATAAAAATCATAATAAATGAAAATATGGAGAATAGGGCAATCCATAAGGAAAATGAACATTTGTTTGCTGTGAAAAATGAGCACATAAGTGCATCAAGGGCAAATCCTCATGAGACTTTCTAATGACTCCCACCAGTACTTAGATTTCATCCTGTTTCTCTCAGCTAATTTCATAAAGGAAAAGACAGCTATTGTTAATTAACAACACTAAAAGGAAGTGAATGTTTAGAGTGTTTAACTTGTGGGTATCTTAAACTTTTAATCATAACCCTGTATGCTTATTATTTCTCTATCTCTTTCTCTCTCTCTCTCTCTCTCTCTCTCTCTCTCTCTCTCTCTCACACACACACACACACACACACACACTCACTGGGGCTTAAACCCAGGAGTGTTTATCATCGAGCTACATATCCCCAGACCTTTAGTTTTCTACTGAGACAGGATTTTGCTACGTGTTTACTGTTTATAAACACAGTCTTAATTTCAGTTTCCTGGTTTCATTTCCTGCACATTGGAACTTGAAAACTTGAAAGGGGGTAGCACACTGAGCAGTAAGTTGATCATCAGGATCCCCATGTATATTGTTCTATCCATGAGACTCTGAATTTTCATCTGTGTGTAGAAATAACATGTGACCTTCCATCACATCTCAGCAATGAGTCCATGACTGCATCTGGCCATGAGATCAAAATTACCCTCTCATACTTAATACTTTAAGGCAGCAAATTTCAAATGGATTTCATGATACAGGGAAGAAGCCAGAAAGGGGCAGAGATGAGAGTTCAAACCCAAAAGAAGATTTTGCTAACAATTACACATTCAATGCAGTTCCCATCAAAACACCATTGACATTCTTCATAGCACTAGAAAAAAAATGTTATAAAATTCCTTTGGAAGAAAAAAAGCCCCAGAATAGCCAAAGCAATCCTGAGCAAAAAGAATGATCCTGGAGAGATCACAGTATCTGATCTCAAATTATACCTCAGAGCTACAGTAGCAAAACCGCATGGTATTTCCATTAAAACAGATGTGACAACCAGTGGGACAGAAGACAGAGACAAACCCACATACAGTCATCTGATACTTGACAAAGGTGCCATATGCATATATGTCAAAATATATTTGTTAAAAAAGTGGTGCTGGGGAAGGAAGCTGGATATCCATATGTAGAAGAACGAAACTAGATTCCTATCTCTCACCCTGCCTGCACAAAATCAAATCAAAGCAGTTCAAAGATTTAGGAATTAGGCTAGAAACTTTGCAACTGCTAGAAGAAAACATGGGGTCAACCTCCACCATATTGGTGTAGGCACTGACTTCCTTAATAAGACCCCTAAAGCTGAAAAAATAAAACCAAGATTTAATAAGTGGGATGGTATCAAATGAAAAACTTCTGCACAGCAAAGGACAAAGTGGGTGAAGAGAGAGTCTATAGAATGGAAGAAAACTTTGCCTTCTACCCCTCTGATAGGAGATTAATATTCAGAATATGAAAAACTCAAAAAGCTTAACACCAAAAAAGCAAATAACCCAATCAATAAATTAGCTAAAGAACTGAACAGACATTTATCAAAAGAAGAAAAACAAATATGAAAAAATGTTCAATATCCCTGGCAATCAGGAAAATGCAAATCAAAGTTACACTAAGATTTCATCCCATTGCATTTAGAATGGCAACCATCCTGAATACAAAAGTAATAAATGCTGGTTAGAACGTGGGGGAAAAGGCACACTCATACATTGTTGGTAGAACTGCAAATTAGTACAACTACTTTGTAAAGCAGTATGGAGATTCCTCAAAAGACTAGGAATAGAATTACCACATGACCCAATTATACTACTCCTTGGTATTTATACAAAAGAACTAAAACCAACAAACTGAAGTGATACAGCCACATTAATGTTTATAGCAGCACAATTTACAATAGCAAATTATGGAACCAGCTGAGGTTTTAGTCAACAGATGAAAGGATTAAGAAAATGTGGTATATGTACACAATGGAGTATTACTCAACCATAAAGAAGAATGAAATTATGGCATTTTTTGGTAATTGGATGGAAATGGAGAACATCATGCTAAGTGAAATAAGCCAGACTCAGAAAATCAAGGGTCAAATGTTTTCTCTCATATGTGGAAGCTAGAGCAATGTAAGGGGGAAAAAAAGGTACAGTGGATTTCATAAGGATAAAGGGAAGATCAGTGGAGTAAAAGGAGAAGACTGAGGGAGAGGGAGGAGGGATTGGAAAGGGAAGAAAAGAAATGAATTTCACAAGATTATACTCTATATGCATATAAATATACCATAGTGAATTCCATCATTATATCTATAAACCACCATTTTTAAAAAAGAAATAGAAGGAAGACCAGTAGAGTTGAGGAAGGGGAACTGGGGGAAGGAGATGGAAGGGAAAGAGGAGGCACCAGGGACAGAAATGGAGCAAATTAAATTCTATGCATGTATGAACCCAACTATTATGTATAACTATAATGCAGTAATAAAAGCCTTAAAAAGATTATGCTAACATACTAACAACGGATTCAGGATTTATGCTTGTTGAATACCGAGTGTTTGGATGTCCCAGTAAAATAACGTTGATCATGTAGGAGATGGTAAGATTCTCCTCTGGGGAATCTGAGCAGCCTAAGGGAAAAGACCCACACTCATTGGTACCCAACAAATGGCCCACCCCATGCCACACTATGAGAACTTCAAAGTTAACCAGCCTCATACACATGTTCAGAGCTTCTAACCAGGAAAAACCTTCAAGATGCAAGAGAAAAACCAGAACAGACAAGAAAAAACATCAACTCGTCAGAAAAAGAAATGATCATAGAAGAAGTCTTCCAAAGCCTAGTATGAATATTGTAGAGAGTTTAAGGAGATGCTGTATCCATGAACTGAGACCAAGAGGCTACAAAAAAGACATTTAGAAAACAAAAAGGATGAAAGTAGATCAAAAAGAATGAAAAGAGGTCAGAGAAGAAACTTACAAAACAGTCCAGAAAATCTAATATACAATAATTGAAGTCAAAAAGAAAAAGAACAGAGAAAATAGAGGATAAGAAATCATCAAGAAAATAATTGAAGACATTTCCCCAAGAGTGAAGGTCATGAATTTCTAGATTGAAAGGGCCCACAGAACCTAAACAATGAATAAAAATAGACTGGTGGATGGCATCTCATCGTGAAATTTCAAAACCCGGCACAAAGGGGAGATTCTCAAAGCTTCCAGATGGAAGAACAAGTCACATACAAAGAATTAAAAATCAAATTAACTCTGTGAGCTAGAGGAATGGTGAGTTCTAAAAGTTAGAAAAAGTATTATTTCCTATGTAAAATTCAATACAGAGCTAAATTGTCAATCAAGGGAGGATAGAAGGCAGGTCTCAGTAAAGACACAGGATGTTCTTTCTCAGAACACCACTGGAAGACATGATCCACCAAAATGAGGGACCAAATCAAGGAAGACAAACACATAGGAACTGAGGGACCAAATCAAGGAAGACAAACACATAGGACCCAGGAAAGAAGCAGTCCAACACAAAGGAGAGGCAAAAGAATCTCTGGGACAGACTCCCCAAAGACTGCTCTGCATGGATCAGATAGGGAAAATAGTCCACAGTGTGTGCTGGAAAATTTGTGGCCAAGGAGAGGGCATGGTCCTTTCTCTGTTGCCAGCCTTCCTCCAGGGTGAAGAAGAGGCTTTGTGAAGTCCCTGAAACCATTGCATTGTTGATGAGGACTGAGAATGAATAAGGAGACATTTTAAAAGGGAGATACTTTTAAAAATGAGGCTATATGAAAGAGTGGTGTCTGTCTTTTATTAAAATCTTGGTAAGATCCTCTGGTTCACATAGGCAAGAATGAAGAAAAGACCACAATTCTTCCTGAGTAAGAGTAAACCTCCTGCATATACAATCATTCAGACTCCATTTGATATTTCTATTACTGGGGATTGGATGTCCTCCTGGCAATGTATTAGCTACCACTTTTCTTTAAGAAGTCACGATAATTATGCATCATGGAAGTGGAGAGTGCATCAGAGGCAATATATATATATATAATATATATATTATATATATATATATATAATACATATAAATAATATATATAATATATATATACATATATATATAATATATATACATATATATGTGTATAAATATATACACATATGTATGTATATAAAATATGTTTGTGTATATATGCAATAGACAAAATACATGTTAATATTATGTATATTAATATATACTATTTATATTACACGTATTACATATATACATAATATATATTATGTATTTTACATACATAATGTAAGTTTGTATATTAACTATGGTCAGTTGTTTAGAATATGTATTTAGAATAATACCAGTGTTGAGAATTGTCTCTGAGAATGTCATTGCTGGGTTATATTACTTTTTCTGCCTCAGCACGTCAGAAGGACATCTGGTGGTCTCAACAGGGATAGGGACTCTTAGTAAGTAGAATGTGGCCCCACCCCGTCCAGCAGGGGCATACTTTCTTCTCAGTTAGTTTTGATACACAGTCTCCCTTAAGACAATTTGAACACTATGGTCAAGGGTAGACTTTACAATTTATTAAAGTTTTCCCTTCTTAGTTTTTGTGTTCGGATTTGACAGATAAAATAATGATAACTAATGGAAATTACTGAAATGAAAATAATTTCCTTTACTTCTGTTTACACAAGTTACTAATGAAGTTCAAAGTCATTTTTTGTTTGTTTAGGGGAAAATTATTTTATGTTTTATTTTCACATGACTAGGAAAGATCAGAAGTATTTATTCTATCTGAATTAATTGCCTTTGTAGAGAACTTGCATTTCCCCTATGACAAAGTAATTCCTGTTTTATCTTTATGTCCCAAATCCTAATATCAGATTTGAAAGATCTATTTCTTAGCTGGTATCTTTTGTAGCTTATCCTTAAGAAAATATTATTTGTTATGGGCAATTCTGTAGTCTATTTGGTTTGTCTAGAAAACACTTTTTCCTGATCCTTATATTTGCTTGGAAATAAACAATTTGGACAAGACTATTCTAATGTTATCAGACAGGAACTTTTGTGAGCATTTAAAATAAAATATATATCTAACTTTGATTTTAAAGGCATAAGAGTTGTTAATGCAATCTGCTTTACATTCATGCAGCAAAATTCCTACTTTATATGCATCTCAGTAATTTTAGTATCATTTTGTATTCCTCGTGTCTGAATATTAACTTTGAAATCATATGTTGTGAATGAAATTAAAAGTAACACAGTTGGTTATGCAATTAATACTCATAAGCCTGAGGTGTGATAAATAAAATCAATTTTCTGTAGTGTTCAGTTCTGAAGTCAGAATATAATGGTTTCTGATTTCTAGAAGGAGAAGGGGAAGAGGAGGAGGAGGAAGAGGAGGAGGAGGAGGAAGAGGAAACCTCAGGTAGAAACTGTCGGTAGTAGCACACACCTGAACACCTGTGGTCCCAGCTACCCAGAAGGCTCAGGCAGGAGGATTGGGACCAGGAGTTTGAGTCCAGCATGGGCAGCATAACTAGACCCCATCTCAAGACAAAATAAGACAACCTCCCCCGCAAAAAAAAACAAAACAAAAAAAACCCCACAAAAACACAAGAACTCAGGTATGCAAGGTTGGTAAGGAAATTCCAAGTTTCTGTTTGCCCTTTTGTCAGAAAATTCTAGGTTAGCCATGGAGGGAAAGGAAATACAGTTGATGGGATATCTCCATCAATTGTAAGATAAGACAGTTTGAACCATATATGTGTAATATACAATTCACTTATATATCAGTATAAATTAGTTATATAATTATAAATTAGTTATATAATAGTTATATAATGTTATATAATTGCCCATATTATATATCTATATTAATTTATATATTATATATTCATACATTATTGGTATTTATAATATTAATTTAATTAATTTATTATATTTATATTATTTGAACTTGAGGCATATCTCTAAGTATGTTTGGAAATTTTCTGTTATCCACACATTACACACAAACACACACACACACACACACACACACACACACTACTGTTAATCTGTCCATTCTAACATTTTAACCTTTATCAAAGACATTCAGGTGAACTATATTCTTGGAGTAAAGTCATCTGAAAGAAAACTCGGTGAGACTCCTGTGAATAATGTTTTCGCATTCCCATTGCAAGGCTGTGAACTCCACATTGAAGTGTTCCAGTATTCCCACTTCCCATTCACACCTGAACACATGCCCCCACTCACCCCAGAGGTGTTTCTCTTGGCCACTGTAATGTGGCATCTCTCTGGGCCCCTCCTCTATGCCTTTCAACACCCCCTCTCCTCAGGCTTGGCATCTGGGGGAATACACAGCCCATCTCAGCTCACTGTGTATTAATTTGTATAAACATGAGCATATCGTTGTGATTTTCTGTATTTGAGTGTGAGTGCCAGTGAAGACAGAGGGACAAAAGGACAACAAGGTGCTGAGTAACTCCAGCACCTTGCAAGCCTGCAGTCAGTCAGCTGCAGTGGAAGTGCCCCCAGGCGCTGTTACCTCAGTGTCTAAGCTAAGCCTGGCATGCCCAGTGTGGACAGGCAGCCCGTCCACCCTCACCCCAGCACCTCAGCCCCTGAGGCTTCCTTCTCACATTTTACATAAGCAGAAGAAAGAGGATGCTATGGACACTACCTTGCCTTTCTGGGATTTTCAAAGATCAAAACCAGGGCGAGAAGTGGCCTGCAAGCAAGCATGCCTGTGGGGAAAGAGAATTCCCCTGCCCATCTGTGGAATCCAAACCCTTTGGAAACAACACAGCTTTTTGCCAAATGACAGTTTGTCTTCTTGTTGTGCATAAATCACTGATACTCTACATGAGAGGGACTTTTTCTATCCCCACCTAAAAAGACTATAGATTTAGTTGTTACTACCACAAGAATATGCGTGCTGCAATAGAGAATTGTGTACCCAGTTACTCCAGGCCTGTTAGCATATGAGAGTAATAGTACAAACTGCTTCACTAGGCTCTGTAAGAATCTAGGTCCTTGTACCCTGAGCAAACACGAGCCAAGCCTGAATAAGGAATGCCTATATCCTGATGTTATCGAGGATCCAGGGTCCTTGAAGGTGGCAAAACCAGGTATCAGCTTTGGTTTCTGGCCCACTGCCCTCATTGGTTGGTGAGGGAATTAGGAGTGAAGTGGCATGTTAAATCTTGAGCCCTTTTTCTTTTTGATACCCATGAACCTGTTTGTTGGTCCCCCAATGCATCCATGGACAGTAAAAAAGCCCAAAGGGGGAAAATTCCTGAGAATTAGGCACAAAACAGAATTCTATTTGCTGGCAGATCTCAACCTTGCACATTGCCATGACGAAGACTCAGATTTTCTTCTTTGCTCTGAAAATCATTTTGCCTCCTTATCTACAGAGAGGGAGAGAGGGGGAGGGAGTGGGGGGGGGAGGGAGAGGGAGAGAGAGAGAGAGAAATGCTTATATGACCTTCCAGTTTTATTACCTGTACCTATAAAGTAACTACTAAAATAATTGCTTTCTAAATGAATTTGAAAATAAATGAGACATTGTAAGCAATAAATAAAGAATTCTGACAGAAACTCTTTCTCTAATCAGAAAAGTAAGTTTATATAATTTAAGATGTGAGGAGCCATCCCCTTTAAATATTATAGATATATTTATAAAATATGGTTATGATATCACTTTTTCTAAAGGCATTTCTAAATCCTTCCTTAATTCTGAAATCTACATAGATATACGCTTGTGCCATGTAGGGAGGAGATGGATTCTTATCATTTGCATCCAGGGAACTCTAAATACATTTATGAGTTAGGGTTGATTTAAATGTCTATTTTTACTGCTAATCATTTGTTTATTTAATAAAAATATTCTGCCTTCATTAAAATTTTGAATGCTCATAGGAATTTAATAGCAGTGACCTGAGTTCAGTTAATACTCTGAAATATTAATACCTGTAATAAAAGCAAATAGCTTTACTAACCTAAAAATCATTTACTTTATAACCACAGGAATACTCACTGGACACTGATTTATGAACTTGCTAACTGCTTCTCCCTCATATGGTCATTGTCCAGTGCTCTTTAAGCTGTAGCATATATTCAAGAAACATTTCCTTATGCCTTTATTAACAATCACATGCAGAAACATATTCATTCACTAAGCGTGGGTGAAATATGAGCTACTTGAAATACAAATGCTTTTTTTCTTTTTCATCGCAACTAATGACCTAATTAAATTTGAGCTGTTAGCATAAGAAAATTATTAAAAATTAGGTTTTGATATTAGGAGTATAAGTGGGTTGAAATTCACAAATTAACTTATTATGAACCTAATTAAGCATGTGGCTTATGTAATGAAATTCAGACATAGAATTATTTAAATTAAATCCATATGGATTAGAAATTTCCCATTATTTAGAACCATTATGTTAAGGTCTTTTATAATCATAACTTTAAAATTTTGCCATCTCTACTATTTTCCATGAACATCTTTCACTTATAATCTGCAAGTACAGTGATTGCTCCCTAGGTTATATATTAAATACTCCACTTCTCTCCATTGTTTAGGTTAGCTTTGGTGGAGGTAGGTGGGATGCTTTGATGGTTATATTTGAGAGCTCTGAAGAAGTTCTGTGGTTGGAAAATATCTCCTTCTCTGCCTTGAAATTTCAACTGATTATAGATGCATTCCTGACATTCCAGTTCTCTTTAACGTAATCCTGGTTTAAGTACAGTATTCCAGAGAAAGTGGTATGTTGTCATTAATGCCCATTTTAACATCAGTGTATTTTCCTCAACTCTTTCCTAAACAAGTTAAGAGAAGAATCCTGGGGAATAGTTATAAATCAGTATGTTTTGATGCAGGGAAATATAGAAGGTTCTTTTGGAAGTTAGCACATGAATTGACAATACAAAGGGTCAGCTCTGAGGACAATGTCTAGGGACAACTCTGGACACAAAACAAGATAAATTCAATCCCTACAATACACTAAATATAGATAGACATATTAAGCATTGAACAGTTACAGTTCTGTTGAATTAGCATTTCACATTAGATCATGATAGGGTTCATCTCTACCTACTCTAGCAGGTATCTACTTACTCTCTTAAGAAAATTAAGAATCATCAGATCACATTTTTAGAATAGGCAGAACCCCCACCTCCACCCCATCTCTTAAGAAACAGCAGGGAAGGCTTTAGGAAAGGTGTGCTTCTAAAGGGACTGTTTGTTTGCAGAGAGGAAATAGAAAAGGAGAGTTCCCTTTGCAAGTTGGTAGAACAGGAGCTTATGTTGTGCCAAACAAAAAGCTGGAGGAACAAAGCCCATTGCTCTTGAATGACAATCAAACATATTAAATTTATTTCCCCTTCTCTTTGTAGACTAGAGAAATGTTCCAGAACCAAACTTTTTCATTGACTCTTTATGAGTCATCTCACATCTTACCTTTCCTATAGCACATGTCTCCCATGCTCTTGTTAATCACCAGTGCAGAGGGGGAAAGAAGCCCTACACGATTTTTATGAATCTAAATTTTCAAAGTTCTTTTCTCAGCTATTGTCCTGTAGACTGGCAAAATCATCAAATGGATCTAGAAGATGAAGTGCTTCTCAGGATGTAAATTAGACCCAAGATAATATCTGATGTGGAAGGCCCATAAATATTGGTACAGAAGATTGGTTGTGTGGGGAGGGTATTTTTGGTTAACCGCCTTCAGAAATGACCTAAGCATTGTTCTGATAAATGCTGAACAATGGATAATACCCAAAGATTATCCCAATTTGGTGATTCTCAGATTTTTATCACTGGAAGGAAAATAATATTTGAAGTTGCTCAAGTTCTGAAAATCTTGAGACTTGTGGATATACGTTCATTTGTATTAGTAGTTTCTTGGAGCTGTGGTGTGATTCTGTAAAAGCATACAAATGTGAAAATGAACTGATTGAGTTTTTGTCTTGTTTTTAGCTCTTCCGGAGATCTCACTGTTCAGTTAGAAAGAATATATCCACAATAATCATTACACTAACAGAAAGGAAACTTTCTGAACTGGCCGGTCTCTCACCTGGGCACCACAGGTCATCAACAGAATTCAGTGTGAGTGAAGTTGTAGCACTGTGCAACTAGGAAGTAATCTCTTCATCTCAGAGTGTATCCTAGGTCCAGAAAGATGTAGTTTTATTTGAATTACTCTGAAAATGCGCTTCAACACTAAGGCTAGCATCAAAATGCATAAAAAGCACACGATCTCTTTCTTTTTATTTGGATTTGTTTTCTCTCTGTTTGCCATGTGGAATGATAACAGGACAAAGCAGTTGGTTCCATTAACAATCATGGCTCATATCCCATCTTTTCAGTTCTGATGCTAATCACAGCAAAGCCCCAGCAGCCTCTTGAAGCACTGCTGAGCAATCTGTGTTCAACTGTGACCCGAATTTTAAAAGTAAAAAATAAAGGCAATGTTTCCAAATAGCTTATCAAGAAATGTCTTCCCAGATAGTATAGTCCAATTTCAGCCACTCTTGACATTTCAGTTATTTACTTCCCTATTCTTTCTTCCTTTCTCCTCCCTTGTATTGGTTTGCAAATTCCTATGATCCTGCAATCCTGTGGATCCCAAGCATTCATATAAATCACTGATATTAGAAGCATCTAATTATCATTCATTTCTATGAGGACAATGTGCTTGCTATCCTCAAAGAACTAACACATGAATTAAAAACAAGAATAAAGTAACCTGTGAGTCCCATTCAGCCCACCTGTTTTGATATAGACTGTGAGTTATGGATGGTTTTGTGTTATTAAATGGTTGGAGAAAAAAATAAAAAAGAAGAAAACTGTATTTCATAAAACATGAAAATCCTATGCAACTCAAATATCAGTATCCAAAAATAAAGTTTTATCAGAACACAGACATGCTCGTTGTATATGCATGATTTATGACTGCTTTCATGCTATAACAGAGATGAGTAGTAAATGCCAAGGACATCTGCCTGCAAAGACCTTAACAGGAAAAGTTTGCTGATCCCTACATTAGAATAGTAAGTTTTAAAATGTGGAGACAGTGTTGCCCTGATTAACTGCTGGGGCAGTTACATTTTTCTACAACCAATTATTAGTGCTCAATAATTGGAAGACATCTCATATTTGTGGAGTTCTTTTCCATTAGTGGCATTTAAGCATCACAACTGAGGCAAGCCAAGGTGACTCTGCAATTACAGTGAGTCAGAGGAAATGGCTTTTCCCACAGTGAAGGAGGCTTAAGAAGAAAACGGAGTCCACTGGAGAGAGAAAGTGGTTTTACATCTAAATTCTTCTCTTAAGTTTCAAAAAATGTATTGCACTGCTAATAGAATAGAATTTTCCACTGTCCCCAGCCAGGGCTTGGCAGGCCTGTGGCCGAAGAGTCTAGGCCCAGGGTTCCTTTCCATGAAAGGGTAGTGGAAAGTCCACATGGTCTCCTCTTCTATGCCTGCTTAGCCTTTTGGGGTTCAGTCCAGTTTTATCTTTCAGGTTGAGGAGACCTTCAACAGTTAAACCCATTCATGTTTACATTTATAAGGCCCAGATCATTATTTAGTGAGGGGACACCATTTAAGATGGGTATTTTCCATGGTCCACTCCTCAGTAAAGTTCCTGAGTATCCTATCTACTGGTTAATGTCTCAACAGGAGGATCCAAAAAAAAAAAAAAAAAAAAAAAAGGGAAAAACAAAAGAAGAAAGAATTCGAGTTCCATAATGATTCTGATTGCTCTTTCTCTCCTTACACAGTATGCCATTTAAGAGCCATACTCATCTGTTAAAGAGTTCCCTGGAACTGAAAAAAATAGTAACAATATACACACACATATAGCACATGGGGAGAGCTAACACACTTAGCTTCATTTAGCATCTGAGAACACCAAGGCTCAGAAAGATTAGTGGGTTAGTCAAGTTTATAAAGAGTTTAGGAACTGGCAGAATTGGAATGTGGGCCATTTAATGGAAATCTTGGGCTATTACATCATAGCTACTCTTGTTGTAGAATATAAGGAAAATTACATGCCTGTGTCTAGCTGCTTTTTTTTTTTTTTTAACTTGGTTTAAATATATTAACTTGGTTGTACCACATCCCTGTAAGGAAATTGCTGATACCCACTGTGTGACCTGTGTTACTCAACAAGAGGCTCCTGGAATTTCTTGACACCCTGCATCTGACAACTGCAACACTTGAGCTAATGTTTTCTGGCGAGTCCCATATTTACTTCAAAAGCTGAGTGATAACTTTTTTTTGAAGTAAGATAAAGGCAGAAAACTCTCAGAAGAGTGAAGACAAAGTTTTCCCAGGTGGGTCCTCCAGCCGACTCAGTGCAGACTTGCATGGTGTTAGGAGAAATACCAGCAAAGGAAACAAGACCCAGATGAGATTCCAGCTGTGTCCTGCAACGTCTACAATTCAAACGGACAGTGTCATGTAGGTTCAAATATTTATGGAGGGCCTTCCACATGCCATGGTCTATTTTAGACTTTTGGGTTTGTATCAGGGGTTACATATAATTAGAGAGACAGAATGTAAGTTATGTAAAAAGTTACTCATTGAACAAAATTGTTCCCCTTGTAAAGAATCTAAATTTGGGTGATTCTGCTGAGTCACGGATAGCAATAGTTTAATACTGACGTCTCCATTGTTGGGAAATGGTAGCTTCTGGCTCAGGAATTAAAACAAGGAACTTTCTATCCACATCAAGAAACAGTCTAGAGAGTAAACATGTCCCTAGAGTCCAGCTGCCTCTGTTTAAATTCTTCTTTCACCACTTTCATCTGTGTAATATCGAACAAGTTATGTAACCAGGCTTTGTCTCAATCTCTATAGCTACAAAATTATGAAAACTATATCTATTATATTTGTGAGGACTAAATAAATCATTACATGTAAAACACCTTAAAGGTGTTTGTCACATAAGTGAAAATTCAACAAAAATAATTAACATATACATACAGGATCCAATATAGAGCTATTTCTTTAGGGTTCTGATTCTAATTTGAGCATAGGAAGTAGGTTTTTAAATTATATTTGCATTAGGACTTGCTAGATTTACACAGAAATGAAATATTATAATTTACTTTATCATGGGAAGATGTGCTATGGTCACTGGTGCAATCAGGAGGAAAAAAAAAGTAATGATTATATAATAGCTTTTACTTGTATAATCACACACTTGGGTACTTCTACGTACCAGGAACTATTCTAAGCGCTTTTATATAAATTTAACTCATTTAATCCTTACAACCCTAGGGGATCAGTAAGAACTATTATTAACCTCATTTAACATATGCAAGAATGCAGACACATAGAAGTTAGAGAGATAAGAAAACAATGCAATCATTTGAATTGCTTTATGTCTTATGTAGATGGTGATTGAGAATGCCTGGCCTCCCATTAGATCCCCTTATTTTATGTTTATAATCTATTCATTTAATTTTTAAGCAAAGTTCCTTCTATGAATTATTCATATTATGATTTTGCTGACTGTGTATTCCATGGAGGGTCATTTTGGGACAAGGCCACATAGGTGGAGGAATGGTGGATAAGTGGTTCCTGGAGGTCATTAAGATGGATCAGTGCACTAGCCGGCACAAATGACAATTGCTGACGATAGAAATACTTTTGAAATTATGATCAAAAGTATGAAAAATACAAAATGCTTAAGGTGCTTGAACACAAGATATTAGTCGTTTTATGGTGAAGCTTTAAGGGCAAAAACTCACCTAACAAAGTTCCACAAGAAAGTTTCCTCTGGAGGCATCCATGGAAGCAGCATGATTTATAATTATGCCCTGAAATGACTCTTTATTTAGGTCTTCACAGTATAGACTTCTGCTTGAAACACATTGAATTTATTTTCATTTTATAACCAGCAACCTTTTGAAAGGAAAATAACCAGTGCTATTACCAGTCACTATGGTTGAATTGAACCAATTACTCAAATCATGTTGCATCTGAATTAGTTTTCTTTGTGTTTATGAAAACATGTTTTGTAGAATTACATTTTCTTTCCTATCACCTTACAGTAAGAGGAAAGTGCAAGTACTTTAGAATTACAGTGTAATTCCCTATGATTGGTTTACAGGCAACCTTGAGCTATTTTGATATTCCAGTGGGTTGTGGAAAACACTTGTGGATAGTTGATATTTTCAACTTAAAAAATAAGATTATGTGTGGAACTTGTTACTGTGTTTCATCCACAATGGACCTGATTCTTCTGTCCCCAGACAGTGCTGAGCACACATGCTGGCTCTGAGAAGTTCCTACACAAGAAAAAAAATGCTTCATAGATTGATTCCTACCACACTGTAGAGCCTTTGCCCCTCTGATTTCAACAGCTGACTCTGTGGGTGAAAATTTGAGGAAAATAATAATGTAGAGTTACTCCCATTTCCTTCTCTCTTTGAGAGAAGCAGACTATACTGCAAAATATCTTCCTGAAGAACGTCCAAGGAAACTAAAACTTCAGTCTTCTAATTTTCTTTCTAAAGTGATGCTGGAGCCATCCTAGCTTGACAAGGTGGAGAGTTCTTGAAGGGTTTGGATTCCCTCCAATTATGCTGAAGGACATGGTAAGTGCTTTGGAAAGCTTATCCCAGCATGGGAGGAGAGGTGGGGAGGAAGTTTTCTTGTGGGCATTTGATAGGTATAGAATCATAGAATTTTAGGTCTCTTGGGGGCCTTGTCATTTTAACAGCTGGGGAAAGTGAGACCTCAAAGCTGACCCGCTTAGGACAGCTTTGTCCTAAGTGTATGGGTCCTTGCACCACTTTGCTTCCCATAGATCATGACCAAGAAGGCCCAGGGGTGTTCAAGTAATTCTCAATCATCTTAGCGGTGGGTTTCAGTGCTCTGAATGCGTTATGCCAAAATTGTATAAGATTTCTTCCAAACTGTGGCTTGCATGCATTCTAATCTTAATGTAGCCAGACACTCAGAAATCTTCTCCCTGAAATAAAGGAAACTCATATCCTTCAAGTAGCTCGACATTGATTGCCTTCTTTATTGATGCCTCCCACAGTGCGACATCACTGAGATGGAGTGTGGAGCTCTCTTTTCGTTCCGTGCTAATTAGAGTACAGTTTTGAGAAATCATTTTATGGTGGAAAACATGAAAATGGAAGATATTGATGGGAATGCATCTTTCTTTCAAGTTGTACTGATTTTTGTAGATTATAGGTCAGACAACCTATTCCTCCAGCCAACCCCTGACCCAAAAGCACCTAGACACCTCTAATGCAGCACTTTAACCCAAGATGAATTTAATGGTCTAAATGTAAGGAGTGGGAGCAAGGGACCAAGGAGATTCAACTACCTGCTTGGGCAAGTAATCTTGCCATATGGTTCACTTCAGGACCCATATTAACCTCAGAACTCTTAAATCCATGCAGGAACTAGAACAGGCTAGTCCTGTTAAAGAGCACTGACTTTAGTATGCGGTTTTGTTTGCTTCTTTTTCTTTTGGTTTTTGGAACAGAAAGATTTTCCTCTGTGCCCTCAGGAAAGCATTAGGCTTATGTTCTGAAAGGAGAATGAAGCAGCAGAAACAATAAACAACATTCTCACCTTGTGGAGTCTCCAGTAGTTTAAATTAACACACTTATTAGAAACATTGCTGCCCTTTTAAAATGCCAATTCTATATGTATCCAGTAAGAAGGGTTGATGAAGGTCACGGAGGTTATGAGAAAGATTTCAGGTGTACTAGCCAATCAGATAAAAGCAATGAAACAATAAAAAATGGCATGAGAGAAGAAGGAAGACAAATGAAAATAATCTCTGGTTAACAAACAAGCTATTCTTGAGTCATTGCACATTAAGTCAGAATTTTGAAAAAGAGGTGCATAAAAAATTCTAAGGAGCTCAGACCAGAAGAGGCTGGGTGGTTGCCTCACTGTGGAGGTCCAGCTCATTCCCTGCCACCCACCTTTCATCTCACCCAGGCCACACTTTCTTTCTGCCCATCTTCTGGAACAAGACATTTCTGCAGAACAAAGGAACAAACTTCAGATTTGATGCAGTCTACAGTTTTTTACTGTTTATACCCACCTTCTTTGCCTACTAAGGCTATGAATACCATTGTTCTTCCAGAGACCCTTATCAAACTTTATTTTGATAACCTGTCATTTTTATTTATCTTTGGCCTGCAGAAAAGTGAGAAAAGATGTTTTAAATGTGATCTTTGTGTTCCTGAGCAAATCATTTACCCTCTCCAAATCTTGGCTACATGGCCATAAAATTGGAATAACAGTATTATGTTTCCTGGGATGTTGTGGCTCCTGTGAGGTACTGAGTTGATAATTGATCCATTAGGGCTAGAGCCAAGGTGTGGGAGTACATCTGGGAATGTCCAACTGTGCTACTGCCCAGTATGAAAGATGTAGGTTCTGAGGTTGCATAAGAAGGGAAATGTGCTAATAGTTGCATTGTGCTGAACCAGAATGGGGGGATGCTATGATCCAAAAGAGAACCCAGTCAGACAGAGACTAGAGAAAACAAGTAAACCCAGGCATCAGAAGGGGAAGCAGGGAGGCTTATGCAAATGTCCAACCAAGAATTGGTGGAAATGGAGCAAGGAGGAAGTACTAGTGCAGGAGGAAGCTCCAGGATGCTGAGACAGGGGAAAGAAAGGCTGTCTTGTGAGCATCATCTACGGATATTCACTATGTGGAGGGTAAAATTCAGGTTAAATGTAGTGCCAGAGAGTGTCACTGGTCAGGAGTCTTCCATGTTCCTTCCTAGGAAAGAATCATCTTTCTCCCTATTAAACTCAGGTGGAATCACTAGATTTGCTTTGTCTGATGCAATCTGAACCTCTCGATAAAGTCCTTAAGAGCCAATACATGCTTTGCATATTCTGGTTTCCCTCTACTCACATCTGATACTCTTGCCTTTCCACCTGGGTCTTGGAATCAGGAAGATGATGACATAGAAGCAAAGTCCCCAAAGGACCCTTAATGGATACGTAGCAAGAAATAAACTTTTGTTATTTTCAAATCACTGAAAAAAAATTTAAATCCCAGAATTATCTAAACCTCTCTTGTCTGATATAAATGAAGATTACTAGTTGGAGGCTAGTAATTAATGGTTATGCCTTGTTAGACTTATTTTACTATGACAGGCAAGTATGGCAATGATATTACAAGAGAAAACAACTGGGGGAAAATCCAATTACAATGTTTATTTAGGACAATTTGTAACAGAGAGTGAAGTCTGTGGGTAAATTTGTTACTTCTCCAAGAATCATAACCAGTCAAGTGAAAAATAAATTATTAGGAGACCCAGGCATTTTTATTTTCATGCACCTTATAACCTGCCCAGAAGTCAGCTCTCTCTCTCTCTCTCTCTCTCTCTCTCTCTCTCTCTCTCTCTCACACACACACACACACACACACACACACACACACATTACTTTTACTGGGTATAAACATGTAAAAGGTTCCAATTCTTACCATTGTAAAAATTCAAAGTCTGAGAAGAACAAAGGTACAAGGTTGAGTTTTGTTATTGTGATATGGGATTATTATTATTGTTATTAATGCTGTTGTTATTGTTTTTGTGGGGAAAAGAGCAGTTGTTTAATGGAGTTGCAAAAATATATTTCATTCCTCTTTGTCATATTTAGTGTCCCTAGCCAGGTAGTTTTTGAATGGGTAAGATTTGAAGTGAGAAATATAATTCATTATTTTGAATAAACAAATGGCTTGGGGAGGGTTGTGGTTTTGGAGTGATGGACTGCGTATGGGAAAGGTTTTTTAGAACAGATGCAAGAAATCGTAATCTGATAGATAAACAAATCGTGGATTCCGTCTCTAGGGGAAAACCAAAACAGAGCCCCAAAAGCCAGGAGAGCTCAACTCAGGACACAGAGGCTAATTCTCAAAGGCAGGGCCAGGGAAGAGGTGACTGTTTAATGATAAATGGGCCAGACTGCCTCCTGATTTGGCCTAGGAGCATGAGCATGTACAGGCAGCGATGGGGAGATTTTTCTTCATTCCTTCTCCATTTGCAAACACAGCTTTTCTTGTCTTACACATTAGTAATCCATAGTTCACTAAATATCATCTCAGCATTTGACCCAAGCCCCTAACCATATTCATGATATACAATACTAATCGCAGGGCTATGAGTAACACTAAATGTTCATTTTTCTCAATTGACCCAACATCTACTTTTAAATTAAGAAAAATGTTGAGAACAAAAGCAAGGACCCTTCCTGAAAGTAGTGCTGAAGGGCGTTCTCATGAGAAGAAAAGAAAACAGAGGTGAGACTTTGCTAATATCTGCTCTCTCCCAGGTTATTTTAAAAGCACTATTCTTGAGCATTTCAAATGAAGTGTTGCCTTTTTTCACGGCACTTTGAAATGTTTCCGGACTTGTATTCAGTCCTTATTAATTTATTGTCCAGTGTTTTTACCTTTGTGTTAGAAAAATATTCTGAACATTTTGAAGTATATGCTATTACATTTGTCTGTGTATAATTGCTGCAAAAATACAGCTGATATTATGCGGGTTTGGGGGATGGGGGTGAAGCAAGGTGGTAGAGTGCTTGCCTAGCTTGTGTGAGCACCACCAAGAAAGAGAAAAAGAAGAAGAAAGGACGGGAGGAAGGAAGGAAGGAAGGAAGGAAGGAAGGAAGGAAGGAAGGAAGGAAGGAAGGAAGAAGTGAGGGAGGGAGGGAGGAAGGAAGGAAAGAAGGATAGGAGGGAGGGTGGGCAGGCATCACCTTGAAATACAAAGTTTTTTAGATTAAATGTGATCTTGAGTGTTTCAGCCAAATAATCATCCTGAAAGGATTTTATTTTTCCAAATTTAAAAACAAGAGCAACCAGTCTTTTTTTTTAAAAAAAAAATCAGCAATGGAAAAAATCTCATCAAATATATAATTAATGTAATATTATTCTAGTACTAATGATATATAATCTACTACATAGCTTTATTTGAACATTTCTGAAATTCAAAGGGTTATAAATACATGCACACATAAATAAATGAACAAATAAATAATTAAGTTGCAGTTAGATATATAAATGGAAAAATAAGAAATACAAATAAAACAACTGATGTCTGATTGATATAGAAAAACCAGGGCCATAGTTTAGATTTTTACTGCACTGCATGTGATTACGGTAAATCACATTTTAAGTGCATATGAGATGTTTGAGGAAGATGGAGAAGAACTGGCTTTACTTATTGGCAAAAAGGACCAAAACCTAGTGGGGACACTCTAGATATTCCAGGAAGACCCTTGCCCTTAAAGAATCATCCATTCCTTTGACACTAGTGCCTAAAATGCCTGGGTTTAAGGTGAGGCTTTTATATATTGTTTTCTTTAATGACTCAAGGAGAAGGAATTTAAACAGTTGCTCTTTCAGTTCTTTGGTTTTATTTTCTTCTTAATACATATTGATGCTGCCCTTACTTATTTGACCAATGCTGGCATTCTGTGGGATGTTCCTGCTATCATAACTGACAATTTAGCTCCATCTTTCCACTCTATTTCCCAAGAGCTGCATCAGGATTCCTGCCCACTGGCAGTTGCAGCATGGTTTAGGGGATGGGGGAAGCCCTCCATGTCTCTCTAATCTGGCCTCACTTCTCATTCCTGGCCTTGGTCTTCCCTGCATGGCAGTTACTTCATTCCAACTGTAGTGGAGAGACCTGTATCTAGGCTCCACCTTCTCATTTAGCCTTCCTCCATTCATTTCTCCTCTCCTATAAAGAGACCTAGCTTCTCTCTTCCTCTTGCTCCATTCTGTTGTCTTCCTCACCTTGGGCTTTTATTCTGGTCATTGTTTTAATGGAAGGTAAAAGGGGAGAGGAGAGGGAGAATATGTCATGTACTTTGAACTGGAATTCCAGGTAGAGGATCCCAGGGCAGGACATAAGAATTGTTCCTAATGATGGGTTTTTCAAAGAAGTTTTTTGTTTGTTTTTTAAGTTGTAGAAGGACACAGTAGCTTTATCTCATTTATTTTTATGTGGTTTGATCCTCAGGATCAAACCCACTGCCTCATACATGCTAGGCAAGCACTCTACCACTGAGCTACATCCCCAGCCCTCAAAGAAGTTTTTATACAAAATGTTAAGTTTAAGGCTCTTTTCCAGAGTTAAAATGGTTCCTAGGGCCAAATAATCTAGGGAAAAAATTCAACTATATAATTTTTCAGTGTAGACTTCATATGTCCTACATATTTAATTATAATTAATCTTATCCAAGTTACAAATTGTTGGCCCTACTGAATTAAATTATCTGAGCCTAGGCTTCCCCAAATATGCATGCTTGAAAAACTCACAAGGTAGTTTCATATTACATAAAACAGAAATATAGATGATGTATAATATTTATACTTACTATATATAAATATATAACATACTATTTACTTGCAAAATTATAAATAGTAGGCCTCCACCAGTTTGGGACACAGAATTGAAAGAGAAAGATGTCGCCTCACTATTTGCCTATTTTAATAAGATGTTATATAACTGAAATTCCTGATTGTCCCCATTTGTTTACAGAAATATCTGTAAAGTTAAATATTTTTTCAATTAGCAACTAAGTATCTAACCTAGATGATGTATCAGGGAGGCAGCTGAGGTTTACATTCAATGACCATATATCAGAACTTCTGTATATTACCACTTCCTTGGTTTCCTCATATCAGAAACTGAGATTGGTTTTTCATGATTTTTTTAAACAAGCATTTTTAAACTGCTTCATTTGATATTTTTCTCCTCTGGGTGTTTTCAAATTGATTTTTCAGTGGAAAGATGTTCCATTCCAGAATTTTGTCAGGTATTAAAGTCAAGCTAACAGGTCAGTTATTCCCAAGTATGTTCTATTTCATTTTCTCAATCATCTTAATGTCCTGGGCTGCTCCGAGCTCACACTGTCCATATAGTCTAGTTTCTTTCCTAAAAATGCAGCTGTTGAACAGAAGGAAAGAACAGTTCCAAAATGATGGCATAAAAATTTAGAGGGATGGTTTGTATAAAACTCTAATTGGCACTTTATATGACATTTTAAAGGCATTAAGTATTTCAAAGCCATTAAGAAAATTGTTATTATTATAAAAGTCACTTTAAAAGAATAAAATTACCCACCAGGCTGTTAACTCCAAAATATTTCCTTTGAGCAGTGAATAATTCATAGTGATGGTCTTATGCTTTCATACTATAATTAAAATTAATAACTAAAATTCTGCAAATATTGTCTTTCAATAGAACCACTGCGATATATTTTGTGCAGTTGTTCCTTCTTAGGGCTGGAGATCAGCTTTTTTTATGAGAATGATGTATTTTCTTTCTGTATGCTTTTTTATTTTGATTACATAGGAAAGAATGAACAAACTTAATTTGGTAGGGCAATCTACAATCTTCACAAGTATTAAATTCCATCAGTGTTTTCTTTTTCTCAAGTGCATTTCCACTGAGTTGCAACATTGTTCCTCCTCTTTTCTATTCTAGATTCATCAGCTTCTAATTGAGTATTCAGTTAACACAGATGTAAGATGTACAGAATTGTGTTCAAGAAAAGACCAAATCAGGAGGCTGCCAATTGGACTTTAACCTGTTTGCTTTTAATAATGCTTAAATATAGATCCCAATTTGTAAGCTTGGTTTAAATATTATTAAATTTTCTCCAGTGTTTCTTTGTACTTCAAATGTTTATTGACCTGTGAAGATAGATATGGATGAATAAACTTACCCTTCAACCTGGATAAATCAATGGGATATTAGAAGTTGAATATTCTTGATATTTTAAAAAAGGTTTGTATTACATGGTGTGTTGATTTTCTTTTCTTTCTTTTTTTTTTTTTAACCAAGGAGAAAAGTAAAAACAACACACCTAAACTGACTTCTACTTCTTTTGTAGTGGTGATGTCACAAACATGTGCCCTAGCCTGCTTGTTTTCCCACACTTATTTCATATTTGCTAGTAGTTGATGAACAATCCTTGGCTTGAGCCTTGGAAGGCAAAAGGAAGTCTATGAAGACAGAGAGCAACAACAAGAGGATGCCGATGGGTTGAAGTACCAGTTCCTGCCACTCACATCAACTCTTGTGTTCTTCAAGGGAGTGGTCAGCCATATCCAGTGCTGCCAAAGAGCAAGGAAAATAATCACTAATGGTTTTCTTTTGCTTGAGCAAGTGGAAGCCATTGGGAATTTTGAGAAATCCCGGGTGCTGTAATTGCTGGGCAAGTGTGAAGGGGAAGGTTAGGAAAATGGAATATGCTGGAGGAGGCTAGTCTGTCAAGCTCAGCAACCATCTCCAGGAGTTGTGCTCCTCAGGGCCCTGACTAGAGAGCTTCCCAGTGCTGTCCAGTGAACAACCTGAACAAACTTAAGCAGGGAGTGAGCACCCATTGTGTCTATTCTTTGCAATACCTAACATGAGAGATATGACATTGAATGTGAATTTAATGAACATTTTTTTGAATAAGCAAAAGCAAGAACCGATACAGAAGAAGGTAGAAAAGATTTTTACAGTCTAGTAACAAACTATTTTGAAGATTATGCCAAGGATTTATTTAATTTTATTTTAAGAATCAGGCAGTCAGAAAGAGACATCATCATCATCATCATCATATCAATGACAACACTTTTTTTTTTTTTTGGCATAAAGCCTGATAGCTTAGGTAGCCTTTTTTCCATATTCATTGTCTAAGTCTTTGTAGAAAAGGGCTTCAAAGGACATCCAGGAAAGAATTATAAAATAAGAAACATTAAAGGTGGGTTGGGGATATAGCTCAGTGGTAGAGCACTTGCCTAGCATATTCGAGACTCTGGGTTTGATCCCTGGTGCTGCAAGGAAAGTACTTCAAATGTGTGACTTAAATCAGAATGTAGGAATTTCCTAAAGTAGATTTCTAACTAACATTGAGTCATGATGTTGTATGGTTAAAGAGAAAGACTAAATTAACATGCAGTAGTAACCTAAAGTCAGGGTGTATAAGCAGAAGTGCAGCGTATTTATATGTCATGAAATCAGTCTATTTCATTGCACTTTCATGTGAATCTATAGCAGTCTGAGCTCCAGAATGAAACTATACCAGAAAGCAAAAAAACTGGGGAAGAACTTACAGAAGAGCTATAAAGATTATTAAAGACCAAAGATGCAGGGCTTCCTATGAAATGCTCAAATGGAATTTCATAAATCCTTATTCATTGTTTCAGAATTCATGATGATTCATATAATGTAGCTGCATAAGGGGAAAGATGGGCTGAGCCCAATAATTTAGATTATAATTATCTTCTAAAAGAAATATCCAAACTTGACTCCAAGTACACAATACCAGATCTTCATCAACTGTTCTTTGGTTTATTGGTTCAGCTTCTTTGCTGGGAAAGAGCATTCCAACAAAATTTTATGGTGGTTTAAGACTAATTTTTGCAGCAAGAACAAAAAGAAAAGCTCCAACCCACTTAGTCTAAGTAAGCATTGGAGGAGTGAGTTTAAACAGAGGTTGTCACAGGGGGGGGTTATGGAATCTGTGTCCCTGGAAAGTTTTAAAAATAGGCTGAGCACTCATCCCTCTCACTAACATTAGAGATGGTTTCAGCCAGTGTCATAGCTAGAGGACAGCCCCAGGCCCTCTCAGGTTCCCTTCCACCTCTATGAGTCCACAAGCTAAAACAATATCTGAGGAGGCCTCTCTGGCAGAGTGAGCCACAGTCACGCAGGCACATTTCTGAATACATTACTTTCTGACCACAGGAATGATAAGTATATAAGTGAGGGTGGGGTCCGAATCTTTCCTTTACCGTACTCCACAGCAATTGCCAAGACAGGCTGCTCCCGCTACCAGCACCATCTCTCGGCTCTAAGCACAAGGGAAACCAGTTAGTATTGAACCATGGTGCTCTGTTGGATTTCATTTGTCACATCATGTTATGGTGTGTGTGTTTGTGTTGTGTGTTTGTGTGTGCGAGTGCGCGTGCTCATGCATGTTCGTGTGCACGCAGGCGCATGTGAAGCTAGGGTAAGTAAAACTAATCAGAAAGGAAATTCAGTTAAAAAATCAAAAAAACATATGGGGAAAGAGCCTTCATGTTTTCTTGAGGTTAGACTCTGACGTCAAGCAGTTGATGCTAATGTTAGATCCTAACACTTAGCATTTGATTTTAAAAAGAGCCTCCTTGGGTCTGAAGCCTATTTGGAATTGTTGCCTGTTGTTCTCAGATAGGATTTCCTCTTAGAAGACCAGCTCTGTTCCTCTCCTGGTGCTGCTTGGTAATGGCCACTTTCTCATAGGGACCGAGGTGGCAGCATAGCTGACAGGCACGGAGGTATCTTTAAATATCACCGCACCCCATCATTTGGTGGGTGGGTGTGTTGTTGCTAACTGTGCTTCCACTTCAACAAAGAAAGTGGTGAGTTGCCAAAAAACAAAGATGTTCCATCTTAAGAATTATGCGGAACTCTTTCCAGAGAGGCATTATTTTTTTTAAAGCATTTTATCCTAAAATACTTTCCAAATTTATTTAGACATTATATCCAAGGAAAGTAATTTCAGTATCGTGCCATGCAGCTTGAGTCTGTGAATGGGAACAAGTCTCTGTCAACAGAAATCTATCTTTATTATTCACCAAGTGGACTCTGGTGGCCTGTGTGGGGTGGGGGACCTGCCAAGGCCATAATTACCCTAGCTAACCAAAGACACATCAGACCTGGCAAACTGCAGCCTAACAAATTTGCAAACAGGTGGTGAAAATATGATTTGGTTCTTTTTACATTGTTCTTTCCTATTTGCTTCCCCTAAATGCTGCATTTTTGAAAGGTCACTTTAGTTTTCTTTAGGAAAAGGAGCCTTCATCTCCCAAATCCTCAGTTGATGCCCTTCCCTAGAAGTCTTTCCATTAATTGAGTTGGCCTGAAGGTCATAAACCACAATCAATATGGAGGCTGGTTGCTGCAAGGTGCTAATTGACATCCCCAAAGAGGAATAGTGTCAACAATCAATAGAGAAGACAGAGCACTGGTAGATTTATGGCTTTGATTTTGAAAAGGTATGGGAATGCCCAGTGATGTTTTACCCCGTACTCCTTTTGAATGTTAATGCTTTCTTGAAGATGATTTCAGACACACTGCTAGGATACTGCCTCTACTCACTGAAGCAGAATCCTCTGAAGAGTTGCTGAGGCAGAACTGAAATCATGGCTCGCCTCAAAGAAGCAGCTGTATTGGCCGCTAATGATGCCTCACACAGAAAGACGATGCTCCTTTAACTCGGGGTTTTAATGGGAAGTTTCTAAGCCTGAAACAACAGCTTCGGATCTGGGGTGTGCCATCAGCTGCTTGCAGCTACCACTGTCTTCTGCTTTTAACACGGCTTGTTCCTTGTTCGGGAAGAATGGAAACTAAAGAGGCTTCTAACTACCTGTAACTGTTCCACCAGGAAATGGATCAAGTGTTTGTTCAGCCAGATCCAGGTACTTGACCATAACTGCGTCTTTGATGAGCTAATTAGATGCTTTTCTCTAACTTTACAATTTATGCATGAGCAATAATCGCATAACTGCCTTTTGGGTCCAAGTTTTGAATTTAAATCTAGCTGTTAAAGTCTAATTAAACAGTTGCTAGGGGAAGTTAACACAAAGGGGTAAAATGTAATAATGACTTTGTTTTTAAAGCATGCTTAACTTTATTATGGTACTGATACTGGATAAAGAAGTAGAAAAACAGGCTTTTTTTCTTTTCTAAGCTGCAGTAAATTATTCTTGAAAGCTGTTTGCCCATTACAGATCTTCTCTCCCCCTTGTTTACTTAAAACATCCAACCTTCCAAAAGGCAATAAGGGTGTTTTGATTTGTTTAAAAAAGAATCACAACTCAACAACTCTTAATGAGAGCCTGACCGTCCCTGGGTTATGAGCAGTGGGTAGTCGTAGCCTTTTGAGGTATCTGCAAGCAATCTTTTTCACTATGAAACACACAAGGACAGAAACAGAAAACAGGTAGAAATGAAGGGTTCATTATTTGAAGTTAAAAGTCCCAGTTTGCTAAGAGTATCTTTAGAAAGCATGCATTACTGCCTGACCATCCTTATGGTATTTCTCTAATGTTCTCAGCTGGACTGCAGTGTTGCCCTGCAGTTCCTTTAAAACTCTCCAAGCAGGTGTTAGGAAAAAGAGGAAGATAGAGAAGAAGCACAGCTGAGGTTGGGACTCAGGTTGAAGAGGAAGATCCCCTATTGACCCAGAGGTGACAAGCAGCAGTGAATTAGGAAGGAGAGGGTCTACTCCCAGACCCAAGCAGCTGTGTCTGCAGGCTGACTTTGCAGGGATGAGCAGAGAACAGCCCTCCCAGTGCAGTATTAGGTGCTGGCAACAGCTCCCAAACTGCCTGTTGACATTTGTAACTAAACACACATCATGTTTTAAAAATTATTATTTGTGGGCTTTCTAGTGGCCTTAGGTCTACTATTTGAGCATGTTAAATAATATTCACCCTTAGCCATTCTGTGAATTTGGAAGCATCAGGGTGATTGTATTGGAGTTTTATTTGGATAAAAAGAATGTAGACATCGCCTTATATTTATATGATTCAAAAATAAGGGAGGGGGAGGAGAGGGTGCAGGAAGATTTATAATGTATGAAGCTCCTAGAAAGGGCCAGGAAATCTTTACCTGAAGTTCTTGACTGGTAACCAGGGCCATGTATTTTTTTTTAAATTTATATGAAACATTTTGTATCTTTATCTGTGTAACCTGAAATGCAAGTTCTTGATCACTGAGCTAATGTGCAGGATTTCCAAAGGATCATAGGGGAATAACTTTTGCTTATGTAGTGATTTGATTACTTAGATGATGCAGTGGCTTCTGTGGAGGGCTCAAGATTGTTGGGGGTGATGTATGGGGTCGCCTGAGGTTCACACACCTGGGTGGATGAGTGGGTTGAGAGTGAGGTGTACCTAGAGAGTCAGTAGTTCTACAAACAGGAATTCAGCTAAGGCTTCCTTTAGTTCAAAAAGTATCCAGTGGTTCTATTTACCCTCCCTGTAATGGGTGGGATCCTAAAAATAAAATTCCATACAGGAATGCATTTCTATATGGAAAACCATGTAGCCATTTCAACAGTCAGCTTCAGAACTGTTCTAGAAAAATGTAGCACTTTGTGGAAGTTTTTCTCTTCTGGTCACTGCAAATTTAGTTCTGACTAGCTAGCCAATGCCCTTCCTGTTAGTCTACAGATTAGTCTCATTAGTCTGCCAGGTAAATGTAAATAAGGTGCACAGAATGTCTTTGTAGGACAAAGTGTCCTGTCAATGTAAACTGGACAAGCCCAGGAGTGTTCTTGCTCAATGGATGGGCTGTTTTTTACGCCTACTTTTAAAAACATGTCAAGTCACGGAATTAAGTTTTTGGCCTAGAAGTTTTAAAAATTAGGTATAGCAATTATGTGATTTAGGAGTACTTAAAATACAGGCAACATTGCTTAACTGCACTCTTCTTGCCATTAACAGCAGAAGGATGACAACTTTTAACTCATTCCAACATGTAAGAGAAATACTTGGTCTCTCTTGCATCCTTTGTAGGAGATGGGGGTGTCACTCTTTATTACTGTTTTTTATGATTTGGGGAAGTTTATAAATCTCCATTCCTTTCTGTGCTTGGTTGCATAATAGAGATTAGAAATAAATCTCACTTTGCATAAAAATGATAGAGAAAACACTCATATATTAGCACTTGGTTATTAAATACCCACTATGTGCTCAACAGGGTTGTACATGTACTACAGCTGTGGTCACTGTAACACATTCCATGAGGGTGAGCCCTTGAGTCAATGACCACAAAAGTAAGGAGAGAACAAGGTGCCAAATGCACTTAACTGATTCTGTTTCTGTCTCTTTAAAAATAAGAGGCAAGTCATTGCTTTAGGATGTACTTTCTTCATAAAAAACACTTTTCCCTTCTGTGAAATTATGTAATGAGATATTAATGAAATAAAATGTCCAAGGTATCCGAGCCAGAGCAGGGTATGTGTTGACATGAATAGCTTCCACACACAACTTTAGGATTTAGTGTATTTTAAATGGCTGCCCCTCCCAACCACAAAACAGACTGGGTAATATGGACTGACCTCTTCAATAGAAGGGTAACTGCCTATCTCTGGCTGATCTTTATTTTTAGGATCCCACCCATCTGTATTGCAGCCAAGGAAAATTTAAAGAGCCAAATAACTTATAGCTTTTCAAATCATGAGAGCTGTGGCTATTAAAGTGTCATTGTGACCCAAGCTAGCTATGATTCTTTGAAACAAGATCTATTTCTCATACGGGGTCTGACATCCCAGTTCGACTGAATGACTTTTGCTTCCCCCCCACCCCTCATTGTATCAGTTAGCTGGCACCTTGAATTTTGAGTTCAGTTCTCTGGACTGTAAGGGGCAGAGATTTGATTCAGCCTATCTTCAAAGAAGCAGTGACCCCAGAATGGCAAGCAGTTCTTCAAGGAGCTTGTTATTTAGTAAGAGGAAGGTGTTGTTTAGTAAGAGGAAGTGACAACTCATCTAGACTTGTCACTGATCAATGCTGCCCGAGTGCAGGAAATCTCTGGAGGCAGAGCAGGGAGCACCCCATCCTCTGTGAGGGGGATACATAAGATCCCACGAAGGAGCGGATATTTGGTGACAACTCAGAAGGAGGGGGAGGACTCCCCAGAAGTGGGAAGAGGAAGAGGCAGTGAGCACTACGAGGTGGGAGCCTGTAGGTGTTGGAAGACCAGCAGGTGAGATGGAGCCAGGGAACGGGCAAGATGAAGCCCTTCTCCTTAGGTGCCCCAGAGTCAATTACATATACATTTATTCTCATCAATACTTTGGTAATTTTACTGGACACCATATGTGATTTGACATTTGTTCCTTTTTAAACTTATGAAAATAGATTAACATCTTAGAAAACTCCATAAGAGTGTGTCTGCTCTGTGGTCCTGGATACATCAGGGCATCAGGTGCACAGGGGGTTATTGGGCTATGGACACTGGGGCACATGGGTCTTCTGGAGGAGGAGTGGTGAGATCTGGGCTTTGGACGATGGACCAGGATGCAGTATGTAGAAAGTACAGGCAAAGGAAGAGGAACACACTGAAATCACTGAAATTAAAGCAAGTGGCTAAGAGAGAGAATGGCTACGGCAAAGATGAACTGCTTACATGGGGATTCCTAAGTAATTCAGGGTGTTTCACCTTTGTCTGTATTGTGGAGTCCACAGAGCTTGACTTGTGAAAAAAAGATGTATTTTATGATTTTTTTAAAATGGCATCTTTTAATTTAGGTTTTCTTGGTCCAGTATTAAAATTAGACTTTATTTCCTGAGCACACACAAATGGACCCAGCAAAGGGAAGACACAGATGCACTGCGTGATGGGCAAAGCCAGTCAAGATTAAAATACTGCTGTGAGTAACTGTGGTCCTTCTTTATACTTTCAAATAACTGCCATTTGTTATTAGCAAGTCTTATGATGGTCATGTCAAAATCTTTTGAAATGATTTATTTTCACTGTTCATATAAAAGAAAGATTTCATTATTTAGCTAAAAACAATCATGAACATTCTCTAAGAATTATTTTTATCAAAGAGAAACATTTTACTTTGAGACACATTTTTGAATTTTTGTGTCTTTGAATATTTTCATATTGTGATAACCAAGTGATTAAATTTATTTCTTTTCCTCAATCTTAATCTGATGCTTCCTTTAACTTGAACATGTTGTTGAGCTTTCTAAATTTGTAAATTATTCACTAGCTGATTATAGGTTTAAAATCAAGCAGGCTCTTCCAGGGATTTCAAATAGTCCTAAGCAAAATTGTGAAGAAGTGGCATTTGTTTTTGGATCTCTTTATCCTTTTACCCATCTTTAACCAGCTCCTGGTCATTTCTCTCTTTCTACCTGTCATCTTTCATCCTCCCCCAGGTCTTTCCTGTTGGGCCACCTGCTCATGGCTCCCATGTCTCCCCCATTCTTCTCCTTTCTAGCAGCCCCTCATTCCCAACAAGATCTTCCTTTTATCTACTATATTTCCTTTCTCCAATCTCCTACTTACCACATTTCACAGTCCCCACTGACAAATTCCTGCTATTATGTTAATGTGTCACTTTCCTTGGTAAAACACTGCAATTTAATAGGAGGCTTTGATTATTTAACCAAAAGAAGTTATTTTAGTGAGAACTTGAGCACTGTGGTTTACTGAAGGAGGAGAGGTTTACAATTCACAGTGTGCTATAGAGTTTTCAAAATGCTCAATTTGGTTTATCTGGAAGGGGCTAGGGATGAAAGAAGTATTTATTAGCAGGTTTCTGAAAATGTGGTCAGATTGTAAGGAAGGCTTAGCTATACTTACTTTCACCTCTTGAAATTAATTAATTAATTAATTAAAATGTGGTGCTGGGATTGAATCAGGGTGTTGCACACGCTGGGTAAGTGTTTTATCATGGAACCATATCCCCCCACCATCTCTTGCCTTTTAATAAGCAAAAGGCAGGAAAACTGCATATTAAAACTGATTTTTAAATCATCCTGATAGTTGGCATTCCTGTGAGGAAACCTGAAGAGGTAGATGTGGCAGATGATCCAAATCAGAACAACTAGGCGATTTGCTGGGGCCTCTGGATTGTTTGAAAATCATTACAGCCACCAAACAAGTGGGGTATAGACTCTAGGTCCTGAGTATGGGCTAAGCCCAGAAAGTATGACAGTTAATCTAGGAGAAGAGGGTTCGACATTTTGTCCTGTGTGCAGGAGGAGGCTGGGAATGACTGCTCCTGGATGGCAGGGTGGCTCTAATCACAGAGACCAGGGGTGGGAAGGAGGGACTGAACAAGGTATTACAATGTGAGTCAGCTAGCTCATGGCTGGGGTCATTCTCACGGGCCCTAGGACTCTGTCCAGCTCTTCCCTATTTTCACTGGTTTCCACAGACCCCCAAATCCTGATATTATAAATTTATATAATCAATGGTCTTTGCTTTTTTTGCATTTCCTTTTTGGATTATGTAGTTTATTTTTTTTCCTCCCATAAAATCTGTCTGGAAATGCATACCCATCTAAGCTCTGTTCAGAAGAGACAAAGGAAAGGACTCTGACTTCCTCTGAAATGAAGGGAAAAAAATGAACATAGAATGGGATTCTTGTAAACCAAGAAGGAGAGCAGGGTCAAAGTGAGGTGAACTTCACGGGACACAAACAGGCAAGAAGGGACATGTTAGGGATGGCTGAGGCCTGAGCTCCTCCCTTATCAGATGGCTTTCCCTTGTGCCAGTCTTTGGAGAATCTTATAATTGGAATGATTAAGTCCAACATGAGTATTTTTGGTGGCTAGAGCTGGCCCTGGTCTGATATACTGAGAAAGCTGCATTGGAGGGTCTGGCCACCTTTCCTGCTCCTTTCTTTTCTAGCCCAGTGGGAATCAATACCCAAAGATTGGAGGGTGCTTCAAAACAAGAAAATCTGAACCAAGCCCCATTTATAACATCCTCCACATTCTTTAAAAAAAAAAAGATTTATTTTTTAAACCTTTTTTTATTTTTATATGATGCTGAGGATTGAACCTAGTGCCTCAGACATGTTAGGCAAGCGCTGTACCAGTGAGTCACAACCCCAGCCCCATCCTCCACATCCTTAAGAAGCTTAAGAGTATCACTAGTTGGCAACTCCTTTCTCCCAGATAGGGGTTGATATCCCCTTGGTAAACTGCTTTTTAAAGTGTGATTCTATAGACTTTGAAGAGTCAACTTACATGCACACTGTAATTGTGATTACTATTGCTGTACGGAGGACAGTGATTCTAAGTTGATGGAAGAAATGTTTTCATTCTTTAGGTCATAATTTCTTTCTTTATTTGGTTGCTTACTTTCTTTGAGCATAATTTCTTTGGACCCATGTTAGTTTCTATAGTTAACTCTGTTATGTAATTTTTCTCACAAATTCATAATAATTATGTCCATGTGATTTTCTATATGATAGTGTCTAAGATGAATGCTTTTTTCTTACAGAATATAAGTTTATTTAGTTCAGTACCTTTTAATGACTTTCATGTATTGCTTTATTTGCCTTTTATAAACAAATAGGAAGTCAAGCACATACTTGTTATCCCAGAGACTAGGGAGGTTGAAGCAGGAAGACTGCAAGTTTGAGGTCAGCTTTGGCAACTTAGCAAGGCTCTAAGCAATATAGCAAGACCCCATTTCAACAGAAAAAGTAAAAAAAAAAAAAAAAGAAAAAGGGCTGGGGATGTGGCTTAGTGGTAGTGTCCCAGGTCCAATCCCCAGTAACACAAAACAAACAAACAAAAACAAAACAAAAAATACAAAACCTAGTAATATCCAAGTGCCTCATTTTTTTTTTCTCCAGTTTTTCCTTCTCTCTCTTTCTACCAGATGGACTTAAATGTAGGAAGCCACTGCCAAGAAAACTGTCCTTTTAATAATATTCAGTCGATTAAATCCTTTTCCCCAGCTCAGTTCTCTAGGTGCTTCCCAGGGTCAAGTATTGAACTTGGTCTTTGTTTTTGAAGAAGAAAGTAAAAGCAGCAGTAACTTGATGGTTTGGGAGTCAGAGATGCCTCCTCCCTTGGCTCAGGCAGCAGAAAGCAAAGGAGAAGCATTGTGGATTCCTTAGGGCTGCCTTAGTGCAGGGGAGACTTTGTTGTCTTTTTTCTTCTTCTTTGTACACCTTTCAAAGGGTTTCCATGGTCATTCATTTATATCATAGCACCATGAGATATGAGGCATTTCTAAATGTTTACAGCTTAGTGACCTCTCCAAGGTCCCAAACTCATGTAGCAGTGGAATGGAAGCCTGAGCCCAGAACTTAGAACACAAAGCTCCCTGAGAGAGTTTCCATATGAAGCACTGCTTTTTGCCTCTGTTTCCTGATACTTGTAAATGATACCTGAAAACAGAAGTCTCTGCTTTCAGGGAGGCTGTAGTAGAATGGCTAATATATGTTGAGTTTAGCCACAGTCCTAGCACGTAGCTGGTGCTCCTTAATAGAACTGTTATAAGAATGATTTGAGAGTAATATAACTGGGGGAAGCTAGGGGAGTCTTGGCAGGGTGGCGGGGCTTGGGTGTCAAGTTGACAGAAGACCCGGAGGTCAATATTAATTTTCACATTTCTCATCTTCGATATTATAGTTGTCTTCCATGCCCATCCATCCTGACCTTAAGTGGCCATTCTGAGGACAATCTGGTAATTTCATGTAAGAGGAAAATATTCTTTCCCATAATTATACATAATTAAGCATATCTGGTGAAAAAGAAAGCTGGTTTACAGATTTCTACTCTCTGAAAAACATGACTGTGGATATATAAAATAAGGTTGCTATTTGATAGTTATTCCCTCTCCTTCCTTTTCCATCTTCCTGAAGACACCTCAGCCTCACCAGAGTGCAGCCACCATGATCTCAGCAGACTGATGATGGAAGAGAAGGGAACCAGGAGATCCTGTGCTTGGCCTTCTGTGGACAATGGATGGAGGGCAGCCCATCCCCTCGCCCCTAGTGCCCCTTGGGAACGTGTCATCAGAATCTAGCATGTCTCTGGAACAGAAAACAACATTTGTTTTTGTGATTTTATTGTTTATTTTCTTGGGCATCCTCATCGTCAGGTGCTTCCGGATTCTTCTGGACCCATATCGGAGCATGCCGACCTCTACCTGGGCTGATGGACTTGAAGGCCTGGAGAAAGGGCAGTTTGACCATGCCCTTGCTTAGCAGGGGCAGAGCAAGATCTTCTCCTGAGAAGAAGAAGAAGAGGTGAAGTGCTTCAAATCTGGGCAAAGACTCCCTTTAGTCAATGTTCTGAACAAATTTTGACAATATCTTGTCCTAGGACCACCACTCATTATTTCATAAGCATGCTGTTGAGTTAGTCTTATTTGAAGATATTGGAAATGAAAGTTTGTATTGATAACCAAAAATAGGAATGTTTAAATATCTGTGTTTTATTCAATGAATGTATATTGTTGAATGTAATTGTGAAACCCAGGGCACCAATACTGATATAGACTGCTATGAAATAAAGCCCTACTGAGCTGAACAGAGAGGAAAACTAGAGAGGTTCTGCTAGGAACCTGGTTACAGGGCCAGGAAGAGACTGCCTTGCTGTAATCATGCCTCTCAGTTTGTCTTATTTCATGGGCATCTGGGTCCTGTGCAGAGGGAGGAAGACACTGCTGAGAGGACGCCAGTTGGGTATTTGTTTCCTTCTAGAGTACAGCCCTGGGAAGCCACGGGATGCTCAAGCCAAGAGATGGTACTGTCCTTGCAAAATATGAGTGAGAATGATAGCACTTTATTTTTCAAATAAAACTGAATTCAGAAGCTATAGAGTTTCAAACAATATTTACCAAAGTACGTTCTCTATTCATATTAATAACATGTGAAGCTATACATAAGACGAATTTCCTTTCTTTACACTGATGATTGAAATAATAGGTTGCAAGTGCTGCTTCAAGTTTTTTTCCCTTAATTAAAAGCTAATTATTTAGAGAAAAACATTTTTACAGCTGTAAGAGGAATGTGCATTTATGATTGCATATAGCCACCAAATAAAACTTTTTAAGAAGCAGCATCGTCTCCTCTCACTTCACCAAGACTAACACATGGGTGGAGAGCCGTGCTGAACGCTGAGGACTTCACATTTTTCTGAGAAAGAAGAAAGAATGAAGAGCATGAAACATCCTGTAATTCATCCTTCTCCATTTCATGGATGGCTCCCACAACTCATTCCTTGTGAATAAAACCTCTTCTAAATACTGCAACAAAAAGGGAGATGTGAGCACCTCTCATTCTAATTTTTATTGGTAGAAAATTTTGTATCTGAACTAAATCCATTAGGCTGCATTCATAATCCACCTTCTAATTTTCTCTTCAGCTACTTATCATATTTTTATTTAAAAAAACTTTAATAAGCTAACTATGCCCAAAAAAGCCACCATTGTCAGGTGCCATGGTACACACCTGTAATCCCAGTGGCTTGAATGACTGAGGCAGGAGGATCTCGAGTTCAAAGCCAGCCTCAGCAACTTAGCAAGGCCCTAAGCCCTTGGCTCTGTCTCTAGATAAAATATTTTTAAAAAGTCATCTCCAAAACTCCTTTTCTGTTTCTTTTCTTTTCTTTTCTTTTCTTTTTTTTTGGTATCCTGATATCCATGTTCCCCTTGCACTCATATTACTCCTTGATTCTTTTCTTTTTTTGTTGTTAATAAAAAGTTTTATTTGAATTATAATTTACATACCATAAATTTTGCCTTTAAAAAGTATTAATTTAGTTAATTTTTTAGTATATTCACAGATTTGTGTGACCACTCTATCAAGTTCCAGAACCCTATACTTACTAATAGTCACTTCCCACCTCTTTCCCCTAACCTCTGGCAATTGTTAACCTACTTTCTGTCTCATGGATTTGCCCATTCTGGATATGTCGTATGAGTGGAATCAGACAACCTTGTCTTTTGTATCTGGCTTCGTAGCATGCTTTCAAAATACATCCATGTTGTAACATTGCTTTGTATGGCCAAATATTATTCCTTTTTTTTTTTTTTTTTGTGCAGACCACATTTTGTTTATCCATTGGTTGTCATGGTCGTCCATTGGCTATTATGAATCATGCTACTGAGAACATTTGTGTGTAGGTTTTGTGTGGACATGTGTTTTCAATTCTAAAAGTAGATTGGGGGGGCATCTTATGGTAACTGTTTAACATTTTGTGGAACTGTGGAGACTATTTTGCAAAACAGAGCACCATTTTACATTTCCATTAGCAATGTATGAGAATTTGTATTCTTAACTTTTTCCAACTATTCAAATTACTTCCTTAGCTGTACGATTTGTAACTGAACACACCACCCGAAGAACGATTCAGATTAAAAAGAGGGAACCCGAGATTATTGATGCCTCTAAATATCTGAAGCAAAAGGCCAGTGATTTGTGCTCACCCTGTGATCCTTTAAGCCACCTGTTTTTCTGTCTTACTAATACATGGTTTAAATTTTCTTTTTCCTTTAAATATCCCATGTGTATCCTTATAATTTTTCTAATTTTCTAGAGAATCTATCTCATAATTTAGGAAGGCTTTGCTGTAAGTCTGGTGTTGCTAGCACTGGAGAGAGAGGAAAAGTTCAGGGTCAGTTCTTGCTCCGGATACCTTCCTACCTTGTTGGAGAGAGAATAAATGAAAGAAGGCATATGATTAAATCATTGTTCAAATGATGAATAAGGACCTCTGACGACCCACATCATCAGAATCATCTGGGGAGCTTCATATGCATACTAATTTTTATTATAAACTTTGTACATGTTTACGGTCACATCATATCAAACAACATGGAAATATATAAACACCAATGGTCAAAATCCTAACACTTTGGGTCGCCCTAACTCTTTGGTTGCTTCTGAGGAGCTTGGAGAAAATGGACTTTACCACAGCCTTCCATGCCCAGGGTTTAATTCTGCAGAGTTGGGCTAGTGAACAAATACTCCAGGAGGTGGGCATGGTCACTATAATGAAGCAAAGATTCGAGAAGACATGGCTCAGTGTGATAGTGCATGTCTAAATGCTTGGTATAATTTATGAAATAAATTAAATCTTAACCTAAGAAGATGGAGGTATTTTAGATACATGCAAAGGAAGGGAGGAGGGAGAATAAGGAAGAGGCAGTGTGGGTGTGGCTCTGGGCTGGGAGGGCAGCCTTCCTGGAGTATGTAGTTGGAGAGGTAGCTGGTACTCATATAAGAAGGACCAAGTTAGGGCTGGACATCAGAGGGTCCTGGGCCAAAGTGTAAGAGTCATCACCGCAGACTCATGAGCAGGAAAATGACAAGCATACTGGTGTGTCGCTCCAGCTTCTGCACCCTTCTTCCGGACAACACCAGGTTCCACTTCTATAATGGGGTCGGACTGAAATAGCCATCTGCCCTCTATGAGGCCTTGAGCCCAGGACTTGCCAGTAAGTGCTAGGGGGCCTCCCAAAGCCCGGTCTTCTTTCTTTCTTCCCTTTATTGCCCACTCTATTTTTGTTTTTCCTTCTCAGATTACTGCTCCATGTCCAGCCTCCCATTTCTAGGTCTCCCCCCTCCTCCCCTGTGAAGACCAAGAATACCATAACAAGTGATAAAAAGCTTTAGGCTATTCAGAGTAAATTGATCCCCCCTGTGGGAAGTGCCAACTCTCTGTTATAATTACTCTCAGCTCCTTGGGGTGAACATCGTATTCTCAAAAGGTCACGTAAGCCCTCTTTTTCCTGGCTTTTTGGCTACAGGAGTTACAGTGCAGCATTTTGCCTACCTTACAAGATATTTATAATGAGGGCAGCTGGCATTTATCGTGTATATCTGCAACTCAGGATGAAAAAAATTTTCCCAAGGTCACTCTCTAGAATAGATCTGCCTTTTGATTCAGAAAAATATGGCAACCTCCTTATTTGTCTGAACTCTGAATCACAACCCCCATGGCTTATGCCCTTCAAGAGACCCCCAAATTTTAGATCAACATCTTTCCCTCCAAGAGATCACTTAACATATCTTAAACACTGAATAAAGAAAGTTTAACTTGGAGTGTGAAGGAGATTAACTTGACTCCTGCTGTTACATTAATAAACATTCTAAGATGGAGAATTCTTTTGCTATTTTTAAGGGTTAAGACTGAGGCAAAATAAACAACAATTTCAGGAGACAGAAGTTAGGTACCTCAGATGTTTATGTATACAGAAAAAAATATGTATTCAAATTTCTTTTTTATTGGCTTCATTGTGCACTGTGATATTCTAACATGAGGATTTTATATTTAAGAATATTGATAAATTTTGTGTGATTAAAAAGTTTACTTGTCCACCATAAGGCATTATATAAAATCCTATAGTATACAGATGTCAATTTTTATAGTTAACATATGTTAGAATATATTTAAACTTAATTATTTATAATAAATATTCCCAAACCAAAAGCAGTGAATGAAATCTGAGATTTAGTATATGTGAGGTGTATTTCATTAAAAAAAATTATTTAAGATGTGTGTCTTGTTTGTTGATTTATTACAAAATTGTAGAGTTGAGTCAAGATCACTAGAAAAACTGCCCAAATCATTATCTGTGCATGCACAATCCAGGATCAAACTGGCCCATGTCAAAGGCTATTTATGCTTGTTTGGGGATGGAAAAGAAGAGCTCTCTAAGCTTTGTTAGTACCTCCTGTTTCTGAAAAGGATAAATGAATTGTTTGCAGACAGATATCTTCTCGGAAGATGGAGTCCGCCCTGTCTGGAGCTTGCTCTAGATAAATGAGCAAGGCCCAATACTTCAGTCATCTTGGGGCCATTTCCAGGGCTTCTTTTTATAGAATAGGATGCCCTTCTGGATTTAGTATAGAGTAGAAATTTGGGGTCCAGTTTCCTGCTCTAAGTGAATACTTATGTCTTGTCCTAAAGTGCCACATGATTCTCCCAGATCCCTCCACACCATAGCCTTTCCCAGTATCCTGATTATTGCTTCTACACTTTGCTTTAGAGTAAAGGGATGCCCGGTAAGCCATCTTTCAGGAGATTTCCACCCTTATTCTCTTTTAAGCCCTATTATCAGCTCTAAGCTCCAAGTTTATGCAAGTTTTGAAGAAATTAACTTTTCTTGGGTTCTTTGGAGTTTAAAAAGATGGAAAGAAACTACTGTCATGTATGTTAGCTGTCTCACTTTACACATAAAGAAACAGAGAAACAGGTCATATAGCATGACCACAGTCACTGCTCTGCTCACTGGTTGTAGCTGAATCATCTTCCCTATGTGCAGTGCAGGTGAATTCAAACAGAATGACCAGTTAATGAAGCTATAAGTGAAAGTATTCATTTGCCAATTTAATAAGAGTCACAATAATCTTAGTCTCTTTTGGTGGTGGTGGTGGCACATGCAGGGCTATATACTATTTCTGAAAAGCCCTCATGGATGATGTACTTTGTTTTGGAATATTCAGAAGCTTCAGTTTAAGTGTGTAGGAAGCCAGAAGTATTTCCAGTTAGATTGTAGAGGATTCTTGATTTAGGATAAGGCTTCAAAGTTTCTTTATTTCCAAACAGAATTTTGAACTGTCTTTCTTAGCTTTCAGCACAACAAGGGAAATTATAATTTGTTTATAAAGGCTGTGGATACCATCCTGTTCGTAGTTCATCAAAGGGATGCCTGGATCCTCTTGGGATACAGACAGAGCTAAAGAAGACACATAGTATGATGAAGTATCTCAAGTCTGAAAGTGCACTTTATCCTTTTCTGTCCCTACCTTTATTCCTAAATATAGCAGTCCCCTCTTGGTTGTGGTTTTGCTTTCTGCAATTTCAGTTATCTGCGATCAACTGCAGTCTGAAAATATTATGTGGAAAATTCCAGAAATGAACAGAGAAACCACACTCACATAATTTTATTACAGTAAATTGTTATGATTATTCTACTTTATGAATAGTTACTATTGTTAACTTCTTCCTGTGCCTAATTTATAAACTAAATTTCATCACATATATGTATAGGAAAAAATTTCACCACAATTTCGTATCATATATGTATAGGGAAAAAAAACAGTATATGTAGGATTCAGTACTATCTATGTTTGTAGGTCTCTGGGGATCGTACCATATACTCTGTAGATAAAAAGGGGACTACTATACTTTGTTTCTTCCTTTGCCTCTATTTTCTGATCATTGTTGTGCTGGTAGAAGGCTAATCTACTATTAAATTCATACTCTTCTTGTATATGAGTATTTTCCTTAATGGTCAATAACATAAGGCTGCCTGGTTTCCATCCCATTTTGAGCTTGTGTGTCTATATAATATATATTATATATGTGATCTATAATATATACACAGACTACACACACACACACACACAATATTTCCTTGTCTGGGTCAGAAATTTGTCTTTCTGCAATTCTTACCAATTGGATCTCATGTTGTCATCTGGACCGACAAAGATTTCTATGCTCTTGAACCTGACAACTCTCAAGATGTAGTTATTATTGGATTATCTGTAGATCTCTCCCGTTTCTGTATGTCTTTTTAACAAAAGCAGTGACAACATTTTGTTCTTTTGAAAGAGGTATGTTTAGCAGTAATATCTCCCTTCTCCTAGGAAAATGGTTCAGCAGATTTGCTTACAGCATATTATAACAGACTAGGATCTCCTAAGCCTAAAGTTCCTCTCCTGTAAAGCAACCCACAGGGTGTACAAGTATCATCTTGCCCTTTTTGAGTTGTCCTATGAGAATTAGGGCTTAAGAAACTGCTGAATCTGTGGTTTCTGTGAGTAACAAACCGTCTTTTGTCTCTGACCCAGCATCCATGTGTCTTATATCAGCATCCATGAAACTGCAGCAGACTGACATGTGAGCTTGCAATTCTTGACAGTTACCATGCCTCCCTCCAGACAAATGCTTCCAGTTCTTCAACCATCCTTTACATTGTCATATGTTTTGAGCTATCTCTTATTCTTATCAAAAATTCTGGTTGCTCATCAGAATGACTGTGACCTTGGTACCTAGAAAGGAAAATAAAAGTCCATATGTATTCTGACTAACATGAATGGAAAACTGTCACTTCTTTTGTTCTAAAAACCACACGTTGTAAGTCTGCCCAAGATGAAATGATCTTTCTGGCATTCACATTACAGTTGACTCACATAAAACTTCATGGTCAGTCTAAGCCCTCAAGCATTTTTACTCATGCCAGAGTTATGTCAAATATTCCCATCTTATTCCTGTGCAGTTTTTCTTTTGCACCCAACTCCAAGAATTTAAAATTCCCCTTCTATAATTTCATTATATTCCACTCACTCCATTATTCCAGACTCTCTATAACTTGATTTCCCTATTATCATATTCATTGTGCTCCCATCTTTATGTCATCTCTAAGTTGACTCAGCAAGCCATCTATATATTTATTCATGTTAATGATTAAATTTTGAACATATCAGAGAGAGAGAGAGAGAGAGTTAGTTTTTGGCTTTGACACAGAGATCTCGATGCATTTAAGGAGTCAGTTGGCTGCAGTAATTACAGGCAGATTCTCCCCAGGGAAACTCCATGGAGATGCTCCATGGAGATGCTCACAGAAGGGAGATCTATGAAGCCTGAGGACTCTTTTAAGTCATGCAGTAAAGCATCAGAAGACAAAGAAAGAACCAAAGTGATATTTGTGTAGCTTCCAGAGCTCATCTAAAACATTATGGATTCAAGTTGGCAAGTGGGAGACAACACAGATGGCAACGAGGGGCTCTGCCCACATTAGCTTGGCTTAACCCCCATCTCTTTGCCCCATGCTGTAATCTGCTTATACACAGAAATAACCACACAGTAGCTGCCCGAGGAAGAACGCTGGTGGCAGAGATTATCAGTCATATTTTAATCAGTATGAGATAGCTTGGCAGTGACAGAGCACATGCCTGGGACTCCTGAACGACCTGGGTTCCTTATAGTTTATTACTGGTTCCACCTGGAGCTTGTAAAAGGCAGACTTTTAAAAATCACTTATTTCTCTGGGTCTCACTCTTATCATTTGTAAATTGAGAAGTTTAACTAACCTCCGAATCTCCTTTTACTTTCTAACAAAACGTTTATAGCTGGAAATTTAGGAACCACTCACTGAATACAAATATGAAAGAATCTTGAAGAAATTAGATAAGGTGCCCAAGGTCACATGACCCACACGAGGCAAAGTGAGGATTTGAAATCAATTTGCCATAAATGCTTCCCTGTCTTTAGACTAGTACCAGGAATCAAACCAATAGAGAACATTATAGGAATAAAGTAGAAATAACAGTAGAGTTTTTTTTTTTATACCAAATTGAATTAACATTTTGTTGAAGTTTTTGTCAGTAATTTTTGTCATTTTTTAAGACACTACCTGGAAAGGAGGTTTTATATGCTAAAAAGTGGCCTTTGAAAGGGACATGAGGTTGGTTTGATACTCTTTTGTTTGCTTTGGATGAATACTCAGCCTGTTTGCATTTGGCCTCCAACCCTCACTGTTTCTTTGACCTTGGGAAAATGATTGAAATTTTTAGTCATTTCCTCACCTCCAAAATGGACACAACATGAATAGCATCTTCCCTATATAGTGTTTTATAAGAACTAAATGAGAAGGTGAGACTAGCACCTAACAAGCTTTCAATAAATATTGGCTCAATAAATATTACACTTACCTTCTACCTTCAGTGAATACCTAACGTAACTCTAAGTGATTTAAATACATGCACAAACCACAAAACTGTCATTGAATATTACACTCATAGATAAGGGTAAATTTTATAAAACTTTACTTTTGTGCTTATTCTTTTTATTTTTCCAAGTTCACAATACAATAAGGAAAATGTCCAGTAAAAGGCAGATGACTATGAGCTCTGTATCTAACATAAAAGCTTTATCTTTGGAACTAGCACAGACCTCTAGGCATTGAGAGACAGTGTTTCTCTGTTTCATTCCCAGAAGTACTCTAAGTACTCTTTCATCATACTTTTTTTTTTCATTATATGAGCCAACTTTCAAATATTTGGGAGCAGAAAGGATTTGCTCTCAGGTTTCTCATCATTGCTTTGCTGATGACCTTGGTAAAGTCAATTAAATTCCTATATGTTCTCCACAAAATGAAAATAACAAATGGGACTTCTCAGCACATAAATTGATGATCTTTTAAGTGCTCAAAATCCTGCAAAAATGTTAAATACAAAATATGAGTATCTGAACATAATGTATTTTTTGTGTTCCCAGAAAAGTTAATCACACAGTTTCTTGATAAAGCAAGCCACATTGCACATGTCACAAATGGTACTGCATATTCCCTGAGTAACATATTCAGAACTGAAACCCTGCAGAATGTATTGTGGATATTCTCTAGCAGTACAATTCCTGCCCCTTTGCCAGTCTTGCTCCCCCTCTAAGATAAGTCCAGGCTGTTGCAGTTATTTTTAGTTTTAAATCAGCTTTAAATAGGGAAAAACATTAATCTTGTGATTACCCTCCTCAAAGAGTTCCAAGCCTGAGCTTTCCTGGAGGTCATGCTGTTCTGAGTGATCTGTAACTGAAGTTTCAAAGAATCCCCAGCCAGTGGGTCCAGGAATGAAACTGTGTGTTTATTTAAATCCCTCACCAAGGAGGGCAAAATATGAGAATGATATGTCCTCTCACTTTTGCAAAGGAATCTTTGGCAATAAATCCTGTTGACTCTTTGGAATTGGATAGCTCTGTTCGGTATTCTGGACAGATTTCCAGTATATCAGGTTATTGGTTACAGCTTTTGGTGAAGTGTTGATACAGGAAACACCTCTGGGGAAGTGTCCACAGCTGGCTCACCCTCTAGGATATCAGTGGAAGGTCTAGTGGAGTGAGCCCTAGGATCAACTGCTCTCCTCCTCCAGATACCCTCCTGTGTTAGCCAGGTTTTGTTGCTTTGACACATACCTGAAATAATCAACTTACAAGGAGAAAAGACTTATTTTGGCTCATGGTTTTAGAGGTCAGTAGGCCTTTTTTACTTTGGTTCTGTGGCAGCACAGTACAGCATGGCAGGAGCACATAGCAGAGGAGGCCTGTTTACATTATGGTGGCCAGGGGCTGGGGATGTGGCTCAAGCGGTAGCGAGCTCGCCTGGCATGTGTGCGCCCCGAGTTCGATCCTCAGCACCACATACAAACAAAGATGTTGTGTCTGCCAAATACTAAAAAATAAATATTAAAAAAAATTCTCTACATTATGGTGGCCAGAAAGCAAAGAGAGGCAGGGATGGGCCAGACCTGACATCCCCTTCAAAGTCATGTTCCCAATGACCTAACTTCCTCTAACTGGACACCTCACCTCTTAAAGTTTTGACCACCACCCAATAGCACCACTGGTTGGAAGCCATGCCTTTATCATGGTCTTTTGGGGACATTTAAGGTCCATACCATGACATGTTCTCAAAGTACAATTTCCTGTTTGGCCCTGAGAAATACCTGCTTGTTTTCTTGGGTAATTCTACATTACTGAGTCATTCCATACTTTTGTTTAACTTTCTGGGTAATTTAAGTTTTAAGAAGAGAAATTTTCTAAGTGGTGCAAGACCACATTTTTGCTAATTAATTAATTCATCAACACACATTACTGAGTGCCTAATTGGTACCAGGAACCATAGTAGGCCTCGTTAGGTTTACAGAGATAAAAAACAGAGTACTTCCCCTCAAGGAGTGCTCATTTTGACTGGTGGTAGAAAAGATTCAGCTTCCCACTATTGACTACTAAGCCTTTGAAGAAGCCAACGTGTTAATGAAACTGGGTTCAAGATGCCTTTAAGTTTGATTTGTATTTCAATTTACCTTCCAGAAACAAAATTGTTTTCCATTCATGTTTCAGTGAAGATAATTTAATGACATTTCATAGAATTCAGTAAGAAATAATACATGAGTAAATGTTATTGAAATGTGTACATGGTTTGAATAGGCCTTCAGATCCCAGAACTACCCAAAGTTTCATTTCTTGAAATGTCTTTAAGATGGATGTCAGGTAAATGCTTGGATTTAGGCCAAGTAGGAGCAATAATTTCTAGGGAAACAAATTAAAGGAGTTAAATGATGAATGGTTTATCCTGATAATTCAGAGCCCTTCCTCTCCCAAGAACCAGTCTGTAAATGGGGAGGCATAATATTCAGATCAATTGATGTATGAACAGTCTCCACAATGATTGAAACTTATGGTTAAGCTGAGGATAGGAACTATTTGTGATCATCTTTAATCATCTTATATTTTCTGGTCAACACACTAGATTTACATATAATAAATATTAAATAAATTTTTGTTGCATGGCATAGAAGTAGATTGAATTATGTCAAATGTATAGCTACCTACTTATCTGGATGACCACTAAACACTGGCTGTGATAAACATTCTTGGTCTGACTTATAATGTCAAAAGCATGGAAGTACTATTACTGCCCTTTGCTCTCTTTCTACTCACCTCTTCTCATTTTAAAAATCATTAGCAGACCCTCAGCTAGGAAATGTGTGTGTGTGTGTGTGTGTGTGTGTGTAGGGATTTTCCTTAGGGCTACTTTTTATTTGGCTAAGTTTTATTTTTCCTCTGAGTCCTATATAAACAACTTATTTAAAAATAGAAATATAATGATGGTTTTGTCCTTTTAAAATTAATCCCATATATGAGATACATGAAATTCCTGCTTTTAAAAATCCACTCCCTCCTCTGCCCTCCAGTTTAAAATGGAATTTAGTATAATAAACATTTACTTAATAAAATACCGGAATAGAAGAATTAGGGTGATGGATCATTTTAAATTTAAACATCCACTAACAAAAACTAGCCAACTCTTTTTCAATTTAACTTGACTGGCTCTCTGTCTGGAAGCCTTTCTGCGCTCAGCTAACTGGTACTCATCATGTACATGGATTTCTAAACTTAATTTTAAAATCCCAAATAGCTTGGTCTCTACTATAATTTACCAATTTCTTCTCATTAAAGAAAAACTTTAAAGAAGAGGGGTGAAATTATTTTTTTAAAGTCAATTTAAAAAACCCTGAAATGCATGTGTGAGCTTTTTATTCAAGGAGAGTAGAAGGCACAGGATTGTGGCTGATATTTTTATATGTTTTTATGCATCTATTTTCTCATATTGATTTAATGATCCAGGCTCCAAACCATCACATCTTTTTCTTCTATTTAATCATTTATTTGACACCCATTCATAGAGATTTTTCTATGTGGAAGAAATTTTAGTGGACATATGCTATATCAGAGAGCTTCTTTATTTTCAACCCATTTAAATCTAAGAAGAATCACAAACTCCTGGCAGATTACAGACTGAGTATTGCAAGCGAACAGACTAAGTGATGGGTGGCTGCTGGCTGAACATCATGGAGAAGGTTCCACTTATCTCAAATCTTAATAAACAAGTAGGAATTTCAATATGCAAATTCAAAAAAAGGAAAAAAATGATTTGATCGAAAAAGCACAGAACCAGAAAAATGGCAGATCTGGGTTCTGTTTCTAACAGAGATTCACTTCATGAACTCCAAGACCTCAAGATCCTCATTTACAAAATAGGGTAGGCAATCTCCAGCATCCCTTCCAGCTCTAGGATTCTATGATTAAATGGCACACCAAACAAGGAGATGGCCTGAGGGAAAACATGGAACTATTCTGAGTGGTTACAGAATGAGCAGTAGTCAATCCGAAAAATATAAAGGCCCAATGTTCTCTCTGATATGTGGATGCTGACACACAATAAGGAAGCAGGGAAGGAAGAACAGAAGTTCACTGGATTAGACAAAGGAGAATGAAGGGAAGGGAGAGAGGACAGGAATGGAAGAGGCAGTAGAATGAATCAGACATAACTTTCCCATGTTCATATCTGAATACACGACCAGGGAATCTCCCCATCATGTACAACCACAAGAATGAAATCCTAATTAGGATAAGTTATACTCCATGTATGTATAACATGTCAAAGTACACTCTACTGTCACATATATCTAAAAAGAACAAGTAAAAATACTTAAAAATTTAGAAAAGAGTAGCTGGTATGTAGGGTTTATGTTGAAAAAGTAATAGTAGTGTTTTATCTTGAATATCAAACTGAGGAGGCTATTTTGAAAGACCTAATACTAAAAGATTATTCAATTGTAGTTTGGAAGAATAAAAGCTTTATGTCTGCTCCACCCATCATTTGACATTCAGAATATGGTATGGAATGGCCAGATATATGCATGAAGTTTTGTTTCCTTGTATTTCCATTTGCTCCAATGAGTTGTTTCAGAAAAGTCTGGTGACGTCTTGCTCTTCTCAGAAAGACACCACTCTCCGTGGTAAGTAAAATGTAGGTATCTTTAAGACACAATGTTATCAATCTTGGCATCTTAATGAAGGAGTTCAGCCCCTTCAGTAGCATCAGGAATCTCTCCTTCTATCCTGTTTGTTCTTTACATTGCTTGTTTTTGTCAACAGTTTGGTGGTTTTGGAAATTCATGAAAGAAGGTATTTAATTTCAGTTATAAAATTTTTGTAAAAGACATCTTTCTCTGAACCAGACTTGATCAAATCAATCATTGGGAGATGCAATGTGACACCCTCATGCACACACACACACACACACACACACACGCACACAAACACACACAAACAGAAAATGTAAGATTCTTCCAGCTAAACAGAGCTTCGTCTTGCTTTGCATTTTCTTGCATACTGAATTATCAGAGACAACATGTGAAGTAGCAAAGAGCTTGGGACTGTAACAATTTGATGTTATTGGAGGAACAGAGACAAGTCATTTTTTTTTTTTTTTTGAGTAGTGAGTGTTTGACTTGAAGCTTTCATTAGTAGGATTGTTTTGGAGGCCGAGTGCAACATGGATGAGGGATATTGGAGTAGGAAGAATGTATAGGCAGGGAAATCTCATAGGATGCATTGTAAGAAGCTTCACCTAGATGATGACCGTAAGACCGTAATGGAAGAGAATTAAGAAATGTTGAGAAGATGAGAATGATATAGTAGAACAAGGCTGTTCAATAAGAATATAAAATGATACATACATGTAATTTAAATTTTCTTGTGGTCACATGAAAATAAGACAAAAAAGAAATAGGAGAAAATAACAATATATTTTATTTAACTCAATATATCCAAAACATCATCATTTCCACATGTAATCAATCGTTATAGTTTGGATATGGAATGTCCCCCAAAGGTTCATGTGTTGAAGGCTTGGTCCCTGCTGGTGGTGCCACTGGAAGGTGGTAGGATCTTTAGGAAGTGGAGCCTAGCTGGAAGAGGGGTCACTGCCTTTGAAGGATATATTTATCCCCAGACCGTTCTCTCTCTCCCACTCTCTCTCTCTCCTCTCTTCTTCTTCTTCTTCTTCTCCTTCTCCTTCTCCTTCTCCTTCTCCTTCTCCTTCTTCTTCTTCTTCTTTTTTTCTCTCTCTCTCTCTCATACACCATGAGGTGAGCAGCTTTGTTCTATAATCCCCTTGCACCATGATGTAAGTCTTATAACAAAGGATCCAGCCAATCTAGAAGTAAAACCATGAGCCAAAATAAATCTTTCCTTAAGTTTTTTGATTCAGGCATTTTGTCACAGTGACAAAAAAGCTGACTAATGCATTAATGTAAAAGGCATTCATGAGCTATTATATATGCTTGTTTATTTTAGTGTTCAAAACTTGATTGCACCGTGCACTTACAGGTCTCCATCTAGACTATCTACATTTCAAGTGCTCACTAGCTGCATGTGATTAGTGGTTACCATAATGCTCGACCCAACTTTAGAATGAAATAAATCATACATGCATTGGAGCCTGGAGGGAGGGAGGAAAGAGACTGAAGGATTGGGTCTAGAGGAAGAAGCAAAATGAGTTCTTTACTAAAATTGGAAATGTCAGAGGATGCATGTAATCGGGGAAAAGAGTCGGGGGTAGAAGATGAGTAAGCAATTACTCTATTATTTTGACTAAAGGTACCAGTAAAACATCTGTTGGGAAAATATAAAGGTAGGATTAAAATTCAGCATGGAAGACAGAACTCAGAATGAAGAAACATTTTCTGGGAACTCATTCTAAGGAGTTAAAATTTAGTGGTGGTATTCAGTGAGGTTGCAAGTACAAGGAGAGGAGAAAGCCTTGAGCAACCTCACAACTGAAGGGAAGAAGGAAGAAAACAATCTGGTAAACCAGGAAGGGTCACAGTCAGAGGCTGGGAGCAGAACCAGGTCTGGAAATGCTTGAAGGAGGGACATTGAGTGGGAGTCTACCCAAGACCAGAAGGCACGAAAGACTGAAGGGAAATGGAAGCACAAGAAGAAACGGCTGTTTCAAATTAGAGTTTTATTCTACCATTAGCTGATAAATAATGTTTTGAATCTTCATTTTCTAATTTTAAAAATAAAAGAAAAACATATATTTTTTTGCTTAGTTTCCCATGTGTCAGACACTTTGTGAAATACTTCAAATACTTTTTTTTTTACAAAAGCTTTGTGAAATATATTTTAGGAGTTTACCAAGATTTATTATTAGACTATGATGGAGCTAACGGACTGATTTATAACTTATCTTAGACGCCTCACATCTTATTAAAACTCTTAAGAGGTGGACAGATGCATACAGAACATGAAAAATAGATGACATGGTACCTCTAACCTGAGCTTTTTTTCTGCTCTGATCCCCAATTCAGAGCCCTAATTTTAAAAAACTGGAATGTAAGAGTCTTTATATTCTCCCTGGTGAAATGTCCATGTCTGTTTCCCATCCAGATGTTTAGAGGGAACATAGCAGATACAGACATACTCAAATAAGCTTTTTTTATGTGTGTGCAAAATGACTTGTTGCTCTTAAAAATGAGCCAATAGGTGACCTGTTTTCTGACCAATTAGATTAGTTGCAAGGGGGAAAGAGAGGTGACAAGGGAGGGGTAGAGAAATTAAATACTATATAATATTTTCCTTGAGACCTTCAGAAAATTTTATTGTTCCTATTTCATAAATGAGGAAATTGAGGTCCAGAGAGGTTAAATAACTTCACAGAAAAGCAGAATTCAAATTCAAAAGGAGGCCTGCCTGATTCCTAAGGTTCTGAATAAATAAATGAATCCATTACCTTATGCTTCTGCAAGTATTTCATTAGAAGGTGGGATTTCCACCAATGATCTGGAGTTTTAAAGAATGTTATTTTGATTACAGTCACTGTCTGTTTTTATTATTGTTTGCTTTATTTCTACAAAGAAAATTAATTTAGTTATTGCACTGACATATGAGAACACACAGGCAGGGGTCTCAAGAGAAAAAACATTCTAAGTCACACAGTTATTTGGAATAATTGGATAATTAGTGGATAATGATTATAATAATTGGATAATAATTGGATAATTCATTTATCTCAGATTTCAAATTATATATATGTATATATACATATAGATATTTCAAACAAGAATCAAGACTAACCTGTGCCAAAAGCCTAAAATGTAATATCTTATATGTGTGTATATATATATATATGTATGTATACATATATATACAATATGTGTAAATACATATCACACTTCATAAATTCAGCAGCTTATGAATATATTTCATATAATTATATATAATATTATAATTACTATATTATACTCATACAGATTATATAGTAAATATATTTATTTACACATTATATATATAATATTGTAAATATATATAAATTTACAAAAAAAAAATATATATATATATTTACATCTCTCCATGATAAACATCATTTCTTCCAGTTTAACATCATACTTTCTTAGGCTGTTACTAATATTAACTCCAGAACACCCAGCTATTATATTAGTGGGGATTGCTCCTAAAATCAACTTTGCCTTATCAATCTGATCTATACTGTCTTGGGTCATGGATCTAAAAAAATGTCAAGGATTGAGGAAAGATATTACATTTTAGGCTTTTGGCACAGACTAGTCTTGATAATTCTTGCCTGTTGTTTGGAATAAAGCCCCTGTATATTAATTCAGACCTTGTCTCCCCACTCATCTCCAATTGATTTTTTAGAAACTGAGCTTAAAACAACTTTGGTTTTTCCAAACTAATTTTTGTGCAAATCACCAATTTAGAAATCTAAACTATGATTTTCATTTAGCCATAGCAAAATAGTCATCATACGTAGTGTTAGTTCTATGTACTGGGCATTGGATATGCTGTTCATGAACTAATTCACTTAATTATCATAGTAATCTGGGAGATGCTATAATTATTCCTATTTTGTAGATAATAAATCTAGGCAGAGAGTTTTATATTACTTGCTCAAGATTACATGACTAGGATTTGGGCAGCTGGGATTCAAAGACAGTGTGGCGTTAGTAATATAGCTTAGTAAGCTATATTATATTTCAAAGAGAGGACATGAGTGTCTGGAAAGCTTGGAAGTATTATAAAAAAAATTAGGCCCTGATTTTTCAGAAACAATTATAATTTCTTACTCAAATTGACAACCTAAGTGGAAACTTTGTCATTTCAATCTATCATTACTCATTTATTTAGTATCCACGATACAGCATAGCAACAGAAGATGTGGTCACGCATAATGATAATTTAAGAATCCTTACCCTTGACTCATTTAGTCAGCCCGATAAAAGTGACACAGAACAGTCAGGGAGTACTGAAAGTGTGTAGTTAAATGCTAAGTCTTGTGGTGTATTAAATTGTACAGTAGAGGGGCATAAGGAAAAAGGAGAATGCAAAGAACCCGCATAGTAATGAATATATATAGCAGCTTATGAATGAAGACTCAGAAAGGATCTTAAATGTCAGGGAGAAATTGGACAAGGATGGGGAGAGGAAATGCCTGGCAAGATGAGCCAGAGGAAGGTGATTCAATGCTCAGAGAGGGGAACAGGAGCAGTATGATCATTTCTGTTCTTTTTTTATTAATTTTTTAAAATACACGACAGCATGGACATTCTGTGATTCTGCAATTTGTATTTGGGGTAAAAATGGAAATGCATAACTCACTTGAATCAAATGTATGAAAGATGGAAAAAAAAAAAAAGAACATGAAGAGATCCCACACCAAAAAAAAAAAATACATGACAGCAGAATGTATTACAATTCTTATTACACATATAGAGCACAATATTTCATATCTTTGTATAAAGATGTTCACGCCAATTCATGTCTTTATACGTGTACTTGTTTTTTTTTATTACAATTCTTATTACACATATATATCACAATTTTTCATATCTCTGTTTGTATATAAAGTAGGTTGACACTCAATTCGTGTCTTCATACATGTACTTTGGCTAATGATGTTCATCACATTCCACCATCCTTGCTAATCCCCTGCCTCCTCCCTTTCCCTCCCTCCCCTCTTCCCTATCTAGAATTCATCATTTCTGTTCTTTACTCCCTGTCACCTGCCTCTCTCTCCCTTCTCCCTCTCCCTTTGTACACACACATTCATACATATGTGCATACACACACACGTTTGTGGCTATATCCAAGTGTTCACGGATATTTATACACAGCTTTGCATCAAAATAATGTTTGTCTTGCACCAATATTGATATGCTTCTAATAAACTCAGAAATATAATGGGTAGCTGGAGTTGATAATTTATGACTTTTAAATTTTCAATGGCTAACCATGAGAAAGAAATGATGTGTTGAGTGTCCTTTGACTATATCCAGTAAAACCATCATCCTTTTGGAAATCAAGACCAGGTCAATACTTAAACCAGAAAGAATTTTTTTTTATTATAAAGAAAAAGAACTCTGTTTATAACAAGATTGATTGTTTTTTGATTGACATCATACTTTATTTCTACTTATACACATTTTTTGGTTTATCATTGCTGTAGGCAATAGAAAGGAAATTGCTCTGTAATATTATTCCTCTGTATTTGACAATAAAATTCAACAACAACAACAAAATATTTCTCCAGTACAGTGAGTTAGATGATGAGGATGAAAATTCCCAGTTTTATGTGTTTAAGGTACAGTTGTGAATCTTTAACTACTACCAAAAACCTAGGCTTCTAAGATCAGGGTAAAGAATTCTTTTATAAAATTCTCACTGTCCTTTACAAATTTGATTATTTGAAATAAAGGTACCAAAATTCCTCTCATTTTCTTTTTTCATATTTCAAGTCATAATAAATTGGATCTGATTTGTGACAGGATTTCTACAACTGATAAAGTGGTATTACTTTAATGTAATCCTTATTTAAATCAAAACTACCAGAATCTGCAGACTGAGATTAAAAGCTATTTCTTTTCATGACAATCAATATAATATTTGTGTTGCATTACTTTACCTTTAACTATCCTCCAGGAGCAATTTGTGAATAAATAGTCATATCTGTATTTTGCAGATACACTCAAACTGGACCAATTATATTTTGGACACCATCATATGTGAGAGTTAACTAATACAACAAAATCAGATGGGAAAATTTATTCTTTCCTTCTTTCCTTTACAAAACTCATGACAAACTTATAGATATTTTAACAGGCATCAGTAGTAATATTGTTCCTGATTTCATGAATAGAAAGTGTGTATTAATTTGTTTCCTGATATTATGATTAAATTACTGAGGCTAGATGCTATCTAAAGAAAAAAAAAGGTTTATTTAGCCCACAATTTTGAAGGTTCAAAGGTATGGTGTCAACACCAGCTCTACTATGATGAAGACCTCAAGGTGGATGGCATCATAATAGGAGTGTGGGTGAGAGGGAGAGATCATAGGGCAATATAAGAAGTCAGAAAAAGGCTGAAGTTTTATAGAACTACATTAATCCCTTCTGAGGGTTAACTCCCTCAAGGACCTAATGATTTCACACTAGTTCCCATCTCTTAAAAGATCCCACAACCTCTTAAGAGTTCCATACTGGAGGCCAAGCTTTCAACTCATGATCATTAGGGACACATACATAAGCCATATGCAAATCAAAGCAAATGTTCCTGTATATGAATCTATGCATCTGGGTGTGTGATCACACATACTCTAGATTCCTAGAGTCATTTGGTATTAATCATTTAGTCCTTTAGTATTTAAGCAAAATGTTTCTTGACTCCTCAGATATTCTTTGGAAACTTAGCATGTTTCCTGATTGCTCCCCTGATTCCTGTTGGACTCGGTTGGTGGGGACGATGTCACTACATTTTTTCCTGATCACTTCTGGCTTCTAACTCTTTCTCCATCAGATTCTCAACTTCTCCTCAGCCTTTCACTCCCTATCTGTCAGGCCATTTTTCTGCACCATTTCACTCTACTTCACACATCCAAACTCCTTACTACCACTGCAGTTTCCTGAAGGACTTGGGGGCTTACAGGGAGTTATGCAAAATATTATTAGTGTCATCTAACCTTCAGTGATAGACAGGCTTGCTCCTGAAGGTCACTTGAGCCTTCCCATGCAGTTGTCATCATTGGTTACACACCTGACTTTGGCCTTAGCCTATTGCTATGTTTACTGGATTCCCTGAAGTTCCTTCAACTGTGTCCCCTCTCTCTTCAATTTGCTAATCTCTGTCTCAAAATTCCTGTCGTGTGTGTGTGTGTGTGTGTGTGTGTGTGTGTGTGTGTGTAATGCTTTATCTATCTTTAGAAGAAGAATATTACCTGAATGGCTACACTTGGCTACCCTGAAGTTCTTATCTCTACCAGTAAAACACAACATGGATGTGATTTCTGTGGTCAACTCATAATTTTAAAATGTTTTTATAAAGGGTGATATTATAGAAGAAATGATACATCCGGGGTTTGCTTCTGAATAATCTGGAGAAGAGGAGTAGATATAGGCAGAGAGGAAACAGTATTGACTGTGAATGTTGAAGTTGGGCAATGGGTATGTGGGGTCTGTTGTTTTCCAGTGTTATTTTGCATAGACTCAAAATATTCTATAATAACAAGATAAGTTTTTCTGCTTGATATATATAATGCAGAATTAGTTAATGTATAATAACACACATTATTGCATAATTAATAATTAAAATAATAATGTAGATATATTTGTAATAAACCAATTCAAAAGATGAGTAGACTAAAGCTTGGAGGGTAAAAAGTATATATTTGATGAAAAGATAAATATGCCCTTAAGTTTAAGAAACAGAGATGCAGTAGTAACACATGTGTTAGTTATTTTTTAGTGCACAACAAATTATATCAAAATTTAATGGCTAAAAGCATCAAACATTCATTCTCCTAAAGCAAAAAAATCTGGGTACAGTTTCAGGTGGGTTTCTCTGGATGAAGAGTTTTCATAAGCCTGCAAAGAAGTTGTTTCCTGGGGTTTAAATCATCTCAAGACTGAACCAGATGAGTATCCACTTCCAAACACAATCAAATAGCTCTTGGCAGGTCTCAGACCCTCATTTGCCGTAGGCCAGAGACATCACTTCTCTTCCCGCCACAGGGTAGCTCCACAACATGGGAAAGGTTTCTGTTGGAGGGTGATTGAGAGAACGGACTCAAGATAGAAGCAGCATCTTTCTCTAATTTAATCTCTGATGAAGACCATTGCTTCTTCTATATTCAATGTGTTAACATTTTATCTGTGAGTTCAGCCTACAAAGGAAAGGATTATATAAACTGACTCCCAAGAGGAAGGAATCACTGGGGTCAAATTAGAGGATGCCTATTACAGACTGCACTCTGGGCCCCAATAATTCACATCCTTATTACATTCAAAATGTACTTACTGCTTCCAAAGCTCCCCCAAAGTCTCATCCTGTTACAGCATCAGCTCAAAGTCCAGAGTCTCATCATTTACATCAGGTACCACTGAGGCTTCTCAGGTATAGTTCAGATCTTTGAATGTAGTTTCTCCCAACATGTGAAATTCAAGACCCAAGTTACCTGCTTTTCACACATCAACATATAATTATGGAACAGACATAGCATAAGCAGTGCAAATATTTCTGTTTAGAAAATGGGGAAGTAAAATGGGGGTGGGGGGACATAAAGATGTCTTTGGTTCATAGCATTTCTGAAATCTAGCTGAGCATATATTGGAAATTCCTTCATTAGGTCTCAAGGCCTTGCAATAGTTCTCCATGGCTTTTGGCTCTGCCTTCTGGCCTGGTATTAGTTTTTTAGGTTGCTGTAACAATATACCACAGAATGGATGGCTTACAAAACAAATTTTTTTTTCTTATAATTCTGAAGGCCAGAAGTCCAAGATCAAGGCATCAACAGGGAGTCCTCTTTGGCTTGCAGATGGCTTCTCTCTCCATGCTCACATGGCTGAGCCTCCACATGTGCACAGAGCAGGGGAGCTGAGAGGGAGAGATACTAGTGTCTCTTCCTATCTTTAAAGGTGGAAGTCCTATCCAATTAGGGTTCATTTAACCTTATGACCTCATTTAACCTTAATCAACTCTTTACAGCTCTTATCTCTAAGTATAATTAGATTAAAGGTTAGGATCCCAGGGCTAAGGCAGTAGCTCAGTGGCAGAGCCCTTGCCTAGCATGTTCGAGGGACTGGATTCGATCCTCAGCACCACATCAAAAAATCAACAAATAAAATAAAGGCATTCTGTCCATTTACAACTACCTTAAAGGAAAAAAAAAGAGTTGGGACTTCAACATATGAATTCAGAGGGACACATTCAGTCCATAACAAGGCTCTTGGTTCTTCCTGCTGAACTATCTTCCCTTTTCAAGAAAGAGATCACATCTTTGCAGGTGAGTAGTTTTATCAGCCTACTTTCTGACATTTGGGGGATCCAGCTTCTTCTCTGTGCTTTTGTACTTTCTGTCCTTTAGAACCCAGGGTGGCATTGGCGTACCTTTAATCTCAAAGGGCTTTTTGAATGACTGAATAGTTCTTGTTATGGGGAGGCTGCTCAGAAAACACACTAAGTCCGAATTTGAAAGGAATCAAAGAATTTTATTTTGCCAATTTTACCTGGCTGGGGACTGCTTTGGTCAGAGACCAAGTGGCTTTCTCTCTGAAAAAGCAGCAGCCCCGAGTTGTTTGTGACCAAAATATTTAAAGAAAAAAATAGGGAAGAAGATCATACCCTGGGGACTTCCCTATGGAATTTTGCAAATTGCAAGCAAACAGAATACAGGGGCTGAAAATGCAGTTAGCAGAGCAGAAACAGAAAATCACATCCTCATTTATGGGGGTCTGTATCCTCATTTGTATAGGTTTACGTGCTCATTTGAATGGGTCTACACAAAAACAATTTAAAAATAACATCTTGAGAACTGCCTACGTAACAAGTTTCTAACAGGAACCAAGAAGATGGAGTCCCAATGCGATACTTACTTATGTTTGTCTATAATTATTTTTTATACTTAACTACTGTTCTGGTAACCTATATTCATCTCTATATTTATCTCTGACTATATTAGACCTATGAGCTTACATGTATCACCTTACCTTATCGATATCTCATTGTTAGCAACTTAAATCCTATGTCTTACAGTGATTATATTGTTGTATTGTTACTTTTTATCTTATAACTATGGCAGACTGAAGTAACTTAACATTACTAATTCGGTAATACTTATAATTCTATTATTTTACTAATTAGTATTTCATTAACCTATTATTTCTAATCTATAGTCTATAACCTATAACCTTTATTGATTAAATTCAGACAATAACATTCTCTGAGGCACCACCTTTGATCTTTCTAAGGTTTTTTTTTTTTTTTTTTTTTTTTTTTTAAGAGAAAGAGGAGAGAGAGAGAGAGAATTTTTTAATATTTATTTTTCAGTTTTTGGTGGACACAACATCTTTTTAAAATTTTTTTATTAGTTGCTCAAAACATTACAATGATCTTGACATATCATACAGGACACACCATCTTTATTTTATTTTTATGTGTGCTGAGGATCAAATCCAGCGCCACGTGCGCATGCCAGGCAAGCGCATTACCACTTGAACCATATCCCCAGCTCTCTAAGGTTTTAAGAAGGGATTTTGCCATCACAACCTCAGCTTCTTCTCTAGGCCACGTTTTCCTGGCAGTGCTTGGAATTCAGTTTTTGCTTGGAAGCTATTTCCTGGCATTGTTTGCCGTTTTGAACTATCAAGTTCTAGGGTTTGTTTGTTTGTCTTGCTTAACCATCTTTCCATCAATTATTTATCTCTCTCCCTTTGCATTTTATCTCAGCAGCAAGAAGAAACCAGGTGGCAGTTTCAACACTTTGCTTGAAAATTTCCTGGTAGATCACCCAGTTCACTGTGCACATTTTCTACTTTCCAAGCTACTGGGTATATGCTAAGTTTCCTGCCCCTGCAAAATAAAGACCTCTCTCTGCAGTTTCCATAACATAGTCTTTATTTTCTTTGGACCCCTTGCCAGTGGCATCTTCAAAGTCCAGATTTATCCTAATAGTTTGTTTACAGAAATTTAGGAATTTTCTAACATGCCCTCAAAATCCTTCCATCTTCCACCCACAGCCTCGTTCCAAAGACATTCCCGCATTTGTAAGTATTTATTAGAGAGCAGCATCCACTTCTGTGTACAAACATTCTGAATCAGACAGAAAAATAGCAGGGTATACATATGTACACACACAAAATTAATTGTAGAAAATAATTAGCCAATCTCTGTATGGAAGGCCACTAATGTATATAAGGCTATTATGTCTAATAATTTAATCAATACCTTCATTTAATATGTATAAGATTGGGGCAGAGGAGGGGACAAAAAATGCTGGAAACCACCAGCATAAATGAAAACTGTATGAATTCTTGTTACCTCTGACCTTGGTGGCAGGAGTGCCGTGCATGTGACCCAGAGGCCAGGCACACACATGTAACCCAGGAGCTGGCAAAGCTGAAAGTGGAACCAGAAGGTAGAGCATGTGCAATAGCCTTACAAACTAGTTTCCACAATTGCACGGTGGGTGCCAGTCCCACCACCACCTCACACCTACCTGCCGAACCCACAGATCAGCAAAAACGTGCAAGCCACAAAATGACAAGCTGACTTGTTTCTCAGGTCCACCCCAACCAGAGGTATCACTGTAGGAGAACATCTCATAGGGCCAGAAAATGAGAAAGTGTTCAAAAAACTGATGATAACATGTTATAAGGAAAGGTAGTTCAGGTAGTTCAGGAAAGGTAACTCTGGGACACGGAGTTCATCCTGGGTAAGTTGAAACATAACTAAGCCGCCTCAATGAGAATGAAAGAAAAAAAATTAAGATAAATGAAGATCTCAGCAGAAGATAACTTCTGTTGAAGAAGCAAACAGTAGAATCCTTGGAATTTAACTGCAGACTAAGAAATAAATATAGGTCTCATCTGAACGAGATGGAAAACTGACATCGGGACACTATCAACCTCCTTTAGAAAGAACTGGAGTGAGCAAAGGGTAGCAAGGGGATAGGCACACAAGGATTCCACCTTGCTACAGAACCTGGCACAAAATATCTGCGTCAGATCTTGTTTTGGATGACTAAATAGAAGGGGGATGTCCAAATTATTACTTCTAAGTTGGAATAAAGAAGCAGGATATGGAAACTTGAGTTGTAAGTTCTGTAGTTAGAATGCTCCCCTGGGAAGGGGTTGGGCATTAAAAAACTTGCTTGGGCAAAATGCTCTAAATGGAATTGATATGGCATAATTTTTAGGATATATTGTTAAGTGAGAAAAGAAAAGTGCAAAAGAGTATCTATCATCTGATGTCTTTGATGTAATAAAGAAAAGGACCTAGGAAAATACATACAGGTATAGATTTGTGCAAAAGAGATACAGGAAAGATAACCTGGGGACTAATGAGATTGGCTTTCTACCAAGGGACAGCAGGGAGGAGCAGCAATGACAGTTCTTTGAACATACCCTCTCTTTTTTCTTTTGTAAATGTAGGTCCAACTTTTAAAACAATGGCAATATTTCATATGCCAACAAAATAAAAAAAAACAATGAAAATCCAGCAGAATGTATGCAAGGGGACTCAAAATGGAATATAAATGATAACCAAGGAACTTAACTATATTACAAACGAATAACTGGTGGAAATAAGGGCCAATCTATGTAACTGTAAAATAGTGCTTTGACTAAGTGCTGTAAGGCAAGTCTAAAGGCAAAATGAACTCTGCACAAACATCACACGAGAGTTAATAAATTTGCTTTGGAAAGAAATATGCAATCTTCCAAATCCACCTTCAAGTGTATTCTATGTTTAAGCAAATAAGTAAATATATTTTGAATAATATGATGCAGGTTTCTTGGGGAAAAGAGTTATAAATGAAGAAAGTAGGAAGGATGGAATGAACACCAAACACTGAAGTACTGGAGTCAGAGATGTATGTGTAATGCATCAGATAAGTGTACACAGAGAGAGAGACGTGTTTGCACGTACGTATATGCATATATACATTTATTTTTTAGCTTTATTTGCTGAGAGTACAGATGCAATAGCACTTTAATAGCAATGAGCACACATGGTACCTGCATCTTTCTTTCTAAATACAATTTTTCAATGAAAGAAACCAAGAGGGCTGGGATTGTGGCTCAGCGGTAGAGCACTTGCCTAGCACTGGTGGGACCCGGGTTCTATCCTCAGCACCACATAAAAAATAAAGGCATTACGTTGTGTCCATCTACACCTAAAAAAATAAATGTTAAAAAAGAGAAAGAAACCAAGAGTCTTTGGAGAAATAGCTGATTCCTGGGGTGGGGAAAAGAAAGTACAAGAGGAAACTGAAGAACATCTCATAGGGCCAAAAAATGAGGACGTGTTCAAAAAAACTGATGGTAACATGTTATAAGGACTCAGAAGCCAGATTGAAGACATTTCTACTGCCCAAATATGGAATAGTTTGAACAATAATATTAAAAACAATGAATTATAACCTACAGAATATCCTAAATATTCATGAGTCTACTTTATGAATAAGTAAATGAATGAATAATAGCTGTACTTAACAATAAATTCCAATTAAAAATAGAGAAGGAATGATGGGAATAAAATAATAATCAACACTTGGTAACAACACAATAATACTTGATTTGGGCAGGAATCATCAATGGATATTTAAAAGAGTGAAGGACAGTTTGATAAGAAATCAGATATTTGTATAGTCCCAAATATCTCCCTGCAAATGCCTTTTAATTACAAAGGGAGACTAGAAGCTCTATGGTGGAGAAGATGTTTAAGGTTGGCATCACCTATAACACGACATATTGGTACCATGTACCTTCTATATTCTATGCTGACAAGGGTATAGTATCTTATATATGACAAAATGCATAACTGAATTTAATCATGTGGCAACATCAGAAAAACTCAATGTGAGAGACATTCTACAAAACAACTAGCCAATACTCTTCAAATGAGTTAAGGTTATGAAAGATAAATTCTGAGGAACCATCTCAGGTTAAAGGAGACAAGGGAGACATGGTGACTGAATGCAGTGTAGGGTTGTTTGGTTGTATTCTGGACCAGAAACTGAGCACTGGGGAAAACTGACAAAATTTGACCAAGATATGTAATTTATTTAGTAGTATAGTAATTTGGGGAAGCTTAGTGAAAGGAATACAGACATAATACAGCAGTATTTTTAAAACTTTTTTGTATGTGTGATATTCAAATATTTTTTAAAATATTAAAGCTTTAAATGATTATCAAAGAGCATTTATAATAAGAATATGTAATTTTAAGAATGCAGGTCAGGAAATAGACTAGAGAAGAGGAATTGTCTGAAGAACAAGCTAATGGGTGGAACATATCATAGCCAGTCCCAACCATTCCAACTTTCAGGCCTCTAAATTATACTACCTGTGGTCATAAAAACTTGTACTATATTGAGCATTGCATAGCTATGTTGAATTTGCTCATTTTATATAGATATAGATTTATAAATAGAAACAGAGAGAAAAACATCAAAATCTCTTTCCCATCTTATCAATTGGATACTGATTCAATATACATAAAATCAGGTATAAATTAGTCCTTTGTAGACCACTTATTTTCATAGTTATTAAATACTAGACTGATAAGTATGTAATATTACATGCCCAAATAAGAAGTGATGGTATATCAGAAGTTTTTGCATGTTTAAACACTGGAAAACTTATATGTTGATACTATAGTCTTCTATGAAATGAAATAAAGTAAAACAAAGAATAGGCAGAACTGTTAAAAGGACCACAAATCCAGGCTCAGGCCAGGGGTGTGTGTAAAGAAAGGAGTCTTGGTGCAAAGTGTAAATGGGGGACAAGAAGGAAAGATAGAACTCTTCAAATTAAATTTTTAAAGAAATGTCTAAATAGAGTTGGAGTTTAGGTTTGTGTTGATATCCAAGGATACAATTTTGTTCCAATCTAGTGATCCTACAAAAATCAAGGCATTTCTATGGCCCAGATTCAGAATTAGAATAATATGATTTAGAGCAATGTAGTCCCATTCAGTTTGGTAATGATCTTTAGCCAATGGGTGAACATGTTCATTATTGGTGAATAATTAATGAAAAGGGTAGGCAGAGGTAGTGGAATACAGAATAATAGTCCATTTCACGTTATAACAAAAATATCTTTTAAAAGAAAAGCAGCATATTTAGCTTACAGTCTGGGGGGCTACAAGTCCAAGATCAGATGGCCCCTCTATTCAGCTTCTGGCGAAGACCCTCTTGACTGAGTCACAACGTGGTGGAGAAATCTAAAAGGGAAATAACTGTGTGAAGAAGAGACCAACTACAAGGGTGGCTTGCTTTTGAACAATTCACTAGAAGAAAACTAACTCATTCTTCAAGAACAGCATTTAATTCCTTCCTAGGGCATTTCCTTCAGTGACATAATTACCTTGTAGTAGGCTCCGCCTCTTTAAGGTCCCACTACTTCAGAACCACCCCACTGAGGACCAAACCTCCAGCATGAACTCTAGGGGACAAACCACATACAAACCATGGCCAATAGTCAATCAAGGAGAGAGTCTTTGTCATCGGATAGATCGTGGCTCTGCTTCTTACCTACTGTGGAATGTTAATGATTAATTCTGATCTTTGTTTTCAGCATAGTAAAGCCTCCCTCATAGGGTTTTTATGATGATTAAATGATAAAGTGATTATTAGATCATGATTTAATAAGTGGCAGACTTTGTTTACATCATGATCATGGTGGTGATGTTTGGGACATATCTAGGCAGAATGGTGTTTTGTGCAGAGTTACTCCTCAAATCTGCTATAAAAAAGAATTTTTTAAAAGTTGAAAAAACAGTTGTGACAATTTGTCAATATTCCAAGGATTAAGGGAAAAGCTGTATAGCTTGGTAGCCCTTGGAAGTTTCAGGATTCCATTCAGACACTGCAGATTCTTGGATGAATCCAGAAAAATTAATTCTGGTCTTTGTACCTATGAGGAGAAATGTAAGTAATATGTTTATTTTTATTGTTCAAGAAATGAAGACAATTTTGCTACAACAGAGTTTATCAATAGCAGCACTATTGGCATTTGGGATCAGATCATTCCAAACCATGGTCCCCCTTAAGGTGGGGTGGAGAAAATCACATGGGAGGATTAATTCACTGGTGATTGAGGGAACCAGAAGATAAATGTTTCTGGCTCATAATTCAAGGACATGGACTGAATTTCAAAAACATAACATTATTTTCTATAATCAGAACACATTTCTTGGCTTCGATCCTCCATTTGGTTCATGTACATAAACATAATCATAATTTATTCAAGGTAAACTTGGTAAAAATATGGTAATTTCTCAGACAATCCTAGTTTATATTCCAAACACATTCTGGATAAAACTTCTTTTGGCTTTTATTCCTTTCCTTTTTCCTGAGTTTAGTCCAAATTGGAGGAAAGGGATAAACCGATAAGGAAATTTACTCAGAAGCCATGTGTGCTTCTCAGTTTTGATGTGATTTGATCTCGTCTGATGGTCTTTGAGCTTTAGCTAATCTAGCTTTTTTTTTTTCCAGGCACATCTTACATTTTGCCACCTGCTAAAATGCATAATCTCATAGACTTTAGAATCAATCTCCACCCAGGGTTTATTCATTTATTAGCTTGGATGTTGTCATACCCTCTGGTTGTCACCGTGGTATTACTTTCTCTTTTCTAAGCTCTTTTACACCATCCTGAAATTTAGGATTGAATGATTCTGAGAAACTCTCACTATGTCCCTACCTACCTTCTCTTTGTCTTCTCTGTTCTATTAACCCACAACTTTCTTCTCTGGAAAAACATTGGCTCAGTTGCCAACTCCTCCAGTTCAGACTGGACCAGTGAGTTACTTGTCCACAATACCCTACTCTCTATTATTATGATGGTGTCATGGACTTCTCTATGCAGATTGCTCACTTACTGAATTGCCCAGGATGCAAGCAGCATATTCCTTTTTTAAATCAGAAAACAAAATTGAAATAAGAATTCCATTGTATCCTTCCCCATCTTCAGGTGTGATATGAGTATGGGGAGTGTCAGGGTGAGCACACAAAGAGGAAAAAAAAGTCTGTATGTACTGATTTTCTTCCAAATCTGCTCCCTTTTCCTTTGAGCTCAGAGGGTTTTTCTGGTCCAGGGTCAGGAGTAGACAGTGGATGTGCTTCACCAGATTGCTTGTCCTCTTGGATCTTTCTGATTGGTACATTATAGAATGTACCAACGGTTTTCAACTTAGAAGCCAAGAATTTTGAGTCATTGTTCTCCAACCCCATCAGAGAACTGGTGCTGGGTGAATTGCAGTTCCATACCTTGTGATGCACCAGGAAAGGGACACAGGAATAAGGAAAGAGCAAATTGATACCTCAAATTATCCCCCTGACAAGTCAATATTGTTCAAGTCTAATATGACTTTCACTCATACTCTACTAATGGTAGCTTGTGGGTGCACTAAAAAGAATTCTAGGGCACCGTGTACTGCTCTCATGAACCACCCCAAGTTCTCAACAGGGCAGAATTCTAACTTCATTCCTGCCATATGCATCTCTCTTTGCTGCCTCACTGGGCTGCCCATGTCTACTCCTTTTCTTTATTCTTTTGGATCTTTTCCACAGAGCACAAAGTCACTTTCCATCTTCTCAAGACATCCTCCCAAAGCATATTTGTTCCCAAACATTTCTGTTTTGAGTTATTTAGTAAATGCTTCATGATTGTTGTGTTGTGTTTTCCCCTATAAGAAATTTGTCATTTGAATGTATTCATGACATGCACACTCTTTATGTCCTGTCAAGTGTCTAGCATAATGCTGGAACATAACAGATATTGAATATTGGCTCACTGGTTTTCTACATTAGTGTAAAGAGAATATAAAAGTCCCAGCACTGTTGTAAATTATTTTCTAACTTGCAAGAACAGTTTAATTTTACTATGCTAGAGACATAAAAGGATTCTGAGACACAAAAAATGAATAAACTTGATTTTCCAAATTTTTACTGTATGATTTACAATGAAATGATGATCATAGATTTGACAGATTATCAAAAGTGCCAAGTAAACAGTCTGGTTTGCTTCTGTATATTTGCCATTACTGCTTCCCAGCATGTTTTGCTGTTTTCAGAATCAGTTGTCCTCACCATTTAAAGTTCTTTTTACCGAGATGACTGTATTGGACATAGAGATTAGAGGAACATAATTGCATATTTAAATAATATACCAACCATAACAGCCAATTTCCCAGAATGTCTTTCTTTTCGTTGAAGACAAATCTACTCCAGCACTTAAAGAGAGATATAAATTTCTTTATTCTTTTGGATCTTTTCCACAGAGCACATTTATTTTTATCCAACCAACAAGCCCTTGATTTTTGTCAATATTCTATCCATCTATTAATTTATTCAACAATTATTAACCACTTCCTACTTTCTAGGTATTGAGGTTACAATGGCTCCCACCATCAAAGAACTCGCATACTTTAATTTCTAATTCCACTGGATGATATCGTTTTCTGTGTAAGAATGTACCTTAATTAAGTAAGAATTTTTTTTAGGTGTCTTGTAAAACTCCATTTTTGTAAACTGTTTCAAAATAGTTTTTATGAATATGTTTAAAAGTCAAAAGTGGGGGCTGGGGATGTGGCTCAGCGGTAACACACTTGGCATGCACAGGGCACTAGGTTCGATCCTCAGCACCACATAAAAAAATAAAGATGTTGTGTCCACCAAAAACAGAAAAATAAATATTTTAAAAAACTCTCTCTCTCTCTCTCTCTCTCTCTCTCTCTCTCTCTCTCTCTCTCCCCCCCCTCTCTCTCTAAAAAAAAAAATTTAAAAAAAGTTAAAAGGGAATACAGAATTTTCTGAATACAGAGATATTCTTGATTTGGATTTTAAATATGTATTTGCCTTTTCACTTCTGGCAGAGAAGGTATTTGTGATTTTTGCCAGAAGAAGTCACTTGACGTTTTATGATTTCTGAAGGTAACTGCTCCATAGAAGACTCCACAAGAGGAGAGACGATGCTTAAAACCCCCCTGGCTTGCTGGTGCCTGAGTCAAGAGCTGAATTTTAATATTAGCACTTGGAAGATAAACACTCGCAGCCTCCAACGGAGGTGATCCTCACTGAGTATCATATGACTGCAAGTGGGAGGACAGAGAAACTACTCAGCTGTTGACAAGTAGAGGCAAGTAAATATTTATGCCAGAAATGTACACACTTGCCATAATAACATCACCCTTACTCAGCCAACCCAGTAGATAAACAGATATTTTAGATTCCTCCCAGGAATAAGCCAATTGCAGGATATTCTTTACTTCAAAAACCTTTTGGTATGACATTAAAGAGGGTCTCTGTACAGATAAAAAATCTTCCTTGGATAGTTTAACAGAGCCCCACCCAGTGTTCTTTGTGGTCAGAGACTGTCATTTGACTAGGCTAAGATATACCAGCAACTCTGTTCTTGTCAGCTCTGCTAATGTCAGGTACAGAGTGTTGCTTTGCTGAACTGGGATAATATTACTGAGTGTTAGGAATAACTTGATATTCTACCTTCATTCTGACAAATGAAATATAGTCCTAGAGGAAAGAATGGGCCTTTTGTGGTTCCATCTTCAGGCAGTTCCTGAAGCCATGGTGTACAGAAACCCAAATACCTCTATTCCCTTTGCTAGAAGTGGCACATAAATTGCCAATTTTTGCTTCCAAAGTTCAAATGTGGTCCAACAATTAAAATGCATCTCTGTTTAGAAAATGGGAGAGCCTCGTAGCTCAGCATTGTTTTACTTCAAAGCTGAACAATCTATTTTCAAAAGCATTCTCATTAAAGGAGATTTTTGTAAGGTTGTTTTGATTCTGTCTTTGCCTTTGATTCTTTGAATATTAGGTTGGGTCTTGGTCAGGAGAGTTTAATTTGTTTGGTAAAGCCCATATAATTTTAAGTGTAGATAAAAACTGCCAGTTAATTAAATCACATTCAGGAATTGAAACTACTTCAATTATTTTTGAGAATTGATATAACAAATGCTTCTTTAAAAATCACATTAGATGTGTTCTTAGTAAATGAATGCTAAACCATCTGAAACATAACTAAATGAATGAAGACTGTATATCACCACCAGGAGGCTGAAAAAATAGAGAGATTTTCTTAAATTTATAATTACTCACTAGGTAGTTTAGTGAGAAATGTAAAATATCAAGCTACAGAAGCCTTGGTATGTTTAAGAATCCTAAGCATTTTTCTTTTTTTGCAGCCCCACAAGAACAAAGAAGGAATTCCTAATTCACATGAGATTCACTCTGCATTCCTCAGGTATTTGAATGGAACCACTGGTGATTTTTTCCAATCAGGTCTTCCATTTTTGCCAGTTATCTTAGAATAGAAGAAAATCACAGTGCTAGCTAAGGAAAAGGAGAAACCTTTGAATAATCATTTCCCATTGTAAGTTGCAACAAAATTCTCTGCTTCCATAATAAAACACAACTTATCAGTGAGGTGAATAGAGAGCCTACATTTTGAGAACAAATTTTTACCATACACACATCAGATAGAATACTAATCTCTAGGCTATATAAAGAACTCAAAAATCTTACCACCAAAAAAAAAACCAAAACATATAACCCAATCAATAAATGGGCCAACTGAACAGACACTTCCCAGAAGAAGATATACGATCAATCAACAAATATGTGAAAAGATGTTCAACATCTCTAGCAATTAGAGAAATGCACGTTAAAACTACTCTAAGATTTTATCTCACTCCTGTCAGAATAGCAGCTATTAAGAATATAAGCAACAATAAGTGTTGGCAAGGATGTGGGGGAAAAGGCACACTTTTACATTGTTGGTAGGACTGCAAATTGGTGCAGCCAATATGGAAAGCAATATGGAGAATCCTTGGAAAACTGGGAATGGAACCACCATCTGACCCAGCTATCCCAATCCTCTGTCTATACCCAAGGACTTAAAAACTGTATACTACAGCCACATCAATGTTTATAGCAGCACAATTCACAATAGCTAAACTGTGGAACCAACCTATATGCCCTTCAGTAGATAAATGGATAAAGAAAGTATGGTATATATACACAATGAAATATCACTGAGCAATAAAAGAGAATAACATCATGGCATTTGCAGGTAAATGTCCTTGGGCATAGACAGAGGATTGGGATAGCTGAGTCAGATGGTAGCTCCATTCCCAGTTTTCCAAGGATTCTCCATATTGCATTCCATATGGAGTTGGGAATATAATGCTAAGTGAAGTTAGACAATTACCCCAAACCAAATGCCAAATGTTTTCTCTGATTTAAGGATGCTGATTCATAATGTGGTTGGGGTGGGGCATGTGCATGGGAGGATTAGATGAACTCTAGATAGGGCAAAGGAGAGGGAGGGGAAGGGAGGGGGCTTGGGGGTAGGAAAGATGGTGGAATATGATGGACATCATTACCCTAAGTACATGTATAAAGATACGAATGGTGTGACTCTGTGTACCACTGGAAATATGAAAAATTGTGCTTTATATGTGTAATACGAATTGTAATGCATTCTGCTGTCATATATAAGAAATTAAAATTTAAAAAATACATTTTAAAAAAACACAACTTAACATACCATAAGTGGGAGAGAAGTCACCAAGACTGTTACAAGATCACCTCAGGAACGAAGATGAGGAAAAGCCTTTTAAGAACTCTACTAATTGGTCTCTGAAGACCAAAAGGACAATAACTTATAACATATAGTTTAGACCTACCGTTCTGACCCTATTTGTCTTTTAGCCCGTCAATGGAGTTCAATAATCAATTGGTTTAAATGCTGCCAAGAGACATAAAGTCCAGACACGGTTGTCATAGTGACACTGGGGACTGGCAGATACCACAGGTGGGTCTTTATTATGTCTAGGACTGACTCAACACCAGAGGAAAACCATAGAGGAATCAAGCTAAGAAGATAATTGCAGGTTGAGCCTGCCTGGAGAGACACTGGAAGGACTATTAGACTTCCATGTTGTCTTAAAGCAAGTTTCTGAATCTCCTCTATCATCAATTCCCTTCCTGAAACTTTCAGAGCAGCCCACAGTCAAGGACAAGACGCTGGGTAACAACAAGATTTAATTAGGGACCCAGGAGGTGGCAAAGATTTAGTGTTATGCAATCAAATTAAATATTCTTCTGCAGCTTTTTGTTTTCTTAACAACTTAGCAAAGTTACTCAGAAATAAATCTAATGGAGAATAAACCCAAGCGATTAAATCAACAGTGGCAAACTCTGTGACCTTTTCAGAGGGCACCTGGTTTTCCATTTTTTGACTGATCCATTTCAAGATGAACTTGAAATGGATCAAAAATCAAATGAGGAATTATTTCATCCAGTGTGGAAAATTCAGGTTTTGTCAGAGAGAATCAAATCATGCCATTATGTCGAAGGATTTAGTGAATACTGTTTCAAGGAATCCATTGCCTCTAAACATCTTCTGTGGAAAGCTGGGAAAGCACTGGGTTCTCATTCTGGCTTCACTCATTCACTTACTTTACAAGTATTTGCTGGAAATTTCTGTGTTAGGGTCTGTGCTAGGCACTACTGACACAGTGTTGATAAGAACAGGACAGACTTTGTCTTCCAAAGTTTATTAATCTGTTGAGGAGAAGACCTAAGTTCCCAAACAATTCTTATACCATAAGTGCTTCTAGGGAACATGGTCCTATAAGAGGAGGACTCAACCTCTCACCTATGGTCAGTTCCTTAAAGAACCAGATTTAAGCAGCCATATGAAGAATGCACAGAAAAGTTCACAGTGTGAAGAGGAGGGGAACATGCTAGATGGAGGGAACAGTATACATGAAAGTCATGAAGCAACAGAGAGCAGTACTTTGGAGACATTTAAAAAATAAAAAAGTCACTGGGCTTGTGAACAGCAATGCTGTAAAGGCAATAAGTAAACCCAGGGTCCAGATCTAGGTTTCTAAATATCATTTTTCACTAAAAAGAAACAGGACTTCCTAGACAAAAGGCAAAATCTACCAGGAGATTTTGTTTTATCAGAAAGTGAGATGGTGCTGAAGGAACACAGGAACTTGGAACTTGTCAAAATAACATCAAAGCAAATCCATCTTGGAGGCTCTCCTTTTGGCAGAATTTCTGAAAATTTGAATATCAAAAGAAATTCTAATAACAGATTATAAAGCATTGAATAAAACAGGAAACCATGTGTCTATAGTGGTATAGTTTCTATACATGAACAAATTCAAAGCTTGGTGACAAACAGGATTTTTCATGTAGACTCAAATTCTTCCTTCAATATAGTTATTAATTAAAAAGCAAGAAAGAATACTTTGCCATGGAGAACCCTGACCAATATCACCTGAAGTGATTGCCATTAACATCATTAGCACTGGTGCAAATTGAAATAGTATGCTAATTTATAGCAATCAGTAAGAAAAACACAATGATTTTACTATTCCTACCAAAGTACACACAACTGTCACGAAGAAGCATCCAAATGAAGGCACATTGTCCAGAATGATTAGCCTATAATATTCAAGTTTTGAGGTCATAATAGTCAAGGAGAGAAGGAGAAATGGTTTCAGCAAAGGAGACTAAACAGACATTAATATTAAGTACAACACAGGACTACAAACTGGATCGTAGATGAGAAAAGAAATCATTTTGGAGACTTTATAGAAAATGAATGAGGTCTGAGAAGAACTGACGTTAAGTTCCTGAATTTGATAGCTGTATTATACATATGCAGGGAAATGCCCTTGTTTATGAGAAATTCACTGAAGTATTTTTGGGTAATCCTCTTAGTATGTCAGTGATGTATGCACTCAAACGACTCAGAGGGCAATAAAGTTCTTTGTGCTATGCTCTCATGTTTTCAACAAGTTTCAGATTATTTCAAAATAAAAACGAATGCACTCATTTTAAAAAGAAAAAAAAAAAAGGCCATTATGGCTAGAAACCTTGGATCTCAATTTTCCCCTCTGGATAATAAGTAGGATGATTGTAATCCAAGCTTCTCAGCTCTAGTTATATTGCAGTGTGATAATTCCCCTTAGGAGTAATATACAAATGAAAAAGGATATGTGTTACTTTTCTTTTGCTGCATAACCAATTATAAAACTTGTTAGTTTGAAATATAACCAATTATAAAACTTGTTAGTTTATCATCAATATGCCAGAAAGAAGTTCAAGGTGGCATGACTGTGTTCTCTGCTGAGGGCTGAAACCATGGTGTAGACTCACTGCATTCTTTTCTGGTGTTCAAGGTCCTCTTCCAAGCTCATTCCTATTTACGGGCAGAATTCAGTTCCTTGTGGTTGTAGGACTGAAGCTCAACTTTATTGCTGGCTATTATCTAGGGACTGCTCTCAACTTCTAGAGAATCCCTCAGGGCCTTGCCCATGGCACCTCCAGTTTAGGCATGAGAACCATCTTGGGTTTTGAATCTCTCTGCTACCATCTGCAGAAAACTCCCTGCTTTTAGAGGGCTCATAGGATTCAGTTAGACCATCCATAAAATGTCCCTTTCTTAAAGTCAAGTTATTAGTAGCCTTACCTTTATCTGTACTCCCCCCGCTTACCATAAAACATTACATAAAACATTACATCATAGAAGTCAAACCCAGGGCCAAACATTATATGGATCCTCTAAGAATTCTGCATACCAGGAGGCAGAGTAGAGAAATGAATCTAAGTTCTCTGACAGATATTACAGGTGGAAAAAAGGAAAGGTAAAAACTTTGCTTCTCTAGGTCATGAATTGGGGGTTGGAGAATTCTGGACTACAATCTTTGAGGCATCTCCAGCAGTAATTTGTCTTTATGAGGCCATAGGAGAAGACACAGAAGACAGTGTGTTTCTGACTTACTGTTGCATTTCCAGTACTTAGCTCAGTGCCTGGCACTTTGTGGATGAGGCTCAAATACGAAGGCAAGAAAAAAAAATAATGTGCAAACGATTATATATGACAACCAAAGATTTATCTTCTTACTTAAATAACCAAAATCTTCAGTGCTCGTTCCTCTGTGAGTTATTTTTCCAGAATAAGCCAGGCTAAGGAGAAACCTGACAGTTAATTTCCAGTTCCCTTTTGATTGATGATATTTGTGTGTTTAGAGAATCTGGAGGGTTTGTTTTGTTTTTCAAAGTAAGTATAATTTGCCAATTTGGAACTTTTCCATTTATCGATAGAAGCAACTAATACATTTAGCGTGAGAGGATTTTATAACGTTATATTGTTTCAATTAACAGATATGATGAGCGCTTAAAACATTCCAATATAAGTGTAGGAGGAAATCATTTTAAAGATTATTTTGGAAATAGTTTTATTGCTTTTTAATATTGTAAAATGTGAATATGCTCAAGGTAAAACATTGAAAATGCAGAAGAATGTAAAGAATAAAGATCATCCAATGACCCCACAATTCAAAGGTACTCACTATTAATATTTAGAAAGGTAACATTTTAGGTATTTCCCTCACAGCCTTGAACAACACACAGTATACACATGCAGTCCTATATAAATAATACTATATAGGCTTTATAGTTTTCCTTTTTTATTTAAAAAATAACATAGACACATTTTATGATAATTAAACATCATTAAATAAGTAATCATTTTAAGAGCTATAAGATATTATGTTTTATAGTTATCATAGTTTCTATTTAACCATTTTTCCTGATGAACTACTAAATAATTTCTATTTTTATTTTTTTAGGAGCATAAACATTGCTTCATTGAATGTCCTGGTACATAAATCTTTAACTTTTTATTAGTTATTTCTGTAAAATAAACACCTAAAAATACTACTTATGTCAAAGGGTATACAAATCTCAATATTGCCAGACTGCTCTTAAAGATGTTTAATTCCACAAGTAGATTATAAAATACCTGTTTACTCTTGCCACCCAGGGGTGTTATCAATTAAATTTTTAATATTTTCCAATCTTACACATAAAAATAATATTTGTTTTAACTTACATTTCTTTTATACAGTAATATACTTCTTTAGTTATCTTTTGAATTTTAAGAATATTTTAAGGTAAGGTTATTAAAATGGTTCTTAGACATTATTTTTATTATTTTATTGCAAATAAAATTGGCCATTTAAATATTTATCACTTTCTAAATCCTTTTCAAATGCATTAGTCTGATAAGCAGCCTCTAAGACAGTACTCAAACTAGTTCCATGGTTTTCGAAGTCTGTAATCTCCCCCCTTTTCATATGGCCAATAGAGTGTGGGAAAGGGGATGGGATGTTACTTCATTAATTGGTTTATAAAATCTCATGACTTTCTCCTATTCAGCAGATTCTCTATGCCTTCTCAGTTTGCATGCTTTGATGAAGCAAAATGTATGTTGGAGAGACTCACCTAGCAAAAAGTGAAGACAGTCTGAGACCTGCAGTCCAACAAACCATGAGGAAATGATTCCTATCAACAATCACATGAGTCTGGTCTTCAGGTGAGACCCTAGGCCTGACTAACACCCTGATTACAGCCATAGCCAGATCCACTCCTTTGTACATATGTCTCATAATGACTCCCTCGGTGGCACATTCCATGTCCAAAGTTACAATGTAAAGTTTCCAATACATATAAATGTGAATTTAACGTATTATATCTTACAGTATAGGAATCAAGTATGTATTTTGAAATTACATGTAACAAGTTATCGTGTATGGCAATTTGGAAATTTCATTGGTGATCAAAAAGGAAATTTGGTCCCATATTTGTTAACCTTTGATGAAGAAAGGTGATAGAGGCTCTTGGTGATGAGCTGATAGTTTTTAGTTTGGCAGGTGATTTTTGGACAAGAATGAAATATGATATTTAGCATCCTCTGTGATAAAAGAGTTTTTCTTTACAATTGCTTGATATATCTGTGCCTTGTTTTTGTTAAAGAATCTATTAGCTACCCACTCAATATTTTACACTCCAATGAACAGTAGGATTATTAAGTACTCTCCTTTTTTCTGATTTAGTAATAAAAATTGGAAATGTTTTAAAAATTTGCATGTCTTCATTTACATGGATTTGAGAATTTGCTTGCTGTTTGTTCTTATTCATCTTGATTCTGTTAAAAATAAAAGATAAATGTCTTACTCCTTGATTCTGCTGGGCATAATTCTCTGGGATATGTTTCTTGAAGAGGAATGGGTATTGAATAAGGGCATCCCATTCTTCCTGAGAGGATTTGAGGACAGCTCTGTTTCTTCCTCAGGAATGACAATATTTGTCTCAGGATTTCTGTGTTAATGTGTATGGAAGTAAGGATTTAAGCCAATTATTAACATAAGGAATTCATCAATGAATGTCTGATTCAGTTCTCTGTTTATGAATTCCAGGATCTAGAAATTATGATTCAGGGAGGAAAGAGGAAGCCCACATTCCCTACCCCTCCTTCACTACTGGACTCTACCCCCCACACATTAAATATCTCCTCAAGAGAAAAGTGAAGTATATATACAAAATGGAATATTATTGTATAAAGGAGAATGAAATCCTGCCATTTGCAGCAAAATGGATGGAAATGGAGCACATTACTTTAAGAGAAACAAGCCACATACAGAAACATATATACCCAGATGTTCTATTTCATGTGCAGAAATTTTTTTAAAGATAACCTGAATGCAGAATAGTAATTATTAGAGGTTGGGAAAGGAGGAAGGTGGATAAAGAGAGATTGGATTTAATCAGTGCATGCTGTGTGCATGTTTTGAAATATCACCCCAGAACTCCATTAATATGTACAATTAACACGTATTAATCAAAAAATGTCTCTTAAGTTTAAAAATTGATTCCTTGGGCTGGGGATGTGGCTCAAGCGGTAGTGCGCTCGCCTGGCATGTGTGCAGCCCAGGGTTCGATCTTCAGCACCACATATAAACAAATATGTTGTGTCTGCCAAAAAATAAAAAAAAATAAATAAAAATTCTCTCTCTCTCTCTCTCTCTCTCTCTCTCTCTCTCTCTCTCTTTAAAAAAATTTTAAAAATAAAAAATAAATAAAAACTGATTCCTTAAGAAGGGGAGGGTAACATTATTTTCTTCTACTCATTTAGATGAATATTATTCTGGGAATTAGAGGTAAAGTTTAATAAAACCTTATTGGAATTTTATTCATACCATGTTTTCACAAAATGATGAATTCAGTGGTGAACAAGGTAGATCCACGGATTTACCTACTAAGTCATTTTTCTTCTCATATAAAGTAGGGTGACCATCCAGGAAGTTGAAAATGAGAACTGAAGATAGAAGTCATTTAGAGAAACGCCCAGGAGTTAGATGGATGGAGAAGAGGAAATGGATCACCTCATTCAAAACTGTACTCTGGATCACCACTGTGCCTAGAGTTCCCACAGATCTGTCTCTTGCTTTAACAATGTTTGGACCAAACAGACCCAGGGACTCCCTTTTCTTCCTGCTTTCAACAGTCTTCTCATCTGAGCTCCATTTGCAATCTCCTAAACTATCTTCTCACCAATCTCCTGCTTCCAGGACTAGCTAACCCTTTTTTTTTCTTTTTTCTTTTCTTTCTATTTTTTTTTTTTTTTTTTTTTTTTTTTTTTTTTTTTTTTTGTGGTGAGCTCTTTAACGATAGCCAACCATGACTTCCCAGATTCATCACAATTATTCCACCGAGGTGGAGGCTGCCATCAACCACCTGGTCCATTTGCATCTGTGCCATTCTTACACCTACCTTTCTCTGGGCTACTATTTTGACCATGATGATGTGGCTTTGGAGGGTATAGGCCACTTCTTCTGAAAGTTGGCAGAGGTGAAGCACAAAGCCTTGGAGTTTCTCCTGAAGGTACAAAACCAGAACAGCAGCTGTGCCTTCTTCCAGGACATGCAGAAACCTTCTCAAGATGAGTGGGGTGACACCCTGGACACCATGGAAACTGCATTGGCTCTGAAGAACGAAGGCATTTTGGATTTTCATGTCTTGGGTTCTACCTGCACAGACCCACATCTCTGACTTTCTGGAGAACCACTTTCTTGTTGAGGAGGTAAAGCTCATCAAGAAGATGGAGGACCACTTGATTAGCCTCCACCATCTGGCAGGCCCCAGGCTGGCCTAGGCAAGTGAGTATCTCTTTGAAAGACTCACCCTCAAGCATGACTAGGAGGCCCTGGAGCACAGTGGCCTTTGATGAGGCTCCTTTGTATCTCCTGGCATCGGGCCTTTGTCCTGAGCCTCTCCCTCCAACCCCTAGGCTGGAGACCCTCAACTGTGGATACCCTCTCAAGCCTTGAACCAAATGAAAATAAAGCTTTTTCTTCCAGCAGCAAACAAACAAAACCTGCACTCTGGTCAAGCCTGTTTGAGTGATGACTATGGATGCTGTTCTAAACAAGAGTAGTTGTTTCTTCTTGTGCCCAAGTTGTGATTCCTCTTCCTATTACACACTTTTGCCATCATATTTGGACTAGTTAAGAGAAGTCCAAAACTCTGTTCCAAGAGCATGTCCAGCCTGGAAAATGCAAATGGATTTAAAGATAAGATGCCTCTCAGATAGAAGATGAGAGAATTGGTCTACTTTTAGACTAACTCAGAGCTTAGTCTACTTCTAAGAGTACCAAGGGAAAAACTGTCTCCAGTGCAAACTAACAGAATCCACATCCTAGTAAGCTGTGGAGCCTGACCTATTAGATGGCTCCAGTCTTTATTCAGAGACCATGTGGGTAGAGCACACACTCTAATCACATGGGTAGAGTGGTTAACCTGAGAGAACTGCCTTCCAGGATTTCCCCTGAAAAGTGATTGATACCTAAGGACAGATAACTGTGGGTTTTACCTCTACCTCCTCCATTTGGGGGTCTTGCAGAATAAACAGATACACTGTGCAATATGATGAGGACAGAGGCATCATTTGGAATCAGAACACCTGGATTCCACCCGGAACTGCCACCTATATGAGAAAGGCATTAAATCTCTTTAAATCTCAGTTTCCTCATTAGTAACAATCTCACCAGGTTGTTTTGAAATCCACTGAGAGAGTGTGTGAAATATGTTGTTCCACACATCACACTTGTGATTTTTATTGCTTCATGTGTGTGTAAATCCAAGAACATTCCAAGAGAAGCAGCATGACATACTTGTCCAAACACAGATGCTGTGACAGAAATGTAACTCTGCCACTGATAAGCCGCATGAAGACTTTGAATCTTCATTCCATTTCTTTAGCGTATATCCAAGATGTACCTGTACAGTGAGCCCCTGGAGAGTGTTTTTCAATTGACAAGAAAAAAATTTTAGAGATTCTGAGGATTGTTATGTAAATTTTAAAAATCAAAAGAAATAAAATAAAGTGGTATTTAAAAAAATACATTTTATTTAATTGTACCCCCTACACACACACACATCTAGCCAGTATTGATACATAAATGACAACTCTTTTTTAATAATGTGAGTTTTAAGAGAAATCAAGCCTTAATTGTTACTATCAAATTCAGTTGCTATGACTTTTATATCCAGTAGAAAGTGAATGCAAAATAAATAAATAAAAGTGAAGTTTGAGGTGATACAACTAATAGATGTTCTATTTATTTCATAGAAGCAGCGTCATAGCTGCTTCTCCAGTTTCTAGAAGAATATATTGTGATCATCAGGCTTCTGGTAAGACATTCAGTGGATGAACTTGAGTACTCCACATTATGATCTGTAATAGCCAAGATGCCATTTTGAATGGGGGTGTGATATAGGAGATAGATAGAGTCGTAAGGAGACGGATTTTAGTTTTAAAAGTTCATGGATTTGAACCTCAGTGCCTCTAATTACTAGCTTTGTGATCTTGGAGGAAATTATTTAATTTCTGTAAGTTCTTCATAGAAGGAGGCTATCATCACAACAATTGTCACCAGAGTTGTAAGAGTTAAATGAAATAAATAGAACACTAAGTCCTGAACCACGTTAGAGCTCAATAAATGATAGCTCTGCTCATACTGCTGGCTTCCATGTACTCTTAAATTATGCATAAAAATGCAGATGAAGTACTATATGATATTCCTAAGGTTCTGAGTCCTTTCATCTTCACACTCAATATACTCACAGATATTTCTTATTTCACAGCATCTTTTTTCTTACACAATTTTTTGTAAAACAGGTGTTTTTCTGACAAAATGATGACTTTTACATAATGACTTTTAACGAAGTATCTTATATAGAATTGTGTGTTTAATGCCATCTGAAATGTATTCATATGCCACAATGTTTGCTAGTAAAATTATTTTTAACCAAGGCTTATTAACTATGCTGAACGTAGCAGTTTTGTTTCCAGTGAATAAATATATTATTAATGGTACTGAAATACCATTAATATTAGTGTCAAAGTGGTAATATCAAATTACTCAGTCTGATTAATTTTCTCATGTACTTTTCCTGAACCAAAGAACACGTATACATGAGGATTTTTTTTTCTGGAACACTTCTTTTTTAACCTCTATATTTTCAATAAGCTTTTCTAGAAATTTCTATAAATTATTTTATCAGTATATCAAGATCTAATAAAAAATATAAGGACATTTGAATCTTAAAATGAAGCAGTAAAGTGGTAAGTTTACTATTAAACACTTAGTTCTGTACTCAATATTGTATTAAAGTTAATGTATTGTAGTAGATGTATTTAAAATAACAAATGGTTAATACACTAAAGACTTCCCTGTCTGCAAAAGCTGATATTTCTGCTAATAAAAATAAATCATGAAACCTTAAGAATATATGTTTAAAACTCAATTTCAAAAGATTTGAAAAGTCTTGGGAAATGTAGTTTAGTTTAGACAACTTTGAAATTTAATTTCTAAAGTGTAAAATAAACAGGAAAATAACTTGCTTCAAGGAGAAGCTGCCAACCTAGAAGAAACCAAGCCACTGTCTTACTTCCAATTTTTTTTTTATCTCTTTTGAGTCTCCAAAATTCAACTAATGGAACCTGATTGTTTGCATTTTTTTTCTTGATCTATGGGATTTTAATAATCCATTATCCATGACACCTCAATGTGAGATTTATGTCTGCTGTTGTTTTCAATGTCACTAGGTAAATCAAGAGGCAAAAGAAAGCTGTTCACAGAGTAGTAAGGAGAAGCAACCTTTGCTGGCAGTTTTGTTTGGTTGCTGATCTGGTGCATCTGCCACGTGTAAAGGGACAGCAGGATCATTCAGGAAATTCAATATACCCACAGAAAGAAGTGAAACATGACAGCTTATTTTAGGAGCCATTCCATCATGAGGATGTGTTTGTTCTTGGAATAGCCTCAGAAAGCCTGCCTTTTAGTGAACTCTCTTGATTAAAGGGACAGCTGATGTTTGTTCAATAGAGAATTCTTTGCTCTTGATAAAGTTGTCCCTTACTATTGTCAATATTTTTCTTATTACAAGGAGTATATTTTATTGCTAAATATTTGTCTATTGTCTATCTAGCAGTGAAGATTGGAAAATGGTTCCTGGAAGGCTGGGCACAGTCATCCTACAAATTGCAAAATGTAATTCCTTATAATAATTCATATGACACTTTTATCATATAGATAATATCTTCTGAAGGAGACCTGGCAATATTACCACTATATCTGTACAGTTTAAAATTTGTAATCTTTATATTAGTAGTATAGCTCACCAAAAATTATTTAGCAACTAAAATTTAAAAGTGAAATTCTAATGCTATTGTGTTTTTACCAAAACACCTAGAAAACAAATCATGGTATATTAATTGTGATTAAAAATTAATAACAATATTTGTTATGGTATTTTTACCATGCATTTTCTCTTTCATTCTCTTGACATGTTTTTCCTTCTTTGCCTATAATTTCTTCTCAATCTTGGGATTGCTGTTTACCTGACTTCTTTTGCTAATATGAATCAGGATGACCAAACTATTTCTTTGTATATGATAAATGCCAAGTATGATACATCGAAAATAAGTGGGTAGTTCTGTCTTACTGCTTTCTGGGACTTAAATCTAAGGCAGTTGCTTTTGGATTAAGCAAGCATCTCACAAACCTTCTCATGCAAAAATGAAATAATCCTCAACACCTTCTAAGGACAAGCAATGATTCACAGGTTGAGATGTGTCAGGTAGGTAGTGAGCATTATTTCTCCATGTGATGTAGGTTGGATGTTCTTAATTAACACTAACAACTCTGATGAAGCTGCCTTTTTGGAGTTAATTTGTTTTGAAATTTTTTTTTTTTTTTTTTTTGTCTTTTAACCTGTTTCACATTAAATTCTCCAAAATCAAATTTTCTTTCTTTCCAATAAATTGCAGTTACTAATTCATTTCCTCTTCCAAATTAAAACTACAAAGACAACATTTCTCAACAGTTTTAAAGTTGTTTAAGATGGTATTATTTTTAAATACTTTCCATATGTTTATGAGGCAAACACTGCCAGGTGCTGAAATGAGCAGGTTTATAGAGAAATTGTTTCTTCACACTGCATGGTGTTATGGTTTGGATATGAGATGTCTGCCTAATGCTCCTCTATTTAATGCAGGAATACTCAGAGATGAAATGATTAGATTGTGTATGAGAGCTATGACCTGATCAGTCTTTCCTATTTTGAATGGACTGAGTGGTAACTGAATGCAGGTAAGTCAGGTTAGAAGAGGTGGATCACTGGGGGCATGTCCCAGAAGGACTCAGCTGCCATAAGCTCAGCAGTTTTCCTCCACCATTCCCTTCAGCCATGATATTCTGTAGCACTTTGGACCTAGAGTGATGGAGTTGGCCAACCATGGACAGAACCTCTGAAATCATGAGCCAAAATAAACTTTTCCTTCTCTAAGTTGTTCCTGTTTGGTCACATCAATGAAAAACTAACACATATAGGGTTAAGTTCACAGTTAACTTTTGATGATTTATACTTCTAGAATAGTGAAACAGTCCAACTACCAAGTTCTTCAGATGGTGCTGATTGTCTTTCTATTGTCATTTCCTTTTAACTCACTGCACATTGGGTCCTGAAGTGTTGTTATCTTGGTGGAGGATAATAACAGGAATGTGACCTCTCCAGGTCAAAGACATGACTTGTGGTTCATGTTCAGACTCTGGTGTTCAGAGTTGAGAACCCTTTCCCTGCTACTTAGTGGCCTGCTGTTAGCACTTATGTAAGAGAAATAAAACGTGTACCTTTATCACATTCCTGATCTCTCTTGCTTTCCCAACTCTGAATCTTCAAGCATCTCTCTTTGTTCAATGTGTTTCAGGAAGTGTTGTAGAAACCTTTCTTGTGCAAGCACCACACACATGCACACGTATATCTAATGCTTAGTAGAGTTTCTAGCACACAGTAAGAATTAATGAAATGTGAATAAAAGGACGAAGATATAAATAAAGGAGTAACCTCTGAAAGGAACTACATTGATATATGAAGGAAGACTTCAGTGACTTTTGGAGCTGGATCAAGATGCTTTGTCTTGTTGCTTCTATCAAAGCGAGATGAAGATTCAGCATTTTTGGAGAGAGAGAAATTAACAAGGATGTCCTTTCAGAGTGAAATAAATATGTCAATAGACATAAACATTTCAAAATAATTCCTAAACTACAACCTCAGGGTGATTAACAGTTTTATGAATAAGATAAATGATCACAAAGTCCTGTAACAAATTATTATATTCTAAAAACAAATTACGTATTAACCATTCATTAATTGTTGTTTATCAACTTCGTAGTTTTGTCTAAGATTGTTCTCAATTTAGATTGTGCTTATACATAATATCTTGTACTGTGAGAGGAATATAGATAATTGTAAGTGTTCCAAAACAAATGTGTGATCCATTGTCAAGAAGTGAAAACTTCATGTTAATCAATCATAAATATATACTCACCAATACAGTAAAAACAATCAATGTAAACAGAAGAATGAATGAAAATTTTGCTATGAATTGAAAATTGTTTACCTGGATGAAGATCAACAATAATATTTAATACTTAAGTGTTTTTTTTTTTAAGACTCCTATTGATTGAAATCAATCACAAACAATTGTAGCTAAGGAGAAAAAAGGGAACTAGTTGGCAGCGTATGGAATCACCAGAAAGCTAAGTTAGGGTTAGGAATGTGCCCAAACCAGAACTACTCTGGAGACTAAGAAGCAGGACCTGAAATAGGAAATGTTGGGTGGGAAAGCAGCTGTTCAAGGGAAGTGATGAGACAGAGGCTGTTGGCAATCCGAATAAAGGCCTATAGATAATAATATCTATATTCCAGTGGAGTCTATGAACATTTGATTGGAGGAGATTGAAGAAAAAATGGGAAAAAAAGAAGCCACTCTTTTGAAAAAATTTCTGTTAGGGGAGCCCAGGAAGACACACGGTCAAGGGAGGTTTGTCTGTCTTTCAGATGGCATGTTTTTATAATGATGGGACTGAGTCATTGGCTGCAAGTGTCCCACGGCTGGATCCTTCCCATCCTTCATGCTCCAGCACTGTCACCTACTGGCCCTAGTCTCATTATGTTGTTTTATTTTTGTACAGTGCTTGTTCCTGTATCTAATGACCCTCTGTATTTGTTTGTCCTCCAACTGAAGTATGGGACTCATGAGAGCAGCAGCTTTGTCTTGCTTGTCTCTGTGACTCTAACATCCAGAAAAGTGCCCCTCACATTGCAGGACCTCAGTATTTGTGGGATAAATAAATAAACACAGGGATGCCTAGAACTTCAGCTGTTTCTATGGATTGAGATTCAATGTCCCAAGATCCAGTTTGCTGAACAACCAAGTTCTGATGCCATTTAGTCCTTTATCTGGACAGGCTCTGTTCCCCCTTAGGTTATGTGATAGGGTTAGGTACCTAAATTTACTGTTCCTCCAAAGCTACATAGAGGGGAGAGAAGACCTCCAAACAGGGAAATCAAATACTGCTAGGGATCATTGCAAGAAAGGACAGTAAGGATGGAGAAGAAATGTTCGTTTCTTGACATAAACAAGCCATAAATGAAGAGTTTACATTCCTTCTCATTTAGTTTCATCCCAACAAAGACTTTAGGACCAACGGTTGATAAGTTTCTCTGCTCACATAGATAAATATCCCATTATGATTTGGATGTGAGTTGTCCCCCAAAAGCTCACATATGAGACAATGCAAGAAGGTTCAGAGGAGAAATGATTCAGTTGTGAGAATCTTAACCCAATCAGTGAATTAATAGGGATTAACAGGGGTAACTGAAGTGGTAGGGTGTGGCTGGAGGAGGTAGGAATTGGGTGTGTGTCTTTGTATCTGGCAAGTGTATCTATTTCTGTTTTGTATCTGGCAAGTGTATCTATTTCTGTTTTCTGATCACCATGTGAGCTGCTTCCCTCTGCCACACTCTTCTGCCATGATGGGAATGCCCCAAGGGAGTAGAGCTGGCCTTCTATGGACTAAGACCTCTGAAACTGTGAGCCCTCAAATAAGCTTTTCCTCCCCCAAAACTGTTCTGGTCAGATCCTTTAGTCACAGCAGTGAAAAAGCTGACTAAATCACATCCCTCTCCATTAAAACAGGCTGGAAGCCTGGAGATAATTAGGCCCACTGTGTCCAGCAGTTAGCAACACAGGGAAGAAACAAAAAGATAATGACAAGGGGCCAGAACATTCCTAAGGGATGCAGAAGGGCAGCATTTGCAATCAGTTGGAAGATGTTTTGGTGATTGTGCTTCATGGACCCCCCTGTGCTTGTCTGTGCCACGTTGGTTACTCTGGATTCCCTATCATCTTTCCCCTCTCCTCCTGTCTTCCCCTCACACAAACATACTTCCCCAGACTCTCAGACATGGGAACGGTTGCCTTGCATTCATCATAATAGGCCAGCAGCCCTGTTCTCCATGGGACCCTACCTCCACAGAGGTGGCTCTGTTTGCTTTATTTTATTTTATTTTTTATTTTTCAATGCTTAGAATCTGCTAAGTTAGAAGAGCCTTTTGTAAATCCAAGACCTGCTTCATTTATTTATTTTTCCAACAGGACAATTATGGCTTCTAGGATGATAACCTTGGTAGAACAGCTCCATGGGGGTTGAGACAGTAGTGGTATTTTTGTGTTACTACTATGACCAGCACAAACTGGTATTTCACTTTGTGTTTGGGAGAATAAAATAACAAATAAACAAAATAGAAGATGAATGAACAGATGAATCAACCAGACTCCAGAAACCTCCACTGCAGCTCTCTCTCCTCCCTCATGTACAATGGCTTCAGATGGTGACACCACTTTGTGGAAAATTTATTCCGTTCTGTTTTGCTCTTTTCTCATTGCTACGTTGTTTTTCTCCTATTATTCTTTATGATCCTATTAATACTGACTTATCTGAGTTTGAAAAGACGTTCTGATAAACATTAGCAGTAGAGCATACAAAACATGCATACTCCTTAAACCCATAAGCCCCTCCTTGTTACATGTACATGTTATTCCTTTTATCATTATTATTACTATTATTATTATTATTATTATTATTTATGGTGGATTGAACCCAGGGGCACTTAACCACTGAGTCACATACCCAGTCCTTTTTATTTATTTTTTTTATTTTGAGACAGGGTCTCACTAAGTTGCTGAAGCTGGCCTCGAACTTGTGATCCTCCTGCCTCAGCCTCCTGAGTTGCTGGAATTATAGAAGAACACACGGCTGTACATATGTGATTTCTGATCCTAAGAAAACCTACATATTTGACAGGCTACAAAGTAAGATTTTTACTCGTTTATAAGAGCCACCGTAAACTTTCAGTGTTTTTCCAGTTTCAAATAATATCAATGATGGCAGTTCCAATGATTGACATATATCCCTTGAAGTTCTGTTATAAATCCGTTTTTTTCCCTTTAGACTATTTTAAGAATAGTTTTCTTAAATTTCAGCTTAACTTTTAAAAATAAGATTATTTGAATGATTTTCATTTATAAGTACTTTTCTTTAATATCATAAAAGAGCAATACCATTCATTTCATTAGTCAGCCTGTTTGTTCTAGAGTCCTGTAGACCAATATATTTTCAATAAACCTGATAATTTCTTAACCATCTCCAGAAAACCTTCCCATGCAGTATTTCTTCATGAAGAAGTGAGAATGGAAAAGTCAGTTCATTTTTTTCAAGGACTTTTAAAAGTCTGTTTGTACCAGCTATATCTCTTTTCCTCTCTTTTTCATCAGTGAGATGTATGATAAGATTAATAATCATTATAAATAATCAGTGCCTACAGCGCCTTTCACCAGCTTCTGATGACCTTCTTTTCATAAAATATTTTAGACCAACATTACTCTAAAATGCAGGAAAGTATAACCCACTCTGGATTTTTAATAAAATGGGTTAAGGAAACAGAACCAAATTTAAAATCTGGATGTAAGGAACAGTTCAAGTAATTCTTTTAAAAATAAGAAGACTGGGGGCTGGGGTTGTGGCTCAGGGGTAGCACACTTGCCTCGTACATGTGAGGCCCTGGGTTCAAGTCTCAGCATTACATAAAAATAAGCAAATAAAATAAATATATTTTTAAAAATAAAAAGACGAAAATATAGAGAGATGATTTTCTTATCCACGATAGGCTGCTATCTAGATGAAAGGCCAGTAGCCCAATCTTTTTTTTTCCCACACCTACCCAGTTAAGTGTCGACTTTATCATTCAGAACACCAACTGCTAAATGTTCTTAATTTTATTCATGTAAAATTTACTCATGTTGTTTTACCAAGAGGCTACATGACTTGCAGTTATATTGAAGGAGCAAATGCTAATTACACTCTTTAATGGAGACATTTCAGTTATTAATTCCTACTGCTGTGGTAGTTCTTTGATCTCTATGCTCCAATCCTAGGGAAAAGATTCTATGATTAGACATTGCTGTCATCCCCACCCAATTTATTTTGATATAGGCTGCGTGAGTCAGTTGGGTGAACTCAGGACACAGGAGTGGTGCTGATCTGTAGACCGCGAAAGCTCCTATGGGTACTTCCTGCCAGAGGCAGGAAGCGGAGTGGACACAGCCTTACTCGGGGCCACCAAGGCCTCCAGGGAGAGGTAAAACGACTGTCTAGGAGAAAGTGACCTAAAACAAGGAAGAAGGAGCAGTGGCTACAGATGAATGGTGACCATGAGCAGAATACCATCTGACCGCACAATGGATCACCTCTGTAAATCCTGTTAGAAAAGAAGCTTGAATAGGAGGAGGCTGGGTGGGGTCTTTCATCTGGAGTCTAAGCATCCCCGGGAAAAGTCTTCACAATAAGAGGCCAGTAGGGAACCCACTGCTTGCTTGCACGCCAACCCATTTCTGGGTGTGCACTCCTTTCAGACAGTGGTGTGACCGTTTCCTTAGCACTGGTTCTGGATGTAAACATGTCCTGGTTTGAGCACAAACCCACTGTCTCTATTCCACTTTGAGTGGGTTTTCCAGAAATGATGACCTGTGTGATGAGTCTTCATCTGTCCTCATGCCTGGATCTGATTTGTGAGATGTTTCAAGGCCTTACTGTGGCTTTGTAACTGATTTTTTGCTTTGGAAAATTAACTGTCCTTACCATGGCCATTGTGGTTGCCTAGCAACAAGGGACAGCAGAGCAGTGGCAGGGATTCCAAAACTCTAAGGGATGGGGATAGTTGATGTCTGTCCCATGGATAGGGTATCCCAGTGGGCCTGGCTTGAGATGGGAGAATGTTACAGCAAGACATCTGTAGCCCCAGGCTCTGAATCCCTTGAGACATACAGGTGAGTTCTCTGCTCCTCCTGCCTCAAAAAAATTCATTTGACTATGTGGATACACCAGCCTTCACTTCAAACATAACCTTCCTTTAAAGTCTGTGGGAAAATATCAAACAGACTTTTTTCCTTTCCTGGAGAGTGACTGTTTTTTTGTTGTTGTTGTTATTATTATTTTTATTTTTTCCTGAGTGCTGTTGTCTTTCCAGATCATGGGGCAGGGTCTGACACAACATAGGTCTCAATAAATATTTGTTAAATGAATAAAATGTCCCCTCATATGCACTTCTGAATATTATACTCACCCACCAGAGCCCTTTTACCCATGTGGGAAGGGCAAAGATGCTGAGCCAATCTTCTTTCCAAACTACTGAAATGAAATGTCACTGACACACTGTCCCACCAGGACATACACATACCAAAAATGCTAATCATTCTTTCTCTCCCAGTTCCCCAAATAAAACACAAACCAACCCTGGCTCAAATATGAAAGTATGCTTCACCCCTATAAGTGATTTTCAGTCAATCACTAGAAAACTTGCATGTTGGCTCTATACCTGTTTCCCCTTCCAATGTGGAAATAACTTCTATTTAGAATTTTCATTCAAACCTTCAATGAGAGACAACCATGCTTACTCTGTAGAAGGAGATGTCTCCTGGAGGGTAGTATCCTGGGTGGGGTGTTCACATGTAACCACGCTTCTACTTGCTCCATTTTAAAACATATTTTATTTATGTCAATGTGGGAGCCTCACTTTTAACCTTGGGTCTGTGGTTCATGCATGATGTGAGAAATTCATAAGTTTCCAATGATTTTATGTAAACTTGTTGGTTACTATATGTAAAAGAGTCCATGACCCTCAAAAGATGTTTCTGGGAGGGAGAAGGTGCTTTTGTTTGTTAAAGCAAATGAAATTTAGAAACACTCATTTTCTTCTTATTTCCCTCAAACACGTAAGCGAATATGCAGACAGTTGGAAAGGCAAATGTAACTTTACCAAACATGGGGGGCTTGGGGAGCCCTGACACTTTAAAATGACTAGCCCAGTGTGTAGTCACCACAGTAGCCAAGTGAAATCAGGACAGTACTCTCACTGTAAATTACCGTTGGTGTCTTTGTTCTCCTGGCACATGGAGCTTGTGCTCTGTGCAGGCAGAGGCTGGGCTTTTGAGGCCGAAGACAGGGGAACACCAAGCTACCCTCTTGATCCTTAGGTGGGTTCAATTTAGCTCCTTCCTTTCTGAGCAGGAACAGACTGATCTCATGTAACTTTGCCTGACCTTCTCCTTCTGCTTCCTCTTCTCTTCTCATGCCCTTGACACAGACCTTCTCCACAGTTTACATAAACTGAATGGGAACTTGCTCCTAAATTGTCTAAGTAAGGGAGGGTTAGGCCCAGATGCAATTAACCTAGGGAACAAAAAAGCATTTTCCCAGGACATCTGCTGTTAAGAACTGGGTGCTCAATAGCAGTATTTCCAAACCCATCTTAATAAAATCATCTGTTCACATCGACTCATTAGTGACTACTAATCCAATTTGACACAGAAAGCATGGAGTTAAAAGGTCAGAAATCAGATAACAGTATTTCACTAAAAGGAAAGAAATTTTTATGATCTTTTAAAGCACTGAAAAAGAAAGAAAATAACAACGACGACATCTAACTTATGTCATATTGTTAGTACCTGTCAATAGAGGTTTAACGAACTTTTTCCAGTTTTCTCCATGAACCTGGAAGTAAGAAACAAGATGCAATAAAAGCAAGCTTCATAAATATATTGGCTAATTCTAATTTGTTTTATCTCAGGGCTAATAGGCTTTCTGAAGCTTTTCTTAATTATTGTTCAACATGATTTCTCTGTGTATGTTGAGTTACTATGGTTACTCTGAGGCCGGGACTCATGACCTTTAAATATTGCTGTCAGCAGGCCAAAGCTCCCTAGTTTTTAAATCAGTAGTTTTGTTTCAGGCATTATTAATAGAGGGTAGTTTCAAATAGTACTTTCTGGGTGCACTTATGGCCTCGGTGAAATGCATCTAAGTGTTAGACTCACAATGTTTTGTTTTGTTTGGCTTCATTTAGTGACTGAATATTCATGTCTTGCTTGGAATGTCATTGGATGGGTAAAAAATAAACAAAGCATAGTCCTCATTCTGTATAAGAGAGTCACCGAGAAATGCAAAAACATGGTAGACAAATTATTATTATGTATATCACAAAACATTAAAAAGGGCAAGAAGAAAAGATGTCCAAAAAAAAAAATTTGTGCAATACAGAGGCAAGTAGCACTTCTGGCCAGCAGGGTCAAAGAAGCTTCAGGAACAGGGAGCATTGAGTTATGATGTGAAAAAAATGGGAAGATTTCAACAAGCAGAGAAGAGGGCATGCACATTCTATTCAGAGGAAATGACTTCAGAAAAGGACAAACATGTACTCTGGAACCATGAGTTAGCACAGCTTGGTGGAAATGTCAGTTTTGTGAGGTGCACTGATAGAAGACAAAATTAGTTCAAAGGTAAGGGGGCCTGGTTTATTAAGGTCTTTCAAAGCTGTTTGTTTATATTCAAAGCAATTGTGATGACCCAAAAATTGTTTTCCATTTTGTGATAGAGAGGTACTGTCAAAGCTGATTTTGATATGATGTAAGAAAAGCTATTATGTCTCTCAGAACCAAGTGTTTCCTTTCACTAAGTGAGAAATTAATTAATTTTGCTCAGTAGTCATTGATTATCTTGTGAACATTGTCAGTGGCTCTAAATGTTTTAAAAAGTAGGTAAAGCGAGACATATGCACAGAAATATGGAAATAGAGCAATATATTGATTAGGTATAGAAATACCTAGAAATGTTAAAGGCTTATTGGTTGGTAACAACAGAGTAATTTACTAAAATCTATGAGCTTTATTAAATGATTCAACAAATATTTATTGGCCCTCCCATCCTTCTTCAAGATGCTGAGGATAGAGTGACAAAAATCAGAGGAAAAAATACACTGTGTTCAAGGAGGTTTACCTTTTCAGTTGGGAGGAGACACAATAAGTACAATAAATAAGCAACCTCTGTAGTATGTTAGAAAGCAGTAACAGGCAGAGAAAAATCAAGTAAGATGATGAGGTAAAGAGTTCGATTTTAAATATGATGCATATGGTAGGTCCCACAAAGTTGATTTCTGAGCAGAGAAAGGAAGGAAGTAGGAATAATTGAACTGGATAGATGTGAAGAAAGTATTCCTAGGACCTCAGGATGCTCTGGAAGCCAAGTGAAAACAGTATTTCAAAGAAGACAGATGAATCCTCTCAAAAGCTGTTAAGTAAATTGAATTGTGACAAAAGTCCAGTGGATATGGTAGAGCAGAAGAGCTCTTTGGTGAATTTGCTAAGTGCAGTTTCTGTGGAGTGGTACAAGGTGAGCATCTGATTGGGTGGCTTTAGCAAAAACACAGAAGGAAAGGATTTGGAAGTAGTGAGAATGGGTTTTGTCGGAAGGGGATCAGAGTAATCAAGAGAAACTAAAGGAGCAAGAGAATTCAAGTTTCAATACATATTATGTTTGTATGCAAATGATTCAGGAGGATGAAATGGGAAAGAAAGGAGAGGGAGAGAGAAGGAGAGAGATAGAGACAGAGACAGAGAGAAAAAGAACTCCCTAAATCTGCTGTTTGATAGAAGGATAAGCTTTTCTCGCTCCACTTTTTTTTTTTAAGTTGAAATAAGAGATTCTGCAGGTTTTCAGAACAGATTGTTCTGTTCAGACTGCTTATTCTCAAGAGAGCCTTTAAAGGCTATTTTATCTTCTGCAAGTAAAGTTTACATTCCATTATTTTTATTTCCTCTTGAAATGTCCAGAAATTGACATTTTGGAGGAAACACTTAAAAATTTTATCTCACATGTTAGAGTTTAAAGATGTATTCGGTGTGAGGTGTGTGTGTGTGTGTGTGTGTGTGTGTGTGTGTGTCTGCCTGAAATATAATTTTGTAATTCTAAATTCTTTATTTCAGCATGACATCTGGAAGTTCATTGTCAGAGACACAATCAAAAAAATTAACGGTAAGAAATAATTTTTGTATGATTATGTTTTCTTAAATAAAAAGGCCGTATGGCTAATGAAAGTGTAATTTGATTACTAGTGAGGTTTTGTGGCGATAGTTCACATTTTATTAGTAAACATTTTTTTTTTTTTTTTTTACATAAAACATGGAATGTTCTTTCCCAAGTAGAAGACAAGTAAAATGGGGAAGAGTAGCAGCTCAGGGATGCCCTTGGGGCCCTAGGAAAGTTAGGTGGACGTGCTGTGGCCTTTCTTCTCATTTTCACATGAAATAAATGCCACACTTCTCTCTGTGGCCCTATGATATTATAGGCATCCTGGGATATTTTGAAGTATTTGTTTATGTATTAGGTCATCCTGGAATGCAGGCATAATATAGATCCTGCACATCATTCTTTGGTTTAGCTAGACTGGGGTTTAAATCACAGACTCTTCCAGAAATACCCAGTTTCTTTGTCTTTCAAGCCAGCTGACAGCAAGCCCAGCTTTGACCCTTGAGGCCTTTCTTCTTCCTCCATGAGCTCTGTGATTCCCTTCCTGGGAAAGCTGGATCCTTCTTACCTAAGCATCACAGTGTCCCTCCCCTGACTTTGTCTACACTGAGGGGATTGTTAAGAAGTGTCCAGGCTGGGTGACAGGTACACAGAGGTTCATTCTACTGTTATGTGCTTGAGAATTTCCTTTAAAAAAAAAAAAAAGCAGGTTATCTATATTTTCCTTAGGCTTTCTTGATTGAATTGAGAACCCTCAAGACTCCACCCAGGGACATTTCTGGAACAATCCTTTCAGTTCTAGGGTAGAGGGGATGTGGTTTAAAAAAAAAAAAAAAAAAAAAAAAGTCACAGGACTAGGATTCAAAAGACTTGGAGTCATACTCAAAAGACCCAAAGTTGCTACCTGCAAGCCTGTAACAATGGCCAAATTCTTTAAACTTTCCGAGCCTCATTATTCATCTATAGAATAAGGATAATGCAACTTAAATTACTTACCTCAAATAAGATATTTAGAAGGTGAAAACGATTGGTCAAGTACCTAGAGATATATAAAACTACAGCTATTTAGAATTGACAGCATTAAAACGGGCTCCTCTCTGGGCCAGGGGACTTGGCTCTTTTAATTTCTGTTTCTTCGGTATTTGGTGGTTCTTATCTATTACTCCCTCTATTATGCCCCAGCATCACCATCTCAAAGCAATCAGTTTTCTCATGCACACCCAGAACCTCATATTTGCACAGTTATTATAGTTCATAAAAATGAATATCTCTCTTCTTCAGCGTTATTTCAATTGTTGTGGCCCCAGACAAACTGGACATGGCTCCCAAATCCATAATAATTTTCAGAAAGGGAGCTTTTGTTGGAGGAATATAAGTCCAGAGAAACCAAACTGGATTGGTAAATGGTTTCAATTAAAATTGTGTATTCTAATTCTAGTGGTAATTTAATCTTATATTGCTTTTTTTTTTTTGCTAGAAAAAGAAAATCTAACAATGAATTTTTTATTTTATTTAGTACAGCTATTTATGATTTTGTTGCCCAAAGAAAGAGTGACCCTCACCCATATCATATGAACACTATCTTGATGCTTATAAGTGAGCATCCTAGAGGTAGCCTTCTCAGGGCCAGCTTGAAAAGGTCAAGGTGCCAATTACCACATTCAGGATTTCTGCCTAGGGCTCCCAGTTAGCTTCCTGGAGGTCAGAACCCATCCCTTTCCAATTTACAATTGGTGTGATTGAGAGCTCTGGGGCTGGTTCTGCTTTACTTTCAATCTTTTTACATTTCTAAAAGAATGCTTTGAGCTGGAGGGAATTAGGATTAGAGACCTCAAGACCAGAGCACATCCACAGTGACTGCAGCCTCCTTCCACCACACAGGCCCTTTAAAGTCTTGGAACTTGTAGAAATAGAGCTCAAAGGAACAGATTCTGCTGGGTACCATGAGGCACCCAACTGCAGGAGGGTCATGATTGCCTCTTTTAAATAATTATTTTGAGTTTTGATGGTGAAGATTGAGATGAAGGACAAAATCCTTTTGGTTATATGTGACTTCTTGACCACCATGTGGATTTAAACACATTCTATCTCTGAGTCACCACTAAACTGCTAGGATGGATCTTTATTTTCTCACTGTCAAGTGATTAAGATCTGCCCCTGGATCCTTATAGCAGCATGGGAGGGTGGGGTCCAGAGACATCACTATCAATGAAGACTTTTCTTCTTTATTATTACTATTATCAATTTAGAAATTAAGAAGTTGAGACTGAAGGAGGCTCAAGGAGCTTTCAGATGTTGAGATCAAAGAGTATATACGTTCACTCCACATGAAGGTACCTTATAGGGTAACCTAGTGAGTAAACTCAGATCCACTTCTCAGGTGCCATGTGGTCCCCATGTATTTCAACCCTATTCCTTTGGGCTATGTAAACTGTTACCTTTGCTCCATTGTAACATCTTCTGACAGAAAACAGCTAGTGCATATAAATCATCTCAGGTTTGAAACTGTTTAGGAAATAAAAATTCTATTGCAAGGAAGCTTGGCCTGAACAGGATCAGGATTGTTCTTCCTGAACTGCACCTGAGAATTCTGGCACATAGAAATGAGCCATGTAAAGCACGTGATGACATTGGTTATGTCTAGTGGCACATCCCACAACAAGGAATGTGGGTATGAATCTGTCAGCTAGAATATGTATGAAGTAGGTCTCTTGTTGTGCAAAAAAAAAAAAAAAGACCTATAATAAAACCTCATAAACCATTTAGCTTTCAAGTTGTTGTCTGGTAATAACTTCATTAAAGAATCATTATTTTAAGTGCTAAAGATACAAAAGCACTTTTGGTTTATAATTTGCAAGGTCATATTCATAGCATACTATATAGAAATGCAGCCTTACAAAATGACTTTTACAGTAGCTAAAAAGACTTTATAAAAAGATTGTATAAATCAGGAAGGTAAACTATGCCTTGTGTGAAATCATAAATTCTGCTCTTTCTTTAGCACTCAGCATAACACACTATTTATTAGTTTTGCAGGAAACACTTATTTGGTCATATTTCTGATGTCTCTAAATTTTAATATTTTAAGATGTCTTTTAGAAGATTCTTATCTTTAATGAGCAAAGTTTTACATCCTTTCTGAATCAAGGCTATCAATATCATTGTGCTTTAAATGAATATTTCAAGTACTTTAAGTAAATTCCTATTCTTTCTTAAAGTGAGAGTGACACATGTACATTTAAATGTAAAGATTTGTTGCTGTTGTAGAAAATAGATTTTTTATTTTACCATTTTAATAAATAAGAAACAGTAACTCCAGGAGTTGGAAATAAATTAATATTTTAGTCAGATTTATTACTGCTGTGACAAAAATACCTGACAAGAACAATTTTAAGGAGGAAAAGTTTATTTGAGATTCACACTTCTGGATGGATGCTTCCCTGGGCATGTACTTCTACAATTGGGGGACTAGTTGTGTCCAGAAAGTGCTACTCCTCAAAATCACACTTTATTGACCAAAGAAATCACATGGCCCAAAATAACTTTAAGGGGTGGGAAAATGAGATTATGTCATATGCCTGGAAGAAATTTCAGAAGTATTTTGATAGACAGAAACATATAGCAATATAAAGCTAGATTTCAAAGAAAGAGTTAAACCTAAGAAATACTACAGAGAGATGAAAAATAAACTATAAACTCCAGAAATTCTTATTTTCATAAGTCCTTGTGTTAGTCAGTTTTTCCATTGCTGTGACCAAAATACCTGACAAGAACAACTTAGAAGAGGAAAAATTTATTTGGGGCTCATGGTTTAAAAGGTTTCAGTCCAATGTAAGCCAACTCCTTTGCTCTGGGTCTAACATGACACAGAACATCATGGCAGAAGGGTGTGGTGGAGGAAAGCTCAGTTCATGGCAGTCAGGAGGAAGGGAGAGTGACAAGATATAGTCCAGGCCACACCCCATTGACAAACCTCCTCCAACCATATCCTGCCTGCCTAGTTAATCACCTAATAGTCCATTCAAAATATTAACCCATCCAATAGATAAATCCATTGATGAGGTGACAGCCCTTGTAATCTAATCACTTCATCTCTGAATATTCCTGCATTACTTAACAAATGTGCTTTTGGGGGACACCTCAGATCCAAACCATAACATCTCTATTTAACTTGAGAATACAGCCCATAAAATAAGACTGAACAGTTTAAATTGGTGTTGGTCAAAGAACTGAGGAGTGTCCTTTAGAAAATGACACTTCACAGGTAATGGAACAAGATGACCCATTTTATTTTAAAGTCTATGATAGACTCAACTGAACGTATAAGAAACAAAAGGTCCCGCCTTCATGCAAATGTGTACTTTTAATTTTTAAAAAATGTCAACAGGCAAGAAATTTAGAAAACATGTGGCACTGGAACGGATTGTTTACAGATAGAATGTTTCTCAGAATTCCCCCAAGAGGCATCAGTGGCTCAAAGGACCTTTATGAACTAAAACATTTGAGTGTCTGCAGAATTGTTTTGTTAGGTGCCTGTGACATTTTTCTCTACTTGGTTCCTTCAAATGGCAAAAAGTTCCAAACACCTGGCATTATTTGGGGAAAGCATGCTAATTTGTGCTGTGAAGTGCTGACATGTTTTATTTTCTGTGAGGGTGGGAATGTTGAGAAGGCTGTGGGTATCGAAAGGAGGAAAATGTGAGATAAAATAAAAAAGAAACAGAAGTTAAATATGTATCCTTAGAGATTGAGGGTTATTCTGTATTAATATTTTGGATAAAAATCAAGTTTCATGTGCAGTTTGCTCATCTTCTGAAACCTGAATGTTTAGATTAGAAGAGCGAAATTGGGCAAGGGGCAAGTGTGTTTGGGGAACCGTCCAGTCAATCAGCCTGATTTTAAGAGCACACTTCTGTTTCTATGATCTGAAGAAAATTCCAAACCATTGAATTTCCTTGAGAGAGTATATTCTTCTAAGATTTAGGACTGTTTTCCAGTTCAGCCTTTTTCCAAGTGTAACAGCCCCTTTGTGAGCACTCTGGATGCTTAGTGAAAGTCTGGGAGAGTCTGGGTGTGGGCCTCATAAGAACTCACAGACTCTCAGGAGTAAGGCACAGCCTCTGGCTGCCCTTGGTCTCAGAAGGCCAATTGGATCGCTTAATTTATTTTGATAGTTTTGTTAAACTGAAACTAGCTGCTGGGAATGATAGCCTCAGGTTGTCTTGCCAATAACTAAACTATTTATCTTAGATCAGGTATCGAAGACAATAGGTTATTTTGAAATATATCTGATAACGTCAATTAATGTGTGTGTTTTCTGTACTTAGCGAGGTTCATAGGAATTAAAGGTTTCTCCAAGATTTGATCAATTTTTTTCTTCAAAAAGTTGAATTTTTTTCTCGAACAAAGTTATGCAAAGTTTTTTTTTAATTGTAGATGGACACAATATCTTTATTTATTTATTTTTATGTGGTGCTGAGGATCCAACCCAGTGCCTCACGCATGCAAGGCAAGCTCTCTACCACTGAGCTATAACCCCAACCCCAAATTCTGTATCTTCTGAGAAAACTTATCACTCTATTTCAACCCATTTCAGGAACAGTCAGAAATGTTCAAAATAAGTAAAAGATAAATATTTGACATCTATTACAATAAATATTCCTAATACATTAAGTTCTTACATATACAATGAGATAAAGACTAGCAATAAGTTGGATAAAGGGCACAAACCACAACCTACATAAGAAGATACACAAATAGCCAATAAGATGTTCAAATTTGCAAGTGTCAATTAAAATGTCCAAACGCAATAGAAGACAAATTTTTTTTTAAAAAAAACTATGTATTATGTTTACCGATAAGTTCAACAGAGAGTAAAAGTATTAAGAATGTCTTTACTAGCAAAGGTGTAAGAAAAACAGGATTCTCATCTAGTGTGCATATTTAATTTAGAGATATAATCTTTAATATGTACTAAGTATATTCTCTTTATAATTAACCATCTTTTCCAGTTTACCTTAAGAAAATGATGAGACATTCACAAAGATACACACACATATATGTGTACACCTTTTTCAAAGCATATTATATATATATATATATATATATATATATATATATATATATATATATATATTACAACATATACTATAGGGTTGTCCAACAGTAGAGAAAATTGCACAGGCATGTAGAAGAATTTACTGTGACCATAAAAATTACGGTGGTTTTTTAAATTAAAAATTATAAGAAAGTATGTCTATTATTCAAATATACATTATGCTTATAATATTGCTAATTGAAAATGATCACAATTAACTCATATACTATGAATCCACATTTTATATGTTATGCATCTTGTAGGTACATGTACAAGTCTAGAAAATAATATACACCAAAAGTAGTAATTTGTAGTTGGTAGGATTTTAGATTATTTTCATTTCCATTTTTATATTTTTATTTCCTGAAATTCTGTGATATAAAAATGCAGAATATCTATGACACAGAGATGATGCTCAACACATGCTTTTTATTTTTTTCTCCCACCCTTAGATTATCAAAGTCTACTTTCTCAATATCTACTCCCTTTCTCAACTTTCATTATATTGTGAGCTCACAAAAGGTGGGGAATTCAATTCATTTTTCTTCTCCATAGCTTAGCTCTGAGCCTTACATATAAAAGGTGTTTGACAAATATATGAATGGTTCTCATGCATTTCTTAATAAATAGTTAGACACCATTGTGTTTTTTAGTTAGGGAAGTAAATTTCTTGAATTATACACTTAATGCAAAGGATAATTAAATTGTAGGATTTTTAAACCTTAAACATGGCTAGAAAATATTGTTTGGAAAGATCTAAGTCCTGCTTTGTTTTTTTCAAATGCCAAAGGAATATGCTATAAATTCTAGAACAACCTGCTTTCCTTAGGGGTTATTACTACTTGGAATCTTCCTTACAATAGAAGTATCTATGTCCCTGGAGAATATATTTTGAATCCTATTAATATTTCCTCTTCTACATAGAGCAGCAGCAGGAGTTCTTGCCTCAAGTATGTTCTTATATTCTTTTCAGATAATCATGTTATTGAAACCTAGAAAAGTCTCCCATGATAATCTTCTTTGGACAATCCATCATGTAATTCTGAAATTAAAATGGTCATAATTAGTTGGTGATTCAAAAAAAATTAAAAGACAGTCTAGCACTCAGAGGGTAACTTTTGAACACACCTCTCTCTCTCTCTCTCTCTCTCTCTCTCTCTCTCTCTCTCTCTCTCTCCCCCCCCCCTATATGACAAGTTTTTATTTGTGTCAAATTACAGAGTACCATAAGTAAGCATAAGGTCATATCTATCTCTATCTCTATCTCTTCTTTTTCCATACTAGGGATCAAGTTCAGAGCCTCATGTACACTAGACAAGCATTCTAACACTGAGTTATATCTGCAGCCTTAATTCTTAATTCTTACTATGCTGGGAAAATAGTCATCATTGTTTCCAGTATGAATCAAATAAACCCTTCTGGTTTTTTTTTCACTTTCTCAGATAATTTACAGAGGAATAAAGGCATAGCAAAACCAAAAAACCCTCATTATATACTTTAATAAAATTTAAACATAGCAAATTTCTTTGAATTAAGTGAAAAATTTGACACACAACCTTATAAAAGATGGAAGAATATAGTTACACATCCTATTAGCAGAGCGGAAGGTCTAAATTCTTATCACAAAATACTGCATGATATAGCATGTCCAGGATGAGAATGAGAATACCCTGTTGTCTTTTTTGTCCTTAGAGACAAGTTATTCACTCATTGATTCATGAGTTTGAGGACATTTATCTAAGTCTATAGGAAATTGTGATCTGAAGAATCAGTCTCTTTCACTTACATGATTAATTCACTGTCAGCATTAGGATCTAAAATAGTGCTGTTCAATAGAAATGTGCTGTAACTCATGTAAATAACTTTAAATTTTGTAATCACCTTGAAATGTTTTAAATAAAGGGGTGAAATTAAATTTTAATGACATTTTATTTAGTTCAGTATAATCCGAACACTGTCATCAATATAAAAGTGTGCCAATGAGATATCTTACATTCTCATTTATTGTATTAAGTTATCAAAATCTGGTATGTACTTTATACTTATAACACATCCCAATTCAAACTAAGCACATATCAAGTATTCAAAAGCAACTCAGTTGTATTGGATAACTGGTCTGGGGTACCTGTTCCTGCTTTTTTCATTCATCTTCTGATGTAAGAATTGTGAATTATCTTTCTCTTTCAATTTTCTTCCCTTTGGGCATTATGGATGAAAAAGCAAAAGCTAAGTATTCTCAACTGTGCTCAATGAAAACTAAAAGCAGACTTTAAAAATGGTTTCTCCTCTTGAAAGAAGTTGTAATACTTTGACAACAATAAGAAATTCAATCATGACTAGTAATATCATTATTGTATTTCCTTTATAGGCTTTCCCACTATTTTTGGTATTATTTAAAATCTTTATTAAAGCCATGCTTGATTAATGATATAAAATAATTTCTAGAATGACCAATTAAGACCACTAAGATTCCACAGTGTGTCTTAGATTTATAAAAGGCAACAATCAACTTGCATGATAATTTCAAGATAGAATTAATTTTATTCTATTTTTTGAAAATAAATGCACACAATCTTTGTTATTTGTAAGAGTGCCAAGAAAGGACAAAAGTTATAAAATACCAATTTTTACAAATGGAATTACTTTAAAAAGAATGGAAGCTGTAATTGGATTCCATGAACTAAGATAGTATATGAAGGGTTAAAACACAATAACACTAGGTGGGGGAAATTTTCAGAGACACACATTTTAAAATCTTAATTTCCTTTCCCATATGGTTCCATCTCACATGGTAACTTTTACCAAGTTTTCTCTGAAAAAAAAAAATCTTGAAAACCTTTTCCTTTTGGTTCTGTTTCACTGCTCTCTTGTTTGTCTTCAGTCTCCCCTCTTATCTCAGTAGCCCAATGAACATGTCTAGGAGATGGAAGGGAAGAAACGAAGCAGATCAAGTAAAAATCTTCATTATCTGGCAGAGGCGGATATAGGCTTGTGCCCTCCCTGATTGCATTTTTAAATTTTTGCTGGTAAATTATGCATACTGATTTTTGCAAGAGTCCTTGAAGTAATTATTACTTATTGGTTCTGTGACTTTAAGCAAGTAATTTAATTATGCTGAGTCTCCATTGTGCAACTATACCTAGCCTGGTTATTCTTTATTGCAATATTCCTCATTGTAAGATTTGCAAGTATATCTCATGCTCAGGGAGGTGATGTGGGGTCTGCTCAGTAGCATCAGTCATAGGCTCTTCAATGGAATTTGCAGGGAATTACAGTATCCAACCAGATTCCCGGGCTGTCCTGAAATACTTCACATCCCTGAGCATGAGATATACTTGCAAATCTTACATTATTGCTGACCTTTGGACACAGGATGACCCTGTCCACCTGGATAGATTTCATTCCATTTGACATCTTTCTCATATCCTTCTAATCCCTACTGGAGTCTCATGCTGATATGTCTAACTGGTGAAGCCTAAGTCACCTGCCTACACTTGAGCTGCAAAAGATATTTGGGAGGGAGTTCCTGGTTTCTAATTTGGGGTTAACATTCATGAAATGGGAAATTCTCCAAATAAGGAAAGATACTGGGTAGTCAAAACAGCAAAATCATGGCATTTTCAGGTAAATGGATGGCGTTGGAAAAGATAATGCTAAGTGACATTTAGCCAATCCCCAAAAAACAAATGATGAATGTTTTCTCTGATATAAGGAGGCTGACTCATAGTGGGGTAGGGATGGGGAGCATGGGAGGATTAGATGAGTTCTAGATAGGGAAGAGCGGTGGGAGGGAAAGGGAAGGGGCAGGGGATTAGCAAGAATGGTGGAATGTGATAGACATCACTATCCAAAGTAGATGTATGAAGACACAAATTGGTGTCAACATACTTTATATACAACCAGAGATATGAAAAATTGTGCTGTATACATGTAATAAGAATTGTAATGCATTCTGCTGTCATTTACTTTTTAAAAATCAATTTAAAAAAAACAGCATGACAAACAGCTACCCCAGAGCTCAAGATGGATTAGGTGTAATGATTTCATTTCATAGATGAAAAACTGAGGTTCAATGAGTAGCTTCTGTTGGATGTGCTATACCTTCTTCTCTGGTATTCTGGCCATGCCTCTTAAAAACATTTGCTGGGAAAACCTTAAAAGAAGTGGAAATTTACAGCAAAAATGAATTCTCCCATCTGTCCTCTGCTTGCCTTATCATACTGGAATGTACTATGGAAATTATGGCTGAACTTTTATCTAATATAAAAGGATCTCCTTTAGATCTTGGTAAAAAGGAGAGTCTGGACAAATGCCAGGTAGCCGGGGTGAGTTCTCATGGTACATCAAGTCCAACTAAGAATTTCCTTGCTAAGTTTTGGGAACATCATTGGAATATGGACATTCTTATCACTGCAATTAAATATCTTGGATTTTTTTAAGATTATCAATTTAGAATCTAAATATCACTGGCAAAAAATTGCCATCATTCTGAATACTGTCATTAATAAAACATTCACTGTTGATTATTCATAGTGTAACAATAATTTATTTAACAAAACTAACTGAAAAACCACAGTCATCTTGGACAATAAAATTCCATCACCTTATTCATGAGCTAACTTGAAAATCCTCCTTCCTGTGTATTTCCTAAAACATTGGGATTCAGAGTGAGAATGAAAACATTGCTGGTCAGTATGCCCAACTACTCAAAATTTAAATGTGTAAAACCTGAGAGAAAATAAGTAATCCTGTCACAAAAAATCTTAACTTTTCAAAGCATTATCTTTACAAATGGGAAAAGCATTTGCAGTATTTTGTGTCTTGCTTAACTGGAATTTTTATTTAAAAACAAATGATACTTTTGGGGTATAAGCAGATAAAATTCCTTTCTTTCAGCAAGATTACCTTGTGGCTTTTTCTTCCTGTCTTTATTTAACAGTTTTTATTATGTTCAATCTTTTTTTTCTTCTTTGTTATCACAAAAGTCCCTTTAAGTTGGTTTTAAAAAAAAGTTGAATTTGTTTTAATATAGACTAATTTTCTTACTTCAGAATGTATCTGACATATATTTGTGTTATAATAAGTTTTTACTTGAATTTATATGAATACATATAAATTTTACCATTTCAATTATTTTTAAGTTATTTTGTTTCATAGGGCTAAGTATGCCCTCATGGTTGTATGCTAAACTTTCATCTTGCAGAATTGAGACTCCATACTCATCAAATAAATCTCCATTTCTCCCTCTCCTTTATTTTAAAAAGAAATAAAAATGTTTTCTAATGGCAAGATTCCCTTGCTTTGTCTTTTTTCCTTTTTTTTTTCTTATGAAGAAAACATGTTCTCATTAGAAACATCTTCATTTCATGAACAAGATGGGTTAATACAATTTGCTGTGAAGTTTCTGTCCCCCTGATCAGGCCCTGGGAAGGGCCTCCACTTATTCTATTGTTCACAGAGAGAAAGCAGTTTTCGTCTTTTGGGTTCTGGACATTTTCTAAAGAAGAAAATATTATTCATTTTTTTCATCTGTATTATTTATAAAAGAGGCAGAAAGAGCATATCGATGGTCTTATTCATCAAGATTTCATATTTTGTTTTAGAATAAAAAATTAGAAGCAACTGAAATATAATATTCCTTCTGAACAAGGAATTCTTTATTTGGGATACATGGACAGGTCCAAAAAGAGTGTTTCACCATCCTGAAAGCGTATGTAACTCTGTGCACATATGTGCCTAGTGTGTGTATCTGTGGGTAAGAGAATTCACAGATTTCATCAAGTACTGAAAGAAGTTTGTGATGCTCATAAATCACAAGAGTAAGGCTATTTTAGGTCACAAAACAAATCCTGTAACAGATGTAACATAATGTGAACTCAATTTCAGGTTTCTTTGTAATCAGAACCTGTTAACTTTAACGAAACTATGGAAGATACATATGGTTTAGAAGGTCCCTTCAGATTCTGTTTGTACAAAGTTTCTGAGAACCTATAAAGTGATGTGATTTGAGAGAACTGGAATATTTGAAAGCAAGTTAGCACAGTCTCTTGCTACTTTCTAACATCCACCAGAATCCTCATCAAAGAAAAAAGAACAAGGCCCCAAAGCACAAAGCAATATATTATGAGTCAGCATAAAAGTGTTAAATTAACCACTAAAATTTGACATTCTTCTGATTTTTACATAAAACCAAATCCCAGGATTTTTGTTTTTGATAGAACTTCTAAGCTGACAATTCTGGGGAGAGTATTGATCGTGCCTGTTTTCTCACCATTTATTTCCCCATCGTTTAGCATAGCACTTGACCAATAGTGAGCTCTCAATAAATATTTTTTAAACTTAAGTGAATTGAATTGATTTAAACTGAATTAAAATAAGAACTGGCATATTAAGAGTGTGGGGAATAATTACTTAAAGGCATTTCTGAAGTGATCGAATGTCACACAGTCATGTCAACTTCTATGACAACAAAGTTTTTATAAATTAAAACCTGAGTCAATAATTCCTTTCCAAAACTTCTTTCATCTATGGGTGATGCAACAGAATGAAAAAAATAGTCAAGTCTTTTTGCAGGATTAAATAAAGGCTGCCCCTTAAGAATGTACTCTTTTTTCCCCTAGAAAAATAGTATCCTGGACTCTTGCTAAGAGTATACTTGATTGACAGTATAGGACCACCTTGGACTAGGTCCAGAGAAATGCAAGGGCCACAGTTCAGGAAATGACACCTGATAATCATTTTATAATTAACAGAGATCACTTAAATTGAGGTGGGTATTATTCTTTAGATTTTGTAAACCAGTAAAACTTTTCACTCCAAAATTATCAGGGTTAGGTCTCATAGGACTGCCAACTTTTCATTTTCCTTCTCTCAAACACCAACAAAACACAGGGGTTTCCATATACTACCATCATCATTTGTTAAAGAAAAATCCTCTTAACACCAAAAAAGAAAGAAAAAAAAAAGTAGACCGATCATAATCTCAGAATAAAGAACTGTCTTATAAATGGAATAGGTTTTGATTCGTGAAGAATTCACAATATTGTTTCAAATCTTATTTTTGTCCCGACCATTGAAAATGTTATCACAAACCAACACTGCTCTCTGGGCTGGCATTTGGGAACCACCAGTAGGATTAACCCACGTTGGGCTGAGGTTTCTTTTTCCCTTATCTCCTACCCACTCTCCACCCTTCCTCCTCTCTGCTCTTCTCAGGCAAAGCAGAGAAAAATTAAATAAATAAAGAGAGAGAGAGAGAGAGAGAGAGAGAGAGAGAGAGAGAGAGAGAGAGAAAGAAAGAGAGAAAGAAAGAAAGAAAAAAGCACCTTTTATTCAAGTTCTTTTGCCCTTTGGCTTCTCACTGAGTTCAACCCAAGGTTCAGCCCAGGCAGGAGAATGGAGGGTAAGAAGAGAGAAGGTGGGACTATATATTCCACTGCTTGGGCACAAGTGGCAGTGGCTGTATTCCCCTCCTCCAGCTCTCCCTCTAGGTCCATCAGTGATGCTCCCATTCCCCCACCTTCCCTCTCCCCCAGCTTCTTCAGTTCAAAGTAAGGCAAAGGGCACCTGCAGTTCCAGAAGGTGCCTCACCATCCTTTGTTGATGCCCTTAACAATACCCACACCTCTTTTAATTCCTCAGTTACTCAATTAGCATAGCCTTCTGATTCACCACTAGAAAATATATTCTTTGTTGAGAGGTGAAAACGCTGAGACCCAGACAAATAAAGTAGCTGACCCAAAGTCACATGGTTACTTAGAATCAAGTCAGACCCAGAACATGGCCCTCCACACAACAAGCAGGGTGCTCCTTAGTGCTCATCGACATCCTCCCAGGGCTATCTCCTGCCCAGTCACATTGATGGACATTCTCTACAACCTCTAATGATAGTCTGTTTTGTATTCTAACTTGAACACTTTATTGGGTGGCTATTAAGGTAACCCCAAACACAGAGGAGTGTCTTTTTTTTTTTTTAACCAGGAAAATTAAGTTTTTAAGATTTTGCCTACATAGAAAGAGACTAGGAAACTATTTAAAAAGCTAAGCATGAAAGCATATGAGAGTGATGAAATTTCCCCCATGCAGTGAATTCTGATCATGAAAGATGAAAGGGGAGGGATGACATAAATCTGCCCAGCATAAGGGGCTGAGGCATGGGGGGCAGGTAGAGCAGATGATGATCAAATGGGGAAAGACTTGAATCTTCATGAGAAATATAAGCGGGTTGCAGAAGGGTAAGGAAGTCTAGGCACATGGGTGTCTGTCAAGCAGGGGGAATGAGAAACACACAGCAGTAATGAGCAGATGAGATATCAAACAGGAAGCCCAAGCACTGAAAATTGTGTTGAAAGAACATTTTATCTAGCAGGAAGTTACTGCGCCTCTGGGGAGGGTCTGCTTCTGGGACCCTGGCATATTAGGGGCCTCAGATTGTTTGAGACATTTAGTTCTCTAAGACTGACCTCTGTTGAAATGTTCCTCTACAAAGGTGGACTTTGTTGTAATCATACTTTTATTTCACAATCTTGTTCTTAAATAATTGCACACGCACATATTTACTACATTTACTTTTTTCTTAATTAAATACTTGACTGAATTTCCCAATTTTTTTTTTTGGTCACTTGATGTCACACACTTGGTGTCCCTATGGATATTCTGTTTTACAATAAGCTAGAAAGTTTAAATATCTAATTCTCTTTAAAGGAATTGGCAAATGGAATTATTAACATTTATTGAACACTTCATCGGTTGAAGTATTTTCCCACTTTACTTGATTGATTAACATTCAGTTGTTAGAACAACCCTATTATCTCCCAAGCTTGTGGCCATCTCCTCGCCCTCTGCTGTGCTGCCTGGCCCCTGTCCCTGGCAAGCAGAACTTCCCTGGAGCTCTGATCCCTGTCAGTGTCCCAGGCTGGATACATGGAAAGTTTTGCACAATGAAGTCACTGTTTCAGCTTCTCAGCATGAAGGACGGTTCCTTCTGATGCAACCACCCTGCCTTGACTTTTGACCCTTCAATCAATCAACAATTATTCATTGGGCTCCTATAAAATGTTCTGCAAGGACCCATCTGGCCTCTGCACACAGGAGCTATTCTAGGTGTGGAAAATGCAGTTAGATCATGGAGACCTTGAACTGGTTCATAAGGATAGGAGGAAGAAGAAGGAAGTCATTTGAGGACAAAGAAATAAAGGCTTAAAAGCAAGGAAGGGAATAATTGGAAGTAGGAGGATAGGTTTGAGAAAATGTAAATTTTCCTCTAAAACTTCTCAAGTGGGAAATCTTTTTTAGTCAAAAGGAAGACCACTCTTATAATTTCATATAAGATTTGTTCAGTTAGTAAGCTGTGAACCCAAACACACATTCATTATAGTGTCTAGAGTCTTTAGTTTGTTGAAATTTTAATATTATTTAGAGTTATTTCATCCTGTTAGTTGCATGTATTTATATTATTGCATTGACACATAGAAAATTTTAAGACAAAAAATAGTGATTAAGTATTTGTTCCATTGTGTACATGTTACAAATAGGTAACAACAGATCCCATCAATATGTACAACCATAATGCATCAATAAAAAAAAAAGGTGAGAAAAATAGGAATTAAAATTGGGAATTATTAAGTTGCTGAATCCCCAAACTCTGATGTCTCCTGTATTTTTGGCATTTTGATGTCACGTAAGACTATCAATTAATATAATTCACTCATACATTGCTTTACCACTAAGAGAATGTTTATTTTTATCATTAAGACAAATTGCATCTACCTATACCTGGAAGCAGCATTATATTAATGGTAGAAATACTATCTGTCTATTCTTCTGCCACTTGTAGCCTCCAAAATGGGACCTAACTTTTTTGGAGGTCTTTGAAACCACACATCTAACTCCAAGTTTTACTTATTTCTAAAGATCTTCTTGATTTAATTTTGATATCTTGGCTTATTGGGGTTGCCTCCTATTGAAAAGTACTTATCCTTACATAAGAACTTTCTCTTTAGGGCATCGGGGGATAGCCCTAAAAAGCAGGGAGGAGGGATAGCCTTAGAGCTGGGAGGGAGAGCTTGCATCTGGGGCAAAGGTACAGAAGACAGGCTGAATTAAGAGTTTGCTTAGGTCTCTAACACATGACAATCTCCTAAATTTACCTATATAAGAAGTCCTATGTTAAAATTGTGGAACCAACCTTCAGTAGATGACTGAATAAAGAAACTGTGGTATAAATGCACAATGGAATATTACTCAGCATTAAAAGAGAATAAAATCGTGGGATTTGAAAGTAAATTGATGGAATTGGAACATATTATGCTAAGTGAAGTAAGCCAATCCCAAAAAACCAAATGCTGAATATTTTCTCTGATATGAGAATGCTGATACATAATGTGGAGGGCAGGGAACATGGGAGGAATGGAGGAACTTTAGATAGAGCAAAAGGAATGAAGGGGAAGGGAGGGAATATAGAGGTAGGAAAGATGATGGAATGGGATGGACATCATTACTCTTAAGTACATGTATGAAGACACAAATGATATGACTCTACTTTGTATACAACTGGAGACATGAAAAATTGTGTTCTATATGTGTAGTAAAAATTGAAATGCATTCTTCTGTCATGTATAACACATTGGAATAAAAAAAGAGTCCTATGTTATTTAACAACAGTCTATTCTGTTAAACTGTTTCATTTGGCTTTGCATTTACAATGCTTTTGTCTTACTGGAAATGGTTGTCTTTCTTGGGTGGGGAAATTTTGGGTGTTTGGAGAAACAGGCCTAGAAGTTTCTTGCTGGATTTTGTTCGTACTGATTTTTTAAATTTCCTCTTGAGTTCAAACATCAGACAAACAGATTCTCCCTGGAAATAGCAGTGCAGATCAGGAATTCCCGATCTTTTGAAATGACTTAACCTTTTGACAATTTTCCCTTTCTGCATAAAATGTTTTATGGCATATATTTATTTCCAAGTAGAAACTTCATCTTAAGACTTGTTTCAGAGGAATTTTTAGACCCTATCTTTAAATTACTGGAATCGTCCTGGGATAAAGAAGATCATTGGTTCACTTAATTCTTAGTGTCACCATTCTGGCCCCAAATGCTCATCCATAAAGACAAACCTTTGGGGGTAATTATGCAGCCGTGTATGACAGAGCTTGACTTAGGAGCAGGGCCTATCGTTGGTCTTAGCAACTCTCTATGCCCCTCATCCCATGGAGTTCCATTTATTTCAGAGAGCAGTGTCAGAGACACAAGATTCAGCATACAATGTGAACAACTATAGGAACTGTATGAATGCTTTATTTTTATAGCTGGTCCATGTACCACCAGATGGCTCTATTGTATCACCAGGAAATGCACACATGTGTAAAATCGGTAGTGTCATAAACCAAAGGGAAAAACAAAGCAACTGGGAGATCTTTAAAATAGGAGTACTGTTCATTCTTTATGGGGTTAATCAGAGGCAGCTGTGCCAGCAGGAGCATTCACCAGGAAGGAGAACACACCCAGGAGGCTATGGGAAGGTCATAATGCTAAGGCGTATGAGGTTTTCCTTTCTAAGTTTTCATATTGCTCTGTAAATATTAATTGACCCATTAGCCAAAGAGTACTTAGTAGTGCTCTCATATCAATGGAGCTTGTTGCTACTTCCATACCAATTTTTACATACTCTGCCTGTAGCTCAGTAAAAGTAACTTTGGAATAATTTTGAGAGGCAAGGTCTACACATCTGCTGATTTGAGTTGTATTAGTCATGCTCTGAGGAAGAATGACAAGATTCTAAAATGTGGTGTCTTTGCTTAAATAAATTGTGATAAGAAGGTGAAGATCAGAGGGAACAAGGGCTTCTCTGAGTTTCAATGGTTTTTTACCTCTGATAGGTGAAAATGAAACACACAGGCATTTTGGTGACATCCCCCATTAGGAATATGAAAATTTGACCCCAATCTCTTGAAGTTAGAACAAAAGTTGTAGATTAGTTAAATTCCAACATGAGTCATCTTATTCTAACTTGCTAAAACTGTTTGTTATTATGTGATTTTTATTCTGCCTTCAGTCTGTAAATTGATGTACAAGACTATTGTTTTTATAAGGTTTTGCCACTTTAGCACTTTCTTAAGGGGAAGATCTGTATGAGTTTATTAAGCCTATTCTTAGTCCATAAAACAGTTCAAGGTGTGCTCAGGAACTACTCCTGTCAAAAGTAATATTCAATTATTGTTTTAAAGAGAGAGTCGCTGGACACTGGACAGATGGCGTTGACTTTGGCCCAACTTGAGACCTTGGAACTTTGCCTAAAGGAAGCAGAAGAGAAGACTAAAACCTTATCAGAACAGGTAATACCTGTTGGGGGAACTGGAAATATATGTTCCTCAGTGTGCAGTATAGCAGTGTAAATCTAACACATTTTAACTGCTGTCCCATTGACCCCCTCTCACGCACACACACAAGCACATGCACAGAGTTTCATTCAGTACTTATTTTGACCTTTTACTTTTCAGCCTTTAACACTTTTTCACACTTATATCTTATTTGATTTTTATTCACCACAGGCCATGAGTTGGTCAGGACTTCCTTAAGCATGTGGTTTTCTTGAATAAGCAAGGCCTATTTGCATTATAAACAGATAAGTCCCAAAATGAAATAAAACCTATGGAAGCCACACAGAATAATTTTCTTGAATTATGTAAAGAGAGTTTACTTGGAAGAGAGCTTTTCAAATATTGACTTTCCTCTTGAGTTTTTGAAATCCACAGAGGCAATACAGGTCATAAGTGGAGCCTGGCCTCTGCAGGTGACGCGGACACTCTGTAGGTGGGTGCTTTCATGTGTGACAGGTCCTTGATTTCAGATTTGGTATCAAAAGAGCTCCCACCAGGGACCGGACTGTTTCCCAATAAGATTACACTTTGCAAGCAGTACAGAGCAACATGTACTACTGTTGTGGATGGCTTTTCCCCACAGCAGGGGTCTTGGCCCCTGGGAGCAAATCTCCCTGAAGCTGGGTCACTCCTGTGGGCATGGGAGCCAATGCTCATTCTCAGTTCCAGTCAGTGGAGGATCAAGGACAGAAGAGACCTTGAAACGTTAGAAATACATATTAATTTCTCGTGAATTGATACATTTGGGTGAGACTACTTTAGAAATTTGAAAAAAAAAAAAAGTTTTATGAGTTTTTTTTTTTAAGAAACAAAGGTATTATATTTGTATACTAAAATTTTACTGTATCAGAATTTCATAAAAATGTTTTTCCAGAAATTTGGGGAAAGAGGCACTTATGAGAAAAAAATCTATAATTAATATGTAATATAGCAATTATGTGTCAATACACAATTGTCTCCATTTTTTTCCAACTTACAAAAAAGTTATATCCCTTACTCTGGCTTGTGTTTAATATTTACTGATTCAATGCAAGTGGTGCAAGTGGCTCACCAGGGGATTTGGGGTTTCCTCTAAAACAAATAAAATCAAACCTCAAACTGTGGCAAAATTATGCATTATAAAGAAAATAATGATGAATATGAGGTACCATTTCAAAGCACTCCCCCTCCAAAAAAAAATAAAATAAAATAAAATAACCTAAGAATTTCAGAGCCTGCAAATCAGGAAGAATTTTAGCTTACTAAGAGAGATTATTCCTGCCCTAAGATATATGTTGATTTTATATTTGATTTGTCATTTAAATAAGTAAAACTCAATTTACTTATAAAAGAACTTTGTTATTTAAAAATATTTTTATTAACTAAAAATAGCCCCTAATATTTAAGATTCTTCACTGGATGATCTCTTTATGTAACACCAAATAATTAGATATATTCATTTTTTCAGTGTTCAGCAGATTAAATATATAAAACTGGATTTCAGTCAGCTTCTTTGTTTCCACCATAAGTGAGGAGTTGGTTAGGTGTTTGAAGAAGAAAGACAGAAGCCACAGGCTTCTCTATCCAAGTAGCTCACAGACAACAGAATCATTGGAGGAGATGGAGAGTAACACGAGCTGCTTTTATGACTCCAAGATGAACTGTGCAATAGCATTAAGTTGTAGGGTCCATGTATGTTAATGTCCTAAAGCATGGTTCTTGAAGTTGTCAGATTTGCATAGCCAAGTAAATTTAATTGAAATTTGGCAATGGTTTGAGAAAAAGGAGAGTATGATGTGTAACAGTACATTACAGCATTTTCAATATTACATTTTTAATTAAGTTGAACATTTTATTAGATTTGGCTATTTCAAAACAGGTCAATTAAATCAGAAACTGTTCTCCAAGGATTTAATCCTGAGAATTTTTTGCTCTCTCCAGTGTTTTAGACTTGTCTTATCCTTGAAAAGATAAAAACTAATAGCAGCCCCCATGTGCCCGATTTTAAAACTTATTTTTTTTTTTTAATTAGGTGAGAAGGATAGGGACAGGGACAGGGGTGCAACTGACCTTTCTCAAGGATGTTCTTCAGAATATTTCAGAATGGAACAGAATGGACATCTGTCTCAATCAAACATTTGTCCACTGGGTGCCACTGTGTTCCTACTAGGCTGTGCGACTCAGCAATTGCACAAAGAGAGATTATCTTTATCATTAAAGACAAAGATTACTCTGTGTGTGTGTGTGTGTGTGTGTGTGTGTGTGTGTGTGTGTGTTTGAAGGAATAATTTCACCTACTTTATATGTTAAGGCTCTTTTAAGTGTCATGTATTTAAGATGTGTTATAAGGATGTTGGGACTGCTAGCTGGCTTTCACTGTTAGTCATGAGACTGAGAGCTGGGCAGATGGGCTGGCTCGGTGGGCTGGAAGGGATTTTGAAGAGCAGAATAAATAACAAGAACAAAGGTTTATGTGGGAACAAAGGAGTGGTAGCTTGCAGTTTTATCAGCCAGTGGATCTTGCCTTTGAGGAAAGAGTAAATTTCATTAATGGCCAATCTCTACTTCCTGGCTTTGCCTCTTAGAGAAGAATTAGAATTAACTCAGAATAGAAGGTAGAGACACCTGGGTGTTGTCCACATTAAGCATCAATCAGTCCTGGGCCTCAGTTTGCAAGGTCTCTCTTGGCTCATGTTTTAGTGAGTTTTCACTGCTGTGACTAAAAGATCTGACCAGAACAAATTGTAGAGGATGAAAAGTTTATTTAAGTGTTCATGGTTTTAGAGGTCTCAATCCATAGACAGCAGGCTCCTTTCATTCCTCAGGGCTTGAGGTAAGGATATCATGGTGAAACAGTGGCGTGGCAGAAGGAAGCAGCTCACATGATAATCAGAAAGCAGAGAGAGAGGTCTCCACTTACCAGATACAAATATATAACCCCAAAGCCAAGCCCTCAATATCCACATCTTCCATCCACACCCTGCCAACCTTCAGTTACTGCTCAGTTAATTCCTATCAGGGGATTAATTCATTGGTTGGATTTAGGCTCTCACAACCCAATCACTTCTTCTATGAACCTTTTGCATTGTCTCACACGTGAGCTTTTGGGGGACACCTTACATCCAAAACATAATAGCTCACTATGAAAAAGAAAAACAAATATACAGAAACATGAAAAAATAAGGATATTGCACCATTTCCTCTGGTGCAATCACACATTGAACAACTTTGTTGGGCTTTACTCTAGTTAATTATTCTTTATTTCTCTGCAGTCATGTCATTATTGTCAAAATTAAAAAAATGAGATCAGAACAATTTGGAATTAAGATTTATAATCTGAGCTAGTCAAAGCTAAACCCCCAAATAAAACTAGTGACAGGGTATTCCTATGTCTTCCCTCAGTGGCTTATATGACCAGTTAGGTGATATGCAAAGAAAATTACTTCCCCTTTCTCTTTTCCTGCCTAAGGTTCTCCCCTGTCTTAAATAACAACAGATGCAATAATGGAGACCAAGCAGAGAATGGAGTGAGGGGAGTGTCTAACTCACATCATACAGGAATGCATCCCTAGGAGTGGAGCCCTATAGCGCATTAGAAATGGTGGATAGTGAGGGGAGGAATTAACATTTATTAAGCATCTACAGTGTTCCAGGCACTGTGTTTCATTTGATCCACACAATAACCCTATGGAAGGTTCTATTAGGTCATATAGTTAGTATGGTGAACCTGATATAGGTACCCAAGTATTTTTAAAATCCAAAGCCCCAATTATTAAGAGTATGTGGTCATAGGCCATAGAGACACAAGAAGTTTCCTACACTGTAACACTGGTCAGGAAGAATTTCCCTTGGTTTCCAGACTGGAATGTAGAGGCTTTGTTAGGCAGTTTGTGTACCCCCACACCCCCAGATCCCCACACACACACATTCCCAGGTTTCCTGATACAGAGCATCTGGGGTAGAGATGAAGAATTTGTATTTCTAACAAGATCCCATTTAATTTAAGCACCAGAGCTAACGCTGTGGGCAGAGGATCCTTGTCACCTTTGTTTTGTGCTCCATAGCTCAAAGGAGTGATATAATAAGTGAGCATTAGGTTTGGGTTCATAAAACAGACAACTCAAATAAAATTGACCTAAAGAGGTAGGTGTTGAATTTCCACTCTTATAAAATCAGTCTGGACACAGATTGTTAAAGGAATGAGCACTATCCAAAATAAACCAACAAAACTAACAGAATAGGAGTGGTGGTTTCTCAACCCTCGAAGGCCAGGGCTCTGCTTCTTTTGTGTTCACAAACAGGGCTTCCATCCATCCTCAAGGTCCCAGATGGCTCTGCAGCTATAGGCTTCTTATTTACATTTCAGGTAGCATGGGGAAGAAGAGATAAGGCAAGAAAGACCCAGAGGGGCAACTGCAGCCCTTTTCAAAGGGTTTTCTGGAAACCTTGATTCTCATATACTACTGAACCCTTTTATTTGTAAATAAGAATCCCCTATCCTTATATAAGAGAGGGTCGCCTTTCTTATCCCACCCTGTGACCATGCTATTGTACATAGTGCTTTGTCCTGGTAAACTTGATGTTTTGGATGTAGATATCCAGTTTTCTCAGAATCACTTGCTGATGAAAGAATTCTTTCATGATCCTGACACTGTTGACAGAATGAATGAATGAATGAATAAGTTTGTCATAGATGCATTGATTTATCCCTGAACTCTTAATTCCATTCCACTGGTCTTACTGTGACATTGGCAGATACTGTTGATTGGTAGCCTCGGTCATCAGATTGGTGCCTAAGAAGAGGATTGAACACTACATACAGAAGAGAAAAATATGGGGTATATTTGTTTTAGCATCTCAAACTGAGGCAAATGAAATGAGGTCCTCTTCATTTGGTTTCTCAGTTCTCCAATCCCTGAAACAATGACAATGCCCTGTAAAGATCTATTAGAAACTGGATGCCCTTTTAATATAGAAAAGATGTAGGAAGTACGATACACACACACACACACACACACACACACACACACATACAGTTCTTGTGTCTATATATATATGAATGTATGTATGTGTGTGTGTGTGTATATATATATACACACACACACACATGTGTCTATTCTGACTGGCTCCTCCACATGCAGCTCCCCTACAGACTCATTCTGGCTTATTGCATGAACCCAGTTTGGGGGCCAGTGGCTGTTCATAGTCAAGACCAAGCCACATTTAGCTAGGGGTTTTTGTTAGTTTTGTTGGTTTATTTTGGATAGTGCTCATTCCTTTAACAAGAATTCATTGAGGACAATGCTGAATCTTAAATTCCACTGAGAAATCTAGTTATGGAGAATAACCATTGAGTTCGGCTTTTAGAAAATGGTGATTGGAGGTGTGTGTGTGTGTGTTATTCCTATGTTTTTTCAAATTAAGTAAGGAAATCCAAGGCCAAGCTATTGCCCCAAGTTAGCTCCAGGTTCTTGGGACAAGGTTTTGTCTTCAATATGAGGTTTTTAAAGAACTTGAGGCTTTTCTCCTTAGAATTGCTTTGGCCCTAATGTAACAAGAGAATGCTATAAGCAAAGAAATAAAGCCCAAGTAGCAGCTGGTAGGGTGGAAGGAAACAGATCACAGTACGGAAAAGGGACGTTTCTGATAGCTTACTTTCTCCTGGGAGTTATAAATAAAATAAAGTTATAATGCTTGAACCAGAAACAAACAAAAGGCTCCCCCATGCCCCCCAAAACAAACAAACAAAAAACCAAAAGACTATATATTGTTTGATTCTGGTAACCAAGAAATTATTAATCATTTCAAATAATGGGGATAAAGTCTCAATATTTTCCTTTGAGGACATTTTAGTGTCGGCTCTATTTTTTCTTTAATTTTAAGAATAGGAGAAATGTGTACTGAGTGGCAAAAAAAAAAAAAAAAAAAAAAATTAGATGCATTCTGAAATTGCCCAAAAAATGTTCTGGTTCCTCTTTATTGTTCAAACGCAACAGTGGCTCCCTTGATGTCAGTTTGTTTGAAGTAAGTAATGTGCCCTTGGTAGGAGTATTCATTTCTGCAGACGCTCCGAAATTATGCTTGATATGCCAATCTGAAATCATGAGGTTTTGTGAATGAGTTTTTGTTTTCTCATCTAGTTTGAACTCTATTTTAATGCCATAAAATCACAAGCATACTGTTTGACCTGGAATGGATTTCACCATGAAACGTAGTTATCAGGAACTTCATTAAAGAATTTTGTTAGAGTTTCAATTGATTTTAAAGCAGGACTTCCCTCTTTAATTAAAAACCCAACAACTTCCTATCTTAGCAGATATTAATTCCGTCCCCCACCCCCATTACTGGGGTTGTTGGGCATAAATTGGAGAATGAAAGGGAAAAAATACAAGCTGCTGAAATGATGTGTTGATTCAGAGTTAGGCACAGTGACAAATCAGCTTCTGTTGTTACTGTTGTCGCAGGCTGGATGTGTGGACTGCTGGCCTGTTACATAACCAAAGGCTTCCTTTTGCTTGTAAATGTCAAGATCAAACAGAGGTCAGTTCAAATAGCTGACCGGGTGCTAATTAATGTGATTTTCCAATATAAGAAAAAGCAAAAGGTCTTGTCCCCTAAGAGTCATGGCTCTGCTGATATAAGCAGTTGTCTTTGTATGGGCTCAACCTGCATTTTCTTCATAAGGTTTTCTCTGAGATGGTGAACTCACTTTGACTTTTCGTAGTGTGTAAAAGTAAAATAGAAAGTTGGTATCTTTGCCCATTTTGTGTTGCTATAACAAAATACTTGAGGGTAAGTACTTCATAAAGAAAAATGGTTTCTTGGGGCTGGGATTGTGGCTCAGTGGTAAAGTGCTTGCCTGGCATGTGTGAGGCACTGGGTTCGATCCTTAGCACCACATAAAAAAATAAACAATAAAGATATTGTGTCCATCTACATCTAAAAATAATAAAGAAAGAAAGAAAGAAAAGTAGTTTCTTTAGCACACAGTTTGGGAGGTTTAAGAGCGTGGTAACAGCATCTGCTTGACCATGGTGAGGGCCTCATGGTAGGTAGGACCACAAAGGCAAATGTCATGTACAGAACAGGTATTCCAGGAAGTTTCTCCACTCATTTATAGCAAGCCATTTCAAAGAGAACTACCACTCCTACCAACCTGACCCATTCCTGCAAATGCAATATTACTCCATTCATGAGAGAGGTGTGAAGAGAGTCTTAAATACATTCTGCTAGGCTCCACCCCTCAAAGTTTTCCCACCTCAACACCGTGACACTGGGGATCAAACTTCCAGCACATAAACAAACCGTATTCAAACAACAGCCGTTAGGTACATGCTCGTATTCAATTATTCATTTATTCTTCCTGTAAATAGTTATTGAACCTGTATTTTGAGCGAGGCATTCTGCTACTCCCCTGTATTTAACTCCTGTAATTCTCCAGTTCTGGAAAACTGTGTTTGCCATTTTGCAAATGATGAAAGTTCCTCTGTGGGCTTGCAGTCCTCTTGTCTGCTCCTTTTCTGCACCCTGGCTTTAGAGCACACAATCTGCTGAGGATGACCAAGTCTTCCTTGTTAGTCCAGGTCTTCCTGCTGCCCCTGGACCTGATGATATAACTGCCCCCTGAGCAGTCTCACCTTGGTTCTTCCAGTCAACTCAAGCTGTCCTCCAGAATTCAACTCGTCAACTTCCTGCCCCAAACCTCTTTCTTGTCTCATATCCCCTAGACTAGTAAGAGGTCATGAGTTACCTTATGGCTAAAATCAGAAACCCATGCTGCTTTGATTCTTTGCCCTTCCTTTCCCACATCCAACCAGTTGCTGAGTGCTACGATGAAGGATGCCTCCCAGAAAGTTCTCAAATTCGTTGATTCTTTTGTTGGTTTTCTTTTCTGTCTTCATCATCATCACCCTTATTCAGGCCACCATTTCCAGCAGCTACTTCTCACTTGACCCTCATTATGACTTTTCAGCAGTTTAGCCAGGGTGAAGATTTTATAGTACATACTCCATGTTTCTTCACAGCTTAAAATCCTAACTCAGCCCCCATTTACTGTCAAGGTCAAACCTGTGCTCCTTAACAGATCTTATAATGTCATTTTTACTGACCGCCTGTCTATATCTCTATCTCTGGCTCACACCATACCCTGTCTCACACACTTTCAGTCCTTGGATATGCTACTTTTATTAAGAAATAAACAAAGGCATTGTTCCTCAGAGTTGAATTTTAAGTAGTATATTTTTTCCCTCTGCTTCTGCCCAGAATCTCTGCTCTGCTCCTACCATCTCCTCTCACCCACGTTCTCGTTATTTAAAAAAAAAAACAAAAAACAAAAAAAACAAGAAACACCTCCTTTTCAGATCTTCAATTAGATAACACTGTCCCCCAAATGCTTTTATTCCTCCTTCAATTAGGCTTAGATGTCCTTCCTAGGTGCCCTCAGTAACTTTCTCCCACTTCCCATTCTCCACCAATTAAAAGTGTGTGCATCTCCTAGTATACCATACACCTCATGGAGGAAACTCAGATACCAATACCCCTGAGGTCCCAAATCAAGTTAGAGTTCAACCACTTCTCTCTGATGTCAAAACCCATGTCCTTTCCATTGTCGCACTTGGAGTCGACCTGTTGGCAATGAGGAGCTATGGGAAGGTTTGAAGGAAACCAACTTATGCAGATTTGTGTGCAAGAGATAAAACTCTGAGGATACTGAGAAGAACATGTTTGAGAGATCAAAGCTAGGCATATAAATGTGTGGGCTCTTGCAAAAATCTGGTTCAGAAATGGGAAGGGCCTAAATCAATGTTAGAAGAAGAGATAAGAAATGCTTAAGAGTTGGATTTGGTGATTAAGTGTAAGGGCTGAGGGGAAAGTAGAATTCGAGATTGATCCTAAGTTTCAGGGGACTACGTGATCTATGATCATCCCAACCATCTAATATTTGAGTCATTGGATTTTAAAGATGATTAATTTCCTAAAGGAGACTCCATGTAGGCTCAATCTACCACTTAGTTATGGAGTCTCCATGCAAGTTTTATCATTTGGATTTCTTTATTTAGGTCTTCTGAATCCTGTAGTCCGGGCTATTACTCAGATCCTGTTGTGAGAGTGCTGTATCATTAACATAGACCAAACATTTGTATCTTTCCACAATGTTAGAATTTATTGAATAACAATAAATTCATAGACTACATCACTTTCTTCAGTGGCCATTCACTGAATACTTTTGGGTCACCTGGTAGTCATAAGCCAGGCAATCATAGGTTCTTTTATTCTAATCTTAATTTCTAATATTTGTAACACTCATCACACTTTACACAAACATGTTTACATGTATATGCAGATTACAGAAAGGCTAGGAAAGGGTTAAGGCAGCCACAGGGGTTCAGGAGGCTGAACTGAGAGCAAAGGCAGAAGGCAGGGATGAATGCAAAGAGTCACTGTAGGTGATAAGATTAGGAAGCAGCCAAAAAACTCCCTGAGGGGCTGAGCCCTTAAAGCTCAGGAGCTTATTCTAGGCCAAGGTCCTGATGGTGGCAGTTTCAGGGTGTCAGTTTGGAGTGTCAGCATGAAATGTCATCTTGGATTGACTTGCATGGTTGTCATGGGCAGGAGAAACTGCACTCTGCTAAAGCCAAGGATAGAGATTTAGAGGTTCATCTCTGTGGCAATCTTCCTGGGCAAGGCTTCTGATAAGTGACTTGGTGTTGGGGTCAGGGTGCTACCTTGTCCAGTCTCAGAGTGCTCCTCCTCTTGTGAGCCTCCAGGGAGGGAATTCCATCACTGGGTGGTTGATGTGTTGAATAAGCTCACGGGGCTGGTTTTTCCCATATGAGTTTGATACATCTATGCATCCATGTGATTCTGATTAATCTGATAAGTTCTTGGGTGGTTTTTCTTATGAGCACAATTAATGTATCAGTTTATTCCTTAAGGTTGCACAAGGCAGACGGGTAGTTGTTTATTTGTACAAACAAGGTGTGGAATCATTCCACCTCAGCACTTAAATGAAGTAGCTCATGGCAAACGCCTGCTTTACAAAATGAAGTAACTGTTTAGGCACAGCCTGAAAACTGCTGTTCATGGAGTAACTCTCCAGCACACAGTCTGCTCTCCACAGATCCTTAAACCCATTTTTCAAATAGGTTTTTCTTCTAGCTGTTTTTCAGTCCTGGGAACTTTAGGGCGAAAAATTTGGATGACCCTGTGTTTCGTGAATAAGAACTCATTTATTAGCCCCAGAAACAGTTTAATGTTTAAATTTGGAGTTAGACAAATGCATTTCTCTCCAGGATGCTTAGTGACAAACAAAGGTTTGCGAAACAGGATCTTGGGACCCCTGGAGACTGGGAGCTTTAAAATTAAAACTCTAAATAGTAATATCCACAAGTTATTGATATTTTTTCATTATTTGTTATTTTTTAGATATACATGACAGTAGAGTGGTTACCAACACTTTGAAATCTCATTCTAATCTCACGAAAAGACTGATGCTTTTCAGATTCTATATGACACTTGGAATACAGAAGTAGATATGAGAATCCAGCTCCCCTCTGTTGAGCCAGATGATGCAATTTGCAAAATGTAAATCAAGAGCACTCTTCTAATTTTCTTTTTGTTTTGTTTTAGAAGGGAGTGTTTTTAATTAAAATGTGCTTTTATGTTAACATATATGAGTTTATTGTTTTTAAGTGGATTAATAGAAGTACTTTTTAAATTTCTAAGTTTTGATTTCTATGATAGTAAATGACACTAGATGTAGCCAACATAAATGAAAACTCTTTAAGTCCTCAACAATTAAGAATATAAAGATGTCCTGAGGATGAAAAGTCTACAAGCTGTTGATCCAGTGACTCTGTTACACATGATTTAAGGACAAAGCTCTTTGGAAACATGAATCATATGGAAACCACCATCATATAAAATGAGCAGTAATTTAAAATGTTTGGTTAATAAAACCAAATAATAAGTGCTAAACAGGACCCTTAAGGAGAGGAACCCCCACAGTTGCTGGGATACCTGGACAGTTGGTCACTGTATCATTGAGCAGAAAACATCCCTCAGTGAGTGAGAGATAATCAATAAAATGACAATGTTCCTTTTTTTTTTTTGAAAGGAATGATTTTAGATTTATTATTGACTTAATTTTACAATTTTTATTTTTTCCACCAAACACAAACTCCTACTGAAGACCTCATCTCACTGTGCAATCTTCTTATTCTATCCAAAACTGAGGACAGCAAGTGCTGTGATGTGTTTTTGATGTTAAAGGGACAATGTTCCTAATTCATATCCACATGAAAGAGAATTGCCCACACTGAACTGGCAGACTCTCCTGTCATCCTGGTCTCCTCCTCCTAGTACCTGTTGCCAGAGGCTGTTTTGTCCTTCCTTGTCATTGAACTTTCCTCCCTACATCCTGTCTTTATCTTCTTAAGCCCATTTCACAACCCCAGCCCACTCACATATGCCCTGTGTTGACATTACTTTTCCAGATCCTGATGGTATTTTTTTAAGGGGGATTTTTATTTTTATTTATTTTTTAATAGAGCTTTATAGTGATGCATAGTAGTTGGGTCCATCTTAACAAACTCAATCACTCATGGAAATCAGTTCATGATCCCCTTTTCCTTCCCCCTCTACCCTCTCAGCCCCCTCCCCTCTCCCATTCACATTCCTCTACTCTATTTGACTTCCTTTCACTGGCCTATTAATTTACATTTGATGGGTTCTTTATGTTATCCTCTTCTTCCCTCCTCCTTTCCTCTATTTTATTCTAGCTTCCTTGTATGAGAGAAAACATTTACCCTTTGAGTTTCTCAGTTTGGCTTACTTCACTTAGCGTGTTATTCTAAATTCACAGCACATTGGGCAGAGTTACACCTCTCTCAGAAATGCAAAAGGGAAGTGAAGACAGAGGCTGACCTCTGGCTGTGCCTGCTATGGCTGCTAGTCTTGATTTCAGTGGACAGGTTTCTATCTACTTAGTCAAGGAAAAATACCTCTGGGGAGTGTTCCTTAACCTGGTGAACACTAGAGAGGCATTTGTTGAAAACACCTGATTACTCAGAGTGCAATATGCAGGTGCACATGATAAAAACTCCAGAGAGAATTCGCAGTAATTTATAAAACCAGTCTTTATTTCTTCCTCTCTAAAAACTTGGTTAATAATAATAATAGTAACAACAACAAAAAACTTACTTGTCTGACCAATGGAGTGTAAGGGAGCTAGTCTGGATTTTGACCTTAGATCCTGAGACTTCTGTGGATTCCATGCTGTCCTTGTTCTACTTCACCAAGTTGGGATGTCTGCTTCTTGCTTCAAGATCCCTCACTATCTGTGTTTGTGCTTTTGAAATATATATATATATATATATATATATATATATATATATATATATATATATTTTTTTTTTTTTTTTTTTGAAAGCACAGACTCTAAAATTTCACCTCTTTGGCTACCCTTAAAAAGTTCCTCCGAATGGCTTCCCTTGGAAGCACAATGAGCTGCATCATCCTGAGCTTTGGAGTGTGTGGGGTCCTCCCCACCCAGCTTTTTATATTTGATTCCTCCATGTTTATCTTGAATGTTTTGTGTTTTCTTTGGAACCCCACTGCCGTGGACACACTCTAAAGAATCCATACATGGAATTTAAATCCTGTTCTGATGGGAACAACTACTACCTGTTAAAATCCATTTGGAGGGGCTTGGGAGACTGAGGTAGGAGGATCAAGAGTTCAAAACCAGCCTCAGCAAAAGTGAGGTGCTAAGCCACTCAGTGAGAGCCTGTCGTCTCTAAATAAAATGCAAAAGAGGCTGGGGATGTGGCTCAGTGTTTGAGTGTCCCTGAGTGCAATCCCCTGAACCGCCCCCCACCCCCCAAAAAAATCCATCTGAAAATAGTGGCCTTCCTCATTAGAAGGTTGCAGGGGACTCCGTGTTTTCTAATTTCAGGGGATTGTTTTTCAGAAGTTTCCTAATTTTTGTTGTCAAAAACCTAAACCCATCAAATAAGTTTAAAGGGCTTTGCAGAAAAGGAAGATGAATGAGAGAAACTCAGACAACTGAAAGCATTTCTCCCAGGCTGAAAAGTGAGGTGCCAGCTCCGTGAATCTCACCAGCAGGGGAAGCCTGGTGCCCTATCCCAGGAAATTGCTCTCCAAGCCCAGAGAGACTGGCTACATTCTAGGAATGGGTCCTAGGCCCTAGCAGCGAAACCACACAGTGAGCACACCTGCAGAATCTATGCCTGGGGAAAATGGTTTTCTGAGGGACGACCAGGTAGGACCCAAGAGCCTCCCCCAGGGCCCTGAGGATATACAAGTCTTCCAGATGGATGAATGACATGTGGATGGGGTATCCTCAAGAATGATTGCCTAGTGATGGGGGCTTTGAGTTGAAATAAATAGGATTTACAGAAAAAGTTAAATGTGGTATTTCTCGCACACTCAAATTTCCATGTTGAGAGCAATCCTCATTGTACATGGCAACAGTAGTTCTGCTTCTTTTTAATTACTTTACTTCCAATATCAAGCTGACTTTAATTTTTCAGAACCTGACATGATCGCTTTTGGACTTTTATATCCCAGCATTGACCTTTCCCTCCAAGTCAGTGATTAATTGCTTCACCTTTTCTATTCATAAGGCTGAGGGAACTTTTTTTGGAGATTAAAGGAATCTTAGGAATCTCTATGCCTTGACCTTTTACTTCATATTTCAGTTATTGATTGACCTTTGGGTAAATATTTCTATTTTCACTCAGAGCTTAAAGTTCCTTTGTTATTCAGGGTTTACCCCCCAAATAATTTGGAGGTGTTATGGGTTGATTTGTATCCTGGTAGAATTTATGTGTTGATGTTCTAACTTCCAGTAGCTGAGAATATGACTTTGGAAATAGGGTCATTTTATACATATTAGTTAAGATGAGGCCATACCAGAGTAGAGCGGGCTCCTAATCCAAGATAACTGTTGCCTTATAAAGAGTGGGAATTCAGACACAGAGAAAACCCCATGTGAAGATGAAGGCAGAGACCAAGGAATGCCAAAGACTAGCACAAAGACTAGCACAAACCACCGGAAGCTAGAGGAAAATCCCTGAATACAGTTTCTTCACAACCCTCAGGAGGAACCAGAGCTGCTGACACCTTGACCTCACTTGTAGCCTCCAAACCTGTGAGACATGAATTCTTGTCGTTTACACCACCCAGTGTGTGGTAGTCTTTTATAGAAGCTGTAGCAGCCTATTTCAGGGTAAGGATGCCTCTCAATTACGGGCCTTTGGAGGTCTATTTTAAGATGTACATGAACACAGAGTGGATGGAATTAAACTGTTAAAAGCAGAAATATTAATAAATGTCAAAGTCTGTTTTGTCTAGATGGGGGTAGGATGAGGAATTTGTTGTTTGTTTTAACTGTAAAATTGAAATGAAACCAAACAAGTCTTGTGAGTTAACTGCACCTACAGACCTAGAGGTTCCTGTCCATTCTGCAGGTAACATAAGTAATTTTAAAAATGTTTGCCTCTGTTATTTATTGCCAGGGAGTTTTATAATTTGTAGTACTAGTTCAAATCAGCTTGCAAAGCAAAGCATTTAGCACAAGGGAAGCCTTTCTTTTTTGAAGTAAGTTCTTTTTTCTGTAGGATGAGCTCTGTATGGTTTGGCAAGACTATTTCTGTGTGTGTTTGTGTGTGTGTGTGTGTGTGTGTGTGTGTGTGTGTGTTTAAGTGACACTGGAAATTTATTCTACACACATATATATGCAGCAGTATTACTTGCTGCATATATATGTGTGTAGGTTGTAGAGCAGAAAAATCTAAAAGGACAGATAATGAGAGGAGACAAGTGACTATGGAAAAACACATTACATAATGGGGTGGTTTTCATAATTGTACTCTGAATGATCATGGAAAGAAAAGTCTTAAGTATTACTGTGGTTTAAACATTTGGATAGGTAGTGCCATTTGAGAAAAGGAAATCTGGGAAAGGAATAAGTTATGAGGAGTTAATTTGGAACACATTAATTCTGAGAGTGTGGTATGCATTCAAATGACAATATTAAGTAGGTTGTTAGATACAACAACAAATATAAATATCCTACACAGTTCTATATATACAAAAGATATAGGCTGTATATATATGTATATCCTATATAGAGATATATAGGATATATATACATATATACATATCTGATATTTATATACCATACCATGTGTATTTGTGTGTGTGTGTGTGTGCATGTGTGTATATATTTATATATATATATATATATATATATATATATATATATATATATCCCATAGGGATAGGGATATCTATCTATCTATCCATCCATCCATCCTTTTTCTTTACACACACACACACACACACACACACACACACATGTGCACATGCATAAGGATGTAATTTTTCTGAATATCCACAAGATATGTTGCCATTGGCTCATTTTTGTGTCTGCCTTATCTGGAGAACTCCTCCTGTCTGACTCTAATCTTGTAACAACTCTGTGGCCATGCATCACAGTATTCCTGGCCAGAAAGAGTGACCATAGAACAAGTGGATTGGATGGTGGAGTGCAGAAGTTACAGAAGAAAAAGTTTTGTTGGAGGAAGAGGTGATGGAAGGGATTTAAAGCCTAGGGAAAGGACTGACCATTGATAATCGGAAGAATATCTTCTCCATTTGTTCAACAGGGATACTTTTCTCTTCAAGCAACAGAAAATCAATTAAATTAATGTAATAGGGTCAGCTGTCATCTCACAAAACAATAAACTTAGAGGAGGGAAGTTTCAGAGTTAGTTAATTCAGTGGTTCAACAATGTCACCAAGAACACAAATGTGATCCATCCTTTGCTCTACCATTCTCAATATGTCAGCTGGGTCATATTTGTAAGATTTGCAACAATTTCAAGCATTTTATGCAGTGAAGATATCATCCTGATGAAAAGACATGTGCTTCCCCCTTTATGTCTTTTCAAAAATCTGGTAAAATCCTTCTTGAAAATCAGGAGTCTCTACTTCACTGTATGCCCATTCCTAAAGCAATCTCTTATACCCGGGAATGAGACAAACATGGCATGTCAGTTCGATCATGAGTCAAGCCCTAGGGCTGGACTAGGCCAGGCTCCTTTCAGCACATGGCTGTTAGCAAATGCAAGTTGGGTTTCTGTTAGAAAAGAGTAAACACAAAAACAACTACTAGAAACAGGTAGCTGCTGTAGCAAGGGTTGTATACATTTCTCCAGTGAATTATTCTTTAGTGAATTATCCCTTTGGCATAAGGGATGAAGGTAGAATATTTAAGAGAAAGAAAATATGAAGTAATATTGAGGAGGAGTCAAGAGAAATAATCATCTCAGAGAAGAGAAAAGTCAATTTACTAGGAGAAAAGGGCAATAGTGTTTAGATTTCAGGGCAGAATTAATTAAGTACTAGATTTTAAGATGAAACCAGTCAATCCATTTTTGTGATTTTCCCCCCTAATAGTACTCACAGAGAGGATACACTGCTAACAATTTTCTGTAGCTGAAAGCTGATTTGAGATTCATTTTATTTAATCTTTATTTTTTAATGGAGATAAAAGTCACAGTAATTCAATTAGTCATTTAAAAATATATAGTCCACTGACATGAATTCCCAATTTTGTATAACTACCAAACACTCTCAAGTTTCAACATTTTTCATCAATCCCAAATACTTTATACCTATTAAGTAATCATTCCCATGTCCCTTTCCCTCAATTCACAGATTAACCTCCAGTCTTCTTCCTTCTTCTGCAGATTTTCTTATTCTGGATATTTCATGCAAAAGAAATCATATAACATATGTCCTTTTATGTGACTTATTTCACTTAATATGTTTTTGAGGCTCACTTAAATTATAACAAGTATCAGTTATTCATTTCCTTTTTATGTTTGAATAATATTTTATCCTATATAATGCAATTTGTTTATCCATTCATCTGTTGATGGACATTCACTTTTTGCCTTTTAGCTATTATGAATAACCCTGCTATTGATATTTGTATACAAGTTTCTCTGGAAATGTAATTTCATTTCTCTTTGGTATATGCCTAAGACTGGAATACCTACATCATATGATAACTCCAAATTTAACTTTTTAATGAGCCAACAATTTTTTTCCTCAATGACTGCACCATTGTATATTCCTATCAGCAGTATAAAAGGGTTTTTATTTGTAACCTCACCAACACTTTTTAATTTCTATTTTTAAAATTATAGACATCAAAGTAGATGTAAAGTGGAAGATCATTATGGTTCAATTAGCATTTCTTTAATTACTAATGATAGTGGACATCTTTTTGTACGCTTTTTTTTTTTTTGCCTTTGTGATGCTATTTGTGAATGGATTTTTAATTTTCTTTCCCTTTTTGGATTGCTTATTGTTGTTCGTGACCATCATCCCTTTTTTATCCCTGTATTTCTGATTCTTTGACACCTCCAACCTTGCTGACCCTGAATATACTACCCCTTTTAGAGCTAGCCAATTTCCAGAAATAGCAAAAGACTTGCCTGAAAGCATGCCTTTTATATGCAAACTAAACTTCATGAGAATTACTTCGTGAACTAATACATGGTCTATCTTGGAGAATGTTGCAGACATTCTTTAGCAGAATGTATATCCTGCTGGGGCGGGGAGTATTCTTTATATTATGTCCGTTAGGGCTAATTGGTTTATAGTGTGGTTCAAGTACATTTCCTTGTTTATTTTCTGTTCAGATGTTGTATTCATTATTAAAAGGAAGTATTAAAGTATCCAACTACTCTTGCTGAACTATTTTTCCCTTAAATTTTGTCAATGGTTGCTTCATATATTTTAAGACCCTGTTGCTTGATTCCTTTATAATTTCTTATCTTCTTGATGCGATAACATTTTATGCATATACAATATTCTTTGTTTTATAAAAAGTTTTCATACAACATTCATTTTGTCTGATATCAGTATAGACACTAATTTCTCTTTGTTGGTATTTGCATATAGCATCTTTTTTACTTTCAACATATTTATTTCTTTGAGTATCAAGTGAGTCTGTTGTACTCAGCATATAGTTAGAACCTACCTTTCCTTTCCAATCTCTTCCTTTTGGAATGGGAATGTCTATCTTATGCTTATCCAACTAACAATAGTGGGAATCATATAACATGTTTGATTTCACAGATTCTTAGCTGGAGAGGTGTTTTGCCTCAAGGTAAATTATATTTTGATTTTCACTCATATATGATTCAGACAATTTTTATGTTAGCCATTATGCTTTTCAATTCCAGAATGTCTTCTTGACTCCTTTTTGTAATCTCTCTTTATTGACATTTTCTTCTTACTTATACATCTTTCTGATTTCTTTGACTTCTTTGCCAAGGTTTTTTTTTTTTTAACCTCTGAACATATTTAAGACAGTTAATTTAAAACAATAGTTAAATCTTTATCCAGTAAGTGTGAAATTCACTTTTTAGACTTCCTCAGACATGATTTCTGTGTTTTGTTTTGTTTTTGGTGAATATGCCCTACTTTACTTTGAAGGCTTTTGATTCTTATTTGAGCACCAGCATTTTGAATATTGTAATGTGGAAAGTCTGGAAGTCAGATTCTAACTCTCCTTCCCCAAGAATTATTGTTGCTGAATTATTGGGGTCCAATATTGCTGTATCTCATTTGTTTAATGACTTTTTATAACTACTTTTGCAATTCTACTTTCCTTGTTAGGTATGGTCACTAAAGTCTCAGTTTCATTATTTTTGTAGTGAACCAGGGGCCTGACAGAGACTTTCCTGAATACCAGTCTCATTCTTTATCCAGAAACTTCTCTGGAAAGGGAATTGTTCTGCTAGACTCTAGAGTTCTAACATGTTTATTCTGATAATTCTTGCCATCTCAATAATTATTTTTGCATTAGGATCAATTAGGATCAATTCTTAACACTCCCTGCTCTGTCATTTTCTGTGATGTCAAATTCATTTTATTTTAACCATTACTTAAATGTGTTTCTAAAATATGGCTATATCCTTTCTTGACTAAATTAATATGGTATAATGGATATAATTTATCTTTGTTTAACTTCTAATATGGTATAACACTTTTAAATGATCATTTGTTGAATATTGGCATTAATACTGAATACTAAATTCTTTAAGTGGATTTATATAGCCTCAAAGGTATAATTTAGAAGATTTTACTTTGCTTCACATAATTCTTAAGATGAATGTTGTTAATGCTTTTTTAATAATCTCCTTCCGAACTGTTAGGACTATGAAGAGAGCAAACAGAGGTCTTATGTTCAAAAAGAGTCAGAGTTAGAACATTAGCCTCCCAACATCATGGGAACCAATGCGTACCACCAAAAGTGACTAATTAGGATAAAGAATAGACGCATTTCTACTCTTTTTTTTTTTTTTTTTGTAAATAGATACCTGATGCTAAGTTAAAATGAGCTTTCCTTCAATACAGACACACTGTAAACTAAGCATTTCCTACCAAAAAGAAGAAGGAGAGGAGGAGGAGGAGGAGGAGAAAAAAGAAATGTTCAATATCCCCAGAGTTTAAAAATTCAGCTGTGATTGTGATACTCCTGCTTCACTTTTCTTGCTAAGGATTTCTTTGGCCATTCTGGGTCTCTTACTTTTCCAAATGAATTTCATGATTGCTTTTTCTAGTTCTATCAAGAATGTCATTGGGATTTTAATAGGAATTTCATTAAGTCTGTATAACATGTTTGGTAGTATGGCCATTTTGACAATATTAATTCTGCCTATCCTAGAACAAGGGAGATCTTTCATCTTCTAAGGTCTTCTTTAATTTCTTTCTTTAGTGTTCTGTGGTTTTCATTACAGAGGTTTTTCACCTCTTTTGTTAGGTTGATTCTCAAGTTGTTTTGTTTGTTTGTTTTGTTTTTGAGGCTATTGTGATTGGGATAGTTTTCCTAATTTCTCTTTCGGAGTATTCATCACTGATGTACAGCAATACATTTGATTTATGGGTGTTGATTTAATATCCTGCTACTTTGCTGAATTCATTTATTAGTTCTAGAAGTTTTTTGGTGGAATTTTTTGGATCCTCGAAGTATAGAATCATGTTAAGGAGGCATCACAATACCAGACATGAAATTATACTACAGAACAATAGTAACAAAAACAGCATGGTATTGACACCAAAACAGACATGTAGACAAGTGGTACAGAATAGAGGACACAGAGACAAACCCACATAAATACAGTTATCTCATACTAGATAAAGGCACCAAAAACATACATTGGAGAAAAGATAGCCTAATCAACAAATGGTGCTGGGAAAACTGGAAATCCATATGCAGTAAAATGAAATTAAATCCCTTTCTTCCCTGCATAAAACTCAACCCAAAGTGGATCAAGGACCTAGAAATTAGACCAGAGACCCTGTACCTAAGAGAAGAAAAAGTAAGCCCAAATCTTCCTCATGCTAAGTGAAATAAGCCAATCCCCAAAAGACAAAGGCCCAATGTTTTCTCTGATAAGTGGATGCTGATTCATAATGGGGGGAGGTAAGACAAGGGAAGAATGGAAGAACTTTGGATTGGGCAGAGGGGAGTGAGGGGAGGGGAGGAGGTATGGGAGTAGGAAAGATGGTGGAATAAGACAACATTATTACCTTATGTATGTGTATGATTGCATAAATGGTGTGTACTGCATTGTGTACAACCAGAGAAATTAAAAGCTGTGCTCCATTTATGTAAAATGAGTGGAAATGAATTCCACTGCCATGTATAACTAATTAGAACAAATTTTAAAAATTCAACTGTCATATCTTCCAGCTATTAACTTGGATTTCCTCTTACTTTGATGCCTTGCACCCTATCCCATAATTAAATGTGAATTTAGGCAGAATTCCTAAGTGTTTCCTGAATTGAGAATTAGATTTCAAAGGGCTCTAAAAGACCCATCAAGATACTATAGTGAATTCAAGATGGCAGCTAACATCTTATAATTTAGCAGTAGAGCATAATCTTTTATGTAGTACTTAAATTTAAAAAAAATAAATCTCAGATGTATAATTTTATTTATAATCTTACTTTTATTTTAACTCATTTCTTTCTCTTTCTGCCTTTTGGACTATCCAGCCATTTTTTTTTTTCTTTTGAATGGGTCATTTGCAAAGGGTCTGGGAAATACTAATTGTCCTGTGCTGATAAACAGTTTTACAATTGTATAGTGGAATCCAACAGTAAATCACCATTCCTTGCCACAACATGTCTACATGAGGAAGGAGCAATCAAATCCCTTTGTCTTGCTTTTGTGAAGTGATGACACATATGAGAATTAAGAATCAGATTCACAAAGTTAATAAATGGAAAAATCATAGCAAAGATTGCTCCTGGACAATTTGATTGTCTTATTGTAATTTTTGACAGAATTCTCTATTCATTCTTCTTGGGAATTTATGTGTGTAACTAGAGTATTACCCTATAACAAAATATCAAGGTAGCACAGTAAAGTCCAAAATAGGTATCAAGGGAATAGAGTCAATGAATCATAGGGTTAAAACTAAAATATAGATCTCCTGACTCCTAGTCAAGTTTTCTTATAGTTAATTTGAATCTGAGTTTAACTTTTCTGAGTCAAAGGGACATTCAGTTAGAAACTGTTCTAAGAAGAAAGGAAAGAGATGAAGTTGGTGTCTATATAAAAAAGGAAGCAAGGCCAGACATGGTGGTACACGCCTATAATCCCAGAAGATCAGGAGGCTGAGGCAGGAGGATCACGAGTTCAAAGCCAGTCTCAGCAAGTTAGCGAGGCTCTAAGAAACTCAGTGAGATTCTGTTTCAAGAAATTTAAAAAAAAAATGGCTGGGGATATGGCTCAGTGGTATGTGTCCCTGAGATCAAACCCTGGTACCCGCCCCCCCACCACCACCACCACCACCAACAACAACAAAAATAGCAAGATGGCAGGGCAGAGAGCTCTCAGTCTTAGAAAAGAAAAAATTCCTTCAAGTAGATAAGTCAGCCTCATTTTGGCAGGTAGTCTTAGAGTTAGGGTGTGAATATGATATGGAACCCAGCAATTGGAAGCAGACCAATGTAGGTCCAAATCAAACCCATGACTAGCTACAGGGTCTTACGCTAATTAATTTACCCCTGAATCTTTAAAATCCACCTTCAATCTTTAAAATTGCAATAACAAAAATATAAACAAGTCTACATACAGAGTTTTGAGCAATGAAATAAGGTAACATTTGTAGATATCACCTAGCAGGATGCCTGATACGGCATAGCTACCAAATAGGTGAGTTGCAGTTGTTTTTCATGCAATTTCCTCACTGTGGTCAAGCGCATAGAATTTTGGAATCAGACAATGAATTAGTAGAGTCCTTACAGCAACAAGTAGTAGGAAACTTGGCTCATATATGCTAGTCACAAGGCAGGGTGTACTTCAAGGTCAGTGGATAAAGCACTTCAAGAATGCTCTCAGGAACCCAGGGTTTCTCCAGTTCACTCTTCCTGTCTGAGTGTGACTTCATCAAATGCCTGTTTTCCCCAGTGTTTATAGGATGGCTACAATAGCATTCACATCTGGTGGGTAAAAAAGAATGTTTCTCTAACTCATCAAAATTCCTCCTGTCCAGGATGAGTAATCCAAATTAGGTCAATTTCCTTATAGAATAATTGTTGCCAGAGGAAAGCCAGACTCAGATTAGCTCAGGCCTGTTTTTGAGCCAATCACCAGCAAAGAGGACGAGAAAGGCTCACAGAAGGTCTGGTACATAGTACATACTCAACAAATGTTAATAGTCATTAATATTGTTCTTTATCCATACAGTTTCATATTGCATAATAGCTACTTTTAAAGTGTCTTGCCTTCTACCTAAAATTTTTTTAAGATATGAATATTTTCATTTTTTTATCTTCAAATTCTTACTTATTATAAATGTCCAAATTAGTTCTTTAACAAATGAATAAATATATCTCGAGTGAATTAATAAAGACGTGAAAATAAGAGACAGTAGATTTAAAAGAAAGACAACATGGTAGAGACTGGATAGAGAACAAGTCAGATGGGACATGGGGGAAGAAAGGGGCCTGAATGAGAGAGAATATATTTGAGAAAAAGTATTTCTAGACAAGGAGGTGTTCTCTGAAGACTAGAGTGGTAGCAAGTACGCAAATCAGATGCAGTTTGAGTTGAGGGCACCAGTTTACTTATGGAGGCTATGATGCAATTTGATAAATAATATTTAAATAAAACTCAGATGAATCTTACTGTGATTTGAGGAGATAGAAGAATAATTAAAATAATCACTAAGTACTCAATATGTTCCAGGCATTGTCCTGAATGTTTCTTCTTTTATAAACTCATTTAATCCTCAAAAACAACTCATGGGTTAAGAAATATTCTTTTCATCCCCAATGCATTTATACATAAGAAAATCAAGCCCAGAGAGTCTTAGCAACTTGCCCATATGCCATAGCTATTAGCAAAACTGAGATTTATATTCAAAGAATCTGACTCAATAGACTGTATGTTTAAACATTACACTACTCTGCATCTCTAATAAAATAGAAGGGTGCTCAAGAGAAGCCAGACTACATGCCTGAACCACCATGCACCCCAGAGCCAACCATGCCAGTAACTATGAGGACCACAGCAGGTCTCCCAGATCACTGAGAGCCAAAAGGCACAATAGGAGTTTACAGCACATGAGTTTCTTCTGGACCTCAGATTGTCCTTTCATAATTCCCAGCACACAACAATGGTGGTAGAGAGTGCCGACAGAAGAAACACTTGTTAAATGAATGATTGTGTAGCTGGAGCCACAGATTACAATATGTATGATGTGCTCACCTATTTCCATGACAAACTGACCTCTTCATTTGGTAAACTGTCTTTTAAAAACTTGCTAGGCTTTCAAGATGAAAAATCCTGGTTTGTAATGGCATTCAGAGCAGTGCTAAAGAGACATGGACAGATCCTCTGTGTGCAGAGGATGCATGGTGGGTTGCAGTGATTACAAAATTGTGTGTCCCTTTCCAGGGACTTTCAGAAGAGTTGCCAAAGGTAGAGGAAAGCACAATCAGCTATTGGGGAAAAAAAGGAAAGTCTAGTACGGAGGATCTCCAAGGAAATTGAGGGAGGAGGGACCATCAAACTATCCTTTCTTCAGGAGGAATCTACAAACAGTAAAACAAAGACAAAGACATAAGTAGGAATTTTGGGGGTTTGGTTTGCATAGATCTGATTTTGATCAAACTTAAAGTTGAAATTCTAGCATTTCCCTTTAGCTCCAACCACCCTGCTGGCTCTATGGTGAATGTTCAAGGGAATGAGATCTCCCATGCCTTCTAGAAGGCTGTTCTCCTCCAAGAGTTAAGTTTCTAGAACCACATGTAAACCACAATACAGGTTTCAGATTCAGCTGAATAAGTACAACCTCAAGACACAATGGTGAATGTTGATATACCTCCACTGGAAATTTCTCTGCCCATCCTAACAATGTGGTCTCATCTTTTACCTAGAAAGATCTTACTCATCAGAAATAAATTAAAACATTATTTTCCTTCATTGTCAAATCATTTGCCATCTATGAGGAATGTTCTAGAAGGTGTTTTCATATGTAATAGTTACCGATGAAAGGCAGTTCATTTATAAGTTTATCTCTAAAGGGAGTTTTTAAAATATCATTGTGCTTACATACTCTTATAAGAAAATATCTTCAGCTTGCAGTCTCTGAAGGAACAAAATCAAAACTGCTTGAACAAATTACTTGGCTGGAGGAAAAACTAAAGGCTCTGGACCATAAGGAAGCCATTTGGGGACAGCATGAGAAGATGCTTCTTTTGAAAGACCAGGTATGTTGTGGAGGAAAAATCATCTTTATTTCAAAAGTTACCTAATCTTGTACAATTCTGCAAAGCATTTCTGGCAGTTGACAGTTCATATTTAAAATCATGATGATAAATAACAACTTTTGTATTTGATAAAAGTAATTTTATTCCCTGGTGAATACTGGCATAAAAATTAATTTAGTTAGCTCCATTTTAAAGTTTGTTTGGTTTGTATTCTTTGAAGATGTTAGCTGAATTATATTTATTTTGTAAATGGTATTAGCTGTATAATTGTTTCTTAGGTTTTTTGTTGTTGTTGTTGTTGTTGTTTGTTTTTTGATGTTGAACCTAAGCAAGAAATAGTTTCTGTGTACCAAAACAAGTGCATCATAAAATTTGGCATATGTTTTTAATCAGTTATACTATAAGAAATGACTAATCTCTGGACCTTTATATATTTATCATTATATCATTTGCATCTTATTTAACCCAAAGGATTTGTGTCTGCTTTTGAAATATATGGACTTTTTTAAATGTAAAGGTGTATATATGTGTTATAAGATAAGTATTGGCATTAATATTAACACAGTAAGCTAATATTTTTCCCAACCTTTTCCTAGTTCTTAACATTTTTGTGTGTTTTGACATCAGGCTCTTCCATAGAATGAACAGAGCAGGTGCAGGGGTGGGAGGGATGATCTAAAACATCTAGCTAAGATAATAGTGCCACCACTATTACTCACAAGACTTGAGAACTGGTGCATATTTATATCTGGAATGCTTTGAATATTTATATTAGTTTCTAACCTTTTCTCCCTTTCAGTGCATTGAGAACCTGCAAGCTGAATTAAAAGCTTCCGAGGAGCAACTCATAGCCTATGTAAGTGTTTTTCTCCTTTTTCCATCCCTTTACTTATATTACTGTCATCCTGAAAATGACAGAAATTTGCCAGAAGCTATAAATAAGGTTTGCCCACTGCAAACCAATCATAAGACTAAAAATCAGTACTTACACTGCCTCTACAGAGCTGCCCTCCATAAATAAAGTTCTCATTTTTGTTGATGATAAAAATGACAAACTGAGCTCTTGGATGTAGTCAGATGGTTTAATCAAGTCTATCCTGGGGCTGGGAATGTGGCTCAAGCAGTAGCATGCTCGCCTGGCATGCCTGCGGACCGGGTTCGATCCTCAGCACCACATACAAACAAAGATGTTGTGTCCGCCAATAACTAAAAAATAAATATTAAAAAAAATTCTCTCTCTCCATCTCTCACTCTCTCTTTAAAAAAAAAAAAAAAAAAAAAAAGTCTCTCCTGATGGCCTCTGAGGAATAAGACAACTGGAAACTAATGGTAAAAATGGATGCCCAGTCTAGATTAGTGAGCAGATGGAAGGAGATATTATGGCAATTATTGACACATTGAATATAGATCTAGAGCAATGTTTTTGAATCTTTCATGTATGTAAAATTTACCCAGAAACATTCTTACAGCAAGTTGCCCACAGATTCTGTTTCCTGGATACCCAGGGTAGGGCATGAGGATTTGCACATGTACATGATTCCAGATTTAAGGGACGCTGATACTTCCAGTCTTTGGATTACACTTTGAGCAGCATGTCATCCATAATACTCCTTCTGTCCCAGTCTTGCAAGTTTGAGGCAAATGACTCCATAAACCAATCAGAGCACAGAAATGTCCTTTTTCTCCTGCAAATGCTCTCCTGAGCGAAACCTCATGAATTTCTAGGGCAAATTTTATTTATACTTCAGCCTATATTTGTTAAGAGGACAACTAGTGAACATCCCCTGTGTTCTCATGCTCACAGGCCAGTCACCCAACCTAGTGTCTTAAGAATGTCTTCAAAGACTTGCTTGCCATCCTATTAGTCATATCCTCCAACTATCTTGGCCACTGTGGGTGACCTTTAGATTAAAAAACAATGGCCAGCCATGTTAAATGGGCAATCTTAAGACCATTAAGTTATTTGCACCTAAGACCTAAGAGGCTGCAATCCAGAAAACATGCAGAAAAGACTGCAAAATAACAAATTCTGATGGCCAACCTATACGGTTTGAAATGAACTGACCTGGGTAAAATCTCAATAATTTTCCCATTTTTGTACTGGAGAAAAGAAAAGCTGATTTGCTGTGGCAGTTAGCAGAAATTTAACTCTAAATTCAGAATCATCTGTGGCCCATACGCTCATTTGACCAATACTAAAAATGACTCATGCCTGCATCTGTGGCGTGGTGACCTATTCTAACAGAAGTGTGCCTCATTAGCCCCAAATTCTGTTACAAATGCCTCTCCCTTGGCCGACCCCTGAGGGTGCCTGGTAATGACTATAGTCAGAGTAAATCCCCAGCTGACAGAATGTTACCTATAGCCATAGTCATGGAGGTTTGAGCTCATAAATTTTAAAGGAGAGCAGATATATTCACTAAGGTTCTGATATTATCTTCCAGCAACCATGAAAAACAGGAAAAAAAATGTTGTCACTGGTGCCTTAGGGGAATTCCTGTGGTATCTTCCTCTAATCACCTGGTTTCTATGGATTCTCTTTCTCTGTCATGCAGCTGCTGTCCAAGGCTTGTCTGAACTGGGATTGCTTCCTTGCATGGTGTATTGAGATTTTGCATATATAACTGTCCAACTTCCAGGCTTCAATATAGCAGTGTATTCATTAAGGTTTTGCTTAAATTCATCAAGAAAAATTTAAATGAAAACCAAATTAATAGTATCTATTAAAAGTAGACAGTATCTTCCTCTATTATGGAAATGTTTCCTATATTATCTATTTTAAAATCTCACTACAACCCAACAAGGTGAGCATTATTCAGATAAAAAAAAAAAAAAAAAAAAACACGGATCTTAAAAGTGTTAGATTAAGCCAGACACGGCGGTGCACACCTGTAATCCCAGTGGCTCAAGAGGCTGAGGAAGGAGGATGGCAAGTTCAAAGCCAGCCTCAGCAATTTAGCAAGGCCCCAAACAATATAGCGAGACCCTGACTCAGATAAAATATAAAAAAAAGGACTGTGGATGTTGCTCAGTGGTTAAGTGCCTCTAGTTTCAGTCCCCAGTACCCAAAAAAGAAAAGAAAGAAATAACTATTAGTTTGCTTGTCACACTATGAAGCCCATGATTTTGTGATCACAACTCTTCAAGTAATATTCTCTACATGCCATTTTTGGTGTCAAACAGAGTTTTCTAAAAGTTCTATCTCCAAACTTCTTTTCACTTTCTATTCACTCTTGGTGATTCACCAGTTCATAATTCTTCAGCTCTCACTTCCATGTAAACAAACAACCACCCCCACCCCCACCAAGTTCTTTCTACCTTAATCATCTCCTGATTACCACTTCCTAAGTGTTTTAATGAGCATTTCTTAGAACATTGTCCCTAGAGAAAACATTCCACAGGATATTAATTGGTATTCTAAAACAGAGGAGGGGGACCGGAAACAAAGTTAAGTCAAATGGGTTTATTTCCTACAGGATTTATCCATGTATAACCAATCCCCAAAGGTGTTTTTTTCAATCCTGAAAGATGTTTTACAATACACAAACTTGGAGACCACTAACAAAGTGTATTAAATTGAGGCACTGTGCTTCTTCTTCTTTTTTTTTATTGTTGGTTGTTCAAAACATTACATAGTTCTTGATATATCATATTTCACACTTTGATTCAAGTGGGTTATGAACTCCCATTTTTACCCCGTATACAGATTGCAGAATCACATCAGTTACACTTCCATTGATTTATATATTGCCATACTAGTGTCTGTTGTATTCTGCTGCCTTTCCTATCCTTTACTATCCCCCCTCCCCTCCCCTCCCCTCCCCTCTTCTCTCTCTACCCCCTCTACTGCAGTTCATATCTCCCCCTTGTATTGTTTTTCCCTTTCCCCTTGCTTCCTCTTGTATGTAATTTTGTATAACCTTGAGGGTCTCCTTCCATTTCCATGCAATTTCCCTTCTCCCTCCCTTTCCCTCCCACCTCTCATCCCTGTTTAATGTTAATCTTCTTCTCATGCTCTTCGTCCCTACTCTGTTCTTAGTTACTCTCCTTATATCAAAGAAGACATTTGGCATTTGTTTTTTAGGGATTGGCTGGCTTCACTTAGCATAATCTGCTCTAATGCCATCCATTTCCCTCCAAATTCTATGATTTTGTCATTTTTTAATGCAGAGTAACACTCCATTGTGTATAAATGCCACATTTTTTTTTATCCATTCGTCTATTGAAGGGCATCTAGGTTGGTTCCACAGTCTTGCTATTGTGAATTGTGCTGCTATGAACATCGATGTAGCAGTGTCCCCGTAGCATGCTCTTTTTAGGTCTTTAGGGAATAGACCGAGAAGGGGAATAGCTGGGTCAAATGGTGGTTCCATTCCCAGCTTTCCAAGAAATCTCCATACTGCTTTCCAGATTGGCTGCACCAATTTGCAATCTCACCAACAATGAACAAATGTACCCTTTTCCCCACATCCTTGCCAGCACTTGTTGTTGTTTGACTTCCTAATGGCTGCCAATCTTACTGGAGTGAGATGGTATCTTAGGGTGGTTTTGATTTGCATTTCTCTGACTGCTAGAGATGGTGAGCATTTTTTCATGTACTTGTTGATTGATTGTATGTCCTCTTCTGAGAAGTGTCTGTTCAGGTCCTTGGCCCATTTGTTGATTGGGTTATTTGTTATCTTGTTGTCTACTTTTTTGAGTTCTTTGTATACTCTGGATATTAGGGCTCTATCTGAAGTGTGAGGAGTAAAGAACCTAGATGCAAAAATCCTCAATAAAATTCTGGCGAATCGGATACAAAAACATATCAAAAAAATTGTGCACCATGATCAAGTAGGATTCATCCCTGGGATGCAAGGCTGGTTCAATATACGAAAATCAATAAATGTTATTCACCACATCAATAGACTTAAAGATAAGAACCATATGATCATCTCGATAGATGCAGAAAAAGCATTTGACAAAGTACAGCATCCCTTTATGTTCAAAACGCTAGAAAAACTAGGGATAACAGGAACTTACCTCAACATTGTAAAAGCAATCTATGCTAAGCCTCAGGCTAGCATCATTCTGAATGGAGAAAAATTGAAGGCATTCCCTCTAAAATCTGGAACAAGACAGGGATGCCCTCTCTCACCACTTCTGTTCAACATAGTTCTCGAAACACTGGCCAGAGCAATTAGACAGACGAAAGAAATTAAAGGCATAAAAATAGGAAAAGAAGAACTTAAATTATCACTATTTGCAGATGACATGATTCTATACCTAGCAGACCCAAAAGGGTCTACAAAGAAACTATTAGAGCTAATAAATAAATTCAGCAAAGTGGCAGGATATAAAATCAACAAGTATAAATCAAAGGCATTCCTGTATATCAGCGACAAATCCTCTGAAATGGAAATGAGGACAACCACTCCATTCACAATATCCTCAAAAAAAATAAAATACTTGGGAATCAACCTAACAAAAGAGGTGAAAGACTTATACAATGAAAACTACAGAACCCTAAAGAGAGAAATAGAAGAAGATCTTAGAAGATGGAAAAATATACCCTTTTCATGGATAGGCAGAACTAACATCATCAAAATGGCGATATTACCAAAAGTTCTCTATAGGTTTAATGCAATGCCAATCAAAATCCCAATGGCATTTCTTATAGAAATAGAGAAAGCAATCATGAAATTCATATGGAAAAATAAAAGACCCAGAATAGCAAAAACAATGCTAAGCAGAAAGTGTGAATCAGGCGGTATAGCGATACCAGACTTCAAACTATACTACAGAGCAATAGTAACAAAAACAGCATGGTACTGGTACCAAAACAGGCGGGTGGACCAATGGTACAGAATAGAGGACACAGAAACCAATCCACAAAACTACAACTATCTTATATTTGATAAAGGGGCTAAAAGCATGCAATGGAGGAAGGATAGCATCTTCAACAAATGGTGCTGGGAAAACTGGAAATCCATATGCAACAAAATGAAACTGAATCCCTTTCTCTCGCCATGCACAAAAGTTAACTCAAAATGGATCAAGGAGCTTGATATCAAATCAGAGACACGGCGTCTGATAGAAGATAAAGTTGGCTACGATCTACATACTGTGGGGTCGGGCTCCAAATTCCTCAATAGGACACCCATAGCACAAGAGTTAATAACTAGAATCAACAAATGGGACTTACTCAAACTAAAAAGTTTTTTCTCAGCAAAAGAAACAATAAGAGAGGTAAATAGGGAGCCTACATCCTGGGAACAAATCTTTACTCGGCACTGTGCTTCTTAAACATGACTGAAGTATCTTGCTGACACCCCAGTTCAGCATATACTAAGTCAACTTTATGATTGTCTATTCCCAACTCCAGTATATGTAGGATATGTCCCTTTGCTTATATATCCCAGCCATGGAGATTACTATCACATTACTATTATCTATTCTATGTTTCACCTACAAAACAGCTGTGAAATCCCATCTCTCTGTGCCTCCATCCTACATGTAGTTGTTAACTACAGTTAGTTGTTAATCCTTCAGTATATTTCTGCAAGTCCTCTTACTTCTATGTCTTTTATTCCATTATACTGCTACTTTCCTGGTTCTTTCTGATCATCTTATTTTGACTGGCCCCAAATAATTAATGTATGTGAATTCATAGCTTCTTATTGGTTGCCCCCCAGGAACAAGTGGCCCGCTTGTTCTGACAGTACCAGGTCCTGTTTGCTAAGAAGATAAAGGATAAAAATCCATGTGTAAAGATTTGAAGTGAGGGTTTGGGGTGTAGCTCAGTGGCAGAGCACTTACTTGACATGCATGAGACCGTGAAGTTTATCCATAGCACCAAAGGGGGGAAAAATTTGAAGTGGGTACAGAAAACCAGACAGAACCAAGGGATGATGTTCACAGGCAGAATGTGACCTACTGGAATGGCCAAAAAGCATTAAGAAACCAAGGTGTTTAGAATGGAACATTGTAGGCAGGGTCAGATTAAAAGGCCCTTGGAAATTCTGGAGGTGCCGAAGACTAGGAAATAATAAGAAGGATTAATAAGAGTCGACTGGCAGTATGTACCTGAACTCCCTTAAGTGTTTGAGTGTTGTGTTAAGGTTTGGAATTCCTGTTTGAATGCACTTTCTTAAATGTAACACATGTAGGACTTGACCATTCTGGTTTCCCTACCTTCACTCTGGATGAAGTATCCAAACACAGCCTCTACCTCTCATCTCCTCTTCTCCTTCCCTCCCCTTTCTCCAGTCTAGTAAAAGAGAGTTTCTGTCCTTCTTTATACATACAGTATCATGTGATGCCCTGTGACATTGCTTTCAGTATTCTTTTGATCAGAATATCTTCCCCTCTCCTCCTTGATCAAATAACTCTTCTCTCCTTGCAAGAACACCATGCTGGGTCAACTTGAGTCCCCGGATTACTTTCTCTGGGTTCCTATACACTCTGGGATATAATAGCTATTAAAGAAATCTTTAGACAAATTAAATTGAACACAGAACAAGTCAAAATTTGTGCAACACTCAAAACCAGAAGAGGTCCAGAGGGTTCCAACCAGCGGCAACATGAGCAGCAAGGTTTTATAGGCTGGACATAGAAGCAAAGTAGAAAAATCACCTGATTAATGGCAGCTAGACTTTTATGTTATTTGAGCTTGAAATGATGAGCATTTGCCTTATCTGGGCATGGTGTGGTCATTTTCACACCTGTGATTGGCTGTAACCCAGCTATTTGTTCTGGGGAAAAAAAATGGTCCTAAGGAAGAGAAAGGGGATCAGTGGGAAGTGGTAGAAGAAGAGGGTCAGAGAAAGCAAGGGGGTGGGGGGATAGGATAAATAATATACATGTTATTTCCATGTTATGAATATGCCACAATGAAGCTCATTGTCCTGTATAATTAAAGTATACTACTAAATATATATATACTCCCAAGTTAGGTTTCATTTTGTTGACCTACTAAGCCAGGTTGCAGTTTGTGGCAGAGAAACCCAAAGGGTGGCCTATTGCTTGTTTAATAAAGCTCAATATCTCCATTTTGTTGACAATATCTGTTCATACATCTAACCTCACTAGACTTGAAGGTCGTTGAGGGCAGTACCAAGAATGTGTGTTTGTATCCACTACACCAACTACAGTGTCGGGTTCATTGTAGCCACTCAATGGCAGTTGTGGCATTTATACATTCTCATCTGTCCATTCATTCAACAAACAATCTATTCAACATCTTCTTTGTGACAGGAGTAGGTATGAATAAAGCTAAGTCCAGAACTTGGGCAACTGAGCTGATGGAATACAATAAAGACTAAAAAAAGAGATCCATAGGATCTGCATTAGAGGAAGAGATAGCTATTCCCCAGGGATCAGAAACGCTTGTCACCTGGGGAAGATGAGTACCAGGAGTTGAAACGCGAGTGGCCCCCTCTGAACCTGGAGGTATCCTTAGTGAATTTCACATCAGCATCATCACTGGGTACCAACCGTCAGTAAGGGGCAGGAGGAGAGTATCAGGAGACGATGCTGTGTCCAAATAGCAATAGGACACTAAAATAACTGAATGTATATACCCCCCCAAAAAAAATTCTTAAAAAACTGCTCGGGCTAAATATAGCCTCAGTCTGATCCCTTTTCCCATCTCATATCCATTATATATCTGTAGCCCCCAAGGGAGTCAAGCATCCTTGTCCCTGGGAGCTTTGAGTAATCCCTTTCCACTTGGAATGCCTGTCCCTGCCACTGAGTTTGCCACATTTTCCCATTCTTGATCAATATCATTCCTTCTAGAACCATCAACCTAGAAGTTATCTCTACTTCCTCAATATTTTCATGACATTTCTCTGCACTTCTTTTCAGTTACTTGTTGCACTGTGCCCCACAACAGAATAATATGGTGTGATCTGTCTCTTCTCCAAGACTGAGTTTCTGGAGAAGAGAGAGCAAGTCTACTTTTTGCCTCTCATAGTATCTATTCAATGTTTGTATAGATTTCATGTGTGCGCAGTGGCACACACCTATAATCCCAATGACTCAGGAGGCTGAAGCAGGAGGACTATAAATTCAAAGCCAGTCTTAGCAACTTAGCAAGGCCCTAAGCAATTTAACAAGACCCTGTCTCAAAATTTTAAAAGGGCTGGGGATTTGGCTCAGCAGTTAAGCGCTCCTGGTTTAATCCCTGTACCAAAAAAGAAAGAAAGAATTGTTAAAATGGCCCAATTAAAAATAAAATTGCAGTGACATTTGTAAAAGCATACTTCATGTATCTAGAAAAGTTTGTGGAAAGAATTGTATTCCTTAAAGATGCCAGTTACATAAGGCATCGCTTTAATCCTAGGCAATACTGACAAGGTAAAACACCAAAAGGACCAAGATAATTTCTTGGAGTGGAAATACAAGGAAAAAAAGAGGAGAGAGAAAGTAAACACAGTGCTGGGAAACCCCTGCTGTAGGTGAAGTAAGAAAGTGTCTAAAGGAAACATGGTCTTAACATGAAAATGAATAGCCCGATGTCTAGTCTTGCTTTTATTCAGTTCAGTCATCTAGAACCCAATAGTTGAATCATGTTATTGTATAATTAACTAGATACCTCTGAAATGGAGAGAAGATGCAAGCCTTAACATTTCAGTTTTCATTTGCTAATATTTTGAAGATTAAAATATCATCCCATTAACTTTACTGCACCTAGTCACAGCTTATACTTTTTGAAGTATTTGAGTAGCCCCTCCCAGTGCACACAGGAGTACCCAGACTGAACCACCCACGGGGCTAAGCTGCCCCAGGCATTTGCCACTCCCTCCTACATGATTACTTATCTACTTAAGAGACTTACATAGGATAAAGCAAATATTTCAAGAAAATGTTTATAATCACTTGAAGATAATTGTGTTAAGGTAATTTGAGTAAAGACTAGGTTACCTTAAGGAGAAAATCATTTTAAAATTAATGCCTTCCAAATGGCTGAATCCATACCTTGCTTATTTTTAGTAATAGTTCTTTGTGTCTCTGCTTTGTATTCATGATCTGATTATCTGCAATAGTCCATAGATCTATCTTCCCAGTACTCATCCATCTCAACTAGACATCTCTGGGTATCTAGCTACCCACAAGACCTGACCAGAACCAAGAGTTCAGTCAATGGTATTATTTCAGAAATGAAAATCTGCATAACTGAGTAGTGGGCATGCAAGAATTGTTATTCTTTATACTGTCCTGTATGTTTGAAGTATTTAAAAATAAGCTTAAAAAAGTTAAGTATATCTATATGAGGGATTCCTTCAAATGAATTGCATAGCATGCTTCATTCTGCATGTGTCTTGGAAGTGTCTTTCAAACCAGAAGGTCCTGAGCCACAGTTCCAGGGAACACTCTTAGACTTGAAAGCTCAAGGTGAGGAACACAGGACATGGGAGGGATCAGCATTGATCCCCATGAGAATTTTCCCAAACAGTTGGTTTCAAAAATGTCCTCCTATGTTTCTCTAAAGAAGCTATAAACTGCTATTTAACTTTCTAAATTAGGAATTTACAGGAGTAACAGAATAGAGAATGAGGAGATTCTCTCTGTCCTAAAATTCCAGACCCTCTAATAATTGATCTTTTCCGGCATGGGCTATTTTATTGGGTTTTATTTTGTTTTGCTATCGAAGTATCATTTAACATACCTTAGCAATAATACCCAGATTTCCTTTTCAATTGTTTCTTTCTCATTGTGTGTAGCCATGGAGGATGTTATGGTTTAGATATGAGGTGTCCCCAGGAAGCTCATGTTGAAGCAAGGCACAAATTTTAAGAGGTAAGAAGATTATGAGCAATGTAGTCTAATCAGTGAATTAATCCACTGGTGTGGATTGATTGGGCTTAACTATACACATGTATGGTGTGGCTTGAGAAAAGGTCACTAGGGGTGTGTCTTTGGGGTTTATATTTTGTTCCTGTTGTGGAGCACTCTCTCTGCTCCCTGGTTTCTGTCCTGAGCAGCATTCCTTTGGCATGCTCTTCCCCCACCTCACCTCAGTCTCAGAGCTAAGAGTTGGCCAACCATGGACTGAACCTCTGAAACCATGAGTCACCAAACAACTCCCCCTCCACATTGTCCTTGTTAAGTCTTTTGATAACAGTGATGAAAAGTTGACTAAAACAGGGTTCTGAAATTCAAAAAAAAAAAAGGACCCTGTCAGCTACTAGCTGGGGAGTGGGCATATGCCCTAATCCAATTAGACCCTTTCTGCAGGGAAACTGCAATTAATTCAGATGATACAAGAAAGGAATAACAGTTGTGTTGATTTATTCTGCCCATGATGCCCAGGTACCACGGCAAAGGAGTTTATGCTACCAGACCAGAATTGTCCTGGATCCATTTCTGAATCAGGTTCCCGTTGCTTTTGAGAGTCACCCAACAATCCTCCCCCAATTTCCTTTTTCTTGAAGCTGGTCAGAACCAGATTCAATTGTTTATATCTGAGAAGCTGTAATTCTTATATTCTTCAGGTGGTTTTCAAAGTGTGGCCCCTGGGCCAGAATCATTAGGATCACCTGGGATTTGTTTGAACTGCAGATTTTGAGGCCTCCATTCCATATGCCCTGCATCAGAAACCTTGGGGGCAGGGATCTCGAAATGTGTGATTTTAAAAGTTCCCCAGGTGGTTCTGATGTTGGGTAACACCTGAAAAGCCCTGCACTGTCCAATAAAGCCCCTACTGCTTTCAGCCTGGACCCTGCATTCTGACCAGAACATTGTCCCTGACCCGCATCCTACTGATGAGGCCTGCCTTTGGAACCCCTTGCTTCTGCTCCTGGGAAACACCTCAGGCCTGATTCTTAGCACAGAGTGGAGGTCATAGCCATCTCAACACAAGGTACACGTTTGTTCAACTGATAAACTAAAAACGACATGATCTTCCTGCCCTTCCTCTACTAAATCCCACACTTCTGTGTGCTCTAGAAACATCACTTCACTCCTGAAGCTTGTCATGACTAAGTCTACTCTAACGTGACAGTAATTAACACCTTGGCGTCACCTAACAATACAGTTTCCTACATGCTCTCACCCACATATGTCATTTACTTTTCACAACAATCTGGTGAGGTGTAAGTATTTACCTCTTCTATCAGATGAGGAAGTGAGAGTTAAAGACACTAGGATCCCTCCTCACAGCAAAACACTTGACTAAAACACTAGCAAAAATCTTCAATACACTTATCCTGACACTAGAGCCCCGATTTCTGGGTTTGATTTCACTTACCATTCAGAACTTTTGACATACATATATGATGGCTGTGACAGTAAATTAATTTGTATAATCATTTGATCTTATGCATGATCTGGAGAGTTTAAAAATTATAGAAAAATAACAGATTTTCAAATCCTCCTGGTGATTATTGCTGCCTAATTTTTCTGTGAGACTGAAAGGGTGTAGGGTCTGAGCTGTCACTTAATGTCAGCAGGTCATTCATGACCTAGAACCAATTAATTTCTGAACATGATCCATGAAACTATTCCTGTCCCAATCAATAACTAATCGATAGCCCCTTGATGAGGTAATATTCAAAATAAAACCATGGAGCCCCACCAGGATCATATTATCTCCCTGGCCTCGTACAAAATCAAAAAAAGGGCAAAGCCACTGAGAGAAGGCTGAAGACCAGGGAAGAAAAGAAGGAGGTGAGTCATTTACATCACTCAAGCCTGGATTTTGCTAGGCACCAAAGAGGCTCAGTTTCCCTTTTCTGACCAGGTTTGAGTCTATTTTCTTCCCTAGTCTTCAACCTGTTCTCATTAGTACATCCAACAACTCAGATTAAAAGCTCCCAGAGCAGTTTATTGTGCTTTGCCCTTTCTTTGTTTGTTAATCAAAGACTCAAGATTATTTTTCTGAGGGAAATTTTGTCATATCCTATCAAAACTTCCTTTGCTCATTTCTTTCCCTAATTAAAACTTTTGGGGAAGGGGCACTGGGGATTGAAACCCAGAGATGCTTTACCATTGAGCTACATCTTTGGCTCTTTCTATTTTTTTTTGTTTTTGTTTTGAGACAAAGTCTCACGGAAGTTACTCAGGCTGGCCTTGAACTCATGATCCTCCTGCCTCATGCTCCTAGGTCACTGGGATTACAGATGTGCACTGCTGTGCCCAGCTGATTAACCCCTTTCTTCGCCTTGCACAAAACTGTATTTTTGTGATTTAATTGTTTGCTCCTTTGTATTTGTCACTCCTTAGATTTTGAGCTTCTTTGGGGTATAGCTGGGGTCTAGTTCACTGTATCTCCCCAGTAGTAGATTTTTGGGGACGTATTTATTGAACCAGTTAATGAATTGATCAGTCAGTAGATCATCAGGTGAATAGATCAATGAATGTAGGCCATCTTTCAATTCAAGAATATCAGTTCAGGCCCCACAGTTCCAAAGGACGATGTCAGTTCTAGCCCCAACCCAACTAGCCATTTGCGCCAGAGAGTTCTGTGCTCCACTTCACTCCAGCAGCTGACCAGGAGATAATATTTGGGCACTATTTAGCTTTTCAAAGCTTAGATAAGAGGAAGCATAGGATGGAGGACAATCCAATGTAGACCGTTTTCTTTCAGACAGACAGCCTAAAATCCTTCCTGAATTAAGTGAGATCAGCAGAGAGCTACATTCCTAAACTCCATCAAGGTATCCTAAGATTGTTTTTATTGAACGGCAGGGGACCATGCTAATGACTTAGTGCATTAGGATGTCTATGTCCTAAGAAGCTTGGTACTGTGTTTACCATCAGAAGATTATTGAGGTCACTTATTATTTTATCAGATGGTACGTCTTTCTGTACCAGCAACATTGATGATCCCATGGTGCACTGGATTTGATTTTACTTTGTAGATACTATTTTTGGTTTCATAAATGGTATTTTGACTGCCAGAAAGGTTATGGCGAGTTTGCACCTTACTTCTAATACCTGATTATGTTATGTTGAGGCACAATTTGTGTGAATCAATCTTCCCACTTGCTCCATCTTACTTCTCTGCTCTTAAATTCTCCTTACCACATCTTTCAGGTTCTTATTTTAATGGATCCTCATATTTCCCTATTCAAGCTACACTAAAATCTTTTGTGAAATGTATAATACAAAATTAAATCAATGTTTCATAAGGGAAGGAATCAGACTAAGTTCATATATGGCCTTGCATAGTTTTTCCAGAATTGTTTTCATGGACTATACATTCAGTTATGTTAGTGTCTTATTGCTCTTTGGCCACATCATCATTTCCTAACACTCTTCCCCGCCCTCTATTGATAATTGGTTCCCAGTGATGGTACTGACTTGAGGACCTGAAATTCACTAAGGATGCCTCAGGGTTTAGAGGGGGCCATTCTCCCCCCCCCACACAGACAACTCACATATAAATACCTGGTGCTCATCTTCCCCAGGTGACAAACCTCTCTTACCCCTTAGGGAGAAGCTAACTCTCCCTCTAGTGCAGATCCTATGGATCTCTTTTTTAGTCTTTATTGTACTCCAATAAAATTGCCCAAGTTCTGGACTTGGCTTTATTCACACCTTTTTCTTTCACAAAGAAGATGTTCAATAGATGACTTACTGAATGAATGGACAAATAAGTAGGAAAATGTGTAAATACCACAGCTGACATTTAATGCTAATTTTGAAAGTCAAGGAAACAACAACAATTAAACATGTATCTCTTGTTTATATCAAATAATTCAGAAAAGAATCTAAGTGATTGTTTATATATAGTTTTATCCTATTTTCAAAAGGGAAAAAGCAAAATCAAATAAAAATTTGTATTTCAGACATATACAACCTCATACTTTATGAATATTAAATTTTAGCTGTTCTCTTGATGTAATTTATATTGTTATTAAATATTAACTATAATGTTTAATTTAACCATATTTAGTTATTTATATTCTAATTTCACAAAGGATTTGAGATGGCTTATAAGACATGCATGTACAAAATAGTTAATTTTTTATAAGTACATAAATAACACTAATTGAGAACATATATATTGAAATAAAATGGCAATATTGGGGAAGAATTAGGATATGCCTGTGTGAGTCATAACTTCCCATTTGATACAGTTGAAACAGAAATAGAGCTTTGGTCTTCCTAATAGCCAGAGTTGAAATAGGGAAAATGATTTGATGAAAAACTTTTATTGTATTGGGGAGAAGAGAATGCTGTCTTACTTGCTAGTGAGTTAATTCTGATATGAAATATTATCTTTTATTTCATATAGGGAATATTGAGAGACAAATTGGGAGGAGGAACCATCAACAAATCAGAGCAGAAAATGTAGTGATGGATTTTTAGATGACTGTTTCTACAGTTTCCAACAAAAGAAACCAAGGGCATAACATGTAAATAGTTAAAAACAAATTTACTCATTGCAATTATAGTCTAGCTGGTATTGCATATTTTTTTAAATCCCTAGCTATTGATGATAATCCAGCAGGCAAGTATAACTGCAGCTAAAAGCCAAGTAAATATTGTTGAAGAGGGAAGAAGGCCAGAATAAGTCATATTGGTCTGGACAGATCCTGACTCACAGAAAAAGGAGAATAAAGTTCCAGGTGGCCAGATTGTCCAGTTTTTTTTTTTTTTTTGAAGATGAAAGTACAGATATCTGTACTTTATAAATGTTGGTAACGAATTAAATACAATGGAATTTTTGCTGAACAAATGAAACCTAACTAGAAGGTTTACACTGGATTTTAAATTCAGGTCACTTACATCTGTTCTACAATTTGAAAGGTGTTCTTTAGAAAGTACAGGAATACGTGGTAATTGTAGGTAAGTGGGGATTTGATTTGTTTTGTGGTGGTTGCTTCAGCCACTTTGACTGAGTTAGGTTAATGCTAGATGTTTTAACAAAGTGATCCCAGAATTTCAGCAGCTGAACACAACAGAAATCTATCTCCTGTTCCTTCAAGAAATAGTCTATTGGGAGCGTTCTTGTCCATGGACAGACACTGTTAATCAGTATTATTCAGAGATGGAAATTGAAGGAGACTTGACATTTTCAACATGTAGAACAGAAGGTCACCTTGGGACCATTTCTATCCCAGTAGTCCAGAAGGGAAGAGATCACAAGGGGTGTGCTGGAAGTTTCTAATGAGCCATCCTGGGAAATGATGAGCCTCACCTTTGTTCACATCCCAATGGTTAGAACTCAGTCATGAGGCCATGTCCATTGCAAGGAATGCTGGAAAAGGGTCTAGCTGTGCACAGAAGAGAGCATGGATTTTGATAAGTATCTGTCAGATTCTGCCACACCAGTGTTTATGTCATTTATCAGATGTTGGATTTATAGGTCTTCGTAGTTTGACTCCAGAGTGAAGTATATTAGAAATTGTTTTATTTTTAAGTAAAACTTAAGATTTAAATTCATTTAGTAAATACCATATGTTCAAAAACTGGGAAAGAGAATACAATATACCTCTCTATCTTGTTCCATGATATTTAAGGGATAAAAATGTCTCATTCCTTATTTTTTAAGACAAAATCAAGTTTGACTTAAGACTCAATGTCACTGTTAGCAGAAAATTTAGTCTTGGTTAATTTGGTAGGAAGGGTGGTTCTCTCTCATCCCTAGAAATTTTATTATCCAAAAGTTGAGGGCTACTAGCTTCTAGTCAATGTGTCTGTTACCATGTCCTCTGCTCCATGGCCATTCTGAGATCATGGGCCCATTTAAAGACTTGTGGGCTCTTTTGTCCAGAGCCAAGATTTAGCAGAGGACTTATAGAAGCTCCTGGTCTTTACATAGCCAAGCAGTGAATTCAGTCTTCTAGATACACCTTCTGATATGGGTCTTATTACCCAAAGGACTTGGTGGCATGTGGTTCCTGGTATCACAAGAACCCCCCAAAATTGATCTTCTCTGTTATGGATGAATGGACTTTCTCCCCTTAGGTTTTCCTACTTTCTTTTCCTCCTCAGAGCACAGCTCCCATATCTTCCCTACTGAGGACATTTTCAGGTTCTTTTATTAGCAAGACCAGGCTCACAACTAAAGGATTTCCAGATGCTCAAACTCCATTAGCAAAGGTTAACTTCCACTCTTTGCACAGGAGTTGGGGGTGGTATCAGTGTTAGGGTAGCTACAATTCCTTGTTCAGAAGATGTTTTCAGATTGGGCTTTTTAGAAACTTAAGGGAGTTCTCAAAAATCATATGCTTTGAGAATAGAAAGGCTTAAACAGAAATGTACACCTACAAAGTTGAGTAGAAATTTATTTGTTTTGTGGTGCTTTTGTTTGTTTATTTGTGGTTGGTTTGGTTTGGTTTGGTTTGGTACTAGGAATTGAATCCAGAGTCACTTAGTCACTGAGTTACATCCCTAGCCCCTTTTTAAAATATTTTATTTTGAGTCAGGATCTTACTAAGTCCTGAGAGCCTTGTTAAATTGCTGAGATTGGTCTTGAACTTGCAATCCTCCTTCCATCGTCTCCCGAGTTGCTGGGATTACAGTAATGAACCACTACACCCAGCTGTTTTGTGCTTTATTTCATTGCTAAATATGAAGAAAGACAGATATTAAGAAAAATGAAATCTGAGCTGTCAGCTTTAGCTGCTAGCATTGAAGTTCACTTGGACTATTCTTTCACATATTAGACACATATTAGATGATCTGTTGATGGTCAATAATCATTTTGTCATCATTACTAGGTTCCCTAGTATCCATAAGAGGAAATGTTAATCATGATAATTTGGTAGAGTCATTCACAAAGTTTGAGGTAAAGAAAAAAGAGAGACACAATAAATGCCTGTCCCCCCTTCTCAGCCTCTCCTCACACTGACCATGTTCCATACACATTTTTGCTTGCTCTAGTACATTGGATGAGTTAAATATTCTAAATCCTTGAGCAACAACTGCATGTATAAAACATTTTCCCTTCAGAACATTCGAAACAGACTATTGAGGTTTAAGCCCAGCTCTACCATTTACTAGCTCTGTGTCTTGGAGTAGGTTTCTTCATCTCTTAGAGGCTTAATTTCCTTGCACACTGCAAAGTGAGGATACTAAATGCATCTTGTTCACAGAGTTGTGATGATTAAATGACTTAATATTTATGAAATTCTTTGATCAATATCACTGACACATGTATAAAGCTTATGCAAATGTTTGCTAAACAGTGAAGAATAAAATAAAACAACATCAAAACCCAGTAAACAAACTTTCATGGTTGTATCAGTGGCAAGCTTTCATAGGATTCTTTGTGAGAGAAAGCTCTGAGTTCTCATTATTGTGAATATCTGTGGAATGGAATAATCACAGAACCTACTTCATCGAGTCATTGTGAGGATTAAATGAGATAATGCAAAAACAAATGAGATGATGCAGATAAGGGCTTAAAGTAGTAGGACATAGCCAATATTGGTTGATCATTAATATTGATAATTATTAATATTGCTGCTACCACTACTATTGTGCCTTGTCCTAATCATAGTTTGCAAAATATGCTTTAGCATTTGGTAAATGCTAAAGATAATAGATAAATGCTAGATAGCATTTTAAAAGCCTATTACCAGATTCCATTGTATGGAGTTTAACTCTTAATTACTTCACTATCTCCAGAACAAATTCACGTCCTTGTTGAGCCCAAAGAATTGCTAGCTCATGCTTTCTGCACATGAGGGTATCAGTAGAAGGCCGTACTTTGTCTGCCACAATAGGCATAGAGGAGTGAGCCTGGGCATTCTGCTCATTTTCCCTTGAGTAAGAACATGGTGACTGTGTTAGGCAGATGTCAATGCTCTGGGGAATGGAAAGCTACTGCTGAGGAGTTTTGCAACTGGAAAGATCATCTTTGATGCTTCGAGGTGATTCCGACCACACTCCTGTCCTTTTAGCTTTGCTTCCTAACCTTTTCCTTCTCAGGCCCCTGGAGAATGTTGTCTTACCTGTTCCTCTCTAATTCTTGCTTCACCCCATAAACAAATGTCCAACTGGGAACTTTTATGACGTATATTCCCGTGCTTAATGCTAAACGATTGTGGCTGACTTTTGACATGCATTTCTGGAAGCCCATTTCTGGAGACATCTGTGTCCCTTTCACGTGGAAGCCAGTGCAGTGTGGTGGAGGGCAATGACACAAGGGGTCATGAGACCTTTTGATGTTACTCTTCACCTTCCTAATTCCAGGGCCCAATCTAGGATTTAAATTGTCCCTGTTTTATTTTCAGTTCTTTTTCTGTTTGTTCTTTCCACTTTCAAATTCTCTGTCAGGAATTGCCTTAGATTGGAAGCATTTTTTAATCAAATTGAATGAGAAAATTTAGAATTGTTGAGAATTTACTTTTTAAACAAGTACATTTTAATATTTATTTCCTAGAAATCATGGAGGATGTCACTCTTTCTTGCCAAATAGAAAAGGGAAGTTGCTTCTAATTTTAAATGTTAATTTAAGTAACTGCTTATGTGCAGATGTTTATCATTTTTAATGTTTCAAATATAAATAATCCTATCTTTGGCCCAATCTTTTCCCTTTTAAGTGTCATTTGTCATGGGCTGATATAAACTTCACCAGGAGACCTTAGGGAGGCAAAAGGAGTTCTCTTGAGCCTTGATAAATGAAAAGAGCTTACCATAGCCTTGGAATCTGTAACAAAAAAATCAGCAACCACATAAATAAATGATTTAGACAGGCTTGTTTAAACGAGTGTGATTTCTCAAAAGAGGATAACCAGGTCAGAGAGTCAACAAATGGTTCACGTATGAGTCATCTTAAAAATAAAGTAAAACTAAAATAACTCCACACCTTTTAATGGTTTTTTATTAAAAACATGGCAGTAGTGTGGTAAGAGCTAAGGAGGACTTGAGCTTCTCGTGGAAGAGGTACAAGTAAGTCCCAAAATTCCAGGAAGAGGCAAAGGAATGTAAAATCAAAAGAAAGGGCTATTAATTGTTCATTCTTCAACAATTTTTGCTGATCCTAACAAGCCAGTCTCTTACCCTTCGGGCTTAATGGGTGGGTGCGGGGAGCTTTGGTTGCAAATTGTTATTGTCTGTCCTCATGGAAGAACCGGTTAAGAGGAAGGATTAAGTGGAGGAGGCTTGCAGGATCAAACAGGGAGGCTGCTGCGGGCGTGGGGCGAATGCAGAGCACACAAGGGTGGGAGTGGGAACAGGAACAATGCAAACAGTCACGGTGGAAGTTCAGAGGAGGGAATAGGCAGAAATGAGAATAGGAGGCATTTTTCTGCTTTGTAGAATTACTAATGAGCACACAGCTAGATGTTTACGTTAAGCATTAAAAACAAGTTATGTCCAGTTGGAGCTCATGGGAGTGTTTCCCCCTCAACACACACAGAACACACCCATCCCCAGAGAGAGGGCTCAGAAGGTAACCAACGTAATTAAAAAGCTCTACCACAGTAACCCTTGAAGGGATGCAGTGTTCCATTAAAGCCATTGTTGTGAATAAAAGTTTTAGTGGATGAAAACCTAGAAGTATGTTGGATTTCAGTCCAAACAAGGAGCCCTTCCATGCTTGTGCTGCGTAGACTTGAGTGCTCTGGGGTAGTTCAAAGTTCAGTTGCAAAGAGATTCAGTAAAGTTTTGGAGGATCGTTCTATGAATTCTTGAAAACTGGTCAGTTCATTTTGCCTTTCAGTCATGAATTCTAGTATAAGAATTTAGACTTCAGAATTTCTACCCCCAAAATTATCCTCTACTGCTGAATCTCATATCAGAGACCTTTGGGGATTCATGCCAATAAACCTATGATGCTCCTTGACTCCTGCTACTCTCCTGTGCATGGCTTATGCACCTGTGCTGGTTTAAACATTGTTAAGGATAAATAGTTGTTTTTAGTATCTTTCTTTAAGTATAACAATTTGTTTTCCTAAGTTTTCATGGATGGGTTTTTGTTTTATTTTTATTTTCAAGATTATATATTTGGGCGAAATTTCTAGTCTCAAAATATATTTCTCTGCAGTGCTCATGAATAGATATCATGACAGCAGGAATTCTGTTTTTTAGCAATAACCATGTGTAAACTCTAAAATGCACAGTAGTAAAACTCCAGGTTTCATTTCTCAGTATAAATCTGTAGGTCCCAATGCATATTCTCAGGTCAAATGGTATATGTACATGCTGTGTGCTTTGGAAACTATTGTATGCATCAATTTTAGCATGCTTTAGAGAGAATCACTTGATATTTGTGCTATTTTCTGTGACTCGCACGTATCAGAGTTAACCGAATGTGAGGTAGATAAAGGTGAAATGGGAACATATCACGAGAAACTCTTCCTCTTTCCTGCTGGATTTCACTTAGGAGCAAGTGGTCAAAGAGATTCCAAGCCTAGTGTCTTGAGTCAGGGTCTGTGCTGTGGCCTGTTGTGAGTGGATAGGTTGGTGTGGGGCATAATCAGATTTAACATGACATCTATTAATTCACATGAATCAGAGAGTAATTTCCTCTTAGGAGCTTCCAGATTGCCCATGGAGTCTAAGGAGTTTCTTTTTTTATTTTTTATTTGTTCTAATTGATTATACATGACAATAGAATGAATTCTGACACATTATACATAAATGGAGTACAACTTCTCATTCTTTGGGTTGTACATGATGTAGAAAAACGCCGATTGTGTAATCATATATGCAGATAGGGTAATAATGCCCAGTTCATTCCACTGTCCTTTCCACCCCCAGAGCCCCCCTTCCTTCACTTCCTTCTGCATAATCCAAAGTATCTCTATTCTTTTTTTTTGTAGTTTTCATATTTGTATTTTATTTTTTTTTATTGGTTGTTCGAAATATTACAAAGCTCTTGACATCTCATATTACATATAATAGATTCAAGTGGATTATGAACTCCCATTTTTACCCCAAATACAGATTGCAGAATCACATCAGTTACACATCCACATTTTTACCTAATGCCCTATTAGTAACTGTTGTATTCTGCTACCTTTCCTATCCTCTACTATCCTCCCTCCCCTCCCCTCCCCTCCCATCTTCTCTCTCTACCCCATCTACTGTAATTCATTTCCCTCCTTGTTTATTTTCCCCTTCCCCTCACAACTTCTTATATGTAATTTTGTATAGCATTGAGGGTCTCCCTCCATTTCCATGCAATTTCCCTTTTCTCTCTATTCTTTCTCAGCCCCTCAACTTATTGTGAATTAGCATCTGCATATCAGAGAAATTCAGCCTTTGATTTTGTGGGATTGACTTATTTCACTTAGCATGATATTCTTAGGGAGTTTTTTAAAACAGGAAAATATAAGAAACAATAAGTCAAAAAATCAATGATTGAATACATCCTTGATTAGATATCGTTAAATATACATCTTGTATATATACAAAGTACAAACATCACAGAACCATTCTTTTGTATCTGAAACTTTCCATCCATCAGTGATGCTGAGATAAAGCTATAAGATAGTGTGTTTTAAAGCTGCTGCTGTGGTATGTGCATATGTGTTTGAGAAAATTAGTAGAGTGGACAGGGCAGCTAAGAGATAGGACCATCTAAACTTAAAACCTGATGGACATAGCAAAGAAATGGTAATTCAGGTTAGTGTTCTGGAGAGAGTACCTTAGAAATCAGCACACTATTGTGTGGATAAATATTTTTATTATCAGTGTTAAATATCACAAAGTTCAAGGTGCATTAATGAAACTTTTTATACTTGAAGTGAGAGAATTTGCCAAATTGAGCCCTGAAAAGGGGAATTTTTCTGAAAGAAAAGGAAAAAAAAAAAAAGCAGGTAGCGATTTTCCAGGACTCTTATTAAACTAATTAATAGCAAATTTGGGACAAGCTTATACCTAAAGATCAGCATCAGTGGGCTTCTAAGGTAGAGTTTTGTAGTATCAGTCACATTTGTGTTTAATGGGAATATATTCTTGCAACTTAAGCAGAACAGGCATTGATTAAAGGTCCTAGGTAATTCCCAGACTCTCCAGGAGGGTAGAAGATTAAACCTGGAAATTGCAGTTGAGAAAAACTGTCAAAATCACAGCACTGTGGAGCCTCCCACTAGGTCCTAATTCTAGCTGATACCTCTGATCTGGGCTTGGAACCTCCACTAGATCCTCTGCTTCCAAACAGGGTGTTTCTAGTGCGAGCAGAGTGTACCCAGTAACTATTCTGATCTGAATTCTGGCATGAGTGCTTCTGACTGGTGGGAGGTTTGGTGCAGGCTCAAGATGCCTGCACTGAGAATGTTAGGGGGGCGGCAAGTGAAATTTAGACTTCTACTTTGAGAAGGTGCAGTCTCATGAGGTGGGGGAAACTCCTAAGCTTAGGGAAAGTGTTCAAAGATGCTTGGCAGGCAAAAAGAATCATCATCACAAATCAAATCCAAATTCTGGTTCCTAGGGGTAGCCTAAACCAATAAGATACTGGCTCTCAAAGAAAATCAAAGAAATTTCAACTGTAGTCTGGAAAAAATATCAGACCTCTTAATGATCTGCTTGTTCTAAGATATTTGTTTTTTCCTGTGATATATCTAGATTTAACATTGTCAAACAAAGGTGATAATGCAACACTATTATGTAATGTGAACTTGGTAGTTACCTTTTTTTAAAAAAAAATGAATTAGAATTGATTGGGTACTATGGTAATCTTTCTCTCTCACTCATTACCAAGCACAGTGTCATACCTGTGGGCAGTTGTTGGTTTGCTAGTACAGTGCCTGGGAGGACATAGTGACTCCCCAGGAAAGTGGTTTCAACTTTAGTGAGTCTTAGAATCACCTAGAAAAGTTGTTTAAAATATATGTAGAAGAGTTAAAATGTGACCCAGCAATTCTATTTCTAGATATATACCCCAAAGAATTGATACACATCTACACAGAAACCTTTACAAACATGTTCATAGTAGCATTATTTACAATAGCCCAAACTCAGTAACAACTCAAATGTACATCAACTGAGAATGGATAAATAAAATGTAGGGTATCCAATCATGAAATATTATTCAGCCATAAAAAGGAATCCTGGCTCTTAAGTCAGTCATGGTGGTCACACCTATACTTTCAGCTACTTGAGTTACTGAGACAGAGGATGACACGGGGAGTTTGAGATCAGCCTCGGCAACATAGTAAAATGGTCTCAGTTAAAAAAAAAAATTCTGGTTCCTGGTATAACATGGATGAACATTAGAATGATTTTGTTAAGGAGAAGAAGTTCAAAACAAAAATCCACATATTATATGATTCCATTGTTATAAATGTTCAGATTATAGGTAAATCTATAAAGATAGAAAGTATATTACTTGTTGCCATTGGCCTGCAGGGGTATAAGAGATAGGCAGTGCCGGCTAATGGGTAATGGTTTCTTTTTAATTGGTAAAGATGTTCTGGAATTACATAACAGTGATGGTTGCACAACCTTGTGAGCATACTAAAAATTGCTGAATTGTACACTTACTTTTAAAGTGTGAAAATTATATCTTAATATTAAAGAGAAGAATGCAAATTTTTCCCTCAACAAGTCTAAATGCAAATCTGAGATAGGTTTGGAAACATGTATTTTTATTTGGATGCAGCTGGTCTGTGAACCACACTTTGAGAAACATTGCATCTGGTCCTTCCATGGATAAATCCCCTAAGCAGAAGTATTCATCCACCAAAATTCTTCAAAGTTTATCATCCTGTCTTAGAAAATAACCATAAAAATAGTATTAAATACTTTCAAGAAGAGTCTTCAGAATATAATGTATGAAAAAAATGCACAATGGCTTCCTCCCAAATTGTTGCTGTAAAATCAATGGACTTAATGATTTTTCAATCAATATAATATTTGTACTTTTTTTTTAGACTTAAACTGCTTGCGGTCTGGAATAAACAAATCACCAATTCTTAATGTTGTTTCGTGAGAGTCTAAAATACTCCAATTTGAATCGTATCCATTCATTCATTTAGCAACATTTTGGCATCAGATTTGTGCATTGAGAGAATGTACTGAAGACTCAGCCTCTAACTCTGATACTTTGCCATCTAAGGCAATGGTTCTTGACCTTGGCTACACTGAAATCAACTGAAAATCTTTGAGAAATACTGAATCCTAACCTCCAGAGATCTTTATTTTATTTTTACTTCTAAACTTCAGAAGTTTGGAGCTATTGTTATAAGGAAGAGATGAGCCATACAGAAGTGCTATAGCACTTTCTGCCAAGTGGTGTTAGGGTAGCTGTAATTATCATGGAAATGTGAAGGAAGCGTCACTAGCCCAGGCTGGAGATGGAGGCTGCCCAGGGAAGCCTTTGTGGATGCAGCTCACTATTAAATCATAGGAAGGAATTGTCCAACTGAGGTGGGGGTAAGTGGGAGTGATCCCGGCAGGAAAGCAGCCTGCACAGAATCTGAACACTAGCAAGAGGAAAGAACTGCAAAACAAAAGCCCAGCACACATGGTATTGAATTTCCTCTGAAACTAGTTTGAATTGACAATGCTGGGACTCTGATGTCATGGCATCTTCTTGCTTTCTTGAGGGGTGACAGTAACCTAATGCCCTTTATTATGGACTCAGCAGTGCTGGTTTCCCCATGAGCTTATCAGCTGTTGAAATGAATCCTAGTTCACTATTTGTTTTTAAACTGTTTCAAACTTTTCTTCTTGTATCAGTCTGAGTCCTTGGTCCCTGGTAAAGATCCTCTGTTGTCCTTAAGCTAAGTAACCCTTGAAAGTGGGGACAGCATGAACTAGGCAAGTGCTAGGAAGCAAACTAATGATGACTCTCTTCTATCCTTAGAAGAACTCTGGGGAATGGATAGTCACCACCTAATTTTGTCAACAGACCCTGCTTTAGGTTCCAAGCCCTGTACTCTTACTATCTTTACAGTCTGCTTGACACACAAATACAGGTGGTTCTCAGCTAGGGTAAACAGTCCCCGTGCTATTTCCACAGAAATATTTGAGGTTGTAGGGAGATTGCCAGTGGAGTCAGCGATATGATAACAAATGTTCTCTTTTATTGAATCTGAATTGTCACTTCAATAATATGAATTTAAATAACAGAAATGTACATCTTGGCCAGCTTTTAATACCACAATGAAAGTTAGCATGGGGGCCAGACTTTCTAATGGTGTCTTTTATAATATGTTAAGAGATTATTCACTTAACTTGCAATATATTTTTTACTGTCATTTGTGGTTTCCCTTTCTAAGGTTTTAGTTGCCTGAGATCAAGTATGGTCTGAAAATATTAAATGGAAAATTCCAGAAACTCATACATCTTAAATTGCATGCTGCTCTAAGCAGTGTGAAAAACTCTCACACCATCTCACTCCATACCTGCCTGGAATGTGAATCATCCCTCATTCAGCACATTCACACTGTGTATGCCACTGCTTGTGGTGGCTCTATAGCCATCTCAGTTATCAGGTGGATTGTCACAGTGTCACAGTGCTTGCACTCAAGTACCCTTACATGGTAGGAAAATGCTGTATCATACACTAATGTCACTGAGCTCACCTCATCACATCACACAGGACTTGTATCATCTCACATCTTCACAAGAAGGGTAAGTACAATACAGGAGACTATTTTGAGAGAGGGAAAGAGAGATTATTCACCTAGCTTGCAATATATTTTTCAAATCATTCTATTTTATTATTAGTTATTGTTAATTTCTTATTATGTTCAATTTATCAATTAAACTTTATCATAATATGTATATATTGGAAAAAAACATGGAAGGCATAGGGTTTGGTAACTCATTTCAGTCTTCCCCTAGGGGTCTTAGAACATATCCCCTGTGGACAAGAGGAACTGCTGAACATTGTATCTATTGCATCATAGCTTCCAAGATCATTCACAATAAAGTGTATGCTTTCCTTGCTTCCTCATCACAATTCTATAAAATAATTCATAGGCAGATTCAATGGCTATTTCAAGGTTGAAGTGCCATTGCTGTCATACTTGGAATAGGCAGAAAGACATTTAGGTTATTGCTCTCTGGACTAATGAATAGTCCATTGTCTATAAGGTGCTTGTGTCTGGGCAGGCCACCTTGGTCTCAATTTTTGGTGTAACTTCATCCTTCTTTGTTTTCACAAAGTGCAGTATTTTAAGGCACACACACACGCATGCATCCCTCTAACATTTTAAACTTAGCACTTCTTCTTCTATCCTTACTGAAGCGTGTTATTTTAAAATGTTCCCATTTGGAATCAATAATGCTGTGAATTCCATATGTAGGACGGAAGACAATTTCTCTCAAAACTTTTCATGTACACCTCCAACATTTCATTCATGCTACATTTCAAATTAAGTCATTCTTTAAAAAGCATTTTGCTCTGTTTTTGCTCTGCAACACCAAAACATAACCAAAGAATATCTGGTAAAATGGTCTATAATATAAAGGTATATGATTTTTAAGCTATCTTTCTCCTGTTTCCTGTTTTTCACCCCTTACAGAAACAGCATGAAATTTCTAATCTATAATGGAGAACACACACACATACATGCATACTTGTTTTTTTTTTTTTCCTTTTAGGTTGAGATTTTAAAATTTCATTTTACAAAAATATGATCTCCTATATGCATCACTTTTTAAATATATGTATCATCCACCCCCTTATCAATAATATAGACATGTTTATAATATATTATTTTAAATGATATACCCCTAAACTAGTAAATTTTATACTAAGAATTATTTCAGTTTAAATATATTTTTAAGATAAAAATGTCTCAATTTTTAGACCTCACTTCCCATTTTCCCATCCCCATCCAGCTAATATTTTTTCAAATATCCTGTTTTGCCTCCCATCCTCATAACATACACACACTGAGTATGTACACACATGCACACACACACATACACATACCAGAAGCTTAAGTAGTCAAAGAGCTCACAGTAATGTTGAGTGATATCTAAAGGTCAGTGTTGTTCTGGTAAATACTTGAAAACCAGCTCATAAGGAAGGGAAAACCCTTATAGTGTTTGCCCATTTTCATGGTTTAAGTACCCTCTCCCACCACACACCGGTGTAGATCATTTGGCTTCCAATTTTCCTGACATTTTAACAAGTGGCTTTATAATTCTGTATGAACTATCACCAGGTTACCACTTCAGGGCCTAAGTCTGTGTTGTCAACAGTAGAAGATACTATGACCTCTGTCAGGTTTCCTGGGTTTGTTGGAGAAACTCACCTAAGGGACTGCCTCTTTTTCAGGAAATCAAAAAAGTCATCTCGGCCCACTACCTTGATCCAAATTTGCAAGCGATTGGAGAACTCATCTTTCTAAGGATGCTGTGAGTTCCTTCCAAGTACCCTAATGATCTTTGATATGGATTCCAATCTGAGATTGAGAAACCATGGCAGCTTGACCATAGCCACCACAAAAACCCTGAGATTCAATATGGTACCCAGGGATTATGGGCCAGAAGAGCTAACACAAAACTCAGTCAATTAGAATTGTTTCATTCAATTTAATTATGATGAGAATTACAAATATCTCACAAACTCAACTGGCTACCTTGGTTTCCAAAAGTTAAAGCAAGGAACAGTGAAGGAAAGATTGAAAGAAATTAGAATCTAGAGACAAGTCAATAGCTATTGAACTCTGAGATTTTCCTGGGCCACTTTTAAATCAGTTGTCCTGATTGTTTTCTCCTGAGCATCAGGAAATTGTGACTTCAGGGACAATATTCTAGACATGGAAGATCCCTACCTTAGAAATAGAAATTGCCCCTCTTCTCAGAGCAAAGGGGCTTTTGCATCCTCTTGAGCACACTAACTAGTGTGTCATTCCCATTAGAGTCCAAACTGCTTGTGGGTCTCAGGAAGGTGAGAAAGACTAGAAAGTGAAACTTTGCTCATTCATTTATTTCTTAAATATTGATTGCATCTTCCTGACATTTATGGGATGCAAACGTATGGTAGGATATAACAGTAAATAAAATAGACAAAAATCTCTGCCCTTGTGGAACTTATATTCTGGTTGAGTAGGAAAGTCAATAAAATATCAGATGGTGAAAAGGGCTTAAAATAAAGACAGAGTATGAGAGGGACTAGGGATGTTAGGGGAAGGTGGAAGGCTTTCGGCAGAAATGATCAGGAACCTTCTCAGAAGGACATTCCATCCTAGGCTTCAAGAAGGACAGAGGTCACGTGATTGGTTTCAGAGTACGGATCTCTGCATATGGAGTTCTAAAGCAGAGCAGATATAATAAAGGTGCTCAAGCATGAGGTTAGATTGCTGCATGATCAGGAGCAGTGGCCACCCCTGAGGCACAGCATGTCACGCCTAGTTTCAGGGTTAGGCTGTATCTGCACTGCCTGGTGGATCCCTTCCCATGGTGCCACACCTTGGTTCAAGATGTTGAAAGAGAGAAGAAAATAGTGCCCCCTGAAGGCTCCTCAAGAAATTTCCCAAGCCCAGTAAGTATCCTAGCACTCTGTAAAAACCTTGCCTATCAGGTCACCATTGCCAAGAGGGCAATCCAGGCCAACCTGGCTCTCTCCTAAAGGCATCTCCCACAATGTCTTATTGATTTTGCTTGTCTGAGCACTTACTGCCAGCAATGTAGTGACAGTAATCCCATTGTACAGGTGTCTTTTCCACACCCTGTATGGGTAGAGCCCATCTTTTCAAGTTGTGGGCACAGCTGATATTGACAGAGCCTGGGGCTGTTTGCAGTCCTGACTCTTTCCTCTGCCATCTGTCTTTGGTCAGAAAGTTGCCCTCCACTTTAGACTGCTGAGTGTCAGGTTGATCCACTTGCCCTTGGGATAGTCCAGAATTCTCCATTATGTCACATTTTTGGTCATCACATTTTGTTTCGTCCTTGCATATACTTCTCCTCTCTTCACTGATTTTACTAATTCAATTCCCCACACTGAAGTTTATTTTATTAGTGAACTACCCTTTCTCCACATATGCACTGAATGCTGATAAATTGTACTAGACCAACATATTCCAGTGCTAATCAATAACCATCTACTCTCAAGCCTTGGTGGGGTCTCTGCCTGACTTCAAGAAGCCATCAGAACTTGTAGGACTGTTCTAATTGGAAAGAGCAATCCCCAAACCTCCATTCCCTCTTTGACCTCTAGGGTCACCTTGAAAGTCTCCATGTGTTCCAGAGAGGTCACACTACTTTCCCCAGTGCCTCTCTACAATCATGTTTCAGAGGTTTTATTAAAATTGGTGAAAGGTGTTCTATTCTAACTGTGCCTGCACACAAAAGAGTCATTATCAGTTTCTTTTTTGGCCAACGGACCAATTTTTTCTCTGCTGATAGAAATAATGCTCAGTCCTCGTGCCACCCAGCATGACAGGTCTACCAGGTTGCTATTGGCAGCAAGATTCCTAAGCAGGAAGCATACCCAGGGGAAAAAATGAGAATAAACTAAGGGAACACCAAAAAAGACTTTCATTCCCACCCCTTGCCCTTTGGGAAATGGTTGTTAACCTACAAGAACCTATCTTCAAGGACATGACCAAAGTTCAAAGATGTGATTCACTTCAGAAAAAAATTAGCAGCTGTGCTTTCCCTTGAAACATTAACATAATACCAACAACCTCCTTCCTAGCCACTAGAAAGAAAAGAGAAATGATAGAGGGAATAATATAACCTTTAGTTTTGATTGAGAAAGGTACCGGAATTGCTCAATGTCCCATGAAATCCATTTGAATGGATCCTGTTGAAGTGTGCCAGCTGGAGGAAATATTATTTATAAAAGCAACAAGCAACATTCAGTGAGGAAACAGAACCTCTGAAATAATGTGGAAAATTTTTATTTCAGAACACACATTCTTAATACTCTCCTCACAGGGGTTCTTATAAATTAAACACGTTTTGTTTGAATATTTCCAAAACTGCCCAAATCTTTCACTTAATGGAGTTCGTTCTGAGTTCGTTCTGACCACTTCACTCATGGAATTCCACAGACTCAAGAACAAAGTGTATACAGCTGCACAGATTTTGGATATTATATAATTTAGACACTGCATCGTACAACAGATGAATTCAAAGCTTATAGGAACTCTGTAGCCTCTCTATGATTCAGGGCCACCATGTTACAACTACATCCCCCCACCCCTATCCCCACCCCCAGGTCAGATCACTCTCTCTCTCAGGAAGTCACAGAGCTCCTTATGAAGGAGGCTATTTTTCACCATCTATGTTAAGGTAAATGAAGTTGTATTGTGCTGAATCTTTGAACCCAAACAAACTTTTCTCTAGAGAAACAATAAAAGTTTTTTTTATTAAATGTTTTCATTATGGGAGAAGACTTCAAGCCCATGAGCTGATCTTAAATTTTGTCTGGATAACTTGATGTCAATACCACAGCAGAGCATCAACCTCTTTGAATTTGGTAGCCTTAGAAAACTAAAATTTAATTACCTTCATTAAGTCTTTCTTTGAAGACTCTTGCAGAGAATTGACTAAGAATAGATAGTCACTCAGAAAGGCATCAATAATATTTGCTTATATCTTTATCCATTGAAATCCATTCCAAGTTTACAATTAATATAAAAACAAATCACCCAAAATAGCAACAGATTAACAGTTCAGGGACATAGTCCAGAAGCTAATAAGTCATGTTAGTGGTACTGTTTCTGGAACATCAAGAGTACAACTATTGACACAAAATGTACAGGAAAAACTGAGCAAAAACATCTGTAATAATATCCCCAGGTAAAGCAGTGACTCTCAAGGTCAAGAGGAGCCTTAGAGGCCTTCTGGTTCAAAGTTCAGGAAGAAAATGGAACCTCTCAGCAATTTTCCAATACTTGAAGGATGACTTGAAGGATGACATTCCTGTGCTCTGTCAGGAATGTCTATTGTTCCCTTCATTAAGGGCTCAAGAGGCTGCAGCTGCCCTTTGGATGTGACTCTTGGGTTTTCTGAGGAATAGTCAAACCCACAGGTGTTTCAGCTGACCCAAAAGTACATGATCTTTCTTCATTTGTAATCAATAATGTACTTCTTCATATACATTCACTTTTAAGGAGGACTGCAGAGTTTTTACCAGCCAAATAGAAAATGAGCTACCATGGATTATTAATATTTATAAGCTAAGCACATTATTAGAATTGCTAAAAATTATATACAGTATATCATATATGTACTCAGTCTAATACAGTGCTTGGCAATACTGGGGAGCTTTTACTACGAATGTAAAACCAAAATGATTTGTTCTAAGGACCTCATCAATCTCATGAGTTAATTTGGGGTTTCAATTGTCGCCTTTTTTCCTTTGCAAGCATTTGTTAGTTCACACCTATTTTCAGTTAAATTAGTTAGTTATTGAGGGTTGGTAAGTTAACAACTATTTGTATATTTGGTTGACAAATATTAAATTATGATATTTTGTGCTTATTTCTTTCAAGTAGCTAATTATTAAGATATGCATATATTCAGATTTAAACAGGAATCATCCATGTCACTAATGGTCATCATCCATGTCACTAAGAGTTGCATACATCTATACAACCCTCCCCCCACACACACCAAAGGGCTGACAGCATGAATCCTCATTGGTGAAGTGTACTAACTCAATCTGTACAGATGAAGTGCCAACATACTGTCAATAGAAATGTGATAAAATTAAGGTATTAATTTTTGTTCATAGGACATTATTTTATAGGACAATATGTTTATAAGCTCAAATTCCAAGTTGTTTCTTTCTTTCTTTCTCTCTGTCTCCGCCTTCTTCTTCTTTATTGTTACTAAATTATTTTTCAATTGAGAAAAAGGAATGAATTGAGTAGATAGGATTAGAACCTTTATTTTCCCTCTATTTCCCATAATGAAGTGAACTACAATACAAAGAGAAAAAGAAAAAAGAACCATTGCTTTAAAACACAGCATGCTCTACAGTGTGTTAGAGAGGTGTACACATAAGCCTTACCAGAGGAAATAGTAGGACTGCCAAAAAAAAAAAAAAAAAATTTAGCAAAAGGGAAACTAAATGAGTAAATAACTTCTTTTTCTACAATTCTTATTGGTTCATTATAATTTTATATAATAGTGAGATTTGTTGTTACATATTCACATATGCACACCATATAATTTGGTCAATTGCATAGCTTCCCTCTCCTTCCCTCCTTCCTGCCTTTACCCAGTCTCCTTCCTTTTCAGGCCTCCCCGAGGAAAGAACTTCTTATCTACTTTTGGCTGTCATATACCCAAACCCTGAATTTTGTGAACCACAGATAAAATGTGCTGGCCATTTATTTTATAAAAATGACAAGATTTTAGTAAGGATTTGATTTCAACTAAATCTGAATTTTTTTTTTTTTTAACAAATGAGTATCTTTAGCTATTCTGATATTTAAACTCAATTGTTCTTCTCCTGGCTGAGGTTAGACTCAAAGTAACCTTGAATTCTATTTTGTAGTGACCTTAGAAATAAGTCTCTTTGACCAATAGAGTAGAGGAAGTAGACAGAGGGAGAGAGGAGGAGAAGGCATGGGAATTATTAGGGAATGAAACCTACCAAATTATGTGATATCTATGAACCAATATACTGCGATGAATCCTACTTGTATATATAATTATAATCACTAATTAAAATAATAACAATAATAATTATGGAAGGAAGGTGATTAGAGTAAAGCAATTGAATAAGGGGATTGGGAGGGGTGGAAAGGGGAGATACTGAGAAGTGAGATTGATCAAATTATATTTTGTGCATGTATGGATATGACATAATGAATCTCATTTTTATGTATAATTACAATGTGCCAATAAAAGGTAAATAAAAGAAATAAGTTCCTTATATTGGGGAACAAAACAAAGACTCTCTCAAGTTTCTCTACCTCCAATGTCCTGACAATGCCCTGGTGATAATTTTAATTAAATACTTTTTTTTAAAAAAGAGCCATGTTTCAAAAGTATGTGCTTTTCTACAGATCATTTGAAATAAAATATTAAGACATGCATACTCATTTTTTAAATATGACAAATCAAGACAATATGGAAATGCTGAATAAATTATGATTGATGTTGTGGATTAATTAAAGTTAGGTCTCTCTAGAGCCTGGGTTCCAAGATGTGGGCCAGAAGAGCTGAGTAGGCTCTACAAAATAGGAAGGTCCATAAAGGAATGACCTTCTTCAGACAAGCCTACTTGTCCTTCATTTCTTCTAGTAAGAGTAAAAGGTCTACAGGTTTCTCTGCTAGCACCAAATACCCATTTGACCTCTTGAGAGGGTAGATCCTAGCAGCAGCCTTCAAAGAGCAGTTTATAGTGTGTCTTATAGCACCTGATTTTTGGGGCCATCACATGTCATCCACTATATCCTCTGGAAATAAAGCTCTGAAAGAAAAAGAATTGATTTCAGTTGAGAAGATCAGCTTATTTCTATCATCCTTATGGTGAATAATTAAAGTCTTAGCGATGTCTGACATTTTAAAGACCTTTTGATTTAGTTTGGCATGTTTACAGTGTACAGTGTCTTTAAATACAGAACCTTGCTGTTCTTAAATATTTAATCAGTGTTAAAAAAAAAACTTAGGCGCGGTCTGCAGGACTCCTTGTGCCTCTGATTGCCATTAACGGTCTCCCTACCCAGACAACAGCTGCTCAGCGTGTAAGGGCTGCCCTTGAATACTGCACTAAGGTATGAATGTCAAAATAATAAAGGAACTCTCTCCTCTAATGTGACTTGCTGTCAGGTAGTAACTTCCTACTCATTTGGAGTAGTCCCAACAGTTCCTGGACAGAAAAGTGAGAGGCGTATACCTGGACTCTCCCTACGTAAAATCCTTGACCAACATTGGTAATTTCACATCCATTTATTTGCTAAGAATTTACAGGCATGGCTCATCAATTCATTTTTTAATTTATGATTTTTGTTTTCAAGTTAAGCATGCTCCACTTTCTATACATGTAATCTGGAGTAAAAGCTAGACTTCTCTTGGAGAGTTAAGGAAAGCCTTTATACTTGAGAAGGGCAGTGAGTCATGCCACTTATGTATTTGCTTTATTATTAAGTTAACAGGAATGGCCTAATGAGTCACTGTTTTGATCTTTTGGGGATCAGTACCGCTTTCCCTCCTGCCCGCAAAATGCCCTTGAAAGTTCTATGAGGAATAAAATAAAGGTCCACCTAAGGGAACTTTAGAATTTTTCAAGCACATTTGAACCAAATTAAGAGCATATTTTTAAAAAGACAAGAGAAGAGATCAAAAATAACATGGGCTTTCTTTTCTGATTACTATCGTCTATTTAATACATAGTGATCATCTATCATGAGCCAGGATTTGCACTCTTAAAACAGCGAACAATACAGAGATTGTCTCTGCCTTCCTGCACCTTCAGACTGATGAAGGATCTGACCAAGTTAATAGACTTTTGCAACTCAGTCCTAGAAGTGCTAAAACAGGGTCAAAACATATCTTTGTGACAATATCTGGAAATAGCTCCTGAGAAGGAGAGCTGGTGCGATGGTTTTTCAGAGGAAATCACAGATAAGTTGAAACATGAAATACATATAGGAGTACTAGTGAGAGAGAGTGTCAATCAGAAAGCTCTCATTTAAGTTTCTCAAAAAAGAGCATGGGCATTTCCTGGAATAGAAAAACATCTAGAAATGGTGTTTTATAGGTAGGAATAACCAAGAGCAGCTTGTAGCTCCTGAATTATATATATATATATATATATATATATATATATATATATATATATATATATATCCCTAGTACTACTATATATATATATTATATATATATCAAGGGAAGCCACCATCACCTTCCACCCAAGTTGTTGCTGTACATATCCTTGGTCCATCTTTTCCAGGCCACTCTCCATGGTCCACAACTTGACTTTTCTAAAATATAAATTTGGCTGGGTACAGTGGCACATGTTTGTAATCCCAGTGTCTTGGGAGGCTGGGGATTGAAGCCAGGGATGCTCTCTATCACTGAGTTACATCCCCAGCCCTCTTTACTTTTTATTTTGAGACAAGGTCTAGCCAAGTTGCCCAAGCTAGCCTTCAACTCTCTGTCCTCCAGCCTCAGCCTTCCAAGACACTGGGATTACAAACATGTGCCACTGTGCCCAGCCAGATTTGTATTTTAGAAATGTCAATCTGTGGGCCATGGAGAGTGGCCTGGAAAAGATGGATCAAGGATATGTATAGCAACAACTTGGGTGGAAGGTGATGGTGGCTTCCCTTGGACAAAAGCCAGGGGGGCTGGAGAAAGGAAGAGGCAGAGGTGGGACCATGAGGACAGGAGGTGTAGGGGGCAGGCTCTAGATGACCCTGGATACTGCAACATCACAGGCAGGGTACGGAAAACGGTGCCACTGGCTAAAGAAAGGAAAATGGTGAGCAGCTGGTAGAGTAGCAGGATTATTATGATTTTGAGCACAATGCCTTTGATTTGCTTACAGGACATTTAAAGTGACCACAATCAGAGTAAATTGAAAATGCAGATCTGAAGCTGAAAAGTGAGAACAGAGTTGGCAAGGGTTTTTAATACAAGTCAGGTAACAAAGGGGAAATTGAGAAGCTCTTTTATATTTTTTTTCCAGAATTGTTTTGTGATAATTAACTTTACAAACTTCTTTTGGAATCTGCTATGGAGAAAACACAATCTCCCACCTTTGTCTTTCAAATAGCTGTGACAGCACTATAATTTCTAATGAGTTTTTGTGTTTATTTTTAACATCGTTGCTGGTAACCAAAGGAAAAAGACAGCAGAGAACAAAAGAAATTGCTATAGAAGGAGTCAGGTGAAGAACAGCCACCCCGTGAAATGTATTTTTAATACATGAAATGCTTCCAATGTCATAAAATATTTGCAATAAAAATTAGATGCAAGAAGAGGTACAATGTTTTATTGGGTTTCTACTTTTCAGCTTTTTAAAGGTTATTTTCACAATCAGTGCTTCTGTTTTGTTGTTGGTCTATGCAGAGGCAATGGCATGGCAGCTATAACCCCACAGCTGGCCTACTAACAACAGACACAAGACAAGGATTTTGACAAGTGAAAATATTATGCTGCTGGTCTGACTAATAATTTTGGTAAATTATTCACTTTCCTGAAAATTTGTATTATAAAATGAAATGAAAAATAAAATGCAAACTCTTTTTTTTTAATCTGTATTACATTCATTCCAAATGTATTTTTAAGACTTAAAACTGTTCTTACATAGTCATAATATATCCTATATAGTCAAGGGGAAAAAAAATAGGGCAAGGCTCACATATAAAAAATAAACAGATGCCACTTGCATTTTCAAGAAAAAAATGGTGGTTTAAGGATTCTTTCTTGTTAATTTTTGGTCAAGACTTTCGTGGGCATTCTTGTCCTAACCAAGCCTCTAAGGTCAGTAAAGAAAATGAACTCTGCCAGTGGTTTCCCTTTATCCCCACAGACTTGGAAGAGAAGAAGTGATTTCCCTGCATGTTAGTCTATGAGGGCTGCCATAACAAAATACCACACTGGGTGGCTTAAACAAATTCATTTCCTCACAGTAATGAAAGTTTGAAGTCCAAGAACAAGGTTCAGTGGGTTTGGTTTCTCCTGAGGCCCCTCTCCTTGGCTTGCAGACTTGCTGTGTGCCCACGTGGTATTCCCTCCACTCGCATGCATGTCTGGTATGGACACAGTCAGATTGTGTTAGGTTTCACTCATTCTAACTAAATTACCTCTTTAAAGATTTTATGTCCAAATATGGTTACATTTGAGGTACAGACGGTTAGGATATCATCATATACATTTAGGGGGACACAATATGGCTCCTAACACCCTATTTTCCTTCAATTAGCAGGCAGTTCAGGACTAAGAACAACTCTAGAGGTTTTGGAAGCAAAAAGAAATGGGAACTCTTTCTTCCAACCCCCATGACTTTATAATTGACAAATGAACTAACACAACAACCACTTATACTTCTTCATAGAAGAACAGAAATTTAAACTTATGTAAATACAGAATGATCAACAATAGCTTAAGGACATATTTTGGCAACCCATAGAAATCATAATTGAGCATCTGTTAATGCACTATTTTCATCAGACTCACCTACCAAGTTTGGCAAAGAGACAAAACCTCCAGACCTCGTGAGCTGTTTACAGTTAATTCTGAGGGATGCCACTTCTATATTTACACAAGCTATAGCTCATGTTTTTTGTAAATAAGTGGTAGGAGCTTTCTAAATCCAATTGATACTTTGGAAAACAAGCACTAAAAGAATAATAAAATTTATTTCCTCAAAAGGTCAATTATTTCTTTTTTCCTACAATCTTGTCTTCCTTATGCTGTCAAAAATTTAAGAATGCTTCACCAAGCACTGTGATGCATGCCTGTAATTCCAGCAATTTGGGAGGCTGAGGCAGGAGGATCACAAGTTTGAGGCCAATCTCAGCAACTTAGCAAGATCCTGTCTCAAAATTAAAAAAAAAAAAAAAAAAAAAAATTTAAAAGAGTTGGAGACATAGCTCAGCGGTAGAGCACCCCCTGGGTTAAATCCCCAGTACCAAAAAAAAAAAAAAAAGAGAGAGAAGCATTTTTAAAAATACTGTATTTTTAAAGTTCATACATTTTAGCACTAATTGTAAAATATTTAATAAATTTAAAATCAAATCTGAAATTATCATTAGGCATAATTATGCTTTAAAATATTCAAACTATTGTGTGTGTCTAATCATCAGTTTAGCATGCTGTCTTGCATATTAGACATTTTTTAGTCTGAACTTTCTCATTTAACTTTTTTCCCATCAAAATTCAACACCAATTTTTTTCTAGCTACTTGTTATTAGAAAACAATCAGATAATACAAAAAAAGGAAATTATTTACTTAGGCATTATTTACTGATTATTACATGCTTCTGTTTAAGGATCTTGGAAATGAATAAAATAAACACATAAAAATAATTACTATTAGTAGAATTCTAATTATGATAACATAATGGTAGAAACCATGTCTTTGGCATTCTTCCTAAGCAGTAACACTTGTCACATTTTAAATTTCCTATTTTTCTGTAGATTTATTTTCACTCCAAAAGGATACTCAATTATCCTTGGGCATCACACACATGTAATCTCAGTGAATTGGGAGGCTAAGGTAGGATCATCTGTTTGAGGCCAACTCAACAACTTAACCAGACCCTCAGCAACTTAGCAAGAACCTGTCTCAAAAAGTAAAAAGGCTGGGGATGTAGCTCAGAGGTAAAGCACCCTTGGGTTAAGCCCCAGTACCAAAAAAGAAAACAATATTCAATTATTCAAATGGGCATATTATGAAATATGTAGAAATGGATTCTTCCATCTTAAAAGTAATTCCCTTAGCCTATCCCAAGGTAAAGAAGCAGCATGGAAACAGTAATGACCTAGAGTTTCCAGAATTTTTAGAAGACTGTTCCATACAGGAAATCTCCTGAGCTGCTATATAGACATTGAAATATTGGGCGATAAGTAGCAACTCTCTTACCCTATTAAAAAAAATATAGTTCAGATTGAAACCAGAAAATGGACATTCTCAGGCTCCAGGCATGAGGAGCAACTCAAAATGAACATGTGGAGTCAGAGTTGATGCCAAGAAGCTCAAGGAAAATTAGGAACAAGTTATTGATTAACAGTTGGAGGGTTGGACTACATAGAGGAAAGAAACTAGACCTCAGGACCCTGGGATCCAGAACTGAGCTTCCTGCACAAGCTGCAGCTCAGGAGAAACTGGGCCTCAAATGAAATGGGAACTATAAATATTTGGGATAATTGGAAGGAAGTTGTTAGCATCTGTTGAAAGATAACTACAAGAAATTGAAAATCTAGACCTGCTCTGCTTAAGGATGTAAGATCTGAGTTCCAAGCTGAGGAATTAACAACAACAAAAAAAGGCCAACAGTAATAGGAGGAAACTCCTAAAAGAAGAGTTTCTACAGTTCTACAAGACAACTGTTTGAACTTTTCAAAATGTCAAGGTTGTGAAAGAAAATAAAGGGCTGAGTCTGCTCTGGATGAAAGGAAACTAAAGAAATATGACAATGAAATATAGAGCACCATCCTTGAGACACAATGATTCAAAAAAAGAAAGTTGTTTAAGAACTATTTTCAGAGGCATTGAATAAATTAGACTGTGGACTGGATGTTAGATAATGTTCTTATATTGATTGATACACATGCCTCAGATGTGCTGATGACATTGAGGCTATATGGAAGGTCGTTATTCTTTGAAGGTGTTTCCTGAGGTGCTCAGGCCTAGGATGCTGTGATGTCTGGCACATACCTGAGAGACCAAAAGCCAAAGTCACCAAATGTTAACAATTGCTGAATCTCAGCAAAGGATACACAGGTGTTTGTGGTGCTGTTTTTTTTAAAATTTATCAAAATAAAAAGTTGGTTATAGATTAAACCAAGATAGAATTATCAGTTTAGACAATCTGAATGTGAACGGTTGTGGACACTGGAGGTAGATTTGAGTTAAGGAATTCTAATGTCCTTGAAACATTTGGTTTAGGATGTAAAGATACTGATTAATTTTAGACTTCATTCACGTTTAAAAATGTAAAATTTAACATAAAAATACAGGAAATAGAGTACATAACCTCCAAATTAGTAATGAGAGAAAAAAAGGAGAATCCTGAGAGAGATACAAAAATAGAGAAATAAGCTTGATTAATCTAGCACAGGGAATAAAAAGGAAACAAAGGGAAACAAAGGTAAAATAATGAAAAATATAAAATAGGATGATAGTAATAAATTCAAATATGATTCACAATAAATTTAAACATATTAACCTCACCATTAAAAGTCAGAGAAAATCAGATTGGATTCAAAATCTAAAACCCAGAACTGGAGACATAGCTCAATGGTAGAGCACTTGCCTAATATGCAAGAGGTCCTGGGTCCAATCCCCAGTACTGAATGAAGAAATCTAAAATCTTGCTCTGTACTGCCTATCTGATATATGCTACAGCAAAATAGCTTAGAATGAGTAAAATAAAGTATAAGGAAACACTGGGTGAAGATAAGACCAGAATTAATGAAAGAATATGAAGCAAAATAGAATTTAAGGCAAAACATTTCAATAGTGAAATGAAGAGTCAGGCATGGTGGCATATGCCTGTAATCTTAGCAGCTAAGGAAACTGAGACAGGAGGATCTCCAGCTCAAGGACAGCCTCAGCAGTTTAGCAAGGCCCTGTGTAACTTAGTAAGCTACTGTCTCAAAAAAAAAAAAAAAAAAAAAAAATTTAAAAGGGCTGGGGATGTGGCTCAATGGTGAAGTATCCCTAAGTTCAATTCCCCATACCCCATCCAACCAAAAAAAAAAAAAAAAGTGATATAAAGAAACACTGTGTAAAGATATATAATCTACCAAGAAGATTTAATATTCATAAATACTATTTTTCTGCAACTAAAAATGTGTTGAGAGAGGTGTGTCTGAATAAAATTACAAGGAGAAAGAGATAAATGCATTATTACAGCTGAATATTTCAAGTCACCCCTTTAAAAACCAATAGATAAACCAACAAAAAAATGTGTTAGGAAAAGAATAGAATATTTATTTTACTTATTTTTTTAATATCTTTATTTATTTTTTATGTAATGCTGAGGATCAAACCCAGTGCCTCACATGTGTGAGGCAGTCACTCTACCGCTGAGCTACAGTCCCAGCCCAAGAAAAGAATATTTAAAAACACAATTGAGAACTTTTTTTAATATGTAGAATCCTTCATCCATAAATTAGCAAAAATACGTTCTTCTCAAGCATAAATTAAGACATTGTCAAAAACTGGCTATTGCTCAACTTCAGAGAAAGGCTTGATAAATTTCAATAATTCAGCATTATAAAAATGACAATCTCTTGGCAAAATGGAATTATTAATAAAAAATAGTTTAAATACATTTGAAAACAAAATACACACTTCTGATTAACATGAGTTAAAAATCATAATTTACATTATGAAGCATTTAGAAGAAGTAGATAATAATACTATATTATGGGCTGTTTGGGATCTAGCTTAGGGGTAGAGTGTTTGCCTAGCATGCAACTAGGTATAATCTCCAGCTCTGAAACAGAAAGAAAAAAAAAGAATTTTTAATATTACATTAAAAAATCTTGTGAAATGAAACTTAAACTGATATTTAGAATGAAAATTATAACCTTAACTATATTTTTTAAGCTGGAAATAAATTTTATTTTAATTAATTAATTTTTCAATACTGGGGATTGAAACCAGGGACCTTTTACTACTAAGCTGCATCCCCTACTCTTTTTAAAAAACTATGGAGGTTAACCTCAAATTTGAGATCCTCCATTCTTAGACTCCTGAGTCACTGGGATTACAGGTGGATGCCACCACTTCCAGCTAAATTGCTAATTTTAAAATGCTACATACAAAATAAATAAATAAATAAAAATAAAATGCTACATACAAAATAACATAATAAATTCAAATAAATAAATGACATAAAAGATTAAAAACTGAACTGCTTCTACAGTTTAAAAAAGAAAAAACAAGTCAATAGCAAAATAATCAAATATATAAAATAGGAAATTTTACAAGTAAAAATGAATGGCCAATAAAAATATGAAAATGTCTTTAATCTCACTAGTAATCAAGAAGATCAAAATTAACATCATGAGGTACAATTTCACACATGTCTGGCTAAATAAATTAGAAAAGGTACAAATGTTGGGGATTATGTGAAAAATAGGAAATCCTACAAAATGCTGTTCAGAGTTTATACTACAATAGTCACTACAGAGCTAGCAGGAAAAACCCAACATGGGTGAAAACACACATGTCCTTACCATTCTGCCTCTAGGTACAGTAGCCCTTCTTATCTTCAGGAGATACATTCCAAGACACCCCATAGATGCTTGAAACCAAACCCTGAGTCTGCTGTCTTCTCTGATGCACATATATCTAAGATAAAGTTTAACTAGTAAACGAAGTACAGGAAGAGATTAACAACAATAACTGATAGTAAAATAGAACCATTATAATAATATACTCTAATAAAATTGCCAGCATCACTACTCTTACACTTTAGGACCATAATTAAGAAGGTTATCTGAACAGGAGGAGCACTATGACACCATGATAATCCATCTGATAACCAAGACAGTTACTAGGTTACCAATGGTCAGGTGGCATAAACAGCAAGGATACACTAGTCGGAGGTATGATTCACATTCAAAGCAGGGTGGAGCAGGACAATGAAAGATTTCTTCACACTACTCAGAATGGGGCTCAATTTAAGACTTATGAATTGTTTATTTCTGGAATATTCCATTGACAGTGGTTGACCACAGGTAATTCCGGGTAACAGAAATGAAGGAAAGTAAAATCTCAGATAAGGGACACAAAGAAATTTCTACACAAGAGAATCCCTCAAGAATGATGGAGACAGTACAATAAGATTAATGTGAAATTTTTAGAAGGTGCATGAAGCAGTAAAGGCACAACAAATGTCTACAGCCAAAAAAAAAAAAAAAAAAAAAAAAAGAGAGAGAGAGAGAGAGAATCAATATTAGAATAGAATAAAAATGTTTTTTAAAAAAAATTGTGAAAAAACTGCAAAAGAATTCAAAACAGTAGCTGCCTCTAGGGAAAAAAATAAATTTAAAAAATGAAGCTAGAAATTGAAATAAGAAAATTAGTGAATATATATGATAAATGCACATGAATGCATATATATATATAATGTATAAATTACCATACATATTATATATGCATTATATAATATGTATGGTAATTTATACAACCTTTGAATCAAATTGCTGAAACCTAAACTCCATATTTATATCTTGTTCATATCTAGCTAAAAAACAAAATGAACAAAACAAAACAAAAAAATACCTTGGAGCCTGAGTACCTTTGACTTGTCTTAAACATGTCATCAGTCCCCATTTCAGCCCTGATCTGGGCCATCTAGGAGCTTGATATTCCTAATTGTTGAAATGGTTAACCTCTTCAAACATCTATCTATTCTCAACTAAGCCAAGACAAAGGAGTTATTCTGCAGACTGTTAGAATTTGAGGGAAAGAATTAATACCATAGTCACATAAAGGTTTTAGCTCTTGCCTTCTTCATAGAGCATCTTATTCTTTGGCTTCCCAAGTGTAGCTCTTATTCAGAAAATGCAGTGTGAAGCAAAACTCAAGCATTCTCAAAGTCCCCTTTTTCCTTCTCAAGTCACAGTCCTGCCTTGTTCTCTATCATTGATATGTTCATAGCAGATTATCAGCTAATTAATTCTGCCTTAGCATATAATTTATACCTCTACTCTAGCACTTTTATTATTTGAATGATTCTATTAAAATTTTGTTTCATTAGAATTATTTTATGTGTTCATCACTTCCAAAATTATTGAGGCTTCTAATTCACTGTTATAGTATCTAGTGTCACATGAAGTTCTCAGTATATAACATTCTGATTTGAACTACTTTGAATTATTCCTCTAGTTTCTTTCTACTATATTATAAACATGAACTTACAGACTTCCTAAGGACAAGAGCATTGTCTTCTGTGTATTTTCTTTATACTACAAGCTACCATGTATTGACATCAGTTTCTGTTTGAATGATTATTTAGGTAAAATGGTATTTCTTGTTTATTTTTTCCCTTTACCAAAACTATAATATTTTGGAGTTCCAATGCTTGAAACCAGTATTTTATGCAGTTGGCCTATTGTATGTGCTCCTTGAACTAATAAACCTATCAATTAAAAAGCTAACCTTCTATCTGTACAAGACCAAATCACTGCAGTTAGCACTAATAGCCATAAGTTGAATAAAAACAACAAAGTTGAATTCTGTCTCTTAGGAAATTTCTCAATTACCAACCAAGAGAGAAAACCTGAACAATTCTATCACACACAAAAACTGTACACCATATTCACTATGTGCCCACAATTTAAGAGACGATTAATTAGATATAAGGTTAAGAAAATGGAAAGCATAATAGGGAAACAGAATCTGCCTCCCCAAATATGGTACTCTGACATATTCATTATATTGAGCTGAAGGCAATTGAGAAAAAGCAGATACCAAAAACAAACAAACAAACAAACAAAAAAACTCTTTTCCCTTCCCCCATTTTTTCTAAAAGCAGGATGTAAATTTGTAGAGATGACCTTCCTCCCACTTCTACCAGAAAAGATGGGAGTTAATCCCTGGAGATGACTCTAGTACCCTGTCAATCCAGAGAGAGCACCAGAAAAACCTGCAAACTCTACTCACTGGTCTTTAACTTCCATTAGTTCCCCTGTATACAGTTGTCCCTCAGTATCTTTGGAAGGTAGGATCCAGTACCTTCAATGGATACCAAACTCCATGTGCATTTAAGTCCCTCTTTAGAATGGTTAAGTATTCACACACAACATATGCACGTTTTCCCATATACTTTAATTATTTATAGATTACTTCTAATACCTAATAAGGTAAAGGCCATGTAAATACTTGTCTGTATTGTTCAGGGAATAGAGACAAGGGGAAAAACTGTCTGTACCCTTCAGCATGCACATGGCTTTTTTCCCAACGATTTTTGATCTGAGGTTGGCTGAATCCATCCAGACAAAACCCACAGATCCAGAGAGATGACTGTATCGACTTTCCCACAATTGGCTGCCCTAGAAACTCAAGTTCTTTTCCTTTGTCTTGTCACTTCTTGAAAAAATGCATTGTTCTTTTGTTAAGAAATTACATAAGCTCAAGTTCTAACTATCTCTTTGAGCTTCCCTTCACAAAGTACTCCCACATGCATATACAAAGCACATGTTAATAAACTTCTGTTTTTCTTGAGTTGATCTGTTTTTTGTCAGTCTAATTTACAGGGCCATGGCCAATGAAACAAAGCTGAGTAGAAAGAAAATGAAAAAATTTCCTCCCCTACCACAAAAAGCAAAATTTTAATATCAATTATTATAGTACTTAAACAAACATTACAAAGCAAACCATTTTTTTTTTTAATACTACAAGTTGTCATTATAGTAGCTTTGCAGGCAAGGATTTCAAATTTAAAAAAAAATCCAAAATTCTCACCAGGAGACTCTTTTAAAGGGAGTAAGTGTTGTGTGCAAACAAGTAGTCTCCTGGGCACAGCCAGACAACATCATCCCTGAGGGTCAGCTGCTAATTGCTCCACTCTCCAAAGAAGGAAAAACAGCTGTGAACATCTTAGTCCTGTAAAAACATTATCATCTAATGAGTGAAAAAAACGTAATTGCATGAATAATAAGAAAGGGGCAATTGTATTATTAAGAGCAGCAGGAACCTAAGAGGTCAATGGATATACTTCTTTCAAAAAGCAGAGAAAAACGTGTTTTAAATTATTGGTAAATTTGATTATTAAAAAGTTGAAACTAAGTTTCAAAAAAATATTTTTCTCTTCAGGCAAAGTCTACTAAGTGTTTCAGAAAGCATCTGCAGCTTGAGAGAAGAAATAGTGATCATGTCTCTCATGAATATGGAAGGAAGATCAGTAGAGTACAGAAAAGGGACTAGGAGAGGGGAAGAGAGGAGAGGAAAGAAAGAGGAACTACTCAGGAATGATATTGGTTAAATAATATTGTTATATTGTGTGCATGTATGAATATGTAATAAAGAAACACACCATTATGTACAATTATAATGCCCTAAAACTAAGGAAAAATAAAAAAGAGGTTGAAGAGATGAGCCTTGCCCTTCTGCCCCTTCTGACTCCCTTTAAAATAGTCTCTTGCAGATAGATCAGCAAGGCGCCATCTTTGAAGGAGTAGGCTAGCCTTTGCTAAACACTGCATCAGTTAGTGCCTTAATCTTGCATCTCCTAGGCTATAGAACTATGAGACATACATGTTTGTTTATTAAAAAAATAAAATAAATTAAAGGATGATCATGCCCTAAAATCCTATTTAAGCTAATAGTCATTAGCAGTCCTGATTGAAAAAAAATAATTTGTTTTGTTCTTTCCGCTTGGTCCTATGGTGTGCATTAGATATGCAGACACTGCATCTCGTTCCACAAAAAAAAAAAAAAAAAAAAAAAAAAAAAAAAATTCAGAGGGATTCTCAAGTAGGCTGTATATTTGTTGAAATGGAAATGTTAAGGAGAAAGTTAGTCTGGCTTATGCATTAGGAAATATTCCATATGGTTCAGCAGTTAACCAGGACTGCAGAGTTTCCCAAATTCACTCCATTTCCTCCTCTGGAGTCTTTTCTCAGCATTTTCCTTTTGCCCAATTCTTAGGGCTGAATTCCTAGTCAACATTTACAGTGAAGTCTCCCCTGAGACTGATCAGAGTTTTTTCTTCCCTTGGTTACTGGATCTCACTTCTGATCCTTCTCAAATGACTTGGTGGGTTCTGGTGATTGCGGAGAAATCCCTCATCTTTTATTAGAATTTAAATGCTTTGTGCACAGGGATTATGCTTTAGTGATGCATGAGAGCCAGCCTGGAAAATGGCAACTATTACTCACAAAACAAATATTCCTTGTTTCATACTGAATAGGCCAGGTTCTGTACTAAAGTTTCTGACATGTGCATTCATTAGTAAGTATTGGTCATACAAATCTATATTATCTATCCAACTCCCACTGTTGCATAGGTAAGCACCTTTATTCATTCTTCTGTTTCATCTCCTTATCCCCTACAATACCTCAAACTTCACCCCCGTGACTAGCCTCCAGGAAAGCAGCAGGCCTGGTCTTCTGCACATCTGGTAGTCCCTACAGAGCCTAGCATAGCATCACATAGGCAGTTGGCTAGTAGCAAATATTGACAAGGACAGTTGAGATGTTGGAGTGCTTGTTTCACCTAGAGAAAGTTGTGGTTATGGTTACTTGGAAAGTTCTTGTTCAGTTGAAAACCAAAAGATGTTGTGGAGATTTTTCATTGGCTATATGGAGAAAATACCCTTTTGTCTTTGAGACATCAATTTTCAAGACATATTTTCATCATAATAGTAAACAATGAATGTACCCAGGAAATAAAAGCCACAGTTGACAGTGGCTCTCTTTGGAAGGTGGACTATGTACAAAATATCTTTCTGGAGATTAGTGGAAGGTTAAGGAGCCCATAGGACTACCTATGGGCTCCTTAACCTTCCTTTTCTTCAGTCCACTATGGCCTTTTTTATGACTGAGTTCTGCTGTGCTTGGCTACATGTTGATTTTCCTAACCTGCTAACAGTACTGGGAAGAGGCAAAAAAGAAATGAGGCCAAGATCAAGAGCCCAAAAAATGTTTACCTCAGATCCTCTGGTCTCCCATCCCTATGGCCACCATTTCTGGTTATCCTGTGTTCTGTACCCCAACACTGTGAAGGCAGGACCATTTGTAGCCTCTGCCTCAGTGAGGTGATCAGACTCCGTTGCTAACCTGACTCAACCTCAAACACAGGGACAGCCTGGGCCTTTGCTAATGAGGATAAATTCCCTCCCAAAGAGGCTGAATAATGCCAAGGAGCAGCTTCCCAGGAAGCTGCTGTTCTCTTCTGTGTTTCCCGTATGAACCCTGGATTTGGGGGGCACTCCAGATTTACAGTTCTACTCTCTGGGGAGCACTTACTCCTACTTCTACTGGTGAGCTGAGCCTGATAACTTAAAAAGAGGAGTCCTAAGATATTAATAAGGCTGTTCATCATATGTACTTGAAAACCTGAGAACAATCTGAGTGTTATATAGTACAATTCCACAGTGCAGATGGGTGTTCAAAGTCATGTTCTCACAAAACATATACCCTCAGGGGTATACAAAATTACATACAAGAGGAAGTGAGGGGAAAGGGGGATAAATATAAGGGAGAGAAATGAATTACAGTAGAGAGGGTAGAGAGAGAAGAGGGGAGGGGAGGGGAGGGGGAGGGGGGATAGTAGAGGATAGGAAAGGCAGCAGAATACAACAGACACTAGTATGGCAATATGTAAATCAATGGTTGTGCAACTGATGTGATTCTGCAATCTGTATGCGGGGTAAAAATGGGAGTTCATATCCCACTTGAATCAAAGTGTGAAATATGATATATCAAGAACTATGTAATGTTTTGAACAACCAACAATAAAAATTAATTTAAAAAAACACATATAGTTGTGTGGGAAATGCTCATCACACAGTGCTGAATCAAAGGAGGGGGATGCAGAGCCAATCTGCAGCGTGTGACCAGCACTGTGGTAGAAATGTATCAGAATGTCTGTAACATTCCAGAACATGGAATATCACATGGGGTCCTTTTCTGTGAAATACTCAAATAATTGGGTAAGAAGTTAAATATATGGGGTTGAGAGAGACAGAGAGGAAGAGGAATAAAATTTGAGGTTGACTGACTTAAGCATTGTGGTCTTCATATACATAAGGGGGAAAAGGAAGAAAATATGTCACATATTGGCAATGGTGGTATCTTAGTAGAAGTTAAGGTGATTTTATTTTTCCTTAAATTTACTGTCTTCAAAATTCTTAGAAACAATCTATAAGCTTTCAAATCATAAAAAGAAAATGATCATTAGTTTTTAAAATAATATCTTGAAAAGGAAATATATCATGAAAAGAAAATTATGGAGAGGAGAAATTGCAAGGTTTGCTACACCATACTGCAGGGTAGTCATCAGGAGATGGACTCTGAAATTAGACTGTGTGGCTTCTTAACCTTGGGCTAAACTTTCTGAGCTCTGTTACTTTGACTATCGAATGGTGTTACTATATCTCATCAAACTAAGGTTCTAATGACATAAAATATAGTCACCACCATTTTATTTACTGTGCAAATACAATTTTAAAAAATGCTACCAATACTCGATTTTAAAGCACATTCCTATTTCAGAGATGTGAAAAAAATGTCAAAAACTTAATAAAATGTAGTACTATTTAATCATACTCTATAAGGTTTTGTAGTATTAAATAAAAATAATCTATGTAAAAAATTTTAGAAGAGTATATAAAAATAAATGCTTAACAAACGTGTATCATTACTACAGTCTCAAGAAAAATCCTGAGAGTTACTGTGAGAACTTCAGTTTGGGAAGTCTGAGGAGGTCACAGAGATTGACAGGGGTACATGGGTAAAAGTGGCTGAATGCTAAAAAAGAGTGGCTATAGCCATGAAGACTTAACACCAGAGAGCCTACCCTTGCCAACTACATATGGAACCACAAATAGAAAACACAGCAAAGATTCAGAAAGTAATATTACATAGGGTCCTTACACTAAAAATCCTCAAATACTTGGGTAAGAATTTAAATGTGTAAAATGATTAAAACAGAAAAAGAGGAAGGAAGTTTGAGGTGGAGTGGCTTAAGTATTATAGTCATCATATGATCTCATTTATCCCTATTATCTATTGAGTAACTACAAGACACAGAGAATCCTTCAGTCTAAGGAAGTGGAGTTGGAACTGCAAAGAAAAAGAAAACTTTGATCTCTTTTCATGAACAAATAAAGACATACATGCAGGAACAGGTGTGATTTACAGGCCTCTAATAATGTGCATAAATTTCAATAAAACAGAATAAAAATAAATGCAGAAACAGAGCCATGGCTAAAAGTATTTGTATTAAATTATTTCCCATTTCCTGAAGTATCGCAAGGCTATAGGAAGTTAATGATGTTCTTTAAGCACTTTTAAGAAGACTATTATTGTAACTGTACTCACAATGATCTTGGCACAAGAATAGCAAAAGGTGAAAGAAAAAGGGTTAAGGTGTTAAAAAGCAAAATGTTTCATCATATTGTTCAATTAAGGGATAAATATATTATGTTTTTTATTTATAAAAGTATAAAGTATCTACCAAATATTTACCATATATGTCCTTAAGTAAAATAAATGCAAAAGCTCTGCCAAAGGCTATAGCTAAGAGATCAGGCAAAGAATGTTGACCAAGTGGGAGAAGTCTGGCAGAATGAATTGACCAGAACCCTGATTATTGAACCTTCTCAGGCTTTGTGCAGAAATAAGACCTGGCCTGGAAATGGTCCAGAAAAATGAAGTGTTCTGTGATGCCAGGAACCACATCAAATCAAACAAAGGGGAAAAGGAACTGGTGCCAGAAAGATATTCCTTCTGTTTTTATGTTCTTTTAGTGGGCAAATCTGTTTTAGAGTGTAGGACAATAGCCACAGTAGGGTCTGGAATAAACTTTAAGGTTACAGTGAATTTTGAGGCACTAGAGAATATATATATATATATATATATATATATATATATATATATATATATATATATACACTAGACTATACTATATTTTAGACTATACTATATTCAGAATGATCTGGGCCCTTCAGAAATCTCCTAGATATCCCCCAAAGAGCATGGTTTCTTTCTCTCAGGATAAAGATTCAACAAAGTGCATACAATAAGGTCACAGAGAGGGACAGATATTTAGCACTTTATATGGAGCTAATGTGCATAGAGTGAATTTTTTTTTTTTTTTTGGATGAGTGCTTGCCAATTTTAAAAATTTGTTTTGGTTTTTAGAATAGACTCTTTCAGGTTTTCATAAAATTATGGAATTTTTTGAATCTTAGAGTGAAAGGGTCTTCAACCATCTTCTGGTCTTATATTATTCCTTATTATCCCCCTGGAGGAGGAAAGATATCTTGAGGTCATGGAGAAGGGAGTCCTCTGTGGGTCATCTGTGCTACTTCCTAATATGTGCCCACTCCGGATTATACTATCTTAGAATAAAAGGAGTTGTCTGGTCTGTGTGCGGGTGACCTCCACTTTCAATTGGCAATAAAGACTGGTAGCCTGGTCACCATCCCCAGAGGATGATCAATAAGCATGCCTCCTCTGGGCAGTTGTAACCTTTGCAACAGAGGGCACAGCTCTAATATCTACACAGTCCAGGCAGGTTGTGTAAATGAGCTCAGCAAAGCTGGGGTGAAAAATCAATTGAGCAAGTGCAATGATGAATGTTGACTGACATTTGGCCTCAATGAGGAGAGAAAAGGGAATAAAGGCAGTCAGGCTTGTTTTAAAGGGGCAGCTGCCACCCAGTTACCACCAATTTTTGTCCGAGGAGCATGGGCCTAATTGTCAGTTCCTCTAAACTTTCGGGCAAGGCTGGCTTCTTGGGCATGCAAGCAACACAGCAGCACAGGTTCTGCACTTAGAGGCTTCATGTTTGACTTGTTGCCCTTTTCTCACTGTTTTAAAATTCCTAATAATTTTTGAACAAAGGATGGGTGGGCTTTTTATTTTCCACAGAATGCCCATAATGATGGAATCCACCCTGTTTCTTAGAGCAGCTGTACATCCATATTTTTTGGAAAAAAATATTCCAATTTTTAAATACTGGTATAGGTTAATTAAATTTTTTAACAGTGAATGTTTTACACCTGCAGGTTAACTGATCAAAGAGTGACCAACAGATTGGTGATAATTCTAGAAACTTAGAACTTAATCTCTTAGATGCAACCTGATCGATTCCCTTATGCTCTAGGTGAAGAAACAGTCAAAAGAAATGAGAACAGAAATAAAGGTTGCCATTTATGACTCCCAATATATGGGGCCTGTTGGGAGCAGGTTTTCCCAGACATGATGCTCACAGCAACAAATGCGAGGAATCTGAGTTTTATGGCATCTGTGATAGTGTGCACTTTCTGCTTCATTACTTCAATTTCTTGGGCTGTGTTTTAGCCAAGAAAGTGTCTTTTATCTTTTGCTGACATGTTTTGTTCCCAAGGAATTTAAGCTGCTGTTGATCTTATTATCATTTACACGGTAATTATCCAAGTAATATCTTCTGACTTAGCCAAGGCTTAGTGGGTTGTAGGGCTAGGTCTACTGCAGAAGATTCTACTTGAGGGCTACAGGCTTTTGTATGAGGACTTTCTTTCTTTTCCTCCCTTACTTCATACCACCAACTTTAAAAACACTCCACGTGAAATAAGAGGAAGAAAAATAGCATAAATAAATGTACAATTATATTCCAGTATGACTATTTGAATGCCCTTTGTTATTAGCGTATTGTAACAGTGTCCATTCCTGGATCACCAGACATTATAAGGACTGTCTATTTTTATGGACTTTGTTATATAAAAAAGTGTAAAACAAACAATATGATCTCTTTTCAAGAGTTCCCCCGTATGTCATTCTCTGCCTTTATGCCTGTATTTCTCCACCCTTCTCTTTGTCCCTTTGCATGGCATTCTGTGAACTGAGAGAACTCTGGTGAGTGATTAGCAATTGAACATATGCTTTGACTATTCCTGGCTGAGGGAATGGATATATTCCTAATCGTGAAATTCCACATCTGAAGCCACTAGCTTAATCATTTCATCCCTGTGTGCCTCACAGTTTCATTTTCAAGTAGATTAAACTCTTCAGTGGGGCAGTAGGATTTAAAGATGGTTCAGTTGAAAAATTATAATAGGGAAGACGGGTGTTTTTAGGAATAGATTTGTCAGAGAAAAAGGGAAATGACAAAAACAACCAGCTTGTTTCTTAGAATAGAGCCCTAGTTACAGCCAGTTTAAAGGTTTTATTTAATTTAAACAGTTTTACTTTGGAATGCTTACCTCTGACTTGTGAGGGGGTCTGTACCCACCCAGGTAACTGTGCTATCCAGTGGATCAAGTCCAGTGCTAGAATGAGGACAAATGTTGAGGAGGAAGGACTGTGTGGCAGATGAACAAGATGTTTTGGGGACACAGCAGGATGTGGATGGTGTGGCTGCTCTTTGTGCATTCATGGTGGCAGCTTGCTGGGTGGCCTGGCCATCAGTGCCCTGTGTTTGCTCTTTTATTGTTTCATACCATTTGGTGCCAGTGATATCCTGGCAGCTGACACCATCAGCAGGTGCTCCTAAAAATACCAAGCAACCCTGGGAAGACAGGAGGAGGAAATAATGTTTGTGGCCACCTAGGGCCTTGTGCTACCATTTCACAGGACATTGGCTTTTGTTATTTGTTTATTATTTTTTAAACCAAAGGGTGCCACCCTTCTCTTGGTGGTTCTTTGAAGACAGCAAGATTCCACTGCTATTCTCTGTTCTTAAGAAGGGTCATGTGTGAGAGAATGCATAACCCTGAGATAATAAGAGGGAGCTGGACCGACTTGAAAAGGCCACATTTGGAATAAAACAAGTCAATACCACTGTCTAAGCAAAGCAAGGAAGACAAAGTTTTCATATCAAAAATTGACTTTCCAGGCTGGGCATATGGCTCAGTGGTAGAGTGTTTGCCTGGCATGCTTGAGGCCCTAAGTTCAATCCCCAGCACCACAAAAAGATAAAAATAAAATATATTTTTTAAAAAAGGGGGCTGGGGTTGTGGCTCCGTGGTAGAGTGCTCACCTAGCACCACGAATCACTGGGCTTCATCCTCAGTTCCACATAAAAATGAAATAAAGATTTTTTTTAAAAAAAAAAAGTTCAAAGCCAGTTCCAGCAATTAAACAAGGACCTTAGCAATTTAGCCAGACTCTGTCTCAAAATAAAAATTTAAAAAAATATATATAATAAATAAAAAACCTTCCAAACAAACCATGCAAAATGTGTAAGAATTTTTGGTTTATATCCAGTGTGTTCTTCCTCAAGGACACATGATATTCACATGCAGATAATAAGAAAGATGCATTCTGGATCCAGCCACATTAAGCAGACCTGAATCACTGTTCACACGACCAGCAAATTTTTAGTATTTACCCAGGCTTCGGCCTGGTTGAACTGTGGTCCAAATCCAGGAGTGCTTTGCAGGCATATCTGAGATAATGGATGACTTCTGCTGGGGTGGTAATGGCTTCAGGTTCAAAGCAATTTTACTTACTGAGCACCACACACACACACCAAAAAAATAAAATAAAATATATTAAAAAATAAAATATATAAATAAAAATTATATATATATATATATATATATATATATATATATATATATATATATATATATATATATATTTTAAAAACAGGGCTGAGGTTGTGGCTCAGTGGTAGAGTGCTCATCTCCACATTTATTTCAAAATATTGGGTATGTGGAATGGAGTCATCTTTCAGGCAAAACCTGGCATATCAAAGGGTAGTACTTTTTTTTTTTTTTTTTTTTTTTTACTAACTTTCATTAAGCAATCAGATCCTAGAGAAGAAATGTTTTGCATCAAAAATAACTCATTCATTAAAAACTGTCCTTAAGAAATTATATTGCCCTTACACATGTCACATGGAAAACCTTTATTAACTTAGAATATTACAAATTATTTAAAATCTGCAAGTGACCTAGAATATTTAATTTCATTCAATCAGTCAAAAGTATTTTCATTTGAATCCTTCAGGTCAGTTGAAGAGGGTTGAGCAGTGAGTGGGAGATGGCAGATGGAAATAGTGAGAGTGGCCACTCTTCTCTTGCAAAGGAGTCTGATTATGAACAAAATAGCAATAGCCAGAGAGAGATAGAGGATGAAGGTGGTTTCTTTGGTGCTTGTTTTTAAGAAAGAGCATTCTTAAGCATATTCATTGTTGTTAATAATAAGGTCAAAGAGGGGCAGTCTGTAGATATAAGCAAGGATGATGAGAAGGAAAAGTCTGTATGAAGGTGAGAAAAGATGGAACCCAGGGCAGAGAAGGGCAAAGGAAGGAGTGAGCCACAGGATTATAGGGAGTGTCTCTTCCATAGGGACAAGAAAGAGGGAAGAATAGACCTCAAAGCAAGTGACTTTCTGTGGACTTAGGGCTGTGACTTTGAGAGAGCTCTTGTCTGAGCTGTTTACTGTGGTGAGCACTTTCTCTGTGTGGTAGGTGACAAGGTCCTGTGTGAAGAGTGAAGGAAGATTCATTAATCTGGGGGATTTGTGAACAGTAGTGAGGGTTGGGCCTGTGGCCAATGTGGGAAATGAGAGCAAGCTATAAGAGAGCTTCATAAGGCCATCTGGAGATTTGAGACCAAGACTGTGTAGCATCATTCAGTGCATGATTGTGAGACGTTTTTCTATCACAGAACTCAGCAGCACCGATGGTGGTCCTGGGGTGAGGCAAGGAACAGGGAGGTAGATTGGGGTGAGGGACAATAGAGGGATGATGGAGGAAAACTGTGGATGATACTAAGAGGATTGAAGTGACAGGACAAGGAAATCATGATGGGTAGACTCAACAGAGCTTGGGAAGGTGGCATCTGAGATCAGTTCTACAGCCCCCTCTGTTAACAAATGAGGAAACAAAGGTTTGGTGAGTTTACATTTAATCACTGTTTTTTTCTGAGGAGTATGTCACCCAGCATGTCATTATAACATGTTTGCTAGTTTGCCATGTAAACTTTGTAATAAATGGAGATTTCGTGGTTGAACAAGGCCCTGGATCATAGACAGAAACAACAGTATACAAGAAAAGGAAATAAAGCTTTGAAGCTTATTTACAAAATTATGCTGAGTCAAGAGGCACATATATGAGCTGTGCATGTTAACTGTGTAAAAGATTTCCACATGCCTCAGAGAATAAACTCATACTCGTACTTCATGAAATTTGTCCTGAAAATAATATTTTAGCTTCTTTCAGTAGAATTTAAGGGCTATAAAGACCAGGATATTGTCTTCCCTACAACAGTATACCCATGAACCTAGAACAGGGCCTAAATAATATAATAATATAATAACAGGGCATTCAATAATATGAAAGTATTTGTTAAAAAAAATGAATGCATGAAACTTCCTCTTGGCCTCTTACAGGTACCTATGAGTTAAAACTGAACTTATTTTGCACCTACCCAAAAGAATCTTGTCTTTCCTTGTATTATTTATTTCAGTTAAAAAATGTTTTCATCCAACTGGTCAATATAATGGAAAAACAGGGAAATGTTAATGATTCCTCCTTTATCCCCATTTCTAGAACTAGTTGGTCCCATATCTTCTCAACTCCATCCTGGAAAAAGTGGGTCAATAGTTTCCCGGCCCCACCTCCCACTCCTTGCAGACCTTCCTCACTTCTCCAACTAGATTATTGGATTAGGCCCATATTTAGCTTCCCTTTTTTCATTGATCCAGTGTTATTCCCAAACATCAACCCACTGCCTGAAAATATGACCCATAACTCTCTATAGAATAAATATCCTCAGTGCAGGTTCCTTTTAGCAGTTTGTAGAATCTAAACCCTTCCTATGTTTGGGGTTTCATCACCTCCCACCTGTCACTTTTTCCATCCAGAATAAATCTATACCTTCGTAATTCCATGCCTTTTCTCATGCTGCTTCCTCTGTTTAGCATGCGCTTGCTTCCTAGATCACCAAAATTTTTATTTATTATTAGCTTATCTTCCAAGGAGCTTCCGCCCTTGAAATTCATATAGTGATTACTCAGTTACATTTTTTGGTACAGAAAATATTTCTTTTTAAAAAATATTTATTTTTTAGTTGTAGGTGGACACAATATCTTTATTTCATTTTTATATGATGCGGAGGTTTGAACTCAGTGCCTCATGTGTGCTTGGTGAGCACTTTACCACTGAGCCACAACCCCAGCCCCCAAAAAATATTTTTTAAAGAAATTATATATTATTTCCAAAAGATATGGAATAATATTTGTGATATAAGGTCGAAAGAAAACAGCATATTTAAATTAATATTCAAATACCATACACTGATGGATATAAAATAGAAACAAATGTTTGACTCCCTCATAATTAAATTAAATAAAAAATAACTGTAAAAATTATTTTTGCAGATTTCTGATTAACAAAAAACAAAATCTTTTTTAGATTATTTTCTTTACTTGTCTAATTCCAAGTAATATATATTATTTAGAAAATAAGAGCATATTGTTAATTCAGATGAGCCAAATACTTTCTTCATGAAACAGAATTGGAAAAAAATATCAAGCTTTTGATTTATCATATAGAGGAGTTAATTCATTTATGAAAATGAAGCAAACCATAAAATGTGTCATCAATGACTGATTTACATTCTGTATTACAACATTAAAATATAAGAATTTTACTTAAAGAACAGGATAGGTGGGCTGGGGATGTGGCTCAGTGGTAGAACTCTTGCTTGGCATGAAGAGGGCTCTGAGTTCAATACCTAGTACTATTAAAAAAAAAAAAAAGAAAACAGGCTAGGATATAAGCACTTGTAAATATCTGCTCAGTAGAACTTAAGTTGCTATGCCATTTGTTAAGAGGAAATTAATTAACATCCATCAAACTTTTAGATGCATAATTAGTGATTATAAAATTGTTTCTTCTGTGGGCTTGTTTGTTTCTGACTCCTCGGCCCCCCACCCCGCCTTCTTCTGTCTTATTAGAAATTGAGATTCAGACAGGAGTGGGATCCAAATGGGAATGGATATGTGCTTCAGCAAATAAATCTTGTCCACTTTGGTTGTGGGCCATGAATTTGTTTCTTCTGGACAATGTGGCTTGTGTTCCTGAAAAAAAAAAAAAAAAGGCCCATTAAGGGTTGAAATGAACAAATTATGCACAGCCAGAGAATTTGAGGGAATGTGGCCAGCATATGTTGTCTTTAGGAAATATGCCCTGATACACATGTGCTACCCATCTTTGAGATTTGGAGGAAGTGGTTGGGAAGCTGAAGGCATTCCTTTTGCAGTATGTTAATCAGTGGTAGCACCAAAGGGTAGCTTGGAGAGTGAAATTCCCTCATCCCCAAAACTACCTCCAATAAAAACACGATCTAACTTAATTCAAACAGTGTACTTCCTATGCAAACACAGCCCTGGACCCATGCCCTGCTGCACTCTTCCATCTGGACCATTTGCACTCCAAAAGTCTCTTGTCTGGAAATTCTGGAGCCATTACTAATGCTCATTAAGCCCTGAACTTGACATTCTAACAGCATCACCCAAGGATCAAATCATAGGCAATAGCAAAAAGAAAGGTCTGACCCATTTGGTTGTGTTTCATTTATAACTGCCAATTTTTTCTTAGAAGGAATATAAATATCTAGTATAACTGACTTTCCTTTAATAACTGCGCCATCAAGGAACAAATTTCTTTCATTGTTTTCCATTTTAAGCTGATCTTTTTCTTTATGTTGATGGGCAAACTGTTGAGCTGCTACCATTTTCTTTTATTTGCTGCTCCTAAGTATAATCCTGGTTTTTTCTGTGTTTTCAGTCTAGGAAACATTTCCACATCCTCCCAGAGTTGGAACTGTAGTAAACCTTTAACTTGGTCACACATTCTCAATTATTTTTTTCCTGAGGGTCATAAAAATTACTTCACAACAGATGGAATACATAGGAGTTTAGCCATTGCTCAACTCAAGAATGAACTCTGAATTGCCTACTTCCCTGGGTCTGTTTCCACTTCTGTACTTGCCTTGACTTCATCTACATTTACCTCACATCCTTTTGCTATCCAATTCCTGACCTCACTTCTAGCTTTCATCATTTTCTGCCTGGAGAGCCTGGTTTGCTTTTCTCTCTGAAGCCAGTCCAGCATAGCATCAGACCTGGAGCCAGTCTTCTGGGGTTCAATATCCATCTCTACCCCTTTCTAAGTAATGACCTCTTACCTAAACTCTGAAACCCCCAGGGCCAATCTTCTGTGCACTGGATTCCTCAACTACAAAATAAGGATATTGATAAGAATCTCTATTACCCAGAAGTTATGATTTCTTCATGAATTCATGTGTGTAAAGTGCTGAGAACAATATCTGCATACAGAAAGTTCTAATTATTTCAGAAATGAGGTTAGTTCTTCAAAGAAAGGAAGTACATTTGAATAACTGTAGTTATGTAAATTTTACATGGTTCACTTCCTATTCAGAGATAAAATCTTCAATGTAAATATTAAAAATTATCATCTACATCTTACCTTGAGTTTAGTTGAAATGAGTAGATTGTTTATTCTGCCTCAGTTCTATAGCCAGGATTCCCACCTATTCCATCTCTATAGCACTTCTTAGCTGCAACTACAATCCATGGCCCCCAGGGCTACATGCTGACTGCATCTGACCGCTCTCATCTAAGATGGTCTCAAGAGGACTGGCCAGAATGGCTCACTTCTGGTCAAGAGGCTTTCTGGAAGAGAGCCTTAGGAATTGCAGCATATAGAAAGAGTTGATTTTCCTAGGATGAGAATGATTTTATTCACCCAGAGAGAAATTTCCTGAGCTGCCTACAAGTACCTAAATACCATAATTAGATTTATTCTCTTGGCCTTAGGTCCCTCCAGCTTACCAAAATAAAAATGTTGCCAACTCAGTCAGTTGTATGTGACTGAGGTTAGAGGTCCAGGAAGAGGTGGGGGGAGAGATAAATTGAAGTGTGGAAACAAATGGGCAACTCTCAGGGGCCCCTTCCTAAAGCCAGCTCTGTGTCCTAGGCTGACTCAAGACTAATAGCTCGGGACCTTCCAGCTAAGAAAAACTTTTCCCGAGGAAGAATCTCTCAAGATAGTACTCAAAAACCCCAGAGACTTTTCAAGTCTGGAGTGAAAATAGTATCACCTGCAGGATCACACTTGCCAGATTTCACTTACTTGGATTCTTATCTAGAGAATGACACCAACAAAAGAGTAAAGAGGGTTTTGCTGCCTTTGCTGATAACATCTGTCAATTGACTGTAAAGCAATAGTTTATGGCTTTAAGGCTGGTTGTAAAATAAAGGCCTTTGGGACTGTAGAGTTCGGGATCAGAGCTGCCGCCTGAATCTGCCATTTCTTCACGTGTGGTTTCATGATCACATTTAATCCTTTTATTTCTGGCAGGTGTAGAGTCATAAGGAATGTTGTATTGAGTTGGACAAGGACACCCAGCTGAAGGGCAAGTGGGGACTAACATCCAGCTACAATCTGCTTGCCTAACTGAGCACCCTGACTCAGGAAAGGATCTCCTTAGACTGGAAAAAGATGCCTTTTAAACATCTCAGATATTCTCCCATGGTTAATGGACAAGGATGCATCAAAGAAGCATCGCTTAACAATTTCCACAACATTGATCCATGGGATGCAATAGCAATCTTGATGGATGTTTTAAGCTGCTCAGAATTCTGAACCCCTTAGCTATGATGAGGAAATCCTCTGTTAGGTAGGTCTTCAATGGAAGCAGAGCCCACCTTATAAAGCCAAGCCAGCCAGATAACTTGCCAGCTTCCCTTGATGCCAAGGCAAAAGAAAAAAACACCAGTCAGATGCACATTTCTTAGACTGAGTTGGAAGTTTGAAATGCACAGAAAAGAGCCCGGAGAATTCTTTGGGGGCATCAACATATTAAACTCTTCAAAGGAGCAGAGGCAGGGGTAGCAGAGCTGCAGGAAGGATCATCCATTCCTGGTGCTGCTATGAAGACTTCACAAGTCAGGCTGCTGAGATTGAAGACTAATTCTGTCAAAGGGTTTACTGGGTGTAAACCCTTAGGCCCTGTGTTCTAATCTCATTCTCTTTCTTTAGCAGGAAATTCTTTTTGTTAAATTGGCTTTGTGATTTACAACTAAGACCCCTTAGAACATTTTGCTAGAAATATTACCAGACAGGACTATGCATCCCCCTCCCACCATAAAGACAGGTATACTGTCTGGGCTGTTAACCTGGTAGCCTGTTCTGGGCTAACATTCACCTGGCTCAGGATCTAGTCCTCTCTCACCCTTTCAGAAATCTTAGATTATCAACTCTCCATTACTTTTTTATGTGTTTAAACTTCCCTTTCATCCAGATCCTTTCTATCAATATTTCAACATGATTACATCCAGTTAAGGAAAATTATTTTCCTTGAGCCCACATGTCTGTCTAGCTGTTGTCCTACCCCAGGGCTTACCAACTGGTGTGCCAGTGTACTGGGTGTTCCAAGAATGGGTTCTAGATGTGCCGTGATATTTTGAGGATTGTAAATATTTATGGCAATAAAAAATTAAACCAGTTTTACAACCATTCAAGACTGAACAGTTGAAATTGTATTTGAACACTAGTTTTATGGTTCTTGCTCCAAGTTCTGAAGTCAATAATCATTATTTTGTGCTCAAAATATTTGGCATAACACCCAACCCCAAAGTGCAAACATGAGTACTCCTCCCCTTTATTTTTCCCTCCAATTATTTCAGTTAGTCTCATTTGATCAAGGTTTGTTTATCTTCCTCTTGCAGATGCATATAAAATAGTACTTGCTTTTGCACTTGATTTAACCTACTCTATTTTTTTTTTTTTGCAATTTTTCCCTTTGCACATGTAGAATATGTTTGATTATTTCCTTGGTTTCTATCATGACAGATAGGAGAGAAGGTGGGAGTAGCTCTTAAGAGGGACACTTGTTCAGTCATGTGGAAGAGAAGCCTCTGAGGTATTTTTCTCATATGCCAGGTAAAACAGGGAAGATCAGTCACTTTTGTACACTCTCAGGGGTCAAGGTATCTCCAGAGCCGCAGTCTTCTCTGGCACCCACCCTGATGTCTCCATCCCATGTTTTGGGGTCTCAGGTTGTCCCAACAGAGATGTGACTGCCTCAGCTGAATTTTCAGTTGTTTTTAATGCTCAGCAACCCTAATTGTGAAATTCTGATTTTGGTCCCCGCTGTGGCTGTTCTAACATTGTGTGGGAGAGAGAGAGACACTTTGTAAACTACTAAAGATGGCTGGTGGTCCTCACATTTAGCTCTTAATTGTTGGTTACCCACATCAGTTTCCCATCATTTTTTTGTAGACTTCACCACAACAAGCTGATTCCATCGTCTTTGTGGGTGTTGACCTTCCACTGGAATATTCTGCTGGTCACCAGGGAAAGTTTCAGCAATTAGACTCCCACCTAATCCCACAGACTATATATGTTCCACCTCCTGCTAGAATGGCATCCTCGGCATCCCTTAAAAATATTATTTTCTGCTGGGTGCAGTGGCACACACCTGTAATCCCATCAGCTTTGAAAACTGAGGCAGGAGGATTGCAAGTTCAAAGCCAGCCTTAGCAATTAAGGGAGGCCCTAAGCAACTTCATGAGACTCTGTCTCAAAATAAAAAAAATAATAACAAAAGACTGGCTGAGTGGCTAAGCACCCTGAATTCAATGCCTAATACCAAGTATTTACATATATATATATATATATATATATATATATATATATATATATATAATTTATAGTTATATATAAAATTTTCAAGGTTGGAGTGGAGTTCAGTGGTACAGTAATTGTCTAGCATGCACAAAGCCCTGGATTCAATCCCCAGCATCACACAAAAAAGACTATTTTCCATATATGCAATGATGGGAAAAATGTTAACATTCTTCCCTTTCTCAAATACTCCTTTATCAACCATTCTTAAAGAGTTGTCTATGCTTCCTGTCTTCATTTGCTAAATTCTCAGTCAATTGTTTATAGTGATTGAGCACTTGCCTCTCATGCCTGAAGCACACTGGGTTTGATCCTCAGCACCACATAAAAAGAAATAAATAAAATAATATATCGTGACCATCTGCAACATAAAATAAAAGTTTTTTTTTTTAAAGCATATGGACAATTCTATCTTCCAACTTTCTTTCTGAGTTTTCCAGTAGTTCTCAGACATAAGCATTCCCAGGTATGTGCACTTCCAGAAGTGTCTGCTGATGTACTTATGCCCACTTTTCAATCAACCCTTTTTGATTAATCCCCAGTTCCCCAAAGACACCACATAAGTACTAAACCCTATAAGTACTTTAGCCTACATTGCATCAGTCCACAACATGCAGCGTCATAGCTCCCATACAGGTAGAAACACTCTCTTCTTTGGATTCCATATTGTAACCCTCTCTGGATTCCCTCCCCCTAATGCTCTCACCTTTCCATTCATTCTCTCACAGCAGGTTCATCCTCCTTGAGTCCTTCATTAAACCTTGATATCCTCAAAGCTCAATACTACTCAGTTGCCTCTTTTCACTCTATGATATATCCACTGGCAATCTCTTCATCAAAATGCCATCATTTATCTCTATCTGTAGATCACTTCCTAATTTATACTTCAAGCCTGGACATTCTTGACTGAGAACTTCCACAAAGTCACATTCCTATCCTCATGTTCTCATGGAAATCTCAAAGGCATCAAATATAAATTTAACACTCTTCAAATTAGAGCTCCATCTCCCTAACTCCACCACCACTACCGCAGCACAACATTCACCCAGCTCACATCATTGATCTCCTTAGAGTGTTACTCATCTGAATACCATGTACTCCTCCTAGTCATCTAAGCTAAAAACTAGGACTTATCCTTCATACCTCCTTCACCTCTACTTCCCCTATTCAAATCATCACCAAATCCTATTAATAGTAACTCCTAAATATCTTTAGAATCCATTCTCTTCTTTCACCTTCTGCCTTCATTATCCTGTTTCCATCATAACATACCTTAAGTTACTGAATTCATCCCTACCTGGTACCTGGTATATGAGAGTCCTTTGTGGCTTACCAGAATCTAGTCACTGAAACCAGAGCATATTAGTCAGTATTTCCAGAGAAACAGAACCAATGGTGTAAGTCTGTGCATACACACAAGAGAGAGCGAGAGCAAGAGAGACAGAGAAAGAGAGAGAGAGAGAGAGAGAGAGAGAGAGAGAGAGAGAGAGTTGGCTCATATGATTGCAGAAGCTAATAAGTTTGAAATGTGTAGATCTGCAAAGCTGGCTATCAAGGCTATTGAAATTCAGGTAAACGCTAATGCTGTAGTTTTTGACTTCTATATGTGCAGGATAGGCCATCAGGCTGAACACTCATGCAGGTTTCTATGTTGTGATCTTAGGGCAGAATTGCTTCCTCTTCAGGAAACTTCAGTGTTTGCTCTTATGGCCTTCAAATGATTGCTTGGGGCCCACCCACATTACGGAGGGTAATCTACTTAAAGTCAGTGATTGTAAATGTTAATCATACCCACAAATACCTTCACATCAACATCTAGATCAGTGTTTGACCAAAACACTAGGCATCATGGCCCAGCCAAGTTGACATGTTAAAGTTAACCATCAGGTGACAGCTCTAAGCTTGTTTTCTTATACATATAAGAATATCAAAGAGTATCTATCTCATGAGGCATTTGTGCATGTAAATGAGTATAAAATACTGGCATCAAAACTAAAGCATATAGTATGCACGGAATAAATGTTATCTGTTATCATTAGTAGTACTAAATTACAAATCTGGTCACATTAATCACTTGCATGAATCATTTCAATTACTTTGTAATGGTTTGGATCTTAAATCTTAAATGTCCTTCAAAGACCCATTTTAACCATAGGATTGGTTGCCAGGTTGTGGTGCTGTTGGGAAAGGGTGGAACCTTTAGGATGTAGGGCCTAGTGAAAGAAAGCTAGAGGTTGTGGTTTTACATGTATATTTTTCCATTATCATAGTTTTTCACTTTCACATTTTACTTGGTTCTTTTTTCCATAATGCCTTTTGGAAATATATTTAAACAAATCCTTTCAATTTCCTCTATTACCTAGGTTTTTAATATGAATTCTATTTGTTTATTTATTCTATTCTATTCTATTCCCCCCTCTCCCAGCAGTGAGTTAACTTTTGTGCTTTGTAATTTCAAATTGTGAATTTATCTCTAACAGGAAGTGTTTTCCATGAGAATTCCCAGTACTCAGTTCCAAGTTTGCCTCTCCTGGAACCCTTCATGTCCCATTGCTTTCTATATCAATGCTTATTTAGAGATTCATGGGCTCTATATCACAATATCAATGAGAATCAGAAACACAAAACAAAAATGGCATAGACTTGGCATTCAGATTCCTCCAGGATATTATCTCCTTTACCACCTATTTCTTACTTTCTTTCAATGTCTCTGAATTGATAGACTGAGTATTAGCTCTTCTTCCAAGGTCAAGTTTATATGCAGGAAAAGCACTGAATAAGTATTAGCTACTATCCCATCCCTTCATGTTCATGTTCACCATGAACAATGTCTACACGGTTTGCCTCCAATTCCTGACGGCTCATTATAGCTTCACCCTTAAGGTATATGACTAGTTATAAGGACCATCAGGATGCTGCTTTGCCAACCCTATTCAAGACTACATGCTTTGAGTTCCTATTGCATTCTTATTACCCAGTTATTTCATATTTGTGCTTTGGAGTATGCTTTTTGTGTGTGTGTTTTAGGTTTATAATGTATTTTGCTGCTTTCCCACATGATTGCTAATGAAAAGGGTATTTCCCCAAATCAATTCAATCTGATATCTTAACCAAGAGTCTAGATTGACATTGTTAACAAATGCACAAGGTAATTCTTATGTGCACAAAAGTTTGGAAACCACATATGAATTATGGATTCTAATATTATATTTTTAAAAAATATTCATTTTAGTTATTGATGGACCTTATTTTATTCATTTATTTTTATGTGGTGCTGAGACTTGAACCCAGTGCCTCACACGTGCAAGGCAAGAGCTCTACCACTAAGCCACAACCCCAACCCCAATACTTACATTTTTTAATCACCCCACCACCACCACGTACACACACACTCATCCATCACTCTATCTAGGCAAAGCAATTACTTTATTTCAATTTTCTTTCTTAAACATTTTAGTCCCCCCACTATATCTAATATACTTGGATCATTAAAGGGTTTTCTTGAATGAAATTCCTTCACTTAGACCTTCTCCCTTAAAATTCTACCCACCTTATACCACAAGATTGATCTATTTATGGCATGCATCTATCTAAGCCCAACATTTTTCCATTCCCTACAAGGTAAATCTCAGACTTCTTAGAACTCTATATCATGACCATTGATTACCTAGCTTACATCTTACCCCTTGCTTTTTATCTCTATGCCTGTACCTCAGGTGGTTTCTTACAAAATGCTATTTAACAAACTCACTCATATTAGAATGACTTTCTCCTCATATCCCTTTCTTCCTAACCTGACAATTTATTCATGTTTCAAACTCAGTTCGTGAAACATCTCCACTAAGAGACATTAGAGAAAAACACCTCAGTCCTTCTGAGTTTCTTATGTCCCACCCACAACTTTCTTGAAACTCCTTTCAGGTCAAAACAACTAAGGAAAAGTCCCATACCTGTTTTCACATTCAATAAATTGTTCAAAGTTTGTTCAATGACTTTAATAAGCTTCAAAGAAATCTGGTAAGGAAATTCTAAGTCTTTTTCCTATTCTATCAAAGCATCTGAGGTGAGTACCTTCATGTTTGCTTTTCTCCAGATGCCAAATGGTATTTTTTAAACCACATTAGGATTTACATGTGGATGAATTAATTCATGCTTTTTGAATTCTTTGAACCTTAAGTGTTCAAAGTGAAGTGGAGTTCTTCCTTGAACTATGGGCAGGGCAAAGTGCCTCACCTCTCTCCTCCCCAAATACCATATACAGACCCTGTCATAAAACATTATGTCTCATAAGACAAAAGTTTCCAAAGGAAGTTTTTTTTTCCTTTAAACTCAGCATCTGACTTAGAGTTTGACACATAGTACATACTCAATAAATATTTGTTGAACAGAAATAAATTATTAAGAATCTCAAGAAATCTAGCTCTTTCCAATGAGCTATATTCTATCTTGAAATTTTATCTGCTTTAGAAAGCTTAACTGGGTGAGAAAAACATGCAAATCTTAGGCTAAAAAGTTTTTCACTAGGTTATGTGCTTGGAAAAGGGAATCAGTTCTTTGGAAAGGTTTTAACTATTGTTAAATGTCCAGTTAGATCTCCCATGTTAAATACTTGTAGTAGAATTTTTCTTATATAATTTATAGGCTTTTCCTCATTTAGTCTACCAGAAAATAGCAATAAAAAGTAAAGTGTTATTGAGAAAAATAATAGAGGCTTGTCTCAAATTTGCAATCCTCCTGCCTCAGCTTTCTGAGTCCCTGGGATTACAGGCATGCACCACCACATCCAGCTCTAAGGCACTTTTAAAAATTTCATTTGGCATCTGAATAAAAGCAAATGTGAAGACTCTCACCTCAAATTACTCTGTTTTAATGGAGTTAGTAAAAAGACTAAGAATTTTCCTGCTAGATTTCTTTGAAGCTTGTAAAAGTCATCGAACTAACTTTGAACAATGCATTGAGTATGAAAACAGGCATGGGAATTTTCCTTAGCTGTTTTGACATGCAAGGGGTGTTCAAGGGAATTGTGGGAGGGAAATAAGAATAGGAAAGACTGAGGAATGCTGGAGCTTTGAGTGATTGGGTGCAGTTTGGTAGTTCAATTGTTATCTCTTCATCTTTACACTAAGAAGGTGATATGCACCATAAATCTCTTCACTGCACTGCCAAGTTCATGATTTCCAAAATTTGAAATTAATTAGTTTCAAATGATCCCTTTGTCTCTACACCTGAAAAGTGGCCACCTTCAGAAAAGTGGCAGACATGTCACATGGATCAAGTCCCCATGGAAACCTCCCCATACAACTCTCTGGAGTTGTCCCTACTTCCCAAGCATACACTCATGCTTCCTAAGTGCCATCATCTGTGCAACCCATTCACTTCCACAAGAATATTCATGCAGCCTTTGTAGCCAGCATCTGGGTCTTGTCTCTAGGTATTCCTCTAGCTCACCTCTACAGACCAACCAGAAAGCTTAAAAACGGATCAAAGTCCTATGCACCAAATCCCCAAATTCTGGTTGAGTCAGATTGTCAGAACATACAAAGAACTCAAAACTCAACAGCAAAAACAAAACAAAGGAAAAGAACAAATAATCCTATTTGAAAAAACAGGCAAATTATCTGAATATATGTTTCCCAAAGAAGATAAACAAATGGCCAAAAGCATATAAAAAATGTTCAACATCACTAATCATTAGGGAAATGCAAATCAAAAATCACAATAAGATAACATCTCACCTGAATAGAATAGCTATGATAAAAAATATAACAAATGCTGGTGAGGAAACAGAGGAAGGGAACTCTTGTATACCGTTGGTGGGAATGTAAGTTAGTATAGCCACTATGGAAAATAGTATGGAGGGCCACCTCCCCGCCGCCCCCCCCCCCAAAAAAAAAAAAACTAGAAATAGAATTACTCCATGGTATAGCAATTATACTGTTGGGTATATATACAAAAGAAATGAAATCATCATATCAGTAATATCTGTACTTTCAAGATTATTGCAGGATTATTCACAATAGTCAAAATATGCAATCAACCAAAGTGTCTACAAACAGGAGAAAGGATGAAGAAAATGTGATAGATACATACAATGAAATATTATTCAGCTATTGAAAAGAATGAATCCTGTCATTTGTGGCAACATGGATAAACCTGGAGGACATTAAGTGAAATAAACCAGGCACAAAGATAAATACTAATGTTCTCAGGGTTATGTGGAAGCTAAAAATATTGATTTCAGAAGTCACTAGTGGTTAGGAAGGGGAGGGAGGACAGAGGGACGTTGGGTAATGGGTAACAAACTACTGAAGGAGAAATAGTTTCTAATGTTCTACAGCATAGTAGGTTAACTCTAGTTCACAGTAATTTATTATGTTATTAATAAAGAATTAGAAGAGAGAAATTTAAAAGTTCCTAACACAGTACTACAAAAAACTATTGTGTGCTTCTTTTACCATACTTCATATTGTTGATGAAATTAAAGAATATTTGATAAAATCAGAAAAAAAGTTCCTAACAGAAAGAAGTGTAAGGATACAGAAATGCAAATTACCTGATTTAATCCTTATTCATATATCAAATCTTCATACCATATTCCACAAATATGTAAAATTATTGTATATCAATGCAAAATATTTTACCAGAATCATGTAATCAGATATGAGATACCTTCTAAATGCTTTCCATTTTGGGACCACTGTGCTTGGTTGACAACAAAAAATAAATAAATAAATAAATATCTGGTGCGGGGGAATGAGAGTAAAATATATAACTAAAAGATGAAAAGTTTCACTTCCCCTAGGAAGGGAAAATATTGTAATTAGTGTACTACCATGATCACCATTTCAAGAAATAGCTTTGAGACTCGGGGTGTAGCTCAGTGGTAAGCATGTGCCTAGCGTGCATGAGACTTTGGTTCAATCCCCACCACCACCAAAACCAGAAATATCTTCCACACAATAGTCAAGAAATGGAAACAACCCAAATGCCCAATAATGGATAAGTGTGTGAGCAAAATGCAGTCTGTACCCATCATACGATGTTATTTATCATTAAAAAGGCAGGGAAATTCTAACACATGCTGAAATACAGATGAGCTCATTATGCGGAGTGAAGTAAGTCAATCAAAAAAGACAAATACTATATGATTCCACTTATATGAGGTACCTACAATAATCAAATCCGTCATAGAAACACAAAGTAGAATCGTTGCCAGGATCTAAAAGGAGGAAGTTGTTATTTCATGGGTATAGTGTCTCCGTTTTCCAAGATGAAAGAATTATAAAAATTAATGGCAAAAGTACTTATATTTAGCACCACTAAACTATACACTTAGAAATAGTTAAGACTGTAAATTTTTTGTTATGCCTTCAGGTTGAAAAACTAAATACCTTTGTGACTCAGAGTAATTGACATTGCCAGTTTAGATAAGGCACTACAGAATTCAATCAGAAGAAGTAGAACTCACATAATATTTGAGCAAAATTAGGGGGCATATTTTCATCTATGTATGTATGTATGTATTTAGCAATACTGGGGACTGCACCAAGGGCCTTGAGCATACTAGGCAAAAACAATACCATTGAACTATGCCCCATCCCACCCCTCCTTTTTTTTTTTTTACTTTGAGACAGGGTCTCACTAAATTGCCAAGACTGACCTCAAACTCACAATCTTCCTGCCTAAGCCACCTAATTTGCTGGGAAACCTGTGCATTCTCTTACAAAACCAAAATATTTATTTATTGTGTATTTCCTGAGCTTTAGCTTCATAGAAGTTTGGTTAGCCCTGGGTCAGTCTTGCTCTTATCTAGAAAAGATCAGATTCAGTCCTGGGTATTCCAAGATGTATTTTTGGCAACTGGACTTTTCCATATCTAGATGTTTTTCTGTCAGGCTAGTGTTGCTCCTACTATTACAAAGGATGACTTGGAAGTTCAAGTCCAAATTAGAACTGATCAAATACGGCTCCTGTAGGTTTTCTGGGTCAGGAGCAAAATAAGCAGCTCATCATTTGTCTAAGTTGGAAAATTCTCAGCCTCTTATTAATTCAACTCATATGTTTATCCCTAAATCTTACAATCTCAGAGTCTGGGAAATTGTGACACAAGTCACTGGTGAGAGATGAGGCAAGTATTCTTAGCCAAGGCCCACATGTTCCAGTCCCTCCCTGTAATCCTTGCATATCTGAAAAGAGGGTGTGTTGCTGTAAACAGGCACAGATGTCTACCATTCAGGACTTCAAGATCTCCTTGAAGATCCCTGTTTGTAGTTCAAATTCATGTACTATCTTCTCAGTGCTGCATCTGTAATATAATTAGAGAAGGCACTTATATAGGGAGAGAATTAACAGAAGAGGCAGACCCCTGAAATCCAACAAATCCAAGAATAATCTGTATTTGATGACTTGTTTTCTGACAAGGATATTTGTTAAGACTTGTTAAAATATGCAACCTGAAACTTGCTAATATCTCCAAAGCAAAAGTTCACACCACCACCACACCTTTCCCTGCCCCCTCTGATTCTTGGCATGCTATTTACAAGTGCCAAATACTTCTTTTATTGGGTTATGCTTTGCAACCCACCTGGCATTCGTATAACCCATTCACATTCAACATCAGAGGCTGAAAGTAACTTCTGCTCTAAGCACTATTAAAACATAGCCAAATATAAATCCCAATATTCTCATCTCTCCACCTGTGAAATTTGGCTTCATGGCATGAACAAATGAACTTCTCTCAGAAAAAGATAAAAGCCAAAAATACAAATGTAACTAAGTCACAGCTGTAATGTTGAATATGAGGAATACAAATTTAGGTTGCCAATACTGCTTAATGTTTAGACCTTTTTCCCGTGCTAACCTATGTCCACAAAGCAGGACAGAAACATTTCAGTAAAAGACATTTTCAGGTGTGACAAACCACTACTATTTCTTCCATCACCTTTTTAAGATCTTTTTTCATTGTTTAAGAGAATGGGTCTCACTATGTTGCCCCAGTTGGCCCTGAACCCCTGGACTACTCAGTCTTCTGAGTAGTGAGGACAGTATGCCCACTGCACCAGCTTTTCCATCACCTTCAAAGGTTTAGGATCTAGATAGCACCCAGTGGTCAAGAAAAGAGCCTCAGAACAACTGGATGTAAAGATTAAGTAAATGATTGTCCAATTGTAAGGTTTTAGCCAACAGAAGTGAGGGGTGATTTTGTTTCAGCATTGGGGGTTTTCTTATTGACCAAACACAGATGACACTGTCACCAATAATAGATAAAATGTCACTTATCACATAATTCACATTCAATACACATTCATAAAATAGCACGACTATCAGTAAAACTAAGGAGGGGGAATGTTTTGTGAGGAGACTCCCAAAGGAACTTTGTCTTGCATCTCTTGGGGAAATGAATTTTAAAGTGGGTCAGCTTTAAACACTGGGCTAAATCTGTATTTGCCAACACTACATGTGTGTAATCTATTTGAAAATAAACTCCTTTCTCTGCTTTGTACCTGTAGCACTCTGAAAAATTTGGTTTCTCTAACTAAAGGACAAGACAGAGCTTTAGTGGCACTTGCTCTTCCCTCTGAGTCTTTTTTATAGATTAGTGTCCCCTTTTTTTTACAGAGGACAAGTGAAATGGGACCAAGAAAAGGAGAATCAAGAAATGAGTACCCTCAGGGTAGCAATCATAACTAAGTTGCTGAATACCATCTGAGGTTCTTGATAAAAGCCATTGGTCTCAGCACATGTAGACTATGTGTCATTAGCTCTGCTCCTCAGTAATGCTTCATGGTTGTGACTTAACCAAGGGAAAAAACACCTGCTTTACCAACTTATTCTAACCACTTGGTTTGTTTACCATTTAAGTGATTACTCCCTTTCAACTAAAAGACTCAAAAAGAAAAACTGTAGCTTGAGCTAGGAGCCAAGTTTTATGCTTTAATCTCTGATAATTTCTCCATATGCATTAGAATGTCCTTAGTCAAATTAAATGTCAAACATTGCTTGTGATGAAACTGATGGGAAATTTTTAATTTTTAATTAATTTGAGATTCTTACCTGCTGTGAAACTACTTTTGTTTTGAGACATATACCAGATTAAGCAATTGAAAAATTAAATGACTGATGAAGTAACTACTCATGTAATTGCAGCTATATAGTACTCAACTTACAGATATTAGTATAAAGTAACATCTATGCTCAGATTATTCATTGCCAAGAATAAATTAATATCTCAAAGCACTACTTACGAAGAATCTAAATTCTAAAATAATATCAGTAATACTACTAATATCATGCCACTCTGCCATTTTTAAAACACTCAAACACACTCTTATCTTTAACATAGGAAATTCATTTTCACATGAGCTCTGGTCCATTTTACTTTAAACCTAAAAGTTCTTCTTTAAAATTGCTTCAACTCTGCAGTTTAAAACAATTTTTTAAACTTTACATTTCATGGGAAAATCATACACATCGCAGAAAACTTGCCACTTTGCTGCTTCCTGTAATTTCTCTTATACAACATACAAAGCTATTTCATGCTTCATGAGCATAATTTTTCTTTATCTACTTGGGTTTCTTTGTCATCATGACTAGTTTTAAGGTCTGCTCTTGTATTCACTGAGCCCAAACCCCCTGTATTTTACCATTCTCAGGGCAGAACAGTCTCTAAAGCAGAAGAATATTTTTTTGGAAAGATTAATTAGGTTGTATTTACTACACCAAAAAATGCCTAAAGGTATTTTAAGCACCTTGGTGCTTAGGATCTCTATTTTCCAGTCTTGAACACATGCCTTTGCTTTATGATTCAAGATAAGTCACAGATGGCCGATAGTTGCTGATTTTCATCTTGAAGGCAGCCTTGTTCAAATTCAAAGAGAGCACTGGGCACAAGCAAAAACAATATCTGCCCAAACAACATCTGCTGAGAAAAGTTCCTCATTGTTTTTGTAATCGTATCACAAGGATTTAGCATCCCTTTCACAAGGCAGATATGGAAATCTGTTCACCACTTGTATATTCTGTCCTCTCTAGTTTCTGTTCTTTTCCAACCACATCCCTTCTTATGGCTGTTTGCTAATGATACCAGCACCTGTAGAGGTGGGGCTGAGAAACTAAAATTGCTTCTTATACAGCTTTGGCCCTTTGGGCACTCTCTGTCCCCAGGGAGAATTGGACTGGAAAACAGCTTTTTATCAGACTCTGTTAGGTGTGAAAACACACTTCACTCTGTTCTCAGGGTGTGATTTGAGATGTAAAACCAAGAAGTGGACTTGGCTTGAGCAGGCACTGCCTACATTGTGTGAGTGCATGATCTCCTTGAGCGCTAGGTTTTGTTCTTCGCTGGACTCAGTAATATAAAAACATATTTATTGCATCATAACTTCTTTCTTTCTCAAAAATCCCAATTGTCAGCCTTCTGGGTGAGAAAGATGCATGTTACACAAAGGAAGGAACATACAAAAGGAGTCTCCTTAATCTCAGAACTGAGGTTGTTTTGACATTAGAATACAGTGTGTACCATAATGTTTTATGAAAGCTGCTCAGTGATCCAGCTTATTTCTTTTTTTTTTTCTTCCTTCTTTTTTCTTTTATCCCCCAGTCCTGGGGATCAAACCCAGATCTTTCCCCATGTTAGGCACGTGCTCTACCATGAGTTATATCCCCAGTCCCCAGTGTATTTCTTTAAAGCCAGCAAGACTTTTCTTTTATCATGTGTAACCCTAGTATGTATTATAGAGAATGACAGAGTTCTATCCTACTAGTCTGTAAAGATGGCTTTCAGGGAAGCCTACCTGCCTACAGTCCTGCATTCTAATCCTGGGGCTTTCGATTTGAGGGATCTTAGACAGTACTCTGGGTTGTAGTCATAGAACCATTCCATTGCTTTTTACCTCTTTTGTATTTTAATTATACAGAATAATGGGTTTCATTGTGGCATATTTGTGCATGCAAAATATCATGCACAAATGATCACATCTACCCACCTTCAGCTGTTATGGCCACAGAGAAACATAATATGAGGATGTTCTTCCATTTCTCTCATCCTGGAGATAAAGCCAATCAAATTGGAGAGGCTCAAGGGGAAAGCACTATGAATAATTTGCCTCTTTTTACCATCACAGTGATCAAATCACCTCTTAGTCCCTTTTCTCATTGAGACGAGGAGTCAGAAAACCTGGCTCTGAGTCCTGCTTCCTGCAGCTTTATTAGCTGTGACAAATCATTTTTCTCTGCTTTTCCTTCTGCAGTTCTAAGATACCAGGTCTGGACAATTTGGCCTCTAAGAGTGCATCCAATTCTGTATCATCTAAGATTTGATGATTCCAACTGATTTAACAATTCTTTCTGAGCAGTCAAGTCCTTGGCTTCAAGATTTCACAGTCATAAGTTATTCATCACTGCACTTGCATTAGAAATGGCTTTGCAGAGTCTGAAATGTCCTTTTATCCAACGTCTGCAATGTGAACACTGGGTATGATTCTGAGGCATTTATCCACAGTGATGGACGTCACCATCAGGAGACAGGTTGCATGCATTTGAATTATGGTTCACCATTTTGCTCTAAAAAAGTTACTCAAATCCTTCTGTGTCTCAGTATTTGCATCTAAAAATGGGATTATAAGGGTCCTAATTCATTGGTTTGCTATGAAACTGAAATGAACTAACATACATAAAGTTCATAGACTTATACCTGGGACGTTGTAAATGGTCAATAGATATTAACTTCTCTCTGGAGTTATTCTCTCCCAATAATGGGCTCTATGCCACATTAAGGGAAGTGGAGTTTAATGTCTTTAGGGCAGAACATTCTATTTTTAGGATAAGTGTATTATTAGAACTGTTTACCTTATCATTGAAATTCACTCCAAATATTGTTATCTCATTATTTTGAGTTAATTTGTAATTTTTCTTAAATAAACACTTAGACTAGCATTCTAGAAACCAGAATACTGACTGGGAAATTTCACTTCTGTCTCTAATAATCATTTATACAACAGAGGAAAGAAACTGAGATTTGGTTCTGACTATAGGCAAATTCTTTCTTGTAGTGAGTTGTTTGTTTAATCACTGGGCTTTTATATTTTCTTCTTAACAGAAACCTTTTGAGTGTGGGGTAGGATTAAAATGCATTTCTATAGTATTTTTTAACACAGAATAATGTGAGTGGATACTCACATGGGAAGACTACTAAAGAACTGAAAAATTTCAGCTTTTATTTCCAAGGTCTGATTATCTTATCCATTAAGCATCATCTGTCTACCAGTGATCATATGGGACCGGGCACTCAGTCAAGGTTTTGATGAGCCCTGAGAGTTTTTTGCATCAACCTAGTTCCCTAAGACTTTACCAGATGAGATAAATATTAAGCTACATTTTGCGGTTGTGATCATTTTTCATTCAAGGCATTCTGTAGAAAAGTCTCATTTGATCCATTCTTTGTCACGTCAGATGACTCAAAAGAAGGTAACAATTGCCAGAATCAACTCAGGATTTTCTGAGGAAATGAACAACACCTAGCCCAGATTGCTCTTATCTGGGTGTATCAAGTCTTTCCTTTATTTCCTAGGCTCTTTAGAGCTACCATAGCAACCCATGCTATAAATGCGACACAATTGCACTTCAAAGCTACACCTTTATAGCCAAGGCTGTTCTATTGCCTCTCTAGGTTACTTTTCAGTAACTTAGAAAATTAATGGTGCTGTTGGTTAGTGAGGCTTCATGTGAGTGTTGAAAAGAAAAGTAAGCGAAGACCTTGGGTCAAGTCCATTTGAGTAACACTGCATGACCAGGATTGGGTCCAATAGAACTCTTGGTGGCTCAACTGTTTCATATGTATAGAAAAATATAATTTTAATTACAGTTGGATTTTTGAGAAGTGCCCACTGGAAATGTAGTGTAAGGACTATAAAGCCAGGTATGCAATACCCGTGTGGAAGAGTCCCTAAATCAAAGGCTGGCAGGGACTGGAAAGGAACATAAATACCATATATTTGACATCCCTGGACTCTTAAAACATTCTGTGAGGGCACTATGAGTTAAAAAAGAAAGAAAGAAAGAAAGAAAGAAAGAAAGAAAGAAAGAAAGAAAGGAAGGAAGGAAGGAAGGAAGGAAGGAAGGAAGGAAGGAAGGAAAGAAAAGAAAAGAAGTAGGAGATGTGAAATTGATTTTTAAGCCAAATTGTGTACCTTTGTTAATTTCATTATGATGACTATTAGAAGAGGAATGAAAAGAGAAACCTAACTTTATCTTCTGTATTCAAACCAAATTCTCTCATACATCCTGGTCTGGAGCATTTTGTCAGTGGTCCTCTGGAGTGAAAACTTTTATCTTTATCATATATGCTAAGCAAAGAAAGTAGGATAGACAGGTGATATTTCAGATAATGTGGTTGTATTAAATATATTTTCATCACTGGGACCAAAATACCTGACAAGACCAACTTATAAGAAGAAAAATTGATTCTGACTCATAGTTTCAGAATTTCAGCAGCCCATGGTCAGCTATTTCCAAGGCAGAAACATCATGGCAGAGGAAAGCTGCTCAGCTCATGCAGCCAGGAGGCAGAGAGACTGGAGGGTAAGAGAAGATGAAACCTTCCAGGGCATGCTACCTACTTCCTTCACTTAAGTACCACCTCCCAGTAGTTCATTCAGCTATCAATGGGTTAATCCACTGATGAGGTCAGATTCTTTATTATCCAATGCCTTGAAAGCCCCACCTCTAAAGCTTGCTGCATTTTTTTTTAGGTTTTATTTTTTATTTTTGTTTTTTAAAATTAATTAATTAATTATTTTTTGCATTGCAATTCTTAATACACCATTATACAATAATTTATCATACCTATGATTATATATAAGGTATATTGACACCAAATTCACACATTGAAGCTTGCTGCATTTTGAGACCATACTTTGAACACATTAACCTTTGGGGGGACATTCTGGCTTGAAATCATAAAAGTATGAAAACAACTCTGATCTTGTAGACACAAGAAAGCTGCCATGGAGAACAGAGCTTGGGCCTTGAAGTGCTCCATCTCTCCCTGTAGCTAGCCACCTACTTCACCTAGGCATCAGGCCAGCTCTGGCAGGAGATTGGATCAAGGCTATTTGCATGTCTGTTTTCAGGACATTAAATTTTGTCTTCCCATACAAAATGGGAAGGCAGTCAACGCAATCATGCAGAAAACTTATCTTGGAAAAAAAGAAGACCAAAGTTTTTCTTTCAATAAGTACAAATTCTATTTTCTGTAAAGTGTGATTAAAAACACCGTCAGAAAATATACATGTTTTGATGAAGGGTTGAAGTTCTCTTTTTTTGTGATTCAAGGAATGATGACAAAAACGGAAAGACATTATTATATCGTTAAGCGTAGCACTGGTGTTATCATTTATATGTTTTATCATTTGAGCCCCCAAACACCCTATGACATGGAATCTAAAGCTGGAGATGTCAGCCTGACCCAATTTCTCATGACCAGTAAGTGACAAAGCTCAACTTCATAATCCAAAGCCATGAGTCAAAGTGTGTGGAAATACCCAGAAATGTTAGACAGTGCTGGCAATTCTGCATTGAAACTCTTCTATAAATAGCTCCCTGATTATTTCTGATTCTCATTGACTTAGTATAATGTAAGCCATTCAGCAATATGATACTGATAAATATTTCCTTTTCAAAACATTACACAAATACATGATTTCCTCCCTCTTTCTACCCTGTAGGAGAAGTAGGAAAAAAAAAAACAAGATAATAGGAATTTGCCTCCAAGCTACATTGCCTTCCTATCCTCTTGGTAATCACTGAAGAGAGTCCCTAGTTACTAAGGAGACCATAACAGAATCCATTAGGTTCCAGTACACTTGGGTTGCCTGGCTAGCGAACGCCAAAATAGCAAAGGAAAATATTATCATTGCTGAAATCATTTGATGTCTATGACTAATAAAAAACATGTTGGCAAATTGAATTTTTTGAACTGCCCAAAGGGCTTGGTGAAGTCTATGAATTAATAGCACACAGCATTCTGTCTAGAGAAGAAAAAGAAATTTTTTTAAAAAAAGCAAAATATTAAACCATTTCTTAAAAAAAAATATCTGAATAATCAAAAGGTCCTCACAAACATTAGGCAACCACATCTAGGTCTCTTATTAAATTTTTTATTTAAATTTAATTTTCTGACCCCTCCTTTTCCTATAGCTAAATAATAAATTCTGTGAATTCTGAGTCACATTATTCTTGAATAGTAAGAGACCCACAGGCCTTCTTATCCAATTTCTCATAAATACCGGAATTATCTTTAAAGTGTCCCTGATAACTGTACCAACAGTCAAGGCTTTGAAGGCAGAAGTTTCTATTCACATGTGTGCTGTGCCCCTTGAGGGGCTAGTGGAAGACAGAAGTGAGAAGAATTGGGGTTGAGCCAACTTCCAACGACCTCTTCACTCCAGGTCCAGAGGATACTCTGGGCTTGCCTGAAGATGTTCATCAGTGTCCTCTGCTTGACCATTCCAGAGCAGCAGGTCTCTGCCAGGATCCATCCTGTCTTGTTATGGCTGTGGCTCTGATTCTTGGAGGCTGTGTTCTCATGTTGTGCCAAAATCCTCTCTCCTCCTGTTTTCTACCTATTGTTCTCTGTGGTATCTCTAGAACAACACTGCTTGACTCAACTTCCTTTCCTCCTAAATAGTCCCTTAGATAACTGAAGTCAACTGCCATGACTGCCTGGTATACTGTTTTCTCCAAAAGTTGTTTCCCTATTAGATCATAAGGCAAGCATACAAATATAATTTGAGGAGACAGAACACATAATTATCATTTAAAAAAGACAAAAAGGTAGTCTGAAAATTTGATTTTTTTTTTGGTGGGGGGGGGCGGATACCTTGAATTGAACTCAGGGGTACTCAACTACTGAGCCATAGCCCCAATCCTAATTTGTGTGTGTGTGTATATATATATATATATATATATATATATATATATATATATATATATTTTTTTTTTTTTTTTTTTTTTTTTTTAAATTTAGAGACAGGGTCTCACTGAGTTGCTTAGTGCTTTGCCATTGCTGAGGCTGGCTTTGAACTCAAGATCCTCCTGTCTCAGCCTCAGGAGCCCTAATTAGGATTACAGGCGTGCGCGCCACTGTGCCTAGAATGAAAATTTGATATTTTTTTAAGTTAAAGTTCTAAAATAAAAAGTTGAAGAACTGGAGGTATAGCTGAGTGGTATAATGCATGTTTTGCATACATGAAGCTATTCATTCACTAGCACCAAAAAACAAAAACAATCAAACAAAAAGAGTTGAAATTCTCAATTGGTATTGAAAAGCAATGTAGCTGTACTCTGGGTTCCTGAATTCTGTCAAGTCATCCTGTCAAAATGGAAATAAAGACTTTTTCTTAGTTATAGACATCATGCCAGTTCCTAGTAACATCCCACCAATTATCACCAAAGTTGCATTTAAAAAAAAAAATTTACTATTAATGCGTACTTTACCTGCATATAAATACTTATGACAAGATTTGAAAATGAATATCACCTATTAAGAATTAAAGAAGGGATGATGTAAAGAAAATAGATATTTAATTCTTCTCTCCATCCCATATCTTATTATGAAAAACTTTAAGCAGAAAGATATGTTGATTTTAGAGCAAACACCCATATATTCAACAAGTAGAGTCTACAATGAACATTGCACTATCTTCAATATCTCTGAAATCTCTACCTTTCTCTGTCTGTCCATCAACCCACCCTACATTTTTATACATTTCAATATCACTTGTTTGCAGCAGAATACTTTATCCTCACACACCAACGTGCACGTTGTTATCATTTCTTTTTTGAAACGTTTGGTTCATGTTCCCTTCTGAATCCCCTTTACCATACTTTATTTTATTCCCTCCTTTTCCTCAATTTTCATTTTTGTGTTCTTCTTTCCACTTTCTGTCCCCAAGATCTAAGAGACAAAAGAAAGATGTAAAATTCTTGAATATCTAATATTCTTAGAATCGCATGGGGAAGATCACTGATGACCAGCCAGAGTCTCATAGCTTTTATAGTTGCAGGCACGGGATGGATGAGGACCTCAGGAACAGGCTAATCAGAGAGGGATTAGCATGAGAATTTAATAATTTACTATGCGAAGTACAGCTATTAAATGCCCAGGCATATTTCCTCATCAACCTACTCTCTCTTTGAACTAATGGCCATGGAAGGCCAATTATGAAGACTTTTAGTAAGCAGAGACTCAGAGGAGGGGAGCTCAAATGTCCAGGTGGTCTGGAAGAAGAGACCTCATCAGCTGATGTTTCAACAGCTGGCTTCATGATGAAATGAGGCTGGGGACACTAACTACCACTGTAGAACTTCTGGGAAGACCTGCCCCTGGGGTCATGGCTAGTGAGTGCACTTCTAACCTGGACTGTAGGGGTGAACCCTATCAGATTCTACCCTTCCAACTTCCTTCAAAAACATCCATTGAGCCCCATTCCTTTGAGGAACACATTCTCTTTTAACCATGCTTATGGCATTAGTTAAGATTTAGTGAAGTCCTGACCATCCTGTGTTGGGTCTGGAGGAAAACCTGTCTTTTTGTTTTGGTTTGGTTTTTCGGTTTGTGTGTGTGTGTGTGTTTGTGTGGTGCTGAAGATGAACCCAGGGCCTCACACAGGCCAGACAAGCGCTCTACCACTGAGCTACATCCCCAGCTCGACAACCTGTCCTTAAAATGTGAAGTCCGTGTCTATCTAACTCCACCTTTGCAAATCAATTTTACTGGCTTTATTCTCTAATATGAGAGTGATTATCTGCCTTCTGAGAACTCTGTGTTCAGAGGCCAGGAAAGAAGCGCTCTTCATTATTTTCTCTATCTCAAGATTTATGTCTGACAAGCAATGTTCGTTGTTCATTCTCTGGACTTCCTAATTAACAGCCCACAAAGACTTGGCAAGGTGAGATCCCCAGTGAAAAGACAGCTGCCCAAAAGCAACACAAATGTACAAATGCAACACTTGTCACAACAGACAGCTTCTCCAATGTTGCAGATCAATCTAACTTTGACAAATTAAACCTACTTTGAAATCCATGAAAGGAGTTCTCTAGTCATAAAATCTCAAGGTGAATCCTTTGGTTATATAACCACTTCTTAATGTAGTTCTCCCAAAGGTTTGGACTTAAAAATCAGTTTTAGAGCAAGGCTTTCCTATCCTCTACTGCTTAAAAACAATTCTTACCCTTAACCACCTTCCATGTACAGATAACATAGGAAATGCCATCACTGCATAGTAGCACCATATGCTTTAGAGTTTATTTAAAAATAACATTCAACTGTTGCAGAAAACATGACTCAGAACAAGGCTCTGGTTATTTCACAAGAGTCTGTGACAGATTGGGTGCAGGGAGAACCTGATACTTTTAGGTATTAGCACCTCAGTGGTAAATGTTAACTGGCAACTTTAAGTTCTTCTCTAATTGCCTCTATTATAAGCAACCTATCCTCAGATCCAGATTAAAACTCTTTCCAGAGGGTGAAAGGTCCCGTAATGTAGAGAGTAGACTTTTATTGCTGGGAACTCAAAGATTCTGACGGTAGCATATGTGCCTTGTGTCACAGACCTCTAGCAGTACTCAATCTACATAAACAGGGAGCATTTCATCTAAGCAGGGCTTCAAAGGCAATGTTTGTTCATACATCATTAGTTTCTTTGATTCCTTTGATGCATCTGTCTCTAGTGATGGAAACTCTTTTTTTTTTTTTTTTTTAAGAAACTAAAGCACAAAAAGAAAATGAAAAAACTAAAAACTGATTTGGCAACAGCTAAGCAAGAGGCTGCCTTCACAATCATGGAACTCAATGAGAAGATAAAGATGCTCTGTGAAGGAAAGCCAGCCCCTAGAGGTCAGTATTACCACGTGACAATTGCACCCTGGCCCCTCATCTTGGGTGATGCCTATGGTTTCATTGGCAACCAAGCAAAAAGCAAGGCCACTGTGCCTGGCAGCGTCCTGGCTCAGCAGCATACTGGCCTGGCCTGACCTCTGTTAGGAATGAACAGAGATGGCACGTGAGCTACTAACTCTGGGCTGGGTTTGCTTTCACTTTAGAGAAGCAGAGAATGAATAAGCTGCTCATTAAGGGGAAGTCTCTGAAAATGAACAACTGGCCTGAAATAGATCTGTGAAGTGTCATTGGATAAGCTGGGTGACTGTGAGGAAAGGGCAGTGCCTAAGAAGGAAGACCTGACACCTTGAGGAACAGGGCTCTGGAGTAGGTCCAGGAGCCTGTCTGAGCGCACAGGCTGGCACGCTAAGACAGCGCAAGGAAGGGAGGAGAGTCTTTTTTAACAGCAGACAAATGAAGCAGAAAACCAGCAGGGAAGGCTGGTTAGGGTGAAATCTGGATAGTTTAAAAAAATTTTTTTTTGAATAGCAACATTAGTTTCAATTTTTTAAAAAATACTACTTCTACTAAGAGGCTATAAATACACATTAGGGGAAAAAACACAGGTTGTCATTACTGATAATAGGAGTTAATATTTCACACTATGTGCCAGGCATTTTGCTAAGCAAGATGTGTAAGTATCTACTTAATTCTCAGAATAATTTCTGAGGTAAGTGTACTCATGGATTCCACCAGAATAAGTCGGGGGGCTCAGATATATTCATTAACTTGCCCAGGTTAGACCCAGACAGGCAATACTTGAGTAGTCAGCACCAAAGCAGTGACTTTTCCTACACCAGGGGAGGTTTCCAGCTTTGATAGGCTGAGGACGTTTTGTCTGCTATGTAGCAGCAATAACAAACTTCACTTCTGCCTGTTGATCTCCTGCAAAGACTTAGTTCCCTAAAATAAATGTCTTCCTTTGAAGTGTGCCACTCTTGCAAAGCCAGGAACATGTCATTGTTCTTACTCTGGCTTCCTTTCTTACTCATAAATAATTCTGGAAAAAGAGGAGCAACTTGGAAACAAGTGGAGGAGGAAGAAGTAGGCGATGTGGTGGCTTCAGAAAGGGACACTCCCAGAATCCTGACCACATGGTGAAACTTCACGTACAAACTTGGTTTGTATTTTCAGTTTCCAATAGCACTTTCCTAGGGTTCAAATGGCATCTTATACTTTCACCTTGAAACACCTGCCAAAGGTCAACTTTTTTCTTTCTTTTCAACTTTTTCTTTTAACAAAATAATATAAAAGCAGTTTATAATGTTGCCTTTACAACCATGAAAACTAAACAAATAAAAACCCACTAGAAAATGTTACCAATTTAAAGATCTAAGGAATCCACGGGCTAGATTTTCCATTGGTTGCTTGGGGAGAAGCTGATGACAATCATGGAACACATTGGAGGTAGTTCTCCAGCTTATTTGAGAGAAGCTTTTGACTTCTCAACTCCATTTTAAACTTAGTGCAAAAAATATTATTGCAGGGCATCTAATTCTAATTACACTTATTTAGGTAAAAATATCATTCATGGTCTAGTGCCATTTGGTCTCTCAGGTATTTGAATAAGTCAAAATTTAAATGATACTAACATGTAAATGGTTTGGGGGAGGCAGAAAATAATAAATCCCATCTTTCTTAGATAACTTTTTTCTCAGTATTTTTATTTAAAAACAAAACTACTAGTAAGGGGGTAGTTATTGCATACTTATAAATGGATATAAATAAAATTAAATCTAAACAGTTATTCTAAGGTCCATTGGATCAAAATGGTGCCCTTCCTTTTGGAGCTATGCTGCTTCTCTTACTGATGGAGAAACTGAATTGAATTGCACCAACAAGGGGTACTAATATTTTAAATCAAATATTTTTCACATTTTTACTCTCCTGTCAGCCCTGTGAAACCTCACCTTAAATTCAATAGTCCAAGAGATTATCAAGGTCATTATGATCCCAGAGTGATATTAACTGGCCATCTCAGACACCTTGGTCACCTTGCCCTTCCTCTCAATTCAATTCAAAATAAAGCCTCTAACACTTAAGATAAATAACCCTTATTTACCCTAGAACAATACAGGCCAACTCACCCTCACACAAATATTTTTGGACCTAAAACACCATCTCTCCCTTAGTTATTTTGTGTCCTTTTATAAAATGTTTGTTCTGGGTTCTCAGACTCTGTTTGCAAAGGCCAGGTGCCCCAGTCATAATAGCTTAAGGAGAAAGGTTGATTTATTGGCACAAGTAAGCAAACCAAGAAAGGGCATGCTATTAGCTTCAGAGTCCTGCAGATTCAGGGTGTCGGTATTCATCCTGGGATATAAACCAAATTTTGTGATCAGGGATGGGGAACATTGTTGGACAAGCTTTGGTCATGCATCCTGCACTGGGTGGCAGGGTAGAGAAAAAGAAGGGTGGGAAAGAGAATGTTCTTAGTGGCCCCTCACACCAGAAGCACAGAACTGGATGGCAGAAAACCACTTCCTTAAAGGAAGAAAAATCCCATAACCAAGAAGAAGAAAAACGAAAGCCATGTTTCCAATGCATTGTCAGCTAGCCAACAAGTTAAAACTTAAAGTAATAGTAATGAATCACCATCACAAGGGAACTAGCACTTTAAAGTAAATTTCTGGTCAATGAACAAAAGGCCTTCAGCATCCAAGAAATAAATCTCTAGTGGTATAATTTTAGACTCCAAAATAGAAGACTGTGAGCCATTTGGGAAAGAGAGACCCCTTTTGGCCTCCCTCAAGTGATATCATGGTCAACTATTTTGAAGGTCTGGCTTATTATAACAAATTGCAAGAAGGGGAAAAAAACATTGATTATAACTCATATGTCATGTTAACCTGGATTAACAGTTACTTCTCTATTGTAGTTATGATCTGATGTTTGCAATTCTAACAAGCAAATTCATATTTCCAAATAAATTAGAATCCTCTTTTACCCAAATGTGCAATTTTTCCATGTTTGGTTCATTTTCTAAACAGTTTATAGGTTGCCGTTCAGCTCTTCTGATCAGAGGAATGTTTCAGAATATCAGGAATATTTTTAAGTATATTCATATTCAAACTGATAAAGGAGCCAGCTAGCCAGTTTTTTAAAAACATAAACACAGTAAACTATTTTATTAGTTATGTGCTTAAATTACTTCCAAGAAAATAAATTATTTAATAAATTATTTAAATCCATGGAAAATTCAGCTGAGAAGAAAAACACCTTTATTATAAAACTAAAGCAAAAGGAAACCTACAGCCTGAGTGTTGTTTGTTGATTTTACTTTGTGTGAATAATCACAACTCAAGGGAGATTCCTCCTGTCATTTCCAAAGTCTGCACCTGAAGTGTTTACAGCTTTATTTACTAGCAGAAATCAATGAAATACCTATTGCACTCCTTTTTGGAGGGTTGCAAAGGGTTACCAGGGATTGAACCCAGGGGCGCTTAACTACTGAGCCTGAGCCACATTCCCACCCACCCCGCTTTTTTTTTTTTTTTTTTTTTTTGCAACAGGTTCTCACTAGTTGCTTTTAGCCTCCTTGAGTTGCTGAGGCTGGCTTTGAACTTGCAATCCTTCTGGCTCAGCCTCCCTAGCTGCTGGGATTACAGGCATGTGCCACTGCACCCAGCTTGCACTTCTTTTTGAAGTCGGAGTCTACCTTTTGATATATATCAGTACACAGGAAACTAATGTTAAGTTTCAGGACTAATTCTGCTTCCTTTTTTTAGCAGAACAAAGTCACTTAGAAAAAGGCTTTACTAGTCCTGCTATTGATGCATGAGTAGTCTTGTTCTGGTGCAATCTCCTTCCTATCTTTGATCAGAATATAGATTTCAAGTTACTACTCAAGGAAATACACCCCTCAGGATTTTGTTCTCTTTTAATTTTTTAATTATTTTAATATGGACCAAATAATATTGTAATATACCAAATAAAATATCTAGCCCCCACTTGCCTGTTTTCATTGTCCTAATAAAAGTCATGTCAACTCTTCAGTCATCTCTTGGTTTTACTCCCATTAAGGCAACATGGCCCAGGTAGCCCTATTATGTCCCAGGGCAAATGCACCTATGACTCAATGTCCAAATAGTGCCAACCATGCTCTGGGCTGGGGGAGAGGGACAGCTTGTAATGGTGATCTTCAGTGATCTTCAGTGACATAAGAGTACTTTTAAACACTAGACAACTTACCCCATTAATTTTAAGAATCTATTACTTTCTTAGATACTTCAGAAAGTCAGGTGATATCTTTTTGCCACCACTCCAGAGCTAAACTCTAAACAATATTTTAAAGGGTATTTTTTTACCATGATGCTCACTCTTAGGCACTTGGCCCAAGCCTTCTCTCCCTTGAGTATTCTATTTACCTCTCCTCCTCCAAACTTCTTCCAGACCAAAGCTTCTGTTGCAACTAGGTGTTAAGGAAATGGAGATTTGGGGCTGATGAAAATATCCTGGAATTAGATATGGTAACGGTTGCTCAACATTGTTAATACAGAAAATCACTTTTAAACAATTAAAATTGTGAACTCTGAGACGCGAATTTTAATCTCAATTATAAACAAACCAACAGTGATTAAAACAAATTCTAAGATGTAATGACTAACCACCCTATCACTTGTATATTTTAATGAGTAAGAAGTGTATTTTTTTTAAGTAATGGCTTTTTTTTTTTTTTTTTTTGTACCAGGGATTGAACCCAGGGCCACTCAACCACTGAGCCACATTCCCAGCCCTTTTATTTTTTATTTAGAGATAGGTTCTCACTAAGTTCCTTAGCGCCTCACTAAGTTGCTGAGGCTGGCTTTGAACTTGTGATCCTCCTGTCTCAGCTTTCTGAGCTGCTGGGATTTACAGGCATGTGCCACTACCCCCAGCTCTGTCAAGTGTATTTTAAAGAAAGTACATTGGGCTTAAATAAAATATTGACTTGGTAGAATTCCAAGCATATAGAAGGGGCTCATTTTTACATTTATTGGAATAAGGCAGCTTTGAATAGTGGTCCATTTTTGTGTTGTTGTTGTTGTTGTTGTTGTTGTTTTTAACAATACCACCCTGTCTTTTCAGCATGGTTCCTGAAAAGGTTCTTATTCCCCAGAATAGGAAATAATTACTTGACTCATAGTCCTAATGCAACCTTCTTTTACCACTGAACACCGATACTTCTTTTACCAGTCTACCTAATGTTTTCTAAGAAGGTAACAATACCAGTTTGGGGATCTCACTGTTTGAATTGCTGGGACCTTATCAAAAAGTATGTTCACTTACCCATGTCATCAGATTGCACAGGACTCAGTATGATGTGTAGTCAAAATCACAAACAGGCAAACTGTGCCCGCCCCCGTTACCAAAGATGACATTGCCTTGACAGAAAAATTATAAGACAAGGAAAATTAAAGATGAAGATTTCTCTCTCCAGAGGAATCATTATCCTGCCAGTTACAGAAAATACTTAAAAAAAAAAAAAAAAAAGCTGATACTACCACAGAGTCTTCAGATGCAGAAGCTACTCCAGAGTGAAATAATTTACATTTAGACCAATAAACCCTACCAATTAACAACAAGGGAAAATGAGAGCATGGGTGTGATAACTTCAAGGTGTGCTTTCTAAATTAACATTTTAATCTTTGGGTTGCATTCAAAGATTGCCTATCAGGTTGTCTCTTACTTTGTCCACTGATTGTCTTTTCCTGAGACAGAGCCAGCATATCCCAAACCAAAGTTTCTCACTGATTTCAGAAGTCCCCTCGAGGCTGAGGAATTCTTCCAGGAGTCCCTGCAAAATTTAGAGATTTGTTGCACAGACGATCCCAGGAAACCATTGCTCCCTCCAGCTGGAGACTGTAGCCTATGCACAAATTTAATCTGGTTCTACTTTTCAAAAAGATATTTCAGAGAAGTCTAGGCCTGAAAAGCATCATTCTAAAAAGTAGGCAATGATCAGGACTTTGTTGGTTGCAAGTGACAGAAATCAAAATGAAACTAGTTTTGATAGGAAGGGATTTATTTGTGACTGAGGCTGGCAATAAAGTTAAGGCTGGCAAGGAGGCTGAGCCCCAGGGGGTTTCCAGACTTGGCTCTTCTTTGCCTCTTGGCCCCATCTGGTCTACCACAAGCACAGATCAGGACAGTGTCCCCAGGGTGCCCTGGCTCTCAATCTATAGTGACCATATGTTGTTTCTGCCTGTACAGAACCACTTCAGTCTTCTATTAGAAACAGAATCATGATTTTCCTTTGGGAAAAGACTCCTCTCCCATTCTCTGCAGTCTTTTGGGACTGTCAATCAAGGCCTGGTTCCCCCCTCTCCCCTTAGCTCAGGGGAATGTTTATGACTAGCTGAGCCAATCACATCTGTCCTTTGCCAGGAACTTGAACCTTGAACTAAGTTGAGTGAAGAAGGGCAAAAAAAGACTAGGACTGATTTGTCCTGGAATTTGGCACCTGGAAGAAACTGTTGGTCTGGGATACCTGTATCTCTAAAGCTTCTTTTGAGAAATTTCCTTTAATTAATATTTTCCTTCAATACTAAAAGCTAGCTTATAGTCTTCTCATAAATTCTTTTTTTTCTCTTAATGTGGTCAGCATGGGTTTATAATGTTTGCAAACAAAGAGCTTTAATTCATACCCAACCCTGGGGAACAGAACTTTTTTTTCATACTTCATATTCAAATCTCAGAGAAGGAATTTGATTGACACTATTTGTATCACATTCTTACCCTTGGATCAATTACTATGGCCAAGGCAGTGGGGTTTATCATGGACCACACTTGGGCCATGTGCCAGAGGTCAAGGGTCAGGGCATATGATCAGATAAAAGAAGATGGAAAAGCTTTCTGTACTTCTCCCTGTCTCCTGTGATCTGCTTTCTTTAAACCTCATTAAAGTGTAGAAACCCATTCACTATTTTATCATACTGCCTATCTAGGCCCTTTCTTTACAAAAGATCTGGAAATCTATTTATTTTATGATTAACAAAAGGTAAGAAGATCCATTTTGCAATTTTTGGTTGGGGTCCAGTATTTTCCAGCTGGCAGCTGTGGGAATTCAGTGATGTCAAGGTCCCCTCCCTTCTTTGTTTGTAAGACTAATTTTGGAATTATACCATTATCAGGAAATAGTGTTCCTTTCCTTCTGTCCATCCCTTAGGAATGGTTTTTAAAAAGAGAGAGGGAAAAAAAAAAAAAAGCTTGGCTTCTGTATCCAGAGAGGTTGGATGAAAGGGCAAGCACCAGCTAAATGTCAGACAAGGCACATGGGAAAGGGAATTTGATCAATTTCAAAGGTTTCCTATTTAACCATAGAGACTGCTATGATCACCAGAAGAGTGTGCTGCTTGGGAATGCTGCTAAACATCCCAGACCAGCTGAAGAGGAAGATGCTTCCTTCCAGGATATTTGCAGAGCAGTCTTGTGCACTCCTTTGTTAAACATCAGCAGATGGACATTTATTTGTAAACATAAGCTGAATTGGAGACTTTGGAGTTTTAAACAATTGTCAGCCAGCTGTCTTTGGTATAAATCTCTTGTTGACAAAGTGCAAAAAGTGAATGGTGTTCTCTCCTGCAGCTCCTCAGGAACTTCTCTACATTTTATTTAACGATTTGAAGTTTCCTGATAGGTGGTTGATGTTAGAGAGCAGCTACACTGGTCATATGGATAAATTTGGAAGAAAGACTGTGTACTTTTGTAGGACATGAGCTCATCGAATCAAATTTTAAAAGGATGCATAGGTTCTGTTGGACAAATCAGAGACCTTTGAAGTCACAAGACATTCCTGGCCTGTGGAAGAGTGATAGATATACATTTTTTTAAAAAAAATATATTTTTTTAGTTGTAGCTGAATACATTTACTTATTTATCTTAATGTGATGCTGAGGATCGAACCCAGGGCCTCACACATACTAGGTGAGCACTCTACCACTGAGCCACAGCTCCAGCCCCATAGATATACACTCTTAAATATTCACTAGATATATATCCTTATATATATTGTGATAGTCTGAAAGAGGTTTTTGTTTGTTTTTGTCTTGTTATTTTTTGCTTTTGTGTTTTTATTTTTTAAGATACGCAGGCTTAGACTGGATTATCTTCCTGTACCTCTAACTTTGTAAATCAAATAAAGCCACAATTTGACATTTGTAAAAGAGCATATAACTAAAAAGTAATAAAGAAGAAATGGGGGACTGGGAACATAGCTTGGTGGTAAGTGCTTGCCTAGCACACCTGAGGCCATGGGTTTCATTCCCCACACCACATGGAAAGGAAGGAAAAGGAGAAGAAAGGTAGGACAAGCAGCAGAGTTCCTTAGTTGCTTACTGTGCAACTGGATCCCAGAGAAGTGTGTTACTTCCTGCTAACAGGATAAATGGGGCCTGCAAGACTGAAACTGTTTCCACTCGACTGAAGGAACTTTCATTGATGTCTTTGATCTCACAATTAGTGGCTGAGATGTCCACACTGCAGCCATCACCTTCTGGGCACACCATTGGAACATCTGCTCCATGTGGTCAGACAGGTTCCGGAACCACTGTTTCCTGTGGCCATTCCTGGTAAATGAGGAAGGAGACCTCCCTCTTCATCATCTACAGAATTATAAACAGAACCTAGTAAACAAAGAAGGGAGGGGTCCCCAGCCACAAACTGAACTTGTACTATTATAAAATAATCAGTTATAACTCAGAAGGTAAATTTCTGAGGCCAAGAAGAGAGGATGCAAGACATGCATATATACTCTCAAATGGAAGTAAACAAGAATTCTGGAGTCCTTAAAAACAGAACAAGTTCTTATAAGACAGGTTAATAGGGTAAAACTTTTTATCTTAGTTCAGGAGAATCCCTATATTACCTAACTCTTAGAAAATTTCCTAAATACATAAGGGAATTGCTGAGAGCCATTAGCCAAGTAGATATGACAATTTCCTTGCCAGCGTACCCCATGTTGGTTACAGGAAGGACTCCTGGTAAAATGGACCTGCCTTGGACATTTTGCAGTGACATTGCATGTAAGGTGACCTTGCTCAAGGACCAGGGCGGATCCAGGTTTAGGGCGTTCCGGTTTAGGACAATCCGGGTTTAGGGCGGTTCCAGGTTTAAGATTATTCCTTCTGGGAATAGGGCATATCCTGCTGCCTGAGTTCCCCTTGAGTCTCTCCCGGGATTCAGAGAGTTTTGGGGAGGCAGAGAAGGTGGATTTGGGCAGAGAACGTGGATTTCCCAGAACGTGTTTATAGACGGCCGGTGTGAGATCGGGAATAAAGAATTGCTGTTTGAATCTACAAAGCTGTGAGTGGCTCGTGATTTGTGCCCAGCCAGACTGCGGCAGGGAATATGGTGGCAATTTTTTTTTAATCACATTAACTGTCTATAATTGGATTCAGACGTCAAGTAAGAGTGTCACCCTTAATTTTAGTCCAGACAGTACATTGACCTCTGTGACAAATACCTACTTCCGTCCCCTTTTCCCAGCTGACCAGAGAAATAACTTTGATGGCTCTTCAGGGCAAATAGGTCTTTCTGAATCTGAATGAATGCCAAAACCTCTGGCCTTATCCCAGGTCATTAAGTAAACTTCTATAAAAATGTAGTTAATTTTCAATATGCTTTTATTTTATTTGTGTAGGGCATGCCACTACCAGACACTATTCATTTTAAATTATATTTAATGTTGATTAGTTCATATACAATTTGTATTTACTATTTTTAAAAGATTAACTGTAGCTTTTAAATGAGAACTCTTTTAAAATATATTTTTTTTCAGCCAGAAAGAATGACATGGAACTGTAGTCCTAGCTACTTAGGAAGAATCCCTTCAGATAAGAAGTTTGAGGCTATCCCAGGCAACATAATGAGATCCCCATCTCAAAAAATAATTAAATTTTTAAAATATGTTTTTCATTTCTAAGCTTTAATATATCATGTATCTTTAGTTATCATACATTAGAACTAAGTCAAGACACTAGCTGATGCTAACTTTTGACATATAAATTTACACTCATGCTCAAAAATATTTGAAATGATAACCATGTTCTAGAAGTCTAGGTATGTTATCACTGTGGTTATAGTTCAAATAGGATTGCACAAGAGAATGGAAATGCTGAGTTTATTTAAATGATCTCATTTGTGGATATTAGCTGCTAAGTGTCTTGGGTTCTTAGAAGCAAAGGTTAGTAGAATGTAATCAACTCCACAAATCTAGGAGAAGGTCAAAGGCATTGAGGGAAATGCTGAGCTGACTGCTCTGAATGTGAAAGTCAGTACTTATCTTTTATTAATTGAATCAGAAGAGAAAAATATCAGTACCAGACCTTCTATTTTTATGCTATAAACAAAATTTTCTAATACAAGTGAATAATCTTTTTTTAATAGTCATAACTTTTCCACATGAGTCCTAAGAGTCAATAATTGAATCTGATGCATTTCTTTGGAGGTTGCTTTTGATCTAAAGCCAAAGGGAAGTAATTTATTTAGCAGATCTTGTGGGTTCTAAATAAAGAAATGTTTGTGAAAACATTGGCAAACAAAATAAAGTACCTTAATTTGTTTGTCAATAAGGCAATATTAAGATACAAGAATTTATAGTGTGGCACTCCTGTAATCCCAGCTGCTCCCAAGAATGAAGCAGGAGAATCCCAAGTTTGAAACCAGCCTAGGCAAGACCCTATTTCAAGACAAAATAAGAGACTGGGGATGTACCTAAGTGTAAGACCCTATACACCACCTCCAGAACCACCACCAAAAAGGAAAAAAGTGAAAATTCTTTTTAGAATAAAATCTCTAGGAAATGGAAATTTGTTTGAGGATTTTTTCCTTAATTTTTTTATTTGTTGATGGACTTTTATTTGTATTTATTTATATGTGGTGTGGAGAATCAAACACAGTCCCTCACCCATGCCAGGCAAGGGTGCTACCACTGAGCCCCAGTCCAGCCCCTCGTTTGAGGTTTTCTTTCTTTCCTTCACTTTGAGCACATGTTGATGAACACTCTTATTTACATCATATAAAATGGCTTAAGTTCTTTGGAAACATTACTGAAGAAAATTGATAGACCTACTAAACATTTATTGCTTCAGTGACATCAGCCTTCCTTTTGTCTGATTTAATCTAAGGTATAAGTAAATACCCTGGCCCTTTTTTTTAAATGAGCAATTTCACATTCATATTCCTGTCCTGGTGAAATTTTATTTGTATCATTCCCAGATTTATTACATGCATCCATTGCATAAATAGTATTTAGTGCTTATTGAGGATTGAGAAATAGAAAAACAATCTTGATTGAAATTCAAGAAAACTTGGGAAAAAAAAACAAAATTAGTAAAGAAATGAAATCCACATGAAATGAGTAAAAATTGAAATGTGATGTTAGTTGCTTCTGTCACATACAATAGGAATTTTGCCCAAAGTGCCCCTCTGCTTGGTGCCTGAAGGCTCCATGTCAGGTATTCTTCTTTCTTAGATCCCTTCATCCTTTACCCCTAACTCCAACTCCTACCCCTTTGCCTTCAGGGCTGTCTTCAAGGAAGCATTTTGTGATTACCTCCATCACCACCAGCACCTTTTCATCCTTTTTCTGGCCTTCTCCTGAATCGTGTGTCCATAAACTTGTACACACCACAGTCACATCTATTCTCTTTCCTTGCCTGTCTTTACCAGAAGACTGTAGATTTCTTGAAGACAAACAGAGATAATGTCTTATCTTTCTTTGTTACCCTCAGCCTAGCACAGTGACCAATGCTTGATGGTCATGAAATATTAGATGGATATTGAATAAAACTTAATGGGATTCTTTCTAATGTACTCTTGCCTAATGCGTTTATTAATTATGAGGTGATGAAGTGAATTTACTTATGAAATCAGAAAATTTAAAGCCATTCAAGTAGCAGACTTACCAGGGAACAGATTGTACTTTCAGATTGCCAGTGATATCCACAGGATCACTAGCACAGTTACTGGCCCTCAAGTTTAAGAAGATTATCAAATCCAGGGACTGGTTTGAAATATTACTGATTCTTCTATACTGGATTGAAATAGACTGATTTCTCATTTATCTCCTTCATTTAATCTATCACAGTCTAATTTTTCCACCCTCTTGAGATGACAATATTCAACTAAAAGTGCTTTAATCTAAGGTCCCAACAATCTTCATGATGTCAAACCCAATGTAAACTTTCTGTGCTCATCTTACTTGGTTCATAGAATCATACAGCCCTTTCTTTTTGACATATCTTTATTCCTGGCCTATGTCAAATGTCTTCTTCCCTATTTTCTACTCTTTCTCTGTCTTGCTCACTGAGCCTACTCAATAGAATTTCAAAAGATTCTTAGGAACTACCTAGTCCAGAATCCTTATCTTCTGCATTTCCAGATTTTCCCTGGATTATCTGATCAATTCTGATAGCTCTAAATGTCACCTATCATAAAATAATTCCTGCATTTGTATTTATAGTATCTCTTTCCACTCCTGATTTCTAGGTTCGTATATTTGTAGGTTAACTTATATTTCCTCTTGTTTTTCTAACCTTTTACCCCATCCTGGTTTCAAAGTTAGTCTTCCCCTACCTGGTCTCATTTCAAGCAATGACATCATCATCCAGTGTGTTGTTCAAGATAAATAAATTGGTAAAGAATGAGGAGAAGGAGGAGGAGAAGGACAAGAGGAAGAGGAAGAGGAAAAAGAAGGAAGAGAAGAAGAAGAAAATTACAGATTGGAATAAGTGCAGTGAATAAAATAAATATATAGGAAATGCAGCAGAATACAACAGACACCAGAATGGCAATATGTAAATCAATGGTTGTGCAACTGATGTGATTCTGCAATCTGTATATGGGGTAAAAATGGGAGCTCATATCCCACTTGAATCAAAGTGTGAAATATGATCTATCAAGAACTATGTAATGTTTTGAACAACCTACAATAAAAATTAATTAAAAAATAATAATTCTATGAAACAAAATAATAAGCTGAAATAGAAGTGGAGAACACATTGATGATTTAGGTCTGCAAAACCCTCTTTAAGATGGAGATGATATTTCAGGTGAAACATGTATTTTAAGGAGTTGCATGTAAGGCAAGGAAGTGTATCCTCAAGGAAATATCAAGTATAAAACTATTTAGGGTAATAGTTTGGTGCATAACAGTAACACTCAGAAATATAATATCCCTGAAGCAAAATAAATAAAGGGGAAAGATGTAGATGTAAAGATAGGTGGAGACTAGATCAAATGTGAGTATTTCATTAGTCCAGTGTCTTGGACTTGGGAAATAAATTGAATTATAGGATTTAATTTTAAAAAATTAGAACATCTTTTAATGTAGTAAAATATACATAATATTTATCATTCTAACCATTTGTAGGCATCCAATTCAGTGGCATTAAATACATTTCACAATGTTGTGTAACCATTACTTCTATGGTTAGACAGAACTTTTCATCCTCCCCAACAAAAACATCATGCCCATTAAGCAATTATTTCCTCTTCCTCCCAGCTCAAGTAGTCACTATTCTGCTTTCTCTCTATGAATGTTTCTAGTCTATGTATTTCATATAAGTGGAATTATATAATCTTTATTTTTTGTCTCTGGCTTCTTTTGCTCAAGGTCCTTTCAGGTTGTAGTGTGTGTTAGGATTTCATTTTTATGACTGAACAATTTTCCACTCCCAAACCATATTTTGCTTTCCTAAATGGATTTCATCTTTATTTCAGAAAATATTGAAAGATTTAGTCATGTATTAGATGTGGGGATACAGAGATGAAAGCAACCAGGATGATTCTTAAACTTCTAACTTGTAAAAAAAAAGTAACAATTCCAATCAACAATCTCAAACTGGATTAGATGTCATTACATACTGAATGGAGGAGGATTTCTGAAAGATGTCGCCCCTAAATAACTTTTTTTTTCTTCAATACTGGGGATTGAACCCCTACCATGCTAGATAAGTGCTCTACTTCTGAGCTACATCCAACCCCAACCCTGTTCATTTTTATAAATTTTTTTTTATTTTGAGACAAGGTCTTGCTAAGTTGTTGATGCTAGCCTCAGATTTTTGATCCTCCTGCCTCAGTCTCCTGAGTGATCAGATTACAGGCATGAGTCATTGCACCCAACTCTTAAATAATTCTTAAATGATGAATATGAGCTAAACACATTAAGATATAGATATAGGAAGAGGCTAGATACAGAGGAAAATTAAAAAAGAATGGACCAAGTCATGTCAAACTTTGCTTCGTTCCTTTTGTCTAGAATATTCTCCCCAAATTCCCTGTGTCCCTGTTTAAAATTTCCCTGATATTCAAGTCCAGGTGAAATGCCAGATGTTCAGATCTCCTGAAGCTCTTGCATATGCTCTTGTAATGTCATTTATCATCTTTGAATTTATCTTACCACTCATTGTCTTTTTCCACTTTGTCCATATTGAACCATAAACTCTTTCAGGGTATGAATTACATCTTTAGCATATTTGTATCCTCCCACAGTACTCAGAGCTATATTGCCTTGCATAAAGAAGACTATCAACAAATGTTGGGTTTTCAACAGAGCATTCTTATCAGGAGTAGGAATTAAAGATGTGCAAATCACTAAGGCTGAACAAGCCAAGAGGCTATAAAGAATGTTGATCACAGCAATTATTAAAGATTTAAAGTTCAAATTCTTTATATAAAAATTAAGTTGCACAATTATATGATGGCATTACATTTTTGGAACAGCAAGAGAAAGACCCCAAATTAGATACGAACATCATAGAAATATATTGTCTCTAAATAGACAATCCTGTGATAACTACAAGGCTGTTGTTTGTTGTTTTGTTACCAGGTAATTCTTATTATATCAGAAAGATGAATTCTTGAATGGATCTAGCAGGACAGAAAAATACAGATGAGATTATTGCTAAATTTATATAAAAATTAATTTAGTATCTAAAATGCTGACATTAGTTCAGATGTAGATGAAATATCTAAATGCCTTAAAACAATCTATGTGGACTTAGAATGAATTCCCATTATAGTCAGAAGTACTTGTAAGGCTGAAGGGTATAGCTCAGCAGTACAGCTTGTTTTTAGCATGCAGAAGGCAGTGGATTCAATCCCCAGCCCAAAAAATAAAAGTGCTTGCAAGTATTGTATAATTTTAGATATATAGATGATATAAAGAGAATTTTGAATATTATCTTCACTAGCTCTAAAAGCTCCATTGGCAACTGACAGTGGTCCTCTGACATCATGATCTTGTCGTCCAATTTTATGTCGACATGGCATCATTTTACATGAGGTTCTAAAGAGAAAATAGATAATTAAGGACATGAAGTACTCAAAATATATAATATAGTTGGTCAAATGTGCAAATAAAATTTTCATGTATTTTTAAAAAGTAAGAGTCTGGTTAAACATAAACTCAAAACTCAAGGTTACGAAGAGAAACAGCACAGTAGGTTATGTGAAAATCAAAGAACAGAGAAAATAATGCTGCCCATTGTTTCAAGTAACAAAGAATTGGCAGAAATCCAAATACCACAGGAGACAAGATTAATATTAAGTATATCTGTCAACATCCTGTTTGAAAATATCAGCCAGGATCAGAGGTATCTGAAAATATCCAAAGAGGGTTTCTCCTAAGAATGAGTCACATTCTTTGTAGCAGAAAGACATACTATACCAGTAGAGAATGTTAGAAGTTAAATAGAACTTCATGATCACCTTATCCCACTCCCATGTTTTACAGATGAGAAAACTGGGGCCCAGAAAACCCTCTCTCCACTCTGCTGCATTGGGAAGCACCAGGAAGTAATGAACAGAATATGGACTATGCAACTGTACAGAATTAGCTTCGGATCCCACTCAATCACCCAATCTCTGAGCCTCAATTTCCTCAACTGTAATATAGGGATCAAAATAGCTACTTTGTGGGCCGGTTGAGAGATTAGGAGTAATGTATATAAAATATCTGGCACACAGAAAATCAACCAATGCTAAGTCTGATTGTCCAAAGTCCTGGGGTCAGTGACAGAACAAGGACACACACTTCGATCCAAGGTCGTTCTCAATGTATCTTTAGAAATCCCCAGCTAGTGAATCACTTCCAAAAAGGAGGGTGAGGGTTATTATACTCTTCTATAAATACTTAGACCTTTAATAACCTGGAAATATCAAATGAGTCAGTATTGTATAAAATGTCAAAGGAAGCGTACTAATTTTTCCATAACATTGACATAGCAAAGGATCGTTCAATATAAGGGGCAGAAATCTAATCACTTGAAGAAAATACTTCTAAATACAGCTGAAGGAATCTTTCTGAACTGAATCTTTCAAACTTAAATATGTGTGAAGAATAGGGTGTCAATATTGCATATGTATATGTGAAATTAGATTTTATAAATTATACCATGGTTTATCTTTTTAAATTCAGCATGACTGCATTAGACTTGTCAAACATTTAAGACTAAAAAAAATTCAAACCTTCAAAGATCAAATGAATAATAGCACAGATGTAAGGATTATTTAAGCAGTTGTGGTTTATAAAAGAGAAGCAAAGCTGAAATATTTGTTTGTCCTAATTAGATACCTCCATTGTGTGTGTGCATGACATAGAAATACAGGCTTTACCACTAACAAGATACATTTTATGAATCAGAGGCAATCTTATTGCTCAAAACTTTTAGACCTGTCTAATTCTAATTCACTCATATAAGTACAGTCATTGGCCATGACATATTAAATAAGTATGGATAATTTAAGTTTCTACAACCAGGCATCTGCTCCACTGAATACCTTCTTAGGGTCCCTTTGAAAACTAAGTCTATCAGTGATAACCAAAATCTCCTGGTTACTATCCAAGAGTAGTAGTAACTACTAGTTAGTACTGGTACTCTGTTTCTCTTCATTCAACTAGAGTTGCCAGTGTGGTCATGGATCTGAATGGCTGAGAAAGGTTAAGAGGTATATAAGATTTTAGACATAGAAGGATCTTTACAAGGCCAAAAATTAGTCTGTGGGTTAAATTCATCCAGCCAAAATGTTTTAAGTGCTCTTGAATGTATTAATCCAGCAAGGTATTGTGGTACATGCCTATAATTCCAGCTGCTTGGGAGGCTGAGGTAGGAGGATCACAAGTTCAAGACCAGACTGGACAATTTAGTGAAAGATTGTCTCAAAATAAAAAACAAAAAGAACTGAAGATGTAATTCAGTGGCAGAGAGCCTCTGGATTCAATTCCCATTCCTGAAAAAAAAATAAATCAAGTATCAGCCTGTTCTACAAAGTTTTAGGTATTTTACAATAATTTCAAATGCTTAACAATCAAAAAATTTCACATTGCAAGCAGAATTCCCAGTTTCCCTTGCAAAATTGGACAATCTGTCAATCCTAGGCTCAGATTCTTGCCTGGCAACCTTTGGTTACAGCTGAACAGTGACCCCCTTAAATGAAATGAGTTCTCCATGGTTGCCCCATCTCCCATCAGTCCTGATGGTGCTGTTCACTGACTTTACCTGTACAGCTCCAGAACAAGACCACATTTTACAGAAGAAAGAAAACCCAGATATCACAAGACTAAGGCTAGCTCTAGAACTCTGATATCTCTGAATCATGCCTTCCCATTTTAGAAAGTCTTAATGAATATTCATTGGTTATTTACTTCCTGAAATGAGTAAGCACAGAAATATAATCTAGAGCAAGATGTATAAGAAACTAAATACACTAAACTAAATACTACTAAAAAGTAGTGCCACCGCTGGGGGTAGTGAGTGACTTATATCTGTAATCCCAGTGACTTGGGAGGATGAGGCAGGAGGATTGTAAGCTCAAGGCTAGCCTTGGCAATTTAGTGAGACCCTGTCTCAAAATAAAAAGCAAAAAGGAATGTGGATGTAGCTCAGTGGTAAAGTGCCCCTGTATTCAATCCTGGTAACAGAAATAAACAACAACAAAAGTGCCACTTCAAGCAAAATGTTAGATGATTAGAGGCTACTTAACTTGACCTACTCTTGAAGAAGCACTGATTGGTCATAGGATGTTTTTTCTTTTTCTTTTTTTGCAGAGCTGAGAACCCAGGGCTACAAGTATGGTATAGGCAAGCACTCTACCATTGAGCTACTACACCCCAAACCCTGTATTATATAATTTTTAAAAAACCCTCCTCCCCTTGTCACTCAGCCCTCATAATGGGGCCTTGCATTGAGCTACATCACCAGCCCTTTTTTATTTTATTCTGTGACAGAATCTCACTAAATTGCCCAAGGCTGATCTCAAATTTACAATCCCCCACCTTAGCCTTCCAAATCCCTGGGATTATAGGCCTTTGCCACCATGCCCAGCAGGAATCTGCTTTTTTAAAAAAATTCTTTTTTAGTTGTAGATGGACACAATATCTTCATTTTATTTATTTGTACCCAGTGCCTCATGCATTCGAGGCAAGTGCTCTACCACTGAGCCACAACCCCAGCCAAGGAATCTGCATTTTTCATGAGGATGACTCTTTACACTTAATCATTAGAGAACAAGGTCACTTTTTTTTTTTTTTTTTTTTTCAGTTCTCAAGTTCTAGACCCGAATCCTGGTACTCTGTTTCCCTGCATTCAGAGAAGACAAGTTTCCTACTTATAGTCCCTGACTTTTTTCCTTTGTTTTCTGTGTTTTGTGCTTTTGATTTATTAAGTAAAACCCCAAAAGAGACATAACAAAATGTATAATGGCTGGTACAGCTCAAGGAATTAGTCCTAGATGTAATTGCCCGATCAGAATGTTTCACCATGGTGACTAGGAAGCTCCTACTTACTCCATTGACATCACACGTTTCTCTAAAAGTTTTTTCTTCAAATTGAAAACTAGTTCCCTTATAAACCAAGTCTACCAGAAATTTTTACAACTTTAGCTTGAAACTTCAGGTCAACTTGTTTTTTGAGTTTCTCCCCTAAAACTTATGTTCTTAAAAGGTTTTATACTTTCTCTTTCATGCTTTTAAAACAGACTTTTACTCTAACCTTAAATGCTGTTACATAGTAGATGCCTCACATTTGGCCATATTTGGCTCTGTCTAGTTGAACTAGATCTCATGTGCTCTAGTACATCAGAATCCATTCAAGTTTATTCTACTTAAAGCTAGTTTAAAGAGAAAAATTATGTATTCTGTTTTTTAAAAAGAAAAAAAAAGATTTCTTATAGGAAAGAGGTTGCCAAAAAAGGATATAATCTCCGTTCACAATTAATCCATATTGAAACTCTGAGAAAGTAATGCCATATTAGAAGAAAAGGAAAGAAAAGAAAAAAAAAGTCTCCTGAAAGCACACGTTGGACCCAGTAGTATACTTTTGAATGCAAAAGTTAAAGCTAGCTGCTGAAAGTGCTCATAACAGAGCAATTCTTGATGTAAAAGTTGGCATATCTAAGCTGGCTAGTCATAAAAAGAGGGAAGGCCTGGGAGGGTTTTTGATATCATTCAATGAAAATAGGCATATGAAAGTATGGAATAATAGTGTTAAAAAAGGGGCATATATAGTATTTTCATTTTTCCTCTTAGAAATTAACATTTGGAGAGTTTCCTCATTTCTTTCTTCTATTTCAAAAGTTTGTATTAAAATGAATAGTCTGCTTTTGGAAAAAAAAATTGAAACTGTGAAAAGATTTAAGAACCTTTCAACTTCTAATACATTTTACTTCAAAAGCAACTTTAATAATACTAGAATATGAGCTGATTGCTACAGAAGTAATTAATGGAAAAGGTCCTATCCAATAAATATTTCTCCCTGGTATTAAATGAGAGACTTAAAGTCCTGGGAAGTAGAACAGTAAAGGCTTGGAAGAGTTCAATTCAACTTTATGATTAACACAGAAATGGAGGAACTGGATATCTTAAAAACATGCTAGAGTATACTTTAATGGCCTGAAAGAGACCCCAAAGTAGTCCAAATATTAGATAATAGAGTAGAAGGGCTGGTTTAGTTACTTGTTTCAGAGTTCCCCATATGAAAGAAATCTTGTTTAGAGGTACAGTCATTAAAGAAAAGTAGGGGCTGAAATCTTACCCACTTTGATCAGCAGCAAGTGGTTCTGTTTTGCAGGTATGGAGAAGAGAGGGGAGGAAGGAAGAGGTAAAAAGCAAGGAGCTAGACAGGAACAAAGCACAGCTACAAGAAGTTGCCTGACTCCAAGAAGTACTGTGATAGAGAAGCAGCAGTGCTGGAACCCACTCAAACCCCAGGAGTCCAGTCTTAGGTTGTCCAAAGTGATGAGTCTAGGCAGGATGAGCAGAAAAAGGTCATTCTAAATAAAATAGTTCCAAGAGAAATCTGCAATAATTCTGTACTTAGGATGGACTTATATTTTTCCAAATAGCCCTTGTGACTTTGAGGAGCATAGGCCATAGCTACTGAGGACAGATATCTCGGTGAATGGGGATCCCTGGCCTCAGTTTTACCTTGTTTGTGAAGCCTTTTCTGGATGTCAAAGCAGTTATAACAGCTAGAGAGTGAGTTTCTTGGAACCATCTAGCTGTTCAGAAGAAAAAGTTTTATGAACACTGAGGGAGTCACACACATTTGGAAATTTAGTTTCAAATGTTTTAGAATGCTCCTAATTTTAACCCTTGGAGTAAAAATTAGGAATTATGTCTTTATTTCTCTGTTTTGCCCAACATGTGTCACAAAGAGGACCACCAAAGGAACCATTCTAAACAGACATATGCCAGGTGGGTGTAGTGGTACATGCCTGTAATCCCAGCAACTCGGAAGGCTGAGTGCAGGAGGATTGAAGTTCGAGATCAGCTTTAGCAATTTATCGAAGTGCTAAGTAACTTACCAAGACCTTGTCTCATAATAAAAAATAAAAAGGGCTAGGGATGTGGCTCAGTGATTAAGCACTCCTGGGTTCAATCAATTTATACTTTCATAAATAAATATTTTCCTAAATAAAGAAACACATTCAAGAAAAGTGGTGGAAAGGTGAAGGCACTTTCTCCAGAGAGAAACAAAAGCCCTGCTCCAAGGCTGCAGACCAAGTTCCCAGCAGCACAGACAGTGCAAGCAATGTTTGCAGGAGAGGAAATGCTGGGATAGTCTCTAGGACACCAGGAGACTGACTTAGTTATAAAGCCACAATGTCAACATGCCAGAGGGAGCTCCTGAACTTAAAGAACATAAACACTACCTTACAACTGCCAGCCATAAATGTAAAAAGTTATCCTGAGCATCATAAAATAAAAATGACCCAATGAGAAAAACAGCTGCCCATCCAAACCCAATTGCCCAGCAGAGAATCTTCTGATTCAGAGCTCACATATGGGTTTCCAGAAACTCATTTTAAAGAGCCAGGCTTGATCTTGAAGGACCTGCTCACAATTTGTAGTGTGTGTGTGTGTGTGTGTGTGTGTGTGTGTGTATAAATATATATAGTTTTTTCCTCAAAACAATCTATACATTTATTTTTTAATATTTTCCCAATACCCTGAATGTGTGGGTGTTTCTTAAGAATGATAATGGGCATAAAGAGAGACACAGGGTCTGAATTCTGTGTGGGACCTCAGGTTCCCTCTGTGGTTACTGGCAATTTATTATCCCATGGATGCTTAAGTAGTGGCTTCAGAGCCCCAGAGAAAACTGCCCAACCAGCTTCTAAACTTATCCACATTCACAGGAGTTAAGCATCACGTGCAGATTTAAACATCATTTATCAGAGTCGTTCTAACAATTACTGTGAATATTTAGTTCTCAAGGGAAAAGGTACAGAAAAGAATCAGAAAAACTAGGATCTGAATCCCAGTCCCATTAATCCTAGTATTTTGGCTGTGCCTCAATTTCTACATTGCTGTCAGATTGGAATATAAGATTTTATTGGAAAATATATGGAAACTCCCAGCACCACAAGTGTTCCTACAGGTGTCTCCTCTTAGCAATGCTACACCTATAAAGTAGGGCTGAGAATTTTAATTCCTCCTATAGATATATATGTGAAATGGAAATGTGTTTATTCTATTAGTCACAAGAGTATTAAGTAAGGCCAGTGCAGATTCAAGGGGAAAGGAGTAGATTTCATCTTGTGATTGGGTGTGGCAAGTTCATGTTTTGGAAGAACATGTGGGATGGGACATGTTGTTGTGACCATGTTTGGAATATACCATCTGCCACACATGGTTTGCTACATAACCCAATTTTGAAGGTCAAAAGCTGAGTATAGCTTGTCTGTGTTTTCTTTGTAATAAATTCCATTTCTGCTTGGGCAGATGAATGCTTAGAACGGACTAGTGCAAATGATGTTGTGTTCACAAAGTCAAACTAGGAAAGTACATTAAGCATTGTAAAGCCCTATCACAAATGCACCTATAATTGAGAGACAGAGTCACAGTTTCTCAATCATGTTTTCCATGATAGAATGGGTTGGTGTCCTATAGGCTTAGCTAACAAATAAGGGGAATATAGCAAAGTCTTGTATTAGGTTCTCTTTTTTTAATTTTTTTTTTAGTTGTAGATAGACACAATACCTTTATTTTATTTATTTTTATGTGGTTCTAAAGATCAAACCCAGTGCTTCACACATGCTAGGCAAGTGCTCTACCACTGAGCCATAACCCCAGTCATAATTAGGTTTTCTTAAAAATCATCTTTATTAAAGAGGTTTTATATAAAAGTTGATATTTTTCTGTGCCTCATTTATTCCTAAATACTCCCTCTTCTTAAAAGTAAAAAAAAAAAAACTATTGTGACAAAAACACTGCCGAGTTCCTATTAAAACTCCCCCCCTCAAAAAAAAAAAAAAAACCCACACAATTTGGTTAAAAAAAGTTAAAGACTACATGAGTCAATTTTTAAGCAGAAATATAAATTAAGCCAAACAGTATGACATGACAAATTATAATCAACTTCATTCTATGTAATAAATTTGAGCACCTATTTATGATAAGCAAAAAGGACAAATTCTTTGTTTTCTTGGAGCTCCTATAATAAAATTCATTCCATGCTTCACTGAAATATTTCTTGAAACTGTTTTATTGAATCATGACATTGGTAGGTATAAGTAATGTCATTCCTAAAGAATAATCATCATCCTTGCTACCTGAGAGGCTGAGGCAGGAGGGTCACAAGTTCTAGGTGAGCCTTGGAAACACACTAAGGCTCTGTCTAAAAAAAAAAAAAAGAAAGAAAAGAAAAGAAAAAGAAAAAGAAAAGAAAGAAAAAGAATGGAGAAAGGAAGGGAGAGAGGGAGAAATTATCATTAAAAGAGCTATTTGGGATAGGTGGTAGCCAAAGAAGGAAGGCTTAGGAGATTATTAGAAAATTTCTGTCTCCTCTCTCACTCATATTTTTATTAATGATTTGTAAAAATTTTGATGATGAAACAAGTACATGTGAGGTGATGGGCTCCTTGCAAAACTATTTTCAAGTTTGTTCTAAATTACACTGATTTTTAAAATAAACAAATATAAATAAGCCTGAAAATAGAGAAAATGAGAGTCACTAATTTAGATGTGAAAAGCAAACACAATTAAATTAAAAATAAAACCAAGATTAAATAATTCCTGAAGGAGTGAGAGAAGAGATGGAGGCTGTTTCTGCACTGGCGGCAGAGAAGGCCAAGGGGAAGAGCCTGGCATCTGAGAAGTTTCCTTTATGCTCCAGCTGAGTTGGGCCTTCTCACCATTCATCTGTCTCTTCCCATTCCAACCATTTTTGATGGTTCATCTCAAACCTCAACACCCTGAAGCAATTGCAACCATTCCAGTTCTATTTGACTTGGTCCCTTTCTGACCAACCATAGTCCAGATCATCTGAGCTTCCTATTTTGGCCCTTGATGACATATGATTTTGTATCATTTTCTAATTGTCTGATTTGTAAACATTGTCAAGCCAACTCCCCAGTTCCAGTCTTCTCCAACCACTCTTCCTTGAGCTCCCTGCCTACATGACTCTTGCTTAAGAAGCTGGAAGTCAGGTGCTATGCCACAGAGAATAGTCTGGAATAGTTTAAGCCTGGTAGCCAGGAGCTGACATTTTACTCCTTTACCAGATGACTACTGAAAATTAGTGAAAATCAGAAAATTTATGTCCAAGGGTTCATTCACTATCTTTTAAGACAGTATTTTTCAAAGCATAATCTTAAGACCATCATGAAAATCACCTTGGATGAGGGAGCTTAATTGAAATATCTCAGGTGGACCCCAAGAATTCACAAGCTTCCAATGGATTCCTGTGTATAAATGGAGTATAAAAACAATGTTTCAGACAGTTGGGACATTTCAATATTTGATTCTATCCTGTTAAGGTTTTTGGACTGTTGTTTCAATGAAATGAGTTCATCAAAGTTTATGAAAAAAAAATTAGCAATTCTGATTTTTGGTTTCTTTGACAAATCAAAAGATCTGGCCAGGCAGGGCTGTTCTCATGTGTGGTGACAAAAGACCAGAGTTGCCGTGGCAGCCTCCTTGAGACAAGGTCTGCTCAGCAGAGTTGACCAAGGTCCTCACAAAGCCCTTTACTGGCTCTTGCTGTGCAGAAATGTGCATTGTCAACCCTTGTTGAAAACCTTCAGGACACTGTGTGAGGGCGGACCAGAGGTCTCTGAAAAATTAGACTTGCTGACAAACATTTCTGGAAACTTCTTCTACTTAATTACCTTAGCTTAAAACAAAACTTAAGTTAGAAATGCAGTAACTCTAATGTGGCAAACAGCTATTTTTAGTTTCATGGAAGTTGGGAAATTTTATGGCCTTTCTAAGTACACCAAAGAGCTGTCAGCAAGATGTGCAGGACTGATTCCCAGAGCCTTATCTTTGTCTGACTGGAACAAGAAGATCAATACAAAATATCTCTATGTCACCTCATCTGTAGCCATGAAGGAATCTAAGAGGCAGAGTTTCTTCAGTTTTTCAGGACTATGTTGATTCTGACCTTCTGGAAACAAGAGGTCAGAGAAAAAAATATATGTTTGCATCATCAAAACATATTTTGATAAACATTCTTACATATAAACTGATTATTCTTATTTTTACCAAAAATGTATTTAACAAGTATTTCATAAACAATATTAAACAACATTTTAAACAAGAAAAAAATTGCCCTTAATCTTATTGTCCCACAAATATGTTGGTTTTTGTATATTTGCACTTTCTCCATATAAACATATTTATAAATGCACACCCTTTTATAATCAAAATACTATGTTTTGAATGCTGCTATTTTAATAAGATCTTTTAAATTCAGTGTGTAGAGATCCCAAATATGATGAATAAGTTGTATACGTAAGAGAGAGTAATTGTTGAGGAATGCAAATCTTTCTTTTAAGAATAATAACCAAATAATTTAGAGAGAACGTAACAGCCGGAAGCTGTAAAACAGTTTAGTGTTGTTGTTGTTGTTGTTTTTTTTTTCCATTCTTGGACTGGGTTTTGACATTCACAATATGCTTGTTAAAAAAGAGAAAACTTCCTGCCCTAATTCAAACAGTTTATCAAGTACTTTTCAATTTACTTTCAAAAACATTCCTTGCTTGAACATCACCCCCGGCTTTCACATAACTCCCATCTGTATGCATTCATGAGACATACATCTAACTTGGCAGTGAAAGTCCAGTGATGTAGCTCATGTTAGACTCCTCTTCAGCCAAGCATTCAATAACTTGTGCGACTATAAAGTCTAATTGAAAAAAAGTGTCCACCAGGATTGCTGCCTGCTGTATTGTTCTGGGGCTGGCAGTTATTAACCTTAAATTTTAAAGAGAGTAAATTTCATCATGACAAAAAGTAGCTGTTATGGACACTGTTCTCCTAGCCCCAAACCAAGTTTTCCTCATCATAAACCCTGAAATCTGCAAATATGTTACTTACATGGCCAAAGGGACTTTGCAGATGTTACTAAGGTTAAGAATCTTGAGATAGGGAGATTGTAATGGATTATCCAGGGGGGCCCAATGTAATCACATGAGTCCTTAAAAAGCAGAGAACCTTTCTTAGCTGTGGTCTGAGGGAGATGTGATTATGAACAAGGATCATAGAGATGCAATGTTACTGGCTCTGAAGTTAGAGCGGGAGCCCACAAGCCAGGGATGTAAGCTTCCAAAATGAGCACAGCTTTGCCAGAAACTTGATTTTAACCCAGGGAGATCCAAGTTAGACTTCTGACTTACTGAGCTGTAAAATATGCCAGATGCAGTGGTGCATGCCAGTACTAGCTACTCAGAAGGGACAAGAGGATCACAAATTTAAAGCTAGCCTGGGTAATTTAGCAAGATGCTATCTCAAAATAAAATTATTTTTAAAGAGTATGGGGATGTAGCTCAATAATAAAGCACATGCCTAGCATGCTTGAGAACCTAGGATAAATCCTCAGCACACCACACACACACAAACACACACACGTGTGTGTGTGCATATGTACAAATTATATATTTATATTACATATTTATATATTCATATGACATATATTTATATTCTATGTTTGCAAATATTTGTATATATAATATGTGTTATATGTATATATGGTAGATAACTGTAATATAATGAGCTTGTTCTTTAAGCTTCTATTTATAGTAACTAATTAGAGCAGCAATAGAAAAATAATGCAGTACCTTTTCTGGAACCTTAATATATCCCATGGCCTAATCTTTAAGAATATGGTCAGTTCAGACCACTTGGAACTACTCAGACTAAAGCTCATTTTGGCAAAGACTAAATGCTCACTGAATATACATGGCACACAGCTTTCCCAGCCTCTGGGCAGCTCTCTAGGGTCATACGATTTTCTCTGGCCAATGAATTATAAGCTTCAGTAACATGTCATGCCCTAGGCTGAGGAAATGAAAGGCCTCCAATGCAAACCAGCTCTCTCTTTCCCTGGGCAAATTGGAAGACTCATGTTGAGGTGCTTGCTTCCACAAGATGCAAACATTCTAGCTTCCCAGTCTCTGCTAAAAACAAGCTGTCTATAGGACTGCTGCACATGCAGGAGATTTTGCATGAGTGAAAAATAAGTTATTCAGTTTTAAGCCACTAAAGTTTCCAGATTTGTTTCTATAGACTAACCTAGTCCATTCTAATTAGTACCCTTTCTTAGAATAAAGCAATCCTAGGAGACAAAGGATTCAGCCTCTCAAGAACATGGAAACTGCTGTGCACAACGGTGCGCACCTGTAATCCCAGCAATTCAAGAGGCTGAGACAGGAGGGTCACAAGTTTGAGGCCAGCTTCAGCTGTCTCAAAATAAAAAAGTTTCAAAAGGCTGGGATATAACTGAGTGATGGAAGGCCCTGGATTCAGTCCCCATTACAAAACAAAATAACATGGAAACTAATTTCTACTTCTATCACTCTTTAGGATGGGGGTGGAGCTTTGGGGGTGGAGCTCAGTGGTGGAACATCTGCTTAGCCTGCACAGACACGGGATTTGATCCCCAGTAAATAAGTAAATAAATATTAGTCTTATTAACCTACAAAGTTGCTTCTTGCAGGCTTAAATTTCATATAATAGGGAGATATATAATAGTACTTGGAAAAATACTAAATATTGTACAATACTTTATCTTGGGTATTTATATCATGTAATAATAAATTTTAGTTTAGAAGACGTAAGGAAGTTTTTGATTTTTTTAAGAAAGTATTTTTGTTTTTCTATCATTGATTGGTAATGCTAATGCAGATACTATGCTATCATGTGAGGTTCACAATCTAAATGGTAAAAAATGCTTTTTTTTTCTCAAAATATTTTACATTTAAGACATTTGCCAAGATCTTAATAAACTTTACCAAAATAACATTTTTATGACTATCAAAAGGTGCAATTGACAAGGAAAAGTAAACTTATAGTTCATATCCCTTTCATAAGACAATTGGAATGCAGAAAAAGTAATTTTCTATTTTTAATAGAATAATGGCCTCATATTTTCCATTCAATCATCCAAGGTGATAATAACAGGTCAAGAAAAGCCAAAAATTACCCAATTCCACTTCTTTATGTGACAGAAGAGAAATTGAGATTTAGAGAAGTAATTCCTGCCAATAGGGAAAGAAAGATAATTCCAAAGGGTAAATCTAAGTACAGGTAAGAAGCTATTATTTTGTTAAGAGGATGCTAGATGTATATGTGCAAAAGTCACACATTCTAAAAATCTTTCTTATTGTGGTAAAATATGAATAATTTACCATGTTACACATTTTCAAGGGTCAATTCAGAGGCAATAAGTATAAGGGTGTGAAGCCATCATCACTGCTTTTCCCCTATTGAAACCCAAATTGTCTTCTACCTGTTAAACACTAGCTCCTTTCTCTCTCTTCACCTGTAAGTAACCACTATTGTACTTTCTATCTCTGTGAATTTGACCATTCTATAAACAGAATCATACATTTGTCCTTTTGTGTCTATTTCAGTTTGCCTAATGTTGTAGAGGTTCATCCATTTGTAGTGCATGTCAGCATCATAATTTTTAAAGCTGAATAACTTTCCATTGTAAATATTATCACATTTTTGTTTAGCCCCTCATCCATTAATGGGCTATTTTAACAGATGATTATTTCTATCTTGGGCTATTGTCATAGTGGTGCTAGGAATGAATATCAGTCCACAAATATCTGTTCAAGTCTATTTCAATGATTTAGGGGTATATATCTAGAAAAGGAATTTCTAGGTCATCTGATAATTCTGTTTAATTTTTTGTGGAAGCACTACACTGTTTTCCACAGAAAGATGTAATTTTCATCTCTACTAGCAGTGAACTAAGGTTCCAATTTCTCCACATTGTTACCAACGCTTAGTATTTTCCAGGGTTTTGCTTTTTGTATTATATTACTTTTTGTGGGTGTGAATTTCTATCTCATTGAAGTTGATTAAAAAATAAATCACACCTCTATTTTTCTGCTGAGAAGTTCTATTATTGCCTTTTTTGGTGCAGGACAATGAATCCAGAGCCTTGCCATGCTAAGCATACATGCTAGTATAGAGCTGCATCGTCCATTGCTTTTCTTCTTAATGTGCCACATCTTTTGAATCTGGAAATTTCTGACTTGACACAAGATAATTATGACAATGAACAAAGTGCAAGGAACCCACAAGCTAACATTCATTTTAATGCTTTTACAGTAACACAATAGGGTGTACCGGCAAACAGCAACCCAGAGCCGGCCCGATCCTCTTGGTCTCGAACTCCCTTGCCTTTACAAGATTGACACCATGGCCATTCTTTTTGCTGTTGTTGCCAGGGGAACCACTATACTTGCCAAACATGCTTGGTGTGGAGGAAACTTCCTGGAGGTGATAGAGCAGATTCTGGCTAAGATACCTTCTGAAAATAACAAACTAATATACTCACATGGCAATTATTTGTTTCATTACATCTGCCAAGACAGGATTCTATGTCTTTGTATCACTGATGATGACTTTGAACATTCCCGAGCCTTCAATTTTTTGAATGAGGTAAAGAAGAGGTTTCAGACAACTTATGGCTCAAGGGCACAGACAGCACTTCCATATGCCATGAATAGTGAGTTCTCAAGTGTCTTGGCTGCACAATTGAAGCATCATTCTGAGAATAAGGGCCTAGACAAAGTGATGGAGACTCAAGCCTAGTGGATGAACTGAAAAGAATCATGATCAGAAACATAGATCTAGTAGCTCAGCATGGAGAAAGATTGGAATTATTGATAGATAAAACAGAAAATCTCGTGGATTCATCTGTCACCTTCAAAACTACCAGCAGAAATCTTGCACGAGCTATGTGTATGAAGAATATCAAAACAACCAATAATAAAAAAAGAATATCAAGCTATTCATTAATCATCATTATCATTGTATCAATTGTGTTCATCTATATTATTGTGTCACCACTCTGTGGTGGATTTACATGGCTAAGCTGTGTGAAGAAATAAGAAAGAAAAAATTATCATTGACCAAGGATACAAGAGAAAAAGGAGTTAAAAATAATCCATGTGACCCAAGCCTTTCATTACTGGCAGAAAGTGTCTGCCAGTCTCTTCAGCCCTCTTTTCATTGATTCTTTTTTTTAATCTTAGTCTGTGTCTCCAGATTTATCTTTGTCCTATCAACCTTTATTCCAAAGAACTTCAGATCAAACCAGTCATTACAGCAATAGCCTTTAAAAAATAAATAAAGTAACACAATAAATGAAAAATTCATTTATATAAGGATAATTTATTTCCAATGCTCCTCTTTTAGAAGAAATTGAACTCCTCCTGACTTAAAACCTCAGATTTAGGCTATAAATTTATCTCAAGCAATTTACATTGAAGATTTCTTTAGCATATTATAACATTTTAGCTATTATAGGTCAGTATCAGGATGAATTACAATATTTTTAGACACAACAAATATTTTAATTATTTTTTCTTGAAAGAAACACTAATATAGATAGATGCTAAAGTCTGGCATTTATTTCAAATTTTTACTTTGAAGTGGTTTTATCTTAGTTATTACAAGTAAATACAAAAATTTCAGATCAATTTTACTTCAAGAGGGTTTATGTTTTCATTAAGTATATTACCAGCACCTAAAACTAGTCAAAGCAATTTGACCCACAAAAGATTTAAAATTTATAAAAAAATAAGTTATTAAAAAATCCTATACAATTATAATGCACCAATTTAAAATTTTGGGTAAAAAAAAAAAAATCTTTAGCCTGCTGGGGACTCATCTCTAAAAGGGTACAAAGAAATCCATTAAGAAATCTTAGTACTTCATAGTCAGTTGAATTCCTAGAACTGATAATCCAGCTATTTGATTCAGTAGCCCAGAACACTCTGCCTATATTGGCAGAAGAGGAATAATGTGTAAACTGTAACTAGTGTAATCAGGTTATAATAAACAGGCAGAGTGTTGGTGAAGGAATATAGATTATTGTCTACTCAGGGCTGGTGCTTTCTAAAACACAACTGCAATTCAGAGTTGTTGGATGTAGTCCTTCTGCTCACCTGTATAGAAGCCACCTCATCTGCTACCTACCTTGTACACACACTGATGATTCCCATTTCACAGTTTGTTCAACCCTGGGACTCCCAATTCTATGATTCTTTCTCAGCACAGATGATTATTTTTAAGAGAAAAAGATGGAAAATACATTCATCGTTTAAACCTGGTTATTGCCTCTGGGTGTGTAAATTAACAGCTCTTTGATTTGAGGCAAATCAGTTTCTGCCTTAAGAACTTAAAGGTCTGCAGGTTTTTCCTCAGGACTAAATTAAATAACATCACATGAAATTTTTTAATCTAAATTTTTACAGAAGTATGTAAAGGAGAAAATAAAAATGACTTCCCTCTATCCTTCTAGGTTCTTTAGCTGGTTAGAAATTAGATGGATTTAAGACCAATTGGTAGGCAAAAGCTATTTTACAAATTACAGAGCGCCCCACAAAATGTGAGACTTGCAGGTCAGGTGACAGAAGCTTACCTAGCCTCTGGAGCCACAGAAAGGAATAGATGGCTCTGGCTTCTGGCAGGTGAAAAGGGGAGTTGTGGGAGGGGAAGGAGGAGGTGGAGCAGTATAAGGTGAATAAAAGTTGTCTTGTTTTACAGAGACTTCTCAGGTAATAAAGGTTGTCTCTGAGCAGCACTCTTCCTGATGCTTTTACTAGTGTGCTTGCCTTTATAGATGTCAGTTTAATCAAAGAACAAAAGAAGATCTACTCCTGTGTTCGCAGTCTCTCTGAAAAACCAGCCCGAAATAGGCCAAAGTGTGTTGGGGGTTGGGGGGGGGCCTTGAGGTGGTGTGTTCTGAGCCCCCAACAGCTTGAAGGACTATTATACTTAATATGACATTACAAGTCATTCTTGTCTTCCCTTTCACTTTTCCAAAACAGAATAAAAACTTAAATAAATTAGATCAGAAATGAAAAAAATTAACATCACTTCTTTCTGATAAAATATAGTCATGGTAGTGCTATCACATCCTCAAGGAAAACTATTACTTTGGTTTGTGATTTGAATTTTTATAGTGATTTTTTTAAAAAATAGTTTTCAAATGTCCTCCACTACAATTTCCAGTCTTTTTCATTTAGTTTTATTTTTTACCCCCTGACACCCTATCCCAAATTTCCTTTTGTCATTAAGCCGAGACCTTGAGGTTGAGGCTTATTTCTCAGGTTAAGGAGAATAGAAGCTGTGCAGCATAAAGAATAGCTGGGTGACTTTGACATTCAAATTGAGATGTTTTAGGCTCCACAGGTGACAGTTTTGAAAAACAGGCTTTTAGGAGAAAAAAGAATTTTCTTAGACTCTCAAAACCATAATCTCATAGGTTAGATCTCTTAAAACTTCTAATATCTGATCATCTTTGACCTGTGAAAGTAGAAATCTGTTATTGTTGAACCTATAATGTATATCAAGAACCCCACCTTAGAAAGTTGGCCCTGGATCATACCATAGAGAAGAAAGGGAGGTCATGGGATGTGATGTGATGTAAAGAAAATTCTTACCTTTCTGTTGCTAAAAGGAGCAGTCCAAGGGAGGAGAGAGAGAAAGGTCTATGACGTCAGGCACAAAATCAAACACAAGATCAAACACCTAGAAGAAGGCAATGGGCAGTGGTTAAGACCCAGTTAGGTTTGGAGCTGATTCAGAGCTTTACCACACAGAGCCTGAGGAGTCAGCAAGCCCTTAAGACGACCCCTCCCCCCTGCACCCCGACTGGCTAGAAGTCAGACTTCTTCTGGTTTCCCCAGTCTCATGTGTATAATCAAGGAGAGATGGCTGTTCTCATGAGCCCCAACAGGGTAAGGAGCAAGAGGCAAAATTGCTGAGACCCAAAGAAGCCTAGGATGGGGCAAGGAGACAGATGGCAACCAAGATAAAATGGGTTATGTCAGAAATCATAACCTTCCACACAACACTTAAAAAGAAGGCGAAATCAGCCATAGTTTTGTGGAAACCCAGCCAGCAAAAGACACTGGAGGGCACTGGATGAGATTGACAGAGCAGGGGCCACATAAGTAGCAGACATCTTTCTGTCAAACCATTGCAGAAGGGTACATAAACTTCTTATAGATTTTGTCATGCAAAAGATAGGAAAAGGTGAGTGAGAGCACCCAGAACTGACTGACCTAATCCTGTGGAGACTGAGAAGTGACAGCTCTAAACTGCGAGCATGGAGTTACCCCGAATGGGTAAGAGTGTGTTTCCTACCAAGTGGGAATAAATCAATAAAAAGAAGAAATCAGTTAAAGGTTGAGGTTCACCACACTAGATGTGGATAACCATAATCTTCAATATGGGTTGATTTAAGAAGAAAACAAGTTGATTTAAGAAGAAAACAAGTTGTTTCTATTTTTAACATGTTTGCAACTTTTAAAATTTGCTTTCAAATTTATGGTCTTTTGTGGATGTTTGATGGTTCCAAGCTCAACAGCTATAACAGCTGTAAAGTTAAATAATATGTCCATTATTACCTTGACTACTAGAAAACCACTCATATTTTCTGATATCAAGTCTTCACTTCTAATGAAGAGAATTATTGCTTCATTTTTTAAAGTTTTAGGTATAAAGTGCTAAGACAACAGTGCACTGAAGTTTACTGAAGTAATGATAAATGCTTCCTTTTTTATGCTCCTGGTCAAGATAGAAAAATAGACTTGACAGACTGCTTTATGTATATATTTTTTACATTTTAGGGAAAACCAGAATTTCAGCTCATCTCTAAGTTGACTTTTACTGCCTCTCCTATGAAAGATAATCAATAGTAGGATCAAATTTTAGTATTTTCAAAATGTGTTCATTTCAATTTAAACATTTTAATTTCATTTTAATTTTTGGCACTTCCCCTGTGCTTGCCAAAGACTTATGTTAAACATAAGTCTTTATGTTCAACATAAAAGGCTTATGTTAAACAGATGAAACAGGGGAGAGTCTATAAGAAGATGGAAAGAATCAAATATGTTGCAAAGAAAGACCTATCTTTCTTAGCTTCTAAAGGAGTCTCAGATCTACATCTTCAGCCTAAAGGTAGAGGTTAGACCTTTCTGGTCTTGTTTATACATCTGCAAAATGATATATGCTTTTAAGGGTTTCAAGGTGAAATATTAAATGTGTTTATCTGCCTTTAAACTGGATCACTATTTAGTGGATCACAAGAAGATTTTGGAATCCTGGCTAATAGAAAATGCAAGAGCTTACACACAAGGACCAGCAGTTGCTCTTGATACTGGCTTCCTAAGGAAATTACGCAGAATTTGTGCCCAAATGAAATCAATGCTCTGCCTTTCTCAGATTTACTGGTCAATGTGTCCCTCTTTAGCAAGTGATTGACGTGGAGTGATGCAACATGAAAGGAAACTTCCAGCTGTGCTTGTCAATGGTTGGGTGTGTAATTGGGAAATCCATACAACAGTAAACTCCTAGTGTCAAACTAGGCATTGTTCAGAACTGAATAAACATACAGGAGTTGTAATAGTTGAAATGTGGCACAGTTCCCCCAAATATTCCCATTGTTTCCCCTCTGCAGTAACCATGGGAATTTCTTTTCCCATGCAGGAGCCATAAGAAAGGGGGGTATCTATTAGTAAGTGGTGGACCACTGACTGTTCAGATCACAGCATTTCACATGACCCTGTACACAGGCTAACAGCAGTGTTCTGCCAAAGTATAACCCATAGGGAATAGGCCTTTGAGGTTGTTTAAAAGTGGCTGGCTGTGAGAGAGAAGCATATTTCCTCTCTTGGAACCTAATTTAGCTGGAAAAAAGAAGATAGGCAGAATGCGAGTTTCCTGTAGCTTTGTGTATTGTGTAATTTTATTAGATATAAACAAACTGGCTCTGAATCACTTACATTAGTCAACTAAGATATTTACTTTATGTAAGATATGACCTTCAAGCTATATATAGAACATCATCCAATATGAACACTTTTAAAATAGTTCCCCAAGTGTCCCCATCACAATCAGTCCAATCCTGTAACAGAAATGGCTTTCTTCCATTTCCCAGGCATATGTTAAGTCACACAGTATCAGTGCATGTCTGAAGACATTGGTGGAACATCCTCTGTGGCCCATGGAAGTGTTTAAGGTCCCAAAGATATGGAGCCAGGGAACACACTGTCTCTGTCTCCAAGGGTTTACGTACCACGGGAGGGGACAAAGACCAAGACAAGCAAATACTGACATAATCCAGGGTGTTCTGATGGCCGAAGAGAAGCTGGGAGAAAATCTGCTGGTGTTGTTGCTGCTGTATAACCTATGACAAAAGTTCCCACTCGCCTGTAATTCAAATGGACCGTCCCTACATCCTCTCCAAAATAATTGACCATTGGAAGCTTAAAGAATACATGTTATATTCCTGCCAGCCCTACAAGCTGATACATTATATTTTTTATGTATTTATTGGTAGATGTAGAGATAGAGTATATTTTTCCTTTCAGTTCACAGAGGGATGACAACATATAGAACTCGCAGAGAGGGAGTTAATACTATAATGCTCTTTCCCCTTATCTTTAACCTTTTACCCACGTTTTTTCTAGAGTTCTTTACCCACTTATTTAAAACCTATCCTCCTTGTCTCCTCCACCTCTGTTCAAAATAAAAATTATTGTGAGGACACAATATCAAGCAAGGAAAGCCACTGAGCTGAGACAGTATCTTCAGGCTGTTCTTTTCGTAGTCTTCCTTAAAGACATAAATTATGGGTTCTTATTCACAGCATACAACAATGTGTTGAATACCTGTTTTTCTCTTATCTCCATGGAGGACAAGATCTGGCTTTAGGAAAAAAAGTAGTTGTACTTTACTTTTTTTTTTTTCAATGTGGTGTTTAGAGTCTCTACCAAAGGGATTTGGAGCATAGCTACTAGGAAGTCAAGCATTTTGCATTTGCAGAAATCACAGAACAGTGGGGCCCTTTGATGGTGGGAAGCCTCTCAGCAAGGAATCCATGTCTTGAGTGGATTGCTTTCAGTGATAATTAGGAGGTATGGAAACTATCATGTCCAGGACATCCGGGATTGTTCCAAAGGAAAGTCTTCACTGTTTAGACATTTGTTTGTTTGTTTCTTCCGTTTTTAACTCACTGGATATTTCTGCTACAGTTTTTTCTCTCTGGCTCAGCTCTTAATGAGCCCCCACAATGCTTCTAATGAGACTTCAAAGGTTTGCTGTGTGGACCACATTACCAGGTGTACATCCAACCATTAAAGAACCACAGCCAGCTCGATTGCCTCACCCTCCACCATGTTAATTTGGACAGTGCTGCCTTGAATTAACACTGCAGCTGGATTCCACGTGTAGCCCTGCTACACCCAGTCCTGTTATCTGAAGGGACCAATACCACCAAGGAGAAGAGGCTAGGCCACAATGATCTCTTGGATCCCTACTCCAGACATATTCAAAGTCAAATTAATAGGAAGATAGGTTTCATTCAAAGTCAGCTTTAAAGGAAGACAAATGAAATTTATTGTTTCAAAATTCCATCTTCAAAATCTCTGAAGGCAAACAAAGCGTTTTAAAAAGGGGCAGGCAACTGAGACAAAAGGCAGGAAATGTACATAATGTAGATTTAGTTAGACTGTGCTGCATGGGCCTGGAAAGGGAGCAGTCTCTACTCTCAGCTTCTTGGACACCTGTCAGGTTCGGGAGGTTGCAGCCCTTCAGCCTCCATGTTCAATATGAGCAAGTCACTCTTAATTTCAGAACCCTACCCCATACCCTCACCAGCAAATTCAGTCTGTTTTTGTCCCATCATCAAAAGTTAAACTATCCAAATGCTTTTGTATTATTCTTGTATTAGCTTCATATTAATGGCTAACTGATGTTGTTTACCAGCAGAGGACTGTTCTGTTTTACATATGAATTTTCCAGAGACAGCATAATTCAAGGACAAGATCAGTAGTTTTGGAGTCAGACACATATGAATCTGAATTCTGTCTCAGTAATTTTGACCCGTGACCTGGCGTCATTCTGCAGGTATTATGATACCTATTTTGTCGGCCAAGAAACTGAAGCCCACAGAAGCTCTGGAATACCCAAATGAGTGAAAGGTCTGGGGAGAATTCAAACACAGAGGCCACTTTATCATATTTCCCTAAAAACTGGGTCTTTACCTTCCAGGGTCTTGAATGTTCCACTTGTTCATGTTAATATCTGTTATAAACGAAGATTTTCCTCTTCACTGTTCTCCACCTTGGGAACTAAGTAGTTCTACATCTTGAGGCTCCCTGACCACAACAGAGAAAGAAAATGCCCTGAGTGTCCTGGAAAAGAGATTTTCAGCTTCAGTTCTACCTAGACTGCTGCTTTCTATTAGAAATGGAAGTGAGATCAGATTTATAAATCCAGCTGTAGTTAGTGTGGTTAAATCTGGTGTCAAGATTAGGTCTATTTGGAGAATTTTTAAACACATGAAAAGATTTTAGACTTCCTGGAGATAAAGAGGAAGGAGAATTAGAAGAATTTTCTCCTAGACATCTCTGGAGATCTGAAGCTTAGTTAACAAGAACAGGCCTTTTAGATTGGAATCTGCTGTCCACTTCCTGAAATAAAACCAGATGAACTGCCTGAAGAGTAGACAGTTCTTTCAACCAGCAGTTTGCACAGAATAGGATGTGTGCTGGAGGGCAGAGTAGAGTCAGGATGCTTGGCAAGACTCAAACTTATTGATTCCTGGACTTATCCCAGGTGGAGGTAGGTGGAGAAAGCTTCCAAAGTAGGGCTGCAGAGTACCCAGGCCCAACTATTGGAGCATTTTGACCTATACTTTATGGTGTGCTTGTATGAATGTGAGTAGGAAGAGGAGGCATAGAGGTTAAGAGAACTGGAGGCCGGGGGTGTAGAACTATTACAACTTGACAACTGTTCCAAAACCAAAATAACTGTTCCTTGGAAATTTATAGCAGAGAGAACAAGTAAGGGGGAAGATTGATCTAGTGATAATAAATGTTGTGGAGGAAAGAGGTTTCACATGATTTCGATCTAGAGCTACAATTGGTTCAGCATGTTTATAGTTGAAGAGACTCTCATCCTTGCTTAACATATCTGGCCTCTGAGTCAGAGATGGAAATTTCTGCACCATCTACCTTGACTAGTATAGGTCTAAAAATCTCTTGTCTGAAACTGAGGGACCAACTGCGTCTCAGAATGAGAAATTTTTCAACTTTTAAGAAGCAGGATCTGGAACCATACAACATCATCAAATATATTCATCCTTACACTTAATGGGTTGGAAAAATGCTATAAATGACTCCCAATCTTTCAGATCAGGCTTTGCTGCCGAATGAATTCAGATCAGGCCAGGTCAGATTTTTGCCAACAGATGAACTAGAAAAAACTTTGAATTTTTAGAGTTTTTAGGATTTTGGAAATAAAACAACAAAATTGTGAACTTTTACAAAAGGAAACTTCTATTTGGCCATTCCATAAAACAGAAGCATCAGTTGATTTATGTGAAAATGGGGAACTTTGAATTGGGGAATGTGCTTATAGTAGAACACAGATAATATTGAACATTTCTTGAGCAACTAGTATGTGCCAGGCACTTATCTAAGATTTTAACATGAATTAACTCTCTCAAGTCTCTTACAACATTAAGAGGTACTGTAGAAATGTACTGATAGACCTATGAACATGAAGAAACCAGAGCACAGAAAATTTAAGCAGCTCTATAAAGCTCACACAGCAAGTAATTGGAAAGGCCCAAGATCAAATACAAATTGATTCCTCCTTTGAATATTAATATTGTATTTTATTTCTATACAAGGAAAAATGGCACTTATATATCAATCTAGTCATACTCCTCTTAACAATAGGAAATTAAGGGATATATTTTACATCATAAAGCTACTATAATACTTCTCAGGACTCTTGCTTTCATCAGGGATTGTCTTTTTGTATCTGAGAATATCTGTAAATCTTTATCTTGAAACAGAGCCAGTTAACAGATTACTGACACAGAAAAGCTTATTTTGAACACTATAATAAATATTGATCATTTAAATTTTTCTTTGAGACTAAGGTCTGGTTTTCAGTCATTATTTTATTACTTAGAAGTTTGTGCCTTATGTGCATTATATGGGCTGAATGAATAAGTTCAAATCTCCAAAAGCTTCCAGAATTAATGACTCCCATTTGGAAATGCTAACTTGTATGATTTCATTTATTTACTTATATTTTTCTTTTGGTTAATGCTAATCCATTAGAATTATTTATGAAATCAAAACGTTTATGTTGGTTTGGTTTTACATAAAATCATAGTATTGTTGGGGAGAGGGAAGGTTCATAGCCTTGCATTATTAAAGGTATTACCCGAGCTGAACTCTTCTGACTGCAGGTCATGTTTCCATGTACATGTATGTACAATGTACCATTGCACATTTAATATGTAACACATCCAGACTGGATCAGGCCTTATTCTAGCAGCACTTGGAAAATGATGCTGCTTATCCAGTTTTACCACTCTAGACATTTGACTGCCAGAGTCAGGTGGAAGCACCTGACTCTACTTGGTTCTCATGCCTATCACTAACAACATCTAAAGGGTTCTTTGACTCAGAATGTTGTAAAGATGAAAAGATTGATAATGCCTGAAACCATACTACAGGAAAAACTAGATAGAGCTTTCTAAAAGTTAACTAGAGCAAATTATGTGGTTCTAATGTAAATTTCCAATATTTATTCATTAAGGAATTAATGGCTAAGGAAAAACTCCTCCCTGGTCCTGTGCATATTTTGCATCACTGCCAAGGCTCTGCAGGATTCATGGTTCTGTCTTTTATCTTATCCTTTTCCCAGGGTCAGACTAAAGATGGTTGGGTGGTTCTCTTATTTCTGTACTCAAAGCAAATTTTCAATTTTCGTATCTGCAATTGTTCCAACTTCTCCCTCAAGCACAAGGTCTTTCTCACAGAGCATCTATAACTCAATCAACTTTGCTGCTCTATAGGACAGTGTTGGGACTTTAGAGTATCTCCCTTTCCCAAAGCATCCTCTGCAAAATTACCAGATGATTGCTCATTTCCTCTGGCTTTTTCCTCTACTATATAGCTCATTAGATCTCACTCTCCCTCTCTCCTCTCTCTGTTCTCTCTATTCCTCTATACTTCTGTCTGTTCTTTACTAAGTGACAAGACAGACTATTTATGACAGAGTAATACAAATAAGACTCCTCCATTGACTAGAAGCCACTTACCCTCTGTATCCACATTATCACACTTCTACTCTGGACAAATCTTGTACCACATGCAGAGATTTACACACATCTGTACGCCTATCAAGGCATAGAGATGATCACTTGAAGATATACTGTATTCCACCACATAATTATGTCTCTTTTTTTTTTTTGCAAAAAAAAATGGGGTGCATTATGTGAAGCTTAAAAAAATAGAAAATAAAAATAAAAACTTCACTAACTCAAAATTCTTTCCACAATTCCATTTCCATGGCTGTTAGTGAACATAATCATTTTCAGCTTGAAGAATAGTTTGTATATTTACCCATAATCAGAAAGAAATGCTGCCCACTTTAATGTATTGCTGGCAGATGAACTGTACAGTTTAGCTACCAGTAAAATGCAAGTCTCAACATGTGACTTATTCATGGCAGCTTTGCCTTCTCACCGGCTCCCCTTGTGTCTGCAGCTCTTGATTGGGTTGAGAGCCCGTACTAGTACTGCAGTGCTCTAAACAAATCACACAAATCGGCTTTCAGAAATATACTGACAATGTGCCTGTGCTGAGAATTCTAGGCTCATAGCTCCCAGTGTGTGAGAAGACAAATGTGCATCCATAAGCCACTGGTGAATACAATGCTGCTCTGTTTATCTTTAAAGTGGAGTGAGGAACAGAATTATACCATGCAACAATTGTGATGAAAGTTTAAATTTAAGTTTTAGGCTGAAAAAACAGGGTACGAAGATTGCAAGGGGAAATACAGTAAGACATCCTATTTGAAGCAGGGTGTGGTATTGCAAGCCTGTACCCCAGCCACTGGGGAGGCTCAGTCAAGAGAATCACAAGCTCCAGGCCAGCCTGAGCTATTTAGCAAGGCACTGTCTCAAATTAAAAAAAACAGGGCTGGGGATGTAGTTCAATGCTTGCTTCATATGTGAAAAAAAAAGTCCTATTTGCTTTTAGTACATTTATTACACCAGTTGTTAATGCAGAACCAATTTTAGAAATTTTTTTCAGTTTAAATTGAAATTCTTACTTGCTGATATTCTTGTTTTCTGAATTTGAGAGATTGCATATGAAAAACAGTGTCTTTCTTTGATTCTCACACTGCAACCATCAATACAAATTTCTGTGACGCTAAAAAAGGTGTAGAGGTTTCCTCCCACCAGGGAGCAAAAAATCAGTTAATTCTGCAGTAGACACTAGTTGATTTTCCTCTAATTCAATTCCATTCAATTTAGATTCCACAGGTGGAGGCTTAATTCCTAAAACTGCCCCTCCCTCTTTCAGATGCCAGGGGTAAGCACCTGTGCTTCAGACTGACAAGTTATAAAGCAGGGTTGTCACAATCTCCTCCTTGGGTGCAGTTGATCTCCTTGAGAAACTCACAGAACTTAGGGAAACATTTACATTTGTAGTTTATTATAAAGGATATGACAGATAAAGAGACACACAGAGCCAGGTAATGGAAAAGGAGCACAAAAATTCCCTTCCTTCTCCAGATACACTACCCTCCAGGAACTTCCCCAGGGTCAGCTATCCAAAAGTTCTCTGAACCTTGTCCTTTTGAATTTTTATGGAGACTTCACTACATGGGCATGATTGAGGCATGGAAATTTGTGTCAAAATGTGATTAGACAAAAGGGTATGATCTGATTGGAAACCCAGCAAGGCCTGTCCAGATTCTTCATCATTTCTTCCTTGTTAGATATAGGGTAGGACCACTTCTGAAATGGGGGTCTTATCATCTAGTGTCAGACAAGGGAAGTCAAAGAGTTTCTTTATGCCCCAGGGATCCTAGGCAGATTTAGAGTTTCTGTGACCTTAACTGGATAAAAGAAACTCTAATTTCTCCTGTCTATATATGGGAGAGAATTATCAGTTAGGAAATGTAGAGAAAAATAAAAATATGTATATATTATAATATCACAAAGATTCATGTTTATTTGTAAGTATATAATTTTGTGATTTTTCATCAATAAGGTTCGCAATTTTCAGAAAGCCAAAAATGCTAAAAGAAGGTATAAACTGAATTATTCCTGCCCACCTTTGATCCTTTTGGCCTATATTCAACAAGAATCATGCATATCACATATCCACTATTGGGCCATATAGATACACATATAGATTTGTGTGTACAAAAGAGCTTAAATGTCAACACATGAATCAACAACACAATACATTAAGTGCCAAATAGTTTAAAATATAGGCTCAGAAGTTCAAAGTGCCTGAAAATCTAGAATTGGTGATATTTTTTTTAAGTGCTGGGGATTAAAGCCAGGATATTATGCATGCTGGACAAGTGCTCTACTCTCAGCTCAACATTTTTATTTTATAAATAAGGAGGCTGACACACAGAAAGTCTGATTTGTTCAAAGTTTTAGGAAATTGTTGTAATGACCATCCATGTGAGTGCAGACTATGACTCCACCCCTAGCTTTTTTGGCGTTCTGCTTTCCATCACCATGATGGTTCATATAATTCCCCTCCTGACTTTTCACACTATTAATTTGTCCAAAGGGGTGTGTGTGTGTTTATGGGTGTACATATATCTTTTTTTAGGGGAGTACCAGGGATTTAACCCAGGGGCACTTTACCATGAAGCCATATCCCTAGCCTTTTTTATTTTTTATTTTTAAATTCCTAAATTGCTTAGGTCCTCACTAAGTTGCTGAGGCTGAACTCAAACTTGTAATCTTCCTGCCTCCGCCTCCAGAGTCACTGGGATTACAGATGTGTGCCACCATACCTAGACCAAAGATATATTTTAGACTTTTTCATACCATAATGTTCATGGTAGACATTCTAAAAATGCTGACATTTCTAGGATTAAACATAATTGTGCACTAAAAACTACATGCTACTAACTACATTTCTTTTTATGTTTTTTTTAATTTCTTCAAATTATGAATATCAAAGCCCAATTTGAACCTCAACTCATTGGATCCTGTATCAGTTCTTTGGTCAAAAAATTATTAATTGAATTTTCCAAGTATCAACATGACACAATGAATAACTTCTTCATCTTTTTCAAAAACTAATACATTTGAAATTTCTTATTTTTATTGTTTAAATCTTTCAAGCTTTGAATACAATAATCTATGATGAATTCTTAGATTTTGTAAAAGTAGCCATGTCCATTGACTGTCCATAGTCTCAAAAATAGTGACCTCTTCTTCCTGCATATGTGTTCCAACTTTATCTTCTTAAAATTGCCTCTTATTCTGCTAGAATTTTTATACTGATGTGGCTTTCACTAGTTGTTTCCTATAAATTTGATTTCCATTACTTGCCCTATTTTAAGCTATCTTCTTCACAAAAATTATTCAATGAAACTCTTACTGGGAAAGTGGTTACAACATCAGATTCCCAATAATTGAGAAGGATCTTTATTCATTTATTCATCCACTTGTCTTCCCAATTTCCTTTCATTTTTGTCATAAAGTTATTAATATGAATTGCATCCCTTCAACACATTACAGTGTTGTAAGCTTAAGCAGCAATTGCAATAGTTCATTCATTGATTCAGATATGTTCCTATGATCTAAATGAGATGTGAGAGATGTTTGTTGCAGTTTATGGGAAAGATAAGCTGTCTAATTTTCTGTAGTAAATGCAGGTAGAGATTCTCTTTGACAGACTGAAAGAGAAGGATTATCCTTAGAAGACAATGGCAACCATTTGGCTCCCAGAACAATACCAAGCTTTGGAAGAAATTGACATGGTAAAGAAAAAAACCAAGAATCCAAAAGAAGCCAGATCTTCAGTTACATTATTGAGGTCATTTGCCTGAAGCTAACACTATCCCTGGAGTCAGTGCTTTCTCTTTGTTACTTAAACCAGTTAGATTTGGGCTTTGAGATTGAACAAAAATAGCACTGAATGATATACTTTTATTGGCATTTGCTATTAAAAAAAAACAGTTCTGTTCACTGTGGCAGACACTATTAGTCACCTACACAAAAGACACCATTCTTCTTTCTTTTTAACACAATCCTAATTTAATTCATGATTTAGGAAATAATTGTGTTTCAGGGATCCTCCCCACCCACTGAGAACACTAATGTTCATTAGTCTTAACTGACCATGGTGGTTATTATTTCCTATTCAAGACTGCTTCTGGAGTATGATATCACCATGCAGAGTCAATTCTGTTGCAAGCATTATGGAAGGTTTCCTAACTCTTGAAGAGTGGAGATAAGAAAGGACTTTTTCTCTTCCAACTTTTAGACAATGCATGCCTGATGAAGAATGCAGTCACCTTGCAAATCAGAAGGAGAAACAAGAAGAGAAGCCACAAATGAACTAACTCTGGAATTCCCCAGACTTTACCTTCTGGGCAATTTCTTGTTGTCTAAGTTGCTGAGAATCCTGTATCCTGTTATGTGGAGCTGAATCACCTTGTCTGATTTATCCACAAACAATATCAATTTTTTTTGAGGCTAATTCCAAGTGAAAAATCAACTTACTTGATTGATTAAAGCCAACCTGCATCCTAAAGAGCAACAGAGGCTTTCCCATTTTGAGGCATACTTTGTCATCTGAAGGCTTAAATGGCTTCAAGAATTGATTAAAATGATTTTCCATAATGTAGATTAAAAGTAATTCCTATATCTTAAGCCAAAGACAAAAGGGGAAGTTGGCCTGCTGAAAATGAATGTGTATGCTAAGTCTTTGTTTATCCAGGTGGTTAGAATCAGAAGACATTGGGAGGGTCATCTTGGGAAGTAGCCAGAACAAATGCCCACAAGTCTTAGAGGTAACCCTGCTGCCAATTCCTGAGATTCTTAACATTTGCTAGATCAGAAATTAGTAATAGATGGAAACAAAAAGAGTGAGCCACCTGGCCTATTGTTTCATTCTTTAAAGTCAGGAATGTTGAGAAGTGCTCAGCAAATGACTCCCTTGGTATGTTGTGACCCCACATCAGCCAGAGGTGCTGATGGGGCAAAGTTTACATGGACCTACATGGACTCCCGACAGTAGAGGCGAGGTGGGAGGATGTGTAAAGTTGCCTGCATATTTCAGACCTACTCTAATACAAGATTCTGGGAGTATCAATCATAATAGTAGAAATAAAATATATATATTTACTCTACTTTGACATGATTTTTTTAAACAAATTCTTAGTAAAATGACACAGCATAAGTGCTCTTATGTTTAACTTTTTCATTGCTTGTCCTTTCTCCCTCTCTTTCTCCTGTCTCAGAAGTATGTGGGGTAAAAGGGGCTGTAGAAAAATATTTAAAAAATGAGATTACAGTTATGAAAATTCTTTGATATATCTATAACTTATATATGTATATATAAATTTCTGATATTATTTATGTATAATATATATAAAAAATATACAACAAAACTTTCCAGTATCAGGACCAAAGCATTTTGCTGAGTATTTAATCAGTCCCTTGCACAATTATTTTGTATTTCTCTACAGTACCTTGGAGCTGAGCCCAACCTTAAAATAATCCCTTTTCCATTATCTCTGATAATGTTCTCAAGAAATATATTTACCTGATAAAGTAGGTAACTAATAGGAAAAACATGTACAAAAATTAACATCTGTGCTGAATACCAGAAGTGTGCCTAAAGAAAGAAACACTTGTTTGAGTTCTCTCTTGGGGAATTTCTCTATCGTTTTTGAAATATCTTTTATAATTTCAAGATGAAATTACATCCTGAAGTTGCAAAAAGTAAATAAATAAAATATAATAAATCTGATAAGACTGGAGTGGCATTCCACAGGGAGGAGAAATCTGAACTGCTTTTGACGGGGTATCTTCAAGAACAGGGATTTTTTAATGCTATCAGTTTAAATAAGCATGGACATCCTTGGCCCACCTTCTCCCTGATTCTTTTTCTTACTATTGTCCTATCAGGTGAAATTTAAACTAACAGCAATTTACACCAAATAAAAGTGGAAAAAGAGTTGATAAATACAATGTTAGATACAATCACTTGTATGTCGGTGAGATTGATAAGCAGGCTTCGTTTCTGTGGGTCGTTCCTCTCAGGAGTGCAAAGATCCTCCACTCTGACATCTTTACCCACTTCAGCTCTGCTATTCTCACATGCTTCAACCACTTTCACAACTCCTTCCCTAAAAACAACTTTTCTTCTGATATCCTCCAAATTGATCCCTGTAGATTCCACTTGGAATAAACTCCAAGTGCTCAAATGTGCCACTATGAAGCCCATTTGATTCATCAAAGTGACCCCCACCAGCTTGTTAGTTCCTTATGCTACCTATATATTTCCACAAAATGGTGAAAAGAGGAAGCATAGAGGTTGGAAAATGTCTTGATAAAACAGTATTAATAACATAATTTTTTGTTGTTTATTTTTTATGATCAAACCAGGATCTTACAAATGCTAGGCAAGCACTCCACCACTGACCCCTACCTCCAACCCCTGAGAACATAATTTTTGAATAAGAATTATAATGTCATGGACTTGAGGGAAGTTACAGGAGAATATTGCATGACCTAACTGGGATGGAGACATTTAGGCAAAGTTAAGAAAATTCTAAAGGTTTGAATCAGTAGCACTTAGTGATAAGATGAATGAAAATTGGGTTTGGGAGTGTAACTCAGTGGTAGAATGTATGTTTAGCATGTGCAAGGCCCTGGGTTTGATCCCCAGTACCACAGAACAATTTGTTTTTGTTTTTGTTTTTGTTTTTGTTTTGTTTTGTTTTGTTTATATAAATATGCATAGAAAAGTGCAAAGTTTAAAAAACAATCTAGCTGGACACAGTAGCACACACCTGTAATCCCATTGGCTCAGGAGGCTAAGGCAGGAGGATTGAAAGCTCAAAGCTAGCCTCAGTAAAACTGAGGTGCTAAGCAACTCAGCGACCTTGTCTCTGAATAAAATACAAAATAGGGCTAGGGATGTGGCTCAGTGATCAATAATAGAAGTGGCTAATAATAGAAGTTCAATCCTGGTACACTCTCCTGGCAAAATAAAAAGGAATCTAAAGTAACTCCTAGGTTTCTGACTATAGCAAGTAGATGATAGCAATACTGTTTTACTTGGCTGGGGAATATTGCTAGGGGATCAATTGTGGAGGTTAAATAATAAGTGCAATTTGGGACATACTGTACCTGAGGTGTTTATGAGATATCCAAACACAGAGGTCCAGGGTCCAGCACTCAAGTCTGACCTAGATTTGCAAATCTGGGCATCTTTCATACCAACAGTTTGCAACCAAGGCCACAAACATGAGAGAAATTACCTACAGAAAGAAGAAAGAAAGACCAGAAGTGTAAGGATGCCCATGTAGTAATGAAGAAGTCTACATAATAAGAAGTCTACATAATAAGACCAAAGGAGTAGCAGAAAATTTGGAGGGCAAAGTTATGTTGCAGAAGTCAAGGGAAGAGTGTTCTGAAGGAGATTGTTAACAGGCACAAAAGTTTAGAGGTCAAGTAAAATGAACTTGAAGCAAGTCCTTTGGATTTTGTGTCATTGATAACCTGGCAAGGCTAAATTTAGTGAAGTAATTAAAAACAAAATCTAGACTGCAGTGGGTTAACATGAGCAAAGTTTGAGGAAAGGGGGCCAGAGAGTATAGACCACTCAAAGAAGAGATTTTCCTGCTCAGGGGTTAAGAGTGATAGAGTTGAAGAAGCATTAAAGAGTGAAAGGGTTCTATATCCATTTAAAGATAGCAGCTGTTGAGTCTGTTTGCATGTAATTGCTTGGAGCCATTAGAAAGGTTAACATTTACAAGGCAGAAAGACTAACAATGGCTTAAGATTCCAGAGGAGGCTGAAGGTCTAGAATACAGACTCTTCTGGACCTGTAAAAACCTTCAGTTGCCCTTAGTTAAAGTCCAAGTCTACCAGTGACATTGCACCTCAGTGATCCCTCTGGGTCTCCCATAATGGATAGCTTTCTCATTACTCGGGGATTGATTAGTTTCCCCTTTATTGATTTCCTATTGCTCTGTGACAAGCTTAGTACCTTAAAACAGCACAGGTTTATTAGTGTATAGTTCTGGGAATCAAAAGTCCAAAACAAGTACCACTGGGCTGAAGTCAAGGCATCAACAAGAGTACACCTCTTAAAACATTTCTAGGAAGAAATGTTTCCTTGCATTTTTTCCAGCTTCTATTATTAGCCACTTAAATTTCTTGACTCACAGCTCCTTTCTCTATCTTCAAAGCCAATAGTGCAGCATCTACAGACATTTCTCTGACTCTGATCCCTCATGTCCCTCTTAGCACCCTTGTGATTACATTGAGTTCTGGGTAATCCAGCACAATTTTTTTCTGTCTCAACTTCCCTAATATAATTACATCTGCATTTGTCATTTGAGATTACATATATTCAAGTTTGGGGAGCATCTTTGGGGGTGTCATTTAGAACATTTTTGTTGACATTTTAGGGGTCATTATTCTTCCATTCATATTTTCCTACATACAAAGTACTCTGAAAAGCTTACTGAGGATTATGGATTCTCAGCTTCAGAGCTTCCTCTACTTAATGTTTTGTATAAATTAAAATCTCTGTAATGAATTTCATTAATGTCATTCTTGGGTGATGGAGTATTCACCACTTGGAGAATCTGTTCTGAGAGTTATGTGAAGGTCCCACTTGGCTGATACTAGTAGCAGTTAATTTCATCATTTTTAGTGTTCAGGGCAAAATAAGTGAACAACCCAAATAAATTCTGTGTGATTCTTCTACTGCTCTAATAGTTTTCACAGTTTATTCTGTTTTATGTAGATTTTTTTAACTTAGCCAAGAAGTGCTAGCTCCAGATTTCATGCCATATCTAGGGGATTAGTAAAGTTCAGAGGTACATCCTTATCTTCCCAGGGCTAATCAAACAAAGAGACATGGGAGATGAGGTGAGATTCAAGGAAGAGAAGAACCACATACTCTTAGGGATAGCTGCACACATCACTCAAACTTAGGCAAGCAAAGATGGCTTCATCCCATTATCAGGAACATCTGATAGAGTCAAGTCTGCTAAATCAAAGTGACTTACATTCCTATACAACCCCATACCCCTGCATGGTTTGTTTACTTAAAAAATTATTGACACATTATAATTATACCTAATGGCAGTATTCATTATTCCATATATTATGATACAAGCATATATCATAAGTTGATCAATCTCACTCCCCAGTACTTCCCCTAACCCTTTTCTCCTCCCTGCATGGCTTAGAGAAGCAAAATCCTGATTTTTTTCCCCTTTTTTGGTACTATGGATTGAACCCAGAGGCACTTAACCAGTGAGCCACATCCCCAGTCTTTTTTATATTTTATTTAGAGAGAGGGTCTCACTAAGTTGCTTAGGGTCTTGCTAATTGCTGAGGCTGGCTTTGAACTTGCAATCTCAGCACCTCTTGAGATGCTGGGATTATAGATGTGAGCCACAGTACCTGGCCAAAATCCTCATTTTAAAAATATATATATATATTAGATACTTTTTATCCCAACATTCTCAGGGGAGTTGGGAGAACTACTTTCTATTGTCTTCATCACCAATGCTCTTATTACTGTGGCATCATTTTGTTTCTCCATGCTATATATCATCAGAAATATAATATCTTTTGAAAATAAATGCAAACACATTAATTAAATAGTCCTTCTCATTTCATAATAATGTAGCCCATAAAACTCCCATGCACCAGGAAGAAAAACAGGGAAAAGACTCACTTTTGATCCTCTAATTCAATGTGCAATCCAAAAGACATAAATTCGTTTGACTTTTATTCCTTCAATTGACGTGGAGTCCCTACTGATGCCTTTTCAATAAGCACAGAAACAGGCCTCCATCCATTGTCTCCTCTCTTTTGTCCTTTCACACAATCTCCTAGGTCTCTCCCTCCCTTGAATTTCCTGACCCTCCTGCCAGGGTCCATTTTTACCTCTTGACTTCTGGCCAACTTGTTGGTCAGTGCAATTTACCCTTTATTCTCTTTGAGCAAGCCAGCTAGCCATATTATAGGAGGGTATTCCAGGTCCTTCTCATTGGAAGAAACAAGAGAGATTCCAGAAACTTTTTCTTCTATCTAGATAGACTTCTTCACATAACTCAGGAATGTTATTATACTAACAGCATTCGTTTTCTCTGAATCTTGTTAAGAACCCCTTCTATAAAATATCCTGAAGTGGTGGGAAAGGAACTCTGTTCCAAAATGTGTGTGATGAAGTCAATCTACCTATGATGTCCTACCCTTACCCTAGTGATACCCTTTGCCCTGCTGGCGAGCACATAGAAAATGGAATACGGCACTGATCTCTGCCGACTAGTGATGTCTGGCCATGAGGCTGTCCTCCAACCTTCCACTATGGACCATCTTAGGGACGTTTTAGATTGACTCTTTTCTCTCTGAAGGCTCTTGTTTAGATCTTAGATGTTCCTTCAAGACCCACATAGTAAAGACTTGGTCTCCAGCTTGGTGCTATGGGGAAATGGTGGAAACTGTAAGAGGTGGGGTCTACTGGGAGGTCCTTAGGTAATGGGGGGGGGGGCTCAAAGGGAATTTTGAGGCCCAGGGCCCTATTCTTTCTCTTTTGCTTTCTGGCCTTGAGGTGAGTAGTTTGCTGTGCCACATGCTACCACCATGGTGTGCTGCCCCCTCCCTCTACCAGAGGCCTAGAAGAAGCAGGCTGACCAATCATGGACTAGAGCCTCTAAAACCATGAGCTAAAATAATAAACCTTTGAGGAGTTTTTATTTTGTTTGTTGTTTGTTTTTGTGTTTTGATGGTAAGGATTAAACCCTAGTGCTTCACACATTCTAAGTACATGCTGCACCACTGAACTCTGACCCCAACCTTTCTTCTTTCTTCCTTCTTCTTCTTTCCTCTCCTTTCCTTTTCCTTCCTTCCTTCCTTCCTTATTGGGTATTGAACAAAGGAGAACTTTACCACTGAGCTACATCACCAACCCTTTTTAAATTTATTTATTTAAATTTTGAGACAAGGTCTTGTTAAATTGCTGAGGCTGTCCTTGAACTAGCAATTCTCCTGCCTCAGCCTCCCAAGCAGCTGAGGTTACAAACATGTACCATTATGTTAGCTCTGTAAAACTTTTCTTGTTACAACTTGATTATCTCAGGTATTTTGTTCCAGTAATAGATAGCTGATGAACACTCCCCACCTCCCACAGGGATGTTTTGAATTTACTCTTTTCCCTCTGAAGTTTTGATAATTTTTAGCCTATGAAATAGACTGACAAGAGATTAACAGAAAAAAATATCAAATTTATTAATATGCAGAAACATGAGAGCCATACACAAAGCCTGAGGCTCAAGGGAGAGCTAGGGTGTTGGAGCTTTTATAGAGTTAAACAAATACATATGGGCTTAGGCTTTGGGGGGAAAGAAGCGGCATCTGGCTATGAAGGCTGAGGAGGGCAGGTGAAGTCTTCCAGGTAAAAGCTACCTGTGGGAGTCTCTGTCCAGGCCAAGTGTCCGACTCCCAATCTCTTCTTCCTCTGGAAAGATCTTCTCTAAGCAGAAATGAGGATAACAAATAGAAAAGTCTGTTTACATTAAGTGGATGTTTACTTTACTAATATATATTTCCTTCATGGATGTAAATTATTTTACAAAAGGACATCCTTTCTGAGTTAACCCTGTTTCTCTGAACAACCATCTTGAAATATGCCAAAGAAACATATTTCTGATGGTCATGTTCTGGGGTCCCACAGCAGCCCATTCTAGTTTTTGGCATCATTTTGAGACATCATCACTTGCTATTCCACACAGGCACCACCCACCACTCTTCCTTGTGCTGGCACCAAGGTATTCATGCTTGTTTCTGGTATGTTTTTATTGGTATTCTGGAGCATGAGCATATCAGCTGAATCCAGCAAACCCTAAGCAGAAGGGCCAAGCTTCAGATCTTCAGAAGGGATTCACTTACTCCCCGAGTGGTGAAGGTAGTTCTTCAACCTTTGTGGATGCTGGAGAGTACCCGTGCCTCCACGTGAGGTATGCCCTCCTGTCCTCTCCTCCCTTCATTCACCCTCTCTTTCCATCCATTTCTCATGGAAAAAGGAGACTTCTCTGCAGACCAGCTTAAAAGGAAATGGATCCGTTCCTCCACTAAAACAGAAACGGAAGCAAAAACAACAAACCCTCAAACCCTCATTTTCTCTGGATGTTCTGGAGATAATTTAGCCAAGTTAGAACTGGCAAGATGTTTCTGGGATATAAGCTAATTAAACAAGGGGAGGGGCTGTGAGGACCATGTGTGTGTTTAGTCAGCTACTAACATTTACAGGCAGAGCCTTGTCAAGTAGCCAGAGAGGCTTGCACAGTAGAATAGATGTGATCTCTCTCCTTCAGCTTGGTACTGTAGCCTTGTCAAGAAGAGGCGTGCCTGGATTTCTGGCCTACCCTTTAGGATTTAGCCAAAGGTTGGTTTATAATGCCTCTTGTAAGTCAGCAGAAATTCAATTGTACAAAGTTGGCTGATTATCAGAATTACTAGGGGAAGTCCAGTAAGGTAATGCCCGCACACACCTGTCAATTCCAGCCATTCAGGAGGCTGAGGCAGGAGGGTTGCAAGTTTGAGGCCATTCTGAGTGAGTTAGGGGGACTTTGTCTCAAAATAAAGTAAAAAAAGGGGACACGGGGTGGGGATATGGCTCAGTGATAAAATGTTTTCCTAGCATGTATGAAGTCCTGGATTCAAACCCCAGTACTACAACAACAACAAAAGAATTATTTGGGAATTTTTATGAATATATGGATTCCTGGGCATTTTTCTACATTTATCAGAGGCAAGGCCTTGGATTCCCCATATTGTCAAAGCCTCCCAGGTGCCAGGTTTGAAGAACCATGTTTATAGCTTATAGAACATAGATCTGGAAGAGGTCTAGGGCATCAACTACTCTAACTTTTGCATTTTTAAATCCAAAAAACATAAACTCAAGAGATGTTACATGCATTGTTATACAATCACAACAGTTGTTTATTATTGTTGTTGTTATTATTATTTTAATGCAGTAATGAAAAGCTTTGTTTGAAGAAAAAAACATTCTCAGAGGGAAACCTAGGTATCATCCTAATGATACACCAATTGATTGACCCTTTCGATAGTGATTTTGTATTATATTTGCACTTAATTTTCATACATTTATTCACTTGACAAATAAGTACTTGTTTTAGTCAGATCTTTCACTGCTGCAACTAAAAGACCTGACCAGAATAACTGTAGAGGAGGAAAGGTTTATTTAGCAATTCATGGTTTGAAAGGTCTCGATCCATAGACAGCTGGCTCCATTCCTTGAAGTGATGCAGGACATGACAGTGGAAGAGTGTAGCAGAGTGAAACAGCTCACATTGGTGATCAGGAAGCAGAAAGAGACTCCACTGGCCAGATACAAATATATACCCAAAGCCATGACCCAATTCCCACCTCCTCCACCCACATCCTACCACTTCAGTTACCACTCAGTTAATCCCTATTAGAGGATTAATTCACTGATTGGGTTAAAACTATCACAGCCCAGTCATTTCTCCTCTGAACCTTCTTGCATTGTCTCACACGTGAGCTTTTGGGAGACACCTCACATCCAAACTATAACAGTACTACTATACTCCATGTGCTATTTTAGGCACAGGGGATATCGTACCAAACAAAATATTCAAGTAGCTTTGCCTTCATGGGGGTAAAAGTACAAACAAGACAAAAATAAAATATAAAAGGGGTCAAATACAGTATCTCAGTAAACTTAAAGCAGGAAACAGGGATTTAAAGTGTTCAGCCATGGGGGATGGGTTGAAACTGTAAGTAGGAGAGCCAGGGAAGATTTCATTGTATGAAGGTAGCTTTGGAAAGTGATGGCCCGAAGGAATTGAGGCACCTAACCATATAAGCAACAGGAGTATAACTAACTGTCCAGGCAGAGAAAATAACAAACGTAAAGCTCTGGGTCAGGAACATGCTTTTTTATGACTAGTAATAAGGGTGGTGGCAATGTAGCAAAGTAAATGCTAGATTTTCTCTAAAGAGGAGGAATAGGAGACGTGTCAGGGAGGTAAAGGGGAACCCAGACCAAACAGAGTCTTGAAGGTCATTGTAAGCATTTGGGGTTTTAGTCTGTTTGAGATGAAAAGTCATTGAAGGGTATTAGGAAAAAGTATCAAGGCCTAACTTATATTATAATGGGAACTGTCTGTATAAGAATTGAAACCAGACCAAAGTAGCAGAGGAAAGATGAACAGATATGAAGATATTGCAAAACTTCAACTCTATATATGGGGAATTAGTACTCAATAAATGATAAGCATGGACATTGAGTTGATTACATGCCTCTGAATATGCATAAGAAGGAAGATATAAATCTGTAGTTCCCACTGGGCATTCGCTGGAGTCCCAGTATGACTCAGGAGTCTGAGGAGGATCTCAAGTTCAGGGCCAGCCTCCGAAACTTAGATGAGACTGAGGTTCTAAGCAACTTAGCAAAACCTTGTTTCAAAAAATAAGGACTGGGGGACACAGCTGAGTTACATATAGGGATGTTTTGAATTTAGTGGTAAAGTGTCCTGGTTCAATCCCCGGTACCAAATAATAATAATATTCTGCAGTTCTCTTGGTCTGTTTAGCTCTTGCACATCTTGCAGGGAAAGCCATCTAACTGCCACTTGAACTTAAATGATACTTTCAGTTATAGATGAGTGCTTTTCACCCTACATGATGAAAAGCACTCATATATATTATGCTATGATATCACCACTAACCAAGTCCTCAAAGTGTCCACACATCAGTGAGACCTCTCACTCTGGTTCTGGAGACTATATTATACTGCTATGCTCTGAATGTTTATGTCCCTCTAAAATTTATCTGAAATCTAATCAACAATGTGTTGCTATTAAGAGGTGCCGCCTTTAGGATGTGAGCAGGTCATGAGGACAGACCTCTCCTGAATAGGATCATTGTCCTTCTAAAAGAGGTTTGAGGGAGCCTGTTAGCGTTCCCACCAGGTAAGGACAGCTAGAAGGTGCCATCTATGAGGGGTGGATCCCCACCAGACACTGAGCCTGCTAGCACCATTATTTGGACTTCTCAGACTCAGGAACTGTGAGAATAAGTTTCTGTGGTGAGAATAAGTTTCTTTTCTCTATAAATTACCGAGCCTACAATGTTTTGTTATAGCAGCCTGAGGTGTGTGGATGCGATATCTGCTTGAGACCCCAAAGAATGTTAAGCAATACTGCTTCCTACACAATCTCTCTTGTCCTGACTTTTCCTAAGTGTTTTCTTTTCCTTAGGTATTCTAGAGGTTCTCTGATCTGCTGCTTTCAGGAGCTCTGAGCATCATGTCCTCAGGGCTATAAACTTTCTATTATGATATGGACTAAGTATTTGTTCCCTTCCAAGATATTTATGAAAACAGACAGATATTTTTAAGCTCATAGGTTTGATATTTTAAAAGCTAGAAACATAAATTCTATCTAGTTTGTAACTGCATTTCACATCATTCCTCTAAAACATAATCCTGTTATAAAACTGATTGTCATTATGCTATGATATCAAAATTTTATAACAAACATCACACTACATATTTTAAGTGACAAAGCTTATTTATCAACCAAATCCATTCTTGTAGTGTTGTATGTTGTTGTTGTTGTTGTTTTCCCAAACCAATTAACACATGCCAACTTGATGTATTCTAAGTATTCACAACAATAGTGAAAGGAAATTGAAGTTGAAGTCAGTCACTTGGCACTGTAGAGACTGGTCTTATTGTACAAAGAAAAGCATTGAAGAGGGAGGATGGAGAAAAACTTCAAGACATAATACTAGTTTGAGTTTCAAGAGGCAAATTATTGGTACTACAAGCATACAAAACAAATAAGTGAATCATCTAATTCAGAGAAGTACCTTTAGCAAAAAAAGGTCCATTGAGAAGGACAGAAAACCAGGAAGATTTGTGTTGTTTTATTTGTTATTCAAGCAGGGAGGGATGTATTTATAAGGATGTGCCAACTTGCAAGCCCAAGTGTGACAAGAGATGAAGCTGGACTTCCTGGTGGTTGTTGATAATATACACAGCTTTCAAGAGCAGCATGAAGTGAGTCAGAGTGATGGACATTTGTACAGAGGAGCTGACGGAGTCTTAGGCCAAATAGTAATCCTGGGTGGCTCTGGTGGAATGAGGTATGTAATCACCTCACCGGTAAGAGTCTTTAGTATTGAGTAAACACTTGGCAGCCTTGGTCATCCGCTTGAAAGGCAGAGAGAAAAGTAAACTTTCAGGAGTGAGTACCCAGCAGAGGTGTTTGTGTAGGCTAATTGTGAATGTCCTTTAGGGCCTCACTTAGGGCAGCCTCTCCCACGCCCCATGGTGGAGCTTACCACTGCAGGGGCCAATGTTGCAGTTTATTCTGTGTGTCCAGGGGCCTGATCATTAATTACTGCATGAATGAATGAACCAAAGGATGTCTGTGGAGGAGACTCACAATCAGGGCACAAGTGTTTTTCCTATCCCTTGAGGTTTTTGATTCAGAAGCTAGACCAATGGCTTTCAGGATTTCTTTGCTCAGTGCACACTTTTGGGTGGCACTGGTACAGGGATCTTTTCAAAGAAGTATTTAGAAAATCTAAAAATTTACCTTCGTGCCATTCCCTGGGTCACCTTTCAACACTATATCACTGCCTATAGAAAGCTATTAACTTCCTCAACTCACGAACTAATGTTTTCACGTGTTCTGGGTCTTTTGACCAAATGTGATACCATGTGTTCTTTTTCTGATTAGCAACAGGTTGCTCCCTACTCTCCTTCACATCTGTCCATCAGCTTTCTACCTGTTAGTTGTCTCTATAATAGCTGGCCCCTTCAATGATGACAAAAATGCAGATTTTATCCATTGACTACAACTTGGCAACCAACATATAAAGTGCACAAGGGATCCCAGTGTCTAAGAGTAACTTGATTAGAGAAGCATCATAGAGATACTGTAGAAATAATTCCTGTACTGGGTGGCAGGCAAGACCTGATTGTCCCCCAAAATGCATTCCAACTCTCAGATGCTAAGCTACTCCTCAAACTACAATTACCTCTGCTATTACAATGATCTCTACTATTAGTTGTTAGTAATAATTTTTTATCTAATTCTCATGTGGCACTTTGCTACGAACATAAAGGTTTTGAGGTTATAGAGAATGGGAAGCTAGAAATGGCCAAAGGCAAATGTTGCAATTTCTTCTGGGCCTTTGGTCTTTCAAGCCTGTTACAGAAAAGCGAGCATGGCCTGGTCTATCTGCAAGCTGAATAGTCCTATTGTCTGTCCTCTTCTTAAATTTTTTAAACCTCCTCAATTTCTAGTACCTGTTTCTTGTATCCCCTTTGCTATGACCCTAAGCTCTTATTCTCCTCATTCTCACTACTGTTTTAAGTCTCTCTCTCTCTCTCTCTCTCTCTCTCTCTCTCTCTTTGGGGGGTGCTTGTGGGGGAACCTAGGGTTTTGTGCATGCTAGGCAAGTGCTTTACCACTCAGCTACATCCTCAGCTTTAACATCTAGTTTATGTGCAGGCAGATAGAAGGGAAATAATGAAAAATCATGTATGCATATAAAAAAATCTCTGTAAGTATAACAAGTTTACATCCTGATTGTGGCTAATCATTTCTCTCACAGGCCTAAGGGCCTTTCTTATGTCTGGATCTTCTGAAGCCTCTGGGTATGGGGTTAAATCTGAGTGTACCTAGTCAGACGGCAGGACCTCTATGTTCAGGCAGCCACCACGTGGTAACACTATCTGAGCTGCCAGGGAAAGTTCAGGGAAGACTGTAGACCTTTGAGTTTGGGGCCTTGTGAGCTGTCAGAACCTTAGGGACATATGTGCCTTCTTATTTCAAAGGAGAGAGAACCAGTGATGGAGGAACAGAGTGACAGTTGATGATAGAGTTCTAAAAACTCATTGGGGGTGGGAGAATTTCCAACATATATAGGATGGGACACACGTGGAGTCTCCCACTTTGTTAAAGAGTTTAAAGCACTTGGCTATTTGTAATATATTACAAACAGAACAGAAGTGTGCAAAGAGATCATTGAGAGTAAAGTGTTCTTCGGTAAGAAATTTCCTTTCTGGCATACATATTCCTTAGCTTATCTCTTAATCAGAATTTTCATTAGACACTTGAAAACTAATACAAAGGGAATCAAAAACCTCATGCCATCTCTCCTTTTTCCAACTTTTCCAATTGTTTTCTCCCTGTGCCATGGACTGAATTATGGCCTTACCCAAATGCATATGTTGAAGCCCTGACCCGCAATGTGATGGCATTTGGAGATGGGGCCTGTGGAAGGTAAAAAGGGTCTTATGAGGTCATGAGGGCAGGCCTTCATGATATAATTAGTGTTCTTACTAGAAAAGACACTATTGAGCTTTCAGTTTCTCTGTCTTTCTGCCATGTGAAGACATGGAGAGAAGGCAGCTGTCTACAAGCCAAAGAGTTTGCACCAGAACCCAACCATCCTTACAGCCTAACCTGGGACTTTCTACCTCCAGAACTGTGGTTAATAAATCTCTCTTGTCCTGGTCACTCAGTATGTGATATTTTCTTATAGCATCCCAGGCTGATTAATATCCCTTGCCTCTCCTCTCATTTTTTGCTACCTTCTCCCTCTGCCACTCTTCAACAGAGAATGTGGACCTAGTGTCTACATTGCCTAACCTTTTATTTTTAAATTTATTTATTTACTCTAATTAGGTATATATGGCAGCAGAATGCATTTTGATTCATTGTACACAATTGCAGCACAACTTTTCATTGCTCTGGTTGTACACGATGTGGCATTGCACCATATGTGCCGTCATACAGGTACCTGGGGTAATGATGTTCGTCTCATTCCACCATCTTTCCTGCCCTCATGCTCCATCCCCTCCCCTCCCTTTTAACCAAAGTTACTCCATTTTTCCTATGCCCACCCCTCATTATGGATCAGCATCCACTTAGCAGGGAGAACATTCGGCCTTTGGTTTTGGGGGTTTGGCTTAATTCACTTAGCATGATACTCTCCAACTTCATCCATTTACCTGAAAATACTTTTATTCTCTTTTATTGCTGAGTAATTTCATTGTGTATATATACCACAGTTTCTTTATCCATTCATCTACTGAAGAGCATCTAGGTTGGTTCCACAGTTTAGCTATTGTGAATTGTGCTGCTATAAACATTGATATGGCTACATTACCACAATATGCTGTTTTTAAGTCCTTTGGGTATAGACCCAGGAGTGGGATAGCTGGGTCAAATGGTGGTTCCATTCCCAGTTTTCTAAAGAATCTCCATACTGCTTTCCAGATTGGTTGAAGCAATTTGCAATCCCACCAGCAATGTATGAGTGTGTCTTTTCCCCACATCCTTGCCAACACTCATTGTTGTTTGTATTCTTGATAACTGCCATTCTGACAGGAGATGGAATCTTAGTTTGATTTGCATTTATCCAATAACTAGAGATGTTGACTATTTTTCATATATTTGTTGATCAATCATATATCTTCTTCGAAAAGGGTCTGTCCAGCTCCTTAGCCCATTTATTGATTGGGTTGGTTTGTGTTTTTTGTTTTGTTTTGTGTGTGTGTTAAGTTTTTTGAGTTCTTTATATATCCTGGAGATTAGTGCTTTATCTAATGTGAGTGTGACAAAAATTTGCTCCCAAAATGTAGGCTCTCTTTTTACCTCATTGATTGTTTCTTTTGCTGAGAGGAAGCCTTTTAGCTTCCCATTTGAATCCATCCCATTTATTGATTCTTGATATTATTTCTTTCACTTTAGGAGTCTTATTGAGGAAGTGGGGGCCTAATCCGACATGATGAAGATTTGGGCCTACTTTTTCTTCTGTTAGGCACAGGTCTCTGGTCTAATTCCTGGATCCTTGATCCACTTTGAGTTGAGTTTTGTGCATGGTGAGAGATAAGGGTTTAGTTTCATTTGGCTGCATATGGATTTCCAGTTTTCCCAGCACCATTTGTTGAGGAGGCTATCTTTTTTCCTATATCACCTAATCTTAAGGTCTAATCTTAAGACCTCCCTGCTGTGTTCTGCTCCTTTATCATTAAAAAAAAAATGAATATCAAATCTACTGTAAGATTTCATCTCACCAGTTAGAATTGTGGTTATCAAGAATACAAACAATAATGAGTGTTGGCAAGGATGTGGGGAAAAGGCACACTTACATTGCTGGTGGGACTGCAAATTGCTTCAACCAATCTGAAAAGCAGTATGGAGATTCCTTAGAAAACTTGGAATGGAATCACTATTTGACCCAGCTATCCCACTCCTCGGTCTATACCCAAAGGACTTAAAAACAGCATATTGTGGTAATGTAGCCACATCAATGTTTATAGCAGCACAATTCACAATAGCTAAACTGTGGAACCAACCTAGATGCTCTTCAGTAGATGAATGGATAAAGAAACTGTGGTATATATACACAATAAAATATTACTCAGCAATAAAAGAGAATAAAAGTATTTGCAGGTAAATGGATGAAGTTGGAGAATATCATGCTAAGTGAATTAAGCCAATCCCCAAAAACCAAAGGCCGAATGTTCTCCCTGCTAAGTGGATGCTGATCCATAATGAGGGGTGGGCATAGGAAAGATGGAGTAACTTTGGGTAAAAGGGAGGAGGGGAGGGGGCATAGGGGCAGGAAAGATGGTGGTATATATGCCATCATATATACCTAATTATAATTCATTCATTCATTCATTCATTCATTCATTTTAAAAAGATGAACAAAGTATTCTACCTATCTTGCCTTATCTAAAAGAAAAATAAAAGGAAAAAAGGGCCAAATGTCATTACACATATCAGTTAATGACAACGTCCTGAAAGGAGACAAAAAGCTAGAGAAAGAAAAACTTGAAGGCAAGTGCAAAGGAATGACAAAAGCTGGCAAACAGGCACATTCAAGGAGAGCGGCCCCTGATACACCCTCTCCATTGCGGAACTGCTCCAAGATCCAGCCTTCCTCCTCCTGCCATTCCTCTCCACAGCATCTCCCCATCATCACCTTGCTGCAAAATTTATCATTTTTTTCTTTCTACTCCTGATGAAACTTATTTCAGTCCATGAAACCCCATATTCTTAAGCCTAGATTTACATGCCTTTCTCTGGGTCACAGAAAAACAATCTGTGGTTGAGAACCAGGAACCCTCCCTCCCAATAAACATCTGTGCAGGTTAACTAGATCTGTGTGTCTACAAGTAACATGTCCCTCTGGGTTAGGATAGTGTTCTTTCAAAAGTAAATGCCAGCCAGGTGCAGTGATGACTCCTGTAATCCCAGCAACTAGAGAGGCTGAGGCAACTCGGAGAGACCCTGTCTGTAAATAAAATATACATTTTTAAAAGGGGCTGGGGATGTGGCTCAGGGATTAAGCTCCCCTGGGTTCAATTCCTGGTACCAAATAAAAAAGCAAATGCTAGCCCAGGACTATCAAACAGGAATATAATGAGTGCTACAAATGCAAACCACATATTTTAAAGTTTCTAATAGCCACATTTTTAAAAAGTTAGATCATGTGAGTGAATAAGTTTCATAAATCTATCTCATTTAACACAATATATCTAAAACATTGTTAGTTTAATACATGAACAACACAAAAAATTTAAAAGATACTTCTCAGTTTTTTTCTTTCAAACTAGATCTTCTAAATCAAATATGGATTTTACATTTATAGTACATCTTTATTCAGATTAGCCACATTCAGTAGCTTAATGTGGCTACTGTAGTGATAGCACAGCTCTGGCCAGGTGAAAGAAAAGGTGAGGGAGGCCCTGGCATATCAGCAGACAAGGAAAATCCCCCACCATATAGACTCCCTCTCCCACCCTGGAAAGCACATGCCTATTGCAAAGGCAATGAACTAAACACTCCTTTGACATTTGAGATTTTTTTTTCATTTCTCTTTAAGAAAGTTATTCAAACCACTATCTCCTTCAATATAGCATTAGAATTTCATATAATCAGAACAAAATTTTCCCTCAAGTCATCTTAAATTTAGAAATTGTTAATAATTTCTAAGAGCAGAGAATGGTCTGATGTCTCCTCTTATCATTTTTGGGCAACCAAAAGGACTCTGCAGACTGTGTTATATAATGCTCAAGCTTCTTTTGGTAAATCCCTGAGAAAGTGATGACAGCCCATTAGTTTTATTTGCTGAGGAAGCAAGCACCACCCAGCAAAAATGCCCCATTTTTATCAGGTGCATGGGTATATGACAGTAGCAGGCTTCTGTATTTGGGACTGAGAGTAGTGTTTCTCCCAGGTATAGCTCTGGGAATTGTTTTCACTGGACCGGAGTAAATATTAGACCTTCAATCATAGCAATCAAGTGTCAAGGTCTTATGTCAGGTTTATTCATATGATAGGGTTCCATTGTTTCTAAAGTGATACCCAAGCTCTTGACATCCTTTGAATGTTTTCCCAGAGGAATTTAATAGTATAAATTTCAAAAGAAGAGTGATAATGAGGGATGGTACTGCTTAGGTCTAATAAGATGGGGTTCATTTTGAGGAACATATTTTTTTGGAACGGCTACTGAGGCTTGTTTTGCAGAACACCTTTCGGACAATCACTAATCTTTTATCTCTTTCTTAGAGCCTCTCTTAAACTTCTTATTCTTATCTTTATTATCTTTAGTATTATCAGATCTTATCTTTATTTGAGGGGTTAGCTGATAGAAATTGATAACAGGTAAGATTTTATGTCCAGGGGAATTTTCTATTTTAAATGCCATAAAGCCTTCAGAAATGAAAGAATTGAATATCTGTGGGATTTACCATGCAAACAGAGTTTCCTGGATTACCTCAAACTGCACCCCTGCCAACTCTAAAGCTGACTTGGGTTGAGAGTCTAGTCTTTTCTCATTATCATTTTCCCCAGAAGGGACAATGGCAAGTTGTTTTGTTTTCAGTTGAATAAAACTTTAATTTGAAGCATATTTCTACTTGATTGTAGCTCTTGTGAAAGGTTTTTAGGGAAAAGGATAACATGAAACTTAGGATGTCTGTTATTTGGAGACTGGATTTTCAAGGATGGCTCATTCCCATGGTTAATTGAAAAAAAAATGCATATGAATTAAAAAAAAAAAGACTTTGCAAGTATGATCCTCCTTACTCTCAAGAGGCTTCCAAGTTTTTTCACAAGCACCCGAAATTGGTCCCTTCCATCCTCAAACTCTCTGGCCAAATGACACAACATCTGTGTTCTCTTTTGAGAACGTGAGAAATGAAGTTTTTTCATGTTTCCTGTCTTTGAATTCTAGAAGCTCCAGTTAAAACTGCTCAGACTTTCCTTTTCTTGTTTGCTCTAGAAGACAACTCAGAAGAAGAGTTCTGTGGTGGTCTCCCTCCTATGGAAGAGAGTGATAGGAAAATTAGCCTCATCATGGAACTGTCAACCCAGCTTTCCTATCAGACAGAGAAGATCACTGAGTTGGAAGAAGAGTTGGAGGAGAAGGAAAGGATAATTCAGCAGCTGGAAGACAAATGGGAGCCCCATGTTTCCCAAAAGGAGGAAGACACTTCAGAATGTTTAGAAGAAACCCCAATTTTCTTTAATCATAGCATCCCTCCTATGGTCTCTGATTAGGATAAAGAAAAACAATAAAAGTTTATTAAGTATCCTCAAGGTAAAGTCCAGAACCCAAGTAGCCTCCTCACTGACAAATTCAAGTTCAAGTTCATGGTTCCTATAATGTTCATATTAGGAAAAACAAAACAAAACAAAACAAAACAAAAGGTCTATTCAGAAACAAACACTAAATATTTCCCCTGCAGACAGTAGTAGTCACATAATCCACAGAGCTATAGAATACTATGCTTTTAGACATTCCTAGTAACAAAACTAGACAAATGGTGAAAGAATTTAGCATTATCTTCTTACCAAATATTTGTCATACTGCAAGGAAGGGTGGCACCCATCCTGTCCTGGTGTGTAGCTCTGTTGTGAACAGAAAGTTGTCATGGAGAGCCAATTTCAGCTGGACGTGTTTGAGTGCTGAGGAACAGAACCTTTGCTAACAGAGTTGGTAGCCCCCAGATGTGTGTTTTATGTCCTCTGAAGTTTATTTCTTTATGGTATACATTTTACTAACATTAGCAAATAGTACAAATAAAATAAACCTAAAGCATTTAAAAAAAAAATAGATGAATCAGAGCCATAGTCCTTTGGGAAAAGCATTCTGGGACAGCATCTCCCTGGAAAAACACACAATACTGATTTTTCCCTTAGGAAAAAGGATTAAGACCAAAGCAAAATACACTTTTCTATTATGATTGTACCACATCATTGTGAGCAGCACAAAATAATAGCAAGAAAAATAGAGCACGGGCAAAGGAAAGCTACTCTGTGATTGACAGGTTAGAGGGATCATATCATAGTCCTTTTCCATCCATTCCATTCAAATGAACTATTTGCCACCCAAGGGGAGCAGCTAGACATTAACATTGAGAAAGATATTAGTACTTGATTCTTACCATTCTTACTCAAGCAAAGCAATATAGCTCTCTCACAAGTAGAACTGAACTGTTGCTTCTTCAATTTACCTATTTAACAAATATTCATCTAAATTCTTCTGTCTTCCAGGAACAGTCATACATGTTAGAAATAGAGGGAACACAGAATCCCAACTTTTATTAGCCAGAAGTTTATAGACACGGGTGTCTTCTTAAATGTAAGGATGATTATAATAAGAAATGGGAAATTTTAAAAAGTGAGTAAACATGGGGTCAACCTAGTGAGCATTGCTTTAGTAAAGGTTTTCATATTTACCAAGCAAGCATGATCAGTAAGAGCGTACACTCCTGGATTATGGAATATGGTTCAGGAATACGTATTTTAAGAAACACAGATGGTATTCTGGTTAGCATTTTCCAGGAACTTCATTTTAAGATAATAGGTTGGGGCTGGCCTCACACAGAGCTATTACACTTTTGCTTCCAGACTAATGGACACTGCTCAGAAGGAGAATTGCTCTTTGTGAACCAGGATAAGTCTTCTATATCATTTAATTAGTATATAATCTGATGGTGGATCCTGGCTACCTACCTACAAGGCAAGGCAGGGTCCAAACTTGATTTTTTAAAAAGGAAGTATTTGAGCTATATAATGACTATGAGGTTCAGTACAACAAACAAAATAAAAAATGGGTGTTACCAGTAGTTTCTATTTTCATACTGAGCTACACTCTTCCCATATTTGTGTATAACCTTAGTTTCACATGTAATAGCTGCAAATGCATACAGATGCAGTTCAGTATCAGAAATGAAACTAACTTACACGTCACTGATCATGAATATGCTCCTACCCCAGAAAACAGTTCAAAACATTTCTATGCCCTTTCTATGGAGTTGACCTCAGTCCCTCAGTCCACTTCAGAAAACTTTTCTTTCTGGTCCTCTCTTCTCACCTCTCTAAACCCCATGATCTCCTTGGTCAAAATTCACTATCTTCTCTGTCCCCAGCTTGATGTCCTAGCTCAATGTCCATGTCCTGACCACAGTTCCTGACACTACAATGATGCCTAGGGTTGACACTTCTTTACATTGTATTTCTGAGAGGAAGCATTAATCATTCCCTTTTGTTAAGAGTGGAACATTTCTAAGCCAACTATCACCTCCTCACAATTCAGATGTGTTATTAGGGCTAACCAAGTCTCCATTTCTTTGTTTTATCAAATACTGTCTTAATCCTGTAGGACATTGGGGATGGTAAAAAGGGAAGGTAGGAAGGAAGAGAGAAAATCCTGTCACATCCCAGATAGGCACCTGGTAATTAACTTCTAGATAATTTCCCCGATCAACGCCCTGGCTAGTCCTCACCATGAAAGCAGCCTTATGGTGGAGATAAAGTAACAGGCAAAGCACATCTACTATTAATAATTAATTGAGCCTGTCACCTGTACATGTGGGCAGACCAGCCACCAAAGTAGAAGGCATCAAGAGTCACGTTACACTGCAAAGCCATTTTTACAAAAAAATTGATCTTGATTCAGGTCTAAGTTATCTCCAAATTAGAAGTTGGGAAGAGATTTGGTACAATATCAAATAGACTAATCTCTGCTAGTGATATTTCAGTAACAAAAATTCTTTGGGTGTTCAGAGAAGGAGATAATGGCCTCTGAGCAATTTCTAAGGAGAAAAATTCACATTTGCAATTGAATCTTTGTTAATGCATGCTCCCAAAGTTCATTTCCATTTTCTGCTATTCCTCCAGGAAATTGATTAGTAAGCTGCAGATTGTCCTAATCACCTGGTTCAAACAAACTAAAAATCAGATTATGGTACACACTGTAAGCTGAAAGTTCATTTTCTTAGGAGCAAGTTAGAATCGCAAAGGAATCCACTGACCTTCAAAATATCTGGCATAAATATCATGAGGCAATTAACATGCTGATGTACTGGGTTCTTAATGAAAATTTAACAAATCATCAGGAAACATATCTGATTTTAAAATAACTAGAAATCCTGGGAAAAAATCCTGAGTAACTCAAGCCATTCTCTAATTTTCTGAAAACTTTTATAGAAATATATGCAGAGTTTTAATTCTACTTTTTCACCAATCATTAACTTTTTTTCAGAGAGAAAGTTAAGATATATGTGATATGTCTCACCAATTTAAGTAAATGTTGAATTTAATGATCATTTAATTATTGTATGTTTAAATGATTAATATGTTTGTATGCTTCCAAATATATTTGCAGCAAGCTAAAATTATAGCAATAGATTTACTTTATCTATTTATCTATCTATTTACTTATTTATTATTTTATTTACTTTTTTGGTACCAGGGATTGAACCTAGGTATGTTTAACCACTGAGCCATATCTTCAGCTCTTTTTGTATTTTATTTAGAGACAGGGTCTTTCTGAGTGCCTAGGGTCTCGCTGAGTTGCTGAGGCTGACTTTGAACTCGCAATTCTCCTGCCTCAGCCTCCTGAGACTTTACAGACATGCACCACCTCGCCTGGCCAGCAGTAGATTTTAAAGATCAGCAAAAAATGAAGTCACTGGAGGAACTGGTCCATAAAAGTGAATGAAGTTCTTCAGGATTCAATTAAGTAAAGGTAGAAAAACTAACAATATAATTACACTCTGTTTAAATGCATTTCTGCAAAATAATGAATCCTATCAAACTATAATTTTATGCTCCTCTGTGCTCACTCCAAAATCCAAACACTTTCTTCTATACTATGCTGAAGTAAAGAAATTTTTATTTAACTAAACAAATGGAAAAGTGTGGATAAATGTTGCAGGCCTAAGTTGAAATAATATTTACTTGGCAATTATCAAATATAAGGTCTGCAAAGACAAAACTATTCCAATATAAGAAGACATTAAAAAAAAAGACTTGGAAAACTACAAGCTTGAAATTTAAAAAGTCTGACACTAATAATTTTAAAACATTAGTGCTGGGGAGTGTAGCTCAGTGGTTGAACCCACGCTTGGCATGGGTAAGACCTTGTGTTCAATACTCAGCACCAAGAGGGAGAGGGAGAGGGAGAGGAAGAGGGAGAGGGAGAAAAAGAGGGAGGGAGGGGGAAAGAGAAAGAGAGGGACGGAGGGAGGGGGAGAGAGAGAGGGAGGGAGGGAGAGGGAGAGAGAAAGGGAGGGAGGGAAGGAAGAAAAACAGACAGACAAAAAAAGAAAAGAAAAATTATAAAGAATAAGTAATAATTATTATAATTTCTCCCTGGTCTTACAATTAAGACTTCCCTGATGCAGGACAGTATTCCTCCTAATAAGAGAGAATCAAATTCTAGCAGGAAATAACCTTAAGAAAAAAAATAAGTACACAAGGACAAAGTTCATAACAAAATTCAGTGTTGGCTACAAAGTTTCCCAAGTCTAATGAAATTAGCATTTTTATAGTAAAACAAAATAAAAACAGTTCTATTCCCATCTTCCCAGAGAAGTCATTTCCATTTTCAACAGCATGAACCTGTGGTAGGATGACTTCAATTGTCTGGCCATTTCCATTTGTAAGAGCTATATTTGCAGGGCAGGGTATGCAGCTCAGTGGCAGGATACTAGACTAGCATATGCAAGGTTTGATCCCTATAATAACCAATTTCCTTTTTTTTTTTTTGCTTTGTCTATCAAATAATGACCCTTAATGCTCAATTCCAATAGTATGTAATTCATCTATAATAATTCCATACTATTGGAATTATTCATCACATAGTATGTGCTCTAATAACTCTTGAATCCATTTTCCTGAAATGTCACAATAAATTTCACCTACAGTTTGTTATCTGCTATCACCTTTTCATAGAATGTTGATATCACAGAATGGGAAAGAACTAGCCCATGTCACGTGTGATACAGTTATTAATAACAGTGAGTTACAGTTAAAAGATAGAGGCTTATAATATAATCCTCAGCCTAATAATAAAAAGGAGTGTCTTACTGCCTAACTGCTATTGAAATGAATTGGGTTTGGTGATGGTGAAGAAAACAAGAAATAGCTATATGGGATGCCCATTGTCTTCTTAGGGTCCTGCATTTACTAAGCATATGCTATGGATATAAAAATGTAACTCATATTTTCATAGAAATTTAATGAAAACAATTACAAGTTGATCATTTTATTTAATCCTCATAAAGAAGGTTTCAGCTATACCACAAATCCCAAATTTCTAACCAGGAAACACCAGAACTAGGGCCTATTGCTACCAGGCAAGTACCCTGCTCATCACTCACCACCCTGTGAGCTGTACAACAAAGATCTTCATTGACTGTATCTCTTTTCTCAAACCAGCCTCCATCCCATTTATGGGAAAATGGTTTTCCACAGGTACTTCTCTCCCCCGCCCCCTTCTCTCTTTCTGGTATTGGGGATTGAACTCAGAGTTTCTTAACCACTGAGCCACATCTACAGTCCTTTTTATTTTATATTTATATTCCTTAGGATTTAACTAAGTTTCTGAGGCTGGCTTTGAACTTGTAATCCTCCTGCCTTAGCCTCGCCCCCTGAGCCACTGGGATTACAGGTGTACACCACCATACCAGGCACCTTCTTTCTCAAATTCCATTCACAATATGGGTCAGAAAAAACCTGTCCAGATTCTACTGATCAACTTGTTTAATCTGGTCATATAGTATTTTTGTTTTTGTTTACTCATTGTGTTTCAGTTTGTTTTGTTTCTAAAGCAAATGTTTTTAAGAAGGGTAGAATCTACAATTTGCACAGCTGCCACCTCCATTTTCTATTACCTAATCTCTAGCTGCTTAAGACATATATCTTACTTTCCCTGCCCTGTAGGTAAATGGTTTTGTAACCCCTGTTTCAAATACAATTGTACACTATGTTGTAGGTATCACCACAAATTACAGTGTCTTTAGCTTTCAATTCATAGGCTAAAATATACAACACCTTCAATGTTAACACATATCCCCAGACCCACTAAGTCACTAATCAAGGGTCCACTACATCTTTCTTGTTAGTCCAAGAGAGTTGCTAAGTCTTTTTTAATAAGTGCACGCAGAAAGGCTTCTAATAGTAAAATGTAACTTTATCCACACTGTAAGTACAAATGAGCCGTAAGTGATCACTACCAGATCTGGCATTTTCTGAAGGAAGGAATCTTCCTCATCAACATGCTACTACTCACTTATCTGCAGACCTCCCTTTGAAGAGAAGCAAAAATGATCAGTTAAGTGCACTTACAAAGATTGTTGGTTCTAGCTCCAGATAATTTGTCATCAATTGAGATGACAAATGTAGGCAATCAGGTCTTCTTAATTTAGTACATTAATCAATCATGTTTTAAATTTAAAAACCAAAGTAAAACATTCTATCTCAGTTTATTCTACAATTCTGTGACTTGTGTGCTTCCCATTTACAAGAGGGAAAACTGACTTCTAGAATTAGAGACCAGAACAGAGTTCAACAAACTTGAGCTATAGGCCAAATCTGGCTAATACTTAACCTCTGCATGGCCTAAGAGCTTAAAATGCTTTTTGTGTTTTTAAATGGTTGTACAAAATTTTTTTTTCAAAGAATAATTTCTTTGAAATTATAATGTAATGATGATACAACCATTATATGAAATTCAAAATTCATTGTCTATAAACTAAGTCTTTTTGGAATATAGTCATACCAATTTTTTAGGTATTATCTTTGGGCTGTTTGTTGTTATTTGAATAGTTATGAGAAAAACCTACAACCAACAAGTAAAACATAAATATTATCTGTCTTTTTACCAAAAAAAAAAAAAAAAGAAAAGAAAAAAAAAGTTTGCTGACCCCTGGTCCATAGCAATAAAATGAAAGTCATATACCTAGTAAGTTTCAGAAGAAGGCTTAAGTCAGATATTCTTATTCTATCTTGGATATTCCTTGTGATCTGAGTACAGACTCTTTTATACAAATTAATATTTGACATGAAATTATAAGAAAATATACATGCCCAGAGGTCCCAAATCTCACTAAATTTTGACTAGAAAACTAAGTTTAGAGATCTTTTATTATTCTATGACAGAATGCTTTTTCAAATTATTAATACAGTCTTCTCCCTGTATTTATCCCATGCTGTTCCTGTTTTCTTCCCCTCCCCAAATTTGGAGAAATCCAGTAAGGTATTTTTATTTTATTTCCAAATCCACCATGTTGGTGAGCCAACACCTCAGCCCACCCTTCTCACCCTGAACCACTGCAGCTCAGAGAATGACTGTCACCTCCTGTCATGTTGTAACTGCCCACCTGCTCCCCCAACACCTCTACCCTTCTACTCTGGTGGGTTCAGGCCTCAAGAAAAGCTTCCCTTTTAACTCTCCTAAGCACAGCCACCCCCAACCATGGTATTTATTAAACTTTGCTAAATGCTTGGGAATCATCAAGATAGGGTGCAAAACCCACAGTTCGTTTAAGTTACTCACAGGCCTATACTTAAGATTTCAAATTCTTGCTTTGTTCTCAGCAGATTTCCATGTGACAAGTACCAGCTCAGCTACTACCCTTGGCTTTTCACTACAAATACCACATTCCTTCCCCAGAAAGCAAAGCAGGTCTCCTCTTCTCCCATCCCCAAACTGTTGATGTTGAATTCCAGGGTTATTAATAGTGACAATATTCTCCTTCTGGAGAAAATTTCATCCTGTCCACAGGGTGTGGTCTGACCTCATGGACTCTAACCATATGTCCTGGAACCTGAGTTATTCAGTCTTAAATAACATTTTCTGTGGCATACCAACAACCAACCCTATAAATATCCCTATTTAGGAGCAAATATTCTCTACGTGCACTACTTTACAGACTTAATCCCAGTCTGTGCAAGCACGTTCAGATATATGGTGACTTCATTCTTAAGAAGTAGGTATTTGCATTCCCATCATTAAATGATCATTTTTTTGTGTGTGATTTACAAAAAGTAAGACTTCTCCAGAGATGCATTAAAGTGATAACTTTAGAAATCCAGCTGCAGGATCATTTTGGGTGAAATTTCCTATTTTTTAAAAAAATAGATTAATAGCCAGAGTCATGGTACCCTCATTTACTTCACAAATATTTACTGAGTACTTAATATGAGATTGTACACATTATATGCTCTATCCAAAATGTCAGATGTCTAGATTTAGACCAGATTTCTATATAATAATAATAATAGAGTTTCTTATTATTTCCTCAGAGATGTTTATCATAATTTCATTATTTTCCAGTGTTACGGATTCAATCCAGGGCCTTGGCATGCCAGGCAAGCATTCTGCCACTGAGCTAAGCTACATCTCCATCTCTATTATAATTTTTACATTTGTTAAATAGTAGGTTTACAAAATGGCTGGCAAAAAGAACCAGGAGAGAGAGAGAGAGAGAGGTTTTCCTTTTATAAATAGATTTGGAATTGGCTTGCAGGATTTTTGTTAAGCCCTCCAAGGTATGGATATTCTCGAGAGGATTAATGCTATTCGGAGGGGGAGGTGACTTTCCTTGGTCATGTACCACCTGAAGGTGAGATTCAGATGACTGGAGGAAGGTCTAGGGATGAAAAAGGGGACTGTGGCTCCCATTATTCTCCACCTCACCCCCAGCATAAACAAAGATGCAAGGAATTTAAATAATTCTGATTATCCCCTAGGAGTTTTTCAATCCTACTATTTTATCATAGAAACTTGGACCTATTTCATAAGGTTGTTCTCTAGATGACTTATCATTGCAACCTTTAATAAATTGAGATCCTGAAGAGAAAAAAAATTTCTTTTCTTCCTTTTAGGTATTTGCTTCACAATTTTAATATACAGCATTATCTCCTGAAAAGTCAGAATGTGCATGAGTCAGGCTAAGGCTGTACAAGGGGCACCTGAAATGGAGGGAGTTGACTCAAGCATCAGACCACACTGTCAATCCCTTAGTCCCAAGCAAACCCTGAAACCAGATAGGCCTCTGGAGTGATGTATAATTTGAGAAAGCATAGTCCCATCTGCCACCATTTCAGTAACAACTGGAGAACTCAATGATTCCTAAAAAAAAAAAAAAAAAAAAAAAAAAGGAACTAGATTTACAAAGAAAGCTGTGTCTATGCTTAAATTTCCTTTCTTTGGTAATTAAAATCAGAAAATAAAATATTTGCATTACAAATCAAACACATGGAAAATCTCTTTCAGAGAATGAATCCCAAGAAACATCTGTTCTCATTAGTACTAGTGTTAAACTCTAAAGGCCTGAAACATTTGTGATCCCCCGCTCACACACATACCCAAGGAAAGATGTGGTAAATCAAAGTTCCAGCAAACATTCTATTGCTTTAGTGAACTCTCCATAGGAGTAAGTCTTTGGATGAAATGAGAAATATTATGTTACTATGTGGGAAACAAGGATACAATTTTTTTAATTCTTAATTTTTTTCCCCCTTGGTACTTCCCTAGTCAGCCTTCTATGTTTGAATAAATTATGGTATTTTTCAGATTTGTCAAGTAGGCACAATTAACAATAACAAAGATTAAGCAGGGAATGACAATTTGAACTCTTATGTGTGTATCCTTCACCTAAGTTAAAGAAAAGAGAGAATTAAACATCTGTATTATTTCTAGTCAGCAGTAATGACTGGTTTGTTCTGAGTTTGGTGGAAATTTCCCCACAATGATGAGGTTGATTAGAATTTTCCCTAAAATGAGGCAATTTAGGAAAGCACAACAGATGCTCATAGAATAGATGCTGCCTGTCTCCTTCTCCTTCTCCTTCTTTTTAGCAGTGCTGGGGACTGAACCCAGGGCCTTGTGCATGCTAGGCAAAGCAAGTGCTCTACCACTGAGCCACACTTTCAGACCCCTTCTTCTTTCTTTTCTGATGATTGAAGTCATGTTGGAGTAAAGGAGTATTATGGGAGCTTTATAAAATAAGTAACTTAATTTTCCTCCCTGTCAGAGAGCACTTTACAAAGCTCTACATTCTGTTTCTTCAATAGAATTATATGGAATTGCAGTGGGTTGGATAATAAAATGGTAATAATATACATTTCACCTTGAAAGTAACTCATACTTGATTAAGAGAACTACCACTAACTTTCACTATTTGAAAATGTGCAATACTTTCTCATTTCCAACAATAGATTTTGATAATACACACACATACACACACACACACACACACACACACACACACGTTCACATACATGATATATGATATAATACCTACAGTAACCACTAGAAGAGCCACATAAAGAAATACACTAAATGTGATACAGGCAAACCTAAACTAAATTCTAAAAAATGTTAGACCCAAATAGAGGCAAGAAAAAGAAAACAGAGAAGTTAGGGAAAACTAGAGAGGACAAACAAAATAAGAAATAAAATGGCAGAATTAAATCCTATCATCGCAGTAATTACATGTAAATATAAGTGACAGAATACATATGAAACTATTACCACATATACTGCCTAAAAGAAATTCATTTCAAATATAACAAAATAGGCAGGTTGAAAATTTAAAAAGGTAAAAAGATACATTTTATAAACACTGATCAAAGGAAAGCAAGCATGTCCATTAGTATCAGATAAAGCAGACTTCAAAGGGAAATCACCAGAGCTGGAAAGGGACATAATATATGATAAAATAATCAATTCACCAAAAGACATAGCAATGTTGAATGTACACACACCAAACAATAGAAATGCAAAATATGCTAAGCAAAACCTGACATAATTGAAGGGAGAAATAGAAATGTCCTAAATTACAGTTAAGAATTTTAACAACCTTCTCTCAACATTCATAGAATAGCTAGAAAGAAAATCAGCAAGGACATAGAACTCATCAATAGAACTCATTTATCAATAAGATCTAATCAACACTTATAAAACTATTCATCCAGTAAGGGAAGAACACACTGTCTCCATAAGTGCCTGTGAAACATACGCCAAGACAGACCATATCCTGGGCCATAAAACAAATATCAAAAACTTAAAAATAATTGAAATCATATAGAGTGTTCTCTGAGCACAATGAAATCAAACTAAAATTCAATAGTAATAGAAAAATCTCCACTTGGAAATTAATCACACTTCTAAGTAAGCAAAGGGATTAAAAAGTCCCAAGAGAATTTTTCAAATACAATGAACTGAATGAAAATAAAAATTTAACTCTCAAAACTGGCAGAGCCTTGCTAAAGCAGTGCCAAGAGAGAAATTTATAGCATCAAACATGTGTATTATAAAAGAGGAAAAGTCCTAAATCAATAATTAAACTTCCATTTGAATAACTTTGAAAAAGAGGAGCAAAATCAACTGAAAGCAGGAATGAAATGACAATGGTAAGAACAAAATCAATGAAGCTGAAGCTGGATGTGGTGCTGCTTGCTTATAATCCCAGTCCTCCTCAGCAGGAGGTTTGTAATTTAGAGAGGCCTCAAGCAATTTAGTGAGACCCTTTCTCAAAATAAAATGTAACCCAGTGGTAAAACAACCTTGGGTTCAATCCATAGTATTGAAAAAAAAATTAAATCAATGAAATTGAGAACAGAAAAACAATAGAGAAAATAAAACAAAAAGTTAATTAAAAAAAATAAAGGCATGGTTGACAACTTTCATAACACTGACATGGAAAAATGAAAGAAGATGCATCATAGTATATCAGAAATAAATTAGGAATATCAGTCAGCTTTACTATGGACGGACATACATGAATTCACCACAGTGAATCTCCACATCATGTACAACCACAAGACTAGAATCATAATTAGAATAAAGATGTACTTCCTGTTTGTATAAATATGTCAAAATATACTCTACTGTCATGTATATCTAAAAAAAATTAAAAATCAGATCAGGTATATCAGCAGACATGAAGTGATGATAAGAGAATACTGGGAACAACTGTATAAAACTATATTTAATAATTTAGAGAGAAATTAGACCAATTCTTCAAGAACCACAAACTATCATAACTCAGTCAATAATAAAACAAATCATTTGAATGACTCTAAAAAACCTGAATTAATTATTTTAAATCTCAGAAAAATAAATCTCCAGGCTCAATAGTTTCACAGCAAATTCTACAAAACATTTAAAAAAGAATTGAGACCATTTCTGTATATATCATTTAAAACACAGGAGCATGTTAGAATTCTTCAGAAAAACTAGGACAAAAAAATGTACATACATATATAGATCATTTAATCAACATTCATAGAATACTCCACCCAACAAGGGAAGATGGAGAAGTAGAACAACATATATATATATATATATATATATATATATATATATATATATATATATATATATATACACACACACACACACACACACACACACACACACACACACATACATATATACAGGCACATATCCATCTATACATATAAAATGCATATTTTACATACAGGGGTGGAGGAATTTATTTTAAGGAATTGGCTTATGTGAACTGGCAAGTACAAAATCTGCGAAGTAGGACAGCAGGCTAGATACCCAGGGAAGAACTGAAGTTACAGTTCATATCTCAAAAAAGGTTGCTGACAGAATTTTCTTCTTCTTCCAAGGGAATTAGTTTAGGTCCACCCAATTATGGAAGCAGATTATTAAATTTGATTTACTCATTATCTACTGAAAATACTTTTAAAGAAGCATCTAGAATGTTTGACTCTGGGTTCCATGACTTAGTCAACTTGACATGGCTTAATACAAAATTAACTATAACAAGGAGAGAATACTCCTTTTATGAAGCAAGTATTATACCAATACCAGAACCAGGCAAAACTAAGGCAAATATGCCACATGAACTCAAAAATTCCTAAGCAAAAATATTAGCATTATTATTCAGCAATAATGAAGATTAGCTATGTATCATGGCCAACTGCGGTTTATTCTAGGGATTCAAGACTGGTGAAATATTCAAAATTCATTCAAAGTAACCTACCATATAAGAAGAATAAGCCAAAGAAGAAAAATCAAATAGCCATATTAATTGATGCAAATAAATATGTGACCTAATTCAATGTCCTTTCATGATTAAAAACTCTCAGAGAATTTGTGATAAAGGGAAACTTCATCAACTTATACTCTTCTGAAGAACTTGTTCTCAGACTGGGGATAGAGCTCAATAGTAGAGCACTTACTGAGCATTTATCTAGCATTCATGAGGTCCTCAGTGAAGTCCGTAGCACTACAAAACAAACAAAAAACTTATTCCCTTAATACTCATAAAGAAAACTTATAGGTAACATTATACTCAGTGACAAAAGACCAATACCTTCCCCTAAGATTGAGAACAAGTCAAGGTTGTTCAGTTTCACTATTCTCATTCAATATAGTGCTAGAAGTTGAAGCCAGTGCACTAAGGCAAGAAAAGGAAATAAAAGGAGTGGAGATTGGAAAAGAAAAATAAAACTGTCCTTATTTGAAAGTTTGTAGAATTTCCCAAGCCTGTACTAGAAAAATACCCTACAACTAATAAGTGAATTCGGCAAGTTTTTAGGAGACAATATAGGAATTTAAAAGCTAATTATATTTCTGTAAAGTAGCAATGAGTCTGTACTACAAATATCAAGTTTTAAAAAATGCATTATATTATCATCACTTTTTAAAAAATTATGCTTAGGTATAAATCTAACAAAACATTTACATGACTTTGTATGCTGAAAAAATTACAAAATGCTAATAAAAGAAATCAAAGAAGATTGAAATAAATGGAGAAACTTGTTGTTTTTCCATGAATCAGACGATTCAACCGAGAGGTGTCAACTCTTCCAAGTTAATATATAAGTTTAACACTATTCCTATAAAATCACAGTAAAATTTTGATAAACATATTGAAAAGATTATTCTAATATGCACATTAAAGGCAAAATAACTAGAATGTCTAAATAAGTTGGAAATAACTTAATAATACATAACAACTTTCCAAAATTAAGCACCAAATCCAGGAAATTCTAAGTATATCAAGTAGAATAATACCAAAATGAATCCATAAAAAAAACTAATTCACAATGATGGGTGGGGTTACCTAGGGAAGAAAAGAGTTACTTTAGGTAGAAGAAAGTGAATGGAGGGGAGGGGGTAGAAAAGAGTAGAATGAAACATTATGTACATATATGACAGAAGGCATGGTTATGAAGGGACAACATGAAGTTCCTTGTGGTGATGGAAATGTTCTGAACCTTGACATTATCCTGGTTGTTATTCTTTTTTTATTTTTTATTTTTTTTAGATGTTGGGTGGGCCTTTATTTTGTTCACTTATTTATATGTGAATAACCTGTACAACCAGAAAAAAATGAGAAATGATACTCCATTGATGTATGACATATCAAAAAGTGCATAAATGCATTCTACTCTCATGTATAACTAATTAGAACAAACAATTTTTTAAAAAGAATTAAAAAGTAAAGATTCAAAAAACCCTCACATGCTTACATTTATCATACTCAAAATGAAAAAAAAATTTAAAAAGCAGACACAAGGTGAAATTCTTGAATGAACCCAGAAGATAAAAACATCTTATCTATAGAAAAGCAAGGGTAAGAACTGCATTGGACATTCCAGAAAGAATGCAAGGGAAATATTTAAAGTGTTGAATGCAGGGAACAGGCACCAAGTCTGTAATCATAGTTACTCAGGAGTATAGGGCAGGGTTTGGAGTTAGAGGGTACCTCATGCAACATAGCAAGACCCTGTGTCAAACAAACAAATGAAGGTGCACCAACATAGAATCTATATCAGCGTTATTCTTCAAAAGTGAGTGAGAAATAAAGACTTTCTCAGAAAAGCAAAACCATGCAAATGAAGGACAGATCTATGATTATCAGGTACAAGGGACAGGAAGACAGAAGGCATGGTTATGAAGGGACAACATGAAGTTCCTTGTGGTGATGGAAATGTTCTGAACCTTGACATTATCCTGGTTGTTATTCTTTTTTTATTTTGTATTTTTTAGATGTTGGGTGGGCCTTTATTTTGTTCATTTATTTATATGTGGTGCTAAGAATCGAACCCAGTGCCTCGCACCTGCCAGGCAAGTGCTCTACTACTGAGCCACAACCCCAGCTCCCTCCTGGTATTCTGTAATTTTGCAAGCTGTTACCTTTGGGTGAAACCGAATAAAGTATACAAGATATCTCTGCATTATTTCTTAAAACTGCAGGTGAATCTACAATTATCTGAAATACAAAGTTTAACAGAAAAATAAACTCCAGGGCTTTCAGGATTTTTTTTTCTTAATACTCCTCCTCTCCTTTTTCTCCTCCTCCTCCTCCTCCTCCTCCTCCTCCTCCTCCTCCTCCTCTTCTTCTTCTTCTTCTTCTTCTTCTTCTTCTTTTGTGTGTGTGTGTTTGTGTGTATGGTGGTGGTTGTGGTGGTAGTGCTGGGAATTTAACCCAGGATAATTGTTCCTTCTCTATCCTGAGGTTGATGATGCTAATAAGCTATCATGGGCTGTAAGCAGATGGCACCCCTGCAGCAGGTGTCCATTTCTGTGCCAGACTCACACTGGCTTCCTGCTACAGTTGTGATTCATCTTATCTGGTTCTGAGTAGAGACAAAGTGTGGTGCTTATCTCTATGTGCACAGAGGGTCTACAGATCTTGGCCTGGCTCCCATGGAGTATCCTGGCATCTGTTTACTAACAGTGGCCCAACCCCTACCAATGATGTAACCCTTCTCCTGCCATGATACCTACATAGCCCAGTGGCTGTCCTCATCTTGTATCTCTAGAGACTTGGGGAAACTTGGTATGCCTTTGCCCATAGCTTCAAATGGATGTCAAACTGAGGTGATTATCTCTGGCCCACTCCTGTGTCAGTCCACTGCGCCACCAGTTTTCCTTTACAACTGCTAGATGCCACATGGGGATGGCATGGGGAAAGTAGTCATTTCCCTGAATATTGATGTCCCCTGCTCCAAACCCTATTATAAATTTATGTTTTGCAAAATGCACACACAGATAGAATTCCATCAAATCCACATTGCCATAGGTTTGACCATAAGAGAAACTATTTCTACAGGGATGTTTTGAATTTTTCTGTTTTTCACCTGAGCCATCAGTCAAAACTTAAGAAAACAGACCTCGGTACTCGTCTTATTCTGCTTCCATAGCATCTTTCTTTCCCCCAGGGCAACGTGCAATTTACATTTAACTTATCCGGACTGAAGGGACATATCTGAGTGAAGAGGAAAGATTTAAAGAGCCTGGCAAAAAGGACAAACCATTGAAATTAGTACATTGGGACTGGAGATGATCACAGCACTCCTGGGAAGCATCTCACAAAGAGTGCACATTGGCAATGCTCCGGAGACACGGAGACACGACCCCTCCCATGACCCGAAGGGCTTTGGCTGTTGGCCTTTGGCCATCCATACTGCATACAACTGGACTTAAATGATAATACTAACATAGAGACCTTAAGGCACAAAACTTTCTTTGAAAATACTTAATCACATGCATGTTTCATGAAGAAAAAGAAAAACACAGATACAAAAGAAAACAAAGTGGATCCAAGATGGCAGGCCAGAGGGAGGCAGCATTCTGTGTTGCCCCATGACCTGGTACTCAAGGAGTGAGAATTCTGTTTCTCTGAAAGAGATATTGCTGCTCCCATGCAGGAATCACGGCCACCGTGCCCATGCAGGGCTCCAGGCCTTAGCATCAGAGTAGATCTCCCAACTACACGCCTACACAGGGCTACCAGGTGCCCCAGCAAGATCATCAACACCCTCACAGAACTTCCGGCCACCCACACAAGCAGAAATCACCAATTACACTCCCACACAGGACATCCAGCAGCTACCTACATAAAGGAACTCCAGCAGCCACTCCCATGTGGACCCCTATCTACCAATGTGGTGCTCCCCTGGTCGTCCCCATCTTGGGACTCTGCAGCAGTAGACATAGTCCCCTAAGCACAGTAGCCTGCCTACACCTGGGAACTTCACACAGGCTCTGAAGTCAGCCAAAACCACACACTGCATGCCACAGAGCTCTCTCTAAATGTCCAACACTATCATCTGGCTCTTCCCATCCGACTCAACACCTCATCGCTGAAATTAAGCACCTCCATTTTAGGTCATCTTCATCACCAACTGGTGACAATTCTCAGTTTGGAACTTCATCTGGCCAGGTACCTGGTTTCTAACTCCCCCTTTTCCCCAGCAGCCACTAACCCGGCATAGTGACACCCTGGTTACCTTCACCATTCTGAGGGCAGAGATACCAGATAATAACAGATGACCCCACCTACTGGATGAGAAGGGAAGCAGAAAAGATACTATTCTCCCTCCCTCACATCCCCAACATAAGTGAAACCAAGTAGGATTTTAAGGACTGGGACGTCTGAATAGTATATTACATTTGTGTTATATATTATTCTTTTTTTGCTATTTTTTACTCCAATTTTTACTATATTTATTTATTTATTTATATGTGTTTGTGTGTGTGTGTATGTGTGTGTTTTATGTACCCTACAGTCTTCCCGCTTACTTGTCTACCTAAGATTACTTCCTCTCTTTTCTCCTGCTAGTAACCTTCTTCTTTAGATTTCTCTTCCACACTTCCTAAAATAAAATAAACCTATATCCTCACCTCCTACCTCCTCAGCATATCTTCCTACACCTCACCCCTGGTTCTTTGTCTACTGTCAAAACTGTAAACCCTTTTACAAATCTATTTATTATATTGTAGATAATAATTAAATTCACCATTTCTGTACATTGTGACTAAACTGTAAACATCTTAATAACAACTAATTGTTTTTAAGGTTGTATAATTTTTTTTTTATATTGGGATCTGGTAAATTGTCCTTCACCCCAAATGAGAGGTATTGGAACCCTACAGGGACACTATAAGCTTATAGGATAAAAACAGTAATGCCTTGGATCCACAGTGCTAGAAGGGAAGACACACAAGTAACATGAAAAGACAAAGGAGGAAAGTGCCCCAAACAAATCAAGATACCACATTATTAGAATCCATGGCCACCACAGCAGAAGAAATTAGAGAGAAGAAGTTCAGGATGTACATAATTAAAATGTTCTATGAGTTAAAGAATGGTATAAGAGAGCAAATATAGGCAGCAAAAGATCATTTTGACAAAGAGCTACACAAACAAATACAGGAAGCAAAAGATTACTTCAATAGGAAGATAGGGGTTCTAAAAAAAACATACAAATGGAAATCCTTGAAATAAAAAAAAAAAAAAACAATGAACCAAATTAAAAGGTCAATTGAAAGCATTACCAAGAGATCAGAGCATTTGGAAGACAAGACCTCAGACAATGAAGACAAAATATATAATCTTTAAAAGAATGTAGACCACACAGAGAAAATGGTAAGAAACCATGAGCAGAGCATTCAAGAAACATGGGATAGCATAAAAAGATCAAATTTAAGAGTTATTGGGATAGAGAAAGGCACAGAGGTCCAAACCAAAGGAATGAACAATATATTCAATAAAATAATGTCAACAAATTTTCCAAACATGAAGAATGATTTGGAAAACCAAATTCAAGAGGCTTACAGAATACCAAATGTATAAAATCACAACAGATCCACACCAAGAACATTACAATGAAAATGCATAACAAATAGAATAAGGAGAGAACATTAAAAGTCTCAAGAGAAAGGAATCAGATTACATGTGGGGGTAAACCAATTAGAATATGTGCAGATTTTTCAACCCAGACCCTGAAAGCTAGAAGATCCTAGAACAACAGATATCAAGCTCTGAAAGAAAATGGATGCCAACCAAGAATCTTATATCCAGCAAAATTAAGCTTTAGATTTGATGATGAAATAAAAACCTTCCATGATAAAAGTTAAAAGATCTTACAACTTGAAAGCCTGTACTACAGAACATCCTTGGCAAAATACTCCAAAAAGAGGAATTAAAAAACAATAATGAAAATCTGCCGAGGAAAGTATTACACTAAAGAAAAAACTAATCAAAGAAAAACCCCAATCCAGTTAAGCACCAAAAAAATAAACAAAACTGGCTGGGAATACAAATCATGTCTCAAAAATAACTTTGACTGTTAATGGCCTAAACTCACCAATCAAAAGACATAGGCTAGCAGATTGGATAAAAAATTAAAAAAAATTTTAAAAAGACCCAACAATATGCTGCCTCCAGGAGACTCACAGACATCCACAAACTGAAGGTTGGGAAAAATCATACCACTCACATGGACTGAGGAAACAAGTAGGAGTTTCCATTCTCATATCAAATGAAGTAGACTTCAAGCCAAAGTTAATCAAAAGGGATAAAAAAGGATATTTCATAGTGCTCGAGGGAACCATACAGCAACAAGACATAACAATTAAAAATACATATGCCCCAAACAATGGAGCATCTGTATTCAGCAAATTCTTCTCAAGTTCAAGAGTCAAATTGACCACAACACAATAATTTTGGGTAACTTAAAACACCTCTTTCACCACTGGATAGAACGTCCAAACAAATGCTGAAAACAGAAACTATAGAACTAAATAATACAATCAATAAGTTAGACTTAACTGGCATAGATAGATTATTTCATCCATCAATGAGTGAATACACTTCCTTCTCAGCAGCACATGGATCCCTCTCTAAAATAGATCATATATTATGCCACAGAGCAACTCTTAGCAAACACAAAAAAGTAGAGATACTGCCCTGCATTTTATCATATCGTAATGAAATTAAATGAAAAATCAATGACAAAATAAAAAATGAAAACTACTCCAACACCTAGAGACTAAATAATAGTGAGTTGGAAAAGACATCAAGGAGGAGATTAAAAAATTCTTAGAGGTAAATGAGAACACTGACATAATGTATCCAAAAATCTGGGACACTATTAAGTCAGTACTAAGAGGAAAGTTCATTGCTTGAATTCATTCTTTAAAAGAAGAAAAAGTTGGGGCTGGGGTTGTGGCTCAGCGGTAGAGCGCTGGCCTCGCACATGTGAGAGCCTGGGTTCGATCCTCAGCACCACATAAAAATAAATAAACAAAATAAAGATATTGTGCCTATGTATAACTAAAAAAATTTTAAATAAAATAAGAAAAAGTCAACAAATAAGTGAACTAACATTACATCTCAAAGCTCAAGAAAAAAAGGAACAAAAAAAAGCAGTAGAACACAGGAAATAATTAAAATCAGAGCTGAAATCAATAAAATTGAAACAAAAGAAACAATTGAAAAAATTGACAAAACAAAAAGTTGGTTTTTTAGAAAAATAAATAAAATTGAAAAACCCTTAACCATGCTAACGAAGAGAAGAAGGAAAAAAAACTCAAATTACTAACATACATGATGAAAAAGAAAATATTACAACAACAGACACTATAGAAATACAGAAGATAATTAGAAATTATTTGAAAACTAGTACTCCAATAAAATAGAAAATATTGAAAGCATTGAACAAATTTCTAAAGTCATATGATTTGCTCAAATTGAATCAGAATGATATACACAATTTAACAGATCAATTTCAAGCAATGAAATAGAAGATGCTATCAGAAACCTACCAACCAAGAAAAGCCCAGGACCAGATGAATGCAAACCAAGTTCTAGAAGACCTTTAAGAAAGAAATAATACCAATACTCTTTAATTTATTTCAGGAAATAGAAAAAGAGGGAACACTTCCAAACTCATTCTATGAGGCCAGTGTCACCCTCATTCCAAAACCAGGCAAAGACACATCAAAGAAAAAAAACTTCAGACCAATATCTCTAATGAACATAAATGCAAAAATTCTCAATAAATTTCTGGAAAATCAAATACAAAAATATATCCAAAAGATCGTGCAAGTGTAGTTCATCCCAGGGATACAAGGTTGGTTCAACATATGGAAATCAAGAAATGTAATTCATCACATCAATAGGCTTAAGATAAGAACCATATGATCATCTCAATAGATGCAGAAAAAGCATCAACAAAATATAGCACCCCTTCATGTTCAAAACAATAAAAAACTAGGAATAACAGGAACATAGCTCAACATTGAAAAAGCTATCTATGCTAAGCCCCAGGCCAACATCATTCTAAATGGAGACAAATTGAAAGTGTTTCCTCTAAAAACTGGAACAAAACAGGGATGCCCTCTTTCACCACTTCTACTTAACATAGTTCTTGAAACACTGGCCAGAACAATTAGACAAATGAAAAGAATTAAAGGGATACACTTAGGAAAAGAAAAACTCAAATTAGCACTATTTGCCAACAATATGATTCTATACCTAGAAGACCCAAAACATTCCACCAGAAAACTTCTAGAACTAGTAAATTAATTCATCAAAGTAGCAGGATACAAAATCAACACCCATAAATCAAAGGCATTTCTGTATTTCAATGACAAATCCTCTGAAATATAAATGAGGAAAACTACTCCATTTACAATAGCCTAAAAAAATAAAATAAAATAAAATTCTTGGGGAACCAACCTAATTAAAGAGGTGAAAGGTCTCTACAATAAAAACTACAGAACGCTAAAGAAAGAAATTAAAGAAGACCTTAGAAGATGGAAAGATCTACCTTGCCCTTGGATAGGCAGAATTAATGTTGTCAAAATGACTATACTACCAAAAGCACTATACAAATTTAATGCAATTCCCATCAAATTCCCAATGACATTCCTCAGATAATACAAAAACCAGTCAGGAAATTCATCTGGAAAATAAGACACCAAGAATAGATAAAACAATCCTTAGTAAGAAGAGTGAAGCAGGTGGCATCACTATACCAGACTTTAAACTATAGTACAGAGCAACAGTAACAAAAACAGCATGGTATTGACACCAAAATAGACTGGTAGACCAATGGTACAGAATAGAGGACACAGAGACTAACCCACATAATTACAGTTATCTTATATTAGACAAAGGTGCCAAAAACATACATTTGAGAAAAGATAACTTCAACAAATGTTGCTGGGAAAACTGGAAATACATATGCAACAAAATGAAATTAAACCCCTATTTCTCAACATGCATAAAATTCAACTCAAGTAGATCAAGTACCTAGGAATTAAACCAGAGACCCTGTGTCTAATAGAAGAAAAAGTAGGCCCAAATTTCCATCATACAGGATTAGGCCCATACTTTCTTAATAAGACTCTTATGGTGCAAGAATTAAGATCAAGAATCAATAAATGGGATGGATTCAAACTAAAAAGCTTCTTCTCAGCAAAAGAAACCATCAGTCAGGTGAGTAGAGAGCCTACAGATTGGGAGCAAATTTTTACCACTTGCACATCAGATATAGCACTAATCTCTAGGGTATATATAAAGAACTCAAAAAGCTGCACACACACACACAAAAAAAAATCAATAAATGGGCCAAGGAACTTAACAGATCTTCTCAGAAGATGACATATAATCAATCAACAAATACATGAAAAAATGTTCAACATCTCTAGCTATTAGAGAAATGCAAATCAAAACTACTCTAAGATTTCATCTCACTCCAGTCAGAATGGCAATTATCGAGAATACAATCAACAATAAATGTTCATGAGGATGTTGGGGAAAAAGTGCATTCATACATTGCTGGTTGGACTACAAATTGGTGCAGCCAATCTGGAAAGCAGTATGGAGATTCCTCAGAAAACTTGGAATGGAACTACCATTTGACCCAGCTATCCCACTTCTTGGTCTATAACCAAAGGACTTAAAAACAGCATACTACAGGGTCACAGCCATATCAATGTCTGTAATAGCACAATTCACAGTAGCTAAACTGTGGAACCAATCTAGATGCCCTTCAGTAGATGAATGGATAAAGAAAATGTGGTATATATACACAATGGAATATTACTGCGAAATAAAAGAGAATAAGATCATAGAATGTGCAGGTAAATGGATGGAGTTGGAGAACATAATGCTTCATGAAATTAGTCAATCCAAAAAAAAAAAATGCCAAATGTTTTCTCTGATATAAGGAAGCTGATTCATAATGGGGTTGGGGGGAGCATGGGAGGATTAGATGAACTATAGATAGGGGAAATGGGTAGGAGGGAAAAGGAGGGGAATGGGGATAGAAGAGATTGTGGAATGAGACGGACATCATTACCCTAAGTACGTGTATGAAGACACGAATGGTATAAGTATACTTTGTATACAACCAGAAAAAAAAAGAAAAGAAAAGAAAATGAAGAGGAAAACCTTGAATAGAAATCCTGAGGAAACTGCCCTTTGCAACCCTTCTTCTTAATTTTATCCCAACAACAAAGCTTTCCTTTTTCCTTCCTCTGTGTTATCTTCCAACTTCCTAATACCTTCCACTGCCTGATTCTCTGTTTCTGTGTGGACCCTCTGTGATGCTTCCCTGGTGCAGATAGACACAAAGGTTCTTTCCAGAAAGGGACCGCATACTCATTTTATCCTTACCAGCTGCCTACCAAGTCTCCTCACATCCTGGTGCACAGAGTACTATAGATAATTAACACTATGAATTCCCTATAAGAATCCAAGCCAATGTACCCTTGGTCAAAGATTTCAAACACAAGAAAATCCTTTGTGTGAACAGGAAACTGATTTGCGTACTTACTGTTAACTAGACAAACAACTTGTAAGTGAATTGCATTTGTTCTCTTGGCAGTTCTGTTTGTATAAAGAAGCTTAACTGGAAGATTAAAACAAATTCTATCTTAAAATACTGTGTTGTAAAACCATACACCTGCCCAGAGTTCAAAGGACTGTGGTCTTATTACAGGTTGTATAAGCATTAGGAAAGTTTTACATGACAATGGTTCATAGTAACAAACCTGGACATCTAAGGCAAATCCCACCAAATCCAGGGTTTCTTGAGCTCTCAAGTAAGAAGAGAAAGCCAGACTTACCTACTTCCTGAAGGAAGGTCAGCGACACTAATGGTCCGGAATGTTGTGGAAATTTCTATAGTCCTGTGGAGGAGGGGAATTGATGACCTGTAAAAGCCAAGGAAAGCATGAGGTCACTTTGAAATTCTGTGATGGAAGCTAAGGATTTTGCTAAATATAGTTTCAAACAAAAGGCAACTTCCCAGACTTTTTTGTAATTATTTTTTATGTTCTATCAAAGATTGTGGGTTGAGACAAACAAATAGATAGGAAATGTAGAAAAGTTTCAGAAAAGCAGTAACAAGCTTTAAGCTTTCTTCCAGGATGAAACTTTCTGGGAAACTTCCCACACAGAAGATAATATGAATATAACCCAGGTGTGCAGTGGGTGTAGCAGGGAGAGGCCCATTCATCTAGGTGTTAAGAAAATGACTGCTGTTTTTACTACCTGCAATTTTCAAATTAATGACCTAATGCTGCACAAGATGAATAGACCACCTCTTAGAGGAGAGTGGGATTTATTTTTTTAACCCAAAGCAGGAAATGCTCTTGCTGGGTTCTGTCCCTCTGTTGTAGCTGCTCTGGGCACCCAGCCAAGGATCCCTCACCAGGCCCCTACACCCCACCCCACCCCCTTTTTTTTAATCTCACCAATCCTTTTGCCTTATGTTCTCACTTCTTTTCTCATCTCTGTCGTTAATGTTTCTTCTGCACTTTAGGTAATAGAGGAAACCTGCATTCCCTGGATGTCTGCTTAACACAGGAAAAGATCAGCTAAAGCAGATGTAGAAATCAGTTGGCTTTGTCTTTAAAACACAGGGACAGATAATAATCCACTAAAACTGAGACTCAACTGCATTCATGGGGATTGTGTTTCTCTTAGATGAAACAAATGGTCTTTGGGAACTCAAGCTATTCCTGTGAATCCTTCCTGTGTGTTGTGCAAACAGGTGGGTAACCCATGGGCTCCATGCCAGAGAGTCCCCACCAAAAGAAATTTGTAGAATGCCCAATGGCAGCCTTCAATCTCTAGTCCCTTACAGAACAAGGTATCCAGTCTCCTGGTAACTTAGACCTCTTTTTCTTTCATTGAAAGAATTTTATGCCTTAATTATTCACTTTTCAGAGAAACTTTCTTTATAAAAGCTCCAACATTTCTACCTCTTAGCAGTTTCTCATCAGTCTTAGGAGAGGTTTCAAATCAGCCAAACTCAGAGAAACACAATCATATTTAGTCTGTCTCTTAAGCCCTCCTCTCTTCAAATGCCTGCTGCACTTCCTAGTAACTAATACATTTAATTTTATAAATTCAGATAAAATCTTCTTAAAATACACTCGCAGGAATTTAACTCGGGTAGATGAAATCATGAAACTGCATTGAATGCCATCCATCAGAATTTTCTTTACTTTCACTATAGAAGAAACTGCATCGTATGTGAGATTCTCCAGAAAGCACCACCATCATGTAGCTCACTCTCATTTCCTGCTATTTCAGCATGAAGAGGAGCACCCATGTTCAAATTCTGATTGTGCCACTTCCTGGCTGTGTGACCTCAGGGATAGTTCTTTTTACTTCTCTAAGCCTTGGTTTCTGGCTTAGTACCATGCCAAACACAGTCTTATCTGGTCTTCCTTTCTGGATTTTCCCTTGGAGTCATAGGCCATTTCCACCTAAACTGAAAAAGACAAAGCATCCCCACATAACTAACAAAGAGTTGATGGTGTTCCTTGACCCTCCCTTTATAAGATTTCCTATTTCCTGCTGCAGCTGCTGAAGTTACAGATTCGCTGTCTTAAACAGTTACTATTGACTAACTTCTCCTTTTCCTGTGACGCTCATATACTTACGATAGAAAAAGAGAGAGAAGTACTTAAAATGCAGTAATGAAAACTCAAAGGTTTGTTGTATTAATAAACATGATTTAATGGAAAGGTGAGAGGTTAAAACTTTTAGAAAACTAAAATGAGTGTGCCTGGAGTCTACGCGCATTCTTCAGCTGAACACTTTGCAACACAGAGAGGCACACCCCAATGGCCAGCTAACTTCCCTGAAGAGTGTCAATGTTTTGAACAGGATTGCTCCCTTGGCCATTAGGTTTTCCTATCAAGACTGTTCAATAATGCACCCAGAGAGGCCTGATCTCCTAAGTCAAATGAAGGTCAAGTTGTCTTGTCTGTGACACTCAGATGTTTCCTGAATGCCATGTGTCAAAGGCTATTTTTATGCACCCCCAGGAGTCTTTTGTTGCTAGAGCAAAGAATAGTAGATCAAAATCCCAGATATAAAATGATTTAGAAAACATGTGGAGTTAAAAACTGATAGTAACAGCAGCTTTCCAATGGGCATGACAGGATTAAATGAGATCGTATTTGCTACACACTTAGCATACAGCCTCCCAAGCACTTAGCAAATGTTAACCATTGTTATTTTTAACAAAGTGTAAAATGGCATTTTGAAATTTCACAGATACTACAACTAAGCTAAAAATATGCAACTATTCTTGTAAATATGTGCTAATGGCAAGTGTCTGCTTTTAATATCTTATTATCCTACAACGTCTGTTTGGGTAGGGATCCTATAAGTGGGGGCTGGTGATGGAACTGAGTGCCTGTGAATTACTGAAGGAGTGATCATCAGGAAAAACCTGTTAAGGTTTAAGAGGAAAGGAAGATGGTGGAGGAGGGTAAAGGATGTGGTCTCAGACTAAGTCTGTCCTCAAGCTGATTCATATAGAGACCATGGAGCTTAAACAATATGACAGAGTAGTTGGAATCATTGCCCCTTGAGTTAAGGACCTTTTGTTCTTTCAAATCTACTGGCCATTTGTTGTAAGCTACACCTCCTTCCCCAACACATGAAAGATGAGGGCATAATCTCTAGGACAAGGCAGTCTCCCTACAGCTAAGGCCATTCTCCAGAAGAGAGGAAGTGTGTTTGTCAGTTCGGGCTGCCATACTAAAACACCATGGACTACCTGTTTTATACAACAGAAATTATTTCCTCACAATTCTGGAGAACAGAAGGCCCAAGTCATGAACCAGCAGGGTTGGTTCTGGTGAGGGCCCATTTCCTGGATTGCATGGCTGCCTTCTCACTGAATCATCAAAGGCAAAGAAAGAATCAAAGATTTCTCTCTCTTGCTTATCTTATAAGGTCACGATTGGATTAAGACCCCACCTTTATGACCTCATTGAATCTTCATTACCTCCTAAAGACTCTATATCCTGATAAAGTCATATGAAAGATGAGGACTTCAGCATAGAAATTTGGGGGAGACATAGTTCAGTCCATTCTGAAAGGCATCTATGATCCTTTTGCAGCCAACGATCATGGCAACTGTGAGCCAGGTGTAGTAAACTTTGCAAAAATGATGCCAGTTATTCTCCTCTCTGTATTCATGGCCCTTTCAATATGACTTTCTAACATTCTTCTCTACCCTGTGTATCTGAGCTGGCTTTTTGAATTATTTGACCAACGAAGTGCAGTGGAAATGACATTGTGCCAGTTCTAATCCTAAAGCTCAATTGGCCTGGAGAGCTTCCACTTGCTCTCTTGGAACTCTGATGCCACCACATGAATCAGACTGGGTTGACTTGCTCAATGGTGACAGACATTGCCCCAACCAACAGTCAGCCAGCCTACCACCAGACACATGAATAGAGCAGCCAGCTCCCAGTGAATCCTCAGGCTGACCACAGATACATGAGTGAGCCCAGCTGAGATCAGCTAAGCCTGGCTGGCTCAGCAGAACTGCCCAGCTGACTGGTAGACCTGGAAGCAATAATAAATGGTAGCTGTATTAAGCCACTAAGCTTGGAGTGGGGAGGGCATTTGTCAAACAGAACGGATAATTAACAAACCCCAAGAAAGGACCCTAGATGAAAGTATGGCTTTAATGCAGGTCACCAAGTATCTTCAAGCAATCATTCCTACAATGATGCTTTGGAATTGTTTTTTCTCAGAGGGGCTTCTTTAAGGAGTAATTCGTTCTATGACTTGTGAAAATAATATAAAAACTTAATCTGTCACAATCAGACACATTCTTCTCAGTAAATAATGTATCGGGGCCCCTAAAGTCCAGTTCGATTCCTGTCTTGCCTCATAGATACTTATCTAGATTTTAAATCCGCTTTGGTCTAAGAACGCTGCTTTCACCTCAGTCATTAAAGAAATCCACATGAGGTATACAAGTAAAGCATTGTACTCGGAGAAAGAATTTCAGGGTCTGAGGACTGGTGCTTCCCTCCCCCATTTTTTATTTGTATACTTTGGCAAATAACCTGTCTGAGTCCATTTCCTCATGTGCCAAATGAGAATAGTATTCTACAGCTATGAAGAAAATTATCAAGAGACTCAAATGTGAAAGTCTAAGTGAAAAACTGCTACACACACACAGTTAAAATAATTTATCTATATGTGAGAATAAAATTAGCTTTTATAAACCTAAAAAAAAAAAAAAACTTTTACACAAACATGAGTGCATTCAAGGGGAACTCATCTATATAATCAGGAGTCCCTGTATATAAAGGTCCCCAAACTTTCTGAGATAAGACTAAACTGGATTTTGATAAATATGTTTGAAGTTGGACCTTTTGTAATTATATTTCCTAAGAGATGAGATAAAGGTGGTCCACATGTTCTTACCCTGAGGTACAAGATATCTAACATGTGCCAGGGGCTCTGAGTAGTCATGAAGCAGGAAGGAGAACCTTAAGGCATATTTCAGAATACTGCTGACTTGATTTGAGACTTACATTCTTTAACAGAGGGAATAGTAAAAAGGAAAAGTCTTGGTTACATATTAAAGTCCTAAACTCAGAGTTGGCTTTCTAGAAAGTGCATGCTGGCTAATTGAATACAAAGGTTTACATTGGGGAGGTGGAGTGGGAAATCCCAACAAAATGTCAGAAAAGCACATATGGTCTAATAAATAAATCTTAGCAGAGTGGTAAATTTGAAAGTGATGTGACCAACCAAATTTCTCAAGGACATTTAGTAGTTTGGACCAAATTGAAAGTAAAACCCAAGACAGTTGAGGAAGCCACAATCTCATACAAAGAAGTAGGCCAAACAGAGTTTGTTTTCCCAATTGTGCCTCAAAATAATCCAAAGAACAAAAACAGTGGGAACTAGGGGAAAGAGCAGGATGAAGATAGTTGGTGAGGTGATTAACTCACCATATCAAAACACTGACATCAGTATCCACCCACGTCCCTGTTGTCATGAGAGGAGCAACGGCTGCTTAGAGCTACAGACTCCTGCTTAGCCTCTAGATTCAAGCCATGAGAACAGCTCTCTAAAGTGGGATTGGGGCAATGGGAAACAGAGTGACTGAGGCTGGAGAAGCAGAGCAGGACTGCTGACAACCTATGGTTCCTGTGACTACAGGGACCCAGACTCCTGGTACACAGATGTCCTGCACAGACTGTGGAGCCAGGTCCCCTGTAGTCAGAACCTGTTGTGGTATTATATGAACAGCAATGATCATTGAGGTTATTACTCACAGCTACAAGTAGGATCAGACAATCAGAATGGCTAAATATAGTAACAAAAATATAACAATATAGTTCTAAACTGAACAAGTAGAATTAACTCCTGGGGAAATGATGGATTCACAGCAACTAAAGCTACAAAATAATATAAGCACAAAAAATTAAATAAAACTGCCAAAATAAGCATAATTTCCTCAAATTGGCTTGACAGGGTTCTATGATCAAATTATAATGGAAAAGCAACAAGGGAGAGCTCTCAAGTAAAAATGTCCTTCACCATCTGTTAATGCCACAAATTTGCAAAATGCACACAGCTGAAGAGTCAGAAAGCTGAAAGATAGAACCTAGTGATTCTTCTACTGGTAGTTCAGAAGGTCAGAGAAGTGGAAAATGTGGAGGGAATCCTAAAGAATATGAGGAAGAGATCTGGAAGAATTATAATTCATTTAGTTGCACTTCCAAGAAAGCAGAAGTGAGATGTTGAGGAATGAATAATAAATAATAATAGAGTAAAATGTCCTTATCAGATCTCCAGAAGAAAAGTCCAAAGTTAAAAACAAACACACACACACAAAAAAACCCTCTAGACTCACCTTGTTGGAATTTCAGAACCCAAACTAATAAGCTGTCCTAAAATACTTGAGAGAAACAAAGAGTGAACTAGGAAAGAGAATCAGATTAATATTGAACTTTATACTTGTAAATGTGGTTGCTAGAAAACAAACAAATAGTATCATCCCAATTCTGAAGAAAAGCCACTGTGAATCTAGGATACTTACCTTGCCAAATCTCAAAAAGTTAAGAACATATACTTACCTTTGGGACAGTATATAACTGTATCCTTACTCAGAAAATGTATTATGAAAAAAAAAACTTTCTAAGAAACTACATATATATCACAATTAATACGTTTCATTTAATATATATTGAGAGAACAGCAGACTCAACAGTTAAGAGAATATAAATTCTTAAACTCCATGAAATATTTACAAAAATTGGTTATATGTTAGACCACACATATTCTCAGAAAATTTCAAAATACAGAGATTATTTTGTTCACATTTTCTAACTCTAATGCATACAATAAAACAAGATTAAAAAATATTTTATTCATTTTAAAATTGTTAAATATCTCTGTATAATAAATCCTGAATAAAATCAGAATTAAAACTGAAAGTATAAACAAGTTAGAGATTAATGACAAGTGGAATAAGATCTACAGAATTTGATCAAAGCAATATGTAGGAAAAAATCCAGTCTTAAAAACATTTATAAGAAAAAACTTTATTGTACCAGGGATTAAATTCAGGGATGTTTTACTATTGAGCTATATCTCCAGTCCTTTTTATTTATTATTTTCAGACATAGGCTTGCTACGTTCCTGAGACTGATCTCAAACTTGGAATCCTCCTGCCTCAGCTTCCCAAGTCACTGGGTTTATAAGTGGGTACCACCATGTCTAGCAAGAACATTAAAATTTAAAATAAATTATCTAAGTACTTTTATTAAACTTAATAAAATAAAATAAATTAAAAATTAAAAAAAGATTTCTTAAACAAAGCAACCTTGTCATTTTGAAAGATGATTTAGCCAGTCCCTCAATAACTATTGGGAAGAAGTAGGCAACTTTGGAAAGATAAGCACAGATGCATGAAACGTTTCCATAAGCTAACCCATGAGACCTGAACTATCTTCTGAAGATTAGGGGGAACCAGAGTAGGGATCTATAGGAGAGGAATGACATGGTTTGATTTGTGATTTTTGAGAGAAACCCCTCAATGTTACAATGTTGAAGGAAGAAAAGAAGAGGAAGTAGCCAGAGATACCAACAAACAGGCCTTGCAAGAGCCCAAATACAGCAGTGGCAGCAGGGACAGAAGGCAGGAGAAGGATTTCAGAGATTTTTAGAACAATTAAAATACAGGCTTTAGTGACTAACTGGAGAGCAGGAATCAGGATAGCAGGAGGTAAGCAGACTCGGAAGGTAGAGACGAGAATTTCATTTTCAGACACGTTGAAATTTCACCCTTAAATCACATAGAAGGAGGTAGCATGTGGGATATCACAGTTTGAGGATATCCAGATGAGTTGCACAAATCTGGGGGTAATTTGAGTCCCACAATAATTAATTATGTGTGCCAGAATAGATTTTGTATTTGGTACCAGTTTAGGTCAGTGAGTAGCATTAGATTGAAGACACGTGTTCAGAAGTACTTTGAGAACCAGTCAGGTTTGAGCAGGAATGACTACCAGAACCAATCAGCAGTGAGTACCATGAGCACAGGCAGGGGGTGGTCACAGGCAGGAGGTGGTTGGAGGACCTGTTCTAAACAGTTAAGTCATGGATGAGGATGATTTTGCCCCCAGACAGCACATGGCATAAGATGATAGTAATTAAGTGGAATCCAATGAATCATTGATATTTTAAAAAGTAGATTGTAAAGAAGAAAAAAAAAAACCAGAGTGTATAAATCCAGCAAGTTTTATCAACCTGAGTTTTAAGCATTTCATCTTTATCATCAAGAATTCAGAGTTGCCTAGGTTGTGCCTGAAAAGTAGAAAGGCTATTTCAAAACTTCAAGTATCAATTTATCACTGCTTTATAGCTACAGTCACAAGAATTGAGACAGGGAGAACTGTTAACCATAGTGCTAAGGTTTATTGTTCATTTTTGTTTGTCTGTTTGTTTGTTTTGTTTTGTTTATGCAGCACAAGGGTTTGCAGCACAGTGCCTCACACATGCTTCATAAGTGCTCTACCACTGAGTCCCAGCCCTCAATTTTCATTAATATAAAATTCTTGTCCTGGAAATCCAAGATGATGGGCCAGAGGGAGGCAGCATTCTGTGTCGCTCCATGACCTGGGACTCAAGGCGTGAGAATGCTACTTCTCTGAGAGCAATATTCCTGCTCCCAGGTGGGAATCATGGACATTGTGCCCGTCCAGGGCTCCAGGCCTCAGCATCAGAGTAGGTCTCCCAACTACTGGCCCATGCAGGACTACTGGGACTCAGTCCCACCATCTTGGGACTCAGCAGCAGAGGACATAGTCCCCTAAGCACAGTAGCCTGCCTGCACTTGGGAACTTCACACAGGCTCTGAAGTCAGCCAACACTGCAAGCCACAGAGCTAATCTCTGAACTCATTGTCCAATGCCATCGCTCAGTTCCCACACCCAACCTGACACTCTACCCCTGAAAGCAGGAGCCTCCATCTTGGGTCACCTTCATCACCATCTTCCATGTACCCAGTTTCTAACTCCCCCCTCTCCCCAGAAGCTGCTAACCCTGCACAGTGACACCCTGGTTACCTTCACCATCCTGAGGGCGGAGATACCAGATAACAACAGACGACCCCACCTATTGGATGAGAAGGGAAGCACAAAAAATAGTGATTTCCAGCCAAAACAATTCTTGTTTCCTCTTTCAAGATGTTTTTTCTTCTCCTTCCCTATTCTCCCCAACATATGTGGAACCAAGTACTTTGCATGAATTAGGCTTTTGAGGACTGGGACATCTGAAGAGTATATTACAGTTGTATTATATATACTTTTTATTTTTTAATTTTTTAAAATGTTTTCTTTTTCCCACCAATTTCTACTATTTTAAGATTTTTCATTTTTTCTTAATATGTGTGTTTGTTTTATGTAATCTCCTGTCCTCCCACTTACTTGTCTACCCAAAATTACATCCTCTCTATCCTCCTGCTACAATTTCTCTTTATATTTAAATATATTCCTCTTTATATTTTTCTTTCACACATCCTAAGATATAACAACTGATACCCTCACTTCCTACATCCTCAGCATATCATCCTACTTCTCACCCTTGGTTCTTTGACCCCCATCAGAAACTATAAACCCTTTTACAAACCTACTGAGTATATTGTAGATAATAATTGAATTTACCATTTCTGTACATCGTGACCAAACTGTAAATGTCTTATTAGCAAACATTTGTTTTGGGGGTGAATATTGTTTATATTGGGATCCAATAACATTGTCCTTCACCTCAAAGGAGAGGTATTGAACTCTACAGGAACACTATAAGCCTAAAGAGTAAAAATGGTAATGCTTTGAATAAACAGTGCTAGAAAGGAAGACACACAATCAATATGAAAAGACAAGGGAAGAAAGTGCCCCAAATAAATCAAGATACCCCATTATTAGAATCTATGGCTAGCACAGCAGAAGAAATTACAGAGAAGGAGTTCAGGATGTACATAATTAAAATGTTCTGTGAATTAAAAGATGATATAAGAGAGCAAATACAGGCAGCAAAAGATCATTTTGACAAAGAGCTACATAAACAAATACAGGAAGCAAAAGATTACTTCAATAGGGAGATAGAGGTTCCAAAAAAAACAATGGAAATCCTTGAAATGAAAGCAACAGTAAACCAAATTAAAAGGTCAATTGAAAGCATCACCAACAGTTTAGACCACTTGGAAGATGGAATCTCAGATAAGGAATACAAAATATATATTCTTGAAAAAAAATGTAGACCACACAGTGAAAATGGTAAAAAACCATGAGCAGAGCATTCAAGAAATATGGGATAGCATAAAAAGACCAAATATAAGAGTTATTGGGATAGAGAAGGCATAGAGTTCCAAACCAAAGGAATGAACAATCTATTCAATGAAATAATATCAGCAAAATTTTCAAACTTGAAGAATGAATTGGATAACCAAATTCAAGAGGCTTACAGAATGCCAAATGTACAAAATCACAACAGATCCATACCAACATTATAATGAAAATGCATAACATATAGAATAAGGAAAGAATATTAAAAGCCACAAGAAAAAGGAATCAGATTACATGTAGGGGTAAACCAATTAGAATATGTGCAGATTTTTCAAACCAGACCCTGAAAGCTAGAAGATCCTAGAACAACAGATATCAAGCTCTGAAAGAAAATGGATGCCAACCAAGAATCTTATATCCAGAAAAATTAAGCTTTAGATTTGATGATAAAATAAAAACCTTCCATGATAAACAAAAGTTTAAAGGTTTTACAACTTGAAAGCCTGCACTACAGAACATCCGCAGCAAAATACTCCATGAAGAGGAATTGTAAAACAACAATGAAAATCAGCAGAGGGAAGTATTACACTAAAGAAAAACTGATTTAATCAAAGAAAAAACCAAGTCCAGTAAAATAACAAAAAAATAAAAATAAAATAAACAAAACCGGCTGGGAATAAAATCAAGTCTCAATAATAACCCTGAATGTTAATGGCCTACACTCATCAATCAAAAGACATAGACTGGCAGATTGGATTTTTTTTTAAAAAAGACCTAACAATATGATGCCTCCAAGATACTCAACTCATAAGAAAAGACATCCACAGACTGAAGGTGAAAGGTTGGGAAAAATCATACCACTCATATGGACTGTGGAAGTAAGCAGGGGTTTCCATCCTCGTATCAAATAAAGTAGACTTCAAGCCAAAGTTAATCAAAAGGGATAAAAAAGGATATTTCATACTGCTTGAGGGAACCATACAGCAACAAGACCTAACAATTATACATGTATATGCCCCAAACAATGGAGTGTCTGTGTTCATCAAAGGCTTCTCATGTTCAAGAGTCAAATACACCATGACACAATAATTCTGGGTAATTTTAACACACCTCTTTCACCACTAGATAGATCGTCCAAACAAATGCTGAACAAACAAACTATAGAACTAAATAATATAATCAAGAACTTAGATTTAACTGACATATATAGACTATTTCATCCTTCAATGAACAAATACACTTCCTTTTCAGCAGCACATGAATCCGTCTCTAAAATAGACCATATATTATGCCACAAAGCAACTCTTAGCAAATATAAAAAAGTAGAGATACTACACTGCATTTTATCAGATCATAATGGAATGAAATTAGAAATCAATGATAAAATAAAAAATAAAAGCTATTTAAACCTGGAGACTAATTAGTATGCTACTGAATGAACATTGGGTTGCAAAAACATCAAGGAGGCAATTAAGAGATTCTTAGAGGTGAATGAGAACACAGATACAACATAACCAAAATCTCTGGGACATTGTGAAGGCAGTACTAAGAGAAAAATTCATTGCATGGAGTTCATTCCTTAAAAAAAGAAAAAGTCAACAAATAAATGACTTAATATTACATCTCAAAGTCCTAGAAAAAGAACAAATCAACACCAAAAGCGGTATAAGACAGAAAAAAATAAAAATCAGAGCTGAAATCAATGAAATCGAAACAGGAGAAACAATTGAAAAAAATTGACAAAATAAAAAGTTGGTTCTTTGAAAAAATAAATAGAAAAACTCTTAGCCATGCTAATGAAGAGGAGACAGAAAACTCAAATTACTAACATATGTGATAAAAAAGGAAATATCACAAAAACAGACACTACAGAAGTACAGAAGATAATTAGAAGTTATCTAGAAAATTTATACTCCAATAAAATAGAAAATATTGAAGGCAATGACAAGCTTCTAGAGTCATATGACTTGCCCAAATTGAATCAGAATGATATACACAATTAAAACAGATCAATTTCAAGCAATGAAATAGAAGATGCTATCAGAAACCTACCAACCAAGAAAAGCCCAGGACCAGATGGATACATAGCCAAGTTCTACAAGACTTTTAAAGAAGAATTAATACCAATAATCTTCAATTTATTTCAGGATATAGAAAAAGAGGGAGCACCTTCAAACTCATTCTATGAGGCCAGTGTCACCCTGATTCCAAAACCAGGCAAAGACACATCAAAGAAAGAAAACTTCAGACCAATATCTCTAATGAACATAGATATAAAAATTCTCAATAAATTTCTGATGAATCAAATACAAAAACATATCCAAAAGACTATGTACCACGGTCAAGTGGGATGTGGATGCAGGTTGGTTCAACATATGGAAATCAAGAAATGTAATTCATCACATCAATAGGCTTAAAGATAAGAATCATATGATCATCTCAACAGATGCAGAAAATGTATTCGACAAAATACAACACCCCCTCATGTTCAAAACACTAGAAAAACTAGGGATAACAGAAGCATAACTCAACATCGTAATAGGTATTTATGCTAATAGGTATTTATGCTTCATTCTAAATGAAGACAAATTGAAAGCATTCCCTCTAAAAACTGGAACAAGATAGGGATGCCCTCTTTCACTGCTTCTATTTAGCAGTGTTCTTGAAACACTGGCCAGAGCAATTAGACAAATGAAAGAAATTAAAGGAATACACATAGGAAAAGAAAAACTCAAATTAGCACTATTTGCTGACAATGTGATTCTATACCTAAAAGACCCAAAACATTCCACCAAAAAATTTTTGAACTAGTAAATGAATTCAGCAAAGTAGCAGGATACAAAATCAACACCCACTTGAATCTAATGTATGAAATATGATATGTCAAGAGCTTTGTAATGTTTTGAACAACCAATAAAAAAATAACAATAACAATAAATAAACAGAAAAAAAAATCAACACCCATAAATAAAAGGCATTTCTTTACATCAGTGACAAATCTTCTGAAAGGGAAATGAGGAAAACTACTCATTTACAATAGCCTCAAAAATAAATAAATAAAATTTATTTTAAAAATAAATCAACCTGGGCTGGAGATGTGGCTCAAGCAGTAGCGCGCTCACCTAGCATGCGTGCGGCCCGGGTTTGATCCTCAGCACCACATACAAACAAAGATGTTGTGTCCGCTGAAAACTAAAAGTATAAATAAATAAATACTAAAATACTAGAATTTTAGTATTTATTTATTTATTTTTTAGTTTTCTCTCTCTCTAAAAAAAAATTTTTTTAAAATAAATCAACCCAGTGAAAGAGGTGAAAGATCTGTACAATAAAAACTACAGAACACTAAAGAAAGAAATCAAAGACCTTAGAAGATGGAAAGATCTACCTTGCCCTTGAATAGGCAGAATTAATGTTGTCAAAATGACAATACTACCAAAAGCACTATACAGATTTAATGCATTTTCAATCAAATATCAATGGCATTCCTCATATAAATACAAAAAGCAGTCAGGAAATTCATCTGGAAAATAAGACACCAAGAATAGATAAAGCAATCCTTAGTAAGAAGAGTGAAGCATCACTATACCAGACTTTAAACTATACTACAGAGCAATAGTAACAAAAACAGCATGGTACTGACACCAAAATAGACTGCTGGACCAATGGTACAGAAAAGAGGACACAGAGACTAACCCACATAATTACAGTTATCTTATATTAGACAAAGGTGCCAAAAACATACATTTGAGAAAAGATAACTTCAACAAATGTTGCTGGGAAAACTGGAAATACATATGCAACAAAATGAAATTAAACCCCTATCTCTCAACATGCATAAAATTCAACTCAAGTAGATCAAGGACCTAGGAATTAAGCCAGAGACCGTGTGTCTAATAGAAGAAAAAGTAGGCCCAAATTTCCATCATACAGGATTAGGCCCATACTTCCTTAATAAGACTCCTATAGTGCAAGAATTAAGATCAAGAATCAATAAATGGGATGGATTCAAACTAAAAAGCTTCTTCTCAGCAAAAGAAATCATCGGTCAGGTGAGTAGAGAGCCTACAGCTTGGGAGCAAATTTTTACCACTTGCACATCAGATACAGCACTAATCTCTAGGGTATATAAAGAACTAAAAAAGCTGAACACCAAAAAACCAACCAAACAAACAAACCCAATGAATGAATGGGCCAAGGAACTTAACAGATCTTCTCAGAAGATGACATTTAATTAATCAACAAATACATGAAAAAATGTTCAACATCTCTAGCTATTAGAGAAATGCAAATCAAAACTACTCTAAGATTTCATCTCACTCCAATCAGAATGGCAATTATCAAGAATACAAACAACAATAAATGTTGATGAGGATGTTGGGGAAAAGGTACACTCATACATTGCTGGTGGGACTGCAAATTGGTGCAGCCAATGTGGAAAGCAGTATGGAGATTCCTCAGAAAACTTGGAATGGAACTACCATTTGACCCAGCTATCCCACTTCTTGATCTATAACCAAAGGACTTTTAAAAACCATACTACAGGGACACAGCTACATCAATGTTTATAGCAGCACAATTCAATTGTGGAACCAATCTAGATGCCCTTCAGTAGATGAATGGATAAAGAAAATGTGGTATATATACACAATGGAATGTTACTCAGCAATAAAAGAGAATAAAATTACGACATTTGCAGGTAAATGGATGGAGTTGGGAGAATATAATTGCTTTGTGAAGTTAGCCAATCCCAAAAAACCAAATGCCGAATGTTTTCTCTGATATAAGGAGGCTGATTCATAGTGGGGTTGCGGGGGGGGAGCATGGGAGGATTAGATAAACTCTAGATAGGGCAAAGGGGAGGGGGGAAGTGAGGGGGGCAAAGAATGTAAAAAAGATGGTGAAATGAGATGGACATCATTACCCTAAGTAAAGGTACAAAGACACGTATGGTGTGAATATATTTTGTATACAATCAGATATATGAAAAATTTTGACCTATATATGTAATATGAGTTGTAATGCATTCTGCTGTCATATATAACAAATTAGAATGAAAATTTAAAAAAAAATTCCTGTCTATTGCCTTGTGCCTTTAATCCAATCTCATATATTGGGAGATACAATAACTATGGCCCTAAACTAATTTTCAGAACAAATGCTTTCTTTGGCTACTCTCAGTATACTTCATTGACTTCCACCCCACCTCTGTCCAATAAAGTAAGAAATAGCCTACTGTATTTATTAAACTTAAAATACACTTAAAATTTTATGTACTAATGCTGATTTCTTAGAGATAAGATGGCGTAAATCCAAAGTGGGGAAAAAACTTTTATAAACACCTAGAGCATAATATCAAACTGACCATCATAATATTCTTGGATCTTAACATGTGGCCCATGAATGAGGACACATTTTGGTTGTGTTATTCTGTTGTGGAAAATCCTTGAATTGAAAGGCAGCATGGCTTTTAGTCTGCCACATTTCAATCACTGCTGTGAAACTGAGTTAGTCAGTTGGTTCTTAGAGTGACCATCTTCTCTCCGTTTGCCTAGGATTTTCTCAGTTTTAGTAGTGAAAATCTGCATCATAAGAAATCTCCCCAGAAAGCTGGTTTGTCACCTTATTGGTTGTTATCCCTGATCCTTATTTCCTCATTCATAAATGGGATGCCTGAAATAGATGATCAATAAAATCCCACTCAGCTCTAAAATTCTAGAGACAGATCACTTAAAGAATTTGTGCAGTAATAAAAGGCCAACTATTCAAATATACTGCCTGTTTTATAGCATAGTATTTTTTTAAGCCTGGAAAAGAACATGCAAATTTTATTACATGCGTAAGGCACAGGAGTATAAACTCCTATGGAGCATAGTATTTTTAAAACCCCAAGATTCAATCCCACAAGTTGCCCAAGTGGATCCTACCCTCACTAACACATTTTTCGGGGACCTAAAGCTGGTAGAAACTTGGAGATACAGAAGTAAGGGGCACTGTAGGGCCTAGAAGAGTCTCCCATTTTGAAAATAAGAGGCTTCCACTTGCAGTTCTGCAACCCAGCCCAGCCAACATCAGATCCCTTCTCTTTTATTCGGTGTCCATGAACAACAAAGGTCCTGAATAGAGATCAGCCTCTAACTAGAATGAAAGCAGGGCTTTGTAAAGCCGTGAATACAACATGCAGTGACCTGGTTTGTATAGGGCTGGTCAAAATAAAAGGGAAGCTTTCTCTAGCTGAGACCAAGAGGTTGCTTATCTCTATGACTCCCAGTATCGAGTCACTCGGAAAGAGAGAAGATCCAAAGACTGTATGTGGTTATTTTTGCTTTTCCTCTATTTCCATGAACAATCACCTTCAGACAATTTCATTTTTTTTGAGATATGAGCAATTTTTAGTAGAGCCATCTGAATTTTACAGTATCATATCTCTGAGAGGTATTTAAAAGCACAAAAAAAATGCCAACAAAGAGTTTATCAAATCTAAAAATTTTTGTTTGTTTTTGTTGTTGTTGTTTGTTTTGGTACTGGGGATTGAACTCAGGGAGACTTTAACACTGAACTACAACCTTAGCCCTTTTTACTTTTTATTTTGAGGCAGAGTCTACCTAAATTGCTGGGTCTGGCCTCAAACTTTGATCGTCCTCCCTCAGGCTTTTGAGATGCTGGGATTACATGCACCATAGCACACAGCTAAAAGTGTTTTATAAAGAAAATAATAAAGGAAAACAAAATATTGGGTATTAGAATCCTATGTTTTGTGCCTCACAACCTCTCTCTTATTGAAGCAGCTTAACTAACATTTGAGTCAGAATTTCTTATCTGAATTTCTGCACTAGCAAAAGCAGGTCATCTGGAGGCTCTGAATTGTGGTGAAAATGTTCTGAATGGTGAATGTCCCCTTAAAATATGCCATACAATATATTCTTTAGACTGATAATATCAAGATCCACTATAATTTATTCCACCCTAGATTTTGAAACTTATCTCCAATTTCTGAGCTCAAGGCTTCCAATCTAACCACTCTCCTCAATCCAGCATTTCCCAAGTACCCATGAGCCTTTCCACCTCTATGCTTCACTTGTAAAGTGTTTTCATGCTGGGTTGCCCTGTCCACTTCTGTCTTCCTCTTAAAATCCTGTTTTAACTCCAGTATCTATCCCTTCACAAATCTTTCCAGAGATCTCCAACCCACATTAATTTCTCCTGCTTTTAAATTCTTACAGCACACATTATTAAGAGATTCCATTAGAAGCTTAACCTACTATGTTAGCTGCTTTTAGACATACATGTCTTACCTCCCCAACTGGATCCTTACAGTATTGAAGGCAGTAACTTATAGCTCACATTTCCCTTCACTATTATTAAATTAAACAATTCAATTTACTTAGTCCTGGATTAGGTCACAAGAGCATGACTCCCTGGAGATTAGGAGATTTGCCTATTGATAGGAGTGATGTTATATATGTGCGTTTTGGACTTTGTCCATGGTTCTGGCTCATAACTCCCTCCACAAGGCAAGTCATAGAAATTCTAATGTCCCCCACCCCCGCCCCTTTCTGTCTTGGAGTTTGCCATAAAGAAATTCTCTGACTTACCTTATCTGATACTAGGAGGCAGATCTCCATTTCAGAAAGGGCCCTGGTTCCCTACATATAAGGAATAAACGCTGAAGAATCTGAACAGACAGGCCTTGCTGGGTTTCCCCACTCAGTTTATTAGGATTAGATCATACCCTTTGGTCCAATCACATTTCTACATGGTTTTCCATGATTCTAGCATACTGTGCAATGGATTCTCCACAACACTCAAAAGGACAGAGTTTGGAAGATATTGAAATAGCTAAACATATGTAAGTTTCTGGAGGGTCATGTGCCTTAAGAGTGTCCTTTCTGCATAACTTGACCTCTTCATCTGTATTCTTTATAATACATAGCTTTTATAAGAAACAAGTAAATGTATGTGAGCTGTCTGAACAAATTAAGCAAACCCAAGGAGGAGGTTGTTGGAACTCTGATTTTTAGCAGATTGGTCAGAAGCAACCTGGAACTTACAACTGAGCTCTGAAGGTGGGGGGACAGTTGCAGGACTGAGTCCTCAACTCATGGGCTCTGACACTATTTTCAGGTAGATAGTGTCAGACTTGAATTGAACTAGAGGACACCCAGCTGGCGTTCCCTGCAGAACTGATTGTTTGCTTGCTGGTGGGGAGATATCCCCATACTTTGGGGGGTGTCATAGAAGTCTAGATTGATTTTTGTGGTGTGAGAGCAGAGGAAAGATGTTTTGTTCTTTTGACATTAGCCTCAAATAGTTCAAAGAAAGAGCATCCAATGCTGAAGGGATAGTAATAGGCTCTAGAGGATGATAATAATAAATAATAGATAGATGATAATAGGCTCAAAAAGGTTTCTAAAATTAGGTACAACCCACTTACCCTAGGCCAAATAGAAATTAGGATAGAAAAATGTGGCAATAACCACTGACTTGAAGGCTGAGGGACCTACTTTCAAACCAAGCCAAGCTAGACTAAGTTCATTTTCCCCATTTCACTTTTCTTTTTATTAAATTTATCTTCACAAGAATCTGAGTTTTGGCAGAATAATGGGGTATGTTTATTGCAAAATTGAAGGGAAATTACGTTTGCGAACAGATGATGAAATTTGCTCAAGGATTACTGGTGAATTTTAGTTAAGACATGAAATCATGAAGAATATAAAAGAGACCAAAAGTTTGGGAATGAACCTTCTCAACACCCTGGTAAGGGCTCCTTATGAGATGCATTATTAAGGGTTGGGAACATGGCTCAATGGTAGAGCACTGGCAGACATGAGGCCCTGGGTTCCATCCCCTACACTGAAAAAAACAAAACAAAAACCTCATGGAGATGTGTTACTAATCTAGAGCCTCATAAATATCCCAGATGTCTTACTCTCTATCTCCCACTTTTTCCTTGTAGATTTGGTGTCTCATTTTCTTTATTGGGAGGGGGGTGAAGGGTTGAACTCACAGATGCTCTAACACTGAGGTAAATTGCTATCACTTCTTATTTTTTATTTTGAGACCAGGTCTTGCTGTGTTTCTGAGATTGGTCTTGAACTTGCAATCCTCCTGCCTCAACCTCCCACATCTAGAATGACAGGTGTATACCACCACACCCAGTTGATATCTCATTTTCTATAAGACATATATAGTTGTGGTATATATCTTTTACTTAAAGGTAAAAGTAAATTTAACATGCAGGTTTGGCCATATTAAGTATAACACCAGTGTTACCACAGAAGAATAATTTTTCTAAAGGAAAAGACCTAGGTGACTAATAGGAAGGAATCACTTTCATAAGGCATACTTAATAGAATTTTTATAAAATCATTGAACCTACATATGATAAAATAGAGAGAAATTTGAGATCCATAGGCCCTCGAACACTTTTCTGGTATAATTCTACAATACATTTCTTATCCTTTCATGAAAATTAGAATGTTCACAAGCTTAAGCTAAAGATTAGGTCAGCCATACATGCATAAAATTCCCTATAGAAGAAAAAATGGGGCTTCAAGGTATATGGCTGCCCATAATCAGAAGATTGTAATATCAATTAACACATTTGCTCTTAGGAGCTCTGTCAGTTCCCCTCTGACCTTGAAATCCTCCCTCCTCAGCATAAAGATCTATTTTTTCATATATATATTTAGTTTTAGGTGGACATAATATCTTTATTTTATTTTTATGTGGTGCCGAGGATCTAACCCCATACCTCACACATGGTAGGCGAGCGCTCTACCTCTGAACGCTCTATCCCAGCCCTCAAGATCTATCTTTTCATTGGTGGCCTTCCCCATGTTTGAGATTCCTCACCACCTATCACTGTTGTCTATCTTTTCAGGGCCCCTCTCTATCCTTATTCCTCTCCCTCCTTCTTCTGGTACGGAGCCATTGCAAATGGTCTGCCCAGTGAATGAATGGGTCACCTTATAAATTCATTTTTGTCCTTACATCCTGATTTGTCCTTTCTCTCAACTCTCCCAGATTCCCCACTGCAATCCATGATCCTCAAGCTCTGAGGCCAATCCATGCTTCTCTCAGATTTTGCAGTGACTTCTTGTATTTTACTCTGATCAAAGCCATTATATAGGGGCTGGGGTTGTGGCTCAGTGGAAAAGTGCTTGCCTAGCATGCCTGAGGTACTGGGTTCATTTCTTAGCACCACAAATAAATAAATAAATAAAGGTCTATCATCAACTAATATTTTTTTAAAAAGCTATTGTATAGAGCATCCTGAAAATTCCCTTTTATTTCTCAATATATTTCTGTATTTTCATCCTTTCCTTCCCTACTCTTCTTACATCAAGAGGCAGGCATCTTTCCTAAGCAAACCCTTTCTCTCATGTCCTTGATTTTATCTCCTACAACCTCTCCATCAGTCTGGCTCCATCAATCACTTCCCCTCTCTTGAGTCTCTCTCTTTTGTCTCTCTCCAGCCATTTTGTCCTCGTTCTTTCTCCACAATTGTGTGTATGTCTTTCCATTTTCACTTTAAAAAATATTTTTCATCCCAGTGTGATAGAAAAACATCTTTAATTTTACTCCATGATATCTTTCTACCCCTGACCTTTAATCCATTTCATTAGCAAAGGCATCCCATATTTATTTCCTCAGGGATGAGATGCTACAACAATAGAAAGAAAGAAAGAAAGAAAGAAAGAAAGAAAGAAAGAAAGAAAGAAAGAAAGAAAGAAAGAAAGAAAGAAAGAAAGAAAGGAAGGAAGGAAGGAAGGAAGGAAGACTGGATTCTTGACTTTTCTATTTCAAAAGTTTAAACTAATTGGAGATGAATCATGGAAATAAGTAGAATATGACAATATGTTTGGGAGAAAATGTGTAAAAGCCACAAACTGTGAGAAAATATTCATAAAAATATTTCTAGTCTAGGTCTTATATCCATATGTATGATTTAGATGTGCAGTGTCCCCCAAAACTTATATGTGAGACATTTCAAGAGGCTTAGAGGTGAAATGTTTGGGTCATAAGAGTCTTACCCGAATCAGTGAATTAATCCTTTGATAAGAATTAACTGAGTCATAACTGTCGTCTGGTAGGGTGTGACTGGAAGTGGTTCATTGGGGGCATGCCTTTGGGGTATATATCTTGTATCTGGCTAGTGGAGTGTCTTTCCTCTCTCTGTCTCTCTCTCTCTCTCTCTCTCTCTATCTCCCTCCCTCCTTCCCTCCCTCCCTCCCTCCCCCTCCCCCCTTCCTGCTATGATATCTTAAGCTCTTCCACCACACTCTTCCACCATGATGTTCTGCCACACCTCTAGCCCTAAAAATGAAATCAACTATCTTTGGACTGAGAACTCTGAAACTCTGAGTCCAAAAATAAACTTTCCCTCCTTAAAATTGTTCTTGTCAGGTCTTCTGGTTGCAGCAATGAAATAGCTGAATAAAACATTATAATATATAAAATATTCATAATATCAACAATGAAAGATGGATGATCCTTCCTTCCTTCCTTCCCCTTCCTTCCTTCCTTCCTTCCTTCCTTCCTTCCTTTCTTTCTTTCTTTCTTTCTTTCTTTTTTTCTTTCTTTCTTTATTTCCTTGCCATTACATAGGATTGAACACAGGATCCTGCACATGCTAGCTACTATTGAACCCTTTTAAATTCATTTTGAGACAAGGTTTCACTGAGTTGCTCTGGCTGACCTATAATTTGCCATATTCTTGCGTCAGGGTCCCAAGTAGCTATGTTTATAGGTGTGTACTACCATATCCTGGTAGGAAAAGGAGATTTCTGGGATGGCAGAAAATGTTCTCAATATTAGGATAGTTGGCATAACTACACACATTTATCAAATTTCTCTAAACTGGAAAATTTATCATCTATATCATCTTCTGAAAATTATAACCTATATTTTAAAAACCTAAAAGCTAACTAAAAAATAGTAAAAAATAAAAATGAAAATGTGTGCTGCCCATATATACTCCTCAATGATTGTATCTGGATTTTACTAGTAGAATACCTTATCTCCAATGACTTATACCCTATAGATAGTCTATAAGGATTATTGATTTCAAGGAACATAATTATTAGTCAAACCATTTCAGACTTCAAGTAGAATATGAAGATATATGGGAGTCTAGCATTGCAGAGTTTGAAAGCATCAATATTCAAGTCAAGGAATGAATTTCTCTTCTCTGTAGACTCTGAGAGCCTGGTAAGAATCAAGGCTTTTTAAGAAACAAATGAGTGTTAAGCTCTGGTATGACCTGGCCATGTGGGTCTGTTCACTGTGTTTCTAATGCCCAACATTTAGCTAAATGCTTTGGACTATTCAATGTTTGTGGAATAAATGAATAAACCAGGTTGGGTGGAAAGAAGAAGTCAACAGGGTTATTTGGAAGAGAGGAAAAGGCATAATCCCCAAAGTTACTTAGCCAATAAAACCATTACTATTAGAACTATATAGCCTATAATAAGTATTTTTATCACTATCACTTTCTAAATAATATTATAGAAGAAATAGAATATTAGATCACAGAAGACCACCACATGCTTTGTTTTAACCATGCATGAATAATTTAAAAATTGATTTTAGGTACTCGGAACTGAGAAAGAACTAATAGAAGATTTTTTTCCAGATTCTTATTAAGGTTAAGAATCATATTATGAAGATAAGGGGTTAATAATTTAGCTAGCTCTTGTGCTCACAGAAACATGTTGAGCCATTATACTTCAATCTTCTCCAGGGCTATTATGGTTCTAAATGAAGACAAACTTATTTTTGTCTTCAAAGATTTTGGTTCTACAAAGATCTCCAGTGCTAAGACGTTCAGCCTTTGTTTTGCTACACTTCAATCTCTATCAAATTATCTCCAATGGTATTCTAGTTTTTAAGAGAAATTTTCAGGGAAATAGATTGTTAATTTAATTCCTAAATAAAAATGTCTTGCATTTAACACTGAAGATCTAAGATAGGGAAGGAGGTATGTCCGGAAGCCCAATGACCTCAAAAAGTCTTGCAGGAATGTACAAATCCTAATCCAAAAGGAAAAAGGAAAGAGTGCAGACAGAAGCAGAATTAAACAGAACACAAATTAAAACAATAGTAACAGCCAGGCACCGAGACACATGCCTGTAATCCCAGCGGTTCAGAAGGCTGAGGCAGGACGTGGAGAATTCAAAGGCAGCCTCAAAAGCAAGGCGTGAAGCAACTCAGTGAGACCCTGTCTCTAAATAAAATACAAAATAGACTGAGGATGTGGCTTAGTGGTTGTGTACCCCTGAGTTCAATCCCAGGACCCAAAAGGGGGGAAAAACAGTAACAGGAAAAAAGATAAATAAAGGCAAGGAGAAACGATGACAGGCAAAATAAAGCCATGTAAAGTAGCCATGGCAATGAGATACAAACACGGCAAGCAGCCCTCCTCACATGGTTCCCTGCGTGGCCCTGCGGGAGTCAGAAAAAGAGAAGAAAGATGGGACTTCATATTTGCTTTATCTTTAAACTCTCATTCCTCAATCTGCCTTTATTATTCTTTCTTTCAAGGAGAAAACATTCCACTAAAGGCTTTCTTTCAGTTGTTCAAATCACTAAGATATTTTACAGAGATGAAGTCATGGAGCAAAGCCTTTGAGTGACCAGTAGTCTAGGAAACAGCAGAATGGAGTACAGCTTGTTTCCCCAACTAGGGGACTTGCTCGGCTCGGAGTGTCCTTTTGGCGATGTAACATTTTCTTCTGAATTTAAACTTCAACACGCTGTGAGCTCAGAGAAACACACTACAGGCATAAGTGGCATAAGCAGCAGATCTTAAACTACAGGCTCTCAGGACTCTTGTCTCTGGAGGCCCCTACTGCATGCACTTTCACACACATCTTTTTCCTTTACTTTTCTTTATATTTATTTGCTTGCTTTTTAACATTAAAACTTATTTCAAAATCTTTTTTCTCTTTTTTAATCTTTATTTTAAAATTTTAATCAAACACTTAAGTGTTTAATGTTATCATTACTGCCATGTTCATAAATAGTACTTATATCCCTCTATTTGTTTTTTTTTTTTATTTGTGCATTATATCTATACATAAGTGGCATTCATTTTGACACCATCTTACATGCATGGAATATAATTTGTTCCATTTCATTCCGCAGTACCTCCTTCATTCCTCCTCTTTTCCCTCCTCCACAAAATCTCTAGTTGCAAGACCCATTTGGGGTGAGCATCAGACCCAGATTTGCCAACACAGGTGACTCCACCCTCCAGGTGAACTCCCAGGTTTGGAGGGCTGCCTCCATGCTCCCCACTTAGCTTCTTCTCCCCCAGCAGTCTCCCTTTCTCTTCAGGCCAACAAAGGATTTGATGTTGTATTCAAGAAAAAAGTTCAGAGGCATTGAAATTTTAATTAGGAAGCCACTTTTTCCTTTTTTCCTTTTTTGGTAAAGTATATTTTCATATAAACATTTTTCGCTTTATATTGTGCATTTTTAAAAATCCAGTTTTTTGTTAAAATTTGAATATTTTGTAATGTTCTATTAAAATCCCTCCTTTTAATAAAAATTCTGAAAAGGAAGTCTTCTCTAACCTCAAAACTGCTACACATTACCTACAGCATTTCATAACCTATTTAATTAGGCTCTGTTCCAGCATCCACAACCCCTCAGTCAGTTTGGCTTTTTTTTCCATAACCACCAATGCCAGAATTATCTCAGAATATTAACACACGTGCTAAAATATCTGCAAGGGAACATTTTAGCTGCAGGGGAACAGTCAGTACAAATTGAGTACATTTTCATTGTCTATGCCCTGGGGTGCACATCCTTATTCAGGTTTTTCCTTTCCATATTGTGCTTCAAAGCACCAAAATGAGAAAGGAATTTTGTTGCTTATCCAAAAATAAATGACAGAGCATCACATTCAATGGGAGAAGGAAAAGGTAAACTATGACTGCATGCCCACTATGTGTAAGACATTGGTGCTAAGTGTTTCATCTATATAATTTTCTACTTAATATCCATAATATTTGTACAAAGTAAACACAACTATTTCTCCTTTACAGACTATGGAACTGGAGTGTAGAACAGCTAACTGTCAGATTCCACTGCAGAATTACTCCTTTAGGGGCTGGGTTGTAGCTCAGGAGTAGAGCACTCACCCCACATGTATGAAGTGTGGGTTTGATCCTCAACACCACAGAAAAATAAATAAATTAAATAAAGGTATTGTGTCTATCTACAACTAAATATATATACATTGATATATGTGTGTGTGTGTTTATATATATATATATAAAACAATTACTCCTTTAGTTCCCCCAGACCATTAACCTCAAACCAAACAAATAGTAATGACCATTGAAGAGGATCTAAATTTTGTTCTGCTCTGGCCAGTAGTTTCACAAAGGCTATGGCAATAAGAAGGTAGCTATGCCTTTCCTTCCTGAACAGAGTAATATCAACAGTGCAAGCATATCACCTGAAACACCTATGTGCTACAGCCAAGAGGGGCACAGGTATCAGGGTTAGACAGCTGAGTGGGTCCCAGCTGGTTACGTGACTTTGGGATCCTCTGTGCATTCATTCATTGATACATGCATGTAAATGTTCATTCTACATGTAATTACTGAGCACCTACTTCATGCCATATATTCTTCTAGGTTCTGAAAATACAGCAGTGAACAAAACAAGCCAGACCATCACAGAGCCTACATACTCAGTGAATGAAAAAACATATGCCTGTATTCTCTCCCTATGAGAAGTGGAAACAAAAGTACCTCTCTCTTATGGGGTTGTGCAAAAAAAAATAAATAAATCACTTAATACACACATTAATTACCTCAATATTAGGCAGATAGTAAGCACTCAATAAATGCCAGTTATCAGTGTTATTTTAAAATGAAAACCCTTCTCTGGAACAAATTGAGCTAAAAATCAATATAGGTGACAACAGCAGAATTTAGGGTATATAGAGATGGGGTGGGGATGGAGAAAAACTGTCCCCTGAAGTGTCAGAAGTAATTTTCTTTCTCACTTAGTTCAGCCTGGAGGGTTCTAAAGTGAGCTGCTTTGCTATTGTTTATTTGAATTCTAATGGAAATGTCAGACTGAATTGAAAGTCTTATTTCCCTGAAAATTTCAGAATGTGAAGTGGTCTTGGAGCTTATTTTTGCCTACTACAGACAATTAAGGTCTCCTTGAAGAAAGCAAAGTGCAGGTGTTACAGTAACTACCTAAACCCAAGCATAAAGAGAAAGCTTTTATACAATATCTTTTTGAAAGTCAGAGATTTTGTTTTTTTCCTTCCCCTCTCTCTCTTTCAGAAAGTTGGACCTGCATCCACCTGTTTATAAGCTTCAAAAGCTAATTGAAGTACACAGAACAATGACTTGATGGGCTGATGGTTTTCTAGCCAATCCAAGGACTTTCCAGACTCTACCAGTTGTTGGTTCCAATGCAGATAGCACAGGAGAATACAGAAGTCAGCCCCAATTTTAAATCATCACCTTCCTCGTGTTAAGGGAGAAAAAAGGGACAAGAGTTGCAAGAAATGAGCCACAGCCTCAAAAAGCTTAGTAATTTGTTTGCTTATCATCTCTAATAAACACAGTGATCCCAGTTTCTCCTTTCCTTTGCAGACCTTGGATTTAAAAATAATAAGTTTTGTTTAGTTGATTTCTGAGAATACTTTGATGGTTGTGATTTTTTTAATTGTTTTATTTCAAATCTACTCACTGGAAGTTTGAAAAGAAAGGAAAAAAATCCCTTTCATTTAGGCTGTGCTTTAAATAAATATTTATTTGTTGATCTCTCTTTGGTTCAGGGGTAGCAAGCTGGTCTGGTGGCTATGGTTATGGTCTCAATTAGGTTGAAATGCCTGCCCCAAAGGTATAAAAACACATAAAAATGAAGTGAAAAGTAAATAAGGACAATGAGGGAGAAAGGAAAAGAATTCTTCAGGAGACATTTTTCTAGCAAACAATTGGTAATAAAAATCCTGGGAACCGGGGGTATAAGCTCATCAAGTGTAGAGCACTTACCTATCATGTATAAGGCTTCAAGTTCAATCCCCTGCACCATGAAAAAAAAATCCTACCTATAACTTAATAGTTACATAATGTTTCTATTCAGGGCATAATGAATCCCTTTTATCTTTAATAATGGAACAATGACTTGTCTATGTGCTCAAGAGACCCCACAATAGAGGCAAGAGCTTCGGAGAGTTTTCTGAGTTGGCAGGTCAGCTCCTTTAAAGAGGTAGAAATGTTTGGCTGAGCCTTGGGCACACTTGCAGCCCTTGATCATAAAAAGGGCTCTGAAGGACCATTTTAACAGATCATGCATCTGTCTTGACCATGCAAGTGCAGTTATTAGTTTCTTGGCTAGAAATCAATGTTGAATTGATTTGTAACCTCTCAGTTTTCTGAGTTACTTGGGGTTTGCCATAGGAGTCATCAGCTAGCTATCTAGGCTGACTCTATCAATACTAACTGTGTCACTTATACATGGATCTGGATGCCAGATGGCTGGTCCCTTGAGGAAGAAATTTTTTATTTTTTATTTTATTTATTTATTTATTTATTTATTTATTTGTGGTAGTGAGGATTGAACCTGGGGCCTTGTGCATGGTAGGCATGTACTCTACCAACTGAGCTACATCCCCAGCCCCAAGAAATTTTTTTAAATCACTGGATTTTTCTGTACAGGTGTGTGTGTGTGTGTGTGTGTGTGTGTGTGTGTGTGTGAGACAGCACTACCTAGCTGTCTCTGCTAATTCATATTCAAGAGATATTTGAGGACTTGAACGAAATGTGAAAGAAACGGGAAGATACTGAATCTGAAATTCTATCAAGTAGGCTTAGTTTAAGCCATGAATTCCACCCAATACACATCAGAAATTAATCACAAAGAACTGTTATTTACTCAGGAAAGGTATACTTACATATTTGCCAAGGGTGAGAAATAAAGATGTAGTCTTTCCTGCCCCATAGGAAGGCGTCACCAATCCTGCAGGGTGAACTTCAGGGGTCAGTATCATTGAGGGCAGCTATCAGGCTAAGTCGCAAAATAGGGTTTGATTCTCTTGTTTCAGAGTAGCCTTGTCCAAAGTCACTGAAGAGAAAGCAGCTAGATTCAGTTCTGAGATCAGGTGACTTAGCTCCAGAGCTTAGCTCCACTGTGACATAGCTGAGGTTTTCTGGCATCACAGGGCCTGAGTTTGAATCCCAACTCTGTGATCTTGAATGTATCACTTAGCTTTCTTAGGGAAAAATTAGATCACATAATGTACGAATCTCTTGTGAGCCAGATGCCCCAGTAAGCCTAAATCAGAATCCAGGGTCCATCTGGGCCCAGGAACCATTGTGATTCCCAAATATGTTTCATGAATTTACTTGCATACGATGAAGAACTGGTAAAATTATGTACTTAAGCAGAAAGGTAGATGGGGAGGGAGAAGGAAAACAGAATTGTAGAGAGGAAATTATATCTAATCTCTAGCCTGAATCCCATGAGGCAGGGGGCTAGAAACAAAGGCTAAAAGGACTGTTTTACTCTGAATTTTGTTTAGCCTGAGTCACATACATGAGCAAGTGTGAAAATACATGGGAATTTCCAGAAATACCTGGAGAAAATTGGGTAAGATAGAATGCTGGGATGTTCATGTAGATGACCCTAACCCAGAGGAATTGGGGTAAAAATGTCAACATGACTTTGGTCTCCCCAAAAGTGAAAGGTCATTTACTCCTCATAGCAACATTAAGAAGCAAATATTATTATTCTTGTTTATTCTGTTTCTGAGCTTCAGAAAGTTTAAGTAGATAGATTAATGTCAATGTTATTAACTGTGTATAATAAGCTTTGAACCAAGGTCTTACTAAAGAGTGAATATTCTTTCCAGTAAACCATACTTCTTTTAGGCATTAAATCCTGGTCATCTGCCTATTTACAGTTATGAGATTCTTAAAGAAATGAAAAACCAGACAGCTGAAAAAAGATGCTCAGATTGTTTTAAATATTAAAACAGATTAAAGCAGAATTGATAGTCAAAAGAGAATTAGCAGGAGTTGGTTTTGCATAAACCAATCACTAGGCATAAAAAATCAGGAAGTTTGAATCTCTATAATTTGTGTATAAACACTTTTTTTCTTAGATATGCAAAAAAAAAAAAATAGAGTGGAAATACTGAGGCAGAGAGAAATCACCCCTCCAGTGCTCTTCCTAAGGTCAAAAACTTTCTTTATCTAACTCTGATTTACTTGGGTTGCATGGAAATCAGTGAACTTGGCGCAATGGTTGATGGCTTTGGCACTTCACAATGGAGATCTAAGCCATTTTGGCTGACGCCTTGGTTTGCCTTGGAGCAACACCACCTCTCCTCACTCAGATTCAATTATTTTTAATGTGGTGACCTTGGGTTATAAAGAAAAATCTCAACAAGGGTGAAATACTTTCAAGCAGTTTTAGTTTTACCTCAGTCCCATCTGAGATATCTGTATTCTCTCAATTCTGAATGGAACCACACAAATCTTGCCTTTCTCAGAAGGAATTACAGTCATTTATCAAGAGTAAAGAGTTCTTTTCATGTGTTGGCGATAACAGTGTATGTTCCATGGGGCCAGGATCATCTTTCCTGCAGTATGGAACCAGCTCTGACCAGGGTAGTTAGTAAGGCTATTTTATCTTAGGAAAAAATACATATAATTTGACTTCAAAGTTACCTTTGTGTTTATATAGTTTCTCATACTTATTTCAGATCCACTTTCACAAAGTGCTTTCACATCACTTTCTCATCTGCTTCTCACCCATTCCTGTGGTTTTGGAAAGTCATATAACACTGTCCTCCTATTTCAGATAAGAAAACTTCAGACCATGAAAATTTAACTGATATAATGAAGATGCTGAGGCTGACCAATAGTAGAAGTATTGACTAGTTAGTCTATCCACTGATTCACAAGTGTAACAAACAATTACTTATTGCTCTCCTCAAATCTAATGTCCATGGATTTAGCCATCAGAATTTAGAAAGGACACAGTGGGAATGGTCCATCTCTACTCCTTGATGTCTGGGACTTCAGTTAAGAAGAGTAGATGGGAGTGACTAAAATGACTGAGGTTGGAATCATCTGGAGGCTTCTTTACTCACATGTCTGATGCCTGCAAGGATGACCCGAATGCTCAGCTGAGACTATAAACCAGAACACCTACATGTGACTTCTCTGTGTGGCCTGGGCTCCTCACAGCATGGCATCTAAGTATCCCCAGAGGGAGAATTCAGAGGGGGGATGTTTCAAGAGAACTTAACATCTGATAAATGTTCTCACCTGTCACACAGCACCCCTGATGCTGTGTTCTATTATTGGCTACAAGCGAGTAATTAGGCCCAGATTCTTTGGAAGGGGACTCTTGGTGGAAAATAGGCAATGTCACATTCAGAAAAGCATGTGGGATGGAAGATGCTTTTTGCCAACATCTTTGAAAAATGCAGTCCATGAGTACAGATACACAGTATTTCTGATACAAACCCTACTTAAATAACAATAAATATATTTTTAAAATATTAGTCACAAGGTCCAAGAGAATGGCTGAATTGACTAAAAGAACATAGGTAGGTGAATAAATAGGTAGAAGGGTGTATGGATAAGTAGTGTGGCTGGTTTTAAACACACACACCACACACACACACTCATGCAGAGAGAGAGAGAGAGAGAGAGAGAGAGAGGTAAACTGATCATGCAAGCAACAATCAACCAAGAAAAAGAGAACCAAATTGTGATTTGTGTTGTTCGAAGAATTAAAGTTGGCTGTGATGCTCTAGAGTGACTTTGGCTATTTTTGAAGGAAAATCTTTCCAGACAACATTAAATTTGAGATTTGAATGGCAAAAAGGAGTAAGCCATTCAAAAAAGTGAAAGGAATGATTTGTATTTAGGGAGACTAACTAGGGCAAAGGCCATACACTAAGACTAAATTTAGCTTTTTTTTTAGAAATTTAAATGCTTATGCAGCTGAGCCTGTACTCACATAAGATGCAGTCTAAGAGATAGGTCAGACTATTTATGTCTTTGTAAATAGAGTTAGAAGTTTAAATTTTACACTAATTCTATGAATCAGTTAAAGAATTTTAAGCAAAGGGGTCCTAATTAACATTTTTAAAAGAGGGAGATATGAAGAATGAGTTGTGAAGAGGAAAGAATAGAACATGGAGGGTCAGTTATGACACTATTACAGTGATCCTAGCAAGAAGGATAGTGTCATAACCAAGAATAATAGAAAGAAACGTGGAAAGAATTATTTGGGTTTGGAAGGATGAACTGACAGGACTTGAAGAAGCCATAAAGAAAGATTGACAAATGTGGCTATGTAGAAGATATAAATCAAATGGACCATAAATAAGGTTAAAAGTTAAATAATAAGTAAGATATAGATAATATATGTAACAAAAGATTAAATAAAATTAAATATATGTAGCATATACAAAAATTAACATTTAAAATACATATATTTATATAGGGGATACAGGTACAGCTTGGTGGGACTTTGTGTGGTTAGTGTATGCAAGGCCCTGGTTTAATCCCCAGCAACAAAATAAAATAAAATACATAAAAAATCGATAAGTCAGAAATTATACTCCATTTATATATGATGTGTCAAAATGCATTCTACTGTCACGTATAACTAATTACAACAAATTTTCAAAATAATCTATAAATTAATAAAAAAAGGCAATCCAATAGAAAAATGTATAATGATATAAGCAGATCATTTACAAGGAAAACACAAATGGAAATAATATATATAAAAACATTCAATACCACAAATAAACAATGACTTACAAAATGAAATAGTAATAAATTAATCTTTCTGATTGGAAAAAATTATAAAGATGAAAAATTTTAAATATATAAAAGAAAAATACAAGATTAAGAATCATATTGATTGAGGACTACTAGTATGAATATAATTAATATAGAAATTAGAGGACAGGTTGTCTACATCTGTCATGATTTTAATTGACTGTAGAATTTTCCAGGCTTTATTCAAAAATTACACTTTCAAATGTGTGTATGTGTATATGTGTGTATGGAAGCATATATAATAATATATGCATATAATATACAATATATGCATATATAATAATAAATGAAAAGGAAAACAGTTTTTTGCTCATTTTTAGTGATATTTGAATCATGAAATGTAAAGAAAATGATATGAGTAATTTTAAAAGAGTGACATAAATTTGTATGTACTTATTTGGAAACATCTTTGAGATGTTTTTGGAAGAAAAAAGTCAAATCACAAAACCGTGAAGAATTTGGTTTTATGAAAATGTAGGAGACTAAAACTATATGTGAATGTTTGCAGATACATAGGTTTCTAATATTCTAGAAACCTATATGTTAAAATTTTAAAGTGGGGGTGTTGGGGTTGTAGCTCAGCGGAAGGGCGCTCACCTAGCATGTGCGAGGCCCTGGGTTCAATTTTCAGCACCACATAAAAATAAGTAAACAAAATAAAGGTATTGTGTCCAACTACAACTAAAAAATAAATATTTTTTTAAAAAAACTTTAAAGTGGCACAGTAGGAAGGTATAAAGTTGGTCTCGCTCAGGGAAAAGCTGATGTGGGAAGAAGCACTTAATGGATTTATTCTATATATGTCTACACTGTTTGAAAGTCTAGTACCACAGAGTTTTGTATAATTGAATAATTATCTTAAGATATTTTCAAAGATTTGTTTACTTTTGAAATCTAAATACATTAGGTAATGCATTGGCAATCACCAATACCTTAGGAATGATTATGTCAACTCTCATAGAAAGACTTTAAAGCTAAGCAGTTGGGGAACTTTTGGGAAAATTTAAACTTTGTAAGTCTTTCCTAACAAAGCTTCTAAGAGTACAGTCTAACATGGAGTATGGTCAGCTGCTTTTAAAGGAGTCCAAAGGATATGCTTCAAGAGGGAAACAAGTGCAACCCCAAAGCTCAGGAAATAATGCCAAGAGTCAATCAATGGGATGGCATCAAATTAAAAAGCTTCTTAAAAAGCATTGCTAAGGGGGCTGTGGTTGTAGCTCAGTGGTAGAATGCTTGCCTAGCCTGTATGATACACTGGTTTCAATCCTCAGCACCATATAAAAATAAATAAGTAAAATAAAAGTACTGTGCCCATCTACAACTAAAATATAAATATGTACTTTTAATTTTTTAAAAAGCACTGCAAAGTAAACGTTCAGAATGTAAACAAAGGACCTACAAAATGGGAGAAACTCTTTCTTAGCCCACTTTTCTAACAGAGGATTAATATCTAGAATATATAAAGAACTCAAAAGACTTTACACCAAAAAATCAAATAGCCCAATTAATAAAAATGCAAAAGAATTAAACAGACACTTCTCAAAAGAAGAAATACAAATGGCCAACAAATATATTTTAAAATGTTCAAGATCATTAGCAATTAAGGAAATTCAAGTCAAAATGACACTGAGGCTGGGTGTGTTGGGGCATGCCTGTAATCCCAGCAGTTTAGGAGGCTGAGGCGGGAGGATCACAAGTTCCAAGCCAGCCTCAGCAACTGAGTGAGGCACTAAGCAATTCAGAGAGACCCTGTATCTAAATAAAATCCAAAAAAAGGATGCAGGTGTGGTTCAATGATTAAGTACCACTGAGTTCAATCCTTGGTACAAAAAAAAGAAAAAATGATACTGAGATTTTTATTTCACACCAGTCAGAATGTCAGTCATCAAGAATACAAATAATAATAAATGCTGAAGTGGATGTTGAGAAAAAGGAACACTTTCATACTGTTAATTGGATTACAAATTAGTACACAACCATCAAAATCAGTATAGAGGTTCCTCAAAAGACAAGGCATGGAACTACCATATGACCCATCTATACCACTTCTTGGTATTTATCCTCAAGAATTAAAGTCATCGTACTACAATGATACATGCATACTCATGTTTATAGCAGCACAATTCACAATAGCTAACCTATGAAACTAACATATGTGTCCATCGAAGGATGAATGTATAAAGAAAATATGTATATATGCACAATGGAGTTTTGTTAGGGTCTGTAAACAAGTCAAGATGGCACCTGGCATTTTGCCAGGGGGAGTGGTTTGTGAAGTAATGCCAGCGAGCCATTAAGTGTGGAGATTCCTTATTGGTTGACTGCTGTATCTAGTTTATGCTAATTAAGATAAGCTGTATGTAATGTATATATACCCCTCCTGTTCTACAATAAAGGGCTCCCACTCCTGCTGTATCAATGTACACAAGTTGCTCTTCACCCCCCGGTTATTTTGCTGCAGCCGGACTGCGGCAGAGTTTTATTCAACCATAGAGGAAAATGAAATTATGTCATTTGTAGGAAAATGGATGGAACTAGTGAACATCATGTTAGATGAAATAAGCCAAATTCAGAAGGTCAAGTGTCACATGTTTTCTCTCATGTATGGAAGCTAGAGAGGAAAAAAGAAAAGAAAGATCAGAGACAAATCTCATGAAAATCAAAGGGAGATAAGGAGAGGAAAAGGACAAGCAGGTGGGAGGCAGAGAGGGAGGGAGGGATTGCTGGAGAACAATATTGGCCAAAATATATTGTTATATTGTATGCATGTATAAATCTGTAATAACAAATCCCATCATTGTGTATAACTATAATTTTAAAAAAACATGAAAGGAGAAAATTTTTAAAAAGAAGAAGGGGAAAAGTCCAGCAACTTGGTGGGGTAAAGGGTACAAAGCTTAATCTCTAACTTCCATGAGTCTCATTTTCTTTATTAATACAGTTAAGTATTAGCCAGAGCTGCATTTCAAACTTCTTTTTTTTAAAGTTGAGAGGCGAATGGAACAGTTTTGTGTTCCCAAAATAAAACTGTACAAAAAATTCATAAAACTGATAAAAGTAGCATTTTTTTTTTCGTCAAAGGAGGTCAAGGGTCAGAGTTCAACCCATTCCACCGCTTAGGCAACACTTCAGCCTTCCTCAGGATGCCCCAGGGAACCTGAAGCCATGCAGAACACTCCTTTAAAAATTCCAGTCTAGCTCATTTCTAAAGTTTTTTCTACTCTGAAAGTACATAATCTTCATTTACAGATGTAGTTTATGAGTGTCAGCCAAACGAAAGCCCCAGTGAATGTAAAGTGTAGTAAGAATTTGGCTGAGGGACATGGGGAAGAAGCAGAAAAAAAGTAGCATTTATTACACTGTCAACATGTGGGAGGCACTCTGTAGCCACTTTAATAGCTTACTTTGTTTAATCTCTCACAACCAACCTATATTTTTAGTTGGAAACAGATGAAGAAGCCAGGAGATAAGGAGCTTGCCACAGGTCACATGATGGGTAAGTACTGAGCTGGAATTCTGACCACTTTGCTTAATTGGAAAGGCCCACTGGGTAGGCTGGGAGCACAGTTTTCTGCTAGAATAAAATGAGTACTGTTGGGAGCTGAAGGCACTGGGGGAGAACACCAGGAGAGGGGAAGTGAGAGGACTTTCAACACCAGTTCCTCACACTTCTGTGCTCTGCTGGGAACTGTGCCCTCCAATAATCCACTTGGAGAGTCAAGACTATCATATGTGAAACAAATCAAGGAAAACATAAGGCAACATGTAATTGACTATTAGCTACAAGATGTACTCCAGAATTTAGGGAGATTGGAATGTTTTTTCCAGAATTGATGATACATTCATATCACTCTTATTCTACCCTCTCTGAAAACCTGGCAGAGCCAGGGAGGTGGACATGGCTGTGGAAAAGGCAACAGAATGGATATCCAATGCTCCTACACATGCACACTATAACGATCCCATCACCTCTGCCTCCACAACATCGTCCGTCCATTGACCTAAATGCTTACCTTCCTAGGCAGGGCTTTTCTGTGTGCTAGACATCCTGCGTGCTAGTGGTCCTTACCTGTAACTTATCATTGCGATTTCTATTTACATTATTTTCCAAGTAACGAATTCATAGAACAGCCAGACAAGAACTGAGTCATCTTGGAAGAGGGCCCAAAAATCTCCCATGCGCAGCAAGTTTTAAAAACAGGTCATCCTCCGTGGAATGCAAACAAAATGGCCTCCACCACTCAAATTAAATTTCCCAAGACCTATTACTATGAATCCAGATATTTTAATATTCTGTTGAATCAAATTATGCCAGGTAAACAAAGTACCTGCCCACAAATTTTTCCGGACCAATCTGAAGCACAACATAAGCCTCTAGGTCCTGTCAAGTATAATTGAAAGCATTTCATCTTCTGACCTGAAAGGTTAGGCAAGTTTTATACTGAATACAGCCACAACAACCAGTGACTGATGCTAATGCTACACCAGGATGCACATTTTTCTGATTCATCAGATTCTTCAATTTTAAGGAGGATAAACTATTGGCACATCTTTAGTCCAAACCATTTAATTCAATTGCTGCTTGTAGAAAAAAAGTAAATTTAAAATAATAACAGAAGGAATCCACCAATCCTATTTCTATGACATTAAAACATAATTTCAATTCTAACATCATCCAATATAAGGAACATCAGCAGTACCACAGGAAGCCACAGATACAGAAGCTGAAATAATTTTTTATTCAAAACAGCAGAGGAAAACTGTGTCTATTCATATATGCATTCTCCAGGGCTAGTATGACCTGGTATATATTGATGCTCAATAATGTTTATTATGAAAACAATAAAGCTTAGTTATAGGACTTTGAGTGATTAGTATAATATCCACTTTTGTTTTAAGACAAAGTTTGATTTTTCTTTTAAAGTTTGAAAGGTAATAGATTCTGGTCCATTGTCGCAGAAAGCCTACCATAGATTTAACTTCTAGTTCCTTCTCTAATAAAAAAAAAATTAGAATAACAAAACATCTCACTTCACCTTGTTAATGACTAAAATCCTGGTGTAATTATTAATAGTGTTCTTTAAACAGAATTCTACTTTAGGAAACAAGTTAAACAAATTACATAGTTATCTAGAAAAGTATAATTAATTCCCCTTTGTATCAATAAAGATTGTACCTGCTACCATAGGAAAGAAAAGTAGCTGTGAGTACTCAGGAATCACTGAAACCTTTTCGGAGATATCCTTTGAGTGACTGAAGGTATTCTCCCCCAGAGGTCAAGCAAGCTTTCTCAGAATGAGAGACATCAGACTGAGTAGATGCCAAAGGAGAGAAGGGAGAGAATGGTCTATAAGTGGCCTGCTAGCTGACCACACCAGACCAGAAAACCTGGGTCTGGCCAGTGTGCTAAGAGGTGGCTTTATAGGAAAGGGCCTAACAAGCTTAGCATTGAGAGAGTAATATTGGGCTCCTTTAAAGACCTCTTGATCTAGGCAGGTCTAGGTCAGTCTAGAACCCAAGAGATATGACAGCTTTGACAAACTGCCTCTCTTGAGAACAACCTTCAATAGTGACATTATATGACAGCCACAGCAATGGGCACTGGGCAGACTTAGTTTCTCTCCTTCCTGAAAGAGGCTTTTAACTCTCTCAATTCTTACTTGTATAAACCCCGGGTATATTTGGAGAACTGAAAGAGGCAAGAAAGATGGTTGAAGTTCAGAAGATCATTTAAAAAGATTTTTTAAAATGGTATTTGATAATTTCATACCAAGGTTGTAGAGGAATTCATCCAAGACATTAAAAAAGACTAGAACCTACCTTGCAGCAAATTGGGAGGCCAAGGCAGGAGAATATCAATTTCAAACCCAGCCTCAGAAACTTAGCGAGGCCCTAAGCAACTCAGCAAGACCTTGTCTTCAAATACAATACAAAAGAGGGCTGGAAATATGAATCAGTAGTTAAGCACCCCTGCTTTCAATCCCTGAGACCAGAAGAGAGAGAGAAAGAGAATAGAACCTACAGAAAATAAGCAATTTCAGTTGAGATTTTGAGGAAGAATGTTGTGAACAGACAGAATGTTTATTCTTGGAATTGTTTTAGGTGCAGAGCAGCTTGCAATCAATTAAGCAAACAAGCAGCTTGTACCCTAGAGTCAGACATTGACTATGATCTTCCACTTCTAAGGAACTCACTTAACTGCAGCTTGGTAACAAGATCAAAGGCCAACTTTTTCTTTGTCTAGAGAAATCCAGGCTCATGAAAAATGTACTTGATTCTTAAAAGTTTCAGGACAGTGACATGGGTTGTGGAGCTCAAAATTGTTTTCAGGATCATCCCAAACTGAGGCTTTTCTCTACATACAGTACTATTATTAGAATGGCCATAAGCAGAACTAAGACTCTGGATATCAAAAGGTAATCCAACATGCCAATGGGAGTAAGAGCTTCCGCTTTTCACCACTTGGCATTTAAAGAGGCCAGGAAACCCAAGGATGAAGAATGTAAATAGTGAATAAAAAAACAAGAGCACGGAAAATTTATGGAAATTTTAGAAATGATACAGGAAAAGAAAATTGGTAAGTACAAAGAAATAAATGCAAGTAAAGGGGCTGGGGTTATGGCTCAATGGTAGAGCACTTGCCTTGCACAGGCAAGGCCCTGGGTTCGATTCTCAGCACCACATATAAATAAATAAAATAAAGTTTAAAAAAAAGAAATGCACAGTAAAAATATATAGGAAGACAAGAAGGGGAAAAAACACCTAAAAAGGTGCTCCAAACATGGTTATGCATTGAGAAGACTACTGATGTTATATGAAGATTTTAGGAGAAAATTTCCCATAACCAAAGGATAGCAAAGAGGTCAAGGTGTTTACAATGGAACAATATAGTGAGAACCTAAGAATTAGACCCTAACTTTATTTTCCTCTTTTAAATACAAGTCCAGTACTTATAGAGTTATGTAACAGGAAAAGTGGCACTTTGAGTCAACCACATTGGCAGGCATAGGTCAAAAAAAATTTTTTTTTTATCACAAGTTCAACAGTTCCATGAGGCAGCACCTGGGAATTTTCCACTGCTTATAGATTAGACCAGCCTCTCGCTTCCATGAAAAGTAAATTCATTTCTTTGCAAAAGACCTAGGACATCAAAAGGAAAACTACAGATTGAATCTCAACTCTCATCCAAGTTGAAAAGGATTAGTTGTGCCAATTATGAAATACTTCTATTGTTCGCTATTTGGTGGCGGGGTGTAGTTTTTAAAAACTGGTTTCACTGATAACTAACTATAGAGCATAAGGTTTACGTTCTGATTTCTCAGGGATTTGGTCAGCGGTTTCCCAGTTTTGAAACAGAAGTAGGTTCTTTGCAAATCTTTATTTACTGCATCAAGTTCTGATTTGGGAAATCAAAAACTAAGAACATTATAATTGATCTAATTAGTCAATTGAACCCAAGAATTGTTTTTGAGTAATACTTAGCCTAGAATAAATCATTTCATCAATAGCCAGGCAGAATTTAGCTTGCAGAATTTAATTCTCTTCTCCACCCCTAACCTCAATCCTGTGAATTGACTGGGTTGTTAAATACAGTTGCGAAACATATTTGCAAGAATTAAACAAACTTAAACACATAAAGGACATGTTTAGCATCCGGTCAGGTATGAAAAAGGTAACCCTTGTGTTACAGAACAGAAGACAAAAAGAATAATTGTGAACTAATCCAAGTAAACAGGACGTGCTGTCATATCAATTTAAAATCAAGCACAAGGATCTGGCAACCTGAATCAGGAAAGAAAACAAGGAAAATGTTCCCTCAGTCAGTACTCAAGAAGAGTGCCAGTCCTGGTGGGTGCTTGTCAAGGGGAGCTAGTGGGACCTCATTGCTGCACAGATATTCATTTCTATTTCCATCTTGTCAAGACTTCACTCTGTGATGTGAGCAAACATACTATCACTTATTCAAAAAAAAATATATATATATATATCAATGCATTTACTGATGGAATTTCCTAGAACACTGCATCCAATGGTTTATTGCCTACAAACTGAAAAACAGTTAATATCCTTGCTTGCCTCAGTTTGGTAAAATATGAGGAAAGAATCTTTGACAAGTAAACAGAAAGATCTAATTCTAATTCATGTTCTACTACTAATTAAGTATGTAACAAAGAGCAAGTTAAATCCTTGGTTTTGACATTTGTAAAGTAGCATATGAACTGATCCATGTATGGCCAAACAAAAGTTCTTATGAAATCACAAACAATGGTCAATATTAGGCAAGTTCCCATGTGGGGGTTGTGTTGGGCTCTTATGTTTCAGAATGACAGATGTCAGAGAAAGGTTTGTCATAGGAAGGGTGGTTGTAATTGCATCTCACTATTTGCTTTACTGCCCACACAATTTCAGTGGACACTCAAAATATGAAAGAAATCTCAGAATCCAAAATGTGAGCTATAAAACACAAAGTATTTAGCATGCATTCGATCTTCCTTATTTGTAAATTAATTTGAGATTTATGTTTTACATACATGTATATCACATGAATTGCCCCCTTTCCTAAAGGAGGCTAATCTGAGGATACATCTTGTTTTTCCAGTATCACTTTCTCTCTTCCTTCTACTTGAAGTAGATCTCACTCCGAGCCAGAGCCCAAGGGATTAGTACATGACTCAGCCTGTGCCAATCATAACACCACATCTCTTTCTTGACAGTGATGGGCACACAGTCCAAGGTAGGCCTGTGGTTGTCACATGATCAGAAAGTTTTTGGACTGTGAATTTGGAACTGATGGTGACCATGTCCCTACCAGGTAGAAAAAAGCTGGTCTTTAAGAATTGAGTCAAGGGGCTGGGGAGTGGCTCAAGTGGTATCGTGCTCGCCTGGCATACACGGGGGGCTGGGTTCAATCCTCAGCACCACATAAAAATAAAATAAAGATGTTGTGTCCACAGAAAACTAAAAAATAAATATTAAAAAATTCTCTCTCAAAAAAAAAAAAGAATTGAGTCAACTCTCTGCTTTACTAGCAGAGATGAGAGAGAATTCTGATGGAATGTGAACTCCTTCTGGTGTCTTCTGGACACTTTTCAAGGCTTATTGCTCATGTCTTCTTTCAGTTATAATAAATTTCCTTTTTTTGTTTAAGCTAATTTGGATTGGTTTCTGTGACCAACTTAATGGCTGCTCCACAGAAAAGGGTAAAAACATATTTTCTTTGCTCTTGCATTAATGCTTACTATAAGAATGCATGGGGCTGGGAGCATGTCCAGAACCTGTCTCTAAGGGAAATTTAAGGTCACAACTTCTTGATTTTTTTGGTGGGGGTGGATGGGTGTGCACAGGACAGTGGTGGCAAGAGAAGAATGAGCCTGGGCCCTTAGACCTAAGTCTGAGCAGCCTAAACTATGCCATATGACCTTTAAGCCACAGTGAAGGTACAGTAATCATAGACATGATACTAACCCTGGCACCACTCCAAACTAAGTATTTTACACTGAGCCACTCTCATATGAGCTTTCCAGGGATGGTTTTCATGTATGAGAAAGGCTATGCAATGAGTGATTACAGAGAGATTTAGATGAAAATAATCTACTGAGACTATGATTATTTTTAATAACATAACACCAATGATAACTAAAATATATAGCATTACTAAAGACCAGGCACTATTATAACTGTAGTATCTGTTAGCTCTTTGAATCTTCACTCTGGCCCTATGATATTTTTATTATACCCATTTTAAAGTTGAAGTAACCAAAGCATAGAGAAGTCTAGTAATTGCACAATTAGCATGCCAGAAAGAAGAATCCTAACTCATGTAGTCAGTGTCTAAAACCCATGCTCTTAATAACTGTGCTACATATCTGTGGTTAAGTGTGCCTACTTTTCTGCCTGGCTCCATGATGTAGGAATTCAACAGTGCTTATTAAATGTTCAGATGAATATAAAACAATCTTTGTGAAGGCATTGATAACAACCAAATGAGAATACATATATATATATATATATATATATATATATATATATATATTTTTTTTTTTTTTTTAAGTCCTGGTGGGAGTAGAAGAGATCCCTGCCTATGGGACAAAAGTTCTCCTTCTGGGGATATTTTACAGCCATACTCCCACTCTATTCATTACACTCTGGCTTGAGTTCTTGGAGCATTGTATACAAGGACTAATGCTTGTGTAATTTCCTTGGAAACTAGATTATGCTAAGTAGACTGGCTTTTGATAAGAAGTTCTAGCTCATGCCCATGAGAAAAAAATCACAAGAAATAAACTGTTGGAGAAAAAGAGGAACAGAGAATTAGAAGAATATGCTCATCAAAAATACTCTCTTGGGGCTGGGGTTGTTGCTCAGTGGCAGAGCACTTGCCTTGCATGCATGAGGCACTGGTTCAATCCTCAGCACCACAGAAAAACAAATAAATAAAATAAAGATATTGTCTCCATCTACAATTAAAAATAAATATTTAAAAAATACTCTCTAGTTTTCTTTCCCATTTGTTAAATGAAGTCCTATCTCATCAGGAACCTAAATAAGAACAGTCCTTTAAAATACAATTTTCTTAGCACCCAGAGAGTTGGCAGAAATGGCTCACATAATTACAGTATATTGTTTAGACAGCATCTGTGTAAGATTTATTGAAGAATGTGTATTAAGTAAATTGCAGTTTGGATCAGAGTAAAATTTTGATAAGTAACCTCACTATCCCTTTAAATAAGAATCAGATTTTCCTACATTCACTCTATTGTAAAGAATTATGTTGGTAGAGTCAAACTCAGTGGTTTAATAAAACCACTCCCTCATTGGAATGCTGAGATCAAGTTTATTAATCCTCACCAGCAGAGTTTATCTAAGCAATGGAAAAGAACTATTGTAATGATTATCTGCCATGTGGTTTTACAAAACAACTAAAGTTTAGTAACTTGCACTTTCATTGTCCTGTGATTTCAAGGATCTAAGGAATAAAATGGCTTAAAGATTAATTCACCCTAAATCATAACAATTTCCAAGATCTGGAAAATTTGGATTATAAGGACTACCAATACACACTAGGTGAACAGAACAACAGCTGTGGAAAAAAACTATTAGATCATTGCATCTACTGATCCCCCTGTGGTCCTAGAGAAGCAATTAGAGCTTTGCTTGCTCTAGTTCTGCTTCTCCGTGTGCAGACAGAAACCTTTAACTCCTTGTGGTATAGCCAGGTTGGTGCTGGTGAGAGATAATGCCATCTAGCTTGCCCACATCATCCAGACAGTGGAACCTGCTCTGGATGAGACCTGGACTAAGCCTACTTCTGAGTAGAAGTGGAGCTAAGCAGGACATATGGGAACTGTTTCCTTTGTACATTTTTCCCTTATGGAATGTAGTCACAAGCTCAATATCTCACCCAGCCCTGAGAAGAGGAAGACACTTCCCACCAAAGATGATTTACTTCATCCAGCCCACAGAAGAGCCCAACAGATTTGAGTGCAGACGACTCTCCAGTCGTATCAGGACTTGGGTGTATGTTCTTGCATCAGATGACTTGAATTATTTGCTTAAATCATGATGCTGTAATGGATATAACTCTCTAAACAGAAATACAGCTTTTTTTTTTTAAGACTTCACTAGAGATTTAAGGAGGCCCCTATGGTGAAGAGGATCCTAATGTCAAAAAGAGGTTATGTAAGCCAGAAATTAATTTGGAGTAACTGAAAGAATTTATCCTCAGAAAATTAACTAATAAAAGCTGAATTGAAAAAGGTAACTTTTCTACTCCTCCAGACAGTTTCAACAGATATGCTAGACTGAAGATAGATTTCTGACCTTAAGTCCCAAAGTACATGAATTTAAGGGCATTCTGAAATCCATTTCAAAGCTGGTAGCAGATGTCTATAGGAGAAAGCTTTGGATTTTATTTCAAACTTATAAACAACTTAGTTTTTACTATTTTAAAAATTAATATTCAAATATTTTTATATCCCAAGATAGACTATAAAATCCTTGAGTTTTGGGCTCCTGCCATTTTTTATTCTATGAAGACACAACTTTTTGGAACAGAACCTATAGCTATTTCAGTAGCCAACCTCTGAGATGGCCCCTGAAGATCCCTGCCTCCCGTTATTCACACATTTGTGTGAGCAATAGAGTAAAGATGTGACAGGATGTCATTTCTGCAATTAGATTATAAAAGACTGTGGCTCCCATTTAGGTAGGTGTTCTCTCTCTCTCCCTCTCTCTCTCTCTCAGCAAGGTACCATGTTTAAATAGCCTTCCTCAGAGAGAGATTCACATGGACGGAACCTGCCAGCCTACAAACAGCCAGTGCAGAACTGAGGCCCAGAAACAACCAGACTGAGCTTGGACGCAGACTCCCAACCCCAGTTGAGCCTTGACAATATAGCCCAATCAACAGTTTGATACTAACCTCAATAGAGACCCTGAACTAGAGCTACCCACTTTAGTTGCTCCTAATTGCAAAATAAGTTGCTGGTTTGGGGGTAACTTTGTTTCTCAGCAACAGACATAAATAGCTGATAAAGAGTCCAATGGAATTGCCAACTTTTCAGTGTCATGGATCTGAATACTTCTGTCTAGTTAATCCTAGACCAAAAGACCATCTTCCTTGTTTCCTTGTGAAAACAACACAGACTTTTCTAGTTTGAGGATTCCTAATGTCAGTGGAAATTGAGCTGTGCTCATTGAATTTGCTTTAGGTTGGTTCCCTCTAGCCAGAGATACCTAATGTGCCTCCACTATATGTCCATTCACTCACATGCTTAATAAGTGCCACTACTCTAGGTACCGGGCCTAGAGCAGTGAACAAAAGTAATAGAGCCTCTGGACTCACATGGCAAAGATATCTAGCCTACCGTCCTGTTAAGCTATTTCCTGAAGCAACAGCACTGTCCTCTTGACCTCTTCTATCAGCTACCTAGGCTTTGAATCTCCATCTATGCTCTTGCTTATGGGGACCCAGCACTAGCTTCCCACTTCAATGGAAACCTTAGAGACATTCTTACCATTTACAATAATGCTTAAGCAATTTCTGGTAATGATTTGGCCCATAATCAAGTCAACTGTATAACTCTAGAGTTTAAAAGCATGGGAACATTCAATGGATGGAGGAATTTGCCACATCTCACTGTATTTTTTTTATTGCTATAACAGACTGCCCGAGTCTGAGTAATTTACTTAAAAAAAAAAAGAAAAGTTTATTTAGGCTCACAGTTCTGGAGGCTGGGAAGCCCAAGTTCAGGTGATTGCAGCTGGTGAAGGTACTGTGCTGCTTCAACTATATAGGAAAGTGGAAGGGCAAGTAAGCACATGCAAAAGAGAGTAAGCATGAGGGCTAGACTATGATAACCCACTGTCGTGGCATCTGCTCTAGTCCTTCACAGGGAAAGGCATTAATCATTCATGAGGGCTCCACCCCTATGATCCAAACACTTCCTCTAGGCTCCAAAAAGTTTAGAGACATACTCAAACCACAGCACCACAAATACCTTGCTTCCATACCTCCAATGAAAATTTTCACAGTGTTTAGCAGTGTTCCTCATACCATAAAGGATTTTTGTTGTTGTTGTTTTTTGTTTAGGTGGACACAATATCTTTATTTTATTTTTATGTGGTGTTGAGGACTGAACCCAGTGCCTCGCGCATGCCAGATGGGCACGCTACCACTTGATCCACATCCCCAGCTCCCGTAAAGTTTCAATATATCACATTCTATCAGATGAACAATATTCCAGATTGACATTTTCTGCTCAGCATCCAACTGGATTATGAAAATCAGTAAGATCCAAACAATTCACTTAAGTAAACATTGTCTAAAAAACACATATAATTATATTACCACTCCTCAAATGTTTTCCCCATCCCCCTTGGCTTATCTTCATTCTATCACAAACTTAAAATTACTGGGAAACCCATGGTTCTGAGATCACTACAGCCAGAAAATGAATATGTTGACAAAACAATGATCACAAAAGAGTGTTTCCTGACTCTGCCCCAGTTAGCCTCAGTTTCTCCCAAGAAATATGAGAACTCTCAAGAACTGCCCCCTCTCTATTCCACAAACTGGTCTTCTTAGTGACCATTGGCTGGTGCTCCTCTTCTAGTTATGAGTTGATATTTCTCCCACAGTAGACACATTGATGGTGATCAATGCCCACTAAAGGTGCAATGGCTCTTGGTGATAGCACAGCATCCTGAGCCAAAGCCTTCTTCTATTGAAGTTGTTGGTCCCCATTCCTGGCCAGGTTACTGAAATAGTTATATATTTGTACCAAGGATTAGTCGAGTATTATGGATTAATTTGATAGGGCAACCATAATTTCTCTAGTATTGGGTTCAACCTTTTCTTTCCAGGAATAAAATTTTGTTCCAAAAATTCATGAATATAACATACACCTTATCTCCCCCTCTGCAAATTTTTCAGACTTGTTTACATGACCCTAATTGTTAGGTAAGACTGACTCAAGCTTATGCTAAAACTCTTTATTTAATAATATTCCAGGAAAAGTATTTTATGAGCCATATTAACCAGTGTATTTCCAGAATAATAGGTATGTGTTAAAGTCACCTAAAAGGCTGGGGGAAAAAAAGAGTGTACAGACCAAAAGAATTTTTTATTAGTGTATTACCATTATAAAAAACACAGTGGGAAATCTTGTTACATATTTGTACATGCATATAATATAACAGTATAATTTCTACAGACCAAAGATTTAATTCATTAATCCATCCTTTCTGAATTCCTGCCTTCAACATTTCATTTCAGTTTTTAGATTTTCAATCAGAGCCACATAGTCTATTACCTTATTCATTCAAAAGATTAAATTTTAGAAAGCCTTTGAATTACAATACAATGGTAGGTTAAAGCCCATCAGGAAGAAAAAAGACAAAAAGTTTTGGTACAGAAACTAAAATTTTTAGTTGCTAGAAATGAAACCAGTTAGTTGATATTACATTCATTTCTGAATTTAAAACAACAAAGATGTTCCTTTTTTTGTGGCTCAGAGAATAAAGGGGGCTTCATAGATTACATTGTACAAGAAAAATTTGTTTTTTAAAAAGATAAATTTTGATTTAAATATGCTGAGAGATCAGATAAATTCATTAAAATAATTAGTCAAAATAGATCCCAGAGCTATGAAAAAGGAAACTGGGAACAGATTCAAAATGGAGGTGAATATGGTATTTCAACTGGACTAAAAATAAATAAATAAACATAAAAATTGGAGATGTATCCTCATCTTACAATATGTGACAAATGGAGTAGAAGACCAATTCTGCATTTTCTTTTCCAATAGTTCTTGAAAGGATCATCTACAATATGTATGTCATAATAACCTGAATTTTAGCTTTTTCAAAACTAGTCCTAGGTTCAGAAGATTTCCTGGTTGGCAAACATATATATTCATTTTAGAAAATGAAATGATAAATATATCTGGAAGTATAGGAAAACAGAAATTTTTAAAAAATTTTAAAAAATAAATGGCAGAAATTTGTAAAGCCTTTACATTGATTATTTCATGTAAGGGGAAGGATAGTTTTGCTTTCTTCTTTATACCTTTAATAATTACACAATGTTTAATAACAAATAGATTTTGCATTGGAAGGACTTAAAAAAAAAAAAAGGAGAGGGAAGAAGATACCTGCCCAGGCCCCGTTTGCTCTTGTTTTGCTTTGGTGGGACACTGCACTAATAATGACTTCAGTTTGTTTACTTAAGCACCACTTATTCGGGTGATGGTGCTATAGATCCCTGTATGTAGAATGGCACATACCTAGGGGCCAGGGATGACCATGTGGACTGTTCTCTTGATCTTGTACATTAAATGTCACAACAACCAATAGTTGGTGACCTTAATCATTAGTGGAGAGTAATAATTTCCTTTAGAATTTAGTGAGAAAAGTGTCACTTTAAACCTGATTCCTAAAACACAGAAGTTCAAAAAGCCGGAAAGACAGTGGTGAGTGGAAAGTGATATCCAAAGGCAGTAAATATCTCCTCCAGAACATGGAGTTTAGGGTAGGTTTTTCTGTAACTAAAGATTAATATATTGTTTTTCAGAATACTTACATTTTTATATTGTACCTATGAACCATGAGTTCAGAATACAGCCTCATGGTTCACTAGTCTGATTTCCCTGGCTCCAAACAGAAAGGAAAAAATGCACCCATTGAATGCCTCTGAAAAGACGAAGAAAAAAATCTGTAAATGCAGGCATGTTCTACATAAATTTAAATAATAGGATATAAGAGCAGAGAAGGTATAGGATTATTTCAACACTGTCCAGACATTAAGGAAAGCCAATTTGCAATTATGTGATTAATACAAGAGCCAGTGGTAACAAGCAATGTATTCTTATTCCAAACATCTTTGCTACAAATTACTGTTAAAAGCTTCTCCTTTTTCTCTTTGTCTTTTGATTGCATAGGGATGATTTAGGTAATTGCACAGTAACTGAAGACTGCTGCATGTTATTTCATGCAAGCCATTTAGCAACTCTGCCAGGTAGCCACACAGGAAACCCTTTTAATTATAAGATAGAAGAGCTTGCATTACCAGCTGCTTTCTCTCTGGTTAACTTTGACCTATTGGCTCATTTCTGAAGCTCCTATTTGTCCCAGGTTTGCTTCACCATCTGCTGAGGACTATACTGCCTCTCATCAAATGCTCTTACAGCAGGGACTCTCTTGTCAGTCTCTCCATGTGAGGTACAAAGGGCTTGGCTGCAATTGCAGCTTGAATCCACGTGGTTCTGGTTAGCAACACTTGTAAGATTCTGCTCATCTTGGATTCTATGAAGAAAGTGGAAAGTATAATTGTTGATGACTCAGCCCACAATGAGGAATAAATTGAGCTTCCTTAGCTAATTTAGGCAAATATATGCATGCATACATATATTTACTGTTAGTAATGAACAGTTATTCCTTTTCGGCATTCTTTCTAATTTTCCCTCATTAGAGATTGATGATTCATTTGGCCATTTATACTAAGAATCATACATCCACGGTGGTCCTTCTTACTTCATCATCCTGGTTTCTATGTCATCTGCTGATATTTCTCTTTTTTTATATAGCTCCACTTCCTACCTTAGTTTGTGTCAGAGCTATTACTTCCTTTTAACAAGGTTGACGGCTAATTTGCAGTGCATATTCAGTGTCTTTGATGGTAATTGCTCAAAATCCAAATTCCAAATACACATAATGAATTGTATTTATGGCCCTACCTATTCTTGTCATTTGCCATGGAATCTGTACTGAAACAGAGGAGGACGTGCTTCTTTCCCAAGTCCTCTGAAAAATGCTTGCTTCTGTAAAGATTCCCTCCCATCTCTGGCGCCCTAGCTTTTAATACTATGAGAATGACTGGACTTCTAGGCTGAATGCTACTGTGAAGGAGAAACCAATCCTGTTGTGCAGAAATTGGATCACCTTATCCAGTATTTTCCTTGCTACATCTACTGGAGGCCTGATGCTTAACTCTCTCATGACCACAGATCTGTAGACTACCACTGTTAGGTCTAAAAGAATCATGATCTTTTGTGTTCCTGACCCTCAACCCAGGAAGTTGGGTAGTATGGTCAGTGACAGAAAGTGTAAGTGGAATCTATAGGTCAATATTAGCAAAATTCGGGTCTAGGGTTATAGCTCAGTGGTAGAACACTCACCTCATGTGTGTGAGGCACTGGATTCAATTCTTAGCACCACATGCAAATAAAATATTGTGTTCATCTACAACGAAATGAAAAAAAAATTAAAAATTAGCAAAAGAGATAAATATCAATGTGGCTTCTCTGTACTCCAAAAGGGTCAATACTTTCACCCAACCACCACCCAGGGGTTGAACCCAGGCTCTGGTGCATGCCAAGTACATACTCTACCACACAGCATAAGCTTTTTTCTTTTCTTTTTTTAAAGTTTTTACAGTTTACAAATCCTTATGAAAAATTCACACAATCACGTCAGGTAAAGTCATTGCAGAATCTTTACTCACCTAGCTTTTTGCCAGCACCAACATTTGCCTTTGCAGTCCCCCTGACTTTGTTCATTCTGTTCTTGCATTCCTTACACTGTTCTCTTGAGGTCTTTTTCTTTTCATACAGGCCATGTCTTGCCAGTTTATGTTTGGGTTCATTTTTCTTTGCATAAGCCAAGGAATCATGCCAAAGCCACTGTCTTGCCACCTCCAAGATGGGTTCTGAATTCAAACACAAAGATGATATCTGATGTGGTCTTGTACATTTGGCTGATTTTTCTGGAATTTCTGTCTTAGATATTGTTGCTTTCCCAGGGTGAAGAACATCAATGACCATTTTTTTCCTCTGAAGTAGTTGGTTGGTTATGAACTTCCTGGTCAGATAGTTACTGTATCATTCATGATGTCAGTCAATCCTCAAAAAGTCAGGGAGAAAAAAGCTCCACAGGATTTTTTTTTTTTTTTTTTTTTTTTTTTTTTTTGAGAAAAAGGAATGAGGCGGTTTATTGATTTGCTGGCAAAGGAGAAACACTGGGGACTCCTGTACCAGAGGCTCCACAGGCTTTTGATGGTATCAAAACCTTAAATATGGTATCATACCTTAAATATGAATGCAAATGGGATTAACTTTAAAATGTTCATCATGAGGAAGAAAGAAAGATACAAAATACCAAAAACAAAAGTTTTTTTAAAAATCCATCATGTAACTGACCTTGGATATGGGCATAATGACAAGTGTCTGCTGCCAAAAGCAGTAAAATATTTGTAAATATCAGCTCACTTGCTCAAATTCAATGATTATTCTTACCACAACCAGAATAGTGCTATGATTTCTGAATACTTGAATGAACACAAGCTGTTCATTTTGTAATATGAATTGGTGTCACAATGAGAGAAATAATAATCTCACACATTTATCTTTGTTTTGTTAAATCTAGTTTGCTTCATAAATTTAAACTTTTGAATTATGGAACCATAGTTGGTGGAGAGATTGGGAGTCACCACCCCAGCCAGATGGTAAAACAACTCTTAACCTCCACAGACTTCACTCCATTCCAACTGAAAATGCCCTCGTATACTCCTTCCTTTTCTTTAACTTGGGCTATCATAAAGGACTTCTAAATGGGCTTCGATCCTTTTCTCTCTCTTTTCCTTAGTGGATTCATTGATTAATCCTGCTCCAAAATTTTCAGTACCTTTCTATTGACATCCTAAGTACAATTCCTCCCCGTGGCATTTAAACCCTCTGAAACTAACTGCATCCATGTAAGCCTTAACTCCCATAACTGCTGAACAAAATGCTCATGTCAGTCAAAATGCACTGCCTCCTACTAGTGATCTAGTCACACATAATGTTCTGGACTCCATGGGTTTAAATCTTGACTTTGACACTTAGCTCTGTAACTTTTAATCAGGTTCTTTAGAGTCTTTGAAACTTAATCACCTGTTGGCAAGATTGAGATTAATTCAGAAAAGTTATTTGTTGTTTAAAGTGCCCCGGGCTGGCTTATGGCTCTGCGGTAGAGCGCTTGCCTCACACATGCAAGGCTCTGGGTTCGACCCTCAGCACCACATAAAAATAAATAAGTAAAATAAAAAGTTATAAAAAAAAAATTTTTTTAAAAAGGTGCCCTTCGGTTTCTTGCCTCTCAAATTTGCTCCTTCTCTTTCCCTGGGCTGAACACTCCTTTTCAATCTCTCTAGAGCAATTACTCTTCAAATGTTGTCTCTGAAAATGTAGTATCAGAATTACCTGGGATTTTTGTTAAAAATATAGACTCTGGGGTCTCATTGCAGACCTACTAAGTCAGAAATATTGAGTATGGGGACTAGAAAAATGTAATTTTAGTCCTCCAAGTCCTGGGGACAGTAGCAAATGCCTGCAGTCATCAGTGGCTCAGGAGGCTGAGGCAAGGAGGATTGCAAGTTCAAAGTCAGCCTCAGCAACTAAGCAAGGCCCTAAGCAACTTAGCAAGACCCTGTCTCCAAATATAAAAAGGGTTGGAGATGTAAGTCAGTGATGTTAAGCATCCCTGGGTTCAATCCCTGATAGGAAAAAAAAAAAAAACAAAAACAAAAACACCTTCCAGGTAATTCTGATGCACATTAAACATTGAGAATCAGCTTACCTCTCAAATGCCATAACTTAAAGTTATTCCTTATCCCTCCCAAGGCACCTGATCTCTTTCCCCACTAAAATGTTCACCTGCTTTTACTGGTGATTTTGATTTGTTGGATGATTAATTTTTTATTAATTGGATGAAATAGCTGAGCACAAGCCTTTCTTTGAAGCAGTTATAAGTTAATGTAACTTTCCAGTGATGGAGAAGGAATCAGTTGTCACTAGATTTCTTTTGATCTAGTGGTTTGGCTGTACCATTTACTTTACTTGGAGGCAACCTTAATTTCTGCACAAGTTTAATGAAGTGATATGTAGCCTGAACTCTCAGATAATCAAAAGCCACGCTATCACACTGTTCTAACCATATCTATTGAAGACTGTTGATATTTTTTTCCCCTTGGGCAGAGATTTATGTGCTGCCACCCTATCAGATGAGGCATGGGTTTATGAAACCAAATGCAGAGAAAGGTAATTTAAAGGCTTCTGTTTTTTAAATGTTTTCAATTCCTAGCATCTACCTATTTTCTTCACTGAGAAAACCTGATAGTTATGCTAATGGCATAAGGCTAAAGAGACATTTGCCTATCAGAGTCCAAGGAATGCAACTTCTAAAAGATATTTTTTTCTTCAAAGCCCTAATTTTTGAAGATTACTTCTGGAAGGATCTGGAAAAAATTCTAAGAGACACCTAAAATGCTTTGGGAAAATTCTACTTGCTATGGCTGGTCATGGAACAAGAACACCAAACATTTCAGTGACACCCTGCATGTGAGTCACAGGATGAATCATTAGTATGCACAATTCTGTTCACCTGCCAGTAAAAGCCAAACAAATGATTCCAGGCTCTGTATCTTCATGATCGGTAAACTTGGTTTAAAAGAAGAAGAAGGGGTGTGGGCTGGGGTTGTGGCTCAGCGGTAGAGCACTTGCCTAGCACATGTGAGGCCCTAGGTTCGATCCTTAGCACCATGTTAAAATAAAAATATTGTACCCAACTACAACTAAAAAGTAAACTTTTTTAAAAAAGGGATGGGGATAGTAGAGGATAGGAAAGGTAGCAGAATACAACAGTTACTAATAGGGCATTATGTAAAATTGTGGATGTGTAACCCATGTGATTCTGCAATCTGTATTTGGGGTAAAAATGGGAGTTCATAACCCACTTGAATCTAATGTATGAAATATGATATGTCAAGAGCTTTGTAATGTTTTGAACAACCAATTAAAAAAAAAAAAAAGAAAGAAAGAAAAAAGGGATGGGGTTGTGGCTCAGTGATAGAATGCTCACCTGGCACATGTGAGGCACTGGGTTTAATCCTCAGCACCACATTAAAATAAAGGTTATTTGTCCCACCCACAACTAAAAAATAAGTATTAAAAAAAAGAAGAAAGGCTGGGGATGTGGCTCAAGCGGTAGCGCGCACGCCTGGCATGCGTGCAGCCCGGGTTCGATCCTCAGCACCACATACAAAAACAAAGATGTTGTGTCCACCGAAAATTAAAAAAATAAACATTAAAAAAAGAAGAAGAAGAAGAAGAAGATGGTCATAAAATAAAAAGGATAGCTCTTCTTTGGAAAAGGGCTCTGGAGAAAATGTAAGCATGCTTGCAGAGATCTAAGAAGAAGTACAAAAGCAAGTAGAATATGAATATTTCTGCTTATGTTTCTGAACTATTCTAAAAAGAAATATAAAAGCAATCCAGAGGCTGGGATTATAGCTCAGTGGTAAAGTGCTTGCTTCACACACGTGAGGCCCTGGGTTCAATCCTCAGCACCACATAAAAATAAATAAAAATAAAGATATTTTTAAAAAATCAAGCTGGAATGAATCTTGAAAACATATAGTAAATTAAGTAAGAGAAGCCTGACAAAAAAAAAATACAGTTATTGTAGGATTTTATTTCTATAAATAGGAATATGTATGGAAAGTTATTCTTAATGGATATCAAGTTTCTGTTTGGGATGATGAAATAGTTCAGGAAATGGAGAGCACAACATTGTAAATATACTTACTGCTACCTAATCATACACTTTCAAAAAAGTAGAAGTATAAGCTTTATGATATGTACATGTTGCTAGAATGAAAAAAAGAAAGCACTAATGAAAACAAACAAAATTGAGAGACCCTATGACAGAAAGTAACTAACGCCAATATGTCACAAACCTGCAAAAAAGAAAAAAAAATAATTTTCAGAAGAATATTATAACAAAAGGAGGAATAAATTGGATTCTCATTTCCAAGAATTTTATCACAGTAACCTATAGAAGAAAAAAGCATGGGGTAGGAGTGGGGGCAGGGGGAGATCAAATAATAATAGAACAGAAAGCCACCTAGCACTGAATAATGATAATTTTGAGAAGGGAGGTATCCATAAGTAGAACTGATTGCAATAATTTTCTGTTTATTTACAGTACTTCAATTAAAGTGTTCTATAGACCACCATCCTTACTTACAAAGAAGAAAAGCAAGGCAAAGTACAGAGCAACTGATAAACTAGTGGGAAAGGAAGACTAAGTCTTAACTACACAGTTCAAAGATACTAGATTGGAACACAAAGAGCAAAGCTGCATTTACATCACGATAAAGACAAGAAGAAGAGAACAAAATTAGAAAATCTGTCCCTATGAGGTAGTTCCCAACCCTTAAAATCCTGAGATTCTGTAATTCTCAGATCTTCAAAATTTTTTCTTTTTCTTTTTTTTTTCTTTCTTTTTTTTTTTTTTTTTTTTTTTATACTAGGGATTGAACCCTGGGGCACTTAACCACTAAGCCACATCTCAGCCCTTTTTTGTACTTTATTTAAAGACAGGGGTCACTGAGTTGTTTAGGGTCTCGCTACATTACTGAGGTTGGCTTTGAACTCGAAGTCCTTCTGATTCAGCCTCCCCAACCATGCCCAGTCTTCAGAAACATTTTATTTTTTTTTTATTGGTTATTCAAAACATTACAAAGATTGCAGAATCACATCCAGAAACATTTTAAATACTCAGCATCTAGCCCTAAGACATGACCTGTGAGTATACTCCAGAAACGTAGCAGAGGATACACTTTTATTAGTAAGCAACTATAACTGATTAGAACAACAACAACAAAAAAAAGTCTCTGTAGTATATATTAAAGCCACATTTCTTCAAAGATGGTCCCAAACCAGCAGCAACAGCAGCTCCAGGGTATAAGTTAGAAATGCACACACCTGGGCTTTACCCCTGGGCTCCACCCCTGATCTACTCAATCAGAAACTCTGGGAAGCCAGCTGGCAATTCTAGAGTTATCAACTATCTAGGTGATGTGATGCAAACTAAAATTTGAGAGTCACCAGTTAGGAAAGAATTAGCAGGGAGGTTGTTATCAAGGTTTGCAGGTGTTAACCAGACCGCACTGGCCCAGGGGCAAGCTGCAGGTTGGTCTGTTGCCAGAGGAAGCGTTCTGGAAGGTAAGAATAGCTCTGAAGCCCAGAGGGGAGGATACTCTTATTTTCCAGGAGAGTTTCTTTCCTTTTAAAAATATTTTATTTGTAGATGGACAAAAACCTTTATTTTTTATATATATTTTATGTGGTGCTAAGAGTCGAACCGGCACCTCACACGTGCTAGGCAAGCACTTAAACACTGAGCTACAACCCCAGCCCGGGAGAGTTTCTTATTTGATTTAGAGGAACTAAATGTCTGTTGCTAATAAACTAGAACTTGACAGAATTGTGGTCAGGAAGCAGCATGGAGACTTCCTGCTTTGAGTGTCTACTTCCCTTTGCCTTCCTTGGCACTTCTTGGAAACATACCTGTAACTTTTGATGTTGATTTCCTCAAATTTTTCAAAATTTATATTCATATCTTCCCACTGCCAAGAAGACTCTCCACTCAAGCCTACCTGACAGCAACATGCAAGTGGTACTGTTAACAAAATACCTTAGATGGACATTAAATGTGTCTTCTTTCTTTTATTTTTAAAATTATTTTTCTTTCTGTCATGAAATATCTGGGCATAATATAATCTGGTACTAAAACCTCTATCCATACTTATACTGGAGTTATAAAACTATTCACCTCAATATGCTATCAAATATTACTTTTTTCTTTTTTTTTAAATCCATGTGCATACATTTCTTTTGTAACATCATTAAGTTTAGTGATTACTGACATTTTTTCTTTGTGTCAAAAGCATTATCACTTCCTCATCATTATACAGAATACATGTATGATGTTGTGATGAGAAAAAAAAAAGCATTATCACTTGTCTCTAACTATTGTCCTTACGTCCTTCCCCATATGATCTGCCCATTTCCAATCCAACATACTTCCAACATTCAGAAAACACAAGGTCCAGCACTCTTTCTTCATTTAAGCCAACTTCCCATACCATCTTGTGTCCCATATTACCCCCCAACTTTCTGGACTGTGGTTTTGTTACTTCTCTGAAAATTCACACCAGCTTCCAACTTGACGTTTATGTTACCTCTTTGGCACTAATCTTTTGTTATTACTTTTTCTTGGTTCCTTGAATTACATCTACTTCTGGAGGCTCTAAGTAATAACCATGCAGGACCCAGGAAAAAAATCCCAAGAAGGTAGTGTTTCTATAACTCTTCCCAAATAGAGCTAGACAAATGGAATCATATTTTTCAATTACAGCACTTAAAAGTGGTTAAATATGCCAGGTATGTTGATCCTGTAATTCAGCAACTTGGGAGGCTGAGTCAGGAAGATCACAAGTTTGAGGCCAGCCTCAGCAACTTAGTCAGACCCTGTCTTAAAATTTTAAAAGGTAGGGTGGGGGGTGTAGTACTAGAGATGTAACTCAGTGGTAAAACTCCCACTTGGTTTAATTTCCAATGCCAAAAAATAACAACAACGAAAGAGTTAAATGGAGGTTTTCCATATAGTTTAAGTAGTGCTTCCTCTCAAAGTAATAACACACGTTTTCATTCCAAGCTGATAATGCCTAAACTCTGAATATAACTTACCATTCATCACCTATCCAAGAACCAGCAATCATGGAATCTATTTTTCATGAGGAAAAGGGCATGACATTCTAATTCAACCTTTTTTTAAGGTTTGAAGAATTGTTAAACCATTGAAATTTAGAAGAGAGTAAATGTAATTTCTAAAACTTTGAAAAAAAACTTTATTTTTTAATAAATCATAAAAATAAGCATTGATTCTTAAAGAGTTTCAAGGAAATAAGGTAGCCTAAATAAAGAGATTTAGCTAATGAGCCAATGGAAAATTTTATATACTTGGCTCTCTTTCCTATTTTATTTTCATTTAACCTTCTTGGAATCTATGTTTGTGGAAGATCTAGAGGTTTTATTTGCAACAGGATTATTTTTCTGTCCTCATTGATGAGGATAGGAAACAAGACTTTAGCTCCATTTATCATTAAAAAGTATCAAAGCGTGGGAGGAGTTCTGTTCAAGACAATAGTAAAAATAATAACGAATAATAATAATAATAGCCAGGCAGTGGCTCATTGGCTGAGGCCTGGGGGATCGCCAGTTCAAAGCCAGCCTCCACAATTTATTGAGGCCCTAATCAACTGAGTGAGACCAAGAATTTGGCCATTGGAATTAGGATCCTGAATTTCCCAGAGGAACTGGCAGAAGGCTTTCCCTTGAGAGGAGCGGGCTTCTCCACTTGGTGAGCCTTCAGGTACCTGCAGCTGAGCAGGTTGGTGGAGCCCCTGGCCGGGGTCTTTGGTGCATTTGCAGTGGTGCTGGCCGAGCCCCTCCTGCCCTACGCTCTGCGCTTTGCAGCTGGCGCCATGGTCAGCGTGGTCATGGATAACACCATCCCTGAAAAAGAGTCTTAACGGGAAGCTGGCATCTGGGGCCTCCACCCTGGGATTTGTGATGAGGATGTCTTTGAACTTGGGCCTGGGCTAGCTCAGAGACGTAGCGGCCCCGCAGTGGACCACAGCGCCAGACTTCGATGGGACCACGAGCCGCTTTCTTCACTTTAAACCACTGCTCCTTTCTCTCCTCTTATCTCACTACCTGGATCAGCTCTAATTGTCATACAAATATCTTTATTTTGTTTTTGAGAGAGAGATTGGTTTTCTTTGGAATCTCAAAGTGTCATGGAGTCACGGAGTCCTATTTTGGCTACTGAATGGAATCTTTTCTCAGTGGGATTGTCAAGGAAATCTCTGCTTTCCTTCCTTCAATCTCCTCCATTCCAACAGCAGCTCCTCAAGGTCACCCACGGAAGCCAGCGCCCAAGGGAAGTCTCCTAAGCAAGTTGGCCTCTGGTCTCGGAGCCGATTGGCCGGCGCCCCTCCTGCTCCTTGGCTTCGGGTCCTCTGCTCTTCAGGAACACCTGAACCTGAGCCTTGTGAACACAGCCACGGCTCTCCAGGCTGAGCCAGCCCAGAGAGGAGCCCCCTTCTTCTACCTCCCCAGGGAGTGCTGTCTGGGAGGGGAACACAGACTGAGAGAGGAAGTTGGCTAGTCTTTTTCTTTTTTAATTTAAGGCTAAAATTGGCATTTTTTAAGTTAAGGGAATTCAGGAATTAGGACAACTATGAACTTAACAGTGAGTCCTATAAAGAGGAGAGTGTGGATTTCCAGAGCAGAATGGTTTTCCATGGTACCCAAATATCCTGGGCACTAATTTGATAAGTTTATGAGCTTCAGCTTTCTGATCCTTGGGGATACCAGCAAGGTGCTAGAACCCAAACCCTTCATCTACAGATGAAGAGAGCCACTTAAGTAAAGGAGGGACATTTCAGACCTGCAATGGCTTCTTCTCCGAAGGCGATTTAGTAACTTACAATCCAACTTTAGAACCCTAAAGCCACAGCTAGTTTTGTGAGTCAGGCTAGGGGGACTTAGGATGGGAAAGGAAGAAGAGATAAGAAAAGTACAATCTGGTCAAGTTCTCATTCTGAAATAACCACAAAGAATGACAGGACCTCTGTCCAGAAGGCACACAGCCCAGGAGCTGAATATTTAGGCACTATACTCTCAAATGCCTGTTCTCTGAGTTTACATATTCCATTGTTTCCAACAGCAAATACCCCATTCCATGAATGCTCTAATACCCCAAAGATTATCCTTTGACTGGGTCTGTGTATATTCTTCTAAAGCACTAATGATCAAAATTGAAGACACATTCAGAGATTTGATTGGTTGGGATTAGCTGGTTTGGTGGTGGTTGGTGTATGTGTGTTTTATTTTTATGTCTTTGTATATAGTTCTGCATAATTCAAATAGTTCTTTCTTCCAGATAAGACCACATAACTGTAATTAATATCAATAAAGGGAATATTCCCGTGGATTAAAAAAATCAAACAACAACAAAAAAATAAAACAAAACTAGGCACTTGGTGGGAGGTAGCTAGTCTGTAAAGTTAAGGATTCTTAAGGTTTAGAATCTACAGACACTTTCCAAAGCCCTAGCAGGACATGAGCAATGTATCCAGAGAATACTGTATTTCTGTAAAATATACAAAAAGTCAAACTGTTTTAACATAAATTAGTCAAGACCACTGTCTCTTTCCACTTCTATGCTTTGTTAGTTATCCTTTCATATTGGTAGTAGAAAACAGCCTATAAGGGGGCTGGGGTTGTGGCTCAGTGGTAGAGCACTCGCCTAGCATGCAAGATGCACTGGGTTCGATCCTCAACACCACCATAAATATAAAGTAAAGATATAATGTCCACCTAAAACTTAAGAGTAAATATTTAAAAAAAAAAAACACACACAGCCTATAGGTACTCTTAAGTTCCAACTAAGGAAAAATTGAATAGAGTACACATTTAGTTTGGCTTGATGTGATTCACAATCTCTTTCTCATATTAATAAATTATTTCTAGCCACCCTGATATAAGGAATGACTTTCAGGAATATCTCAATGTCCTCTGTGCTGACTCAGCTGGCATCAAGAATGTATAGAACTAGGGGATGTATTTTGATAGGAATATGTCCGATGGCACCCTGTCCTATGGCAACAGAAAGGGAGAAGGTAGAATCCGAGAGTCAGAGGCTCATCTGTGAAAAATTCTCCCAATCATCAGACATGTAAAATTGTGAGTAGATGATACACTTTCCATAAACACATAGTCAGAGTAAAAGTTGTGTTTCTGTTAGGAATATGCTCAACAATGTTTCTAATGTACAGTTAGAAACCCATTATAATTTTTTCTTTCCATTGCAAGTGCAACAAATAAAATGTATCACAATTTCTGTGTTTGGAGAAGTAATAGAGAGAGTACATATGCAAGCTCATATGAGAATGAAACTTTTAGGGCTGGGGATGTGGCTCAAGCGGTAGCGTGCTTGCCTGGCATGCATTCGGCCCGGGGTTCGATCCTCAGCCCCACATACAAAAAACAAAGGTGTTGTGTCCGCTGATAACTAAAAAATAAACATTAAAAAATTCTCCCTCTCTCACTCTCTTTTTTTTTAAAAAAAAAAGAGAGAGAATGAAACTTTTAGATGTTTCCCATATTTGACAACAATCTATAATTTATAGGACCAACAATGAGCTGAAGGATAAAAGGAACTTTTGTAAGCTATGAACAATAAAAACAAATTTCAGTCAGTCATGCTAATGAGATTTATGTTATTGTATCTACAGAAAATGACATAAAATTTAAAATTGTTGGTATATGAAGAGGTAATCAAAGAAGATGCATCCAAAAATATTAGAAAAAAAGGTAGCTTAATTTTATTAATTTATTTGTGGCAATTGTCAACTCTTTCAAATTTGTGTGTGTGTGTGTGTGTGTGTCATTTCTTTTTCTAAATGTATATATCACTATCATACCTACTTTCTGTTCTTTAAAGAATTCCATATACACATACATAAACACATACACATAACACATACTGTTAGGTAAGCTGCTGGCCCCTTAAAACCAAGATCCATCCTTGTGTTGGCATATATTACCAGGTAAAATGCCCTTCTTACTGACATAGCAGAACTTCCATTCATGTAACATTTGAAAACATTTTAAAAAATGAAACAAGGGGAAATATGAGGAATGATATTAGCCAAATTCTATTGTTATATTGTGTGCATGTACAAATATGTAACAATGAATCCCAACATTTTGTACAATTATGCAGCAATAAAAAATATGAAAAAAATGAAACAACAGAGAATCTAGATGACAATAATGTGGTTAGTTCACATGCTGGCTATTGCCAAGCAAAATAAGTTTTTGATGTTTTAAATTATTCATTGCAAGAGATAATTTAATCTGAAAAGACACGTGGATTTAAAATTCCACTGCCAAAAGTAAAGAACAGAGTCTCCAGATTATTACTTGTTATATCTGCATGTAGATTATATTTATCAATTATGGATACTATTCAACTTTAGAGGACGCCTATGGCTCAGCTAAGTCAGAGAATAGAGGTCCTTGGGTAAAAGGACATTTATAAAACTGAGAAAGGCGTCCCTCTGATCCACTCTACACAAAAATGAAACAATCTAAACTCTCTGGGGAGAAATAGTTTCTATCTGGCACCAAGTGAAATCACCCTCTTGTTAGTGGATATAGGATACCTTTAATCACTAAGATACAAAAAGATATTAGATAGTGCCTAGAAGAAGGGGGAAAAACCCACAATGCTAATTATTTTGAAATTTAATAAATAATGTTAATGCCCCTACTTGATAAATGACTGATGGATTTTTCTTTTTAAAAATATTGCTATTGCTATCAAGATCTTCAAAAGGTCTACATAGAAAACAGAAATACTTTTTCTTATATTAAGTGTTTTTAATAGCATGAAGAGAAAAATGAGAGTAAAATAACATTATCCTTATCCCTTTTTATCAGACTACCTCAAAACATGTTTCAGAGTTTAACTTGGTAACCTTTAGATTCTAGGTAATTCTGAAATAGTATCACTGTCTTTTAGCTGGCCAACCTGTGGCCCAAGGAAATGAACCAATTTGTTGGAGGTAAGTAGTAAATTAAGTATAAAAACAGAGAAATGGAATACAAACTAGAATCCTGAGCACAAATTCTCAGACTAACCCAGTCCAGAAAAGTTTCTTCCTAAAATATGTTACTCTGTTTCTTCTTAAGAACTCACTAAGGCCCTGTTTTCAATACACTAATATAATTCCAAAGACATTTTAATGGTGCATGTGAGTCATTTAAGTGGCTCTATTTATATTCCAATGGTTCTAAATAGGTTGTGAACTATAGATAATTTTGAAGAATTTGATCACAGACTAAGTACAGAAACCCAGATCAATGGAGAATGTGTTTATAGTAAAAAAAAAAAAAATTCTTCTCATATAAAAATAGTTCTGTTCACACTTTGTACCTCCTCCAAATTCTGTTTCACTCAATTTATGGGGAACCAGGAAAAAAAATTCTAAAACTAGATGGATAAAAATTCCAGAATTTTTTGTTTAATTTGGAAGGAATTTTAAAGATCATCCAGTTAGCCTGCAATTTTCTTTTTATACAGACTCTGGATGTTTGAATGAGTTTTTGAAACAGTCATTTAGTTAGAAGCAGAGCTAGAACCTGAAACTAAATCTCTCTATTCCCACTACCACAAGACCATCACATATTACAGTTCTGTTTCCAAGTCCTCCACTCTCCCCCCAAAACTGATAAAGAAAATAAATTTCATAATGGATGACCACATTGGAAAATAATCCCAAAGGACAAATTTTTTTAAATGTAATTTTTTAAAAAGAAAGAAAATAGTCCAAGGCTATATAAATAAAATTTCTAAGCTTAGATTTTTAAAAAAGAATGTTTTAAGCAAAGTAAAACTAATAATCCCAAAAGATAGACATTGGGATGTTATTTGGCTTTTAAGTTTAGGAATGATGCAGCAAATTAGTAAAAGAAAGGAAAGGAAAGGAAAGGGGAAATTATACAGAATTATATACTCAGTAACCCTATTGTGAGCCACTTGCTGCATGTGGAGGAAAAGGAAATGAAAAGCTTTGAAATGCAGCTGTCCCACTCCCTACTATTTCCACTTAAACCCAACTATTTTTCCATCAGGATCCAACACATGTGTGGTGACACATGGAAACAGGGTGAGCTCACGGACTCGGGGGGAATAAAAAGCCCAGCATTCCCAACACAGCACCCTGAAAGCACTTTGCTACTCTCAGCTTCTACTTCTATTGAAGGTAAATGTGGAGGAAGACCGCGTGATGGAAAAACCCACTTCAGAGCAGAAAATGACAGAAAAAAAATAGACATCTGACTGCCATTTATTAATAATGCTAGAGACAAAAATCACTTGACCTAAAACCATTCTAATTGTAAAATGCCTTTATTCTTTCAGATCATAAAATGTAACTCCTTTGGCAAAATTAAAGAGAGTGGTACCAAAAACTGATAATAAATAATGATTAATTGAGAGTGTGTACCATGTAATATGAGAATACAAAGGTGGCTGATTCTGGTGGTATTAACATTTAAGTAAAGGAGAATCTCACATCTGAAGACAAGGCACACAAGCTCACTTCTCATAAAGGAAAGCTGCTTTTCTTGATCACTGTTTGTATGTTTCTGACACTGTGGTATTAACATTTTAAATAGAATCTTTAACCATTGTATGTGAATCAATCACATCTTTTTGAAGGCCAGGCTCAGAGAATGACCTTAAGTGAATTGGTTACTGCATTGTTCTTGGTAATTTGGTTTTGTTATATATCCTTCTACTAGATATTAATGTCTGGTTTGAATTAAAGTCTGCAGCACACTCAGAAGTTGAGAGAGTAACTGATGTGACTTGTCTGCAGCCAATGGTCAAAAGGGTTTATTGTAATTTGTAGCATTCAGCTTATTCATTTAATTGACCCACACACCTATTGACAAGCACCATGCTAGATATAGATATAAAATTTTATAGTCTGTTTCTGCCAAATATTTATATTACAATGGGACAGGATATTTGACTTCTCTGAGCCTCTGTTTCCTCTTAAGTTTTTTGTAAGAACTGGATGAGATAATATATGTAAAATATCTAATAAATCGTTTTATATCCAATAAATTGATTTTTAAGTGATAATCTCTGTCTTTGAGTACATCACCTTGAATATATAAACATGTATATAGATAACTAAAATGAAATTTATTTGCCACAACAGAGTTTGTACCATGTAATATGAGAGTACAGAGCAAGGAGTAGTCAATTCTGTCTGGAGTGGGGCTTAGGAGAAGTTATCAATGAAGTGTCAGAGAGAAAGTGACTTTGAAGGATGCATGTAAAGAGACAGGGAAAGGCATGCAGAAAAGCTAAGATCTACCAGGTCTCTGGAAAGTAAAAACCCCTTGCAGTAACAGTAGAAAAGCTCATTCCCTCGGGCCAGAAATGCTCCTGTTCTTAAAAACTTGAATTTGCTCAGTGTAAGACATTGTAGCTTCAATCCCCAGACCCAACACACACACACACACACACATACACACACACACACACACACACACACACACACAGAAGCCAGTCCTGATGGCATTTCCTCCCACTGCCAAAAGTATGTTCTAAGGGGCCTGATTCCCCCATAGCAGCAGATTAGGAAAAAGCAAGGGTAAAACCAGCAGAGGAGTCATAGAGGAAGTTACTAGGGAAATTACTAGATAAACCTGGAGTTACAAAGTAAAATAGGGTTACGTAATACATTCAGGGTACTTAGGATTCCATATGCATCCTACTAGTAGTTTTCTACTAGTAAAAATCTACTGGTAGAAAACTAGTCACCAAAATGTTGGAGTGTCTATTTCTTCTAAGATGTAATGAAAATATTCTATAGTGACAGAATAATAAATTTATCACTTATGAAGCAATGCTCTAGTATGGAGATGGCATATTGTCCCCTTCTGGTGCACCACCCAAGTAGAAATCATTAGACAATTATGGCAAGCTTTCCCATTGAGCCTGGACACAACCTCAGAATCTCAGCCTTCACTGTCTTCCTTCAACTAGTAGCTCTATAGAGAATACACTAACAATGCAACAAAGAACACAATATTGTAAGACAGATCAGGGTTGCCATCTCATAGGTGGAATTAATAAAATGATATAAATTGAAAGTTCAACTTGATTCCTACCTATTTACTGTGAAATAAATCTGAGACACTATGTGGGACATTGTGCATTAGTTTACTCAACATTCATGCCAAATGCCTTCTAGCATGCGGAAGCTAGAAGATGTGTGTGTGTGTGTGTGTGTGTGTGTGTGTGTGTGTTTGTGTGTGTGTGTCTTGATCTACCTAAATTCAAGTGTTTGGATTGATTCAGAATGACTCATATGGAGGGACTGGGGTTGTGGCTCAGTGGCAGAGAACTTGCCTAGCATGTGTAAGGTACTGGGTTCAATCCTCAACACCACATATAAATAAATAAATAATAAAGGTACTCAATAACTAAAATATATTTTTAAAAAATAAGAGAAAAGAATGACTCACATAGAGAGAAAGGCAGAATTCAGTATACATTTTCCTTGAAAGGTCTGTGTCAGAGGCAGCATTGTACCAGTGTCTCCTAGTCTGAGACTTCCTGGCCCTAGTGGAAAGGGCTGCTACACCTCACCTAAGAGGAGTCATTCCTTATAGCTCAACCTAGAGCCTTTAGCTCCCTCCCCCATAATTTTTTGGCAGATTGATAATTTAGACAACTATATTTCTGCTTAAACAGGTTAGACTCTGTTGACTACAATTTAACCCCAACTTATAATAAAGGCATGGAGAACATGAAAAAAATTACTTTGAATCATATTTGCTGAATGAAAAAAAAATATGGCAAAATAGTTCTAACAGCACGAATATTTTAGTAAAAACTCATATTCAGGTAGCGTCATCTATTAACTCTATGAAAATGAATTTTAAATTTATATTTTTACTTTCAAATTCTGGTCCTTTCTGCCCTCCCTCATCTCAAATTGTTTACTGGACTTCTACACTTCTATTTTCTGCCATTGCCATTAAAATGTATATCAATAATTTCATTTTTCATCTTTTCTTTCACTACCCTGATCACCTGGGTTCAAAACATCAGCATACCACCTCTCCCTTTTCTCCTTTACCATGCTCCAACAATTCTCCCTTTGCAGAATCTATTTTCCATTACCACTAACACTCCTTTAGCTTAGGCCTTTCTCATCTTGTGCTTATATTACTTATACCTGGCTTTCCTGTTTGCAGAATCCTTTAATCCTTTAATTGACCCTAGCTACGGCAACCAGATTAGGACTTCCAAAAATTGTTCTCATTTAACACTTCCTCCCCAAATACTTTGAGACTTCCAACATTTGAATGTAAGATTCAAACAACTTAGCTTTGTGCTCAGGGCATTCATATTTTGACTTCCAACTACTTCTCTTCTTAAGACAACCTAGCGACAATTACAGCCAAACTGACCTCTGCATTTCATCTCCTTATTATCACATTGTTTTGAAGAGCCATGTCACCTACACCCTTTCCCTTCCTGCAATGCCTTTCCTCCCATCCATCCTCTGCATTTCATATAATGCTGAATAGAAAGATCATAATTCGGGGCTGGGGATGTGGCTCAAGAGGTAGTGCGCTCACCTGGCACGTGTGCGGCCCGGGTTCGATCCTCAGCACCACATACAAACAAAGATGTTGTGTCCACCGAGAACTAAAAAATAAATATTGAAAAATTAAAAAAAAAAAGAAAGATCATAATTCTTCCTCTATTATAAGGGCAAAAGGGGAAGACAGACTCCAGAAGCTGAGTGACAGAAGAGAATTTACTAAATTAGGAAAATATCATTTTAGATTATTTCTATTGTTTTAGCTAACTATCACATATGTTTTATTTAAAACCTGGGTGAGTTGCAATCTCTTATTATCCATGGTTCTCCACCTGGAAAATACTGTTCAAATGGGCCAAAGCTGTCAAATTATCCTTGCTGAATGAAAAATAGTACCACTGACTTGTAGAAACTGACTTTGTTGAATGTAATCAACTATATTGTTCCTTTGTCAACAAAGCTGGACAAGGACTTGGTTAACCTCCACCAACTTATCCAGAGTGATGACTGGCTTGCTGAAACTCTCCAGTACCACCATCTATTTTCTCTGTGACAACTTGAGAATTTGCATCTGGAATGCATTATTCATTTAATCCATCTCACCAGACGACTTTGACTCTGCATGTAAAATGATGGAATGCCTTTCTTTTTCTTCATCCCTCTTCTGCTTCTGCAGTGTGCTTGCACCAGCAGAAAGAAGGATTCCCTCCCACATATGTAGCTTCTTGACACACATTATCTCTCCTTCTCTGCCCTTCCAGTATTCTTCTCCAATTAGGGCCTCTAGCACAAACTGAGTGATACACCTGAATTCAGGCTTACTGATGATTGTAGGCTCATGGTGTTACTCTCTATATCCACATCACATAAAGAATGACTGTTTAAAGCCTCAAGTGTTATTTTTAGTTCCCCTGTTTTTGACCTGTCAAAGCCTAAGAAGTTCCCATAATCTTCATGTCACCAAACTCTTCCCCAGAGGGTGAATCTGGGTTTTCTCTTTATCCTCTCTTCATATCCAACATATTCAGATCATACAATGCTACATCATGTAAATACATTCTTCTCTGTTTTAATAAGATATGCTCCATGCCTAGCCTAAAGTTCATCTTCCTATTAATTATAACCATAATTTCGAGACTTCCCATTCTCAGATTTCCTCTTAGTAACCCTATTTATGTTTTAAATCCTAATCACTAATCCAAAGTTACAGAAATTAATTGGACAAAGTGAATGACAGCCAGGTGCAGCAGGCCTACCCTTAATCCCAGCTATTCAGTAGCAGAGAGAGAATGATCACAAGTTCAAGGCAAGCCTGGGCAATTTATCAAGAGGTTGTCTGAAAATTAAAAATAAATAAATAAATAAAGGGCTAAGGATGTAGCTCAGTGGTAGAGTGCCTCTGGGTTCAATACCCAGTACTGAAAGAAAAAAAATGCATATGACAATTTCTTATGAATCAAGTGTGTGAGTTTTTCTTCCCTAAATCATTGTTTCCCCAGCATGCTTTCAAACCCACTCCTTTCCCAATATATAGCCTTAAGATTTTTGAGGCTTTCCATTTCAATTGTATGCTGGGGAGCAATAGGCCAAATGGAATCTGCATATAGCCACACACAGGGAATCACAACTCTCATTTTTTGGAGAAAAAGAAAGAAAAGAAAAAAAAGATTAATTTCACCCGATACTTAAATCCTTCTGTGATGACTCATAAACCTCCCCAGGTCAGCATTTTTCTTGTTGTCTCATATGTGTTTTCTTTTCTCTCTCCTCCAAGTTGCATTCTTCCACTCTCCTTTCTCATGAGGCAGATATTGGTTTCTCTTGGGGAGCTCACTGCTATTCTCAGGAGTGTGCACAGTACTTCTTCTCCAAGGAAGCCCAAACTATCACACACTTCTCTGTAAAAGGCTCACATTTATTATGTTTGCCTCTCTTTGGAATAGATTTCATCTCTTTCTTCTTATCACATTCCTCTACTTTTTTTCCCCAGACTCACATTTCAATTTTCCTTCACTTGTTGCAATCCTATATTTCCTGGTTTTCTCATTTACTCAGTTTTCTATAAGAGCTTTGCGTGCTCCCCCAACCCCATTCTCCAGGTCCCTTCACACTCAAGTTAGATTGCATTTACTTCCCAAATGTCTGGTTCTACACTCTGGCAAGTAGATAAGAACACTTGTTCCTACTTCCCCTTAGCTTCTTTTTTCTTCCTTCTAGGATTGGAATTTGAAATGGAATCTCATCCTTTGTGACTCCTATCTGCCTTGGTTGACAAAATGGTTAGTCACCCATTTCCCTGCCAGCAAGAAGACACCTGCTCTGAAAATTCCCACTGTACTTCATTCATCTACTTTTGGAAGACAACCACATTTAAAGCTCAGGAGGAAGATATTTGGGGGCTCATCATACATATAAAATATTCCTTTCTTGCTTTCATTTTGTGAACTACAATGATTAAAAGTTTGGATTTCATCATTCAACAGGGAATGGCCAGGTACCCTCATTTAGTGATTTCAAACAGGAGTGTAGGGTGGGGACTGTATCATTCTCTTCTCTATTGTCATCAATTATTTGTGATCATCTGCTTAATATCTGAATTCTTAGTGCTGGTATCCACTGTCACCTTCCAACTTGACACTTGCTACCCAAAGTATAGATGGCAAGCAATAGGTTTCAAGTCTTAACACTGAATATTCAGCATTAAATGGAGCGCAAACATTTCAACTTGCAGCAGAGGCAACCAGGGATGACAATGCACTTGTAGGCATGTGCTCAGAATACAGATGAGGTGACAGTCTGCAGGCACTCTGGAAAGCAAATGAAGGAGCTGTAGCTTGGGCTGCAGAGTCATTGCAGAAGATTATAAACATCCTTGCTCATGCCAGAACCTCCTGAGCAACAGAGCCACAGGAGACGTCTCCAAGGAAAAGGCTGTTTGGCTTCAGCTCTAATAACCTGAACACTGTGAAGGGCAATTAGCCGCAGGCTGTGGCTCAAAGCATGCTTTTGATCACCTTGCACAAGAAGGCCTTTCTACTGTGATCCAGATCAACCTCACAACACTGGGATGTCCATACTCCCACCTTCCCCAGGAAGAATCAAGTTTCTCTCTCCTGCCGGAAACTAGATAACACATTGAATAATTTTTCTCCTTTCATTTGGCATTTTTTATGTATGTGATTCCTTGTAAATGCATTTTGTACATGTTCTTAGGTTATGGAAATCAGAAATAGAATAAGTAATGAACTGCCCTAGGAAAAAAACAGAACTAAATTCTAATCCTGACTTATTACCTGGCATCTCTCTTGGACTAGTCACGTTTCTGGACCTTTTTCGTCAGTCATTAAATAAAAGCCATCTACTTTAGGGTTTGGTGTGTTTTTTATCTAGGGTAGACACTGTAGGTCAGTTTTTCAAACTAGAGTTGTAACCCACTACTTGGTCATAAAATCAAGTTTTGTAATGGAATGGAATGTGTAAGAACATTACACAGAACAAAAGTATTGTTCTGTAAACTTCTGTTGAGACTGTGTTATACACCTAATGAATTGTGTGTTAACATAATTTTTTCATTGTGGATAGAAGTAAAAATGTTTTTAAAACTACCCTACAAATATAGAGAGACAGAAAGTAAACTAGTGGTTGCTAAAGGCTGGGGATAGCAATGAGGAGTGACTATAAATAGTGTTAAGACTGGTTTTTAGGGTGATGGAAATATTCTAAAGTTAGATTGTGATTATGGTTATATAAATCTGAGGACATACTAAATTTTATAAATGCTAAATTTTATTAAAGTTATATAGTACATGTAATTTATATCCCAATAAAGCTGCTTGGAAATATAACAAAAGGCTGCTTGAGAGAGACATTGTTTTACTTCAGGACATCAGTAGCCCCTCCAAAATTCTATCATAAATATTTATATTCTATGGAGAGGGACTATTGCTTTTACCAGATTCTCAAAGGGATTTAAGACCCATAAATTTTAATAATCACTTGATCAAATAGTCTATTTCCTCTAGCACTAAAATTCTGTGATTCTAAAAACATGTTTATTTTATTTCCTCAAAATTACACTGACAAAGTTTTGCTTACAAAGTATTATTTATTTATCCAATAATCTGAGTAGATTGGATCCTATGTATTAAAATATATTAGTGAGTACATTTGAAATCTTGTTAGTGTCATTATCATTACTTGATTATATTTTTTATATATTGTATTATATTTACCTACATTTGGTTTATAGCTACAGGACTTTCAATCATGAGCATATCTTCACTCATTTGCCAATTACATACTATAATGGTATTTGTGCCTCCAATTTTTTCCTCATACTAGTGATACATTATTTCAAGGGTGGTAGAGTTCATAGATCCTCCCCAGTTGCATAATAGGGTAACTATGATTTATGATGATTAATTGAATACTTCAAAATAACTAGGAGAGGATTTTGAATGCTAATATTACAAAGAAATAATAAATGTTTGAGATGATGGATATGGCAGTTATCATCTGGTCATAAAACACTACATACAGGTATGTCTATATATCATACCCTATCCTATACTATGTTCAATTATTATGTATCAATTACAGATAAAAAATATATATATTAAGGGGGAAAAAAGAGATATAAAGGGACCACCAAAGGGATCATCATTCACAACCTATCAGAAAGACAACGGAATTTTTAAGCAAAGTAGCAATTTGGAAATAGGAAAAGTTGGGGCTGGGGATGTGCCTCAGTGGTAGAGCATGCAGAAGGCCCTGGGTTGAAGCCCCAGCAGCACACACACACAAAAAAGGATTGCATTGGGTTCTTGTGTGCAGACAACTCACTACCAAGCAGCTACACTTACCAAGGTGATGAATCCTTTGACAGAAAAAACACATGTAGTTTATCTGATGATGCTAAAAAAAGACCTACACCTCATAAGTATTGAAGCTTTGCTAAACTGCAGTGTAACATCACATTGCAAAATGCTTGATAGGAAACAAAAGGCTGAGTACAACCCAAGTGTCCATACAGATGGGTTTGGTTAAATAAATTGTCTCTTTCAAATCATGTTATTAATGAGAGATGTTTACATATGCTTTATAAAATTGTCTCCAAAATTGACTAATGAATGAAAAATAAGGTGTAGCATCCCTTTATGTAATGGTTAATTTGAATTGTCAAACTTGATTGGATTAAGAGATACCAAGGATTTCTAGGGTTATGGGTGTGTCTGTGAGGTGTGGCTAGGAATGATTGGCATGTGGGATGGCCAACCGAAATGGAGACCCTCCCTAAGAATGGACAGCACCCACCATAGGATGATGGCTTGGATGGAATAAAAGTTGGAAGAATAAGGAAGCAGCAGCCAATGAAATCTCCATTCTTCTTGAAAGGGTACTTGATTGCTGCTGCAATAGTCTGGGGATATCAGACTCTCCTCTGGCTTCTTCGCTCTTCCAAAGTGAATTCTCCAGAAGCCTTTGGTCTCAGACTAGGGTAGCACCTTTGATCCCTCTTGTTCTGGGACTTCAGCCTTTTGGACTTCACAGCTACTGGTTCTTTCAGCTTTCTAGCCTGCAGATGGCCATTGTGGACTATCTAGCTTCTGGTCGCATAAGCCAACCTGATAAGTCCCCTTTTATAATTATACTTCCTGTTGATTCTTTTACTTTAGAGGATCCTGACTAATACACCTTATTTACGTAAACAATAAATGAGGAGAGTTTTTTAAAAAAATTTCTTTTTGAGACAGTGTCTTACTGTTTTGATTATGTTGCCAGGACTAGCATCCAACTTGTGATCCTCCTGCATCAGCCTCCCAAATAGCTCTGAGTTCGGAATATGCCACTACCCCCAGTCTTTGAGGAGATTTTGAATATAATATTTCTCATGGGATATAGGAGATATAATTATAGTGAATGCCTCTAGGGAAGACAACTAGTGTTACAGCCAGAAAAGACAACTGCTTTCACTGTATACATATATTTTTTAATTCTTTTTTGAATCTTTTAATTTATGTTCATTTTTTTATTCAAAATCCTTTTGAAATAATAGCATAGAAAACAATTTGGTATCATCATACATTCAAATCTTATATATAACTTATCCCATTCAGTGTAAAGAACAAGAAGTAACTTGCATAAGGTCATATAGCTAGACAGTAAATAGTTTATCTAATATTTGACCCAAATCCGGTCTGGGGATGTGGCTCAAGTGGTAGCGTGCTCGCCTGGCATGTGTGAGGCACTGAGTTTGATTCTCAGCACCACATAAAAATAAAATAAAGATATTGTGTCCACCTAAAACTAAAATAAATAAATAAATATTAAATATGTGTGTGTGTGTGTATATATTTATTTATTTATTTATTTATTTATTTATTTATTTATATTTGGCCCAAATCCATGTCCACTGATAATTTTTCATAGCTCTACAGATTAAGTACATATGGACATAAAACCATAGCACGTTTTAACACTGTTTCAGTTTTAAACTGTGTAAGCATGCTGCTTTTGCTACAGATGAAGTTCATATTTAAAAGTACCACATAATTTTGGGGGGGGTGTAGTACTGGAGATTGAGACTGAACCCATGGGTACTTTGTCACTAAGCTAAATACCCAATCCTTTTATTAATTTATTTATTTTTAATTTTTGATAGGATATAGCTAAATTTCTTGGTCTCAGTAAGTTGCTTGAACTTGCAATCTTCCTGTCTCAGCTTCCCAATTGCTGTGATTATAGGGAGACAGGATCATGCCTGGCAGCACATAATATTTTCCACAAGCCTCCTGCTCCTTCTAGAACAAGTTGGAGCCCAATTTTTTTATTTACCTGGGTAATATTTCTGGCTCTAACATTAGGGAGTTGCATTTTTGTACCAACACTTGTTTCCAGCTAAGACACTATTTTTATTTCCATAACTACAATAGTCCCAAATTTCTGATCTGCCATCTTGGCTTCTTCATACCACATTTATCATTCCCCTCAAGTATCTTTCTCTTTTTTTCACTGATCTCTTAACTTCTACCAACTTCCCTTTCTCCCCTAATCATACTACATTATCTCCCCTTTCCATATAGTTTCCCATCCTCCCACACATTCTCAAAATAATAGATTCCTGCTAAGAGATCCATACCCTGCACTAACTTGTCTATTTTGATATGTTTACTGCGAACAGAAATTGTTTGTTTTGTTCTTGTGGTACTGGAAATTGAACTCAGGGGTACTCTACCACTGAGCAACATTCCCGGTCCTTTTTATTTTATTTTGACACAGGATCTCACTATGTTTCCCAGACTGTCTGCAAACTTGCCATCCTTTTGCCTTAGCCTCCCAAATAGCTGGGATGGCAGGTGGTACCACCACGCCCAGTTCAAACAAAAGTATTTCTAAATCTTTTCTAAACCCTTAATATTATCTCCCTTACGATTTTACCACATCAATTAGTAACTTAACCACACTTTTATGACATTAAAATGATAAATAATATACTCAAGAATACTTTATTTTAGGGCTGGGGCTATAGCTCAGTGGTACAATGCTTGCCTAGCACATGTAAGGCCCTGGGTTTGATCCTCAGCACTACATAAAAATAAATAAATAGAATAAAGGTATTGTGGGGGGAAAATTTATTTTTTTTTAAAGAATACTTTATTTTAGCCAGGCATGATGGCCACATGCCTGTAATCCCAGCAATTTGGGAGATTGAGGCAGGAGGATTGCAAGTTCAAAACTAGCTTCAGCAACTTAGTGCAGCCCTAAGCAACTCAGCAAAACTCTGTCTCTAAATTAAAAATATAAAAAAGGCTGAGGATGTGGCTCAATAGGTAAGCACCCTGGGTTCAATGTCCAGTACCAAAAAAGGCTATCTGGTGTCCGTTTACATTAATTATTGTGGTGATTCCCTGAGACTGTGTGAGAGAATACATTCCAGGCTGAAGTTCTATTTTTAAAGGACTGTTCTGAGGATCATCAGACACCTGTCCTATTTAGCAGCTGGAATATTTAAGTATCGTGGTGCTTTAAAAATAGCAGATAAGCCAACCACAATGATATTTTAAACCTGGAGGTTTTAGTATTGAAGGCCATAATTCCAATTCTTTCAATACTATGGTCCCCTGTACTCCACCGTACCCCATCACACGCAGGTGATTTTTTTAAATTGGTACATTATAATAATATATAATAGTTGGATTCATTATGCCATATTCATACATGCAGATAACAATTTGATCAATCCCATTCACCTTTACTTTTCCTTTCCCTCCCCTCCTCTATCCCCTACTGATTTTTTTCTATTATTATTATTATTATTATTTTAATTAGTGCATTATAATCCAATGCTATCTTATTGGAAGTATATTCAGATCCAAAATAATAGAAGCCTGACTCCAAGGACAGTCAGATGGAGAAAAAAGTAAATTTGACTAAAGATAAAGGAGAAGAAAAATTTCTTCTTCACTTCTCTGTTTCTACACTTGGGTTGCAGTTGTAGGAATTAAGTAAGAATGGCACGAAGGCCATTGCAAAGGTCCAGTGGAATGGAAAAGAAATAATTTTGAGAAACTCTGTTTTGATGAGCCTTTTGAACTGAAAGAGTTCTTCAGAGATTTTCCTGACCTTATTCCAATTCTAGTTCCCTTATTTTACAGATCAGGAAACTGACACATTGAGAGTTCAAGTGACATGCCCAACATGGATTCTAAAGATTATCAAAGGAATCATGATAATAGTGAGATCCAAAATAATATGACTTGTATTTCCAAACCAACTACAGTGTTGAAGTCTGGGTATAGAGCATCATTGGTCTAAGTGAGCTTGGTAACCTACCTGTTTTGGTACATATTGGGTTAGTAATTTGCATGTGACCCAGTATCAGTTAACCAAATATAAAGGAAAATATCTGTTGGGAATGATATGGGGAAGGGATTTTGATCCTTAGAGAAAAGAGAAACAGTAAGAACTACATGTTCTCTGGCTGTAAAGCCAATAGATTGAAGATGCAATTCCTGGAGCTACAACAGCTATGTTGCAAACTTCCTTGGCCAGCCTTAGAATGAAGAATTGAAGGAAAAGATAGCAGAGGAGAAAGATGCAGAAAGCAATGGTCACTGATGATATCATTGAATTGATGCCTCCCAAGTAGAAATAATTATATTTATAATTCTTATCATATGAAATAATTGTCTCTTAAAATTAAAATATTGATAATAACAATAATAATTAATTAAGTATTGTGTAATTATAGTCAATAAATTCTTATCTTCTATAGGGCAAAAGAAAACAAGTCTGTGACAATCAATGCATTTGTATTGGACTATGAGCTCTGAAGAATGCAAAGACTAGCCAGGTAAGACTAGCACATGCCTATTATCCCAAAGGCTCAGGAGGCTGAGGCAGGAGGATCGAAAGCTCAAAATCAGCCTCAGCAACTTAGTAAGGCCCTAAGCAACTTAGGGAGAACCTGTATCAAAATTTAAAATATAAATAAGAAGGGCTGGGAATGCAGCTCAGTGGTTAAGTACCACTGGGTTTAATATCTGGTAGCAAAAAAAAAAAAAAAAAGAGAGAGAAAAAAAAAGCAAAGACTATGGCTTATTTGAAATTACAAAACCAACCCAGTCCAGAGAAAAAACAAGTAAGCCTCAGAATATTTACTATTGTAGAAATATAATGGCGGGGACACTTGGGAGAACCCTTTGACATTTTCTTTAAAAATTAAGCATAATCTTACTACATACCCAAAATTTTCATTCCTAAGAATCTATCCAAGAAAATGAAAACACATTCACACACATGTATACACAAATGCTCTTAGCAGCTTTAATAATAGCCAACAATGGAATCAACCCAAATACTCTTCATCTGGTGAATGGCTAAACAATATGGTGCAATATTCATAAAATGAAATCCTGTTTAGAATAAAAAGGAATAATATACTGATGCTACAACATAGATGAAAATTTAAAGCATACTATGTGAAAGAAAACAGACACAAAAGATTACATATTGTGTGATATGTAGGCTTACATTTATGTAAAATGTTCAGAATAGGCAAATGTATAAAGACAAAAAAAAAATCAGGAATGGAGTTGGACTGCAAACAGGCTCAAGGGAATTTGGGGCAGTGATTGAACTGTTTTGAAACTGGATTATGGCACGGGTTATACAACTCTATAAATTAACAAAAAAAATATTGCATTGTGCTCTTTTAATGGGAAAAAAATTATGGCTTGAAAACTACAACTCAATAAAGCTGTTAGAAATAAAAATTTATTGAGTTATTAAAATACACTAAGTTGCCTAGTATAGGATTTGATGCAGACAACTGTCTGCCTAGTACCATACCAAAGGGTATAAAGATGCAAAGATATTCCCTTCAGGTGGGAAAAGAGACATTGTTCCTACTGAAAAATTATTATAGTTAGGTCCAAAAGGAATAAAGCAAAGAAAAAGTATCCTAAAAGTTCAAAGAAAGAATCAATTATTGACAGCTGGATTTTAGGGAAAATAATCCTAAATTTTACCAGGCTCAGAAGGATTTGGGGAAGAACAATTTAAGGAAAAATGTGCAATGTTGACAGTTGAATGTTTTAGTTTTTTTTTTTTCCCTTGCAGTAGTAGGGATTGAACCACCCATATATGCTAAGCAAGTGCTCTATCACTGAACCACATTCCCATTTTTAGAGTTTTTTTTTTAAGTTCTTGAGTCCAACATCCATGTCTCCCACCTAAAATATAACTGTTTTATACAAAATAAAAATAATCACTGGCCAGGGGTATAGCTCAGTATGTTTAACATGTGTGCACACATACATACAAGAAAGCCCTGGGTTTGATCACCAGCACCAAGAAGAAAAGAATACTCACTTTTTAACTTTATTTTATTTGTTCTTTTAATTGAACATGAGTCCAACTAACTTATTTTGAACAGATTAAAATCACTTACATATTTCTATTTAAATATTTAGTTATATATAGGGCTGGGATGTAGCTCAATGATAGAGCTCCTGCCTAGCAAACACAAGGACCTGGGTCCAATCCCCAGTATTTTTAAAAAAAAATCCATTTTACCATATTTTAAATAATAAATTTAATTTAGTAATTTTTTTGCAAATATTTCAAGTGTTTGCACAGACACACTTACAACCCAGTTCTCATATAACTCTTGTATATCTAATACATTATACCTATAAAAATGTGAACCATAATTTTTCTTAAATTTCCAAAATAATTATAATAATTATTCAATTCTATTATACTTTTCCACTTATGTCACATATCTAAACCAAATACATATTTCAAATGAAAATCACATATGTAATCTCTCATTAAACAACAAACACATTTTCCTAATGATTATGTAAAACGTTCTTATATCAAAGCTTAAGTACTATGGGCCTGTTTTATTTTATGATATCCAAGTTTAGTCCTACACCTTTCTGAGTATCCAGACATTTACTTAATTAGTTAAGAAGAGTTATAATCTCAGATAGAATGCAGTTATTAAATCAAAATTCTAATATCTTGATGGTTATTTATTATTCAGAAATATCAGTCCAGAGAGTGGGACTTGAGATTCTACAGATTCTGCTGGAATCACAAAATTTATTGCATCTTTTTTCTTTTTTTAATTTTAATTTATTATATATGACAGCAGAATGTATTACAATTCATATTACACATATAGAGTACAATTTTTCATATCTGTGGTTGTTGAATCTTTTTTCATACAAACATTGTTAACAAGTCTGTGTAGCTTGCAAACCAATTTTAATCACTTTACAGGGGTAGCTAAAGTTCTCTATCCTTACTCTTACTGTAATTAACTTTTTCACACTTTGACTTGACTCCATTAATCTCTTTACTGCCTGATAGAAATCTGGAAACTTTCAGCATTCTTTGATTCTCGATTAGATAGTGCATGCCTCTCACACTTTGGTCTGGCTTTGGATAGAACCTGTAATCTTTTTTAAAATGATGGATTTGGCATTGCAGAAGATCTGGCCCCCGGAGTCTTCTATCTTTTAACAGAGTTCTTTTGATAAGGAACAGGTGACAGAGAAGAAGTCTGTGTGGTTATAAAAATGGGGCCATGGTTGTACATAGTTTAAGGTGGAAGGTAATCTATAATGTTGGAAAGGTCAGAATGGCAATCAATCAAGGAATAAGTTCAAGATGGTTGAGGAAGACTTCAATGGCCTGATACCAGTTGCCTAAAAAGGGAAGAGAAGAGAAGATAGTAACTATGGTGACTCTCTTCAAAGTCATAATGATAAAATTCAGCATAATTGCATGCCCATATATGGAAAATGTGGAAGATGACGATGTCCAGTAAGTGAATGAAGACTATAAACTGAAGGCACCTCAAGTTATTAATGTAGATATAAAAGGCATTAGGGTTGATAGTAAAGGTTAAGCAAAGAAAGAAACTTGATTCAAGAGCTGTGGCCATCTAGTAAAGAATTTTTAAAAATCCTCTTTAATTAGTATTCTGGGCAATCCAAGGATATCTAAGCAACAGGCCAGCTTTCCCTTCATTTCAAGCAGCATCCGAAACATCAAAAATTCCAGATGGTAACAAGAATTAAAATAATATAGTTCCTGTAGGTATATGATTATTAACAATGTCCTTTAAGATGCAAGCAACAAGCAGAATATGGTGGCATACAAATGTAATCCCAGTGGCAAAGGAGGCTGAGGCAGAGAATCCCAAATTCAAGCCCAGCCTCAGCAACTTAGTGTGGTCCTAAGCAATTTAGTGAATCTCTGTCTCAAAATAAAAAATAACAAGGGCTGGAGATGTGGTACTCCCCCCACAAAAGATGTGGGCAACCAAAGTTTTTAGCTTTTTTTTTAAATGCTAATATTCTAGTATAGAACTTGTGTATTACAAAGAACCTTAAAGAAAAAATTAATCCAACATCACTCTAAAAATTAATCCATTTGTAAGTGCCTTTTTACAAATTTTTTCATGTTACATAAAAATGGATTGATATAACAAAGTGAAGGGAGAATTGTTAATTGGATGACAGTAATATGAATAATTCAACAAAAGCGAGGAATTTTAATACTAACACACTGACACATTTACAAAAATAGAAGAACCTTGTCTGTTGTCTGTAAGATTTCTCATGTTATATTAGAGAAAATCCACCCAGTAAGAGAATGAGCATTTAGCACTTTAATCTTAAAATAATGAATTGGTTAAAGAATTTAGTGCCAGGTTATTAAATAATTTGCATTCACTAGCAGAATATAGCTGTACTGTGTCAAAAAAAATCTATCTACCTTAAAATTAAATGTGATACATTTGCTAACAAAGAATGATCAAATAATTTAAAAGTAAGTCTAGAAATTAGATGGTTCATATTATATCATTTTCAACCTTTTTGAATTCTCTTCTTTATGAATTGATTAGACATTGTTTTTTAAGAAAAAGACTCCAAAATTAGATTTTTTTCCAGCTTCTCCAAAAGAAGGTGATTAAATCAAGATAGTGTTTTTAACTATGATTGTCTCTCCTAAAATATGATTTTTACCCTTTGTAAGTATATTTTGCAAGTACATCTGGGAATTGTAGGAACAAAAACAGCTAATCAATGTCAGTTCAGGCATGCTTTCTAACAATATTTTGTCTACACATTTGGGTTTTCTGCTTACCTAATTTTCCTTTCTTGTCTACATTTTTCTATATCACAAAGATTTTGCTTATTTTAATTTTGCTAAGCTTCTAGTTTCAAGCTACACATGACTCAGAATGCCCTGGATTATTAGCCCTCTGCAGCTTTTGGTTACCTAAAGTTTACCTATCCCTGATTTCCATATCAATCAACCAAAGTCAGGCAACTGTGATCCTATGATTTTCCGCAGAATAGTGAAGAAGGCTGTTAGGTGGTCAGTCTGAAGCATTTGCTTCCTGCATAAAAATCAGGTTCTCCATAAATTAGAGTTCTTCCTTTCCTTATTCATATTCACTTAGCAGCTGATGAAACCATACTCTTTCTTCTAAATAATTTGGCACTTCTCAGCAGAATTGTAAAATCAATACAAATCAGCTGAGACTTAAGAAACTGTTAATAAAAATCTTGAGGCAAACTCAATGAATTATTAGGTCTCTTACAACTGATTCTGATTTATGTCAGCTTTTAGGCAACTGCTTTCATTTGAGGGTCAGGGAGGAACCCATGTGAATTGATGACGTGATTGGGATGAAATCTGTGAAAATTTGAAACTGGTATAAATTGTTAAATATACAAATTATACAACATTAGCATCAACACCTACCATAAACAAAGGATGAATGCTCTGCAGTAAAACCAAACAAGAGAGAAATTTTGTGGAAGACAGACTGCTCCCTTGAGATGTTTCAGTATAGCAGCTGGTGAAAGGTCAGGGTGAACTACTCCACTAAATAATGGTATGGAGATAGGGTGAGTGGCTTATGAGGCAGGGGAGGGACCTAATAGTAGAAATTAGAAGGGGAGTGGTTCTTTTAACACTAAAAAAACAAATAACCCAATCAATAAGTGGGCCAAGGAACTGAACAGACACTTCTCAAAAGAGGATATACAATCAATCAACAAATATGAAAAAATGTTCATCATTGCTAGCAATTAGAGAAATGAAAATCAAAACTACTCTATGATTTCATCTCAGTCCAGTCAGATTGACAGCTATTAAGGGATATAAACAATAAGTGTTGGCGAGGATGTGGGGGAAAAGGCATAATAACACATTGCTGGAGAGACTGCAAATTGGTGCAGCCAATCTTACTGGAGTGAGATGGTATCTTAGGGTGGTTTTGATTTGCATTTCTCTGACTGCTAGAGATGGTGAGCATTTTTTCATGTACTTGTTGATTGATTGTATGTCCTCCTCTGAGAAGTGTCTGTTCAGGTCCTTGGCCCATTTGTTGATTGGGTTATTTGTTAACTTATTGTCTAATTTTTTGAGTTGTTAGTATACTCTGGATATTAGGGCTCTATCTGAAGTGTGAGGAGTAAAAATTTGTTCCCATGATGTAGGCTCCCTATTTACCTCTCTTATTGTTTCTCTTGCTGAGAAAAAACTTTTTAGTTTAAGTAAGTCCCATTTGTTGATTCTAGTTATTAACTCTTGTGCTATGGGTGTCTTATTAAGGAATTTGGAGCCCGACCCCACAATATGTAGATCGGAGCCAACTTTTTCTTCTATCAGACGCACACTCTCTGATTTGATATCAAGCTCCTTGATCCATTTTGAGTTAACTTTTGTGCATGGCGAGAGGAGGGGATTCAGTTTCATTTTGTTGCGTATAGATTTCCAGTTTTCCCAACACCATTTTTTGAAGATGCTATCCTTCCTCCATTGCATGCTTTTAGCCCCTTTATCAAAAATAAGATAGTTGTAACTTTGTGGATTAGTCTCTGTGTCCTCTATTCTGTACCATTGGTCCACCTGCCTGTTTGGGTACCAGTACCATGCTGTTTTAGTTACTATTGCTCTGTAAAGATACCATCTCACTCCAGTAAGATTGGCAGCCATTCTGAAGTCAAACAACAACAAGTGCTGGCGAGGATGTGGGGAAAAGGGTACTCTTGTACATTGCTGGTGGGGCTGCAAATTGGTCCGGCCAATTTGGAAAGCAGTATGGAGATTCCTGGGAAAGCTGGGAATGGAACCACCATTTGACCCAGCTATTGCCCTTCTCGGACTATTCCCTGAAGACCTTAAAAGAGCGTACTACAGAGATACTGCCACATCGATGTTCATAGCAGCACAATTCACAATTGCTAGACTGTGGAACCAACCCAGATGCCCTTCAATAGATGAATGGATTAAAAAAATGTGGCATTTATACACCATGGACTATTACACAGCACTAAAAAATGACAAAATCATGGAATTTGCAGGGAAATGGATGGCACTAGAGCAGATTATGCTAAGTGAAGCTAGCCAATCCCTAAAAAACAAGTGCCAAATATCTTCTTTGATATAATGAGAGCAACTAAGAACAGAGCAGGGAGGAAGAGCAGGAGGATAAGATTAACATTAAACAGAGACATGAGGTGGGAGAGAAAGGGAGAGAAAAGGGAAAATGCATGGAAATGGAAGGAGACCCTCATTGTTATACAAAATTACATATAAGAGGTTGTGAGGGGAATGGGAAAATAAACAAGGAGAGAAATGAATTACAGTAGATGGGGTAGAGAGAGAAGATGGGAGGGGAGGGGAGGGGGATAGTAGGGGATAGGAAAGGTAGCAGAATACAACAGTCACTAATATGGCATTATGTAAAAATGTGGATGTGTAACTGATGTGATTCTGCAATCTGTATTTGGGGCAAAAATGGGAGTTCATAACCCACTTGAATCTAATGTATGAAATATGATATGTCAAGAGCTCTGTAATGTTTTGAACAACCAATAATAAAAAAAAAAATTGGTGCAGCCAATCTGGAAAGCAGTTTGGAGATTCCTTGGAAAACTGGGAATCAAACCACCATTTGACCTAGCTATCCCCCTCTCAATTTATACCCAAAGGACTTAAAAACAGCATACTGCAGGGACACAGCCATATCAATGTTTATAGCAGCACAATTTACATTAGCTAAATTATGGAACCAACCCAGATGCCCTTCAGTGGATGAATGGATAGGGAAACTTTGGTATATATACACAATGGAACATTACTCAGCATTAAAAGAGAATAAAATCAAGGCATTTGCAGGTAAATGGATGGAGTTGGAGAATATAATGCGAAGTGAAGCAAGCCAATCCCAAAAAGCCAAAGGCTGAATGTTTTCTTTGATATAAGGATGTAGACTCATAATGGCGATAGGGTGGGGGGTGCATGAGAGAAATAGAGGAAGCTTAGATAGGGCAAAAGGGAGGGAGGGGAAAGGAGGGGGCAAGGGGGTAGGAATGATGTGGAATGAGTTATACATCATTACCCTAAATGCATGGATGAAGACACGAATGGTGTGAAAATACTTTGTATATAATCAGTGACTTGAAAAATTGTGCTCTATATGTGTAATATGAAATGAATTGCATTCTGCCACCACGTATTACAAATTAGAATAAATAAGTAATTCAATTAAAAAAAAAGAAGGGGAGTGGTTCTGGGAAGGTAAACTAATGGTTTCTGAATATGAAACCATGGGCTACAAACATAGCTAATGTCCAAATTTTTATTATGATGAAATCTGGCTCATCCTTATAATGTTTTTATTTCTACAGCTTCCAATACTCTAAATAAAGATTCTTATAATGCTAAATTATTCTCTAAAAGTTGAGGCATTAGTAAATCAGAGGACATACTAGTGAAGTTTGTGAAACACACAAAACACCACATAAAAATTTTGTTTTAGAAATGAATTTATAGACTTGCTTAATTTATTCCACATGTAACTATACATTATAATTACTAATTCTATATTTAAATTATCAAGTATAAAATAATAACACTCATCCAAATGTACATTTTAGAGAAATTATATATACATATAGTTTTATTTTTTAAACAGCAACAAATATCTACTTCAAATTCCCCCTAAAAATGTCCCATAAGTACTAATATTTCTAATAGTTTTTAAAGCAAGAAACAGGGATGTTTACATAAGTTGAGTATACCAGATAAATATTTTAAATGTTTGTTTAAATTATAACGTTAGCATTTTGTAATCTAGAGAAAAATATCCTAGAGATCTTTAGTCTAAGCCTTCTCTATGCACAGGTGAGAAAGGGATTAGTATTAATTCCCTGGATCCCCCAAGTCATGGTAAATTATTCAAAGGTGGAAATTGAGTCCATGTCTCCTAGTCCCTTACCTATCTTTCCTTCTGCTGCATCACACCTTACCAGGAAATATTTTTTATAAATAAATACTTCAGGCAATAGCAGAAAATTTAGGATAAGTTTTGCTGTTGTTGTAGGTTAGCAGGATTAGCAGAAATTCATTAACTGCCTTATTTTATTTTCCTAATGAAATAAGATGGTCAACATTCAAGAATTTGCCTAATTGTTTCTTTTCTAGTATCCAAGAGAAATAAGACTTGCTTAAGCATATTTGTTCCCAAGGCCTAGATGACAACTGATTGCAATAATGTTTGCCCTAAGGTTTTGGGACTTGATTAAAGTGACTGGTGGGGTGAATATGTGTTATGGTTGATAGCCTTCTAAATTTGAGGAAGAAAACTATAATTATAGACAATCTTACATGATGATCTAAACAAGATATTTGCAGTATGCAAAGGAGAATATTTCTCCTATACATGACCTATAAAATGACTTAGAAATTATAGCTTATCTGGATGGTTTGATATTATTAAACATACATCTAAGCCCAGCACGGTGGCACACAACTGTAATCTCAGAGGTTCCGGAGGTGGAGGCTGGAGGATTGCAAGTTCAAAGCCAGCCTCAGCAATTTAGCAAGGTGCTAAGCAACTCAGTGAGACCCTGTCTCTAAATAAAATACAAAATAGGGCTGGAATGTGGTTCAGTGGTCGAGTGCCCCTGAGTTCAAATCCTAGTACCTTCCCCCACAAAAAATCTAGTTAACTATCATTTACATGACAAAAATGAAAATGTAAACCAGTAGGTTTTACTTTTAGCTTGCCTTAGAATTACTTACATCTGATTGTGAATACAATTTTTTCAAGTCATGCTCCCTAGTGAGATATAAGAATAAGAAAAAAGTACTGTATTTTTTTCCACAGAAAAGTGCTTCTGTAATTTTGAAGAAGCAATATGTAGGAACTTATAACTCTAGAGCAGAAAGAGAATTGAAGAAACCAGCTGTTTATTCTGTCTCCAAATATAGCCCAAAGTAAGTTCTTTTACTTAAATCTTTTCACTTTTTATCATTTTTAGTACCTTTAAATTTTTCCTTATAATAAAAATCTCTTTTATCATGGTTTTGATTCCATTCTCATTTTTCACCTTCACGGAGGTAGAACACAGGATCCTAACACGTGAAACCCCAGTAGACGAGCCAGCACCATGTTTTGTGCTTGTAAGAATGAATTTGCTTCTGTTGAAATTAGGTATGCTACTGGTTAATAAATCAGAACTGTCATTCTGATTACAGACTGACATATGGTCAGGTCCTTGTTATGGACCTTTAATTATAGAATACCTATTTATTATCACTTTATTGTCCCTCCTAGTAGCCCTTTATGGAATAAGATACAGGTGTGTGGTGAGTTTGGGGGGTAATAAAGATTATTTCTCTCACATGGAAATCTAGAGGTAATCATACACAACTTCTACTTAAATCCTATCATCCAGAACTGTATTATTCAGCCATACCCATCTGTAGGGGAGACTAAAAAAAATAGCCTTGATTTGGGGGAAGCTCTGTGCCCAGATGAATACTATTTGCATTTGTGTTTTTAGAAATGTCTTTTTTTTTAATATTTTTTTTTAGTTGTTGATGGACTTTTATTTGCTTATTTATATGTGGTGCTGGGAATCAAACCCAGTGCTTCACACGTATGAGGCAAGTGCTCTACCACTAAGCTACAACTCCAACCCCAAATACTATTAGCTATATTAACTTATACTAAGTGGAAAATAGATTTTGGGAACAACTATAAGTTACTGCCACACTCCACTCCACACATTTTAACATTGTATTAATAATCAAATTAGTTGTCCCTGGGTTAATCCCAATTGGAACCACACCCATACTAACATTATTCATAGTTTTAAACCACTCACTAGACTACATGCAAAGAAAAAATAAACAGGATCAAGGACAGTATAGAAGATAAAAGTATAATCTCTAAGCATCAGGTTTACCTAGAGTTTATATATTCATAGTAATTTCTTCTTCTTTTTTTGTCCCAGGGATTGAATCCAGGGGCACTTAACCACTGAGCTACATCCCCCTACTATTTTTTATTTTGAGACAGGGTCTCACTAAATTGCTTAGGTCTCACTAAGTTGCTGAAGCTGACTTTGAACTTGCAATCCTCCTCTCTCAGCCTACCTAGCCACTGGGATTACAGGTGTATGACACCATTCCCAACTCTTATGTTTTATAGTGAAGGAAAGGATGGCACAAATAGATTTTACTATAGGGAAATCACTTCTTTAAATTAATTTATTTTCTGGGGCTGGGGATGTGGCTCAAGTGGTAGCGCTCTTGCCTGGCATGCGCCTGGCCCGGGTTGGATCCTCAGCACCACATACAAACAAGGATGTTGTGTTCGCCGAGAACTGAAAAAATAAATATTAAAAAAAAAAAAATTCTCTCTCTCTCTCTCTCTCTCTCTCTCTGTCTCTCTTTAAAAAAAAATTTAATTAATTAATTAATTTTCTTTATTAAGTCATTGGCTCTGATTTTTTTTTTTTTTTTTTTTGAGTGACCATTGCAGGTTCTCAGTAATATGAAGTGTTACATTAAAGGGCTCAGTCAAAATTAGCTTTAATTAGGAATTCCAAACACGGCCAGTTTATTATCACACCATAACAATTCAAGGTGCTTCACAAAAGATCTACAATGAATTAGCAATTGTAATGCAATCTGTGGTCCCAAGATAAGGATTGAAAGCAGAAGGAAACAAGTGAGTCATTACAATTATTGGCTTCTATTTTTGATAGAATTATAAGGGAATTGCCTGCCTTCAATTCTAGCTACTTCCTTTGTGAATATGTACAAAGAATGTAGGTGTGGTTAATAAAACAGAAGAGGCTATTTTAATACATTTTCATAACATCTTACTTGTACTTTTAAGCTGTTTACTACAATCTGACCCTCAAAAATTTAAAACATTTAATATTTTTAAAAGACAATTCTTTCTATTTTTTTTCTAAAATATGTTCCTGATTTGGCATCCTCTAAACTATTATCCATATGGATTCTATGTAGTAGGACTTAAATTAGTGATAATGAATCCTTCAAGATTTAAATGTTTTTCTTTTCCTTTTTGGCAAGAACTATTACTAACTTGTACAGTTTTCTGGGCTTTGTGTAACAGTTTAAGCGACAAAGATAACTTTTTTCCTGTAATATTCTGGTTTTCTGGTTTACAATAGCCTACAGCAGAGTCATGTTCTGGTTCCAATCCTTCTGATGCTTGATGACCACATTTTCCTACTCCTGATATATTGGTCTTCCTGGTCTTTGTATACTTTGACTTAAATTTTTGTGTTTTTTGTGAACATACACAAAAACCCAAGGGAAAGTCTTGAAAAGGTGATAAGAATGATAAACAAGTACCTAAATTTCCAAAGGGGGGTATCCTGTGGGGTTTGTTTGTTTGTTTGTTGTTGTTGTTAGTACTGGGGATTAAACCCAGGGGATGCTTTACCACTGAGCCACACCCCCATACCTCAGTCCCTTTTATTTTTAATTCTGAGGCAGGTTCTCACTAAATTCCTGAAGGTATTCCTAAATTGCCAAGGCCAACCTCAAATTTGTGATTCTCCTATCTCAGCCTTCTGGATCCCTAAAATTACAGGCATGAGTCACTGCTCCCAGCCTGTGGTAAATTTAATTTCAAGCTAATTTTATACCAGGGATCTCTAGTGTCACCTAGCAAATAAACCTAACAATGAGGGTCAATAGAAATCACAAGCGCTTTCTATGTAATTACTGAATTTTAAACTCAATGGTTTATACTTTTTTCTTCAATGGTAAAAACAGTACTACTATGTATGAATAAAACATAGTACTACTATGTATAAATAAAAACATTTACTATGTATGAATATCATTATATATGTACACACACACACACACACACACACACACACACACCCCTTAGGTCTTTTCTAGTTAAATCTTTACAACAATCTACAACGTAAAAATCCTTTCCTTCCTACTTTTACTAACAAGGTAACTGAACCATAAGCAGCCAGAATGTGGTGCATGCAAGATACCAACACAGCAGTCTTGTTCTCATGCTCTTGTTAACCAATCTTCCTCCTTTGCTCATTACCCAAGCTACAGCTACAAAAGGATATGTCTCCTAAAAAATTTGGAAACACACTGAAACTGCTTATAAATTTTGTAGCAGTATCTGAATAACATTTTGTGTTTCTGTTTCTCTGATAGGCACCCTCTAATCTCCACTCCATCCAGGTGTCAAAAGTGGAAAGATCAATTTGACCCTGTCCTCTAAACCATACTTTAGTGATCCACAAATGGATCAATTCTTTCTCCAGATTAGCCACCAAGACCCTATGCAGTATATATGGAGCAGATTGAGGTTCCAGTTTTTTTTTTTTTTTTTTTAAAGAGAGAGAGTGGGAGAGAGAGAGAGAGAGAGAGAGAGAGAGAGAGAGAGAGAGAGAATTTTTTAATATTTATTTATTTTTCTTAGTTCTTGGCGGACACAACATCTTTGTTTGTATGTGGTGCTGAGGATCGAACCCGGGCCGCACGCACACCAGACGAGCGCGCTACCGCTTGAGCCACATCCCCAGCCCGAGGTTCCAGTTTTAGCCTGACAAGTTTTCTGAACACTGAAAATGTAACTTGGAAGCTAGTAGCAATGGCCATTTTCTGTCACATGAACCAGATAAGAGAGAAAAACGTGTCTTCAATGAAAGAAACATAAAACAAAGTTTCCCAGAAAAGAATAAACAATTTCCTGTGATGCTGTAGCAGACAGATAGTATAACTGGCTCCACTTCTTGACTCTCCTTCTTATATGCCATTCTCTTTACAATATGACTTTGTAGCTGTTTCCCATCAAGAGATGAAGTGGAATGTCCTATCATTTGGACCTGGGGTAGTCTTCTGACTTGACAAAAGTGACAGAGAACAAGTTTTAAGTTTTAGATCACATGAAACCTAGAACATTGTGTTATTTGTTTTATAATACTATAACAAAAACCTGAGATAAGTAACTTAAAAAGAGGAAAGGTTTATTTTAGCTCACAGTTTTGCAGTCTTTGGTTGGTTGGCCTATTGTTTGGGGGCCTGTGGTGAGGCAATACATCATGGTGGAACCATCTGGCAAAAGAAGTTGCTCACCTCATGGTGACTGGGAAGCAAAAGAGAGAGAAGTAGAGGCGCCAGCATCCTAACATCCTCTTCAAGGAAATGCCTGAAATGACCTAACCCACTAGGCCTTAACTCCTAAAATGTCCCACCATGTTCCAATAGTATCATGGGCTGGGAACCAAGCTGTCCACACATGGACCTTTGGGGGACATTCACAATCAAAACTATAACATTCCATCCCTGGTCTCTAAAGATTCATGTCCCTCTTAGAATGCAAAATACATTTAGTCCATCTCAAAGAGTCTCAAAAGTCTTTTAACAGTTCTAACATTGCTGAAAAGTCCAAATTCAAAATCTCCTCTAAGACTAAAGGCAAATTCATAGCTGTGAGCAAGAATAAAAGTAATAAGTCACTACTTCTAGATACAATGATTTTCAGGATGAACATTCCCATTCCAAAATGGAGGAATAGAGACATTGAAAGGAAGGATAGGACCAATACAAGACTGAAACCAAGCAGGGCAGGGCAAGAATTAAATCCTAATGCTCTATGTCAGGCATCCGGGGCACACTGTAATGGAAAGAGGGTTCCCAAGTCTTGGGCATCCACTACACCCTTGCTGGTTGTAGTCCACCTGGCCACTCTCTTGTGCTGGCTCTGCTAGTTGCATGTGTCTTTTCTCAACAAGAGAAGGCATCTCTAACCTCCTAGAGTCTCTACTGCTGCTTCAGCTTCACTCCCGCAGCTTCAATCTTTACCCCCGCAGCTTCAGGCTTCATCCTGTTGGGATATATTTGCAGGTATCTCAACCCTGCCACACAATTCCTGACCTCCCAGACTTTCTTTTGAAATCTCAGTGTAAATGGCTAGAGAGATCGCTTGATAGTAGAGCACTTGCCTAGCATGTGTGAGACCCTAGATTCAATCCTCAGTATTGAAAAGGAAAAACAAATACAGACAGTGATAGCTCAGTGGAAGCCTCCATGAGCCTATAATTCTTGCATTTTGCATACCTGCAAAATCAGCATCACTTGGATGACATCAACATCTGCTGTCAGGACAAGCTATACTGGGGCCTGCTTGAACCAGGGGCCTCTGATTGCCCTTATGACTGTACATGGAGGCACCCAATGGGTAGCTCAAGAGCCTAGGGCTCTCTTCACAAATGAAAATATATGAAACAAGTTCATACCTTAATACCTTATGCCCTTAGAGCAAAATACTTGGCTTCTGTTTAATGGTGATAATCTCTTCAAAAACTGTACCTTCACTAGCTTCAACTTCAAACATTCCTTTTCTTACCAAGCTGCAAATTTTTCAAATCTTTCTCCACATTTTGCTTCTGATTTTCATTATAAAACAGATTAAAAACAGCCATCAAATGCCCATGCTGTAGACTGAATACTGTGCAGCCTTGAAATGTCTTCTGACAGATTAACTAATCTATCATTTTTAAATTCAGCCTCCCACAAAGACTCAGGACATAGATGAAAGGAGGCCAAATTCTTTGCCATAGTGTAACATGGATGACCTCCAGTCTAATTCCCAAGAGTTCTTATTTCCATTTGAAACTTCATAAGCATAATCTTTACAACTGCATTTCTAACAACATTCTGGCCTCCTGAGTCCTCACCATAATTGTCCATTGATCTCTGCTTATAATATTCTATGTATTCTCTAGCTCATTCTTTCAAACTTTTCCAAATTCCTAACTCAAATCAATTCCAATCATCTCAGGTGTAGTCACAGTAATAACCATAACCCTGATACCAATTTTCTGTTAACTTACCATCACTGTAACAAAATACCTAAGACAACTTAAGAAGAAGAAAGTTTTATTCCAGTTTACAGTTCTGGGAGTTTCAATCCATGATTGGTTGGCCTATTGCTTTGGGGTATGTGGGGAGGCAGTACATCATGGTGGGATCATTGCAGAGAAAGTTGCTACCTCATGGTGGCTGGGAAGCAAAATACAGAGGAGGGGCCACGGTGACAACATATCCTTCAAGGACATGCCCCCAGTGATCTATGCCTCACCTTCTAAACGTTCCACCACAGCCCAACAGTACCATCAGCTGTGGACCAAGCCTTCAACACATGGGACTTTAGGGGACACTCATGTTCCAAACTACAGCATACATGCACACTTTTTCTTTTTAATGCATGCATTCCATGTGATCATGCTTTCTTAGCTGGGTGGAGAGATATGAGTATAGCTGTGTTGTTCCAGCCAAAATCATTCTAACAAGCCTGTCCTAGCCAATTTACCAGCTGACCAGGGACAAGAAGATCATCCAAGCCTAGCCTAGATGAGCAGAACTGCCCATCCAACATATAGACTTGTGAAAAATAATAAATGTTTGTTATTTTAAGGGTGGGTTGCTATGCAACACTTAGCTAATTGTTATAGATACCTACAGTGTTCCCATTGATAGTTCTGAAAGCCTAGATGCATCCCAGACATAGGGTTCCATGATTCACATTTGTAGTCTGATAATACATTTTCCATTTGTGTCATGTATCCTCAATTAGATTTCTGGTATTTGAAATCACAAGAATACTAACTGCCTAAGATTTTACAGGATCTGAGAATAGTAGGAATAGCATCTTATCCTTACAAAGGTCCCATAAGTAGTAAGCAGACCTATGATGTGGTGGCTTAAGGATACTGGGCAAGGGAAAATGAGGGGGAGGGAGAAACTTAGGACCCAGTCAAAAAATATGCTAAGTGTGTCATTTGGAGAAAATTTGATTCAAGGATTTGGTTATCAAAGTAACAGAAGAAAGTAGGGAAGGAGAGGGTGGTAGATGACAAAAAGCAAGAAGAGAGATACCCAGAGAATAGAAACTGTTGATGCCTCTGAGCTGGTGTTCACAAGCCTGTACCTGCCACTGTGCTGATAGAGACATTATAAGAGTCTGCTTTGGATCTGCTGATCAGGTATCACCCGACATAGGGATAGAATTTTGGCAACACTGTTAATGCAGCAAATGTCATCATTGCCCAAGACAGTCAGAAACTGGAAATCATAGGTGAATCCCTTTCCCCACTTCAATCCTCCAAGTCCTGCCAGTGCCTATTAGCCCTATTAGTTCCTAAGCAGGAGCCTGCTGGAGAAAGAGTCTAGAAACTGGAACTTGCAGACTTTCAGACCTTTAGAATATTAACAGAGCACAGAAAGGCAAAAGCAATAATGAACTATAAGGGAATTCATTTTCAAATTGAACTTGAAGTAACTTGGAGGGCTGGTAAGGTTCCTATGGCTAAGATAAGGTAAAAGAAGCTGAGCTAACTCCCTTCAAAAAACCTTGATGTGATTCTGCAATTTGTATTTGGGGTAAAAATGGAAATGCATAACTCACTTGAATCAAATGTATGAAAGATGAAAAAAATAAAAATAAAAAATAAAAAAAACTTGAGGACTGAACAAGGAGGAAGTAAATAGTGATTTGTATCAAGTAGAGACCAGAGGGCCTGTTCTTATATGTTTGGACCACACAGTGTCCTTGGAATTATAATAAAACCCTCAAGCAGGGAAGAAGAATATGAAAATGACAATTGACTTTTCCCTCTACCCAGTAAAAGGGAACTCAGAGAAGATTAAATTTTATTTGGAGAAATAAAATAATATAACATTCTTACAATCAGAACATTTAAGTGAAAGGTATATAGTCTACAAATGGTAGAGTTCCAAGATGGCTCCATGTTCTACACCACTTGGGATGGAAAAGAAACAAAGATTTAATGATGGGCCCAAGAGTGCACAGTTGTTACAGACCTAGATGTGTTGACTTCTGAGTTAGTCTTTCCTTTGAACCATGCTGTCACCAAAAGTTTTGGTGCTAAATGCTTCAATATGTTTGTGACAGGGTCTCTACTGTCATTTTGTTGATAATGATGTTGGTAGTTTTCGTTTTTAAAAATTATGTGACTAACATATGAATATATTCTTATTGCAACAATTTGAAATTATATAATTTTTTCAAGAATGAAATGGAGGCCATTGAGCTTCTCTCTCTCACTCAGCCCACTCCGTTCTAGCTAACAGAGTACTATCTTCACCTTCAATAAATCTGTACTCTTTTTGAAAAAAAAGAACAAAATGGAAAGTTCCCTTTTTATCTTCTCCTGTTCTCTAGACACTGCTCAGAGGAACCAGATTAGGAGCTGAGACTGATAATCAAGGAGCAACAATCTTGAATTTGTATGTTTATTGAAATTTGGCAATTGAAACCTGGATTGAGAAGATAAAAGCCTGCTTACAAAACTGTCAACAAGTTTGTTTGGCAGTTATTGAATCTACGTTTAGGGCATATTGCTCCTTTGAACTGAACGTTCTAAAGAAGCTATCTCTAATGCAAGTATTGAACTGACCCCTCATCTGAATATGTGTTTGAAATGGAACCCCCCAAACTTAAATTTTTAGTACAAAGAGGTTAAAAATGTAAGAGGCTATCTATATAGTTAAAGTAAGTGTTTTAACTGTGTGACAGATATTATTGAAGAAATAGAAGTTTATTTTAGAAGTCTGGCTTAATATTTCCCTGTCCTAAAAATGTCACTTATTTTTGAGGATAAGAGTATGTAAAAAAAATAAAAATAAAAAAGAGAATGTGTGTTTTGCAGGCTTACTGACTGTTGGAGGTTGGGAGCCAACATCCAAGAAGCTAAAGAAGCTGTTTTCTTTAGCGTCACAGCACATGGCAATGAGATCCATGAAATACTTGGCAGCCTCAAAGCATAGTTTCAATTTACATCAGTATGTGCAAAAAATTCTTTGGAAGGACAAACACTAAAACTTATATACAGGCTATCTCTAGGTAACAGAATTATAAGTGCTTATAATTTTTATTCTCAAGGCTGAGGATATAGCTCAGAGTTAGAATGCTCCTGGGTCAATTCCCAGTACCCCCCCCCAAAAAAAAAACACTCTTATTCTTTTGCCATTGTGTCTTTTCTAATTTTTCTGAGGTATAAATATATTAGTTGCATTATTTTTTAAATAATTAAAAATTATCCCATGACTGAGGGTAGAGCTCAGTGGTAGAATACTGGCCTAGTAAGCACAAGGGCCTGGATTTGATCCCCAGCACCACAACCACCAACAAATTATTCCAAAAGAGAGTGATAAGAGTATATTCTGCATTTCCCTTAAGTTCAACATCTGCTTCCTTTCTTCTTATATGATTGTTTTATAAATATAAACATGTGTAAACCATGTGTGGTAGTGCACACCTATAATCTCAGCTACTTGAGAAGGTGAGACAGAAAGATCACAACTATATGAGACTTCTCTCAAAGTAAAAGTTTAAAAAGGACTGTAAATGTAGCTCATTGGCAAAACACTTACCTGGCATGTACAAAGCCCTGGGTTCAATTTCTAGGAACACACACATACACACACACACACACACACACACACACACTCACACACACAAAGTGTAAATGTCCCATATATTTTGAAATATCATGAGTTAAAATAAAACTTGTACTCATTACCCAGAGCAGCAGCATTTGGTGTATATGAATAATTTGGTAAACATTCTTTGATAATTACTACTGGGGCTTGTTTAATCTTTGCTTGGGGATAAAAAGACACAGCTGTAACTTGAGAACTTAATTCTGGGTAAATTGGTCTGCAGACCACCAAATTTGTTTGTTTGATCCTGTTTGCTACACAGATACCAACCTTTTGGGTTTTTGAAGTTCTGCAGAACAGACACAGAAAGAAAAAAGAAAGCACCTGTGTCTACTTTTTGCTCTGGAAAAAGAACACATATCCATAGATATTTAGCATTGAATCTTCTTATTAAAGTACATAAAGGGTGGTCAGAAATCTAGATTCATATGGACAATTCCCAGATTTAGATACTGTGAGGACATTTGTCTTGAAAAATAGTTTACACTATAAATGAGTGAATTTATAAAATTTATCAATAAAGCTTTTTTTAAAAAAAAATTTTAAGAGGGAGATAGGAATAGGGATATAGCTCAGTCATAGAGCACTTGCCTAGCATGTACAAGGCCCTCAGCTCCATTGCCAGCACTGAAAAAAAAAAAAAAAAAAAAAAAGATAAAATAAAGGTAAGAGGATAGAACACAAGGATTACATGGTAGAATAAAGAAAGCATAGTGGGCACAGTGGCACACATCTGTAATTCCAGCTACTTGAGAGGCTGAGGCAGGAGGATCACAAGTTCAAGGCCTAGACAACTTAATGAGACCTTATCTCAAAATAAAATTTTAAAAAGCACTGGTGGTAAAGCATGTAGAGGCCATGGGTTCAACCCCAATATCCCTCCCCCCCCCAGCACACACACACAAACAAGAGAAGATGGGGAGGAGGACAAGAAGAAAGAAAACACACTTCTAGATATGTAAATACAGATTAAATTATAAGGGCAAGTTTTAAGATCTGTGAATGGTATATGTGGTAGCCAGATTCCAAGATGACCCCCAATGACTACTACCTTCTGGAAGTCACAAAGAATTCCCTCCAACATTATAGAATTATTTTCTCTGACAAGTAGAATGGAACAGAAGTAATAGTTTATCACTTCTAAGGCTAAGTCATTAAAAATAATGTAGCTCCTGTTCCACTCCCTCTTCCCCCTTCTTTCTCAGGTAATTTTCTCTGGAAAAGCCAGCATCCCTCTGGAGAGCTTGTGTAGTGAGGAAATAAAGCCTCCTGTCATGAGAGAATCCTGTGAGTGAAAATGGAAGAATGTTCAATTCAGTCTCAAGTCTTCAGATGACAGCAGCCCCATGTTATAGCTTAAATGCAAGTTCATGAGAGAATTTGCCAGAATCATCCAACTAAGCTCCTCCTAGGTTCCTGGCCATCAGAAGCTATGTGCAATAATAAATATTTGTAGTTTTAACTCTAAAGATAGGTAATTTGTTACACAATTATAATTAAGTAGTATGATAGAGAACAGGAGACAAAAATGTAGAGATCCCAGACTTGAATAATATTACAGGTATTTCGAGAAAACAAAATTTATGAAATTCTATAAGACCTAATTTGCCTTGGACCCTCCCATTTATTAATCCCCTCCTTTCCAAAAGTTTTCAGTATGTTTGACTGAAAGATTTTACTCTCTTGTGGAAACATGTTTCTAATTCAATAATGAAAGTTCGTGGAAAATTTATATTTAAGCTGATTATGATTTTTCTCTACAAATATTAAAGCCTTATTCTTAAACACTAGAAATACTTTTCTTATAAAGGCCTGGCACGGTGGTGTATGCCTGTAATCCCAGCGGCTCAGTAGGCTGAGGCAAGAGGATTACGAGTTCAAAGCCAGCCTCAGCACCAGCGAGGCACCAAGCAACTTAGTGAGACTCTGTCTCTAAATAAAATACAAAATAGGGCTGGGGATGTGGCTCAGTGGTGAGTGCCCCAGAGTTCAATCCCTGGTACCCACCCCAAAAAAGAAATACTTTTTTTTATAAGAAATTCATTGTATGAAAAACATAATTTTACATCTAAGAAAGTCCAGATGAGAGCAGTTGACACATTTTAAGACCTCTTTCCATCACAGTATTTTCCTTTTTTATTTTTTTCATGATTTTTATTACGATTTGATAACAGATAATTTTCCTTCTGAACAGCTTCTTCCTATGATTAAATGGCTTATGGAGTCAAGGAACATCAGCTTTTACCCCCAGTTGATTGTATCAAGGTGAACATCTACTAATCCTAAATAGCTGGAATGCTGAGTGGGTGGAGTGGGATTAATTTCATTTTGCTATGAATGGTTGCATCTATGACATGTACATTTGGATGATGTATGTAACTGTTTTCATTCATTTGGTAAGAATCAGAGAAAGACTGTTGGGTGAGAGGGAGAAAATGAGTCAGGAGTGCAGAGAAGTCTCTTGACTTCTTCTTGACTCTTATGTACAAGAAATCAAGAGAATGTTTCCATCTCTGTCCTTGTTTATAGGTTCCTGAAGGTACTCCTGTGCTCCAACATAGTCTTCTTGTTTTGTTAAGCTTAAAGGGGTGCATTGGTGTACACCTGGAATCTCAGCTTAAAAATGAGTTCTCTTAAATACAAAAATAATGTAGTAATACATTCTAAAAGGTTAATTAAGAAAATTGGGAAAGATTTAAGTATACAACTCTTTTTCGCAGCACTGGATACACTAAACATTCAACCACAAAATACTAATATATTCATTATAGAGCCAATACAAATCATGTTGTAGAGGAATGTTAGGGAAGAATTCCATGTTAGTGAGATCCTCTGCAACTTAATGAGATGCTGTCTCAAAATAAAAAGGAATGGAGATGTGGCTCAATAGTAAAACCATAAATCCCAGGAAAGAAAGAGACAGAGAAAGAGAGAGGGAGGGAGAAGGAGGGAAGGAAGGAGAGAAGAAAGGAAGATAGATATGTATATAATACATGTGAATGAAAAAGCAAGTTTGGGATGGTTCTGTGCTGTTGGAGATGTAGCTTAGTGGTAGAGCACTTACCTAGCATATGCAAGATCCTAGGTTCATGCCCAGCCCAGAAAAAAACAAAAACAAAACCCCCCAAGGAAGGTTCTATTCGTTTGTATTTAAATTATATATATAGGCATAACAATGATGACATCCTATAAACAAAAATGTCAACAGTGGTTCTTTCTGGATGGTGGAATTGTAAAAATTTTTAGTTCCTCCTTAAAAACAAAAAAATCTCACCAGGCATGGTGGTACATTCATATTAAGAAAAAAGATAGACCTCCCATAGGCAGCTAAGAAAAGGGTCTTGAAGAAAAAAATTAGGAAAAGTGGATTAGGAAATCAAACTTATGACCCCAGCTATTCCTAGCCACAAGGTCAATTCCTTAACAGCCCCTGACACAACCATCCCCAAAAGATACTTCTCTTGCACCAAAAGACCTTCACCCCCGACTCTTAACGCTGATTAAGGCTTAAAAATCATTTTTCTCCGAGTTTGTTGAAAAAAGCAAAATAGAGAGTTGGTTGGCCCCCTTTCTAAATCCTATACCCACAATCATTTATAGGGACAGAGCAAGCCCAAAAAACTTAGACAACAGGCATCTGTTGGCATCCCACTCTTGGGAACCCTCCTCCTTCTTCAGGAGCTCTGCTTCTGTCACTCTAATAAATTCTGTTACTTTGACCTCATTTTGTGTGCATGGATTTCATTCTTTGAATTTGTGAAACAAAGTACCCACTTTCACCCTCCATGTTACACTATGATCATAGATACTCCAGGGGCTGAGGCAGGAAGATTGCAAATTCTAGGTTGGCTTGGGAGTCCTTGTCTCAAATGAAATAATAGGGATTGACTGGGGATGCAGCTTAGTGCCAAAGCGCTAGCCAGGCATGTGTGAAGTTCTGCCAGTATAAAGAAATAAGTCTGTCCTCAATAAGGAATTTGCACTTTTTGTGCATTAAAAATAAATGAAGAATATCATCAATATTTGGGAGTAAAAAGAAGGAAGATGGCCCAATAGAGGCTCTCAGCACTAATCTGAACCAACAACTGTGTAGCTGCATGTTGAGGTGGGTGGAGTTGGAGTCATAGGAAAGTGCTGGAATGCCACCATAGAGAGTTAATGACCCAAAGAAACCCAGACATATTGGGTTTTAGAGTGAATGGAGAAATAGAACACCAACACTAACTTGGCAGCTCCATAGGGTAGTGGAAGTTCCCCATCAGCTGGCTGAAAGTTCATTCCTATGATCTCCAGTAGTGCAGAGTCTGTCTACCTGGCAAATGTACAGGCTGAACAGACAAGGAAATCTGGGTGCATAGCAAGCTGGTGCAAGAGAAGAGTTCTCAGCACTTCCCACTATATCCATACAGTGCCCTGGTGGGAGCCATCTTAAGAAGGGTCCCATCACCTGAGCTTACAGCTTGGGAGATATATATATATATATATATATATATATATATATATATATATATACACACACACACACACACGTACATACATATATATATATACACACACACACGTACATACATATATATATATACACACTCGTACATACATATATATATGTATATATACATATATATGTATACACACACACACACACACACACACACACACTTCCAACATTTATTGGCCTGTTCTCTTCACTGGCTCAGCAGGCACTCACCCCAACATGAGTTTGGTCCCAAACTCTAACACAAGAAGTGACTCTAACACAAATCCACTCAGTAGTCTAGGCAGTGAGAAGTTTGGTCCTGGAGAGAGAGGAAGTGGAAGGTGCTTCCATTTAAGATTAGTGGTTTGGCTTCTTTGATGAAGAGAGACCAGCTGTGTGTGAATTCTCATGGGGGCTGGGGCTGGGCGCACAGGGCTGGGACCAGCAGATCTCTTAGTTCCTACTCCCCATCCCAGCACAGATCCCATTGGCTCAGTTGCTCCCTCCTCTTCATTCAGGAGGATACGCTGCCCTGCCCTGTCATGGGTAGCTAGGATATTTGCCACACCTCCAAACACACTGACTGAGGGTCTCAGAACCATGGGAGCACAAACTAGATCAGTCTGCTGACTCTGTAGGAAAGAGTGACTGGCAGGCAGCTCCTACTCTTGCTGTGCCCTGCCCCCATGTACAAGAATGGTTGCACCTGCTGTGGACATTTTTGCTTCAGCCCACATGGGTGGGCAAGAAGGGCAGAATTCAGCCTTCAAACTACCCTGACTGGTCTACCTCGTTTGGCCTGGAGCTTAGAGTGAACACACCCAACTGCAGCTATGGCTGACTAAACTGCCCCCTACTCCCAATACCTGGTGAATTTCAAAAGTAAAATTAGAGGTCCTGGAAAGAAATGTTTCCATTTAAAAAATCTTAGCAAGACAGAATACTTTTGGGGTTTTGTTGGGGTTTTTGTTTTGTTTTGTTGCATTTGTTTTTGTTTTTGTTCTATGTTTCCATTATTTTTTTCCATAACTTTATCTATTTTTTTTCAATTCTTTAATTGGGTTTTCTCTTTTCAACTATCTCATTCTTATTTCCTTTTATTTCTTTATCTCTTCATTTCTTCTTATGACTTTCTGCCCTTCTACCTTTTTCAATTTTACTGGAATTTTAATTTTAATTTTTAATGCAATATTTAACTTTTCAGTCTATTCTGTGTTACTATTGCTTCTCTCATCTCTAAAGTCAATAATGTTGTATACATTATTAAGTAGGTTTTTATAATACATCAATATCTGGTTTGTTTAGAAGTTGTTACTATCACTGGTAGCCTATTGACTCCTTTCAAAGTGGTGCTAGAAATTGAATCCAGCACTTTGAATATGTTTGGTGGGTGCTTTGATGTTGAGCTCCATCTCCAAACCACTTGAGAGAAACTGTACCTTATTCCATACAAGATCTAGTTCTGCTAAAACTTTGATGGATACCTTAGGTTAAAGAATAGGGAAGGAAAAAGGCTCCCAGCTGATAGCTCAACCCAAGTAGGTACAAATGGGGTTCAAAGATCCACTACCAGACAATCACCCCTCTCAGCAACAACAGAGAAAAATACAAAACGGTTGTCCCCAAAGAGCCCTAGCATAGGTTGCTCCCAAGTTATCTGACAGCACAATGCTAACAAAACTATAGACTGTGAGAATAAGCACAGAGAGTATACATAATATACTCCACTGTCGTGCCTACCTGAACAAGCAAAAAGACTCCACTTATGCAAGTCCTACAGAGAAAACAAGTCCCTCAGGTTCTGACACAGGTAACAGAGAGTCAAAATCCACTAAGCATAATTCAAGAAGCCACAGGAGAACTGTAGTATATAGTCCACCTAGAATTAAACTCAACTCTACACAACAAACCAATATTCCAGGGAACATTAGCAAAAGAAGCCCACTCACTAAGAAGACCCTCACATAATAGCGGAAAAGACATCCATTGCTACAGATGCACAAATCCCAACATAGAAGCACAAGAAACATGAAAAAATAAGGCAGCATGACTCCTCCAAAAGTTCATAACTCTCATGTAACTGAATCCATTGAACTCATCAAAGGGATAAAATGCTGGAAAAGGAATTGAAAAAATTGATTGTCAAGGTGATCAATGAATTCAAAGAAGACACAAATAAACAGCTGAATAAGTTAAGGAAGAAAATGCAGAATATTAAAGAACAAGTCAATAAACTGAGCACAGTGATGCACACCTATAATCCCAGTGACTTGGGAGGCTGAGTCAGGAGGATGGCAAGTTTGAGGCCAGCCTCAACAATTTCACAAGACCTTGTCATAAGACAAAAAAATTAAAAAGGGCTGGGAATATAGATCAGTGGTAAAAGCACCATTGGGTACGGTACTGCAGAAATAAAAAAGAAAGGTCAATGAAAAGAGATTATGAAAAAACCAAACCTTATAAATAAAAAACTCAACAAGTCAAGTAAAAAACTCATTTGAATGCTTCACCAATATACTATCCATGAAGAAGAAAAATTACCAGTGCTTGAAGACAAGATGTATGAAGTAGCACATTCTGACAGTAATAAAAAAAAAAGAAAGAATGAAAAACACAAACAAGAACAAAGGGAGTGATTAAGAAGAGAACAATCATGTTAATCATAGGTGTTGAAGAAGGAGCAGAGGAAAAGGCTAAAGCATAGAAAATCTATTCAGTGAATAATAGTAGAAAATTTCCCAAATCTAAGTACTAAAAGTATTTAGAACCCCAAATAGACATGACTAGTAAAGACTTTCTGTAACACACTAAACTGCCACTAGTACAGAACAAAGAAAGAATATTAAAATATTCTTAACTATTATAATTTTATTATTCAAAAAAAGAATAATAAAAATATTAAAAACTGGGCAAATGGTGTATTCCTGTAATACCAGTAACTCCAGAGGCTGAGAAAGGAGGATCACAAATTCTAGGCCAGCTTGAGCAACTCAGCAAGATCCTCAGCAGCTTAGCAGGACCCTATCTCATTAAGATTTTTTAAATTTAAAAAATAAAAAACGGTGGGAGATTTAGTTCAGTGGCAAAGTGCCCCTGGATTCAATCCCCAATATGGAGGGTGGGGAGCTGCAGGAGTACCACGTCACATTTAAATGCAAACCCACCAGAGTCACAGCAGCTTTCTTAGAAGAAACTCTGAACATGAAAAAATAAGGCAGCATGACTCCTCCAAAAGTTTATAACCGTAGATAACTAAATCCATAGAATTCATCAAAAGGATAAAACGGAGAATATGGATTGATGTATTTCAAGTCCTAAAAGAAAATAATTGCCAACCTAGATTACTATACCCAACAAAATACTCTTTAGAATTGAAGAAGAAATAAAGACCTTCTATAATAAGTTTAAACAAGTACAATTCATGACACTTAAACTGGCCTTATAGAAGATACTTGAAGAAATTCTACACCCAGAAAAGGAAGAAAGATAAACATGATGTCAAGAGCACAGAAAAGAATAAATCTAGAAGAATAGATAAGCAAATGCAAATTAGCAAAGAATCAAACATATTAATACAGAAAAATATCAAACCTCTAAGATGAATGAAAGGAAGCAACAGAATAATCAAAACAACCAAAAGAAAAACAACAAAATGACAGAAGCAAATAAATATCTTTCAATAATAACCCCAAATGTAAATATTCTTAATTCTCCAGTTAAAATGCAGATAGCTGATTACATCTAAAAACAAGACCAGGCGCATTGGCACACAACTATAACCTTAGTGATTTGGGAGGCTGAGGAAGGAGTATCTCAAGTTCAAAGGCAGTCTAAGCAAATTAACAAGGCCTAAATGACTTAGTAAGACATTGTCTCAAAATAAAAAAGGCTGGGGATGTGACTCATCCCTGAATTCAATCCTTAGTAAATAATAATTATATAAAAATTTTAAAAAGACCCAGCTGTTTACTGATTGCAGGAAACTCACTTCACTTTCAAACACATACACAGACTAAACTGAAAGGAGGGAGAATAATATTCTGATCAAATGGAATTTGAAAGCAAACAGGAGAAGCTATACGCATATTCAACAAAGTTGACTTCAAGTTAAAATCAGTCAGAAGAGACAAAGAAGGTCACTACATATGAATAAAGGGAATAATCAATCAAGAAGATAAAATGATAGAAAAAATATATGTGCATTGAATGTCAAAGCACCTAATTTTATAAAACAAATACTACAGAATTTAAAGGGAGAGATAAGTCCCAATACAGTTCTAGTGGGTAACTTCAGTACCCCATCGTCACCAGTAGATAGATCTTCCAGACATTATAAAAGGGGAGTTTACAGCTTTAAGTGCCTATATTAAAAAAAAAAAAATAGAGAAATATAAGTAAAAAAAACCTAATGATATACCTCAAGGCCTTAGAAAAACAGGAACAAACCAGACCCTAAATCAATAGAAAGAAAGAAATAATAAAAATCAGAGCAGAAATACATGAAATAGATACTAAAAGGTCAATAGTTGATTCTTTGAGAACACTAATAAAATTGACAAACCCTTAGCCAAACTAATCAAAAGATAGAAAAGATCCAAATACATAAATTTAGAGACAAAAAAAGGGGATATTACAACAGATACTACCGAAATCCAGAATATAATTAGGGAATATTTTGAAAAACTATATGCCAATTAATTGAAAAATCTAGAAGAAATGTAAAATTTTCTGTGTACATATAACCTAACAAAAATTGGACCAAGAGTATATAGAATGCCTGAACATATTAATAACAAACAATGAGCAAAGCAGTAATAAAAGTCTCCCAACCAAGAAAAGCTCAGGACTGGATAGATTTACAGCTGAATTTTACCATACTGTTAAAGAACTTATACAAATACTCTTCAAACAATTCCATATAATACAGAGGAAATTAACCCTTCCAAACTCATATTAAGAAGCCAGTATTATCCTGCTACTGAAACCTAACAACAACATAATAAAAAGAAAAAAGATAGGAAGGAAGAACTGAAGGAAAGAGGAAGGAAAGAAAGGAGGAAAATTGTAGATCAATATCCTTGATGAAGATAGATGCAAAAAAAATCCTCAATAAAGTTGGGAATGTGGCTCAGTGGTATAGTATATCCCTGGGTTCAATTTTAAGCACTGCAAAAATTAAAAACAAATTAATAAATAAATCCTCAATAAAATGCCTGCAAATAAAATTACAGTAAAAAGAACATACATCATGATCAAGTTGGCTTCATTTCAGGCATGCAAGTCTGGTTCAATATACGCAAATCAATAAATGTAATACAGCATATAAATAAATAAAGAATAAAAATCACAGGATCATTTTAAAAGATGCCGAAAAAGTCTTTGGTAAACTCCAATATCACTTCATGACAAAAACCCTAAATAAACTAGGTGTGGAAGGATCATACCTCAACATAGTAAACATTATATATTACAAACATACTGCCAACATACTGAATGAGAAAAAAATGAAAGCATTTTCTCTAAAATCTGGAGTGGGCCAAGGGTATCCACTCTCACCTCTCTTATTCAATATAGTACTTAAAGTTTTAGCTACAGCATTCAGGCAAGAGAAAAAAATAAAAGGGATACAAATAGGAAAGGAGGAAGTCAAATTATTTTTGTGTATAGATGATATGATTTTATACCTAGAAGAACCTCAAATTCACCAAAAATCTTTTAGACTGATAAATAAATTCAGCACAGTAGCAAAATACAAAATCAGCATACAAAAATTTGTAGTTTCTAAACAACTTAATGAGACCTTGTCTCAAAAAAAAAAAAAAAAACCTAAAAAATCAAACCAAAACAACAACAACAAAAAAAGGGGAGGGCTGAAGATGTGACTCAGTGGTTAAGCACCCTTGGGTTCAATTCCTGGTACAAAAAAATAAAAAATAAAAAATGGTGGCTTTCCTGTACACTAATAATGAGCTTGAACTTGTTGAAAAGAAATCAGGAAAATCCCATTCACAATAGCCTCAAACAAAACAAAGTAAACTAACAAATGAAACCTAGAAATAAATCTAACCATAGAAGTAAAAGAACTATACAATGAAAATTATACTAGAGAAAGAAATTGAAGTAGACACTAGAATATGGAAAGACATTCTATATTCATGGATTAGGAATTAATATTAAATAAAATGACCATACTACTGAAAGCAATCTATAGATTCAATGAAATCCCCACACAAATGTCAATGACATTATTTATAGAACAATTTCAAAATTCCTATGGAAGCATAAAAGCCAAAGCAATTCTGAGCAAAAACAACAGGGCCAGAAGCATCACAATATGTGACTTTATAATATACTACAGAACCAGAGTAACAAAAACAGCATGGTATTGGCATAAAAATAAATACATAGACTAATGGAATATAATAGATGACCCAGGAATAAACCCATACATCTATAGCCATCTGATTCTCAACAAAGGAGCCAGAAACATATTGGAGGAAAGAGAGCCTCTTCAGCAAATGATGCTGGAAAAGTTGAACTTCCACATGTAGAAGATTGAAAATAGATCCCTATCCCTCATCTTGCCAAAAATCAACTTAAACTAGACCTGATGGTACATACAAAAAATCCCAGCAACTTGGCAGGCTGAGGCAGGAGGATCACAAATTTGAGGCCAGCCTCAGCAAATTAGTAAGACCCTGTCTCAAATTAAAAATAAAAAGGGCTGAGGATATAGCTCAGTGGCAAAGTGCCCCTTGTTTTCAATTCCAGGTGCCATCCCCCAAAAATATCAACTTAAAAAGGATCAAGGAGAGTGGTATTATGATGCACGCCTTTTTAAGTTGATCATACAGCAACTCAGGAGGCTAAGGCAGGAGAATCACAAGTTCAAAGCCAGCCTCAGAAATTTAGCAAGGCCCTGAACAACTATTCAAGACCCTGTCTCAAAAAATATAAAAAGTAAAATAAAAATTTTAAAAAGCCAACCAATTAATTAATGTTTAAAAGAGTGTAAACTAATACTTCTCAAAAGAAACATGAATGGCCAATAAAAATGTGAAAAAATGATCAACATCTTAGCCATCAGGAAAATGGAAATAAAATTATATTGAGAGGGGTGGGGATATAATTCAGTTGGTACAGTGCTTGCCTAGCATATACAAAACCCTGAGTTCAATCCCCAGCACCACCACTGGGAAAAAAAAACAAACCTATATTAAGATTCCATCTCACCCAAGTCAGAATGGCTATTATCAGACAACCAGACAACACAACAACAAAATTACCCAAAGGCTAAAGGGCAAAAGGAAACCTTACATATTACTAGTAGTATTGTAAATTAGGCAGACACTATGAAAAACAGAATGGAAGTTTCTTTAAAAACTAAAAACAGATCTGCCAGGCAATCTAGCTATATCACTCCTGGGTATATATCCAAAGGAATCAAAGTTAGCACACTGTAGATTGATATCCATATTGCAGTGGCATTCACAATAGCCAAGTTATGAGATCACCCTGGATGCCTGTCAATCAATGAATGTGTAATAAAAATGTGACACATATATATACATAACAGAGTATTCTTTAGCCATAAAGAAGAATGAAATTTTGTTTGCTTCAGCAGCACATATACTAAATTGGACTCACACACACACAAAAAAAATGAACAGGTTCCTGTGTAAGAATAACATGCAAATTTGTAAAGCATTCCATATTTAAATTTAAAAAGAATGAAATCAAGACATTTGCAGGAAAATAGAAGGAATTAGAGATCATCAAGCAAAGTAAAACTCAAAAAGTCAGATATTACATGTTTACTCTCAGATGTAGAATCTAGAAAGAAAAAAAAAAAGGAAGCTACATGAAAGTAAAAGGGGGAATATTAGGGAAGGGGAAGGTACTCAGGGGACAGAGGGCATGAGGGAAGATGGTTATGATCAAAGTATGTTATATGCGTACATAAAATTATCACTATGAAACCCATTATTTTGTACAAATAACATGCATTATTAATTATTAAAAACAAATTTTCACACCAAAATGAACATTAAAATAATAGGTGGAATATTGATTGGTCCATATTGAGTAAGAAAATTGAAAGAGTAAAAGTTAAAAAAGAAAGAGCTCGGCAATAACTTAACATCAAGTGAAACCAGATAGTATGATGGTCATGAGAATGTGAAACAAGAAAAAAACCTCCTGCAATGAATTATAATTTGATTGTCACAGTTATATTAAGTAGATAAACAGGCTTATAACAAGTAATTAGAAAAACAAGATGTGGTTTGTAAGGGTTCACTCATTCTCTGTCAGCAACTAGTCACTGTCTCAAATATCACTCATATAGTAACGGTTTAATCCAAAGTGCAAATCAAACAGATAACAAACATACCGTGAAGGGATGATGTTTGCTAAAATCTAAGCACACTATGAGACTGTGGTTTATATTTAAAGCAAATGGTTAAAAAGTACCAAAAAGAAAATATTCAATGGAAAAGTAGAAAATGATCAGATTGGGTTTTGAAAATATTTTTGCAAAAACAGATTATCTAAACAATGACTTATTCAATACAAAAATTCAAAATTAAACTGTTTCTCTAAATACCTGTTTGGCATCTCACCCCTTCTAACAACCTATTTTATACCACACAACTTCAATCACAAGATGGAGTTGGCAGTATTTCAGAAATGCTTTTCAACAGTACAAAAACCTTTTTTTGGAAACTAGGATTAGCTTACCACAAATATGGGTATGTAAAAGTAGGCACTGAGTTATGCAATATTTATTCAAGTAAGATTCTTCCAATATTTTCTGGAAGAGAGGTACTTTTCAATAATGCCATTCTGTGGACCAACATCTTAGAGAAGAAAGTACTAATATGTGTTCCTTTTTTTTTTTTCTAAAGAATGGTCTCAAGTATTTAAAATGTATAAAATTGTAAAAGTAAGATATTATCAGATTTCTATGTAGTCGGTGATTAATTTCAATAAAATTTATTTAAAAATAGGACAAACTTGAAATTTTTTATATGAATCTTCTTTCCACTAGGTTTCTCCCAGTTTTTTAGATCTGGAAAAAAATTTATATACTTGGAATCTACAAGTTTCAAATTTTTCTCCTTCTGTTTGCTCATAGCAAGTGCATTGCTTGTCAGTAATTAATGTTCCTCTACATTAATTTGTATAGTGACCCATCTATACGCTGTTTCTGTCTCTACTATATCTAATATCTATTTCTGTCTTGAGCCTCTTTAGTCTAGTCTTGACTTGATGGTGGAATTGAATTACATGTTCTCCCCACTCACCTTCCCTTATTCATGCCCTAGACTCATTCACTGTCATATTTCAACTCTCACTTGATTCCTGTATTTTTTTCCTAAATGCCAAACTTACCATGAAGTTATGGCCTTATATAGAACAGAACTTCTCATCTGGCTCTCCAATATGACTATTGTATTTCTACATTGTTTAATTATTAAATTTTATAAATTTAGTTTTAGAGTCTCTCTCACATTCATCTCTTCATTTCTCTTTGCAATATGGTTCTTTGACTATGGCTTTGTTATTACATTGATCTTTCCCTGCCTTTCTCTAACATCATGTCTCTTAAAAGAAAAGGTAAGACATAGGATTGTATATTGGTGGTTTATTTGAACAGAGATTCTCAAGAAGTATGATGGAGAGCCCAAGGGACTGGGAAAGAAAGGGCAAGAGAACGAGTTTAAAGATGGCTTATGGTTACCACTATAAGTAACTGATGCCTACCAAGATCTTAAAATGAGCCTTCTGAAAGAAAATATATCTGGGAGATAAAAGGAGAAAAGATTTATTTATGAGCTCCTGTCCCCCATTGATTATAGATGATCTACTGAAAAGAACTCCCTGTGCTTCCTGATTGAACATGCATGAGTTTGTGCAGTTCTGCTAGCTTCCACCATGACATTAGAAAAGGACTGCAGAAAGTGACTGTACAAGGTGCTGGTCCCAACTTACTGTAGTTGTTATCAGAGCAAGATATAATACAAAAAGAACTTGAAAGTCTTATAAAAGGCATATACTATACCTTATTATTTAATTTGCAGTGTTTTGTCTCTTTGGTAGTCTCTAAATGTCTCAGTGATGTATTTATTCAGTATAATTAAAATACTTGCTAAAAAAACATTCATTTATTCACATTCAATTTTCTCATGATGCTAAAAGCTTAAATTCAGTTCTATTTTTCCCAATAAATTGATTGATTTATGGAATTTGTGCCACATATTCACTTCTCTGCAATTCTACGAACAATTACCACCATCCTTCAACTCTGCTCCTAATACTGACATCAAAACATTTCCCGTTGGGACTGGGATTGTGGTTCAGCGGTAGAGCGCTCACCTAGCACAGTCAGGGCCCAGGTTCTATCCTCAGAACCACATAAAAATAAAGGCATTGTGTGTGTCCATCCACACCTAAAAAAATTAATACTTCAAAAAACATTCCTCTTAAACTCATATTAAATATAGTATCTTGAGTTGTTTTCTTCCGATGATGCTGAGTTCCTATTATCTGTTTTCCTTTTAAGAGCAAAAAAACCTGGGGCTGGGGATGTGGCTTAAGCGGTAGCCCACTCGCCTGGCATGCCTGCGGCCCGGGTTCGATCCTCAGCACCACATACAAAACAAAGAAGTTGTGTCCGCTGATAACTAAAAAATAAATATTGAAATTCTCTCACTCTCTCTTAAAAAAAAAAAAAAAGAGCAAAAAACCTGACCAGTTCAGCAACACGAGCAACATGATCACTGGCTAAAGCAAGTTGGCTATGTAAGATTGGAACACCAGCTTCATTAGCCTTTCCAGTCCAGCCAACTAAGCTAAATTTACAGACATATTTAAAAATCTTCTATCCCTATATCAAGATTAAATTGTTCCAGGAACCTAAGGTTTATACTAATCACATTTATTTAGGTTTACATTCTATAGCTTAGATAAACATTTTTTGCATTTTCTTCTGTAATCTATTCCATTACCAGAGGTTGAAAGTCTTGAAATTGCTATTAAGTACAAGTTAGATGGTAACATTCAAATTATGCTTATTTGCTTACCACAAATATGATTTTTAGAATGTTCTAAAAATGAGAAAGGGACAAATTAATTTTCTTTATCCTTTGAGTACAATATAACATTCATAGAATTTATCAAGTTCTTTCCTTTCTCATCAGGAGTTTTCAAATGTTGAAAATAAAGTTAACAGAATATCTCCCCTAAAGGAAAAGTTGGAAAGTTATTTTGATCTGAAACAAATGTCCTTAATATTTTTAAAGATACTAGAAAAAAGGAAGAAGAATATACTCATTCATTTAACAAATATTCATTAAGCACTCTATGTGAAAAGGCACTATAAGAAATTGTTTACTGGGTTGGGGATGTGGCTCAAGCGGTAGCGCGCTCGCCTGGTGTGCATGCGGCCCAGGTTCGATCCTCAGCACCACATACAAACAAAGATGTTGTGTCCACCGAAAACTAAAAATAAATAAATATTAAAAGAAATTGTTTACTATTTTTAAAAAATAGCTTTTTTCCCTCTTCAACAAATTAAATAGATAATTTGTAAAACATAAAAGCCCCTGTTATCACATCATTTGAAGAAACACTGTTAACCTTTAGTGGATGTCTCCATTGCTTCTTTGTAGAATTCCCTCAAAAAAATGTTTCATGGAGGGCTGAGGTTATATAGCTCGGTGGTAGAGCGGTTGCCTAACGTGTGAGGCACTGGGTTTGATTCTAGCATTGCCTATAAATAAGCAAAATCAAAGGTCCATTGACAACTAAAAAGCAACAACAACAACAACAAAAACATACTTTCATGGGAACAAATTGGAGGTTAAAAAATAAATTAAAGAATCTTAATTCAGGTAGACTTTCCTCTTTTTTCACTCTTCATGGTATCTACTCTGAGAAATGACATATATTATGTGCTAATGTAACAGTGGTCCACTTTATTTTTTGAATATGGTCCTTGCTGCTTTGCCACTGCTGTTTATCTATTTATTTATACATACATACATAAACTCAATGGCACTTAACCACTGAGCCACATCCCCAGCCCTTTTTATATTTTATTTAGAGACAGAGTCCTGCTAAATTGCGTAGGGCCTTGCTAAATTGCTAAGGCTGGCTTTGAATTTGCAATCTCCTGCCTCAGCCTCCCAAGTTGCTGGGATTTCAGGAGTATGCCACTGCAATTTATTTTTCAAAGGACCATGTTTATTTCTCTTTCTCTTCTTCTTCCTCCCCTTTATACTCTTTCCCCGTCCTGGGAATATAATCATTTCTGAGATCTTTTAGTGCCATCCCCAAAGCCTGAATTACTTTATTCCTATAGTGGGTGTGTGTCCAAAGATGGATAACTGCCCAGTTTGGGGAAGAAAGCTAATCCTGTTTCACCTCTTTAAAAGCCCCCTGATCCTCCTGATGAACTGCGATAGGAATCTCCCGTGTTTCTCCTTTGCTAGCAGAGCAATAAAACTTCTTTTTAAGTTTTTTCAAATAGTGTCCACATTATTGGATTGGCATTGGGGAAAAGAACTAAGCTTTCAGCAACATTAATAAAAATAGTTAGGGGAGTAATCCACTAGGCCCTAAAAACTGAAAAACTAAACCAAGCCATGTGTGATGGCATAACCTGTAATCTCAGTGACTCAAGAGTCTTAGGGAGAAGAATTGCAAGTTTGAGGCCAGCTTCAGCAACAACAATTTAGCAAGACCCTCAGTATTCTGTCTCAAAATAAAAAGTAAAAAAGGGCTGGGATAAAAAAACAAATGCCGAATGTTTTCTCTGATATAAGGAGGCTGATTCATAGTGGAGTAGGGAGGGGGAGCATGTAAGGAAGAGGAACTCTAGATAGGGCTGAAGGGTGGGAGGGGAAGGGAGAGGGTATGGGGTTAGAAATGATGGTGGAATGTGATGGTCATTATTATCCAAAGTACATGTATGAAAACACGAATGGGTGTGAATATACTTTGTATACAACCAGAGATATAAAAAATTGTGCTCTATATGTGTAATAAGAATTGTAATGCATTCCACTGTCATATATAAATTTTAAAAATTAAAAAAAAAAAAAAAAGGCTAGGATGAAGCTCAGTGGCAAAGCGCCCCTGGATTTAATCTCTAGTAACGAAAATCAACAACAAAAACTTATAAAAACTGACGAAACCAAGCAAGGTGGTACACACCTGTAATCCCAGCTAATACAAATGCTGAGACAGAAATATTGTTAAGTTTCAGGACAGCATGGACAATTTAGAGACCTTGTCTCACAATAAAAAATAAAAAGTGCTCAATCATAAAATGCCCCTGAATTTGTTGCCAAAAGTTTTGTCCTTGTTCCTGATATCAACTCAATAACAAGGACACAGTTTTGAGAAAAAGGAAAAAGATGGTTTATTACTTTGCTAGCAAAGGAGAAACACAGGGGACTCCTGTCCCAAAGGCTGTGATTCTGCCCATCAGCAGGAACAAGGGATTTTTAAAAAGGTGATTCAGAGAAAATAAGATTAGGGAGGAGTAGAGATCTGGAAGGGGAAGGTCAGGGAAATGAAGATCAGGGAGGAGAAGGTCAGGGAGAAGAAGGTTGGCCAAAAGAGAAAAAAACTTGTAAGTTTCAAAGTGACAAGGGCTTATAGTCAAAGCATCAAGTGAACCCTTGTTAGAAAATTCAATCAACAGTAACACATGTTTACACACGAATTTCTCTATATTTGCCACAAGAGGATAAACTTTGGTGTTTAATTAGAAATGGAATTTGGTGGTACAAGCAAAAAGTTCATACTTATCCTGGCTACCGAAAATTGCCAATGTGGTATCATTTGAAGCACGTTTGGTGGCAAGAGTTTTGAATTTCTTTCTTTCTTTTTTTTTTTTTTTTAATAAAGAGAGAGGAGAGAGAGAGAATTTTAGTATTTATTTTTTAGTTTTCGGCGGACACAACAACTTTGTTTGTATGTGGTGCTGAGGATCGAACCCGGGCCACATGCATGCCAGGTGAGCGCGCTACTGCTTGAGCCACATCCCCAGCCCAAGAGTTTTGAATTTCTATGCTCCTTTGTTTCACTTTGTCAAAGGAAAAAAATTCCAAAACTTTGCTTTAAAGATCTTAATTGGCTTGATCTTTTATTTTAGGATCTGATGACACTTCACTGCATAAAACAGAATGACTACTCAAATGAACCAAGTAAAGGAGATTGATTTAAAAAGCTGGGTAAAGCAGAAGAAAGCAGAAACAAAAAACAAAAACTCATACTGATAATTTCAAAGTCACTTTTCTGGTAAGTTGAGGACTGAGAGACAGGAAAATAACTCCATAGTTAATATCAGGGTTTAAGGGCTTTGTTTTTATTTTTTATCATCATTAAGAAAAAGGGAACTTCATTATCATACCACCTGACTTGTGGGTTCTTTCTCTCTAATCCTTAAATAAGGTCAGATAAACAACTTAGTTTTAGCTTGGTGGAACTTTTCTATGAATGACCTCCACTTTGATTTTTAGTCTGGTGTGTTGGGTCCTGGTGCAGGAGCTTAGTCTGAAGCAATGGGCTCCTATAATTTTTATTTAAGGATGGCAATCAAAGGAGTGAGGCAAAGAGCGATTTATCATGTCAATGACTCATTTTTCACATAAGGCAAAAGGTGACTATACTAATAAAATTTCATTTTAAAATTCCTGCCAAAAGACCCAAGTAATTAGCAAAACTAACCAGTGAAAAAAAAGAGAACAAAATCCATTATTTTTCTATTTGGGAATTTCACATTATTTTCCTTTAGAGACATTTGTCTTTCAGTAGCTATGTATATGCCAGATATGAATAATTAAACTATTTTACATTGAATTTGTTCTTTTATTTGTAGTAATAAAGGGAGATTCTAATAAATCTATAGGAAAGAGCCCTCCCCCCTACCCATCCTTGTACCCTTGGGTCATAAAACAATATTTTCACTTTCCTTCAATTTTCTTGAGTGGCTCAAATTATTTAGGACAACTGTAATGAAGTGTAAGTCAGGATGAAATTAATTTGTAAAAGTTAGGTTGTGTTTAATTGAATATGAGTAAAAAGTGATAAATCAGCAATTGAATAGCTATGTAGGAAATGCTTATCCAGGAATTAAGGAGACTGGCTGACTATATTTACTATATTTATAAAATTACCACACTGGGCACAGTGGTGCATTCCTGTGATCCCAGGGATTTGAGAGGCTGAGGCAGAAGTTTGAGGCCAGTCTCAGCAATTTAGGAAGATTCTGTCTCAAAATTTAAAAATAAATAAATAAATAAAATTTTAAAGGACTGGGAATGTAGCTTACTAGTAGAACACCCCTGGGGTCAACCCCTAGTACAGTCAAAAAAAAAAAAAAAGAGAGAGAGAGAGAGAGAAATAAAAATCACTATAATTTTCCATTTGCTATTGGGCCAAGATAGAAAGACTAATTTTCAAATCTCAATCATAAAAGTACTTATTTATGGAGAGCTGTGCTAACAACTTTGCCAGATTACTTTAATTACTGTCACAGACACCTGTGTGGACCCTCTTGGCCAATATTATTTTAAACTAAAGACACTTGAAGGCTGAAGCCAGGTATAGTGGTGCTCACCCGAAATCCCAGGGACCCAAGAGACTGAGACAGGAGGATTTCAAGTGTTACTAAAAACTTGGTCTTTGTCTCCAGTGCCTATTCAATAACAGGGACATGTTTTTGAGAAAAAGGGAAAAAGAAATTTTATTGCTTTGCTAGCAAAGGAAAAATATAGGAACTCCTGTCCCAGAGCCTGTGGTTCACCTATCAAGGGAAACTGGGTGGGTTTTAAGAGGTTATTCAAAAGCTGCATTCTGTGTGTTCTTTATCTGGAGCTGTAATTCATTTGTTAATTTGGGAGACAGTCATTTCTGAGATCTTCTGGTTCCTGCGGTGATTGTGTGCTTAAGGACAAATAACTCTGCCTAGGGTGGGGAAGAAAAGTAATCTTGCAGAGCAGTAAAGTTGACCACTGTTAATTCAAGTTGTAGGCCAGCAACTTAGCCTTTAGTGAGACACTGTCTCACTAAAAAGGGCTGGGGATGTAACTCAATATAAAGTGTCCCTGGGTTAAATTCCCAGTACCAAAAAATAAACTAAAGACACTTGAGATTCAACAGATACAGAAAAGGCCTATTCAGAGCTTTCTTTCTGATCTGACTAACAGCAGAAACTACTGGGAATGAGATTGCTAAAAATATCCCTTCTGAGCTGGTCCTGGTGGCACAGTTTCCTAATTCCAGCAACTGGGGAGAGGCTGAGGCAGTAGCTTCATAAGTTCAAAGCCAGCCTCAGCAATTTGTTAAGGCCCTAAGGCCCTAGGCAATTTAGCAAGGCCCTAAGCAACTTACCAAGATCTTGTCTCAAAATAAGAAAATAAATAAATAAATTTAAAAAGGGCAGGAGAGTGGCTCAGTAGTTAAGCAAGCCTGGGGTCAATCTCTGGTGTGTGTGTGTGTGTGTGTGTGTGTGTGTGTGTGTGTGTATTCCTTTCTAGGAATATTGCTGGCAAGAAAGTAGAGAAGATAACTTGTAGCTGAATAAAGGAACATTTCTCTTATTTGTTCGCCCAGGAACTAGAAAAGTTTCCTCCCACAGAAAATTTTCTCTCCTTCTTCCCTATTAAATTAGGCATAGAAACCCCCAACTTCAGCTATTCTGGAGAATCACATTTTTCTCTGTGTTCCTATGTGAATAAAAACTGCCTTTTCTCTTGCCAGTCTGTCTTTTGTCAGTTTCAATCACAGGCCCCCCAAAAATGAACCTAAGAAGGTAAAATATTTCCTTCTGAACAAACTCTATGAGTAATCTCATCTTCATCATAAAAGTTAGACTTATAGAAGTTAGAAATCTTGCCCAAATTTACCAAAGCAGAGGAGCTATGATTCAACTCAGGGATCTATACTTCCCCCAAAAGTATGCTAGTATCACTTCATTAAATTGTTTTTATTAGGTATCAGAGGCTCTAATAGCTCCTGCAAACTGTCACATCTTAAAGGTAAGTCTTCTGGGGTTGGAGGTATATAGCTCAGTGGTAGAATGTGTGCTTAGCATGCATGAGGCCCTGGGTTCAATTCCCAGCACCACAAAAAGCAAACAAATATACAAAAAAAACAAAAAACAAAAAAAAAAAACCCCTATTATCAGGTGTCATAATTCTAGTTGTTTTGATATTTACTAGGAGGGACATTAAGTGGGTGACTGCAAGTTTCACCCAAATTATTTGGTAAAAGCAAAGATAAATGAAGCATTTATCTTTATTGTATTTCCTTCACAAACTGGTTTCTAAGATTGGCATGTTCAATTCATTGGAAAAATAAATTCCTTACATACAATTGAAAAATTGAGTCAAGGTGAAAGAATCCAGCATGAGTAAGACTTGCACTTTGTTACACATCAGTAATGAGGAAGCTGAACAGACAATACACAGGACATAGATCAACAGGAGACTAAGCCTCTGAACTGTCTCAGGCATGCTCCACCTTTACAAGCCCAAGAAACAGCTCTAGAAGAGGCATCATTAGCAGCCCTGAAGGAAGGGAACTAGCCAGGGTCGTGAAGATTCAACTTCAACTCAGAAAATGAGGGTTCTGGGAGAAAAGTTCTGGGAATGGGAGTGAAAGGGAAGTGAGACTCAGTTACAAAGGAAGAGAGAAAAGCCCCATGGTAGACATAGGAAAGCAAGTATCCTGTAAAGCACTAGAATAGATAGTAGCATCACAGAGCTGACTGAGTCAAAGAAGCCAGGAAAAATATTACCACAATCCTCCAGTGGAAACAAATACAATAAACAAACAAGGATATATTTCCAGGACACTTTTAAGGGGAAAAAAAAGAAAACAACAAGATACAGAACAGTACATATACCTAGTTTTGTTTTTAAAAATCCACAAAACGGAACTGGCAGTATAGCTCATTGAGAGTGCTTATCTAGCATTCAGAAGATCCTGAGTTCAATTTCCAGACCTAAAAAAATATAAAAGTGAAAAAGTCACAAAATGGTACATATTTCTCAAAGGTATATATGAATGTCTATCTGTCTATGTATAATCAAAATGCTGGAAGGAAATCATGGAAATAAACAAAGACCATCCAAATGAGAATAATCAGAGGTTAGTTATTTATGGCTTTCCATAACAAGGAAATGAGACACCATTACTTGTGTTTGGCAGACACTCAAAGGCAGGCAGTGCAGTGGTGTGAAGAAGCTTTATCATGAAAAAGAGCCAAGCTTCAGGTATGCTGTGATTGAAAATTCTTGGCACAGGAAGCTAGAGGGGACTGACCAGAAGTGGGGCATCTCATGTAATTGGTTTCAGGACCATACTTGGCTTTCTCTGGTTGGTCCTGAGTTGGAAGCTGACTGACACTCACTGACTGAGCTCTGGCACTTCTGGATCCATTGCTTCAGAGCTTGTGATTTGTTTTACTAGGCTGGTTGCTGCAGAGGTTTTGTATCAGAGTTCTGATACAAATATATGACATATATGTCCTGTCCCTTGTTTGTATACTTGATCTCTCAGTATGCACCAAACTGATATTAGTGGTTATCATTGACAAGGTGGAAAAAGGTATGTAAGGAAAAGTGAAATTTGTTATTTTTTAATTTTAAAAATTTTTTACTTGCATAATTTTATAAAATTCTGAAGCAAAATGGCAGAAAGATGGTAGTCATCATTCCTAATCCTCATAACAAAATTTCAATACAGGTCATATTCTTATTTTACAGCTGAGGAAACTGAATCACTCAGAAGTTAACCTATTCAAGAACACAGTTGATAATAGCAGACAGAATTTAGTTCCAGGTACATTAAATCCTAATTGTTACCTTTCATCATGCCGTGCTTCCAAAAGCATAATCATACTAACATTAAAAGAGAGAAGTTACTATTGTGTTCGTCCAAAGTATCTATGCTCATCCTTTGTAACTGGTATAAATGAACATTCTCAATAAATTTCTGTCAAATAGAATACAAAAACATCAAAAAGATTGTGCACCACGATCAAGTGGGGTTCACCCCAGGGATTCAAGGTTGATTCAATAAATAAATTCAAGGTTGATGAAATCAATAAATGTAATTCATCACACCGATAAACTTAAAGATAAGAACCATATGATCATCTCAATAGATGCAGAAAAAGCATTTGACAAAATACAGCACCCCTTCATGTTCAAAAAACTAGAAAAAAATAGGGATAACAGGAATATATCTCAACATCATAAAGTCTATCTATGCTAAGGCCAACATGATTCTAAATGAAGAAAAATTAAAAAAAAAAACAAAAACTGGAACAAGATAGTGATGCCCTTGTTCACCACTTCTATTTAACATAGTTCTTGAAACACTGGCTGGAGCAATTAGACATAAGAAATTAAAAGGATACAGATAGGAAAAGAAGAACTCAAATTAGTACTATTTGCTGACAATATGATTCCATACATACAAGACCCAAAAAATTCCATGAGAAAACTTCTAGAACTAGTAAATGAACTCAACAAAGTAGCAGGATACAAAATCAACACCCATAAATCAAAGGCATTTCTGTATAACAGTGACAAATCCTCTGAAAGGGAAATGAGGAAAACTAACCCATTTACAATAGCATCAATAAGATAAAATACTGAGAATCAACCTAACAAAAGAGGTGAAAGACCTCTACAATGAAAACTATAATATACTAAAGAAAGAAATCAAAGAAGACCTTAGAAGATGGAAAGAACTCTCCTGTTCTTGGATAGGCAGAATTAATATTGTTAAAATGACCATACCACCAAAAGCACTATACAGATTTAATGCAATTCCAGTCAAAATCCCAATGCCATTCCTCATAGAAATAGAAAAACCAGTCATGAAATTCATCTGGAAAAATAAGACACCCAGAATAGCTAAAGCAATAGCTAAAGCAGGAGTGAAGCAGGTGGCATCACTATACCAGATCTTAAACTATACTCAGAGCAATAGTAACTAAAATAGCATGGTATTGGCACCAAAATAGACTGGTAGAACAATGGTACAGAATAGAGGACACAGAGACTAACCTACCAAATTACAGTTATCTTATATTAGACAAAGGTGCCAAAAACATACATTGGAGAAAAGACAGCCTCTTCAACAAATAGTGCTGGGAAAACTGAAAAATCCATATGCAACAAAATGAAATTAAACCTCTGTCTCTCACCATGCACAAAACTCAGCTCAAAGTGGATCAAGGACCTAGGAATTAAACCAGAGACGCTGCGTCTAATAGAAGAAAAAGTAGGCCCAAATCTCCATCATATAGGATTAGGACCCAATTTCCTTAATAAGACCCCTGTAGAGCAAGAATTAAGATCAAGAATCAATAAATGGGATGGATTCAAACTAAAATCTTCTTCTTAGCAAAAGAAACAATCAGGGGCTGGGGATATGGCTCAAGCGGTAGCGCGCTTGCCTGGCATGTGTGCGGCCCAGGTTCGATCCTCAGTACCAGATACAAACAAAGATGTTGTATCCGCCGATAACTAAAAAATAAATATTGAAATTCTCTCTCTCTCTCTCTCTCTCTCTCTCTCTCTCTTTAAAAAAAAAAAAAGAAAAAGAAAGAAAAAGAAACAATCAGTGAGGTGAATAGAGAGCCTACAGCTTGGGAGCAAATTTTACCACTCGCACATCAGATAGAGCATTAATCTCCAGGCTATATAAAGAACTCAAAAAGCTAACCCGCAAAAAACCCAAATAACCCCATCGATAAATGACCAAAAAACTGAACAGACACTTCTCAGAAGAGGATATACAATCAGTCAACAAACATGAAAAAAATGTTTAACATCTCTAGCTATTAGAGAAATGCAAATCAAAACTTCTCTAAGATTTCATCTCTCTCCAATCAGAATAGCAGCTATTAAGAATACAAACAACAATAAGTGTTACCAAGGATGTGGGGAAAAGACTCACTCATACATTGCTGGTGGGACTGCAAATTGGTGCAGCCAATATGGAAAGCATATGGAGATTTCTTGGAAAACTTGGAATGGAACCACCATTTGACCCAGCTATCCCACACCTTGGTCTATACCCAAAGCACCTAAAAACAGCATACTACAGGGACACAACCACATCAATGTTTATTGCAGCACAATTCACAATAGCTAAACTGTGGAACCAACCTAGATGCCCATCAGTAGATGAATGGATAAAGAAAATGTGGTATATATATACAATGGAATATTACTCAGCAATATAAGGGAATAAAATCATGGTATTTGCAGGTAAATGGATGGAGCTGAAAAATATAATGCTAAGTGAAATTAGTCAATCCCCAAAAAACAAATGCCAAATGTTTTTTTCTGATATAAGGAGGCTGCTTCATAGTGGGATTGGGAGGGGGAACATGGGAAGATTAGATGAACTCAAAAAGGACAAAGGGGAGGCAGGGTAAGGGAGGGAGCAAGCAGTGTAAAAACAATGGTGGAATGAGTTGGATATCATTACTTTAAGTACATGTATGAAGACAGGAATGGTGTGAATATACTTTGTATACAATCAGAGATATGAAAAATTGTACTCTATATGTGTAATATGAATTGTAATGCATTCTGCTGTCATATATAAAAAAATTAGAATAAAAAATTTTTAAAAAATTTATATGAGGGGCCGGGGATGTGGCTCAAGTGGTAGCGCGCTCGCCTGGCATGCGTGCGGCCCAGGTTCGATCCTCAGCACCACGTACAAACAAAGATGTTGTGTCCGCAGATAACTAAATAATAAATATTAAAAAATTCTCTCTCACTCTCTCTTTAAAAAAAATTATATGAATAAAATTTTTTAAAAGAAAAGAATAAGTGAGTTAAATGTTTTCCAGTTTTTATTGGTGCATTATAATTGTACATAATATTGGGATTTGTTGTTACATTTTCTTACATGCACATGGTATAACAATACAACTTGGTCAATATCATTTGTCATTATTTCCCCTTTTCCTCTCCTCCAACCCCCTTGGGCCCTTTTTTTTTTTTTTTTTTTTTAAGAGAGAGTGAGAGAGAATTTTTAAATATTTATTTATTATTTTTTTAGTTTTCAGCAGACACAACATCTCTGTTTGTATGTGGTGCTGAGGATCGAACCCGGGGGGCACGCATGCCAGGCGAGCATGCTACCGCTTGAGCCACATCCCCAGCCCCCTCTTGGTCCCTTTCTTCTACTGGTCTTCCTTTGATTTTCATGAGACCCCCACCCCCAACCTCTCTCTTCCTTTTTCCTCCCTTGCTTCCTCATATGATGGAAAACATATGGCTTTTTTATTTGTTTTTTAACATATGACTTTTTTAGTTTATTTCACTTAACATGCTCTCAAGTTCCATTAATTTCCCTGCAAATGAAATATTTTCATTTTTCTTTATGGAGAAATTAAACTTCATTGTGTATATACACCATGTTTCCTTTATACATTCATCCACTTTGAACACTTAGGCTGGTTCCATAATTTGTCTACTATAAATTATATACATGGGTATTTGCATCAGTATTTTTGAAAGGCCTAAATTGAAATGCACAACTATAGAACAACAAGTTGAAATGAAAATAATTTCATGATGCAGCTGATCCTGTTTTTTTGCCAGGATCTATCCCGTTGGAGAATCATTCTCTTCTGGTGAAGCCTCAGCCACCCTACCTCTATCTATCCGTCGCCAGTTCCAGGTATATATACTAGATCAAGTTCAAAGTAATTCATCTTGTACTACAAACCCTCACAAAGATCAGTTCAGGCATAGACATGTAATTCAAGCAGAGCCTGATGGAGCCCTCCCTGAGAAGTTCCTGCCAATAAACACGAAGGAAAGCCTCTTCTATAACTGTAAGCCGAAGGGTAATGTCAAGAATGATTTGTAGTTTTGTTATGTCTGCAATAAGGAATTGTTCACTAGAAGAAAGGTAGCTAACATATAAGGAGAAACAGTATCTAGATAGAGTTGAAGAAAAGAGCTTTGATTTTCATTTAATAAGTGTTTACTTATTATATATTGGCTAAGAATAGACAAGTGGTATTGAGCCCCTGGATCACTGGAGTTTCTATTAGATGTTCTATAGAAACTATTTCATGCCCGTTTGAGTTGGACTTCTGTTACTTGCAGCCAAAATGTCCTGACTAGTTTAATGAGCATTTAAAACTTTTTAAATACTAGAACCAATTTTTAAAATCTGGAATAGCTTGCTTCTCCCACCCCAATCTTCAAATCAGAGTGTAAACCTTTTGTGTGTGTGTGTGACTGTTAAGTACAACACACAGAAAAGTACAAAAGTATAATCACTGTTCTAACCATGAAATACAATTTATTAGCAACCCAAAAGTCTGCTTCTGTTGTCTTCTGATCATTAATCTCTCTGTGTTCACTGAAGGTAACTACGGTCCTGACATTTTAAGTAATCAATTTCTCATATTTCCTTAAGGTTTTACCACTTTAAAAGGCATGCCTAACCACTAGAAAATTTTGCCTGTTTTTGAATTTTAGAGGATGAGAATCACTTAGCATGTGTGTGATGTTTGGCTTCTCATAATGTGTTTGTGATATCTATCCATGTTCTTGCAGATACCTGTAGCTCAATTCATTTTCTTTTCCATTTAATATTTTATTATATAAATGTAACTGTTGATAGACATGGGAATTGTCTCTAGTTTTTGACTGTTATGCATATACTGATATGGACATGCTTATACATTTCTCTTGGTATACATTTGCAATCACTTCTCCAGTACTGATCTAGCAATAGAATTGCAGATCATAAAACATAATACTCTCAACATTTTTTTTTTATACTGGGGGAACCCAGGGGTGCTTAACCACTGAACCACAACCCAAGCACTTGTTAAAATATTTTTTGTTCAGAGACAGGGTCTCACTAAGTTGCTTGGGACCTCACTAAGTTGCTGAGGCTGGCTTTGTACTCAAGATTCTCCTGCCTCAGCCTCCCAAGCAGCTGCATTACAGGCAAGTGCCACTGCATACAGTGGACAGAAGGTCTTAATTTTAATGTAGTCAATTTTACCAATCTATGTGTTTACTGTTAATATTTTTTTCAATCCTATTTAAGAAGTCATTCCTTAAGATGAGTTTATAAAATTATTTTCCTTTATTATCTTCTGGAAGCTGTTATGACTCACACTGAAATCTAATATCCAACTGAGAAATTTATGTACAATGTAAGACAAGTATCATTTACTTTCTTTTCCATATGAAAATCCAGTGAAGTATCATACAATAAGAAGATGTGATATTCTCATCTCCTTTCCTTACTTAAAAGGAAAGCATTCAAAACTTTATGTATAATGTTTAATTATGTTTGTTACAGGGTTTTACGTATGTTTTAATGTGGGAAAGATATTTCTTCTACTTGTAGTTTATGGCATTATAATCAGAAATGGATGTTAAACATCATCAATCCATAGGGCTGGGATTGTGACTCAGAGGTAGAGCACTTGCCTAGCATGTGTGAGCTACTGGGTTCAATTCTCAGCACTGCATATGAATAAATGAATAAAATAAAGGTCCATCAACATCTAAAAAAGAATTTAGAAAAACTTTATCAAACACCTTTTTTAGGATCTATTGAGATTATTATTCAATTTTGTTTTCCTTATCTTGTTAAAGTGGTAAGTGATTGTGGGTTATTTGTTCATTTTTTTGTACATGGCACAGGGATTGAATCCATGATGTCATGCATGCTAGGCAAGTTGGTCTACCACTGAGTTACATTCTTAACCTTTTTTCCTTCTTTTCTCTTCTCTTCTCCTCTTTTCTTTTTCTCTTTCTGTACTAGGGATGGAACCCAAGGGAGCTTTACCAGTAAACTACATCCCCAGTTCTTTTCTTTTTCTCTCTCTCTCTTTTTTTTTTTTTTCAATTTTGAGACAAAGTCTCCCTAAATTGCTAAGAAAGTCCTCAAACTTGAGATCCTCCTGTCTCAGGCTCCTGAGTTGCTTGGATTACATGTGTATGCCAGGCTTGATTGGGTTTCTTATGCTAACTCAATCTTTAAATCATGAAATAAAGGGTTGGGGATGTGGCTCAAGCAGTAGCTCAATCGCCTGGCATGCGTGCAGCCCGGGTTCGATCCTCAGCACCACATACAAACAAAGATGTTGTGTCCGCCGAAAACTAAAAAATAAATATTAAAATTCTCTCTCTCTACCTCTCTCTCTTTAAAAAAAAATAAAAATAAAAAAAAATAAATCATGAAATAAACCCAATTTTGTCATCATACATAATCCTTTACATTAATATACATATATTATTTTACACTACAAATATGTACAATCTTATTTATTAAAATAAATAAAATTTATATATTATCCATGTATGAATTAATTTTATTAATTTTAGTTCCTTCTTCTTATCAATTTTTATTTATTTTATTTTTTATCAGGGACTGAACATAGGGATGCTTTACCACTGTGCCACATTCCCAGCCCTTTTTTATTTTGAGACCAGATCTTGCTAAATTGCTTAGGACCTCACTAAGTTGCAGAGACTGGCTTTGAACTTGTGATCCTCCGGCCTCAGCCTTGATGACTGCTAGGATTACAGGATGGGACACCACACCCAGCCACTTCTTATCAGTTTTAAATATTAAGATTATGTGGTCTCAGAAAACAAATTAAGTAATGTTTCTTTTTTCCTTCTCTGAAAAAGCCTATGTAAGCCTATTTTTATCTTTAAATGTATGTTATATGTCATCTGGCCCTAAAAATTTTTCAGTCAGTGGATGTAGCGATCTATATATATCTATTAGGTCAAGTTTGCTAATCTTGTTCAAATCTTCTAAACCCTTGCTAAACACACACACACACACACACACACACACACAGAGTTTTAAATATGCTTTTTCTGTTACTGAGAGAGGGGAGATGAGATATTCTACTATGATTTTAAATTTGCTCAATTTTTCCTGTATTATACCAATTTATGCTTTATATATTTTGATGATATATAATTAGATACTGTTGGAACTCAGAATGATATCCTCCCAAGTATGGAGGGGTTATTTTATATTCTGAGCATTTTTATGTAAAGGGAAAAGATTGCTCTGTAATTCCTTTATCTACATTAAGACTAAACTGCAGAAGGGAACAAAACTGCCCTCCACCCCCAACTGAAATCCCTTTATCTATGTCAGAAAAAAGACTGAAGAATGTAACCACACCTGGGCTGACTTTTCTTACAAGATAACATCTGTCCCTTGGGTTCAAATTCCAAAGAGAATCTTTACACAAGCTGAACTCTGTCTTATTTCTCTCAGCCATCATTCACAATCCCTCAAAATTGTTTATACCCCCTATTTTCTCCTCTCCTATACAAAAAAGATTATATAAATTACTGAAGGATGCTGGACTAATGGATAATCATGTTACATAATTTCTCCCCTTTTGTACATCAACATACTTGTATTGTGTATTTTAGTGACCCTTCAGAAGGAAGAAGGGAAATATATCCCTTCACCCCTATAAGACACATGTATTAGACACATGTAAACACATTTTCATGGTAGATTAACACTTTTATCATTAGGAATCATATGTTTTATTTCTACAAATGCTTTTCACCTTCAAGTTTGTCTTATCTGTTATTAATTAATATAACTCCCATCTCTTTGGTTAGTGCTTATATATTTTTCTCTCTTTTTACATCTTCACATTTTTAATATCATGCCTGTAGGATGAAGGTGAAGCTCAGACAGTACAGGCTTAGCATGCATGAGTTCATGGCCATGGGTTCAATCTTAAACATTCAAAAAATAAATAGATAAATATTATTCTTGTAAATAGTATGTTGATTTTTAATGAAGGATTTAGTTGTTTCATATTTAATGTAATGATATATTTGTGTTTAAATCTACCATTAATTAAGTCCTTTCTATTTATCTTACAATTTCTTTCTTTTCAATTAGAATTTTTATTGCTTTTTGCCCTATGAATTATTGTCAAGCTTACTATTCTTTTAAATGTTTTCCTAAAGATAACACCACAGACTTTTATTTACAAAGTCTAAGTATTTAGTAGCATTACTTTCTTCCCAGAGAAGTCAAAGTTCTTAGAAAACTTTTACCATCTTCCTGAATTATATGCTATTCTTTTCAGGTATTTTAGTCCTCACTTTATTTAATCCCAAAACATTATTATTATTGTTTTATAATGTCAATACTATATTTGTCCCTCACATTTACTTCATTGTTTTTCTTTCCTTCCTGTGTCTTTGACCTTATATCCAAGACTCTCTAAAAAACTCCCTTTAGTGTTTCCTTTAGCTCAGCTTGGACAGTGATGAAATATCAATTTTTGTTTGTCTGAAAATATTATTTTAAAAGGGCATTCTAATTGGGTATGTAATTCTACTCTTTCTTTTTCATTTTTCTTTTTATGGTGCTGGGGCTGAAACCCAGGACATCATGCATATTAAGCAATTTCTCTAACTCCCATTAGCCCTATAGTTCTCCTTTTGTAGTTATTTTTCTTCAGCTTTTGGAAGATAGTATTCCTTTTTTTTTTTTTTTTTTTTTTTTTTTTAAGAAGTCAGCTTTTGGAAAGCAGTTTGGCAGGTCTTCAGAAGGATAAACCTAGAATTACCTATAAATCAGAATTCTACTTCTAGGTATATATGAAAAAGACCAGATGGAAGGGGAGGGGAGGGGGGATAGTAGAGGATAGGAAAGGTAGCAGAATACAACAGTTACTATTATGGTATTATGTAAAAATGTGGATGTGTAACCGATGTGATTCTGCAATCTTTGTAATGTTTTGAATAACCAATAAAAAAAAAAATTAAAAAAAAAAAAAAAGAAAAAGACCTGAAAAAAGAATTCAAACAAATATTTACACATCAATGTTCATAATAGCATTACCCATGATGTTCAAAAAATGGAAAGTACCACAGTGCCCATCCAAAAGTGAACAGAGACTTAGTAGTGGAGCACTTGCCTACCTTGCATGTGGCCCTGGGTTCAATGCCAAGAGCAAAAAGAAAAAAAAAAAAAAAAAGTGAACAGATAAACCAAATATGGTATATACATAAAATGAAATGTTATTCTGACACAAAAGGAATGATGTTCTGATACATGCTACAGCATATTAATACAGACTGGCATATTAATTGAAATAAGCCAGTCACAAAAGGACAAATATTGTATGATTTCACTCATATGAAACATTCAAAATAGGTAAATTCATAGACAGAAAGTAGAATAGAGGATACTAGGAACAGGGGGTAAGAAGAAATGGGGCATTATTGCTAAATGGAATGATAAAATGTTTTGGAAAAAGTAGTAATAATAATTGTACAACACTGTGAATGTAGCTAATGCCATGGAACTATATACATAAAAGTAGTTAAAATACTAATTTGTATATTATGTATATTTTACTACAATAAAATGTCAGCTCTTGGACAACTATTATATTTTTAAGTATAACTTTTTTCCCCTGAATGCTCTAAAATTTTTGGTTTTGGTTTTCAGCAATGATATATAAATATCTTGCATTGATATAGGCCTATGATTATTTAGCTTGCCTAGAATTTACACATCCTTTCAAACTGGAACTTTATCTTTATTAATTTAGAAAAGTTCTCCATCATTATCTCTTTAAACATTGTTTTACCCCACTCTTCCTCTCCTTTTCTTCTGGGACTCTAAGGATTTTAGACCTATAGATTTTAAGTCTCTTTCTCTTACTTTTTTTCCATTCTTCTATCTAAAATTTATTCTAGATACTTTCTTTGATTTTCTCTTCAGTGTATTTAGTTTTCCATGCTTTGTTCTGTGTATCTTGACCTATATTTCACTTAACTAATTTTTTCTGTATCTGTCAAATTTTTTTTTTTTTTTTTTTTTTTTTTTTGTGGTGTCAAGATTGAATACAGGATTGTTCATGTTGGGTAAGTACTCTACCACTGAGCTACATTCCCAGCCCTAATTAACTTCAGCTATTTTATTTTCAATTTTAAAATTTCCATGTTTTTTTCCCTTAAATTTTAATTTAAAAATATCAATTTTGCCAGGTGTAGTGGCACATACTTGTAATCCCAGTGGCTCAGGAGCTGAGGCAGGATGATCACAGGCTCAACGCCAACGTTTAAGCAAGGACCTAAGCAACTTAGGGAGACCCTGTCTCAAAATAAAAAATAAAAGGGGGCTGGCATTGTAGCTCAGTGGTAGAGCACTTGCCTAGCATGTGTGAGGCACTGAGTTCAATCCTCAGCACCACATAAAAATAAATAAATTAAATAAAGGTATTGTGTCTATCTTCAACAGCATAAATAAATAAATAAATAAATAGGGCTGAGGATATGGCTCAGTGGCTAAGCACTCCTGGGTTCAATCTCTGATATTAATTTAAAAAAAAGAAAAGAAAAACACTCATTATTATACCCTTGCAAAATTGAAAGTATAATCTAATACACATATGTTGGATAACTCCAATATGTAAAAATCTCATGTCTATACTCTTTCCATTGTTTTATTATATTTATATACATATATATGTGTGTGTGTGTATATATATATATACACACACACATATTACCACATTGTCTTGCCTTATCATATAAAATTGCTTGTAGAAATAATTTGAGGCATGGGAAGCTATTATGTTCCTCAAGAGAGGATTTAAGATTAATTAATACTAGTTTCTGGCAGTACTACAACTTGATAACTTCAAAACTGTAGGAGGTTGATGATTTAAAGCTGGGTGGCAGTCCCTAAATATGTGTGTCCTTCCAGTTCTTTGCACCAGGGATGGAACTCAAGAGATGCTTAACCACTGAGTCACATCCCCAGCCGGGTTTTTATGTCTGTTTTAGAGACAGGGTCTCCCTAAATGGCTGAGACAGGACTTTGAAAGATCCTCCTGCCTCAGGCTCCCAAGCGGCTAGGACTACAGGTATACACCATTGTGCCAGCTTTTTCCATTGGTTCTAAAATGTAACCCTTAAGTTCCCAACTTATAATTTTGGACAAATAGTTCTTGGTGACCACTGATTGATGGAACCTGGACCCTCTCTGTTCCTGTTTATTCCAGGCTGAAAACCATGGACCAGTCTCCATTTCCTCCATTCTCCACTCTCCTTCAAATCCTGGCCTATAATTCTTCTTAACTGTGAGATGCCTTAATGCTGATTGTTTTGGTACTGAGATATTGAACCCAGGGGAGCTTTACCACTGAGCTATATCCCCAGACCTTTCTACTTTTTGAGATAGGGTCTGGCCAAGTTGCTCAGTCTGCTAAATTTTGCGGCTGGATTTGAACTTGAGGTCCTCCTCCCTCAGCCTCCAGAGCCACTGGGATTACAGGTATGTGCCAGCACACCTGATATATATATTTTTTTTTTAAAGAAAGAGAGAGAGAGGGAATTTTTTTTTTAATATTTATTTTTTACTTTTCGGCGGACACAACATCCTTCTTTGTATGTGGTGCTGAGGATTGAACCCTGCCGCATGCATGCCAGGTGAGCGCGCTACCGCTTGATCCACATCCCCAGCCCACACCTGACATTTTTTTTAAAGCAGTTTTTAAGGTATTTTAAGGAACATTGATTAAACAAATCTAATACATCAATATTAGATGACCAATTTAGACCCAGTGTTTATTCTTTGATAAATTCTGTTCACACAAACCTTAAGACAAATCTTATGGATAAAGTATGAGGAATACCTTATAGATTTTTTTAGTCCCTCCCCCAAACCTCAATGTAAATTTTTACTGTAAGCAGTTTGCTAAATGAAGGAGGAATACATAGACAAAAGCTGCCTATTACTGTGTCAAATGAATTAGAGCTATTTGCCTCAGATCAACTGATTTCCAAGAGTAATAGTGAGGATAAACACTTCCTAAAAGACAATTTAGGAAATACTGTTTCTTTTTTATCATCTATTTTTTCAGTCATATTCTATTTCCATGCAGCTATGCAACAGTACAAGCTTCATTTTACTAAAGTCATGAGAAAAGCTTTTTGAAAAAGCAAGCTGTCATGGCTTGGAGAGAAATTCTGGAGAACTTGTTGGAAAAGAATAGTCATTTAATTGCATGACCTACATTAAATGCCAGCAACCTATGACCTAGGGATCAAATCTAGCTTAAAGATTGGTTTTGTATAACCTATAAGCTATGAATGTTTTTTTTTACATTTTTAGGGGGTTGAAACAAAGAAGCTTATGAAGTATATGTGAAAGACTATGTGTTATCTGTCTGGCCTTTTACATAAAGTTTGATGACTTTTGTTCTATGTCATCTAGTCAAAAAAAGAGAAGGTGTTGGGTGCAGTGACACACACCTGTAATCCCAGTGGCTCAGGAGGTTGAGGGAGGTGGATAGAAATTCAAAACCAGCCTTAGCAACTTAAAGTAAGACCTTAAGCAACTTAATAAGACCTTGTCTCAAAATAATAATAAAAAAAATTTAAAAGGGGGGAGTGGGGCTGGGGAGGTGGCTCAGTGGTTAGGTGCCTTGTATTCAATCCCTAGTACAAAAATTAAACAGAGAAGGTTCTGAGGTTTTTTTAAAATAATTTTTTAATATTTATTTTTTAGTTTTCGGCAGACACAACATCTTTGTCGTATGTGGTGCTGAGGATCGAACCCAGGCTGCACGCATGCTAGGCGAGCGCGCTACCGCTTGACCCACATCCCCAGCCCTCAGTTCTGAGATTTTAACCCTACTTGCAAGCTAACAAGTTAGCCACCAGTTACATGGATGCTGGTAGAAGAAAGAAGATTCCAAGAGCAGAATCAAAGGCTTTGTCACAGCAATAGCAGCCATTTGTACCAGTTCCTTATATCCCATTTCCCACAAGGCAACATGTAGAGAGCCAGGTGACAACTGCATGCATAGTAATATTCATAAGAGAAGAAGAATCCTGAGTTCAGAGAGTCTGAATCTTTTAAAATGGGCAATAAACACACCTGCTCTTTGTACCACAGGGAGCTATTATCTCATTCTTCTACATTTTCTTCAATGGAGGCACAACACTATACCAAGCTCCACTTGACTTTAATACTATAGTCCAAATGGCTGTTTTCAAGTTATTTTAGAATGTAATGAGAAATGCATATTTTAAAGAAATGCAAGCTGGGTGGAGTGGTGCATGCCTGTAATCCCAAGAATTTGGGAGGCTGAGAAAGGAGGATCTCAATTCAAAGCCAGCCTCAGTGACTTAGCAAGACCCTGTGTCAAAATAAATATAAAAAGGGCTGGATACCTGGCTCAGTGGTAAAGAGCCCTGGGTTGAATCCCCAGTACTAAAAAACAAAAAATAACAACAACAAAACAAAAAATAAGAAAAAACCAAAAAAAAAAAAAAAACCTCTAAGAATATTTTTTAATGTACTGATCTAATATATTTTATTGCTATTTATTTCTAGAACAGGGTAAGCAGTTTTCTCACAGCCTTATTATCTGAACAGTATTTCTAAAAATGAAGATAGTTTTAAAAATCTTTTATAACACAAAGTTTTAAGGGAACAAACAAAACAGCATTTAACAGTTAAATATTTAATATTTAACAAGCTATTTTTGCTGAAAACAATGAGCTTCATAAAATTAGGAATCTTTTAGAAAATCTGTTTCATCTTTAGACATCAGAGATAGGTCAGTTAGCAGAATTCCCTTAGAATTCAGTATAATATGAAAACTTAATTCTAGAACAATAACATATGAGATCCAGTCTACTTGGTCTGATGCTACCTACTATCAATCAGGCCAGAGTTGAAAAACTGGAGAAAGCATGATTACACAATATGGATTCTTGTGTCTCTAACAAAGTATGTAGCTTTGAGTTGTAACTGAAAAAAACTGCAGATAAACTAGGCACAGTGAAGCATATTTGTAATCTCAGCGATTTAGAGATTGTGGCAGGAGGATCCCAAATTCAACGCCAACCTCAGCCATTTAACAAGGCCCTAAACAACTTAGTGAGACCCTTTCTCAAGATAAAAATTTTAATAAAGGACTGGGGATGTGGCTCAGTGACTAAGCTCCCCTGGGTTCAATCCCTGGTTACACCCCCACCCCCCAAAAGCTACAGATTGTTTGTCGTTACACTAGTTAATTTTATTCAATAACATGTAAATAATTTGTAAATAGCTTTACAACATATAGGAAGAATATAAATTGAAAAGTCTTGCATGATTAATTGCTCTTCAAACTTAGGCTTTTTAGTTTGGGTTAAACTCTGTCATTTTAGCTGAGAATCAAGTATGAGCCTGGTTCACACACACTATTTTTTTTTTTTTTTTGCCTTATCAATTAGATTTTATTATTTTTAATTGATTTTATTTTTTAAATCCATGACAGCAGAATGCATTACAATTCTTATTATACATATAGAGCACAATTTTTCATATCTCTTGTTTGTATATAAAGTATGATCACACAATTCATGTCTTCATACATGTACTTTGGATAATGATGTCTATCACATTCCACCATCATTGTTAACCCCTTGCCCCCTCCCTTCCCCTCCCACCCCTCTGCCCTATCTAGATGCTCCCCCCATATATATATATATATATATATATATATATATATATATATATATTTTTTTTTTTTTAAATATTTATTTTTCAGTTCTTGGCGGACACAACATCTTTGTTTGTATGTGGTGCTGAGGATCGAACCCGGGCCGCAAGCATGCCAGGCGAGCACACTACCACTTGAGCCACATCCCCAGCCCCTATTTTTATATATTTTAATACTAATTCATTTAGACACTGGTATGATTTAGATATTAGGTGTTTCCCAAAAGCTGATGTGTGAGAAAACACAAGAAAGCTTAGAGGTAAAATGAGACTAATCAGTTCATTAATTCTCTGATAGGGATTAATTTGGTGGTACCATGGGCAGGTAGCTTGGCTGCAGGAGGTAGGTTCCTGGGGGCATGCCTTTGGGGTATATATTTTGTCAACTGGTGAGGGGAGTGTTGTTTCCTAGTGCTTTCTCCACAAAGCCCATCTGCCAAGTTCTGCCTCAACTCATGCCCCAGAGAATAGAGTTGGCCATCTATGGATTGAGACCTCTGAAACTGAGCCTCCAAATAAACTTTTCCTCCTCTAATTGTTCTTGTCAGGTCTTTTGGTTATAGTGGTGAAAACAGAATTTTTTAGTGTTTTGATAAAATCATATTTTAACTATTCTATAAATATATATACTATAAGTTTTCTGAGGCAAATATACTATGTAGAAAAAATAGATAATTTATTGTAGGGCAATATTTAGCTATGGAAAAATTTTAAAGAAATTTTGCTAACCTTTAATTAGTGTTTCAGGTAAAATGAGGACAGAAGTTTGAAGAGAATATATTCTCTCTCTTCTTAGATAATATTTATGTTTGAAAAGACAATATCTTTTACTAATAAAATTTTCACACCATTGACTTTTAGGATAACTGAAGGAAGAAGGAAATAGAAATCATTTAAATGTTAAATGTATTTTTGTTTTGACAACTCAAACGCACATATTCATGGGTCTATAGTGGTTTTAATGGTTTCTTCTAGGAATGTTCTCAGACTTCTTTGGGAAAAAGCAAAAAGCAAAAAAAAAAAACAAAAAAAACAACGCTGAACTCAATTTGTGAACTAAAATGATGTCATTATAAATTTCAAGATAAATGGCAACTCACAAAATAATCTTCTAAGCAAATTTAAAATTACATACAATCTGAAGATAACAAATATTAAAACTTATGTACAAAAAGTTATAAACCAAGTGTAAAAATTAACCACAAAATGGAAAAATATTTGCAACATATAATAGAAAAGGTAGGTTCTTTAATTTATAAATTTTATAAATCATTAAAAGAAAATTATACACAATAGAAAAAATAGGTCCAATAATATTAATAGGCAGTTTTCTGAAAAAAAAAAAAAACAAAACAAATGGAATCATACTTACCTTTATTCATGATTAAATAAATGTAAACAATCTTATTTTTCAACTATGAGAACGGTAAACACAAAATATCCTGATAATACACAGTGTTGGAAAAATAGCATTTGATAGGAATGTTAACTGAAAAAACTTTTTGGAGAGTAATTTTGTAATACTATCAAGCTTTATGCTTGCATATTTTGGAAATATAATTTTATAGCTTGGAACCTACCTCAAAAATTACAAGGTGCAAGTTCAAAATACATAATGATCAATCATTGGTAATAACAATAAAAGGTGATTTAAATACCCATAAACTTTATTTAAATTATTAAATACCAAATTGACTCAATATTATTAACAATTAAATAATAAAGTAATTTTGTGGTTCTGGGGATTGAGCCCAGGGGCATTCTACCATGGAGCTATATCCCTAGCCATTTTTGAAACAGGGTCTGGCTATATTTGGGAGATGCTAAGACTTGAACCCAGAGCCTCTACCACCAAGCTACACCTTCTACCCCACAACATATATCTTTAAAAAGTTCTGTGATAAAGTCAAATGATATTTTGGAGAAATGAAACCACATGAAAATTGCTTATAAGTTCAATCATTCAATAGTAGGTATGGTACATAATTCATATCATCCACCATGGAGAAGAAACAATGATTTCAAAACAATAATTAAAAAAGAATGGGTTTTCATCCTTTATTTCTTGATGCAAGTTTTAAATTAATTTTAAAATAAAATCCAATACCATAGTATAACTACTTTGTTTTTTACTTTCAAGAAACTTTTAGCAAATACTTGAAGTCATGGTAAAGAACCTTAAAGATAACATTATGCTTGGTACAATCACTTAAGAAAACAATGTGTCACTGTCTATTGAAGGGGTATACATGCCTTAAAAACTAGTAATGCCTTCCTTCCTAAATACATATCCTATCGAAACATATTTACCCTGACACTTGTATAAAAATGTTCACACATCAGTGTTCACAACAAAAACAAAAGCTCACAGGAGATGAGACCTCAGTAAAAGGCCCTGGGTTTGAACCCATCCCTACAAAAATATAAAATAAAAATAAACACAAAGTGTATCCTGGAAACCATAAAAGTATTGATTAACAGTAATTATGGTATAGAAATACAAGGCTATATCATGAAAATAAATAAATAAATACACTACAACACAAATGCCTGAGTTATTGGCATAAACATATGCTGAAAAGAAGAAACATACAATACGAATCCATTTATTTACTGTGTTTTGGGATGAACAGTAAAATCAAGGCACAACCATCATAAACTTTTCATGAGTAGAGAAAAAGGAGCTAACAGTCCCAACAAACAGACCTGATTTCTGACTTTGCTGCTTCTATCACAAAAGAACTGCCTGCCAAGTTGATGGTAAATACAAAGGGCCTCCACTCAATTTGGGACAACTCTAAAGGGCCATTCCAGCATAAGCACCTTATGAGAATGGATGAGGCTTTATTTGTATCCTGTGCATCTGCTTCTCCCCCTACCCAGTCCTACTCTTCCTCCTTTTCTTAGAGATTTCCTCAGTCTATTTCCAAGGTACTGTCTATTTATTTTTAGTAACAACATTCAGAAAAGACTACACAGTTGTCTTGATACCAGGACCCTCTGAAACTACTTCTCTTATCCTTTCTGCATAAGGTTCTTCTTCCTTTTAGCTTTTCCATATTCTCCTAGTAATTCACTGTTTTACTTAAACATTTGGGTTCTTTGGCTTGTAATCAAAGATCAGTGTTAACACAAAATTCTTTACCATTTTTCTGGTGTTTTCTTTTTAACCATTTTTAAGAATATCTTATGTATTACAAACATAAACCTTACACTGAAATGGTTTTCTCCAGTTTGTTAGTTGCATTGTAAGTTTGTTCATCATAATATTGACATGCAATTATTTAGAAAATAAACTATCTAGGTATTTTTCTTTATGATTCTTACTTTTCATAGCAATGCTTAGAGAGGCTTTTGTTATCACAAGATCATATAAGTAAATATCTATGTATTTTATGCTTTTATTTTTATCCCCTAATTTTTATGAAAAAAAAATGGAAGCCTTCATTTGTTGTTGTTTTCAAATCAGTGGGAAGGGGGGGACTAGAGAGTAGAAAACAAGCAGCTTATGTTTGTCTCTTTCCCTCCCTCTCTTTTTCTTTCTCACACACTCACACACTAACAGATGTGCAATGACATTTTAATCGAATATGCCAAAAGTAAGACACTTGGGTATGCATACCAGATTGGGAAATATAATGTTTTGATTGTTGTTACTGCTGTTATTTTGGTGTTAAAGATTGAACCCAGGGCTTTGGACAGAAAATACAGCTTTTTACTTCACAATCCTGTGGCCAGCCATAACCCATAGAGTTCAGGAAGCCCCCATGGTCATGAGAACTGCCAGTGGGTAGAAACCTCTATTTTAAAGGATTATAAAATATTTTAAAATGGTAATTATGTTGAACATGGAATTAAAAATGTACCTACATAAGTTAAGGGAAAATTAATACATAGCTAACATTTTATAAGAATTTTCTCCTTACAAAATTAGGTGTATGGGTGTGTGTGTGTGTGTGTTTGTGTACACAATAATAATTCTAAAATTATATTCTACTCCACCAACACTACCATATTTTTTTAAGGAGATGATTTTAATCCTCTTGATAGTCTTATACTTTTAAAAATCTCTTGTTCTTTCTGTATAGGTTACATAAATAGGAGTAATGATGATAGGATGTATAATATGATTGCTTAAGAGCATTTATAATTTATTTATCAAAACACTAAAAAATTCTGTTTTCACCACTATAACCAAAAGACATGCTTCTAACACCTGAAATTCAAAATGTTTAAAAGAGCCAGATTGGTTCATTTTTTCATGCTCACAATCTGGCTGGAACAGGCAAATAACAGAGAGGTAATTCTTCATCCTATTGAAAAAACAATAACTAAAAAAAGAAAATTGCACATTCTTACCAAAACAAGACAGGATACAAGTGAGCTTTCCATGATACAGCAAAGATCTACTATAAACATCATCAGACAATTCAGAAATAAAGATATATAAATGAATAATAAACTTTTTAATTTCTGAGACAAGTTCTGTTTCCCAGGTTGGCCTCAAACTCCTGGGCTCAAGCAATCTTCCCATGATAGCCTTCTGAATAGCTGTGACTACAGTGTGCACCACTAAGCTTGGCTAATAAACTTTTAAAGATATGTCTTCATTAGCAAAGATCTGAAAATGAAACTATCTTTGTATAATAAAATTGAAAAGGACCAGCCAGTTGTGGTAACACATACTTATAATCCCAGTGACTAGGGAAGTTGAAGCAGGACGATCTCAAGTTTGAAGTCATTCTCCTCAACTTAGTGACACTATATCTCAAAAAAAAATTAAAAAGGACTGGAATGTATGTAGCTCAGTTGTAAAACACTCCTGGTAACATGGCTCCTTGGTCGTGAACCTATGCCACCAGTCCAATGGACCCTATGAAGAAGTGGCATCAGAGTGAATTAGTGGAGCAGCAGAGCAACAACCTGTACGAACCGGAGTGCAGGCCTGAGGCACAGTGGGCTTGAGGCATGTTGGACTAGCACTGCAGTTGAGCCAAGACACATCAACCTGTTATGCAGCCATAGGGGCTTGGCCCAGCTGCACTGCTGCAGCTCCAGACATTCAATCCAGCGTGCAGGATTCACCGACTTCCCAAGAAGCTAGGAGAAAATGAAAGGCAAACTTGAATGGGATTTAGGGCTAGTAGTGTGTATACGTTTACAAACACTAAGTAAGCAAATTTGTGGATCAACAGCATTACTACTTTTTTCAAACCCTGATTAGCATAAATTTGGACCAATAACATTGACCCATGTGTATATAAACCCCTAGACTAGCATACTCAGCTAAAACCCCTCTTGGGTCCTCTTTCACCTTGTGGGAGTTCTCTTTGAATGTATAATAAATCCTACTCTTATACTCACTCATCCAAGTCTTTGGATTTCATCTTTTGAATTCACTAAAGAACAGAGAAAGAAGGAATTGATGGTGAGTTTGTAGGGTTTGCTGCAACACTGGAGGGCATGGCCTGAGTGTTAAGAGCTAAAACACACTTCTTGGCTTCAAAAGCCAGCAGCTTGTGCAGGCCCCACCTGCCAGTAGAAGCAGAGAAACTCCAGTTTCACTGGATTCAATCTCTAGGACCAAACAAACAAACAAACAAAAAAACCGTCAGGCATGGTGGTGCACGCCTGTATTTCCAGCTGCTAGAGAGACTGAAATAGGAGGACCCTGAGTTCAAAGCCAGTCTCAACAATGGTGATGTGCTAAGTAATTCAGTGAGACCCTGTCCCTAAATAAAATACAAAATAGGGCTGGGGATGTGGCTCAGTGGTTTAGGGCCCCTGAGTTCAATCACTGGTAACTCCCCCCATCCCCCCTAAAAAAATTGATGAAAGAGTAAGAAAGATCTTACTCAAATCTGTAGGAAGGTAGAAGACAGGCACTTTAAATACAAGGCCAATAGAAGGTCAAACTGATAAAACTTTACTGAAAATCCAGTTTGTAACATATGCCAAGTTTCAAAACATACATACCCTGCAATTGCACCTGCAGGAATTCATTCTAAGGAAAAAATCAGTTAAGAAGAAAGACATAAGAATGAGGCATGGTGGTGTATGTCCACTTCAGCACTGGGGAGGCTGAGAGAGAAGGATTACTTGAGCCAAGGAGTTTGAAACCAGTTGGGCAACATAGTAACACTCTAAATAAATAAAAAGATACATAAATAAACAAAAATATGTATATCCACAAAGATATTCAACGCATTTCTTGATTTTATTTGTAAAGGAAAGAAACATTTTAAAATAGGTGATATAGGGGCTGGGGATGTGGCTCAAGTGGTAGCGCGCTCGCCTGGCATGTGTGCGGCCCGGGTTTGATCCTCAGCACCACATACAAACAAAGATGTTGTGTCCGCCAATAACTAAAATAAATAAATATTAAAAAATTCAAAAAAAATAAAAAAATAAAATAAAATAGGTGATATAGTCAGTAAATTATGATAATTCTAAATCATGAAGCAATATTATGAAGCCATTACAATCATGCATATAAAAGATATTTAACATTATATATGAAGATATTCATGTTATTGATGTTTTAAAAATTACAAAACATACAATAATTTTATAATACCAAGACCAAAAGGTAGATGTTATTTTGAGGCGACACATTATTTTTTTTCTCTTTGCTTTTTTCTTGACTTCCACATTAAACATGTATTACTTTTATAATTAAAAAAATTATAAATAATAAATATCTGATTAACTTCTTATAAATATAAATATAAAAAATTTTATAGAGATTTTAGAACTTTGTTTTCAGACACTGGTTTATAAGAGGTGGACTTTTAATTAAAACCTGTTAATACAAAAAAACTTTTGAGTATCAGAAGAGCTAATGCTCAGGGATATATTTAAGTTTTATTTAGGGTTTTTTTTGTTTTGTTTTGGTATGTGGTATTTGGAATTGAATCTAGGGCCTCATATGTGCCAGGAAAGCAGCTCTACCACTTAACTATATCCTGGTCCGTTAGCCCAGTGTTAAATAAAAACAATTGGTTGAATTGTGAAAACTTGTCTTTACCTGTTTAATCATTAGTTTGTTTGTTTTTTTTTAAACTGGAATACTGAACCTAATAGTTTTGGCCCACATTTAAAGGGAGATTAAATTACTTGGAAAGGGCTCAAAACAAAGTAATAAAAATAATTATGTACTTAGAAATTGGGCTCCATAATGACATGCAAGAGAAATAATTGAGAAAACTAAAAATTACCTTACATTTTATGGGTTACCATAATCTCTGAAGAATAAGAAGCAAGAAAATCTTAATTGTTTTAGCAATGATTTAGGTTAGCCATTAGGAAAAATTTCACATTCTTTTTTTTTTTTTTCACATTCTTAAGTAAGTATTTGAGTGATCATTATATATCTAATGCTATGCATATAAAAACATGTAACCATCAAAGTATTACCAGGGAAAAAATTTCTTTTCTTAAAAAGTGTCAAAAATAGAGTATTCTTTTTTTTTGGTACTAGGGATTGAACCGAGGGGCACTCTACTGCTGAGCTACTTAAAAGATTTGTCTTAGCACTATTTCTTTGGTGAATTAAATATTTAAAGTTTTGAATATTCATTTAATGTTATGAATAGTAGGCCTTACCACGTGTCAGGCACTAAATTTTGAGGATAATAATCATGTAATCCTATAACTTTACAAGGCCCCTACTGTTATTGTCCTCCATTTTACAGATATGAGAACTGAGGCACAGAAATCACACTAGACCACAGTCATGTAACTAGTAAATAGTGAAGCTGAGATTTAAATCTAAATAATCTGGTGGTTGAGTTTAAGTTTGTAACCAACAGCTACTATGTAAAAGCATTTACTTTATATATTAATATTTGATAAATTGTGAACTCTAAAATTTCTAAATGTTCACAGCCTGTAGTTAGAAGTACAAAAATAAATCAGTACAGAAGGAAAATAACTTTCTAAATACAGAACTTAAGTTGAAAGAGATTTCCTTGACTAGCTCTGTGACAAATGCATGTGTAGGTGGAAATGGGGAATGAGGAAAGTAACTATGTTTATTTTAAATGCATTTTCATGAACTTACAATTTGGATAAGCAATACATGACAAATTTGAATTAAAAACAAACTCAGGCTGTCTTTTTTAAAAGACATAATTTACAAATGTTGAGTTTGCATATTGTGTAGAGAAAAAAGCATAGTAAGGTTTTGATTAATGATTGATATCATGACTGACTTAAAATCTGTGATTTTTAATTAAAGAATGTAACTGGGACAGGTAAGACAAGTTTCTCTAAAGTAACTTTTTTCAAGGATAAGGATGATCACTTAATTTCTCAAGGGAAATATAATTTATTTAATTTGTGCTGAAAGCCAGTTAGTAAAAATGGAAATGGTTACTAGCTAAGCACTGTGGCAGGAGCCTTAATCTCAGTGACTCAGCAGGCTGAAGCAGGATAGTCCTAAATTTCAGGCCAGCTGCAGCAATTTAGCAAGGTCCTTGGTAACTTACAAGACCTTAAAATGGAAAATAAAAAGGCCTGGGGATGTGGATCAGTGGTAAAGCACCCCTGCGTCCAATCCCCAGTATCTAAATAAATAAATAAATAAATACAAAACCATAGTCAGGCAGAATGGCAGCACTACGTGTCTTAAATAAAACATACTGCTTAAACAAAAACAAAACAAAACAAAAACCCTGCACATCAGATTGGACAGGGCTGAGTTGGGGAAAAGAGGGAATGGGAAAGACAGTAGAATGAATTTGGACATAATTTTCCTATGTTCATATATGAATACATGACCAGTGTAATTCTACATCAACATCTACATTACGTCAAAAATGGAAAATTATACCTCATGTATGTATGATATGTCAAAATACATTCTACTGTCATATATAACTAAAAAGAACAACAACCCTCCTGATTTTAAAAGTTCTATGTGGTTTTGAACCTTACATGTTTTAATGCTGCAGATATGAGAATCTGTAGATCTAAGTTAATTTACATCTTTAGGATATTCTATCATGTGAAATAAAAGCTTTAGAACAACAACTACCTAAGTCCTGTCTAGTACTAAAATCTAAGTATATTAAATACATGGTACTAAGTTCATCAATACATATACTGTCAAATGCTGATCTTTTTATGCTTCTTGGTCCAATATAACACTGCTGATTCTATTTCCATGTGCCTTTATATGGTTTTCTTATCTTCTTTTTTTTTTTTTTTTTTTTTTTGGTACCAGAAATTGAACACAGGGGCACTTTACCATTGAGTTACATTTCCAGGCCTTTTTATTTTTTAGACAGGGTCTTGCTAAATTGCTGAGGCTGCTCTCAAACTTTCAATCCTCCTGTCTCAGTCTCTGGAGCTGCTTGGATTACAGGCATGCTCCACCACACCCAGCTGGTTTTCTTATCTTTTAAGGCAGTTACTTTTGTCTGTCCTTTGTAGGTCTTAAACCAGAAATGTTGGAATTACTTTTTTACTTAGCCAAGATTTCCATCTTTCAAATGGGATCCTCTGATTTTCTTCATAATGTTATGAAAATTATTATAAATTATTATGAATCAATGCTTTTGCCCAGTATTCAGGACATAAATTCTCTAGAAATGTTAGCTGCTATGATTATCACCTTATGACTAGATTAACAAAAATTGTGTCCTGCCATATCTTGCTTAGTCTTCCTCCTCCAATCTTCAGTCCACAATTTATAGAAAGTTTCAGTAAAAGTAAATCTGAACATGTGCTCCCTGGAAACCCATTAATAGTTTTATAGGGCTTTTAGAATAAAGACAGATTTATCTCTTACTACATTTGCCCTGTAATTCTTTTTTTTTTTAATTTTTTTAAAAGAATTTTAATATTTATTTTTTAGTTTTTTCGGCGGACACAACATGTTTGTCTGTATGTGGTGCTGAGGATCGAACCCGGGCTGCACGCATGCCAGGCGTGCGCGCTACCGCTTGAGCCACATCCCCAGCCCGCCCTGTAATTCTTATGCTTTAACCAAAGTGACTTCAAGATGCTCATATACCATATTCACTCCAAGAGGGCTTTTGTCCACACTATTTCCCTTGTTTGAAAACTCCTGCAAGTTACAGTTTGGTGCTAAGTGTCCTTCAGACCTCTGCCAAAAAGTCACTTCATTCCTAAGTCTGGACCATTTTACATTCTCTTTGTACCATGTTCCTCTCCCCTAGAATTTTTCAGTTTGCAATTACATATTTATTTGAATGAATATTTACTATTATTATACATTTGTGTGCTTCCACCAAAAGACATTGCCAACCGAGTTCCTGTCCTTCCAAAATATGTTCCTCTTACCTTCTATTCCATCTCAGAAAAGAGCAATACTATTCTTCCCTTGAATTCTTTCACACTCCACATCCGTCAGCAAATTCTAGTCTCCCCAGAATTCAAACATTCACTTCCCTTCCCACTGGACATTCTGTAGTATAAGCATCACTTTCTGGATTGTTGCAATACCTCTTAGCAAATCTTGCTTCTTTTCTTGCCTTCACCACTTACTTTCTTGCCTACTTACAACATGGCAGTTAGACAGATCCTTTAAATACAATCATGTGTCACTTACCTATAGAGATACATTGGGCAAAATACATTGTTAGGTTATTTTGTTATGTCAATCATCAAAGTATAATTTCCAAAACCTAGATGGTATATTTGCTACAGACCTAGACTATGTGAAATAGCCTTTTGCTCCTAGGCTAAAAACCTGTACAGTATATCAGTGTACTGAATATTCTAGACAATTGTTAATACAGTAGTGTCTGTGTACATAAACATATCTAAACACAGAAAAAAATACATTAAAAAATTAGGACAGGAATTTTTTTTGAAATTCTGTTTGTGTGGCAATATCTTCCTAAAATGTCGTCATCCAATACAAAACTTTGTCAGTTCACTTCATTCTTTTACTGAAAATCTTGTACTTGTCATGTGCTCTGGCCTCCAAACATATAGGAGCCCTACACCCACAGACAGGACAGGTGGAGGCAACCATTTTAAGGTAATTTTAAAGTTGAATGAGGTTATAAGGGTGGAGCCCTGATCCAATGGAACTAATGACCTTATGTGAAAGGGAAGAGGTACCAGAGCTTTCTCTCCATTAGGTAAAGACACCCTGAGAAGACTGGGCCAATGATAGTGGCATCCCAATGTTGGACCTTCCAACCTCAAGAATTGTGAGAAAACAAATTTCTATTGTTTAAGCCACCCAGTCTCTGGTCTTTTGTCAGGGAAGCCTGAGTTGACAAACACATTGTTGCACTCAGAGAAAAGCCAAAGTATATCCAATAGCCAAAGAGGTCTTACACATCTCCTGTCCCACATTCTCAAACTCTGACATAACCGCCTTTGATTCTTTCCATTTTTTAAAGCAGTTCCAGTCAAGCTGGCCTACATGCAATTTCATGAACATTTCAGACATGCTCCCACATTTGGGACTTTACCTCTGCTTGGAACAATCTTTCCCAAATATTAACATTCACATCCTTACTCAAATGAATTCTTCTCATGAAGCCATTCTATGTAAAATTTTACCATTCTCTATCTCACAAATATCCCATTTCCTTTGCACTCATTTCTCTGATATAGGTTAGTTTATCTATTAGTTCTCCCTCACTGGAATGAGCTCCATGAGAAGGGACTGCTTGTTTTGCTTAACTCCAAATCCCTCAAACACAGAGCAGCTCTTAGTAGGTGCTCAACTTTTGTTCAATTTAATTAATGCTTAATTCCAACAGCCACAAATCAGCTTTGGAGCTGAATGCTACCATACAGACCAACTACTAGGGCAACAAGTACCCTAGTAGAAAACTGCACAGCTAAAATGACCCCCTGATCTTTGGCCTCTTCTGGGTTCCTGCTAAAGTTCAAGATGGGCTTTAGAAACACTTGCTCCACAATCCAAGAGCTTTTTTTTTTTCTTTTCTATTTTCCTCTTTAAAATACAGATAATAAAATGATTTGATAAGTTATCACAAGGTCAAATAAGATCATGGCATGACCATGTTTTGAAAATTACCTGGTTGCTTTTATTAGCAGTATTTTTCAGTTTTACAAACTCTGAAACTAAAAAAGGTTCAAGCTTCAAGGGCTCAACAAGATGGGTATTTATCCCCATAACTAAAATTTAAAAATATGGAAGTACAATAAAAACATAAATAAAAAGACAAGCGATCAGAGGAAGCCAATTTTGCCACTTATTGTTTTTACTTGGGGCGTGGGTATAACTATTGGTTAAATATGGATTCCAATGTTAAGAGAAGTTGGAAAATAGTTACGTTTCTCTTTTTTTTTAACACTTTTTTTAACCTTTGTACTTTTTTTTTTTTTAATATTTATTTTTTAGTTTTCGGTAGACACAACATCTTTGTCTGCATGTGGTGCTGAGGATCGAACCCGGGCCGCACGCATGCCAGGCGAGCGCGCTACCGCTTGAGCCACATCCCCAGCCCCTCTATTTTTTAACATAAGAAAAAAATAAAAAAAGGATTCCAGAGCAGAAGTGTACCATAATGTTTGTTAAAACTTTAGTTGATTCTTCACAACCCAAACCATGTAGAAACGTGCTTTACAGGAATGTTACTGTAGTCAAGGTACTGAGAGCTAAGCGCCTATCATTTAAATATCGCCTTTAAACAATACACAACTAAGCTCCTTTCTCACCTTCAGATATCAGTCTTTAAAATAAAAGTGTAGTCGTCGGAAACGTGGACACACCCGCTGCATCACGACTGGGACTGATTCTAGTTATGCAAATCTAACTGCCTGGCTGCCTGAGTATTAGACTAAGAGGCCTCAAGGAGGGAAGCTGCCTCTCCCCAAGTTCAGGCCACGAGAGCGGGGCGTGGCGGCCGGCCAGAACCCCGAGAAGGCATTGCAGAAGACGCACCAGCCCGCGGGCCCAACAGGAGAGCCCCCAGCATCACCGTAGGAACCCCGGCGGCCGGCAGCGGCGGCCAGGCCTCGGGTACCACGCGACTGAGGGGAAGCGGCTCAGTTGCCCTGCAGCATCTCGCGAGATCTCGCCAGCCTAGCCCAAGCACTGCGAACTCAGAATTAAAAAAAAAAAAAAAGAAAGAAAAAGAAAAAAAAGAAAAAGCGAGAAGAACCCCTAAAGCCGTCGCTGTGTGGCAGCTGCCTTGGTAGCATCCGTGACCGGCGTGCCAGCGCCCACACGCCGTCCGCGGCCCCCGGCACGGGCAGTCGGCCCGCTGACGCGCCGCCTTGGGGCGGGGAGACCGGGAGGCGGCCTGGGGGCCCCGCTCCTCTTCCTCGCAGAGCGCGGCGGGGGAGGGTGGAGAGGTGGGAGGAGGGCGACGGAAGAGGAGGTAGCGGCGCGGATATATTCCCGGCTACCGCGGTGAGGCGGCGTGTAGCCACGCCTGCTCCCTGGTCGCGGTGCTGGCGCTGCCGGAGGCCTGACGCCTAGGAGCCAAAAGCCACCCTCGCGCGGGCGGCTCTCGCGTGGGGTCGTGCGGGAACCCGGGAGGGCCGCGGTACAGAGGGAGCGTCCGCCGCGCGCCACTGCGGGACCGCGGGTGGGCGGGCTGAGGGGCGGAGGAGCCGCGGGCCCCGCCTCCCGCGTGCTGCAGCCAGAGCCGCCGCTGCGGCCCCGCCGAGCCTTTAAACAGCGGACCGCCCCGCGCCCACAGCACTCGCGCCTGGCTCGGGTGCTGGCGGCTGACGTCCCCGCCCGGGCGAGTGGCAGGGAGAGCAGCTTCCTCACCTTACCTTGCAGCCACAGCCACTGCCGGCCGGGATCGCGGAGACGCGCAGCAGCCCGCAACGTTCGCCAGATTCTTCAGGTCCGCCGAGGGTCGGGCGGCGATGGAGCCGGGGCCCACGGCGCCCTCCCCCGGCGCCCCAAGGCTGGCCGGGGTCGTGGAGACGCCGCTGGCCGCGGCCGAGGTGGACTTGCCCGGCACGGCAGTGCCCTCGTTGCCGGAGGATGCTGCGGCTGCGAGCCGGGGCAGCGGTAGAGTTCTCGGTGAGGGCGCTGCGGCGGCCGGGGACGGGCTGGGGAGACCCCTGGGGCCCACCCCGAGCCAGAGCCGCTTCCAGGTGGACCTGGTTTCTGAGAACGCTGGGCGGGCCGCGGCGGCGGCGGCGGCGGCGGCCGCAGCAGCAGCCGCAGCGGCTGGAACAGGGGCAGAGGCAGGGAGCAAGGAGACCCCAGCGGACGGGAAAACCAGCGGTGAGAGCGGGTCCGCCAAGGCTAGCGAGGAAGCCAAGGGCCGCTTCCGTGTGAACTTCGTGGACCCGGCTGCCTCCTCGTCTGCGGACGACAGCCTGTCGGATGCGGCGGGGGTCGGAGGCGATGGGCCCAACGTGAGCTTCCAGAACGGCGGGGATACAGTGCTGAGCGAGGGCAGCAGCCTGCACTCGGGCGGCGGCAGTGGTCATCACCAGCACTACTACTATGATACCCACACCAACACCTACTACCTGCGCACCTTTGGCCACAACACCATGGACGCGGTGCCCAGGATTGATCACTACCGGCACACAGCCGCGCAGCTGGGCGAGAAGCTGCTCAGGCCCAGCCTGGCAGAACTCCACGACGAGCTGGAAAAGGTGAGCTCTCCCCGCCTCCCATCCTCTGGTGCGTGCTGACCGCAGGATGTGGCCACCGACTCTCCCGGGTGAGGTGGCGGGAATGGACAGCCTGGCTCGCTGGCATCTCTGGATTCAGCTGTCAGGGGTGGAATTGCAGTGGAATGTAACTTAATCTCTTAAAAGTTTGCAGCGGGTTAGGCTGGTTACGTGATACTGGAGAGGGCTGCGTTTAGTTTAATAACCTTCCCTGTCCAGTTACTGTCTTTCTCACCCATGCTTGACAATTACCACCTCACTGAGTTTATCGTTGTGTTTGTGGGCCCTGCGAAGGGAGTGTGCAGGAGGTTTAGGTGAGTACCTCTCTGGGGAGAGGGCGGAGAGCACCTACCATCTGTGTCTTTTTAGATTGTAGCCTATGGCTTATGTACACCCATTAGAGAGCCTATGAGCTGGTGGTGTTTGAAGGAAAATCTTAATAGGGTGTGTTTGTGGTCTATGAATTATTAAGCTCAAAATTTTGCAATCTTGAAAGTTCAGAGGATTATAGAAATCTTGAATCTTGGGATATAACATTCCTAATAATGGCACAAATTAATTTTTTTTGTAAACCTTTTGGAAGGGTACTCTATATCAGAAAACTTTGACAAACAGGCACGTCATTAAAGAAAAAGACTGGGGTGGTGCGGTGGCTGGGACAGGAGAATTGATTTTTCTCTGAAGAATGCTCAAAAAGACCATCTGGAGTGTTTGCACAAGTGATCATACTTGGTAAAGAGAAAACTGTCCCCTTACACTTGTGAGTGACTTCAGTAATTATATTTTTAAGAGCCCATTAGACATGTTTCTTCAAGGTTCAAAACCATTATTTTGAAATAACATTGATGCTTTTGACACTCCGTTAATATTTAACATTTTTTATGGGTGGGGATTACTTGAAGTCTGCCCATGCAAGTCTATAAGGACTACATTGATGGAATTTGATGTGGGCAGAGTTGGTATCACATAGATTGAAATGATCATTGTGTGGAAAAGTTTAAATCTATTAAGTGTGTTAAGTGTGTGATTACTTTTTGACATGATTATTTGATTGCATATATTTATTTCATACAAGACTGGACTGGTCCTAATGTAAAAGTAATATTCACAATTTGATGTAATTGCATAGGTCCCATCTCTGACAGCTTATTGATTATTTAAAAGCCTGACATCATTTAGGTTTAGATAATACTATTTCTGTTTTCATTGTGGTATTTTGTCATCAAAAGCAAAACAATTTCTAAAACACTTCTTTAAGTGTTTAAACTTCTGGAGTTTATTTTTTCAAATCTTTTTTCAGCACTTCAAATCTGTGTTAATAACAATAGATATGGGGTTGGTAATATTCCTTTTCTTAGAGCATTTTTGCTACTGAAAATATGATACAAATATGTTTCAGATTTATTTAACCAAGTCCAAGTAGTTTAGCAGTCAAGCCAATCTGTATTTAACCCATAAATTCTAGGAAGACTTTAAATTGGAAGGTTTTTTTTTTTTTTTTTTTTTAATTTAAAACTCTGCCACTAACAAAGCACTTTAGGGTCTTCAAGACTTTAGTTTTATTTTGAAGTTGTATTTGCATTTTTGTTTTTGGCATTTTTGTTCATCTAAAAAAGAGAAGACTTGTGCTGTTAGCTGTATGATAGTTTAAAAATTTATCCAACCCCTCAGCCTTGGATTCCTCAACTAGGGAAAAAGTGCAATAAAAATAGAGGGCCACATTCAGCACCTGAAAATAATGGCTAGTGCAGTTTTTGTTCCACTCACATTGGCCCTTCAAAAAGGGCAAAATTTAAACTCTGATATATCAATATTATATTATCTTAATTACTTCATTTTTAGATGAATATGTATATTTATATCATACACACACACACACACACACACAGAGATTTTTTTTTTTCTTTTTTTTTTTGAGACAGAGTAAGTTGGGACTGGCCTTGAACTTTGCAATCCTCCTGCTTAGCCTTCCAAGTCATTGGGGTGAATATATTATATAAAATGTTAAAATTGGGGTTTGCTTTATACAACAGGTAGTATGATCAATTCTTTAGTTTTCTTTCTTTTCTTTTTTGGTACCAGCTCTTTTTGTTTTTTTGTTTTGAGACAGGATCTTGCCAAGTTGCTTAGGGCTTCATTAAATTGCTGAGACTGGCTTTAAACTTGCGATCCTCCTACCTCAGCCTCCAGATCCCCTGGAATTAACAGCATAAGCCATCCTGGGCTAATTTTTTTAGTTTTTTTTTTTTTAAACCTTCTTTTGCATATGCTAGGCAAGCATTCTACCACTGAGCTACATCCTCAGTCCCCAATCAAGATTCTTTCTGGACTGTGGAAGAAGTTGGTAGGGTTAACTTAAACACATATTGAAGATAAATTGCTTAGAATTTTAGCAGATGGGTTAAAGAAATAGGTGTGATATTAGGTAGTACAAATATGCCTATACACCACTATTGAAGGGGGACAGGCAAGGGAGTGGTGATAAATTGGGTTGGCTAGATCCCTAAAAGTTGTTTTTACTCTGTCTAGATTGACTTCTATCTGTGTAAAACCATCTATAATGTTTCCATTCCTTAGTGAACTATAATATTTAGAATTTCTGTAACATTTAATTCCAGCTTTTGATTGATTGTTAATACTCTACTTTGGTCACTAAGTGCTTTAGTATCTATCATGGGTCTAACTCTGTGCTAGGAACTATGGAAGATGTCAAAGGTAAATGCTCCAAAAACTTGTTAGGAAAAAGAATTATATTGTCTTTCACTTGAATTTCTTTCATTGCTCAACATTGACCTTTTAAAAGTATTTTGCCCAAATGTCCAACTGTAGAGGAACAAATATCCTTGGTGTAGCTTGCTGTGTTAAGCAGCCATTCTAGAAACAAGACTCATGAGGTTTCTCTTTGGGAAAGGGATGTGTTAGATGTTGGCTACATGACTGTGATAACCATGGGATGAAGGATGATGCAGTGATTAGCAAAATAAATACTGCTTCTGCCTAGACAGACATTAACCAAATAGTTGAACAAATTACATAGTTATAAATGAAATATTATGTTATAAATGAATACCACTGAGCTACATGAAATAAAAGTAAACTTTGCTAGTGAAGATGTAATAGGACCTAATTTTAATTGGGTTTTGGGAAGGTGTAAGTGTGACATTGACGCTTGAACCTGAATGAACCTGATGACAAAAAAAGAGCAAATAAAAAGATAGATGTAAAATTGTGGTATGTTCAAAGACCTAATGAGAGGCTGGTATATCTAATTATAAATGTCATGGGAAGCTATGAAGGATTATGTATGAGGGAGCAACAGGATCCATTTTGCTGGCTGCTGGGAGTAGAGTGGATTGGCAAGGGTAAAAAATGAAAGCAGGGAGACTCAAACTGTCACAGTGGTCTAATTGAAAAATAATAAGGGTTGGTGACAGAACAGATTGGATATGGCTGGCTTGGATGCAGAACAGAGAGAAGATGATTCTCAGATTTTTTTGAACTTGAATAACTAAATAGGTAGTGGCATTGTTGCCTGAGGTGGGAGAGGTGGGAGGAAGAATAGACTTGGGGTGATGGACAGAAAGAATTGTTTGAATAGACTCTAAGACATCTTATTAAAGAGTCATTGGGAGGAGGAAGGCAAAAAAAAATTATGTACATACATATATATATCTGCCTCTCTCTTCTCTTTCCATATATATTCTTATTCATCAAATCCTTAGAGAGTGTATGTGTACAGGTGTGTATAGATTTAAAGTCATGGACAAAAGTATTAGGGGGAATGGGTAGGTAAGAGAAGAGGGACTGGACATTTAGAATACCTACAAAAGTATTAGGGGGAATGGGTAGGTAAGAGAAGAGGGACTGGACATTTAGAACACCTAAAGGTATGTTAGAGATTGAGCTGCCAGACCAGTGACAAGGTATGTTAGAGATTGAGCTGCCAGACCAGTGACAGATAGCTGCCTAGGGATTGAATGTAAGGGCACTTAACCACTGAGCCCACATCCTTGTCCCTTTTTAAAAAAAGTTTTATTTTGAGATAACGTCTTAATAAGTTGCTAGGGCTTTGCTAAATTGCTGAGGCTGGCCTAGAACTTGCCATCCTCCTGCCTCACCTCCCTAGCTGCTGGGATTACAGGAATGCACTACCATACCCAGAGAGAAAAGAGTTTTTTAAAAAGGCAGAAATTCTTCAAAACTGCAAAAAAGTAAAACCAAAGTAATGATTTCTGCTGCTATAGGAAGAAATAAAAAGTGGGGAATACCAGTGAAGTATTTGATGGGCAACTTTAACATGTATGATAGGAATCATGATTATCAAACATGGAAAAATGGAGTGGTGAATATTTATACTAGCTCTTACTAGATTTTAAAAGGCTGTACCAGTGAACTATACCCCTACCTAGAGCATTATTAAAGCTTTCTTTTCTTTAAGGGTTGCACTACTTTTGCATTTGTCCTTAGGCCTAGACTTGGGAATCTTTTGCCAATGTTGTGTGAATCCATTGTATGTGGCCTATATTTGCCTTTCTCCTTAATAAAGGAAAGGTAAAGAAGGTAGCTATATTATTTTTAATGCTTCTCTGCACTTGTTAGTTATTCATTTAATTACTAAGAAATAGGTTTTTACACATTTTGCTTATGATAAAATGGTCTCATGGACACTGAAGATATTGCTTAACAGCTATTCATTAAAAGAAGTAGAGCTGGACTTCACTCTTGAGTTTTTTGACTCTAATGCCAGAGCCTGTGTCTTCAGATTCTTCTTTCTTATCTTCTGCCTATTAACCAGACTTGTTCTAAGCCTAGCAGGGATGTTGAGTTGGAGATATGATCACCATCACCCCTCCACACTGACACCCTGAGAGTTGAATGATTACATAATGAATAGAAATAAGGAATACCTGTGATGATGTAATTGATACTGCAACTAACTCCTTAACTAGAATCTGAGTTTATGCCTCATTTATTTCCAAAAAGATTTGTTCACTGAATGGATGAGGGTGGGCAATTCTTATCAGCACTTAATAAAAGACTTTAAGTAACAATTGTGATATCACCTCTAACACTGAGCTGCTTCTTTGGGTGGGTGTTATTGATTCTGGAGAAAAAAAACCACACCCTACTAATTACTTCAGGAATTGCTTGATTCCTTGAAGGTCACCCTGGAGGAATAAGAATATGTCACATATGGGGAAGTATCTAGGAGTAATTTCCAGAATTTAGTAAAGCTGGAACCCTTAGATGGGGAAAAGTCAGATTTGTTCTGTTTCACAGTTTTGCTACGGGCTGCTAAATCCATGCCAGTGGCCACTGAAGTCTGGCTTACACAAACTGGATACATTCCTTAAATACATACCAACTGACTACCTGGGTAGAAGGAAAAATAAATTTAGGGATATAAAATATGGCAAAAATATATTTATGTGTCTAATCATAATTGATGTCTTCTTGATATGTATTTGTGTTAATACTCTCAGTCCTGTGAGACTGGAACTTAAAGCAACAAAATTGAATTTTTTGGTTCTTACACATTAAGTGTCTTTGCTTTCAGTGATTCTTAATTATGTTTCATATATGTGTTTGGGAAGTCCATAGTACTTATTAAGTTGGCTCCATGCTGAAGTGAGATGAATGTGAATTCTCTTATTCATCAAATCCTTACAGAGCATCAACAACAGCATCATTAGAAGTGGGGAAATATAGCAGTGAACAAAACAAAGTCATGGGGCTTTCATTCTAGTTGTAGGAGACAATAAACAAATAGATCAGATGTAGTACTGTGAAGAAATTAAATCAGGGTAAAAAAAAAGATGGCTAGATAGAAATGACTGCAGTCGTGGTATTTCCGAGTATTTGAGGAAAACCTCTCTGATATGGGGACACATACTAGAAGGGACTGAGGGTTCATCCCATGTGTTTATAAATCAGCTTTTTCATCACTTTGACCAAAAGACCTGATAAGAACAATTTTAGAAGAGGAAAAGTCTATTTGGGTTTCAGAAATCTCAGTTCATAGATGACCAACATCATTTCTCTGAGCCTAAGGCAAAGGTAGAATGTCATGGCAGAAGGGTGTGGCAGATAGAGGTAGCTCAGGACACAACAATTGGGAAGTACAGTAGCACTCAGCTCAACACACTCAACAATATGAGCCCCAAAGGCATACCCTCCCTGACCATCTCCAGCCACATCCTACTTGCCTACAGTTACCACCCAGTTAATCCATTTAAGTGGTTTAATGTACTGATTAGGTAAGACTTGATCATTTTACCTCTTACTGTTCTTGTATAGTCTCACACATGAGTTTTTGGGGGACAACTATCTAAACCACAACATCATGCCAATATCAGGAAGAACGTTCTAGGCACAGGAACAGCAGACACTAAGACCCTGAGATGGGAATATGTTTGTGATAAAGGAAATCGAGACTGAAGTGGTAAGACACTTGATAGAAGAGTAATGAGAACCTTAGTAGTGTAGATCTTTGTAATACATGATAAAAACCTAGGGTTTTGTCCCTACAATGGTAGTACATAGTTGTGTTCTTTGTGCTGGTTTTCACATTTGAGATACTCTAATGCAGACAGGTAATAGACAAATAGTAACTGTCAGATCTGGCTTCAACTCTTAGATAATTATATCCTGAATTGAATTAAGTTACTAATTATTAAATATCTGCTATGTTCAGAAGCTCTCTTTTGGCTAGGAACAACCTTGCATACCAGGTAATTTACAAATAGACAAACTCAGGTTAGTAGCAACTTAACTGAAGTCTCACAGTAAGTAAGTGGCAGGCACAGGATATTAGGGAAGGTGAGGTATTAAGGAAAACGACTATAAAGTGGCCTATTAAAATTTTTATAGAAGTCAGACTTACAAGCAATAATTGTTGAGTTTAACTCCTGATGAATTCATTTGAAATTATTGGGTGTTGATATATGTCTTATGGAACTTAATGGTTCCAGGCATAAATATTTAAGCTTTACTATTTTAGAAATCAAGTTTTATGATAAGCTACTCTCGATTTCAGAGGAAGAAGTTTTCTTTGGATATTAAAATGTGAATTTATTTTCTTTAGTCAATAGTTTTAATCTCAGAATTTTAGTTTAAAATAAAAACATCACAAAGATTGTATGCTTAAATGTACTTACTTAAAATGTGTTAGCCATTTGTCTTTATGAAAAAAACATTTGAGGAAACAACTTAAAAGAGGAAAGAGTTATTTTGGCTCATGGTTTCAGAGGTTTTAATTCATGATCCACTGACTCCATTGCTTTGCCTGTGAGTTGAGGTAGGACATCATGGCAGAGGGCATAGTATAGAAAAGCTAATTACCACATGGCAGCCAGGAAGTGGTGGGTGGGAAGTACCCAGGGATAAGATATAGTCCCCAAAGGCATACCCCCAAAGTGGTCCCACTCACTTTGTCTAGGTCCTATCTCTTCCATTTTCCATCACTTCCCAGTAACACTGAATCTTGTCAGTGAATGACCCATTGATGAGGTTAGAGAAGTTAGAGCTCTCATGATCTAGTACCTTCCCCCAAATTCCACTTCTGAACATTGCTGCATTGGGGACCAAGCCTTTAATAACACACGAGACTTTGGGGGACATTCTGAATCCAAACCATGACAAAATATTTATTATTTTATTATGGAGAAAATAATAGAGCAAGTTTGGAAAATAAAGAAAGTAATATCAAACCTTTAACATTTTTGCATTTTTATGTATGTTTGTTTTTGTGGATTGAGGGCTAGAATTTAGGGCCTTCTGGATGAAAGCACTGTACCACTGAACTACATCCCCAGCTCCTTTGTGCATAATATATATTTTTTTAAATTTTTAATATTTATTTATTTTTTTAGTTCTCGGTGGACACAACATCTTTGTTTGTATGTGGTGCTGAGGATCGAACCCGGGGGGCACGCATGCCAGGCGAGCGCGCTACCGCTTGAGCCACATACCCAGCCCCCTGTGCATAATTTTAAACTGTAATTTTATATCCCACTTTTTACATCGAGCACTAAATGTGCACTTATTAGTAAATAGGGAATGAAAGTTTTGTATGTCACCTAAAGCAATCTTCTATTTAGGTGAATATTTATAAAATACTCTCAGGTACATGTACCATAATGCTGCCCCCGACCCGGGCGGGCAGCTGAACTTAAGATCGCTCATGAATTTCCATGGACACCAAATAAAACACACACACGCACTTTATTTTTAAACAAGCTTCAGGATGGCTTTTCGCTTGGCTTCAGGCTCCCCAAATAGGAGAGCAAGAGAAAGTCACAAGAGGCTGGTGAGAAAGAGCAAGAAGTGGGTTTTTATTGGGGGGAGGGAGACCTTTGTTCTTAGAAAGTTCCATCCAAAAAAGGACCATAAGGGGCAGGGTTACAAGGGACAGGCCAATGTAATTCAACCCAGGGGGGCAATGCTTAGATCTGAAGACTCAACTTCCTGAACCGCCCTCAGCTTTCTGGGACAAGGCCCAGATCACTATGAAATGTAGTGATGGTCAAGGCCTCTCTCTTCAGGATGGAAGGCACGAGTCATTCAAAGTGGCTCCCTACACCATAACTTGCCTTTTCCTCTGTATACTGTTTAGTCCGTTTACATTTGCTTTGATTTACTTATAATTAAGTTGGCTATCTCATTTGTTTTTTGTTTCTCTAATCCTTTCCCTGCCATCTTTTGTGCTGATTTTTTTAAAAAAAAAATTTTAGTATTCCATTGAGTTCTATTGACTTTCTAATGATCTCTTTACATTTTTCTTTTTAGTGCTTATTCTACTAGCCGTAATGAATATCTTTAGCTAATAAGTAGAAAACTTTCCTCAGAATCCTTATTGTTGTATAAATGGTAAATCCAGTAATATGTTTTTTGTACTTTTTGTATGCAGTTGTATAGCTTTTAAAAAGAGACAAGAATACATGAATGTATATATGCATACATACACATATTTCCATTGTTTTTCATTTCCTAGAGATTTATGTATCCATTTGATACTGCTTCTTTAAGTACTTCTTGTAATAGAGGTGAGCTGCCAACAAGTTCTCTTTAATTTTTATTTATCTGAACATGTCTTTATTTTACTTCAGTTATTGTTAGTTTGTTTTTGTTTTTAACTGGGAATTGAACTATTAAACTCGGGCGTTTTAACTCTGAGCCACATCATCAGCCCTTTTTATCTTTTATTTTGAGACAAAGTCTTGGTAAGTTAATTAGGGACTCAATAAGTTGCCTAGGCCGGCTTTGAATTTGTCCTGCCTCAGCCTTCTGAGTCACTGGGATTACAAGTCTGCAACTGACTTTTGAGTTTTGAAGGGTAGTCCTGCTGTATATAAACTTATTAGTTGACAGGGTTTTCTTTTTTTTTAAAAAAAGTATTTTTTAGTTATAGGTGGACACAGTATCTTTATTTTATTTTTATGTGGTGCTGAGGTTTGAACCCAGTGCCTTAATGTGTGCTAGGCGAGCGCTCTACCACTGAGCCACAACCTTATTTTCAGCCCTTTAAGCATATTGTTCTGGTGTCTTCTAACCTCCCTCATTTCTGGTTAAGAAGTTAGACAACTGTACATGGTGTGTTCTTTTTCTCTGTTTCAAGATTTTCTCATTGTCTTTGGCTGTTGTCTTGTGTTTTTCCATTTGCCCTGAGTGTCCATGCACATATAGTTGAGCTGTCAACCAGGGATTTAAAACTTGGCTATTCCCATTTAATAGTTCTGTGACATGTAGGAAAAGGATTTCCCATCCTGACTCTCAGTTCCCTTATTGAAAACAGGAAAGATGATATACTTGGGAGATATATTATCTATTCCTATCAGAAATGCATGAAATACCAAGTGCAAGTTATGTATTAGATTTATACTAAATGTAGTTTTTGTTATCACACAGTTTTTCCATGCATCTTGTTTTTCCAGTACTGATGCTGGAAATGATGCTTCTATTTCTGATGTTGCTAGTAATATATTTCTCTTTCCCCACTTTTGGTTCTTATTTTTTTTAAATACCAACAATTTGAAATGTAAATCACACAGCTATATTATTAATTGGAACCAGAACGTATAAATTTTCTGGTAATTTGAATGAAAATGTTTCAAACTTTTTCTTTGTTGGCATTAGCAAGTTGTGTGAGGTTTCAAACAAAGCACAATTTATGTTATTCTTATGTGCCCTGTTGTAATTCATTCTTGAATGGTTAGTAAAGAACATGATGGGCTAGGTAGAGGACTGAATTCTTTGACTGCAGTCAGCAGTTCTGACTTGGTTCATTGTAAAGTCACATGGTCACACCATCCACTTTTATCTCTGGTACTTGAGTTTTGAGCTTTGCATTAATGCCACTGGATATTAATAGAGCATTGTTAACCAGAGCAGATTGGATTCCTGTAAAACAATACTTTGTTTTGAAAGAGTAGTCTGTATGGGGAGCATTACACTGAATACACCAATCACCGACAGCACGGATAGGAAATGTTGGTAGTTGGGGGATGATACAATTTGCTAGTACTTGATTTAAAAAAAAAAAAAAAAGTTGGTTCTAACAATTGTTAGAATAAACCATCTTTGTCATACAAATTTGTCATACACATTTGCATATGTATGCATTAATATTTTAGTCAAAAAGTTTGCTTTTAGGATGTAAATAGATTTTTTGATGAACTTTGGCATTTTTTATGTATGATTTTGGGTTTATTTAAATCAATCATAAGTTGCCAGCCAAAAATAGTAATACATTTTTGTATATTAACAGTACCCTGAAATAAAGCTTTCCACCCTTCTCACCATCAGTAACTATGATTTAATTTGCCTCAATAATGCTGGTCCCAGAAGTCTGACCACTTGTTCTTAAACTTTCTTAAAATTTAGCATTAATGTAGATGACTTTGTAAAGTGGATGACATTGCCACTAAGGTCAATCGGGAAGGAAGGAGTTTGTCATTTATTGAGTAAATTTTTTGTGCCAGAAAAATTGCAAAATATTTCTAGCTGTGTGATCAGTGGTTTTTCAAAGCCATGCACATTGTGCTATAATAACCTGCTCATGGCACGAGTGATAAAACCCTTTGTTACTGCCGTGCAGAGGTTGACATCACATTTAAACAGTGCTTTTGTTTTATTCATACAGAGATAAATTTTAAAGTTTGCCAATTTTGCATTATACTATACAAGCTATGTAATAGTATGAACTTATATTAATGATGTTTTGCAGTGTTTGTTTTTATGAATTTGTTTAACATTCAATTTTAAACTCAAATGGTCAAGTGGCACTAATTCATCATTCATTCATTAGTTGTTTATAGTGATAGCCAAAGTTTATCAAGCTCTTACTCAGTTAATGGCAGGTAATATACTATGTATTTAATACATAGTCTTTCTTAATTTTTAATCTTTTCTATTGTGGAATATAAAAAAGAACATAAAGAATAAATATATAACTTTTCTAGTGGAAACATGTAATCACCATCCAGACCAAGAATTACACTTGCTGGTACCCCTGAAGTCCTCTGTGCACCCCTTTCTAATTGTCCCACAAAGTAGCTATTGCCGTGACTTAATGGTGATCACATCCTTGAGTCTTGGCCTTGATTTTTTTTTTAAACACTTTTGAGTGTATTCCTGGAGGCTATTAGTTTAGTTTGTCTTCCTTTGAAACTTTGTATGAATGGAATATTTTTATTTCATAGATCAAAATATGAGAAAGTCTTTTTAATTTTTAATTTATAATTCTTCAGTCTTCATTTTGCAGGGTAAATGATATATTTGACACATTTTGCGACAGTGCATTCCATTGCACATAACTGTTTTATTGTAAAACAAAAACTCTCTCATTCGGCTTTCTTCATCTGTAATAAATATCCTTGCTTTCCCTTCCTCACTCTTGGTACCAAGGATTGAGCCCAGGGGTGCTTAACCACTGAGCCACATCCCTAGCCTTTTCTTTCATTTTTCTTTTTTATTTTGAGACAGGGTCTGGCTAAGTTGCTGAGGCTGACTTTGAACTCACGATCCTCCTGCCTCAGCCTACCAAGCTGCTATGATATAGGTGTGCGCCACATGCCTGGCAGTATTCTTGCTTTTTTTGATAAGTGACTGCCTTATATGGTTTCTTTATTAATCATGTAAGTCAGCATGATTTAAGAATCATTTTCCAGAAATGATGCTAAAAGCATATTTTGCTCCTCTTAAATGAATGGACATTTACATAAAAGCAGATTTGCACCTGGTTCATAAAACATGGTCAAAACTTTATACTATGTGAAGACTGACCACAGGTTATATCACAGGATCTCCTGTTCCTCAGGTTCACAACCATTGAACCCTGAGCCAATCACACCTATTCATTTGCCACCACTTTACAACCTTAGCTTTAAAATTTTTATTGGTAAGAAAATGTTTAATTGAAAAAGTAGTATAATAATATACTGTATAATAGTATATACAGTATGATATTGAGCTGAATAATTATGTATGTTTGTATGCATTTTTTATAAATACATCTTAATATATGCATAGAATGAAGCCTGATAGGAAATAAACCAATATGTGATTTTAAGTTGGGGGGGGAAAAAAAAACCTTTACACTGTGTATTTCAGATACTTGTTTGAGGGTATTAAAGTAAGAGGATCCCAGTTGCAATAGTAGTTAAGGGTGTGTACCTGCTCTGCTGTTGGTCATCCCATACTGTGATGGGTCAGAGCTTCTGAACAGGTGGAACAGGTACAGAATTGACTAGGCACTGAATGCATATGCAGTCTCAGGAATATGCTGCCCTTGCTCTTACAGGGTCTACTGATGGAAAAATCTTGATCTTACCAAAGAGTGTCCAGGAATTAAAAAGTAAGGCCACAATAGAGTAAAAGTTTCCCATTAATTATTTTGAATATGTGTGTCAATGTCTCATTCCAAATTTGGCATTGGCACTTAAATTGAAGTCTTATAATCTAGTTGTATCAGTTAACTTAATAGCCAAGAGCTAGCAGTCTCAACTGCTTTAGATGGCTGTTTTATTACTAACCGATCTTTATTTAGAGAACCTTAAGGTCCCCAAGGGGATAATATTGGTGAGCAGGGATTATCTCCATTTTACAGAAGAGGAACTGCTTCTCAGAGTGGGGTTGTAACTTGAAAAGAAAATTGGGTGTTATTGTTATTTTATTATCATCATTACTTTGAGATGGTCTTGATTTATTACTCAGGCTGTACTTGAACTCCTGGGATCTAGTGATCTTTGCCTCAGATTCTTGAGCAGCTGGGACTACAGGTACATGCTACCACACCAAGCTGAAGTAGTTTTCATGCAGCATTTGACTGGATTGAACATCAAATTCAATAGAGGCTGCTTTATACAATGAGAAATGTCCCTATTTATGGTAGAACATTTGTCTTTTATGTCTAGACTCTACTGAAAAAATAGCAACTCTAAGCGGGCTGAAATGTGTCTAACATGGTACTTGGTAAAATTAGTTAATAAATATTTACTTAATGGGCTAGGGTTGTGGCTCAGCGGTATGCTAGCACGTGCAAGGCTCTGGGTTCAACCTCAGCACCACATAAAAATAAGTAAATAAAATAAAAAGGTATGGTGTCCATCTACAACTAAAAAAAAATAAAATAAAATAAACTTTTGATTAAATCTATGCCCAGAAACTGCTTTTGCAAATGCAGCATCTTCAAATAATAGAACAGCATTAGAAGTTACTTTAGACTTTTTTATGTATTAAATATGATTGAAGGGCTTTGGAACATTTTCCTGTTCAAAGACATGATATTTGGGCATCCTTTAGTCTCCCTGGACAAAACATTGTGTCAACCTAGAAAAACCTAAAGAGAAATTTTAGTACAACTTTGTTCACTTGTGTTTTAAAATCCCAATAAAACAACAAAACATACCCGTCTTCCAAATTAAAAGAAACAAACCATTAGTAGGCTGTTGTTTTGCCTATTATGCCTGAAATCACTGAGCAAAGACACTTTTACCAAGCCTTTACCAGTTTAACTGTAAAAGAAGAATAAGTTTGTATTAAAAGTTATAGATGGTAATACATTGCCAGAAATGTGTTTTTTTGGTATGTTCACTGTACTGGGAAGTTTGATTGTCTAAACAATCTCGATTTTTCTTCACACAGTGAAAAATACTTTTTATCAGCCTACTGTGGAAAAAACCACAAGATCCAAAATCATTCTGGTGACAGCACAGTCACTTTTCTGGGTATTACCATCCTTATCCAGTGACAACATAAGGTATAGCTATGCTACATTATATGTTATATTGTACACTTGATGTGAAAACCAAAGAAAAAGGAAGAACTATAATATATTAATGTCATGTATATTTAAAAATGTGAAGTGCATTGATATGCATATTTTTGCACTAATAAGGATACACATTGAAGACAATCCTACATTCTGTTACAGAGCTAGTTAAAGCCATGTTAAGGTTTTTTTATTATAATTTTTTAAAAAATAAAGAATACTTTTTCCCTCAAAGCTTGATTTTGTAATTGTTTTTAGAAGTAAAGCTGGTTACACAATAGTTTGATCTAAAATACCAAATAAAATTTTAGTATTAGGTAAGAATGAATAACTTGATATTTTAAGAATTGTTTCATTGAGCTGGGCATGGTAGCACCCTGTAATCCCAGCAACTTGGGAGGCTGGGCAGGATTGCAAATTCAAGGCCAGTCTTATCAATTTAGCAAGAACCTAAGCAACTTAGTGAGACCATGTTTCTAAAATAAAAACCAAAAAGGACTGGGGATGTAGATCAGTGGTAAAGCACCTCTGAATTCAATCCTCAGCACCAAAAAATAAATAAATAAATAAATAAATAAATAAATAAATATTAAGCTAATAAGCCAAGTATTTTATGAGCAGTGTTTTAGGTCTAGCAGAATTAAAATATGACCTTTAATATGTAAAATATAAATCAGTAAATCAAAAAAGTTAAGTTTTAGATATTGGAAATTGAGAAAAAAAGGACACCTGAATGTAGGAATAAATCTAAAATATATTTACATCCTAAAACATTGTAAAGGATTTAAGTCTTCCTGTCTTTTTGGTCAAATATGTTTTGGTTTGACAGTTTGCACTGAAACCTTTCAGGATCTAAAATTATATCCAAAAAAGAAAAACTTTCTTTTCACTTAGAAGAAAGTCACTATTATAGTACGTTGGCTATTTCTTTTTCTCATTTGGTAAGGATTAGAATAGTAAGCAGAGTGGATGGTTGGTTTTTCTTTGTTGGGAGCCAGCAGGAAGATGATGAGTGCAAAAAAGACTAAGTGTCTAGAGTGGATCAGCTTTAGGCTCCAACTTGTTATGAAAAGTAGAAAGTATGTGTTGGAGTACAGGCAGACTCTGAAGATGATTAGAGGGGCAAAATGAAATTACTCACCCTGATGACTGCTCAGCTTGGAGAAAATATGAAATAGAATAGCCATGTTGCACAGACTGGTGTCTGACACTGGTGTCAGTAATATTGAATTGGCATGTGTCAGATACCAAAGACTCTGCACTTTGGCTATCATTAAACACAGATGATTCTGATATTATCAAGAAGCATGCCAGAACAGACTGGTGACAGGTAAACCATGCAAGACTTTTTTTTTCAAAAAACATGTCCAAACTTATTTAAAAAAAAAAAAAGGTACATATAAATGGAGTCTAAATCTTAGAGGATATCAGAAAGGGAATTTTCATATCCTTTCTTATACCACCTTGCTAATCAAGTTAGCGTACATTTTCATCTTCCTAATTTGCCTTTATCTTCAAATAAATAAATAAATAAATAAATAAAACACTTGCTAGATCCAGTTTAAAAAAATTTGTAAATGTTGAAACATCAAAGTACTATCATAAGTATTTACACAGAGAGTTGAAATTTAGAGGGGAAGTCTGATCTGGAAATGAATTTGATTCATCACTGTGACTTGTCACACATAGATGGTATTTAAGGTATGCCTCTAGTGAGGTAACCATAGGAAGAAAATATAGCATAAGAAAAGGATACAGGTTTAGGACTAAACATTGAAAAAAGACTCTATGTAATCATAAGCAACTGGGAAAGAGTGATATTTCATAAAAGATACACTGGACTGTAGTATAAAATACAGCTAGAGGAATCCAGCAAGACAGAGCCTAAAAAATGTATATGGGGAGGGCTGGGCTTGTAGCTCAGTGGTGGAGTGCTTGTCTAGCACTGGGTTTGATTCTCATTTCGATACATAAAAATAAAGTTATTTTTAAAAAATGTATATTAGATTTGGCAGCAGAGAAGTTACTGGATGTCTTAATAAAAAACTTTTGATATGGTAGTGGGGCAAAACCAGGTTGACCTGCATTTAATGTAAGATTGTGCTGTACTAGTCATTTAGTGACTTTGGCTGGGGGCATGAAGCAATAAAAAGTTGACCATGATCAAAGGAGAAAGAAGAATCAAGTTGAGGTAGTGCTTTGAATATGCAAGGGAGAGATGATATCATCTACAGTATAAAAACTCTTCCTTTTCTTTACCCCTTTATAAGAAATAATGACCATGGAAACCAGAATTCTCTTCCTTCTTATATTTTGATAATACTGAAAAATGTTGCATCCCCACGTTTTCTCTCTGTAAGTTTCTCTCAATTTTGTTTCCATAGTTTTACCCACTGGCTGTTTATCCCTGGCCCCTCTCTTAAGTTCCTCTCATGAATTTTTCAACTACTTTATAGAGTCTTTAATTGTCTTCTGGCTCCTGAAATATTCCTTTCAGGATGACATAATTTACAAGTATCTTTATTTCTTCTATAAAAAAAATCTTTCTAAATACTGAAGGTCTACTTTACCTGGGTCTTCCATATTTTCCTGCTCTCCCTCTTTTCCAGTTCTGTTGTCATCCCCACCCTCAGTTCCAAGTTCATAGACTCAAAATCCCTGGGTACTTTTTGGAAGTTACTTTCCTGAATAATGCTAAGTTAATTTGGTCCACTTCATTTTTTTTTTTTTTTTTTTTTGTACCAGGGATTGAGCCCAGGGGCATTTAACCACTGAGCCACATTGCCAGCCCATTTTTATATTTTATTTGGAGACAGAGTCTCGCTGATTTGTTGAGACTGGTTTCAAACTTAAGATTTTCCTGCCTCAGTCTCCCAAGCTGTTGGTATTACAGGCATGCACCACCATACCCAAGATGGTCTATTTCATTTAAATGGAGTTATCCATAAAATCATTTATGTTTTTGCTTTTTATGTATTAGTGTAGAAAACAGTTTAAAACATAAACCCATCATTTCTATGTAAATGGCAGGTGAATTGAAGATTTTTATTTATGTACTTCTGTATTAGCCTAATTTATAGTTCATATATGAATATTCGACAATATTTGGTATATTTGACCTTTTTCTTATATAATGAAATTGTTATATAGTTTATTTTTTGGGTGGGAGTGAATATATTGGATAATTTCTTTATTTTTCTGAAGCTAATGTATTTAAAGAAACAGCTGGAGATATGTCATGCACTTCTGTGATAGAATGGCTTGCCCAGCATGTATGAGGCCCTGGATTCTATCCCTAGCACCAACACAATACATGAGAAACAACAACAAAAAGATTAATATTGGTATTCATTTTGGTTTCCTGGTATTTCAGAAAATTAATTATGACCTCACTTTCATTATATTTAAGTTTGCTAATTGAACAACAAATAGCATACTTAATTGATTTTAACTTTTGAATTATATTTTAGAGATTAATAACTAAAACTTCTTAAAATAGAGCTAACAGAAGATGATTAGAATTTTTTTTCATTTTCTGTGGTTGCATCTTCATTTTAATATACTATTTCATATACTCTGGAAAATCTGTTTCTGAACATAATTGTTTATAGTATGTTAAACTATCAGAATTGCTAGATCTTCAACTTTGAAGTGGAATGCTGATAAACACCCACAGCAGAAATTTTAGGATGCCTGCATACTTTTGCATTGCTAAAAAGACACCCACATTGATACTTAGCCTTGGAAACAGCAGCCCATAAGGTTACACACATCTTTAATTTTCTTTTAATAGAGTTGGAAAGAGAGGTATTTTTTCTACGCATATTATAGACATTATATTTACTAGTAACACTTGGAAGTTATATAATATTTTAAAGTCTTCTTTCATAAACTAATTAAAGAGAACTCTACATCCTAGAGTAAAAACTAGGAAACTTTTGTCTAAAGTTAATTGATTAACAGGCAAACTTTTTCTGTCCTGGCTGTATTTAAACAATTGAACAGATGAGTCTTCAATCCCTATTAGGAATCATTTGTACTATTTGGGATAATTATTGACTATTTATGGTCTGGAACACATTTTACAATCTAAGTAAAGCCAAAGTAGGGTTGTTCTTGTGATTGAGCTATACAAACCTATGATCAATATTTTTTTTTGTTGTTTTTACATATACATATTTTTTTTCCTTTGTTTTTTCTTTTCTTTTCTTTTCTTTTTTTTTTTTTTTTTTTTAGCACTGGCGATTGAACTCAGGGGTACTTGACCACTGAGCCACATTCCCAGCCCTATTTTGTATTTTATTTAGAGACAGAGTCTCTAAGTGAGTTGCTTAGTGCCTCTCTTTTGCTGAGGCTGGCTTTGAACTCCCTTGTGATCCTGCTTCCTCAGCCTCCCAAGCCTCTGGGTTTACAGGCATGCACCACCTGGCTACATATACATACTTCTAAAAGTTTTATGATTAGTGGTTACCATGTTCATAGGATATTCTACGCAGGGCAAGAAATAGCAATAGGCAACCTAAAGACAAAGAGAAGTTTATGAAGATTTTGGTCTATGGTAATACAGAACTTGCTATAGTTCATTTCTTTTAAATAATTATATTCAGAATTCATTCAGGGATTGGTTTTAAAAATTTGATTGACTCTTTTATATTTAAAGAAAGCTCAAAGTATAGTTGTATTTTGTTCCTTTCTATTGAGAATGTGGATAGAGTAGGAATCATGAGAATAATATCTGGAACATGATTCTAGATCTGGAACATCTTCTGTTTTCCAAGCCATCTTTTTAATCCCTTTGTGTTTTGCTTTGGAAAGTTGTCATATTTCTTTGGTGTACTGAGAACACCTAGAGAGAAAGAGAAAAGGTAGAGGGACAAAAACTAGAAATTACAGAATTAGACCTGAAACTTTACCTATTGGTTGGGAAAATGTATTGTTTCAACCAGTTCATGTCTCAAACTAAAAGCAATTAACAAAGGAAAACACCAAGATATGAATGAATGTTGAGAATGCTGCTGTCATGGACTATGCTAGGTGATGAAGAAATTTAAATTGTTGATGTTGAACTTTATATGTTGGAAGGGTGACAACTAGGTAATATGAATTGTGGCTTGAGATACAAAGTTTGAATTGATTGACCTAGGAGGCTTGTACTTTGCAGACAGTATTCACTAAGTAGTGTAAAATTTAGAATTATTAAAATTGGTTTACCATCATGGTGAGACTTAAATTTTAAGAAATCTGAGTGATTAAGGTTTTCTTTGAGTTTATTGCTTTACATTTTTCTCAGGTGAAGTATCAGAAACCTTTATGTATTTATCAGTTTTTTTATTACTATAACAAAATGCCTAGAACAGCTTACTTAGGAAGAAAAGAAGTTTCTTTATCTCACAGTTAATAATTCTTTTTTTTTTCCCACTTTTTTTTATTGGCATATCATGGTCGTACATAATGATGGGATTTGTTGTTATGTATTCGTACATGCACACAATACAACAATATAATTGGGCCAATATCTCTCCCCAGCACTACTTCTTTTCTCCCAACCTCTCACCCCTCGGTCCCTTTCCTCTCCTGATCTCCCTTTCATTTTTAGAATACCCCTCCCCCTCATTTTTTTCCTTTTTCCTCTCCAGCTTCCACATATGAGAGAAAGCATAGAACAACTCTTTGCCTTCTGAGTTAGACTTGTTCCACTTAACATGATAGTCCCTAGCTCCATCCATTTTGCGGCAAATGCTATAATTTCATTTTTCTTTATGGCTGAATAATGTGCACATGTGCCACATTTCTTTATCTATTCATCTTTTGATGGACACCTAGGTTGGTTCCATAATTTGGCTATTGTAAATTATGCTGCTGTAAACATGGGTATGCATGTATCACTCACAGTTAATAATTCGTAAGTATAATGTACATTTCTTTTTATGACTAGGAACCTTTTGAGGATGGCTTTGCAAATGGGGAAGAAAGTACACCAACCAGAGATGCCGTGGTCACATACACTGCAGAAAGTAAAGGAGTCGTGAAGTTTGGTTGGATCAAGGGTGTTTTAGTATGTATTTATAGACTTAATTTGAGAGTACAGCATTTCTGTTGATTATAAAGGCTACCTAATATTGTCATCAATTCTCAAGAGAATTCTTTTTTCTGTTTTAACTGTATCTGAGTCTATAGAAGACCAATTAATGTGCTTCCTTTCTTTTGGATATTCAGTAGAGAAGATAGGGTATTAATTAATTTAACCAAATTTTTCTTGATAAATTGGGGAAGCTTTCAGAAGTAATTTATTTTAAACAGGAAAGAAACACCTAAGGTATGGTAGGATTATTAAATTTAAATTTTTAAAAAACATAAAGAATTGATATGTTGAAAAATATGTAATGGTTTAATTTGCTAACTACTCAAATAAGGATGTTGTAAAAGAACAAGCAAAATTTAAACTCATGATAAAAAGGGCATGTGAATTATTTTGAATTGCTGGAGTCTTATATTTTTTGTACCTTTTTTGTGTTGCTTCTCCTACTTCTTTTTTTTTTTTTTTATTTTTTTATTGGTTGTTCAAAACCCTACAAAGCTCTTGACATATCATATTTCATACATTAGCATACATTAGCTTCAAGTGAGTTATGAAACTTCTCCTACTTCTGATGTCTGATTGAGCACATTTATTTATAGACATGTATTTATGTTACATTATATTTAGCTTAACAGTAAGCTTTCACATTAAGCTCTTTTAAAAAGGAGGAGTTAGATTTAAAAACTATACAGCTTCTGTAGTTTCCAGGTTATGTTCTTCTACTTTGGGCCAGTTTAATATTTATTACTATATATGTTTGATTACTTTCTTCATCTGTGATGTGGCCTCTTTTTTCCTCCCAGGTACGTTGTATGTTGAACATTTGGGGTGTGATGCTCTTTATTAGGTTGTCATGGATTGTAGGTCAAGCTGGAATAGGTAAGTGAAGTTCCTTACTAATTGATTTGAACATAATCAATAAATAAAATAGCATGTGCCTTTGAGCTCTCAATCTCATAAGACTCAGGCAAGGGAGTCCTTCTGAGCAATATTTTTCTTTATTATCAAGATTCTTAAATTAATTTTACTTTTTTCACAATTCTGATTTGGTTTTATAAAAAAATAGGATTAAAAGTAGCTAATTTTAACTTGTAAATTCAAAGTATTCAGACCAACCAGTTCTAGATAATGGCAAGTTTAAGTAAGAATATATATATTCTCAATTTCTTTCCTTTCTCCCTAAAGGTCTGTCAGTCCTTGTAATAACAATGGCCACTATTGTGACAACAATCACAGGATTGTCTACATCAGCAATAGCTACTAATGGATTTGTAAGAGGAGGTAAATTCAGTCTTTTTCACTTCATTATATTATAATTATTAAATAAACTGATATTTAAATCTTGTTTTTAATTATTTTTTGCCTTAATAGAATATACCAGGTGTATACAGGCAAGGAAGTTGCTACCAAGCACTTCCAAACTATTATGTTGAGTGTAAAGTTTTATATTGACCCATATTAATATAATACATGTATGTTTTAAAACATCTAAAATGTTAAGTCTGTCTGGTAGCAAGAATAGAGGTTCTAACTAGTCTTTTTTTTTTTTTTTTTTTTTTTAAACTGGACTGCACCTTGTTACTTCCTCGTAAGCTTTATCCCTTGGATCAGTCACATGTATCCTGGCATTTGGTCTACATTGTACAAGTATAACTTTATTTTTCCACTCATTAAAGGAAACTGAAGTAGAGTAATTTCCCCATGTTCTAACAGCTTATGAGAGTTGTACCTGGGACTCTGAATTTATACCTTCAAGTCTAGCTGTCTTCTCTGAACACCCTGAGGCCTCTTTCATTGGAGTCCACAGGATGCGCCTTATGAGATTTTTGCCTTCCCCAGAGAAAGCACTTAAGAAAACAAGAGCATGACCTTGAGACCCCTGAGAAAAGAAAATAATTCAGTTTTCCAAATCAGAACTTTTCATCCATTTGGAGTGAGGGGAATCCTGGAGAAAGAACAAAGAATGTCAACTAGCACTTGTGAAGTCACCATAGCAAATCGACCTCGACCTAGAATAGCATTCACCTATTCCATCTAACTTATTTATTTTGAATATACCTATTTGACATTATGTGAATAAAATTTCTGCTTTAGTTGTGTCAGGTTTTCTGTGAGGGAGACAGAGAGCCACACTGAGCTTTTCATTTTCACCAACACCTTTATCCTTCTTAGACACCAAAGGATTCAAATCAATAAGCCCTGGGAAACTGGTAGCTTGTGTCAATATGATTACCAGTATACTGAGTAAGCATCATTGTTTATTTATTTATTTATTTATTTATTTATTTATTTATTTATTTTTATTGGTTATTCAAAACATTACAAAGATTGCAGAATCACATCGGTAAGCATCATTGTTTACTGAAATTTTATATTTGTATTAGTCTTCTTGAACTTTATATTAGATTGTAAAATATGGATATGTCTAACAAAGTTAATCAGACAACACTGAAATGCTTCATTTCTATCCAACATTGGGAATAATTAACAGGAGACAAGGGTAACGTGTTGGGTATTTGCAGGGGATCAGCAAGTCATCAAAGAATTTCTCCTTACCCTCTAACCTCAACATCTAGATTGTGAGTCTCTATGAGAATGGGGAATGAAACCACAGGCAGCATGAACCCTGGACCATTTTACATTTGAATCTGAATTTTGGAAAGCATAGATTTTCCTGGATTGTGCCCCAAAAGCCATTTCATTTTTCTTTAATAGTAGTACTATATATATATATATATATATATATAAATAATGATTATCTATCTATCTAGTCACAAATCTGTCTACCTTGGGGACTGTATCCAATCTTCTCTTGTCTTAGATGCCAGGGAAAAGTGTGAAAACTTGGAACCTATGAAGCTCTGTTCCAACAAATTCACATGTTTTGTAATTTTGTTAATGTCTCCTCAAAATGATAAGTTAAAGAGGAAGAACCTTTAGGGAGAAAGACCATTATATCATAAAATTTGGAATTCTTCTGTTACCAGATACTTAGATAAATAAGAATTTAGCACATTTGCTGAAATAATCCTAAAGAAGATAAAAGAGAAATTTGTTGATTGAAGAAAGGACCAAATACTATGACACATTAGAAGGCATTTATTTTTCACTTTGTGTTAGTGACTTTGGACACCTGACTGATTTTTACAAAATAGAAATGAGCTGCTTCATCTGTAGTATTTCCTCAAGATTCTTGTGAATTTAAGACCCTCTGTTTCTGACTCAGGGACTTATAGATCTCCAACGAAGTATCTTTGTATCATGAAAAAAATTATTCTCCACATGGGAGACAGTAGACACAGATATAAAACCAACATGATCTATACCCCATATGCATGATTGGAAATACTATGTATGTAGTATCATACATTTTATCCCCAAAGTACATAATTTTTAGCTCTCTCCATTAAAATGACCTGTAATAAATGACTAACCCAGTAGCAGCAAGTACCCATATCGTGAATTTCCATTGAAAAGAATGAAGCATGACTAATTTCAGATCTGGACAGGAAACATAGTGCATAGTCATTTTTCATTTCCAAAAGTTAGGAAGATAACAGAAGCTACCAGTTATAGCAAAAGTACCGAGGAACCAACTTAAGGAACCAACTTAAGAGCCTAACACTGGCTGAAGTTTGGATAATTTGAACAACAATAATAATGATAATAACCGATTTGGATAAAAGCACAATATATGATAAAAATCCATAAGTTCACAGTAAAACATTACAAAAAACTCATGTCTAATCTTTGGGAAATGGTAAGGAACCAACCTGAAATTTGAGAAAGTTAAACAATCTATGTTGGATCAAACTTTACTGGATGAAAGATTTCTTACCAAAATATAAACCAACCAAGAAATTGATAAGAAATTTGTTCATTAGATAATTATTCTACAATAACAAGTGAAAAATGGAAGAGAATTAGAATATTTTAACTCTGTAAACTCTTTACTTGTTAAGAGTACCTGTTAAGTATTATTTTCTAACAAATTGAGTCTGAATTACAGGATAACTCCAAAAGCATTTAGTACAATACTTAGGAGAGTTAAATGACAGTACAGGAAGATGATAACAGGTCTAGACTGGAAATCTGTGAAAAAAGGAATGTTTTTTGTTCAACAAAATTTCAAGGAACCAAAAAATTGAAGGTGTTAAGGTGTAAAACTAAAGATACTCAATCTATAAGTTCTCTTGGCCATTAACCATAAACAGTGCTTTAGGGTATTATCAAGAGTACCTAGAATGGATCTTCTATAGCTATGATTTGACTGCCTAAGAGAGGAGGATGGTAGAACTGGAACTATCCAGAAAAATCATAAAGTGTCAAGAAAAAAATGGAGGAATGCTATAGGAATAGTGATATCTGGGGATCCATCTGAGCTTTTCTGTAAATTGATTGATAAGGATTATACCTAAAATATTATTCCAAGGTTGGGGAACACTATTACTCTTAAATTTGAAGAATCCCCCTTTAAACTTGATAACTTACTTTTTTAAAAAAAATTTATATAAAGAAACTATTTTGAGGCAGTGCTTAACAATTTGTTTTACTTATTTTGATTGAAAAGGTGAGTGACTCACCCAGGACAGAGATTCAACCGGGAGATGTATTGGGGAAGAAAAGGATAGGCAGAGAGGAGAAAAGAAGAGAGCAGAGAGAAAGAGAAAGAGTAGAGAAAGGAGAGAAAGAAGAGGAAGAGGGCAGAGCTTGAGCTTGCGAACTTTGGCTTAAGAAGGTTTGCTTAGGTGTCCCGGATGCTGATTGGCAGGGTGACTCAGGAACGGCGAGTGGACAGGCAAGCGGACACTATGTCCAGTGGGGATTGGTTGAGAAAACTTTTGAATTTAGCGCTCTTGGGCTTGGCGCCCTTCTGAGAGGAGGGAGAGGGATAAGAGATTCTGTGATGTTCTTGCCAGATGGAAACTTAACTTTAGCTTCAGCAGGGAGTCTCCCACACACCCAACATTGATTCTTAACTGAATTACAACATCTATTTGTATTTTATTAATAGTGAATGTTTTGTTCTTGTTGTAAAAGGAATGTTTCTAACTTTGTGGAAGTATGTGAAGTCTTTACTTTTCCTAGAGTTGTATACTTTTTGCCCTAGGAGAGATTTTATGTTTTTGGTTTATTTTAACTTGGGCTTAAGTTTAAACAGGTATCTAGAAAAGTTGTAGTTTTGTTTCTCTAGTATGAATTTACTGCCAACTTGCAAACAAATATAATGATGTTCAATTAATAAGGAAACATGGTTTCTGGAAAAGCAAAAATTTAGGAAATAAAAAATACTTAATTTTATGCTGATTAGATCATAAAGGAGATTTGGAATACTATTTAAAGCCACTGGCAGTAGGTTAGAAAATCATCCCTTAGGTTTTCTGCCTCCTCCAGGAAAAGAAGAATAGTGCCAGTTAACTGATGAAGTTTGCCTTCATCTCTGGCATAATTCCTGCCTGAAAGATACATTCTTACCTTTAAAATTATTTCAGTTTGCTGGGTGTCTAGAGCTTTCTCTTGTTCTGTAAATCACATCAATGTTCTTGAAAGCTTGTGTTTTACAAAATCTGCATGAATCCTGTTACAGTTCTATAATTAGATGGTGTTGGCTTTACTCATATCACAAACCAATACTCTCTCATCTTCAACTAATGTACATATAGACTCACTTAGAGGCTAGCCTCAGGGATCTGAACAAGTATAAGATGTATAAATTCTGGTTTTTGAGTCATAGTATATTAATGAATGAAAGAATTAGTAATAGAAGGAAAAAATTTCCCAACCACTTTATTTTGGTACACTTAACTAACTTATTTAACAATAGGTCATTGCCATTTCAATTAAAAACCCAAGTTACATCAAATTTCAGTCATGTGGTTCTAAAAATTCACAATAAATATGAACCTGCCTAGTCCATGATTAAGGTAAAGTTTTACTGAGTATTTTGTGATAGACACTGGGTTTATAACAGTGTAAATCAAATAAGATCCAGTTTTCTTGGAGCTTATGTTCTGATAATAATAGTACTGTTATTTTTTCAGACCTAGCTGCTAGGATCATACCATGGTTTTGACATATAGTAACTTGTCTAATGCAGTGTTGCATTGATAAATGTTACCACATATATGGATAATGAGAGCATAAATGAATTAGTTACATCCCTTTTTTCCCAGTAAAATGAAACGTTATGCAGATTCTGCTTGTGAATCCTTCTTAAATGTCTATATCTTTTTCCTTTCTCCAAAAATAACTGAAGACCTCTGAATTTTTGTTCCAAATATTGGAAGAGAGGAAAAATACTTTCCACATTTTCCCAAAGAGTGCTTACTATATTGGTAAAAACAGGTTATCACTGATTATTAAATTTTTTTGTTTCATCTAAAACTATTAACTACTCATTTCTAGCGTTCCCAAGCAAGAAGCTCTGTTATAATTCAACTCCATAGTTCTATTCTTTTTTTTTTTAACTTCTTTTCCATTGTAATTAATTTATTTGAAACTGACTTTTCAGGTAAATGAAATGTTTGAAAAGGCTGCAAAAGGCAGTTCTGCAACAGTTGTTTTATGAGATTTTCTTAGGTTTAAATATAGTATGTTTTTGATTCAGTAAAACTTGTATGTTACAAGTAACTCACATATAAATCTGGTGAGTGAATAATTTTATATATATAAATATATTTTTTAATTTTATTTTTTACACGAATGGAGTACAACCATTCATGCAATCATACCTGTACATAGGGTAATAATGTTCATCTCATTCTGCCAACTTCCCCTCTCACATATACTCCACCTCCCCTCTATTCAATCCAAAGTTCCTCCATTCTTCCCTTTCCCCCGAATCCCCCATTATTGGTCAGCATCCACTTATCAGAGAAAACATTCAGCCGTTGGTTTTTTGGGATTGGCTTACTTTGCTTAGCATGATATTCTCAAACTGTGTCCATTTACTTGTAAATGCCATAATTCCATTCTTCAAGGCTGAATAATCTTCCATTGTGTATATATTCCATCATTTCTTTATCCATTCATCTATTGAAGGGTATGGAGCTTGGTTCCACAGTTTAGCTATTTTGAATTGAGCTTCTATAAACATTGAGGTGGCTGCATCACTGTAGTATGTTGATTTTAAGTCCTGTGGGTATAGATCAATGAGTGTGATAGCTGGATCAAATGGTGGTTCCATTCCAAGTTATCCAAGGAATCTCCATACTGCTTTCCAGATTGGCTGCACCAATCTGTAGTTTCACCAGCAATGTATGAGTGTGCTTTTTCCTTCACATCCTTCCCAACACTTATTGTTGTTTGTATTCTTAATAGCTGTCATTTTGACTGGAGTGAGATTAAATCTTAGAGTAGTTTTGATTTGCATTTGTCTAATAGCAAGAGATGTTGAATATATTTTATATATCTGTTGATCAATTGTGTATCTTCTGTGAAGTGTCTGCTCATTTCCTTACCCCATTTATTGATTGGGTTATTTGGTTTTTTGGTGTTAAGTTTTTTGAGTTCTTTATATACATATATGTATATATATATATATATATATATATATATATATATATATCCTGGAGATTAGTGCTGTATCTGATGTGCGTGTGGTAAAAATTTTCTCCATTCTTTTGGCTCTCTCTTCAGGTTATTGTTTTTTTTCTTCAGCTGAGAAGAAGCTTTTTAGTTTGAATTCATCCCATTTATTGCTTCTTGATTTTATTTCTTTTTTTCTTTTTTTTTTTTTTTTAAAGAGAGAGTGAGAGAGAGAGAGAGAGAGAGAGAGAGAGAGAAGAGAATTTTAATATTTATTTTTTAGTTATCGGCGGACACAACATCTTTGTTTTGTATGTGGTGCTGAGGATCGAACCTGGGCCGCACGCGTGCCAGGCGAGCGCGCTACCGCTTGAGCCACATCCCCAGCCCTTGATTTTATTTCTTGTGCTTTAAGAATCTTATTAAAGAAGTTAGGTCCTAAGCCAACATGATGAAGATTTTGGCCTGCTTTTTCTTCTATTAGGTGCAATGTTTCTGGTCTAATTCCTAGGTCCTGGATCCACTTTGAGTTTTGGGCAAAGTGAGAGATAGGGGTTTAGTTTCATTTTGTTGCATATGGATTTCCAATTTTCCCAGCACCATTGTTGAAGAGGCTACCTTTTTTCCAATGTATGTTTTTGGCACCTTTATCTAGTATGAGATAACTATTTATGTGGGTTTGTCTCTGTGTTCTCTGTTCTGAACCATTGGTCTACACGTCATTTGGGGGCCAATACCATGCTGTTTTTGTTACTATAGCTCTGTAGTATAGTTAAGATCTGGCATTGTGATGCCTCCTGCTTCACTCTTATTAAAGATTGCTTTGGCAATTCTCAGTCTCTTATTTTTCCAAATGAATTTCATGATTGCTTTTTCTATTTCTTTTCTGTCTTTCTTTTTTTTTTTTTTTTTTGGTAGCAGATTTTAAACGCAGGGACACTTAACCACTGAGCCACATCCACAGTACTTTTTGGTGTTTTGGTGTTTTTATTTAGAGACAGGGTCTCATTGAGTTACTTAGGGCCTCACTAAGTTGCTGAGGCTGGCTTTGAACTCATCCTCCTGCCTCAGCCGCCTGAGCCTCTGGGATTAGAGGCATGCCACCACCATGCCTGTCAAGTGAATAATTTTTGACATGGGCATTTTCTTAAATAATTAATAATATTTTAACTTGGTTTCAAAATGTAATTGTACTATTTTGGTGCTCATTCACAATGATAGATTCCAGTTCTGTTCTGAAGGTATCATATTTGTTACTTAACCTTTCCTTGTTTGACTTAATAACAAACTGTGCAATGTGTTTGTAAATTAGCTTATTAGAATATATTTTCTAGAAGATTAATGCAAAATGAATGTTAGGTCATTGTAATTCTGTTGCATTCCCAGAGTTGTTCCTCAGAATTGTACACAAGGTGGCTTTTGTCTGGGGAGAGTAAAGTAAAGAGTTTGACTCTCTCACAGAGAATTTTGAGTATATTTGTTAATTACACTAGATGTATTTTGGATAGAAATTTCTAAGTTTTCTTCTTGATAATTTTATTACATTTTTCTTACTTGTACCCTTTGATTCCTTCTTCAATATAACTGAAGAAGGAATTTCATTTTTACAAAGTACTTTTGGATATTATAAAATATATAGATGATTCTTATTATGTATATAGACTATGTCCTAAAAAGCAAGTTTTAGGCTATTACCCATAAACTTGGTACAAATATAGAAGTGTTTTGTTTGAATGGAGGTTTTCATATTATTCATTTTTAAAAATTTAATTTTTAGTTGTATGACACAATACCTTTATTTTATTTATTTATTTTTATGTGGTGCAGAGGATCAAACCCAGTGCCTCACACATGCTAGGCAAGCACTCTACCACTGAACCACAACCCTAGCCCCTGCATCATTCATTTTTAGTTAGCTTTTGTTTATGGTGTACAATATGAATCAGGATATTCAGTTTTTTCATTATCATTTGTTGAAAGATTATCTCTTCCAAAATTACCTTTGTGATTTTTGTCAAAATTTAATTGATTCTACATCTGTGGATCTATTTCTAGACACTAAACTATTCCATTCATCTTTGCAAAATCCTTTGTCCAACTCTTGTGCATTAGGTATTAGGAAGTACTACTGAGATCTATTTCTGCATAGCAGAAGTTTTGACCAAATGTGTCGTTTTGCATACCAACAACCAGCTCTCCAATAGATAGTTAAGTGCTGAGTGATTTAATTAAATAATGATACTAATTATCTGGAGTTAAGGCAGACCCTACAGGGTGGGGTCATTCGCCTAAGACTATTATCATTTAGATGCCAATTGCAAATGCAGGAATCCTGTACTTCTGACTGACCTACTATACACTGGAGGTTTTCACAACCTCTTCCTCAGGTTTGATGATTTGTTAAAACAGCTCATAGAACTTAGGAAAACAGTTTACTTAAAATCACTTTATTATAAAGGATACAACTCTGAACTAAATAGAAGAGATGAATAAAGCATAGTATAGGGGAAGGCATAGCCACTCCATAGCCGCTTTTGTGTCCTCTCTGGAAGCCACCCTCCTGGCAATTCTGGGTCATCAACCTGGAAGCTATCTGAATCCCATTATTCAGGATTTTCATGGAAGTTCCATTATATGGGCATGATTGAGTTAATTACCAATGATTTAATTACCATTAGATTTAATCAGTCTTCAGTTCCTCTCCCATCCCTTCTCCTGAGATTAGGGATTGGGGCTGAAAGTTCCAACCCTCTTATTTCTCTGGCAACCAGCTCTCCTTGAAGCTATCTAGAGAGCTACAAAGAGTTGCCTGGTTAGCATAAACTTAGCTATGGTGGAAAGGGACTTACTTTGAATAACAAAAAATGCCTCTCACCTCACTCTATCACTTACTAAGTGCCAATGGTTTTACAAGTTCTGTTCCATGAAAGTGGGACAAAGACCATACATGTATATTTTCATACCACAGCATCATGCCAAGGAAAAGATTTTTAGTATTTTGCCTGCGTTTTGAATGCAATTGTAATAAGGGCTTTATTTTTTCCAACAAGTTCTAAATTATTTAACTTTTGAGCAGTAGTAAGAGATAGGAAGACATTCATTTTAGTTTATGGAACTAAGTAACAGATCACTTAATTCTGTCAAATGACAAAATTCATTGATTTAAAGATCTTAATTGGCTTTATTTTCATTCCAGAATCAGGCAACATTTCAAAACAGAAAATGTGTTCTAATGAGCCAAGCAGAGGAAGGCAGTTTTATAGACACAGAGGGGCTTACAAAAGCAGAAACAAAGATCAAAAAGCAGATTGGTCATTTCAGAGAGAGGGCAGAGAGACACAGCAATAGAAAAATAACTGGCTCACATGAAGTTATTACAGGTTACCTTTACTGGTGTAAGGATTAAGGCAGAAATATGCATACACACACACACACACACACACACACGTATAGGGTTTGGTTTCTTTATATGTATTTTATATATATAATACATAAAATATTTATATATAGAGAGGTTTTTGTTTTGTTTTGTACTGGGGATTGAACCCAGGGGTGCTTTACTACTGAACCACATCCCCAGACCTTTTTTTTTTTTTTTTTTTTTTTTTAATTTTTTGTTTTGAGACAGGGTCTTGTAAGTTGTTTTAAGGCCTCAATAAGTTACTGAGGCTGGTGTTCAACTTGTGATCCTCCTGCCTCAGCCTTCCATGTCCACTGGAATTAGATATGCCATGCCCCATTATACTCCACTGGGCAAAAAGAATTTGAAACTGGCCTGTTTGGCAAATTTGTTATCTCTCACTTACCCTGGTTTCATAGAAGTAGGATGAACAGTTTAGCTTTGTTTTGGTGTCATGGAACTTTAGCATGAGTGACTCCATGTTTATTTTTAATCTAGTCGGTTAGGCCACAGTACAGGAGCCTAGGCCAAAATAATAATCTCTTATATTTATTTAACAAGTCTTTTAACAGCTTAACTACTCATCTATTGCTTGAAGTTACAGCTCTCTCAGAATCTCAATTTCCTGTATGTGAGTGAGGAGTTTGATCTGACAGCCTCTGAGATCTCTTCTAATGCTGGGATTCCATGAAATGACACAGTAGAAGTGTATGGCAAGAGTGGTATAGTAGTGAGAAACTTGAGTCATAACTATATCTGTTTTACATTGTAGATGTTAGATGCTAGTCCTGAATTGAGGTTTTGGTTTTTTGTTTCTTCTTCATATAGATTTAATTGCCTTTTAAAAAATTTTTACATTTAACACATAACCCAGCTTTAAAAATAACTGGAGATTTCTTTTGACTTTTTTTTTTTTAAATAAGTAGTTAAGTAGATGAACTTGACTAAGAAAGCCAGTGTCTCCTAATCTTCTCTTGAAATCCAGCATATATATTTTACTATCTCATTTTGGATAGGGTATGTTGGGGTGTATGTGTATTCCAGTACTGTATGTCAAAAGCAGAGTAGAGTTTTTAAAATAGTAATTGTCAACAAAATTTTATAGCTTGTTAAATTGTCATTATTGAAGTAAAATACACAAGCAGTGAAAGGCACACATTTTAAATTTCCAGCTCTGTGAGTTTTGATAAGCATATACATTTTAGGCAAACTATAGAATTTTTCTGTCACACTGGAAAGTTCTTTTGCATTTCTTTGCAGTTTATCCCTCACCTCTGTCCCAGGCTAAAAAGTCCTGAAAGTCTTCTGCCTCTACCTTTTCACTCTGTAATGTTTTTGAGACTTATCCATGTTGTTCAGTGTCTAGTTTCTTCATTTTTATTACTGTGTGGTATTCTACTTAATAGAACTTATAATAGCAATAAATTGTTTTCTTTTGTACCTTATTGGTGGACATTTCATTTTTTTCTAAGTCGGGGGCTATTGAGTAAACTGACATGAACATTCTTGAACAAAACTTTGTTGTGGTATATTCTTCCTCATTTTGAGAGAAAAGATGTGGACTTGTTGATTCTTGAAATAGTTGTAATAATTTACTTTATAAGAAATTGCCAGTTTTCCAAAGTGGATGTACCATTTTAAAATTTCATCAGCAATATATGAGATTCAGTTTTTCTACTGCTGCTAACACTTGTTATGTTTTAAAAATTAATTTCTTTATTTTAATTAGGTATTATAGCTATTCTCATGGAAGTTTAATGGCGTCTTAAAGCATTTCCTGTTGATAAATGATGATGAACATTGCTTATTGGTTGCTTGTGTCTTCTTTTGTGATACATTCAAATCTTTTGTCCTTTTTGGGGGGTGGGGGATGGTGGTACTGTAGATTGAACCTCTAGCCTCACACATGCTAGGCAATCACTTCACCACTGAACTATACCTCCAACCCTGGTTTTATTAGTTTTTAAACTGCTGTCTTTTGTTATGGCTTAGTAAAAGCATTTTAACACTTATGCTTAGGACTTTGATTAACCTAGTTAGTATTTATGGTTGATTTGAGATTTAGAAAGAACTACAAATCTGCGAATCCACATGGAATAATAAGAGAACCCAGTGTGGTTTTATCACTACATGTCATTTCTGGCATCTTACTTTTTTTTTTTCTTTCTTCCTTTCCTTTCTTTCTGTACTTAACCATTGAACCACATCACCAGTTCCTTTTTATATTTCACTAGGAGACAGGGGCTCACTAAGATGCTTAGGGCCTTGCTAAATTGCTGAAGCTGGTCAAGATTCTCGTGCCTCAGCCTCCTGTGTTGCATAGATTGCAGATGTGCGCCATAGTGCCTGGCAAAAGAATACATTCCCTATATTCAGTAATTGGGGTAGTTTATGGCTGGATTATGAGCCTCCATGAGGATTTTTCCCTGATATTGACTTCTGTGTTTGCTTGAACAATAGATTATTTTTTGAAAGAAAGTAGTTAATTTTTGTTTTGATGCCTTTTAATTGAACATAGTTTTTTGTTTTTTTACTGTACTCTTGAGCATTTTCCATTACAGACTGAGTTTCAAGATTTTATTATAAATTTTGTATTGGGTAAATACCGAAAGATAGAAAGATCTGAGTTTAAGTACATTTCTAGATTTGCATGACCTTGACCAAATTATTTAATTTTCTAAGCCTTATTTCTCATAGATAAAATGAAGATGAAAATAGTATGTTGCTAGAATGGGTAATTCTAGTAGAAGGAAGGAAGCAGTTTTTTTTTTTTTTTTTTTTTTTTTAGTTTTTTTCTCAGCCCATATTAGGACTGATTTTTTTTTTTTAAAAGAGGGAGAGAGAGAGAATTTTTTAATATTTATTTTTTAGTTTTCAGCGGACACAACAACCTTGTTTGTATGTGGTGCTGAGGATCGAACCCTGCCGCACGCATGCCAGACGAGTGCGCTACCACTTGAGCCACATCCCCAGCCCCAGGAAGCAGTTTTTAAGTCACATTACCTCTAGGAAGCAAGAATGGAAATGGGGAGGAATAGGGCATAGAACTTTTGCTTATCATCAGGAGTAAAAATTAAAGATAAATAGATGCTTTTATTTTCTTTATTATCCACTGTCACTTATTAATTTCCTGAAAACAGAATTTAAATATCTATATTTCTTTCACACACATACACACACACACTCTTTCTCTCTCTCTCTCTCTCTCTCTCTCTCTCTCTCTCTCTCTAAAGTAACAAACTGGGTTTTAAGTTTAGGTTTGTGGAAGATTTTTAAAATCATTTGGAATGTCAAAATTGACATTTTATATAATCAATATGCTAGAGCACATAACAAATGGATTCTTATTGGTGATAGTTCTTCTAAAGTTTAATTTTTCAACTATGAAAACATATAAATGGTTGTGATTGCAATTAGCCTTTCTTTGTGACTTAATTTTCTTGTTTATAAAATCAGGATAAATAATAGTTGTCAATTCATTGTTGGTATTAAGAGTAAGTGAAAAAATATTCCAAAAAATATTTGGAAAGCATACATGTTTATAGTCTATGACATAGAATATGCCAGGGATTTTTCTTGTGATTTAATGTCTAAAGACTTACAAAATTATTATTACATAAAAATTTATTGGACTTTTTAGTGTTCAGAAATATTTCTGAGAAATTTTTTAAGTCATTTTCATCCCAAATTATGAGACTTATGTTAAATTGTAAGATTGCATTTTTTTTCTTTAGGATTTCTGTGATAAATAATTGGTGTTACAGGTATTTCCAAAATGAAATTTGCATCTTTAGTGTTTTATCAAATGGTAGAATTCTGTGTTGTTTCTATTTATCATCTTTATACTGGTGAATAATAGAAACAAATATTCATCTGTTTTAATAGCATTTCATTAAATGGCCTTAAAATTAAGCATTTCTTTAGTATACAGATATATATATATATATATATATATATATATATATATAATATATATATATATAATGTAGCTTCAATATTATTAACACTAATAATTTGATTATGACCTAGAAACCAGATTTAAACTAGAATTTTATAAGGACTAGACTTCAGGAATACATTAGATTGACTTCAAATCAAATAATACTGCTTTAAATTTATTTATTTAGTACAGGGAATTGAACTCTGGTGGGGGGGGGGGGGACTCAACCACTGAGCCACATCCCGGCCCTATTTTGTATTTTATTTAGAGATAGGGTCTCACTGAGTTGCTTAGCACCTCGCTGTTGCTTAGACTGGCTTTAAACTCGTGATCCTGCTGCCTTAGTTTCCCAGGCCACTGAGATCACAGACGTGTGCCACTGCGCCTAGTAGTATTGCTTATTTTTTTTTCACATCTTCATACTTATTTTTCAAGTTAGAAAAATACTTGTTTTGTGATAATTTCATGTAGCATCTTGTTTATTCTGCCTTTTAGGCAGGATTTACTAGAGTAAAAATTACTTCTTTGGGATGCCATTATGTGCTTTTCTTTGCAGTTTGTCATGAGAATTGTTTTATTTTTGCCTTGGTATTCACACCACCTGCAAATTGTCATAATAGTTAAGCAATTGAAATCAGGTCAACTGTGAATTTTAAAGTTAACATATTACTTGGAAAATCATTGGGAAATGATCGTGATATTTATGAATAAGGGGAGGAGGCTGCCCATTTTAATCTAAGCTTGAAAGAGAAAGTGGGGACTTAAAATAGGATGAGCTTATATTTGATGTGGGAGAATTCTCCTAATTTGGGGGATTTTTAATGTAGTGCAGTGGACTGTGAAGAATTTATTTTGAATGTTCCTGAAAATATACTCACCTTTTGTTAATTTAATTGCTGTTCTTACTGAAGGCATTTGCTTTGTGAATTCTTTATGTATTTAAAATAAGGCTTGATCGGTATTAAATCCTAACTTTCTTTTTTTCTTTCTTTTCTTTAGGAGGAGCGTATTATTTAATATCAAGAAGTCTAGGGCCAGAGTTTGGTGGTGCAATTGGCCTGATATTCGCTTTTGCCAATGCTGTTGCAGTTGCTATGTATGTGGTTGGATTTGCAGAAACTGTGGTGGAATTGCTCAAGGTAATTCACCTTTCTTTTGGTCATCTATTTGCCACATCTTTATTGAGTGCTCTGTGCCCTCATCATGTTAGGAGTTAGTAAAGTTGTGATGTGATAACTTAGAAACTTGCCCTTCAAGAAATTTAGTACGAGAGACAAACAAAGAAGAAAATTATGTTAGAATGCCAACTGTGGAATACTGTAGGTGGCATTAGCAGCCCAAATTAGGGGCAGAGAGGTGGTGTTTACATGATCCTCTTTGGGAATCGGCATAGTAGGAGTGTTGAGGAAGGTTCTTCAAGTAGGGGAGTTAGCATTTGCAGGCAAATAGGAAAGGTATAGTCAGGCATGAGGGAACAGGAAAGAAAAGGAAACAAAGGCCTGGAAAGTGTAGAGTATGTTATGTTAAACAAATATTTCACTGTGATTGAAACACACAGTGGCAAGACTTAAGTCTTAAAGCATCAACTCAAGAAAGGTCTGGTTTGTAGTAAAGTGGGCTTTAATATTGGAATTGGGGCCTAGAGAAATATCTGACCATAGTATGGAAAATGGATTTGAAGGATCACAAGTTGGGATGGAGACCATTTCAAAGTTTATTGTAAATATCCTGGAAGTGGAGATGGTGGCTTTTATTATAATAATGACCAGTGGAGTTGGAGAGATGGAGATGATCTTCAGATATTTTAATAAAGTTGAACGAGGATTTCATGATTAATGTAATGTGGGAAATTAAAGAAAGATAAATGAGGATTTCAAGTTTATACACAGATTTATGACTATTGGATTTAGTTGGAAGGTAATGCCATTCACTATGTGACAAAGAATATAGAACAGCCTAATTTTGGATGTGCTAATTTGAAGAACCAAATAGAGCTGGTATCTAACTATTCAGAAAGAACTGTTCAGAAGACAGTTAATAGTACTGCTCTTGGATTCAGAAGAGAATTTGTTTGAAAAGTTATGGCAATATGTGCCATTAAAGAAGTGAGAATGAGTAAGATTCCTTCATATTAACTGAAAGTTGTTCATGTTAGGTTGTAGGTATTCTTCTATAGTAGATTATGGAAAATTAGGAAGCGTAAACTCTGAAAAAGACTGACGCTATGTTGCTTTGACCTCTGCCTATGTAGGCCAACAAAATGAAGAAAAGGAAGATGTATAAAGTAAGCAAGTGATATAATCACTGAAGTCCATATTCTTTTAGTTTAGTTTTAGTTTTTATTTTTATTTTAGTATTTGTTCTTATTTTCTGCTCAGTTTAAGATTAAGCTTGTGAACTCATCAGAATATTTAGAGTTTTAAAATGTTTTTGTTTTGTGGAAAGTTAGATCCAACCAAAATTGAAACAAATACTTAAAATACTTGATTTAACATAAAAAAATAGAGAGAGAGAGAGAGAGGGAGAATTTTAATATTTATTTTTTAGTTTTCAGCGGACACAACATCTTTGTTTGTATGTGGTGCTGAGGATCGAACCGGGGCTGCACGCATGCCAGGCAAGCGCGCTACCGCTTGAGCCACATCCCCAGCCCAAAAAATATATTGAGCTACAACTTTGGTGTTTTGTTGTACTTATGATCCGTGAATCTCAATTTAAAAACAGATCCAATAGATATATATTTGCACTCTCATCATTTTTTTCTTCTATAGGTAATCATCAGGTATGATTATCCAAATGCTATAGGAAATGTCAAATGATATAAAACTAAAATTTAAAAATAATATATAGCTAAAAGTTTAGATATAATTTTATTAAATCAAATGGGGTCCTTTAAAAAGTTGAATTTGTTCCTGTTTTATTAACACTTACTGTGCCTTTGGTTGGCAAAAATGTCTTTGGATCCTGGGATATTTTTCTCTTTAATTTTTTTATTAAGCTCATCTAATTGGAATTCAAAGAAGATTTTTCCCTTGTTGCTTTTATGAAGGAGTTTTTAAAAAAGCTTTAATAAGAAGGCTTTTTTTTTAAAAAAAGAAGAAACTGCATAGGAAAATTGTAATCTTTTATAATTTTTCAATCATAATGCAGTCATTCTAAGTTATCAAAATAAATAGATATTTTAGGGTTTTGAGCCTTTTATAAATTTATTTGAGCAGTGGTAATTCATACATAGCTACTTACTTAGATTGATTGAGGTATCATAGCTTTTAGTTTTATTCTACAGGGGAACTTTTATAATATGAATCTTAAATTCAAGTAATTTTTGTTTGTAGAATGGAAATAATATGTGGTTTTGACAACTGCATGAAGGAGATTGTTCATCTCTTCCTCACACATCATAAAAGACCATCAAAAACATGAGTTCTCTAGCCAGGTTAATATGAAATATATCTCTGCTCTGTCATGTAAAAAAATCTAATTAGCAGACTAAAAGTCATTTTTTTTTTGGTTTTTGATTATTGAATCTATATCAGATATTCAAGTATAAATTTAATCATACATTTGATGTTAGATCATCAGATGCTTGAATGACATCTCAATAATAATTCATTCCTTTCCTTAGATTTCCTATCAGTTCATTTAATAAGTATTTATTCAACATCTACATGTAAGGCATTGTTGCTCATTATATTTATAATTCTCTTTTCTAGGAACATTCTATACTTATGATAGATGAAATCAATGATATCCGAATTATTGGAGCCATTACAGTAGTGATTCTTTTAGGAATCTCAGTAGCTGGAATGGAGTGGGAAGCAAAAGTAAGTCATGTTAGGAGTATCTATATATGTTTAATATGCAAACTTTTAGAGGTTGTCTTTTATGTAGGTGGGGCATATTTGAAGAAAACCAGTCTAGGATTCAGTTAAACACAATACTTTCAACGAGTTTGTTTTTGTTTGTGGTGGTGGAAATTGAATTCAGTGCTTCATAGATGCAAAGCGTGATGCACTCAACCACTGAGCTACATCCTCAGCCTTTTTTATATTTTATTTCATTTTGTCCTAAGTTTTGAACTTTTCACTTCCCCTATATTTCAGTATTTACATGGAAATATTCAGGTCAATATTAGGTAGTCATAGTTTAATAAATGGTTTTATAATTTATTCAAGGAGATTCAGTTTAACAATAAACCTGGGGCAATGACTGAAAGTGTCCACCTGAAGTTAGAGAAGCTATTCTTACCCCTTGATATTGAAATCTTCAGAAATCAATTAGTGTTCGTGTTTCTTGAAAAAATTGCTGAATTTTCACACACTGATCAGCAAAGCATGCAGAAATATTATTGGATCTTTGAGCATTACAGTAGGTTACAGCACCATTCTAGTTTCCTGAATAGTGAATATCTACAAAAATACTGTTTAGAAACTCAGAAGGTCCAAGTTTTTTCATGTTTACTTTTGTAGGTTCTGTAAAACTCACATATTTATTCTATAAGTGATAATATTTACTGAACTGAAAATTAGAAAAAAGAAAAAATCTTTTTCTAAGCTTTTAAAGTCATATTAGAATAAAATTAAATCTTGTCTATTTAATTATTTACATATCTTAATGCTGGAAATCAAATCTAGGGCCTTGTTCATGCTAACACATGCTCTATCACTGAGCTATACTCCCAACCCCTTATTTATTTGTTCTTTTAACACATTTACTTTGTTGAAGGGATGTGTGATTAGCATTTAAGTAGTTTTTTTCCTCACTGATGTAGTTTTTTTTTTTTTTTTTTTTTTTAGTACAGGGAATTGAACCTATTCGCACTTCATCACTGAGCCACATCCCTAGCCCCCACCCCCTTTTTTTCTTTTGGTACTGGGGATTGAGCTCTGGGGCACTCACCACTGAGCCACATTCCTACCCCTATTTTATATTTTATTTAAAGAGGGTCTCACTGAGTTGCTAAGCCCCTCTCCAATGCTGAGGCTGGTTTAGAACTCACTATCCTCCTACCTCAGCCTCCTTGAGCCACTGGGATTATTGGTGTACATCACATCACTCAGCCATTCTAACCCTTTTTATATTTTATTTTGAGATAGAGTCTCGCTAAGTTGCTTAAGACCTTGCTAAGGTGCAGAGGCTAGCTATAAACTTGAGTTCCTCCTGCCTCAGCCTCCCGAGCCCCTGGGATTATAGGTGTGCGCCACCATGCCCAGCTGATAACATACTTTTTCATAAGTATTTGTTCACTCTTATTGGGAGTTAAAATTGGAGAAAAATACTTCCCTTCCCATCTCATTGCCTCTTGAGTTCTCCTCCTCCATATTCTCTACTTTGTCTACTTTTTTTTCTTTTCATATAGAAGTCACATATTTAACATATGTTTGGATCTGGTATAAAACTTGCATATGTGTTAAATTTGTTCTTAATGTCAAGAATGTCACTGAAAGCTGAAGGAAACCGAATTACATAGGGTGAAAAGCTTACAGTATATATAATTTTTAGTGCTTTAGGGTTTGATATATATGTCATGATCCTACTCTTGCTACCTACTAACCCCTATTATATTGAATATTCTAAAACAGTTCTTTGTTTGTTTAACCAAAGCTTATCTAGTACCTGCTTTGTGCTTGGCACTCTTTGGGGAAGCAGACAAAATAGAACAAAAGTTACATTCTAGTGAAATTAAATAAAAGTATTGACACAGTGCACTTGATTTTATTTTTAATGTTTAAAACTACAGGCTCAGATTGTTCTTTTGGTGATTCTACTTCTTGCCATTGCTGACTTCGTCATAGGAACATTTATCTCATTGGAGAGCAAGAAGCCCAAAGGTTTCTTTGGTTATAAATGTAAGTAAAGAAGATTAAATATCTTTTTAAAATTTATTTATGTTTTTTATGTAGTACTAAGGATCGAACCCAGGGCCTCATGCATGTGAGGCAAGTACTATACCACTGAGTTACATTCCCAGCCCGAATAAATACCTTTTAAAGAATGTATATTATAGCATTATACTGCTAACTAAATTTAATTAAACATTTTAGGTATTTTGTAATGTAACTTGAGTTAGTTCTGGTGATCCACACTCATTCTTATTTCAGTTTTTGTCACCTTTATATAGTCTGTACACTTGCAATAAAAGTCACCTTCATTTTCATCTTTTATTTTTCAGTGTTAGCAACAAAAGGTGATAGAATTTACAGAAATCAGTGATACTGAGAAAACATGCTTTTGATCTCTACTTCTTGGGGGCAGTTTGTAACTAACATGACCTTTTCTGTGGTGCTGGGGATCAAACCCAGGTGTTCTACCACTGAGCCATATCACCACCCCATTTTTTATTATTTTAGATGTATACTTATGTATCCCTTAACTATGGAAACACTTTGGAGAAACATTCATTGACATGCAATTCAGTGGATGAACTGCATGTATTCAATTAGTTGTTGTGAATTGAATTCATTGAATTCATTTTTTGTGCAGATATTAAAATATAACACAAATTAAGGTGCATACAGTGTTAATAGGCAATATAATCTTATGGAACCGCTGTCCTATATGTGTTCCATTGTTGATCAAAGTCTCATTATTTGGCCCATGACTCTATTTATAAACACAGCAGTTTAAAGGTGAGATTGTGAGAGCAACTAAAATATCTTAAGTTTCTTGGTGTAAGTGCCACTTAAGTTACTCTGCAATTTATATTAATTATGTGAGAATTTTCCTTAGTTTTTATATTTTATAATCTTTTATTTTTAACTGCTGGTGACATTTACTTGTCTAGGACTTCATTATTTCCTAACATTATATCAGTGTCCTCCCCATCCTCTATTGACCTAATTAAGCAACTCTGGACCTGTCTTTAAGATAGTAGGAAAGATTAGTTGCTGAGAGGCTTATCTCTAGTCAGCTAAAACCCACATTTTTAAGCCCTAAAAGCAAAAATCTTGTTTAGTTTCCCTGAGTTGTTTTCCCCAGATCTGTAAAAAGATACAGAATGTAGATCAATGCACTTCTTCCTTCAGAAAGCCTTACTGGAACCAAAAATAAATAAATAAATAAAACTAGCTGAACTAAATTGGAGCCTAGAGACCTCATTGGTTTATGTTCTATTGTAAGCTCCTTAATCTTGTTACTGACTGGAACATAGCACTGGTGTGGCTTGTACTTAACACTGACTCAGTTAGCTGAGCTGTTTTTTGAAACACATTGTTTTAAGGCTTTTACCTCAACCAGGGACACCCAATATTTGTGACTATTTGTGATTTCTATTCTGATTGCTAGTGTATATGACTGATTCAAACTGGGCTTTAAATTTGTTTCCTAAGTTGGAGAAGAGGCAAGCCAGAAATAAGTTAGTAGCCTTCTTTGATTGCCTTCTTTTCTGTATTTTGTGCTCTTATAAATATATTAGATTTTTTCCTAGTAATGAGTTTTTTTTCCACTTCATTTTTTAATATTATGTATTTTGGGGGAACAATTGTTTGCCATTTTTTCTTCTAAAAAAAGTATTAAAAATTACAGTGTGGGCTAGGGATGTGGCTCAAGCGGTAGCGGGCTTGCCTGGCATGTGCCACACTTGCCTGGCATGTGCGGGGCGCTGGGTTCGATCCTCAGCACCACATAAAAATAAAATAAAGATGTTGTGTTCACCAAAAACTGGGGAAAAAAAAATTACAGTGTATGGTTACTTCTAAAAATATCCCCAATAAATATATTTTCTTTCTTTTTTTTTTTTTTTACTCCAGTTGATTTTAAAATATCTGTAGATACCTTCTGAGCCATATTTTTTTCCTTTTCTTCATATCTCTGACATCTTATAAAGGTATTATATAGTTATATGGCATATTAACAGTGTATATTGTGTTCAAGTAGCACATCTGGGCTGACATTAGTTCAAGGTTAATAAATCTAAATGCTTTGGCACATGAGTTTTCCTTTTGGTAGTTGATACTGCTTTGGCTTTCCTCTTCATTATACTATGATAATTTTGGCAGTGTACAATTTATGCTAATGAACTCTTGAGTTCACATGACCTCCTAATGGTGATGTGGAGATATTCATGTTATCTTCTTGCCCTTTTCCTTTCTGTCCTCCTTTTGCCAAGGAATAGTGCCTCTTCTTTATCTGGATCCTGTTTCTTTTACTTTATCCAAGCTTGGTCTAATAATTCTCACCTTTGAAAATGCTGTCTTTCATTCCCCTTGTTACGACTTTACTTTTCTAGTTACCATTCATATATAAATTTCTCAGATCTTCACCTCCCACTTATTCCTTGTTATTTAAAAAAAAAAAAGACAAGCCTGTAGAAAACTTGCAAAAATAGTAAAATAAATTCTTTATGCTTTTTACCTGGATTCAATGATGAACCTTTTATTTTTATCTTTTTTCCCACATTTATCTTTTATATATATATATAGTAACAAATTTACTACATATATTATATATCAAATTATTATTATGATTGCCTTCTTTTGAGAGAAGTTGCAGTAATCATAGCTTCTTACCTCTAAATACTTCTGCTTATATCTAGTAAGGAAAAGAGTGATTCAGGAAATTTAACTTTGGCACAATACTAATAATATTTGACATATGGGCTAATACAGATTTTTCCCCAAATGTCTCTAAATATCTTTATAGAATTTTATTTTTCCTCCAGGATCATGTGTTTCTGTGTTGCATTCAGCTGCCGTGCCTTTTATTTTCTCCACCCCCAACCCCCCACCCCCCCAATGGTTCTTCACATACTGTTCAGTCTCCTTAGCCTGCCTTTGTCTTTTGTAGTGTTGACATTTTCAAGAGCAGGACATTTGTTATTTCAGTGGATTCAGGTTATTTATTCATTCATAGAGCATCTGAATGCATCACATCAGTGCATCACATCAGGAGGGGTGCATGTTTTCAGTTTTTCCCATTTTTGGTGGTATTTGATTACTCTGTCAAGTTGATATCTGGGAGTTTTTTGTGTTGTGAAGTCATCTTTTTTTAAGTTTTTGTAACAAATAAGTGGTTTGTATAGCGGTATTTTGAGACTGTGCTTAGCCTAGTCCCTATATAAAATCGAATCAATTTCATTTTAACTTTGGCTTCTGTCAAAGTGACAATCACATGTGCTAAATTCAGTGTGCAATTTTTTTATTCTTTGCCTCAGCAGCATTTCTCTTAGTTGTTTTTAAAATATTTTCTTGTTTTATTTTGTGTCAAAAACTCATTGGGCAGTGTATCTATTACTCCTCCTATTTCTACCCCTCTTCTTCCTGTCCTTTTGTTTGTTTGTCCCAGGGAGTGAACCCAGGGACTCTTACCCATTGAGCCACATCCCCAGCAGCCCTTTTTATATTTTATTTTGAGATGGGGTCTCACTAAGTGCCTACTGAGGCTGGTCTCAAATTTGCAATCTTCGGGTCTTAGCCTCCCTAGCCACTGGGATTACAGGCGAGCACCACTGAACCCAGTTCTTCCTATCCTTTAAATGCCGAGTTGCACAGGGTATGGTCCTTGCCTTCCAACCACTCTCTTTCCTTTGCTGATACTCATTTTCACGACTCAAAATAATTTATTCCTGATTCTCTCCTGTAAAATTTACACATGTAAATGTTGAAATATTCATTCAGTATATTTTCTACTTATTCCTTCTCATACTTTCCTATGTCAGCAAGTGAAAGAAACTTAACAACTCAGTGCTTCCTGTTTTCTACCTGCCTCCCTTAATTTCTGATTCCTCTAATTAGGCAGTATTCTACCTGTAGATTGAACCACTGAAGCAACCTCCTAATTGGTCTCTGTGCTTCAGAAGTTGACCCCTTCAGTCCATTATTGACACACAGCATCTATACAACATAATCTACCTTATGCCATTTGGGTGCTTCTAGCCTTACCCTGATTTTCCATTTTATTTAAGGTAAAATTTAAACTTTTATAAAATTTTGCATAATCTGATCCCTACTGATGTTTTCAATCTCATTTCATCTTTCCCTTTACTATAAGAACTTTACCTTGTAGTTCCTCAGAATATCTAAAACCCTTAAGGTTTATACTTGTTGATTCTCATTTCAGCTGTACTCTCCTCCCTGTTGATTGATCACATTGCTGATTCTTCTTCAGTAAACTGTCAGTTTAAATATTATCTTCTTGGTTATGTCCTTTAGACTTCTGTATTTAAACTGAATTAGGTTCTCTGTTTTATTCTTTATCATAGCACCCCCGTTTCCATCAGTATATTTATTGCCATCTATAATGACCTGTTTCTTATTTTGTAGTCCCTCCTCTTCAAGACTTTATAAAGTTTCATGAATGCACACACTGCTTATAGCTTATTCATATTATATCTATAAACATTTTGAGGTGTTAAATAACTTTAGAGAATCTGGCACATGATACTCAAATAATGAAAATGTCAAGTAAATGGTTATTTTAGTGTCAGTGCATGCCTTTCAGAATAGAAAAAGTAGGACTAGCTGAAACTATCATTACTATTGAAATGAAAAGAATCTTTACTTAGAGTACCTTAGCTAAAATTATCTGGCATGGGTCACCACTATAAAACAGATAAAGCTATGGACCCAAACCCCACAGATGCTAACATAAGTTAGAAGTAAGGGGCAGTGGGACTGATTTCAGATTAGTATGAAGTTTGTTTCCTTACCTACTTTTGTGTTTCTTTGACCTCTAAGAAGGAGGGGTTGTTCACACTTTGATTTTATATTTTGACTAGTGACAACAAGTCAGAGGCTCTTAAATAATTGGTAAGGGATACAAAAAAGTAGGACATGACCCAAGTCAGATCACCATTTTGACTGTACATGCCCTCATAAAAGAACAAAGGAATACTAATACTTGAATTAGGAAATATACATAAATTTGCCAATTTCTTGAAGAAAAGTTGGGGATCATATGCTCCAATTACTTTTGACCATAAAATTATTAAGGACTAATCTGCTATCATTTATTTCCCAAATAAATGTTCTCTATAGCTGAAATATTTAATGAAAACTTTGGACCAGATTTCCGAGATGAAGAGACTTTCTTTTCTGTATTTGCCATCTTCTTTCCTGCTGCAACTGGTATTCTAGCTGGAGCAAACATCTCAGGTGACCTTGCAGTAAGTACTTTAAAATATAATATCATACGGTTTTAAAAAGTGGTATATGTATTTTAAAAAATAGATTTTTAAAAAAATTATTATTGTCTTTCAGGATCCTCAGTCAGCCATTCCCAAAGGAACACTCTTAGCCATTTTAATTACTACGGTGGTTTACATAGGAATTGCAGTGTCTGTAGGTAAATAGTCTTCCAATTTTTATGTGTCTTAAGTTTCATAGTACACAGTATAAATATTCTCATAATATTTTCTAACTTCTAATTCAAAAGTATTTCCATAAAAAGACAGAGTTGCCTATTATAATTTAAAAGCAGTTCTAAGAAAACTAGTGGTGACATTTATACTCAGGCTTGGTGTGGCTCAGTGGTATAGTACGTGCTTCACTTGGATAAGGTCTTGGGTTCGATCCCCAGCATCATGGGGAATAAAAACAACACAAACTCCAAACTCACTGATTTTATGATATGAAGGTTTCATCATATTTCAGCTTTGCCACATATTACTGATTTATTGTGACATAATAACAGAAGTATATTTGTAAACTTTGTTATTTACATCAGTGTAACTTTGAAATTTCTCCAAACAAAAGTTAGAAATGCTAATAGTCATTATCATGATAAGCTGAATTGGCATTCAAGGATTTTTAGATTTCATTTATTATTAACAATCCATAAATACATCTCATTAATTTTGAAAAAAAAATGAATTCATATATTCATATATAGAAAGACATATGTGTACACACACACACACACACACACACACACACACAGGTTTAGCAAGCTTTGTGTTTTCCTTTAAGTTCCCAGCATGCTTATATACATTATATGTAAGCTAGCTTAATAAAATTTAGCTTTAAAGAATGATTTAATTGATTATGTTTCAACTTTTTAAATAATATTATTGTTACAGATGAATATTTTCTATTTTTATCTGACCCCCTAAAACTGCTAGCACTTGTATTTATTTTATACTGTGTATATTAGCCCTTGGAACAAGGGTAGTTCCTTTTCCCTGATGTTCAGTAGCTGGACCAGTAAAGACAGCTTCTGTATCACTGACTGTATAACTGGTTTAAGGCAAAAGAACCTTTTTCACCCCCAAAATTGCAGATTTAGAACTTTGGAACATGAAGCACATGAAAACATAGCTGCCATAGGGCTGACACATATCACAGGGCTCTGTACTCTCCCCATCCCCTGGTGGTTTCAGAGGGACCATTAGGGAAACATGTTTGCAAATTTGTTCAAAAGGTAGAAGAAGAAATTGAAGGATAAATAAGTATGTAGTCTTTTTAGTCATTAAAATATTCTCCATCTCAAACTCAGTTTTCTGTTTAGTCCTTACTAAATGCCTATAATTTTTATCTCATGTATGATGATACTTGATAAAATGCTTCAGAAAGTATAAATACTAGTCTAAGGAATGATGATTACCATTAACTATATATTATGTGTTATTCAAATAAGTGTTTCAAGGTAACTTTTAAAATATTTTATTATGGAAGTTCTCAATTTTACAAAAAAGTAGACAGCATTCTCTAATAAGTCCAGTATAACTATCAACCAACTTCAAGAAAGTTAGCAAAACTTATTAGGACATGGTTAATCTTGTTTTATCACTCTGTCTCATGTGTTATTTTAAAGCAAACTTCAGATGACATATATTTTCTTATTGTAAGGTCAATCATATTTGATTTGTTGTTGTTGTTTTCTTGTGCCAGGGATTGATTGAACCAAGGAGTACTTACCCACTGAGCTATATCCCCAGCCCTTTTTATATTTTATTTTGAGTTAGGGTCTTATTAAGTTGCTTAGGGTCTCACTACATGGCTGAGGCTGGCTTTGAACTTGCATCTTCCTGCCTCAGTTTCCTGTGCCACTGGGATTATAGGTGTGTGCCACTACACCCAGCTCAGGGCAGTCATATTTGAGACAAAGGTTTAAATAAAATTTTCATTCAGTAATATTCAAAATTCTTTCTCTCACAGAAGATTGATATTATTGGTCTCACCTTTGATCGTGCTTCAAAAGTGAAATATTTGGAATTTAGGAAATCATTTTTTTTCTATTTGGTCTGTTTATATTTACTTAAAGACATCTTAACCAAATAGGCCATGAGATAATTTTACTAATGTACCATTTTCACAACTCCATTTATACAATTTTTAAGTATTTGTGTGTAAATACTATTTTTAAAAAGTTCAGTTTCATTACTTGTACACTGAAGACCATGATACTTTCCAAATTTGTTCAAAGTAAAGCTATCTTAACTGTAAATTCAGTGTATACTATATATCTTGTCAGTACTTTGATTTCTTTATGAGTAGATGTAATTCCAAAATCATATAGATTTTAGCTATATTATTCTCTTGTCGCTGGTACTTCAGGTTCCTGTGTTGTTCGGGATGCCACTGGAAACATTAATGACACCATTGTAACAGAACTGACAAACTGTACTTCTGCAGCGTGCAAATTAAACTTTGACTTTTCATCTTGTGAAATCAATTCTTGTTCCTATGGACTAATGAACAACTTTCAGGTAAGTATTGAAGTTATATTATGCAGACAGACTGCTGTTAAATCTGGCTATTCATAATATAGCTATAAATTACAAGGCAGGGACATTGTTACCTTATATACTCCAAATTACTAACTGGGCATAGAGAAAAATATGAAAAGGTGAAAAATCTAGGCTCTTCGTGAGGAAAAAGACCTTGAGGATAACACTTTTATAATAGAGTATAAATTATAGTGTGTGTCTATATGTAGTTTATAAGAAAACAAGCATCGGAAGCATCTCACATATAGTCGTATTTGGGCAGTCTGTTTCTGGATTCTCCATATTCTGTTCCACTGAGTTTTGTGTCTATCCTTCCAACAGTACCATCCAGTCCACTAGTTTTTTTCCAGTATTATGTAAATATAATAATAGAATAATTGAGAATCGGAATATATGTAGAACTCTGTATTATGTAGAATATGCAAATTTTACTGTATGGTTTCAAGCAATTAACTGCTCTTTCAGTAGTTATAAATATTGGACCTAATTATGTAATAGTTTGTGTTTTCTAGTCATAAGACTAGGCAAAATTGTAGGAATGAAAGAAAGTATTCATGTCCAACTAATGATTCAAGCCAGTTCTGACATTGATCTTGTGTATGAAAGGCACAAATGCTAGTCTTTGCCCAGTGAGAATGCCAGTCAGATTTGTGCATTGTTGCCTTAAAATACAAAAGTGTGTTGTCTTTATCAAATCTAGTATGGACTCATTCAAGAAATGAGGAGTTTGATGTAAGTAAAGCTTTTTAATTTTTTTAATATGTTATTTTATTTTTGTTGTGGTGGAGATTGAACTCAGGGACCTGCCCATGCTAGGCAAGTACTCTGCCACTAAACTACATCCCCAGCCCAAGCTTTTTAATTTAAGTAATTTTAAAAAAATATATATTTTTTTAGTTGTATGAGAACACAATATCTTTATCTTATTTTTATGTACTGAGGATTGAACCCAGTACCTCAGGCATGCTACTTGAGTGCTCTACCACTGAACCACAAACCCAGCCCCATAATTTTTTTTTTTAAAGTACCTTGCAAAATGATACAAAATGGTGGGGAAAAAATCCTGTGAAAATATACATCACTTGTCTTTCAGAGAATGAAGGTGGTGGAAGAATATAACAAAGGAGTATGTTAATTGGAGTCTCCATCATAGTATATATACAGGCCACACTTTATAGTACTCTTTTACATGTAATTGCCTTTTTATACTCTAGGGAGTAAATTGGAATGTTTGTCTTCAATTATTAATTTTATATGTAGTCTTATGTTTCTTATTCTATTTTCATTTTTTAATGTCCTCTAAAACTTTTACTTACCATTGCCTAGTAATAGTATGTAAGCTTCTTTGTTCTGTCAGTTAAAGCCCTTTATCTTCTAAGTCCCACTTCCTTTTGTTTAGTCAATTCCGGTTATGGTATGAGTGTATATACATGTGCATGCACAAGGGCTTACTGCACTCTGTTCCTTTGTTCAGTACCTCAGTTGACTTGCTGTGCATCAATACACACACCCAATTTATGTCATTCATTTTCTTTTTACATTCTACCTTAAATGCTTTTTGTCTTTTTTCTCCTATTAGAGACAAAAAAAAAAAAATCTTGTTTTTCATTTTGATTCTATTATATATTGTGGGCAACACTGATAACAACATTATTTACTTTCAACATCATTATACTTGCTACTCATATTTCAACATTAAATTTTGGGCAATGCAGAGGGGATTGGGTAAATATTTAACTGGAAAACCAGAAACCTGGCTGGCTGTATAGCATAATATTTCTAGATGGTAAGCACAGAACATTATTTACCTCAATTTAAAGCTGGGAAAATGTAATTTCTTTCACATTGAAAGCTGGAAGGTTATTATGATATATTGGTAGTATCAGTTTTGCTTTAGTCCAGCCGCATTGTATATGTCATATTCTCTGTTCTATTTTTCCATTATTTATGTCCTCTATTCGCACTTAATTTAGCTTTGAGATCATCCCAGATGTGTGGAATCTTGTATATGTAGTTGAAGTTAGGGCTCTCCTCAAGGTAGAGTTGACAATGCTATCTAATCCAGCTTTAATAATTATTATGATAAATAGTACTTATGCAAAATAGATGGCATATATGAAACTGCTAAATTGTTATTAGAGGACAAAACAGAAAATCATCTTTTCAAGATTATTTCCTCACCAGGCTTCTCAGAGAAGTCAGTACTAACCATGTCTTGAAATGTTAAGAATTCTTCATATTTAAGTCTATTAGAAGATACAGGGAAATACATTTTAAGTAAAACAAGATGGTTCATGTACACCTGAAATCAAGGTTATGCCTCACGATCAGAAACTGCTCATAGCCAAATTTACATCTCTTAAAGTATTATAGTCAAGTTTATGGTAGTCATAAACAACTTTAACTTGATTACCTGCTTTCCTTAATGTCCTTGGCCTCAGTTGTCATATTCTTAGTCCATGTAAACAAAAGGTAGATCTCCACTAATGAAGTAATGTATCTAAGTGATGATCACCATTCACTGCTGAGAAATTTTTATAATGAATGGATCAGGCTAACAATGCTTGAATCTACCTTGAATACTTAAACAGCAGTCTTTCAGTTATATTTACTAGTTGTTTATATTTTGCTAAATGTTTTATCTGTCTGTATTTTTTCTTCTCAATTATGAGAATAAATTATAGACATCACAACATAATAATCTTGAAATTAAGGCATTCTGTGCAAGCACAGTACATTTTTCCCACTTAAGAAATGTAACATTGATGATATACTCTTATTTCACTTGTCCCAGTAATATCATTAATTTTTTTCCAACATTTGGTTGTGTTACTTAGTCTATGGTAGTTCTTAGCCTGTCTTAATCTTTATGACATTACATTTTGAACAGTCTGGCAAAGATGCTTTGCATTGTGTTCCTCATTTTGGATTTATCTGGTTGTCTCCTCTTGATCTAAAGGATTAATCCTTTTTGTCATTGTTTAAGAAATTTAAAAAGGTATTCACTAGGAAATATTTGAACACAGAGAAAGCAATATAATGAACCTAATGTACACATTGCCCACCTCCAAAAGTTATTAATGTATGCCTAGTTTTTGTTTATTTTTAAATCCCCATCCCAGTCAGTTTATTTGGGAGCAAACCGAAGACTTTATATCATATCTGTTCAGCTGGAATATTTCCATGTTTAACTCTTAAGGACTTATTTTTTTTTTTAAATAATAACCACAATACTATCTTAACATCACAAAAAGAAATTATCTTTCTGATGGAAGTTCTTATACCTCAGTATAACTGTCTACATCTAACAACCAGTTTACTGAAAATATAGAGATGACAAACACAGGTTAAACTTAATGGAAATGTAGGCAGCAAACTCCAGGGTGTAGGCTTTCTAGAGGAGATATGGCATAAAAACAAATAAATAAAATGAAAACGGAGTGTGAACCTGTAGATTGAAAAAGACCTGAGATACATCAATCAAATAAATGTAATCCTTTTTGGATCCTGATTTAAATAAACTTTTAAAAAGTCAAGAAAAAAGGGATGATCGAGGAAATGTGAATGCTGTCCAGATATGGTATTGTTAAGAGATTAATTTTTTAAGCCAGGACAGTGACATTGTCATTGCAGTTTTCAAAAATCTTTACCTGTTAGAGATGAACACTGAAACATTTATGCACTAAATATCTGGGATTTTTTTGTAAAATAATTCAAAGACTGACTTTGTATTGAACATTGATTGTAACCTGGTGCTGGATAATTGGTGATTCATTATAAACTTCTTTGTGTCATTATGTGTATTTGAAATTTTACAAAATTTAGGAAAACATTTTAGGATTAGTGGTAAATCCAATTCAGAAATTTGTAATGCAAATTATTATTGCACATTGTTATTGTTTACTATCATCAAATTATACCCAGGATTGTCTCATTTATTAGAGTAATAAAATTGTGACTACATATTCTTTTTCATATTATTTTTAAGACTTCTTTTTCTTTTTTTTTTTTCTGGTCACTTTTATTTAAGGTAATGAGCATGGTGTCAGGATTTGCACCATTAATTTCTGCGGGTATCTTTTCCGCCACTCTTTCTTCAGCATTAGCATCTCTTGTAAGTGCTCCCAAAATATTTCAGGTAAGTATTTTCATATTGCAAGCTTTATTGAAGAGGGATCTAAGATAAAATTTTTACTTTGGGATTGTTAATATTTTTAAATTATTTGCATCTGTCAAACCTGAAGTATATGATACATACATGTGCACATATCATGGTGTACATTTTATGTATAAGATGCACATGTTTATACATTTTGTGTATTTATTCACTATCAAGGTATAGTAGTCTTTGAATTGTTCCTTTAGAAATGATGATGGGTTTGCTTTTTGACAAACCTAGCATAAATTTTCACAATCTTTACCAAGAATTAGGAGTGTAATCTAAACCATAAATCAGTGGTATAAGGAAAGGGCTTTGGGGAGTGGCTCAATGATAGAGCACTTGCCTACCACATACAAGGCCTGTTCAATCCCCCAGACTACAAACATATTGGGGGAAAAAACATAATAGAGAAATGTCATGTCCAAGTTGACAACACCAATGTAAATTATTTATTTTACAAATATTTGAACGCTTAATATGTGCCACACATAGTTAACTGCTAAGGTTATAATGGTAAATATGATGAATATTATTTTCCTTTGATGGACATTAAACATGGAATAGGAAATAAATACTTTTTATTATGAATGTATGAAAATTAACTGTTGATTTTACAGCCTTGTTCTTAATATTATAATATAACCAGTAAGATATAGAATATATTTCTTAAAACAGAGTTCAATGATATTTTAAGAAAAGTGGTTAAGTTTTATGAGGATTTTTATCTGTTTAGAATTTAGTCTTGGTTTTCTTAAAGTTGTTACACCTATGCCATTCTTATCAAGTTGGAAAACTTCTGTTTTATTGTATTTTTATTTTTACACCTGCTTGTCTGATTCTTTATTCATAAATAGAAGAGTTTCAACATGGGAATGGGGGTAAAACAGAGAAAACTTAAGAGGTAGCCTAAATTAGTTACCATTCCAATATTTGAAATGTCTTAATCACTTTCAAAATTTGTAGGTAAAACATCATGAGAAGTAGAGAAAGAGGATTGGGATTAGAAACATGGGTTCCTTTCCTGATTAACCTATTGAAACTGTAAGCAAATTGTTATCTAATTTTGATAGATTCTAATGTTTGCTTCTTTTTAATCAGGCTCTTTGTAAGGACAACATCTACCCAGCTTTCCAGATGTTTGCTAAAGGTTATGGAAAAAATAATGAACCTCTTCGTGGTTACATCTTAACATTTTTAATTGCACTTGGATTCATTTTAATTGGTTAGTTATATAAATGATGTGTTAATATAGAGCTTGGCTCATTTGTATGTAGAATTAGCTCTTAACATTGAATTATTGAATTATTAATAAAGTATCACTTTGCTTGGTACATACTATTAATTTCTTTCTAATGTATAAAGTACTACAGATATTATTGTTTAGTAGATTACTCCTGAATTTATTACCTTCTCTAAAAAGTCCTCACTGGGGCTACAAGGAGCTCCTAGATTTTCCCAGAAGCAGTAAAATATATGACTGGGGATGTGGTTCCTAAAAGATCAGATTCAAGAATGATAGATACAGTTTATTATTTATGTAAAATTCTTTTAAAATACTCCAAACAGTACTTTATAATGCAGGACTATATATGCGAAGTAAAACTATATTATATATGTCTGATAATATATATATAGAGATCAATTTTTCAGTATTCCATATATTGATCAATTTTTTATTATTCCACACATTACTTGCAAAATCTCCAAGTGATAATTACGTTTTTGAAAAATGTTTATAAATATATTTGTCTTTGATTTCAGAGAAATCAAAACTTAAAAATAGTTTTAAAGTTGGCATGTGTGGAATTGTTTTATCATATGTATATGATTGGAAGGAATATGCCAAGTTTGGAATAGTGAGATATAAAGAGGGTTTCAACTGTGTACATATAATTCCTGAAAGTAAAGTTTATTTTACATTTATGGCAAAAATACTATTAAATCTAAATGTTGAAATATTTCATGATATTAAAGAATTTAAAAATGTCTGTTATTCTGTTTTTTTTTACAGCTGAATTGAATGTTATTGCTCCAATTATCTCTAACTTCTTCCTTGCATCATATGCATTGATCAATTTTTCAGTATTCCATGCATCACTTGCCAAATCTCCAGGTGATAATTATGTTTTTGAAAAGTTTTATAAATATATTAATGTGTTTGATTTCAGAGAAATCAAAAGTTAAACATAGTTATAAAGTTGGCATGTGTGGAATTGGCTTATTAATAATCAGTTGTGATTTATAAAATCAAGTTAAAGCTTCAAAGATCTCTTTATCATGAAGTTTACTGGTAATATTCGTTTTTAAAAAAAATTTTTGGGGTTGTATTTGGACACAATACCTTTACTTTATTTATTTATTTTTATATGGTGCTGAGGATTGAACCCAGTGCCTCACACGTGCTAGATAAGTGCTCTACCACTGAGCTACAACCCCAGCCCTTGATAATATTCTATTTATTATTTTCAAAGCATTTAAAATATATTGTGAATTATCTATTTTTTCAAGTCTTTTTGTACTGTTTAGTTGATTCTGTTTCAGTTCTAAGAACATTGTTATGATGTAGTTAACCTTTTACAAAAAAAGAAATGGTTTTCTTAATACTGGGGATTGAACCTAAGTCCTCACACATGTCAAGCATGCACTCTACCACTGAGCTTCATCCTCTTCCCTCTAGATGTTTTCGAGTCTGGTGGAATCCTAACATAAGGTGGCCTTATTAACTGAAAAAGTATATGGAACTTTTATTTATTTATTTATTTAAGAGAGAGAGAGAGAGAGAGAGAGAGAGAGAGAGAATTTTTTTTAATATTTATTTTTTAGTTATAGGCGGACACAACATCTTTGTTTGTATGTGGTGCTGAGGATCGAACCTGGGCCACACTCATGCCAGGCGAGTGCGCTACCGCTTGAGCCACATCCCCAGCCCCTATATGGAACTTTTATAAACTGTGACATGAAATCAGGGGTAGAACTGATGGAACAAAAATGTTGTTCCTTCTGAGGATCTAAGTCTCCTTAATAAAAATGTGTTAACGTAGAGCTTGGCCCATTTGTTGTATCAGTTCTAAATATTGAATTATTAAATTATTAGCAAAATGTTACTTTGCTTGGTATACTATTAGTTTCTTTCTAATAAAATGAATACATAAAATACTACAGATACTATTTCTCATTAGATATATCCTGAATTCCTGGCACTTTAAAGTGCTCTCAGTGTGGCAGCTACAGTTGTTTTGTGTATACATACATATGTGCCATTATATAAGTAGATGAGAAATTCAAATGACTTATTTATTTATCATTAGGATGGCGTCCTGCATTCAAATACTACAACATGTGGATATCACTTCTTGGAGCAATTCTTTGTTGTATAGTGATGTTTGTCATTAACTGGTGGGCTGCATTGCTAACATATGTGATAGTCCTTGGACTATATATTTATGTTACCTACAAAAAACCAGGTTAGTAACATTTTCTATTTAGTATTTGTATATTTAGAAAGTATTTCAAGTAAAAACTAAAATACTTTATTTCTAAGTACACATAGTTTTTTGTTGTAATTTTTTAAATACATGGAATTTTTGTTTTGTTCTGTTTTGAGATTTTTGTTTTTGTTTTAGTATAGGTTTTTGTTTGAACCAGGAATTGAAATCAAGGCTGCTTTCCCAAGCTACTCCCCTAGCCCTTTTTGTTTTTTGAGACAGGGTCTAAGTTGCTCATGTAGTCCTTGAACTTGCAATCCTTCTACCTCTGACTCCAAAGTATCTGGGATATAGGCAGGCACATAACATATGGAGTTTATTTTATTTTTTTTTTTTTGGATTCTGACATTTTAATTTCTTTTGAATATAAGTCACTTTTTCAAGCAAAGAAATACAATCAACCTAAGGATGTGATCCTCCAGGGATCCAAGCCAAGTCTTGAGATCTTCAGCAGAATGACACTATAGTACCAGGTGCTACCAATAGAGTTATACACTCTAAATAGCAACCACTTATCTTATTGTTTTTTTTTTTTTCATTAGGGAACAGCCAAAAGTTCCGTCTTTAAAGGCATGATATATAGAACATCTTGATCTACAAAGGATAGAATGACCCAAATTATATGCAGGCCATCCTATTGGGAAACAAGATCAGAGCTGGTCAAGGATTGGTTATTAGAGACAGTGCTTATACTTTGAAAACTTACTTTGTGGCTCAAAAAATTCCTGGTTCCTGTCACTAAGAAACAAAGTAAAAAAATATTACAGATGGATCCACACTAACGTGGTTTTAGGGAGGTCTTCCACCAGAATGTGAAAGTAGAGTTAAGTGTAGGGGATAAGATCTTTTGATATTTTAAAAATAAATTACTTAGTAACTAAGAAATTAGACATACCACACTCTTCCATTTGCTACAATAACAAATTGACAAAGAAGACTATTTAAAAGAAATGCTCAATATAAAGAGGGTGGGGATGGTAACACTTTCCACTACAGGATAATCTCCTGTTTTCCCAATTAGCATTGCTATTCTTCCATGATACAAATTCATGTGGAAAAACTTGTTGAGTTTTGCCACGGCCAGATGAAAAACACAGAGTTTCCTAATTAGCTAATTAAGCTCAATGAACATTTTTGGGATGGAACCATAAACTCTGGCCATTGTTTTGTCAAACATCTGCAAACTGCATAATTCCTCAGCCCTTAGCCATAGTTTCTGTTCAATATCTTAAAGCTGAGTTTAGTTCCACTGTGACTTGTCTCAGGGCTGAAGTGAGTGTTAGTCATCAAAGTCTGGAATGTCATCATAGGAGTAACCCCGGTAGCCTTTAGACGCATAGTAGGCGATGCGCAGATGGTAAAATCCTGGCAGGAACACCAGAATGCCAATAATCAGGACAGGAACGGCCCGGTCTGCCCCCCCTTTGCTAATGTAGCCTGACAGCAGGAGGGAGCCTATGATAATGAGAAAGGCGCCAATCAAAAACAGCACAGTGGCAAGTGCAATGGCCTTATAAGGGATCTTAGGAGGGCTTTTCTTAAACTTTAATAAATTGGATCTCATGACATCAGGAAAGAATGAAGATTCCCACAATCTGCTGGCTTCAGCAGTTAGTTTCTCCCTGAAGGTCAATGTAGCCATCATCTGTGCTGGAGAGCCTTGAGTATTTTACTTTACTACTGGGGATTCCAGTAGCCAGATTAGTACGAGACGGCATCATAACACACGGACACAGCTACAGTCGGAGCACTGCGCTAAGACTGGAGCTAGAGAGGAACTCGCCCACGGCTACCAGCCGAGGAGTCCCAGGCCTCATGGCACAGCCAACCTAACCGCCGACCTAGCAAGTACCAGCTCGCCGCCGGAAGTGGCGTGCGGATGATCAACATATGGCGTTTAAAAGAATATTTACCTTAGACTATTTCTGTGCAGTTTTATTCTTATAAATTTAATCCTATTTATAGAAAAATAATAAATTAATATCATTAACATTCTGTGGCACTCTATATATGCTAAAATTACTCTTTGAATGAATCAGGTTTGGGTAGCTTCTGGCCTATTAAGCACATGTATTTCCTGTATTGATCTTACAGCTATAGGAAGTAGGACAGAATTCACAAAACACTGGATGACATGCTGTCTTTCCCAGTAGGTTACTATGTGGCAAGGAAAAATGGACAAGCATGTTTTAACGGGGAAATACTTTAATGATCATGTTTTCCATATTGGTAATGGTTATGTATATACGCACAAGATGATGATGTCTAGGATATACTGGAATTACTCCAGAATATAGAAGAAAAGTCTAGCAAGAAAAATTTGGAAAGTTTAGACCTTTAGCTATATAAATAGTTATTCTAAATTGTTTTTTTGTTTGGTTTGGTTTGGTTTGGTACTAGGGATTGAACACGGGCATTTGACTACTGAGCCACATCCCCAGTCCTATTTTGTATTTTATTTAGAGACAGGGTCTCACTGAGTTGCTTACCCCTTGCTGTTACTGAGGTTGGCTTTGAACTCACGATCCTCCTGTCTCAGCCTCTCCTCCCAAGCCATTGAGCGAGCATCACTGTCTCTGACTCTAAATTGATTTCTTTATTCTTAAAAGGCTGTTTGAGTTGTGTATACAATATATCTACAGTACTATCATCTGTCTTTTCTAAATTATACTTTAAATGCAGTTCTAGTTAAGATGCTTATAGTAGTAGTGTCATGCTATATTAAAGTCAAGTATAGTAATTTATTTTAGCAATTGCCTTTTTAAAATATGAATGTATGTTTCAGTGTGAGTCTCAAATTAGTTGTTGACGTAATCATTGGCGTTATATTACATGAATATTGTCTTCCTATAGATGTAAACTGGGGATCATCCACACAGGCCCTGACTTATCTGAATGCACTTCAGCATTCAATTCGTCTTTCTGGAGTGGAAGACCATGTGAAAAACTTTAGGTAGGTGATACGTTAACTTGGAAACATTTTGTGTTGGCTAGCCAGTCCAATCTTAATTCAGCAAGATGTTCTGTTATTCCATAAAATTTCTCCAAAAGAATAGAATATTATTTTTGGACTTGGGCAACTTAATTATTTAAAACCAAATTGTATAAGAAAAAAAGTTATTTACCTTAGTGTTATGAAAGTTTTGGAAGTTCCTTATTTGAAAACTTCTAAGTGATAGTTTTCATAAAGTAAAAATTTTTCTCTCAGTGGCCGTTTTAATATTATATTATAAATCACTTTATGCATAAAAATTCATAAAGATTTTTGACATTATTTTGTAATTTCACTGAAACACTAAATATATTTGTTATTCACTTTCTCATCAGTGACTAAACTGAAAACCAGTTGTAATAGAGAATCAATTCTTTACAATAAAGAGAACTCTTATTTTTCTTAATAAGACTTTTATCTTTATAATCATGTATCAGTCATCAGTATAAAAACTATCCTTTAATACATTTTTTGTTATTGATGACAGATTCAGTTACTAAAGAACCATTGATATATACTTCTTTAAATCCAGAAATATTGTTTATTATAATGGTTTCTTAGAAATTACAGGTTAATATGTATACTTGGCTAAAACTAAGTTTGTTGTTTTCAAAAGTAAAACATTAGACAGTAATATTTAAATACTTCAAATTAAGTCTGGCTGTGAACGAGTGACTTTCTTCAGTCATAAATCATCACTTCTTAATGACTTCTATATAATAAATACAGAAATCTATTCCATGTATGTCAGTAAACCAATGGAAAAATACCAGGAATGAGAACCTGGGAAGAAAAGTTTAGTTAGCATATTTTGAATAGTTGATGCCAACTGTGACAGAAAAATAGAAACTATTCTTTTTTTTTTTTATTGGTTGTTCAAAACATTACAAAGCTCTTGACATATCATATTTCATACATTAGATTCAAGTGGATTATGAACTCCCATTTTTACCCCAAATACAGATTGCAGAATCACATCGGTTACACATCCACATTTTTACATAATGCCATATTAGTGACTGTTGTATTCTGCTACCTTTCCTATCCTCTACTATCCCCCTTCCCCACCCCTCCCATCTTCTCTCTCTACCCCATCTACTATAATTCATTTCTCTCCTTGTTTATTTTCCCATTCCCCTCACAACCTCTTATATGCAATTTTATATAACAATGAGGGTCTCCTTCCATTTCCATGCAATTTCCCTTTTCTCTCCCTTTCTCTCCCACCTCATGTCTCTGTTTAATGTTAATCTTTTCTTCCTGCTCTTCCTTCCTGCTCTGTTCTTAGTTGCTCTCATTATATCAAAGAAGACATTTGGCATTTGTTTTTTAGGGATTGGCTAGCTTCACTAAGCATAATCTGCTCTAGTGCCATCCGTTTCCCTCCAAATTCTATGATTTTGTCATTTCTTAATGCAGAGTAATACTCCATTGTGTATAAATGCCACATTTTTTTTATCCATTCGTCTATTGAAGGGCATCTAGGTTGGTTCCACAGTCTTGCTATTGTGAATTGTGCTGCTATGAACATGGATGTAGCAGTGTCCCTATAGTGTGCTCTTTTTAGGTCTTTAGGGAATAGACCGAGTAGTGGAATAGCTGGATCAAATGGTGGTTCCATTCCGAGCTTTCCAAGAAATCTCCATACTGCTTTCCAAATTGGCCGCACCAATTTGCAGTCCCACCAGCAATGTACAAGAGTACCTTTTTCCCCCACATCCTCGCCAGCACTTGTTGTTGTTTGACTTCATAATGGCTGCCAATCTTACTGGAGTGAGATGGTATCTTAGGGTGGTTTTGATTTGCATTTCTCTGACTGCTAGAGATGGTGAGGATTTTTTCATGTACTTGTTGATTGATTGTATGTCCTCCTCTGAGAAGTGTCTGTTCAGGTCCTTGGCCCATTTGTTGATTGGGTTATTTTTTATCTTATTGTTTAATTTTTTGAGTTCTTTGTATACTCTGGATATTAGGGCTCTATCTGAAGTGTGGGGAGTAAAAATTTGTTCCCATGATGTAGGCTCCCTATTTACCTCTCTTATTGTTTCTCTTGCTGAGAAAAAACTTTTCAGTTTAAGTAAGTCCCATTTGTTGATTCTTGTTATTAACTCTTGTGCTATGGGTGTCCTATTAAGGAATTTGGAGCCCGACCCCACAATATGTAGATCGGAGCCAACTTTTTCTTCTATCAAACGCAGACTCTCTGATTTGATATCAAGCTCCTTGATCCACTTTGAGTTAACTTTTGTGCATGGCGAGAGGAGGGGATTCAGTTTCATTTTCTTGCATATAGATTTCCAGTTTTCCCAACACCATTTGTTGAAGATGCTATCCTTCCTCCACTGCATGCTTTTAGCCCCTTTATCAAATATAAGATAGTTGTAACTTTGTGGATTAGTCTTGTGTCCTCTATTCTGTACCATTGATCCACCCGCCTTTTTTAGTACCAGTACCATGCTGTTTTTGTTACTATTGCTCTGTAATATAGTTTGAAATCTGGTATCGCTATACCGCCTGATTCACACTTCCTGCTTAGAATTGCTTTTGCTATTCTGGGTCTTTTATTTTTCCATATGAATTTCATGATTGCTTTATCTATTTCTACAAGAAATGCCGTTGGGATTTTGATTGGCATTGCATTAAACCTATAGAGAACTTTTGGTAATATCGCCATTTTGATGATGTTAGTTCTGCCTATCCTTGAACAGGGTATATTTTTCCATTTTCTAAGATCTTCTTCTACTTCTCTTTTTAGAGTTCTGTAGTTTTCATTGTATAAATCTTTCACCTCTTTTGTTAGATTGATTCCCAAGTATTTTATTTTTTTTGAGGATATTGTGAATAGAGTGTGTTTCCTCATTTCTGTTTCAGAAGTTATGTCGCTGATGTACAGAAATGCCTTTGATTTATGCGTGTTGATTTTATATCCTGCCACTTTGCTGAATTCATTTATTAGTTCTAGTAGTTTTTTTGTAGACCCTTTTGGGTCTTCTAGGTATAGAATCATGTCATCTGCAATTATTGATAATTTAAGTTCTTCTTTTCCTATTTTTATGCCTTTAATTTCTTTCGTCTGTCTAATTGCTCTGGCCAGTGTTTCGAGAACTATATTGAATAGAAGTGGTGATAGAGGGCATCCCTGTCTTGTTCCAGATTTTAGAGGGAATGCCTTCAATTTTTCTCCATTCAGAATGATGCTAGCCTGAGGCTTAGCATAGATAGCTTTTACAATGTCGAGGTAAGTTCCTGTTATTCCTAGTTTTTCTAATGTTTTGAACATAAAGGGATGCTGTACTTTGTTGAATGCTTTTTCTGCGTCTATCGAGATGATCATATGGTTCTTATCTTTAAGTCTGTTGATGTGGTGAATAACATTTATTGATTTCCGTATATTGAACCATCCTTGCATCCCAGGGATGAATCCTACTTGATCATGGTGCACAATTTTTTTGATGTGCCTTTGTATCTGATTCGCCAGAATTTTATTGAGGATTTTTGCATCTAGGTTCATCAGAGAGATTGGTCTGTAGTTTTCTTTCTTTGAGGTGTCTTTGTCTGGTTTCGGAATCAGGGTGATGTTGGCCTCATAGAATGAATTTGGAAGAGCTCCCTCTTTTTCTATTTCATGAAATAACTTGAAAAGTATTGGTATTAATTCTTCTTTAAAGGTTTTGTAAAACTCCGCTGTATTCCCATCGGGTCCTGGGCTTTTCTTGGTTGGTAGTCTTTTGATTGCTTCTTCTATTTCATCCATTGATATTGGTCTGTTCAAATTGTGAGTATCCTCCTGACTCAGTCTGGGCAAATCATATGACTTATGAAATTTATCGATGTCTTCACTATCTTCTATTTTATTGGAATATAGGTTTTCAAAATAATTGGTAATTGTCTTCTGTATTTCTGTAGCATCTGTTGTGATATTGCCTTTTTCATCCCGTATGTTAGTAATTTGAGTTCTCTCTCTTCTTCTCTTTGTTACCATGGCTAAGGGTCTGTCGATCTTATTTTTTCGAAGAACCAACTTTTAGTTTTGTTAATTTTTTCAGTAGTTTCTTTTGTTTCAATTTCGTTGATTTCCGCTCTGATTTTAATTATTTCTTGCCTTCTGCTACATTTGCTGTTGTTTTGCTCTTCCTTTTCTAGGGCTTTGAGATGAAGTGTGAGCTCATTTATTTGTTGGTTTTTCCTATTTTTGAGGAATGACCTCCAGGCGATGAATTTCCCTCTTAAAACTGCTTTCATTGTGTCCCATAGATTCCGATATGTTGTGTCTGTATGTTCATTTATCTCTAAGAATTTTTTGATTTCCTCATTTATGTCTTCTGTAACCCATTGATCATTCAGTAACATATTGTTCATTTTCCATGTGATGTAGGATTTTTCCTTCCTTCTTCTATCATTGATTTCCAGTTTCATTCCATTATGATCAGATAAAATGCATGGTATTGTCTCCACCCCTTTATATTTACTAAGGTTTGCCCTATGGCATAATATATGGTCTATTTTTGAGAAGGATCCATGTGCTGCTGAGAAAAAAAGTATATCCACTTGATGATGGTTGATATATTCTATATATGTCAGTTACGTCTAGGTTATTGATTATGATATTGAGTTCTATAGTTTCTTTATTCAACTTTTGTTTGGAGGATCTGTCCAATGGTGAGAGAGGTGTGTTGAAGTCACCCATAATTATTGTGTTGTGGTCTATTTGATTCTTGAAGTTGATGAGAATTTGTTTTATGAACGTCGCAGCACCATTATTTGGTGCATAAATATTGATAATTGTTATGTCTTGTTGGTGAATGGGTCCTTTTAACAGTATATAATGTCCTTCCTTATCCCTTTGGATTAACTTAGTCTTGAAGTCGATTTTATTCGATATGAGGATGGCCACCCCTGCTTGCTTACGAGGACCATGTGCATGGTATATTTTTTCCCAGCCTTTCACCTTCAGCCTGTGTATGTCTTCTCCAATCAGATGTGTCTCCTGGAGGCAGCATAATGTTGGATTTGTTTTTTTAATCCATGTTACCAGCCTATGTCTGTTTATTGGAGAGTTTAAGCCATTAACGTTTAGAGTTACTATTGATATATGTTTTGTACTTCCAGCCATGTTTGATTATTTATCTTTTTCTTTTTTTTAATTTAGTTTGTTTCTCCATGATTTGCTTTCCCCCCGCCCTCTGTCTTTACCGAGGCACTTCCCACTGATGGTTTTGGTTATTGTTTTTCATTTCTTGTAGTGTTTTGCTCAAGACGCTCTGCAATGCTGTTTTTCTGGCTGCAAATTCTTTTAGCTTTTGTTTATCATGAAAGATTTTTATTTCGTTGTCGTACCTGAAGCTTAATTTTGCTGGATACAGAATTCTTGGTTGGCATCCATTGCCTTTCAGTGTTTGAAATATGTTGTTCCAGGATCTTCTCGCTTTCAGCGTCTGTGATAAAAAATCCGTTGTTAACCTTATTGGTTTACCCCTGAATGTAATCTGCCTCTTTTCTCTTGTAGCTTTTAATATTTTCTCTTTATTCTGTATATTGGATATCTTCATAACAGTGTGTCTTGGTGTTGGTCTACTGTGATTTTGTGTGCTCCGTGTCCTGTATGCATCTACAATTGTATATCCGTTTCCTTTTTTATTTCTGGAAAGTGTTCTGTAATTATTTCATTCAGCAGGTTACTCATTCCCTTGGTTTGAATCTCTATACCTTCCTCTATCCCGATGACTCGTAAGTTTGGTTTTTTTATGTTATCCCATATCTCTTAGATGCTTTTCTCATGGTTTTTTACCAGGCTTTCTGAGTTGGCTAGACTGTTTTCAAGATGATATATTTTGCCTTCATTATCTGACGTTCTGGCTTCTACTTGCTCCACTCTGTTAGTGATACTCTCATTTGAGTTGTTAATTTGGTTTGAGTTTTTAATTTGGTTTATAGTTTCCTTCATTTCTAGAATTATTGTTTGATTTTTTTTATAATCTATCTCCTGATAAAGATGCTTAACTTCTTCTTTTATCTGTTTATGTAATTCATTTTCAATGAGTTCTTTCACTGTTTGAATTTGCTGTCTCGTATCCTCTTTAAGGTTCCACTTCATCTGTCTAAGGTATTCCTTGAATTCTTTATATGACCATTTTTCTGATGACTCTAGGTCCTCCTGAATATTTAGGCTGTCCTGCATTGTTTGTACTCCTTTTCTTCCTTGCTTTTTCATGCTGCTCATGTTACTTCTTATTCTGTTTGACTGCTGAGTTACTGTTTATTCTTATAAATTTATTTGATGCTTGGGAGGAAAGATATTAGAAGGGAAGGGAAGAAGTCACTAAAGAGAATGAGAGTAAGCAGGTAGAATTCAAGGAAGGGGGAATAAGAAAATTGAAAAGAAATGAAAAGACAAAAGAAAAAAAATAGAAAATAAAAAAAGAAAAAAAATAAAAATAATAATAAAAAATGAAAATTAAAATTTAAAAAAGTAATAATAATAAAATAAAAAAATTAAAAAAAATTTTTTTAAAAGTTAAAACAACAAAAAAATGAAAATGAAAAGAAAAAAAAACAAACCCAGATTTAAAGAAAAAAAATTAATAAATGCAGTCTTAGAGTTTGATTAACTTCTCTTCCAGTAGGTGGAGCTGTGCCCACTGGGCCAAGCTTCTCCTCTCAATAGGTGGGAACCAATCTCTGTGCAGCAGCTCTTCCTCCCAGACTGGGCGGGTCTCCAATCCTGAGTGCCTAGGGCCTTCTCTTGTGTCTAGTCACTTCCCCACTTTTCCTCAAGCCAGGCCCCCCTCACCACAATACTGGCTACATGCCAGGTCTTTTGCTCCTGGGAGCCCTGTTTACATGAACTCCTGGGCACACTGTCCCTGTTTGCTATTCCCTCAGACCCTATGTTTGTAGAGCTTGGGGCTGAGAACCCCCAGCGAATTTGCTTGCCCTCCGGTAGCCACGCCCCCCCCTACCTGGTACAAGAGACCTCAGTTGTCAGCACTGGTGGGAGCGGTTGCCGGGAGTTCCACGCAGCGGGTCCTGCGCCACTCCTGGATTCCCTCGGTCTGGCTATCGCACTCACGTGAGAGCTGGGAGGGGCCCTTAAGGTTTCCTCCCTGTGTGGAGAGGGATGGCTAGGGGATTACACACCTGTTGCCGCTGGTTTCAATGAAGTTATCTCCTTGCTGCGTTTTGGTGACGTCAGTTCTCTGCCATGGTGGTATCCCATGCAAATGGTGACAGTTCGTTCCCTTTGCCGGGTGACCAATGCAATGGATGGGTCCTGACTGTCTCTCCCAAGCCCCGTTTCAATCCTGTGGCCACTGCTTATGAAGGCTCGGTTGGCTTTTACCTCCGTAGTTCAGAAGGGCCGAGCAGTTGTTTCAGCGGGATCCTTAGTGCTGAGTCACAGCAGTATGGCTGCGAGAAGCAGGCGAACCGGAGGTTGAATGCATCCAATCCGGGCTTGGTGTGTGTTCTGAGAGGCCCAGACTGTTCGCCCCAGATCCATGTCAGCTCAGCATTGCCTAGTGATCCTGAGCAAAGAGCATTTAGACAGTTTACGACTCCCTATGCTCGCGCAACTGAAGAGGTCAGAGACTTGAGCTCTCCGTGGCCACCGCCATGTTGGATCTCTAGAAAGTATTCTTTTATGTAAAATGCTGTATCTCAGAACTGAGGGTACCCTATCAGAAATACCTGTTGTTTGCCTGATTATGGTAATAGGAACATTTTTACTTAATTTTTTATTAGAATTGTATAGAACACTGAAAGAAGAAATAGGATATAAGATTTGTCTTCAGAATTAGTGCTTGCTTCACCCCTAGTATCCCTGTTTCTCTTATATCGCTGACAACCAGTTTCAACTTAAGCAGATTTGGGTTTTAGTATTTATTTCATAAATCCCATGTTTTTAATTTTAGACTTTATCAATGTCTTTTTTTTATCTACCTGAGCCCAATACATGCATGCTCGCGTCTCTTTACCTCATCTTTCAGTATATTTTTATGTAGTTATTTTGATTAGATCACATTTAGATATTTGAGGGCAAGAGCTCAAAACATGAGACACAGCTGAGCCATGTAGTGTATTGATACCTTTTCCTTGGCTGCACAGGTTTTCTGTTTTCCCTGAAGTTAATAATTTTTTCTTGTTAAACTGTATTTATCTATCTCAGTCTTCAGCAAACTTGCCTAAAGATTTTGTTTTCTTCACCTTGTAATTACTATTTCTTTGAAGTTTTTTTCTTACTGTTTTCTGTTTCTTTTAAGTTGGATTTTTAAATTAAGCCTTGTCTGAAGTAAAGTATTTGTAATTCTTGGCAAGGAAGCTCTATTGCTATCGGTGAGTGGGTCTTGTCAGTTAAAGTCTTTAATGTAGATTAAGGTGGCTTTGCTTGTTCTTTGAGGAATTTAAGTCATCTTAAAGGTTTTCTTTTTTATTTGATTAGTTTTCCCAGAAATGAATCTTTTAATCTTTTTCTTGTACATAAAGTTCTTAACTACCAAAATTGTTGAGGACCAGATAGGGAAGGAGGTTTGGGTGTCTCATGGTTCAATATGTAAATGTGGCTTGTTTTGGTTTTTTGGTACTAGAGATTAAACCCAGGGTTGCTTAACAACTGAACCACATTTCTAGCCCTTTTTTATTTTTTATTTTGCGACAGCATCTCACTAAGTTGCTTAGGGCTTCACTAAATTGCTGAGGCTGGCTTTGAATTTGTGATTTTCCTGCCTCAGCTTCCCATGCATAAAGCATGGCCACTGCACCCAGCTCAATAAATAAATGTTCTAGCTCCTCTATTTCAAACAGACTGCTTCTGCTCTTGGTTGTTTCTGGTGTCTGCAGACCAGAAGTTCTAACAAATATGCCAATTAGGACTGAGGAGGTACAGGACAATTGCCCATCATACAGATGGAAATGTTTGGGTTTTTCTAGTTGCTTCTTATACAGAGTTGAAACCAGTTCCCCTTACTTTTGTTTCTTTATCACACTGTCCCTGCCACTTCTAGAGGTATCTAGTACTACAATTTCTATGCATTTTGATAATATTTAGATATAAAATCAGGGATTTTCACATTTTCTCATGCTTATGTGGGGTTTACCCATCTATCCTCACTGTTCTTCCATTTTGTGTTTAGCTTTCAATATTTCAATGCTGTTTTTTCTTTTGTTCTTTATCTTTGTGGTTTTGTGCTTTTAGAAAAATATGTAACATAGGAATTTTGATAATTTTTTGCTAATTTCTTTTGACTTATAAAATGGTTAACTAAAATTTTGTTGTTTTTGTTGTTAACTGAGATTGATTCAATGAAAATTTAATAGTTAATATGTGAAAGTCATATCACCATCTCAGGTTTATAAAAGCAGTTCAATTCAGTTTTGGCCTTCATAACATCATTAATTAGAATTAACAACTTTTATTTCAAATTGCCATGGGTAATTTTACTTACATGGCTAGTCATTAAAATTAAGCTAGATTAGAAAGAGCTGATAGCATAAAATAGAAGTAATTATGATGAGATCAAGCTAAGAAGGAAACATGTTTTATATTTGAAGGCAAGGCCATGCTCTTAAGTTTTCCAAGTTCTATGAAGGAACTGGGATATTTATTACCTTTAGAACATGAAAAGTTGATACCTAAGTTTTAAGTAGCCATGTAATTTCTTCCTATAGTACTACCATAAACTTCATATATAATATTACCTATTTTTTAGAAGAACATTTGGCATAATGTTTGTTCAGAAGTGTTGGTTTTTGCATTTTTCATGTACCAAAAAGGCCTAGATAAAAGTCACATTTTAAGAGACTCCTATGGACTGTGTCGTAAGGATTATTACATAAATGTTCTAGTGTAATATTTTGTTCTTAGAGAAACAGCTTGAATATCATGTTCTTATAGCCCAAAACACAAATTTCTCTAATTTTATCTTTTTAATCTTAAATTAGGCCACAGTGCCTTGTTATGACAGGTTCTCCAAATTCACGCCCAGCTTTACTTCACCTTGTTCATGATTTCACGAAAAATGTTGGATTGATGATTTGTGGCCATGTTCATATGGTAAGAACCAATTTTTGTTTTCTGGATTAAAACATTTTTAACTCTATGTAACTTGTTATTTGTAACACTTTCTGGGTTGGAAGCAACTTGACAAATTCTCACTTTTTTTAAGGTAGTTTTCTTTAAAATATTTTTGCCTATAAACAGTATCAATATAACATTTTTAGAAAGATTTTGAAGCTTCACTGTTATACTAACCAGAAGTAAGAATATAATTTAAAATAGTGGTAAATGTTCATGCCCAAAATAGGTTTTTGTTGTTGGCATCTTGGATGTTGAGAACAATCACTGGATGATGGTTTATACTTGTTCAGCACAAGAAATTGGAATATTTGTCAGATTCACTTTTCTCCCAAGCTATGTTGTTAATCTTATTTTGGTGCTGAAAATATGTGTTGTATGCCCCATGTCCCAGCTTCTGCCAGAGTTGCTCTTTTACTTGTGGCAAAGTCAAGGGGGTGGCACAGCCGCCCATGAGCTCTAGTGAGGATTGGTAGAAGGATACATTGAAACAGTGATCCCACTTGGAACATGTGGAGTTTTCCAGTTTGTCTGAAATTGTCAGTTCAAGCAGGGACTTGAGCACAAAACATTACAAATGAAGCAATTTTTCTAACAGAAAATATTTTTCCTTAATCTTCATTAAGGTATATACAATTAAACTATTTTGCTTTGTGTATTTGTATATAACATGTTTTTAGAGTTGCTTACAAGGATCAAAATAGAACTTTAAGGTCACAAATTCTTTTATTTCATTAACAGAAGTGTGAAGAAAAATGTATTAATACATAATTCACTCTGATTTTCAGTAATATTCTTCAGTCACTGAGAATTAATAACATTTAGGCCAAACAAACAATAAACTAGGAAACTTTCTATAGAAAAGTGGAAAGCTATTATTTTGTTTTGTATAATCTCTTCCTCATTTTAAATAATTTTCTAACTTCTCTGATGAATTTTGGATTGATATGTTTATTTTAAAGTCTGTTCCTTCCTCTTCTCTTCCTGCCTTCTGCTAGCATACTCTTGTGCCATTGAGTATGCTTTTTTGTAATCTTAAGTATTAGGAAGAATTTAGTTACATGAAAATAAAATACTTTTATTAGACTTCTTCCATACCAATATTTAGAGACCTTGTTTCAACCTTGTATAATAGGATGGTTTTTATAAATGTAAAATGGATTACCTTTTAATTAGATATATTCTTTTTTTTTTTTAATTTAAATTTTTTTTTTTAAATTTAAAGGGCCCTCGAAGACAAGCCATGAAAGAGATGTCCATTGATCAAGCCAAATATCAACGATGGCTTATTAAAAACAAAATGAAGGCTTTTTATGCTCCAGTGCATGCAGATGACTTGAGAGAGGGTGCACAGTATTTGATGCAGGTAAATGTGTCGGCCTCTCAGGTGTCTCAATTCTGGTTTTATATAAGCTTCTTAGAACTTTTTCATTCTGGATTTCTTTCTTCATAGTCATACAATTGGTAACTCTTTTTAAATATCTTAATTATGGCAGACTACATTTTATAATTCTGAACTAAAAGGACTATAGAAATTCTTGGCTGGCAGCCAAGAACCTATTAGAAAGTTATCTTAGCTTATTATTCACATAAAATATTTCCATCTATTCCTCCTGCATTCTACTATTTTTTTAATAAAAATGGTAACTAATGTAGTCCTTATCTAATTTTTTAAAAACCCCAGTTCCTTATATTTCTCACTGTTTATTTGTTAGTACTAAATTTTTATTTTTGTTTCAGTTTTGTATATAGTAGAATAGCCAAAATACAGGAATGGAACCCATCATAAGTTTAAATGCTAGAAAAACCCTTTCCGTATGATGATTTTGGATTGAACAAATTTTAAAACTTCTCTGAACATCAGTCCCTTGCATCCTAAAGATTGTAGGAGAAATAAATGGGTTTAAATAGTGTTTTCTAACTTATTTTCACAGGGATCCCTTTCTTTTACTTAAAAAAAATAGCTCAACCATAAGCTTCCCCTGTTCACTCTAATTTTGGAGCTGCTGTGTTAAAGTAGAGGTGGGAGGCTCAGAGGCTCCTCTGAGCTTGTTTTAGTCAAACAATCTTCAGGAAAAAATAGCATTTAGGGAGTGCTAAGTAATTAAAACATTATGATATTAAAGCAGTGATAGACAATTAGATGAATGGAATGAAACAGAAAAATAGAGCTACTCATCTAGGAAATTTAACAAATGACAGAGGTGGAATTGAAAGGATGAGCTGGAACAATTGATTATTCTCATGGAAAAAATTTAAAAATAAATTCTTACAAAGACCATACAAAAATAATTTCCAGACAAACAAAATGACCTAAATATAAAACAATTTTTTAAAACATTTAATATATAAATAATTTTATGATCTAGGGAAGTTTTTTTTTTAATGAAACAGAAGTAAACTAGGAATATTAGGTCAATTTTTTAGAGAAAATGTGAAAAAAAAATCATAAAGGAGGCTACAGACCAAGGGAAGATAATAATCCTACCATGTAAGCAGCACATCAGTGGTCCAAAGTATATAAAAAAAATACTAGTAAATGGGTTAAAGAAAGAGCAGAAGTGAAAGATATGAATAGAATAGGAAAGAAAAGTGACAGAAAAAGAAAAGAATTAAAACCACAATACAATTTAATTCCATATCTATCAGATTGGCCAAAAATTATATTTTCCAATACATAAGATTTGAAATTATATAAAGCAATTAGAAATCTTATACTGCTCTGCTAATTTAGATTGAACTACCACTTTTTTTTTTTAACCACCACTTTTGGATAGCAACCCAGCAATGAATATTCTTTTCACATGTGAAGACTATATGAAACTTAAGCAACATCATTTGTAATAGTGAAAAAGAATTGGAGGTAACTTTAACAGCCATCAACCAGAAAGTTGAAAATTATAGTATATCTCTCAGTGGGATTCTATACAATGGAGACAAGAAAATGCATATCAACATAGATAAACCTCAAAAAGAAAATAAGGAAAAACAGTAACTTAAATATATGAAGACTATGAAGATATATATTTTTAAATATATAACTTAAATTTTTATATGTATGTGTCCCTAAATAATAGATTATGTAGTAAAAATACAAAGCAGGCATGAACCCAGTCGTAGTGGCACATACCTGTGTCACAGCAACTTGGGAAGCTGAGACAGGAGGATTCAGTGATGAGGTGCCAGTCTGGACAATGTAGCAAGACCCAGTCTCAAAATCAAATATAAATAAATAGAAAGAGCTGGGGATATAGCTCAATGGGAAAACAACCCTGGGTTCAATCCCCACTACTAAAAAGTTGGCATGAAGATACATATGGGTACTTCATGTGTTATTAATTTTTTTTCTTAGCTGTGTGGTGAATACATGATTTTATATACTAATCCCTTTTTGTACATGATATAGTTAAATATTTCAGGTATAATGCTACCCCTGGTCATAAGGTTGTTTACAGTGGATAAATCTTGCTTACTTTTATACAATTTATTACTAATTTGGACAAATTTTAAAATAAAATTTTAAAAAGTTAAAAAAACATTGTGATTACTATGTATGTAATACATTTTATGAAGGAAAATTCTTCCTTAAAGCAGTGGTTTTTAAACTTCACCATGAGAATCACTTGTTAAAATAATTTCTGGGTCCCACCTCAGAATGAGTCAAGTGGTTTGCACTAAGTCTCAAGAATTTAAATCTCTAATAAAGTTCCTGATACCACCACTGGTGGTTGTCTAGTTCAGAGATCATACTTAGAGAACTACTCACCTGTCAGAACATTGTGCTAATTTGCAACACTCACCTAGAGGTTTTCTGTGGTATATATGACAATATTGTGAATTTGGCAAGAGACGGAATCCATTCTCATCAACCTAACATACTCCCATGCATCCTGAAAATTTTATCAATATGGGCAAAGTAGGATAAATAGAACAATATCATCTTCAGATTGCCTATAAACCTGACAAATTCAAGCCCTTTACAAAGATCCCTAAGCTGTCTGAGAAGTAGTATGAAATGTCCTTACCAATAGGTGCCAGCTTGCCCCTGGAGGACTAATAGATATTGTAATATAAATTTTCACTGAAAGTATTTATTTTTCCCTTGTACCTTCTGGAGCCCTAGTAGGTGAAGTGACAAATGCCCACATAATATTTTCCTTCCTTGTAATCTTTGTCAGAAAATACTTATGTACATTAATTTGTCTCTAGTGTATTAACAGTAGTCTACAGGGTTTTTTTTGGAGGGGTTGGGGGCCAGGTACCAGGGATTGAACTTGGGGCACTCAAGCCACATCCCCAGCCATTCAGAGACAGGGTCTCACAGAGTTGCTTATTAGCACCTTGCTTTTGCTGAGGCTGGCTTTGAACTTGCAATCCTCCTGCCTCGGCCTCCCAAGCCCCTGGGATTACAGGTGTGAATCACCACCACTCTGGGCAGTATTCTACAGTCCTCGAGGTGTCTTTTAGATGGGTTCTGTTAACTAAACTTTGTATCTGTAGTTTCTCTGTCCCTGCATACCATCATAAGAATGCCATTCAACAAGCATTTGAACATACATCCTACACAACAAAGTAAGATTCACTTTCAGAAAGAATCTTATCAGTAGTTTGTATAAAAACCCCTTAGGCAGTGAGACATAACAATGTTAATTTTTTCATTTGTATATTTGGGTTTTTCATTTTCTTTTTTTCGAGACAGCAGCCACTTGATTATCAACCCAATTTGAAACCTTTATTTTAAGTAGCAAAATGACATTGTTCTTAAAGAAAATTCCAGATTGTATAATGGTAGCCCTTTAAAGCAAATGAATCTCATGTAGGATTTCAGTGTAGACAAAACTATTTTTTCCTAGAGGAAAAATGGTATAGAATTATCTTGTGTGGTATGTGTTGTGTATTCCTGATATTTCTTTATCATATGTTGAAATAAACAATGTTTTAAAGAAAAAAAATGTTCTCAAATTAGTGGATCAAAAAAATTCTAAATGGGCAATAAAAATATTTGAAGTATACATTTATATCCATATAGCCTGGATCTAGGTATAAATGATGCCATGATGTTATTACCTAATTATAACTTGAAGCCATCGTTTTTGACTGAACTTTTCAAAACTATCCAAATCATGTAGCAAAACCTTGGTGTTTTTTTCACTGATTTTTAAAGTAATACAAATCTCATATCAGAACTCAAGTAAATTTTAAATAGGCAACTATGATATTGGAAAATGTTTTTACTTAGTAGTGAAAGACAAAATGAAAAACCACAGTTGGGGAAACAGTTGTTCTTCTGGCTGTAGTAAAAATTCTTGTTAATGATACAAAGAAAATTATGACAACAAATGCATTTCTTACTACAAATTGTAGTCTGAGACACACAGAAAACAAACATTGCTAGTGAGTTGAAGATAGTAATGTTTGTAATAAGGTTCAAAAGATTGCATTTTGCCAAGTCATTTTCAATTATGGAATCCATGAAGAATGATTTTCTGGCAACCATTAGAGAAATATGTCCTGGAGTAGATAAGTTTTCAGAAATAAACTATTTCCCTAATGCACATCATGTACTGTGTTGGAAACTGTGAAAACATGACCCTCTAACAAAATAAGTACTTTGATTAGAATTTACGAAGAATTTAGGGATTTAGAGATTTAAGAATTTAGAGATTTCTTCATTCATTCATTCTGGGGAAAGTTATCTCAGTAATGAAGTTGGAAGCAGAAGTGCACAGAGTATATAACAGGATGTTATTGCTAATTTTATTTTTTGTGTGTGTGTTATTTTTTGTTGATGTTGTTGTTAATTTTATAAAGTTAAAATCTTTAGGGGGCCAGCAGTGTGTAGCTCAATGGTGGAGTATGAGCTACACTGGAGTATGGCTAGCATGTACATGGCCCTGGGCTCAATCCCAGAAACCCCCGCCCCCCCCAAAAAAAAAAAAAAAAACCACACACACAAATAAACCTTTTGATTATAATGGAATTATGACAAATTTGTGATGAGGAGGTGTTTACCCTGGCAATATTTTGTTCCACCAAGAAGTTAATACTGAAAGGCCAACATCATTCTAAATGGGAAAAAATTGAAAGCATTACCTCTAAAAACTGGAACAAGCCAGGGATGTCCTCTTTCACCACTTCTATTCAACAGTCTTGGAAACTCCAGCTAGAGCAAGTAGACAGATGAAAGAAATTAAAGGGATATAATAGGAAAAGAAGAACTCATATTGTCTCTATTTACAGCATGGTTCTATATTTAGAAGACCCAGAAAACTTCTAGAACTCAAATGAATTCAGCAAAGTGGTAGGATATAAAATTAACATCTATAAATCATTTGTGTTCCTATGCATCAGTGATGACTGAAAGAGAAATTAGGAAAGCTGTCCTATTCACAGTAGCCTCAAAGAAAATAAAATATTTAGGAATCAATCTAACAAAAAGGTGAAAACTACAGAACACTAAAGAAATTGAAGAAGACCTTTGAAGATAAAGATTTCTAATGTTCTTGGACAGGCAGATTACTATTGTCAAAATGGCCATATTACCAAAAGCACTATACAGATTTAATGCCATTCCTATTAAAATTCAAATGACATTCTTCATAGAAGTGGAAAAAGCAATCATGAAATTCATTGGGAAAAATAAGAGGCCTAGAATAGCCAACTCAATCATTAGTGAGAAAAGTAAAACAGGAGGTATCATAATTCCAGACCTTAAATTACACTACAGAGCAATAGTAACAAAAACAGCATGGTATTGGCATCAAAACAGATGCGAAGACCAATGGAACAGAATAGGAGATGCCTAGACAAACCCCCTACTTAGGCTAGACAAAGGTGCCATAAACATACATCGGAGAAAAGAGCCTCCTTCAACAAATGGTGCTGGGAGAATTGGAAATCCAAATATAGCAAAATGAAATTTAATTCCTATCTCTCATCCTACACAATACTTAAAGTGGATCAAAGACCTAGGCTTTAGACCTATGAGACCCTGTGACTACCAGAAGAAAATGTAGACCCAACTTTCTACCATGTTGGCTTAGGAATTGACTTACTCAACAAACTCCTAAAGTTCAAGCCCTAAAATAAATCAATAAATGGGATGATATTAAACTAAAAAACTTCTCCAGAGGAAAGGAAACAATCAAGAACATGAAGAGAACGCTTACAGAATGGGAGGAAAAACTTTGCCACCCGCACTTCAGAGCATTAATCTCCAGGATATATAAAGAACTCAAAATCTTAACACTAATAAATAAATAAATAAATAAATCAGTCCAATTAATGAAAGGGCAAAGGAACTGAACAGACACTTCTCAAAAAAAGAAATACAATGGTCAACAAATATATGGAAAAAATGCTCAACATCTGTAGCAATTAGAGAACCGCAAATTGAGACACCACTGAGATTCCATCTCCAGTCAGAATGGCAATTATCAGTCATATGAGTCACAATAAATGTTCATGCGGAAGTGGGGAGAAAAGTACCTTATACATTACTGGTGGGACTGCAAATTGGTGCAACCTTTCTGGAAAACAATGTCGAGATTTTTCAGAAAACCTGGAATGAAACCACCATTTGACCCCATTGTCACTCCTAGCTATATATCCAAAGAGTTAAAATCAGCATGCTCAATAGCAGCTCAGTTCACAGTTGCTAAACTATAGAACCAACCTAGGTACCCTGCAAAAGTTGAATGGATAAAGAAAATGTGGTATATACACAATGGAATATTACTTAGCCAAAAAGAAGAATGACTTTATGACATTTGCTAGTAAATGTATCTAGAGACTATTATTTATGGTAAATGAAATAAGCCAATACTCATCCCACCCCCAAAAGTCAAATGGTCTCTGATATTTGAATATAAACCTACAACCAAGGGGGAAATAGAAGGGAAGGGAAGGGAAAAGGGTTAGGAAAGACAATGGAATGAATATAACATAACTTTCCTGTGAATACACCACAGTAAGTCTTAACATCGTGTACATCCACAAGAGTGAGATCTTAATTAGAATAAGATAAATTCCATGTTTATATAAATATGTCAGAATACACTACTGTCAAGCATAACTAAAAAGAACAACTAATAAGTTAATGGTTATCTTGTGACTTAGTTCTTTAAAGACCTATAAAATCTAAAAGTAATTTTTGGTTTTCTTTTATATTCCATTTGCCCTCCACCTCACTTCAAATTTAAAATGTGCTATTTTGTAGTGATTGCCAGTTATTAGTTTTTAAAATTTTTTAGCTGTTTCTTCAAGGCAAAGATGTTGTTTTTAGCATTGAGAAGGAAGAAAAAAGCTCTTTGAAGAAATTTGTACATGGATTGTATATTTGGAAGCTTTATAGGATTAGAGGTTTTTCTTCTGATCTTTAATTATTCCAAGTACTTGGGACAGTGTCACATACTTAGCCTTTGATAAATAATCGGATTATTTTAAGAATGCAAAATGTTGATTATTATATCCTTTAGAATCATATACAAAAATATCTTATGGATCAGCAACATAAATATGAGAGTTAAAACCATAAAACTTTAGAAAGATAAATCTTCATGACCTTGGATTTGGCAATGGACTCTGTAATTCAGCACCAAATGTATGAACAACAACAACAAAAGTTGATGTCAAAATCAGCCTGTAGAATGGGAGAATATTCATTCACAAACATTCTGATAAAGGCTTAATATATAGAATATATATAAAGAATGTCTAAAACAGTAACAAAAAAGAATGGGATTTTAAAATTGTCAAAAGATATAAAAATAGCCAGTAAGTAAATGATGTTCAGCATCTTTAGTTATTAGGAAAATGCAAATCAAAATCACAGTGAGATACCACTTAATCTACCTAGTGTAGTTAAAGTTGGAAAAAAAGTGGAAAATGTTTTGTTGAGAATGTGGAAAAATGAGAATCTGTGAATTGTTGGTGTGAGTATAAAATGATATATACATCATAGGAATGGTTTCTCAAAAAGCTAAACCCAAAATTACCATGATTAGCAATTCTCCTTGATCTTTACCTAAAAACATTTTAAAAAGGAGTCAGATCTGTATATCAGTGTTTTTTGTAGCATTAATCACAATCGCCAAAATTAGAAACTACTACCCATCATGTGATAATGCATAAATAAAATATGTATATATAAGATAAAATTCATTCAGTTATAAAAAGGAATGATATTTTGTATAGTATGGATTAAACTGGAAGACATTCTGTTAAATGAAAAAAAAACTAGGCACAAAAGATCAAATTCTGTGATTCAATTCAGAAAATATCTAGAACAGGCAAGTTAACAGGGATAAAAGTAGATTAAATGTTGCCAGGGGCTGGGGAGAAGAGTGAATAGGTAGTTATTACTCAATGGTTACAGAATTCCTACTGGGGTGATGAATACATTTTGGAAGTAATTAGTGGTATTAGATGTAAAGGATTTTGAATGTAATTAATACCTGTTGAAAATGCTTTAAGCCAGACGCTGTAGGTTAATCTCAAGGCTTGGGAGGCTGAGGCAGGCAAATTTAAAGTTCAGAGTCAGCCTCAGTTACTTATGGAGGTCCTGAGTAATTTGGCAATATTCTGTCTAAAAATAAAAAATGGGCTAGTGATTTGGCTCAGAGGTTAAACACCCCTTGGTTCAATTCCTGGTACGAAACAAACAAAAGGATTAAAATGGCATATTTTAAAAACTTTTTAATCACAATTTCACAGTTTTCCATTATGCTTTACTAGATTTTGTTGGGCTTTTGGGCAAATTTGTTTAACATATTGTATTGCAATTCCTGATGAAATTGCAAAAAAAAATGTGATTAATGGAAAAGTTGAGGAAAGAAATTAGTCAAATTTCAGCAGAAACTTGCATGATTGATAGAATTCAAATTTTAATATTATAATTTAAAACTGTAGCCCTTTGGACTTTTAAAAAGTAACTGAGAATACACCTATATTATTAGGGTTTTAAAAAATTAAGTGTATTTAATATTTGCCAATAAATATACACAGAAATTTTGGTAAATTATGAGAAGTATATATATATGTGTAATATGGGATCAATGTACTATATATAATTTATAAGTCAGCACCCATGTATGGCCTGCTGAAGAGTTTTTGTTGATAAGTCCATATAATATTTAGAGAATGTTAATTTGGAGGATTTTCATCTCTTAAAAAAACTATTTTGTTGAGTAGTATATATTTGAAGTTGTATTTATTGTATATTTTAGGCTGCTGGTCTTGGTCGTATGAAACCAAACACACTTGTTCTTGGATTTAAGAAAGATTGGTTGCAAGCAGATATGAGGGATGTGGATATGTATATAAACTTATTTCAGTAAGTATCTTTTTATTTCAGTAATTTAGTTCAGAAAAATACTAATTTTGAAAATTTTGAATACTTTTTAAAAAATAATGTCTTCTAAAAGAGTGAAAGGAATCACACAAAGGGTCTGGGTTTTAAATTGGTGATCTATTAGTGAAATATTTCAATTTTATCTTTGTCTTTTTAACACACATATATACATAAACATGTATGTACATGTGGGTATGGAAGCACACATACTCAAGAGTGAGTGTGTGTGTCATTCTGGCTTCCCACTTTTTATTCGTTCAGCTCTTACTGAGCAGAGTTCTCAAATGTTCTCAGTATAGTCACCTTCTAAATTATGTCATTATAATGTCCTATGCTGAGGAAGGGAATTCTAGCATCATCTCAGCCTCACGGGTTTAGTTGTGTTCTCCTTTCAAACTAATTTTGCAGTTAGTCATTTGGTTCATCCATGAAGTTATTTAAAACATTTTTTTATTAAACCTGTTTACATGTTTCCCTTTTCTACCCCCTTGAAGCATTAAGTTCTGAGTTTACTATTCCTTTTTCAGTGATATTTTCAATGATCTTTATCATATAGCTTAGTTTTATTTTCCATCACTGTAACTTTCCTCTGATGAATTGTCTGATAGGGTTTTTGTTTGTTTGTTTGTTTGTTTTTTAATTCTTTCGTTTCTTTGTCTTTGTTTTTACTTGGGGTTCATGAATTTTTGTGTGTATACCTTTTTATGTAATCTGCTACCTATGATTATGGAACTAAGTCATTGCATCAAAAAACTTTTTGCCAAATTTACTTCTTAAATCTTGAAAAGTACTTCCTTCCTTTCTCTATCTAGTACTCTAGGATTTGCTAAGCAAATCTATTTATCTTGTTCACCCTAAGGATAAGCATCCCCTCTATATGCCAGAGTTGAAGAATATAGTCTTTTTTTATGTCATAGTTACTGATGACCTAGAGCTATCCTCTCTTTCTTGTTAAGTATGTCTTTATATATAAACAGTTGTCCTTAAATTAAAAAAATAAATAAAAACCCTTGTATTTAGCCAAGTAACTCCAAGATCAGAGTCAAGTCCTGTTTTTTCTGAATTTGATCTGATTATCCTTAATTCACTGGCATTATCTCCCTTACCGTAACTCCTGTTATTTCTATAGATACAACATGGTTATTTGCCTCTCTCCCATAGAATATAGTTTTCTTTTTATAGCTACATTTAAAGAGTCTTTAAGGGAATATCCAGATTTCACTCTATTTTTTTTTTTTTAAATCTCTATACTGATTTTGTGATGAACAAAATTTCTCAACTAAATGTTAAGTGTTTTTAGTTAAGATTAAAACTCTGCTAATTTTGTTGTGCTGTGACTGCTGTTTGACTTGGGGTTTATTACTTTTTTAAAAAGTAAAATCTCATTCTAACTCATAATCTCATTCTAATCTCATTCTATCTCATAATTCTGTACTCTGTATTTAGGGGGACAGAGGAAAATACAGTGGAAACAAAGAATAAATTATGTAGGCCATAAATCGTAAATCCCATGAGTTATGGGCTGGGTTTTTTCTCTCAAGGCTCAATTAAAGATAAAAGTTAATCCCATTACCACTCATTTAGAACAACTTAAGTTTTGAAATTTATCTTTTCAGAAAATATAAGGGAGCACTTGAGCCAGAACAGAAGATTTATGGTCTTAACAAGTTTCTAGACTTTGCTTTTAGAATCACCTTCAAGGTTTTTAGTATATGTAAAATCTTTGAACTACTTTTTAAACCAATTTTGTAAAAATTTTTGAAATTATTTTAAAATGTCCTTCTTTCAGAAGTTTCTTCATACTCTACAATCTGCTGTCATTCTCAGTAGACTATATTTTGTCTTCATATATTTCTCTTGATGTTAAGGGTATGAGCCTGAATATAAGTAGAGGAGGATTACTGAAATTCCATAATTTTACTTTGTAGGATAAAAATACTATTACTGCTTTTAACAGTTACTTTAGTTAGAATTTCAATATATGTGTCCCGACGACAGGGATACATTCTGAAGAATGTATTGTTAGCTGATTTTGTTGTGTGGACACCATAGAATGTATGTACACAAACCCAGATAGCATATCTTACTACACAATTAGACTACTTAGCATATGTGTATGTATATGTAGTTGTACTCTGTCATTGACCAAAAAGTTGTGTGGCACATGATAGTATTATGGAAGAAGGGAAAGGGAAAGTATAGGATTCGAAAGTAACATTTATATCTTACCAACTAATTTTTGAAGCATATGAAAGAAAACATATATTTAAGGCTGAAAGTGATTTTAGAGATGTGTGATTATGTTCATTTTATGGAGAACATAAATTGTTGTGATCTCCAAATTTTATAGTGATGCCTTTGACATACAGTACGGAGTAGTGGTTATCCGCCTAAAAGAAGGTTTGGATATATCTCATCTTCAAGGACAAGGTAAACATCATTTGAAATAAGTTTGTATTTAAAATATATAAATTACTTTGTTAGAAAATTGTATATGATTCTTACATTCTTCATTAACTTTCATGATTGCCATCTATTTTGTCATAGACTGTTATATGGCATTTTAAGATCATATCTATTTGGAATCCACCAAAGTGTGTTTTTTCTTTGTGTCAGCTTGGATGATATTTAGTGATTATTAATGAAGAGAGTAAATTTGATTCAAATAATGTTAAGAGAAGCAGATATTAGCTATAATTGTCTAGGACCAAAATTATAAAAGTACATAAGTAAAATAATAGTGTGAGAAAATTTTTAAATGATTATTAAATCATTGTTTTTATGCTTATAAAAGTAATGTTTTATACATAGTCACAGTAATAAAGATTAAATGTTGTCACAATTTTTTTGTCTTAAGAAAAGACCCATTTTATAAAAAGAAACTTGTCATTTAAAAATATTTAAGATGCATAGAAAGTAGTGCATAGATGTCCTCTATATTCTTAATCTAACTCCATCCCCTTTAGTAACATCTTGCATATCTAGAGTACTAGCTCAAACTAGGAAACAGTCTCCAGATTTTATTCCAGTTTTACCAGTTTTACATTCACTTGGATGCACCTGTATGTATGTCATTCTGTTTTATTTATCACATTATTTGTACAACTGCCACCATAGTTAGGATACAAACTATTCTGTCACTACAAAGATTCCCCTTCACGTTCCTTATTTACAGCTCTCACCACACTTCTTCCCTGACCCTCATTACTAGTAATTTGGTCATGTCTAAAATGCTCTCTATATAATACAATGTCACTTTCATAGCATTTTTAAAGTGAAGGTTGAAACCGAAGGTGTAATTGCTGCTTTTGTCAACTTATAGTTTTAATAAACTATGTAAATGTCTATATCCTCAATTTTTCATAGTTTAAAAGATATTATAAGCTTAAGATAACGTGTATATCCCCTTTGTAAATTAAGTAACTAAATCAGAATTAGTTAACTTTAAATAGTCAAGAGGCATATAATGAAATGTTGTCATCTGTTACATATTGAAATTAGAGATGTATTATTTATTTTAAACTTCCTCCCTTTTTTCCCTTTAAGAGTATTATACAGTTTTGAAAGAAACACTTTGAAGTCTTTATCTTTGTAACAAAGTATATCTTATTCTGTGGAAGGCCTGGCAAAGATAACTGCCTCAATTTTCTCTTATTCTAACAATGATTGAACTTTAGGATACCTGATTTACATCTGTTAACTTCGCAGAATTATATGTAGTGTTGTTCCCTTTCACCGAGAAATATCACAATTTGGCTAATAGCTTGCATAGTTCTATAATTTGCTGAGGTTTGGATGTTATAGAAACTTTTTTTCAAAGTATTTGTTCATGGATTTATACTTCTTAAATTTTTTTGAGAATTTATAGGAATATGATTTGGTATAGGAATTAAGAGCACAGGTGTTGGAACCAAATAGATTTCTTAATCCCAGCCTTTTCCCATAGTTGACTTCCAGGACTCTGTTTCCTTGTCTGTTAGAGCAGAGTTATCCCATAGGGCTGTCATAAAGATTAAAGAATAGATAAGGCCTATAAGTTCCTGTCATAATGCTGGTCAGTGGACTCCATAGTTCTGCTGTTACTTTTCTTCATTTATAAAAATAAGTTATGATGATTATGGGCAGATTATCAATCTCATTTGTCTGAATGATAAATGTGTTATAGGAATTAAATATTCACTAACTCCTTGCCAAAAAAAGAACAAAACCAATTTAAGGGGCTGGGGTTGTGGCTCAGCAGTAGAGCGCTCACCCAGCATGTGAGGTTCAATCCTCAGCACCACATACAAATAAATAAATAAAGTCATTTAAAAAAAAAAAAGATTTAAAAGTGAAGAAGTGGTACTTTCACCATGAGCTTGTTAGGAAAAAATTCTGTGGTCTGAGCTTCATAGTTTGGGTATAATTTTTTCAGTGTTCTCTGCTTACTTGCATATAAATGTTGGTTACATTTTACATTTTTATTTTTGTAACATTGGAAATAGGATTTGTTTCATATACTATATATCTTTGTTTTTTCCATGTAAGTTGTACTATTAACTGAATTTCACTCATTACTTTTTCTCTAGCACCTAATTCAGATATCTTAGCCATGTGGTTGTGGCTTCTATATTTAAGTGAATATTCAAAATATATTTAACTGAATAATCAAACAGACTCTCACATAAAACATCACATTTACATAAGGAATCATTTATAATTAATTTTCTATTCCATAATTAACCTTGCTTTAAAATATCATTTAATTATTAAACCCTGATGCCTTCTTGAACTGTTAAAATATGATTTTAGATACTATTTTAAATGCTTTCATGTTTACAGAAGAATTATTGTCATCCCAAGAGAAATCTCCTGGCGCCAAGGATGTGGTACTAAATGTGGAGTACAGTAAAAAATCGGATTTAGATACTTCCAAAACATCTGGTGAAAAATCTGTTACACATAAAGGTAATTTGCAGTCGAACAAGAAAATTTATTAATGTTAATGTTTCAATCTGGGGAGGAAATGATTTTTGTTATATATATTGTAAAATAGCCTATTCTCAAACTTGTCACCATTCATTTATAGTTAGATAAAATTTATGACTTTGAAAATGGCTACAGAATGACAAGCTGTTTTAAAGTATTAAAGAGGATCATAGTTTGGGGTAAAAATGGAAGTTCATAGCTCACTTGAATCAAATGTATGAAAGATGAAAAAAAAAGAGGATCATAGAACAAAAACTATGCCAATGAATTATTTACTAACATGGTCTTGTACATTTTTATTTATATTTGCTTTAAATAAAACATTTTAATTTAAAGCATAGTTTAAATCTGAACTTTGAAGGAACATGGTAATTTTATAATAACAGAGAAGACTTTCAGAAAATTTCATTCACAAATCTGTATGTCACATTTATGAGAAGGGACAAGGGATGACTTCCAAATCTTACTCTCCCACCCTCATTCTCCTACCTCTCTTCAGACTAGTATCTCCATCTGTCCTGTTTATTCCCAGCTAATATGCTACAAGAAAAAAAAAATGCACTGTAAACCATCTAACCACAGCATACTTTTGATTTCTATAGCTATAAAATGGTCACCTTTTGTGAAATTGAAACATTAGAAACAAACTGTGTGTCTATGCAGTTTATTTCTTCTAGGTTACCTGAGAAGTATTAGTGTTGCTTTTTAATCCCTTCTTATGTACCTTGTTTGCTTAGAGGAACAGCAGTTGAAAGTGCAGTCAAAACCTATTTTCCCTTTCAGTTCTTTGCTGGCTTGATTATAATTGTTTTCTTTTGCCTCAAAACTCCATAAATTGATTCTGATAACTATTCTTCTGCTCCTACATTTATTTTAATTTATGGTATACATTCTTTAATTTCCTCCTACTTTTATTTTTTTGTTGTTGTTGTTGTTAATTTCTCTTGCATAAAAAAGATCCTTTCTCTACAGTTTATTAGGAACTAATGTATGAGTTGTATTGGAAGGGGAAAACCTAATTTTATCAAGCAGCTACTTCTGTGCTCCCACATTTTAATCTTCTATTCATGCATTAATTTCTTAATGATTTCATAAGACTGTAACTCACATTATTTTTGTAGACTAGGAAACTGGGTCAGGACATCTCTAACCATCTTTCTGTTGTTAAAACCTACATGCCTTTAAATTAGTTTAAATCATTTTTAAATGTCAATAATTTTCTTGACATTTCTGAGCTCTTATAATTGAATACAGAATGTCCATAGTTACAGTTTTTTTAATTATTAAAGGAAGATATATTAAATATCTACTTTATGAGAACAGTAATATTTAGTACCATAAAATTAAATATAATAGTTCATTTTTTTCTATAACATGCATAAAAATACAATATTAGCTTTATTTTGTGTTTGATTTCTATTTGGTGAAGTCTCAGCATCAGCAAACTACTAAGAAGTTTATGTAAAAAGTCTTAAGAATTGGAAACATTCTGGTATAATTATTGTGTAGTGACAGCATTTGGTGATGTCTGTTTTGATTATTGAGGCATACAGTGTGCAAGGAGACAAAAAGAATACTCTTTAAAGCTTGCTTTGTACCAAACCCTGAGCTCATTGCATCAGTATTTGCAATATAACAACTTAAGAGGTAGGTGCTCCTAACTCTTTCTACAAATGATGAAAGCAAAGAGTTTTGTAATCAGCTCAAACTCATACAGCTAGGAAAGGAGTAGAGGTAATACTGGAATCCTGGAAGTCTAACTCAAGAGCCCAGTGCACTATACTCTTATCTGCCCAAATCCAAAATTTTATGTGCCTTAAACAAGCAAATAATACAAGCTTACATTTAGAAGAAACGTGGGGTTAGCAAAACTAACCCCAGGGTGGGGGAAATCTGGTGAATACTTAAATATAAATGGATGAATACATGCACATGTACATGCATTTATATGTACATTTATTTGAAGAAAGCTATTCTTATGTAACTTAGCATTTATATAAAGCAAAGGCCCCTGCCACTGCTCAAATTTCTTAATATTTCAAATAGTGATTAACTTTTACATATACGAAATATCAGATATTTCTAAAATTGCTTTTTAGTCATTTGCACAGTTGTGCAGTGTCATGTTTAAAATGTATTATCTGCAAGCCAATTTTGTAATATCTTATTTCTACTCTAAAGCTATAGTTTTATACCTTCTCAACTGATTGCAAATGTAAAAGCTTAAAAATTCTGATGAAGGTTTTTTGGATAAACTTGCAGGAATAAAATTTCAGGGTGTTAATCATTTACCCTGTAGGGTCTAAGATATGTTGGCATTTTAAAAACCTGAACACTAGTGTAGAAAATATTAATCTTCAGTCTTGATCATTTTTCATGGACTGTTGCTTCATACTGTTTTGTTTAAAATGTGCTCTATTTATATTTTATTGATATAAAAGCAATTAACTTAATATTTTGTGTTTTTTAAACATAATCTAGATGAGGAAGAGGATGGCAAGACTCCAACTCAACCACTGTTGAAAAAAGGCAGGCATTTTTCATCATTTTATTTTAATCCCTTTTTTCATACTGTTAACTCTTTAACTCCAACCTTATTATTTTCTGTTTTTTTTTTTAACATTATCTTTTATTTCCATAGTGAGGTGATGTTACAGATATCTATTAAACACAGATTAGAAGTTATGATTGGTCCAACTAAAGAGTTAAATCTTTTTGGTACAAGGTGAAATATTACAGATAAGTTTTTATCATTATAAGAATTTAAATAATTTCAGCATTTCTAAAATACTGAAACCTAAAAAGTCAGTATTTTTTTTCTTTAAACTGCATGGTTTAGATGATATGTAGGGACACTGAAATGGTATCGCTTGCATTCTTTACCATCAGTTGTACCCAACCAGGTCCTAAATTTTGATACTAATATATTTTTCATTTTAAAAATTACAATATTTCTCACAGTCGTGCTGCGTTTGGGAGATACAGTCATATCAACATACATGAATTTTATGAGGAGGAGATAGAGGTGAGAGTTATGGAGCAGTGTGGTTTGGTAGCCATATTTCATCATGCAGAATCATTTGTCATGTTTGCATACATCATGGCAGCATGAAAAGTGAGTGACAGACATTTTTCAGAAGTGATCAGATTTCCTCTTTTGGATTTCTGCTTTTAAAAATTTAGTATAGGAGTTTCATAATAGTCATCTGCTTGTTCACTGAGCCAATACTGATTTATTATTTTTTTTAACTCCTGGAAAGAAAATGGGAACTACTTTGGTTTCTTGTCCTATAAACCTATTGCAGATGGGTGCCCTTCCAAGGAATTCCTACCCCTTTGTGTGGTACAGAGAAAGATATGATGTTCCTTAGAACTGGGCCTCATATATTAAAGAGGACAAAAGATTAAAGATCAGGGATTTTCCTAAGACTAAGGTTTCATTCTGATAATTGTAAGATTGTATTGGTATGTCTTCAATTCCCTCTGTCATTTATGTTGCAGATAATTTCTATTTTTAAAAAAATTTTGACCTTAAATTACTCAGTTACCTGATTACAGGAGAAATATTTTCACAGAACAGGTATAAACTTGATTTGTCCAGTTAGCCTGAAATAGTTTTCCAGAAAAACACAGAAAAAATCTATCACTCACGTATATTTTGATTGGTACTTATGATTCTCTTACATTCATCAGAATGCTTCAAAATATTAGAAATTAGACAAGCAAAGTTGGATGCGTTATTTTTAAAAGAAAGTACTTATTCGTAGCCATTTTTAATTATATTTAAGTTATAAACAACTGATATAAATACCGTATATATGCCCTGTCTGCATTATTTGATTATAAAAAAGGAAATTATAGGAATTCAGCTAAAGAAACTTTATTTACTTCCCTTACACTTTTTTTTTTTTTTAACCCTTAATCCTTTAGAATCCAAAGGCCCTATTGCACCTTTAAATGTGGCTGACCAAAAGCTGCTTGAAGCTAGTACACAATTTCAGAAAAAACAAGGAAAGAATACTATTGATGTCTGGTGGCTTTTTGATGATGGAGGTAAGATCATTAATATATTTTTTAAACGTTTAAAATTTACTGAAGATAGAAGATAGTACCAAGAAATGGCATGCACTTTTCACCCACTCAAGTTTTGCCAACATTCTCACACAACAAAAGGATTAATTTCAGAATCAGGCTTAGTTGTCTTGTCTCTTCATTATAGAAGTGCTCAGTACCTACTTGAGCCTCATGACCTTAACATTTATTTTAATATTCGGCCATTTTGTATAATGCCATTCAGTTTGGAATGCTATTTGATATTTCCTCAAAATTAGTATGAAGTTATATGTTGGCAGAAATATCACAGATTTGATACTCTGTTCTTCTGGCTCCATTGTTCTTCTGGCTACATGTCATATGATACTGATTTATCCCATCACTGGTGCAATGAACTTTGACCATTGAGTAAAGTGTTTCCCACCAGGTTTATCCACTGGAAAATTGCCCCCTGCTTTATAATCGCAGATATTAGAGGTTTACTCTGAGACTGTGTCGCCTTTATCAGTATTTTGAGCTATCACTTATTTTTCTCATTTTTTTGTTATTTTTGTTGTGATTGCCAAATGATGATTTTCCAATTACATATTTCTTGTTTATTAGTTGGCATTTTACTTTAAGGATGAGCTTTTTTAAAATTTCTATCAATGTGGGTTAATTGATTTCTTATTTTATTAAATGGGATATAATTTATTATTTTCATATTTAGCCAGCAGGAGCTCTCTTAGACTAATTTCTGTGCCATTTATTCTGCCCCAGCATTCATGGAGTCACTTTCTGACATAAGACGATGTTCCAGGTTCAATTTTATAGTTTTGTACATTCCCTATATGAGCCACAGATGGCACCTCCAAGGATCTCTGGTTTCTTAGAGTGGAGAATAGTATTTAGAAAAAATAAGGGCATTAGATACCTGTGGCTGTGAGGGTGTCACTGCTCCCAGGCCCTCTCAGTGGAAAGAGCTGGAAGTATATATGTTTTTTTGTATTTATTTGTGTATGTATAAGTAGAGATTGAAAACCAACTCCAATCCAGCATATCCTTTATTTCTCATTTCAGTGTGAAACCAGGGTCCCATTAGGGTTAATGAATATATTCATTCCTCAGTCCTTCTATATGTGACCACTTTTCTGACTGCCAAGCTACTGTCCCATTGAATTGCCTTACTCAAAGAGCTATGAGTGCTGGGCCTCCTTTCTTGCTGAGACCTGCCTAATGGCTTTTTGATTGAATTATTAAAGAAGGAGAGAGGAAGTATTTTGTTTTACATTGAGTGGTAGTAAATACAACTCAAAAGAGAATAAAAATCCCTTTAGAAAATAAGTTGTATTAACAAGTTTTTGAGAAATTAGCATTTAGTAAATGATGTTATTTTTTATAATTCAGGTTTGACCTTATTGATACCTTATCTTCTGACTACCAAGAAAAAGTGGAAAGACTGTAAGATCAGAGTATTCATTGGTGGAAAAATAAACAGAATAGACCATGACCGGAGAGCGTAAGTTTATTTTAAATTAAAGGAAATTATTCTAATAGTACCTCATTACCACAATTGATAAGGATAGAGTTGATAGGATAAAAAATTAGACATTCCAGAACATATCCATAATATTGCTGTTATACTGAAGCTAAAAATCTAGTAGTTTTCGGCAGACACAATATCTTTGTTTTTTTGTATATGGTGCTGAGGAAAAAACCCGGGCCTGGCCGCACGCATGCCAGGCGACTGCGCTACCGCCTGAGCCACATTCCCAGTCCCTAAAAATCTAGTAGTTAAAAATTTCATTCTCTTTAATTTGACCTTCATACTTAAGTTATAAACGCTTAATTTTACTTAGATGTGATATTTTTTAACAAATTGGCATTTTAGAAGGTCTTTATTAAATAGTTGCAACATTAAGGTGTTAAATAGCTTATTTTTCTTTTAATCAGGGTTACAAGTACACAAAATGTACTTATTCCTATATGGGATATATTTTGTAGACTTCTAGACAATAAATGCAGACTGCCAGTATCACTCATTTGCTTCTGTCTGCACTGCCATAGTTCTGGTTCTGGTTTCACTGCTTCTCTCCTGCACTCTAGTACCTTTGTGTTGACCTTTCTCCTATATTTTGCATACGTAGCATCCAGGTTTATGTAGAAAGCAAAATTTTAACCATCTGATTCCTCTACCCAATATATTTTAACAATTTTTCCATAAACTAACATAGTATATATAATTATCCTAACATGGTATTCAAGGCCCTTGAAGATTTGCCCATTGTTTCTTTTTTGTCCTTACCTCCCATTCCTCCATATAGGCCCTGTACTTTGATGTACACTTGCCAGACATATTTGTGATTTCAAGCTTTTACTGCTTTGCTTACTGTCACTTGTCTACTATAAATAGCTCTTCACTTGTTTCCACTACCCTTCTCTGTTTACTACTCCATTCTTTAAAACCCAGTTCAGTTCTTCAGAATGTAGGAACTTATTGTGCTTTCTTCCTGAATCACTGTACACTTGATACTGCTTATCACTTTCCAGCTTGTATTTATTTTCTTAAATTTGAGTTTTGTGGATCCTATAATATTTAGCACATAGTATAATCGTAGGCACTTAGGAAATACCAAAATTCAGTGAGCTATTTCTTTATTTTGAACGGTGAATTATGCAAGAAATGCTGTTAATGAATTTATTACTTAAACCTGTAGCCCATCAGTTTTCTAATATCTCAACCTAATTTTTTAAAACTTATTTTATTAGTCATAAAATCTTGTTAAACTGTTCACTACTTTTTATTTAAATCTATATACTCCAATATAATTAAACTAAAATTAACCATTTAAAAAAATAGTTGCCATTCAGATTTCATTATTAATGTTTTTCTCTGTCCACCTAATATTTAGGTCCTAAAAATAAGAGAAAGTTTTTAAAAAAATAACAACAGTAGGCTCTACTCAGGCAATTTAGATATCTTTTTGAGGGGGTAAATAATATGAATTAATTCAGATTTGGGGAGCAATACTAGAGATTGAACCCAAGGGTGCTTAACCACTGAGCCACATCCCTGCTATTTTTATTTTTTGAGACAAGATCTCTTAGTTGCTGAGGCTGCTCTCAAACTAGCAATCATCCTGCCTCAGCCTTTCAAGCCATTGGGATTATTAGGTGTGTGCTGTTGCACCCAGCTAGATGAGTTTTTGTTGTTGTTGTGTTGTTGTCATTGTTGTTGTTGTTTAAAAAAAAAAACCCATCGGAAAAACTTCTATAAGTCATACTGTTCAAATATAAATTCAGCCCTATGTAGACTAAAAGTACATATACATCCTTAACATGTCTGAATGCTATTCATTTTTGTTCTAGGATGGCTACTTTGCTCAGCAAGTTCCGAATAGACTTCTCCGATATCATGGTCCTAGGTGATATCAATACCAAACCAAAGAAAGAAAAGTAAGTTATTGGATAAATTAATCTGTACAAACATCCAATCTTTTTATGTATCAACTACACAAATAATTCAACTTCAACTAATTACTTGAGTATTTTTTCCCTGCTGTTAGTTATATGTAAAGCAAACTGGTAGTTGGCATGCCAAGAGCAGATATTGAAGTAACATGTTAGAATTTTCAGTTTTCAGAGAGGATTTCAATTACTGCTTTACATGCTTTCTGAAAATTGTTAGTGCCATAGAAATTCCAGGTGGTTCTTTAAATTTCCATTTTTCCTGCCCACATTTAACAATTCTGTGCCCACTCTTCATACCTATTAGTTTTCACTGTTTAGTATTTTTGCTAAATAGGAGAATCTAACGATTTGCTTATAATAGTTGATTCAAAATTCTAGCACAGAAAATTTCTATTCTTGGGATATTCTGCCTAGAAATGATATATAGAGAGGTTGTTATAATGATTGTGTTTATTTCACCAGATTATTCTTAGATAAATGTTGAATAAATGATGAAGCTGGTATAAAGATTTCATTTTAAATAGGTTTTAATCAGGGAGAGATTGCTTCCTCTTACAGAATAATATACACCAGATTTGATACTGAAAAGTGTTTTTTATATTCATGGGTTATTAAAATGTCATTCATAGTCTTTCACTGTCTTTTGCCCTAGAAAGTATCATTGGATCTAGAAATTCTTAAATTTTTACTATCTACCCTTTCCTCCCTTCAGAATGTTCTACTATATTTTCTAACACTAGTTGTATTCAAAAAGTACTTGGGAAAGCCTTGGTGTTTTGAGCAGAGTAGTAAAACAATTTGTCTTCTAAGTCAAAAGAATCATTTCAGCTACTGTGGTAGAATTTTAGGTTGCAGCATGGGCACAGGGACAAAAGATTAGCTTTAGCTGCAGTTTTATTATTGTCAGTGTAGTTTTAGAGACAAAAACTATTTTCTAAATAAATTACCAATATAGTTGGTATGGAGGGAAGCATAAAAAATAACACCAACTTCACAAGTTATTATTTACTGTTTAATATTTTTCTGTAATTTAAAATTCTTTTCTCTTAAGCATTGTAGCTTTTGATGAAATGATTGAGCCATACAGACTTCATGAAGATGATAAAGAACAAGATATTGCAGATAAAATGAAAGAAGATGAACCATGGCGAATAACAGACAATGAGCTTGAGCTTTATAAGACCAAGGTATTCTTTCTCTTCTGTTTTCCTTCATTAATTTTGCATGTGATTTTTAAAAAAATGCTTAAAACATAAATATAAAGGCCTACATTTTGATATGAGATAAACCAGTTGTGTAAATTAAATCTAAGTGGATTTATGTGTGAATAGTGGGAGGCATCAATTTTGTTTCTAAACAGGGAAAAGATATTTTTATCACTCCATGGTTCACTTTGGTTTGTTTTTGTTTTCTTATTACTTTATAAACTATGCTAGATTGTCCTGTTTCATTTCAGACATACCGGCAGATCAGGTTAAATGAACTATTAAAGGAACATTCAAGCACAGCTAACATTATTGTCATGTAAGTAATATTTGTATTAAGATTTCCTTAGCTGTTCATTTTATGATAATGTATTTGATTAATTTCTATTAAAAGCACTTTTAGTGCTCTGTCAAGACATACTAGTTATACAAAGGAAAAACAAACTTTTATTTTATTTTTTAGAGAGAGAAAGAATTTTAATATTTATTTTTTAGTTATCGGCAGATACAACATCTTTGTTTGTATGTGGTGCTGAGGATCGAACCCGGGCCGCACGCACGCCAGGCAAGCGCGCTACCGCTTGAGCCACATCCCCAGCCCCCCAAAAAAACAAACTCTTAAATATACTTTGTTTTAACTGAGAAATCATTTAAGTTCGGAGAAAAGACAAAAACCTTATTTAAGTTTATATAAATCTTAAGTAATTCTTTATCATAATAAGCTAGTCTGGATTTTTTAGGGGGGGCGAGGGATACCAGGAATTGAACTCGGGGGCACTCAACCACTGAGCCATATCCCCACCTCTATTTTTATATTTTATATAGAGACAAGGTCTCACTGAGTTACTTAGCTCCTCACCATTGCTGAGGCTGGCTTTAAATTATGATCCCCCTGTGTCAGCCTCCCGAGTCACTGGGATTACACCTGTGTGCCACCATGAAGAGCTGGAATTTTTTCTTTCAAAATTCTTTAGTTTTGAAAATACTATAGTCTAGCCATTACACATGTTGGGATAGAATGGCCCCACACTAAAATTTGAACCTAGACAGCTTCCTTGTGAAAATAACTTCATACTGTTTTAAGGATTAAATTGGAATAGTGGTTCCTGTCCAAACCCACAAATCTCACACACAGACTTTACATATGGACACATTGTTTTGCATTGAATAGAGCTGCTAATGCTTACTTTGATTTCTCTACTGCAGTAGGTTAGTGAGATATCACAATGAACCCGAATTTTCTCAGTCTTCGAACCTGGGAGGGTAGACATAAGGAAAATTTAGATCTCCAAAAATCATGCCAAATGAAATGAAGTAGTACCAAAGGAATGTTAGTTTGATTAATAAGTAACACTTATTATTCCATTAAGTTCGGATTTTGATGATGATGATCAAATACTGTATTGGAGGATGCTAAAACAGAAATTTAGAGAAAAACGTACAAGTCAACTGGTCATTACTATATAGTCTATAAATAGAAATTAAAACTCGTGTTAAAAATATGTAGCATTAATGATGTTTACATTTTATCTATAAGTAACTTCCATTTTCTAAATTCTGATAGAAACATCTATTTCTCCTAAAATAATGTTATCTTTATTTTAAAAAAGGGGTAAATTTGAGATTCCGAGACAGTTTATATGTAGTAGTAGTAGTAGTAGTAGTAGTAGTAGTAGTAGTAGTAATAGTAGTAGTTTCTGCAAATCATTATTCCCTATCCTTATGAATAGATATTTTAAAATCTTTTGTTGAAACCTGAAAACATGAGAATAGTGACATGAAAACATTGTAGTTGATATTCCCTGTACAGAATTTCCCTGTACTCAGAATTATTCTGTAATTGTAGTAATTTCTAGTTACTGTTTTTGTTGTTGTTTTTGGTACTGGGAATTGAATCCAGGGGGACTTAACCCCTGAGCCACACCTCTCAGCCCTTTTTATTTCTTATTTTGAGACAGGTTCTTCCTGAGTTGCTTAGGGACTGTTAAATTGCTAAGACTGGCCTCGAACTTGCCATTTTTTTGCCTAGTCTTCATAGTCACTGATATTACAGGTGTGCACCATCACACCCAGCTCTAGTTACTGTTAGTATTGTTAATTTATAACATTTGTTACATTTTCTCCTCAATTTAAAAGCATCACTCAACATCCTCTTTCTTTTTGATCCCAGGAGTCTCCCAGTTGCTCGTAAAGGTGCTGTGTCTAGCGCCCTCTACATGGCATGGTTAGAAGCTCTATCGAAGGACCTCCCACCAATCCTTCTAGTTCGTGGGAATCATCAGAGTGTCCTTACCTTCTATTCTTAAGTGTTCTACACAATGGACTGCTCCCAGAATGGTACTTCAGTGCCTAGTGAAGTGACTGAAATCTTCAATGACACATTAACATCACAATGGCAAACTGTGACTTTTCTTTCACTATTTCATTAATTTGAAAGCACACAGGAAAGTTGCTCCAGTGATAAGTGTATGGAGACTTCAGTTGTAGCCAATTCTGTATCTCAATCTTAATGATGATTCTTGTTGGACTGAAGTTCATATGAAAGTAAAGTTTTCCCTTGCTACTTGAATAGCAATAAAAGTGTGTTATTTTTTGATTGATGAAAGGAGTTACAAAAAGCCTTTAGCCTTGAGGTGCCTTCTGAAATTAACCAAATTTCATCCATATATATCCTCTTTTATAAATTTATAGAATGTCAAACTTTGCCTTTGGATATTATTTTATTTCTAGTCTCACCGTAAAACAAAATGGACACTGCTTTTCATCTTCCATTGACCAATTAATGTTGAGTACTGTATGTTTTCTATTACTTTTGTAAAAGTATCTGTTAGATATTAAATGTGAGAATTAGGGCAGGCTAATGAAAAATGGGGAAAAAAGTGGGGTCAATAACCAAAAAGTAAACCTCAATGTTAGATTTATAAGAATATATATAAATGTAGAGCTAGGGGAAAAGGCTCAAAATACCTTGTTTAATTCCCAATTGACTGTTTTGTTTTTTTTTAACCTTAAAAGGTTGAAGATTTACCCAGTACTTCTATATACCATGATGAAAATTCACATGTTATTCTTTAAATAAAAATCCTCAAGATCATTTTTATTTAAGAGAGATCTGTCCTAATTTAAAATTTCTCTCAAATCTGAGGGACTTTTAAGAAATGCTTACAGATTTTTCTGGAGGAAATTTAGACAAAACAATGTCATTTAATAGAATATTTCAATAAACACTATGGAATTTTACTATACTGTACCATCCTTTATAAATCCATTAAAATAATGTTTCACCAAATGGTTAAATGGACCACTGGTTTATTAGTGAAATGTTTTTAGGCTTAATTCATTTGATTGTCAAGTACACTTAGTCTTAATACACTCAGGTTTGAACAGATTATTCTGAACATTAAAAATTAATCCATTCTTAATACTTTAAAACTTTTGTGTTAAGAAAAACTGCCAGTTTGTGCGTTTGAAATGTCTCTTGACATCATAGTCTACTAGTACAATTTGACAGTGCATATGTACTGTTACTAAAAGCTTTATAAATAGTTATTAATGTGAAGGTTTTTTATTTTTGTTTTTTGTTTTTTTATTCAAGGAAGGATTTCCTAAAAACATTTCAAGGGATTTATGTCTACATATCTGTATGTGTGTGTGTATATGCATACACAGATACATATGTGTATATGTAATGAAATTTGTGTTGTTGGTGTTTTGCATTTTAAAGTGATCAAGATTCATTGTATTAAACATTTTTGGTTTTAGTAAACATCTTCAAAATCAAATTGACAGATTACAGGTTTCATAGAGAACAAAGCTGATCATTTGAAGGCATAGTGTAACTTCACACAACTATCATCCAGTTAGAAAATGGTGAACATTTCATCTAAAGTACTTTTCAGTGGGTTCATTGTTGAGTTTCAGTGGTGGGGAATTTATGCAGGTTCTTGTGAATCTTGTTAGAAATCTATAAAATTATTTTTAGTGCTGCAATATTTTTGCTGCATGAGTATGAACTGAATTAATAAAAATTGGAACTCTGATAATTTAAATTCAGAATATTAAGAAAAGGAAGTAATTAATTTTCTAAAAATTGTTTCCTACATTATAACTCCCAGCATTGTTCAATTTATTGCAGGTTTTGCAGTGTTGGGGGGAGACAGTAGAAATGTCACATTGTTCAGTAAATAATATCATGTGTGAACTTTTTAAATGGATAATAGGGCATGGCCTGAGTGCTGCTAATTTGAAATATGCACAGGTACACTTATTATTTTGTTTTGTTTTTGTTTTTCCCATTCAGGAAAACAACATTGTGCTCTGTACTACAGGAACCAAATGTCATGCATCATACATGTGTGTATAAAGTACATAAAATATATCTAAATATGCATAATGTGGGGAGGGTAATATTGTCTGTGAAATAATGTAAGAAGCTTTTCACTTTAAAAAAAAATCATTACTTTCACTTAACACTAGACACCAGGTCAAAAACTTTCAAAAATTATTGTAATTTTTTTTAGCAATTCTTGAGATGCTCACTAGTGTTGACACTGTTTTACTTTATTTATGCTGATTTTGATTATTTGAATGCCAAATTTTTTTTTTAGTCTAATCATTGGTGATAATTAAACAGGGGCATTGGAATTAATTATTCCCATAGGTAAGAATGCAATGGGTTAGAGGGAATGTTGGTGTTAAGCTGATTTATTAACAGTTAATTAAAATCAAATATTTATTTGTTACATTGTTTCCTTTGTATTTTAGATTTCCTTTTACATCCTTTTTATATTGCTTTCTGACATTACATGTTTTTTAAGACTATGGAAATAAATAATTTAAAGATTTGAGCTCTGGTGGATGATTATCTACTAAGTTTGAAAATGTAATATTTTGATAACACTGTACTATAACTGTCACACAAATGCTTTTCTAATGTTTTAACTTTGGATATTGCAGTGCTGCTTTGTAAAGAGGTTACTGCAATAAAGGAAGTGGATTCATTAAAACTATTTAAAGTCTACTCTTGTATTTTTACCAGTTTTATAAATCTATGCCAGCTATGATTTCATCTTATTTCATTAATGTCTGAATTTTTTAAATGATTTTTACCTTATTATTCATGCCTTGGAAAAGTTGTTTGTGTTCATTCTCTCTCCTTATGCCTGTGGAATAATCAGTATTGATACTGTGACTGAATTGTTTTCAGTACAGTAATATTATGATTTTTTAAAAAAATGACTTAGTTTTTCTAATTCTGCTTTGGGGCCAAATCCCTCATTTATGAATGAGGAACGAAAAGATTAAAAGGGATTCATAGCCCTTGAATTTAATCTCTTTCTTTTTTTCCTAAGATTTCTTTGCTAAGCTGATTTTCCCTTTTTCATTTGAACCCTTCAATAATCATGTTACATATGCAGAATAGTTATTCATCTTTCTCCAGAGTAAAACTCTGGAGAAAGCAGGTTGGAGAAATTTAAGAAGTTTCCCTAGGCCATGGTAAATCAGCAAAGGATATTTGCCTAGAACCCAGATCTAATTTCCAGGGGCTTTTCCAGTATGCTTTCACTGCTGCCTGATCTGTTAGATGATTGGGACAGATTGTTATTTCTAAGCTACTTACCCTCTCTGCCCAGCAAGTCGGTGCTCAAGTAGTGCAAATAACAGCACATATAGATGGGTTACAGACTGCCCTAAGAGATGTGAAAATGTAAAGTCCACTGTATGATCTTTGTTCTTAATAAATAAGCTTCTATTCAGGCCAGTTTACTCCCTTTTATGGGAACCCGAAAGAATCCAAAGGCAACTGTGAATTTTACATTTACTAATTTCAGATCATCCAACAATTTTCAAAACAGGAATACATCTTGGAGCCAACAGGTTTTTGTTATTCATTCACTATGAAGAAAAAATCATTTTTCCCCCTGTTTTTGTACTAACAGTATATTTGTAGAGTCAAAAGAAATAGATAGTAATATTTAGCTCTTTGGGTAAAGATAGTACAAGTCCTGGGATACACTCAGTAGGAAGTTTGATTTAGTTTAGTTCAGATTGTAAATATATAAAACATGTTGGTGTGTTAACCAGTTTAATATTGGGGTGGGGGGAGAGTACTCAAATATCTAGCTGATTGCCTTCTATAGATTTGGTAACAGTGGTCACAGACCCGTTTCAAATGTGTGGTAGTCTATTAAATGCTAGCTTTAGAACTTCAGCCTATTCCCCACTCCTTATGTCTAACTTGAATTTTATGTTAGACAAAGGATTAGAAACGTAGGAAAAAATGTGAGTGCCTCTGAATGTGTGGCCTTACCTCTAGCTGTGTTCCTTACAGATCAACAACCCATTCATTCCTTCAAAATAATCTTTTTTTAATATTTATTTTTTAGTTATAGGTGGACACAATATATTTATTTTTTTATTTTATGTGGTGCTGATGATCGAACCCAGTGCCTCATGCATCCTAGGCAAGCTCTCTACCTCTGAGCCACAACCCCAGCCCCCAAAATAATATTGTGTCAGCATATAGTTTTTTGCACAATTGATATATGAGTACAATTGCCAATATATTCTACCCAGAGCCAAAGTGAAAATAAACTTACATTTTTAAATCCAGAAATAGAGTCAGTGATCCATGGATACTATATATAAAAACTTGACTCAGTACTTATCAGAATTTTATAGAATACTGCTGAACTGATGGAGAATTGTTGAGATTTTTGTCCTAGAAGAGTTAAAGAAAAGCAATTTATAAAGTAACTTTATATTCGGATCTTTAATATCAAATAATACCCAAAAAAGACAGTCTTAAATTACACAGGCAATATTCATATTTACATAGATACATATAATAGCATGTAACTACTGTAAGTTTTAACTACCTGTGTTCTTAAATTTTATAATTAAGCCCCAATTAAACCATGTGAAATTTACATCAACACTTCTAAACTTACAGGTGTATGAAAAGTAAAGGATTTTTAAAAGAGGTTCTCATAACTTAAAAAGCAACAATCCATAGGAGTTTTTCTGAGTAAAGAGTAAGCTTCAGATTAAGTCTGATAGTTTTGCTTAAACCATGAAAATGCTTTGAGTTCCTAAAATATGTTACTGATTAAGAAAAAAAAAATAGGAATGAGGGAGAAGGGTGGTGGCAGGGGATGAAGAGGTATGCTCCAAGAAGAGATTCATGGATTGTAAAAAACATTTGTCTTTAAATAAAAGTCTCAGGCAAATTTCCTTTTGGGGAACAGCAAATTGAAGAATTGAAGTCACTGTTTTCTCTTGAATTTTTAAAAACTGTTGACCCAATCAGTGTCTTTTATTAGCTACATGTCCCAATCTCAGAACTATAACCTGTATCTTAAAAATAGTCTATTTTTCTATGTTTTTTTTGGTCAGTGAAGGTAATCCCTTGTTTACTTTCTATGCACCTGTGAGGTTAGCATTGTTGACATAAATTTATCGTTTTGTTTTTTTTTTTTTTTGAAAAGTGATGGTAAGGAAGCACAGGTGTGTTATGTATTAAAACACCGATTAGAACAAGGTTTTCAAACACTAGTGTATATCAGAATCAACTGGAAAGCATATTCAAACATACTTTATTGCTGGTGGTATGTCTTGGTGGTAGATTTCCTGCTTTACATGTGCAAGACACTGGATTCAACTCCCAGCACTGCAAAAAGCAGACTTTTTTTTTTTTTTCTGTCACATAATCTCTGTGCTAAGTGAAAGTCATCACCTTTGCTGGTTTTTCAATGTAACCTCTTCTTTGGGGTTGCTTTTGCCCTTTTTTCTGTGGTACACCTGTATTTCCACCTCCCTTAGCAGCACCTATGAATTCTAATGCTCGTTGTTTTCATTTTTTTATTAGTTAGGTCTTAGTTAATGGCAGGAACAGAACCCAAAGCAGGCTAACACAACAATGAAGTCCAGGGAGGCAAATGACTCCAGGGACTTAGCTAGTAGGAGAAGGGACCCAGCACCACATCACTAGGGCTCTGTGTCTACTTTCCTTCTCTAATTTGCCCCTCAAGGCTTGACTTAATTCTCAAAATGAAATGTCACCACACGCTTGCTTAATGGTTTCTGAACCAAACTCAGTCCCAGGAGTTTAGCAACAACTGAAGTAAAAAGTTGATGTGCCTCAATAAGCTTTGGCAGGATAAGATTAGGGAAGGGCCCCAGTGGATTCAGTTTAGAAATTATGATCCCTCTGATTCAGTCACGTAATTGATTAGGCACGAATCTTGTGCCCACTTGACATAGAGTGGATTCACTATAAAAATGAGGATTTGGGGGCTGGGGTTGTGGCTCAGCAGTAGAGTGATTGCCTAGCATATGCTAGGCCCTGGGTTCAATCCTCAGCACCACATAAAAATAAATAAAGTATTGTGTCCACCTACAACTAAAAAATAAGTATATATTAAAAAATGAGGATTTAATTATTGAAAAGAAGGAAGAGACTGGGAAGATTAAACTTAATAGACACCTGTGACTTGTTACTCCTGGGATTGCTCTAAATAATCTGCTCCATGTTCAACTGAATATAGGAGAAAATTTCAGTTGTCTCTCTCCTTGGAAATATAGTTACAGATACTTGTCTGAATCCAGAATATTTATGATGTTCAAGCCCAAATGTGGCTCTTCATAATCCTATGAATGGCTGAGTATTTTCACCTCAATACAACTTATAATGACATAATTATAAAATGTCTCTGAGTACCAGATATTTGGCATTTAATTTAGCTATGAGGTAGATTTTGTGAAACTAGATCATAGTGCAAAGCTCTAGTATCCAGATTCAGAGAGTGTAGCTAGGCCCTGTGCTCTTAACTACTCAGCTAGACTGCTCCCAGCTTACTTAGAATTATGGAGCACAACAAGTAAGAGTCATAAGAACACTCAGCAGGAAAGATGAGACCTGACCTTAACATGAGTTCATGGTTAGCCACTGCCTATCCAGAGTTGGCTCTCTGGTCAGCCCTCATCATTGTCTTCTACAGCTGTGTGTTATAGGAAGGATTCCGTCCCTGAGCTTCACACTGGCTGTTACTATGGTCCAGAGGTCTCATGACTACTCAAGAAGTCCCAGAATCTTGTTCCTTCCAAGCTTGAGTTTTGTCTGATAAACAAAGGCTCAACTAATCAGCTGTCAGCTTGCTTGGATGTTTTAGGACTAATATGCAACTCCACAATTTTGGAAGCCTGATCCTTGATCTACATTCTAACCTCGAAATTATTCTAACAGGACTTAACATGTTTATTACAGAATTATACACACTATATAACAATTATAACACAAGATGGAAATTTTACATATCACATTAACAATATTTCATCCTTCTCACAATAAAATATCTTTATGTGTTCCCCCATCAGTTAATCCAAAAATTATTTTAAGGCCATATACTATAAATATACTATAAACATAACATTAGATTGTAAATCTAACAATAGAAGCTAAAAACTCCTTATTTACTGAGAAAAGATATAAGAACTGTTAACTCATGTCTCCATGTAAAATAATATGGCTTTCCTAAAGAATGGAAGTAATTTGTTGGCTGTAGGAACCAAAACATCAGTGCAGCTCCAAATAGAAGTAATAAACTTATTCTATTATACTGTCATTTATTATTCTAACATTACCTATTATAACTATAAAGATAATTCTTACCCTCTTTACATAAAAATCTCTGTCTCATGCTTTTTATCTTTAGCCTAATTCCAACTCTTAATTTGTTCATTCAAGTCATGAAATCAAATTGGGTCATCACCAAATTAGATGACCAAACAGATACAAATACAACAGCTCTTTCAGCAATTTTGTATTTTATATTAGAGATACTGGATTCATTCTGTCCATAGCAAGATTTTAAATATACTCAAAAATACATTAGAACTTCAACAAATATACTCACCCATGAGCCTGAACTTCTTCTAGTTGGACTATGAATACTATAGCAACTGGTAAATCAGCCCAATTTTGCCTCCACCTATTATTTCCCTTGGCAATGCAAGAGCCTATGCTGGTTATCAGCTGTACTTCATTCCAGAACTACAGAAGTAGGATTTTTTTAACCTGCTTCTACCCATTAATTAAAGATAAGAAAACAATCCAAACATTAATAAAATATGCACTATTACCATGCTAGTCACCTGCACTTCAACAGAATGACATAAAAAAGCTCACATTTTCTACCTCAAGTCAACTACGATTAATAATTGGTACTAATCAACCTCATACAGCATTTCTCCATAACTGCACACATATATTTTTTAAAGCTATACTACTTGTATGCTCAGGTTCTATTATCCATAACCTTAACAACAAACAAGATATTCCAAAAATAGATCTCTTTAAAGACATACCATTTTTTCACTTCCTCATTAATTTTGAAAGCCTAGCACTTACAGGTATACCCTTACAGGCTTTTATTCCAAAGATCTAATCATTGAGTCTTCAACTATGTTGTAAGCAACACCTGATCCCTATTAATGATCCTTACTGCTATTTCCCTAAGAGATGTCTATGGTACAAACATTCTATTTGTACTTTTAGGACAACCCTGATTTCTATATTTAGTTAACATGAACGAGCTCCTGCCCCAGTAAGTTAAATCAAATATCTTGTAATTGATAGCACTTTTGCTGAATTTTTCATTTCCAACAATTTTATTCCTATAAACAAGCCCCAATTAACTGTACCATTTTACCTAAAAATATTAGCTTTTGCTGTAACTAATTTAGGCTTCACTTTAGCAATTGAACCAACCTAGCAATGCCTAACTTTAAAGTTTATACTCCTCACCTCTAAATTCTCAAGTCTCAGCTAGGCACAGTGGTGCACGCCTATAATCCTAGCTATGAGTGATTTTAATTTTAACAAACTACTAACAAAAAATCTATCCATACAGCCACTAATCAACTTCCATAACTGTATAACATAGCCACATCTATGGAAAATTCACAAAGATGATTTACCTTTTCACCCACAAAAACAATCCTCCAAATTCTTAGAATTAACAAGAATTTCTACTTCATCATAATTCATTATCCATATAATCATAAATAATTCCTTGGAAAAATCCAAAATTAATGTACCCCAAATTACTGCACTAGACCCCAAGTCTCAGGATACTCTTCAGTAACTATTTCCATGGTATATTCAAACACCACAGCTATTTATTCCTCTTAAATAAATCTAAAACATCATTAAAACTAAAAACAACCCACCAAAATTGAATACAATCTCATAACCAATCCAACTACTAATAATCCCAATTCATAAGTGAAGGTTTTGAAAAAAATTCGTATCAAACTTGGAGCAAAAATAATACTTAATAAAAATACAGTATAAAATTTCTACATGGAATTAAACCATGACTAAACACATGAAAAATCGCTATTGTATTTAAACTACAGAAATTTTAGTGACCAACATCTGAAAAACCCATTCGATGATTAAAATTATTAATCATTCATCATTGACCTACCAGACCTAGCAAATATTCCATCCAGTACAGAGAGATTTGGGTTATTAGGAGCATGCCTAGTTTTACAAATCATTGCTGGGTTATTCCTAGCTACATACTATGCATCAGACACAATAATTGCATTCTTACCTGTTGAGACATAAATTACAGTGGAAGTACTGGATATCTTCATGCAAACAGAGCCTTCGTATTATTTGCCTGCTTATATTTACACACAGGAAGAGGCCTCTATCATGGATCGTATACTTTTCTAGAAGCCTCAAATATTGGAATCATCCTACAATTTGCAATTATACCCACAGTATTTATAAGTTATGTCCTACCATGAGAACAAGTATCTTTCTGAGGAGCAACTGTCATTACTAATCTTCTTGCAGCTATTCCTTACATTAATGCTAATCTGGTAGATTGAATCTGAGAGGATTTTCATTCAACAAAGATCTTTGCTTTCCAATCCTTCTTTCCATTTATTATCTCAAGTCTAGCGATAATTCACCTTCTATTCCTACATGAAACAGGATACAATATCCACCAGAAATAATTTCCGACTCAGATAAAATTCTATTCTACACCTACTGTACAATTAAAGATATTTTTGGCTTTCTTTTCCTAATCCTAAAAGTAGAAATTCGAGTCTTATTTTCCCCTGATCTTCTGGGAGACCCAGATAACATACACCTGCAAATCCCCTCAACACACCTCACCATATTAAACCAGAATATTATTTCCTATTTGCTTATGCAATTTTATGATTCATTCCTGTGTTAGTCAGCTTTTTGTCACTGTGACTAAAATACCTGACAAGAATAATTTAGAGAAGGAAAAGTTTATTTTGGCTCATGATTTCAGAGATTCTGTTCATGGTTGGCTGAGTCCCTTGCTCTGGGCCTGAGGTGAAGTAGATCATTCTGGTGGAAGGGCGTGGCAGAGGGTGGGCAGAGGAAAGCTACTCAGCTCCTGGCAGCCAGGAAGTAGAGAAGAGAACTAGAGCCAGAGACAAAAGACAATTCCCAAAGGCAAGCCCCTAATTACCTATTTCCTGTAGATACACCCTACCTGCCTAACTTACAACCCAGTAATCCATTCAAATTATTGATCCAAATGGATTAATATACTGATTAGGTTATAGCTCATAAAAATCTACATTGTACTTCTGACATTCCTGAATTTCCACATAAACTTTTCAGGGGATACCTCATATCCAAATCATAACAATCTCTAATTCCCTAATAAACTAAGAGGTATATTATCCTTTGTATTCAATCCTCATTTTAGCAATTGTTATTATTCTCCAACTATCCAGACAATCAGTATGACATTCCATCCATTAAGCCAATGAACTACCACATGAACCCTTAAATGAATAAGAGGTCAATCAGTAGAACATCCTTTTACAATTTTCAGACAAATAACATCTATATTTTCTTATTATCCTCATTCTTTTTTTTTTTTAACCTGGGATTGAAACTCAGGGGCACTTAATCATGGCCATGTCTCCAGTCCCATATTTAGGTTTCTATTTTAAGATAAGTTCTTGCTAAGTTGCTCAGGGTCTCACTAAGTTGCTTAGGCTGGCTTTGAACTTGCAATTCTCCTGCCCCAGCCTCCCAAGTCTCTGGGATCATAGGTGTGCAGCACTGTGCCCAACTAATATCATCATTCTTATACTATTCACAAGTCTATTCAAGAATAAGTTCCTTAAATGAAGAGGAAGAGTCTTTTACTTTGGTTTTGTAAGCCAAAAATGGAGCCATAATCTCTCCAGGGCAATCAAGGAACAAACCTACAGCTTCACCATTAGTACCCAAAGCTGAATTCTACTAAAACTATTTCTTCATTCTTTTACATAAAGCACATAAATCATTTCAAATAGTATGTATTAATAAATTATAATATAAATTCTAAATCTTATGTATAGCATGCTTTAAACATTATATACTTTACCCCACTAATAATGTACTGCTACTACATATGTATAATCATACTTTGTTCATGCTTAATTGAAAATTAAGATATACTCTCCATGCATAAGCTTATATAAAAGTACTTAACACATTATTGAATCACACATACTCATTTCCATATAATTATTATAGTCCATTTTAATTATTACATGTGGCAATGTTATTAATTATACCTGCAAATTAAGTCAAATCAATTCTTATCAACATGTTTATCACCTCCAATGGGGGTCTCTCAATCTGTCATACTCCATGAAACCAATGACCCTCTTAGAGAGCACCCTTTTCCTCTCCAGGCCCATAACATTTGGGGCTTTCTATACCGAAACTATTTCTGGCATTGGTTCTTTCTTCAGGTCCATCACAACTAAGATCATTCACTCATTTCTCTTAGATGGATGGATGACTAATTAGCTCAAATTCACCGTGACCGCTGTCATACATTTGGGATTTTTAAATTTGGGGAAGCTTTGACACAGTCATTAACTTTGTAGCTGACTGTAACTGAATATTATTTATTCAAATATAAACTAGAAGGTGTTAGTCCATTTATGCTGACCATTTTATGATACACCCCTAAACATGAATACCATGTTTATACACATGAAACATACTTTTCATTACATAAGTGATTAATTCCACAAACTCCCCAAACTGGATTCCTCAAATCTCTAAATTTATATACTAATATACTCATTATTAACATACTATATAAGTTTTTATTCTTAACCTCTAATATAAGTATGAAATATTCACTGGTTGAAGATAAATTAATCACTAAATTACAACTTCAACTAGAAGCAAATTTTAGTGTGACTCCTAATTTAAACAATTTTGGCAATTTTTGCAAACTTTCAGGCTTATCAAGGATAATTTGTTTGTTTGTTTACAAGGTTACTAAAAAGTTCCCCAATACTAACATAGCACTTAAACTTAGCATTTTTTCTGTAAGGGGGATATCTCTAGATTTAATTAATGTAATTACCACTTCCACTAGAGTCAAGTTCTAGCTCAATTCCTATAAAGTATATTTAACTTTCTCCAGTAAGATTGGCAGCCATTATGAAGTCAAACAATAACAAGTGCTGGCGAGGATGTGGGGAAAAGGGTACTCTTATACATTGCTGGTGGGGCTGCAAATTGGTTGGGACAATTTGGAAAGCAGTATGGAGATTCCTGGGAAAGCTGAGAATGGAATCACCATTTGACCCAGCTATTGCCCTTATTGGACTAATCCCTGAAGACCTTAAAAGAGCGTACTACAGGGATACTGCCACATCGATGTTCATAGCAGCACAATTCACAATAGCTAGACTGTGGAACCAACCCAGATGCCCTTCAATAGATGAATGGATAAAAAAAAATGTGGCATTTATACACAATGGAGTATTACTCTGCACCAAAAAATGACAAAATCATAGAATTTGCAGGGAAATGGATGGCATTAGAGCAGATTATGCTAAGTGAAGCTAGCCAATCCCTAAAAAACAAATGCCAAATGTCTTCTTTGATATAATGAGAGCAACTAAGAACAGAGCAGGGAGGAAGAGCAGGAGGAAAAGATTAACTAACTTTCTCTGTATAGTTAATGTTTATTTTTTTTTAAGAAAGAGTGAGGGGGGGGGAGAGAGAGAGAGACAGAGAGAATTTTTTAATATTTATTTTTAGTATTTGGTGGTCACAATATCCTTGTATATATATGGTGCTGAGGATTGAACCCGGGCTGCATGCATGCTAGGCGAGCGTGCTACTGCTTGAGCCACATCCCCAGCTCCAAGTTAATGTTGTTTAATACATAAAGGCAGGCTCTGAAAATATCTCCATTAGTTTTTTTTTTTTTTTTAACTGAAAATCAGATTTATAGGTGGCAAAAATAAATAGGGCATTACATTTTTCCCCATACTCCATTAGTTTTATAACTTCATGATCCTGTGGGTTTGGTCTTGGCCTTTTATTAAAGTCTAGTAAATTTACCCATGCAAGTGCCCATATTTCAGTGGAAATGTCCTCTCAATCACAAAGATCAAAAGGAGCAGGCATTAAGCACATGACCTAGTAGTTCACAATATCTTGTTTGACCACATCCTCACAGGAAACAGCAGTGATAAAGACTAAGCAATGATGAAAGTTCAACCAAGTTACACTACTATCGGGGTTGGTAAATGTCATGCCAGTTGCTAAGGTCATACTATTAACCCAAATTAAGAATTAAAGCCAACAAACAAACAAACAAACAAACAAAATCCAGGCATGGTGACACATGACTGTAATCTCAGCAACTTGGGAAAATCAGGCAGGAGGGTGCCAAGTGCTGATCAGTCTTGGCAACTTAGCAAGGCCCTAAGCAACTTAGTAAGACCCTATCTCAAAATCAAAAGTAAAAGATTGGAGAAATAACTCAGTGGTAAAATGCTCCTCAGTTCAATCCCCAGTACCAATAAATAAATAAATTTTTAAAAAAGTTTAAGCTGTTAAAAAAAAAGGTTACCGATAAAGTAAAAGAATACAAAAGTAAATTTATTTATTTACTTACTTTACTTACTTAGTAACAGGGACTGAACTCAGGGTCACCAAACCATTGAGCCACTACCCTAGCCTTTTTTTTTTTTTTTTTTTGCTTTAATATTTATTTTTTTAGTTTTCGGCGGGCACAACATCTTTGTTTGTATGTGGTGTTGAGGATCAAACCCGGGCAGCACGCATGCCAGGCGAGCGCGCTACCGCTTGACCCACATCCCCAGCCCCCCTAGCCTTTTTTTGTATTTGATTTAGAAACAGACTCTGAGTTGCTTGGTGTTCAAGGCCATCCTCGCATGTGATTTGAGTTACCTCCCTGGCTGGGTGAGAGGCCCTCAGACACAGCTATGTTAGAGCCTTCCCCACCCTTTCCCAGGTCCGAGGGCTTGTCCTTGCAGAGGCGTGTCTGGCCACTCACCTGAAGACCCAATCGCCGCCCCTGACCTTGGGATGCTGCCCCCCTTAACCTTCATTGGATGGGATTTTTCCTTGAATTTTTTGTTCCCCAATAAAAGCTCTCTCCCTGGCGTGCTCTCCCTCTCTCGCTGGTCTCTTCTGTAAACCTAGCCACCGCATTAGGTGGCTGGAGGCGGGAGCTAGGAGAAGCCGTCTCAGAGCTGGTATTAAAGATAATGAGAGTCTGTCTCTTTAATTTAAAATTCACTAGCAATTTCTTATGAACTGAACCTTCTTTCATGAAGCCAGCACTGGTCGAGTGGCAGAGCTTAGTGCCTCATTAAGTTGCTGAGGCTGGCTTTGAACCTGTGGTCTTGCTGCCTCAGCCTCCTGAGCTGCTGGGATTACAGGCGTGTGCCACTGTGCCCAGCTACAAAATAAATTTAATGTGTCTGAAAACACAATAGCTAAGACCCTAAATGGGTACCCACTGTGCTTCAGCCTAAACTTAAATAATTATAACAGAAACTCCTTTAAAATGAAAATGTCCCAATCCTGATGAATTGGTTTTCTGCAACTGAGCTTCCCTCATAACAAAAATGGAAACTGAAGAACTGGCCCTAAAGTCTGGGCAGGGTCCAGCAGGGGTTGAAAAACTGGAATTGTAACATATAATTTGGCTAACACAGCCTGGTTAAATCTATATACGTATGTTTCCTGCCTGTCGCACTGTATCCCCTTTCCTTGAATAAAAACTCTTCATGCCTGAGCTCCCCCTATATGGAGATTTGTCTTCCTCAGTGTTGCTTTAAATAAACCTGTTCTCTTCCACCAACTTATGTTTCCCAAATAGTTTTAAGACTGAGTGGTGAGCAGAACCTGCAATTCCCATAATAGTATGAACAAAATCATTCACCAGATTATTATGAGCAGTAGCTTTAAACTCAAAGAACTTGGAGTTGCTTTATATCTCCCTAAAGGAGCCCGTCTTATAAACAGTAAACCCCAGTGAACCTCGCCATCTCTTGCCAACTCAGCCTTTGTGTGGCCATCTTCAGCAAACCCTAGTAAGGTATTAGAATAAGCACAAGCATGAACATAAAAATGTTAGGTCAAGATGCAGTTCACAACACGGAAAGAAGTGGACTATATTTTCTACCGCTAGAAGACTCCCCCCAATGTCTCATGAACCCAACTTAAAGGAAGATTTAGAAGTAAATTAAGAATACAGACCTTAGCTGAATAGAGCTATGAAGCATGCACACACCACCTGTCAATCTCCTCAAATATCTTTCAAACTGAAATTCACAGTCTATACAATTTTTAAGAGGAGACAGATCATCAGAGGGAGTAGAAAGTGTGCCTGGATTAATCAAAATGTGGCCTCACCTAAACCACCCAGTTTACACCTGAAGGAGTTCACATAAACTTGACTTCTTTGAACTAAAACTAGTCCCAAAATCTAACTTAACAATCTTATATTTTCTTCTCTTAGCAACAACACAGCCCATTCTCTAACCCTCCAGGCATTGGCTGAAAACAGCTGACAGAGATTCTCTTCCTTGCCTGAGGCTGCATTGCAGCCTGGTGCTTTAAGGTGCTCCTAATTCCACTGGTGTTGTCTTTGAGGCCAACTTACATTCTACAGCAGCACAGGAAGTCAACACTGCATTTGAAAATCCTTTATGTCACCCCCAAACTACACAGTTCTGTATCTCACACCAACAGTTTTCCCAGTCATCCTTCTTGTACCAGCTAAAATAGTTGGCCTGTGATTAATAAGCACTAAGTTTTCACAACAAGAGACCCCATACCAGTGGTAGGCACAGCAGAGGATCCCTCGTATCATTTTCTCCTTCAGGACAAATGGAATCACTGGAAGATTTTAATTGTCATTTTTCTTCTCAATCTTGTTACCATTATATCCTTCCAACCGAATGTGTACAATTCATTCCAGTTCATGTGTTCTGCAACTCCACCAGGTGGCCTTTGCCAAAAGGGTAGGCAGAGTGGGAGGTGCTTAGGGGTGGATGGCCAGGGGTCCCAGTCCTGTCTGTGTGTTGGCATCCACCTTTTACTTCTTTGGAACAGTACTGAAAATTTGGATTTTGAAATATCAATTAATCAATTAATTGAGGTCTCAGCCCAAAACAGCCTTCTTTCTGTGAGGCTGGCGTAGGGATGGTTTATTTAGAAGATGGGCGATCGAATACTAGATGGGTAGAGGTTTATGGTTAAATGACACAAACCTGGGTTGGGTTACTCTTATCACTAAATAACCCATCTGCATTTCCTGACATTACACAATAACTGGCTAGAGAGGGGTAGCTGCCCAGAAGCTCTCCTGCTGACCACTGAACTCATGGTTATTGTGGAAGACAAGGGGAAGACGAGGTTAAATAAGGTGTTTGCATGAGATCTGTTCTCAATGCTCAACTTCAGTGTCAAACCATACTTTTCCAATGAAGCAATCAGGTAGACCATGGTATTATAATTTCAGGTTTTATATACCTAATATGTTATTGTTTTACATTTTTTTATTGTATTTGTTTGTTCCTTGAAAGAAACACACTTTGGACTTATTTATCACTCCATGTCCTAGATGTCATGGTTAAAAAACCCAAGGCAAGGAAGCAATGCCCTGTTTGAGTTTTCCACCTTATTATATCTGACATAAATCACATGAAACATGTTTTTGTTTTAAGCTCAGTTCCAGAAAAGTACACTAGATACAAAGCTATGAGGACATTCATTGGCTTACCAAAGTTCCCACTATCCTGAAAATCACTGTTTGTAGATAAAAGTCATCCTTGAGTCTCCAGCAGGCTTAACTATTCTTAAACATCAAAGTAACTCTATTTCTAAGATCATGGCACAAAATTAGCTCCTTGGCAGAGAGCTGACATGTTCTATTGGATGTACTTGACATACTAGACTAACTGATAAACAGCTGGCTCCTGAACATTTGAAGAGTGGAGTAGAAAGAGTTGCCAGCCTCAACTGGTAAGCAGTGTTACTTTGTGCTCTCTACTAGAGGCCATTTTCTCTTCCAAGAAATTAAGCTTTGGGGCTGGGGATGTGACTCAAGCGGTAGCATGCTCGCCTGGCATGCATGCAGCCCGGGTTCGATCCCCAGCACCACATACAAACAAAGATGTTGTGTCCACCAAAAACTAAAAAATAAATATTAAAAAAAAAGAAATTAAGCATTAAGCTGCTCTAAAGCCCACCTGCGACAGAGAGATGAGTTGGTGTGGCCTCCATGCTGGCTCTGCAGCTCCCTGTGGTTGGGGACACTCTCCATGGCCCTTGTGAGCCTTGCTCCTCGACTTTAGGGTGAGGACAATGGCCCCCTCTTCAGAAGCCATTGTGGGGTGTCGATGGGTTCCTATGCCAGTCGGCTGGCATGGGTCAGTGTTCATGGCTGCAAGCTCTCCTCCTCCATCTCTCTGGAATTACAAGGAGTCAGAAGACAGTCCTCAAACAACCAGGCTCCCTGTGGACTCGGTCCTCTCACTCATTGCCCAGGTGCAATCCTTCACCCTCTCCTATGGATGTTTTTCTCCTAAACGTCTTCAGTCTTTCTACTTCTCTGCATTGTCAAATCAGGTTTCTGGCATTAAGACTGGCCAGGTCAGCCTGCTCCACGTGTGATGTGATGGCAGTAAACAGTCTCCAGGAGTACACAGCCAGGGCGCAGGAGGCTCCTCACGTTTTGTGGGGTGGTGAGAGTTGATTTGAATCATGTTTCTGGGTTCTTCCTGCCCTTTCCTCAGAGGCCTCCTTCCACCTCCCCAGAACATGGCAGGTGATTCCTGGGAAGTTCAGGGTTGTATCTACTGTGCCTCTTTTGCACTGTTTCTTTGCTAGTGTTTCAGCAAACTGAAGCAAAGACCTCAATTAAGTCTCTCATCATTCTCTGTAGTCCTCTAATTCCGACTAGGACTTTGTTGATTGGCCAGTTTCAATTGTACTTTTCTCCTTGCATTATTGCAAAAGGTTTCTAATATATGTCTGCCTCCCATATTACACCAGCTTGACCCATCTCCACACTAAAGCCAGGCTACAATTTTTAAAGCAAAGATTTTATTGTATCACTCTCCTGCTTAAAGCCATTTCTGTTTTGCCCCTGGATGTGTTCCAAATCCTTCAGCAGCTTCTGGGTCCCCCATACTTGTCTGTAGGTCACTACCTGTCCTGCCTTGAACTCTGGACTCCAGCCCGACCAGCTGCTGCCCAGCACTGCTCTTTGCCTCCAGGCAGCTAAACAGGCAATTCTCATTAGCTGGTCTGCCTTTGACCTTCTGCCATATAGTAGATTCATAATTTTATGTTGCCTCCGCACCTGTTTTGAAAATACATTAAACATTTCCATACCAGAAGCAAGGCTCAGTCACCTGACAATTTCACCTGCCTCTTCCCAGTTCCTCAATGTAGTTGGTCCAGATATCTGCCTTACACAATGGCCTCTTGATGACCCCCTCCCTAGGGGTGGGGGTACCATCATCTTCTTGACCTGCCTCACCCCACCCCACCCCCACCCCGTGCCCCACACATACTGCACAGATGGCTTCAGTACCTCCTCTCAGGCACCGCGGGACAACATGGAAGTCATGCCTGCTTGCTCCGCACCCATCCATGAAAACTACCCTTGGGAAACTGCTTGGGTCACATCCTGGACCCCAATAAAGGCTTTAGTCCCACAGAGTCTCTCTCTCCCCTCTCTCCTCCTCCCTACCCCTGGTAGAGCACCTGTGCCTGGATGCTTCCTCCTTCCTCTTGGGCCTGCAAGGTGTGCTCCTCTCTGGAACCTGTATGCGACACTGCTTTTCTATTAGCTCTCTCCTCTGACTGACACACCTGACCCTAATTCTCCTCCCATCAGGGCTCTCCTGGAGAGTGGCTCTGGTGATCAGGATAAACCAGACCCAGGCAAGACAAGCCACAAGGGTTTCCGTCAGTATAGACAAATTTTCTGGTCAGACACTGAGGCACTAAACCATTTGCCAGAATAAAGACTCCTGTAAGAGGCCACGGCCACCTCCTCCGGAGCCCCGTCAAGGCAGGGTTAGATTTCATAGCCACAATCTAGAGAGGACCCTCAAGATCAAATTAGAGTCCAACCCCCGTGCAGTGAGCAGAGTGTGAGGGAACAATGCCATGCATTTACCCTGCTACTGGCTCGCTAACTGGCCCTCCCACCTGGTCGATGCCATCTGGGAAGGCTCTCGACTTGTCACTGTCTGTTGTGGAGAGCTGCTCAAACTACCTGACTAAGTTGGGAGTTCTAGAAGTCTCAGTGCTCCCTGGGTCCCATCAGCTGGGTCCTTTTGCTCTGGGTCCAGCCTTAGCGCAAAAGGGGTAATCTTGGTGGCTATCCCTCCCCTGAAGGGGACTGTGGCCAAGGGCTTTACTCACTCCAAATGCTTGTTGATGAGGGGCAGAAGAGGGGACCTCCATCCAGGGGCTGTCAAGTAGACCCTGGACCAATGTGAAGATCAGGGGGCTGTGAGAATTGGTGAGGCAGGATCTGGGCTGGACTCCCTGGTGGACAGGAGGGGCGCCCACTTCGCCATGCTGGAGACCATGCTGCAGGGCTCTGCCATCCTTGTGTAGACTCCTCCCTTGCTTCTGTTGCTGCTTTTTTTTTTTTTTTTTCCAACCTTAATAAGGTCGACAGAGACACCATGGAGAGGGAGGTGACTACATGTGGAAGGAGGGCACGTCCAGGAACCGCAAATGGAGGCCGCCACTCACAATGAAGGGCCCACTCAGGACTACTAAGAGCAAGTAGCATGAGCATCGAAAGAGAGCATCGAAAAGACCACCTAGAAACATAGGCCATTCAAACAATTTTTCTTAAAAACAAAAATAAAAGGAGGAAAAGAGTCTATTGTCTTGTGGTGAGGGAGCATCTTCAGAGAAAGACAACTTCGCAGAGGCACTAGCCCTCTTCTTATCAATTAGAGACAGAAGCCCGGTGTGGTGGAGCATGCCTGTAATCCCAGCAATTCTGGAGGTTGAAGCAGAAGGATGTCAAGTTCAAATCAGCCTCAGCAACTTATTGAGGCCCTAATCAAATTAATAAGATCCTATTTCAAATGAAGAGGGGCCAGGGATGTGGCTCAGTGGTTAGGCATGGTTGCCTTTGATCCCCGGTACCAAAAAAAAAAAAAAAAAAAAAATAGGGACAGAAATAAGAACCCCAGCTTCAGGAGGATTAAAAAAAGACTGCTTACAAATTGGGGGTGGGGAAGAGGGAAGAACTTTCAGCTTCCTCTGCTAAACAAATACTTGGTTAGTAGACACAAAGCTAGCTCTAGGTTACCTATTGACTTATAAACAAACCACTGGCTATAGGGAGAAAAAGAAATGATAAACAAGTAAAATTATGAATACACATTAATAATGTAATATAGATATATTATAGATAAAGCATAAGTGCATATGTAATATATAATTAAATTAAAACATTTTCATAATTTGATCCAACTAGAAATAAATTTTTTTTTCTGACAGTGAATTTTATTTATTTTTTATTTTACTTTTTCCATATTTTTAACTGGTACATTATAATTATACATAATGATGGGATTCACTGTAACATATCCATACATGCACACAAAATGTAATATAATTTAGCCAATATCATTCCCCAGTATTTCCCCTTACCCTCCCTGGTCTTTTTCCTCTTCTCTACTGATCTCTCTTCAATTTTCATGAGATTCACCCCACATCTTTCTCTTCCTTTTTCATCTCCTTCTCTATTGTTTCTGCAGAGACCGAAATGGTTCACTTGGTTCAACTTCATCTTCTTTTAATATCTGTTGAGAATCCTGCTTCTGATCAGGAGACTTTGGTATTATTTGTGAAACTCCTATAGCAAATGGTTTCCTAGCTTCAGGACTGCAATCTGGATCATATGTCTGCTGAATTCTTTGTTGTTGAAAGCCAGTATTTTTCTTTTTCAGTGTTTCCAAGCTTTCTAAAGCTGTACTGTGTTCAGAAAGTGACTTTAAAAGAGAAATGTTATTTATTACTCCAGAAAGTTCTGAAGAATTTCTAGAATTATTCCAGGATTGTTTGCTTTTTCTGGCAATTGCAACTTCAACATGATCTTGGGGTAACTTTCTAATTCTTCCCAAGTCTTCAGATTCAGGAATATACACTTCATAGTCTTTTAAAATAGAATGCTTTTTTCCCAGAGGATAAAACAAAGAATAGAAATAAAATTTTTTAAAAAATATTTTTTAGTTATAGTTGGGCACAATACCTTTATTTTATTTGTTTATTTTTTATGTGGTGCTGAGGATTGAACCCAGCACCTAGCACGTGCTAGGCGAGCACTCTACCGCTGAGCCACAACTCCAGCCCCATAAAAAATTTTTATACTAATTTTATGTATTACAGTATTTAAATAACAATAAAATTTAAAGGCTTCCATGCCTCTTTAACTTAAGCTCAACATTTGGTAAAATGTACCAATTGATAAAACTTCATGGGCTTAATCAATACTGGATCTCAACTTATACCTGGGAATCCAACTAAATTTAAGTGCTTAAAATCTTACAATGTTCACTAAATATAAACTAGAAAGAAATGAGAACGTCTCACTTCAACTGTGGCTTTGCCTAAATTTGCCATAGTCAATAGTACCCATTACCCTAAAATATTACATGGTGGGAACAGATGTTCTAACATAATGAATAATAAAATTAAAGTAGGATTTTGGCATTCAAATTGACTTGATAAAGTGAGATCCTAGGAGCCCCTACTTAAAATAGTTAACATGACCCAATGTAAATTAAAACAGAGTTTTCAAGGACTAAAACTTATAATATAAAACCTAACTAATAAAGGGGTGGTTGTCCCCACCGCTTCTTCACTTAGCTGGATTTCATGTATTTTTAAATCTGGAAATATTAAGGGTGACTTAGGCAGATTTCTTTAACCTTAGCTCTGTTTCCATCCACCCAGGTGCCCATACCCAAACCTAATATTACTAATACTAGTGATTCTATTCAACCAACCACCAGTATATATTTTGTTCTTCTAGATCAGCTAAGACTTTCAGTTCAGTGCCTATTTCAAAAGTCTCACCTGCAAATTGCTGCCACCTCTGAAGGGACACAAAATACCTTTTCCAGGCTTCCATGCTGTACATCAATAGCTTTGTCATCACACACAAACTTGAAGACAAAGCCTTAAGGACGTACCCTCTCCATGAGCACAGGTGTGACATTGCATCGATGACATCCTTTTCCAAAGAGCTTCATTTGACACATGAAGTCCAATGTCTAAAAGCCCGTTTTAGGTTCTGGTGGTTCCTCACTTATGAAGCTTTCTCACAAGTTGAAATCAACATGCACTCCTGCTAGTGACTTCAGAAATCCTCCTTCACTGTAGAGGCTTTGGCAACCTCTTCCCCTGCCTCCTAGAGTCTCCCACATCTCTTACCATAGCCGTTCATTGTCCCATGGCTGCTGATTCTGAGGTTTTTGCCCTCGGGCTATACACCATAAAACAAAAACACCACTCACTACCTCAAAACCAAAGCTTTCATGGATCCTGGACATGGGACTCTCCAGTCCCAGCTGCCCAACACGCACTGGGTCATGGAAATACCATCCCATAGCATGGCTACTGAGGTCTCCCCAAGACAGGACAGGGCCAGGTCTGGTCCTCTTGTATATTCCAACTGTAGGCGGGGTTGTCTTCCTCTAGCTTGCTGAAGGAAGTCACCATCCCTCAGACCCTTTGACTACCTGGAAAGCCCCTAGGGATTAACTGAGTGAAGAGTTATGGGAGTCCATAGGCTATGCAGATGTTATTGCTCTCCATCACATGTGATGGAGCTCAGTGGAAGATATTTTAAACCCTTATCCAGGATGTCCCTGAAAAGGATGGGACCCTAAAACACTCTTGGTCACATTTCAGTGCTCAAACAAACAGAAGGTTAAGGTCAACAAATGGTCCCATCTTTGCTTGTATTATAAGCTATTGAACTTTTTAATTTAATTTAATTTTTTGAGGCAGGGAAAAAGAAAAAAGGAGAGAGAGAGAGAGAGAGAGAGAGAGAGAGAGAGAGAGAGAAACCGCTCTGGAATTTTCCATTTGTGGCATCATGTGGACATTCAAATGATTTCAGATTTTGGAGCACTTCTGGATTTCAGATTTTCAGATTAGGATATTCAACCTATATTTATTTGATTTTCCCTAATTGCATTGAACAACTAATGTAATCACTTTCATATTTTCAGTGGCTTATCTTAGTTATAAGTAGCTAGGAGTTTTCAGTACAGGATGTTTTGATGATGGAATGAACGAAAAAAGTAATTATATAAAGGGGAAGGCTGCTGCTGGTAGGGAATAGATGGAGAGAGTTATAGACATGGAACCTCATCGGGACTGAAGTTTTTAGAAACATGATTTAGTGTAGTGCTGTAATTGTAACAACTATACACTAATGTTGTAAGACACCTCATACAGTGTTTGAATTCTTAAGACCTAACTTTCCATGACATTACTCCAACACTTTATTTTGTTTCCTTGTTAGGGTGCCATTTTTGAAGAAGGGGTCATTTAACAAACTGTTAATTGATGGATCCAATGAATATTACCAGTGTTTGTGTCCTTAATACAGTGTCTGCTACACAGTAGGCCTCAGTAAATATTTATAGAGTAAACAAATACAACCAATTCATTTAAAAATTGGAGCTGATTCTCCACTTTAAGTTTCAAGTGAATCCGTACAAAGGCAATAAACACCCCAGGCTGGGAAATTGTCATTTTAGTCACTTTTCCTTGCTTGTTCCAGTTAAGACAAAAGCCAGGAGAGATGAGTGAAAGGCCTGGGCACTTGCATTCTGTTAATATCCTTTCAGACTGTGCCTGTAGCTCCTCATTCTGTTTAGAGGCTACTTGACCATTTCCACTTATAAGTGACCTAAGAAAACAAATAATTTAATTAATACCTCAAAGACTTATTGAGCTGCCACATCCCAAACACTGAGCCAGGTACCAGAGACATAAAAAGGAATTAGACTGTACCCGTCCTTGAGAAAGTCACAACTTGTAAATAAGTAGTTGCAAGCAATGCCAAAATCCAAGCACAGCAAAGTAGATTAAAAAACAAAACAACAACAACAAAACACTCTAGAAAAACACTCTGGAGGCAAAGGTCAGAACTCTTTGAGAAGCACACATGGACTTCAGGAACCCAGGTTACCGTTTCCATTTGTAAAGCCCATGATCCCGGGCTGCAAAGCAGTAAGGAGATTGTGGGTCACTGACTGGAGGGAAATCACAGTAACAACAATCAGCTCTTTCCATGATTATCGCATTTAATCCCCAAATCTCCAATAAGGCAGTTTCTATTACTTTCCCAGTTTCACCTAAGAGAAATCAAGGCTTTCAGGATTTGTGATATGCTTGCCGAGGACTCGACCTCAGAAAAAACTAGGAGACCTGAAATTGGAAAAAGAGCCCCAGGATGAGAGTGCAGGAAGACCCAGGTCCGGACCTTGACATCCACTGGGCCCAGCCAAGTACTTAGGAAGCTAAGCTTGAGGAGCTGGGCGTGGCCTCGAGCCCTTTCCCTGCCCAGCCACCCAGGGTTGGGGCAGAGAGGGGCTGGAGAGGGTGGAGGTGAGAACCAGAAAGGAATGGCGGCGGGGAAGGGAGTGCGAGAAATAACCTGGGGAAGGGAGCTGATGAAGGGAACCTGCCGGGAGAACGTCTGCAGGATTGACGGGACAGAAGAGCGCGGGGAGGGGGGAGCTGGGTGGGCCGACCCAGGGGAGGAGAGTCGAGGGGGCGGCCGCTGGGAAGAGGGGCGGAGAATAGGGGCTGGGACCTGGGGCGGAGAGCTGGGCCCGAAGGCCACTCTTTAGGGCATCTTTAACACCAAACGCGAGGAGAGCTGCAAAACCCAACTCCGGAAGCGAGTTGAGCGCGGCCCCTGCCCGGGAGGCGGTGGAGCTTGATTCAAAAGGCTTTGAGAAAGGAGGAAAGAGAGCCGCACTTGGTTGTCTTAAGTATTTGCTTAAGGAATTAACCTCCTGCTTGTCCAAGTTCAGGCAGCCGGAGGTGATCTGAACTGCCCTTTCAGAGCCTCTCGGTCGCTTCTGTTCTTTGAGGACGGGAGCGGTGCAGCCCCGCGGGTGAATTGTCGGCGGTTTTGAGAAAACTTGGTGCAGAAAAGTACGCGACTGGAAGCGAGTCCTTCTCTACTGTTGATACCTCCAGTCTTTGGGGAGGGCCTTTTCCAAGACAGGTGACTCTAAGGTTTGACACGACCCCATGCTCCCATGCGGAGCGCCCCCGGGTCACACCCAAGCTTAGGTTCACCCCGCAGAGAGGGAAGCTGGATTCCTTCCTCCTCCGTCCTTCCTTTCTCCCTCCCTCTTTCCTTCTTTCGCCTCCTTTCTTCAAGTTTGTGTAACTGTAATTCTGACTTATTTCATTCCCTTCTGTCCTCCATTTGACATGGCTCAACTTTACGATTTAGGGGACGGGTGTGTTTTGAAGACAAGCGTGTGACTTGAAAATCATTTCAGTTTTAGAAAATATTTCTTCCTTATTTTGATTTCAGTTTTATTGAGTGCAACTCGCAGAGCAAGGACTCGAGGAAGAAATGGTCTTGCAAGTTCTCTGTGGGGGCTAATGCTGCCCGCACCTGGGAATCGCCGCAGCCGGGCACTGGTGCTCCGCCTGCCCCTTGGCGGCCATCGTGTTCGCCCTTCCAGGAGCGCCCCCGTGTGGCTCAGGTGGATATTCACTGTGTGGGCATCCCCCTCAGGATCAGAGACTTTTCTCTTTTGCACATTTGTGTCTTCCTCAGGGTAGAAAAAGTTTCTAATTGTTCCCAGGGCGATGTGGATCCTGGCAGGAGAATTTAGTGATGTCCAGTTTCAAGGGACCAAACTTCTGCCTGGGAGATAGTTTTCAGTAGAATTATTGCAGGATGTCCCAGACTATTCTTGCCATGCAAATGTGGGGTGGGGGGAGACATGGAGGAGTTGGTCACCCACTAGGTCCCAGGCACACTACATATGTTAGATAATCTTACAGGAATCTAAGGAGGAATTGCCATTCCCTTTTTACAAAACAAGAAACAGATTCTCAGAGGCCCAAGGTCTCAAAAGGATGTCCTCAGGGTTCGAACTGCTACCTACCTGACTCCAGAGCTCATAAGCTTGGCACAAGAGAGACCCCCCTGTGGAAGGGGAGAATCTTGCAGTATATTGCCTTTTGAGTCTGAATAGTTTCACTATTCCTATGAGGAACATGAAGTCATATGCTTAAAATTGTGACTAACCAATGGATCTTTCCCAGGTCTAGTAATGTAAAATCCATTTTGATTCTTATATCAAACTGTCTTACTATCTTTATAAAACCAGTTTTTAAAATCTGTCAGATGAAAGGATCAGGTGATCCTAAAGTCCCCTTCTGGCATCTGAGTTTTATTAGTTCTGGTCCTCGAGTGTTCTCACAGATGAGTGTCCCCTCATCTTCCTGGTGCTCTGCTCAGGAAAGGCCAGGGCCACCTAAAGGTGTAAAGACTGACTCTCGATCTCACGGGCATCTCAGCCCCACCCAAGCCTGGGGTGCACTTTCACTATAGGGTAGGTGTTTGTGGTTCTGCCTCACCCTATCCCTTTGGGACAAGGTTGTTCCTCTCAGGTTAGGGTAGGGCTGACCCACTCCAGGCTTTGCAAGTGGTTACATGACTCATCTGATTAGTCAGAGTCATTGGTCCACCAAAGGATCATGGTCTAAACTGGGCCAATGACAGGGATCTGTAGGTCTTGCAGCCCCTTTGGGAGAGAAATGTACTTTCAACTGCATTTTTCTATGGACTGAATATTTGTGACCCTCCTTACCCATATTTTGAAGCTCCAGTCCCCTATCCAACTATATTTGGAGATGGGGGCCTTCTGTGGCTTCATGTGTTGGAATGTAATCTCCATTGTAAGAGGGTAAAAATCATACTACAGATTTTAGTGGTGGGAACTTTGGGAAGGGATTAGGATTAGATAACATCATTAGGTAGAGCCCCCATGGTTGAACCCTATTGGCATTATAAGAAGATAGAGACCAGACAGACAAATACATAGATAGGTGTATATGCTCCCTGTCTCTTGCCATGTGATGCTCTGCCTCACCTCAGGATTTGCTAGCAAGAAAGCCATCAGGGATGAGGCATGAAGACCTTGTACCTATAGAACCTTAGCCAAAATAAACCTCTTTTCTTTATAAAGTAACCTGCCTCAGGCATTTCATTATAGGAACAAGAAATTAAGTGATGCAGGACTTTTACAGAATTACAATTAAATTAGTTCATAAGGATAGGACCCAGATCCCATAGGATTAGCACCCTTAAAGAAGGAGGAGGAGGAGGAGGAGGAGAATAATAATAATAATAATAATAATAATAATAATAATAATCAGCACTCTCTTTCTCCCTCCATTTGGATGCACTGAGGGAAGACCATGTGGTGACATAGGTGACTGTCTGCAACTCAGGAAGATAATTCTCACCAGGAGCCAAACCATTTTAGTGCCTTGATCTTGGATGTTTCAGACTCTGAAATTTTGAGAAATAAATTTCTGTGGCTTAAGCCACCCAGTCTATGGTATTTTGTTATAGCAGCTTGAACTGACTAATAAGTGGTAAAAGGTCAACTGTGAGCTACGAAGTGAGAAAGTCAGTAGAGGGAGGGAGAGATAGACCTCCAGAGTTTTTAAAAACAGTTTGATTAGGATGTGATTCACTCATTTTGAGTGTATAATTTGATGGAGTTTAGAATATTCATAGATTCTGTGCAATTATCACCAGGGTCAATCTTAGAATATTCTTATCACTTCAGAAAGAAGCCACCCACATCTTAGAATCTTTAACAGTCAATATGGTTTTAAATCTACTCAAGATAAAATGTAACCAGGAAGGGGAAAAAACATAAAACACGGGGCATTTTTTTTTTTTTTTTTTTTTGTACCAGAGATTGAACTCAGGGGCACTCGACCACTGAGCCACATCCTCAGCCCTATTTTGTATTTTATTTAGACACAGGGTCTCACTGAGTGCTCAGCAGCCTCATTTTTGCTGAGGCTGGCTTTGAACTCACCATCCTCCTGCCTCAGCCTCTTGAGCCGCTGGGATTATAGGCATGCATCACTATGTTTGGCCAAATACAGAACATGTTTTTATGTACTTTCTCTAAAAAGAAATAAAATATAAGATTAACATAGCAGAAAGAGATCATTGAACACAAAAATTCTAAAAAATTTTAGGCAAAAGGTTTAAATTTATTTTTAAAAATATTTTTATGCCTTTTTATTTAATTTATTTTTTTATGTGGTGGTGCTGAGGATCGAACCCAGGGCCTTGCATGTGCTAAGCGAGCACTCTACCACTGAGCCACATCTCCAGCCCCAAAAGGTTTAACTTTAAACTTTTTATCTAGTTAAAGGTCAAAGATTTTCTGATTCTAGAAGTCTTAATGTTCCATTTATCTCTAAAATTCTAAAAAGCATAGATTGTTTAAATCCTTAAAATTGAGGAAGAAATAATCATACATTGTTATACTATAAAATAACATAGCACATTGACTTTTTAATTTTTTAATTAGTTCATTATAGATAGACATATTATTGGTGTTCATTTTGACATAATTATACAAGCATGGAAAGTATTTTTTTCCCCCAATTCAGCCCCTAGTACTTCCCCAGCACATTGACTTTTAAAGAAATAAAATACATATAATGTGGAATATAAAATCATACCCTTTTCTCCAAATGCCCTAGTATAGTGACTTCTGCCAGGCCACTCCACACCCCTGTTTTTAAATAATGAATGGATCTCTTTTTTCAAATAGGGCATTACATTGTATCCCATAAATACATGCAATTATTGTGATCAATTAAAAGTAAAGTAAAATTTCTGGGCATGATGGTGCGGGCCTGTAATCCCAGTTATTCTGGAGGATCCAAGTTCAAGGCCAGCCTCAGTAATTTGGTGAGACTCTATCTCAAAAAATAAAAAAAGATTGGGGATGTACCTCAGTGGTAAAGGACCCCTGGGTTCAATCCCAGTACCAAAAATAATAATAAATAGTAAAATATAAAAAGATACTGGGCACTGTGGCACATGCTTTTAATTACAGTTACTCAGGAGGCTGAGTCATGAGGATCCCAAATTCAAGGCCAACCTGGGCAACTTAGTGAGATCCTGTCTCACAATTTAATATGGGGTCCAGGGCAGTGGCAGGCTGGGTGTATAGGCCAGTGGTTGAGCATCCTTGGGCTTAGTCCCAAGACCATAAAGAAAAAGAAACCCCATCCCTTCTACTTATTACTTCCTTAACAATATGAATATAATTGCTGTCTCCATAAAATTTTACTAGTCTGGATGGAATCATATCATACTTGGTGTCTTGTGTCTGCCTACTTTCACTTAACATGTTTTCAAAGTTGGTCTATGCTATGGCCTCCATCAGCACCTCATTCCTTTCTCTGGTGAAAGAATGTTCCATTGCAGGGATATACCATGTTTTGTTAGCCATTCAGCAGTTGATGGGCGTTTGAGTTATTTCTATCTTTTCACTATTATGGATAATGCTGCTATAAATATTTGTGCTCAAGTTTTGGTGTAGACATGTTTTAATTTCTCTTGAATATGTTCCTAGGAGTGGATTTGCTGGGTCATATGATAACTTTGTTTGAGAAACTGACGGATTGTTTTCCAAGTGGCTATACCATTTTACATTCCCACCAGCAATGCCTGATAGGTTCTGATTTTGCCACATCATTTTTATTCTAGCCATTCTAGTTGGCGTGATTGTATGTCACTGTAGTTTTGATTGGCATTTCCTCAGTAAATAATGATGTGAAGCTTCTTTTCGTGTATTGCTTGATTATTGTATATCTTCCTTGGAGAAATATATATTCAGATTTCTGCCTATTTAAAATTTGGATTGTCCTTTTATTATTGCATTGTAAGAGTGCTTTATATATAGTAGATGTAAGTCCTTTATCAGATATGTAATTTACAAATATCACCCCCCCACACACACCATGGGCTCTTTTCACTTTCTTTATAGTGTCCTTTTATATATAGAATTTTTAATTTTGATGAAATCCAATTTATCTTTTGTTGTTGTTTTCATTGCTTGTACTTTTAATGTCAAATCTAAAAATCTATTGCCAAACCTGAGGTCACAAAGATTTACCCCTGTTTTCTTTGAATAACTTTATAGTTTTAGATTTCATAATTAGGTCTTTGACCATTTTGAGTTAATTTTCGAACATAGTATACGAAAAGAATCCAGATTCATTCTTTTGCATGTAGCCATTCAGTTCTCCCAGCACCATTTGTTGAAAATCCCATCCTTTCCTCAAGTGATATTGTAAAATACATATTTGATCCTCTTCCTTCCAGGCAGAAATCCTTGGAATCTCTGAAAAGTATCCTTTTTTTTATGCTAATGAGTTGGTTTAGGGATGGCAGTACCAGGGGAGCTTCAGGATGATGACTGGTACCCACAAAGAAAAAAGCAAATCCTTAGACTTGAGCCCTACCTTCCAACCACTGGAGAGGGTAGAGTTACTGAAGGCTAATGAAACCTGCCTTTGCCATGAATCCTCCACAAAAACCTGAAAAGACAGAGTTCAAAGAACTTTTGCATAGCTAAACACCTGGAGATTCCTGGGGGGCGGGTGGCACACTGAGGCAGGTCATGGAAGCTCCTCATCCTTTCTTTCGTAACTTACCTGGTGCATCACTTCATCTGCATCCTGTGTAATATCCTGTGCAATACATTGGTAAATATATTACACTGCGGTTCTGTGAGCCACCTTAGTAAATTAATCAAAACCAAGGCGGGAAGGGGCTTGTGAAACCTAATTTTTAGCCAGTCAGTCAGTCAGCACAGATAAGACAAACTGGGACTTGCTATTGGCGTGCAAAGTGGGGGCAGGAAGTCTTGGGGACTGAACCTCCAGCCTGTGGGATTTGGTGCTCTCTGCCAAATGTGTCTGAATGAATTGAATTAGAGAACCACCACCTGGTACCTACTGCAGAACTGATTGCTTGCTCACAAGTGGGGAGAATCCCTGCACCTTTTGAGATTATAGAAGTCTTTTTGTTTGTTTGTTTGTTTTGTGGGAGCAGAGGAAAAACAGTTTGTTTTGTCCACATGTCATTGAATGGTCTTGGCGCCCTTCTTGAAAAGCAGAATGAGTTGACCATAAACACATGGGTTTATTTCTGGGCACTTAGTCTATTCCACGGATCCGTAGATTTATCATTGTGTCAGTAGCACAGTGTTTTGATTACTGTTGTTCTGTATAAGTTTTGATGTCAGTATGAGTGCTCCTACTCTGTTCTTTTCTAGAACTGTTTAGGCCATTCCAGGTGATTTGCAACTCCATATGAGTCATGGGATTGAGATAGGTAAAGGACACATAGTCTGTGGAGATAAGTGATTGGGTGATTACTCAAGAAAAGGAAATGGGTTGTTGACATTTCTGGGGAAGGGGGATCAGGGATTCCTGCTCCATGGGTTGCTAACAACCTGGGGCACTTACAAACACAATGAGTTACCCTCTGTGCTCTTGCTCCTTTCTGCCCTTAGGCACATACACAGAGAAGAAAGGGAGGCAGGGGGATTCTGGGATCTCTAAAGAGACAAGACCACCTCCTCCCACTAACTCCCATCTATGGTCCCCCTTCTTTTCAGAGCAGTTTACTACCTCTGTCCTCCATCTCTTTTTAAATAAAACTAGCTTTCTGTGCTTGCTTTGGTATTTCTCAAGTGTTTAATCTTCAACACCAGGGAGAACAAGGACCCGATCCTGATCTCCAAGATGGGTATCAGAATCACTTTGTCAATTTCTACAAAGAAGTCCTTTAGGATTCTGATAGATTGTTTTTATCTATAGACCAATTTGGGGAGTATTGACTTTTTAAAAAATATATAGAAGTGATTTTTTTTTTTTTTTGCAAATACATTTTATTTACTTATATTTACATGGTGCTGAGGATCAAACCCAGTGCCTCTCATGTGCTAGGCAAGTGCTCTACCACTCAGCCCCAACCCAGCACACAGTATTGCCATCTTAATTATGTTAATTTTTGCTCATCCATGGACATGGGTTTCTATATATATAGATCCTCCTTGATTTTTTAAACATTGTGTTGTGATTTTCAGAGAATAAGTTTGGCTTTTTTTTTTTTTTATTTCTAAGTATTTGTTCATGTTGAATGAAATGTTTTTTCTTAATTTGATTTCTGGTAGCTCATTACCAATGGATAGAAATACAATTTTTGTATATTGAGTCAATATAGTTTTGTTTATATTAGTTCTGCTTGAATTGTTATTTTTTGGGTTAGGAATCAAAAAAAAAAAAAAAAAAAAAAAAAAAGCTAACTGCTGGACTGCACCATAACTGCCTCCCCCAAAGTTTGGGATGTAGAAATACTCAAATAGTGTAACAAAGAGCTTTCACATGATCTTAGTTGACACTCTATTACTTTGGGAAGTGTGAAAACTATGTTTACCAGCATTTTGAAGATGAGGAAACTGAGGCTTAGGAGACTAAATGGCTAACCCAGGCCTCAACTTAACAAGTGGTTCTTTGTAACCTGCAACTTCTGACCCCCTAGTCCAAAGACTTTTATGCGGTCTCTTCCTGCGGGTGTTGCCGGGTATGGCAGAGGTACTGTTCTGAAGTGCCCCCCAGGGAGCAAGTTCAGGGAAGGAAATGTCACCCCAAATAATGATAAAGAATCATGGTCTCAGGAAATGAGTCATAACAATAGGAGAAACCCTATGTATTAAATTCTAAGATTCATCTTAAGGAAAAATGAATACTTACCAACTAGAGAACCTTTTTTAAAGAATTCTTATTCTAAACAGTATGAAAACTAAGACCTCACCCACCCCAGCCCCAAAAGGAGTATTTCTGGTGGATAATTTATGCTATCTTACAAACTCTAGGAGCCCAATCTGGCACTGCATATTTTACTAAACTTAATTATAATAAAAGCTGAGTCAAAGGAAATTCAGTTACAATATGTGCTGTACTTGGCACAGTTCTAAACACAGGAGTTAAGGCCAGGGAGGCAGGTCCATTACTTGGCTTGAGTGTTGAAATATGTCTTGGTAATTACTCTCTGCTGTAGGTCATCATTTTTTAAAAATTTAAAACTGTTTCTGCCATATTTTCACACTTCCCAGGCGACAAATGTAGTTAGTTGTAGGTATTAATATTGTCTGTTAACTTAAAAGGAAGAATGGTTATAACATTCTCCATCTTGTGCTTAATGGAAGCAAATTCAAATAGTCAGCCTCACTTCAAAGTGGAAAATAAATGTGTTTTCTTTATAGTTATTTGCTCTTGGTGACTAGGGATAGACAGCAAGTAGGCAGAATCAACAGAACTGGTCAGGCCTCACTGGAACACCAGTCTCTGATGGTTCACCCAAGGGAAAAGGGATACTAAGGAAGGTGGAGGGTTGCATGCTATTTATAGAGATGTACCAGGAAATATTTAGGAAATTCTCCACTCATTTTGTTAGAGGCCCCATGTCACTACAGCTACAATTAACATTTAATAATGATTCCGTGTTTATGTGAGAACTAGAATTGTCGCACATAAAGATTAAAAAGAAGCAAGTTTTTTTTTTTCCTTTTTATTGAACAAAGTTTTTTTGTATTAACTAGAAGTGTGAGCCCATACATTCACCTACCATGATGGCAAAGAGGCACAGATTCAAATATTAAACCATGAAATGTTAAACCACTCCGCTGGTGTTCAGAGGACAACAACCAGCAGGATTAAGGAGAACTCTCTACTAAGTGAGGAGGTTCAGAGTTCAGAGCAGAAGGGTGAGGTAGCAGAGACGGTCACGCTAAGTCCCAAAGCTGTCCAATATTGTACATACTCTCAACTACAACAGTTCAGGTCACAGTGACCTACTAGTAAGTAAAATCTCAAGAGCAAGTCCTCTTGACCTGAAGTGTTCTTACAACCTGCTTTCATCAGACATTCTGGGGAGGACAGCCCTACTCCTGAGTAGAGTCCAAAGGCCCAGAACAACTGGACTCCATGTGCCCCCAATGGGGAACTCCCTCGTCCACCAGGGGAGGCAGTCAGCCTCATGTCAGCATATACCTGGTCTTGTGCTGGATCCTTCCTACCATCTTTAGTCCCACAGGGTTGGAAGAACCAGGGACGAACTCTGTCTGTTTTTCTTAGGTAGTCCTCTCATTTCTCCTGCCAGACATCCAGGAGTGTGAATTCCTTGTTTCCCCAATTGCATTAAGACAGTTCCTTGCACATGACTGAGTCTTCCTTAATTTTACCAAAATGAGTTGAATGATTTGATTACAAAACTTACTGCACTCATGGTGTTTCTGTTTAATGATACTGATGGTGCCTTTTTGTGGTGACTTTCCATTTAAAGTGTCTACATCTCTGTTTTTCTTTCTGAAGATGAGGAAAAACTTCTTTCTTGCCTGCTCATGCTGAAGCCCTTAGTTCTCATTAGGAGTTTATTTGACTATGGAAAAATGTTCATTGCATGTTAGAATGACTATTTTCTTGAGAAATTATGAAAGGCTGAGTCAATTTAAAGATCCCTTTAAAAGTTTAAATACCAGTTTATATAAATAAGCAAATGAAAATATATTTATCCCAGAAAAAAATGTACTCCCTATACAAATTCAAAGAAATGCAAATTAAAACAAGTGCTATTTACAACCAAATTCAGAAGTAACTTAACATGAAAATAATATCTGCTAATGTGTTTGTAGTGAATCGGGCTTACTTTTACAGCTGCCTTGGGAGGAAACATAACTATACTAATCAATATCTACCAAAAGATTCTTAGTGGAAACAATCCCACAATGTAAATATCGATGCCGTGAATGAAAGTGTTATTATTTTATAATTTTTGCTTCTTAGATTTTTTTCCTGAAGGACAAATGCAAAATAAGTTAAAAACTGTATGTGAAGATGTTGAGGAGTTTTTTTTTTTTTAAATTAATTTTTATTGTAGGTTGTTCAAAACATTACATAGTTCTTGATATATCATATTTCACACTTTGATTCAAGTGGGATATGAGCTCCCATTTTTACCCCATATACAGATTGCAGAATCACATCAGTTGCACAACCATTGATTTACATATTGCCATTCTGGTGTCTGTTGTATTCTGCTGCCTTTCCTATCCTCTACTATCCGATGTTGAGGAGTTTTATTGCTGGTGATATTATAATCGTGCTTATCTGAAAATATTTCTTCTATGAACAGATAAAATGTAATACATATAAATGACAATAAATGAATAAAGTCATATGTGTCAATGGGACTAAATTTTTAAAAACATTTATCATGTTAACTAAAAGTCACACATGTAATCGGATGACATTTAGGAAAAAATGTAAATGTTAGGCAATAGTACATGTTGTTTATTGATGCAGACATTTATATAAAAAGTATAAGGTCAACTCAACTGGAGCTTTGGTTTCTAGAGCAACAAAGAGCACATGAGACGGCAGACACAGATTAGGGCACACTTGGGGTTAGTCTGCAGAAGACTTTATCAGAAAATGGTGAGACCTCAGAGGGTTTCACTCTCAGTTAAGAGCAATGTAGAAGTTAACCTGTCTAGGTTAACCTGTTTAGTTAACCTGTCTAAGTTAACCTGTCTAGGGGAATGCAATGAACAAAAAAATAAAAAACCCCTAACAATCAGAAATTCATCTTTATAATGATTTTCAGCTCAAACTTATATTATCTATGTGGTGCAAAAATTCTACCTATGAATTTGATTTACAGTTGTCCCAGAATAGTGACCCCTGAGGTGCAAGAAAGAAGCAATACTGACATCAGATGAAAGAAATATTCAGACATAAAGCATTACTAAAAAATAAGCAATTGGCTCTTGAATGATAGAAGGCTCAATTTAAAAAACAGATATAAAAATTTAAGTGTGAATTTACATATATCCCCAAAGGGGAACAAAATCAGCATCTTCAAGAGGTGTCTGCACTCCATCTTCATTGCAGCATCATTTACAATAGCCACAACACAGAACAACCTATGCATCCATTGGTGAAGAAACTGCTTGGCATTTACAACAGAATATTATTCATCCATGAAAAGAAGGAAGTCCTGCCATTTGTGACTACATGGATGAAACTTGAGAGCCTTATGCTAAGTAAAATAAAATATAAGAAGACAAATTATGTATGATCTCTCTTCTCTCTCATGTGTAGAAACTATAAAAACAAGTCAAACTCATAGAGACCAATGAGAATGGCTGTTTCAAGAAGCTGGGAAATGGGGGAAACATGTTGGGCAAAGAGTACAAATCTTTGTTTACACAATGAAAAAAATGCTGGCAATCTAGTGTACAAGGTGCTAACTATAGTTAACAAAACCATATTAAAATGCTTGAGATTTGCTATGAGAGTGAATCTTGAATGTTCTCACCACACTCAACACAACAATGGCCATGAGGTAAGATGACAGATGCATTAGAAATTCCTAACATTCATAATTGTTAACTCGATTGTGGTAATCATTTCACAATATGTATACATATGGTCAGTTCATCACATTGTGAACCTTAAATAACCCAGTTTCCTCATTGATACCTCATTAAAACTTGAAAATAAATAATTCACCTCCCAATAAATTAAGAAGTAAATAAATAGAATTTATATGCATTTAATAACATAGCCTCAGAATAAAGTACCAGTTAACAGACCTAAAACGAGGGAGAAAGAAAGAGATAAATCCAAAATCATAGTAGTAGATTTTAATAGGTCTCTTTCTGTTATTAGTATAAAGAGCAGAAAATTACTAGGAAACATGCAAAGAAGAAAATACTGGTGGGGCTCTGTTTGAATTTAATTCTTAGATTGTTTCCCCAAATTTAAATGCATAATTACAGTTGAACAAGAAACAGGACTGAGGCGAGGCTTTTGCGGCTTTGTGTCTGGGGGAACTCTGCAAATCAAGGGTGCCTATCTGTTCCCACACACCCTGGCGTCTGTGAGTGATTATGACCAGCAAAGAAGGGGAAAAAATGTGTGGATCAGGTGTTAACAACATTTTTTCCAAACATTCTCCTTCCTACTTTTCCTAATAACTTTGGTTTTGGAAAGTCCCTTGTGCTGTTCTAAAATAAACTAAGCCGTGTCTCCTGAGAGTGTACCCAAGCCTGGTCCTGGGCTCTATCCACTTTGATCCTGATTCCAGGAGGGAAATGACCCCAAAAGGAGCTGGAATCTAAGGGCTGGCATCCGATCCTGTGGTGGAGACAAACATACTTCTAAAGATGTGAAAAATCCCACTTGTTCTAAGTCACTTTGCTCCCTACCTGGGACGTGAAAAGGGGGGCCTTGTTCTTTTTGTGGGGTGCTGCAGTTTTTTTTCTTGCATGAGGTAAAGGCACTTTATATTATTTTATTCTCTGTGCAAAACGAACTGTCACCTCCCAGATTATTATTACACAGGAGTCTTACAGTTTTACTTCGCATCTGAGGAACACACCCAGGGGCCAGAACAGTCCACCAGAGACCCAGCTAACACTGAAGTGTGGAAGGGAGCCATAAGGAGATGAAAGATGTTTTCCTGTGCCGAGTGAGGTGATGGAAAAATAAAACGCCAGACAAGTATGTACACACGAATGATGTAGAAAGGGTGCCTCTTCTCCAACTCAGGGCACTGCTCAGGGCTTGCTTTTCCAAAGTGCCTTTCATACAAACTGCTTCCAAAACCTCTTTACAGTTAATAAAAAGCCCAGTGTTCGCCCTTTGTTAGCATGCAGTAATAAATCACCATAAGGGTGGAGGAAGACATTAAATTCAGGAGATGATACTGATGTCAACTATATGTGGGGGTGGTGCAGGTTTCAGTTCTGGTGCTGGAGCCTCATGGAGCTGATCCAACCAAGTGACTCTACTCTTGTAAGCTTCCATATGCTTGTGTCAAATGAAGATGGTCACTTTTTGAACAGCAACTGCAAATGTTGGTTTCTCAATGTTTCTCCTCCCCACCTCCCTGATCCCTTGTCTGATTTTCAGTGTGGCGAGACCAAAGCTCACACAAACAGCCGCTTTAGGTCCTTTTCAAGTCTAACTAAATTGAGGCTAAAAGCTTGACGTCAGATACCCATGATCAAAAATTTGGGATAAGAAAAGTGACAATGTTGCCAGGACCCAAACTCAGTCTGGAGCTAACCTAGGACCCCAACAAGAGACTTCATAAAACAAGGCTAATTCTTGAAATGGAAACAGAAATTGAATTATTTGTTTTATAAAATAAAACAGAAAATGTTGCCCCAGTTTCTTTACTTGGTTGAGGGCAGTTTTCTTTGTTGATTGTGAAATGGTAACAGTAGATGGCGATGTTGATCTTGTCTTTGGGAGAACAGTTACCAGCATCTGGAGAACAGAGGCAAACACACTGAGCACTGGATTAAAATGGTGAATGAGTTGTGCTGGAAACGAAGGTATTGTATCCCAGCAGGAAAGGAAGCGTTTCCCTCAACTTTCCATGAGATTTTGCTTCTTCCTACCTTTCTACAGTGTTGGGCTCTTCAGCCATTGCGCTAAATGCGGGCAAGGAATTTCTACAACCCAAAGTCATTTGCTTTGTCCTCCTCATAAACAGATCAAAGGAGGCACGCAGGAACAGACAGAAATCTATCAACTTACCAGTTTTGAAAAAAATTACTACATGTATTTTTATTCGAAAGAAATGACAAATTGCAGAGTGGATATGCTCCAACAATAGCAAATTTGGGAACTAATAATAAAAAGGCAATTGTAATCATACCACAGGTACATCTACCACTTAGGAGTGTTCACTGCGAGCCAGGCACTGCGCCCAGTATTTTACATGCATGGGAGGAAGATATCCTCACCCCATTTTACAGATGAGATCACTGATTTTTCTGAAAGTTTTAGTACTTATCTTGAGGTTTTTATTAGTCATTGGTTTGGCCAGAATTCAACTTCAAGCCTGCTTGCTTAACTTTTTACTGTCTTCCCCCAAACGATAAAAATAAATTATCTCATTTTTCTAAAGTCAGTCAGGATGAAGGCAAGTTCACTGTTTTGGGAATGAACTTCAACATTTAGGTATGAGATATATAAATCTCAGACATAAGGAAGAAGAAAGAATCTTCTGGAATCAGAAGAAATAGTGGGTTTTTGTTTTGTTTGGAGTGAGCTTCCTATACCTATTATGTAGGATCAAATACTTGTATATCAGTATGTGTATATAATTTAAAAAACACAAATTGCAGAGGTCTGTCTGCCTATCTTTAATGAAGTCATTGTACATTCAAAGGAGTTCTGTAGCAGGAAAACTAGTTTTCATAAACTTTCTTCTCATAAATCAATGAAATTTTTCTTAAGCATTCTACTTTTAAAGGTAAATTTGTGTCATGGAAACACTTTTTCCATAGTGATTCTTAGGAAAATCTTTTTCTTACTGGCAAATTGTTATTTATGGTGAGTCCATAATAATGATTGGCATTAGAAACTACCAGGTTTCCTTTCTGTGGGGAAAGATAGGGTTACTACGGGTAAACTCACAGCTAATACAAGGAAACTCAACCAGAGCCTGTGTGGTACAGAATCTGGAACCTTCTTTGTAAGGTCAAGGAAAACTCGAGGAAGCCAATCCAATCTTTCCAAATTGTCAGCAGGCTAGGAATTCCTTGAGTACATACTTGTACTTGTGAACTCAGTTCACTTCAGATAAGCACATTGATCAAAGCATCAAGAAGTCCTTTAAAAGTTGCTTTTGGAATATCTTGGCTTTGAGAATGAAGGTTTGATGAATCAGAGATATAGAAAAAGTCTGCAAACATCTTGATTTTTGAGAACTTAAGTTTGATAAATAGGAGAGCCAGAAAGAAATCTGCAAGTTTAATTTCAAGTTGAGGTTTGCGTATGCCTTTTAATCTCAAGTCCAGGCCAACCAAACCACTCCACATCTCCTTTAATTTATTTCAGGATGTTTCATAAGTCTTTATGGGAAAAGGGAGGACAAATCTAGGTGAATTAAACCCGAACCTGATTCTTGACTCCAGGCCTACCCTGTCATATTTATAGGGACTGGGATAAGAATTACAAATGGAGTCCCTGTACCATATTTCCTCATTTTAAAATTATAAATCAAGCTAAAAACTGTTGAATGAAATATGCTCTATCCTCCCAGGTTGATAAATATACCTTCCTGATGGCCTGGAAGAAATCTGTATTCTCACAGCCTCAAGGTTTACCCCAGAACACAGACACACAGAAAAAACTGAGTCTTGGCTGCTCAAGAGGCCTTATGTTCGTGTGTGTGGACACCTGGGTCCACATGCCCATGTCCTGTCCAACACCTCACAAACAGCTGCTCTTTACTGCACCCCTGGGCCTTGGGATGCACATATCAGCCTTGGGAGGTACCCTCTGAAGGACTCGATGAAGAAGCCAGTACTGACCCTACAAATTGGTATGGAGGCCATTGGAGGGAGGAATAGCAGGGTCATGTTTGAGGTGTCAGTGGCCAGAAACATTCTTTTGAGCCTGCAGATGAAGAGGGAGACAGCAGAAGATGGCCAGGGCAGAGCACAAATAACAGGACCTGGTTAGTATCCTCTTTTGCAGGATCAAAATGTCTATAAAAGTTCAAAAGTGTCTATGAAAGTTTAGCTTCTCTGAGGAAAAGGAGATCATATCAGGTGGTAGAAGGAAGAAAAGGAAAGGAATGCAGAGAGAAGGGTTGAGAGAGCATCTCTGAGCAGAAGTGGGTGGGGGTATGGGGACATAAAGACCATACAGGGGCCAGGTGGAAGATACCAGGAAGGAGCCAAGCAACCTAGACAGTGTTACCCACTGAACTGTGGGTCCAGTACTTTTAGAAGTTGGAAAAGTGTGTGCAGTTTTTTTTTTTTTTTTTTTTTTTGTTGTTGTTGTTTTGTTTTTTTTCAGAAAGGTTATCATAGACATAAAGTCCAGTGCTCTAAGAGTTAACATGTTGGGTTTCTGGGAACATAGATTACAGTGTGCTGCTATTTGAACTTGTGAGGGGTGGAGACATTCTGTGGTGGTGGTGGGGTCTTTCAGTTATGTGTGACAGGAAGAAAGTTGGGAACCACCTAGACAATGACACAGTGAGGTTTCCTGGTCTCAGCCAGTCAGCTGGACCCAAAGCACCTATTTTTTTTTTTTCTATTCCTTATCAGACGGCTATTGCCCATTCACTCTTAGGACTCAGCATCTTTCTTCTACCACGTTCTACTTCTACTCCCACTGTGGCTCATAGACAAACCCTTCTGAACAAGAATCCAGTAGGACTGTCATTATCTATCATGAAACCCAGCATTGGGACACATAATCTTGTTAGAACCTCCCAGCACCCTGCTTCAGAGATGGCTATGAGTGGCACCTCAAAGGCACCAGGGCTGGGATGACTGACCACTTCATGCAAGCCTGACCTGATTCATGGTGCAGCTTCTTTTCCAAGGTTGGCTGCACAAGGGAATGTCCAGACCTGGGGCCAGTGGGTCATGAAGGCGGGTGCTGTACGGATTTTCTAAGCTGAGACACATCTTGTCCATGGTGTCTTCATAGCTGAGAAACCACACAAAGGAATGATGGAACACAAGGGTGGCATTGCCATGGCTGATGATTTGACAGTGACATGCTTTGGTTTCCTGCCCTGTGAAATGGGGGGGTTGGATTAGATGGTTCTCAGGCCCTCCTGGGGACTGCATTTCCATGGCATGACTTCATGCTGCTGGCTGGGGAGTCGTCTTATGAGGTCTCATGCTCAGTGTTTGCTGATGCCATCGTAGGTCCATTCCCAGGAGTAACAGCCTGCCCCGTTTTCATAACCCCCTTGCAGAGAGGCGTCAGCTTCCCATCCTCTCTCCTCTAAGAACTCCTCTGTGTGCCAGACCTCAGGAGGTCATTTTCAAAACCCACATCTCGGAAAAACACAGGCCCTTGGTGACCACAGCGTTGAAGGAACCAGGAAGGGGCTTTGCCAGGAGCCACGTTGTTGATCCTGGCAGAGTTTCTGCCCTGATGTGGACAGGGCATGGGGAGATCAACCTCCTCTTGCTCTCACTCCCTGTTCCTGCTCCCCTGCTGTGCAGGAAGGCCTGGGTTTCTGAGACTCCCCACGGGAGCCAAGCAGCTTGCCTCAGCCAGGGATTTGCGGCCTGTGCCCATTACTTCCTGAGCCAGTTTTAATGTGCTCAGATGAGTCTGTGCCCACAAATCCATGGCTGGAAGAGGATTCAGGGCCAGATGTAATCAGACTGTGGGCCAGTCAAATTTTAATGGAAACTGGAATATTGCAGGTCACACCTAGAGTGTACGTCATATAAAGCTAATGTGGCAGGAGGACATTCAAAATATTAACTGGGATTTCCCACCTCCCTCTACTGCCATGTTCTTGCCAGTTTGGCTGAGACCAGAGCCTGGCATTTTTCCTTAGAATGGGGGGGGGCGGGTATCAAGAAGGAGCAGAGGAGCAAAGACAGGGAAGTTCGAGTTTAAATCTCAAAGCCTTGTGATATTTCAAATATAGTTAGGAATTTTAAGAGATTGTTGCAATCAGCTATAACTGGTATTCACCCCACCTCCCACCCCCATCAGATAAAGGTGCCTTATGCTGAGATTGGGGATGAGTGGAGAAAGGAAGGAGAGAAAAGAAATGAGTTAGAATTGAGTGTGCATAAGCAGAAGTACATTGAGATTCCATCTCACCCCGGTCAGAACGGCTATCATCACAAACACAAATAACAATAAATGCTGCAAGGATATGGGGGGAAAGGAACTCCTATATACCGATGATTCGAGTGAGTATTAGTACAGCTAATTTTCCATACTGTGGAAATCAGTATGGAGGTTCCTCCAAAAACTAAAAATGAAACTTATCATATGATCTAGCTATCCCATTCCTTGGTGTATACCCAAAAGAATTAAAGTTACTATACTACAGAGATACTGGTATTCCAATATTTATTGGTGACACAATTCACAATAACCAAGTTATGAAATCTAAGTACCTGACAACAGATGAATGGATAAATACCACACTTTTTTTTGTTATATATACACAATGGAGTATTATTCAATTATAAAGAAGAATGGAATCATGCCATTTGCAGGAAATGGATGGAACTGGAGATCATAATGTTACATGAAGTAAGTCAGACTCAGAAAGACAAGTATCACATTTTCCCTCATTTGTGGAATCTGGTGGGGAGTAAGGCAACATGAAAATAGCAGGGAGAATATCAGAGTAAAGAAAGGGGAAAGGGGGGAATGGAGGGGAAGATAAAGGAGAGTCATGGAGGGCTGGATATGATTAAAGTATGTTACATGCTGTATGATATGACACAAGGAACCCCATTATACTGTATAATTAAAATACACTAATAAAAAAATGAATGGAGTGTGTACATGGTAGTGTTTGAGGGGAGAGGGGGACTCTGAACCCGGAACCTGTCCTTGTATTTTCTGGGCCAGTTCATACCTAGAGTGTACGTCATGTAAAGCTAATACGGCAGGAGGTATTGGAAATATTAACTGGGATTTCCCACCTCCCTCCACAGCCATGTCCTTGCCAGTCCTGTTTGAGGAGGGAATAGTAATTTTCTCAATGCGTTTGGTGGTCCAAGAGCAAAGTTGTTCTTGTTTTCTGAGTGTAGCCTTAGCAAGAAAATGAATGTGTACTCTGAGGTGAATAGGCCTAGGAAGTTCTTGGAGGCTCCAGCAGGCCCATCCCCATCTCCCAAGGTTAGAAAGCCAAGTTTTGGGGGACCCTTTGATTAGGGCATAGAAAATATCAGAAAGGGAGAGTCTACAACTCTCTGGGGCATGGTTGGCAGAAAGGAAAGACACGAGTAACCCAAGTGACATGGAGATGCTCATGTGTCCCTATGGAGGAAGGATGGTAGCCACGGGGAAGGGTACGAGGACTGAAGGTGTTGGTGGAAATCAGGCAACAGCTCAAGGTAGAGAAGTGGGGCTCTGTTCCACCTTACCATAGCCATGGGCACACTCCTGAGCACTTGTCTCTCTCAGACCCAGGTGCTGGTAGCAAGTTTGTTGTGTAATCTTGTATTTGATCAAATTTATTTATTTAGTTAGTTATTCATTCATTTATTTGCTTGTTTAGGTACTAGAGATTTAACCCAGGGGCACTGTACCACTGAGTTACATCCCCAGCCTATTTTGTGTGTGTGTGTGTGTGTGTGTGTGTGTGTGATACAGGGTCTCACTAAGTTGCTTGGGGCCTTGTTAAGTGCTGAGGCTGATCTTGAACTTGCAATCCTCCAGTCTCAGCCTCCTGGGCCACTGGGATTATAGGTGTGCAACATCATGCCTAGCTATTTGATTAAATTTAAACCTGAAACTTAAAAGTGACTGACTATTCCTGGAAATGACTGGATAGATTTTTAATTTTTTTTTTTTTACTTTTAACATCTCATAGAACAATACTTCAAGATGGAAATTAAATTTGAAGAAAAATAAATATTTTTTTTGCTTACATGAGTACATTTTTAGCTGTACTTTCAACCATATAAAGAACCCCTCCCTGGTTTCTCTTAAACTGGTTTGATTTTCTTTTCCTCTTTGTCAGAAAAATTATCTGAAACTTTGAAAGAGGAAAAAGACATGAAAGAATATTCTTTCGGTGTAATACTGGGTTTGCAACTTTGATTTCTCACTGGTGATTAACACATAGATTTTTGTCTGGTATAGATACAAATAGTTATTGTCTGGTGGAAAAAGTAACGAGAAAGTTCTTGGAGGTGTGGTGCTAACTGGTTTTGTGTTGAATGAATCGTCTTATCCTGATATTCCTTTTCTAAGTTACCTATAAATATCTATGTTCTCATATGCTCTTTGAACAAGTGGTAACATCTTACTGGATCTCTCATTAATTTCTGAGTTGAATAAAGTCTTTGACATGTTTATTATGTAACATTTTGTTTGTTTCATTAAGTTTTTGAAAATTATACTTTAGCATCATCCCAACCCCTCTCCCACATCTAATAACTCATTTGGCATGCATGCCTGCATCAATAAATAATTTGGATTGACTAGCTCTTTTTATTAGAATGTATATGTGGATTCTTGTTACCCTCTGTCCTTGGTTGAAATCCCAAGAAAGAAAAAGTACAACTTAATAACCTGTTTTAAGTACCTATTACTATTACCATTTTAACAATGAAGAAACTGTGATATAGAAAAGAAAATACCTGCCCAACACATAGTTGATGGGTAGCAGACATGGAATCCACACTCCCAACCTTTGTGTTTCTGGAGCCATTGCTTTTCCATTGCACCACAGAAAATTCAGTTCTAGTCTGAGTACTTGACAAAAATATCCAATTACAAAGTGAACTTTCAGCACATATATACATGTACATGCAAAAAAAAAAAAAAAAAAAAAAGAAAGAAAGAAAGAAAAAGAAAGAACAGAATGGAAGAAAAAATAAAACCACCGATTACAAACAAAACTCAAGACCCATAAAATAACAAATGCTTCTTTCAATGTTTTTATCCATCAACACCCCAATTACAACATGTCTGACCCTTAGCTTATTTCCTTCCCCAATTGCACTCTACTCTTCTTCCTGTTCCTGAACTGGCTTGATGGTCATACCATCCAATGTCCCCCAAATTAGAGATTATAGAGTAACCTTTTTTTCTTCTTTCTTTCTAACCTTCTTCAATGCCAGTGCCAAGCTATTATCAGTCAATTTTTTACTATCAATAAATTCTTTTCTTTTTATCTATTTATTCTGCCAATACTTAAAAGTGGTCTTCAGATTTTTTTTTGCTTAAATGTCCCCTAAAATAATTATGAAAAATGATGTAACCCCTACACATTATCAAATTTCCTCTAAAGTGTCCCATAGTAATTCAAGTGTTTGCAAAGGATGCAATTTCCAGAGTGTTATGAACACTGACATTTAAAAAGAAAAGCATTTCAATGCTCATTATGCGCTAAAATGAATCCAGTAAAATCAAAATACTAGTGTTGGTATCCATCACTGTTGATTAGAAAGAATATATGTTTCTACCAGTGATGTTGGTACAATTGGACATCCTTGAAAAAAACATTTGAAACTCTACCCATACCATTATTTCACACAAGAATTACGATAGACCTCAATTTAGAACCTGAACTGAGTTGCTTAGAGCCTGACTTTTGCTGAGGCTGGCTTTGAACTTTCGATCCTCCCGTCAGCCTCTGGAGCCATTGGGATTAAAGGCCTACAAATCTTACCCTCCCTAGATATTTTTCATTGGCAGTGGCACCTTGGTTAGACTTCACTGGGGGAGAGTCATGCCTTTCTCTTGCAAAGTGGGGGAAGGATGCTTGTGTAAGGAGGGTGAGGCCTGCAGCTGACCAGTTTTTTTGTTTTTTTTTTATTGGTTGTTCAAAACATTACAAAGCTCTTGACATATCATATTTCATACATTAGATTCAAGTGGGTTATGAACTCCCATTTTTACCCCAAATACAGATTGCAGAATCACATCGGTTACACATCCACATTTTTACATAATGCCATATTAGTAACTGTTGTATTCTGCTACCTTTCCTATCCTCTACTATCCCCCCTCTCCTCCCCTCCCATCTTCTCTCTCTACCCCATCTACTGTAATTCATTTCTCTCCTTGTTTATTTTCCCATTCCCCTCACAACCTCTTATATGTAATTTTGTATAGCAATGAGGGTCTCCCTCCATTTCCATGCAATTTCCCTTTTCTCTCCCTTTCCCTCCCACCTCATGTCTCTGTTTAATGTTAATCTTTTTTTCCTGCTCTTCCTCCCTGCTCTGTTCTTGGTTGCTCTCATTATATCAAAGAAGACCTTTGGTATTTGTTTTTTAGGGATTGGCTAGCTTCACTAAGCATAATCTGCTCTAGTGCCATCCATTTCCCTGCAAATTCCATGATTTTGTCATTTGCAGCTGACCAGTTTAAGGAAGTACAGCGTATAGAGGCTGAAGATTGTGAGGCTCAGACAGTTACTACCTTGGAGCCTTCCCCATCCCAACCTGGGATCTTCCAACATCTTCCATCCTTGGGCTCCTTGCTTCTTTTAGTCCCTCCAATTCATCCTCTCCCCAACCATAAAGCTTCTCTCTCACCGTCAAACTGGTCCATTTTCCTCCTTGGCTTATAAAGACCACTGCCCAAATCCTCTCCTCCCCTCCCATCTCTTACCTGAAACTCCTTTAGCTACGTATCAAAACACTTGTTTCTCCCTTTTCTATCCGACTCATGGACATCCAGTCTTGGCCCTCATTCCTCATCTCCCTTTCTGCTCTGAGCATTTTCAGAGCTCCTTCCAAAAATGTCTCCTGGCCCTAGCAGAGTACCTGTCATGAAATAGAATTGGGGGAATAGCAGTGAGTTGAGTGTCAGAGAAACAGAAAGAATAGTGTTATTTCTTTCCATATTTCCATAAAAAGTCTTTTGAAGTGGAGTAGAAAGAGACAGAGAGCGTTTACACCTATCAAACACTAGGGTTTATAGGACCCTAAAATGATTGGTCCATGCCTGTGTGGCATTTTTATGATTCTATGGAAAAGATATGCCAGATGTGGACCTCGCCTTTTTGGATTGTGACGTTCAATTGGGAAGGGGCCTCGTGTGTGTTCTCTCCATTTCTTCACACAGGGTGGGCTCTAAATATATATGAAAGGACAGTGAGTTGCCAGAGGGTTAGGCTGGTTTGTTAGTCTTGGCACTTGGGTTAACCATGGTGATGTTAATAATGAAATTCCCTTTTTGAACACAGCCCCCTTTCATGCACATTATGACATAATGTGGCTTCAAAGCCTCATTTTATGAAAGAGAGAACAAAAACAATGTTAGTGTTATAAAGTTCTAACACTGCGTTCCACCTGAATGCATCTTTTAATTGTGTGTTCACTAGAAAAACGCTCCATTGCAGCAGATAAGAACCTCTGTGGCTCTGTCCAAGAATGAAAGGGAACGAAGGGAATAGCGGCCAAGTGACTCACACCGTGTGGGTTTGTACAACAGCCTCAGCCGGCAGTACCCCTGCACTACAGCTTCTTGCTGCACCCCAAACTCCGAATCAAGTTCATGTCACCAGAAGGGATCGGGAGTCTCCAGGGGAGGGAAATACCATGAAGTCCAGTGACAGCATCAGTTACCGTCCCCATGTCAAGGTCAAGGCCCAACTGCTGCTTGTCTTTGGGCTGATGGCTGTGGTCCCCCTGAGAGGCTGATTGGCATCCTTACAAGATATCATTTTGGGTTTTGGTATAAATCCACAAATTTTTATTCAGTTTGGCTTCTTCATCGACTCTCCAGATAATATGTCATAAATACAGCTGAGACTCTTGAAAACCTGAGGCTCCCTGGCAAGGGGAACAAAGGAAGCCCTGGGAAGAGGCAGCCCCAGGTCTGGGCATTAGTTACCATCCATTGTCAGCTTGACCTTCCCTCTGGTCCCAAGTTCGTCACTGCTTTGACAGAGCTCCCAGATTACTGAGATTCTCAACAACTTAAAAGAGCATAACAGTATGAATTGTCTAGCTGGGATGAGTCTGGAAATTCAGGTAGAAAAACATGTTGGCTTTTTTTGTTGTTGTTGTTGTTGTTTTGTTTTGTTTTGGTATTGGAAATGGAAGCCAGGGCCACTCTACCACTGAACTACACCCCCAGCTCTTTTTATTATTTTTATTTATTAATAAAAATACTATTATTTTTATTATTTATTCTTTTTTTTTTAAATTTTTGAAACAGAGTCTCACTAAGTTGCTTAGGGTCTCACTAAATTGCTGAGACTCGTCTCCAATTTGAGATCTCCTACCTCAGCTTCCTGGGATTACAGGCCATCGTGAGTGGCTGGGCTTTAAACTGAAAGAAGCCAATGCCAGGGATGGTGGAATCAAGAGGAAGCAGCAGGAAGGTCACAAAGAGAGTTGGATATTCAACTATGAAAAGGAAAAGAAAGACTTTGCCTTTCTCTTTTCAGTAGCCAGTTGGGTATGGTACCAACCCTAATTATTAAAAGTCCTCAAAGGAAAAATAAGGGAACAGAGACTTCCTAGTGTTCTGCTCTGGCCTGTTGGTAGAAAGGTATTTTGGAGAGTGGTGCTGGGCCTGGCTCTAAGCCGTTGGTATTGCTGGATGTCTTAGCCTTTCAGGAAGCAGGGAAGGCACTGCTTTTAGAAAAGGGTAATTGCCCTAGAAGGGGCAGACAGGCTTATTGAAAGGAAGGATTGAAGTATTCTAGGGAACTGGACACAGCTAGAATAGTTGCCTTGGATCATGCCTCTGCCTACTCTGTGATTTCTACCTCCGGCCAAGCGCTCCTTGAGAAGAGCTACAGCCCCTTGAAGAATCATACACCATGTGCCCATCTTTATCCTTCCCCTCGTGCTCACTCTGAAAGCCAGAGTGTGAAACCCACCTGGGTGAAGGGAGGTCTAAGAAGTTGTAAGCTTCTCAGTTAAGGAGTTTAAGGTTAAAAGATGAGCGGGACAAGGAGTAGACTCAAACTTGGGCTCAAGTTAGTAGGGATTATAGGAATGATCTGGATAGAGGCGTTTATTTTACAGATGGGGAAACAAAACATCAACAAACAGTTTCATGCCTGGGTCACATCGTCAAAATAGAAAAAGAAGAAGAATTTGGGCTTAGCAGTTGCCAAATCTGTATAATTCAGTCTTTGCTAAGCTCTTTTAGTACTAGGGCCATACAACAGTGTGTGTGTGTGTGTGTGTGTGTGTGTGTGTGTGTGCGCGGCGCGCCAGAGGTGGTATTCTTGGGCCCACACTCACCCACATACATATTTCTGCTCTGACCTATACTAATTGTTAGCATGACACACTTGGTGCACTCTGTGACTTCACAACATACATGTATCCCTAGCCCGACTGGTGATGGACAAGCACCTACGCCTATACTCTCATTTGCTTGGTGAAGCTGACACACAGCTGTTGGCTATCTCGGGGCATGGTTCACTTCCACTGTCTCCTTGGTTTTTATTAGGAGGGACCCAGTCTTTCCCTAACTTTGGGCCTATTATGAATGCAAATTCTTGCTCTGAGTAGGGTTGTATCTTTCTGAATCCCTGTTGTCCATCCATGTCTGACAGCATGGGGAAAGATGAGAGAGTAGCTTTCTAGTTAACGCTAATTACCTATGCTCTTTAAATACATAATTAAAAAAAATATCCTATGGACATTTATTAGGGCTATTAATGCCAACTCTGGGACAATTAACTTGTGCAGGACCTCTCTGTTCTGTCTTAATTATGCTTCGTTTCCACCAAGGAATTGGCATTTGATTCTTTCCAAATTGTGCTATTGGCTGACCCTACCAGGATTAGGTCATTAAATACCAGTAATTCTTACCCAGATTCTCCACAGACACTATACAAATCAAGCCATCATTTGTTTGACTGTCCCTCTTTGCTAAAGCATCTGTTATAGGTGGCATTGTTCCAATCCCTCTTAATCAACAAATGAAATTTTCCCAGGAACAAATAATAGTCCCTAAAATTTTTTGAAGCATCTTGGCTTCCTCTGGGCCTGCTTATAAATGCATGCTGGTAAAAGCTGAAGAGTGACTAATGCTACCCAAAATGGGTACTTTTAGTCGTGCACGGTGGTCTCCCCAGTGTGCACTGAGGGCAGCAACCTACATACCACAAAGTATGCAAAGGGGGCACAAGCATCTCACAGGCAGGGTGAACTTGTGGGTACTTGTAGATAATGCTAGAAATGCTAACTATTTAAATCTCATGTTATCCCACAGTTTATTGCTGGAGTCCCACATAAATACTTTCTGTACTCCCCAAAGAACACATTAGCGTAGTTCTCAACATTGATGATTTCGCCACATTATCTTTTAGAGATGAGTTTGTATAAGTTAATCCCACTGAAGCAAAGTATCACCCTACTCTTTGTATTTTGTTTGCAACCAAGGAGGTTTTCTGACTTCAGCTCATGTGTACATACCAATATTCTTTTTACTGACTGGCTTCATCCAAATATGCCTCAGACTCTAAGCCAACTATGCTGCTCAGGTATTATACTTTGGCTTCTTATTACATGTTCATTTTTTTCTATACCAAGAATTTCAAGAGAAAAAAATTTCATATTTTTGAAAAGTTACCCAGAAGGCAGCCTAAACCCACTCTTATCAGAGCAGAGCCTTCCAGCTCCACAGACTCAACACTTTGGTTTTCTTCAAGGTATGATTTGTGCACATCCCTGAAAGCTTTTCTTCTGGAGGGCTCAAGAAGGCTTCGATCGGTGTGACTCAAGAAGGGAGCTGACATTTCTAACTTGGGGAGATTAAGTGCTGTTTGGCAGCTACCTGATAACTGAGGTGTAGAAAAAAATCAGCCAAATCACTGAATAAATTCATCTTGACATAGAACACTGGAGACCACTGGAGGTCACACCTAAAGAATCTGACCCACATCCTCTAGCCTAGACTCTGTCCATATGGAGAGAAGTGAGGGAGACAGCCAGTCATTCCAGTGCCCTGAGAATGGGAGACGGTTCCATACAGGAAACCAGAGGAGAGCGAGCAAGGAATGGAGGGGAACATATGCCCAGCACCTTCTCTATGCCTGATTCTGTGCCAGGAGTTCTGAATGCCCTACTTCATTTAAGCTCACAGCAGTTTGGGGGAGGTATATAGTGTGATCCCTTCTTTGCTACTGAAGTGAAATAATTGACTGAAGTCATGGAGATTGTACATGTAAGAGCTAGACCTCCATCCTTAATTCAATTCTGAACCCCACGGTCCTTTCTTACCTCTGAGCTTCCTACACCACTAGGCTAGCCCTGATGTGGAACAGGAAAGGTTTCTTCATGTCCAGGGCATAGTCATTTCTTTACTTAGTATGTTAATCAGCTTTTCACTGCTGTATTAAAATACCTGACAAGAACAACTTAGAGGAGGAAAGATTTATTTTGGTTCATGATCTCAGAGGATTCAGCCTATGGTCAGCTGGCTCTATTGCTTTGGGCCAGAAGTGATAGAGAATATCGTGGTGGAGCATATGGAGGAGGAAAGCTGCTCAGTCCATGGCAGCTGGCAAGGGCAAGGGGGGCGGGGGGGGGAGAGAGAGAGAGAGAGAGAGAGAGAGAGAACAGGAGAACTTGAGAGAAGTTAAACCCTTCCAGGGCAAGCCCCCAATGTCATACTTCCTCCCACCAGGTCCTATCTCCCAGTAGTCCATTCAACCCTCAGAGGTCAGAGCCCTCATTGACGCAGTCATTGCCTAAATGCCCCAACTCTACACAATGAGACTTTTGGGAACATTGTGGATGAAAGATAAAAACTATAGCACTAAGTGATAAAGGCCATCTGGAACTCAGTTATTTATTTTCTTATTTTTTGAATGCCTGGAATTTACCCACACGAAACCCACACAGCCAAACCATTTTCCTCCAGAATTTAAATAGGCTATTTTATAAACAGTTTTCACCCTTACCTCTTCCAAAACCACAAACATAAATTTTATCTTACTCTGCCAACCAGGAGAGAACTCTCCTTTAGATCCTGTGATAGGCCAAAGGGCAGTTACATTTAGGTCTTAACAGGGACTTCTTGAGCTGGTAAGGAGTGTTAATATGTTTGTGCACCAGTTTTTAAATTTAATGTTGAGGGAAGAAAGACCATAAAACCATTCAGAGGTTCTGTGGCAGGTGTCCACTATTTTATTTAAGGACTATAATTGTCAAAGCTTTGGCAAAGAGCCTCCCTCTGGCCCTTCCCCAAAGTGCCTTCCCATGCTTTTGAGAGAATCTATCATTGATGAGCCCCTAATGATGTCAGATGGTCAGATTCTTTTATAACCGTGTCCAGGGCATAGTCATTTCTTAGTGTGTTAATCAGCTTTTCACTGATGATTAACATAAGCCAAGTGTTTCAGAGTTTCACAAATGATTCATGCCTTCTTTTGCAGAGGCAGAATGCACAGGGAAGTGTCCAGAAACCCCCATGTAAAAATCTTTTCAGAACAGAAAAACTCAAAACTTAAAAAAAAAAAAAAAAAAAAAAAAAACAAGGAAAAAGGGCAACACCACATCGGAAAATACCTTTGCCATCTGTTTCTGGTTATTTTCTTATCTGTTTCTCATCCTTCATGTTGATAGGTACAGTTTTATTTTTAGAGTCTGGTCTTTATGGCTGGAGGGTTGTTGCTGTGGTTTTCCATACGTTTTCACCCACGTTCCCGTCAGTGTGCTGTGAATGGGGGTTGTGTGGGTTCTCAGCCCGACTGCTGAAGTTCAAGTGCTGCATGGCATGGTGCTGGTCTGGGCTTGGAGCATGAGTCTGGAGGGCGTTAGGTTTTCCAGTAGAGATTCTGAGATGCATTTGTTCCACTCAGCATTTCTACCGGGAAAGTTTTTGAATATCTTTGTTTTTTTCTGAACCATCCCTGTGTGGCAGTTCTGATTCATGAGTATCAAAAAAGGAGGGGATTCCTTACCACCTGTTTTTGAAAGAAAGGCCTCTTTGGTTGGGAGCAGGTTGGAGTAGGGCTCCATTTGCTACTGGTTTAAGAGCTAGAATTGGGGAAAGTGGTAGGCAGTGGGTACTGTGTGGTACTGAGACGGTACTAATTGCTGAATCATTCACTTGCTTCCCAATTCATGTCTTTTGCTTCTTCCTTAAGTCCTCTAACTTATTTTGCCTATTGCCATATCTTCCTATTTGCTTTTTTTTCTTTTTTCTTTGTGAAGGGACAAACACATGATGGTGATGTTTAACTGACCCACATGTCTTAAATATTCTTTTTTCTCCTTGTATATATCCATGGGATATGAGGTAGGATGTGACACTGTGTTTCCAAGGGCCTGACTTACATTCTGCCTGTGTAGTGGGCATATGGAGCAGAGAAGGACTCTGAGTACATAGTGGGGGAATGATTTTTTTTTTTTTTTGCTTGATAACTTCTAAATATTATGAATTGTCATTGGGGATGGAAGTTGAGAGATAATATATTTTTTTCTATGCATTTATCTGATAATTTGATTGCTGCCCTATGCTATGCTCTAGTGTGAGACCTTAGTGGGCAATACATGCTATGCAATTCATAGCAGTCTGAGGAAGGGGCAATTTAGGTCTCCAGCATGGAATAAATGCATGGTGGTTCAGAACATTCATTCGGAGACTCTACCATTTGTGGCACTCCTAGCAGGGCAACAAAAAAGGGACACTCTGAAATTCACAATGTCATTCATTACATGACAGCAAGGGCTCTCCTCACAGGGAAATCTGTCCTGCTCCTGGCTGAAGGCGACAGTGGTAGTCTTTGGCAGTCTCAGTCACCACCATTCAGGGAAGCTCATTATCCCAATATCCTCCTTTACTCCTTTACTTTTCCTTTTACATCCAGACCTATCCATCAGTAAAATGGGTAGGCTCTCCTTCAGATATACCCAGAGGCAACTCCTTCCCCCACCTCCACCCTGCCTCTCCTGCATTGCTGAGATATCTTCCTCCTGGTTCTCAGACTTGCCCTTGCCTCTCCATAGGTACTTCCCACAGAGCCAGCAAGAGGACTCCTTAGAAACCTGGATCAGATCATCTCATTTTCCACTTAAGGCCTGAAACAGCTTTTCATCTTATTCAAAATAAAAGTTAACTCTAAGGGCCGGGGTTGTGGCTCAGTAGGAGGCTACTTGCCTAGCATTCGTGAAGCACTGGGTTCAATCCCCGGCACCACATTAAAAAAAAAAAAAAAAAAAAATCAAAAACAAATAAAATAAAATAAAGGTTAAAAAAAAAGTTAACTCTAATAAAATTCAATCTCTTTATGCAGGGCTCCAGTCCCTTCACCATCTTTGGTCCTTGCTCAGCCATTCCCAGTGCTCTAGCCCCCTGCTCTCTGCTTCTCCTCATCTTAACATTTTGTTCCTCTGAGCATTCCAAGTTCAATCTTACCTTGAGTCCTTTGCTCTTGCTGTTCTCCATGCCTGGAAATTCTTTGCCCAGATTTTTGCAAGGCTGACTTTTTGTCATTCAGGTCTCAACTGGAATGTGGACTTCCTGAGCATTTGCAAGTTCAGCCCTGCCCCAGAGGATCCTCTAGGACCCTCACTGCATTTCCTGTCTTTGTAATCCTTGCCACTAGCAGACATTTTCTTATTTACTCTTCTTATTTTCTTCCTCCCGTCTAATGCATATATCATACAACTTTGTGACCTTCAATTTTTCTTTCTTTCTTCCTTTTTTTTTTTTTTTTTTTTTTTTTTACTAGTAGATGCTAAGGATTTACATTATGACTGCTGCTTATAGATCCTTAGTATAGTAAATGATTTGTTGTTGTTGTTGTTGTTGTAGTTTTGTACTGGGGATTGAACCCAAGGGCACTTAACCACTAAGCCACATCCCCAGTCCTTTTTTGTATTTCATTTAGAGACAGGGTCTCACTAAGTTGCTTTGGGCCTTGCTAAATTGCTGAGACTGGAGTTGAACTTGCAATCCTTCTGCCTCAGCCTCTCCAGCCGCTGGGATTACAGGTGTGTGCCACAGCACCTGGCTCTTAATACAGAAAATGAAGTAAATTTTTTGAGTAAAATGAAGAAAGTGAGAAAGAGCTCATACTTAATAGTGAATACTGAAAGTGGCAAACCGAACAGAAAGGTCTTACTGCCTAGTCATGCTGCATTCCCTCCTCAATCTTCATTAATATATACATTTAAGAAATATTTAGTTGCTTACTGTGTGCTAGGCAATGTTCTAGGTGATATTAGAGCACAAATCAAGAAGGCCTCTATCTTCAAGGACATGACATTTCACAGTGAGGATTCAGATTAGAGATGTCAGATGGGTTATATAGGTTCAGTGAAGAGTAAGTGAGTAGGAAGAGTGAGGCCAAGTTGAGAAGTTGCTATTTTAAAATACAGTATCATCAGGAAAGACTTCTCACAAGACTCCATTTTTTTCCTACATTATTTTATTGGTTCATTATAGTTGTACATAATGGTGGGATTTTTTGTTATATATGCATACATGCACACATGCAAGGTAAACTTTGAATAGAATAAGACAGGGGGCTTTAGTGGGAAGACGGTGCCAGGTAGGGCATATCCATACATCATGGGGGCAGAAATCAGCCTGGTATTATATTCCAGAAACAGTAAGAAGAGCAGTGAGAGGAGCAGTGGAGTAAGAAGAAGAGTAACAGAAGGGAAGTTAGAGAACTGAGCATTGGGGGTGGATCATGTCCTCTTCAGTTTTCATGCTATAACCTGGGAAGCTGCTGGAAGGTTTGGAGCAGAGGGGTGATCATACTTATGCTTTAAATGGATCACTTTGTCAACTGCGAGATGAACAATGTGGAATGATGTGGCAAGGGTGGAAACAGGAAAGCCAGTTGTAAGGCTATTGCAATAGTTGGAGTGACAGTGGTCTTACAACATTGGCCGTGAAAGAGGTGGGAAGTGGCCTCATGTTCAGGTATAATGAAGGCAGTGTCCACAGGATTTGATGTAGAGTATGAGAAAAGAGGAGTCGGGATGAGCCCTTGAGTTTAGACTGAATGGTTTTAGAGGCCCCATGTAGCATGAAGTTTTCATTTGTATATGGTATGAAATAGAACTAAGTAGCAGACTGTTGTTCTGTATTTGAGATGTAGACATAGCAAAGATTCATGAAAAATGAAGTAGGCACCAGCAATGGTAAGCAAGTTTACCCATCTAGACCACAGAGTTTAGCTTGAGAAGCCCAAGATGTCACACCCAGTGTGGTTCTCTCCAACAGTTGCTTTTGGGTTTGAAAAAAACAGACTTCCTTTTTGTGTTGGTTGCTGAAAAGTCTAATGCTATATTTAGTTACTCTTTCCTATATGACAAATCCTCCCAAACAGCAAACATTTTAATAACAATTTACTTGTACCGGGCTCAGCTGAATGGCTTTTCTTGTCTGGTTTACTTATGTGGCTACAGTCATCTGGTGGCTCAATTGTCACTGACTGTTGGCTGGGCCAATGGTCTGCAGCAGTCTTGCCTGAGATTCATGACATAAAAATTGGGATCCAATTGACAGCCAGCAGAATCCACAAGATATCTTGAAGTCTACACCTTCAGGAATTGCACAAAGTCACACTTGCAACTTTCTGTTGTTCAAAATGAGGCATATGGTAGCCCATCAAGGTAGCTTTGATAGGAAGAACTACAAAGAATTTGTGGTCCAGAGAAGGTATCCAGAGATTGATGACAAATTCTGTACTAGCTTCAGTCCTGGCCTCTGCTGTCCTCCCCAGGCTTGTTTGTACTTGTCCCTTCTGCACATCACAAAACTATCTTTAATACTGTTTATCTATTACATCATAATGTAATTTACACTTGAATTTTTTTTCACCCTGCTATCAGGGATACCTTTCTTGAAAGGTTTTTGTGAATTTCTGTAGAATCTGATAACTTTATATGAACTCAAAGTTAGTTATCAGATATTTGAAGAAGTTCATGTTCCCCATCTATGCCTGGCAAGACCTCTTTCCAGAATCTTCCTTTATTTTTATTCAATGTAAAGAAGACACTCTAGCATGGTAAGAGTGACAAGTTATAAGAATGGCCTCAGGGCACACTGTGGGAACACTCTATTGTACTTTCATCTTTGTGAGTTGGTGAACTTGAGACCAATCTGTTGGAGAGAAATGAAAACCCTACAGCTAGAGGATTTTGGAAGAAATTGTATCTTTCTTTGTGGTTTGTTTCTTCTTCCGAGTAACTGGAGATTGAAACAGATTCAATTCTAAAAATGAGCATTGATGTTCTCCCCAGTTGCAAGATGATCTATCATGACCAAGTGTCTCTGAGGGCTTCTCACTAGCCTTCCTTATGCCCAGTTATCAAGTTAAATCCAAGGAGAGCTGTTGTGTTGCTGAAGACCAGTTGCCCAGGACTCAACTGGCTTCCCTGGACATGGGAATTATGAAAATAGTTCTTCCTCTAAATATTTAAATATTTTTTATTTTAAAAAAATCTACTATATTAAAAATGACAGAATTTGAAGTTATGAAACTATCCTAGGTACCCAGCAACAGACAAGTGAACACAAAAAAAAATGTGGTATGTATGCACAATGGAACTTTATTCAGCTATAAAGAAGAATGGAACTATGTCATTTACTGGTTAGTGGATGGAACTGGAGAACATCATGCTAGGTGAAATAAGCCAGACTCAGAAAGTCAGAGGTCCAAGGTTTTCTTTCATATGCAGAAGCGAGAGAGAGAGAGAGAGAAAGAGAGAGAGAGAGAGAGAGAGAGAGAGATAGAGAGAGAGAGAATAAAAAAGGGAGCCTCAAAAAATAGAGGGGAGACCATACTAAGGGGGAGAGAAGAGATGGTGGCATGGAGAAGTACCAGGGGACAAAATCTACCAAAGTATGCTATATTCATGTGTGAATATCCTGCAATGAACTCTCTCTCTCTCTCTCCTCTCTCTCTCTCTCTCTCTCTCTCTCTCTCTCTCTCCACACACACACACACACACACACACACACACACATATGTGTGTGTATAAAACTATAATGCACTAAATTATAACAATAATAATAGGAGGGAGATCAGTAGAGTAGAGCAAGCAGATCAAGGGAAGGGAGGAAGAAATGGAAAGAGAGGGATAGAGAAATGAGATTGACCAAATTATGTTATGTGCATGGCATAGTGATTCCCACTATTATCCATAATTATAATGCACCCATAAATAAATAACAGGATTTGGATCAGAGCAGAGTATGTCAAGCTATGGGCACAAAAAAGGAGTTTGGAGTTTGGGGATAAAACGGTGTCCCTTGCCTCCCACTGATTACCAGAGAGGAACTTTCTTTGAAGTAGCTCACAGATATGAGAAGGACTATTTAGTTTGAAAACTCAAGGACAAGAGGTACAGTTAACACAATTTGAGTGAGAAGTGGCCAATGGCTTTATCCAAGGCCCTGGCAGTGGAAGGGGTGGGAAGGGCTCACATGCTCTCAAAGATTGAAGGCAGTGCCTGCAGGACGTAGACTGGAGTGCGAGAGGAGAGGCGTCAGCATGACTCAGTTAATCCTTGTGGGTAGGAATGGTGATTTGGGAGGTGTCTGTTCTTTCCTCCTGAGATCTCTACAAGGCTAGCGATGATGCTTAGTGGGCACGTAATGCATAACACATCGCTGCTAAGAACAAAAATGCTACATTCACTTTATGAGCTATGTTATAGGAAAGAAGGAAATAAATCAAAATAGTAATTATGGATTTATTGACATGATATTACGGGGGTGTTTCTCAAAATTTTATAATGAAAAATTTCAAACATATAGAAAATTTAAAATAATTTTATGATGAGCAACTCTTTATACAATACCTAAATTTTACCTTTACTCACTGTCACTTATCTATCAATCTATCCATCACTGTATTCACCCATCGAATTATGTTTAAAAAAACTTTATTGAAAGTATATAAAGCAGTTTACATTTACTAGAAAGTATGGAGACCAGGCTTGGAAAATAATCAGGAAGAAAAGAATTTCAGGCCAAATCATGCCACAGAACAACTATGAGGAACAATCCCATCACCCTTGATCAGGACATTACAGTTTGCACAATGATCGCTGCAGCTCTGGGAACTAGACCTGTAATCACTCTTAGAGTGAGTTCTCTATCATCTGGTGGGTGCAGCTGCTTGGCTGAGCTTATTGTGTGTCAATAGCAACCTTTTCCAGTAGAAGGTGATATTCTGTCTCTCACTGGGACACATATTTGGGGGGAATGCCCAATCAAGAAAAGCATTCAGATGCTCAGTAACTAAAGCAACCCTTCAAATATCCACTAAAAATGAATGGAGGAAGGAAGGAATGATGGAGGGATGGTTAGAGAAACTTAGGCTTAGAGATGCTCTGTGACTGGTCCAAGTCTACATAGCTGAGTAGTTGCAGAGCTCCCAGGCTGTGTTCAGCTCTACCCCACACTGATGCCATTCAGATCCCTAGTGTTTTGTTTTCCATGCTCTATGTTGCCTTCGCAGATACTACCTTCTCCCAGGTACATTGCAAGATGTGGTGTTAAAATATACCTAAAATTCCTACAACACCCCTATCAAAATATGTAGTCTATGTCTCTTCCTCTTGAGCCTGGGTTCAACTTTGTGACAGCCACCATAAATAGAATGCAGTTTGAGTGATGCTATGTGATTTTCAAGGTTGGATTAGAAAAGACCTTGGGACATTTTAAAATTTTTGATGCATCTCAAGATAAATGGTAGTCTTTTTAAAATATATATTTTTTAGTTGTAGATGGACACAATACTTTATTTATCTCTTTTTTATGTGGTGCTGAGGATCAAACCCATGCCTCACATGTTCTAGGCAAGCGCTCTGTCACTGAGCCACAATCCCAGCCCCTAAATTGCAGTCTTTATTACACTCTCTCTTAAATACTTAAAAAATGTATTCATAGTTTTAATGTAAAGTTTACATACAACGAAGTGCCTAAATCTCAACTGTACATTTACTGAATTTTGACAAATTTACATGCCTGTTTAAATTCTATTAAGACATTGAACTTTAGTGTTGAAAAGAGTCAAAAGGCTTCCTTATGACTTTTCTTTCTTCTGGGTCCATCCTTGCTTCTAACTCCAAAATAACCAGTGTTCTGATTTCTTTCCTCTTATTTATTATAGAAATGGAACCGTCCTGTGTATGCCATTTTCCATAAGGTTCTTTCATTGAGCATATTACTTTTGGGATCCATTCATGTTGTTTTGTTTATCAATTGTACTTTTTTATTGCTGAGTAATATTCCATTGCATGACTAAGTCAATTTGTTCATTTATTCTCTTATTGGTGAACATATTGGGTTTCTCCAATTTGGAGCTATTATGAATAAAGCTGCAAAAAACATTCTTGTACAAGTTTTTTTTTTTTATATGCACATTCACTTTTCTTGGGTAAATGCCTATAAGCAAAATTGGTTTATCTGTCAAATACATGTTTTATGGATATTTTCTTCCAGGTTGTAGAGTGCCTATGCATTTTCCAAATGGTATCCTTTTCCCTCCACCTTTTTCCTTTGTATTCATTTATTCCTTATAGTATAATGATATATTTTGGTGAAAAAAGTTATAACCTTTGGCAAGGTCTAATTTTTCTGTATTTTTTCTTTTATAATCTTGTTTTATTATTGTAGCTTTTACATTTAGACCTATGGGTCTTATATAGTTAATTTTTGTATATATTATGAATAATGTTATGTTTTATTTATTTTTAAAATTTGATTTTGCTTGTTTACTGGCAGTACCTACATAAAGCAGAAAGCGCTGTGATATATCTTTATTTATTTATTTGTGGTACTAGGGATTGAACTCAGAGCTTCATGCATGCTAGGTAACTCAGCTACTGAGCCACATCCCCAGTCTGAAGTTTATATTTTAATATGGATAGCTAATTATCACAGTGCTATCTGCTAAAGACATTGTCTTTATCTCATAAAGATTACTTATAAAAATAATTTTTAAAAAATTACTTGTAAAAATACTTATGTATTGCTCTATTGCTGCTGTAACAAATCATGACAAACCTGGTGGCGTAAACAACAAAAATTTTTATCTTGAAGTTCTGTAGGTCAGAAGTCTGACATGGGTCTCCTGGGGCGAAATCAAGGTGTTACCAAGGCTGAATTATTTTCTGGGAGTTGTTTTTTAGCTTTTCGAGACCTCCTATGTTCCTTAGCTCATGTCCCCTTTTATGGGTTGAATTGTGTCCTCCCAAAAGATGGGTTGAACTCCTAAACCCTGATGCCTGTGAACATGATCTTATTGAAAAATAAAATCTTTGCAAAAGAAATTAAGGTGTAAGTTGAAATGAAGACGTGCTGGACTAGAATGGACCCTTCATGCAATGTGATTGGTGTCCTTATAAAAAGAGAAGAGGTGTAGAGATAGACTCATGAAGGAAGGACACCTTGTGACCCTGGAGTGCTGCAACTTGGAGCCCTGGATGCCGAGGACAACCAGAGGTCAGGAAGCGGGCTAGGGTTCTCCCCTATGGCCAATACCTTGATTTTGGACTATAGAAGCTGTGAGACAGCAAACTTGTGTTATGTCAAGCCACTCCATTTGAGGGGCTTTGTTCCAGCAGCCCTGGGAACCGCTACAGCTTTCTCTCTCCATCTTCAGAAAAAGCAATGCTAGGTTAAATCCTTTTCACGTCACATTTCTGCATTTCTCTGATCCTCCTGTGCTCCCATCTCTCTCTGACCACAGGCAGGAAGTGTTCTCTTTTTAAAGAACTCATGTGAGTCCATATATATATTCCATGTTTCTATAATTATGTCAAAATTAATTTTATTGTTATATATAACTAAAAAAAGACCAAAGAAAAATAAAGTGAAAAATATAATATAGGTTTAACCATGAAACTGTGGTTTCTTTGCTGACCTGTTAGTGTATATGAACATTCAGCTTAATTGCTATTCTTGGGTTTTCTTATTAATGCATATAAATGCTAAGTTTGTGATAATTATTGTATTTAACTGAGCAGGTACTGAGGGTTGTTGCTTTATGTGTTGATTTTACAAAGTTCTGTATTTTATGAGATGCTGAAGTACAACACACTTTATCCTAAAGTGACTTCAATCGATGTTAACTTTGGATTTTTATAAAAGTCAGCTTGATAGACTTGTTTTTTATTGTAAAGCATGTAAGTTTATCACAGATTTAATAATTATTCCCACAGTAGAAAACAAAATTCCAAGTCTCAGATTGTCCTTCAAAGAAGCATTTTGGTGATCATCTTAAAAAGCAAAATGAGGGCTGGGGATGTGGCTCAAGCAGTAACGCACTCGCCTGGCATGCGTGGGACACTGGGTTCGATCCTCAGCACCACATACAAATAAAATAAAGAGGTTGTGTCCACCGAAAAACTAAAAAATAAATATTAAAAAATTCTCTCTCTCTCTCTCTCTCTCTCTTTAAAAAAAAAAGCAAAATGAGTAGTTTCTTTGTGAAGATTTTCAATATACATCTCAAAGATGGATGAAAATAATTAATCATCTTAATGCCATGTTAATATAATGAGTTCTCGTGTCTTGGGGGGAAAAACTGCAGTCTGGACTACTTGAAAAGTGTTATATCTGTTGGGCATAGTGGTGCAGGCCTGTAATCCCAGGCTTCTCAGGAGTCTGAGGCAGGAGGATCACAAGTTTAAAGCCAGCCTTGGCAACTAAATGAGACTCTGTCCTCCATATTAAATAAATAAATAAATACATACATACATAGGGCTGGGGATGTAGCTCAGTGGTAGAACATCCCTTCATTCAATCTCCAGTACCTCCAAATTAGCTCACAATAGAGAAGCATGTTTAGAAACCTTTCTTAAATGATTTTAAAAGTGCAGAACATTTAAAAGTCTGAGATACATGCAAAGAATTTAAATAAAGTTGGTTGGTTAAATGAGTGTGAAAAATAAAAAAAAATTAAAATTAGTGTTTTAGAGATGATGGCATTTTAAACTAGGTATGTAACTACATTGATAAAGTAGTTATACAGTTTCTAAAAATTTTGTAGTTTCCATTTGTCTCTCTTCCTTTTTAAGAGTCTCAACTGGGACTAATGAAGCTTATCTGGGCTTGGGGTTGTCTCTTCTTCAGGTAGATGTGACACATAGAGGCAGGATTTCTTTGAGGACTTGCGAGGCATCGGATACAGGATGGAGTTGGGACTATCGAGTAGGAAACATAACTCCTCATCCTCATTTAAAGGGTGACTCTTTTAAAGGGTGAGAGGGTGACTAGATTCCTCACAGTCTCTGTGGTCACATAGATAGACTGTATAGAGTCTGCAGCTGTTGGAGGACCCTGGAGGGACACCTACATGTCACCCACTAACCCTTCATCAGTTCTCAAGAGACTGAAGGAAGTGTGCACAGTGGATGTTTGTAGTGTTTGGACACAATCTATGCCATAAAACAGAATCCCTTTTATTATCAACAGCAAAAAGGAACTTATATAAACTTTTAGGGACAGGGCTGATATCATTCTTCTGTTTTGTTTTTGTTGTAAAACAAATTTTAGAGGGGGATAAAGTTAGACACAAAATGTAGATAAAACCCAATTTAAAACACACCAGAAAGCGTTTATATTTTTCCCACTCCGCAAACCATTTGTGTGTCGTGTGGCCAAGGAGACAAGGGAGAAGAATTAAACTGCCAGGTTGCTGGATAAATAGTTAACGGACAAAACTGGCATTAAGAGGAGCTGCCTCTTTAAGATGGGAATTGGTTTTGATAGGTCAAATGCGTTTATTCCTTCAAAAATGTCTTGTGTAATTATTTATCCTATACGAAGCTCCACAGGCATATACTCAGTCAGCCCATGCAACAGTTGGTTTACCAGAATATTGCAGGAAAAGCAAAGGATGACAGCATGGAAAGAAACTCAGTTAATTAAAGTGCTGACATATGGGCGCAGCATTTAATTTTTTTTCTCTCCTACTTCGCTAAGTTATTTCAACCTTCCTGGGGTTTGGGGCATCTCTCTCAGGGCTTGTGAAAGGTTCCTCTCTTGGTCCTTTGTGAAATGCAAAGAACTAACTCCTGGGTGGAGCGGACTTGTTTAGCAAATGCTCCAGAAACAGACTTGGCTGAGGTTTACCTGTGCTGGGACTGAGCCCCGTGCAGCCCTGCCCAACTCCATCCTGCCAAACTAGAGATGGGGAGGATGCAAGAAACAGGGAACCAAAGTGGCAAAACTCTTGTGAACTGTGGTCCTATCCCAGCTGAGTTATTTGTGGAAGCAGAGGGCACAGGAAATGAGACTGGAGACAACTTGGTTTGTTCTCCTTGACATCATTGTAGCAGTTTTGGGTCAACTGCCATATAGTCTAGGCCCTGGGCTTAGAGAATTCCACCCTTTGAACCCTCCTAACAGTCCTGGAGTGGGAAAGATATTGGTTATAGTTCTTTGGATGTAAGCAACAATTTATTCTGACAATAACAGCTGATTGCTAGGATGTGGGGTAGCTCAGAGAATTTTGAGACAACCGAAGAGCCAGGTTTAGAAAGAAGAGAGAATGGAATAGGTCTTGAGATCTAGATTGCAGGAGCTGACTCAGTTTGAATGGGGTGCTACTTGGATGAAAGCAAGAGCTATCATTGATTCTGCTGAAAATTCAAATTCCAAGGAGACAGAATCCAACAAGGCTAAGTAGAAACCCTGTAACGACTGTATGTAATGGTGGTTGGTAGTTACCCAAAGCAAAAGCAAAATTGGTATGTTACAAAAAGAACTGGGGGAAAGGAAAGGATATGCAAATGCTGAAAAACAAAAACAGAAACCCCCAAATTAAAAAAAAAAGGAAAACAAAAGAGAAACAGATGTGCCCCAAATAGACATTTAGAAAGCACACCATTACTCGAGAAACTTCACATAGCATGTGAACGGTGACAGCCAAGATTCAACCCCCACACCTACCCACCATTTTTTTAAGATCTCAAAGGCCCTCTTCCTTTTCTGCCATGCTACCTCTCAGCTCTCAGATCTATTTATGGGCAAGGATCATACAAACTGTTTATTCTCTCACTGCTTGCAACAAAGTGACTAAAGTCCAAAAAGAGAGGAAAATTGGAAGGTGTGGGGAGTAGATATAGATGGGAAAGGAGATTTTATGTTACCAGCAAACAAATCTCATGATACTTTTCTCAAAATTTTATCTAGGCATCTTTCTCCTCCTTCCAGTTGTTCTGGATCTACTTCTTCCCCACATACTCTTTCTCTCACATACTCTTACAGATCCTCCTTTCCTATTTTTGGAAGGAGGAACATCTCAGGATTTGATCCTAAGCCTTCTTTTCTTCATCAACGTTCAACCATATACCAATGATCAACACAGGATGGCATCTAGATGGCTCAGCATGGCCTTTGGGACTCTTTATACCTGGGTTTCACTCTCTAATAATTCTACCTTTTTTTGGGTGTGGAGGGATACTGAACTCAGGGCCACTCAAACACTGAACCAAATCCCCAGCCCCATTTTGTATTTTATTTAGAGTCAGGGCGTCACTGAGTTCCTAAGTGCCTCTGCAGTGCTGAGGCTGGCTTTGAACTTGTGATTCTCCCATCTCAGCCTCTCTGGCCACTGGGATTACAGGCATGTGCTACTGTGCCTGGCATAATTTTACATTTTAAACAAAGTTATTTAGGGCTGAAGCTGTAGCTCAGTGGTACAGTGCTTGCCTAGCGCTTGTGAGTCATTGGGTTTGAGCCTTGGCACCACATATAAATAAATAAAACAAAGGTATTGTGTCCATTTACAACTAAAAATGTTTTTTTAAAAAAGAGTTATTTATGATACTTTAAATTTTTTAAAGTGTTCAACCTTTTTAATTGACATGTAATAATTTACATATTTATGGAGTTCAGTGTGACATTTTGATACATGATAAATGATGTGTAATTACTGATTTTGAAAAATTAACTTATCTATCACCTCAAACACTTACCATTTCTTTGTGGTGAGCAAAGAACTTCTATTTTGTTTTTCATGGCACCATTATGCAAGTCCCCATTGGCTTATCTCTTCTTTGTGTTTCTAATATGCCATCCATATTCTGATTTTCTTCGTTCATTTCTGCAGACATTGCATGGAATGTCCATAGCATGTTCCAGGACATTTCCTTCCACTCTCCATCATATATCAAAATCTGCCTTTTTCTCCAAGATCCAGCTTAATTCCCATAATTTCCAGAAGATCTTGTCTAGTAGCTGTATACTTCATTGACCACTCCCTTTTCCAAGAGTCTAGGCCATAGTGGATTCTCCAAAAATGTCCTGCAGGTTGAGCTCCCACTGCTAGGACAAGGCCATGGGTCTTAGGACCCTACCCGAGACCTGATGTTCAAAGACACACAGGCCTCAGACTCAAATCCAGCTCTAAAGGGACTGGGGTCAGGTGGAGCAGGAGGCAGGAAGAAGCCCTATGGGGGAAACCTGGGTAGCTTACGAAGGCCAAGAGCTTGCTTTTTGGACACAATTTCAGGAAATGGCTTTTCACAGATTCTACTATGGAAATCATACATGAAGCAGTAGTTGTCTGGGGAAGGCGATTAATGTTAACTTTCCTTATAGTTACCTCTAAAAGTCATGTGAAGTGTTTTTCTGTTTTCCTTTGGAAAGTGTCTACACTACATCCTGACATTTAATCTGCAGCCCTAATGGGGGTGACTAATGTGAGCTGTAGGTTCTTGGCTATTTCGAAAGAAAGCCAACTTAATCTAGTAATATCTTTTTTAGGCTCACAGGAAAAGGCGGGGGGGGAAAGACAATTAAGCAACACAAGCAACTAGTGTATTTTCCTTCAGCATTCTTGGTAATACAAATGTGTGTGTGTGTGTGTGTTTTTTAAAGTTTTAAAGGTCTGGTTTAAATAAAATGTTTAACCCTTTAAAGCCAGGACTCTAGTGTGTAGTTAAAAGACTGCAGGATTTGGGTGGGGTCTACTCTAGCAGCCAATATCTTGGTATTTCAGTACATACACAAATCTCTGGTTTATGAGAGGTTGGGAGCAGTTACACAGAGGGTGGGGTAGACAAAACAAAAAGCAGTGCTTAAATTGTGCTTGGAAAATGTTTTTGGATTCAATAGGAGCCAAAACCATGGGAACTGGCCTATATCCTTAGGGCTTAAAAGAGATCCAAATAGGCTTACCATGTACTGGAAGTATGAATATCTCCAGACTGCAACCAGACAACTAGGGTTCTGGTCTCACTTGTGAAGAAACTAGCACTGCGCTCAACTCTTAACAAATCTCGGACTCAGTTTTCTCATTTGCAAATATGAATAGATTTCTAAAGGCCTTTCTAGTTCTGACTTCCTCTGACACTAAATCATCTTGAAAGGGATTATTAGATGTCCACGTTTTATTTTTGTTCAGTTTTCTAATGGTTCTGTAGATGTGAGTGCTCTGGCTGGTTTGTGGTTTAGATTTCCAGGGTGGTAGCCCACAATTTTGGTTAAGTGAGGAGCAGGGTGGAGATTGTCAACACCAGTGATAACTGTAAGACTTCTAAAGGTCTCCTAGAGGTGCAGGCTACTTAGGAGACTCATCCTGATGCTGTTTATCTAGGTGTGGGCCTTTGATTCAGGGGGAGGGCAGGAGCTTCAGAGCCATGCATAGGAAGGAGCCTTGTGCAATGTGTGGTCCCATGTTCCTAGTGGTGATTAAACTACTAGTGGGAGGAGGAGGAGGAGGAAGAAAAACAACTGACTGCTACTGAGTGCTTGCTATCTGCAAGCTGGGCCCTCTGTTGGCAGGGCTGCCTGTCCTCTCCTTCAGTACTTTCGGTCACACTGTAAGGAAAGATCATCTGAGGAAAGAAACCAAGGCTCAGAGAGATTATGTAGATTGTTCAAGCAGATGGAATTGAAGTTCACGTCTGCCTGCTTCCACAGTCTTGTTTCTTTTAACCACAAGATCAAACTGCCTCCATGGTTGAATTGCTGAACATAATGAGGTCTACATTGTGTTTCAGGACTCCATTGCTCTGTATACTGAAAAGATTTTCAAGGAAAATTAAGGGCAGAAACATAAGTCTTATTAAGCAAAGAAACCATAGATTTATCTTTGAGAAAGCAAGTATACTTTACAAAATTAAACATGAACCAGTAGTCAGATGTCAAATGTAGGCTGGGCTGAGATGGCAAACATGGTGGACACCCTCACTTCCTGTAGGGTGGCCATGCATCTCCATCTTTTCCTGTGTCTCCTTAGAAGTAGAAGTTCCTTTACTTTTTTTTTTTTTTTTTTTTAAATAAGTGCTATATTCTATTTTCCCCTTATGGATTTGTCTCTAAACAATTTCTAGTAATCTTATCAAGATCCCAAAGATGTATGATTTAGATTCTTTCCAATGACTTCAGAAAGAAAGTGGTTATTTGAGCTTGGTGCAGTGGTGTATGCCTGTAATTTCAGTGGCTTGGGAGGCTGAGGCAGGAGGATTGCAAGTTCAAAGCCAGCCTCAGTAGTTTAGTGAGCCCTAAGCAATTTAGTGAGACCCTGTCTCAAAAACAAAAACAAAAACAAAGGTCTGGGGATGTGGCTCAGTGGTTTAGTGCCCCTGGGTTCAATCCCTGGTGCCAAAAATAAATAAATAAAAATAAAAAGTGGTTATTTGAATAAATTATGTAATTCTCTGTGGGCATTTAGAAGTACAAATGAGCCACCAGCAGCTTGGAAAGGAGCGAATGCGATTTACTGTCTTTTGAAGAGAAGGGGGATTTTTAGATTTTTAGTTTCTCCTTGAGGAACATGAATATTGCTGAACTGTTAACTGTATTGTTAACAATATGAAACTGTCATTTTGTAGATCATACCTGCTCAAATATAGACATATTCACATGCTTCAGTTTGCTATTCAAAATTAACTTGTTTCCTAAAGTTTTGAAGGACTAGAATAGACTCATGCTCCATACTTTTCAGGTATTCCTTACTCTCAGTCCCAAGCATTTATTCTTAGAACTAAGAAGGCAATTAATGCAAAATAAACCTTATTTAGAAGGGAAAGACTATATGAATAAACCTGTTTGATATTCCTAGACCATGAAAGAGGCAGATGTTTAATTTAGTATAAATTTTGTTTGTTATCATAAATGATCTCCAACGTTCGTGTATAAAAATGACTAAAGTTTATCTACTACAAGCAAAATCCAAAGGTACTAAGTAGGACTAAAGTTTTAAAAGCTCCACATCTAAATGTGAGTGGAAAGAGGATTCAAGTCATCTGAAGACCATTATCATTATTACATATAGTAGATGGATTTGGTTTGTATGTCTGGGCTTACAATACACTTTTCTATAAAGTTGTCTATAACTTAACTAAGGTAATTTCTGAGACACATGTGAAGTTAATGGGAAAGACAAATGGTACAGAAAATATTGTTAGCAGTTAGTTACCAGAGAGGCATACATTGTGGCTGTCACTGTTCACAATAAGGGAGTCATATACTAGAGCTACCAGAGGTGCCTTCTGAAGGGTCCTCCTGGAAAAGGCATTTTTTTCTTTTTTAAAAAATTATTCTTTTTAGATACATGTGACAGTAGTATATGTTTTGATGTATTATACATACATGGAGTATATCTTATTCTAATTAGGATCCCATTCTTTTGGTTTAGTCATTTCCTTCTAGCACATTCTTCTGTGGAATACCCCTAAGCGTCTTTTATCTTCTGTGTAAATAACCTAGTGGTGTGGATTCTCTAACTTCCTCATGGGCAGGTCAAAGCTAAACTAAGAATGCTGTTGCTCAATATTCAAAGCTAGAGTCAAATGTGGTTCCAGGTAATTTCACATTACAGTGCTCATGCTGTACCAATAATAGATGCCAGATGAAACTGAATATGCATGTTAAGTTTTAAAGGATGCCCCGAGGCAAATACTTTTCTTATTCCATGCAGCTAATTTCTGATTGGCAAAGAACAACATTAAGATCAGTCATAATATTTCCTTGTTTTCTTATTCCATGGACAAAAAATTGAAGCACACAAATTCTTAAACCACGTATTGAATTAACTTTGTAAGACTTTTGTGCTCATTTCAGTGATGAATCAAAAGAGAACTCACATTAAAAAAACTTGTTACATCTATCCACTTCTCCATGGAGTAGAATGTAGCTAAGCAGCTTTGGGTGATTTCTGGTGAAGGTGCCCTTTGACCTGGGCTATGCCTGCTGTTACTTTTGCTTAAATATTCGGGTTCAGGGAAATTTCTACCTTAAAGGACACTTCACTTCCTCATGGATGCCTGTAGAGGAAGTGAAGAATTTTTTCGAGGTGGCTAGGAAAATGGGTCCCAGGAAACTTAGAACAACTCACTACCTTGATCTTGTCCTTCAATTTGAATGTAAGTTTAAATTGCAATCATCAGTTGAACAGTCCTCATGACTCTGTTTTGCATATTTGACCACATTCCTTTGCCTTCCTGTAGTGTGACTGCTTCTCCATCTGGAACTTTAGTAATGTCCTCACAAGCAAAGCTCTGGCCCCTCCCACAAGTGCAACAGGGGTTGTAGTTCCATAAAACTCTCAGCCAGAAAACTACCCCAAAATAAGCTTTATTGCAAGAAAAGTGTCATATTTGATACATAGACCTACAAAAACAAACAAAACCCAAAACCATAAGTTTTTCCTCACAAACACTTGATTACAAATTTACAGTTTCTCTCTCTCTCTTTTTATTTATTTTTTTAGTTATTAAAAATGAAACAAAACAAAAAACCCCAAACACGGGATATAACTGCTTACTAATCTTTGGTCAACACAGGTGTGAGAGGAACAAACCGGAAGTCTGCATGTGCTTTGGCCATTTCACATATGAGGTTTGGTCATTGGTCCAGGGACAGGTTCTTGGGTAGAGAATATGGAGACATACTCTTATTAGCACCTCCTGGTACAAAAATCTTTTTAAATGACTAAAGCAAACTAAACATCAATTCATTGTACAAACATCTTTCATATACAATAAGCTATGATAAAACGAGGCATATGGTGTATAACTACAGTATTAATGAAAATTCTAAAAAAAAAAAATGGACTTAAAAAAAAAACAACAACATATATTCCTTGGCTGCACTGCATGATTTGTTTGCACATATGGCAATCCTGAAACAACTTGAACATAATAAATGCACCATTAATCTAAGACAGCACCAAACACTACAGAACGCCAGGTGTTCCTATTCAAAGGAACGGCAGTTCTTCAGCTGCCTACGGGACCACAAGTACGCAGCGCACCCTGGGTAGGAATGAGGTGTTGTGGGTAGCACATGTGGTTCCTTGAGGTTATGAGAAGGAAATACAGTACGGTTTGGCCTGCAACGCTAACGGTCTCACAAGCAGTCAAGGTATTTTGCTACAGTGGTTGTGCTTCAACTTCCATTGCCTGGTGTATCTGTTGATGTGAAATATTGTCACAATGAGCTGCTCTGGCTTTGATCTCCTTTATAAAGAATCAAATGACATTCATGTCTTCTAAATTATTGATTACACTGCCCATTCAGCTCTCTGAGGCTTTTCTTTAAAATAATCAGGTGTGTACCAGTTGGGTGACTGGCAGAAAACCAAAGGAAACATCTCTTGAATCTATTGAATTTTTTTAAAAGCACCTCTAAAAGAAATAGCTCAAATTTATAAATCTAAAGAAAACACAAGCGAGTTTCCCTTTTTGTTTACATAGTTTGTTCATTTCTCCATATATTACTGCATTAAAAATAAATAAACATCTATATTTTTTTTTAATTAGCAACTATAGCAAAATACCCAAAGTGTTACAGACTGCTAACAGGAAAAAAAAAAGCTCACATTATTTTTGTGCATTTAGTGCCATATGCTGATCTCTTGAACATTTAGCTTTTTTTTAATATATTTTAAAATGAAGTTATATAAAAAATACAGTAACCACGGTTGCCTTTGTACTCAAATCTTTGGCCACACCAGAGTCTAAATTATCCCTCCCTGTTGAGGGTCAACATTCCAAAAGTCTGAGACAGGGAGGAAAGAAACAAAAGTCATTTTTTTTTTTCCTCTTTAAAATTAGTCATTGACTTTTCAAACGTTTCTGAAGGCTGGCTGTGCTGGGATTTGAGCCTGGAACCAAGTCTGTGAAGGGTCAATAGAGTTGAATCTGCAGCCTCATTCTGAGAGCCTCCCCAAGCTCCCCTAGGAGGTAGTCATCCTCATTGCTCTCTTCCAGTTTCTTAAGCTCCTTCTTCCTGTAGAGAGGGATGCTCGTGATTTCCAGTGTGTATGTGCCAGGCGTGAGCTTCTTCTTGGCCGTGTGCAAGTAGCTGAGCCCATTCCTTTGGTGGATGCGGAAGATGCCGTCATCATTCCCTTGGGAGATGACATAGCGGATGTGGTTGTTGAGGGGCTCAATGGCGGGCATGAGTTCCAGGATGTGCTCCTTAGAGCCAAAGCCAGAGAGATTGAACTTCATGTTGATGGGGCTGTCCATGTCGACACTCTCTAGGCTGATGTGTTCAACCTAGGGAAAGAGCAGGAAACCATTTGGGACAAGTTTCAACCACACTAGCAGCAGGCTCAAAAAGGATCTATGGCCTCAGGGGTTACAGCCACAGTGACAGGTTGTGGCTTCCCACTCTCCCTTTCTACACTAATAGTGGCTATGAAAGAGGCTATTGAAAATTCCTGACAGCTGGGAGGAAAGGTCTACTCCACAGAGGATGCTCTGTAAATCTTTACGACTTCTCACTCAGCCTTAATGAGGTCATTAAAGTTACAGGACTGAGACTACAAAGAACATTCACATTTCAAGTTTTTTGATGAGTTTATGGAATATCATGCTTATTAATATTTTTTTTAAAAGGCAATTTAGGAAATGAGTATAATTTTTTTTTTCTCCTGGAGTCATAACAAGAAGTGCTGCTATTTGTTCATTAGCAGGGCTTATACCCAGAGGAATCCTCATGCTGAAGGTTCAAAGCTCAGCTCTGATTTGCAAGGGATGAATGATGAGTGAGTTTACTGGGAGCCATCTGTACCATGCAGAGTGAATGATCTGCAGAGTCCCCAGGGCTACAGTCTGAATCAGCTTTAGTAAAATCCAGACAGGCAGAGTGTGATATGGTCAGAGGGTTGCAAGGTACAAGAATGCTGCTTATGTAAGATATGATGGGCAAAAAACCCTTGTTTTGATTTGGTACTCATTAAGCAAGGCTATCACTATGGTGGCTCAGAAGTGTCCATCAGTAATAAGGCAGAAAGATGTTCCTAGTCTCACAATGGGAAAGTCTTGATAAACAGAATATCTGCATTTATAGTTTGTGGGACTTGATGAATAACTCACTTGTCATATTTCAACATCAACTGGACACCTTAGTCTACTTAAGGTAAATGTAACATTGACTTATTTTTATAAAATACAATCAAAGGCTTTTTGCCTAAAGAAGTCTCATTATATAGATATAAGTTCCTCAGGCCCTGAAAACTGATGCAAGTTACCAGTTCACACTGCCATTTAGTTGTTGACTAGGTTTTTTGGTTGAGTAATTTCTCTGGAATGATAACTGAAAAGAGTGGTAAGTGGTGACCTCATATTGTCTCTGATCTTTAGGGAAATCATCAACGTCTCCAGATATGGGATATTAATTACTGTCCAGGACAGAACATGTGTGACATATGTGTTAGGCACTGTTCCGGGCACTTCATGTGTTTAAACTCAACTAACCCTCCCATCAACCTTCAAAGGTTGGGTATTTTAATTTTCATTTTATGGGTGAAGAAACCAAAGTAGAGAGTTTAAATAAACATGGTCCATGTAACATAGGTACTCACTGGGGAGGGCCAAGGAATATATTCAAAACCAGGCTGTCTGTGGCCCCTTAACTATGTTGCTAATGTGCTATTAATGGAGAAGACATACCAGAGGCAGAAAATTCAGATCCTACTGAAGACAACATTTTTATGGCAGGAACATATATTTTATCAATAAAGCACAGAATATGAGACCTAGTTGGGGAACCTATTGAAAATTAAAATCAGCCTAGAATGTTTATATGAGTGTTACATATGTACAAACTAGAATAGGAAAAATTCAAAATAGAATGTCATGTTTTGGGATCATTTCAAAGCACTTTTATTCCTAAATGTAAATCTTATATTTTCTGGCACAAATCAAAAACTAAAACAAAATAAAACAATCTGAAACTGTGAAACTTAAGGTCTTTTCCCCAAGTCTTTGTTTTGAGCTATGAATTCAACTTATTTTAATTTACTTGTCTTTTTGGGTCTATTAATGTATCCATTATTTCCAGACAGGTTTAACTATACTGAGGCTGAAACTCCATAACTGCATTATATGAAAGACTTCATGTGGATAAAATTTTGTGGGAAAACAGTGAGATCCACTCACAGCACTGGGTGTGGGGTCCTGGATACTTCTCTTCTGCCTGCCATCTTTCTTGGAGTAGCCATTGATTTTGCACTCATAGCACGTTTCTGGAGACAGAGCGTTTTCTTCATCCACTTCTGTGTCCAGAGTCAGGTACTGCCCTTTGTTGAATCCCATTCCTGAGACACAGTGGCTATTTACAAGAGATAAAGCATTGTTAGAATTTACTGTTGACTTGGACAACACTTTTCCAGTGGAAGAGCTGACTTTTCAAGAACATGAAACCAAAAAAGCAAACACTAAGCTAAGATCACAACAAAAAAACCCGGAAAATTCTTCCTAGTTCTTTTCTTAACACTCAACACCAGAAGATTTCCCCTGGTTTTGAAAGAGCAAAATTTCTTTTCAGGTGAGCCCAAGGCTTCTTTAATTCCCAATCTAATTAGACTGAAGCACTTGGAGGGTAGTTTACTCAAGGAGGTAGAAGCAGGTGTAAACTGCTCTAATAAGTGAGATTTCTGAAGTCTTATATTTTTGTTAATAAAAGAATCAATGAATTAGTTTGAAATGACCCTCATCTAGACCAAGTCTTTGCTTTAAATACTATTATAAACCAGTGTTGGACACACTGGTTCACACCCCGTCAGTGCCTGCTTCACTCACCCCTCCCTCCCAGGAAGATGACCCTGACTGACTCCTAAATTCTCAGCTTGTGTGCTAATGAGCACTGCTGTCCTGAGGGAAGGATGCACTGGGCCAATCAATCAATCTAATCAGCCACAGCTGACAAGTCTTGAGCAAGTGCAATTAGCTGAAGGGAAAGCCAGCCTGGTGGAGATGGTGTGTGCCGAGCAGAACCACATCCACTAGGAACCAGCCTTTCTTTGTACAATAAAAAAACCAGATGAGCAAACAAAGAAGATTTCTTCCTCAGGGATTAATTAGCACCTGCTAAGTCTGTAGAAGAATTTGGGTTGAGGCCATTTCCACATCTCTCTCTTAGCCCAGGTATCTATGGCAATATGGGAGCTGCAGTTTTAAGCATCTCCTTGTCTCTGAACTTGGGGTCTGACTGAACCAACTCAGGCCATTATGAGGAGCAAAAAGTGAGAACTGCGTTAAAGTTCAAGTCTTCAGCTCACTCTAAAGGGGGTTAATCCTATGCCATAAACACAGTTTGGGTGCCTTCTTGGTGCTTGTTCCTGTGCCTTAAGAGCACCAAGCACCATTTCCACCTCTTGGGCTCCTAAAAGCTGTACCCTTCCCAGAAGTGGTAGGTAGCCAGGTGGCCTGCACTCAAGGATGGGAGAAATGGCTGCCTTGCCAGGCCACTGTTTGCTGTTTGGGGATGCTGATGGGCCATCTTACCCCTGTCCCACTCTGTAGTAGCCAGGTGGGCAGCCACAGAGGTAGCCCCCTTCCGTGTTGGAGCAGCCGTAATTACAGGGGTTCTTAGAGGATGAGCACTCATTCACATCATGGCAGGCACTGGAGAACTGGTCAAAGGAGAACCCGGAGGGACAGGCACACTTGTAGCTTCCTAGGGTATTGTAGCAGGAAGCAGAGCCACAGGCATTGGGGTTGGAGCATTCATTCTCATCTGTGAAAACAAAGAAATAAACTCTTACATATATACAAGAAGGGGCAGTTAATATGGAAAAGAGCAGGAGTCCCAAAGTACCTATGATTTTATGGGGGAGATAACTTTAGAATTGCTTTTTTTTTTCTTTTTACTCTGATAGTTGATTTGCAAAGCATATGAAATGAAAAAATGTTCCCTAACTTATGTCTTTTTAAAAAACCTTGCTTTGCCCTTTTATTTTCTGTTCACACTGTTTCTGAATACATTAGCAGTCCTTGGGGGACAGATATTCATAGCTTGCTTAAATAATCAAAAGGCTATATGTCAAACAAATCTACAGAGAGTAGAGGAGTAGTTGCCAGGGGCTGGAGAATGACTACAATTAGGTATGGGTTTTCTTTTTTGGGATAATGAATTAGTAGTGTTGGGAATTAGTAGTGTTGATGGTTTGCATGCCTTGTGAGACTACATTAAAAACCATTTAACCATAAATTTTAAAATGGTGAGGATTATGGTATGTGTATCTCAATTTTTTAAAAAGCCTATCTATCTGCATTTATATCTACTCCCCCAGCAATTCCCCAAATCTCCTCTGTATATGGGAACAAGTATGTAAAATAATTAAATGGAAATGCACTATTTATATCTGCTGAACAAACAACCTTTGGAGTGCCTGAGAACCCACGCCATGCAGTGCAGACGGTGCCTCCGGAGGTAGGTTTGCATCCTACCCTCTGCCGAGGTGCAGCGTTTAATGACTAGCGTTGTACTATACATGCCTGACAGGATAATTATAGGTTATACTTTCAGTTGCTATTATCACAAATCACAAATTCAAAGCCCGATTGTGCTTTTAACTTTGGAGGTTATAATTTTGCTCTTAGCAGTGTGGTTGATGTATAGCATGTGGTTTGACTCCTTTAGACTTTATTATAATCCAAATTTCACCCTGGGCACAAATCACATCTGCTCCATGGAATTCTTTCAATTCTTGTGACTACAGATGGAACACAGAGTGTCTGTTTACCTAATATATGACAAGTGTGTATTTCAGTCCTTGTGGGGAAATAGGCCCATTGCAAGGAGGTGTGCCCCGGAGCCCTGACAGCTAGGAGGGAGGAGCAGATCTTGCAGAGCTCAGTGAGATTATGGAAGATGCAGATGGGGGCTCAGTGAAGACGGTTCTCAGACAGGAAATTAAACTTCGTTAAGGACAGCACAGAGGTTATTGGAAGGGTAAATGTTATTAGGTATATTTTCACATCATGAGTCTAGTTTTGGAATTAACTAAGACCACTAAATGTAGAACTCTCAGTCACTGAATATAAAATATACTTGATTACCTAATATGTGAAAATTCTTAACTTTTATTACTTAAGGAGAAAGTCTATAAATTTTCAATAACTTGGCTACATGTGACATAAATATAATGGCTATTTTATTTCTATATATGAAAGTTTTGGAATTCTGCCATGAAGGCTCATCTACTTTTATAAATAGATCTGACATTCATATGCAGTATTTCTTTCCTAACAGGGATTCTAAATTAG